>NC_069081.1:36465196-38965196 GCF_025698485.1 Gossypium arboreum
ATCAGGAACTTAGGGAATTTTTCAAAAAATTTCAAAAATTTTCCAAGATGCAGGGCTTACACGCTCTGTGGTCCAACGGACACGCCCGTGTGTGTAACATCCTGAAATAGGGTCTAAATGGAACAATGGTTGTGAAACCACGAATCCGAGATAGAAAAGTTTATTGCGATTAATTTTATGATTTACCAAGTGATTAGATGCATGTGTTAGAATACCGATAAAAAATTTCAGTGATTGCATGTCCGATTTGCGTATTAGGGCTTAATTGCAAAAGTTGATAAATATGAGTTCTAAATGCTAAGGGATTAAATTGAAGTGCATAATTGAAGTAGAGGTCCTTAAATGGTAATTAGACCATTATATTTTCATGGACAAAAATGGATATACATAGGTAGAAATAACTAAAAATTTTAATGAAGGACATTTTAGTAAAGTGTCAAATCAAAGAATTAAAAAGGGAAAAAGATGGAAAAAATGTGCTCATCTTCTTCCTTAGGCCGAATGTCAAGGGTTCTCCATAGCTAGGGTTGTTTCAAGCTTCCAAACTCCATAGTAAGTGATTCCAAGCCCTGTTTTTAATTTTCTTTATGTTTTTAGAGTTCAGTAACTTGATTAAGCTTATTCTAGCAATAATTTAACCTAGGGTTTATATTTAGAAAAATACCCATAGGTGAAATGTGTTTATTTTGATGTTTTATGGTAGAATATGAAGCCTGAAATTGTGTTAAACAACTTTTGCTAAGCGATTTTACGTGAAAACGAGTAAAACGACATAGTCAGTAAAAATGCCTAATGTTCATAAGTACATGTTAGAGTGAGAATTTGATGTTATAAAACATAAGAAAATAGGATGAAGTTTAATTTCTGAGCCTTGGGGTAAAAGTGTAAATATGTAAAAGCTTAAGGGTAAAAGTGTAATTTTTCCAAAGTTTCAGTCAAGGACTGTTTTAATAAATGTGAGATTAAATAAGCTAAATTTGTTATTATAGATCAAAAAGAACGAAATCTGAAGTTAGACCGGGGAAAGAAAAAGATAGTGGACTAAATTGATATAGTTGATCGTATTCTGTTTCGAGCTAAGTTTACAGTAAATAAATGAAATATTCTATTATTTTATGTTAATGCTGTTAATTTCCAGCATGTGTATATTTATTTTATGTAATTAGTCAAAGAAGACTCAAGCATGAATTGATGGAGAAGTAATTTTAGAAAGTCCCAATTGAACCTTAGGAATGTGTAGGATACAAATGTCATGGCATTAGGGTTTAAGGATACCATGTAAGACCATGCCAAGTCATGGCAATTGGTAAGGTTTCTAAGGCAAGGATACCATGTAAGACCATGTCAAGACATGGCATTGATAAGTTACTATAAGGCAAAGGTCCCATGTAAGACCATGCCAAGGCATGGCATTGGTGAGTTCATAAGGTAAGGATACCATGTAAGACCATGTCGAGACATGACAATGGTAAGTTTCAAAAGGATACCATGTAAGACTATAAAAAGTCATGGCAATGGTAAGGTACCTGTGTATCCTTAGTATTCTAAGTGGTTCAACGGGAAAATTTAAAGAGAATATCAAGGCAAGGTAAGGTAAGACGAGTTATACTAAAAAGGTAAGACAAGTTCATGCTAGAAGAGCAAAGGTAAGTATATAATGTTCATGTATGCTTGATAAGGAGAAAGGTAAGTAAAATGTATTAATAAATTTGATTAAGTAAGTATTTAAGTAAGTGAGTAAGTGAAGAAGTTTAAAATATGTTTATGACAATTAATGAAGTTGCATTAAGTAGTATCATGCCAAGTAGTAAGATAATTCATATGAATTTTGTTATTTATTTGCATGCAAACTTACTAAGCTTAATGCTTAACCCCTTTATTTTCCTTCTTTTTATAATTTTGTCAAGCTAACTCGGGGATCGTAAAGTATGTTAGAGGTCCGGGCACACTATCACAAGGATTATTTTCGTATAGCTAGACGTTTCATTTTGAGTATGGCATGTATAGCATTGTAGCCATTTTGTGTATATGATCTTATGATATGGCTAACGAATGGTATGTAAATGCTTAATAATGATTAGCTATTGGAATGGCTAATCAAGGACATGTTTGGTGTTCTGTATGCCTAAATGCTAGTTGTTCCATGGGAATCATGAAAAGGTAAAATTAGCTTTAAAACAGTATCGGACAGAAGTAATGACTTGAATTTGAAAAATTACTAAAAATAGTACAAATGGATTTAGATAGTGAATGAGATATATAATTAAATATTATTGAGTCTAATTTCTTATGAAAGAAATAGAGTAAATAAAAAAGTTGTATTTTATGAGGTATTTAAATTTTGGTGAGACAGGGTCAGAGTGATTTCTAAATCCCCTATTCTGACTTTAGAAATTCACTAAAAAAATTTAAAAAATAATTAGGAGTTATAATTTATATATATAAATTCCTTATTGAGTATACTTTTAAGAGAAATATGCAGCATAGTTAATTGAGTTCTGTACAGGGAGAAAATTAATTCGTAGTGAACAGAGGTCAAAGCAGCTGAACACTAAAATAGGGGAAATTTTAACTAATAAACTGTACTAATTGACTAGACCAAAAATTCTGAAACAAATTTAGTAAGAATATATATGAGTCTAGTTTCAGAGAAAATTTACGGATTTGCATTTCGAGTTTCGTAACTCGAGTTATGATTTACTTAGTGAATATGATGCAGATGGACAGTTTATTTATGAAAGATGAAATAAATTGTTTTGATTTGTTTAAGTGATCGAAAAATTTTTATTGATTCCGGTTTGTTCCTAAACCATTTCAATTTCATGTTTTAGGGTCTCGAGGATCCTTTTTAGGGACATATTGAATGAATGAAACTAAATTGATTTTAAAACCAATTTTTTATGCCACGAATTAGTAAGCTAAGTCCGGTAACGCCTCTTGCTCAACTCAAGCGATAGTCTTGGGTAAGGGGTGTTATATTTATTGGTATCAGAGCAAAGGTTTAGTCTGTTCTTGAAATATTTAGTATGAGTAAGAGTGTAGCTATACATGCCATACTTATATGTTGATAGTGTGACGACTCCTGGCGATTTTAAAATGTTTTCTTTTATAGTTATGGATCCCAAACAAACTAGTGCGGATGATGTAGAGAGTAACGCGCCTGCTCTAGCAGAAGGGACGGTGCCACTAGATAGTAGTGAAAGGCCCGTTACAGTTAGTTCGGGAGGAAGGGCTCGAGAAGCCTTCTTTCAAGCTATGAATGAATGGTTTGCTGAGTTCGTTCATAAGAATCCAGCTGTTAGACCTCCACCCCCTCATGATCCTCAGACCACCCATGTAGCACCCCCAGTCACAGGTTCGGTTATAAGAGGAAATCCACCAGTTGATAAAATCAAAAAATAAGGAGCTGAAGAGTTTCGAGCTACAAAAGATGATGATGTAGAAAAGGCAGAATTTTGGCTCGAGAATACTATCAGAGTCTTTGATGAGTTATCCTACACACTTGAGGAATGTATGAAATGTGTTGTATCACTTCTTAGAGATTCGTCCTACCATTGGTGGAAAACACTTGTATCAGTTGTACTGAAAGAGAAAGTCACTTAGGAGTTCTTTCAGGAGGAATTCCGTAAAAAGTACATCAGTCAGAGGTTTGTTGAACAGAAAAGAAAAGAGTTTCTAGAGTTGAAACAGGGCAATATGACAGTGACTGAATATGAGCGCGAGTTTGTTAGACTCAGCAATTATGCTCGAGAGTGTGTGTCTACAGAGGCTATTATGTGCAAAAGATTTGAGGATATGCTTAATGATGATATCCGATTGTCGGTTGGTGTCCTAGAAATAAAAGAGTTTGTTGTCCTAATTGAGAGAGCCTATAAGGCAGATGAGCTATTAAAAAGAAAGGACAAAGTTGAAATTGAGACAGAAGACACGAAGAAAAGACTAATGAGCAAGTCATTTCAGTCAACATCTAAGAGGCCTAGAGAGTTCTCCACTAGATCTAATTTTTCAGCTGGATGTTCTAGCCAAAACAGAGTCAGAAGATTTATGAGTCTGAAAGCTCAATCACTTCAATTGCAAGTGTTGGAAGTGTTCAGCCTGATAGACTAGAGTGTCCCCGATGTGGTCGAAGTCACCTAGGTCAGTGTCGAGCAACTAAGACAGGTTGTTTTCGATGTGGTGCACCAGACCATTTTATTCGGGAGTGTCCCGAGATAATTAAAAGAGAAGCAATACCGAGTGTATGATCAGGCAATGCTCCTATTAGAGGCAACCACTGAGAAATCCTGGAGCTGAGGCAAGTAATAGAGATGCATCTAGAGATTCAGCAGTGAGGCCAAATGTTAGAGCACCTGCGAGGACCTATGCTATTCATGCTCGCGAAGAGGCATCCTCCCCCGATGTGATTATTGGTACATTTTCTCTCCATGATACTAGAGTTATTGCTTTGATTGATCCGGGTTTGACCCATTCATATGTTTGCATGAAATTGATGCCTAGTATGAGTATGCCTATAGAATCTACAGAATTGTGATTAAAGTATCGAATCCATCAAGCAAGCATGTATTAGTAGATAAAGTATGTAGAAATTTCCCTTTGATGATTAGAGGTCATTGTTTCTCGGCCGATCTCATGCTATTGCCGTTTGATGAATTTGATGTGATTCTTGTATGGATTGGTTGACTACACATGATGTGATAATGAATTATGGAAAGAAATTCATTGATGAAATGTGAAAATGGTGAAATTCTTCGGGTTAATTCAGAAGAGTCAGATACTTCAATTTGCCATGATTTCTGTTATGTTTGCTCAGAAATATTTGAGAAAGGGGTATGAAGCTTATCTTGTTTTTTTTGTTGAGCACTAAAGATCTAGAATTGAAAATTGAATCCATGCCTGTGGTATGTGAGTTTCCTGACGTGTTTCCATAAGAACTACCAGGTTTGCCTCCTGTTAGAGAAGTTGAGTTTGGTATTAGTTGATTCCAGGTACCATACCCTTTTCTATTGCTCCTTATAGAATGGCCTCATTGGAATTGAAAAAATTGAAAGCTCAGTTGCAGGAATTAACAGATAAATGATTTGCAAGACCCAATAGTTCACCATGGGGTGCACCAATGCTATTTGTGAAAAAGAAAGATGGATCAATGAGATTGTGCATAGATTATCGGTAGCTTAACAAGGTAACAATAAAGAACAAGTATCCACTACCTAGAATTGATGATTTGATGATTTTTTTGATCAATTGAAGGGAGCCACTGTGTCCTCCAAGATAAATTTGAGATCCGTATATTATCAGTTGTGAGTTAAAGAGTCAAATGTCCCGAAGATTGCTTTTCGAACTAGGTATGGTCATTATGAGTTCCTTGTGATGCCATTTGGCTTAACTAATGCTCCTGCCATTTTTATGAACCTAATGAACTAAATTTTCAGACCGTACTTGGATAAGTTTGTAGTTGTGTTCATTGATGATATTTTGATTTATTCTCATGATGAGATTGAGCATGCAGAACATTTGAGAATAGTTTTACAAATTCTGAGATATATAATTAGTTGTATGCCAAGTTCAGAAAAAAGTGAGTTCTTACAAGAAGTTGGTTTTCTTGGACATATTGTGTCAGGTGAAGGTATCAGGGTTGATCCGAGCAAGATTTCAGCCATTGTTGATTAGAAGCCTCCTAGAAATGTATCAGAAATTAGAAGTTTTCTTGGTCTTGCTAGATATTATAGACGATTTGTAGAGGGATTTTCCATGATAGCTACCCTGCTGACAAGATTTCTGCGAAAGGATGTCAAGTTTGAATGGATTGAGAAGTGTCAACAGAGTTTTGACAAGTTAAAGGCATTGTTGACTGAAGCTCCTGTTTTAGTACAACTAGAACCAGGTAAGGATTTTTTGATTTACAGTGATGCGTCCTTGAATGGACTTGGTTGTGTACTTATGCAGGAAGGAAAGGTACTTGCTTATGCCTCTAAACAACTAAAGCCACATGATAAGAACTATCTGACACATGATTTAGAGCTAGCTGCCATTATTTTTGCGCTGAAGATCTGGAGACATCATTTGTACGGTGAGAAGTACCGAATATTCACTGATCACAAAAGTTTGAAATATTTGATGACTCAAAAAGATTTGAACTTGAGGAAAAGAAGATGGCTAGAGTTGATTAAAGATTATGAGCTAGTGATAGATTATCACCCAGGTAAAGTAAATGTTGTTACTGATGCTTTGAGTAGGAAATCTTTTTTTGCATTAAGAGCTCTGAAAACTAGTTTAGCCTTATCAGATGATGGTTTTATCTTAGCTGAGTTGAGAGCTAAACCGATGTTTCTTGAAGAAAGTTGTGAAGCTCAGAAAAATGACAGTGAGTTGCTAGCTAAAAGAGCTCGGTGTGAGTCGGATATAGAGTCAGATTTTCAGATCAGTTCTAACGATTGTTTGATGTTCAGAGACAGGGTATGTGTACCGAAGAATGATGAGCTTATTCAAAAGATCTTACAGGAAGCACATAGTAGTTCTTTGTCTATTCATGTAGGTAGTACAAAGATGTATAGCGATTTGAAGAAAATGTACTGCTAGGTAGGAATGAAAAGGGACATTTCAAAGTTTGTTTCTGGATGCTTGATCAGTCAGCAGGTAAAGGCCGAACATCAGGTACCTTCAGGTTTATTGCAGCCTGTGCTAGTCCTGAGTGGAAATGGGATCGAGTTACTATAGATTTTGTGACAAGATTGCCATTGACACCAAGAAAGAAAGATGCAGTATGGGTTGTGATTGATAAGTTAACGAAGTTGGCTCATTTTATCCCAGTTCATATGGATTATTCACTTGACAAGTTGGCCAAGTTGTATATTTCAAAGATAGTCAGACTACACGGGGTACCATTATCGATCATTTCAGACAGAGATCTGAGATTTACTTCACGGTTTTGGAAGAAGTTATAGGAAGCTTTGGGCCCAAAGTTGAGTTTTAGTACAGCTTTCCATCCTCAGACCGACGGTCAGTCAGAGAGAGTTATTCAAGTACTTGAAAATATGCTTAGATGCTGTGTACTGGAATTTCAAGGCAGTTGGGAAAAGTACTTACCATTAGTAGAGTTTGCCTACAATAATAGTTATCAGTCGAGTTTGAAGATGGCACCTTATGAAGCTTTGTATGGACGTAAATGTGGCACACCTTTGTATTGGACAGAGCTTATGGAAAATCAGATTTACGGGGTTGATCTAGTTAAAGAAACAGAAAAGAAAGTAAAAGCCATCAAAGATTGCTTGAAAGCAGCTTCAGACAGACAGAAGTCTTATGCCGATTTGAAGAGAAAAGAGATTGAGTATCAAGTTGGTGACAAACTATTTTTGAAAGTATCCCCGTTGAAGAAAGTTCTCAGATTTGGTAAGAAAGGCAAACTAAATCCACATTTTATTGGACCATTTGAAGTGATTGAGAGAGTCGGACCATTAGCATATCAGTTAGCTTTGCCGATTGAGTTAGAGAAGATCCATGATGTATTTCATGTGTCTATGCTATGTCGTTATCGTTCAGATCCGTCACATGTGATTTCTTAGACAGAGGTTGAGATTCAGCCAGACATAACTTACGGTGAAGAACCGGTAAAGATTTTAGCTCGAGAGGTAATATAATTAAGGAACAAAAGTATTGCACTTGTGAAAGTATTATGGAATAGACATGGGGTAGACGAGGCTATATAGGAGCCCGAAGAGGCTATGCGAAAAAAGTGCCCAAATCTCTTCACAGGTAAGGTTTTCAGGGACGAAAATCCCTAAAAAGGGGAGAAGTGTAACATCCCAAGATAGGGCCTAAATGGAATAGTGGTTGCGAAACCACGAATTTGAGATAAAAGAGTTTATTGCGATTAATTTTATGATTTACCGAGTGATTAGATGCATGTGTTAGAATACCGATAAGAAATTTCAGTGATTGCATGTCTGATTTGCATATTATGGCTTAATTGCAAAAGTTGATAAATATGAGTTCTAAATGCTAAGGGATTAAATTGAAGTGCATAATTGAAGTAGAGGTCCTTAAATGGTAATTAGACCATTATATTTTCATGGACAAAAATGGATATACATAGATAGAAATAACTAAAAATTTTAATGAAGGGCATTTTAATAAAATGTCAATTAAAAGAATTAAAAAGGGAAAAAGATGGCAAAAATGTGCTCATCTTCTTTCTTAGGCCGAATGTCAAGGGTTCTCCATAGCTAAGGTTTGTTTCAAGCTTCCAAGCTCTATAGTAAGTGATTCAAAGCCCTATTTTTAATGTTCTTTACATTTTTAGAGTCTCAGTAACTTGATTAAGCTTGTTCTAGCAATAATTTAACATAGGGTTTATATTTGGAAAAAATACTGATAGGTGAAATGTGTTTATTTTGATGTTTTATGGTAGAATATGAAGCTTGAAATTGTGTTAAACAACTTTTGCTAAGCGATTTTACGTGAAAACTAGGAAAACGACATAATCGGTAAAAAAACCTAATGTTCATAAGTACATGTTAGAGTGAGAATTTGATGTTATAAAACATAAGAAAATAGGATGAAGTTTAATTTTCGAGCCTTGGGGAAAAGTGTAAATATGTAAAAGTTTAAGGGAAAAAGTGTAATTTTGCAAAAGTTTGAGTCAAGAACTGTTTTAATAAATGTGAGTATTAAATAAGCTAAATTTGTTATTATAGATCAAAAAGAATGAAATCTGGAGTTAGACTGGGGAAAGAAAAAGATAGTGGACTAAATCGATATACTTGATCATATTTTGTTTCGAGGTAAGTTTGCGGTAAATAAATACAATATTCTATTATTTTTTGTTAATGTTGTTAATTTCCAGCATGTGTATATTTATTTTATGAAATTTTTCAAAGAAGACTCAAGCATGAATTAATGGAGAAGTAATTTCAGAAAGTCGCGGTTGAACCTTAGGAATGTGTAGGATACAAATGTCATGACATTAGGGTTTAAGGATACCATGTAAGACCATGCCAAGGCATGGCAGTTGGTAAGGTTTCTAAGGCAAGGATTCCATGTAAGACCATGTCAAGACATGGCATTGATAAGTTACTATAAGGCAAATGTCCCATGTAAGACCATGCCAAGGCATGGCATTGGTGAGTTCATAAGGCAAGGATACCATGTAAGACCATGTCGAGACATGGAAATGGTAAGTTTTAAAAGGATACCATGTAAGACCATGACAAGTCATGGAAATGGTAAGGTACTCGTGTATCCTTAGTATTCCAAGTGGTTCAATGGGAAAATTTAAAGAGAATATCAAGGTAAGGTAAGGTAAGACAAGTTATACTAAAAAGCTAAGACAAGTTCATGCTAGAAGAGAAAAGGTAAGTATATAATGTTCATGTATGCTTGATAAGGAAAAAGGTAAGTAAAATGTATTAATAAATTTGATTAAGTAAGTATTTAAGTAAGTGAGTAAGTGAAGAAGTTTAAAATATGTCTATGACAATTAATGAAGTTGCATTAAGTAGTATCATGCCAAGTAGTAAGATAATTCTTATGTATGTTGTTATTTATTTGCATGCAAACTTACTAAGCTTAATTCTTACCCCTTTTATTTTCCTTCTTTTTATAGTTTTTTCAAGCTAACTCGGGGATCATAAAGTACGTCGGAGGTCCGGGCACACTATCACAAGGATTATTTTCGTATAGCTAGATGTTTCATTTTGAGTATGGATGTATAACATCGTAGCCATTTTGTGTGTATGATCTTATGATATGGCTAATGAATGGTATGTAAATGCTTGATAATGATTATCTATTGGAATGGCTAATCAAGGACATGTTTGGTGTTATGTATGCCTAAATGCTAGTTATTCCATGGAAATCATGAAAAATGTGAAATTAGCTTTAAAACAGTATCGGATAGCAGTAATGACTTGAATGTGAAAAATAACTAAAAATATTAAAAATGGATTTAGATAGTGAATGAGATATATAATTAAATCTTATTGAGACTATTTTCATATGAAAGAAATAGAGTAAATAAAGGAGTTGTATTTTATGAGATATTTAAATTTTGGTGAGATAGGGTCAGAGTGATTTCTGAATCCCCTATTCTGAATTTAGAAATTCACTAAAAATTGTACAAAAATAATTAGGAGTTATAGTTTATATGTATAGATTCCTTATTGAGTCTACTTTTAATAGAAATATATGGCATGATTATTTTAATTCTGTACATGGAGAAAACAAATTTGTAGTGAACAGGGGTCAGAGCAGCCAAACACTGAAACAGGGGAAACTTTAACTAATAAACTGTACTAATTGGCTAGACCAAAAATTCTGAAACAAATTTAGTTAGAAGATATATGAGTCTAGTTTTAGAAAAAAATTTCGGATTTGAATTTTGAGTTTCGTAACTCGAGTTATGTTTTACTTAGTGACTATGATGCTGATGGACAGTTTATTTATGAAAGATGAAATAAATTGTTTTGATTTGTTTTAGTGATCGGAAAATTTTTATTGATTCCAGTTTGTTCCTAAACCGTTTCAATTTCATGTTTTTCGGTCTCAAGGAACCTTTTTAGGGACATATTGAATGAATGAAACTAAATTAATTTTAAAAGCAAAGTTTTATGCCCCAAATTAGTAAGCTAAGTCTGGTAATGCCTCGTGCTCGACTCCGGTGACGGTATCGGGTAAGGGGTGTTACAGTGTGACCCTAGGACACACCCATGCTGAAGGCCATGTTCGACCCAATTTAATTCTCTAACTTGTACACATGGCTAGCCACATGCCTGTGTGCTAGGCCGTGTGGTTAATTAATTTTCTTCGAAATCAGGTGCAGGTTCCACACGGCCAAGACACGCAACTGTGTTCTAGGCTGTGTAGCATACATGGTTGAGACACATGCTAGTGTCTCTGCCCATGTGCTCAATTCTAAGCATTCTGTTTCCCAAAGTTAAGGTGCAAGGGACACACATCCTATCCACATGCATGGTCAAGACACACGCACGTGTGTCTACCCGTGTGGACAAAATAAAGTCTTTTCCAGCTTCATTTCTCACCCAAAATCATACCAATGACGTGCACTAAAACTTACATCCAAATACCAACCAATTCAAGCATTGGACTCGAGCAAATTTTAACATCTAAATATGATATAACACTGCATACACATTTGTTTATAAACTTACCTTTGTTTAACCTAGGCATTAACATCATTTAATCATATATTCTTAACATAACACATGTGTGTTTATCATAATAACCTACTTTATAATACCAAAATAAACCATTACTAGCCATTCTAATGGCTATGTTACAAACATCATTTTCAAGCCAACAATGGCCAAGTTAACCTATACATGCCATTATATCAAAATAAATATACTATTTATACCAAAATAAGTTTGTGGATAGTGTGATGATGCTTCAACTGATCTCCAACCTTCACAAGCTTCTGAGCATTATAAAACAGGTAAAATAAAACTAAATAAGCATTACATGCTTAGTAAGTTAGTATAACAGGAATTAAAACTTACCAATTTACATTTATTAACATTAAGCATTCACTAACATGCTTTTTCATCAATTTGGAAATTTTACCTATGCCCATACACTCAATCAAATAAGTTAGTTACATAAATTTTCACATATGCATCAAGTAAGCATAGATGAGCTCATTATACTATACTCTTTCAAGACATCATTCATTTCATCTCATAATTCTCATATAATATCAAGTATTTTATCCGTTGAATCATTGAAATTTCGATGGATATTCAAATAGTACACTAAAGGTCTACAATTTAATAACCTACAAATTCATATTCAGGAGTACCCATTAGGGACTTAATCAGAAAGCACACTCTCGAGCCTCATAACATATAACAGGATTACCAGTCCAGGCTGAATCCTTTTTGTAATATATACTCAGAAGAGCTCAATTAGGACTACCAATCTAGGCTAAATCCTAATTGTAACATATGCTTGAGAGACATTATATCAGGATTACCAATCTAGACTAAATCCCGTCAGCAACAATGCAGGACCTCATTCAATAAGGAAATTTCGTTTATCTATCGAAATCCAATATTCAAACGAGATTTAACCCTTTTCAAATAATCTCAAGCATGTAATCATTTCTTATGTTAAAAAATTCAAATTAACTCACATAAATACAAAAACACATTCCATACAACACAACATTCAATTTATCATATTTATAAGCTCAATTAAGTTACACGAACTTACCTCAACACTTGTTCTTGTATATAAATCTACTAATCTGAAACTTTCTCTTTTTCTCAATCTAGCTTCGAATTTGTGTTATCCGGATCTATATAAATGAATTTTTTCATCAATTTATCACATTTCACATTCAAGTGGACTCAATTTACATCCTAAGAAAATTTACCATTTTGCCTCCAACTTTTCCATAAATTCCAATTTCATCCCTAGGCTCGGAAAATGAAATTTATGCAATTTACTCCCTATTCCAAGTCTAACCAAAATTTCACTATAAAATTTACAGCACATACATTCTATAAAATTTAGAATTTTTTCTTCAATTTTCACAACTTTACAATTTAGTCCCTAAATCATGTTTTCATCAAAAATCACTTTGTAAAAGTTGATCATCTATCAACAACCTTTCATTTTCTACCATAAATTTCAAATTTTTAGCATATTCATCCATGACATAATTTCCATACTTTGATAACTTTTCAAATTGATCCCTCAAATAGATAGATTAAGCTATCTCGGATTCAAAAATATCAAAATTACTAAAAACGGGATAAGAAAACTTACCCAATTAAGCCAAAAAAGTTTCTTCTCTCTCTCCTAGGGTTTCCATGTATTTTGGGGATGAAGATAACATAAAATAAGATGATATTTCTTTTATCATCTTTTAATTAATTTAATTAATTTAATTTCCAATTTAGTCCTTGCCTTTTTCTAAATTTCCACGGATGAGTCACCAAAACAATATCTACATACTTTTCTTTAATGATCTAATTACCATATAAGGACCTCAAGTTTTGAATTCCATAGCTATTTAATCCTTCTAGCTACTATAATTTAACTTGTACATTTTATGCGATTTGGTCCTCCCCATAATTAAACACATAATCGGTAAAATTTTCTTATCAGAATTTTCACATGACATTTCTAACATAATACGAACCATGTAATAAAATTAAAATAAATTTTATTTTCGGCTCAGATTAGTGGTCCCTAAACCACTGTTCCGATTTCACTGAAATTTGGCTGTTACAACTCTCCTTCTTAAGGATTTTTGTCCTCGAAAATCTTACCAGTAAAAAGATTCGGGTATTGCTTCCTCATAGTATCCTCTGGTTCCAAGGTAGCCTCTTCTATACCGTGTCGTTGCCAAATAACTTTTACTAATGCTACCTTTTTATTTCTTAACTCTATTGTTTCACGTGCCAAAATTCTAATTGGTTCCTCGCTATAAGTCATATTAGGCTGAATCTCAACTTCAGTTGGAGAAATAACCTGTGAAGTATTCGATTGATACCGTCGTAACATAAACACATGAAAAATGTTATGAATACGATCAAGTTCCGATGGTAAGTTTAACCAATATGCAACAGGTCCAATTCTTTTTGTAATCTCATATGGCCTAATATACCGTGGACTTAGTTTTTCTTTACGACCAAACTGGAAAACTTTCTTCCAAGGCGATACTTTCAAGAATACCTTGTCACCAACTTGAAATTTTATTTCTTTTCATTTAAGATCAGCATAGGACTTTTGATGATTAGAGGTTACTTTCAAACTATCTTGAAATACTTTCAGTTTTTCTTCAGTTTCACGAACTAAATCAACTCCGTTAAATTTTTCTCACTGAGTTCTATCGAATACAATGGAGTTTTACATTTACGACAATACAGAGCTTCATACGGTGCCATTTTGATACTGGACTGATAACTGTTATTATAAGCAAATTCAAGCAAAGGCAAATACTTTTCCAAGTTACCTTCAAATTCAAGTACACAACATCAAAGCATATCTTCCAAGATCTGTATTACACATTCAGATTGACCATTTGTTTGGGGATGAAACGAAATGCTAAAGTGTAACTAAGTACCTAAAGCTTTTTTCAATTTGCTCCAGAATCGAGATGTAAACCGAGGGTCTCTATCTGAAATAATGGAGACAGGTACTCCATACAATCTGACAATCTCAGAGGCATATAATTCAGCAAATCTGTCCAAAGAATAATCCATACATACCGGGATAAAGTGTGCAGACTTTGTCAACCGATCAACAATCACCCAAATGACATCTTTCTTCTTTGAAGACAAGGGTAGTCCTGATACAAAGTCCATGGTAATTCTTTCCCATTTCCATTCTGGTATCGTAACTGGCTATAACAATCCTGAAGGCAACTGGTGTTCAACTTTTACTAGCTGACATATCAAACATTTAGATACAAACTCAGAAATATCCTGTTTTATTCTCGGCCACTAGTACATCTTTTTCAGATCATTATACATTTTATTACTACCAGGATGAATAGACATGTTACCATTATGAGCTTCATTCAAAATATTATGTACTAGTTCTAAACTGTTTGGTACACATACTCTGTCTCTGAATAACAAACTACCATCAGTCCCAATCTAAAATTCTGAGTCAGGAGTCGACTCACTTTGTATTCATTTTGCTTGCAACTTACTATCATTTTTCTGAGCTTCAGATATCTACTGCAAAAATGTCGGTCTAGCTTTTAACCCAACTATAATTGAACCACCATTAGATAATGGCAATCGAGTATTCATAGCCCGCAAGGAAAACAGGGATTTTCTGCTCAGAGCATCAACAACCACATTAGCCTTTCCTGAATGATAATTAATAACCAGATCATAATCTTTAAATAACTCAAGTCACTTGTGTTGTCTCAAATTCAAATCTTTCTGTGACATCAAGTTCTTCAAACTTTTATGATTAGTGAATATGTGACATTTTTCATCAAACAGGTAATGCTGCCAAATTTTCAATGCAAACACTATGGCTATCAATTCAAGATCATGTATCGGGTAATTATTTTTATGTGGTTTTAGCTTTCTTGAAGAATAGGCTATTACTTTACCTTCTTGCATCAAAACACAGCCTAAACCATTTACGATGCATTATTGTAAATTATAAATTCCTTACCCGATTCAAGCTGAACTAACACTGGTGCTTCTGTCAATAAGGTTTTCAATCTGTCAAAACTTTGCTGACATCTATCAGACCACTCAAATTTCACATCTTTTTGCAATAGACGGGTCATTGGAGAAGCTATCATTTCCTAGCCAGTCCTAGAAAACTTCTATAACACCCCAAACCTAGCCCAGACGCTATGGCCGAATCTGGTGTGTCACATTGAAGTGTTTTAGCGAAAACCGTGTTTTTATTGAAAACCCTTCTTAAAATAAAAGAAACTTAAAAAGAACCTTTCAGTTGCGAAAACCTTGTTTAAAACATTTGATATAAGAAAACTTATCATTTAAAAATTTAGTTGCGGAAACGTAAAAAGCATACTATAATTTAGGAAACCCATGTTCAACTTCGTGTGATTACAATGAAAATAATAACAATAATTCAAGTAAACATAATAAAAACCTTATTACAATCTAATTTGAAACATGCTTAATAAAATAAAAACTTATATGCTTAAAAACAACAAGTCCAATTTATCTTGCTAGCTGGCCATCCAGAGTCCCTCCAGATATCGAACCTTCTACAGAGCGTCACCTGGAAATAAAATAAAAGAGGGGGTGAGTTTTCGCACACTCAGTGTGTACAACCCTCGGCAAAAACAAGCATTCAAAAAAAACATTATTCATCAATCACGCAATGCAATCCCATCCAAATTATCCATCTGCTACACACCAGCTCCATCCCCCGTCACACCATGTGGGGATATAAATATCGACCCACCTAGCCCACACACCATGGTAGCCCGATTTCGGAACTACTTATTTACATATTGGGCTTTGAAAGCCGTCGGTGAATCCATGATTGTCAAGCACCCATGCGATCCTCATATACTTCCTCCGTTCCATTTCCCACCCGTATGCAACCTAAGCAAAATATCATATGTATGCATGCCACATCCATAAAACTTACATCTACACCTAGGGATATTTTGGTCATTTTCACCCATAGGTGCATTTTGGTAATTTTCCCTTAATTACGATTTTCACTTACCTTGGCCTGTTAACGAGTTCCGTGAGCTAAGATGAACAAACACTATGCGCCAGGTAAGATTCCAGAGAAGAGGAGGTGAGTCATTAAGACCACTTAAGTACCAAGCTCTCCCTAGATCCAATCCTAGACATGCATATACCCGTTGCCACACCTTAACCCTTTAACTTGTCCACGGTCGCAATATATTAATTAAGTCTTATGTGGATATCATATTCTAGGTCCAAAACCCTTTATAAAGCCTAAACAGTTTCACATACCTGTATCTAGCCCATTAAGCCCAATCATATTTATATGACCCATTAGGCCCAAATCACCTGTATATGTCCCATTAGGCCCAAATCACATTTATATGGCTAGTTAGGCCCAGTCACATTCATATTCATGCTCACATACAAGTTCTTGTCACATAGCATCAACATTCAGTTTTTGCCTATTATGGGCCCAACAGCCCATCGGGCCCATTTAGCCCATTCCGGACCATATGGCCAAATCATAACCCAAGTCCACGGAATTGCCCGTGGGCCTCAGGCAACCTATCAGTCTCCCCCTTACGAGTGCTCGCGCACTCGCAAGACTACCGTAGCCAAACTTTTGGCTTTTCGGCATTTCGACTTTTGTCGATACATAATGTGTGTGCAGTGTATGTACACACCTGGTAAGCAAGCGTGATGTGATCTCCTTAGCCCAAACCTACAATCGATATCACTCAAATATTAATCACACGTACTTACCAATTACTTTACCAAAAGCCAGAATCTCACCTTAACCTTACCTGAATGCCAAGCCTTACTAACTTTTACTTTGATCACTAAACACGCATATTTCTTAGATCTGAAGAACAAATCAGCAGGAATCCAAAACTGATATCTCACACTAATTCCCTACCAAAGTTTATTAGAAAGAAGTGAGGGACCGAATACTCGATACTTATCAAAAACCAATTGGGAGAGCGAACACTTACACTAGAGTCGACTGGGTGGAAAGAGTAGTGGCAGCACCAAGGGTATTCGGCTCTTAAAGATTTGAATAGAAACAATTGATTACTCAGCACCAAAGAAGAGAGGAAGAAGAATCTGCTAAATCAAAGAAAATATTGAGTAGAGGAGGGATAAGAATTCGGCACAAAGAAAGAAAAGAAAAAAAAAAAGGTTTCCGACTTTTTAGAGAAAAGAGTTTCTGGCACAAAGTGAAGGGAAATTCGTCATTAGCTTTTCAACCCTCCCATTCAGCAGCTATTTATAGCCCTATAGCCGAATTCTTCAAGTCCAAGTTCCCAATTCGGCTTCGTTTACTCCTCACTTCTCATCTCCTCGTTTTTCTCCCTATAATCCCTTGATCCTTTCCTTAATTTTCTCTTCTAAACATTCCCCTTGGAGTCCATCTTCACACCACTTCCATCCTTCTAGAAGGCCCAAATTAAACTCTAAAAATACTAAGCTAGGATTTGAACCTTGGACCCCCTTGCTAGCTACTAACGCCACCACACTACACCTTATGTGGCGTCACTTAGCCACTCCACCACAGGCTCTTTTTGTGTCCAATTGTTTCTTCATGTATTGAAAAGCCCACCTATTTGTCAGCCCTGATTCTTTTAATAATTAAATTATAATTTCTTCTACCCCTTAATTTGAACTCAACCTTAGCTAAGACCTACTAAAATTATTGCTTGGATAAGAATATTAAACACAATTTTTATCAAAATAAAAAATAAAGAAAATTCGAGATTTCGGGGTTTTTGGATTTTGGGATTTCTAGGGCGTTACAACTTCGGACCTCTGACACATTCTTAGGTGGCTTCCAATTAACAATAGCTAAAATTGCAACACCCCTCACCCATATTCAACGCCGGAATAGGGTTAAAGAGCATTACTAGATTTACAAAACAATTAAACAACCATTTAGCATACATAACATCATTTTATACTTCCATCATTCAAACTCAATCAAATTGTCCCTAATACGAGCCTACGAAGCCCAAAATATGCTTTGGAAATGGATTGGGACTAAACCAATAACTCAAGAAACTTTCACGGAACTTTAAAAATTTTTCTCAAAATAGAGGACACACACCTGTGTGGGCAGGCCGTGTGTCTCACACGACCACCAGACACGCCCATGTCACAAGCCGTGTGAAAACAGGGGGTACATACTGACTTAGGTCACATGGCCAACCACACGCTCCTGTGTCTAGCTCGTGGGCCCTACGAAGTGGCCACACTCACCTGTGTCCTAGGCCATGTACTAGGCCATGCCAAACCTGTAGGGTATACTAACTTATGCAACATAGCCAAGTCATACGCCTGTGTGCTAGCCTGTGTGCAACTTAGGGGATATACTGACTTGTACCATACGGCTGGTCACATGCTCGTGTGTGAGACCGTGTGGAGCATACTGACTTCATATTAATTTCAACACCATGGGACACATGACTGTGCAACATGACCGTGTGTCGCATACGGCTGAGACACACTGTAACACCCCTAACCCGTAACCGTCGCCAGAATAGGTTAAGAGGCGTTACTGGACTTATAACTCAATTCAGTTCGAACATATATCCAATAACATCTTATCTCAGTCAATAACATTCATTCACATTAATTATGTACTTATATCGAACATACAAAGCTTAAATCATGCATTCGGCACTAAATTGGTAACATATTAAACTTCTGGAAATTTAGAAAATTTTCAACATTTCAAGTATCACACGCCCGTGTGAACAGGCCGTGTGTCTCACATGGCTAATAGACATGCCTATGTCTTAGACCATGTGAAAATAGGGCATACATATTGACTTGTGTCACACGCCCTATAACACCCCAATCCCATATCCGTCGCCGGAATAGGTAAAGGGGTATTACCGAACTTGAAACTCATATCAGAACAGTAAATTTTTTTTTGAACATTCCTTTAGATAAGTACTAAAGACAGTCAGGGATACAATTTAAACTTCTATAAGTACACATTCAAAAGATGCCATTTTTGCATGGCTTATATACATTAACCAAAATATTCTTCGGCCACTGGTCTATTCTATACATGCCATAAAATAATTCAAAACATAACAGTAACAAGCAGTGGATAGTGATAGTGTGACTAGTTGCTGACGATCCCCGAGCCTGTAGCTTAGAAATGAGATCTATAAAACAGAGGAAACAAAGTAAACGGAGTAAGCATTACAATGCTTAGTAAGTTTTAAGCAGTGTCAACAGATAACAATTAAATTATAACATAGTTGTTCGTATTTTTATTTCACTATTCCTTCGGGCATACCATCCCTTTACCGAATATGCACATCTCATCATATACAATAGGCAGATAAACTTTCACATAAAAGTGAGCTCATGTGACATTGATATATTGTATAATTTCACATAATCTCTCACACTGATCCGATGTCACATACTCATAGGAATAGTCTCATAGATTGCTCACGTATGCATCACATAACTACCTTATGATTTAGTTCAAATCAAGCTCACATATAAACTTGGAGTACATACCTGTTTAACCTTTCGCATTGAATATATTTATAAGCAATTCTTATTGCGAAGTCTTATAGCTTTAACCTCTACTCGGATTATCGGCGAGACCTTTAGCTCGGATGAAATCTCCACACGAAGTCGTGGGTCTTAACCTGCACATAGTCACCACATATGGTCATCGGTCTTTAATCCCGTGTTTACATCATAGAGTTTCATGCATATTTATTCACATGTTACAACATTCACATCGACTATCATATTTGTAATTCATTTACCTCATCAAATATCTAATAAAACACACCTTCCGCCGTCTGTCATTTGGTCACAATATATATATATATATATACATCTCATACATATCTCACATTAGCCATTCGGCTTTACCTCATATCCATCTCATACACGTTTCGCATTAGCCATTCGGCTTTACCTCATATCCATCTCATACACGTTTCGCATTAGCCATTCGACTTTACCTCATATCCATCTCAACACATTTCGCATTAGCCATTCGGCTTCGCCACATATATACACTTCCACGTTCATTACATTGGCTATTCTACCTTATCACATATATGCATGTTCACATTCATCACATTGGCCATTCGGCCTTATCACATATATGCATGTTCACATTCATCACATTGGCCATTCGGCCTTATCACACATATGCAAGTTCACATTCATCACATTGGCCATTCGGCCTTATCATGTATATGCATGTTCACATTCATCACATTGGCCATTCGGCCTTATCACGTATATGCATGTACATATATGCATGTTCACATTCATCTCATAAAATCCTAAATCAAAATATAAATTTTCATGTATTCACATCACAATTATCCAAATATACTTCACATACCACATATACTTTCACGTATACACTTTGTCTTGGCTGAATCTTTATCTATCATTTTCCAATGAATAATTCAATTTCATGCCATACTATTATTTCATATTCGAATACTTATAACTTACAATTTCACAAATTTTAATATCAAAGATCCATCTAACACTCATATATCATTTTACAATATCACAATTTAGAATTCACGTATGGGTTTAATCAATAGCTTATGAGCAACTAAAACAAGTTTTATCCATGTTTACAACATAACCACAAATTCTCTACAAGTTGTTTTTCCTGAGCAACAATCGTTAATTTATTTGTAACTAGGGCTACGAAATTCCAAATTATGTGCCGTTAATTTTCCATGAAAATAGACTCGTATATCCTCTATCCAAAAAATTTTCAAAATTTTTGGTTTGGCCAATCAATACCAGATTTTTCTTAAAGTTTCCCCTATTTTACTGCTTGACTACTCCGACTACTCTTCACTAAGAATTTAATTTCTCATTGTACCGAATTCAAAATATGTTTTCATTTATTTTGTTTGAAACTAGACTCATTGAGGAGTCTAAGCATATAATTTTATCTTATAATCATTTTTGTACGATTTATGATGATTTTCCAAATACTAAACAGGGGATTTCGGAGCCATTCTGACTCTGTCTCACACAACCTTAAAAATCTCATTACCGTCAACCCCTTTGCTTACACGATTTCTTTTATATGAAACTAGACGTATCAAGCTTTAATTACATAATTTATTCAGCCTTTAACTCAACTCCCACAATTTATGGTAATTTTTGCAAAACATGCTACTGATGCTGTCCCTAGCAGATTTATACAATTTACTCTGTAAAGTTCTCATTCACATATTTAAAACATAATATCATATATGCCGTCATTTAGAAAAGTCATTGACCTTAACGTATATACATAACTCATATTCATCCCGTTTTAAAACTTAAAACTTACAAAGGAATCAAACTCAATTACTTAAGAACTTACCATTGAGTTTAAAACATATCATCATATATAAGTACTTCTTATTATCACATACAAATCATAATTTAAATATCACTTTTCTAATAACCAATCGGCTAAGGCTCATAGAAGTAACTTATTCCTTATCATTTTACTATAGGTAATTACACCAATTCATAGTCCCATCTTTACCCGTATTCCATATCATTCTTTATTATAACTAAACTTATATGCTAGAAACTTACCTTAAGAGTTGTCGACAACTATAATTCTACGGCTATTCGCTTAGTTTTGTCTTCCCTTTTTCCGACTTTTGTCCTTGATGCTCTTGAGCTAATGATTAACAAATTTACAAATTAAAAAAAAATTCTACCATGACGATTATAGCGAATAACATAGACTAAGAAATTAATGTACATATAAAACGTATACATATATAATTAGCTCAACCTTCAATAATTCAATTTGCTAATTAAAACATAGAAATTTATAACCAATTCAAAATTCCTTAACAACGGCGAATATTAAAAGGGCTATCAAAGGACATCATCAACTAACTAACAAGCTTCAATTGTAATTCAAAACTTAAGTTCACATTCGGCCATTATAAGCAAAACAACCATTCAAAGCTCACTTCAATTATTTAACAAATAAAACTAATGTTTAATACTATCTCCCAATTTGGTATGAGTTACCGAATGAAATTAAACTCCTAATTCATGCACTAAAATCACATTCGGCACAAGCAAACTTCATTTCAATTATGCCACTCTTAAACTTATCCATAATACCCTAAGTTCATTTAGTAGCTAGGCAACAATTATACAAAAACAACAAGCATTTAACAACAATGTACTTAACCAATTCCTTAAGCATACATTCGGCAATATATATATATTAATGACTAAAACAATTAGGCCAATTCTAAAACATCCACAAATCTTCATGCTTACATGCCATAACCGTATGGTTCTTATCACACTTGGACCACAAAATGCATAAATTTCACAAATTCTAATTACTATCATAAGCTCAATTTCGGCTAACACTCAATTAAATACTTACAATTTAGCACTAATTTAGCATTTCAACATAGCCGATTGTCATTAAGCAATTAAGCCACAAACATTTAATTTTACCAAGCTCAACTCATCTATAATCAACCCTCAATACACTCAAGCATCAAAAACAACATCAAAGAAATACAAACATCCATGACCGAATGTTATCTTCATAACTTTACAAAAACATTTGCCATGAGCTAGCTTCTATACTTGATGACCACTCCAAATATACAAAGATTTTCAATGAAAGAGCATTAACATACCTTAATCCACTTAAAGGTGACCAAATGCCTTAACTTCAATTTCTTCTTTTCTTTCTTTAGGTACGGCAATGGAGGAAGAAAAAGATGAACCAACTTTGTTTTTATCACCCATTTCTTTTCATATAAGTTCATATTTCATATTATTTATTCATTTAACATTTAATTTATTAATATAAAAGGCATAAAATGTCCATCATCCACTAATCTTGCCGTCCACTAACTTAAGGAAGGAATATTTAACATGCAAGTCCCCATATTTTAAACCATACAATATTTGGCCACTACAAATTAACCTATCACATTTTCAAGTTTCTCACATAAGTCCTTTTTAATAATTCCACATTCAAATGACAAAATTAAGACAAGATACTTTCACACATGAAACTTTACATATAATAAACATAGAAAAGAAAATTTATATAATTTTGTGACTCGATTTTGTGGTCCCGAAACCACTTTCCGACCAGGGTCAAATTAGGGCTATTACATGCCCGTGTGCCATGGCCATGGGGAAACTGGAGAGGACAATGACTTGGGTCACATGGCCAACCACACACCCGTGTGTCTAGCCTGTGTGCCCTTCAAAATGGCCACACACGCTCGTGTATCAAGCCGTGCCAAAACTATAGGTATACTGACTTATGCAACACGGCCAAGTCACACGCCCATGTGTGAGGCCGTGTGGAGCATACTGACTTTAATTCCAATTTTACACCAAGAGACACACGGTCATGCAACATGTCTGTGTGTCGCACACGGCTGAGACACATGCCCGTGTCCCTGTCCGTGTAGACAAAAATAGGCTATTTGTAAAGCCATTTTGCCACCCTAAAAAAACGTAGGCTTACATAAGTTTATATGACCACATTTCACAACTCAATAACTAATCATTCTACAACATTTCATACACATAATATGCCAATTCAACTTGATATCCAATTTATCTACTTAATATTATGCATAATTCATTCTTTTTTCGACTACATAACAAAACTTCATTAGCACATTTTCATTTCCTTCATTCCTTCCCAAAACATACCATCATTGATCACATATACACAACCAAATATGATATCAAATTAAGCCAAATCACATGGCTTAACTCATATACAAAATATACCAAAACCAAGATATCAAGTAACATAGTTATCATCTTTTAAACTAGCTTATACATGCCATATTTACAAATCCACAAGTTCAAAAGTACCAATCGAAAATTGGATAGTGTGATGTCCCACTTCGACTTGTCCGAAACGAGCGAGCTAACGAGCCTATATAAAACATAGAAATAGAAACAGAGTAAGCTTTATAGCTTAGGAAGCCTGTATAATTCAGAATTAAACTTTCCATTATACAAAATCAAAGCAACATTAACAATTCAATTAAGTAACACTTAATCACAAGTATACATCACATGTTAGACATTTTACAAAAACATAAAACCATCCATCAATACCATACTTGTATCATTCTAAAGTCACCTATCATACATATAACATTAATAACATTTATAAACAATAACTTATCCGTATAAATAGTATTTAGGCCCGTTGAACCTATTAGAACTTCAAAGGATGCTTTAGTGAACAATGTCAATAATCCGTCAATTCATTATCATATATGCTCTTTCGAACCATGATCGGTAAGCTCCTCCTGAGCTGATGAACAGTAAGCTCTATCAAGCTAAACAATAAGCTCTATCGAGCTAAAACGGTAAGCTCTAATGAGCTGAAAATAGTAAGCTCTTACAAGCTGAAACGGTAAACTCTATCAAGCTGAACAGTAAGCTCATACGAGCTGATATATCGGTAAGTTCATACAAGCTGTGGTGAGTCCGCAACAAATGTAGGAGCTTGACGAAAACAGAAAATCCATTAACATGTTACTCGTATCCAATGAATCTATTTAGTTCAAATGGGACTCAATAACAAATACATTATATCAATAAGATATTTTTACTTCAAATATTTCCATTATACACATTCATTTCAATAATTACAAGTATATAAAAGTTCGATTCTAATTATACGAACTTACCTCGTATCCTTGGATAAAACTATCGGCTATTCGGCCACTTTTCGTTTCCCCTGATCTAGTTCCGATATTTGTTTATCTTGATCTATAATATATCAAATTCAATACATTTCGCATTTAATCTATTCAATTTAGTCCATAATTCATATTTTGGAAAATTTACATATTTGCCCTATACTTTTTAATTTTTACAATTTAGTCATTATCACTTAAAATTGCAAATTCATGCAATTTAGTACCAACCCAAGTCTAGTGAAATTTACTATGTACTACTAGTAGCCCATATCTTTCATTATTTCACACTTTTAACTACCACATTTTACATTTTCACAATTTAATCCCTATTTGACATTTTTATTAAAAATCACTTTATAAAACTTGTATATCTATCATTAAACCTTCATAATCTATCATTAAACATTTAAATACTCAAACATTCAACAATGGCATAATTCAAAATCTATAATAGTTTCAAAAACGCAGGTACGGGCTAGTTAGATTAAGCTGCAATGAGCTCAAAAACGTAGGAATCATTAAAAACGTGTCAAAATTCACTCACCAATTGAGTTACCAAGCTTAGCCGAAACAACATGCATCCATGGAGTTCTTTTCTTCTTAGTTGCGGTTGATGAAGAACATAAAAGATGATGATTTAATATAATTTGTGTTGTTTTATTTTATTTAACCTTTAATAACTAAATTACCATTATAACCTTATTATAAAACATTAATATATCATATAATCAATGTCCAAGATTGTCCACTTACATAATAAATGGACTTATTACATCATAAGGACTTCCATAATAATAAACCATAGCTATTTAATACTTTTAAATACTAGAAATCAACTTTTACGCGTTACACGATTTAGTCCTTTTTACCAAATTAAGCATTTAAACAATAGAATTTCTTTACGAAACTTTCACGTAATTAATCTATCATGCTATAAACCTTATTAAAATAATAAAATAAATATTTTGACTTCGGGTTTGTGGTCCTAAAACCACTGTTCTGATTTAACCTAAAAACGAGCTGTTGCACACACTCCCGTGTCTCTACCCGTGTGAACAAAAATAGACCATTTACCAAGCCATTTTGCCACCCATTTTGCACATATCTATAGCATTTTAAGACACAAATATGCAGCCAAAAGTCATCAATCAATACACAATCATACTATATCCATTTCAACCATTTCAATACTCAAATCAATGTCATTTACCTATTCAAGTACCTATCAACTCAACTTGTTTTACTAGACATAATTCATGTTTATAATTCATATGGTTAAACCATTCCAACATTTATTATCAATTCAACTTTATACACTCAATATAGGTCAATTACCTAACTCAAAACAAAGCTATTTACACAACTTAATACATTAACAAATTCATTATCACAAGCCAAATCAAATGGCTTATAGATACATGTTCATCAAACATATTCAAAATGACTCAAGCCTATACATGCCATATACCATATTACATAACTTCAAAAGTACCAAAATAGATGTTCGATAGTGCAATGAAGTCTCTAACGATACCCAAATCCAAGCTAGGTTTGAAATATTATAAAGCATAGAAAGATAAACAAAGTAAGCTATAAAGTTTAGTAAGTTTGTATGAAATATACTCAACAAATCGTAATACAAAAATCATCAATTTGAACTATATAACATATAATTCAAGAAAACAACAAACCTTCCATATGCTTAATCATATGCTTATATGCAAATTCATAACTTCTTCTATTTGCATCTCATACTTTACATATACATACCTGTACAAATTCGTAACTAACTCATACCTTTTTAGAACACTGTTGAATACTCAATAGCTCGCACACTTAGTGTCATATATATATTCAAATTGTCATCAAACATGACTATAAGTTCATAAACACAATTTATGTAATATCAAAACATTTAAAGCATAATTGTAACAATGTTTATCACATACGAACTTACCTCGGATTGAAAACAGCAAATCGAGTTGATTAGTCGATAACTTTATCTTTTCCCTGATCCAAGTCCGTATTTCACTTTTCTTGATCTAAATATATTCAAAATTAACTTATTTAATCATCTATTTTTCATTTTCACTAAAAATCACTTAACAAAACTTGTTTAACTATCAATAACCATTCAAAATCTATCATCAATCATCAAAACTCATACATATTCATCAATGGAAACATTCATAATCTTTATCAGTTTTGTAAATTAGTCCCTGGGCTAACTAGTACTAGCTACAACGATATAAAAAACATAGAAATCATTAAAAATAGGACAAAAATCGTACCTTAGTGAGCTAGGAAAGCAATGGCTGAATGAAACCTAACAATGGCTTCTTCTCTTTTAAAATTTCGGTCAAAGAAACTTTGAAGATGAAAGAAACTTTGAAGATGATGACTTTAATCTTTCTTTTATTATAATTAACCTTAATTACTAAATGGCATAATTAACCTTAAATGATAGTGGATGATAATGGCATGGCATAATTGAAATTTTGAATTAATATTAGAACACTTTTAGCTATTTGACACTTCTATAACTTACCCAATTAAGCCAAGAAAGTTTATTCTCTCTCTCCTATGGTTTCCAAGTATTTTCGAGATGAAGATGACATAAAATAAGATGATATTTCTTTTACCATCTTTTAATTAATTTAATTAATTCAATTTCCAATTTAGTCCTTGCCCTTTTTCTAAATTTCCATGGATGAGTCACCAAAACAATATCTACATACTTTTCTTTGATGGTCTAATTACTATATAAGGACCTCAATTTTAGAATTTCGTAGCTATTTAATTCTTCTAGCTACTAGAATTTAACTTTTGCATTTTATGCAATTTGGTCCTCCCCGTAATTAAACTCATAATCGGTAAAATTTTCTTCTTAGAATTTTCACATGGCATTTCTAACATAATACGGACCATGTAATAAAATTAAAATAAATTTTATTTTCGGCTCTGATTTGTAGCCCCGAAACCACTATTCCGATTTCACTAAAATTGGGTTGTTACATGTCCCTTGTGTTTTGGAAAATTTTCTAAGTGTGTAAAAAGTTTCTAAAGTTATTGATTTAGTCCTGAACCACCCCGAATGCATGTTTTGGGCCTCGTAGGCTCGTATTAGGGACGATATGAATGTTGTTGTTTGATGATTATATGAAATTTGAAAATGTATGTGTAATTGTATAATATGTTCAGTAATGCTCTGTAACCCTATTCTGGTGTTGAATAGAGTGAGGGGTGTTACATTTATTAGTATCAGCGCTACAGTTTAATCAATTCTAGGACCAACGTAGCATATGTGAGAGTCTAGCTATACATGCCATATATAACCTGTGATAGTGTGATGACTCCTAACAGTTTAAAATGTGTTTTCGTATAGTAAATGGATCCCAATCGAGTTGTAGCTGATGATGTTGAAAGTAATGTGCCTGCCTCCGTTCACGGAGTAGCATAGTCAGAGTCAAGACCTGTATCGAGTAGCCAAGGAGGAGAAGCTAAAGAAGCCTTCTTCCAAATAATGAATGAGTGGTTTACGAAGTATGTTCAAACAAATCTGGCTGCTCAACAACCTCCCCCCACCTAATCCCCAATCAGTTCCAGTAGCTCCTCAAGATATAATATTTTTATGACTGAATAAGCTGCCAGTTGATAAGATTAGAAAACACGGGGTTAAAGAGTTTAGAGCTAATGTTGAAGACGATCCTGAGTGAGTCTTGTTTTAGCTTGAAAACACTATCAGAGTCTTTGATGAACTTTTCTACACACCGATAAAGTGTCTAAAATGTGTTGTATAACTGCTGAGGGACATATCTTATCAGTGGTGGAATACCTTAGTATCAGTGGTGCCGAGAGAAAGCGTTACCTGGGAATTCTTTCAAGCTAAGTTCAAAAAGAAATACATCAGTCAATGGTTCATTGATCAGAAACACAAAGAGTTTTTAGAGTTAAAACAGGGTCGTATGTCTGGAACAGAGTATGAGTGAAAGTTCGTGAGACTCAGTAAATATGCTCGGGAATATGTTTCAACTGAGGCCATTATGTGCAAGAGATTCGAAGATGGGTTAAATGAGGATATCAAATTGCTAGTTGGGATTCTAGAGTTGAAAGAATTTGTGGTGCTAGTTGACAGAGCCTGTAAAGTCGAAGAACTTGGCAAAGAAAAGAGAAAGGCTAATTTTGAAGCTAGAGATTTGAGAAAAAGATTGATGAATAAACCATATCAATACTCGTCAAAGAAATCACGAGATTCGTTTAACTGTTCGACTGCTTCGATGGGATATTCCAATAGAGATCATGGGAAGCAACACTCGAGTTCTAAAGCCCAAGCTACGTCAATAATGAGTATTGGTAATGCTAGGTTCAATAGACCTGAATGTCAATGATGCGGAAGATGACATCCTGGTGAATGTAGAATGAATGACCGTGCTTGTTTTAGATGTGGCTTGCAAGATCACTTTATCCAGGATTGTCTTAAGTTAAATGATTAAGGTACATCTTAGAATGCAAGATCAAGCAATACAACTGTTAGAGGGAGACCAACCCAAAACACTGGAAGTATGAGTAGTAATCAAGATTCTACGAGAGGTTCTACAGTGAGATTAGAGGCTAGAGCACTTGCTAGAGCTTACACGATTCGCGCTTGCAAAGATGTGTCATCACCCGATGTTATCACCGGTACATTTTCTCTTTATGACACTAATGTAGTTGCATTGATTGATCTTGGATCAACTCATTCGTATATTTGTATGAATTTAGTGTCTAGTCAGAGTTTTCCTATTGAGTCTACTGAGTTTGTGGTTAAAGTATCGAACCCTTTAGGCAAGTATGTTCTAGTTGATAAAGTTTGCAGGAACTGTCCTTTAATGGTTGCTGTTTTTTAGCTAATTTGATGTTATTACCATTTGATGAGTTCAATGTAATACTAGGTATGGATTGGTTGACATTGCATGATGCTATTGTGAATTGTAGATGAAAGACTATTGAATTGAAATGTCAGAATAGTGAAATTATTAGAATTGAATCAGATGAGTCAGTGGGTTGCCTGTTGTGATTTCGTCTATGTCAGCTCAGATATATGTAAGAAAAGGTTGTGAAGCTTATCTTGCTCATGTACTGGATACAAAAATGTTTGAATTAAAAATTGAATCTGTGCCAATAGTCTATGAGTATCGGATATGTTTCTAGAAGAGTTACCGCGGTTACCACCGATCAGAGAGGTTGAGTTTGCTATTGAGTTAGTACCAGGAATGTAACAGTCTGGTTTAAACCCTACTCAGAATAGTGGTTTTGGGACCACATATCTGAGTCAGAAAAATATTTTAAATGTTATTTTCTGTATTTATGATATGTGAATGAGCATGTGTGAAAGTATCGTATGAAAATTTAATCGTTTGTGTGTCGATTTGATAAAAAGGACTTAATCGCATAAAATGTAAAAATTGCCAGCTACTTGTTAAAAGTGCCTATTTGACTTGGCTTTATGATTGTGAGGTCCTTATGAGGTTATTTGACCATTTAATGAATTAAATGACTTAAATGGGTATTATATCATAATTTATTTATGGTTTAATAAAGGGCAAAATTGTTATTTAGCCTATTATGTGAATTATATGAAAACAAAATAGAAAACAGAGTCATTTTATGCTTAGATTTGACAAAAATCACAAGAAAAATAAAAGAGAAAGAACATTAGGGTTCAGCCATTGATTTTCTTTGATTAAGGTATGTGTTTTGTTTGGTTTTTGATAATTTCAACGTTTTTGTAATCGTTTCTTTGTATTCTATCAAGCCCATGCCTCAATTTCTGATTTTGATGATGATCTTGAAATGTGCCATGGATGAATTCTTGAGCTTTATGTTGTTAATTGATGAAATATGAAAGTTTGATGTTGGGTTTATATGTTTTGTCTTTGGATTTATGATGATTTTGAGTAAAATGGGCTAAATTGTGAAATTTGTAAATTGAAGGACTAAAATGTGAAATAAATAAAATGTATGGACTTGTATGAGAGCTATGAAAATTTGGCTAAGCTTGTGTACAAGCAAATTATGTGTATTTTGTGATTTTGTGAATTAGGGACTAAAGTGTCAAAATGTAAAAATGCAAGGGCTAGTTTGCAAAATGCCCTAATTGTGTGTGTATGGATTGTTTTTAATGAATGTGTGATTGAATAAGTTAAATTTGAATTGATTTAGATCGAGAACTAAAGAATACGAAATTAGATCGGGGAAAGTCGAAAGTCATCGGGTAACCAATTTCATCTATCTGAATCCCTATGAGGTAAGTCGATATACAAATAAGCTTGTTTGAATTAAATTATTATTGTTCATATGATATTGAATTTGTGAGGAATGAATATTCAAGCTTAATTGTGTTATTCGAGAAAGTATCGATAAAATTCTGACGTATAAAAAACCCCGTACGAACCCTAGGAATAGTTAGGATACATATGTCATGACATAGGATTTCGTTATGTGAGTTCATGTAAGACCATGTCTGGGATGTTGTCATCGACTTCTGGTTTACGTGTAAGACCATGTCTGGGACATTGGCATCATATTTGATTTCGTGTAAGACCTTGTCTGGGACAGTGGCAACGATGTTTGATTATATGTAAGACCACGTATGGGACGTCAGCATTGTATATGCTTTCTAATCTTTCCGCCTATCCTTACGTTTTCGAATGGTTAAAATAGGCTTTCTGAGAAAATGAATGAATAACTTTGTGAAATCATATCAGATTCAGGTATGTTTACTTTGTATAGCCTATTTGAGAATGAAAGGTAAATATTTGAATATGAGATTTATGTTAGCATTGGTATACAAAGTATAAATGATTTGATGATGCTTATATGCTTTGAATGATATGTTTATTTGTATATGGCTTACTAAGCTTTTGAAAACTTACCTTGTGTGTGTTTGCATTGTTTTATAGATATCGAAGCTACTGTAAGCTCGGGGATCGTCGAGGATCGTCACCACACTATCAAACCTTATTTTGGTACTTTGAAAATGTATATATTAAAGTATGGCATGTATAGGCTAGAAGTTGTGGATTATGTTTTGTGATGTATATATTTAGCCACGTGATATAGCTAGTTTGTATTTGAACTTATAGTTTGATAATGGTATATGATATGTGATGCTAATGTGAAATTGTGGTATATTTTGGTTGGCCAAAAGAATTGGTCAATGTTGAGAAGTTTTGGTAAGTTTTGAGCATTTAATTTAATGATGTATTGATTATAAGTTTAGGTATGATTTTAGTTTAAGTTTTGGTATGAATTGATTGATGAATTGAGTTTTAAAATGATTGGTAATGTTATAGCATGAATTATGCATTGTTTGATATAGATATTGGCTGAAATGGTTGTGCATATATGCTTGGTTTGGTGCTTGTAAGTTGACCCAAATTGGGGTGGCAAATTGGCTATTCAAATGGCCTATTTTTTTCCACACGGGCGTGTGTCCCAGTCGTGTGCGACACCCGGTCAAGTTACAGGTCGTGTGTCCCCTAGGGTAGCCTACGAATTAAAGTCAGCATACCTTCAAGTTTTGACATGTAACACCCCAAACCCGACCCAGACGTTATGGCTAAATCTGACGTGTCATATGGACTTACGACTTAGTATACATTCGCTGGTTTAAGTGATTGGGGTGGTCTTTGTAAAAACAACGGTTGAATCAAAAGCTAGTTTATCAATCTTTAGCCTATCCATTTGTTGTGCTTGTTGAGTCTTGAAAACGTTCATTAATTTTGAAAACCCGCGCAGCCTAACACTAGCAGTTTCGTCATAGTATAAATATAATCAGAAAATAAAACCATAGCGGAAAAAGAAATTTAAATAGCGGCCTTATTACAACTAAAAACCGAAAATTAAATCAGAATATAAAAATAATAAAAATAAACTATCTTAGAAAAACCAACTTTGCAGATGATGTGGCCACTCCGAAACCCTCACAGCTCCAAGCCCATTATGGTCAGGGATTTCCTGTAGAGATGAAAATAAAGGGTGAGTTTGGTAAACTCAGTGTGTAACATAACCCAACCATAGCCCAAAACAGATCAAACCTTAGAGTCAGACTTATCTGGGCCTTGGCCAAGTACAAAAATCAGAATGAAACCCATAGGCCCATAGCAGATACAGAACAAATATATCATGAATGCAGAAATCCCAACCTAGAGCCATCCATAACACCCCCGTACCAGCCTTACACCATATGGGGAGACAACTCGACCCACCCAACCGCTACATACCACAGAAATTGCAGCGAGGCTGCTAGATATTGTGACGAAGTCACCAGATACAGATATTGTGGCTAGGCCACCAGAACAGATATATATATATATGTGGCGAAGCCACCAGATTGCAGCGAGGCTACCAGATATTGTGACGAAGTCACCAAAACAGATATATGTGGCGAGGCCACCAGATTGCAGCAAGCTGCCAGAATGCTCCCTCCATCAATTTAAACCCATGTCCCATGCAACAGAAATAATATGTCATGGCATACGTATACAGAAACAGAACATCATACTTTTCAGAAAAAAATAACCCTAGGGGTAAAATCGTAATTTTGCATGCATAAGGGTATTTCAGTAATTATTACCTATTGCTAAGGTTTCATGCTCATTCTAACGTTTACCAAGTAATCAGAAGTACTTACCTTGTCTTTTTACCAAAGTGGGCCGTTGGCCCATTGGCCCGTTTTCGGCCCATTAAGCCCAAAAATACCGTTGTGCACAAAAATGCACACTCTGCACTCTAATCATCCAAATGCACCATATTCATTAAAAACTGTCTCACGAGCGCTCGCACGCTCGAGAGTTCACAAAATACCAACGTTTCGGTATTTCGGCCTTTACCGATTCAATCTAAGGGAGGGTGTCGTTTACACACCTGGTTGATGACGATTGATGATGATATCTCCCATGCGATAATCCTACAATCGATCACTAACACATTAGACTTACGAATTAACAATAACTAACATAAATCCACGTCAACTAACCCAATCATCACACAAGTTAGTCATTTACGCACGATGGGCAAAATAGTCATTTTACCTTCCAGGGGTAAGTCGGTAGTCCTACCCTACAGGGGTATTTTAGTAATTCTACAACTTATCCACTTGGGCCTACGGACCCATTGGGACCACATGGCCCATTTCAGCCCATCGCAGCCTAAAATAGCCGTCCTACTGCTAGAGTAATGAGAAATACACACCTATTAGGAGACTGCAGTTAATCCGCGCTCCAAACACTTTTAGCTGACGCCCAACCCAAATGAGCACGTCACAAAGCGAAAGGGATCAGCCAAGAAGGGTATGCCTACTCTCCTCATGGTTTGCTCTATTTAAAGCCAGCTCTCTATCTACTCTTATGTTAGCTTTCCAATGTGGGATCCCTCCATCATCAGAGTTTAAAACCAACACCTACTCTTGACGTCCCAACATAGCAAAATAATCAACCTTTGCGTGCCAAGGGATTCGAACCAAAGTCCTCTCACATGCCAACTCACGCCACTACCACTAGGCCATCAACTCATTTGTGTCATAAATCCAACACATTAAACTTTAAAGCGCACCACCTACTTGCTTCCAGATTTATTGAAAAGAAAAACCAAAATATATTGCAAGAGCCAAGACTTGAACCTTGGACCCCTTGCTTCCTCTATGGCATCACTTCCTTGTCCCCTAAGTGGCACCACCTTGCCACTACACCACACTCCTTTTTGTGTCATCTTTTACTCCTTTACTCTTAAAAGCCCAAATGCCAATTGCATCACCTGTTCATAAAATTAAAATTCTAAAGACTACCACAGATTTAACTTAAGTTTGGGCCTTCTAAAGGCCCACTAACCTACTAAAATATATATTTTAACCAACCAGAACACACACAAATTTTAAGAATCACAGAAACACAGAAAACCTGAAAATTGGGGCGTTACAACTCTACCCTCCTTAAAGAAATTTTATCCTCGAAATTTTACCTGAATCAAACAGATGAGGATATTGTTGACGCAACGTCACTTCTGGCTCCCAAGTAGCTTCCTCTTTGCCATGATTACGCCACAGTACCTTTACTAGCGGAATTGATTTCCTCCTCAAAATCTTAACATCTCAATCCAAAATTTGCATAGGCTCTTCCTCAAAAGTCAAGTTTGTTTGGACCTCGATCTCTGCAACCGGCACAACATGAGTAGGGTCAGAATGATACTGCCTTAACATGGAGACGTGAAAGACATCATGAATCCTATTCAACTCTGGAGGTAGCTCCAACTGATAAGCCACTGGACCCACTCGCTTAAGAATCCGATAAGGCCCAACGAACCGCAGACTTAACTTGCCTTTCCTCCCAAACCTTAATATTTTCTTCCAAGGCGAAACCTTCAAGAAGACCATATCACCCACAAGGTACTCAATTTCCTTGCGCTTCAAATCTGCATATGACTTCTGTCTACCAGATGCTTCTTTCAACCGGTCTCTAATCAACTTGACCTTATCCTCAGTATCTGCCACCAACTTCCAAGAACCTGTCGTTCACCCAATTCGGTCCAACAACTAGTACGACATCTTTGCCCATACAGTGCCTCATAAGGAGCCATTCGAATACTTGCCTGATAACTATTGTTGCATGCAAACTCTGCCAACGGTAAGTAATCCTCCCAACTGCCTTGAAAGTCGATAACGTATCCCCTCAACATGTCTTCTAGAATCTGAATAACCCTTTCCGCCTGACCATCAGTCTGAGGATGAAAGGCTGTACTAAAGTTCAACCGCGTACCCAACGCTTCATGCAACTTTTGCCAAAACTGAGATGTGAATCTAGGATCTCGATCAGAAATAATCGACACTGGCACTCTATGAAGTCGCACTATTTCTGCCTCATACAATTTGGCTAACTTTTGAAGTGAATAATCAGTGCGGACAGGTATGAAATGAGCAGATTTGGTCAACCTATCCACAATTACCCAAATCGAGTCCTTCTTCGATGGTGTCAAGGGTAACCCACTCACAAAATCCATGGTTACCCTCTCCCACTTCCAAAGTGGTACTTTCACTGGCTGCAAAAGTCCGGAAGGTAATTGATGTTCAGCTTTCACTTGCTGACAAGTCAAACATTTTCCCACAACTTCCGTTACCTATCGCTTCAATCCAGGCCTCCAATACAACTCCTTTAAATCACGATACATTTTACTCCCTCCAGGATGCATAGCACATAGACCTCCATGAGCTTCTTTCAGAATTGCTTGCCTCAAGTCAGAGTCCTTCAAAATACAAACTCTACCTCGGTAACACAGAACTCCCTCACTGTTCAGTCTGAACTCAGAAGTATCCCCATTCTTAACCTGCCGGAATTGAGAAACCAGAGACTCATCCCTCGTCTGTTTTTCCTTAATCCCATCCACCCAGGTCGGCTTAACTTGTAGTTCTGCTAACAGACTACCATCGTCATACAAACTCAAACGAGCAAACATGGCTCTCAGATCAGATACAGTTCTATGACTTAGGGCATCAGCCACCACATTAGCTTTGCCTGGGTGATACTCAATCGCTCAGTCATAATCCTTAAGCAACTCTATCCATACCCACTGCCTAAGGTTCAGCTCCTTCTGAGTCAGCAAGTACTTAACACTCTTATGATCTGTGTATATAATACACCTTTCTCCATACAGGTAATGTATCCAAATCTTAAGCGCAAAGATTTCCGCTGCCAACTCCAGATCATGAGTAGAATAGATAACTTCATGTGGTTTAAGCTGTCGCGATGCATAAGCAACCACTTTACCCTCTTGCATCAGCACACAGCCCAACCCTACATGTGATGCATCACTGTATACGGTAAAATCTTTTCCAGACTCCGGTTGAATTAGTACAGGTGCCTCGATCAGAACTTTCTTCAGCTTTTCAAAAGATTCCTGTTGTTTCTCAGTCCAAACAAACGGTACTCCCTTCCTTATAAGCTTTTTCAAAGGCCCTGCCATCACAGAAAATCCTTCCACAAACCTTCTATAGTACCCAGCTAAACCCAGAAAACTTCGAATTTTTGACACTGACCTCAGTGGCTTCCGTTCCAGAATCGCTTCAATCTTTCGAGGGTCCACCTTGATCCCTTCAGCAGAGACAACATGCCCCAAGAAAGTTACCTCTCTCAACTAGAACTCACACTTACTGAATTTCGCATAAAGCTCCTTCTCCCTCAACACTTGCAGCACAATACGAAGATGCTCATCATGCTTCTCCTCAGTTTCAGAATAAACCAGAATATCATCGATAAAGATGACCACAAATTGATCCAAGTATGGCTAGAACACTCGATTCATAAGATCTATAAATGTCGCAGGTGCGTTCGTCAACCCAAATGGCATAACCAAGAACTCATAGTGACCATACCGAGTTCTGAATGCTGTCTTGTGAATATCCACCTCCTTAACCCTCAACTGATTATACCCAGATCGAAGGTCAATCTTGGAAAATACTGAAGCTCCTCTAAGTTGGTCGAATAAATCATTGATTCTCGATAGTGGGTACTTGTTCTTAATCATCAATTTGTTCAACTGCCGATAATCGATGCACATCCGCATTGATCGATCTTTCTTCTTTACGAACTACACGGGTGCTCCCTACGAAGACACACTTGATCTAATGAAGCCTCTATCCAGTAACTCTTGAATTTGGGCTTTCAGCTCCACCAACTCCTTCAGTGCCATCCTATAAGGTGCAATGGACATCGGTGCCGTTCTAGGTAACAAGTCGATTCCAAACTCAACCTCTCGGTTTGGGGGCAAACCCGGAAGCTCCTTTGGAAAAACATCTTGAAAATCCTTGACGGTTCTAACTTTATCCACTGTCAGATCCTCAGTTTTCGATTGGCTTACAAATGCCAAATAAGCTCACATCCCTTTCAAATCCACTTCTCGGCTCTCAATGCCGACACTACATTAGACAGATAATCCCTACGCTCGCCTATCACCAAAACCTCCTCATTCTTTGTGGTCTTTAACATTATTCGCTTAGCAGCATAATCCAGAGTAGCCCTATGCTTAACAAGCCAATCCATTCCCAGAATGAGATCGAATTCTCCAAAAGGTAGCTCCATTAGATCTCCAGAGAAAACCTTTCCTTAAGTTTCTATAGGTACATCTCTATATAGTTTATCTACCCTAACCAAGTGACCCAAAGGACTTAGTACAGATACCCCACTCACGATCTCCACAGAATGCACACCCAGCGACCCAAATATAGCACATGCAACATATGAATGGGTAGATCCAACATCTACGCCATACTGGAAATCAGAAACGTACCAGTTATGACGTCAGGTGCATCACCCTCCTCTCGGCGACGAGCTGCATACACCAACGCCGACTGACGAGCCTCAGCAAATCCAGCACCCTTACCAAGTGCTCCTCTTTCTTGACCGTTTCCATTACCACTTCTGCCTTGCCCACGTCCTCTCGAAAACTGTGGTCCACCCCTCACTGGTTGAGCGACCCTCTACTCTAAAACTTGAACCTGATCTGGTTCCTGAGGACAATCCTTAACCCTATGCTCCATAGATCCGCATCGGAAACAAGCACCAGAACATTTTCGACACTCGCCCATATGCATCTTCCTATAATTCCTACAACCCTACGGTCTAACAGCATTCATCGGTACTGCTCGAACTGGCTCCATTACCCTTGCTCTCTTAACATTCCTGTTCATACCACCTAAAAGTCCTGAATCTCTCCTAAAACGGTTCCGATCTTTCTCACAATTCTGTCTTTCTGTATGTTTCACTTCCTCAGCTATCTTAGCTTTCTCCACTAAAGTAGCGAAGTTACGCTCCCTCTGCGGAGCAATCAACACCCTAAGTTCATCTCTCAGACCATCCTCGAAGCGTACGCTATGCTCATACTCTGTAGCGACAATCCCAGAAGCATACCGGCTCAGTCTCAAAAACTCAGACTCATACTCAGCCACTGACTTACTCCCTTGGACCAGGTTCAGAAATTCTTTCCGGCGAGCGTCCACGTAACTAGCCCCAACATATTTTCCTTTGAAGGCAGTCTTAAACGGCTCCCAAGTTACACTGTCAGTAGGAGTTCCATCTCTCACCGTGAGCCACCACTGATAAGCCTCATCCCTGAGTAACGATATGGCTCCCTTCAGCTTCTGCTCCACAGAGTAGTCCAGATCATCCATAATCCGCTCTATGGCTTCTAACCAATACTCAGCCACATTCAGAGCTACACCAGATATGCCCCTAAATATCTCTGCTCTATTGGCCCAGAGCCACTCAGAAATAGACCCCCAAATTCCGTTTCCCGTACTTGCCCCAGCAACCCTTTCCAAAACTCGAAGCATTGCTTGGTACAGAGCATCGTCCCCGGCACCTCGATCATGAGACTCTACCTCTGTTGCCGGTGGTACCAGTGCATCTGCTGCCGGCACATGTCCTGAAGACGAAGATTCAGCCTGAGCATTACCTCAGTCACGTCCACGGCCTCTTCCACGAGCTGCTCGTGTACTCATTTCGTATTATCTAATTAAGAATTTTATGAATCAGTTTAATATTTCATTGTTTATTACAGATGTCTTATGAATAACAGTAATTCAGAGTTTGAGTTTGTTTCCTTTTGTGGTAGCCTAGCTACAGTCTCAGTCTACTTATCAGAGTTTTTATAGTTCCAGTGTCACCCTAACTAAAGTACCATGATAAGGTTTTGTACAAGCATATAACAGATATTTCAGAAATAATCAGAAAGGCTCAGAAAACTTACAGACTTGGGCCGGAGATTTAGTGTGCCACCTTCTAAAAAACCTAATTTTAGAAAACCAATTTTAATCTTTAAAATCATCTATTTGTAAAGAGAAAATATTGGAAACATTCTCGAAAACAATTTATAATCAAGTTCCAAAAAAATGATTTTTGAAAACCTTTATTCAGTGTTTCTTTACAAACTCCTGTTTTTAAACCTGTTGCACAGCCGAGTTATTGCAATTTGGCTCTGATACCACTAAATGTAACACCCCAAACTCAGCCCAGACGTTATGGCCAGATCTGACGTGTCACATGGACTTACGACTTAGTATGCATTCACTGGTTTAAGTGATTGGGGTGGTCTTTGTAAAAACAATGGTTGAATGAAAAGCCAGTTTATCAATCTTTAGGCTATCCATTTGTTGTGCTTGTTGAGTCTTGAAAACGTTCATTAATTTTGAAAACTTGCGCAGCCTAACACTAGCAGTTTCGTCATAGTATAAATATAATCAAAAAATAAAACCATAGCGGAAAAAAAAATTTAAATAGCGGCCTTATTACAACTTAAAACCCAAAATTAAATCAAAATATAAAAATAATAAAAATAAACTAACTTAGAAAAACCAACTTTACAAATGATGTGGCCACTCAAGAATCCTCACAGCTCCAAGCCCACTATGGTTGGGGATTTCTGTAGAGATGAAAATAAAGGGTGAGTTCGTAAACTCGATGTGTAACATAACCCAACCATAGCCCAAAATAGATCAAACCTCGAGTCAGACTTATCGGGCCTTGGCCCGTCTGAAATCGAATGAAACCCATAGGCCCATAGCGGATCTGAACAAATATATCATGAATGCAGAAATCCCAACCTAGAGCCATCAATAACACCTCCGTACCAGCCTTACACCATGTGGGGAGACTACTCGACCCACCCAACCGCTACACACCACAGAAATTGCAGCGAGGCTACCAAATATTGTGACGAAGTCACCAGATACAGATATTGTGGCTAGGCCACCAGAACAGATATATATATATATATATGTGTGTGTGTGGCGAAGCCACCAGATTGTAGCGAGGTTGCCAGATATTGTGACAAAGTCACCAAAACAGATATATGTGGCGAGGCCACCAGATTGCAGCAAGGCTGCCAGAATGCTTCCTCCATCAATATAAACCCATGTCCCATGCAACAAAAATAATATGTCATGGCATACGTATACAGAAACAGAACATCATGCTTTTTAGAAAAAAATAACCCTAAGGGTAAAATCGTAATTTTGCATGCATAAGGGTATTTTAGTACTTATTACCTATTACTAAGGTTTCATGCTCATTCTAACGTTTACCAAGTAATCAGAAGTACTTACCTCGTCTTTTTACCAAAGTGAGCCCGTTGGCCCATTGGCCCATTGGCCCGTTTTCGACCCATTAAGCCCAAAAATACCATTGTGCACAAAAATGCACATTCTGCACTCTAATCATCCAAATGCACCATATTCATTAAAAGCGTCTCACGAAGGCAGACGCCGAGAGTTCTAAAATACCAACGTTTGGTATTTCGCTTTTACCGATTCGGTCTAGGGAGGTGTCGTTTACATACCTGGTTGATGACGATTGATGACGATATCTCCCACGCGATAATCCTACAATCGATCACTAACACATTAGACTTACAAATTAACGATAACTAACATAAATCCACGTCAACTAACCCAATCATCACACAAGTTAGTCATTTACGCACGAGGGGCAAAATAGTCATTTTACCCTCCAGGGGTAAATCGGTAGTCCTACCCTACAGGGGTATTTTAGTGATTCTACAACCTATCCACTTGGGCCTACGGACCCATTGGGACCACATGGCCCATTTCAACCCATCGCGGCCCGAAATAGCCATCCTGCTACTAGAGTAATGAGAAATACACACCTGTTAGGAGACTGCAGTTAATCCGTGCTCCAAACACTCTTAGCTGACGCCCAACCCAAACGAGCACATCACAAAGCGAAAGGGATCAGCCAAGAAGGGTATGCCTACTCTCCTCATGGTTTGCTCTATTTCAAGCCAGCTCTCCATCTACTCTTATGTTAGCTTCCCAATATGGGATCCCTCCATCACCAGAGTTTAAAACCAACACCAACTTTTGTCGTCCCAACATAGCAAAATAATCAACCTTTGCGTGCCAAGGGATTCTGTAACACCCCGTACCCGAGACCGTTGCCGGAGTCGAACACGAGGTGCTAACAGACTTAATTCATTTATTTGCACAGTCCATTTTAAAATTTCCAGACAAGCTGGCTAACTGCGTCATTGTCACCTTAAAAATTATATCTCGAGTTCCAAAACTCGAAAACTGGTTTCGTAAATTTTTCCTGAAACTAGACTCATATTTCCATCTACAAATTTTTTTCTAGAATTTTTGGTCAAGCCAATTAGAACTGTTTATTAGTTAAAGTATCCCTTGTTTCAGGGTTCGACTACTCTGACCTTCATGCATTACGACTTAGATATCTCCCTGTACAGGGCTTCAATACTTATGCCGTTTGTTTCTAAAGAAACTAGACTCGAAAAGGAATCTGTAAATATAGGGAATGACTTCTAATTATCTCTAGTTGATTTATAGTGAATTTCCAAAGTCGGAACAGGGGATCCAGAAATCACTCTGGCCCTGTTTCACGAAAACTTAAACATCTCATAAAATACGGCTCATATGATCGTTTCGTTACTTTCCTATGAAAATAAATTCATCAAGGTTCGATTACATAATTTATTCACTATTTAATTCCATTCTTACTATTTTTAGTGATTTTTCAAATTCACACCACTGCTGCTGTCAGCATCTATTTTTAAGGTAAACTTTACCTATTTCATGGTTTTCCATGAATCAACTAGAATTTGTCATACATAGCACCAAAATGATCATGATTAACCATTCCAATGGCTAATTGTTACCAAACATTTCCATACCTCTCAATGAACAACATACAAAATGATTATAATGCTATGCTCAAAGTATATATAAGCCATTTTCGCATGGCTATCCAAATATATACATTACCAAAAAGTACATGACTAACAACAAAGGGCAGTCCTATACATGCCATTTTCAAAGTTCAACTAAAAGAGTACCAAAAGGGCTTTGATAGTGTGGACGACTTTGACTTTGACACTCCCGAGTCCGATAGCTGACGAACAAAATCTATAAAACAGAAAAATCAAAGCAACGGAATAAGCATTTAATGCTTAGTAAGTTTGAGTAATGAAATTATGCACATCTGAAGTATAGCATTCATATGACTAAACGAATAATTTCATAGACACATATTCTCAAAATCATACTTACTTCACATTTCCAACCCTTATATTCATATATATGGGATCAACTTAACTAAAGGCCGGAAGCTTGTTAATCGATTGAGCGAATACTATTTAAAGGGAATCATATATTCCAATGCATATACGAAACATACCTCATCGTTTGGATTTTACGAGTGTATTAATTGAAATTATTACAGCGAGATCACTCATTCTCAAACCAAGTACCTTCGGGATTTAGCCGGATATCGCAACTCACACAAATGCCTTCGGGACTTAACCCGGATATAGTAACTCACACACATGCCTTCGGGTCTTGGCCCGAAAATAGTCACTAGCACAAATGCCTTCGGGACTTAGCCCGGGTATAGCAACTACTCGCACAAATGCCTTCGGGACTTAGCCCGGATATCATCCGAATAATCATGTACATATGTCCACAAATCATAACACATTTTTATTTCGTTTTCATTACTAGAACTCAGACACAAGGCACTTATCTACCATTACCATTTTCGGCTCAATAGCCACATACAAAGAGCATGGTTTTGATTCGCTATATAACATCATCTAAACGAATCATGATCTAAGTTCCATTACTCGAAAACTTACCTCGGATATTTTTGAGCATTCTTGGGTAGGCTATTCGATCGCTTTCTCCTTTCCCTTGTCTGGTCTAGTTCCTCTTTGCTCTTGGGCTTAATTTAAACAAATGAATTTGTTTAATCATTTCGAATATTAAAAGCTTCTTTAAAGCATTTAACCCTTATACTCAATAATGAAACCAAGCCATATACATAATTATTTTATCACATCACCTTAAGCACACATATCAAGCTGTCATACATCCATTTCATGAGCCAAGTTACAAATAAAAAAATTGCATACACACCAAAAATTTAATTACCCATTTAGGCCTTAGAGGGTAACTTCAATGCAAATTGTATATACAATTTGCCATACACGTACCACATTTTTAACAAGCCGAAATTACTCCTACATGTTATCCATTATAATTATTTCATAGATATAAAACATAGCTGAAATATCTTTAGCCTAAATACGTATAATAATACCCAAATCCTCAGCTATATTAATGAACACGACACAAAAGATTAACTGAAACTCCATTCAATTTTAAGGTATTAACCCTACTAAACTCTTATCATGACCATACCTAATCGAATTCAAGTAGAGGATTAATTACAGCCATGTACACCAATATATAATTATAACATGTTTTAATATCTTATATATCTCATTCGGCCCTAACCACACAACTTAACTTTTATATACAAATTCTATCTCATGATCAATTGTAGCAATTTACACATTGTAACACCCCGTACCCGATACCGTTTCCGGAGTCGGACACGAGGGGTTAAAGGGCTTAATCCACTTATTTGCACAGTCCATTTTAAAATTCCAGACGAGCTGGCTAACTGCGTCACTGTCACCTTAAAAATCATCTCTCGAGTTCCAAAACTCGAAAACCAGTTCCGTAAATTTTTCCTGAAACTAGACTCATATGTTCATCTACAAATTTTTTTCTATAATTTTTGGTCAAGCCAATTAGTCCAGTTTATTAGTTAAAGTCCCCCTGTTTCAGGGTTCGACTACACTGACATTTGCACATTACAACTTGGATATCTCCCTGTACAGGGCTTCAATACTGATGTTGTTTGTTTCTATAGAAACTAGACTCGAAAAGGAATCTGTACATATGTGGCATGACTTCTGATTATCTCTGGTTAATTTATAATGAATTTCAAAAGTCGGAAGAGGGAATCCAGAAACCGTTCTGGACCTGTTTCGCGAAAACTTAAATATCTCAAAATATAATGTTCATATGATCATTTCGTTACTTTCCTATGAAAATAGATTCATCAAGGTTCGATTACATAATTTATTCACTATTTAATTCCATTCCCACTATTTTTAGTGATTTTTCAAAGTTACACCACTACTGCTGTCAGCATCTGTCTTTAAGGTAGACTTTACCTATTTCATAGTTTCCATGATTCAACTAGCCCTTTTAGCATATATAGCACAAAATATGATCATAATTAACCATTCCAATGGCTAATCGTTTCCAAACATTTCCATACCTCTTAATGAACAACATACAAAACGATTATAATACTACGCTCAAAGTGTATATAAGCCATTTTCGCATGGCTATGCAAATTTATACAAAACCAAAGGGTACATGACCCACAACAAAAAGGGTAGTCCTATACATGCCATTTCAAAGTTCAACCAAAAGTGTACCAAAAGGGCTTTGATAGTGTGGCGACTTGACTTCAATAATTCGAGTCCGATGGTGACGAACCAAAATCTATAAAGCAGAGATTCAAAGAACGGAGTAAGCATTTAATGCTTAGTAAGTTTAAGCCATAAAATTAGACACAACTAAAGTGTAGCATTCATATGGCTAAACAGATAATTTCATATGCACAAATTCTCAAAATCATACTTACTTCACATTACCAACCCTTATATTCATACACAAAAGATCAACTTAGCCAAAGGCGGTAGCTCATTTATCAATGAGCGAATACTAATTGTAAGGGATCAACTAAATCAATGCATACACGAGACATACCTCATTCTTTGGGATTTTACGAGCATATTAATTGAAACTATTACAGCAAGGTCGCTCATTCCCAAGCCAAGTACCTTGATTTAACCGGATATAGCTACTCGCTCAATGCCTTTGGGACATAGCCCGGATATAGTAACTTCGCACCAATGCCTTGGGACTTAGCTCGGATATAGTAGCTCTCACAAATACCTTCGGGACTTAGCCCGGATATAATAACTCGCACAAATGCCTTGGGACTTAGCTGGATGTAATAACTCGCACAAATGCCTTGGGACTTAGCACGGAACTAGTCACTAAGCGCAAATGCCTTGGGACTTAGCAGGTTATCATCCGAATATTCATGCACATATCAATAAATCATGACACATTTATATCTCATTTTAATAATTAGAGTTCAAACACAAGTCACGTATTAAGCACTCCCATTTTTGGCTCACTAGCCACATACAAACAGCATGGTTTAGTTTGCTTTATGACACGATCTCTATGCACATACGGCTACCCGTCATACGTATAGACTAACTAACTCATCATATAATTCGAGTAGAATCATCATATCACCGTATATTTGTTATGCTCATACATCATGACTTAATCAAATCATAAACTAAGTCTCATTGCTCGAAAACTTACCTCGGATGTTGTCGAACGATTTCGATGGCTATTCGACCACTTTTTCCTTCCCTTTATCGGATTTAGTTCCCCTTTGCTCTTGAGCTTAATTTAACAAATAAATTGATTTAATCATTTGAGCATCGAAAAGAGGAACTCAAGGTACTTAGCCCATATATATATACATTAGACATTAAAGTCACATACATATGAAATTATGAATCAACTCAACACATTAACCCACACTTCCTTTTAGCCGATTGTCTAAGCCAAGATAAAAGCATCAATATGCTTGCCTCTAACCGAATACATGCAACACCAATCTTCTTCCTATGGCTGAATATGCATGTCTATGTTGAGGCCGATTATATGCTTAATACTTCCTACAAGTATGGTTACTTGTATTGATTATATATCATCTTGTTTCAAGTTCAAAACTAAGCTAATACGCATATATACACTAGTAATCAAATACTAACATTTTGCACTTCACCTTACTACCATTTCACATCTATTTTCTACCATGGCCGAATGCATCAAGACACCATACCATTCAATTTTGGTCATGGGTTACACAAAGAACTTAATGTCTAACTCAAAAATGCCAAAAAGAAAATCCAAGAGTCATCAATCACCATCACATGTATCATTACAAAGCTTCACACTTAGCATGCAAATGACATCAACACAAATCCACCTTAGCCGAAACTTGACTCATCTTCATGCCTCATCACCACAACATCAAACATCAACCAAGAAGACAACACCCATGGCCGAATATCATCTCCATCTCATAGCAAACATTTAAACCATGGGCTAGGTAGAACTCAAACTAACAACTAAAAACATGCATGAATCTCATGGACAACATCAAACATACCTTAGTCTAGCAAACCACCATAGCCGATTTTCTCAAGCTCTTCCCCTTCCTTTCTTTCCTCTATTCGGCTAAAGATGTTCAAGAATGAACACTTTTTTTTTCTTTCTTCAATTCACGGTAATGGGGGGGAACATGGATGAGACAATTTTTTTCATCATCATTTACCTTTCCATTATTATTTTATTGCCCATACTCCTTATTTTATTTTTTTCTAACATAAACCATTATCACAACATGTTTTATGACATGTTTTGCCCATCACCCTTTGTCATGGCCGGCCACTAGTAATTAAATGGGGGAAATTGACATGCAAGTCCACCCCTTTGATTACATGCACTAATAGATCCTTATAGATTAACCTATCACATTTCAAAAGTGTCACACATAAGTCCTATTGACTAATTTCACATGCAATTTACTAAATCAAAGCTTAACACTTTCACACATTCATAATCACATATTTTAGACAATAAATATCATATTCAAATAATTTGGTGACTCGGTTTAGCGGTCCGAAACCGCTTTCGACTAGGGTCACTTTAGGGCATCACAACTCTCCCCACTTAAGAAATTTTGTCCCGAAAATCTTACCGGTAAATAGGTTTGGGTATCGCTCTTTCATAGAGTTCTCGGGTTCCCAAGTAGCTTCTTCTATCCCGTGTTTGAGCCATAACACTTTTCTAAAGGAACCTTTTGTTTCAGTAACTCTTTCACTTCACGAGCTAGGATACTGAATCGACTCTTCTTCATTACTCATGTCGGATTGAATTTCAACCTCGATGGATTAATTACGTGTGATGATCGGATCTATAACGTCGAAGCATCGAAACATGAAAGGCGTCGTGAATCCTTTCAAGTTCAGGGCAAAATCAATCTATATCGAATCTGGACCAACTCGTTCGGAGATTTCGTGCGCCCAATGAATCTCGGACTCAACTTGCCCTTACGGCCAAATCGAGTATCTTTTCCAAGGCAAAACTTTAAGAAACACTTTATCTCCCACCTGATATTCAATGTCTTTTCGTTTCAAATCCGCATACGATTTCTGACGATTTGTGGCTGCCTTCAGACTTTCACGGATTACTTTTACTTTCTGTTCAGCATCTTTAATCAAATCAACTCCGAAAATTTTACTTTCACCGAGCTCGGTCCAAAACAATGGCGTACGGCATTTACGCCCGTACAAAGCCTCGTAAGGTGCCATCTTAATACTTGATTGAAAACTATTATTGTAAGCGAATTCAATCAAAGGTAAATGTCGTTCCCATGAACCACTAAACTCGAGGATGCAACATCTCAACATATCCTCGAGTATCTGAATTATCCGCTCGGATTGACCATCGGTTTGTGGATGAAAAGCGGTGCTAAAATGCAACTTGGTACCCAAAGCTTCTTGTAATTTCTTCCAAAATCGTGAGGTGAATCTCGAATCTCTATCCGATACAATAGAGATAGGTATCCCGTGTAATCTCACAATCTGAGAAATGTACAATTTAGCAAGTTTATCCAATGAAAAATCCGTATGTACGGGGATAAAATGAGCCGACTTAGTCAGTCTATCAACAACAACCCAAATCGCATCTTTCTTACTTGCTGACAATGGCAACCCAGATACAAAATCCATCGTGACTCAATCCCATTTCCATTCAGGTATCATGATCGGCTGAAGTAAACCCGTAGGCACTTGATGTTCTGCCTTCACTTGCTGACATACTAAGCACTTCGAGACAAAATCGGAAATGTCTCGTTTCATACCATGCCACCAAAACTGACGTCTTAGATCGTTGTACATTTTCGTACTCCCCGGGTGAATTGACATTTGGCTACAATGAGCTTCGTTCAGAATCATCAAAATGAGTTCTGAATTTCTTGGAACACACAACCGACTTCTGAACCTCAAACAATCGCCATCATCAATTTGAAACTCTGATTCCATATTCAGAACATATTCAGCCCGTTTTGCAACCAATTCATCATTGACTTTCTGAGCTTCACGAATTTGATGAATCAACAATGGTTTGGCCTTTAATTCTGCCACTAACACATTGTCGGATAGAACAGACAAGTGTACATTCATCGCTCGTAAAGCAAACAGTGATTTACGACTTAAGGCATCCGCAACCACATTAGCCTTTCCCGGGTGATAGTCAATGACAAGCTCATAATCTTTTAACAACTCGAGCCAACGTCTTTGTCACAGATTCAAGTCTCTTTGAGTCATCAAATATTTGAGACTTTTGTGATCCGAATATACATGGCACTTCTCACCAAATAAGTAGTGTCGCCATATTTACGATGGCAGCTAGTTCGAGATCAAAGCGAATATGCATAGGCCACAACTCAACCTTCTTGCATCAATACGCAACCCAACCCAAGTAGGGATGCATCACTATAAATGACAAACTCTTTGCCTGATTCGGGTTGCACTAGAATTGGAGCTTCAGTCAAATAAGTTTTCAGTTGATCAAAACTTTTCTTACATTTTCCGTCCATTCGAACTTAACATCTTTTGAAGTAGCCGTCATTGGTGTGGCTATCATCGAGAAACCTTTTACAAACCGTCGGTAGTAACCGCAAGTCCCAAAAGCTCGAACCTCAGTAATATTTCTCGGAGGCTTCCAGTTAAGTATGGATGAAATTTTGCTCGGGTCAACTCGAAACCTGATGCGGATACCACATGACCCAAGAAGCTAACCTCTCTTAACCGAACTCACACTTCTTGAACTTAGCATATAAGCGCTTATCCGTAAAATTTGCAACACTAATCCCAGGTGTTCAGCATGATCAGTTTCATTTCTCGAATAAACCAAAATATCATCGATAAACACGACTACAAATTGATCCAAATACGGTCTGAAGATCCGATTCATCAAATCCATAAATACCGCAGGGGCATTAGTGAGCCCAAACGGCATCACTAAGAACTCATAGTGACCGTATCTCGTTCTGAAAGCAGTTTTGGGTATATCCGAATCTCGAATTTGCAACTGGTAATAACCCGATCTCAAATCTATCTTTGAAAACACTGAGGCTCCCTTTAGTTGATCAAACAAATCGTCAATACGTGGCATTGGATATTTATTCTTTATTGTCACCTTATTCAGCTGACGATAGTCGATGCACAACCTCATGGTTCCGTCCTTCTCTTTCACAAACAATACTGGTGCACCCCAAGGTGAGAAACTTGGTCGAGCGAAACCTCTATCCGTAAATTCTTGCAACTGAGCTTTCAACTCTTTTAACTCGGTTGGTGCCATATGATACGGAGCTATCGAAATCAGCGTAGTCCCAGATACAAGCTCAATACCAAACTCTACCTCCCGAACAGGTGGTAAACCCGGTAATCCCTCGGAAAAAACATCCAGGTATTCACAAACCACCGGCACAGATTCGGGTTTCTTTTCTAACTCTTTGTCATCAATTACATACGCAAGGTATGCTTCGCACCCCTTTCTTACATATTTCTAGGCCAACATTGATGATATTACAGCTGGCAACCCCTTTAAGTTCGTAGACTCAACTCGGATTATCTCGTTATTTGCGCACCTCAAATCAATAGTCTTGCTTTTGCAATTCACAACCGCATCATGCATGGTCAACCAATCTAAACCGAGGATAACATCAAATTCATCAAACGACAAAAGCATCAAGTCCGCCGAATGTGATAGCCCAAAATTGACCCTAGTCGGGAAGTGGTTTTGGGACCGCTAAACCGAGTCACCGAAATGTTTGAATGTAATATTTATTGTCTAGAATATGTAATTATGAATGTGTGAAAATTTCAAGTTCCGATTTAGCCGATTGCATGTGAATTCAGTTAGTAGGACTTGTGTAACACTTTTGAAAAGTGAAAGGCTAATCTATAAGGACCTAATAGTGCATGTAGTCAAAGGGGAGGACTTGCATGTCAAATTCCCCCCCAAGTTGTAGTGGCCGGCCATGACAAGGAATCATGGGCTAAACATGTCATGAAACATGTTTTGTTGGTGCATTAGGTAGAAACAATAAACAAATAAGTATGGGTAATAAAGAAAGAAAAAAAAAGGTGTGTGTGTGAGTGAAACCCCCCCCATTGCCGTGCATTGTGGAAGAGAAAAGGAAAAAAATTGTTCATCCATCTTTTCATTCTCTCTTGACCGAAAATACTAGAGGAAGGAAGGAATTTTGCTTCATGTTTGTTTTGGAAGAGGATTAGGAAGAGGTTGGCTATACTTGCATCAAGATTAAGGTATGTTTGAGGTTGTGCCATGAGATTCATGCATGTTTTTAGTTGCTAGCTTGATGTTCTTGGTAGCCCATGGTTCAAATCTTTGCTATGTCATGGGAATGAAATTCGCCAAAGTAAATATGGTGTTAATGCCATTGCATGCTAAATATCAAGCTTGATAATGATACATGTGATGGGGATTGAGGACTCTTAGATTTTCTTTTAGCATTTTTGAATGAGATACTAAGTTCTTTGTTTAATCATGACCAAAATTATGGTGTTGTGATGTATTCGCCATGGTACATCCATAAGTGTGATTTATGCTCATTGCATGGAAAGTAAGATTTGTGTATTGAAATTTTGTTCATGTTTAGTTACAATCAACTTGAGATTCGGCTCTAGCATATATATATGTATATATGTTTGCACACGATGTATTGGTATGACATATATGCTATTTCAAGGTGTATATTTGCTTGTGATGATGTCTCGATTATGAAGTAAATGAGAGATGTGTATTGAGCTACGATATGTAATGCGTTAGTAGTAAAATGTATGCTGTTTTTGTGTGGTATTAAGTGTATAATTGGCCTCAACATGGACATGTATATTCGGCCACATGAGGGAAATTGGTGTGCATGCATTCGGTTAGAGGCAAGCATATTGATGCCTATTCTTGGCTTAGAAAATTGGCTAAGAGGAATATTAACTAATGTGTTGAGTTCGATTCATGATTTCGTACATATGCGACTTTAATGCCTAATGAGTATATATATTGGCTAAGTATCTTGAATTCCTCTTCGATGCTCAAATGATAAAACCAATTTATTTGTTAAATTAAGCTCAAGAGCAAAGGGAGCTAAATCCGATAAGGGAAGGAAAAAGTCGTCGAATAGCCGTCGAAATCGTTCGACCACGTCCGAGGTAAGTTCTTGAGTAATAGAGCTTAAATTCGAATTGATTAGATCATGTTTAAAGCAAATTAAAATCATGCTCTTTGTGTGTGGCTATTGAGCGAAATTGCAAGTGTAAAAAGTGCCTTGTGTTTGAGTTTTGCTATTGAAAATGAAATACTGAATGTGTCATAATTTATTGATAATTGTGCTCAAGTTATTGAATGATGTCGGGCTAAGTCCCAAAGGCTTTGTGCTAAGTGACTATATCAGGACTAGGATCCGAAGGCATTCGTATGCGAGTTAATAAATCTGGGCTAAGCCGAAGGCATTGTGCAAGTTACTAAACCCGGGTTAAGTCCCGAAGGCATTCGTGCGAGTCGCTATAACCGGGCTTCATCCCGAAGGCATTTGAGCGAGTCGTTATATCCGGTTAAATTCCGAAGGTACGTGATTCTAGAATAAGCGATCTTGCTGTAAAATTTCAGTTAATGCGCTTGAAAAAAATTCCAGCAATGAGGTATGTTCATATGAGCTTGAATTAGTTGATTCCCTTCGAATAATATTCGCTCAGTCGAGTAATGAGTTCCGGTATTTGACTAAGGTGATCCCTTATGTATGAACATAGGGGTTGGAATGTGAAATGAGTATGATATTGAGAATTTGTGCATATGAAATTATCCGTTAGCTTTATGAATGCTATGCTTTTGTTGTCTTGGAATTTCTTGCTCAAACTTACTAAGCATAAATTGCTTACTCCGTTTTCTCTGTTTCTCTGTTTTATAGATTTTGCTCGTTAGCTATCCGATTCGGGATCATTGAAGTCGAAGTCATCCACACTATCAAAGCCTCCATTTTGGTATAATTTTGGTTGAACTTTGAAATGGCATGTATAGGACTACCCATTTGTTGAAGGTCATGTACCTTTCGGTTTTGTGTAAACTTGGATAGCCATGCGAAAATGGCTTATATACGTTTTTTTAGTACTATAATCGTTTGTATGTCGATCATTATGAGGTATGGAATTATTTTGAAACGATTTGCCATTGGAATGGTTAATCATGATCACACTTTGTGCTATGTATGCAAAAAGGGGCAATTGAATCATGGAAATCATGAAATAGGTAAAGCCTACCTTAAAGACAGATGCTGACTGCAGCAGTGATGTGGATGTGAAAAATCACTAAAAATAGTAGTAATGGTATTAAATAGTGAATAAATTATGTAAATGAACCTTGATGAGTCTACTTTCATATGGAAGAAATGAAACAGTCATAGGAGTTACATGTTAAGAGATATTAAAGTTCTCGTGAAACAGGGCCAGAACGGTTTCTGGATCCCCTGTTTTGACTTTGGAAATTCATTGTAAATTAACCAGAGATAATTAGGTGTCATGCCATATATGTATAGATTCCTATCTGAGTCTAGTTTCTATAGAAACAAACGACATCAGTATTAAAGCCCTGTACAAGGAGATATTCGTAATGCACAAAGGTCAGTGTAGTCAAACCCTGGGATAGGGGAGACTTTAACTAATAAACTGTACCAATTGGCTCGACCAAAAATTCTAGAAAAAAATTTGTAGATGGACATATGAGTCTAGTTTTAGGGAAAAATTACGAAACAAATTTTCGAGCTCTGAAACTCAAGATATGATTTTTAAGGCACTTGATGATGCAAGAACTAGCTTGTCGGAAATTTCTAAATGGATTGTGAAAATAGTTAAGTCTGTGTGCACCTTGTGTTCGATTTGATATGAGACTCAGAGTGCACGGGTGTTACAATTTTATTGGTATCGAGCTACGGTTTAGTTGATTCTAGGACTATCGTAATGCGTTTGGGTCTAGCTATACATGCCATTTTATGTGATTATTTGATAGTGTGGTGATTTCTGACGTTTGAATTTGTGTTTATTATAGTAATGGATCCCGATCCCAACCGAGCAATAGCTGATGATGTGGAGAGTGTGGCGCTGCTCCAAGACAAGGGACGCCTTGGCAGACTCTCAACTTTGTTGCTAGCAATCCGAATGATGAGGCTAGGCAAGCCTTTTATAGCGTGATGAATGATTGGTTCAACCAATACATTCGAACTAATCTGACTATTCCACAACCTCCATTCCCAACAAACACAGCCCCATACCTACAATGCCTCCGAATCGACCAAATAAGGTCGAATAAGCCCCAGTTGATAGAATCCAAAAACATAGGCTCTGAATTTAAAGCTACGGATAGCGGCGATGCGAGCAAGCTGAATTTTGGTTGGACAACACTATCCGGCACTCGATGAGCTATCTTGTACACCGATGAATGCCTAAAGTGTGCTATCTCCTTGCTACGTGATTACGCCTACTATTGGTGGAGCACTCGACTACATTGTGCCCGACAGCAAGTAAATTGGGAGTTTTTCCAAAGCGAGTTTGGAAAAAGTATATCGATCGAGATTTGTTAATCAAAAGCGGAAGGAATTTCTTGAGCTTAAGCAAGGTTCTATCGATTCATCGATTACGGCGAAGATTTGTTAGACTTAGTAGATACGCTCGGGAATGTGTTTCGTCCGAGTGTCATGTGTAAACGCTTCGAGGATGGGCTGAATGAAGACATAAAATGTTCGTTGGCATTCTTGAAATATGAGAGTTTGTAGTATTTGTTGAGCGAGCTTGTAAAGCGAAGAGCTTAGAAAAGAAAAACAAAAGTTGATGTGGGGCTGGAGAGTTTGAAAAAGATCCTCGAGAAAGTCTCTTCAACATGCATCAAAGAAATTTAGAGATGATGTGGGCGGTCTAGAGGCGCTTGGCCTTTTAGGCGAGATCGTGATCGACCCCGTGGGTACACGAGGCACTTTGGTCGCCGATGTTGGGAATGAGCGTCGAGACGAGCGGAGTGTCGACATTGTGGCAAATGGCATTCGAAGTCAGAGGTTCCGTGACCGCTCTGTTACAAGTGCGGATCGGTCGACCACTTTATTAAAGATTGCCCGAGGTTGTGCGAGCAGAATACAAATCGAGTGGCAAACCGGGTGCTACCACCGCTCGAGGTAGACCATCCGGAAATAAGGGCAATGCTAGTGGTGGTCGAGAGGATCTAGAGATGTTACGACTAGATCCGAGGCTCGCAGCTCTGCTAGGGCTTATGCTATCTGCGCGCGTGAGGATGCTTCCTCGCCGGATGTTATTACAGGTACTTTCACTCTCTTTGATACTAATGTGATTGCTTTGATTGACCCGGTTCTACTCATTCTTATATATGCGAAACCTTAGCATCCAAAGAAGACTTTACCTATTGAGTCTCTTGAGTTCGTAATTCGGTGTCAAATCCCTTGGGTCGTTACGTGTTGGTCGACAAAGTGTGTAAGAAATGTCCCTAGTAATTGAGGTTCTGTTTTCCAGCGGACTTGATGCTTTTGCCATTCGATGAATTTGATGTTATTCTTGGGTTGGATTGGTTGACCGTGCATGATGCGGTTGTGAATTGCAAAAGCAAGACTATTGATTTGAGTGCGCAAATAACGAGATGATCCGAGTTGAGTCTACGGACTTAAAGGGTTGCCGGTGTAATATCATCAATGTTGGCCCAAAATATGTAAGAAAGGGTGCGAAGCATACCTTGCGTATGTACTTGATGATAAGGAGTTAGAAATAAAACCGAATCTGTGCGGTGGTTTGTGAATACCGGATGTTTTCCCAAGAATTACGGGTTTGCCACTGTTCGGAGATAGAGTTTGGCATTGAGCTTGTACAGGACCACACCGATTTCGATAGCTCCGTATCGTATAGCACCAACGGAATTAAAGGAGTTGAAAGCTCGGTTGCAAGAGTTGGTGGATAGAGGCTTTGCTCGCCGAGTTTTTCACCTTGGGGTGCACCGGTGTTGTTTGTGAAAAGGGCGGAACCATGAGGTTGTGCATCGACTATCGTCGACTTAATAAAGTGACAATAAAGAACAAGTATCCGTTACGCATATCGATGATTTGTTCGATCAAGCGAAGGAGCCTCGGTGTTCTCAAAATAGATTTGAGATCGGGCTATTATCGATTCTTGAATCCGAGATCGGACATACCCAAAAGCGCCTTGAGCGAGATATGGTCACTACGAGTTCTTAGTGATGCCGTTTGGGCTCACTAATGCCCTGCGGTATTTATGGATTTGATGAATCGGATCTTGAGACCATATTTGGATCGGTTCGTAGTTGTGTTCATTGGCGACATCTTGGTCTATTCAAGAGATGAGACCGAACATGCGAGCACCCGAGATTAGTGTTGCAAATTTTACGGGATAAGCGGTTATATGCTAAGTTCAGCAAGTGTGAGTTACGGTAAGAGAGGTTAGCTTCTTGGGTCATGTGGTATCTGCATCGGGTATTGAGTCGACCGAGTAAAATTTTAGCCATACTTAGCCGGAAGCCTCAGAAATATTCCGAGGTTCGAGCTTTTGGGACTTGCCGATTACTACCGACGGTTTGTAAAAGGATTCTCGATGATAGCCACACCCATGACGAAACTGGTTCAGAAAGATGTCAAGTTTGAATGGACGGAAAAGTGTCAGAAAAGTTTCGACCAATTGAAAACTCATTTGACGGAAGCTCCAGTACTAGTACAGCCCGAATCTGGCAAAGAGTTTGTCATCTATAGTGACGCTTCCCTACTTGGGTTAGGTTGCGTATTGATGCAAGAGGGTCGAGTTGTGGCCTATGCATCGAGACAATTAAAGCCACATGAGAAAAATTATCCGACCCATGATCTCGAATTGGCTGCCATCGTATTCGCCTTAAAGATATGGCGACATTACTTATTTGGTGAGAAGTGCCATGTGTATTCGGATCACAAAAGTCTCAAATATTTGATGACTCAAAGAGACTTAAATCTGCAACAAAGACGTTGCCTCGAGTTGTTAAAAGATTATGAGCTTGTCATTGATTATCACCCGGGAAAGGCTAATATGGTTGCGGACGCCTTAAGCCGAAAATCACTATTTGCTTTACGAGCTATGAATGTACACTTGTCTATTCTACCCGACAATGTGTTAATAGCCGAATTAAAGGCCAAACCATTGTTGACTCATCAAATTCGTGAAGCTCAGAAGGTTGACGATGAGTTGGTTGCAAAGCAATTTGAGTGTGTTCGAACAAGGAATCGGAGTTTCAAATTGATGATGACGATTGTTTGAGGTTGAAGTCGTCTGTGTGTTCCAAAGAATTGAACTTATTTCGATAATTCGAACGAAGCCCATTGTAGCGGATGGCAATCCACCCGGGAGTACGAAGATGTACAACGATTTGAAACGTCGGTTTTGGTGGCATGGTATGAAACGAGACATCTCCGACTTTGTTTGAGATGTTTAATATGTCAACAAGTGAAAGCGAAACATCAAGTGCCTTGAGGATTACTTGATAGATTCTGAAACCCGAGTGGAAATGGGATCGAGTCACAATGGACTTTGTGTCCGGACCGCCATTGTCGCAAGTAAGAAGGATGCGATCCGGGTTGTTGTTGATAGGTGACTAAGTCGGCTCACTTTATCCTGTGCGTCGGATTTTTCATTGGATAAACTAGCTGAATTATCGTTTCTCAGTTGTGAGATTACACGGGTACCGATTTACATTGTGTCGGATAGAGATCGAGATTCACTTGCGATTTTGGAAGAAATTGCAAGAAGCTTTGGGTACCAAGTTGCATTTCAAAGACCGCCTTTCACCCCCAAACCGATGGTCAATCCGGCGGATAATTCGGATACTTGAGGATATGTTGAGATGTTGCATCCTCAAGTTCGTGGTTCATGGGAGCAGTACTTACCTTTGATTGAATTCGCACAACAATAGTTTTCAATCAAGTATTAAGATGGCGCCTTACGAGGCCTTGTGCAGGCGTAAATGCCGTACACCATTGTTTTGGACCGAGCTCGGTGAGAACAAAATTTTTGGAGTGGATTTGATTAAAGATCTTTGAGCAGAAAGTAAAAGTAATCCGTGAAAATCAAGACGACCTCCGATCGTCGAAGTCGTGACGCAGATCTGAAACAAAAGACATTGAGTATCAAGTGGGAGATAAAGTGTTTCTTAAAGTTTCGCCTTGGAAAAAGATACTCAGATTTGGCCGTAAAGGCAAATTGAGCTCGAGGTTCATCGGGCTATATGAGATATCCGAACGAGTCAGTCCAGTTGCGTATCGTTTGATTTTACCCCCTAAACTTGAAAAGATTCACGACGTCTTTCATGTTTCGATGCTTCGGCGCTATAGATCTGATCCATCGCACGTAATTAGTCCATCAGAGGTTGAAATTCAATCCGATATGAGTTATGAAGAAGAACCGATTCGTATCTTAGCTCGTGAAGTGAAGGAGTTGCGAAACAAAAGGGTTCCGTTAGTAAAAGTGTTATGGCTCAAACACGGGATGGAAGAAGCTACTTGGGAACCCGAGAGCTCTATGAAAGAGCGTTACCCAAACCTATTTACGGTAAGATTTTCGGGACGAAAATTTCTTAAGTGGGGAGAGTTGTGACACCCAAAATTGACCCTAGTCGGGAAGTGGTTTCGGGACCGCTAAACCGAGTCACCGAAATGTTTGAATGTAATATTTATTGTCTAGAATATGTAATTATGAATGTGTGAAAATTTCAAGTTCGATTTAGCCAATTGCATGTGAATTCAGTTAGTAGGACTTGTGTGACACTTTTGAAAAGTGAAAGGCTAATCTATAAGGACCTAATAGTGCATGTAGTCAAGGGAGGACTTGCATGTCAAATTTCCCCCAAGTTGTAGTGGCCGGCCATGACAAGGAATCATGGGCTAAACATGTCATGAAACATGTTTTGTTGGTGCATTAGGGAGAAACAATAAACAAATAAGTATGGGTAATAAAGAAAGAAAAAAAAATGTGTGTGTGTGGTGAAACCCCCATTACTGTGCATTGTGGAAGAGAAAAGAAAAAAATTGTTCATCCATCTTTTCATTCTCTCTTGACCGAAAATACTAGAGGAAGGAAGGAATTTTGCTTCATGTTTGTTTTGGAAGAGGATTAGGAAGAGGTTGGCTATACTTGCATCAAGATTAAGGTATGTTTGAGGTTGTGCCATGAGATTCATGCATGTTTTTAGTTGCTAGCTTGATGTTCTTGGTAGCCCATGGTTCAAATCTTTGCTATGTCATGGGAATGAAATTCGCCAAAATAAATGTGGTGTTAATGCCATTGCATGCTAAATATCAAGCTTGATAATGATACATGTGATGGGGATTGAGGACTCTTAGATTTTCTTTTAGCATTTTGAATGAGATACTAAATTCTTTGTTTAATCATGACCAAAATTATGGTGTTGTGATGTATTCGGCCATGGTACATCCATAAGTGTGATTTATGCTCATTGCATGGAAAGTAAGATTTGTGTATTGAAATTTTGTTCATGTTTAGTTACAATCAACTTGAGATTCGGCTCTAGCATATATATATGTATATATGTTTGCACACGATGTATTGGTATGACATATATGCTATTTCAAGGTGTATATTTGCTTGTGATGATGTCTCGATTATGAAGTAAATGAGAGATGTGTATTGAGCTACGATATGTAATGCGTTAGTAGCTGTTTTTGTGTGGTATTAAGTGTATAATTGGCCTCAACATGGACATGTATATTCGGCCACATGAGGGGAAATTGGTGTGCATGCATTCGGTTAGAGGCAAGCATATTGATGCCTATTCTTGGCTTAGAAAATTCGGCTAAGAGGAATATTAACTAATGTGTTGAGTTCGATTCATGATTTCGTACATATGCGACTTTGATGCCTAATGAGTATATATATTGGCTAAGTATCTTGAATTCCTCTTCGATGCTCAAATGATAAAACCAATTTATTTGTTAAATTAAGCTCAAGAGCAAGGGAGCTAAATCCGATAAGGGAAGGAAAAAGTCGTCGAATAGCCGTCGAAATCGTTCGACCACATCCGAGGTAAGTTCTTGAGTAATAGAGCTTAAATTCGAATTGATTAGATCATGTTTAAAGCAAATTAAAATCATGCTATTTGTGTGTGGCTATTGAGCGAAATTGCAAGTGTAAAAAGTGCCTTGTGTTTGAGTTTTGCTATTGAAAATGAAATACGAATGTGTCATAATTTATTGATAATTGTGCTCGGTTATTGAATGATGTCGGGCTAAGTCCCGAAGGCTTTGTGCTAAGTGACTATATCCGGACTAGGATCCAAGGCATTCGTATGCGAGTTAATAAATTCGGGCTAAGCCCGAAGGCATTGTGCAAGTTACTAAACCGGGTTAAGTCCCGAAGGCATTCGTATGAAGTCGCTATAACCGAGCTTCGTCCCGAAGGCATTTGAGCGAGTCGTTATATCCGGTTAAATTTCGAAGGTACGTGATTCTAGAATAAGCGATCTTGCTGTAAAATTTCAGTTAATGCTCTTGAAAAAAATTCCAGCAATGAGGTATGTTCATATGAGCTTGAATTAGTTGATTCCTTGAATAATATTCGCTCGATCGAGTAATGAGTTTCGGTATTTGACTAAGGTGATCCCTTATGTATGAACATAGGGGTTGGAATGTGAAATGAGTATGATATTGAGAATTTGTGCATATGAAATTATCCGTTAGCTTTATGAATGCTATGCTTTTGTTGTGCTGGAATTTCTTGCTCAAACTTACTAAGCATAAATTGCTTACTCCGTTTTCTCTGTTTCTCTGTTTTATAGATTTTGCTCGTTAGCTATCGGATTCGGGATCATTGAAGTCGAAGTCATCCACACTATCAAAGCCTCCATTTTGGTATAATTTTGGTTGAACTTTGAAATGGCATGTACAGGACTACCCTTTTGTTGAAGGTCATGTACCTTTCGGTTTTGTGTAAACTTGGATAGCCATGCGAAAATGGCTTATATACGTTTTTTTAGTACTATAATCGTTTGTATGTCGATCGTTATGAGGTATGGAATTGTTTTGAAACGATTTGCCATTGGAATGGTTAATCATGATCACACTTTGTGCTATGAATGCAAAAAGGGGCAATTGAATCATGGAAATCATGAAATAGGTAAAGCCTACCTTAAAGACAGATGCTAACTGCAGCAGTAATGTGGATGTGAAAAATCACTAAAAATAGTAGTAATAATATTAAATAGTGAATAAATTATGTAAATGAACCTTGATGAGTCTACTTTCATATGGAAGAAACGAAATGGTCATAGGAGTTACATGTTAAGAGATATTAAAGTTCTCGTGAAACAGGGCCAGAACAGTTTCTGGATCCCCTGTTACGACTTTGAAAATTCATTCTAAATTAACCAGAGATAATTAGGAGTCATTCCATATATTTATAGATTCCTCTCTGAGTCTAGTTTCTATAGAAATAAACGACATCAGTATTAAAGCCCTCTACAAGGAGATATTCAATTCGTAACACACAAAGGTCAGTGTAGTCGAACCCTGGGATAGGGGAGACTTTAACTAATAAACTGTACCAATTGGCTTGACCAAAAATTCTAGAAAAAAAGTTTTAGATGGACATATGAGTCTAGTTTTAGGTAAAAATTACAAAACAAATTTTCGAGCTCTGAAACTCAAGATATGATTTTTAAGGAGAGATAGTGATGCAGTAACCAGCTTGTCTGGAAATTTCTAAATGGACTGTGAAAATAGTTAAGTCTGTGTGCACCTTGTGTTCGATTCCGATAACGGACTCGGGTACGGGGTGTTACACTGAAAAATAGGAACCTCGAATTACTAGGGGACATTTCTTACACACTTTGTCGACAAGCACGTAACGACCCAAGGGATTTGACACCCGAAATACGAACTCAGTAGACTCAATAGGTAAAGTCTTACTGGATGCTAAGGTTTCACATATATAAGAATGAGTAGAACCAGGGTCAATCAAAGCAATCACATTAGTATCGAAGAGAGTAAAAGTACCGGTAATAACATCTGGCGAGGAAGCATCCTCGCGTGCGCGTATAGCATAAGCCCTAGCAGGAGCACGAGCCTCAGATCTGGTTGTAGCATCTCTAGATCCTCTCTGACCACCACTAGGATTTCCCGTGTTTCTAGATGGTCTACCTCGAGCAGTGGTAGCACCCGGTTTCCCACTCTGATTTACATTCTGTTCAGACAACCTCGGGCAATCTTTAATAAAGTGGTCAACCGATCCGCACTTGTAACAGGAGCGGTCATGGAATCTACAACTCCCCGAATGCCATTTACCACAATATTGGCACTCCGTTCTGTCTTGACGATCATTTCCAACACTGGCGATCGAAGTGACGCGTGTGCTCAAAGGGGGTCGATCGCGATCTCGTCTAGAAAAACCCGATGTGTCCCTAGACCGGCCTAAGTCATCTCTAAATTTCTTTGATGACTGTTGAAAGGGCTTTCCTGAAGATCACTTACGAAACTCCTTTGCTCCCATGTCAGCTTTCCTTTTCTCCTTACTGAGCTCCTCGGCTTTGCAAGCTCGCTCGACAAGTACCACAAATTCTCGGATTTCTAAAATGCTAACATACAGCTTTATATCATCATTCAGTCCATCTTCGAAATGTTTACACATCACAGCTTCTGAAGAAATGCATTCTCGTGCGTACCGGCTAAGCCTCACAAATTTTCGTTCATAGTCGGTAACCGACATGGAACCTTGTTTAAGTTCAAGAAATTCCTTCCGTTTTGGTCAATGAATCTCGATCGATATACTTCTTTCGAAACTCAGTTTGGAAAAACTCCCAAGTTACTAGCTCTCTGGGCTGTGAAGTCAACGTATTCCACCAATAGTAGGCGTAATCACGTAGCAAGGAGATAGTACACTTTAGGCACTCATCGGTGTGCAAGATAGCTCGTCGAGTACCGAATAGTGTTGTCCAACCAAAATTCAGCTTGCTCGGCATCATCGCTGTCCGTAGCTTTAAATTGATAGCCCCATGCTTTCGGATTCTGTCAACTAGGGGCTCATTTGACCTTATTTGGTCACTCACGGAGGTATCGTAGAGTCTTGAGGTGGTATTTGTCGGGAATGGAGGTTGTGGAACAGCCGTATTAGTTCGAATGTATTGGTTGAACCAATCATTCATCACGCTATAAAAAGCTTGTCTAGCTTCATCATTCGGATTACTAGCATTAGGTTGAGAGTCCGCCGGGCTGTCCCTTGTGCGGAGCAGCGCTACACTCTCAAGATCATCACCATCGCTGCTGTCGGGATCGGGATCCATTACTATAAATAAACACATTTTCAATTGTCGAAATCACCACACTATCAAATAATCACAAAATGGCATGTATAGCTAGACCCAAACGTATTACGGTAGTCCTAGAATCGACTAAACCATAGCTCTGATACCAATAAAATTGTAACACCCCATACCCGAGACCGTTGCCAGAGTCGGACACGAGGGGTAACGGGCTTAATCCACTTATTTGCACAGTCCATTTTAAAATTCCAGACGAGCTGGCTAACTGCGTCACTGTCACCTTAAAAATCATATCTTGAGTTCCAAAACTAAAAAATCAGTTCCGTAAATTTTTCCTGAAACCAGACTCATATGTTCATCTAAAAATATTTTTCTAGAATTTTTGGTCGAGCCAATTAGTACAGTTTATTAGTTAAAGTCCCCCCTGTTTCAGGGTTCGACTACACTAACCTTTGCGCATTACAACTTGGATATCTCCCTGTACAGGGCTTCAATACTGATGCCATTTGTTTATATAGAACCTAGAATCGAAACGGAATCTGTACATATGTGGCATGACTTCTGATTATCTCTGGTTAATTTATAATGAATTTCCAAAGTCGGAACAGGGAATCCAAAAACCGTTCTGGCCCTGTTTCGCGAAAACTTAAATATCTCATAATATACTGTTCATATGATCATTTTGTTACTTTCCTATGAAAATAAATTCATCAAGGTTCGATTACATAATTTATTCACTATTTAATTCCATTCCCACTATTTTTAGTGATTTTTCAAACTTACGCCACTGGCTGCTGTCAAGATCGCCTTTAAGGTAGACTTTACCTATTTCATAGTTTCCATGATTCAACTAGCCCTTTTAGCATATATAGCACAAAATATGATCATGATTAACCATTCCAATGGCTAATCGTTTCCAAACATTTCCATACCTCTTAATGAACAACATACAAAACGATTATAATACTACGCTCAAAGTGTATATAAGCCATTTTCGCATGGCTATCCAAATTTATACAAAACCAAAGGGTACATGACCCACAACAAAAAGGATAGTCCTATACATGCCATTTCAAAGTTTAACCAAAAGTGTACCAAAAGGGGCTTTGATAGTGTGGGCGGCTTCGACTTCAATAATCCCGAGTCCGATAGCTGACGAACCAAAATCGATAAAACAGAGATTCAAAGAACGGAGTAAGCATTTAATGCTTAGTAAGTTTGAGCCATAAAATTAGACACAACTAAAGTGTAGCATTCATATGGCTAAACAGATAATTTCATATGCACAAATTCTCAAAATCATACTTACTTCACATTACCAACCCTTATATTCATACACAAAGATCAACTTAGCCAAAGGCGGTAGCTCATTTATCGATCGGCGAATACTAATTGTAAGGATCAACTAAATCAATTGCATACACGAGACATACCTCATTCTTTGGGATTTTACGAGCATATTAATTGAAACTATTACAGCAAGGTCGCTCATTCCCAAGCCAAGTACCTTGGATTTAACCGGATATAGCTACTCGCTCAATGCCTTGGGACATAGCCCGATATAGTAACTCGCACCAATGCCTTGGGACTTAGGCCGGATATAGTAGCTCGCACAAATACCTTCGGGACTTAGCCCGGATATAATAACTCACACAAATGCCTTCGGGACTTAGCCCGAATGTAATAACTCGCACAAATGCCTTCGGGACTTAGCCCAGAACTAGTCACTAGCGCAAATGCCTTCGGGACTTAGCCCGGTTATCATCCGAATATTCATGCACATATCAATAAATCATGACACATTTATATCTCATTTTCATAATTAGAGTTCAAACACAAGTCATGTATTAAGCACTCCCATTTTCAGCTCACTAGCCACATACAAACAGCATGGTTTAGTTTGCTTTATGACACGATCTCTATGCACATATGGCTACCCGTCATATGTATAGACTAACTAACTCATCATATAATTCGAGTAGAATCATCATATCACCGTATATTTGTTATGCTCATACATCATGACTTAATCAAATCATAAACTAAGTCTCATTGCTCGAAAACTTACCTCGGATGTTGTCGAACGATTTCGATGGCTATTCGACCACTTTTTCCTTCCCTTTATCGGATTTAGTTCCCCTTTGCTCTTGAGCTTAATTTAACAAATAAATTGATTTAATCATTTGAGCATCGAAAAGAGGAACTCAAGGTATTTAGCCCATATATATATACATTAGACATTAAAGTCACATACATATGAAATCATGAATCAACTCAACACATTAACCCACACTTCCTTTTAGCCGATTGTCTAAGCCAAGATAAAAGCATCAATATGCTTGCCTCTAACCGAATACATGCAACACTAATCTTCTTCCTATGGCCGAATATGCATGTCTATGTTGAGGCCGATTATATGCTTAATACTTCCTACAAGTATGGTTACTTGTATTGATTATATATCATCTTGTTTCAAGTTCAAAACTCGCTAATACGCATATATACACTAGTAATCAAATACTAACATTTTGCACTTCACCTTACTACCATTTCACATCTATTTTCTACCATGGCGAATGCATCAAGACACCATACCATTCAATTTTGGTCATGGGTTACACAAAGAACTTAATGTCTAACTCAAAATGCCAAAAAGAAAATCCAAGAGTCATCAATCACCATCACATGTATCATTACAAAGCTTCACACTTAGCATGCAAATGACATCAACACAAATCCACCTTAGCGAAACTTGACTCATCTTCATGCCTCATCACCACAACATCAAACATCAACCAAGAAGACAACACCCATGGCCGAATATCATCTCCATCTCATAGCAAACATTTAAACCATGGGCTAGGTAGAACTCAAACTAACAACTAAAAACATGCATGAATCTCATGGACAACATCAAACATACCTTAGTCTAGCAAACCACCATAGCCGATTTTCTCAAGCTCTTCCCCTTCCTTTCTTTCCTCTATTCGGCCAAAGATGTTCAAGAATGAACACTTTTTTTTTTGTTTTCTTTCTTCAATTCACGGCAATGGGGGGGGGGGAAACATGGATGAGACAATTTTTTTCATCATCATTTACCTTTCCATTATTATTTTATTGCCCATACTCCTTATTTTATTTTTTTCTAACATAAACCATTATCACAACATGTTTTATGACATGTTTTGCCCATCACCCTTTGTCATGGCCGGCCACTAGTAATTAAATGGGGGAAATTGACATGCAAGTCCACCCCTTTGATTACATGCACTAATAGATCCTTATAGATTAACCTATCACATTTCAAAAGTGTCACACATGGTCCTATTGACTAATTTCACATGCAATTTAGTAAATCGAAGCTTAACACTTTCACACATTCATAATCACATATTTTAGACAATAAATATCATATTCAAATAATTTGGTGACTTGGTTTAGCGGTCCCGAAACCGCTTTCCGCTAGGGTCACTTTAGGGCTGTCACACACATAGGTTACATATTTGTCAAACCATGACCGATTATGTATATAAATTAAATATTTCACATAACGCATAACTCAATGACCAAAATTTATATAACCCTAAATGTCTAAATATGAATATCCCTCAATTCTCTTATAACTTAACCCTTTTTCTCCTTTTATCCTAATATCCATTAGCATTTAGTTCATCAAACCAACATTTAATCCTATTTCCTTTAACACAATTGTATTCGGCAATGACCACATCATTTAACCAACTAAAATAATAAACCACAACATTTAAATTCATCTTATTCTTCTCCCATTTGACCAAATGAATATTTATCAAATGCAACTCAACTAACAACAACATTTTTGTTTCTAAATGTATATACACTCATACGGCCGCTTTCAATTTGTACTTTTCAACCATGAATTCTACTCATTCAAACATCATTTAAGCTACTTAACAAGTAATTAACATCCCAAAAAAAACCTTATCAAAATGACACCAATTTAGCACTTGCCGAATGGATATTTATCTATTGACTCATGAAATTAAACCACGGGTTAAATAAGCTATGTACTTATCAATTTAATCTCATAGTCAATTAAAAAGAAAAATCACAATGCATACCTTAAACTAGGATAGCCATGGCGAATACCTTGGTTTTTCCTCTTCAAAATTTCCTTTCCCCATTTCGCAATCAAGAAGAAAGATGAGCATGTATACTTTTTTTATTGTTTTACTAATCACTTTATTTTAAAATAAAATAAAGCCATCCCTTATTATAATTCTAAAACAAAACATATATCTTACATCAAACATCATTTATGGCCTACCACTAAGGAAAATTTGGTGCATTTGACATGCAAATCCTCATGTCATCACTTCATGCATTATTTAGTACTTTAAAATTTACTTATCACACTTTCAATTTTATCACATGAGTCCTATCTTAAAATTTCACATACAAATAACCAAATCAAAGCATGAAACTTTCACACATGATTTACACATATAATAAACACAGAATTTAATAGTTAATTATTTTTATGACTCGGTTTTGTGGTCCCGAAACCACTTTCTGACTAGGGTCAATTTAGGGCTGTCACAACTCTCCCCCACTTAAGAAATTTTCGTCCCCGAAAATCTTACCGGTAAATAGGTTTGGGTATCGTTCTTTCATAGAGTTCTCAGTTTCCCAAGTAGCTTTTTCAATCCCGTGTTTGAGCCATAACACCTTTACTAAAGGAATCCTTGTGTTTCGCAACTCTTTCACCTCACGAGCGAGGATACGAATCGGTTCTTCTTCATAACTCAAGTCAGATTGAATTTCAACCTCTGATGGACTAATTATGTGCGAAGGATCGATCAGAACGTCGAAGCATCGAAACATGAAAACGTTGTGAATCCTTTCAAGTTCAGGGGGTAAAAGCAACCTATATGCAACTAGACCAACTCGTTCGGAGATTTCATACGGCCCAATGAATCTCGGACTCAGTTTGCCCTTACGGCCAAATCTGAGTATCTTTTTCCAAGGCGAAACCTTAAGAAACATTTTGTCTCCCACCTGATACTTAATATCTCTTTGTTTTAAATCCGCGTAAGACTTCTGACGATCGGATGCTGCCTTCAGACTTTCACGAATTATTTTTACTTTTTGCTCAGCATCTTTAATCAAATCAACTCCGAAAATTTTACTTTCACAGAGCTCCGTCCAAAACAATGGTGTACGGCATTTACGACCGTACAAAGCCTCGTAAGGTGGCATCTTAATACTTGATTGAAAACTATTGTTGTAGGCGAATTCAATCAAAGGTAAATACCGTTCCCATGAACCACTAAACTCAAGGATGCAACATCTCAACATATCCTCGAGTATCTAAATTATCCGCTCGGATTGACCATCGGTTTGGGGATGAAAAGCAGTGCTAAAATGCAGCTTGGTACCCAAAGCTTCTTGCAATTTCTTCCAAAATCGCAAGGTGAATCTCGGATCTCTATCCGACATAATAGAAATAGGTACCCCGTGTAATCTCACAATCTGAGAAACATACAATTCAGCTAGTTTATCCAATGAAAAATCCGTACATACGGGGATAAAGTGAGACGACTTAGTCAGTCTATCAACAACAACCCAAATCGCATCATTCTTACTTGTCGATACTGGCAACCCAGATACAAAATCCATCGTGACTCGATCCCATTTCCATTCAGGTATCATGATCGGCTGAAGTAAACCCGTAGGCACTTGATGTTCCGCCTTCACTTGCTGACATATTAAACACTTCGAAACAAAATCAAAAATGTCTCGTTTCATACCATGCCACCAAAACTGACGTCTCAGATCGTTGTACATTTTCTACTCCCCGGGTGAATTGACATTCGGCTACAATGAGCTTCGTTCAGAATCATCGAAATAAGTTCTGAATTTCTTGGAACACACAAACGACTTCTGAACCTCAAACAATCATCATCATCAATTTGAAACTCTGATTCCATATTCGAAACACATTCAGCCCGTCTTGCGACCAATTCATCATCAACTTTCTGAGCTTCACGAATTTGATGAATCAACAATGGTTTGGCCTTTAATTCTGCTACTAACACATTGTCGGATAGAACAGACAAGTGTACATTCAAAGCTCGTAAAGCAAATAGTGATTTACGACTTAAAGCATCGTAACCACATTAGCCTTTCCCGGGTGATAGTCAATGACAAGCTCATAATCTTTCAACAACTCAAGCCAACGCCGTTGTCGCAGATTCAAGTCTCTTTGAGTCATCAAATATTTGAGACTTTTGTGATCCGAATATACATGGCACTTCTCACCAAATAAGTAATGTCGCCATATTTTCAAAGCGAATACGATGGCAGCTAGCTCAAGATCGTGGGTCGGATAATTTTTCTCATGTGGCTTCAATTGTCTCGACGCATAGGCCACAACTCGACCTTCTTGCATCAATACGCAACCCAACCCAAGTAGGGATGCATCACTATAAATGACAAACTCTTTGCCTGACTCAGGCTGCACTAGAATTGGAGCTTCAGTCAAATAAGTTTTCAGTTGATCGAAACTTTTCTGACATTTTTCCGTCCATTCGAACTTAACATCTTTTTGAAGTAGCTTCGTCATTGGTGTGGCTATCATCGAGAAACCCTTTACAAACCGTCTGTAGTAGCCGGCTAGTCCCAAAAAGCTCCGAACCTCAGTAATATTTCTCGGAGGCTTCCAATTAAGTATGGCTGAAATTTTGCTCGGATCAACTCGAATACCCGATGCAGATACCACATGACCCAAGAAGCTCACCTCTCTTAACCAGAACTCACACTTACTGAACTTAGCATATAACTGCTTATCCCGTAAAATTTGCAACACTAATCCGTGTGTTCAAAGATGATCGGTTTCATTTCTCGAATAGACCAAAATATCATCGATAAACACAACTACAAACCGATCCAAATACGGTCTGAAGATCCGATTCATCAAATCCATAAATACCGCAGGGGCATTAGTGAGCCCAAACGACATCACTAAGAACTCGTAGTGACCGTATCTCGCTTAAAGCGGTTTTGGGTATATCCGAATCCCGACCAAGAATCGATAATAACCCGATCTCAAATCTATCTTTGAAAACACTGAGGCTCCCTTTAGTTGATCAAACAAATCGTTAATATGCGGTATCGAATATTTATTCTTTATTGTCACCTTATTCAGCTGACGATAGTCGATGCACAACCTCATGGTTCCGTCCTTCTTTTTCACAAACAATACTGGTGCACCCCAAGGTGAGAAACTTGGTCGAGCGAAACCTCTATCCATCAACTCTTGCAACTGAGCTTTCAATTCCTTCAATTCCGTTGGTGCCATACGATACGGAGCTATCGAAATCGGTGTAGTCCCAGGTACAAGCTCAATACCAAACTCTACCTCCCGAATAGGTGGTAAACCCGATAATTCTTCGGGAAAAACATCCAGATATTCACAAACCACCGGCACAGATTTAGGCTTCTTTTCTAACTCTTTGTCATCAAGTACATACGCAAGGTATGCTTCACACCCCTTTCTTACATATTTCTGAGCCAACATCGATGATATTACAGCTGGCAACCCATTCAAGTCAGTAGACTCAACTCGAATTATCTCGTTGTTTACACACCTCAAATCAATGGTTTTTCTTTTGCAATTTACAATTGCATCATGTACGGTCAACCAATCCATACCGAGGATAACATCGAATTCATCAAACGGTAAAAGCATCAAATCGGCTGGAAAATAGGAACCTCGGATTACTAGGGGACATTTCTTACACACTTTGTCAACAAGTACATAACAACCCAAGGGATTCGACACTCGAATTACGAACTCAGTAGACTCAACAAGTAAAGTCTTACTGGATACTAAGGTTTCACATATATAAGAATGAGTAGAACCAGGGTCAATCAAAGCAATCACATTAGTATCAAAGAGAGTAAAAGTATCGGTAATAACATCTGGCGAGGAAGCATCCTCGCGTGCGCGTATAGCATAAGCCCTAGCAGGAGCACGAGCCTCAGATCTGGTTGTAGCGTCTCTAGATCCTCTCTGACCACCACTAGGATTTCCCGTGTTTCTAGATGGTCTACCTCGAGCAGTGGTAGCACCCGGTTTCCCACTTTGATTTACATTCTGTTCAGACAATCTCGGGCAATCTTTAATAAAGTGGTCAACTGATCCGCACTTGTAACAGGAGCAGTCATGGAATCTACGACTCCTCGAATGCCATTTACCACAATATGGCACTGCTCGTCTCGACGATCATTTCCAACATCTGGCGATCAAGTGACTCGTGTACTCACGGGGTCGATCACGATCTCGTCTAGAAAACCGAAGTGTCTCTAGACCGCCTAAGTCATCTCTAAATTTCTTCGATGATGTTGAAAGGGCTTTCCGAAGATCTCTTACTGAAACTCCTTTGCTCCCATATCGCCTTTTCTTTTCTCCATCGAGCTCTTGACTTTGCAAGCTCGTTCGACAAGCACCACAAATTCTTGGATTTCTAAAATGCCTACATACAGCTTTATATCATCGTTCAGTCCATCCTCAAAATGTTTACACATCACAGCTTCTAAAGAAATGCATTCTCGAGCGTACCGGCTAAGCCTTACAAACTTTCGTTCATAATCAGTAACCGACATGGAACCTTGTTTCAGTTCAAGAAATTCCTTCCATTTTTGGTCAATGAATCTCTGACTGATATACTTCTTTCGAAACTCGGTTTGGAAAAACTCCCAGGTTACTTGCTCTCTGGACACAACAGAAATCAACGTATTCCACCAATAGTAGGCAGAATCACGTAGCAAGGAGATAGTACACTTTAGGCACTCATCGGGTGTGCAAGATAGTTCATCGAGTACCTGAATAGTGTTGTCCAACCAAAATTCATCTTGCTCGGCATCATCGCTGTCCGTAGCTTTAAATTCAGTAGCCCCGTGTTTTCGGATTACATCAGCTGGGGCTTATTTGACCTTATTTGGTCGATTCATCGGAGATATTGTAGGTGCGGGGTTGTATTAGTCGGGAATGGAGGTTGTGGAACAACAGATTAGTTCGAATGTATTGGTTGAACCAATCATTCATCACGCTATAAAAAGCTTGTCTAGCTTCATCATTCGATTACTAGCAATAGGTTGAGAGTCCGCCATTGTCCCCCTTGCGGGAGCAAAGCGCTACACTCTCAAGATAGACCCCAAACGTATTACGGTAGTCCTAGAATCGATTAAACCGTAGCTCTGATACCAATAAAATTGTAACACCCCGTACCCGAGACCGTTGCCGGAGTCGAACATGAGGTGCCAACAGACTTAATTCATTTATTTGCAGAGTCCATTTTAAAATTTCCTGACAAGCTGGCAAACTGCGTCACTGTTACCTTAAAAATCATATCTCGAGTTACAAAACTCGAAAACTGGTTCCGTAAATGTTTCCTAAAACTAGACTCATATGTCCATATACAAATTGTTTTCTAGAATTTTTGGTCAAGCCAATTAGTATAGTTTATTAGTTAAATTCTCCCCTGTTTCAGGGTTTGACTACTCTGACCTTCATGCATTACGACTTAGATATCTCCCTGTACAGGGCTTAAACAGTTATGAAGTTTGTTTCTAAAGAAACTAGACTCAAAAAGGAATCTGTACATATAGGGCATGACTTCTAATTATCTCTGGTTGATTTATAGTGAATTTCCAAATTCGGAATAGGGGATCCAGAAATAGCTCTGGCCCTGTTTCACGAAAACTTAAACATCTCATAAAATACGGCTCATATGATCGTTTCGTTACTTTCCTATGAAAATAGATTCATCAAGGTTCGATTACATAATTTATCACTATTTAATTCCATTCCTACTATTTTTAGTGATTTTTCAAATCCACACTACTGCTGCTGTCAGCATCTATTTTTAAGGTAAACTTTACCTATTTCATGGTTTTCCATGAATCAACTAGAATTTGTCATACATAGCACCAAAATGATCATGATTAACCATTCCAATGGCTAATCATTACCAAACATTTCCATACCTCTCAATGAAAAACATACAAAACGATTATAATGCTATGCTCAAAGTATATATAAGCCATTTTCGCATGGCTATCCAAATATATACATTACCAAAAAGTACATGACTAGCAACAAAGGGCAGTCCTATACATGCCATTTTCAAAGTTCAACTAAAATAGTACCAAAAGGGCTTTGATAGTGTGGACGACTTCGACTTTGACACTCCCAAGTCCGATAGCTGACGAACAAAATCTATAAAACAGAAAAATCAAAGCAACGGAATAAGCATTTAATGCTTAGTAAGTTTGAGTAATGAAATTATGCACATCTGAAGTATAGCATTCATATGACTAAACGAATAATTTCATATACATATATTCTCAAAATCATACTTACTTCACATTTCCAACCCTTATATTCATATATATGGGATCAACTTAACTAAAGGCCGGAAGCTTGTTAATCGATTGAGCGAATACTATTTAAAGGGAATCATCTATTCCAATGCATATACGAAACATACCTCATCGTTTGGATTTTACGAGCGTATTAATTGAAATTATTACAGTGAGATCGCTCATTCTCAAACCAAGTACCTTCGGGATTTAGCCGGATATCGCAACTCGCACAAATGCCTTCGGGACTTAACCTGGATATAGTAACTCGCACACATGCCTTCGGGTCTTAGCCCGGCGAAAATAGTCACTAGCACAAATGCCTTCGGGACTTAGCCCGAGTATAGCAGCTACTCACACAAATGCCTTCCGGACTTAGCCCGGATATAGTAACTTGCACAAATGCCTTTGGGACTTAGCCCGGATATCATTCGAATAATCATGTACATAGGTCCACAAATCATAACACATTTTTATTTCGTTTTCATTACTAGAACTCAGACACAAGGCACTTATCTACCATTACCATTTTCAGCTCAATAGCCACATACAAAGAGCATGGTTTTGATTCGCTATATAACATGATCTAAATGAATCATGATCTAAGTTCCATTACTCAAAAACTTACCTCGGATATTTTTGAACAGTTGCGGGTAGGCTATTCGATCGCTTTCTCCTTTCCCTTGTCTGGTCTAGTTCCTCCTTGCTCTTGGGCTTAATTTAAACAAATGAATTTGTTTAAACATTTCGAATATTAAAAGCTTCTTTAAAGCATTTAACCCTTATACTCAATAATGAAACCAAACCATATACATAATTATTTTATCACATCACCTTAAGCACACATATCAACTATCATACATCCATTTCGCAGGCCAAGTTACAAATAAAACAAGAATTGCATACACACCAAAAATTTAATTACCCATTTCGACCTTAGAGGGTAACTTCAATGCAAATTGTATATACAATTTGCCATACACGTACCACATTTTTAACAAGCCGAAATTACTCCTACATGTTATCCATTATAATTATTTCATAGATATAAAACATAGCTGAAATATCTTTAGCCTAAATACGTATAATAATACCCAAATCCTCAGCTATTTTAACGAACACGACACAAAAGATTAACTGAAACTCCATTCAATTTTAAGGTATTAACCCTACTAAACTCTTATCATGACCATACCTAATCGAATTCAAGTAGAGGATTAATTACAACCATGTACACCAATATATAATTATAACATGTTTTAATATCTTATATATCTCATTCGGCCCTAACCACACAACTTAACTTTTATATACAAATTCTATCTCATGATCAATTGTAGCAATTTACACATAGGTTACATATTTGTCAAACCATGACCGATTATGTATATAAATTAAATATTTCACATAACGCATAACTCAATGACCAAAATTTATATAACCCTAAATGTCTAAAATGAATATCCCTCAATTCTCTTATAACTTAACCCTTTTCTCCTTTTATCCTAATATCCATTAGCATTTAGTTCATCAAACCAACATTTAATCCTATTTCCTTTAACACAATTGTATTCGGCAATGATCACATCATTTAACCAACTAAAATAATAAACCACAACATTTAAATTCATCTTATTCTTCTCCCATTTGACCGAATGAATATTTATCAAATGCAACTCAACTAACAACAACATTTTTGTTTCTAAAATGTATATACACTCATACGGCCGCTTTCAATTTGTACTTTTCAACCATGAATTCTACTCATTCAAACATCATTTAAGCTACTTAACAAGTAATTAACATCCCAAAAAAAACCTTATCAAAATGACACCAATTTAGCACTTGCCGAATGGATATTTATCTATTGACTCTTGAAATTAAACCACGGGTTAAGTAAGCTATGTACTTATCAATTTAATCTCATAGTCAATTAAAAAGAAAAATCACAATGCATACCTTAAACTAGGATAGCCATGGCCAAATACCTTGGTTTTTCCTCTTCAAAATTTCCTTTCCCCATTTCGGCAATCAAGAAGAAAGATGAGCATGTATACTTTTTTTTTTATTGTTTTACTAATCACTTTATTTTAAAATAAAAATAAAGCCGTCCCTTATTATAATTCTAAAACAAAACATATATCTTACATCAAACATCATTTATGGCCGGCCACTAAGGAAAATTTGGTGCATTTGACATGCAAATCCCTCATGTCATCACTTCATGCATTATTTAGTACTTTAAAATTTACCTATCACACTTTCAATTTTTATCACATGAGTCCTATCTTAAAAATTTCACATACAAATAACCAAATCAAAGCATGAAACTTTCACACATGATTTACACATATAATAAACACGGAATTTAATAGTTAATTATTTTTATGACTCGGTTTTGTGGTCCCGAAACCACTTTTCGACTAGGGTCAATTTAGGGCTGTCATAGATTCGAACCAAAGTCCTCTCACATGCCAACTCATGCCACCACCACTAGGCCATCAACTCATTTGTGTCATAAATCCAACACATTAAACTTTAAAGTGCACCTACTTGCTTCCAGATTTATTGAAAAGAAAAACCAAAATATATTGCAAGAGCCAAAACTTGAACCTTGGACCCCTTTCTTCCTCTATGGCGTCACTTCCTTGTCCCCTAAGCAGCGCCACCTTGCCACTACACCACATTCCTTTTTGTGTCATCTTTTACCCCTTTACTCTTAAAAGCCCAAAAGGCAATTACATCACCTGTTCATAAAATTAAAATTTTGAAGACTACTACAGATTTAACTTAAGTTTGGGCCTTCTAAAGGCCCATTAACCTACTAAAATATATATTTTAACCAACCAAAACACACACAAATTTTAAGAATCACAGAAACACAGAAAACCCAAAAATTAGGGCGTTACATGACACGGCCTTAACACACGGGCGTGTCTGCTGGTCGTGTATGTCACAAAGACTGGTACACAGGCATGTGGTCGGCCGTGTGACCAAGTCAGTAGCCTCCTTAATTTTTACACGGCCTGGAACACGAATGTGTCTTGCGGCCTTAGGATAAGTCAGTATGTATGCCCTGTTTTGCCACAGCTTAGACGCATGAGCACACGGCCTGTTCACACGGGCATCTGACCTTTTAAAAGTTGAAAATTTTCTAAGTTTTTGAAACTTTTATATGTTATCAGGTTGGTCCCGAATGCATGAGTTAGACTTTGTGTGCTCGATTTAAGTTCTTATTGAATGTGAATAAATGACATTTACTGTAATGATATGATTATTTGATAATGATTATTCTAAATATTATTATAAGTCTAGTAATGCCTCTTAACCTATTCTGGTGACGGTTATTGGTTAGGGGTGTTACAAAGAACATCACCGATATCTATAGCTCCGTATAGAATGGCTCCAACAGAGTTGAAAGAGTTGAAAGCTCAGTTGCAAGAGTTAATAGATAGAGGCTTTGCTCAACCTAGGTTTCCGCCCTGGGGTGCGCCAATGTTATTTGTAAAGAAGAAAGACAGATCAATGAGAATGTGTATTGACTATCGTCAGCTTCATAAGGTTATGATAAAGAGCAAATATGCATTACCGAGAATAGATGATTTATTTGACCAGTTGAAAGGGGCAACAGTGTATATTTGAAGATTGATTTGAGATCTGGCTATTATTAGTTGTGAGTTAAAGATTCAGATGTGCTGAAATCTACATTTAGAATGAGGTACGAACATTATGAATTTCTTGTTATGCCTTTTGGATTAACTAACTCTCTTGTCATTTTTATACATTTGATGAATCAACTTTTTAGACCGTATTTAGACAGATTTGTTGTAGTTTTCATTGACGACATTCTGATTTATTCACGAGATGATTCTCAGCATGCCGAGCATTTGAGAATTGTACTACAAACCTTGAGAGATAAGCAACTGTTTGCTAAATTCAGTGAATGTGAGTTTTGGTTCTGAAAAGTTAGATTTTTGGAACATATTGTTTCAGCAGAAGGTATACGAGTTGATCCGAGCAATATTTCAGCAGTTGTTGACTGGAAACCACCGAGAAATGTATCTGAAGTCATAAGTTTTCTGGGTTAGCTGGTTACTATCAATGATTTGTTAAAGGATTCTTGATGATTGCTACATCGATGACTAGTTTGCTACAAAAAGATGTAAAATTTGAGTGGTCTGAGAAATGTCAATAGAGTTTTGAACAGTTGAAAGCATTGTTAACAGAGACACCATTTTTGGTTCAACCTGAGTCGGGTAAAGATTTTGTGATTTTCAATGACACATCATTGAATGGTTTGGGCTGCGTTTTGATGCAAGAGGGTAAAGTTATAGCTTATGCCTCCAGAAAGTTAAAACCGCATGAAAAGAATTATCCGACACACGATTTAGAATTGGTCGCTATTGTTTTTGCATTAAAAATTTGGTGGCATCATTTGTACAATGAAAAATGCCATATCTTTACCGATCACAAGAGTTTGAAATATATAATGACTCAGAAAGATTTGAATTTGCATCAATGAAGGTGATTCAAGTTACAGAAAGACTGTAAGCTAATTGATTATCATCTGGGGAAAGTGAATGTTTTCACGGTTGCTTTGAGTAGAAAATCATTATTTACTTTACAGGCGATGAATACATAGTTATCTTTGTCTGATGATGGTTTGGTATTAGCTAAATTAAAAGCTAAACCGATATTTCTTCAGCAAATTTGTGAAGCTCAAAAGTGTGACAACGAATTGCAAGCCAAAAGAATGAAATGTGAGTCGACTAGTGATTCTGACTATCAAATCGGATCCGATGATTGTTTAATGTTTCGAGGTAGAATTTGTGTACCAAAGAATTCTGAGCTCATTCAGAAAATTTTACACAAAGCACATAGTGGTTGTCTCTCTGTTCACCCGGGGAGTACTAAAATGTACAATGATTTGAAACAGTTATACTGGTGGTCGGGCATGAAACGAGACATTTCAGAATTTGTATCAAGATGTTTGGTTTGTCAGCAAGTTAAAGTTGAACATCAAGTGCCTTCGGGATTACTACAACCGGTGATGATATTAGAATGGAAATGGGATAGAGTTACGATAGATTTCGTATCGGGTTTACCCCTGTCTCTGAGAAAGAAAGATGCTATTTGGGTTGTCGTGTAACAGCCCATTTTTGTGTAAAATTAAAATTGTGGTTTCGGGACCACAAATCCAAAGTATAAATATTTATTTTGTTGTTATTTTAAGGTCTACAGTATTATTGAATGATTGTGTGAAAATTTCATTAAGAAATTTTATCGATTTAGTGTCCAATTTGACTAGAAGGACTAAATTGCTATAGGTGCAAAACTTGAGTTCTCTATGTTAAAAGTGTCTAATTAATATGAATCCTTAAATTAGAGGTCCTTAAATGGTAATTAGACCATTATACTCTAGGGTGGACAAAAATGGACATGGTTAGGTGAAATTTTGAAGTTTTTCATTTAGGGCATTTTAGTCATTTGGTAAATAAAGACAAAATTTAACAAATAAAAGATGTCATCTTCTTCAAATTATTCCCCCATGGACAAATTTTACAAGGAGAAGACATAGCTAGGGTTTTGGCCACTTTCAAGCTCGATTATAAGTCCGTTCTTGTTCCATTTTTAACGATTTTTATATTTTTGAGATGTTGTAACTTGATTTAGCTATTTCAAGGACTAATTTGAAAGAAACATGAAGTTTAAAATTTTACCCATGTTGAACATGTATGTATTTTGATGTTTGATGGTAGAAAATGCATGTTTGTTATTTGTTAAATGACTTTTGTAAAGTGATTTTCAATAAAAAAACGACAAATAGGGACTTTTGTAAAAGTCTATAAAATGAGTAGAAAAATGTGAATAAATGAAAAATGTGGGCTGTCATGAGCATGAAAAAGGTTTGGCTAGGCTTGGACTATGAGGAAATTGAAAGAAATTCATTTTACGAGCCTAGGGACTAAATTGTAAAAATGTTAAAAGTTTAGGGGCAAAATGTTATTTTTACCATAGTATGTTTTTGGACTGAATTGAATAATGTGAGGATTAAATAAGTTAAAATTGATATTATAGATCAAGAAAACTGAAGTTCGAATTTAGATCGGGGAAAGAACAATGTTGTAGACTAAATCGAACTAATAACCGTTTTTGTAATCGAGGTAAGTTTGTATGTTAAATAAGCTTTAATATAATTGTATTTAAATGCTTTAATATTGCATGAACTGTATGATTGATTGTATAGACGATTTCGACGATGGTTCGATAAGCAAGAAATCTCGTTTGAACCTTAGGAATAGATTAGGATACAAGTGACATGTCACTAGGGTTACCATGTGTTATGTGAACTGGGTGCTGGTCTCGTACATCCTACCGATGGCTGACTATACTGGCATATGTTATGGCTACTTGACAGCTTGTGTGAATAGCACCGAGTAGCTACTTCTTGACTAATAGTTTGTGTGAGCAGGCCCATTGATTAGCTCGAGAGCGAGCAATTATGTGATATGAGATTGAGGTAGCATTGGCTACATATGTGGCACTTAGTGTGCAAGATCCCCAAGTATTCGACATTATTATTTCGAGTGGTTCACATGTATGTCAAAGATGAGAATAAGTGTAAATTTTTTACGAGATGGTACAAGTATGTACTTTAAGATTATGATTATTAATTCGTGAAATGATGGTTACAAGGTAAGTCATGATGGAAGTGAATTATGATCATGAGATTATGGTAAATTATGTTATCTTATGTTATATTACTTTCATGCTTAATGTATGGTAAGGTTGTTTATTTCTTCATACGAGCTTACTAAGCTATATAGCTTACTCCATTTTATTTTCAATGTTTTATAGTGTCACCAAGCTAACTCGAGATTGGAGATCGCCGAAAGTCGCATCACACTATCAAACTGTCCTTTGGGTACCGATGATTTTAAAACATTTTGAGCATATAGCATGTATAGGGACTTGGTCATTTTGTTATATGTGTCATTTGATTTGGCCAAATGTATTTGTTTAAGGTGACTTGGTATTTAGCCATGTAATTGGCTTATTTTGGCTAAAATGATTGTAAGCCCATTTATATAAGTATATGTGTTAATGATTTCTTGTTTTTGTGTTTTGTAATGGGTTACTATGTGTTTATTATGGTTAAATGACTTGTTGTGAAATGGATGAGATGGGTCCTTTGGTGTTCTAGGAAATCTAAGTAGAATTATGCATGATGAAAGTATTCATGTTGATACTTGTGAATGTGAGTTTGGTATGAATTGATTTGTAAATTATGCTGTAGTAAATATGTTAAGTGTTGGTAATGAATGATTTGACTTCGCCTTGACTATGGATGTTTTGGTTGCTTAAACATGCCATGGATTATGCCATTGAACTTGTGTATGTATAGGTGTAAAGTAGATAGCCTTTATTTTGTCCACACAGGTAGACACACAGGCGTGTGTCTAGGTCGTGTGTGACACACGGTCTGCCCCATAGGCATGTGTTCTAGCCATGTGTCCCCTCCACCTTAATTTTGAGAAATAGAATGCTCAGAATTGAGCAAACAAGCAAAGACACGGGCATGTTTCTTAGCCATGTGAGGGACAAGGCCTCAGGTATGGGCGTACATCCCGACCATGTGAAGTCTGCACCTATTTTATGAAAATATAATTTACCACACGGCTTGGCACACGGGTGTGTGACTTGGTTATGTGACATCGATTTATTCATGCATTGCAAAATAGAGAGTTACACTAGTTAGGGACACGAGCGTGTGTGACCACACGGCCTGCCCACACGGATGTGTCCCAAGCTACACAGGCATGTGACCCTATTCATAGCAAAAATTTTCTAAGTTTTGTAAAAATTTCCTAAGTGTTCGATTTAGTCCCAAACCACTTCGGGCCTCATAGGCTCTTATTAGGGACTCTATGATTTAATGCAAATGGTTTTAATTTGGATGAAAATTTATTACTCGGAATTGTATGTTTGCTCGCTTTGTAAGTCTGATAATGCCTCATATCCTGTTCTATCGTTGAATACGAGTAAAAGGTGTTACATGTCATTGATCAACTGATGAAATCTGCACATTTCATCCTAATATGTACAGACTATTCACTAGATAAATTGGTTGAACTATACATTTTTTAGATCATTAGATTACACGGGGTGCCAGTTTTGATTATTTCGAATAGAGATCCGAGGTTTACGTCGCGATTTTGGAAGAAATTGCAAGAAGCTCTGGGTACAAGGTTGAATTTTAGTACCGCTTTTCATCCGCAAACCGAGGTCAGTTTGAGAGAGTAATACAGATTCTCGAAGATATGCTTTGTTGTTGTGTTTTAGAATTTGAAGGCAATTGGGAGAAATATTTGTCGTTAGTTGAATTTGCATATAACAACAGCTTTTAATCAAGCATAAAGATGGCACAGTATGAAGCATTGTATGGTCATAAATGCCGAACTCCATTGTATTGGACTGAGTTGTGTGAGAAAAAGATTCACAGGGTTGATTTGATCAAAGAAACTGAAGAGAATGTGAAAGTAATTTGCAATAGTTTGAAAGCAGCTTCAGATCGACAGAAATCGTACGCATATTTAAAATGAAAAGACATTGAATTTTAGATCGGTGACAAAGTATTTCTAAAAGTATCTCCGTGGAAGAAAATTCTTTGATTTGGTTGCAAAGGCAAACTGAATCCTCGATTTATCAGGCCGAATGAGATCATTGAAAAAATAGGACCAGTGGCATATCGGCTAGCATTGCCATCAAAATTAGAAAAGATCCATAATGTGTATCATGTGTCGATGTTGTGTCATTATAGATCGGATCCCTCACATGTAATTTCTCTGGTAGAGATTGAAATTCAACCCAACATAACCTACAATGAAGAACCAATTAGAATTTTAGCTCGAGAGGTTAAACAGTTGAGAAATAAAAGCATAGCTATAGTGAAAGTACTTTGGCAACAGCACAGTGTTGAAGAAGCCGCGTGGGAGCCCGTGGAAGCTATGAGAAAACAGTACGTTAACCTCTTTTTTGGTAAGATTTTAGGGGGGGAAAATCCCTAAGGGGGAAAGTTGTAACAACCCGTTTTTAGTAAAATCAGAACAGTGGTTTTGGAACCACAAATACGAAGTCGAAATAATTATTTTATTATTATTCTAATGTTTTCAGCATGATAGATTAATTGTGTGAAAGTTTCGTTAAGAAATTTTATCGTTTGAGTGACTAATTCTATAAAAAGGACTAAATCACGTAAAGTGTAAAACTTGTGTTCTATTAGCTAAAAGTATTAAATGGCTATGAAGTTAAATAGTGGAGGTCCTTATGTGGTAATTATACAATTGTTTATATGAGTGGAAATTTTTGGACATCTTTTAAGTGTTTTTGAATGTTTATAATTAAGGTTAATTTTGTAATTTGGTAATTAATGATGATTAAAGAAAAACTAATAAAACTTTGCTTCATGCATCTGCAACAACCGAAAATAAGAAGCCAAAAACCTCCATTGTTGTGCTTGAAGGTTCAGCTATGTATTAACCTTGCTGTAAGTGTAATTTTACTCAGTTTTTAACGATTTCTATATTTTTGAGATCGTTGAAGCTTAATCTAGCAAGCCTAGGGACTAATTTGCAAAATTATTAAAGGTTTAGGGTTTTTCCATTGTTAAATCTATATGTGTTTTGAGGTTTCTTGATAGATTATGAATGGTTGATGTGAATTATACAAGTTTTGTTAAGTGATTTTTAGTAAAATGCTCAATTAGGGATTAAATTGAGAAATGTTCAAAATTTATGATCAAAATGTGAAATAAATGAAAATTTTTGGCTAATATGGGTACTAGGAAAATTAGGCTAGCATGGACTGGTATTAAATTGCATGTTGTGATTTTATAAAATAATGACTAAATTGTAAAAATGTGAATCATTATGGGCAAATGTGTAAAAATGCATTAATATGAATTTTGGACTAAATTGAATAGAGAGGTAATTAAATAAGTTAATTTTGATTATATTTAGATCAAGAAAGGCGAAATACGAACTTAGATAAGGGAAAGAATAAGGTTTCAAAATAGTTGACTCGTGTCGTCACTTTTGCATCCTAGGTAAGTTCGTATGTAATAAGTTTCGTTATAAATGTATGTCAAATGCTTTGATATTGCTTAAACTGTGAATACGAGACTACGAGCATGTTCGACAATGATTTGATGATGATTCGGCATTTGAAATCCAGTTGAACCTTAGGAATAGATTAGGATACGAATGACATGTCATTAGGGGTTATTCTGATTATATGATCCGGGTGTTGGTCCTGTACGTCCTTTCGATGGCTGAGTATACCGACATGTGTTGCGATTACTTGACAGCTTGTGTGAGTAGCACCGTGTAGGTCTTGACTGACAGCTTGTGTGAGCAGGCCCGTTGATAGCTCTAGTGTGAGCAGTATATGTGATACGAGATTGAGATAGCTTCAGCTATATATGTGGCACTTAGGGTGTGAGTTTCCCATGTTTTTGATAGTATTCCGAATAGTTCAATGGGTAAATGAAAGACGTGGTTGAGTGTGAGATTGATACGAGATGATACAGATATGTACATGAACCGTATAATCTTTAAATCGAAGAAACTTGTGAAGGACACGTTTGATTTTATGATTGAATATATGAAAGGTTTGTTAGTTAAAATGAGTTACATGTTGATATATTCAAATTTTTGAATTGTGCATTTATGAATAGATTGAGTTTATTTCATACGAGCTTACTAAGCTATAAAGCTTACTTTGTTTATTTTACCATGTTTTATAGTGAATTCAAAGCTAGATCGAATTTAGGGATCGTTAGAGACTTCATCACACTATCCTACTATCACTTTGGCACCTTTGAGTTTTTGTTTTGGGTTGTATGGCATGTATAGGATTAAGGTTATTTTGGTTATTAGTTGATAATGATTTTGGTCATTTGAAATGGCTTGTAAATGTTAAATGTTTTGTAACAGCCCGATTTAGGGCCTAGTCAGAATAGTGGTCTCGAGACCACAAATCCAGAGTTGAATAAATTATTTTATAATTATTTAGATGTTATAGCATGTTTATATTAGTGCATAAAAATTTTGGTGAGTTAATTTTGACGTTTGTGAGCCCAATTTCGAAAAAGGAATAAATTGCATAAAGTGCAAAAGTCTTAAATTGATAGCTAAGGGTGTCAAATTTTCCATGTATCATAGATTGGGGGTCTTTAAAGTGAAATTAGGACATTAAATAGGTGATGGCCGGCAATGGGACAAGAAATTAAAATAGTCAAGCATTAGGTGAAGTTTGGTGATTTATTTTGACCAAAATGAAATAAAAGAAAAGAAAAATAATATCATCCTTTTTCACTATTTCTCTCCACTGAAAATTCAGCCATTGTTGGGGGTTTTGAGCTTCAAAATTTCAGCAACTTATTCCTCTTACAAGTAAGTGATTTGCATACTTTTTTTTTGATGTTTTTTACAATTTTGGACCCTTTGAAGCATGACCTTTCAAATGAGGGGATTATCTTGGAAAATGGTGGAGAGTTTAGTGTTTTGCTATGAAAGCATATGTGTAGTTTTCTGAAATTTTATGGAAGAATATGAGTATTAGATGTGTAATAAACAACTTTTGTGAAGGGTTTATTCATGAAAACTCTAATATGGACTATTTGGCATAAGTTGGAAATTTGTTGATAAATGGGTGAGATAGTGGAAATTTTGGATTGTTATAAAAGTATTAAGGGTTCAGATAGGCTTTTAATAGGAGGAAATTTGATAAAAATTAATTTTCGAACCTAGGGGTAAAATGGTCATTTTACAAAAGTCTAGGGGCAAAATAGTCATTTTGCCCAAGTATAGATTATTGAGTAATGATTAAATTTGTGAATTTTTGTTATTATAGATCAAGAAATTCAAACTCCAAACTCAGACCGAGGGAAAGCCAAGCAAATTGATTAGACTGACTTGACACCATATTTTGTAACCGAGGTAAGTTATATGTAAATAATACAACTACATTGCTAATTTGTGTGTTGATTTGTATTTGAATTAATATATCATGAATTACTTGATTGTGGAATTGAGAAAGTATGATGATAATAGAGATAGTAGAGTTCCCGTTTGAACCTAAGAAATAAATCGGATATCCATGCCATGACACATGGGTTATTGTGGGCTAGTGTAAGATGTGTCTGGGACATGCATCGGCCACATTATGAGAGCCTATGTAAGACCATGTCTGGGACATGGCATCGACATCAAGACAAGTGCTAGTGTAAGACATGTTCGGGACATGCATCGGCCTTGAGACGTAAGCCAGTGTAAGACATGTCTGGGACATGCATCAGTTAAGACATGTCTGGGACATGCATCGGCTACGAGATAATAGTCAGTGTAAGACCATATCTGGGATATGGCATCGGCACCCTACCCCATGTTTAAGGCTTGTCGAATATCCGGTAATGTTCTGAATGGTTCAATGGTGAGAGATACAGTTTAAGCTAACGAGTAAGGTATAACCGTGTTGTGAGTGGTACAGGTACTTAATTGACATGCATGAGATATGAGCTCGATATATGCTATGAGATTTATATGGATAGAGATGAGTAAGTTGTACTTATGCCCATTTTTGTGTGATGAGCATGTTGAAGAATGGTAAAACTATCGTCGTATATTTATTTACGTGTAACTTACTAAGCTTTATGCTTACCCCCTCTTTTTCCATTTTCTTATAGTGACACTTAAATAGCTTGAGGATTCAACAGACGTCAAAGGCTACGATCACACTATTATCCGAAGCACTCGGTATAGTTAGACTTCTTGTTTTTGAATATGGCATGTATATGGCTTAGACTTTATTGTTTTATGTCCTTGAGAAATTAGCCAAATGTGTGGCTTGGGTTAAATCCTTTCATTTTGTATAAGGCCATGGGTAATGGTCAATATTCATTTTGATATTGTAGAGTAGATGTTACTTTTTATGGATAAGTAAATTTGCACAATTGAAGTATTGTCTATTGTGGTTGATTTGACCATATGATGTGCCCTTGTACTAGTAGTATAGAGTGATATTATGCAGGTTATGTAAGTAAGGTTGACAAAGAGGCTTGGTAAATAGCTTTATTTTGTCCACACGGGTAGACACACGGGCGTGTGTTTAGGCCGTGTGTGACACACGGCCAGCTCATGGGTGTGTTGTCCTGCCGTGTGTCCCTTGCGCGTAAATTTTGTAAGTTAGTATGCATGATAGTAAACACAGGGACAGAGACACGGCCGTGTGTCTCAGCCGTGTGAAGGGTACGACCTAGCACACGGGCGTGTACCTTGGCCGTTTGACCTTTAAGAAATGCTGACGTCAGAAATAGAATGTCCAGGTTTTTGCACACGGGCTAGGACAAGGGCGTGTCATGGCCATGTGAAGGACACGGGCTAGGGACACGTGCGTGTGCCAGGCTGTGTGAAAACACCTATAGGTATGAATTTGGAATTAGTTCTACATGGGTGTTGAACACGGGCATGTCCCTATATTGCCTAGGCCGTGTGAGCCACATGGGCCAATAGCACGACCATGTCAAATTGGTCACACGGGCGTGTTGCCCTCCCACACGGGCGTGTTGCCCTCCCACACGGGCGTGTGCCCCTGTGTCAAGTGTCATTTTTCTAAAGTTGACTAAAGAACCCGAGTTGGTTTCGAATGATTTCTAATGTGTGTTTTGGGCCTTGTAGGCCCAAATTAAGGACGTGTTGATAAGCTTGAGAAAGTTTTAAATTTGTCCAAGTCTTGGAGACTCAAAATTGGTTGTAAGCATGAGTTTATGTTAGGTATGATGTGATCCGGCTCGGGTAGATGAGTCGAATTCACGTAGTTGCCCAATCGTAGTTCGAGAGAGTCGTTCGTGCCTCAGATTTTAGTAATAAAAGTAAAATAATAGATTAGAATAAGCAAAAAGTTTCAAGAAGGGTAAGTTTAGTAATAGGTTCGGTTATGTGTACCAAAGATGGGTGATGGATAAATGAGTCAGTTTGGTTACGAGAAGGAAAAGTTGAAAGATGGGGAATGGAAAAACGAACTCAACGTCAGGAATGATTCAACACTAAGAAGTGTCACCCCGGTTCCTATATTGTTAAGGTGAAAGATGGATAGATGGATAGGTGAACGCCACACCAAGATTGGTGATAAGTTCAAACAAGACGATTGACGCCACTAGCACAAGCCAGATAAGTCTTTCGAAACTTGTACGAGATATGAGAGCAAGCAACCTCACAAGAACAAATGTTCATTAACAATTTTGGCCAAAAGTCCTTTACAAATGAAAGAAAACAAATATTTATAGGCACATAGATGACCATTCAAATTCGGCATCTAGGTGTTCACACAATAATAAAAACGTTCACACTAATGTATTAAAATAGTTCATAAATTCGGCAGATTCATGCACTAGCTAAATGGACACTTTCTTCCCCCTTGGTTTGTGCATGAATGCTTAGTCATAAAGAAAGGCTTCAAGTGACTTGTATGTGCACCAAAAGGTTGCATTCATCTCCTTGGGATGTTCATGCACTTGTATGGAACATGTATCTTCATAATTAAACACTTTAATGGCATGTAAGTTCATAAATCGCAGCATGAACCTAGTAAATTCGTTCTCCCCTTTGTGCATGCACTTAATTCAATCAATGTGTTGAATTATGGAGTTAATTCCTTCCCTTGGACGTTCTTGAACCCATCCATGCATGTGTAGTAGCCTATAGGTCAATTCAAAGTGTGAACATGTTCAAGGAGCTCTATGGTCAACATAAAATTAGTTAGCAGCTACTTCTTGGCCGAATAAGTGCCTTGGAAAGTTAAGAGACAGCCACCATACATGCACTTAAGCCATTCATGCATTCTATCATCCCATGCATTTGATCCATTCATGGACTAGCCTTTAATGTCCATACATGCATTCGACACATGCATGAATTTGTAGAAACATTGCATCTAGCCGTACATGCACCAGCATTTAATACTTCTTCATTCATGAGTGTGGAATGCCCAAAAGAGATGTTTCTTCATCCATACATTGTACCATCCAAAGGAATGTACCTACATGAAATAAACAAGTCATTAAGACATCTCATGAACACTCATAAATTCAGCACAATGTGAACACATTTAAGTTATGTGATATCTATGACATATTAATAACAAATATTAATATAAGACAAGTTTAATGCTTAAATAAATATGTGCAAATTTTATTTAATGCATTAAAGACAAAACCGAAGTTAAACTAAAATGAGCTAAGCTTTAGCTCGTGAGCTAAAGTTGAGTGAGATTAAACTCCTAAGCTGAAGTTGAGTTAAGGTTTAGCTCGTGAGCTGAATATGAGCTAGGAGTGAGCTCGGTTTAGCTCAGGCAAGTTGGATTGAGCTCGAATAAGCTGGATTTGAGCTGGACGGAGCTAGTGGAGCTGGAAACGAGCTTGGATCAGTTTGCCAACATGTCAATGCTCGGCTTGACAGGCTTGTTCTATAAAGTTCGCGGGGCGTGCTCGTATCAAGGTAACTCCTCGTACGCAGTCCCGGCATAGGATACGGGTATGGGGTGTTACATGTTTAGTTTTGTATGTTGCCATAGGAGTTGGCTTATTTGGCATGTTTGAATCATGTATATATATATATATATATATATGTGTGCATGGCTTATATTATGAAGCTTAGCTTATAGATATAGATATGGTGAATGCTAAATGGTTGTAATTAGAGAACATATATGTTTGTGAAATTGAGCACATTGATGCATATTTGGAAGTGTATAATTAGTTGAATTGTATATGTGACTTTAGTATAAATAGTATGGTCTATTTTGTGACTTGTGTGTATTGAAAAAGGTGGTAAAGAATATGCATGAATTAGGCTTGAATTGGTTGGTTTAAATGCCAAATTATGCTATGTTTTGGTGCCAATTGGGTTGATGTAGGTGTGCACAAGTCTGGGTGGCAAAATGGCTTGGTAAATAGCTTATTTTTGTCTACAAGGGTAGAGACACGGACGTGTGTCTCAACCATGTGTGACACACGGCCGTGTGTCCTATGGTGTTGAATTAGAAACCAAGTCAGTATGTTTTCTTTGAGTTTATTGTTTTTGACATCAACTATGGTATTTTAAATCCTATTTGCTAGGATGATTATGTTAATTCAATAAGATTTATTTTATTCATGTTTAATATGTTTGGGCCTTAGTCAATCATGTTGTCAATTAATATCATGATGCATTTCATTCAAATATTATTGGATGCATCCAAATTAGCTGAGCAATCCTAACTAGGTGATGACTAGTAGGCATATAATTGAAGAGTGCAATGCTTAAGTTATATCATTAAACCCAACTAAGTTTAGGTTCATAATATCTTTAGTTAGCTCTATTATCTTGCATAGTTTTTAGGTTTATGTGATTAAACTGTTGCAAACATAAATGTCCCTGTGACCTTGAATAAATTCTAAAAAACCCTTAGTCTAATATGATCAGTAAAATGCATATTTCACTAAGTAAAATATCTGAAAGGACTTAATTTGGTTTCCAAACTCATGAAATATTGAGTTGCCATAGAATGTTTTTCGAACATTGTTAAGCATGATAAAAATGAATTTAGTTGATTAATATAATTATCCTATCCCATTTAATGTTGATTGTTTTTGTTACTAAAGTCATACATTCATACATCTAGATAATTTGCATTTAGATTAAAAATTGCATTAGGGATTAATCTTTACATCTAGTTAATTTCACTTAGTCTACACATCACCTTTCAAATTATTATGTTTTTATATCAAATTGTGAATTTATAATTTTACAAATAATCAATTAACATACATAGTCCCTGTGGAGACTATAACTTATTTTTACTTACTTATTACTTGAACGGCTATGTACACTTGCACAAACCACATTACAAGTTTTTGTCGCCATTTCCAGGGATTGTTGCCTTAATCATTCTTTGTGAAATTATTTTTTGCAGTTTGGTTTTTATTTAATTTCTAAAATAACTAATTTATTCTTTATTTTCTATTTATTTATCAGATGTTTATGAGCATAGATCAAATCATCGTTCTATTACCTGTACACCCTGAAATTGAGAGGACATTTGGAAAAAGAAGACGTGAGAGATTTGCTCAAAGAAAAACCCAGATGGACCTTGGAAATCAAAATGATGGACAAGGTAATGGAGTTAATCATGTACACAACCCAATCCTTATTGCGGATTATAGGGATCGTGCCATAAGAAAATGTGACAGCCCTAATTTGACCCCAGTCGAGAAGTGGTTTCGGGACCACTAAACCAAGTCGTGAAAATAATTGAATGATAAATTTTGTGCTTAATATGTGTGAAAATGCATATGTGAATTTGTGGTGCTTTGATTTTTGCCAATTAAGGTGAATTTTATTGAAAGGGACTTGTGTGAAAATTTTAAGAAATGTGCTAGGTATTTATGTGATGGCTTATTACTATGGTTTAAAAAGCATAAGGATGTGCATGTCAAATAGTCATTTTTTTTATAGTGGCCGGCCATGTGGTTGAGTAATTGAAAAAGTATAAATTTTATATGTAGTTATATATATAAATGTATTATAATATGTAATAACAATTTTTATATTATAATGAAATAAGTAAGTGGGTGAAAAGAACAAGGTTGATAACTTTTGTTCTTCATTGCCGAAAGGGGGGGGATAGGAGAGACCAAACTTTCGGCTATGTTAGCATCAAAATTAAGGTATGTTTCATGTGCTATCTTCAAAGTCTTGTGAAAATCTAGTTAATCACATAGTTTCCTACATAGCCCATGTTAAAAACTTTAGTTTTGGTTGAGGATATAGCATTCGGTCATTTACCTAAGTTTTTGCTAAATTATTGATAGTTGAATGTTAGTTTTAAAGAATGAATAATTGTGATTGTAATGGAGTTTCATGTTGCTTAGGTGGTGAATTAAGCATATATGTGCATTAGATGCTAAGTAGGAAATCGGCTAATGTGTTGGGTGTACTATGGCCGATTGTGACTTGGATAAAATTTAGTAATGTATGTGCTTTAAATGTGTTATGAACTATTATAAGTTAAATTAAGTTGAAGCTTGGTAAAATTGAATAATTGTGGTTTAATTTCTTAATGGCAATTGGCTATTATGGTGAAATGCAAATGTTAATATTTAGTTACTAGTGTTTATATGTGTGCTAGCCAGATTTGAACTTGAATGATGATTTGAGCACAATGTGTTGTATTGATATTATGCTTAAGTGAAATTATAGATATATATGATGAAATTGATTGGTGATATACATGTTTGAATGATATGTATGCAAAGAATGTGTGAAAGAGTTAATTGGTAATAATCTGTTTGGGACAGCAGCAGTAAAGTGATTTTGGAAAATCACCATAAATTGTGGGAGTTGAGTTAGAAGTAATTAAAGCATAATGAGTCTAGTTTCTTATAAAAGAAACTATGTAAGCAAAAGAATTTCCGATAATAAGATATTTGAAGTGATGTGGGACAGGGTCAAAATGACTTCTAGATCCCCTATTCTGTTTTTATAAAATCATTATAAATTGTACAAAAATGGTTATAAGATGAAGTTTATATTCTTAGACTCCTTAATGAGTCTAGTTATAAATGAAATAAACGAGAACATATTTTTCATTCTGTACAATGAGAATTTTGATTCGTTGTGAAGAGTGGTCAGATTAGTCAAACAGTGAAACAAGGGAAATTTTAAGAAAAATCTTGTATTGATTTGCCAAACAAAAAATTCTGAAAATTTTATGGATAAAATATATATGAGTCTATTTTCAGGGAAAATTAACGGCACTTGATTTGGAGTTTCGTAGCTCCAGTTATAAATGATTTAGTGATTGTTTCTCAGGAAGACATCTTGCAGTGAAATTATGATTATGTGGTAAACATTGACAAAAAATTCATTAATGAGTTGCTTATTGATTTCTTATAAGCTTACTATGATCAGTAAGTGTGAAAGTTGAATAAATATATATATTATATTTATAAAGTGATGCTTGAATAGTCGAATAATGACTAGTTTAAAATCTTTGAATTTAAGCTTAAGAGCATAGAGGGACAAATTCGGATAAGGGAAAAGAGAAAGTAATCGAATAGCCGTTGTAATCATTCGGTAACATTCGAGGTAAGTTCTTAAGTGTTTAAGCTTGATTCCTTTTCATATGGCTAAGAGTTAAATTAATATGGCAAAGAGAATGTAAATTTTATTTAGTTAATGTGTCGAATATGTAATGATTTAAGGTTATAACCCGATTATGGCTATTATGCTTAAGTTGAATTGGATTTAGAAATTTCATGCACTAAATGAGTGTTACAATGAGTAAACTATGTCGTATATGTGTTGGCAGAGATATCACGATTTGTGATTATTAAATATCTAAAGGAAACCATGATGTGTATAAAATTATCATTATTAGTCCTTTGTGGTAGCCAAATATGGCTTGGCACTAAAGTGATTAAATGTGAACTTCGATGAGGTAAACTATTAAAAGTGTGGTGCTTTAAGACTATGGGCTAATACGATACGTGGATTCGTTCCGTAAAATAAATTATTCAAGTACGAATAACCTAATTAAGTATATGTGAATTAAATGAATTTGATGATTGATGTGAATCGAACATATAAGAAATGGTTTCATGTTTATGTTCAACTATGAGACCTTGTGTTAAATTGACAATCGATTTCGTTCAATACATTAAGTTGGTCAGGTATGCGATATGTACTTATGCATGTTAAATCGATTGGAATTGAATCATGAATGTGAATTGAGAAGCATAGGTAAAAATGCCTATGTCATATATGTGAGTAAGGGTAAAACCATCGTAAATTATCGATAAGGATGGGCTATGTGCGGAACCAACTTATAATTGCTAATTTGAAAGGTTGTGCGTGAATCGGTGAGCAATATGTATATATTAGGTGAATTGTGACCTTTTGGTTCTACTTGAATTAAGTTGTACGATAAATAATTTATGTATATGACCTATAGTCGAATGGTCACTATGGGTTAAGCTTGAATGGTGAAATGGATATGTGATATTTATGTATGACTTTTGAACCGAAATGTAAATGATGGTGTTCATATGGAGCTTATATCCGAATGTAGAAAATGACTACTAATGTGATATGTTGAATGAGATGTGTTAATATATTATTAAAGATGCATGATATTTGATGTGTATCCGAGCTTAAAGACCATGCAGCTATATGTGGAATTATATCCGAGTTAAATCCATGCAGTTTCGTCTTTGGTAATATATCCGGTTAAATCCATGAGCTTCGTCTTTGGTATTATATCCGGTTAAATCTCGCAGCCTAGTGCTGGTATTATATCCGAGTTTAAAGTCCCGTAGGCTTCGTCTTTGGTGTTATATTTGGGTTTTATACCTTGCAGGCCAAGTGTTAGTGAATTTGATAAAGTATATGACTACGAGATCCTATGCTAAGATGATAAATTGAACTCTTATTACACATTAAGTGATTCAAGTATGTGATATATATATATTATATGTGAGATTGATCTGACGGGAATTAAGAATGTGTAATGAGAAGCATATGAAAAGATGTTGTAAATTCATATGTATAACTGTATATGTGTGCATTCAGTTATTATGCAAAGTTACAAGATAGTTTTTGATATGCTATTTAACTATGAATGTTGAAAGTAAGTGTGGGTAAGAAATGATACACTAGTGAAATTTGAAAGAATTAAAGTTAATCCAGAAGCTTGTAAATACTATGTTTATATGAGTTTGAGTATAAACAGAGTAAAATGATATGTGTTTGTGCATAATCACCAAATAGTATTGTACTCGTAAAGTGTTATGTGATTTCGAACATTTGGTTTGTTTTTAAGTTCAACTGTTTAAATTGCTTAAGACTTACTAAGCTTATGAAAGCTTACTTTGAATGTTATGTTTCTCTGTTTATTTTTGTAGATCGTTGACTCTTACTATTAGCTCGGGGATCGTCAGCACTTCGTCACACTATCTACTATTATAGTAATCATGTGATTTGGACTTAGCTTATGGCATGTATAGGATAGACTATAAATAGAATGATATTTTGACTATTGTATATAAGCCATGCGAATATGGCATCTTATGGAAGTTTACTTTTATAAGTTTTAAATTCGATCTTTGTTTGTGTCTATTAGATATATAAATAAATGATCTTTTATTTAAGAAAAGGTTCAAAGTTTTACTGTTTTGATCCGATTCCTAATTTCTGGTAATGTCTCGTCCTATTCTAGCGACGGTTACGGGATAGGGGTGTTACAGAAAATATGCTATGCCACTCTTCAATGAATTAAATCTGGGAATCAAAAGGCCAGATATCGAGGCACCTTAAATCGAATTGAAACCAATAAGGTTTCAAATGCTCCAAATGATGGGTCAATTTAGCGGTATGCCCATGGAGATCCACATCTACACCTTTGATTATTCATAGAGGTGAGTGATTCGTTTAAGTTAGTTGGTGTGATTGAAGATGCATTAAGGTTGAAGTTGTTTCTGTACTCGTCCTGAGATTGAACACGAGCATGATTGAATTCATTCCCACCAAGTTCAATATCTACATGGAAAGAATTAGCAAAAAGGTTTTTGGTAAAGTATTTTCCACAGAGCAAGAACACAAAGTTTCAAAATGAGATAACTACTTTCCAATAATTGGATGGCGTGTCCTTATACGAGGCATGGGAAAGACTCAAGGAATGTCTTAATAAGTGTCCTTATCATGGGATTCCTTATTGTATTAAATTGGAGACATTTTATAATGATCTCAATGCCCATACAAGATTAATGGTAGATGCTTCTGCAAATGGTGCGACTTTGTCTAAGTCTTATAACGGGGCTTACGAGATCATCAAAAGGATCGCTAGCAACAATTACCAATTGCCAACAAATTGAGCAGTTTTAAAAAGACAAGTAGCTGGAGTGCATGAAGTGGATGAGCTGACTTCACTCTCTGCTCAGGTATCTTTTATTTCCTCAATGTTAAAACAATTTACCAGTAATTGTTTGAACAATTTTACAGCTCAATCACCAAGTCAATATGATATTGTTTCTTGAGTATACTGTCGGGATAATCATTCATCCGAGAATTTCCCTTCAAACCCCGAGTCAATGTATTATGTAAGGAATTAGTATAAAAAATAGAAGTGGACAAGGACCACAGTCTAATTTCTACAATCCATCATGGCGAATCATCTGAACTTTTCTTGGAGTAACCAAGGAAATGGACTGAACACTCATATGTAGTATAGACCCAACCAATCTCAAGGGTTTAACCAACAAGCACCAAAACCACCTCAAGTTGAGTCATCAAAGAGTTTAGAGGACTTGTTGAAGGTATACATAGTGAAAAATGACGTCTTGATTCAAAGTCAAGCAGCAACATTGAAAAATTTAGAGAACTAGATGGGTCAATTAGCTACTGGGCTTCGTAGTAGATCGCAAAGAGACTTTGCCGAGTATAAAGAAAATCCAAGGAGTTTGGGTAAGAAGAATTGTGAATTGGTTGCATTACGAAGTGGTAAGATTTTGAATGTAACACCCCAAACCCGACCCCGACGTTATGGCCGAATCTGGCATGTCACATTGAAGTGTTTTATCAAAAACCTTGTTTTCATTGAAAACCCTTCCTTAGAATGAAAAACCTTAATTACTTTGTAAAGTCTCTTTTCAATTGCGGAAGCTTTATTTAAAACATTTGATTTGTGAAAACTTGTCATTTAAAATTGAGTTGCGAAAACGTAGTATTCAATAAAAATAGTTAGGGTTTAGGAGCCCATGTTCAAAAATAAAGATAAGGCATAAAAATAATAATCCTAATTTGAAAAATAACTAGAGGAAATGTCTTATTACAATTCGATATAAAATAACTTAATAAACTAGAAACTATATAAAAAACAAAAACAAGTCCAAGTTGTCTTACTAGCTGGCCACCTCAGAGTCCCTCCAAACATCGAACCTTCTACTGAGCCTCACCTGAGAAAAATAAAAGAGGGGGTGAGTTTTTAAAAACTCAGTGTGTACAACCCTCGACGAGTAATAAGTATTCATCAATCCATAAAACCATACATGCAATGCAATGCAGTGCAACCCACCCCAATAATCCAACCGTTACACATCAACTTCGTCCCCCAATACACATCATGTGGGGATATAAATATCGACTCACCCATCCAATACATATCAATGGTATCTTGGTTGCGGAACTACCTTCATTGCAGCAAGCTGCCAATCACATATTGGGCTTAAAAGTCAGGTGGACCCACGGTTGTCAAGCAACCATGTGATCCTCATATACTTCCTACGTTCCATAATTCCCAACCCATATGCAACCTAAATAGAATATCGTATGTATGCAGCAGATATACATGTAACATCCATAAATCTTACATTCAACACATAAGGGTATTTTGGTCATTTTTTCCCTTAGAGGCATTTTGGTAATTTCTTTTCATTAGGTTTATTACTTACCTTGGCCCGTTAACAAGTCATCATTGGCTAAAGTGAACAGATACTATGCACCAGGTAGGATTCCAGAGAAGAGGAGGTGAGTCATTAAGATCGCTTAAGTACCAAGCTCTTCCTAGATCTAATCCTAGACATGCATATACCTATTACCACACCTTAACCTTATGACTCGTCCATGGTCGCAATTAATTAATTAAGTTTTATGTCAATTAAATAGTTATCAGATACTAAGCCTAAAACCCCTTACAGAGCCCAAACAAGTCTACATACATGCATATGGCCCACTAGGCCCAATCTCATTCATATGGCCCATTAGGCCCAAATCACATTTGCATGGCCCATTAGGCCCAAATCACATTCATACGGCCCATTAGGCCCAAATCACATTCATATACATGCTTTCATATAATTTTCATCACTTAACATCAAGTCGCTAATTTCGCCCATTTTGGGCCCAACAGCCCATCAGCCCACTTAGCCCATCCTGGCCCAGTTGGCCAAAACACGACTCAAGTTAATGGAATCTCCCATGGGGCCTCAAATAACCTCTTAGTTTCCCTCTTACGAGTGTTCGCACACTCGTAAGACTACCGTAGCCAAACTTTTGGCTTTTCGGCATTTCAATTTTTGCTGATCTACTGTGTGTGTGCAGTGTATGTACACACCTGGTAATAAAACATGTTGTGATCCCCCTTACCACGAACCTACAATCGATATCACTCAATGATTACTCACATATACTTATCGAATACTTTACCAAAAGCCGAAGTCTCACCTTAACCTTACTTGAAACGCCAAGTCTTAATAGCTTTTCCTTGATCACTAATCACAAGTGCTACTCAGATCTGCATTAACCTTTATCGTTAAAAACATATTGGGTGACTTGTATCCAGCATATGTCACTCCTTTTCTACTAAAGCCTATTCGGCCAACCTTTACTGAAGTGAAGAACACTTACCAAAGTTTCAACACCTAGGGAGCAAATCGGTAGAGATCCAAAAGATTGGGATTCGATACTAATCCTACCAAAACCGATTAGAAGAAGTGAGGGATAGCGTGATCTATACTAGAAAAACTGATTGAGAGAGCAAAACACTTACACGAGAATCAGTCGAAGTAGAAAGAGTAGTGGCAGCACAGAGGATATCCGACTCTTGAGTCTTGTATGGTGGGAAAGGTTATTCGACACAAAGAAAAGTAAAAATCGTTTAAAATCAGAGGTGAATCAAAAAGGAAAACTTTGAGTAGGGAAGAATGGAGAATCGGCATAAAGAAAATGTAGGAAGAACAAGGGATTTTCGGCTTTTAGATCTTTGGAGAAAAAAAAAGGTACTTTCTGGCAACAAGGTGAGGGAGAATTCAACATTAGCCTGGCAACCTCACATTCGGCACCTATATATAGCCTCTATGGCCGAGTTTCCCATGCCCAAATTCCCAATTCGGCTCCACCTCTTCTTCACTCCTCATCTCCTAATTTTTCTCCCTGATAACTCTCTAATCCCTCCTCAAATTTCTCCTCTTATCAATCCCTACAGTGTTCATATCCAACGCCACCACTGTCCATCCCTTAAGCAAAAATAAATCCTTCTTTTGAGCAATGAGGGATTCAAACCCAGACCTCCTTGTCATGCATGTGACGCCACTTGCCACTCCACCACAAGGCTTTCTTGTGTCCAATTCTTCCTTTATTTATTTAACAGCCAACCTACTTGCCAACAAGGTTCTTTTAATAACTAAACCATAATTTCCTTCACCCCTAAGTTCGAACTCAAACCTTAACCAAGACATAATTAACACTTGACTAGGAATGTTAAGCACAATTTTTATCAAAATCGAAAAAAAAAAAAGTTCAGGATTTCGGGATTTTTGGGGCATTACATTGAAACCCATGGAGGTTGTGATTTAAGATGAGCCTACTGAGAAGGAGGAAAGTCAACCAAAAGTTGAAGTTCTTATACTAAAAAAATCAGATGCTGAAAAATATGATGAGGTAAACCCTAAACTAGTAAATTCTAAGAAGCTAACACCTTTTTCAGATTTACTTCTTTATAAAAGTTGTCTATATCAACCTAGAGTTACATATCCTCAAAAACTTCAATAGAATAAATAGAAATAAGAGGTACAATTTAAGAAGTTCTTGGATGTTCTAAAGCAACTTTACATCAGTATCCTATTGGTGGAGGCTTTAGAATAGATGCCCAACTACGTGAAGTTTATGAAGGATATTTTGTCCAAAAAGAAATGGCTTAGTGAGTATGAGACTGTTGCTTTGACAAATGAGTGCAGTGCGTTTTTACATAACAAGCTACCTCCGAAACTAAAGGACTCTAGAAGCTTTATGATACCATGTAACATTAGAGAATCTTATTGCGGTAAAGCTTTGTACAACCTTGGAGCAAGCATCTACTTGATGCCCAAATCTATTTTCAAACTGTTGGGAATAGGTGAAGTAAGACCTACTACTATGACACTTCAACTTATGGATCATTCGTTAGCATATCCTGAGGGAAAGATCTAGGATGTTTTGGTAAGAGTTGATAAATTTATTTTTCCTACTGACTTTATTGTGTTAGACTTTGAAGCAAATAAGGAAGTTCCGATCACCCTAAGGACACCTTTCCTAGCCACAAGAAGAACGTTGATAGATGTGCAAAAAGGAGAACTCGCCATGCGAGTTCAATACAATAATGTAACATTTAATATTCTAAAGGCCATGAAATTTCCCGATCCGACAGAGGAATTTTCAGTGATGGAGGAATTAAAAACCTTAGTTTCTATGGAATGGAAGAGCAATTTTGAAGAAGACCTATTAGAGATCACTTTAGGGTCTAAACCCTTGGAAGATGAAAAAGGTAATGAAGGTATGGCTTTGATAGAAGCCAATTTGAGGAGTTATGTTCAAACACTGCGGTTCGAACCGCTAGAGTTGGAAGTTCGGGAATTTACACAACCCAAGATGTCAATTGAGGAACCGCCTAAGCTTGAACTAAAGCTACTTTCATCCCATTTAAAATATGTTTATTTAGGTAACTGTTCTACTTTTTCTGTGATTGTTTCAATAGAATTGATAGAACATCAAGAGGAGTAACTAATTGCTATTTTAAAGAAATTTAAAAAGGTAATTGGTAGGACCATGGCTGACATATGAGGTATAAGCCCTTCCTTCTATATGCATAAGATTATTTTAAAGGAAGATGAGTGATTTAGAATCAATGGGCAAAAGAGACTTAACCCTATCATGAAAGAAGCGGTACGGAAGGAGGTGATCAAATGGTTAGATACTGGAATTATCGACCCCATCTCAGATAGTTCTTGGGTAAGTTAGGTACAATGTGTACTAAAGAAATGTGGAATCGTGATTGTCGAGAATGAACATAATGAGTTAATCTCGATGAGAACTATCATGAGTTGGAGAATCTACGTTGAATATAGAAAGTTGAACAGAGCCACTCGTAAGGATAATTTTTCGTTGCCTTTTACGGATCAAATGTTAGATCGATTGGCAGGTAACGATTTTATTGCTTTTTAGATGGATATTTGGGATACAACCAAATAGTTGTAGCCCTGAAAGATCAACATAAAACTATTTTTACTTACCCAAACAATACATTTTCTTTTAGGTGAATGTCTTTAGGCTTATGTAATCCACCTACCACATTTCAATGATGTATGATAATAGTTTTCATTGATATGGTTGAAAATTTTGTTGAGGTTTTCATTGATGATTTTTCTGTTTTTGGTAACACTTATGAGGTTTGTTTGAATAATTTGGCTAAGGTACTTAAAAGATGCAATGAGATGAATCTTGTCCTTAACTGGGAGAAATGCCATTTTATGGTTAAGGAAGGAATTGTCTTAGGACATAAAATTTCCAAAAATGGGATTGAAATGGATAGAGCAAAGGTGGATGTAATTGAAAGATTATCACCTCCAGTTAGTGTAAAAGGAGTTAGAATTTTCTTAGGCCATGTTGATTTTTATCATGGATTTATCAAAGATTTTTCAAAAATTTCTAAACCTTTGTATATGCTTTTAGAAAAAAAGGTTTTTATTTTATTTTATTTTAACAAAGCATGTTTAGGAGCTTTTGAAGAATTAAAAATCCAGTTAATCTCAGCCCCAATAATTATTACACCTGATTGGAATTCACCTTTTGATTTGATATGTGATGCAAATGATTTTGTTGTTGGAGTTGTGATGGGTCAAAAAAGAAACAAAGTATTTCATCCTATCTACTGTGCAAGCAGAACTTTGACAAGAGCCCAGATCAATTATATGATAATTGAAAAAGAACTCTTTGCTATAGTTTTTGCTTCTGACAAGTTCTATTCATATCTTATAGGTACCAAAGTTGCAGTGTTTACCGATAATGTTGCCATTAAGTACTTACTCGCGAAGAAATATTCTAAATCGAGGCTAATTCTTGGGTACTTTTACTCCAAGATTTTGACCTTGAGATTTAAGATAGAAAATGTGTTGAAAATCAAGTAACTGCTCGTCTGTCGAGGTTGTAACATAATGAGGTAACTTCTTGACTTGTTCCAACTAATGAGAATTTCCCTAATGAGCATATCTTTAAGGTAAGTCGAATTCATGAAATACCTTGGCTTGTTGATTTTTCCAATTATTTAGCATGTGGAATAATTCCTTGAGAAATGACATACTAATAAAGGAAGAAATTCTTTCATGATATTCGATATTATTTTTGGGAGTATCCATTTTTGTTTAAACAATGTGCAGATAACATAATTAGGAAGTGTATAGATGGAAGTGAAATTATGAGATTTTGGACACTGCCATTCATCTCCGAGTGGGGGACAGTTTCGTAGTTCCTATACAGCAGCGTAGATTTTACAAGCTAGATTCTTTTGGCCTACTATATTTAAGGATGTATATACGCATGTGAAAAACTGCGATAGATGCCAAAGAACTAGAAGCATATCAAGGAGGAAGGAGATGCCCTTAACAAATATTCTAGAGGTAGAACTATTCGACGTATGGGGCATTGATTTTCTATGCCCGTTTTCATCTTCGTATGGTAATAAGTATGTTTTGGTAGTTATGGACTATGTATCCAAATGGGATAAAGTCGAGGCGTACCCAACAGATGATGCTAAGGTAGTCATACGATTCCTACATAAGCATGTATTTACACGGTTTGGGAATCCTAGAGCTATAACTAGCGATGAAGGATCTCACTTTGTAAATAGGTGGCTTAAGTGGTTGCTTGACAAGTATGATGTGAAGCATAAGATTGCTACTGCCTATCACCCACAACATAATAGGTAAGTTGAAAGGGTGAATCAAGAAATCAAAGGTATTATTGAGAGGGTGGTGCGCCCTAATAGAAAAGATTGGTCTCGAAGGCCCAATGATGCTCTATGGGCCTATCGAACTACTTTTAAGATGCCATTTGGAATGACTCCCTATCGGCTAGTTTTTAGAAAGGCATATCATTTGCCGCTTGAATTGGAGAATAAAGCTCACTGGGCTTTGAAACAATTGAATTTGGATCTTAAGCAAGCCAGTGAGAGAAGGATGTTACAGCTTGATGAGTTGAAGAGTTGGGGTTATTTTCATACGAGAATGCCAAGATATGTAAAGAAAAATATAAGAGATGGCATGATAATCATATACAACCTTGTGAATTTAGATAAGGTTAGAAAGTGTTATTGTTTAGTTTGAGGCTAAGGTTATTTTCATACGAGAATGCCAAGATGTGGAAAGCTCAAATCTCAATGGAAAGGACCTTATACCATCTACAAAGTTTATCCATGTGGAGCTGTAGAATTGTACGACAACCACAGAGGTATGTTTAAAGTTAATAGTCAATGTCTCAGGCACTATTGGGATTGTGAAGTTGAGCGAATTAAAACCTCATTCAAATTATTAGACCCTTAATTTTTCATGGTTTTCTCTTTAATAAAAAGTTAGAAATCATTTTCTTAAATTAGTACATTTAATTAATTTTTTCTAAGGAGATTGAGACTTAAGCGGGACCACTGTGTCTCCTCCAACCTTTCCTAGGAATTAATTTAATGTAGTCTTTTGAGAAAAAATTTTCTAGTTAATTTTAAAATTTTTATTTTTAACTTTAATTTCTGTTTCTAATGTTAATTTTATTTGTTTATGTTTAATAAAGGGGTCAAATTGTCCCGAGTACTAATCAGTTTATTTTATCTTAAGCGATCTAGTTGTAAATATAGTTTGGGCTCAAAGCCTAAAACAACAAGGATGAGAAATTTATCCCATCAGTGCTGTCCATAAGGGTTCCCCAAAACCCTAAAATTGCCACCACTTTTTCCCTCCATCTACACTTGTTGCCCAATTCACTTAAATAGCTAAAATTTTGCTATAAGATTGCCATAATTCACAACTATATAAACCTTTCTCTACCACTATAATCCTCATAACCCTTCAAACAATTAGCTTAACCTTAGCTACTCATTCTTTTTACTCTTAGTCGTTAGCCGAACTCCCTAAGAATCTACCCAATATCCTTCTTTTTTCGCAAAACCCTAGCTTACTATCATTGCACTCCTTTTGCCGAAGCAACCATATTGTCGCCACATTCCTATCGTCACCACACCCTATCACTGTCGCAAGCTGTACGCTACCACAAATTTGTTACTACTGCAAGCCTATCATTGCTGCAAACTCTTTGTTCCATCCATTACTGACTTTTTTTTCCCTTATTTTGCTAAAAATTTGCCTATTTTTGGGAAAATCACTATGTCTCGCAAAAGAACTAGATCTTCCAAAACCTCTTCTAAAAATCCCATTGTAATTCATGACAAGGAAGTGAAAGAAAGGTTTGATTCCATCTTCAAAAATCAACCTATGATGCCGAAAAAAGGTTACAACTTGGAAAGTAATGATAAGATGGTTGTGCCTTTGCTGATTCGAAAGACGATTGATACCCTTAATTGGAATTATTTTTGCGATGCATGACCATTATCTGATGAGGAGTTAGTTCGAGAGTTCTATGCCAATTTGACTAAGCCATATGCTATTGATGTTCTTGTTTGCAAGAAGAAGGTACCCTTAACTTCTAAATCCATTAATGATTTGTTTAACCTACCTGAGGTTGAAGAAGATGAATACTTTGCCATGATGACAAACATAAATTGAGATTTTCTTCAACTAGTGCTTAATATTGTAAAAAATCTGGGATCCCAATGGATTATAGGAAAGTATGGTAGTTATTCTTGTTGTAGGGAATATCTAAAACCATTGGCTAAGGTATGGTTCTACTTTGTTCGATATAATTTCCTGCCTATTTCACACAGTTCCACCATCTCGATGGAGCGAATACTTATTTTGTATGCAATTATGATAGAAAGATCTATCAATGTTGGGACGATCATTCTTAGAGAAATCCATTATTGTGCTAGAAAGAAAACTAGGAAAGAAGACTAGAAGTGCTTACTTTACATTATTGATAACTTCACTTTGCTTAAGGGCCCAAGTTAAAACAAAAGCAAACATGAAGGGCCCATATGTTTAAGGTTGCATCATTGCTTATGATATTGAAAGGTTGGTGGAGAATGCCCATGAACTAAACTTGTAACACCTTGATTTTGGGCCTTGTCAGAACAGTGGTTTCACGACCACGAATCTGACAATGAAAATTTCATTTTTATTATATTTTTATGGTCTACGATTTCACGGAATAATTTCGTGAAAATTTCATTCGAAAATTTTGACATTCGGGCACTTAATTTAGTTATAAGGACTAAATCGTAAAAAGTAAAAAAGTTGAGTTCTACATACTAGAGGTGTCCAATTGTTATAAAATTTTAAATTGAGGGTCTTTAAATGTTAATTAGACCATTGGTTAATTTCTGGACAAAAATAGACATGAAATGGGTGTAATAAAATATTTTTAAGTAAGGGTTATTTTGGTAAACTAATAATTAAAAGAATTAAAAAGGGAAATAAGCCAAATTAGCTATCATCTTCTTCATTCAACCATTTCTACCAGCAGCAGCCATGGTTAAGGTTTGTTCAAACTCCCAAGCTCGATTGTAAGTGCTCCTTAGCCCCGTCTTTAAAGTTCTTTACATTTTTGAAATCCCGGTAACTTAGTTAAGCTTATTCTAGCAATAATTTAACCTAGGGTTTATATTTGGAAAAATACCCAAAGGTGAAATGTGTTTATTTTGATGTTTTATGGTGGAATATGAAGCTTGAAATTGTGTTAAACAACTTTTACTAAGCGATTTTACGTGAAAACGAGTAAAATGACATAATCAGTAAAAATACCTAATGTTCATAAGTACATGTTAGAGTGTGAATTTGATGTTGCTATAGAAGGGAAAAATGATCAGCATGTCATAAAACATAAGAAAATAGGATGCAGTTTAATTTATGAGCCTAAGGGTAAAAATGTAATTTTGACAAAGTTTAGGGGCAAATTTTTTTTTAAAATATGATTTTAGGTCAATTTGAATAATGTGAGTCCTAATTAGGCTATAATTGTAATGATAGAGCAAGGAAAATTAAAATTTGGGCTAAAATCGGCAAAATACCAAGTTGTGGACAAAATGGTAAAAATGGCCATTTTCGTATACTAGGTAAGTTCGTGTGTTTATAATAATGCAATACCATACTTGAATTTCAATTTTCTATTGTTATGGCATAAATTGTATGATTTAATATGTTTAGGAGAAGTTGATGGATGGTGTGTATAATATGGAAAATGTGATGCTTGTTGTGTCATGTGAAATTGAATGGCAAATTATTTTTACATGAATTGAATGCTAAATTACTATTACATGGGTTGTACCTGATGAGATTTCGACAAGTTTGTACGTAAATCATTTATCGATTCTTTTTATTTTATTATATTTTGTTATCATATGAAATGTGGCTTCCTATAGAATGATTATTTGTTGTAAATTGCAAATTTAAAAAGGACTATGAATAAATTTGTAACATGTTGGAAAGTGAGGAATTTCCCGGTTGAGCCTTCGGAATAGAAACGATACGAATGATCTATTGTGAGGTCACGTGTGTAGTACTAAGTGTAGGCTACTACGTGTACCAGATAATTGGTCGCATGTGTAGTACTAAGTGCAGGCTATTATGCGTACCTGATAACTTCGATCACGTGTGTAGTACTAAGTGCAGACTACTATGTGTATCAGATGGTTAGGTCACGTGTGTAGTACTAAGTGCAGGCTACTACGTGTAATGGATAATTGGTTGCATGTGTAGTACTAAGTGCAGGCTACTATACGTACCAGATAGCCTTGTCTACAAATGTGAAAATATGTGCAGGCAACTGAGTATCAATTATATTCTGAAGAGTTCAACGGGAAAATCGATTAAGTAAAAATACATGTGAACATGATTATATGATGAATAAGTGTAGGTATATGTTTATGAAAATTTTGAGTAATGTGCTCGATATTTGAGTGAACTTCGATAAGATAAAATGGATTAAGTGAAATTATGTAAGAGTGAATTTTAGTAGTAAAATAGTGTTGGACAACAGCAGTTGTGTGACTTTAAAAATTCACCAAAAATTGTGTAAGTTTAATTAAATTTCAAAAAAATATAGAATTAAATATTAATGAGTCTATTTTCATATAAAATAAATAGGGGGAGCAAAAGAGTTCTATATGATGTGATATTCTAATTTTTGTGAGACAGTATTAGAATGAATTTGAGATCCCCTGTTCTGACTTGAAAAATCTTTAAACATTGTAAAACAATAATTATGAGTTATAATTTATATGAATAGAATCCTAAATGAGTCTACTTTCAGGATTAATGGACAGAAACATCATCCGAGTCCTGAAATAAGAGATAAATAATTTTTAGTGAAGAGAGGTCAAAACTGTTGGACAACGAAATAGGGGAAAATTTAATGAATAAACTATACTAATTGGATGAACCAAAAATTATGGAAATTTTATGGGAGAAAGCTATATGAGTATAGTTTCAAGGAAAATTAATGAAACTAAATTTTGAGTTTTTTAGCTCCAGATATGAATGATTTAGTAACTATATCTTGATAAAATAGCTTAACTTGAACATGTGTAATTGTACAATTATAATGTTTTATCTTGAAAAGCATGTTAGTAATTGCTTATTAATTTCATATGGACTTACTAAGCGTAAAGCTTACCCATCCTCTCCATTTCTTTAGTATTGGCAGGTCGGCTCGGGGTTGGAGATCGTCGGAGGCAAAATCACACTATCAAACTATCATTTTTGGGAGAATTAATTCAAATATTAGAAATATCAAGTGAGTGGCATGTATAGGAAGTTGGTTTGTGATATGTGTTATTATTATGACTTTGACCATACGCATCAGTCTACATTGAGTTATCGTATATGATCATGAGATGTGGTTCTTATCCATTATGGTTTATAAGTTTAATTAATCATGCCATGTCCTATGTTTTGATGTGATGATATAGTTAGCTTTGTTTGTTATGCATGATTGGTAATACATCAGGTAAGTTAAATGCAGGCCAGTGGATCATGAATTAAATGGAAATGAGTAATGTTGCCTTGAATATGGATGTTTAATGGAAAAATTGGTACATTATGATGGTATAAAATGAGAATAAGATTTAGCATGTCTAGTTCTAGTTAATGTAAGAATGTATATTATATACAGGATGGTAAGCAAATATGTTTAAAGTGAATGACATGTTATTGCATGATTATGGATGTGTAAGTGCTCATTTGTGCCACGTTATATGTCTTTAAATATGAGTCTATACATCTGTTCGAAAAGTTTTGAATTAAATGAAATTTTATGGCCCGATTTTCGTCTATGTGTATGGTTAAGTCTGGTAATGCCTCGTACCCTATTCCGGCCTTGGATACGGATAAGGGGTGTTACAAAACCCAACTAAACCAAGTGAACCAACAGAACCAGAGACTAATAAGTCATCAAAAAAATCCAAAACTGAGGCTAACTCAGTTACTGAGATAGAAGAAGCAGAATCTAAGAACCAAACAATAAGAATTGATAAAGGAACTGAAAATCTCTGAAGCAAGAAAGGAGTCGAATGCTGATAAGCCAGTTGAACCAAGTGTTGATCCTGAGTTGATCATTCCTGTGGCCACTTCTTCAAATGCTATGAAGAAATTAAAATTGTCAATTATGATGGATATGAGGAAATTTATGCATAACCAACAATAGGCTTATTGGAAATATGCAAAGATTAGAAATGATTCTGTAAGAAATACTTTTAAAAATATCTCTAACAATTTTTTTCCTGAGTTCCTAGATTATATCTTCAGGTCATGGAAGGAAGATGAGAATGCAAGTGAGGATGAAACATGAAAGGAGGAAGACGAGGAGGATAAGTCAAATAAATAAAAGGGGGGAATTTCTTGTCTTTAGAATATATTTCTTTTTAGGTGTTTATTTTTATTTACTAGTTAGAATTTTTTCTTTTGTATAATAAATAGCAAGCATGAATAAATAAGCTCAATGTCTCTTCGATAGAAAAAGCAAAGTGATGTGGTAATGGGAATGAACATGTCTAGGATTGGATTGTTGAGAAAGACTTGGTACTTAAAGCAATCTTTATGACTCACCTCTCTTTTCTTACAACCTTACCTGGCATTTAGTTTCCATTCATTACTTTGATTTTACAATGAGGACATTGCTTCTTTTTAAAGGGGGTAAGGCATTTTTCATGAATTTTAAAGTATGTTTCAATATTTTTACTTAAGTGTGCTTAAATAAGTATGTTTCAATATTTTTACTTAAGTATGCTTAAATAAATTATTGTTCAGAGAGAATTTTTGTTCATAATGTGTTCAAATGCAAGCATGATTTCTGGTTTTATCTAAGTTATTCTTATGTTATCTTGAGTGATGGAATGCTTGTATGTTCTTTAGACTTACGAAATATTTTCCATGAAAATTTGATTTCTTTAGAAATAGACATGCAAAGTTTGTCTTTAGAATTGACTTGGTAACTTTCTTCAGGTCAAATCCTAGGAGGTACAAGAATGTAATATGATATAGGCACACTTTCTTTGGATCGTATGAGCCTTTTAAGCTTACCTTATTAAATTAACCCTTGAAACTTAATTTTTGAGCTTAATGAACTGTTTATTGCAAATTACCTACATCATAAGCCGTATTATCATCTTTTTGATTTTATCCTGTTCCTTTGCACCTATCTTAACTAAATTTGTCTTGGTGATCAAAGTTTGAGGAAAAATACAACAGATGTACATACTCTTCACATGTTTAAAAAAAAAGGAGAAAAAAAAAAGAATGAAAGATACAAGCCATTTTTCTCACCCAATTTGACATGTACCTACAATCACAAATGCACATATACACAATCCATAATAAGGCACCAAAACCAATCATATTCTAGTCTTATATAAATGGTATGATAACATACAACCAATATGCCCTTAGGCACCTCAAATGACAATATATAAAAATTTATAACCATGTATTCAATATGGCCAATTAATCAACTAATTATAGGCATGTTTACCTTAATACATAACATATAGTTACCTTACCAAAACATACCAAATGATACCAATTAAACCACTCAATCATTAGACTCAAAAATACATATATGTCTTACAAAACAAAGTACCAATTCACAACAAGTTATAAGACATATATAATATGCACATTCAATTAACATTAAGCAAATCATCAACCATATTAAGGCTAATATTTACATGTCAAAACTATACCATTTCAACAACAAGATGCCAAAATACAAGCCAAGTTAAATGGCCAAAACCACAACCAAAACACATGGCCACATTAGCCATAATAACCTATACATGCCATTATAACCAAAATTAAACATCCAAAAGTACCAAAAGAGCCGATCGATAATGTGATATAGCTCCGACAAACTTCCAACCTGAACGAGCTTCCAACTCACTATAAAACACGAAAAAATAACACAGAGTAAGCATTTAAGCTTAGTAAGTTCGTACAACATAGAATATAACTTACCATTTAATCACATATTAGGTAAATAAATAAAGCATATCCCAACACAATTTGGCCAAATGCCTGAGCACATTCAACCATGTTAGCCATGTAAACACATATATACAAGTCAATAATCATTGATGAACACAACAATTTATCAAATTCCATATACAAGTATCATCCATTTCATATGTCTATATATCATGTAACATCATTTCTATGTATTTCATGTATATACCTGTAATAGTTCGTATTGAATTCATATCGTTTTCTAACAGAACATTGCCTGTTGAACTGTTTAGAATTGTAACACCCTGAATTTGGGCCTAGAAGTTTTGGGCCTTGAGCATGGGAGAGGTTGAAGGTAGCTTATAATATTCTGTTGTGCATGCAAATTTCGTTAATGAAGGCTTGTTTTAATGGTTAAGTGTGTTGAGAAGTGTTGGAGAAGTCACGGTTTAAACACGGATTCTAGCAAAAATTTGGTTTAAGGTGAATCAAACCACAGGTGTAGTAGGTAGGCCTTAAGAATATTGTTGGAGAAATTGTGACACAAAAACCTTATGGCTTAGTGGCAAGTGGCGTGTGGAGCATTTGAGGGAGGCATGGGTTCGAATCCCATAGCAAGCAAAGAGCATTTATTTTGCTAACAGGGGCGGCAAGAGTTGGTGTTGAATTTAAACTCTGATGTTGGAGGGATCCCACGTCGGGAAGCTAACATAAGAGTGGATAGGAAGCTGGCTTTAAATAGAGAGAACCATGAGGAGAGTAAAGTACCTTTCTTGGCTGATCCCTTTCGCTTTATGGCGTGCTCGTTTGGGTTGGGCGTCGGCGAAGAGTGCTCGGAGCATGGATTAACTCCAGTCTCCAATCATGTGTGTATTTATCACTACTCTTGTTGTTAGATGGCTACTTCGGGCCGCGATGGGCCGAAAGGGGCCATGTGGGCCTAATGGGCCTACGGACCCAATTGGATAAGTTGTTTGATTGTGTAGTAAATATTGGACTAGGCTAGGTGAATCGAATATCGTGGCTAGGTTTGGGCTAAAAGGGCCACTGGCGTGTGGGCCCATTTGGGCCGAGAATAGGCTTTAGGCCCATTCGCATTGTTATCCATGTTTAGAATACTTTAGTTTACCAATTACTGAAATGCCCTCGACTTGTAAAATTACCAAAGTACTCCGATTTACAGAATTACCGTTTTACCCTCGATTTACAGAATTATCGTTTTACCCTTGATTTTTAAAATTACCGTTTTACCCTCGATTTACAGAATTACCATTTTACCCTCGATTTTTAAAATTACTGTTTTACCATCGATTTACAGAATTACCGTTTTACCCTCAGTTTACAGAATTATCGTTTTACCCTCAGTTTACAGAATTACTATTTTACCCTCGATTTACAAAATTACTATTTTACCCTCAGTTTATAGAATTACTGTATTATCCTCGATTTATAGAATTATCGTTTTACCCTCGATTTGTAAAATTACCGTTTTACCATTGATTTACAGAATTACTGGTTTACCCTCAGTTTACAAAATTATCATTTTACTCTCGATTTACAGAATTACCGTTTTACCCTTGATTGTGAAATTACTAAAATACCCTTGTAGGGTAGAATTTCCGAAATACCCCTATAGGGTAGAATTATTGAAATACCCTTATAGGATAGAATTACCAAAATACCCCTGTAGGGTAGAATTATCAAAATACCCTTGTAGGGTAGAAATACCGAAATACCCCTGTAGGGTAGAATTATCGAGATACCCTTGTGGGGTAAAATTACCATTTGCCCCTAGAGTGTTAAATGATTGTTTTGCCCTTGTGGGCAAGTGGTGACTTGGATTTGTGTGTTTGTGGATTTGATTGTGAATATATGTTGGTGATATGAATGACTTGACTGTGATTGTTTGATTCAAATATTAGCATGACATTCTGCATACATGACATGTTGCATGGGTTAGGATTTTGTACGGAGGAAGCGTTCTGGTGGCTGTGCCACAATATCTGTATCTGGTGACTGTCACAATATCTGTTGACCGATCGATGGCTAAGTGCCGATCACGCTACCGAAGGCTGTGTGCCGTTGTTGTGGGCTTCGTGCCGATTATAGACCCGTTGTTAATGGCTCTGTGCCAACCTAAATATGGCTTTGTGCCATCTTGACTATGGCTTCGTGCCAAACATATTTACCTGTAGCTATGTGCCTAACATATTTGTTGACGACTCCGTGTCGATCATATTTACCGAAGGTGTGCGCTTGATTATATTACAAATCCACCGATGGCTATGTGCGAAGTTATTACGATTATCTATGGCTTTGTGCCACCTATTACGTTAGGTGGGTTTGCCACATTATCGATTCGGTGGCTCGCCACAATATCATATCTGGTGACTCTGTCACGATATACGATACTGGCGACCATCTTTGCAAATTTTAGGGTGTGTAGCGGATGGGTGGGTCGAGTTGTCTCCCACATGGTGTAAGGTTGGTACAGGGTGTATACGGCTGGATTGGGTTGGGATTGCATTCACATTCGATTACGATTACATCACGTAATTCGATTCGATTACGATTACATTACTATCTTGATTACGATTCGATTACATTCGATTCGATTCGATTACGTCACCTAATTCGATTACGATTACGATTCGATTACATTACTAATATTGATTCGATTCGATTACATTCATCGATTTTGATTCGATTCTCATTTGGGTTCCAATTCGATAATGTTTCTTATTCGTAATGGGCTAAGGTTCATCCGGTACTATCTGTTGTAATGGGCTAAGACCGATTGGTACTAAAATTGTAAGTAAGGGCAGGACTTTTAATTCTTTTAGATGACCTGATTCCTTTTTATAGTAGGGATTTCACATGAGTTTTCGTAAACTCACCCCGTTTATTAACCTTTCGTAATTTCCGACCTTAGATGGATCGGGGTTGCTAGGGGCTCGGAGGAAGCCACACACACTGGTTATGTTACAGTTTTGATTATTACCTTTAAATTATTTTATGCGGGTTGTAGTAAAGCCGTTGTAATTTTCTGGATTTCAAATTTGGAATTTTATTTATTGTTCTTATAATTGCTAGTATTAGAACACGATTTTCCAAAGCAACTCATCGTTATTCAAAACATCACGTAAGTAATTGTTTTTAAAGTAAGTTTCGCAACTACCAAGATTTTTACAAAGTTGTTAAGAATGTTATTAAATTGAGGTTTTCTAACAAGGTTTTAAAAGGGTATAAGTTTTTAATTATTAAGAAGGGTTTTAATGGAAACATGGTTTTGAAAAACACTTGATGTGACACGCCAAGTTCGAGCCAAACTTCCAGGCCGGGTTTGGGGTGTTACAAGAATACCGTTGGATACCCGAGATAGCTCACATATAATGTGCTAGCTCATATAACTGTAATCCATCAATTCATGTACATATATGCTCATACGAGGTGTGAATCAGTCTACTCATTTGAGCTGAAGATCAGTATGCTCTCACGAGCTATAAATCGGTAACCCTAATGACATGTCATTTGTATCTTATAGATTCTGAAGGTTCAAATGGGGCTTGGTAATCATTGTACGTCATTGGATATTCACTTGATAAGTATATATGAAAAATCATAGAATTTATATAATTCAATTAAAACATATAAACACAATTTAATTGCACAAACTTACCTCGACAAGTATTCGTAGATATAAAGGCAATTAATCTGAGACTTTCTCTTTGCCCCGATCTAACTCTGTACAAGGTCTAACTGGATCAATATAGATAAATTTAACTCAATTCAACACATAATTCATTCAATTTAATCCAAAACATATTTTTGGCAAAATCATCATTTTTCCCCTATACTTTTAATTTGTAGTCCCTAAGCTTGGAAAATGAAATTCATGGAATTTTACCCATACCCAAGCCTAGCCAATTATTAAACAAATTTATAGCAGCCCACATATTTCATAAATTCACAAATTATACCAAGAATTTATCACATTTTACAATTTAAGCCTTAATTGATAATTTTATAAAAAAAATCCCATTACAAAAGTTGTCTATCTAACAACAACTAATCATTTTCTTCCATAAAAATTCAAAAAAAACCTATATTTATTCATAGAAAAACTCTAATACTTTAACAGTTTCACAAATTAGTCCCCGGGCTAGCTAGATTAAGCTACAACGACTTCAAAAACATAAAAATCATTAAAAACGGGATTGGAATTCACTCACATGCACAATGTACTCTTAGCCGAACCTTCATGCTCCATTAATGGAGTTTCCTTAGTCTAAAATCGATGGTAGATGGAAAAAACAAAGATGATGACTTTTTTTTAATTATTTTTCTATCATATTTTATTAATTTACAATTATAACCTTATTACCAAACATTAAAATCACTTAATAATATGTACATATTTGTCCAACCACAATCAAAATGGTCTAATTACCACATAAATCCCTTAAATAATTAATATCATAACCCTTTAGTACCTTTAGCTTGTAGAACTCAAATTTGTGCACATTTTGCAATTTAGTCCTTTTTACCAAATTAAGCATGCAAACGATAAATTTTCTTAACAAAATTTTTATACGACTTTACTAATATTCTATAGACTCTAAAATAATAATAAAATAAATATTTTTACATCATATTTGTGGTCCCAAAACTACTTCTGATTTTACTAAAAATGAGTTGTTACAACTCTCCTCCTAAAGAGATTTTCATCCCCGAAAATCTTACCAGAAAAGAGGTTTGGGTATTGCTTTCTCATAGCTTCCTCAGGTTTCTAGATGGCTTCCTCTAATCTGTGACGTTACCAGAGAACTTTTACTAAAGATATGTTCTTATTTCTCAATTCTTTCACCTTTCATGCCAAAATTCTGATCGATTCTTCAGTTACGACATATCTGGCTGAATCTTGATATTCCTTGGGGAGATAATATTTGAAGGATTAGAGAGGTACTGTCATAACATAGACATGTGAAAGACATTATGAATCTAATACGGCCCAATTCTTTCAGTAACCTCATACGGCCCGATAAATCGCGGACTCTACTTTCCTTTGAAACTGAACCGAAGGACTTTCTTCTAGGGCGATACTTTCAGAAACACTCTATCACTGACTTGAAATTCAATGTCTTTACGTTTAAGATCCGCGTATGATTTCTGACGATTTGAAACTGTTTTCAAACTGTCTCATATCACTTTTACTTTTTCTTCAGTATCACGAATCAAATCAACCCATGTGTCTTTCTCTCATTGAGCGCAATCAGTATAGTAGAGTTCGGCATTTATGGTAATATAAAGCCTCATACGGTGCCATCTTTATACTCGATTGAAAACTGTTGTTGTACTCAAATTCAACCAACAATAAATATTTCTCCCAGTTGCCTTTGAACTCTAGTACGCAACAACGAAGCATAACTTCGAGAATTTGAATCACACACTCAGATTGACCATTGGTCTGAAGGTGAAATGCAGTGCTAAAATGAAACCGTGTACCTAAAGCTTCCTGTAACTTTCTCTAGAATCGTGATGTAATACGGATCTCTATCCGAAATAATAGAGATTGGCACTCCGTGTAATCAGACAATCTTTGAAACGTATAACTCAGCTAGTTTGTCAAGGGAGTATTTTGTACGTACTGGAATAAAATGTGCAAACTTCATCAAACAATCAACGATAACCTAGATGGCATCTTTCTTTCTTGGTGTGTAACAGTCCTACTTAGACCCTAGTCGGAATAGTGGTTTTGAGACCACAAATCTGAGTCAAAAGTATTTAAATATTATTTTCTGTGATTATTATATGTTAATTAGTATGTGTGAAAATTTTGTACGAAAATTTGATCGTTTGTGTGCTCAATTTGATAAAAGGACCTAATCGCATAAATTGTAAAAGTGACCTTTTAATTGTTAAAGTGGCCTTTTTGTTATGGCTTAATAATTGTGAGGTCCTTGTGAAGCAATTGGACCATTGTTATGGTCAGTGGACATTTATGGCCATGTATATTAATGTTTTATATGTTATAAATCAAGGGCAAAATGGTAAACTAATTATAAAATGAATTATAATTAAAATAAGGTATGAAAATAAGCCATTATGTGTTTATATAGCCGAAATTAGAAAAGGAAAAAGAGAGAAAACTCAAGCTAAACTCAAGCTAGGGTTTGACTATTGTTTCCTTTGATTAAGGTATGTGTTTTGATCAGTTTTTGATAATTTTTACATTTTTGTGATCGTTGCTTGATATTCTATAAAGCCCATGTCTAAATTTCAGATTTGTTTGATGATTTTGAGTTATGCCATTGATGAAACTATGAGTTTTATGAAGTTTGATGATAGTATATGGAAGCTTGATGTTGGGTTAACATATTTTGTATTTGAATTTTTGATGAATTTGAGTAATTTGGACTAAATTGAGAAATTTTTAAATTAAGGGACTAAAATTTGAAATAAATGAAATATGTGGGCTTGTATAAGCCATATGAAAATTCAGCTAGATATGTGTATAAAGAAATTATGTATATTTTGTGATTTTGTGAAATAGGGACTAAAGTGTCAAAATGTGAAAATGTGTGGGCTAGTTTGTAAAGTGCCCTAAATATGTGTTTTTGGATTAATTTTAATGAGTGTGAAAGTGAATAAGTTAAATTTGAATTGATATAGATCAAGAACCAAAGAAAACGAAATTAGATTGGGGAAAGTCAAAAGTCATCGAATAGCCGATTCTGTCTATCTGAATCTGTACGAGGTAAGTCTATATACAAATAAATGTGTTTGAAATGGTTTATTTATGCTTATACGTTAATGAACAATGATGAATGGCTTTATGCCTTGAATATGAGATATACGAGAAAGTAATGACAAAGTTTCGATGTTTGTAAAACCCTGTACGAACCTTAAGAATAGTTAGGATACATATGTCATGACATAGGATCCGACATGTGTTATCATGTAAGACCATGTCTGGGACATTGGGATCGACTTATGATTTACATGTAAGACCGCGTCTGGGACATTGGCATCATACTTGATTTCATGTAAGACCCTGTCTGGGACAGTGGCATTGATATTTGATTACATGTAAGACCACGTCGGGGACATTGGCATTGTACGAGCTTTCTGATTTATCCACATATCCTTATGATTCCGAATGATTCAACAGGTATTCTGAAAAATGAATGATAATATGAAATGTGTATTTGATTCAAGTACATTTAAGGTTGTATATCATATTGATGTTGAAAGGAAAGTATATGTAACAAAAGTATAAGAAAATATGCATTATGAGCAAATGGATTAGAAATATGTGAATTGTATGTGAACTATGTGGTATATGTTAGTATCTTGGCCATGAAGCATATGTATTTTATGATGTTTATATGTTTAAGTTGATAAATTTATTTGTATATGGCTTACTAATCTTTTGAAAGCTTATTTTGTATGTGTTTGTATTGTTTTATAGATATCGTAGCTATCAGGAGCTTAGAGATCTTTAAGGATCGTCACCACACTATTGAACCTTATTTTGGTACCTTTTGACATTGTGAATATAAGAGGATGGCATGTATGGGCTAGATGTACTTTGAGATATGTTTTGTAATGTGTATATCATGCCATGAGATATGGCTAGATTATGGTTGAACTTATGGTTTGATTTTGGTATATGATATGTGATGCAATTGTGGTATGTTTGATGTGTTCATGATTGGCCAAGAGAAATGGTAAGTTAGGTAAGTTTTAGTATGTGCTTAATTGTGGGATTAGTAAGAATGTGGTGTGAAATTGAATGTGAATATTAAGGTTATAAATAATAGAAATTAGTATGTTTTTGACTTGTGGAATGATATGATTTGGTATGTGTTTCAAGCATGAAATATATTGATAATGAATTGATATAAATGATGTATGTTTTGGTTGTAAAATGGTTGAGAATTTGGTATAAAATGATGTGATTTTGATGTTTGTAGGGAGGACCCTTAATGGGTGGAAATATGGCCTTGGAAATGGCCTCTTTTTTGCCCACACAGGCAGAGACACGAGCATATGTCTCAGTCGTGTTGGTCAAGCGCCATTTCGAAATGAGCCTTGGCAGACCATATGGTAGCACACACGGGCGTGTGCTAGATCGTGTGGCTAGGTCAATTTCGACCACAGGCTAGACACATGGTCGTGTGACTGGCTGTGTGACCCAAGTCAATAGCCTTTCAAATGTTCACACAGCCTGGCTCAAGGACGTGTCTTGTGGCTGTGTGGGCAAGTCAGTATGTATGCCTTGTTTTGACACGGCCTAGACACACAGGCGTGTCTAAAACCTTGTGAGGCACACGGCCTGTTCACACGGGCGTGTGGCCTGTACAACTTTGAAAAATGTTTAATTTTTGAAAATTTTGTATGTACTCAATTTAGTCCCGACCCTTTTCTAATGCATGTTTAAGGTCTCAATTACCTATATAAAGGACATTATGATCATGTTTGATTATGATTGTTGATAATGTATGTGAATGGTTTGTAAAATGTTTTCGATTGTCTGGAAAAGCCTTTAAACCTATTTCGATGTCAGATACAGGTTAAGGGTGTTACATTTGGTTGGTATCAGAGCTATGGTTTAGTCGATTCTAGGACTAACGTAGCGTATGTGAGTCTAGCTATACATGCCATATTTATGAACTGCGATGGTGTGATGAATCCTGGCAATGAAAATGTATTTTTATATAGCAAATGGATCCCGAACAAGCTGTAGCTAATGATGTCCAGAGTAATGCGCTTGCTCCCATGCAAGGGACAACACCATCCAATTCTAGATCGGCTACGAGTAGCCATGATAGAGAGGCTAGATAAGCCTTCTATCAAATGATGAATGATTGGTTTAGTCATTACATTAGAACTAATCCAGCTGTTCAACAAGTCCTCCATAAGTCCCTACTGGGTCACAAGCTAATCTAAATTAGTCGATCAAGCCTTCAGTTGATAAGATTAGAAGATATAGGGCAGAAGAATTCCGTGCTACAACAAATAATGATGCTAAAAGAGCCAAGTTCTGGTTAGAGAACACAATAAGAGTATTCAATGAATTGTCTTTGAATTCGGATGAATGCATAAAATGTGTCATTTCACTTCTGAGAGATACAACGTATCACTAGTGGAAGACTTTGATATCCGTGATTTCGAGAGAGTGAGTCACTTGGGATTTCTTTCAAGTTGAATTCTGAAACAAATACATCAGTCAGAGATTTATCGACCAAAAACGTAAAGAGTTTCTTGAGCTTAAACAAGGCCATATGTTTGTTACAGAATACAAGCGAGAATTTGTAAGGCTGAGTCAATATGCTTGAGAATATGTTACGAATAAAGCTATAATATGTAAGAGATTCGAGATGGATTGAATGAGGATATCCATTTGTTAGTTGGGATTCTTGAGATCAAAGATTTCATTGTGCTTGTTGAACGAGCATGTAAAGCTGAAGAACTCGAAAAAGAAAAAAGAAAAGCTGATTCAGAAGCTAGATAAGTGTGAAAGAGATAATCGAGCAAGTCATTTCAGTCTGCATCAAAGAAGTTTCGAGATGATTATAGTCACTCAAAGGCTAATGTAGGAAATTCGAGTAGAGATCGTGCTAGATCACATTCGAGTTTCAGAGCTCCAGCTACATTTGTTGCCAGTGATGGAAATGTTCGACCTGATCGACTCGAGTGTAAGCACTGTGGTAAAAGACATCTCCGCAATTGTAGATTATATGATCAAGCTTGCTTCAAATGTGGATTTTTAGACCATTTTATCCGTGATTTCCCTAAGTCTGTCGTGCAAGAAATTGTACAAAATCAGAGGCCAAGTGGCAATGCATCTCGTGGTAGACCTCCCAGAAATACAAGTAATGTGAGTGGCAGTCAGAGGGGAACAAAAGACATTGCTGTTAGATCCGAGGCTTATGCACCTACCAGAGCTTATGCCATTCGAGCTTGTGAGGAAGCTTCATCTCCAAATATGATTACGGGTACTTTCACACTTTATGATACTTCTGTGATTGCTTTGATAGATCCTGGATCAATGCATTCTTATATATGCATGAATTTAGTGAATAGTAAGACTTTGCCTGTAGAGTCTACTAAATTTATGATTAGAGTATCGAACCCCCTAGGCAGATGTGTTTTAGTTGTAAAGTCTGCAAGAAATCCCCATTAATGTTTCGAGACATTTGTTTTCCAGCCAATCTGATGTTATTACCTTTTGATGAGTTTAATATAATTTTGGGTATGAATTGGTTAACTTTGTATGATGTTGTTGTGAATTGCAAACAGAAAATTATTGAATTGAGATTCAAGAATGATGAAATAGTTCGAATTAAATATACTGATTTGAATGGATTGCAAGCTGTGATATCTTCGATGAAAGCTCTGAGTATTGTGAAAAGAGGTTGTGAAGCTTACTTTGCTTATGTGATCGATTCGAAAGTGTCAGAAAAGAAAATTAGATTAGTGCCTGTTGTCTATGAATTCCCTGATATGTTTTTTGAAGAACTTCTGAGATTACCTCCGATTCGAGAAGTTGAATTTGGCATTGAATTAGTGCCCGGGACTACTCCAATTTTGATAGCTCCGTATAGAATGACTCTAACTAAATTAAAAGAATTAAAATCTCAGTTGCAAGAGTTGATCGATAGAGGGTTTGCTAGATCGAGTTTCTCACCTTAGGGTGCACCAATTCTGTTTGTGAAAAAGAAAGACGGTACGATGAGAATGTGCATAGATTATCGTTAGTTGAACAAAGCGACTATCAAGAACAAGTATCCTTTGCCTCGAATTGATGATTTGTTTGATCAGTTGGAAGGAGCTACCGTGTTTTCAAAGATAGATCTAAGATCGGGCTATTATCAGTTGCGAGTAAAAGATTCAGACATTTCGAAAACTACATTCAGAACTAGGTATGGCTATTATGAGTTTTTAGTTATGCCTTTCGAATTAACGAATGCACCTGTTATCTTTATGGACTTGATGAACATAATTTTTAGACCGTATTTAGATCATTTTTTTGTCGTATTCATTGATGAAATATTGATTTATTCACGTGATGAAATTGAACATACTGAACATCTGAGTATAGTGTTACAGACTTTGCGAGATAAGAAATTGTATGCGAAGTTCAATAAATGTGAATTCTGGTTACGATAAGTCAATTTTCTTAGTCATATTGTATCAGCATCAGGTATCCGAGTTGATCCGGGCAAAATTTTAGCTGTTTTGGATTGGAAGCCTCGGAGGAATGTCTCCAAAGTCCACAGTTTTCTGGGACTTGCCTGTTATTATAGACTGTTCATAAAAGGATTTTCTATGATTGCAACTACGTTAATGGAACTGCTTCAGAAAGATGTGAAGTTTGAATGGTCTGAAAAGTGTTAGAAAAGCTTTGATCAGTTGAAAGCTTTATTGACTGAAGCTCCAGTGTTAGTACAACCCGAATCGGGCAAAGAATTTGTGATCTATAGTGATGCTCCATTGAATGGTCTGGGATGTGTTTTGATGCAGGAAGGAAGAGTCATTGCTTATGCTTTGAGACAATTAAAGCCGCATGAAAAGAACTATCCGACGCATGACCTTGAGTAACCTACAATAGTATTTACTTTGAAGATTTGGTGCCACTATCTGTTCGGTGAGAAATGTCATGTATATTCTGATCATAAGAGTTTGCAATATCTGATGACTCAGAAAGATTTGAATTTGCGACAGAGAAGATGGCTAGAGTTACTAAAAGACTACGAGCTTGTTATTAATTATCATCCGAGAAAGGCCAATGATGTTGTTGATGCTCTAAGTCGAAAAGCATTATTTGCATTACGTTCTATGAATGCTCATTTAGCTTTTTCGATGCTGGTTCACTTTTAGCCGAATTGAAAGCGAGACTGTTGCTCTTACAACAGATTATCGAAGCTCAGAAGGTTGATAATGAGATTTTATCAAAATGAGCTCAATGTGATTTAGATTCTAATTCAAAATTCAGAGTTGATAAATATAATTGTCTGAGATTCTGAGATCAAATTTGTGTTTTGAGAAATTCAGAATTGATTCAGACGATTTTGAATGAAGCTCATAACAGTCATTTATTTGTTCATCCGGGTAGTACGAAAGTGTATAATGATTTGAAACAATATTATTGGTGGTCTAGAATGAAAAGAAATATATCCAATTTTGTTGCAAAATGCTTAATCTGTTAGCAAGTTAAAACTGAACATCAAGTGCCTTCTGGTTTGTTACAAACAATTATGATTCCGGAATGGAAATGGGATAGAGTGATGATGGATTTTATTTCGGGTTTGCCCCTATCTCTAAGAAAGAAAGATGCAATCTGGGTTGTGGTTTATAGATTGACGAAATCAGCTCATTTTATTTCGGTACAATCCGACTACTCACTTGATAAGTTAGCTGAGTTATGCATTTATGATATTGTGAGATTGTATGGTGTGCCATTATCTATTGTGTCAGATAGAGACCTGAGATTCACATCACGATTTTGGAAGAAATTACAAGATGCTATGGGTACGAAATTGCATTTCAGTACAGTACTTCATCCGAAAATGGATGGTTAATCCGAGCGGATTATTCAGATACCTAAGGATATGTTGAGATATTGCATTCTTGAGTTTGATGGTTCGTGGGAACAATATTTGCCTTTGATTGAATTCATTTTCAATAATAGTTTTCAATCGAGCATCAAAATGGCACCATACAAAGCTTTATATGGTCGCAAATTCCATACACCTTTGTATTGAACTGAGCTCAGCGAGAATAAGATTTACGGGATTGATTTGATAAAAGAGACTAAACAGAAAGTAAAAGTGATCCAAGATAGTTTGAAAACAACTTCCGATCATTAAAAATCATATGCAGATTTGAAACGAAAAGACATTGAATTTGATATCGGAGACAAAGTGTTTCTGAAAGTATCCCCGTGGAAGAAGGTACTCCAATTTGGAAGAAAAGGCAGATTCATTTTGAGATTCATCGGGCCGTATGAGATTACCGAGCCTATCGGGCCGGTTGCATATAGATTGTTATTGCCACCTGAGCTAGAAAAGATTCATAATGTATTTCACGTATCGATGCTTCGACGATATAGATTTGATCCTTCGCATGTAATTCCTCCGTTTGAGATTGAGATTCATTCTAATATGACCTACGATGAAAAACAGATCTGTATCTTAGCTTTTGAGGTTAAAGAAATGAGAAATAAGAAAATTTCATTAGTAAAAGTAATGTGGCATTGACATGGTGCCGAAGAAGCTACCTGGGAGCTTAAAGATGCTATGAGACAACAATATCTGGACCTATTCGACGGAGATTTTCGAGGACGAAAATCCTTAAGAGGGAGAATTGTAATAGTCCAGTTTAGACCCTAGTTGAAATAGTGGTTTCAAGACCATAAATCCGAGTATAAAATTTTTAAATATTATTTTCTGTGTTTATTATATGTGAATTAGTATGTGTGAAAATTTCGTACAAAAATTTGATCGTTTGTGTGCTCAATTTGATAAAATGACCTAATCGCGTAAATTGTAAAGTGGCCTTTTTGTTATGTCTTAATAATTGTGAGGTCCTTATGATGGAATTGGACCATTGTTATGGTAAGTGGACATTTATGGCCATGTATATTAATGTTTTATATGTTATAAATCAAGGGCAAAATGGTAAACTAATTATAAAATGAATTATAATTAAAATAAGGTATGAAAATAAGCCATTATGTGTTCATATAGCCGAAATTGGCAAAGGAAAAAGAGAGAAAACTCAAGCTAAACTCAAGCGAGGGTTCGACTATTGTTTCCTTTGATTAAGGTATGTGTTTTGATCAGTTTTTTATTATTTCTACATTTTTGTGATCAGTGCTTGATATTCTATAAAGCTCATGTCTAAATTTCGGATTTGTTTGATGATTTTGAGTTATGCCATTGATGAAACTATGAGTTTTATGAAGTTTGATGATGGTATATAGAAGCTTGATGTTGGGTTAACATATTTTGTATTTGAATTTTTGATGAAGTTGAGTAATTTGGACTAAATTGAGAAATTTGTAAATTGAGGGACCAAAATGTGAGATAAATGAACTATGTGGGCTTGTAGAAGCTATATGAAAATTCAGCTAGACATGTGTATAAATAAATTATGTGTATTTTGTGATTTTATGAAATAAGGACTAAAGTGTCAAAATGTGAAAATGTGAGGGCTAGTTCGTAAAGTGCCCTAAATATGTGTTTTTGGATTGATTTGAATGAATGTGAAAGTGAACAAGTTAAATTTGAATTGATATAGATCAAGAACTAAAGAAAACGGAACTAGATCGGGGAAAGTCAGAAGTCGTCGAATAGCCGATTCTGTTTATCTGAATCTGTACAAGGTAAGTCTATATATAAATAAATGTATTTGGAATGGTTTATTTATGCTTATACATTATTGAACAATGATGAATGGCTTTATGCATTGAATATGAGATATCCGAGAAAGTATCGACAAAGTTCCAATGTCTGTAAAGCCCTGTACGAACCTTAGGAATAGTTAGGATACATATGTCATGACATAGGATCCGATATGTGTTATCGTGTAAGACCACGTCTGGGATGTTGGCATCGAACTTGATTTCATGTAAGACCCTATCTGGGATAGTGGCATCGATATTTGATTACATGTAAGACCATGTCGGGGACGTTGGCATTGTACGAGCTTTCCGAGTTATCCACGTATCCTTATGATTCTAATCGGTTCAACAGGTATTCTGAGAAATGAATGATAATATGAAATGTGTATCCGATTCAGGTACTTTGAGGTTGTACATCATATTGTAACACCCGCACTGCAGAGGCTGCATTGTAGGAGTCGGACACGAGGGTTAACGGCTTAACCACTTACTTGCACGTTCATTTTAAAATTTCAGACTGACCACTAAGCGTGTCATTGTCACCTTAAAAATCATATATTGAGTTCCACAACTTGAAAATCAGTTTCGTGATTTTTCCTGAAACTAGACTTATATATGCATCTACAAATTTTTCTAGAATTTTTGGTCGGGCCAATTAGTACAGTTTATTAGTTAAATTCCCCATGTTACGAGGATCGACTACACTGACCTTTGTGCATTACGACTTGGATATCTCCTGTACAGGGCTTCAATACTGATGCCGTTTGTTTCTACAGAAACTAGACTCGAAAAGGAATCTGTACATGTATGGAATGGCTTCTAATTATCTCTGCTCAATTTATAATGAATTTCCAAATTCGGAACAGGGACTCCAGAAACCGTTCTGGCCCTGTCTCACAAAAACTTATATATCTCTTAACATACTGTTCATATGATTGTTTCGTTATTTTCCTATGAAATTAGACTCGTCAAGGTTCGTTTACATAATTTATTCACTATTTAATTCCATTTCTACTATTTGTAGTGATTTTTCACATCCACGTCACTGCAGCTGTCAGCATCTGTCTTTAAGGTAGGCTTTACCTAATTCATAGTTTCCATGATTCAACTAGCCCTTTAACATAAATAGCACAAAATATGATCATGATTAACCATCCCAATGGCTAATCGTTTCTAAACATTTCCATACCTCTTAATGAACAACATACAATGATTATAATACCATGCCCAAAGTATACTTAAGCCATTTTCGCATGGCTATCCAAATTTACACAAAACCGAAAGGTACATGACCTACAACAAAAGGGTAGTCCTATACATGCCATTTCAAAGTTCAACCAAAAATATACCAAAAGGAGCTTTGATAGTGTGGGCGACTTCGACTTCAAAAACCCCGAGTCCGATGGTGAAGAACCAAAATCTATAAAGCAGAGAATCAAAGAAGCGGAGTAAGCATTTAATGCTTAGTAAGTTTGAGTCATGAATTTAGACACAACCAAAGTATAGTATTTATGTAGCTAAGCAGATAATTTCATATGAGCAAATTCTCAATATCATACTTACTTCACATTACCAACCCTTATATTCATACACAAAGATCAACTTAGCCAAAGGCGGTAGCTCATTTATCAAGCGGCGAATACTTATTTGTAAGGGCTCGACTAATTCAAAGCACATCTGAAACATACCCCATGGTTGGGATTTCACAAGCATATTAACTGAAATTTTACAGCAAGTTCATTCATTCCCGAATCACGTACCTTTGGAGTTTAACCGGATATAGCTACTCGTTCAAATGCCTTGGGACATAGCAGGTTATAGTAACTTCGCACAAATGTCTTGGTCTTAACCCGGATTTAGTAACTTCGCACAAATAACCGGGACTTAACCCGGATTTAGTAACTCTCACAAATGCCTTGGATCTTAGTCCGGATATAGTCACTTAGCACAAAGCCTTGGGACTTAGCAGGACATCATTGAATAACCAAGCACAATTATCAATAAATCATGACACATTAGTATTTCATTTTCATTAGCAAAACTCAAACACAAGACACTTATCACACTTGCAATTTCGGCTCAATAGCCACACACAAAGAGCATGATTTTGATTTGCTTAAAACATGATCTAATCAAATCATAATCCAAGTTCCATTACTCGAAAACTTACCTCGGATGTTGTCGAGCGGCTTCAATGGCTATTTGATCACTTTTCCTTTCCCTTATCCAAGCTGTGGTCCCCTAAGCTCTTGAGCTAATTCAAACAAATTTAACTTATTAAAGTCTCATTTTGCTAGCTTATGGCGAATATGACAAGGAGTTTGATAGGTCATATGGCCACCTTTTAGCTCAAATACACAATGATCATACACATTTTAATCACATCAAGCAATTTAATACAATTCATTCGAACATCAAAGAGAAGCTCAAGGTACTTAGCCCATATATACATTAGACATTAGAGTCACATATGTACGAAATAACGAATCGAATTCAACATACTAGCTAATATTTCCCCTTAGCCGAATTTTCTAAGTCAAGCTAAAGCCATCAATAGGCTACCAATGGCCGAACATACCCATCAACTCATGCACTCATTCATGTGGCCAAACATACACATCTATGCTAAGGCCGATTGTAACACTTAATACATTCTACAAGTATGGTCACTTGTATTGACTAAACACCATTTGTTTCAAGTTCAAAACTTGGCTAATACACATATATACACTATTAAAGCATCCTCTCCCTTTACACTAATTCAACACATGCATTACCCATAATATACAAAATTATATTCGGCCTTAGCACACAACTTGCTAGCCGATTCTTCTCCATCTAGCAACTAATGCACATACGAGCTCATATGTTAGACGCTACTTCATCTAAAAACAACCTTATTTCTCTTCTATTTCCTACCATGGCCGAATGCATCACAACACCTTACCATTTCAATTTTTGGTCATGGTTGAACAAGGAATTTAATGTCTCACTCAAGGATGCTAAAAAGGAGATTCAAGAGTTATCAATCCACCATCACATGCATCATTACAAGCTTCACTTTTAGCATGCAAATAACATCAACACAAATCCACCTTAGCCGAATATCATCTCCATGACATAGTAAAGATTTGAAACATGGGCTAGTTAGAACTCAAGCTAACAAAAAAAACATGCATGAATCTCATGGCACAACATCAAACTTACCTTCACCTAGCTACAAGCATGGCCAAATCTCTTCAACATTTCCTCCCTTCTTTCTTTTGAATTTTGGTCAAGAAAAAAACCAAAGAACACAACTTGTTTTCTCTCTTCCTTAGAACATTCGGCCAAGAGCTATGAAGAAAGATGGACACTTTTTTTTTCTTGTTTTCTTTCTTACACTCACGGCAATGGGGAGGGGGAGAAACAATCTCTCCATTCTTTTCTTTTTTTCCATTTCTTTATTACTAACTTTAGTTTATTGTTTCCTCCCATGATGCACCAACATAACATGTCTATGACATGTTTTGCCCATCATCCTTTGTCCACCCTAATGTCATGGTCGGCCACTACTAGATGGGTGGGAAAATTTGACATGCAAGTCCTCCCTTTTGATTACATGTACTATTTGATCCTTATAGATTAGCCTATCATATTTCAAAAGTGTCACACAAGTCCTATGTACTACATTCACATGTAATTAACTAAATCGAAGCTTAAAAATTTTTGCACATTCATATTCACATATTTTAGACCATAAATATCACATTCAAATAATTTGGTGACTCAGTTTAGCAGTCCCGAAACCACTTTTCGACTAGGGTCACTATAGGGCTGTCACAACTCTCCCCCACTTAAGAAATTTTCGTCCCCGAAAATCTTACCGGTAAATAGGTTTGGGTATCGCTCTTTCATAGAGTTCTCGGGTTCCCAAGTAGCTTCTTCCATCCGTGTTTGAGCCATAACACTTTTACTAAAGGAACCTTTTGTTTAGTAACTCTTTCACTTCACGAGCTAGGATACGAATCGGTTCTTCTTCATAACTCATATCGGCTTGAATTTCGACCTCGGAGGGTTTATTACGTGTGAAGGATCGGATCATAGCGTCGAAGCATCGAAACATGAAAAGCGTTGTGGATCCTTTCGAGTTCGGGGTAAAAGCAACCTATATGCAAGCGGGCCAACTCGTTCGGAGATCTCATACGCCCAACGAATCTCGGACTCAATTTGCCCTTACGGCCAAATCGAGTATCTTTTCCAAAGCGACACCTTAAGAAACACTTTGTGTCCCACGATACTCAATATCTCTTCGTTTTAAATCCGCGTATGACTTCGACGATCGATCTTGCCTTGAGACTTTCACAAATTATTCTTACTTTACGCTCGGCATCTTTAATCAAATCCACTCGAAAATTTTACTTTCATCGAGCTCGGTCCAAAACAATGGCGTCGGCATTTTCGCCGTACAAAGCCTCGTAAGGTGCCATCTTAATACTTGACTGAAAACTATTGTTGTAGGCGAATTCAATCAAAGGTAAATACCGTTCCCACGAACCACTAAACTCGAGGATGCAATGTCTCAACATATCCTCAAGTATCTGAATTATCCGCTCGGATTGACCATCTGTTTGTGGATGAAAAGCGGATACATATGTCATGACGTAGGATCCGATATGTGTTATTGTGTAAGACCACGTCTGGGATGTTGGCATCGAACTTGATTTCATGTAAGACCCTATCTGGGATAGTGGCATCGATATTTGATTACATGTAAGACCATGTCGGGGACGTTGGCATTGTACGAGCTTTCCGAGTTATCCACGTATCCTTATGATTTTAATCGGTTCAACAGGTATTCTGAGAAATGAATGATAATATGAAATGTGTATCCGATTCAGGTACTTTGAGGTTGTACATCATATTGTAACACCCCGTACCCGAGACCGTTGCCGGAGTCGGACACGAGGGGTTAACGGGCTTAATCCACTTACTTGCGAGTTTATTTTAAAATTTCTGACGACCCGACTAAGCGTGTCCTTGTCACCTTAAAAATCATATCTTGAGTTCCACAACACGAAAATCAGTTTCATGATTTTTCCTGAAACTAGACTCATATATGCATCTACAAATTTTTCTAGAATTTTGGTCTTGCCAATTAGTATAGTTTATTAGTTAAATTCCCCATGTTACGAGGATCGACTACTTGACCTTTGCGCATTACGACTTGGATATCTCCCTGTACAGGGCTTCAATACTGATGCCGTTTGTTTCTACAGAAACTATACTCGAAAAGGAATCTGTACATATATGGTATGGCATCTAATTATCTCTGGTCAATTTATAATGAATTTCCAAATTCGGAATAGGGACTCCAGAAATCGTTCTGGCCCTGTCTCACTAAAACTTATATATCTCTTAACATACTGTTCATATGATCGTTTCGTTATTTTCCTATGAAAATAGACTCGTCAAGGTTCGTTTACATAATTTATTCACTATTTAATTCCATTTCTACTATTTGTAGTGATTTTTCACATCCACGTCACTGCAGCTGTCAGCATCTGTCTTTAAGGTAGGCTTTACCTAATTCATAGTTTCCATGATTCAACTAGCCCTTTAACATAAATAGCACAAAATATGATCATGATTAACCATCCCAATGGCTAATCGTTTCCAAACATTTCCATACCTCTTAATGAACAACATACAATGATTATAATACCATGCCCAAAGTATACTTAAGACATTTTCGCATGGCTATCCAAATTTACACAAAACCAAAAGGTACATGACCTACAACAAAAGGGTAGTCCTATACATGCCATTTCAAAGTTCAACCAAAAATATACCAAAAGGAGCTTTAATAGTGTGGGCGACTTCGACTTCAAAAACCCGAGTCCGATGGTGAAGAACCAAAAATCTATAAAGCAGAGAATCAAAGAAGCGGAGTAAGCATTTAATGCTTAGTAAGTTTGAGTCATGAATTTAGACACAACCAAAGTATAGTATTTATGTAGCTAAGCAGATAATTTCATATCGCAAATTCTCAATATCATACTTACTTCACATTACCAACCCTTATATTCATACACAAAGATCAACTTAGCCAAAGGCCGGTAGCTCATTTATCAATGGCGAATACTTATTTGTAAGGCTCGACTAATTCAAAGCACATCTGAAACATACCACATGGTTGGGATTTCAAGCGTATTAACTGAAATTTTTACAGCAAGTTCATTCATTCCCAAATCACGTACCTTGAGTTTAACCGGATATAGCTACTCGTTCAAATGCCTTGGGACATAGCCGGTTATAGTAACTTCGCACAAATGTCTTGGTCTTAACCGGATTTAGTAACTTCGCACAAATGCCTTGGGACTTAACCCGGATTTAGTAACTCACACAAATGCCTTGGATCTTAGTCCGGATATAGTCACTTAGCACAAAGCCTTGGGACTTAGCAGGACATCATTGAATAACCAAGCACAATTATCGATAAATCATGACACATTAGTATTTCATTTTCATTAGCAAAACTCAAACACAAGACACTTATCACACTTGCAATTTTGACTCAATAGCCACACACAAAGAGCATGATTTTGATTTGCTTAAAACATGATCTAATCAAATCATAATCGAAGTTCCATTACTCAAAACTTACCTCGGATGTTGTCGAGCGGCTTCAACGGCTATTCGATCACTTTTTCCTTTCCCTTATCCAACTGTGGTCCCCTAAGCTCTTAAGCTAATTGAGACAAATTTAACTTATTAAAGTCTCATTTTGCTAGCTTATGGCGAATATGACAAGGAGTTTGATAGGTCATATGGCCACCTTTTAGCTCAAATACACAATGATCATACACATTTTAATCACATCAAGCAATTTAATACAATTCATTCGAACATCAAAAAGAAGCTCAAGGTACTTAGCCCATATATACATTAGACATTAGAGTCACATATATGCGAAATCACGAATCGAATTCAACATACTAGCTAATATTTCCCTTAGCGAATTTTCTAAGTCAAGCTAAAGCCATCAATAGGCTACCAATGGCCGAACATACCCATCAATTCATGCACTCATTCATGTGGCCGAACATACACATCTATGCTAAGGCCGATTGCAACACTTAATACATTCTACAAGTATGGTGTATTGACTAAACACCATTTGTTTCAAGTTCAAAACTTGGCTAATACACATATATACACTATTAAAGCATCCTCTCCCTTTACACTAATTCAACACATGCATTACCCATAATATACAAAATTATATTCGGCCTTAGCACACAACTTGCTAGCCGATTCTTCTCCATCTAGCAACTAATGCACATACGAGCTCATTTGTTAGACTCTACTTCATCTAAAAACAACCTTATTTCTCTTCTATTTCCTACCATGGCCGAATGCATCACAACACCTTACCATTTCAATTTTTGGTCATGGTTGAACAAGAAATTTAATGTCTCACTCAAGGATGCTAAAAAGGAGATTCAAGAGTTATCAATCCACCATCACATGCATCATTACAAGCTTCACTTTTAGCATGCAAATAACATCAACACAAATCCACCTTAGCTGAATATCATCTCCATGACATAGTAAAGATTTGAACCATGGGCTAGTTAGAACTCAAGCTAACAAAACAAACATGCATGAATCTCATAGCACAACATCAAACTTACCTTTATCTAGCTACAAGCATGGCCGAATCTCTTCAACATTTCCTCCCTTCTTTCTTTTGAATTTTCGGTCAAGAAAAAAAAACCAAAGAACACAACTTGTTTTTCTCTCTTCCTTAGAACATTCGGCCAAGAGCTATGAAGAAAGATGGACACTTTTTTTTTCTTGTTTTCTTTCTTACACTCACGGCAATGGGGAGGGGGAGAAACAATCTCTCCATTCTTTCCTTTTTTTCCATTTCTTTATTACTAACTTTAGTTTATTGTTTCCTCCCATGATGCACCAACACAACATGTCTATGACATGTTTTGCCCATCATCCTTTGTCCACCCTAATGTCATGGCCGGCCACTACTAGATGGGGGGGAAAATTTGACATGCAAGTCCTCCCTTTTGATTACATGCACTATTTGATCCTTGGAGATTAGCCTATCATATTTCAAAAGTGTCACACAAGTCCTATGTACTACATTCACATGTAATTAACTAAATCGAAGCTTAAAAATTTTCGCACATTCATATTCACATATTTTAGACCATAAATATCACATTCAAATAATTTGGTGACTCGATTTAGTAGTCCCAAAACTACTTTCCGACTAGGGTCACTATAGGGCTGTCACAACTCTCCCCCACTTAAGAAATTTTCGTCCCCGAAAATCTTACCGGTAAATAGGTTTGGGTATCGCTCTTTCATAGAGTTCTCGGGTTCCCAAGTAGCTTCTTCCATCCCGTGTTTGAGCCATAACACTTTTACTAAAGGAACCTTTTTGTTTCGTAACTCTTTCACTTCACGAGCTAGGATACGAATCGGTTCTTCTTTATAACTCATATCAGCTTGAATTTCGACCTCGGAGGGGTTTATTACGTGTGAAGGATCGGATTTGTAACGTCGAAGCATCGAAACATGAAAAACGTTGTGGATCCTTTTGAGTTCGGGGTAAAAGCAACCTATATGCAAGCTGGGCCAACTCGTTCGGAGATCTCATACGCCCAACGAATCTCGGACTCAATTTGCCCTTACGGCCAAATCGAGTATCTTTTCCAAGCGACACCTTAAGAAACACTTTGTCTCCCACGATACTCAATATCTCTTCGTTTTAAATCCGCGTCACGACTTCGACGATCGATGTTGCCTTCAGACTTTCACAAATTATTCTTACTTTCGCTCGGCATCTTTAATCAAATCCACTCGAAAATTTTACTTTCACCGAGCTCGGTCCAAAACAATGGCGTCGGCATTTTCGATCGTACAAAGCCTCGTAAGGTGCCATCTTAATACTTGACTGAAAACTATTGTTGTGGCGAATTCAATCAAAGGTAAATACCGTTCCCACGAACCACTAAACTCGAGGATGCAACATCTCAACATATCCTCAAGTATCCGAATTATCCGCTCGGATTGACCATCTGTTTGTGGATGAAAGCGGTGCTAAAATGCAGCTTGGTACCCAAAGCTTCTTGCAATTTCTTCCAAAATCGTGAGGTGAATCTCGGATCTCTATCAAAACACGATAGAAATAGGTACCCGTGTAATCTCACAATCGAGAAACATACAATTCAGCTAATTTATCCATTGAAAAATCCGTGCGTACGGGGATAAAGTGAGCCGACTTAGTCAATCTATCAACAACGACCCAAATCGCATCTTTCTTACTTGCCGACACTGGCAGCCCAGATACAAAATCCATCGTTACTCGATCCCATTTCCATTCAGGTATCATGATCGGTTGGAGCAAACCCGTAGGCACTTGATGTTCCGCCTTCACTTGCTGACATATTAAACACTTCGAAACAAAATCGGAAATGTCTCGTTTCATACCTTGCCACCAAAATTGATGTCTTAGGTCGTGGTACATTTTTGTACTCCCCGGGTGAATTGACATTCGGCTACAATGAGCTTCGTTCAGAATCATCGAAATGAGTTCTGAATTTCTTGGAACACACAACCGATTTACGTACCTCAAACAATCGTCATCATCAATCGAAACTCCGATTCCACATTGAACACATTCACCCGTCGGCAACCAACTCATCGTCGACTTTACGAGCTTCACGAATTTGATGAATCAATAATGGTTTGGCCTTTAATTTGGCTACTAACACATTGTCGGGTAGAACAGACAAATGTACATTCATTGCTCGTAAAGCAAACAGTGATTTCGGCTTAAGGCATCCGCAACCACATTAGCCTTTCCGGGTGATAATCAATGACCACTCATAATCTTTCAACAACTCAAGCCAACGCCTTTGTCACAGATTCAAGTCTCTTTGAGTCATCAAATATTTGAGACTTTTGTGATCCGAAAATACATGGCACTTCTCACCAAATAAGTAATGTCGTCATATTTTCAAGGCGAATACGATGGTAGCTAATTCGATATCATGGGTCGGATAATTTTTCTCATGTGGCTTTAATTGTCTCGACGCATAGGCCTGGCCGACCTTCTTGCATCAATCGCAACCTAACCCAAGTAGGAGGCGTCACTATAGATGACAAACTCTTTGCACGATTAATTTTGCACTAAAATCGAGCTTCCGTCAAATAAGTTTTCAGTTGATCAAAACTTTTCGACATTTTTCCGTCCATTCGAACTTAACATCTTTTGAAGTAGCTTCTTCATGGGTGTGGCTATCATCGAGAAACCTTTTACAAACCGTCGGTAATGTAAACAAGTCCCAAAAAGCTCGAACCTCGGTAATATTTCTCGGAGGCTTCGGTTAAGTATGGCTGAAATTTTGCTCGGTCAACTCGAATACCGATCACGGATACCACGTGACCCAAGAAGCTAACCTCTCTTAACCGAACTCACACTTCTTGAACTTAGCATATAACCGCTTATCCCGTAAAATTTGCAACACTAATCTCGGTGCTCGGCATGTTCGGTCTCATCTCTTGAATAGACCAAGATGTCGTCAATGAACACAACTACGAACCGGTCCAAATCTTGTCAAGATCCGATTCATCAAATCCATAAATACCGTAGGGCATTAGTGAGCCCAAACGGCATCACTAAGAACTCATAGTGGCCGTATCTTGTTAAAGCGGTTTTGGGTATATCTGAATCTTGAATTCATAATGGTAATACCCGATCTCAAATCTATCTTTGAAAACACCGAGGCTCCCTTTAGTTGATCAAACAAATCATCAATACGCGATAGCGGATATTTATTCTTTATCGTCACTTTATTCGGTGACGATAGTCAATGCACATCCTCATGGTCCCGTCCTTCTTTTCACAAACAATCTTGGTGCACCCCAAGGTGAGAAACTTGGTAGAGCGAAACCTCTATCCGTCAACTCTTGCAACTGAGCTTTCAATTCTTTTAACTCGGTTGGTGCCATACGATACGGAGCTATCAAAATTGGTGTAGTCCCAGGTACAAGCTCAATACCAAACTCTACTTCCCGAACAGGTGGTAAACCTGGTAATTCTTCGGGAAAAACATCCGGGTATTCACAAACCACCGGCACATATTCGGGTTTCTTTTCCAATTCCTTGTCATCAAGTACATACGCAAGGTATGCTTCACACCCCTTTCTTACATATTTCTGGGCCAACATTGCTGATATTATAGCTGGCAACCCCTTTAAGTCCGTAGACTCAACTTGGATTATCTCGTTATTTGCACACCTCAAATCAATAGTCTTGCTTTTGCAATTCACAACTGCATCATGCACGGTCAACCAATCCAAACCAAGAATAACATCAAATTCATCGAGCGGCAAAAGCATCAAGTCCATTGGAAAGCAGAACCTCGAATTACTAGGGGCATTTCTTACACTCTTTGTCAACAAGCACGTAATGACCCAAGGATTTGACACCGAATTACGAACTCGATGAGACTCAATAGGTAAAGTCTTCTTTGGATGCTAAGGTTTCGCATATATAAGAATGAGTAGAACTAGGGTCAATCAAAGCGGTCACATTAGTATCAAAGAGAGTGAAAGTAGGTAATAACATCGGCGAGGAAGCATCCTCGGCGTCTTGGCGTATGGCATAAGCCCTAGCGAGAGCACGAGCCTCGAGATCTGGTGGTAGCATCTCTAGATCCTCTCGACCGCCGCTAGCATTGCCGTATTCCTAGATGGTCTACCCAGCGGTGGTAGCACCGGTTTCCCACTCGATTTACATTCTATTCGAGACAATCTCGGGCATTCTTTGATAAAGTGGTCGGCTAACCCGCACTTGTAACAGGAGCGGTCATGGAACCTACAACCCCCCGAATGCCATTTACCACAATACTGGCATTCCACTCTGTCTCGACGGTCATTTCCAACACTGGCGATCGAAGTGACTCGTGTGCTCACAGGGGGTCGATCGCGATCTCGTCTAGAAAAGCCCGAAGTGTCCCTAGACCGGCCCAAGTCATCTCTAAATTTCTTCGATGATTGTGGGATGGGCTTCCCCGAAGACCTCTTACGAAACTCCCTTGCTCCCACCTCAGCTTTTCTTTTCTCCATATTGAGCTCCTCGGCCTTGCAAGCTCGCTCAATAAGTACTACAAATTCTCAGATTTCCAAGATGCCAACATACAGCTTTATATCATCATTTAGTCCATCCTCGAAACATTTACACATTACGACTTCTGAGGAAATGCATTCTCGTGCGTACCGGCTAAGCCTCACAAATTTTCGTTCATAGTCGGTAACCGACATGGAACCTTGTTTGAGTTCAAGAAATTCCTTCCGTTCTTGGTCAATGAATCTCTTACTGATATACTTCTTTCGAAACTCTGTTTGGAAGAACTCCCAAGTTACTTGCTCTCTAGGCACATCAGAAGTCAACGTATTCCACCAATAGTAGGCAGAATCACGTTGTAAGGAGATAGTACACTTTAGGCACTCATCGGGTGTGCAAGATAGCTCATCGAGTACCCGAATAGTGTTGTCCAACCAAAATTTAGCTTGCTCGGCATCATCGCTATCCGTAGACTTAAATTCAGTAGCCCGTATTTTGGATTCTATCAAGCTGGGGCTTAATTGACCTTATTTGGTCGATTCTGGAGGCATTGTAGGTCTTGGGGTGGTATTTGTCGGGAATGGAGGTTGTGGAACAGTAGTATTAGTTCGAATGTATTGGTTGAACCAATCATTCATCACGCTTATAAAAACTTGCCTAGCCTCATCATTCGGATTGCTAGCAATAGGTTAAGAGTCTGCCAAGCCTTGTCCCTTGTGCGGGAGCAGCGCTACACTCTCAAGATCATCACTACCGCTTCGGTCGGGATCGGGATCCATTACTATAAATAAACATATTTGCAAATGTCAGAAATCACCACACTATCAAATAATCACATAAAATGGCATGTATAGCTAGACCTAAACGCATTAATGTAGTCCTAGAATCGACTAAACCGTAGCTCTGATACCAATAAAACTGTAACACCCGAGCGAGACCGTTTCCGAGTCGGACACGAGGGTTAACGGGCTTAATCCACTTACTTGCAGTTCATTTTAAAATTTCCAGATAGCCACTAAGCGTGTCACTGTCACCTTAAAAATCATATCTTGAGTTTCACAACTCGAAAATCAGTTTCGTGATTTTTCCCTGAAACTAGACTCATATATGCATCTACAAAATTTTTTCTAGAATTTTTGGTCAGGCCAATTAGTACAGTTTATTAGTTAAAATCCCCCATGTTACAGGGATCGACTACACTGACCTTTTCGAATTACGACTTGGATATCTCCCTGTACAGGGCTTCAATACTGATGCTGTTTGTTTCTACAGAAACTAGACTCGAAAAGGAATCTGTACATATATGGCATGGCTTCTAATTATCTCTGGTAAATTTATAATGAATTTCCAAATTCGGAACAGGGACTCCAGAAACTGTTCTGGCCCTGTCTCACAAAAACTTAAATATCTCTTAACATACGGTTCATACGATCTTTTCATTATTTTCCTATGAAAATAGACTCATCAAGGTTCGTTTAAATAATTTATTCACTATTTAATTCCATTTCTACTATTTTTAGTGATTTTTCACATCCACGTCACTGCAGCTGTCAGCATCTGTCTTTAAGGTAGGTTTTACCTAATTCATAGTTTCCATGATTCAACTAGCCCTTTAACATAAATAGCACAAAATATGATCATGATTAACCATCCCAACGGCTAATCATTTCCAAACATTTCCATACCTCTTAATGAACAACATACAATGATTATAATACCATGCCCAAAGTATACTTAAGCCATTTTCGCACGGCTATCCAAATTTACACAAAATCGAAAGGTACATGACCTACAACAAAAGGGTAGTCCTATACATGCCATTTCAAAGTTCAACCAAAAATATACCAAAAGGAGCTTTGATAGTGTGGGCGACTTCGACTTCAAAAACCCCGAGTCCGATATGGTGAAGAACCAAAAATCTATAAAGCAGAGAATCAAAGAAACGGAGTAAGCATTTAATGCTTAGTAAGTTTGAGTCATGAATTTAGACACAACCAAAGTATAGTATTTATGTAGCTAAACAGATAATTTCATATGCTAAATTCTCAATATCATACTTACTTCACATTACCAACCCTTATATTCATACACAAAGATCAACTTAGCTAAAGGCGGTAGCTCATTTATCAAGCGGCGAATACTTATTTGTAAGGGCTCGACTAATTCAAAGCACATCTGAAACATACCTCATGGTTGGGATTTCACAAGCGTATTAACTAAAATTTTTACAGCAAGTTCATTCATTCCCAAATCACGTACCTTCGGAGTTTAACCGGATATAGCTACTCGTTCAAATGCCTTGGGACATAGCCGGTTATAGTAACTCACACAAATGTCTTGGTCTTAACCCGGATTTAGTAACTTCGCACAAATGCCTTGGGACTTAACCCGGATTTAGTAACTTCGCACAAATGCCTTGGATCTTAGTCCGGATATAGTCACTTAGCACAAAGCCTTGGGACTTAGCAGGACATCATTCGAATAGCCAAGCACAATTATCGGTAAATCATGACACATTCTTATTTCATTTTCATTAGCAAAACTCAAACACAAGACACTTATCACACTTGCAATTTTGGCTCAATAGCGACACACAAAGAGCATGATTTTGATTTGCTTAAAACATGATCTAATCAAATCATAATCCAAGTTCCATTACTCAAAACTTACCTCGGATGTTGTCGAGCGGCTTCAACGGCTATTTGATCACTTTTTCCTTTCCCTTATCCAACTATGGTCCCTAAGCTCTTGAGCTAATTCAAACAAATTTAACTTATTAAAGTCTCATTTTGCTAGCTTATGGCGAATATGACAAGGAGTTTGATAGGTCATATGGCCACCTTTTAGCTCAAATACACAATGATCATACACATTTTAATCACATCAAGCAATTTAATACAATTCATTTGAACATCAAAGAGAAGCTCAAGGTACTTAGCCCATATATACATTAGACATTAGAGTCACATATATGCGAAATCACGAATCGAATTCAACATACTAGCTAATATTTCCCTTAGCCAAATTTTCTAAGTCAAGCTAAAGCCATCAATAGGCTACCAATGGCGAACATACCCATCAACTCATGCACTCATTCATGTGGCGAACATACACATCTATGCTAAGGCCGATTGCAACACTTAATACATTCTACAAGTATGGTGTATTGACTAAACACCATTTGTTTCAAGTTCAAAACTTGGCTAATACACATATATACACTATTAAAGCATCCTCTCCCTTTACACTAATTCAACACATGCATTACCCATAATATACAAAATTATATTCGGCCTTAGCACACAACTTGCTAGCCGATTCTTCTCCATCTAGCAACTAATGCACATACGAGCTCATTTGTTAGACTCTACTTCATCTAAAAAACCTTATTTCTCTTCTATTTCCTACCATGGCGAATGCATCACAACACCTTACCATTTCAATTTTTGGTCATGGTTGAACAAGGAATTTAATGTCTCACTCAAGGATGCTAAAAAGGAGATTCAAGAGTTATCAATCCACCATCACATGCATCATTACAAGCTTCACTTTTAGCATGCAAATAACATCAACACAAATCCACCTTAGCGAATATCATCTCCATGACATAGTAAAGATTTGAACCATGGGCTAGTTAGAACTCAAACTAACAAAAAAACATGCATGAATCTCATGGCACAACATCAAACTTACCTTCACCTAGCTACAAGCATGGCGAATCTCTTCAACATTTCCTCCTTCTTTCTTTTGAATTTTCGGTCAAGAAAAAACAACCAAAGAACACAACTTGTTTTCTCTCTTCCTTAGAACATTCGGCCAAGAGCTATGAAGAAAGATGGACACTTTTTTCTTGCTTTCTTTCTTACACTCACGGCAATGGGGAGGGAGAAACAATCTCTCCATTCTTTTCTTTTTTCCATTTCTTTATTACTAACTTTAGTTTATTGTTTCCTCCATGATGCACCAACACAACATGTCTATGACATGTTTTGCCCATCATCCTTTGTCCACCCTAATGTCATGGCGGCCACTACTAGATGGGGGAAATTTGACACATAAGTCCTCCTTTTGATTACATGCACTATTTGATCCTTGTAGATTAGCCTATCATATTTCAAAAGTGTCACACAAGTCCTATGTACTACATTCACATGTAATTAACTAAATCGAAGCTTAAAAATTTTCGCACATTCATAGTCACATATTTTAGACCATAATTATCACATTCAAATAATTTGGTGACTCGGTTTAGCGATCCCGAAACCGTTTTCCGACTAGGGTCACTATAGGGCTGTCACATATATTGATGTTGAAAGGAAAATATATGTATCTTTAGGATCAATTGAGTATATGTGACAAAAGTATGAGGAAATATGCATTATGAGCAAATGGATTGGAAATATGTGAATTGTATGTGAACTATGTGGTATATGTTAGTATCTTGGCCATGAAGCATATGTAGTTTATGATGTTTATATGTTTAAGTTGATAAATTTATTTGTATATGGCTTACTAATATTTTGAAAGCTTATTTTGTGTGTGTTTGTATTGTTTTATAGATATCATAGCTATTGGGAGCTTAGGGATCTTCATGGATCGTCACCACACTATTGAACCTTATTTTGGTACCTTTTGACATTGTGAATATAAGAGTATGGCATGTATGGGCTAGATGTACTTTGAGATATGTTTTGTAATGTGTATATCATGCCATGAGATATGGCTAGATTATGGTTGAACTTATGGTTTGATTTTGGTATATGATATGTGATGCAATTGTGGTTTGTTTGATGTGTTCATGAATGGCCAAGAGAAATGGTAAGTTTGGTAAGTTTTGGTATGTGCTTAGTTGTGGGATTGGTAAAAATGTGGTGTGAAATTGAATGTGAATATTAAGGTTATAAATCATATAAATTGGTGTGTTTTGGTATGTTTTGGTTGTAAAATGGATGAGAATTTGGTATAAAATGATGTGGTTTTGATATTTGTAGGGAGGACCCTTAATGGATGGCAATTTGGCCTTGCAAATGGCCTATTTTTGCCCACATGGGCAGAGACACGGGTGTGTGTCTCAGCCGTGTTGCTCGAGGGCCATTTCGAAATGAGTCTGGGCAGACCACACGGTCGCACACACGGGCGAGTGCTAGGCCGTGTGGCCAAGTCAGTTTCAACCACGGGCTAGACACACGGGCGTGTGACTGGCCCTGTGACCCAAGTCAGTAGCCTCCCAAATTTTCACACGACCTGCCAAGCAGGCGTATCTTGTGGCCATGTGGACAAGTCAGTATGTATGCCCTATTTTGACATGGCCTAGACACACTGGCGTGTCTAAAACCGTGTGAGGCACACGGCCTGTTGACATAGGCGTGTGGCCTGTACAACTTTGGAAAATGTTTAATTTTTGAAAATTTTGTATGTGCTCGGTTTAGTCCCGACCTCTTTCTAATGCATGTTTAGGGTCTTAATGACCTATATAAGGGACATTATGATCATGTTTGATTATGATTGTGGATAATTTATGTGAATTGTTTGTAAAATGTTTTTGATTATTCGGTTAACCTTATTCTGGTGACAGATACAGGTTAGGGGTGTTACATGGTGATAGGGGTAAACCCGATACCAAATCCGTAATAACTCTATCCTATTTCCACTCCGGTATCATCACTAGTTGTAATAGTCCTGAAGGTACTTGATGTTTAGCTTTAACCTACTGATATATCAAACATCTCGATACAAAATAAAAAATCTCACGTTCAATTCCCTACCATCAGTACATCTGTCTTAAATCATTGTACATTTTATTGCTTCTTGGATGTGCAAACAAGCTACCATTATGAGCTTCATGCAAAATTTTTTGAATAAGTTCTGAATTCTTCGGTACACAAATTCTACCTCTGAACAATAAGCAACCATCAGATCCTATCTAAAATTCTGAATCAAAAGTCAACTCATACTGTGCTCGTTTTTCTAGCAACTCATCATCACACTTTTGAGCTTCATAGATTTGCTGTAAAAACATCGGTCTAGCCTTCAACTCAGCTAAAATTGATCCATCCTCAGATAATGTCAATCGAGTATTCAATGCTCGTAGAGAAAATGAGGACTTTCTACTCAAAGCATCAGCAACTACGTTTGTTTTTCCCAGATGGTAATCAATGATCAACTCATAATCTTTTAGTAGTTCGAGCCATCTGCGTTGTCTCAGATTCAAATCTTTCTGCGTCATTAGATACGTCAAACTCTTGTGATCAGTAAATATATGACATTTTTTGTAACACCCCTAACTCGTATCTATCGTCGGACTAGGGTCTCAGAGCATTAGCGAAACTTTTAGAACATTTTACAAATAATTGATGTAAATTACTATTCATTAGCCGAGAACATTCAAAACATCCCTTGATTGGCCCCACGAGGCCCAATACAAGCATTAGAATCGAGTCAGGACTTAATCGGGAACACTAAGAATTTTTTGTGACTTTTTAAAATTTTTCCAAGGTACAGGGCTCACACGCCCGTGTGATCCAAGGGACACGCTTGTGTGACCCAGGTACACGCCCGTGCTATAGGCCGTGTTAGACCCCGTGTAACTCTCTGACTTGTGAACACGACCATGCCACACGCCCGTGTGCTAGGCCGTGTGGTTAAACAATTTAATTCTAAATTAGGTGCAGGTTTCACACGACCAAGACACACACCTGTGTTCTAGGTCGTGTAGCATAAACGGCTGAGACACATGCCCATGTCTCTGCCCGTGTGCTCAATTTTGAGCATTCTGTTTCTCAAAATTAAGGTGCAAGGGACACACGGCCTAACCACATGCCCCTTTTACCAGGTCATGTGTCACACACGGTCTAGACACACGCCAGTGTGTCTGCTCGTGTGGACAAAATGAAGCCATTTCTAGCTTCATTTCTCACCCAAATTTTTACTCAAGACCTGTACTTGAAACACACATCCAATACCAACCAATCCAAGCATTCTAAATAAATAATTCCATCTTTCATCATGGCATACCATTACGTGCATAAGTGTTTATAACTTACCTTGGATTAACTTAGGCATTGACATCATTTGATTACATATATACTTAACATATATTTAACCACCATAACATGAAATTACAAGTATATCAAAACAACCATTACTAGCCATTCCAATGGCTAGATTACAAGCATCATTATCAAGCCACTAATGGTCAAGTTGTCCTATACATTCCATTATTCCAAAATAATTTTGCCATATATATAGTGTGACGATGCTCCAATGATCTTCCAACCTTCGAGAGCTTTCGAGCACTATAAAACAGGAAAAAATAAAAGGGAGTAAGCATTACGTGCTTAGTAAGTTTGTATAACAGAAACTAAACTTACCAATCCCGTTTATTAAATCGAAGCATACAATATCATGTTACCATCCATTAGCAACATTGCCTAAACACATGTATTCAATCAAACATGTTAGTCACCAAAATCTTTATAACAATCAAGTAAACATAGATGAGCTCGTCATGCAATGTCAAGAGTTTTATAATCATTTCATCTCATAATTCTCATACCATGTCAAGAAATTTTAAGTCCGTTGAATCATTGAAATTTTGATGGATGCTCAAGTAGTACACTCGAGGTGTACTATTCCATAATCCATCAATTCTTATTCGAGGGTACCCATTAGGGCACTTACTCAAGGAACATACTCTCGAGCCACATATTGTATAACAAGATTACCAGTCCAGGCTAAATCTTTTATATAATGTATGCTCAGAAGAGCTCAATTAGGATTACTAGTCCTGGTTAAACCTTAATCGTAACATACACTTGAGAGGTATTATATCAAGATTACCCATCCGGGATTAATCCTTTCTATAACAAGGTTAATAGGGTTACTCGTCTGAACTAAATCCCGTCCGTAACAAATGCAAGACCTTATCCGTTTCGGGAAAGCGCATACAATTATCGGAATCCAATATTCAATCGAGACTTAACCCTTTTTCACCAATTCAAGCATGTATTATATTTTTCCTTATAGCATTCAAATAATGTACATAAATATAAGTCACATTCCATACAAACACAACATTCAATTTAACATATTTACATGCCCGATTAAGTTACACGAACTTACCTCGACACTTGTTTGCGTATAAAATCTACTAATCTAAAACCTTTTCTTTTCCTCGATCTAACCTCGAATTTGTGTTGTTTGAATCTATAGAAATAGCTTTAATAATCAATCTTACATATTTCATATTCATTTAGATTCAATTTATTCAAACTCTGAATTACTGTTATTCATAAGACATCTGTAATAAACACTGAAATATTAAACTGATTCATAAAATTCTTAACCAGATAATACGAAATGAGTACAGGAGCAGCTCGTGGAAGAGGCCATGGACGTGGCCAAGGTAATGCTCAGGCTGTGTTCGTCTTCAAGATATTGCCGGCAGCAGATGCACCGGTACCACCGGCAACGGAGGTAGAGTCTCATGATCGAGGTGTCGGGGACAATGCTCTATCCCAAGCAATGCTCCGTGTTTTGGAAAGGGTTGGTGGGGTAAGTATGGGAAACAGAATTCGGGGGTCTATTTCTGAGCGGCTCTGGGCCAATGGAGCAGAGATATTTAGGGGCGTATCTGGTGTAGCTCCGAATGTGGCTGAGTATTGGTTAGAAGCCACAGAGCAGATTATGGATGATCTGGACTACTCTATGGAGCAGAAGCTGAAAGGAGCCATATCGTTACTCAGGGATGAGGCTTATCATTGGTGGCTCACGGTGAGAGATGGAACTCCTGCTGATAGTGTGACTTGAGAGCTGTTTAAGATAGCCTTCAAAGGAAAGTATGCTAGGGCTAGTTACGTGGACGCTTGTCGGAAAGAATTTCTGAACCTGGTCCAAGGGAGTAAGTCAGTGGCTGAGTATGAGTCTGAGTTTCTGAGACTGAGCCGGTATGCTTATGGGATTGTCGCTACAAAGTATGAGTGTAGCGTACGCTTCGAGGATGGTCTGAGAGATGAACTTAGGGTGCTGATTTCTCCGCAGAGGGAGCGTAACTTCGCTACTTTAGTGGAGAAAGCTAAGATAGCTGAGGAAGTGAAGCATACAAAAAGACAGAATCGTGAGAAAGATCGGAACTGTTTTAGAAGAGATTCAGGACTTTCAGGTGGTATGAATAGGAATGTTAAGAGAGCAAGGGTAATGGAGCCGATTCGGCGATCTGGATGAATCTTTGTTAGACCGCAAGGTTGTAGGAATTGTGGGAAGATGCATATGGGCGAGTGTCAGAAACGTTCTGGTGCTTGTTTCTGATGCGGATCTATGGAGCATAAGATTAAGGATTGTCCCCAGGAACCAGATCAGGTTCAAGTTTTAGAGTAGAGGGTCGCTCAACCAGTGAGGGGTAGACCACAGTTTCTGAGAGGACATGGGCAAGGCAAAATTGGTAATGGAAATAGTCAAGGAAGAAGAGCGTCTGGTAGGGGTGCTAGATTTGCTGAGGCTCGTCAGCCGGCGTTGGTGTGTGCAGCTCGTCGCCTAGAGGAGGGTGATGCACCTAACGTCATAACTGGTACGTTTATGATTTCCAGTATGCCATACACTGCATTAATAGATGTTGGATCTACCCATTCATATGTTGCATGTGCTATATCTGGGTTGCTGGGTGTGTGCTCTGAGGAGACCGTGAGTGGGGTATTTGTACTAAGTCCTTTGGGTCACTCGGTTAGGGTAGATAAACTGTATAGAGATGTACCTATAGAAACTCAAGGAAAAGTTTTCTCTGGAGATCTGATGGAGCTACCTTTTGGAGAATTCAATCTCATTTTGGGAATGGATTGGCTTGTTAAGCATAGGGCTACTCTGGATTGTGCTGCTAAGCGAATAATGTTAAAGACCAAAAAGGACGAGGAGGTTTTGGTAATAGGCGAGCATAGGGATTATCTGTCTAATGTGGTGTCAGCATTGAGAGCTGAGAAGTGGATTCGAAAGGGATGTGAGGCTTATTTGGCATTTGTAAGCCAATCAAAAACTGAGGATCTAACAGTGGATAAAGTTAGAACCGTTAAGGATTTTCAAGATGTTTTTCCAGAGGAGCTTCCTGGTTTGCCCTCGAACCGAGAGGTTGAGTTTGGAATTGACTTGTTGCCTGGAATGGCATCGGTGTCCATTGCACCTTATAGGATGGCACTGAAGGAGTTGGTGGAGCTGAAAGACCAAATTCAAGAGTTATTAGATAGAGGCTTCATTAGACCAAGTGTGTCTCCATGGGGAGCACCAGTGTTGTTCGTAAAGAAGAAAGATGGGTCAATGCGGATGTGCATCGATTATTGGCAGTTGAACAAACTGACGATTAAGAACAAGTACCCACTGTCGAGAATCGATGATTTATTCGACCAACTTAGAGGAGCTTGATATTTCCAAGATTGACCTTGATCGGGTATCATCGATTGAGGTTAAGGAGGTGGATATTCACAAGTCGGCATTCAGAACTCGGTATGGTCACTATGAGTTCTTGGTTATGCCATTTGGGTTGACGAACGCACCTGCGGCATTTATGGATCTGATGAATCGAGTGTTCCAGCCATACTTGGATCGATTTATGGTCGTGTTTATCGATGATATTCTGGTTTATTCTGAAACTAAGGAGAAGCATGATGAGCATCTTCGTATTGTCTTTGCAAGTCTTTGAGGAGAAAGAGCTTTATGCGAAATTCAGTAAGTGTGAGTTCTGGTTGAGAGAGGTAACTTTCTCAGGGCATGTTGTCTCTGCTGAAGGGATCAAGGTGGACCCTCGAAAGATTGAAGCGATTCTATAATGGAAGCCACCAAGGTCAGTGTCGAAAATTCAAAGTTTTCTGGGTTTAGCTGGGTACTATAGAAGGTTTGTGGAAGGATTTTCTGTGATGGCAGTGCCTTTGACAAAGCTTATAAGGAAGGGAGTACCGTTTGTTTGGACTTAGAAACAACAGGAATCTTTTGAGAAGCTGAAGAAAGTTCTGACCGAGGCACCTGTATTGATTTAGCCGGAGTCTAGAAATGATTTTACCATATGCAGTGATGCATCACATGCAGGGTTGGGCTGTGTGCTGATGCAAGAGGGTAAAGTGGTTACTTATGCATCATGACAGCTTAAACCACATGAAGTTATCTATCCTACTCATGATCTGGAGTTGGCAGCGGTAATCTTTGTGCTTAAGATTCAGAGACATTACCTGTACGGAGAAAGGTGTATTATATACACAGATTATAAGAGTCTTAAGTACTTGCTGACTCAGAAGGAGCTGAACCTTAGGCAGCGGAGATGGATAGAGTTGCTTAAGGATTATGACTGCGCGATTGAGTATCACCCGGGTAAAGCTAATGTGGTGGCTGATGCCCTAAGTCGTAGAACTTTATCTAATCTGAGAGCTATGTTTGCTCGTTTGAGTCTGTATGACGACGGGCAGCCTGTTAGCAGAACTGCAAGTTAGGCCGACCTGGGTGGATGAGATTAAGGAAAAATAGTCGAGGGATGAGTCCCTGGTTTTTCGTTTCTGATATGTTAAGAATGGGGATACTTCTGAGTTCGGACTGAACAGTGAGGGAGTTCTATGTTACCGAGGTAGAGTTTGTATTCCAAAGGACTCTGACTTGAGGCAAGCAATTCTGAAAGAAGCTCATGGAGGTCTGTGTGCTATGCATCCTGGAGGGAGTAAAATGTATCGCGACTTAAAGGAGTTGTATTGGTAGCCTAGATTGAAGCGAGAGGTAACGAAAGTTGTGGGAAAATGTCTGACTTGTCAGCAAGTGAAAGCTGAACATCAATTACCTTCCAAACTTTTGCAGCCAGTGAAAGTACCACTTTGGAAGTGGGAGAGGGTAACCATGGATTTTGTGAGTGGGTTACCTATTACACCGTCGAAGAAGGACTCGATTTGGGTAATTGTGGATAGGTTGACCGAATCTGCTCATTTCATACCGTTCGCACTGATTATTCACTTTAGAAGTTAGCCAAATTGTATGTGGCAGAAATAGTGCGACTTCACGGAGTGCCAGTGTCAATTATTTCTGATCGAGATCCTAGATTCACATCTCGGTTTTGGAAAAAGTTGCATGAGGCGTTGGGTACGCGATTGAACTTTAGTACAGCCTTTCATCCTCAAACTGATGGTCAGTCGGAAAGGGTTATTCAGATTCTGGAAGACATGTTAAGGGGATGCGTTATCGACTTTCGAGGTAGTTGGGAGCATTACTTACCGTTGGCAGAGTTTTCATACAACAACAGTTATCAGGCAAGTATTCGAATGGCTCCTTATGAGGCACTGTATGGGCGAAGATGTCGTACACCTAGTTTTTGGACCGAGTTGGGTGAGCAGCGGGTTCTTGGACTGAGTTGGTGGCGAATCTTGAGGATAAGGTCAAGTTGATTAGAGACCGGTTGAAGGAAGCATCTGATAGACAGAATTCATATGCAGATTTGAAGCGCAAGGAAATTGAGTACTCTGTGGGTGATATGGTCTTCTTGAAGGTTTCACCTTGGAAGAAAATATTAAGGTTTGGGAGGAAAGGCAAGTTAAGTCCACGGTTCATTGGGCCTTATCGGATTCTTAAGCGAGTGGGTCCAGTGGCTTATCAGTTGGAGCTACCTTTAGAGTTGGATAGGATCCATGATGTCTTTCACGTCTCTATGTTAAGGCGGTATCGTTCTGACCCTACTCATGTTGTGCCGGTTGCAGAGATGGAGGTCCAAACAAACTTGACTTTTGAGGAAGAGCCTGTGCAGATTTTGGATCGAGATGTTAAGATTTTGAGGAGGAAATCAGTTTCACTAATAAAGGTGTTGTGGCATAATCATGGCAGAGAGGAAGCTACTTGGGAGCTAGAAGTGGCGATGCGTCAACAATATCCTCATCTGTTTGATTCAGGTAAAATTTCGAGGACGAAATTTCTTTAAGGAGGGTAGAGTAGTAACGCCCCAATTTTTGGGTTTTCTGTGTTTCTGTGATTTTTAAAAATTTTTGTGTGTTCTGATTGGTTAATATATATATTTTAGTAAGTTAGTGGGCCTTTGGAAGGCCCAAACTTAAGTTAAATCCATGGTAGTCTTCGAAATTTTAATTTTATGAATAGGTGATGCAATTGGCGTTTGGGCTTTTAAGAGTAAAGGGGTAAAAGATGACACAAAAGGAGTGTGGTGTAGTGGCAAGGTGGCGCCACTTAGGGACAAGGAAGTGACGCCATAGAGGAAGCAAGGGTCCAAGGTTCAAGTCTTGGCTCTTGCAATATATTTTGTTTTTTCTTTTCAATAAATCTGGAAGCAAGTAGGTGCACTTTAAAGTTTAATGTGTTGGATTTATGACACAAATGAGTTGATGGCCTAGTGGTGGTGGCGTGAGGTGGCATGTGATAGGACTTTGGTTCGAATCCCTTGGCACGCAAAGGTTGATTATTTTGCTATGTTGGGACGGCAAGAGTTGGTGTTGGTTTTAAACTCTAGTGATGGAGGGATCCCACATCGGGAAGCTAACATAAGAGTAGATGGAGAGCTGGCTTTAAATAGAGCAAACCATGAGGAGAGTAGGCATACCCTTCTTGGCTGATCCCTTTTGCCTTGTGACGTGTTCGTTTGGGTTGGGCATCAGCTAAGAGTGTTTGGAGCGCGGATTAACTGCAGTCTCCTAACAGGTGTGTATTTCTCATTACTCTAGCGATGGGGATGACTATTTCGGCCGTGATGGGCTGAAATGGGCCATGTGGTTCCAATGGGTCTGTAGGCCCAAGTAGACAAGTTGTATAATTACTAAAATACCCTTGTAGGGTAGGACTACCGATTTACCCCTGGAGGGTAAAATGACTATTTTGCCCTTCGTGCGTAAATGACTAACTTGTGTGATGATTGGGTTAGTTGACGTGGATTTATGTTAGTTATCATTAATTCGTAAGTCTAATGTGTTAGTGATCGATTGTAGGATTATCGCGTGGGAGATATCATCATCAATCGTCATCAACCAGGTGTGTAAACGACACCCTCCCTTAGATTGAATCCGTAAAAGCCGAAATACCAAAACGTTGGCATTTGTGAACTTCATGACGTCTGGCTTCGTGAACGATTGTTAATGAATATGGTGCATTTGGATGATTAGAGTGCAGAGTGTGCATTTTCATGCACAACGATATTTTTGGGCTTAATTGGCCGAAAACAGGCCAATGGGCCAACAGGCTCACTTTGGTAAAAAGACGAGGTAAGTATTTCTGATTACTTGGTAAACGTTAGAATGAGCATGAAACCTTAGCAATAAGTAATAATTACTGAAATACCCTTATGCATGAAAATTACGATTTTGCCCTTAGGGTTACTTTTTTTTTGAAAAGCATGATGTTCTGTTTCTGTATACGTATGCCATGACATATTATTTCTGTTGCATGGGACATGGGTTTATATTGATGGAGGAAGCGTTACGGCGACCTCATTTGTATTACAGTGGCCTCGCCACATATATCTGTTCTAGTGATTTTGTCACAATATCTGGCGACCTCATTGTATGTGGTAACCGCCACATATATATATCTGTCTGGTGGCCTTGCCACAATATCAGTATATGGTGACTTCGTCACAATATCCGGTGACTTATTGCAATTTCGTGGTGTGTAGCGGTTGGGTGGGTCGAGTAGTCTCCCACATGGTGTAAAATTTGATGCGGGGTGTTATGGATGGCTCGGGTTAGGATTTTTGCATTCATGATATATCACATTACAGTATCTGCTATGGGCCTATGGGTTTCATTCGATATCTGTCTTGGGCCAAGGCCCGATAAGTCGACTCGAGGTTTGATCTGTTTTGGGCTATGGTTGGGTTATGTTACACTCGAGTTTACGAACTCACCTTTATTTTCATCTCTGCAGAAATCCCCAACCGTAGTGGGCTTGGAGCCGTGAGGGATTTGAGTGGCACATCATCTGCAAAGTTGGTTTTCTAAGTTAGTTTATTTTATTATTTTTATATTCGATTTAATTTTGGGTTTTAAGTTGTAATAAAGGTGCTATTTAAATTTCTTTTTCCGCTATGGTTTTATTTTCTGATTATATTTATACTATAACGAAACTGCTAGTGTTAGGCTGCGTGGGTTTTCAAAATTAATGAATGTTTTCAAGACTCAACAAGCGCAACAAATTGATAGCCTAAAGATTGATAAACCGGCTTTTCATTCAACCGCTGTTTTTACAAAGACCACCCCAATCACTTAAACCAACGAATGCATACTAAGTCGTAAGTCCATGTGACACGTCAGATCTGGCCATAACGTCTGGGCCGGGTTTGGGGTGTTACAATACTGACCTAGGGGGTTTGATACTTTAACCACGAATTTAGTGGACTCAATAGGTAAATTCTTGCTAGACATTAAATTCGTGACAATATGAATGAGTGAATCCCAGATCAATCAAAGCAGTAATATCAGTATCAGAAATAGAGAAAATACCAGTAATAACATCTAGCGCAGAAGCATCCTCTTGTGTGCGAATAGCATAAACCATTTCTGATGCTCATGCCTCAGATATCACAGTAGAATCTTTAGTAACACCACGACTACCTCTCACATTTTTGGGATTACGTGGTGGTCTACCTCTCACGGCAGTATTGCTCGGCCACGTGGTCTGAGCTTTCTCTTTCTCAGATTTCTCTGGGCAATCTTTAAGATAGTGGTCTAAGGAACCACACTTGAAACATGCTTCATTCTTTAATCATGTGACAGCCTTAAAACGACCCTAGTCGGAATGTGGTTTCGGGACCACAAAACCGAGGCATAAAAATAATTTAATATTTATTTTATTGCCTATAATATGTGTTAACTCATGTGTGACATTTTTGATGCTTTAATTTAGAGTTATAAATGTGAATTTCACTAGAAAAGACCTAGTAGAAAACTTTGAAAGTATGATGGGGGAATGTATGATGACTAATTAAAGCATGCATGCAAAACAATGGCCTTGCATGTCAAATACCCCTCTTTTTACAAGTGATGGCCGGCCATGACAAGGGAGTTGGGCTAAACATGTCATGAAACATGTTTTGTTGGTGCATTAGGGAGAAACAATAAACAAATAAGTATGGGTAATAAAGAAAGAAAAAAAATGTGTGTGTGAGTGAACCCCCCATTGCGTGCATGGAAGAAAAGAAAAGAAAAAAATTTTGCTCATCCATTTTTCTCTCTTGACCGAAAATACTAGAGGAAGGAAGGAATTTTGCTTCATGTTTGGTTTGGAAGAGGATTAGGAAGAGGTTTGGCTATACTTGCATCAAGATTAAGGTATGTTTGAGGTTGTGCCATGAGATTCATGCATGTTTTTAGTTGCTAGCTTGATGTTCTTGTTAGCCCATGGTTCAAATCCTTGCTATGTCATGGGAATGACATTCGGCCAAGGTGGATGTGGTGTTAATGCCATTGCATGCTAAATATCAAGCTTGATAATGATACATGTGATGGGGGGGTTGAGGACTCTTAGATTTTCTTTTAGCATCTTTGAATGAGATACTAAGTTCTTTGTTTAACCATGACCAAATTGAAAGCGGTATGGTGTTGTGGTGTATTCGGCCATGGTATATCCATAAGTATGATTCATGCATGTTGCATGGTAAGTAAGATTTAAGCTTTGAATATGTGTATATATTTGGATATAAGCCACTTGAGAATCGGCCCTTGCACCTACATGAATATATGTTTGCACATGATGTATTGGTATGACATATATACTATTTCAAGTGTATATTTGCTTGTGATGATGTTTTGGTTATGAAGTAAATGAGAGATGTGTATTGAGCTACGATATGTAATCGTTAGTTAGTAAAATGTACGCTGTTTTGTGTGGTATTAAGTGTATAATTGGCCTCAACATGGACATGCATATTCGCCACATGAAGGGAAATTGGTGTGCATGCATTCGGTTAGAGGCAAGCATATTGATGCCTATTCTTGGCTTAGAAAATTGGCTAAGAGGAATATTAACTAATGTGTTGAGTTCGATTCATGATTTCGTACATATGCGACTTTAATGCCTAATGAGTATATATATTGACTAAGTACCTTGAATTCCTCTTTCGATGCTCAAATGATTAAATCGATTTATTTGTTAAATTAAGCTCAAGAGCAAAGGGGAACTAGATCCGACAAAGGGAAGGAAAAAGTGGTCGAATAGCCATTGAAATCGTTCGACGACATCCTAGGTAAGTCTTCGAGTAATGACCCTACTTGAATTATATTGAAATCATGCTCCTTGTGTGTGTGGCTATTGAGCCGAAATTGTAAAGGTTTGATAAATATTTTTGTGTTTGAGCCTTAGTAACGAAAATGAATTATGGATGTGTCGTGAATATTGATATATGTGTAAATGAACATTGGAATGATATCCGGGCTAAGTCCCGAAGGCAATTGTGCTAGTAATTATATCCGGGCTAAGACCCGAAGGCATTCGTGCGAGTTGTTATATCCGGGCTAAGACCCGAAGGCATTTGTGCAAGTTACCAAATCCGGGTTAAGACCCGAAGGCAATTGTGCGAGTCACTATAACCGGGCTTCGTCCCGAAGGCATTTGAGCGAGTCATTATATCCGGTTAAATTCCGAAGGTACGTGATTCGAGAATAAACGATCTTGCTGTAAAATTTCAGTTAATACGCTTGAAAAATTCCAGCAATGAGGTATGTTCATATGAGCTTGAATTAGTTGATTCCCTTCGAATAATATTCGCTCAGTTGAGTAATGAGTTTCCGGTATTTGACTAAGGTGATCCCTTATGTATGAACATAGGGGTTGGAATGTGAAATGAGTATGATATTGAGAACTTGTGCATATGAAACTATCCGTTAGCTTTATGAATGCTATGCTTTTGTTGTGCTGGAATTTCTTGCTCAAACTTACTAAGCATAAATTGCTTACTCCGTTTTCTCTGTTTCTCTGTTTTATAGATTTTGCTCGTTAGCTATCGGATTCGGGATCATTGAAGTCGAAGTCATCCACACTATCAAAGCCTCCATTTTGGTATAATTTTGGTTGAACTTTGAAATGGCATGTATAGGACTACCCTTTTGTTGAAGGTCATGTACCTTTCGGTTTGTGTAAACTTGGATAGCCATGCGAAAATGGCTATATATCGTTTTTAGTATAGTACTATAATCGTTTGTATGTTGATCATTATGAGGTATGGAATTGTTTTGAAACGATTAGCCATTGGAATGGTTAATCATGATCACACTTTGTGCTATGTATGCAAAAGGGCAATTGAATCATGGAAATCATGAAATAGGTAAAGCCTACCTTAAAGACAGATGCTGACTGCAGCAGTGATGTGGATGTGAAAATCACTAAAAATAGTAGGAATGGTATTAAATAGTGACTAAATTATGTAAATGAACCTTGATGAGTCTACTTTCATATGGAAGAAACGAAACGGTCATAGGAGTTACATGTTAAGAGATATTAAAGTTCTCGTGAAACAGGGCCAGAACGGTTTCTGGATCCCCTGTTCCGACTTTGGAAATTCATTGTAAATTAACCAGAGACTATTAGGAGTCATTTCATATATTTATAGATTTCTCTCTAAGTCTAGTTTCTATAGAAACAAACGGCATCAGTATTAAAACCCTGTACAAGGAGATATTCAATTCGTAACGCACAAAGGTCAGTGTAGTCGAACCCTGGGATAAGGGAGACTTTAACTAATAAACTGTACTAATTGGCTTGACCAAAAATTCTAGAAAACAATCTGTAGATGGACATATGAGTCTAGTTTCAGGGAAAAATTACGAAACTAATTTTTGACCTTTGAAACTCAAGATATGATTTTTAAGGCGACAGTGATGCAGTAACCAGCTTATCTGGAAAATTCTAAATGGACTGTGAAAATAGTTAAGTCTGTGTGCACCTTGTGTTCGATTCCGGTAACGGACTCGGGTACGGGGTGTTACAAATCAACACTTGCTATAATATGGTTTCTTACAGTACTTCCAATCGAGACAAATATCTCTAACACTACCCACACTTGCTACAGATGTAGCTTGCGATTTTGGACTCGCATGTCAGGTACCTCTTTCTCTACTAGAATAACCCACAAAATCTGTAGAATGGTTGTGATGTTTTATTGATTTCTTTGATACTAACTGATATGAATTCCTAGTTGATCTCTTTCTCGAGTCTCTAGCTTCATAATCAGCACGTTTTTTCTCTTTACTTAGTTCCTCGGCCTTATGTGCTCTGTCAACCAATACAACAAATTCTTTCAGCTCAAGAATTCTAACTAGAAGCTTTATGTCTTCATTTAATCCTTCTCTAAATCTTTTACACATAGCAGTCTCGGTCAGAATACACTCACGGGCATATTTGCTCAATCTAAAAAAGTCTCGTTTATACTCTAATACAATCATTCGGCCCTATTTGAGCTCCAAAAATTCTTTGCGTTTCTGATCCAGAAACCTCTAGCTAATATATTTCTTTCTAAACTCAATTTGGAAGAATTCTCAGGTGATTTTCTCTCTTGGCACAAAAAAAAATTAATGTGTTCCACCACTGGCAAGCCAAATCTTTCAATAATGATATTGCGCATTTAATACACTCAACTGGTGAACAGGATAACTCATCAAAACCCTAATTGTATTCTCTAACCAGAATTCAGCTTTCTTGGGGTCATCTTTAGAAGTAGCTCAAAATTCTTTAACCTTGTACTTTCGTATCTTATCAACAGGAAGCTTATTAACTCGGATTAGTTCTAAACCTTGAGGAATAACGGGAACCAACTGGGGAGCAGAAGGGGGTGGAGGTTATTGAGTGTCGGGTTCGTCTGTATAAACTCAGTAAACCATTCATTCAAATCTGGAAGAAGGCTTCTTTAGCCTCTCCTCCCCGGCCCTTAGATACGGGCCTTGTACCGCTCAATGCTACTCTTTGAACGGAGGCTTGAGTGTTACTCTCTGCCTCATCGGAGTCAACTTGGTTGGACATCACTGTTATATGAAAACATGTTTTAAACAATCAGAAGATATCACACTATCTTAGGTTATATAATGGCATGTATAGCTAGACTCGTACACGCTATGTTCAGACCAAGAATCTACTAAACTATAGCTTTGATACCAATAATTGTAACACCCATAACCCGTATCTGCTACCAAAATAAGGTCACGTAGCATTACTAGAGTTTACAAAACAATCAAACAAAAATTCAAACATTTCGAAACATATTATTAAACATATTAAAACTAATTCAAAACATACAAATTTTCCTTTATACAAGCCCTCAGGGCCCAAAATATGTAATAGAAATAAGTCAGGACTAAATCGAAAACTTAGAGAATTTTTTGAAAAACATTGAAAATTTTTAACATTGTAGGAGTCATATGGCTGTGGGGCTAAGCTGTGTGACTCACACGGCCATGTGGCTAGGCTATGTGACTCACACAGCCAAGAAACACTTTCGTGTCTCAGACCATGTGGGCATTTGAAATAGGGACACACGGCTGTGTCCCAGCCTGTGTCCATGCTCATATAACTCATTGACTTGGGTCACATGGCCAAGCCATACGCCAGTGTGCTAGGCCGTGTACCTTTTGAAATAAACTCACACGCCTGTGTGCCATGCCGTGTACATATTTATCCACCCACAATAAAAATGGTCTAATTACCACATAAATCCCTTAACTAATTAATAACATAACCCTTTAGTACCTTTATCTTGTAGAACACAATTTTTTGCACCTTTTGCAATTTAGTCCTTTGTACCAAATTAAGCATGCAAACGACAAAATTTTTCAAAAAAATTTTTATACGACTTTGCTAATATTCCATTGACTCTAAAATAATAATAAAAGAAATATTTTCACATCGGATTTAGGGTTCTAAAACTACTGTCCCGATTTCACTGAAAACGAGCTGTTACATACATATTATGTCTCATGTTGACATTATGATATTAGTATAAAGTTTGGAAATAATATTTGCATCGAGCTACTTATCAATAAAAAATATTTTTGAGCATGATTTTGTTGATGCATGATTATGTGCGAGGATTGATGTTGCTTTATCATTTTGCAAAAATTGCCTTAATAAAAAGTTCTGTTGTGCACGAACATTACTTGGGACGAGCAATGGTTTAAGTTTAGGGTCTGTAAACTCGAACTTATATAGGGTTTTTCTATATATTTTTACCACCTTTTTACTTAATAAACATGTTAATATTGAGTAATTATTATTAAAATAAGTGAATTTTACTTAATATTAATATTGGACATGAATTTATAAAGTATGTGAAATTATGTTTCATTACATAATTTTTGTACATATTTTATATTATTTCATGTTAATTTATTAATATGTGATTTTTCACTATGTAGGAGGACCATTGAAGATGTGATTAATATGAATGAAACATGGACATGCACAAATCAATTCATGTGGACGACAAGATCATGCAAACTGGGTCATGAGGTTGATAATTTGACCTAATAAAAGATGTACTAAAAGATGAATGTAACAGCCCGTTTTTGAGTCAAATCAAAACAATAGCTTCATAACCACAAATTTGATGTCAGAAAATTATTTTAATATTATTTTTGGTGTTTACAGCATGATAGCTTGTGTGTGTGAAAATTTCATGAGTTAATTTTATTGTTTAATTTCTCAATTTGAGCAAAAAGACTAAGTCGTGTAAAATGCAAAAGTTGCATTCTACTTGTTAAAAGTGTTAAATAGATATGGTTTATTCAAGTTAAGGTCCTTATGATGATATTAGACCATTTGAAATGTTGGTGGACAATATTAGACGTCTATTATATGATTTTTTAAGTTTATAAAAAAGGTTAATATTGGTATTTGATAATTAAAAGTTAAATTAATAAAACAAAAAATAAATTATATTCATATTATCATCTTACACCACCGAAAATTCATGTTTGGAGAAGCCATTGAAGCTTTCTAAGGTTCGGCTATTGCATGGTTTAATTGGTAAGTAATTTTTACTCAATTTTTAATGATTTCTATGTTTTTGTAATTGTTGCAGCTCAATCTAGCTAGCCCGTGCCTTTAGTTTTGAAATTGTTAAAGATTTTGAGAGTTGTCGTTGTTGAATTTATGTGTTTTTGATGTCTGATGATAGATTATGAAAGCTTGATGATAGTTTTACATGTTTTGTTAAGTGATTTTTGACAAAAATGTCAAAAAGGGATTAAATTGAGAAATTGTAAAATTATGTGGGTAAAAGTAGGAATAAATTGAAAATATGGGCTGCTAGTAACACATAGTAAATTCCACTAAGCATGGGTTGTACTAAATTGCATGAATTTGTAATTTTATGTGATAAGGACTAAATTGTAAAAATGTGAAAGTTTAGGGGCAAATGTGTAAAATAGCCTTAATGTATGTTTTGGACTAAATTGCATAAATAGTTGATTAATAAGCTAAATTTGATAATATATAGATCAAGATAAGCCGAGATCGGGTTTAGATCAGGGAAAAGGAAAGTTGTCGATTAGCCGATATTTGCTATTCGAGCGATACGAGGTAAGTTCGTGTAATTAGAATTGAACTTTTACATATTTGTAATTATTTGAAATGAATGCGTATAATTGAGTAGTTGATATACATGGAATATGAATGCCTTATTGATATAAACTGATGGTTACCGATCCCCGTTTGAACCGTATGAATTCGTAGGATACGAGTGACATGTCACTAGGGTTACCGTTCTGGTTGAGATCCTACATGTGTTGTGGACTCACCGTAGCTTGTATTAGCTTATCGATATATCAGCTCGTATGAGCTTACTATTTTCAACTCATCGAGCTTATCGTTTCAGCTCAATAGAGCTTACTGTCCATCAGCTCAGGAGGAGCTTACTATTCATAGCTCGAAAGAGCGAAAAATGATAATCAATTGACGAATTACTGGTTTGTACGTAATGTATATCACTCGAGTATCCATTGATATTCTAATAGGTTCAACGGGCATAAATACTATTTATATAGATGAAATATTGTTTATATGGATGAGCTATTATTTGCAAATGGATTATTATTTATATGATTGAGAATGAAATAAAATGTTACTAATGTTGTACATGATATATGAATTTAGTATAATGCAATGTACTGAGTATTGAATTGAAATAATGGATGGTTACATGTACTTATATGGCTAACTTGTTGATAAATGTTTGTGTTTAGGCATTTGGAAATTGAATTGAGTATACCTTATTTATTGCCTTAATTGTATAAATGGTAAGTTTAATTCTGAATTATACGGGCTTACTAAGCTATAAAGCTTACTCTGCTTATTTTTCTATATTTTATAGAGGTTCAGTAGCTCGCTCGTTTCGGACAAGTCAGAGTTACAGATCACACTATCCTGTTGCCGATTGGTATTTTTGAACTTGTGGTTATATGTAAATATGGCATGTATACGCTAGTTATAATGGTGATAGTTATGGTTATTTAAGATTGTGATTTTGGTACATTTTGTGTTATGAGTCTAAGCCATGTGATTTGGCTAAATTTGATATTATGTTTTGGTATGCTTTGGCATGTAGTAGATGGAATGGAAATATGCAAATATGTTTTGTTATATGGTAGGCTTATGAATGGAAAATGAATGATATTAGTTAAGTATTTGAATACTATGTGGAATTTATATCATATGTGTATGAAATGTTATGGAATGACTACCAATTGGGTTGTAAAAGTGTTACCATTTATGCTTGTGTATACATGTGAAAATAGGGTGGCATAATGGCTTTGCAAATAGCCTATTTTTGCCCACACGGGTAGAGACACAGGCGTGTGTCTTAGCTGTGTGTCCCCTGGTGTTGACAAAAAAATGAAGTTAGTATGCTCGCCTGTGTCTCTACCCGTGTGTCCCCTAGTGTTGAAATAAAAATGAAGTCAATATGTTCCACACAATCTCACTCACGGGCGTGTGACTTGACCATGTTGCATAAGTCAGTATACCCTACAGTTTTGGCTTGGCCTAGCACACGACCTGGCACACGGGCGTGTGTGGCCATTTTAAAGGGCACACGGGCTAGACACATGGGTGTATGGTTGGCCATGTGGCCCAAGTCAGTATGTATGCCCTGTTTCCACACGGCTTGAGACATGGGCGTGTCTACTAGCCGTTTGAGGTACACAGCCTATTCACACGAGCGTGTGACCTCTGTATGGATGAAAAATTTTTAAGTTTTCCAAAATTTTCATATGTAATCAGTTTAGTCCCGAACCACATTAAAACATGTTTAAGGCCTCGTAGGCTATTATAAGGGACAACATTATTAGAATTGTGATGATTGCATGATCTCCAATCGAATGTATGAAAAGAGTACAGTTATGATACGATCCGCCTCGGAAGAGTCGAGTCGTATTAGTGTGCCCGATCGTCAACAAGAAGTTACGTTAGGTTTAATTGAAAAGGTCAGATGAAGGAAAGAAGGGTATTGGTTTTGGGTTCGGATTAGAATAGGTAAGAAGAGTTTGAAAATTTGGGTTTGGAGTCCGAATAGGTATAGATGAAGGAATTGGTTCAATTAGGTAAATGGAGAAATGGGGTTGAACAAAAAGTGCAAACAAGAACCAATACCGATTTGGTATCGACCCGTTGTTTATAAGCTCTTTAGTTCGGTTTGGAATTGGTAAAGGAAAAACCTCGACCCACTATCTAACAAGATAGGAACCTCGGTATGTTTGAACGCCACACTACGAGTAGTGATAAGTTCGGTTTCGACAAAAGCAACGGTGACACACTAGAACGCTAGGAAGCCAATCGAATCTTTGAACGAAATTGGAGAAAAGTTTTGCCTAACAAATTCGGCAACATAACATTAACAAAAGTCCAAAAGTTCTTTACAAAGTAACACAAGCCACAATTTATAGTGAATGCAAGGGGTAGCCGAATAGGCTCTTGAGGTAGCTAAATGGTTTCTGAAAATTCCAGAATTTTGATGAAGCTTCCTTGAAGTTTCTTGTGCATGGAGAACAGTAAGGGGCAGCTTCTAGATGCCTTGGTTCAATAGAAAAATTGAATGAATTGTTTGGGAGCTAAAATGCCATCAATAGGTTCGGCCAAATGCTTGAATTTGGAATTAATGCTGCTGCTTGATTCAGCCGAATGGTCATGTGATTAAGGAGCTATCTAGAGCACTTCAATAGTCTTAGAATGTGAACAAACCGATTAGAATAGCCACACATGTGTGAACAAACAAAACCGAACAGCCCTTGGTGTGAAAGGAATAATCGGGTGGGTGTGAATAGCCTTAATTTGTCTTGGGCAGCCAATCGGTCTTCTTGAAGAGTTGTAAGGTTTGGCTGAATGGTCACTTAGGGAACACCAAAGATCAGCACACCAATTTTAAATCATCCATGCACCTATGACGTCCAAGGGTAATGTACCTACAACATTTAATTCAGCAAATTAAATCCCTTTTAGACACATTAAATTCGCAACATAGACAAATAAATCTTGCACCATAAATTAGGCTGGACATAATTAATCTTTGTAATAGTTAAGACAAATTTAATTGGTCCTAATTAATTAAGTACTTAATTTAGAACATAATTAAAACATGTCCAGATTATGACAAATTAATTATTAAAACAAATAACTAATAAAACTAACAGCAACTTAAATGATTTATTCCAGCATAATAAACGCAATAATGAAATGAGTTGAAACGAGCTCGTTGAGCTAAGTTAAGTTGAAGTTGAGCTGATTTGAGCTTGAAGGAGTATGCATGGTTTGCTTGGCTTGCTGGTCCAAGAGCTTTCAAGAAGTCCAGCAACGGTTTCACCCCAAACTCTATCAACTAAGGTTGTTGTTGCATCTTTGAATCTCTTTGCTCGAGCTCGGGTGATCGGTCCTACGGGCAATTCGAGAGGATCTTCATTGGCAGTCGACAACTCGGGAGGTGTGGTTGTATCAAGTTATATGTGTTATATGTCCGGTAATGCTTTGTAACCCTATTCCGGCATTGAATACTGGTGAGGGGTGTTATAATGAACATGTCTGATTAATTATTGGACTAGAAACCATCCAACAAAGGGGAATTAAAGACCAGCTTTGGCACAAGTAGATGGCTTCCCAAAAGCAAGCTTTGGGGTATTCAATTAAAGGTCCTTACAGTTGGAAAATAATTAGAAATCAGCCTAACAACTTTGCTGCTGAAACCATCCACCCTATGGCTATTAATATAGCATTGGTTTGAATTCAAAATGAGGAGACTAAGTCATCCCCTTTTCCATGAATTGTGGCTGGCCATATGTAAGAGAAAAGGAAGAAGTTTAAATTTTATTTTTAGCAAACTCTACCCCTTACCTTCACCTATAAATACCACACAAATCTCACTTCTCAAATCATCCCTCAACACTTATCTCTCATTCATTCTCTCATTCATTATTCTCTCTCATTACCCTTTTCCTTTCCCTTGCATAGCCACCATCTCCCTTTCCATCCTTTAGCCAACCTAAGCTTTATCGAAATCATTCTTTGGCTGGTCACCTTGAAACCCTTAGCAAATAAGCATTGATCAGAACAAAGGAGCACATCAGTTAGAATAGATCCGAAAGGCTGCTGAACTGAATAGAGTTTACTCTTTCCTCTTGTTATTTATTTTAATTATGTTTGCTTTGAGTTTATTGTCTTTGACATCAGCTATGCTATTTTAAATCCTATTTGCTAAGATGATTATGTTAATTCAATAAGATTTATTTTATTCATGTTTAATATGTTTGGGCCTCAGCCAATCATGTTTTCAATTAATATCATGATGCATTTCATTCATACATGATTGGGTGCATTCAGATTAGCTGAGCGATCCTAACCAGGCGACGGCTAGATTGAAAAGTGCAATGCTCAATTTAGATCATTAAACCCGACTAAGTTGAGGTTCATAATATCTTTAATTAGCTCTATTATCTTGTATAGTTTTTAGGTTTATGTGATTAAACTGTTGCAGACGTAAATGTCCTTGTGACCTCGCATATGATGAGTAAAATGCATATTTCACTAAGTAAAAGATCCGAGAGGACTTAATTTGGTTTCCAAACTCAAGAAATCTCCAATTTCCATGCAATGTTTTCTGAACATTGTTAAGCATAATGAAAATGAATTGAGTTGATTAATATAATTATCCTATCCCATTTAATGTTGATTGTTTTTGTTGTGAAAGCCATTCATTCATACATCTAGATAATTTGCATTTAGATTAAGAATTGCATTAGGGATCAATCTTTGCATCTAATTAATTTCACTTAGTCTAAACATCACCATTCAAATTGTTGTGTTTTTATACCAAATTGTGAATTTATAATTTTAAAAATAATCAATCAACATACACAGTCCCTGTGGAGATGATAACTCATTTTAACTTACTTATTACTTGAATGACTATGTACACTTGCACAAACCACGTTTCACTAGGCCTTGGGCTGTTATGAATTTAAGTGGCCTTGGACCACTCCTATATACCAAAAAAAAAAACTTTTTAATATTTTTAAATAATTTTAAAATTTTAATAACTTATTACTTTTTACAATTTTAATATTTTTATAAGTTTTTTTATTATTTTTGGACAACATAGTCAACATCGATCAATATGGCCAACTTGGCATGTTGTTGGTCAATTTGTCACTGTTGGAAAAATATGGACATCACATATATAATAAGTATAATTACTTGTTATTATTTACTATCATAAATATTATTCCAAATTAAAAGTGATCAAATTTTGTTAAGGTTTATTGGGCTTTAGTTATTAAATAAAGTATAGGTCAAATATATGTATATACTCTAGTAATTAATTTCTACTTCATGATGGGCTTATTAGAAATTAGGGTTAATGTGCAAATGTTATATATTAGGATTATGGTCCCCAAATTAAGCATATATGACTTTTCTAACATTCCATCTTTAGAAAAGAGAGTCATCTTCTTTAATTTACTTGTGAGCTAATATGGAATATCAAAACCATAAGATTCGAAGATTTCAAGAAATCGATGGATTCAGGTACACTTCACATCTAGTTTTGTTCTTGATTTATTCTTGATGATTTGATATGATAGATCCTAGTTAATAATGTTTTATATCATATCTTGTTTTTACAGTTCTAAGAAATGGCATTCGAGCTTCGTCATGTTGAATCATTAAGAATGAACTGATTCTTTATTATTTTTAGGTTGATTCATTTTTCAAATTATATGGATTTGATATTTGAATTCAGTCTTTTCGATCATACACATATTAAATCTTTTGGATTTATCTTAAAATTTTGAGGTTTTGATTCTCAATTTTTAATATTATCGATTTTTATTACTATATTTCAATTAATAATTGTATATATATTTATAATCAATTGATAAAAATTGATTTGTGAGATTTTTTTCTTTGTTTTGCACAATCACTTTGGTCATTCCTAATTTCTTTGTTTCAATTCAAGTTTATTTATGGGAATTTACTACTGGCTTGAGGTTCGTAATCACTAAAGGAGAAGTCAACTATATTCTTTCAATATGAATTTTTTTTATGCTTCAAATTAGCTTGAATTCAATACAAGGAAAAAAAGTTTGAGATTTATGATTCGGATTTCATCCAAAAAAAAATGTTAATCTTAGTATCCATGTGTCAAGAATATAGCATAAAGAAAAGAAAGAAATTAGGGAGAATCCAACCTACCAATTCTCGTGGGAATTCATTAGGTATTTGTTTATGGGATAATTGCAAGTAAATTCTTTCATTGTTTTGGATGTTTATAAATGGGTCCTTGAAGTCCAGTTTTCAATGTTGATAATTTGTCTATTGCTGCCAGTTTCGTTGAATCATATTTTAAAGAAAATTTATTATTGAATAGTTTTATGAATCTGGAATAAGTTATTAGTATTTGTTTTATTCATTTATTATTGAATAGTTTCCATTTATATATATGTTGTGATTTATATATTTTTTGGTTTTAAGTTTTGTGTGTATTGATCTAAGATTATTGGTAATTTTTATGGATTTAATTTTTATTTTTGTCAAATTGATTTTATTTTTGTCAATTTTTTGAGTGCTTTGATGCAAACTCATGGTAATCATGAGTATTAAGTTTAAGTATTATAAAATTTGATTTGAATTTTATTATAAAATTTTAATGGATGCTTGTAATCCATCAAAGATTAAGATATTTGTTTTCATTTAGCAATGAGACAACCTTATTTTGAGTTATTATTATGAACACTTTAAATTTGAATATTGGTATGTTTATATATATTAAAATAACTTAATTGAAATAAGTTATCAAAGTGACCTCTGTTATTGAAATTATTTTGTTTTTAAAATATAAAAGGTTGTGTGCATGTAACTTAAGTTACGCTAATATTAATCGACCCAAAGGAAGGTTAATATTTAACAAAATTACATGTGCAATTGTGGTAACAAACGCGTGACGATTATTCAATTTTACAAGTGAGCAATAAATAGGCCCAAAGGAAGATTTATTGTTGGACATATTTTTATTGTCAATCTTTAATTACTACAATACAATACCACTTACAAGTTAATATTTTGTCCAAAGATGAAATATCAATGGAGTGTCTAATATCTTGTGATGGGATTTACCTTTATTCAAAGTATTTTGTTTAGATTTGAAATGTTTTGAAACAAATAAATTCAGATTTTGGCTTTAGAATTTAATTAAGGATGTATAATATTTTAAATAGATTACTTGAAACCAAATGTCACCAGAGTGACTTCTTTTGTGTAGATTAGTTTATTTAAAATGTCAAGATGATTATATATTTTTGTGATTCATGCGTTTATTAATTGACCCAAATTAAGTTAATGTTTGGCAGAATTTAAATGACATCTATGGTGATATGTAACACCCCTAACCCGTATCCATCGTTGGAATAAGATTACAAGGCATTACCGGACTTATAACTCGTACCATCATACATTTCATGTTCAATTTTCAATCCAAACAAAAATCATTCAAATACAATCATATGGCCCCTAACATGAGCCCTCAAGGCCCAAAACACGCATTAGAAGTGGTTCGGGACTAAACCGATAGTAAGGGTCACACGCCTGTGTGCCCTGGCCATGTCTGTCACACGGCCAAGAGACACGCCTGTCTCTCAGGCCGTGTGGGCATTCGAAATGAGATCACATGGTAGTGTTCCAGCCCGTGTTCGACCCCATGTAACTCTTTGACTTGGCTCACACGGCCAGACCACACGCACGTGTCCAGGCCATGTGCTAGGTCGTGCCAAAACTAGAGGGTATACTGACTTTTGCCACAAGGCCAAGCCACATGCCTGTGTGAAAATAATAACTTGATTTTTGAATGGGACACACAGCCATGTATGTAACACCCAAAACCCGGCCTGGACGTTATGGGCAAATCTGGCAATGTCACATTGAAGTGTTTTTCTTAAAACAAGCTGTCGTTTAAAAACTCTCCTTTCTATTCAACCTCTTTTTATTATCTTTCGAAAACATGTCGTTCATTTCCAAAATGTGAATCATTATCAAGAAGTTATTTACTTCCAGAATGATATTAAATTTCCAAAGCGTCACTTGTCGCTGAAGCATTTAAAACAATTTGCGTATTTGTGTGAAATTTGTTATAACACCTGATTCTTTTGAAAACCTGATTACACCTACTTTTAGCAGTTATAAAACAGACCAGTAAAAATGTAACACCCCAAACCCGGCTTAGACGTTATGGCTGAATCAGGCGGAGTCACATTGGAGTGCTTTTCAAAAACTTGCTCTTGTTGATGAAAACCCATTTGGAAATTTAAGGCCTCTTTGTTAGATCTCAAATCATTCATTACTTTTTAAACTCTGTTTGTTGTAGAAGCATTTTAAAAGCATTGCGAAAACATAGTGTTTTTAAAACAGTTATCATTTTCGAAAATCGCGTTCTACGTTCAACAGATATAAGTCATAATAAACACAAAAACCCAAATTAAAAACAAGAAAATTAGAGAGACCTTATTACATAATTCAAAACCCAAAATGAAATCTAATAGCAAATAAAAGAAAACAGAAGAGTAGTGTGGCCATCTCTGAGTCCCTCACAGCACCGATCCGCCTAAGGATTACTTGAACAGTTAAAACAAATGGGTGAGTTTACGAAAACTCAGTGTGTAATCCCAATATCAAACAAACAGTGAATAACATAGTCTGGGCCTAAGCCCAGATCAATAATAGTCTGGGCCTGATCCCATTGTGGAACAGTAACAGTGTGGGCCTTAGCCCAATGCAGTAACAATGCAACACAAAAAATGCAACCCATCCCAATCCAGCCATCACACCGCTCCGTACCACCAACACTTCATGTGGGGACAAAGTCGACCCACCCAGCCAACACACCAATATCGCAACAAAGCTGCTAGTAATAATATCGCAGCAAAGCTGCCAGTTTCAGTATATGGGACAAAGTCATGAGTGGCAACACGAAGCCATCAATAGCGGTACAAAGCCATCAATAATGGCAAAAAGCCATCAATAGCGGCACAAAGCCATCAGTAGTGGCACAAAGCCATCAATAGTGGCACAAAGCCATCGATAGTGGCACAAAGCCATCGATAGCGGCACAAAGCCTTAAATATCATAGCAATTCTGCCAGTAATGGCAACACAATGAAGCTGCCAGTAATAGGCTTTAAGCCAATAGTAGGTCCACAGTCGTCTTGTGCGACCCGTGCAACCTTAGGTCCACAGTCATCTTGTGCGACCCGTGCGACCATATATGTACAGTACACTTCCTGAAAAATATATAAATCCATCCCCATGCAAAATATCATGTCATAAATCATATATATATGCAGAATGTCAAACTCAGAAAGAACAGTCAAATCATACCACAAATCAGTCATTTACCTTAAGGGGTAAAATAGTCATTTTACCCTATAGGGTATTTTGGTCATTTTACTTGCCTTGGGGTCTAGGTACTCTTATCGAATCATCAGAAGGTCTGCAGTCGCCTCGAGCGACTCATGTAACCATAACGGTTCTAACAGTATAAATGGGTCCAAGGCCCATCATGCGGTCCAAGTAGGCTCACACGGCTGTGTGGCCCATCAAGCCTAAAAATTACCACGACCATGCGAGCTACACAACCCGATCCAGTAATTACCATGTATAGTGGAATATATCCGTATGGAGCCCACACGGCCCATCGAGGCCCAAAACAGCCTAAGCCCATAAGAACGCCCATGGTGGCCTTTACATTCTTATGCCCATGATTCGTGGGCTTGGCTTACCACATGAGCGTTTGCACACCCATGTGGTCAAAAGGCCATTCTTTTTGTTTTTCGGCATTTTGGCATTTTGGCTTTTCAACTTTTGCCGTTCTACAGTCTATTCATTGTGTGAATACACACCTGCCTTGGAGTTGCAACCGAACCACTTCTGAAACGAGAACCAAACAAAAATCACAACCTTCCGTTGCTCTAACTCCACGTATCCTTCCAAAAACTTTATCTTCACAAGAACAGTTAACTAACTCATAAACATCTATAATCCCATATAGATATGTCTAAAACTTAAACCCTTACCAGTAGAGGAATTATCACTTGTAAAGGAAAAGTAATCGGCCTAACACCTAGCTTATAGAAATCGAGCCCCTAGCAACATTCGGTAAGATCACAGTATTAAAAGTCAATCATTAAGGTGAAAAAGAGAAGGAGTGGGAAGGTTACATTTGGCCCCTAGAAGAAGAAGACGACAAACCTTGAGAAGAAGACTTACCACTACCTAGCCAAGGCCCAAGCGTAGAAGTCGCCCGAAAAGTAGATGGATATTTGGCCAAGAACAATCCGACCAAGAGAAGAAAGAAGAGAAATGGAAAAAAGGATGTTCAGCTTTGAAGAATAAAGGACCCGAGATTCGGCCAACACAGTAGAGAAGCAAAGGAAATAGGAGGGAAGAGGAGGAAACAATTGATTAGGCAAAAACTCGAAAGTTGAGAAGGAGAGGAAGAGAAGTCAGTTGTTGTTTGTGAAGAACCAAAAATGAAAATAAGCAAGTGCCTGAATGCTCAAAATGAGAAATCCCAAGTCCCTTAGCAGAAATCGACTATTCAGAAAACAAAAGAAAAATACCAAAAACGCAAAAAGGAAAACGAAAGTGATAAATTGACCAAATGAGGTGTAGGAACCTTTGGCCAAATTCATCAGTGCCTAAAGTCCCCATTTGGCCAACTTCCCACAATAATTCAAACTCCTTCTTTTCCTCCACAAATCCCTCCCTAAAAATCATCCTTTATCTCCTCCTTGATTTACTCCACCCTCCTCTCCTTGACCAATTCAAATTCTATCTTGCAGAGTTTCAATCAGCTTCTATTTCTCACATGGCAAGAAAGCAAAATAAATACTCTTTTTACCTTGCCATGACTTGAACCTTAGACCTCAAAAGAAACATCCACATGACACATCCACTAGATCAATAGGCTCTTTATGTCATACCTTACCAAATTTTATTTATAACCCTACTGATCAAAGATAGGGGTTTTATCCCTAAAAAAAAAACCAAAATTTTTGTGAAAGCCAAGACTTGAACCCATGACTTCTCGGACACTTCCAGAGCATACAACCACTAAGCCAAACACTCAATTGTGTCACTTTCCTGCACGATTAAATCTTTATGTGCAGTCTCCTAACTGCACCCCTGCTTAAAACCTAATACTTCTAGGCCCAAATTTCAGGGCGTTACAAAAAATCCCAAATTTAAAATAAAAATCCAAAGAGACCATTATTACAGAAAAATACCCCAAAATAAAATTAAAATTACTAAAATAGAACGAAGTATATTGTGTGGCCACTGCCGAGTCCATCACCGCACCAACCTGCCTATGCCTGGGGATTACCTATATGGTCAAATTAGAAGGGTGAGTTTACGAAAACTCAATGTGTAATCCCTTATAAATCAAATAGAAAGAAGGCAAATACAGTCTGGGCCTAAGCCCTTTTCTGTAACAGTGACAATAACAGTTGGGGCTTTAGCTTATTTCAGTACAAAAACAATCGTGCATTTGGCCCTTGGCCCATTACAGTGTCAGTAACAAATCATACAACATACAAGTCCTACCCAGCCAGCCTCTACACTCCATCTCCGTCCAACCCTACACTCCTTGTGGCGATATAATCAACCCACCCATCCTTACACTCCAGCAAGTACCGAATTCGGCACTAGACAGTAGTTTGTAGCTGAGCTGCCAATAAATTAGGCTTGAGGCCTTTCAGTACACTTCCCCCGATCAATTAAACCCCCAACCCAATGCAATACAATATACATAAATGGCATGCTATAACATAAAATCATACATGTAATCAGGGAAAACAGTGTGTAACACCCCTAACCCCCACCCATCGTTAGACTAGGGTTAAAGGCATTACCGGACAAATCTAAACATCTTACATTCATTTCTGAATCACTATAGTATTATTGTCACTTATCATTACAAATTCCCTTACAAAGGTTTATGAGACCTTAAACATGCTTTAGAAAGGGGTCGAGACTAAACCGAGCACATACAATTTTTCTCATAAACTTAACAAAATTTTCAAAGTTATACAGTTCACACGCTCGTGTGCATTACACGAATTTAGACACGCCCATGTGTCTAAACCGTGGCAAAACAGAGCATACATACTGACATAACCACATGGCCAAAAGACAAGCTCGTGCCTTGGCCGTGGTCAAAACCAACTTGGGTCACACGGCCGACCACACGCCCATGTGTCTAGCCTGTGTACCCTTCAAAATGGCCACACACGCCCATGTATCAAGGTTGTATGCCTCACACAGCCACCAGACATGCCCGGGTGTCTAGGCTATGCTCGAGACTGACTCGAATAACTAAATCACAACAGACACACAGTCAAAACACATGCCCGTGTACTCGATCGTGTGGGGTGAAATTAAACTTGGTTAAAGCCACATTTCCCACCTATTTCAATCAAACCAAAACCACAACATTTTTGCATCATTTATAGGCAACCAAATCAACCATTTCATACATATTGCATAACATCCAAATACCATCCAGTTCACTACTCAATTCCACAACCTAAATATACCAAAATCATTAAAACTCACATAAGTTTTAAAAGTATAATCTCATCATCTTATCACCTATTTCATACCACAAAACTTGCCAATTCAACATCCTATATTTAAACTATCACATGAACATTATAAACATCACATTTCTTACTTATCAAACATACCAATTAGGCCAACTTAAGAGGTCATACATACCAATATTTACAAGCCAAGTCTCATGGTTACCCACAACACAAAACATACCAAAATGAAACTGGCCTATACATGCCATATACCAAGTATACAACTCACAAATGGTACCAAAATAGATGTCTGATAGTGTGAGTGAATTGCTGACGATCCCTAGATCCGAGCTAGCTTTATAACATTGTAAAATAGAGAACATTTCACATAGTAAGCTTTAAAGCTTAGTAAGTTCATACCATAAATAAACAACAATTTATAATATACGAAACATCAACTATTAAACACTTCGTAATTCATAATTCATCCATCAATTCTATTCTATCTCATATAGCATGTTCATACGAATTCATCAAGCTTCATACACATAGTATCATCTACCACATAGGTATCGAACATACCTGAACTTTCCCGTATAATTTCATTTCATTCTCACCTTTTGTTCAAATATATCAGTTCATTTGGGAGTCTTTCCATGCTTTAAGAATTCGCACACTTAGTGATCAGTGAATTTCCGAATCCGTAACAATCTCACACACTTAGTGTCATTTCAATAAATTAAAGCTATCTCGGTATCGCACACTTAGTGCCTCATATACTCGAAGCTATTCCAACACGCACACTTAGTGCCATTTGTAGCCAAAACTATTTCAAACCGCACACTTAGTGCCGAACATAGTCAATTATCATCATGCTCAAACCATAATCAAATATCTATATAATTTATGCATTTTCAAAGCATTAAAAAATATCTATAACATCATTTATCACGTACAAACTTACCTCGTACTCGGATTTGACGATTCAGATCGTTTACTCGATAATCTTCAATTTCCCTCGATCTAAATTCGAATTCCTCTTTTCTTGATCTATATGTATTGAAAATTAACCCTTTTATTCAAAAAATCATTCAATTCAATTCATATACACATATTTAGGGCATTGTACAAATTAGCCCTCACATTTTCACATTTTAACACTTTGGTCCCTATTTCACAAATTCAAAAAATACACATAATTTTTACAAACGCAAACACAACCAAATTTTCATATGGTCCTTATCAGCCCATATTTATCATTAACATTTCAACCCCTCAATTTACACTTTTCTCTATTTAATCCCTAATATGCATTTTTACTCAAAAAACACTTTACAAAACATGTGTATCAAGCACCAAGCTTTCATAATCCATCATTAAACATCATAAAACACATGAATTCATCAATGGAATCTTTCAAAATCATAATCAAATCAGAAATTTAGGCATAGGCTTGATAGAATGCAAAGCAACGATCACAAAAACATAAAAATCATCAAAAATTGAGCTCAAAACATACCTTAATCACTAATCTACTTGGTCGAACCCTAGCTTAAGCTTTCTTTTCTTTTCCTTTTGTATTTTTGGCTAACAAGGATGAATAAATCATCCATCAACATATTTTCTTTTATTATAACACATATTAATAATAATTTCCAATTATAACCTTTATTAAACCATATAAATATCACTTAATGGATGGTCATTAATGTCCATTAACCTTAGTTATGGTCTAATTGCATCATAAGGACCTCTCCTTTAATAAGACATAACACTTAAGTACTTTTAACTAATAGCTAGCCACTTTTATCTTTTACGCGATTTAGTTCTTTTTGCAAATTAATCACACAAACGATAAAATTTCCACGCGAAACTTCCACACATATCAATATATATATTATAAGTACCAAAAATAATAATAAAATAATTTTTTGACATCGAATTTGTGGTCCCGAAACTACTATTCTAATTAGGGTCTAAACCGAGCTGTTACAACTCTCCCACTTAGGGATTTTCGTCTCTGGATATTGTTTTCTCATAGCATCTTCGGGTTCCCACGTAGCTTCTTCAACCCCATGTCGATGCCACAACACTTTTACTAACGCTATTCTTTTATTTCTCAACTCTTTGATCTCACAAGCTAAAATCTGTATCGGTTCTTCTTTATTAGACATATCAGACTAAATTTTAACCTCAGTCGGGGAAATGACATGCGTAGGATCTGATCTGTATCTTCGTAGCATCGATACATGAAATATGTTACGTAGCTTTTCTAACTTAGACGGCACTGCTAATAGATAAGCCACTAGTCTGACTCGCTCTATGATTTCATACGGTCTAATGAACCTCAGATTCAATTTGCCTTTACAACCGAATCGAAGTATTTTCTTCTAAAGAGATACTTTTAAAAACACTTTATCCCCGTTCTGATACTCAATATCTTTTCTTTTTAAATCTCCATACGATTTCTGACGATCCGCATCTCCTTTCAGACTATCCTATATTACTTTCACTTTTTCTTCTGTTTCTCTGATCAAATCAACCCCGTGAATCTTATTCTGACTAAGCTCTGTCTAGTACAACAGTGTTCGACATTTCCTACTGTATAAAGCCTCATAAAGAGCCATTTTGATACTCGATTGAAAGCTATTATTTTATTCAAATTCAATCAATGACAAGTATAATTCCCATGTACCTTCAAACTAGAGAATACAACATCTCAACATATCCTCGAGTATCTGAATAATCCATTCAGATTGACCATCCGTCTGTGGGTGGAAAGCAGTGCTAAAATGTAGTTTCATACCTAATGCATCTTACAGTTTCTTCCAAAATTGTGATGTAAACCTTGGATCTCTATCTGAAACAATAGAAATAGGTACTTCATGTAATTTCACAATCTGAGAAATATACAACTAAGCAAGCTTATCAAGTGAATAATCTGTACGAACCGAAATGAAATGAGCCAATTTAGTAAATCTATCCACAACAACCCAGATTGCATCTTTCCTACTCAGTGACAGAGATAAACCCGATACAAAATCCATCATGATTTTGTCACATTTCCACTCAGGAATCATAATCTGTTGAAGCAACCCAAACGGAACCTGATGTTCAGCTTTAACTAGCTAACAAATTAAGCATTCCGAAACAAATTCTGAGATATCTCTTTTCATACCATGGCACTAATAAAGTTGTTTCAGATCATTATACATTTTAGTACCACCTGGATGAATAGATAACTGACTGCTATGAGTTTCATTGAAAATCATATGAATGAGTTTCATTTAAAATCATCTGAATCAACTCTGAATTTCTCGAAACACATATTCGTTCTCTGAATCTCAAACAACCTTCAATATCAACTCGAATTTCTGAATCAGTATTCAAATCACACTGAGCCCGTTTTGCTAACAATTCATTATCAACCTTCTGAGCTTCGTAAATCTGCTGAATAAATAATGGTTTTACTTTCAACTCAGCTAAAACCGAACCAGCATCAGACAAAGTTAACTGAGTATTTATCGCGTGCAATGCAAACAATGATTTTCGACTTGGCTTTTCCCAGATGGTAGTCAATTACAAGCTCATAGTCTTTTAACAGCTCTAACCATCTTCATTGTTGTAGATTCAAATCTTTCTGAGTCATGAGATATTTCAAACTTTTATGATCAGAATAAATGTGACATTTCTCACCAAACAGATAATTGCGCCAAATCTTCAAAGCAAATACAATTGCAGCTAACTCAAGGTCATGCGTCGGATAGTTCTTTTCGTGTGGCTTCAATTGTCTCGAGGCATAAGCTATGAATTTGCCTTTCTGCATCAAAACACAACCTAAACCGTTCAACGAAGCATCACTGTAGATCACAAATTCTTTACCCGATTCTGGTTGTACTATCACTAGAGCTTCAGTCAAAAGGGCTTTCAATTGATCAAAGCTTTTCTGACACTTTTCAGACTATTCAAACTTCACATCTTTCTAAAGCAGTTTCGTCAACGGAGTCACCAATCATTGAAAAGCCTTTTACGAACCGTCGATGATAACCAACAAGTCCCAGAAAACAGCGGACTTCAGAAACATTTCTCGGAGGCTTTCAATCCAAAATAGTCGAAATCTTGCTCGAATCAACTCAGATACCAGGTACCGACACAACATGTCCCAAAAAACTGACTTCTTGTAACCAAAATTCACATTTGCTAAGCTTCGTATATAGTTGCTTATCTCGCAAAGTTTGTAGCACTATTCTCAGATGTTCGCCATTCTCAATTTCATCACGTGAATAAATCAAAATGTCATCAATGAATACAACGACAAATCAATCTAATTACGGTCTAAAAATTCTGTTAATCAAATCCATAAATACAGCTGGTGTATTTGTTAATCCAAAAGGCATAACTAAAAACTCATAATGTCCGTACCTCATTCGAAAAGCAATTTTCAGAATGTTTGAATCTTTTACTCGCAAATAATAGTATCCTAATCTCAGATCTATCTTTGAAAACACTGTAGCTCCTTTCAACTGATCAAACAAATCATCTATCCATGGTAAAGGATATTTGTTCTTGATCGTCACTTTATTGAGCTGTCGATAATCAATGCACATTCTCATAGTTCCATCTTTCCTTTTCACAAACAAAACTAGTGCACCCCAAGGAGAATAACTTGGTCTAGCAAAACCTCTATCCATCAATTTTTGCAACTGAGCTTTCACCTCTTTTAACTTTGTCAGGGCCATTTTATACGGAGCTATCAAAATTGAAGTAGTTCCTAACATTAACTCAATACCAAACTCAGCTTCTCGGATCGGAGGTAAACCCAATAACTCATCAGGAAATACATATGGATATTCACAAACAATTGGCACTGATTCAATCTTCTTTTCAATCACTTTCGTGTCAAGTATATAGGCTAAATAAGCTTTGCAACCCTTTCTCACATATTTCTGAGCTAGCATCACTGAAATCATTGCCGGCAATCCGTTCAAACCATCTGATTCAATTCAGATAATCTCATTACTCTGACATCTCAAATTAATCATCTTTTGTTTACAATTTACAACCGCATCATGCAACGTTAGCCAATCCATACCCAGAATTATGTCAAACTTGTCAAATGGTAACAACATCAAATCAATCAGAAAACAATTACCTCGTATCATCAATGGACAATTCTTGCACACTTCATCAACCAATACACACTTGCCTAAGAGGTTAGATACTCTAATTACAATTTCAATAGACTCTACAAGCAAAGTGTTACTGGATACTAAATTCATGCATATATATGAATGAGTAGACCCTGGATCTATCAATACAATAACTTTAGTATCATAGAAAGTAAAAGTACCGATAATAACATTTGGAGATGACGCTTCTTTACGTGCTCGAATAGCGTAGGCTCGTGCAGGTGCTCTAGCATTAGATCTAGCTACAGTATCTCGCTCACACCTCTACCACCACTTGTATTTTCTGTGTTTCTCGGTGGTCTACCTCTAGCTGCAGTGTTACTCGGTCTCGTGTTCTGAGCTTTATCTTTTTCAGCTAGCTCTAGGCAATCTTTTATAAAGTGATCTCATGAACCACAACTATAACAAGCTCGGTTATTACTTTTTCCCCAGCACTCTCCAAAATACCGTATTCTACATTGTTAACACTCAGGCTTAACATCTTTTATGTTGCCAACGCTCGATACTGATGTGGCTTGAGCTTTAGAATTAGTGTATTGCTTCCCGCAATCTCTATTCTGATATCCTGTTGAAGTTGTCGATCGATTAAAGTAATCTCTTGATTTCTTCGACGAGGAATGATAATATTTATTCATCAATCTCTTCCTCGAACCTCTCACCTCTCCATCAACTTTTCTCTTTTCTTTGCTGAGGTCCTCATCTTTACAAGCCCTCTTAACCAGTACTACAAATTCTTTCAACCCAAGTATTCCAACTAACATCTTTATATCTTCGTTCAATCCATCAACAAATCTTTTGCACATAATCTCTTCAGTAGACACGTATTCCCGAGCATACTTGCTCAAACGTAAAAATTCTCTTTCGTATTCTATAACAGTCATCTGACCCTGTTTCAACTCTAAAAACTCTTTATTTTTCTGATCGAGGAATCTCTGGCTTATGTACTTCTTTCGAAACTCGGTCTGAAAGAATTCCCAAGTAACTCGTTCTCTGGGAACCATCGATGTCAACATTTTCCACCAGTGATATGCATTATCTCTAAGCAAGGATACTACACATTTAATACATTCGTCTAGAGTATAGGACAACTCATTGAATACTCTAATAGTGTTCTCAAGCCAGAACTCAGCCCTCTTGGCATCATCATCAACCGTAGCCCGAAACTCTTCAACTTTGTGTTTACGAATCTTATCAACATGTGGCTTACTCATTTGAATCAGATCTATTACTTGTGGCACAACCAGGACTTGTTGAGGAACAGGTGAGGGTGGAGGTTGTTGAGCAGCCAGATTTGTTCGTACGAACTTCGTGAATCACTCAGTCATCATTTGGAAGAAGGCTTGCTTGGCATTTCCTCCCTGACTACTAGATATTGGCCTAGATACGACCGGCGCTGCCCCTTGAGCGAGAGCGAGTGCATTGCTCTCAATATCATCAGCTATCGCTCGTTCAGGATCCATTTACTATATGGAAAATAGATTTCAATTGTCAAGAATCATCACACTATCGCAGTTCATATATATGGCATGTATAGCTAGACTCACATACGCTACGTTCATCCTAGAATCGACTAAATCGTAGCTCTGATACCAATCAAAGGTAACACCCCTAACCCCCATCCATCATTGGACTAGGGTTAAAGGCGTTACCGAACAAATCTAAACATCTTGAATTTATTTCTAAATCACTATAGCATTATTGTCACACATCATTACAAAGTCCCTTACATAGGTCTACGAGACCTTCAACATGTTTTAGAAAGGGGTCGGGACTAAACCAAGCACATATAATTTTTCTCAGAAACTTAACAAAATTTTCAAAGTTCTACAGGTCACACGCCCGTGTGAACAGGCCGTGTGCCTCACACGGCTTTAGACACGCCCGCGTGTCTAAACCATGACAAAATAGAGCATTCATACTAACTTAACTACACGGCCACAAGACACGCCTGTGCCTTGGCCATGGTCAAAACTAATTTGGGTTACATGACTGACTACATGCCCATGTGTCTAGCCCGTGTACCCTTCGAAATGGCCACACACGCCCATATATCAAGGCTGTGTGCCTCACACGGCCACCAGGCACGCCAATATATCAAGGCCATGTGCCTCACACGGCTTTAGACACGCCCGCGTGTCTAAACCATGACAAAACAGAGCATTCATACTAAATTAACCACACGGCCACAAGACACGCCTGTGTACCTTGGCTGTGGTCAAAACTGACTTGGGTCACACGACTAACTACACGCTCGTGTGTCTAGCCCGTGTACCCTTCGAAATGGCCACACACGCCCATATATCAAGGCTGTGTTCCTCACACGACCACTAGACACGCCCAGGTGTCTAGGCCATGCTCGAGACTGACTCGAATAACTAAATCACAATAGACACAGTCAAAACACATGCCCGTGTACTCAATCGTATGGGGTGAAATTAAACTTGATTAAAGCCACATTTCCCACCTATCTCAATCAAACCAAAACCACAACATTTTTGCATCATTTATAGGCAACCAAATCAACCATTTCATACATATTGCATAACATCCAAATACCATCCAGTTCACTACTCAATTCCACAACCTAAATATACCAAAATCATTAAAACTCACATAAGTTTTAAAAGTATAATCTCATCATCTTATCACCTATTTCATACCACAAAACTTGCCAATTCAACATCCCATGTTTAAACTATCACATGAACATTATAAACATCACATTTCTTACTTATCAAACATACCAATTAGGCCAACTTAAGAGGTCATACATACCAATATTTACAAGCCAAGTCTCATGGCTAACCACAACGCAAAACATACCAAAATGAAACTGGCCTATACATGCCATATACCATGTATACAACTCTCAAAATGGTACCAAAATAGATGTCTGATAGTGTGAGTGAATCGCTGACGATCCCTGGATCCGAGCTAGCTTTATAACACTGTAAAATAGAGAACACTTCACACAGTAAGCTTTAAAGCTTAGTAAGTTCATACCATAAATAAACAACAATTTATAATATACGAAACATCAATTATTAAACACTTAGTAATTCACAATTCATCCATAAATTCTATTCTACTCATATAACATATTCATACGAATTCATCAAGCTTCATACACATAGTATCATCTACCACATAGGTGTCGAACATACCTGAACTTTCCCGTATAATTTCATTTCATTCTCACCTTTCGTTCAAATATATCAGTTCATTTGGGAGTCTTTCCATGCTTTAAGAATTCGCACACTTAGTGATCAGTGAATTACCGAATCCGTAACAATCTCTTCCATGCTTTAAGAATTCGCACACTTAGTGATCAGTGAATTGCCAAATCCGTAACAATCTCACACACTTAGTGTCATTTCAATAAACTAAAGCTATCTCGGTATCGGACATTTAGTGCCTCATATAGCTGAAGCTATTCCAACACGCACACCTAGTGCCATTTGTAGCCAAAGCTATTTCGAACCGCACACTTTGTGCCGAATATAGTCAATTATCATCATGCTCAAACTGTAGTCAAATATCTATACAATTTATGCATTATCAAAGCATTAAAACACATCTATAACATCATTTATCACGTACGAAATTACCTCGTACTCGAATTTGATCATTCAGATCATTTACTCGATAATCTTCAATTTCCCTCGATCTAAATCTGAATTCCTCTTTTCTTGATCTATATGTATTTAAAATTAACCTTTTTATTCAACAAATCATTCAATTCAATTCATATACATATATTTAGGGTATTTTACAAATTAGCCCTCACATTTTCACATTTTAACACTTTAGTCCCTATTTCACAAATTCACAAAATACACATAATTTTAACAAACGCAAACACAACCAAAATTTCCTTTGGTCCTTAGCAACCATATTTATCATTTATTTCACATTTCAACCCCTCAATTTACACTTTTCTCTATTTAATCCCTAATATGCATTTTTACTAAAAAATCACTTTACAAAACTGTGTATCAAGCACCAAGCTTTCATAATCCATCATTAAACATCATAAAACACATGAATTCATCAATGACATCTTTCAAAATCATAATAAAAATTAGAAATTTAGGCATAGGGTTGATAGAACACAAAGCAACGATCACAAAAACGTAAAAATCATCAAAAACTGAGCTCAAAACATACCTTAATCACCAATCTACTTGGCCAAACCCTAGCATAAGCTTTCTTTTCTTTTCCTTTTGTATTTTCAGCTAACAAGAATGAATAAATCATCCATTAACATATTTTCTTTTATTATAACACATATTAATAATAATTTCCAATTATAACCTTTATTAAACCATTTAAATATCACTTAATGGATGGTCATTAATGTCCATTAACCTTAGTTATGGTCTAATTGCATCATAAGATCCTCTCCTTTAATAAGATATAACACTTAAGTACTTTTAACAAATAGCCAGCCACTTTTATCTTTTACGCGATTTAGTCCTTTTTGCAAATTAATCACACAAACGATAAAATTTCCACACAAAACTTCCACACATATCAATTTACATATTATAAATACCAAAAATAATAGTAAAATAATTTTCTGAACTCTGATTTGTGGTCCCGAAACAACTATTATGACTAGGGTCTAAACCGTGCTATTACACAATGTTAAATCAGTGGAACATTATCGTGCTTGTTCATATATAACATACAGCCATTTCAGTCAATTAGGGGTCTAGGTACGCTTATCGACTGTACAATAGGTCCACAGTTGACTTGGGCGACCCATGCAACCTTAGCAGCCACTCAATGAAAATGGGCCCATAGGCCCATATTGATGCACTTGTTGGCCCACACGCCCGTATGGCCCACACGGACCAAATGGCCTAATAATCCCACACACATGTGTGGTTCAGTCGTGTGGGGCCCATATGCCTATAGGGCCCACACTGCCCAATTCAGCCTGGCCCATGAATCGTACATGTCCTGCCTCATCGACCACATGCCCATGTCTGATCTCACAGCCTACCACACGAGCGGTTGTACGCCCGTGTGGCGTCAACTTTCATGTTTTTTGGTTTTTTGCCAATTTCCATTCCTAGAGTCGTGTTTACACACCTGATTTCGAAAAATACGAACACAATCCTCGAGCACTCTGAAACCTGTGTTCAACCATGATCACACAATTAATCACACCTCAAACAAATTTAAAACAGTCCCTATTCCAACACTTATGGACTTGATCGACAACCACTTACATTGTCTGAACAACCTAAGCCCTACTCACTTAAACCGTTGGAAAAGAATGATCACAAGCTCCTCGATTAATTCCTGTAATTTCAGTTGAAACCCCTATTACAAGAATATTTACAAGAATAGTCTAAGACAGAACGAGTACCACTTACCGAAAGGGCAAACCCGTAGAATAGAAATGGAACATTAATTTGGCAAAGAGCAGGATAGACCGAAAACACAAGGTAAGGGGAACACCTGAAGTTTCGGCAACTTCAAGAGAGAATTGGAGAGAAAGACAACAACAATAAGGAATTCCGACTAAAACAAACAGAAAAGAAAAGGATAGAGAGGGAACAAATCAGTAGGTAGAGGGGAAAGCACTCAAAAATACGACAGCAACACAGGGAGATTAAAGTCAAAGGAAAAAATGAAAAGGGGTGAGGGAAAGAGGGATAGAATTTGGTTATAGAGGCAGAGAGCAAAAAAAAAAAAAGAAAAGAAAAGAAAGATGGTAGAGGAGGGAGTAACGTTAGAAAAGAAAGAGGGAGAGGGATAGCCGAACTTGCAAATACAGTTTAAATGTGCTCAAACTCCTCCCTCCTTAATTTCCTCACCAAAATCCCTTAATCTTCTTCCCAAAACCGTCCACCCTTCCCTCAACCACCAAATTCAAATTCCACTAGAATTCTTTAGTGTTTCAGTCAAACCACAACACTCCCATGGCACCAGCAGTAAAAATAACTTCTATGATTGCATTAGTAATCTAATTCTAGACCTCCTGCTCATCTGCACTCTATTTAACCACCAGACCAATAGGCCCATTCTGCTATATTTTATCAACATTTATATAAGGCTACTAACTAGAGATAGGGGCTTATTCATTTAAAAGAAAAAATTGCCCAAGCTAAGGCTTAAACTTGAGACCTCTCATATACTTCCTAGAACACCTAACCACTGAAGTAGATACACACTTGTGTAACAAAAACATCCGAAAATAATTATAAAGGATTTTGGGGTGTTACAGTGTACCCTGGCCATGTGTCACACACAGCTGAGACACATGTCCGTGTCTCTACTCGTGTGGACAAAAATAAGATATGTTTCAAGCCACATCTCTCACCCAATCTTGCATACACCTAAACCAACTCAAAACACATATGACCATATCATCAAATGGTATTAAAACTCATATAAACAAAGTTCAATTCATGATATACCAATACCATCAATCACAAGACACACAAGTACCATAATATGCCATTAAATCTCATACAAAAATCACATTCGCTATTCATCAATATGGTCACATTCATTTAAGGCATCATTTTACTTACAACCACAAGCATGCAAACTCCAAATTCAGCCATTGGTACCATCATTACCAATTTACAACAAGACGTTCACCAAAAAATATAAACCACATCGCAAAAGGGCTTTTACACACACATATATATACCAAGATAAGCCAAATCACATGGCTATTCACAACCCAAATTACACATCATTTAAAAGCCAAATCAAATGGCTAAAATCCATCATTAATAAAACATGTAGGCTATCATTAGCCAAAATGACCTATACATGCCATTATAACCAAAATTATAAAACCATGAGTATCACAATAGCAGATAGATAGTGCGATGATGTCTCCGTGACCTTTCAACCCGAACGAGCTTTTGATATATATAAACACAAAGCAATTAACATAAAGTAAGAATAAAATGCTTAGTAAGTTCATAATTCAAAGAAATAAAGCTTATAACTTCACTTTACAAGCATAATCCATTTAGCCAATTCAATATGTCTTAGCCTTAGCCTAAACAACATTAGCCTTTCAATTTTAGTTATCACATAAACTAGCAAATCATCTCAAAACATCATAGCATAAGTATGCCCACTACTTAGTGCATTCACATTTTCAAATATGTGTTTAAGCATATTTGGATCATCTAATGACTCATACTCTTTCCATGCTCTCGATAGCAATTCAAATCAAAGAATCTACCAATCTTTACCTTTTTCTCATATTCGTTGAACGACAATTTCATTGAGTAAAACAGAGCATAGCACAACTCAATTTGGCCCAATAGCCTAACACATAATCATCAACCAAGTTTACCGTGTATTCACATATCATAAATATATATATATATGTATATACCATTTCCACGCACTTCAAGTACATATCTGTACTAGTTCGTATCGAACTGATATAACCTTATACTTGAACTATACCTATTGAACCATTTCCATGTAAATACCTGTACCATCTCATATCATTCTCATACTCAATCACATTTTTCATTTACCCATTGACTTTGGATTTGTGGTCCTGAAACCATTGTTCTGATTTTACTGAAAACGGGTTGTTACATGATAAATGTGTGACAATTATAAGGTATTTTCTGTGAGAAATAAGTTAATCAAAAGATTGATTCATTATTTGACAAAATTTATTGTCAATGTTTAATTTCTACAACAAGGGTATTACTTATGAATATTAATGTTATGTTTGGTATCTTGAGATTGGATTATCCACTATTTTAAATTTATTGTTTACTTATGAATATTCATGTGAGCTTGTTGTTATCTATTTTGTTTTATGTTTAGTTAGCTCATCTTCAGCTGCCACAATATATGCTAATATAAATTCTATGTCCATGCTTGATGGGACTAACTTCAAGGAATGGAAAAAGCACTTACTTATAGTGTTTGGTTGTATGGACATAGACCTTGTACTAAGGGAAGAACAACTTACACCTGTAACACCCCGCGTCCAAGTTCGATGCTGGAACAAGGTACGAAGCATTACCGAACTTAAACATACACATTCATGCAAAAATCGGGCCATAAAATCTCTTTTAATTCAAAACCTTTCAAACACATGCATGTCGTCCCTTATTTTGGTCTACGAAGCCCAAAATATTCATCGGAATCGATTCGGGACTAAACCAAGAACTTTGAGAAGTTTCAGGAAAACTTAGAAAGTTTGCCCATGAAACAGGGTCACACGCCCGTGTGGACTTAGGGACATGCCCATGTGCCTTTGGAACGCCCGTGCCCTTAGGCCGTGTAACTCTCTGTTTTTGACGTTAGAATGCACATCGAACAACACGGTCGGGCCACACGCCCATGTCTCCAGGCCGTGTCCCTCACTTGGTTGAGACACACAGCCGTGTCTCAACCCGTGTGGCAAACATTTAGGCTATTTTCCAAGCCTTCATGTTACCCATAATCTCTTGCAACCTTATGCACATCAAAATCGCAAATCATTGCATCATATTAGTGATTAAACACTCTTTATTAAGACATATCCTTAACATTAACCTGTCCTCTTACAAGTAATACATCTATTCATGCAATACCAAGTCTAGATTTCTTATTTCACATCCATAAGACTTGTCATTTTGATGACCACTTTTACCATTATGCTATGGTTACCAACTTATCCATCAAGCACTCAAGTTCAATCCTTATCACGTTGTGCCTATAACGTGCGATTACTGCATGGCTATGACCACCTCAATTGGTTATAGAGTATACATCCAACACACATGTCATATTACTAACCATGCATGGCAAACAAACATAATCACCTTATAAACATTAGACATGACATGAATAGCTAGGCTTACAACCCAAAATCAATATGAGCCATATCTCATGGCCATATACATATAACTCAATTTAAGCCAACGCATTTGGCCAAAGAAAAATAATACATGTCAATCAACTAGATCCCTATACATGCCACTCACTTGAAATTTCTAATATATGCTTCATTATTCCAAAAGTAGTGACTTGATAGTGTGATGTTGTCTCCGACGATCTCCAACCCCGAACTAACCTAAAAACACTAAAGAAAAGGAAGGAAGTAAGCTTTATAGCTCAGTAAGACCGTATGAAAGTAATAAGCAATTTATCAACTTGCTTCTCATGGTAATACAACCCTATTTGCATTTTTACTCATGTTCCAGTCAAGTTGTTTTCTCGAGTCATAGTCACCAAATTATTTATATCTAGAGCTACGAAACTCCAAATTAAGTTCCACTAATTTTCCCTGAAACTAGACTCAAATATCTTATTACCATAAAATTTTAAGAATTTTTTGTTTAGCCAATTAGAACAGTTTATTCCTTAAATTTACCCTTTTTCGCTGTCTGACAATTCTGACCCCTCTTCACTAAATATTAATTATCTCATAATACAGGACTCAGATGATGTTCCCGTCTATTTCTATTGAAAATAGACTACTTACGAATTCTAAGCATATAATCATAACTCATAAATATTTTTCTAAAATTTTCAATTATTTTCTCAAATCAGAATAGGGGATTTCAAAGTCATTCTGACTCTGTCTCACAACAATTAAAATATTTCATAATATGAAACTCTTTTGCTTACACCATTTCTTCTATGTGAAATTAGACTCATTAGGATTTAATTTCATATTTTATTCAGCCTCTAACTGAATTTTCACAATTTTTGGGGGATTTTTAAAATCAGACTATGGCTGCTGTCCAAAACTATTTTAGTGTAAATTAATGACACTACCATATTAATTCATTTTCACCACATTGGTAAGGGTACATATTCATACATCATTATTATACACCTATAATCACAAGGTCATCACAAAACCATTCTCATAAGCATGAATTACCTATTTACATCTTCACCAAATGTGCATCATAAACTGAAATCATTTCTCATGAGCTTGGCATATGTACCTGTGTTACTCAACATGCTTATATTCATTCCTTACTAATCATATAACATGAATTGAATTCACATCTCATCAATTTCATTTAAGTACCTGTACCACTCATAATATGGTCATAACCTTTCTCATTTAGCTTAAACCGTAACCCTCATCGTTAAACCATTCAGAACACTACCGGATATTCAATAAGCCTCAAACGTGGGGTAGAATGCCGATGCCATGTCCCAGACATGGTCTTACACTGATTATCGAAATCGAGGCTGACTCCATGTCCCAGACATGGTCTTACACTAGCTCTCGCATATTTGTGCCGATGCCATGTCCCAGATATGGTCTTACACTGGCTCTCATAATGTGGCCGATGCATGTCCCAGACATGCTTACACTTGCACACAAATAACTCGAATGTCATGGCATGAGTATCCGAATTGTTTCTTAAGGTTCAAACGGGAATTTTACTATCTCAATATTCATCACACATAATCATTTCCACAACCAAGCAAGTCATGCTATATCAATTTAAACACATTTAATAACAATGTAGTTGTATTATTTACATACAACTTACTCATTTCAATGGAATATCATATTCCATCAAATCTCCAAGCATTCAATCAACACATAAATGTTATTTACATTTGACATCACTTTCTCATATACAATATCATCAACATAGAACTTTAACACAATCATGGCAAGACAGATTTTCAAGTATAATAACAATGAAATAAATATCATGCTCATTTAATCACACGGACTTACCTCAAATACAATTTCGACTAATTATTCTCTTTTTGTCTTTAACCACGCACTTTCTCGATTTAAGCCCAAATCTCGATTTTCTTGATCTAACATGATGAGTTCACTCATTTAATCACTAAATAAATTTTAACAATCAAAATTCACATTTCTGGAAAAATGACCATTTTGCCCCTAGACTTTCACAAAATGACCATTTTACCATTAGGCCCGGAAATCAATTTTTATCGAATTTCCTTATTAGCCAAGCCTAACCGGCCAATTATTACTCTTATGAAAACCCCAAATTTCCACTATTCCACACAATTACAGCCTATTTTATAACTTTTACAAAATGACCCTTTTAGGTGTTTTCCATGAACATCCTTTCACAAAAGTTGTTTATTATACAACCGAGACTCATTTTCTTCCATAAAAATTCAGCAAACAACTTAAATCCTTTCATCGAAAATCCCTAGACTATCAATCATTTCACAAAATAGTCCCCCCCCATTAGCTAGTTCACGCTACAAGGGTTCCAAAAGTACAAAAATTATCAAAAATAGGCATCTAAATCACTTACTTGTAAGGGTTATAAGTTGCTGAAATTTTTGAGCTTGCAAAACCCCTTCTTTCCTGGCATTTTTGGTGGGGAAGAAGGAAGATGAAAATATGACAACAATTTTTTTCTTTTTTTTTATTTTATTACCAAAAAAGTCACCTAATGCACATCAACTTTGACTTTTCAACCTTTTTTTGTCTCTTTGATCAGCCACTAAAATATTTATGGTCTATTTACTCAATAAAGACCCTAATTTAATGTTCTATAGCTATTTGATACCTTTAGCTAGCAAAACAAAACTTTTTCCCTTTAAGCGATTTAATCCTTTTTCGCAATTAAGCATGAAATCGCTAAAATTATTTCACCAAAATTTTCATGCACTCATATGACCATGCTATATCACATAAAATATCATTAAAAATAATATCTCCGGCCCCAGAATAGTTGTTCCAGAACCACTATTCCGACTAGGCCCAAAATCAAGCTGTTACAATTCTCCCCCACTTAGGGACTTTCATCCCCGAAAGTCTTACCAAGAAAGTGGTTTGGTTTCTCACATAAACTTCTCTTTCTCACAATCATTGCTAAAGAAATTTTACTCTTCTGTACTGTAACACCCCGAACCCGAGTCCGTTGCCGGTGTCGGACACGAGGGGTTAACAAGCCAAACCCACTTATAGCACCGACCAATTTGACATTTCCAGGCAAGCTGGAAAACTGCGTCACTGTCGCCTTAAAAGGCATATCTCGAGTTACAAAAGTCAGAAACTGATTCTGTAAATTTTCCCTGAATTTAGACTCATATATACATCCCTGGATTTATTTCTAGAATTTTTGGTCGGGCCAATTGGTACAGTTTATTAGTTAAAGTCACCCATGTTACAGGGGTTGACTACACTGACCTTCGTGCGTTACAACTGGAATATCTCCCTGTACAAGGCTTCAATGCTGATGTCGTTTATTTCTAATGAAACTAGACTCAAAAAGGAATCTGTACATATAAGGCATGACTTCTAATTCCTTCTGGATAATTTGTGGTAAATTTTCAAAGTCAAGATAGGAGATCCAGAAACCGTTCTGGCCCTGTCTCACGAGAACTTTAATATCTCTTAGTAAACTGATCATATGATCGTTTCGTTACTTTCATAGGAAAATAGATCCATCAAGGTTCGTTTACATAATTTATTCACTATTTAATACCATTCCTACTATTTTTAGTGATTTTTCACATTCACGTCACTGCAGCTGGCAGCATCTGTTTTTAAGGTAGGCCTTACCTAAATTGTAGTCTCTATGGACCAACTATAGTCTTGTCATACATAGGTCCACTTATGATCATATTTAGCCATTCCAATGGCTGATCATGTGACTAACACTCCCATTCCAATCCATAATCACATCATGAGACCATATATAAATACAAACCACAAATTCGAATGGTCTAATGCCATACCCCACCTTTACGAGCCATTTTCGCATGGCCGTACACATATACATCACAAAGATACTTGAAAACAACCAAGGGTAGTCCTATACATGCCATATCCAAAATTCAACTAAAGGAGTACCAAAAGGGCTTTGATAGTGTGGTTGACTTCGACTTCGATGATCCCGAATCCGATCGCTAACAAGCAAAATCTATAAAACAGAGAGCCAAAGCAACGGGTAAGCATTTTTATGCTTAGTAAGTCTCAAGTAATGAAATCGGCTTTGACTAAAGCATTACATTCACATAGCCAAATGAATCACTTTATTAATACACATTCACATAATCGTACCTACTTCACACTTCATCAATATATACATTCACAAGATATCAACCCATTTCAAGAGCTGAAAATTAGTTAGTCGATTGAGCGAATATTATTTCAAACGTGTCGACTTTTCCATTGCACATGTAAACATACCTTATCCTTTGGGCTTTTCGAGCGTACTAATTGGATTTATTACAGCAACCAACGCTCACCTTCAACCCAAGCTTCTTGAATACAACCGGATATAACCACACGCATACGAATGCCCTCGGGTCTTAGCCGGATATAACGACTTGCACAAATGCCTTCGGTATTAGCCGGATATAACAACTTGCACAAATGCCTTGGTATTAGCCGGATACAACTTGCACAAATGTCTTGGTATTAGCCGGATATAGTCACTAGCACAATTGCCTTGGTCTTAACCGGATATAATTACTAGCATAAATGTCTTGAGGACTTAGCCGGGTATCATTCAAATGCTCATGCACACATAAATCAATAATCATTACACATCCATATTTCATTTTCGTTACTAAGGCTCGAACACAAACATATCACTAGCATAATTGCCTTGGGACTTAGCCGGGTATCATTCAAATACTCATACACACATATATCAATAATCATTACACATCCATATTTCATTTTCAGTTACTAAGGCTTGAACACAAACATATCACTAGCATAATTGCCTTCGGGACTTAGCCCGGGTACCATTCAAATACTCATACACACATATATCAATAATCATTACACATCCATATTTCATTTTCGTTACTAAGGCTCGAACACAAACATATCACTAGCATAATTGCCTTGGGACTTAGCCCGGTACCATTCAAATACTCATACACACATATATCAATAATCATTACACATCCATATTTCATTTTAGTTACTAAGGCTCGAACACAAACATATCACTAGCATAATTGCCTTCGGGACTTAGCCCGGGTATCATTCAAATACTCATACACACATATATCAATAATCATTACACATCCATATTTCATTTCACATAATTCAAGTAGGGTCATTACTCGAAGACTTACCTCGGATGTTGTCGAACGGCTTCAACGGTTATTCGATCACTTTTTCCTTTCCTTTATCCAATTGTGGCCCTCTAAGCTCTTGAGCTAATTCAAACAATTTCAACTTATTAAAGTCTCACTTGCTAGCCTTGGCGAATACACATATCATTGACCCAACATCACATAACTAAGCACTTTAGTCAATTTTCTTTAATTTCGCACACATTCGGCCTTAGCTCACATCAAGGTAGCCGATTACCTAATTCAAGAATAGGCATCATTATGCTTGCCTCTAACCGAATGCATGCACAACAATTCCCCTATTGTGGCGAATATGCATGTCCATGTTAGCCAATTTTATACTTCAAAACCGAAACATCATCACATATAAACATATACCAAAACACAAATTTTACCTATCATGCAACAAGCAAAAATCGCACTTATGAGCATACCATGGCCGAATACATCACACACCATCCCTTTCAATTTTTGGTCATGGTTAAACATAGAACTCCATGTCTTACTTAAGAATGCTAAGAGAAAATTCAAGAGTAGTCAATCCATCATTACATGCATCATCAACAAGCTTCATATTTAGCATGCAATGGCTTTAACACAATATCAACCTTGGCCAAATACCATTTCCATGGCATAACAAGGATTTGAACCATGGCTAACATGAACATCAAGTTAGCAACTAAAACATGCATGAATCTCATGACACAACCTCATACATACCTTAATCTTGATGCAAGTATAGCCAAATCTCCTTCTAGATCTCTTCTAAACCAAAAATGGAGCAAAATCCTCCCTTTTCCCTTAGTATTTTCAGCCAAAGAATTGAGAATGGATGAACAAATTTTCTCCTTTCTTTTCCTCTACTCACGGCAACAAGGGGCATCCATCCATTTTTTTGTCAACCTTTTCTTTAATGCTAACACATTATTTAATTGCTCCCAACATGCCTCACTAACCCAACATGTTGGAAACATGTTTTCCTTTGCCCATCACACCCATCTTGGCCGGCCACTATAGAATAATTTGGGCAATTTTGACATGCAAGTCCACCTTTGTGCCAACATGTACAAATAAGCCATTACAAATTAGCCTATCATTTTTTTACCATGTTTCACCTTGATCCCTATTTAATAATTTCTCATACATTTGGTAAAATTAGAGAATGAAACTTCCACATATTCATGCACACACATAATAAGTATAAAATATAACAATTAATTATTTTTATGCCTCGGTTTTGTGGTCCCGAAACCACATTCCGACTAGGGTCGTTTTGGGATTGTCACAACTCTCCCCCACTTAAGAAATTTTTGTCCCCGAAAATCTTACCGGTAAATAGGGTTGGGTATCGCTCTTTCATAGAGTTCTCGGTTTCCCAAGTAGCTTTTTCTATCCCGTGTTTGAGCCATAACACTTTCACTAGCAGAACCCGCTTGTTTCGCAATCTTTCACTTCACGTGCTAGGATACGAATCGGTTCTTCCTCGTAACTCATATTGGCTAGAATTTCAACCTCTGATGGACTAATCACGTGTAACGGATCAGATCTATATCGTCGAAGCATCGAAACATGAAAGACGTCGTGAATCTTTTCGAGTTCAGGGGGCAAAATCAATTGATATGCAACTGGGCCAACTCGTTCGGAGATTTCGTACTGCCCAATGAACCTCGGACACAATTTGCCTTTACGGCCAAATCTGAGTATCTTTTTCCAAGGCGAAACCTTAAGAAACACTTTATCTCCCACGATACTCGATGTCTTTTCGTTTCAGATCCGCGTCACGACTTCTCGACGATCGGAGGCTATCTTCGACTTTCACTTTCATTCAGCATCTTTAATCAAATCCACCGAAAATTTTGCTTTCACCGAGCTCGGTCCAAAACAATGGTGTACGGCATTTACACCGTACAAGGCCTCGTAAGGTGCCATCTTAATACTTGATTGAAAACTATTGCTGTAAGCGAATTCAATCAAAGGAAAATACCGTTCCCATGAACCACTGAACTCGAGGATGCAACATCTCAACATATCCTCAAGTATTTGAATTATCCGCTCGGATTGACCATCGGTTTGGGGGTGAAAGGCGGTGCTGAAATGCAACTTGGTACCCAAAGCTTCTTGCAACTTCTTCCAAAATCGCAAGATAAATCTCGGATCTCTATCCGACACGATGGAAATAGGTACCCCGTGTAATCTCACAATCTGAGAAACGTACAATTCGGCTTGTTTGTCCATTGAAAAATCTGTACGTACGGGGACAAAGTGAGCCGACTTAGTCAATCTATCTACCACGACCCAAATTGTATCCTTCTTACTCGCTGACAATGGCAGTCCGGATACAAAGTCCATTGTGACTCGATCCCATTTCCACTCGGGTATCGTGATCGGCTGAAGTAATCCTGAAGGCACTTGATGTTCCGCTTTCACTTGTTGACATATTAAACATCTCGAAACAAAGTCGGAGATGTCTTGTTTCATACCATGCCACCAAAACCGATGTTTCAAGTCGTTGTACATCTTCGTACTCCCCGGGTGGATTGCCATTCGGCTACAATGGGATTCGTTCAGAATTATCGAAATAAGTTCTGAATTCTTTGGAACACACAGAAGACTTCTGAACCTCAAACAATCGTCATCATCGATTTGGAACTCCGATTCCTTGTTCGGAACACACTCAGCCCGTTTTGCAACCAACTCATCGTCATCTTTCTGAGCTTCACGAATTTGATGAGTCAATAATGGTTTGGCCTTTATTTCGGCTATTAACACATTGTCGGGTAGAATAGACAAGTGTACATTCATAGCCCGTAAAGCAAGCGATGATCTTGACTTAAGGCGTCCGCAACCACATTAGCCTTTCCCGGATGATAATCAATGACAAGCTCCTAATCTTTTAACAACTCGAGCCAACGCCTTTGTCGCAGATTTAAGTCTCTTTGAGTCATCAAATATTTGAGACTTTTGTGATCCGAATACACATGGCACTTCTCACCAAATAAGTAATGTCGCCATATCTTTAAGGCGATTACGATGGCAGCCAATTCGAGATCATGGGTCGGATAATTTTTCTCATGTGGCTTTAATTGTCTCGACGCGTAAGCCACAACTCGCCCCTCTTGCATCAATACGCAACCCAACCCAAGTAGGGATGCGTCACTATAAATGACAAACTCTTTGCCTGATTCGTGTTGCACTAGAATTGGAGCTTCAGTCAAATAAGTTTTCAGTTGATCGAAGCTTTTCTGACATTTCTCCGTCCATTCGAACTTAGCATCCTTTTGGAGTAGCTTCGTCATTGGTGTGGCTATCGTCGAGGAACCTTTTACATATCGTCGGTAATAATCGGCAAGTCCCAAAAAGCCCCGAACCTCAGTAATATTTCTCGGAGGCTTCCTTCAGTTGATCGAACAATTCATCGATACGCGGTAACGGATATTTGTTCTTTATTGTCACTTTATTAAGCTGACGATAGTCGATGCATAGCCTCATGGTTCCGTCCTTCTTTTTCACAAACAACACTGATGCACCCCAAGGTGAAAAACTCGGACGAGCAAAACCTCTATCCACCAATTCTTACAACTGAGCTTTCAACTCCTTTAATTCCGTTGGTGCCATACGATGCGGAGCTATCGAAGTTGGAGTGGTACCAGGTACCAATTCGATGCCAACTCTATTTCCCGTACAGGTGGTAAACCCGGCAATTCTTCAGGGAAAACATCCGGGTATTCACAAACCACTGGCACAGATTCGGGTTTCTTTTCTAACTCCTTGTCATCGAGCACATACGCAAGGTATGCTTCGCACCCCTTTCTTACATATTTCTGGGCCAACATTGCTGATATTATAGCTGGCAACCCCTTTAAGTCCGTAGACTCAACCCGAATTATCTCGTTATTCGCGCACCTCAGATCAATAGTCTTGCTTTTTGCAATTTACAATCGCATCGTGCATGGTCAACCAATCCAAACCAAGAATAACGTCGAATTCGTCAAATGACAAAAGCATCAAGTCCGCCGGAAAACAAGAACCTCGGAATACTAGGGGACTTTTCTTACACACTTTGTTGACACGTAATGACCCAAGGGGTTTGACACCCGAATTACGAACTCAGTAGACTCAATAGGCAAAGTCTTGCTGGATGTTAAGGTTTCGCATATATAAGAGTGAGTAGAACCAGGGTCAATCAAAGCAATCACATTAGTATCAAAGAAAGTGAAAGTACCGGTAATAACATCGGTGAGGCAACATCCTCACGTCTTGGCGTATGGCATAAGTCCTAGCAGAGCACGAGCCTCAGATCGATGGTGGCATCTCTAGATCCTCTCGATCGCCACTAGCATTGCCGTGTTTCTAAACGGCCTACCTCGAATTGTGGTAGCGCGGGTTCCCACTTTGATTTACGTTTTGTTCAGATAAGCTCGGGCAATCTTTAATGAAATGATCGACTCATCCGCACTTGTAACAGAGGCGGTCACGAAATCTACAACTTCGAATGCCATTTGCCACAATATTGGCACTCCATTCATCTCGACGATCATTGCCAACACGGCAATCGAAGTGACTCAGCGTGCCCATAGGGGGTCGATCGCGGTCTCGTCTAGAAAAGCCGAAGTGTCTCTAGACCGGCCTAAGCCATCTCTAAATTTCTTTGATGATCGTGGGAAGGGCTTCCACGAAGACCTCTTCTGAAACTCCCTTGATCCCACTTCAGTTTTCTTTTCTCCATCTTGAGCTCCTCGGCTTTGCACGCTTTCGCTCGACAAGAGCCACAAACTCTCGGATTTCCAAAATGCCAACATACGACTTTATATCATCATTCAGTCCATCTTGAGCGTTTACATCACACTTACGAAGAAATGCATTCAGCAGCGTCTGGCTAAGCCTCACAAATTTTTGTTCGTAGTCGATGAACCGACATGGAACCTTGTTTAAGTTCAAGAAATTCCTTCCATTTTGATCCATAAATCTCGGTGATATACTTTTTTGAACTCGGTTAGAAAGAACTCCCAAGTTACTTGCTCTCTAGGCACTGTGAAGTCGAGTACTCCACCAAGAGGCGGAATCGCGTAGCAAGGAGATAGTACACTTTAAGCATTCATCGGTGTACAAGATAGCTCATCGAGCACCGGATAGTGTTGTCCAACCAAAATTCAGCTTGCTCGGCATCGTCGCCATCCGTAACTTTAAATTCAGTAGCCCCATGATTTGAATTCGTCGATTGGGGCTTACTTGACCTTACTTGGTCGGTTACGGAGGTATTATAGGTGCGGGGTTGCATTAGTCGGGAATGGAGGTTGTGGAACAGTAGTGTTAGTTCGAATGTATTGGTTGAACCAATCATTCATCACGCTATAAAAGGCTTGCTTAGCCTCATCATTCGGATTGCTAGCAATAGGTTGAGAGTCCGCCGGCGCTGTCCCTTGTCTTGGAGCAGCGCCACACTCTCCACATCATCAGCTATTGCTCGGTTGGGATCGGGATCCATTACAAATAATTAAACACAAATTCAAAATATCGAAATCACCACACTATCAATTTATCACTATATGGCATGTATAGCTAGACCCAAAGCGTATCACGGTAGTCCTAGAATCGACTAAACCGTGCTCTGATACCAATAAAATTGTAACACCCCGAACCCGAGCCCGTTGCCGGTGTCGGACACGAGGGGTTAACAAGCCAAACCCACTTATAGCACCGACCAATTTGACATTTCCAGGCAAGCTAGAAAACTGCATCACTGTCGCCTTAAAAGGCATATCTCGAGTTACAAAAGTCGGAAACTGATTCCGTAAATTTTACCTGAATTTAGACTCATATATACATCCCTGGATTTATTTCTAGAATTTTTTGTCCGGCCAATTGGTACAGTTTATTAGTTAAAGTCACCCATGTTACAGGGGTCGACTACACTGACCTTCGCGCGTTACAACTGGAATATCTCCCTGTACAAGGCTTCAATGCTGATGCCGTTTATTTCTAATGAAACTAGACTCAAAAAGGAATCTGTACATATAAGGCATGACTTCTAATTCCTTCTGGATAATTTGTGGTAAATTTTCAAAGTCAAGACAGGAGATCCAGAAACCGTTCTGGCCCTGTCTCACAAGAACTTTAATATCTCTTAGTAAACTGATCATATGATCGTTTCGTTACTTTCATATGAAAATAGATCCATCAAGGTTCGTTTACATAATTTATTCACTATTTAATACCATTCCTACTATTTTTAGTGATTTTTCACATTCACGTCACTGCAGCTGGCAGCATCTGTTTTTAAGGTAGGCCTTACCTAAATTGTAGTCTCTATGGACCAACTATAGTCTTGTCATACATAGGTCCACTTATGATCATATTTAGCCATTCCAATGGCTGATCATGTGACTAACACTCCCATTCAATCCATAATCACATCATGAGACCATATATAAATACAAACCACAAATTGAATGGTCTAATGCCATACCCCACCTTCTACGAGCCATTTTCGCATGGCCGTACACATATACATCACAAAGATACTTGAAAACAACCCAGGGTAGTCCTATACATGCCATATCCAAAATTCAACTAAAGGAGTACCAAAAGGGCTTTGATAGTGTGGTTGACTTGACTTGATGATCCCGAATCCGATCGCTAACGAGCAAAATCTATAAAATAGAGAGCCAAAGCAACGGGTAAGCATTTTTATGCTTAGTAAGTCTCAAGTAATGAAATCGGCTTTGACTAAAGCATTACATTCACATAGCCAAATGAATCACTTTATTAATACACATTCACATAATCGTACCTACTTCACACTTCATCAATATATACATTCACAAGATATCAACTCATTTCAAGAGCTGAAAATTCGTTAGTCGATTGAGCGAATATTATTTCAAACGTATCGACTTTTCCATTGCACATGTAAACATACCTTATCCTTTGGGCTTTTCGAGCGTACTAATTGGATTTATTACAGCAACCAACGCTCACCTTCAACCCAAGCTTCTTGAATACAACCGGATATAACCACACGCATACGAATGCCCTCGGGTCTTAGCCGGATATAACGACTTGCACAAATGCCTTGGGTATGCCTTGGGTATTAGCCGGATATAACAACTTGCACAAATGCCTTGGTATTAGCCCGATATAGTCACTAGCACAATTGCCTTGGTCTTAACCGGATATAATTACTAGCATAAATGTCTTGGGACTTAGCGGGTATCATTCAATTGCTCATGCACACATAAATCAATAATCATTACACATCCATATTTCATTTTCGTTACTAAGGCTCGAACACAAACATATCACTAGCATAATTGCCTTCGGGACTTAGCCCGGGTACCATTCAAATACTCATACACACGTATATCAATAATCATTACACATCCATATTTCATTTTCGTTACTAAGGCTCGAACACAAACATATCACTAGCATAATTGCCTTGGGACTTAGCCGGTACCATTCAAATACTCATACACACATATATCAATAATCATTACACATCCATATTTCATTTTCGTTACTAAGGCTCGAACACAAACATATCACTAGCATAATTGCCTTGGGACTTAGCCCGGTACCATTCAAATACTCATGCACACATATATCAATAATCATTACACATCCATATTTCATTTTCGTTACTAAGGCTCGAACACAAACATATCACTAGCATAATTGCCTTCGGGACTTAGCCCGGGTATCATTCAAATACTCATACACACATATATCAATAATCATTACACATCCATATTTCATTTCACATAATTCAAGTAGGGTCATTACTCGAAGACTTACCTCGGATGTTGTCGAACGGCTTCAACGGCTATTCGATCACTTTTTCCTTTCCTTTATCCAATTGTGGCCCTTTAAGCTCTTGAGCTAATTCAAACAATTTCAACTTATTAAAGTCTCACTTGCTAGCCTTGGCCGAATACACATATCATTGACCCAACATCACATAACTAAGCACTTTAGTCAATTTTCTTTAATTTCGCACACATTCGGCCTTAGCTCACATCAAGGTAGCCGATTACCTAATTCAAGAATAGGCATCATTATGCTTGCCTCTAACCGAATGCATGCACAACAATTCCCCTATTGTGGCGAATATGCATGTCCATGTTAGCCAATTTTATACTTCAAAACCGAAACATCATCACATATAAACATATACCAAAACACAAATTTTTACCTATCATGCAACAAGCAAAAATCGCACTTATGAGCATACCATGGCGAATACATCACACACCATCCCTTTCAATTTTGGTCATGGTTAAACATAGAACTCCATGTCTTACTCAAGAATGCTAAGAGAAAATTCAAGAGTAGTCAATCCATCATTACATGCATCATCTACAAGCTTCATATTTAGCATGCAATGGCTTTAACACAATATCAACCTTGGCCAAATACCATTTCCATGGCATAACAAGGATTTGAACCATGGCTAACATGAACATCAAGTTAGCAACTAAAACATGCATGAATCTCATGATACAACCTCATACATACCTTAATCTTGATGCAAGTATAGCCAAATCTCCTTCTAGATCTCTTCTAAACCAAAAATGGAGCAAAAATCCTCCCTTTTTCCCTTAGTATTTTCAGCCAAAGAATTGAGAATGGATGAACAAATTTTTCTCCTTTCTTTTTCCTCTACTCACGGCAACAAGGGGGCATCCATCCATTTTTTTTTGTCAACCTTTTCTTTAATGCTAACACATTATTTAATTGCTCCCAACAGCCTTACTAACCCAACATGTTGGAAACATGTTTTCCTTTGCCCATCACACCCATCTTGGCCGGCCACTATAGAATAATTTGGGCAATTTTGACATGCAAGTCCACCTTTGTGTCAACATGCACAAATAAGCCATTACAAATTAGCCTATCATTTTTTTACCATGTTTCACCTTGATCCCTATTTAATAATTTCTCATACATTTGGTAAAATTAGAGAATGAAACTTCCACATATTCATGCACACACATAGTAAGCCTAAAATATAACAATTAATTATTTTTATGCCTCGGTTTTGTGGTCCCGAAACCACATTCCGACTAGGGTTGTTTTGGGGCTGTCACATGTACCTTAATACTTATCTCATTAATTTCTCATATTCGAATCATGAGCGATTCTTCGTTATATGATGTTTTCACCAAACCTTAACCTCTATCAGAGAGTTCATGCACTCAAAAGTTTGATCTATATCATCATGCTACATATACACTCTCACTTGAATCTTTTCGAATTTGAAAAGTGAAACTAGTCAGTTCATCTTGGTCTTATGCTCACATAGTCCAATTGTTTACCAATTCAACTCTCAGTTGCTTCTAAATTTCAAAGCCTCCTTTAGCTTTCCCAAGAAATCATGATATAAAACCCGTATCTCAATCCGATTAGTGGAGACCAGAATTCCAAGAAATCCAACAATCATAAAGACACAAAATTCCATGAATCTAATGAGCGAAAATTCAGTATAGACTAGTATGATTTAAATATCTCGTGAAACATTTAACAATAAGTCTCATAATATTTTTCTCTTTCAGAGACTGGAATAATCCAGACATGAAATCCATGTCAACTTTTTCTCATCTCCATTCTAGTGATAACACAGGCAGAAATAATTCTGATGACACTTATATACATCCTTAAACCTTTCAACATTTCTAGAATTCATGCACAAAAATCAACAATGTCGAGTTCCATATTCGATCACTAATACACTATTCCCAAGGGTTTCCTTGCAAAATTTCTGCATAAGTTTTGGATTTTTCTGTCCAAGTACCCGTAGCCACAATTTGCTTTTTCCAAGATCATACGATTGCATTGTCCCAAATAACACAGATATCTCAATTGAAGGCATTAATTTCAATTAACTTACTTGAGAAAAGAGATCTATCATACCAATTGAAATTCGAAATTTCACCACTTAGGCCTTTGCCAATGTCAAATCCTTATACGTAAATTAGAGAAATCCAAATACTAAAATCACCGCATTACCATGATCACATCAGGAGCATAGTCACACTTGACATGATTATCGCAAGCTAAAGAACACACTTTGCATATGAGTCATAATTGATAGATTATGGAACAAAGATAGCAAGAAAACCAAGTAAAAAAATCCAGGATAGAGAAATCCCAAGATACGGGACTATATCGGAAGACTGAAAATAATCGCTTAAGAAAATATGAAAGATTTTGATAATTCCTCAGAGGGAAAAAGTCTAGAAGAAAGTATCATTTAATCCCACTGGAATCAAATACGATAATTTAGAGAAACAGAACCATAGAATCATGTGCATTTTCTCATAAGTTTCCATCAGACTGAATATAACAGAATACCAAAAAGAAGTAGAGTAAGGCAGATTATAAACCAATCAGACCGATAATGCCTTCACCTGACATTAAGATCAGATAAAATTCTCATATAACAAGAATTTCATCAGAAGATAGATAGCCACTATAATACTTCCGAGAACAATGATCTCTTAAAATATATCCAGAGAGACAGTCATCATCTACTAACTATGATTTCCATACTCAGACATCTCATGTTTCAAATATTATTCCTCTAACTATTTCTATCATCACAAATCCCATATCATTACATTTTCTCAACCTCGTACCTGAGTAATTTGATTTACCAAAGTACGTTTCTTCTCTAACTGTGACTGTGCATAATTCACATAATCTTTATGTCAACCTAATACTTTTCTAGCTCTGGCTTACTTATCAACTCATTCTCAATCTATAATCGTGTTTATAGATATTTCTCCACTAAATTTTTTGGTTTCATACTTGTGAATTTATTCAACGCAAATCTCGTGAAATTCCATTATAATACACCACTCCAGTAAGGGGGTGAGGTCGTAGGGCCTCTGACTCAACTCTCATATACATACTCAGGTAACACAACTTTCATCATCATAACAACATCATCAAAATCATATCATTCATTTCAGACAGACGGACATTAATATTCTTTTTACGCCAACTTTCCAGTTATCTCATTTAGACAAGTATAACTTTACTTATCCCATTCATTTAATCAAACCAGTCATGTACATAACATCATACGAGAGCCAACAAATATGGATAAGTATATTCCAATTTGTACTTTCATTTCGCACATCATCTTATGCATATCATTACAAACATGTAAATCAATCCAAGCAATTTAACACTTATACTCAGACTATGTGAATTTGCCAACCATATTCATTTAAATAAGTATACATGAACATTCTTTCTACCTGTATTTTTAGTAAGTTATCTAAACACATGTATTCATTCAAACAAATCAATCATGTACACCATGGGATTATCAATCAATCATAGCTAAGCTCATTATACCATGTACACATTCTATTTCATGTTCTTCATATCACAAATATGTACATATACATTTCACGAATTCTTGTTCGTACCTTTTCGAGTTTCAACTCTTCATAACTGCACTTTATTGAATACTTTAGCATCATTATCTACATGATCGGGTGTAGCTCAGTTGGAGAGTACCATGCCCACACAAGATAGTTCTCATTCGCGCTGCGAGACATCATACTATCACAAACTTGTTGCATGTATAGCTAGACTCTTATACATGCTAGGTTAGTCCTAGAATAGACTAAACCATGCTCTAATACCACTAAATGTAACACCCCTTACCCATGTCCGATGCCAAAATAGGGTAAGAGGCATTACTAGACTTAAACATACACATTCATGCAAAAATCAGGCCATAAAATCTCTTTTAATTCAAAACCATTCAAACACATGCATGTCGTCCCTTATTTGGGTCTACGAAGCCCAAAACATTCATCAGAATCAATTAGGCACTAAACTGAGAACTTTAAGAAGTTTCAAGAAAACATAAAAAGTTTTCCTATGAAACATGGTCACAAGCCCGTGTGGACATAGGGACACGCTAGTGTGCCTTTGGCACGCTCGTGTCCTCAGGCAGTGTAACTCTCTGTTTATGATGTCAGCATGCACATTGAACCACATGGCCGAGCCAACGCCTATGTCTCCAGGCCATGTCCCTTATACGGTTGAGACACACGGTCATGTCTCAGCCCGTATGGCCAACACTTCGGCTATTTTCCTAGCCTTCATGTTACCCATAATCTCTTACAACATTATGCACATCAAAATCGCAAATCATTGCATCATTTTTGTGACTAAACACTCTTTATTAAGACATATCCTTAACATTAACATGTCCTCTTACAAGTAATACATCTATTCATGCAATACCAAGTCTAGATTTCTTATTTCACATCCATAAGACTTGTCTTTTTGATGACCACTTTTACCATTATACTATGGTTACCAACTTATCCATCAAGCACTCAAGTTCAATCCTTATCACGTTGTGCTTATAACGTGCGATTACTGCATGGCTATGACCACCTCAATTGGTCATAGAGCATACATCCAACACACATGTCATATTACTAACCATGCATGGCAAACAAACATAATCACCTTATAAACATTAGACATGACATGAATAGCTAGGCTTACAAGCCAAAATCAATATGAGCCATATCTCATGGCCATATACATATAACTCAATTCAAGCCAACACATTTGGCCAAAGCAAAATAATACATGTCAATCAACTAGATCCCTATACATGCCACTCACTAGAAATTTCTAATATATGCTTCATTATTCCAAAGGTAGCAACTTGATAGTGTGATGCTGTCTCCGACGATCACCAACTCCGAGCAAACCTGAAAACACTAAAGGAAAGGAAGGGAAGGGAGTAAGCTTTATAGCTTAGTAAGACGTATGAAAATAATAAGCAATTTATCATCTTGCTTCTCATGGTAATACAACCATATTTGAATTTTTACTCATGTTCCAGTCAAGCTATTTTCTTGAGTTACAGTCACTAAATTATTTATATCTAGAGGTATGGAACTCCAAATTAAGTTCTGCTAATTTTTCCTGAAACTAGACTCACATATCTTCTTACCATAAAATTTTAAGAATTTTTTGTTCAGCCAATTAGTACAGTTTATTCATTAAATTTACCCATTTTCGCTATCTGACAATTCTGATCCCTCTTCACTAAAAATTAATTATCTCATAATACGGGACTCAAATGATGTTCCCGTCTATTTCTCTTGAAAATAGACTCATTAAAAATTCTAATCATATAAATTATAACTCATAAATATGCTTTTAAAATTTTCAGTGATTTTTTCAAATCAAAACAGGGGATTTCGTAGTCATTCTGACTTTGTCTCACAACAATTAAAATATTTCATAATATGAAACTCTTTTGCTTACACCATTTCTTCTATATGAAATTAGACTCATTAGGATTTAATTTCATATTTTATTCAGCCTCTAACTGAATTTTCACAATTTTTGGGGGATTTTTAAAGTCGGACTATGGCTACTGTCTAAAACTGTTTTAGTGTAAATTAACGATACTACATTTATCACACCATATTAATTCATTTTCACCATAAACTAAAATCATTTCTCATAAGCTTGGCATACGTACCTATGTTTCTCAACATGCTCATATTCATTCCTTACTAATCATATAACATGAATTGAATTCACATCTCATGAATTTCATGTAAGTACCTGTACCACTCACAATATGGTCATAACCTTTCTCATTTAGCTTAAACTGTAACTCTTACCATTGAACCATTTGGAAGACTACCGGATATTCAATAAACCTTAAACATGGGGTAGAGTGCCAATGCCATGTCCCATACATGGTCTTACACTAGCTCTCGCATATCCGTGTCGATGCCATGTCCTAGATATGGTCTTACACTAGCTCTCATAATATGGCCGATGCATGTCCCAGACATGCTTACACTTGCACAAAAATAACCCTAATGTCATGGCATGAATATCTGATTTGTTTCTTAAGGTTCAAATGGGAATTCTACTATCTCAATATTCATCATACATAATCATTTCCACAACCAAGCAATTCATGCTATATCAATTTAAACACATATAATAACAATGTAGTTGTATTATTTACATACATCTTACTCGTTTCAATGGAATATCATATTCCATCAAATCTCCAAGCATTCAATCAACACATAAATGTTATTTACATTTGACATCACTTTCTAATATACAATATCATCAACATAAGCTTTAACACAATCATGGCAAGGTAGATTTTCAAGTATAATAAAAATGGCATAAATGTCATGCTCATTTAATCACACGGACTTACCTCAAATGCAATTTCGGCTAATTATTCTCTTTTTATCTTTTACCACGCACTTTCTCGATTTCAGCCCAAATCTCAATTTTCTTGATCTAACATGATGAAATTCACTCATTTAATCACTAAATAAATTTGGACAATCAAAATTCACATTTTTGGCAAAATGACCATTTTGCCCCTAGACTTTCACAAAATGACCATTTTACCTTTAGGCCTGGAAATAGATTTTTATCAAATTTCCTTATTAGCCAAGCCTAACCGACCAATTATTACTCTTATGACAACCCCAAATTTCCACTATTTCACACAATTACAACCTATTTTATAACTTTTACAAAATAGCCCTTTTAGGTGTTTTCCATGAAAATCCTTTCACAAAAGTTGTTTATTACACAATCGAGACTCATTTTCTTTCATAAAAATTTAGCAAAAAAACATAAATCCTTTCATTGGAAATCCCTAGACTATCAACCATTTCACAAAATTGTCCCCCCATTAGCTAGTTCATGCTACGAGGGATCAAAAAGTACAAAAATTATCAAAAATAGGCATCTAAATCACTTACTTGTATGGGATATAAGTTGCTGAAATTTTTGTGCTCAAAACCCCCTCTTTCCTGGTATTTTTGGTGCGGAAGAAGGAAGACGAAAAGATGACAACAATTTTTTTCTTTTCGTTTTATTTTATTACCAAAAAAGTCATCTAATGCACATCAACTTTGACTTTTCAACCTTTTTTTGTCTCCTTGATCAGGCACTAAAATATTTATGGTCTATTTACTCAATAAAGACCCTAATTTAATGTTTTATATCTATTTGAAACCTTTAGCTAGCAAAACAAAACTTTTTCCCTTTACGCGATTTAGTCTTTTTTCGCAATTAAGCATGAAATCGCTAAAATTATTTCACCAAAATTTTCATGCACTCATATGATCATGCTATAACACATAAAATATCATTAAAAATAATTTCTCCTACCCCAAAATAGTGGTTCTGAAGCTACTATTCTGACTATGCCCAAAATCGAGCTGTTACAACACCTCTATAACGACCTTGGTTGTATGGACTAATTGAAGGATTACATTTGCAATTGGATTTTTCTTAAACCACCAAACAATGGTGGATGCCAAATTTTATCCATTAAAATTGGAAATCATCATTAAAATTAATTTAATTAAAGTTTAAGTTAATTAATTAAGGTTTATTAAATTAATTTAAGTATAAAGGAAATAAAATAATAATAAAAAACCATTTCTACTTTTTCCACTGGTCTTCTTCATGAAACCAAGGAAGAAAAATGTAGGGTTTTGAATTTTAACTTTTGGTCCCTCAATTTGGTAAGATTTCAAGTCATTTTCTTATAATGTTATGTTTTTGAGGTCTTGGGAGCTTAATTTAGCTAACCTGTGTACCAAATTTTAAAATTATTAAAGTTTTCAAAAGTTTTCATCGATGATTTCTTGATGAAATTGATGTTAAATGGTTAAATTTTAAGCTTAGATATGAAAAATGAGTGTTTGTAAAGTTAAATTGCTAGTTTTTTAGCATAAGGACTAAAGTGCAAATATTTCATAATTAGCATGAAATTTATGCAATTATGGATAGTAGAGGGTCTTAGAAGGATGTAATTGAGATCAGTTCAAAATCAAGACTCAAATTTTAAAGATATTGCAATTTCGATTTTAGGGGCTAAATTGAATAAAACATAAAATTTTGGGGTACATTCAAAAAATAAAATTGGATTGATATATGTTTATAATAGGTTGTTATAAGATGTTTGGAATTGATAAATTGAAATAAATTACTATAGGTCGAGAATGAAATTAATCGAAGTTTAATCGTGAAAAAGGAAAAATTGCGTATTAGTACCTAACACCTTGTTTGTTGTTGTTTTGCCAAGTAAGTTCATATGATTACTTTATTAATTCATAATATGTTTTTCTATATTTTTTTACTTATATTTTGAATTGTTGTATCATTAATTTCTTTTTCCATCAAATGGACTAACTCGTAAAATATGAATTAAATGGAAAATATGGATAAATACATGATATCGAATGAATGTGACATTGTTATATGATTGGATAGTATGTATATGATGATGTTACAAGGTTTAAATTGTAAATGGATTGCTATTTGAAATGTGAAAAGTGTGTATATGGCTATTGGGATCATAATGAACTGTGTATAGTAAAAATTAGGATACGATTGGCATGCCAATAGAGTTATTTGCACGTTGTATGGGATATACATGATGGATGAAGATATTACTAATTATATCATAATCAAAAATTTTCTATGGATTATCGAGTTATACTAGTGTGGTGGAGGGATGTTTTGATACTGATTATATGATGCTTATGGGTTTTGCACTTCGGTGCTCTGGCATGTTGTAGGTTGATCTCTTACGAGCATTTTGGTGTGGTGTAGTTACCCCTGTACCCGAATCTATTTATTATAGTTCATCGGGCAAATAGAATAATGAAAAAGAGAAATGACAGTTAAATGATACAAGTCACACACTAAAATTGTTATATGATGAATAAATGATACAAATTGTAAAATATTGAATAATAACTACATGTTATAATGCTATATTACTTTGTTATACATTGGACTCATCTTAATATTATAAAATGTTATGTCATGCTAAATTTTATCAAGTTATGAGATTGATATGTTTATAAAATGAGCAAAGTTGAATTGCATGATTGTACTTGTATATGAATTGAGCAATGTAATCTTGTTGTATAAATGGACTAACCTTGTGGTGAAATTGTGAAGCTGTATATGCATGCATAAGAATGCCAAGGAATGTCATGTTTTGTACAATTGTGTTTCAATTACATTTAACTAGTTGAAATAGCAAGGTATGTTTAGTTATTTTCATATTGACTTACTAAGGATTTTATATGCTTACCCTATTGTTTCCCTTTTCCTATAGATTACGAACTTGCGGAACATGTCTAGCAGATCGTCAAGGAGCTCACACTATTCTATTATTGATTCGATAGTCTTTCTATTGTTTAAAGCTTGGTTTTGTGGCATGTACATAAGCGTTATGTAATTGTCGGGTTTAAATATTGATATAGTTAAAACTTACCTAATGCTTGATTATTGGTAAGTGAAAATGAATAGGTTGAAATGGTATGTTTTGAATCATGTATATAAGAGTTCATATATGTGTTAGTTTTAAACTGATAGTTGGTTTATGTTGAACTAATATGGATGTTGTGATTATGGTATCAACTCGTGTGCATGACTTAATAATAGGTTGTGAAATGTGAATGATATATATACATTTGCATGATAAAACATGTTGTGACATGGAGATGAATGAAATTGAATGACTTGTTGGCATGTTGGTAGTAACTAGAATGTAATGGTTTATAAGTTTGAATGGTTGAGATTTCATAGTTTGAAATATTATGCTCAAATGCTTAATTGGAGTTTAATGATTTGCTTGATTTTGGCATAGTTTAAATGATGAATTGATATGGATTTTGCAGTTATTTCTGTAGGTTTGAAGATGCCTAAAGGTATCATATTGAACACTTCTGATTTGGGCATGAGTTAGGGACTAAAATGGATGTTTTTAGCATATAGGTTTGAATGATGTCGAAATGGTTAATTACATTATTTTGGGTGAATTTTGGTCAGTTTTGTGCAAATATGGATGTGCAATTATGCACAAAATGGGTTATTGGTACAGTTGGCTTGAAATAGGTATCATGTGACATCCCAAAATTGACCATAGTCGGGAAGTGGTTTCGGGACCGCTAAACCGAGTCACCGACATGTTCGAACGTAATATTTATTGTCTAGAATATGTGAAAATGCATGTGTGAATTTTGAATTCTTTGATTTAGTTAATTTGATTGTGAATTGAAAGAAAAAGGACTCATGTGAAAGGATTTAAATAGATGTGGCTAATTTTAGGAGATTAATAAAAAGGATGAAGTAAAATAAATGGACTTGCATGTCAAATAGCCCATTCCTAAGGGTAGTGGCCGGCCATGTCAAGAGTGATGGGCAAGGGAAAACATGTTTCAAACATGTTTAGCTAATGGATTATGCTTGAAAGAATAAAGAAATGAAATTGAAAAAAAATAGGGATATGATGAAAACAAAAGAAAAAAAAAAGTGTTCATTCTCTCATTTTCTCCTTGCTTGGCCGAATATACTAAGAAGAAAGGGGGGGAAAAAGCTTGAGAAAATCAGCCATGGGAGCTTACTAGACTAAGGTGTTTTGATACAAGAAGGTATGTTTTATGCCACTCTTGAAAATGCATGCATGATTTGGAGGATTGGTTCAAAATTTTCCTTGAATCTCAAATCGAAACTAAGTTGTTAGGTGAGTTAAATTTCGGCCATGCATGTTGTTTTCCTTGGTGAGTGTTTTGATGTTGTTGTGATGAAAGCATGGAGATGAGTGAGTTCGAATGTTTAACAAAAAGGAAATTTTGTGCCATTGAGTTCTTGTTGTTATGTGTGTGTGTGCATGAGTATTCGGCCATGCATGTTGTCTTCCTTGGTGAGTGTTTTGATGTTGTTGTGATGAAAGCATGGAGATAAGTGAGTTCGAATGTTTAACAAAAAGGAAATTTTGTGCCATTGAGTTCTTGTTGTTATGTGTGTGTGCATGAGTATTCGGCCATGCTATAGAATTTATGTTGCAAAATGATTAATGCTTAATGAGATGTATAATAGTACTTGTGAATGAGCTTGAGAGTATTTAAACAATTAGACATGAAAAGGGTGGTAATGAGGCTGAAAAATTGTTGGATGGTTAATTGGGTAAGGAATGAAGCATTCGCCATATGGGGTATAAATGGGCATAGGTGTTAAATACCTTGTATTGGAAACTTTGATAAATAAGTAGCAATAAATTAAGATGAGATTGAGTAAATTTTCAGCTTAGTTGTGTTAAGTATTCGCCAATAACCATAATAATGCATGTGAATGCCGTATGTTTGTGTTTGATGGAGAGGTAAATTGTTTGATTTAGCTCAAGAGCAAAGGGGAACTAGATTGGACAAAGGAAAGGAGAAAGCAAACGAGTAGCCGATTTGGAACCGTTCTACCCCAAACAAAGTAAGTCATTAAGCACATATGTTTGATATTGCTTAAATGATTGGAAAATCTATGCAATTGTGTTTAATGGAATGCTATATATGTATAAATGAAATTGTATGTGTATGGAGTGAGGATAATTGTTGAATGTAAAAGAAATAGTGGAATGTGTAGAAAGTTTGCTTTCGGCACTATGTGTCGGGCAACACGTGTGTATGGTGACGAGATTGGCACTAAGTGTGCGTGCTGGAAATATATGGCACTAAGTGTGCGTGCTGGAAATATAAGGCACTAAGTGTGCATGCTGGAAAAATATGACACTATGTGTGCAAGCTGGAAAAATACGGCACTGGGTGTGCGAGCTCGAAGGGTATGGCACTGTGTGTGCGGGCTTAAATTGCGTGGCACTAAGTGTGGAAATCGAGTGGTAAGCACTGTGTGTGCGTACTCTATATATATGGAGGGTGTGTCTCCATTGAATTGAGTATGGACAGCGGATCGGGTAAGTACCTCGAGCTCATGACGAATAGAGAATACGTTCATGCTTGGGGTTGAATTTGGTAAGCCTTAAATCTATGTGATGATTGAAATTGTATGGTTGTGCTGGAAAATGAGTTAATGTGTAAAATGCTTGATTATCTTGTTGTGTAGAATATGAAATGTGGATGTATGACTTGGTACGAGATTGGACCGAAAGGTCCGAGGTACTATGGTATAGATTCGATATGGATGAGTACCTAGCCTCGTTTGTTGTACATGTTGTAGTAACTTTATCGGTGGATTGATGAATGCTTATGACTTCTGAGTTGTAAACTCACTCGGTGTTTTTCTTGTCACCCATTTTAGGTCTCTCGGACTCGTATTGTTTGCGTGATCGGGACCGTCGTTGAAGTCATCACACCGGCTGAAATCTTGTGGTATTGTTTTCGTTGTTGAAGAACATTTGGCATGTATAGGCTATTATATTTTGTCGAATTGTGGGTTGTAAACTTTAAGCCATGTGAAAATGGCCTATGTGGTTGTCGAGTGGGATGCTAGAACCTATAGCCACGAGTCTTAGAAACTCTAATTTTGATAAGGTGGCCATAATTTGTGTCATGTATGATGGATGATTAAGGCCAAGGAAAGATTCATGAAATTGGCATAGTCTACTGCAGTAACTGTTGCGGACAGCAGCAGTGAGATGAGATTGAAAAATCACTAAAAATAGTAGAAGTAGAATTAAATAGTGAGTAAATTACAAAATTGAACCTTGATGAATCTATTTTTATATGGACGAAACGAAACGACCATATGAGCAGTATACTGAGAAATATTAAAGTTCTCGTGAGACAGGGCCAGAACGGTTTCTGGGTCCCCTGTCGCAACTTTTAAAATTTACCATAAATTATACAGAAAGAATTAGGAGTCATTCCTTATATGTACAGATTCCATTTTGAGTCTAGTTTCATTAGAAACAAACGGCACCAGTATTAAAGCCCTGTACAGAGAGATATTCAAGTTGTAACGCGAGAAGGTCAGAGCAGTCGATCCCTGTAACATGGGTGACTTTAACTAATAAACTGTACCAATTGGCCCGACCAAAAATTCTAGAAATAAATACATGGATGGGTATGTGAGTCTAAATTCAGGGAAAATTTACGAAACCAGTTTCCAAGTTTTGAAACTCGAGATATGATTTTTAAGGCGACGGTGACGCAGTTTTCCAGCCTGACTGATAATGTCAAATTGGTTGGTACCTTGAGAGGATTTGGCCGTTAACCCCTCGTGTCCGACACCGGCGACGGTCACGAGTTAGGGGTGTTACATATCAAATGGCTTGATTTTCACCAAAAATAGAGTCCTCGTCCCGACGATTACATTTCTTCATCGCAACATCGGCTAGACAATAGGCAACGTTGTAATGTCAGGTGGCTTGGCATCGTGACATGACAAACTATTGGATGACATCACAACGTGGAGGAGGTGACGTCGCAATGTCAACCTTATATTTTTAAAACTTTACAATTTGGTTCTATTCCATCTCAAGTTAACAAAAGAGCTTTCCTAAGCTTAAGTAAGGCTCATATTTAATTGTGTATCTTAACATTTAGGTATTTATGACATGATTGAATATTTGAATGATTTGTTTATGGTATACTTGATCAAAAATTTTTAAAATGATACAAAAAGGTCCCTATTTGATATCGAGTTGACTTTAAAGCATTCGTATGCTTGAATAAGAACCGAAAATGAATGTTCATCATATTCAATGTTGAAGTATTTTTTATTGCATAATTTATTATGTGAAATGATGATTTTACTATGAATTTGTCTATAGTTACTCCAGCAACAAATGTGGCATCCCATTGCTTGGACTCAACGAACGAGTCAGGTATAGGGGTGTATCTCTCACTATGGCAAGCACCCCTAATTCTAAAAGGGATTTTGAGAGGTGGGATCATTCAAACCGCTGAGTCTAATGATTATGAGCATAACATTCCAAAAGCCTTTAGGGGCACAGAGTCTCAAGAGATTACTCAGGCCAAAGGTTTCCTTGACGAAATTCAGAAACGTTTCGCCGAAAATGATAAGGTTGAGATGACATCACTTTTGACTTATTTTATGTTAGTAAAGTATAAGAGTCATGGAAATGTGAGGGAGTACATTATGGAAATGTTCTATGTTGCTTCAAGACTTAAGGAACTTAATATCTAACTTTTTGAGGAATTGTTTTTTCTTATGGTTTTTATATCACTTCTTGCATAATTTAACAATTTAAAGTTAATTACAATTATCAAAAGGAGAAATGGACTTTAAATGAGCTCATTTCTCATTGTGTGCAAAGTAAAAAAGGTTGAAACATGAAAGTCTGAAAGTACTCATTTGGCCAGTGCCTCTAAAGACAACATTTTACATTTTGAATAGAATACCCACTAAAGCAACTTCAAAAACACCTTATAAGCTTTGGACAGGTCAAAAGCCTAGTTTAAAGCGTTTTCATATTTGGGGATATCCAGTTGAAGCAAGGCCTTATAGGCCATATGAAAGAAATTGGACTCTAAAATAGTGAGCATATACTTTATTGATTATTTTAAGCGATTTAAGGGTTATAAGTTTTATGATCCCATAATTAGGAACATTTTTTAGACAGGAACTGCAACATTTTTTTGAGGATGTTGAGTTTGGAGGGAAAAATAAGTTTAGAGACAATGCTTTTGAGGAGGAATCAATTTCTAACTTAGTTCTTTCTATCACTTTTGACGATGTTCAGTTTTTCATAACTATCATTGATCAAGAAGTGAATTAAGAACCTCAATAAGATAATATTGAACAACTTCCTATTCAAGATGAGGTAATTTTTTCAAAAGAACAAACTCAATAACCTCAAGAACAAATGCCATTGAAGAGGTCGAGAGAGAGGAGAAATGCTATTTCAAATGATTATGTCTTATTTCTCCAAGAACATAAGGATGGCAAAGGAATGATTGAAGATGATCCAATCAACTTTCTTCAACCCATGTAAGTTGATTGATGCCATGCAAGAAGTGTAACACCCCTAACCTATATCCGTCGCCAGAATGGGGTTACGAGGCATTACTAAATGAAAGTACAGCTCTGAATATTTTCATATTAATTTAAGTTATAATCATATTTATTTAACAACCATACTACACATGCAAACATTTCGTTCATTGTAATTCAAGATTTAAATCACTTCAATGCTTATGACTTAATCTAATATCTAATCATAAATTTTTATCATTCACCACATAGCTTAAATAAAACATAATCCAAAATATATATATATCCAAAATAATTCAATACATATACAGAACATATAACATATCAATAATTTCATTATGGAATATTAAACCTATATTTTTATTCTTAAATAGGTCATGCATATACACAGTTATTTATCAATTGAACTAAATTTCATTACTAACCCTTTCATTCATATATGAAGCATTAATGTGTTAATCATGTGTGTATATATATGCTTGCATATTAACACAATTTAATAATAAACATTAGGTTATAAATAACCCATTTCAATTTTATGTCTACTTGGCTAAGTCAATTCATTTATACATATTTAATATTTTATAAATACCTAATGAATTTACATTGCCATGCACATATACATATCAACCATATTACAAGCACATATATTTATACATGAAAAACATTTAAAACTCAACTAACATAACATGACCAATTACCAACACATATATACCCTTATATAAATCTAAATCTCAATATGTCTTACTTATCAAACAACAATTCGAATGTCATCCATATCATTAATATGGTCCATAAATGGACACTCAATTTAAACCATGCATATGTCTTGGTTTTTACCTAATAGCTCATAACCTACCTTAGCTTAATTAACATCCAATGGAAGCATATAGCCGAACACAAAGTACCTTCACAAGCTTTATATACTTAGATACATTTCCAAAATAACACAAAAATGATCAACCATGACATACGGCATAATAATCAAATAGACTTAGACCATGACTCAACCAAAACAAAATTCGAACCTAAAATTAAAGCCATTTTCAATGCATGAAATACTTACCACAAATATCCATTCATAGTACTACTCACTTTAACTAAACAAATTTAAACCACTATCAAGCATAACCAAATTATCAAAACCAAACTTACTAAACCTTATAACTAAGCACCCATAAAACTAAATCCAAACATAAATAGCAAGCCATATTCGCATGGCTTTAATTACATAACCAAATTCAACATTTCCAAAAATATGTTCCAGCCTATACATGCCATAGTAAATCTCAACTTATATAGCCACAAAGTCGAATACACATGCCAATCTCACTTAAATTCAACATTATCAATTGCACATGAATAGAACAAATATCAAGTACTTACTTACTTTATTACTAATAGCCAACAAGCTGATTCATACCTGGCCATTTAACTTGTATTACACATCTGTACACAGTTTACCTTTGCCCGATGAACCATTCAAAATTGGATAGGACACTCGGATAATCACACATATATCGTACAATGCCAACGTCCCAGACGTGGTCTTACATGTAGTCACATATCGATGCCATTGTCCCAGATACGGTCTTACTCGTAAACACATATCGGAATCACATATCGATGCCATGGTCTTACTCGCACACATATATCGAAATCCTATGTCATGACATATGTGTCCTAACTATTCCTAAGGTTCATACGGGGCTTTCGGACGTCGTAACTCGGTCGAAACGAATGCTTGAACATGGTTACCAAGCTTTTTCACCTTCGAAAATAGCATATATAAATTCATATTTTCCATACCAGCATATATATTTGGCATTTATCTACAATTAAACACGTCTATTTGCTTATAAACTTACCTCGGACGTTATAAAACGAGACAGGGCTGCTAGTCGACAACTTTCGTTTTTCCCCGATCCAAATCCTACTTCTTTGGTTCTTAATCTAAACATATTCAAATTAAGCTCATTCAAACATATTTTCATTCAATTTAGTCCAAAAACACATAAATGGGAAAATTACCATTTTACCCCTGACATTTACAATTTTTACAATTTAGACCTTATTACACAAAACACAAAATATACAAAATTTCAAAATACTCATGTTGGGCCGAATTTTACCCATGTCCATACAAACCCATATAATTCATTTATTTCACATTTTAGTTCCTCAAATTATTATTTTTGCAATTTAGTCCTAATTACTCAAAATCATCAAAAACTCCAATACAAAACATATTAATCTAAAATATATCTTTCATATTTCATCATCAAACAACAAAAATAACAAGCTCTCAACAATGGCATAACTCAAAATATTCACCAAAATTAAAAATTCAAGCATGGGTTTTGTAGTACTCGAAGCAACGATCTCAAAAACGTAAAAATTATCAAAAACCGGGCTGAACTCTTACCTTGATTGAGCTTGAATGAAGCCAAACCCTAGTTCTTTTTCTTTTTCTTTCTTATTTGTTATTTAAGCAATGAAGAAAGTATGAACACTAATGTTTTTTCATGATATATGTTATATTATATTAGTTATATTATTAGTTTACTAAATAAACCTTAATGATATAATATAAAAATCATATAACACATGTCTATTACCGTCCAACCAATAGAATAATGGGATATTTACAACATAAATCCTTCAATTTAGAAAGCCACTAACAATTCAACCCTTTATATATTAAACTACCAAATTTTCAATTTATGCGATTATGTCCTTTTATTTAATCGGGTACCTAAATGACAAAATTAAATCACAAAAATTTCACAGATATAAATTCACACAAAATAAACACAAAAAATAATTTTTAAATATTTTTCTGACTCAGATTTGTGGTCCCAAAACCACTGTTCTGATTAGGGTCTAAATTGGGTTGTTTTAAGAAGAGTATATAAGTCCATGCAAGACAATAAAGTTTGGGAAATTGTCCCATTACTTGAAGATGCAAAACCAATTGGTTGTAAATGGATATTTAAAACCAAGAGGGATGCAAATGGTAATGTGGAGAGGTATAAGGCACATTTTATAGCTAAAGGATATACTCATAACAAAAGACATTGATTTTATAGAGACTTTCTCTCCAGTTTTATTGAAAGTCTCTTTCGGGACAATCATGACACTTGTTGCTCATCTTGATCTTAAGTTACATTAGATGGATGTTAAGACTAAGTTTTTTTAATGGCAACATTGAAGAAAAAATTTATATGGTACAACCAGAAAACTTTCAGTCGAGAAACCTGATGCGTGCTCATATTCGTGAATTCGATCACAAGACGCTAAATTTCCCGATCATCTAATTTTTAGTATTATTTCATGTTGGTATTCAAAGTGAAATTGTGAGTAATGGAAAATAGGTTGAATAAAAATATCAAAGTAGGTTTTGGAAGGATGACTTGCACGAATCAAACACTTAGAAAAGAACCACTGATATAATTGATCATGACCCAATTTCTATATAGTGTAATAACATAAAAGTATTTGAATAAGAAGAAGTAAAATGTGACCCGCTATTTAGCAAAATAGGAATCAACAGTATGTTAGAATGCCACACTTTAGAAAATAAGAAAAGAATGGAAGTGATAAGTTCAAAAAGAAAGGGTTTGACGCCACAAGGAGAACCTAGATAAATCTAGGTAAGTTAGAACAAGAACAAAGAGATAGAATTCTCACACAAAACTCAAAAATATTCATTAGCCTATCAAAGTTCTATTTATAGGATATTTATAGGCACTTTTGTGACTATTCAAATGCCTATGTGAGACTTTTCATATTCGACCATTAACTAGTTTTATTACAAACACTAATTTGATTTTTAAATCTTGTGAGGAAGCCAATGAGTCATGTCTCTTCATTGGAATCTGATGTAGTTGATAAGGCTTGCCAATTCTCCTTAACGAAGACTTAATGTATCCTTAATGTGTTTAATTGATGTCCCTTCAGCTCTCATGAAACCAATTTATAAAAGCTTGTGTAACATCCTCTTAAATGGCACCATGATAAAGGTTTAAGACTCCAAAAACGTTCAGACTTGAAGAGTCTCCTTCGGTACATTAAACAACCTCCTTAATGTTTTTTAAAAAGCTTTGAAACCATCCAATTTGAAGAGTCTTTAATCATATGAAAAGTCACCTGCAAAATAGATATTTAAGATTAAAAAATAACTTAAAACACTCATAAAAACAACATATTTAATAACACTCATGCACACAAATTAAATGAACATGCAACTTAAACCATACTTGAAGTAAATTAACAAATGAAATGATTTAATGCATAACTTATGAAAACACATAATGTAGGTCTTAAATAATGCTAATGCATTAATGTAAAACGTTAACTAAAGACGTATTCAATAAATAAGAAACATAATGCATATTTTAAAAGATGCAGATATATCAATACAAAACATTAAATAAAGATGCATTTAACAAACAAAACACATAATGAAGCAGATTATTAAATAAAGATGCATTTAACAAACAAAGTACGTAATTAAAAATTGAAGAGTTTGTTCAAGCTAATCAAATTGTCCCATGCAACACATTGCATGGAATTGGATCATTATCCTGAGCTCAATAGAAATTGGACTTCTCATGCTCGGTTGGAACGATAAAAATGTGCAAGTGTACACAATCGTAACAAGTAAAAGTGAAAAGTAAATGTCAAGTTATCGTACCCTAGGGACTGCGAAAAGAATTATTTATGAATGCTATTTAAAACACTTTGGTGAAGAAAAATATTTTGTTTGAAGAGGGTAATTAAAAACTAAGATTTTAATCTAAGTAAACTAAATAAATAAATCTCAAATTCACAATTTCAAAATATGATTTAATCAAGATGACATAATTGTGTTGGATTAATTACATTTCTTTAACTTAGAATTATTAAACTCATGCTTATGCTGTTACGAATAAATTCAACTTGGTAATTTGCTAACTTAGAAACATACTCACTTACACAAATCCATTCATCTCTTAACATATCCCTATGTCAATTTAAACGATTAAACAAATTTTAATAAGCAAACATGTTATTACATATACATACTCATTAAATTGAACTAATCTCTTGCATATCGCTATGTTAATTCAAACTATTAATTAAACCTAATGAGCATATAAAAGACTATGTGAGGTAACAAGGTATTCTTGCCTTGAATCAGTTTAATCACAATAATCTTGCAAGTTATGCAAGGCAAGTGTATCTCCATATACATTGCTAATTTAACGTTCAGCTATCTTAGAAGAATAAACATGCACTGATTAAGTATTGTGTTCATTAATTACAATTTTAATCCATTTAAATAATTAATTCATTAGCTACCTCAAAATTGTAATGCAAGAATAACTTAGGCATGATTTTACTTAATCAAGCATTTTACCGAGGCCTATAACAGCATAAACACAATTTTAATAATTTAAGTAGATGAAATGCAATCAAACCAACACGAATTAAATTCAAGCTAAGCTGATTAAATTAAACATTCCAACAACATAAATATTCATAGATATTTTCATCATAACAACAACAACAATTAAAGAGATAGGGAATAAGAATCAAATCACGTGTTTTTCTATGGCTTGACTAGGTTACTTCGTTCTTCCTTTTTTGTTGTCCTTGCCGATCAAGGCTTCTATGAACACTCAATTACTGCTCCAAATGGATGAAGAAGAACCCTTTCTCAAGGGGAGAAATTGACATAAGAGCAAGGGACTTGAAATAGAGAAATGAGAGGAGAGAGTGAGAGAGGAGAGAAGAAATGTGAATGAATGAGGGACGAATGAGGGATGCTTTGAATGATCAACCAAAGGGGGTTTTTATAGCAGAATGTGGCAGCTAACATTTGCTAAAAATAGCAGCCAAAGAGACACACCTTAGCCGGCCATCTATGTGGCAAAGTTGATGGCCTCAACTTTGCTAAATTTGGCTTGGGGCAAAACTTCAAAGCCATCAATTGTGAAGGGGAAGATTTGCAATTTGAAAAGTCTTCAAGGGATTCTTTGCAGCTAAAATAATCAGCTAATGAGCTGAATTGGGTCAGCACTTGGACAGTTTTGAGCTGTCCTCTCCTTGGCTGGTTTGGTTCACTCGGTTTAATCAGACCATTTTTTCATAATTAATTAATAATAATTTATTAACCCAAATTAACTTGGATATAAATTAAAATTAATTATATTATCATTTAATACATATAATTTTTGGATCGTCTTAGGCTAGAAATTAATTCACCTCGATACTTTAAATTGCTTCTCGATTTTGTGCTTTTGACAGTGTCTGCTGAGCAATTTTTTGCCCTTTGTGGAAATCTATCGAAAATAACCAAATTCATCAAAAATAATTATAAAATTAGCTAAATTTCAACATGTTCATATTTTAAGTGCACTTTAATTATTTTATAAAAATTAATTATTTTTTGACAAGAATTTAATCGAATTCGTATGAATTTAAGTTAAAAAGGGTATTAAAAAGTGTGTAAATTTTTGTGTTTCCATCGGCCCAAACTTGCTGAACCAACCCTAACATCGCCTCTTTAAGCTTTTTGGATTTAGCCTGAGTCATAGGCCCAATGGGAATTTCAATTGGATTTCTTCTTGAATTCTCCTCATCTTTCAATCTGATTGGTATTGACATGGATGACTTTGATTTTGTTCCAATTGATTCTTCATCAGACATTCCCATGCATGTATCATCCCCTCCCTCTTCAAAACAATTTGTCCTCAAATCGTCACTTGCATCATAAGGAGATAAATTAGATACATTAAAGCTAGCACTAATGTTGAGCTCACCGGGAAGGTCTAGCTTATAGGAGTTATCATTAATCCTCTTTATAACTTTGAAAGGTCCGTCTCCTCTTGGAAGGAGCTTTGATTTTTGTTGGGCTAGAAATATTTCTTTACGCATGTGCACCAAAACCCAATCTCCAGGTTCAAACAAAATTTTCTTGCAGCGTGTAACAGTCCATTTTTAGTGAAATCAAAACAGTGGTTTTGGGATCACAAATCTAAAATATAAATTGTTTTTATTATTATTTTATTGTCTACAGCATGACAGTAGTATCGTATAAAAATTTCATTAAAAAATTTTACCATTTACATGTTCAATTTGATAAAAAGGACTAAATCGTGTAAAGTGCAAAAGTTGAGTTCTAGTAGGTAAAGGTATTAAATAGCTATAGAAATTTAAAGTCGAAGCCCTTATATGGTATTTGGACCATTAGAGTTGATAGTGGATTTTAATGGTTTGGCATTATTGAAATTTGGATAAATTTTTAAGGTTGATTTTGGTAATTAGTAATTAAAGTTAAAATAAATAAAACAAAGCAATCTTTCATCTTCTTCCATCCTTTTTCAACCAAAAATTAGGGTAAGAATAGCCATTAAAGTGCTCCAACATTCGGCTAAGCTAACCACCTTGCATTGGTATGAATTTTTGTCTCGTTTTTAATGATTTCTATATTTTCGGGATCGTTGTAGTTTAATCTAGCTAGCCCAATGACTAATTTGTGAAAATGTTAAATTATTAGGGTTTTACCATTGATGTATGTGTATGTGTTTTGATGTTTGATGATAGAAAATGGATGGTTGTTAATAGATAAACAACTTTTGTTAAGTGATTTTTGATGAAATTGTCATTTAGAGATTAAATTGAAAAATAGAAAAATTTTACATGATGAAATTGTGAAATAAATGAAATATAAGGCTTGCTAGGGACTATATTAATATTCGACTATAATGGGTTGTGGTGGAATTTCATGAATTTCCATTTTTATGAGCTAGGGACTAAATTGCAAAAAAATGAAAAGTATAAAGGCAAAATAGTAATTTTTCCAAAATATAATTTTGGATTAAATTGAATGAAATATATATTGAATTGAGTTAAATTTATCTGTATAAATCAAGACAGACCTTGTACGACTTTAGATCGACGCAAGGAAAAAGCTTCAGATTAGTCGACTTCGCTTTCTACATTTATCATCGAGGCAAGTTCATACGTTTAAATAATGTTTTCAATTATGATTTAAATGATATTATTGCATAATATTAAATTTTGTGTTGATGGAAAAATTCAATGACGTAATGGCAATCATCGATCTATGAAAAGGGATGGCTTCGGTTATCAAATTATGGAAAGGGATGCTGACGACCATTGAAAATTGGAAAGGGATGGCTTCGACCATCAAGTTATGAAAAGGGATGGCTTCGAATATCTATCTATGAAAAAGGATGGCTTTGGGTATCAAATTATGAAAAAGGATGGTGACGACCATCGAAAAATGGAAAAGGATGATGACGACCATATAATTATAAAAAAAAGATAGCTTCGGCTATCAAACCATGAAAAGGGATAACTTCAATTATCGAATTATGAAAAGGGATGTGTCAACCATCGTAATATTACCTCATGTGAGCTTCTGTAAGAGCTTACAATGTAAATTACATTATTATGATGAAAGGTAGCTAATGTGTACCTTTGTGGAAATTAAGAGTAAGAATGTATATATATGAGTTTTTGACTTAGTTGTGTTCATGTTGAATTGAGATTAACATGCTTTGTGGTTGTTTAATCTATTCACAAATTTAGACTATATTTGTTACGAACTTACTAAGCATAGCATGCTTATTTTTTCTTTATTTTCTCTGTTTGTAGTTGTCGGAAGCTTGTTCAGGTTGGAAAGTCATCGGAGATCTATCACACTATCTATCGGTTCTTTTGGTACTTTCAAATGCTTAATTTTGGTTATAATGGCATGTATAGGTATTTTGGCTTATGTTGGCTTATATGTTTTATTGTGGTTGTGGTCAATTGATTTGGCTTGTGTTTTGGTATATTTGGTATGTATATAAGTAGCCTTAATATGGTCGATGTTTGGCTTGTTTTGTGTTTGAAGGATGAAAGGTAATAGTAGTTAAATGTGCATATTATAAATATGTCTTTCGATATGATGAAATTTGTGGTGAATTGGTACCTTAGTATGTATGACTTATATGGTGATTTGGTGCTATATTAGAATGGCATGTTTGGTACCAATTGAGAAGTTTTGGTATGTTTTGGTAAGTAAATTAAGTGGCATGTATTGATGCAAATATGTTTAGTGGTTAGTTGATTATTTGGCCAAATAGAGTACATGGTTATATATATTTACATGTTGTCATTTGAGGTGCCTAAGGGCATATTAGTTGTTTGTGATAATACCATATGTATAAAGCTAGATTACGCATGATTTTGGTGCCCTGTTATGGCTTGTATACATGTGTATTTTTTATTGTAGGTACATCCTTGTTGGGTGAGAAAAATGGCTTGTAAAATGGGCTATTTTTTTCCACACGAGAAAATACACGGGCGTGTGTCTCAACCGTGTGTGACACACAGCCAGGCAACACAGCCATGTGTCCCTTGTAGCTTTCCCCTGTAATGTTGAAAATTTTCAATATTTTTTGTAAAATTCTCTGAACTTTCGATGTAGTCCCGACTTTTTTCTAACAAGTATTTAGGGCCTTAAGGGCTCATATAAAGGAAAATATGTATGTTTTGAATTGATTTTAATGTGTTTAATGATATGATTTGAAAAGTTGGACATTTATGTTTGTTTAATTTGAAAACTCTAGTAATGCTCTGTAACCCTATTTTGGCAACAGATACGGGTTAAGGGTGTTACATTTATTGGTATCAGAGCTACGGTTTAGTCAATTCATAGACTGAATGTAGCGTGTACAAGTCTAGATATCCATGCCATTATATAACCTGTGATAGTGTGATATCTTCTAACCATTAAAAAACATTTTTTCTTATAGCAATGACATCCAACTGAGCTGACTCCGATGAAGTAGAAAGTAGCGCACAAGCCACCATTCACAAAGTAGCGTTAAGTGGTTCGAGGCTTGTATCTGAGGGCTGAAGGGAAGCTAAGGAAACTTTCTTTCAAATGATGAGTGAGTGTTTTACCGTGTTCGTACGAACGAACCCAGCGGCTCAACGGACTCCACCCCCACCTATTCCTCAACCAGTTCTCGTTGTTCCTCAAGGCTTAGAAATAGTGCGAGTTAATAAACTGCCAGTTGACAAAATTCACAAATATGGGGTTGAAGAATTTAGAGCTACAGTTGATGATGATCCTGAGAGAGCAAAGTTTTGGTTAGAGAATACTATTCAAGTCTCCGACGAGTTATCTTGTACACCTATTGAAAGTGTACAGTGTGCAGTATCTCTATTAAAAGATTCTGCATATCAGTGGTGGAATACCTTGATTTTAGTTGTGTCGAGAGAACATATTGACTGAGATTTCTTTCAAAACAAGTTTAGAAAGAAGTATATAAGTTAGAGATTCCTTGATTAGAAACTAAAGAATTTCTCAAACTTAAGCAGGGCCGTATGACAAAGTTAGAGTATGAATGGGAGTTTGTTAGATTGAGTACATATGCCTGGGAGTGCATTCCAACCGAGACTGAAAAGTGTAAATGGTTCGAAGATGGGGTAAACAAGGATATAAAGCTTTTAGTTGGGATTCTCGAGCTGAAAGAATTCGTTGTTTTAGTTGAGAGAGCACATAAAGCTGAGGAGCTTAGCAAAGAAAAAAGAAAAGATGATTTTGAAACTAGAGACTCAAGAAAATGATCAACTGGGAAGTCGTATCAATCACAGCCGAAGAGATTGAAAGAACACTATAATTCGACTATTTTAGTGGGATACCTTGATAGAGACCGAGGTAAACATTATGCAAGTTCAAATATGTAAGCTACATCTGTAGCTAGCATAGGTAGCGTTAAAGATAATAAACTTGATTGTCAATGGTGTGGACGTCAACATTTTGGAAAGTGTAGGGTGAAAGATGGAGCATGTTCCAAATATGGTTCATATAAGCATTTTATTCGTGATTGCCTAGAAATATCTGAGAAAGAAAAGGTTCAAAATGTTCGACCCAGTAACACTGCCATGAGGGGTAGACCACCTCGTAACCCTGGAAATATGAGTAGAAGTTGTGGTGGAACAAAAGATTCTGCTATGAGATCTGAAGCACGAGCCCTAGCTAAGGCTTACGCTATTTACGTATGAGAGGAAGCTTATGTGCCAAATGTTATTACAGGTACTTTCTCTATCTTTGACAGTAATGTTAATGCTTTGATTGATCCAGGATCAACCCATTCGTATGTATGCACGAATTTAGTATCTTATAAGAATTTGCCTGTTGAGTCCACTGAATTCGTGGTTAAAGTGTCAAACCCCCTAGGTCAGTATGTGTTGGTTGATAAAGTTTGCAAGAACTGTCCTTAGATGATTCAGGGTCACAACTTTTTCGACTGATTTGATTCTATTACTATTTGATGAATTTTACATGATTTTGGACATGGATTGGCTAACTATACACAATGCTATTGTGAATTGTAGACGAAATCTTATTGTATTAAAATGTCAGAATGGTGAGACACTTTAGATTGAATCAAATAGTTCAAGTGGATTGCCTATTGTTATTTCAGTTATGTCAACGTAGAAATATGTGAGAAAACATTGTGATGCTTACCTTACTTATCTACTGGATTCTAAAGTATCTAAGTCGAAGCTTGAATCAGTGCCAGTGGTTTGTTAGCATCTTGATGTGTTTCTAGAGGAGTTACCTAGATTACCGCCAATAAAAGAGGTTGAGTTTGCTATTGATTTAGTACTGGGGTCAACACCGATTCAATAGCACCTTACAGAATGGTTCTTATTGAGTTGAAAGAGTTGAAAGCACAGTTGCAAGAATTGAAAGATAGGAGTTCTGCCTGACCTAGTTTCTCACATTGGAGTGCACCGGTTCTATTCATTAAGAAAAAGGATGGATCAGTGAGATTGTGTATTGACTACCGTCAGTTCAACAAGGTTACGATCAAGAATAAATATCCAATGCCTCAAATTGACAATTTGTTTGATTATTTGAAAGGTGCCATAGTATTCTCGAAGATTGATCTTTGTTCTGGCTATTATCAGCTACGAGTGAAAGATTCAAATGTGCCAAAAACTGCATTCAGAACCACGTACGGACAATACGAATTTCTTGTGATGCCATTTGGTTTAACTAATGCACCTGCAGTATTTATGGATTTGATGAACAAAATTTTTAGACCATATTTAGACAGCTTTGTTGTGGTGTTTATCGACGACATTCTAATATATTTATAAGATGAGGCTGAGCATGCGGAGCACTTAAGAATTTTGTTGTAAACCCTACGAGATAAACAACTATTTTCCAAATTTAGCAAATGTGAGTTTTGGCTCCGAAAAGTTAGTTTTATGGGATATATAGTATCATCTGAAGGAATCAGAGTTGATCGAGTAAAATTTCAACAGTTGTTGACTAGAAACTGCTGAGAAATGTGCAAGTGTACACAATCGCAACAAGTAATAAAGTGACAAGTAATAAAGTGACAAGTAAATGTCGAGTTATCGTACCCATAGAGACTGTGAAAAGAATTATTTATGAATGCAATTAAAAACACTTTGGTGAAGAAAAATATTTTTATTTGAAGAGGTGATTAAAAACTAAGATTTTAACTAAGTAAAATAAATAAAAATAAAATAAAAGTTCGAATGCACAATTTCTAAAGATGATTTTAATCAAGATGACATAATTGTGGTAGGTTAATTACATTTCTTAACTTAGAATTACTAAACTCATGTTCATGTTGTTACGAATTTAATTCACAGCAACTCGATAATCTGCTAACTTATAAACATACTCACCTACCATAATCCATTTATCTCTTGACTATATATCTATGCCAATTCAATCGATTAAACAAATTTTAATCAGCAAATGTGTTAATGCACATACATACTTATGAAATTAAAATAATCTCTTGTACATATCTCTATGCCAATTCAAACAATTAATTCAATCTTATAACCACATAAAAGATTTCTACCTTGAAACAGTTTAATCACAATAATCTTGCAAGTTATGCAAGGCTAATGTATCATTAGATACCGTTGTGTAACACCCCAAACCCTGCCCAGACGTTATGGCTGGATCCGACGTGTCACACTGAAGTTTTTAAAAAAACCAATGCCTCTTTCAACGTCCTTCTTAGTGTTTTAAAAGATAGTCTTTGCTAAGTTAATAAAGTGAATGGAAGCTGTGCACCAGGTAGGTATCCGAAACAGAGGAGGTGAGCCATGAAGGCTACTTAAGTACCAAGCTCTTGATTGGATCCAATCCTAGACATGCCTACAACCATTGCCACACTTTGGTGCTAGGTTAGTTTTGAAAAAAACGAGTTGCAATTCATTTAAGTCGATATTTTTGATAAACGATTAATTGTATCGTTGCGTTTATTTTGAAAACAATTATCATTTTGGAAATGCGCCCTAGGTCTAACTCATATTGTTATCAGAAAAATATAGGGTATAAAATAAAATAATCCCAGAAAAATAATTAAAATGGCCTTATTACAACCCAAATCCAAATAATAATATTAATAAGATAAAACTTATAAAGAAATAAATCGGCTACTTATTGCAATTTAAAGAACCGAAGCAAGATCTTGTGGCCATCTCCGAGTCCTCATGACTCCAAACCATCTAAGCTTAGGGATTACCTTGCAGTTAGAAGCGGGGTGAGTTTACGAAAACTCGGTGTGTAATCCCAATAACAAACAAACAGTGAAAACACGATTGTCAAGACAATCAGGCCAAAGCCCTATTTAGTCTTGGCATATACTAGGCCGAAGCCTTTCGTTTAACGGTTACTGGGCCGAAGCCTTTTCATAAATCATATCACTGGGCCGAAGCCTTATCATAAATCATATCACTGGGCCGAAGCCTTATCATAAATCATATCATTGGGCCGAAGCCTTATCATAAATCATATCTCTGGGCCGAAGCCTTTTCATAAATCATATTACTGGGCCGAAGCCTTTATTGTAAACGGTATGGCCCTTAGGCCCATTTCAATATCACATGTAATGTCAATGGATGTGTGCAAGCCCATTTGGGGAGACTACTCGACCCACCATCTGCTACTTTCCACCCGTACCAACCAACACACCATGTGGGGAATGATTCAACCCACCCAACCAACACACCACTGGCAGCATAGCTGCTTTATCATATATCTGGAGACCTAGCCTCTTTTAATAACTGGGGCAAAGCCCTTTTGATAAACTGGGGCAAAGTCCTTTTCGGTAAACTGGGGCAAAGCCCTTTTCGATAAACTGGGGCAAAGCCCTTTTCGGTAAACTGGGGCATAGCCCTTTTAGCACTTCCTCCATTTATAAAACCCAACCCATGCAACATGTCATGTATGCAGAATGTCATGCACATATTTGAATCAAACAATCACAGTCAAGTCATTCATATCACCAACATATATTCACAATCAAATCCGTCAACCACACAGTCCAAGTCAGTCACTTGCCCACAAGGGCAAAACAGTCATTTTTCACATTATAAGGGTAATTTCGTAATTTTACCAAATATTAGGGTTTTCCATGTTCATCAACAATTATCAATATTTCCGAGTGTTTAAACAATGATCTTTAACCCACTTTATCAAACTCGGGCTTTTGGGCCCAAAACCTCTAATGGGCCCTACAAATGCCGATTTAGCCCATTAAGCCCACATAATCCAAATTTTACAACAGTACTAACCATGTTAACATGCAACTTTTCCAGATTCTATTTTCTATCAGTTTTACCCAAATGGGCCCGAAGCCCATGGGCCCGATTTCAGCCCATTGAGGCTAACTTACCATCGTGCACAAAATTGAGTTCTTACATGTTCCATCGATCCAAACACCGATCTTATCGTATTTATCGCATCTATACCCAAATGCAACATTACAAGTTCCCAAAATATCGGTATTTTAGCATTTCGGCTTCTCAGCAAATATTAATCTAAGCTATTACGAGGGTTAGTACACACCTGTTACGGGTTGAAGTTGAAACGTTTCCAAAATCAATCGCCTACGATAACCACCACCTGTCACTCAAACTTAACTAATCCAATATCAATATATGTAAATCCTAAGCACATCAGTCATACGGAACATAAGGGCATATTCGTCATTTTACCATACAGGGGTATTACAGTCACTTTACCCTACAGGGGCTTTACGGTCACTTTACCCTACAGGGGCTTTACAATATTTTTACCTAATAGGGGTATTTTAGTCATTCACCCTACAAGGGTGTTTTGGTAAATCTACAAACCAAGGGTATTTCAGTAATTTTGTAAACCAATGGTATTTTTATAATTTTTAGAAAGTCAAGGGTATTTCTATAATTTTGTAAATCAGGGGTATTTTGGTAATTTTACAAATTGAGGGTATTTCAGTAATACAAACCAGTGGTATTTTGGTAATTTTACAAACTAGGGGTATTTTGGTAATTTTACAAACCAGGGGTATTTTAGCAATTTTACAGACCAGGGTATTTTGGTAATTTTACTGATCGAGGGTATTTTGATAATTTTGTAAACCAAGGGTATTTTAGTAATTTTGTAAATCGAGGGTAAAACAGTAATTCTGTAAATCAAGGGTAAAATAGTAATTCTATAAATCGAGGGTAAAACGATAATTCTGTAAATCGAGGGTAAAACGGTAATTATGTAAATCGGGATACTTTGGTAATTTTACAAGTCGAGGGTATTTCAATAATTGGTAAACTAAAGTATTCTAAACATGGATAACAATACTAATGGCCCTAAAGCCCATTCTCAGCCCAAATGGGCCCCCACGCTCGTGTGGCCCTTTTAGCCCAAATCTAGCCACAAATATTAGATTCACCTAGCCTAGCCCAATATTTACTACACAATCAAACAACTTATCCAATTGGGCCCGTAGGCCCATTAGGCCCACATGACTCCTTTCGGCCCATCGCGGCCCGAAGTAGCCATCTTACAACTAGAGTAGTAAGAAATACACACCTGATAGGAGACTGGAGTTAATCCACACTCCGAGCACTCTTAGCCAACACCCAACCCAAACGAGCACGCCATACAGTGAAAGGGATCAGCCAAGAAAGGTACCTCTACTCTCCTCATGGTTCTCTCTTTTTAAAGCCAACTTCGCATCCCCTCTTATGTTAGCTTTCCGACGTGGGATGCTTCCAACATTAGAGTTTAAATTCAACACCAACTCTTGCCACCCCCTGTTACCAAAATAAATGCTCCTTGCTTGCCATGGGATTCGAACCCATGCCTCCCCTTAGATGCTCCACACGTTACTTGCCACTAAGCCACAAGGCTTTTTGTGTCATATTTTATCCCCAATTAATTATAAGGTCTAAAGGCCAAAGTCCAGGTTCCCTTAAAAAAAACCAAAATAAATTGCAAGAGCTAAGGCTTGAACCCAGGCTCCCATACAACCTTAATGACACCACAACCACTAGACTACAAGCTTTCTTGTGTCATTTATTTAACACAATAATTTAAAAGCCCTCATCCAAGCATCCAGGTTTTTTTTTTCCTCTTAATACCAAAATTTTTGCTAAAGCCTTTGAACCCAAGATTTCTCTAACACTTCTCAGGGCCATTAACCACCAAAGCGGACATTTAATTGTGTTATTTCATTGCACAATTAAATACCTATATACAACCTCCTTACGGACCCGCACTCAAGGCCCAATACTTCTAGGCCCAAATTCGGGGTGTTACACGTTGCTAATTTAATCCTCAGCTACCTTAGATGATTAAACATGCACTGATTAGTATCATGTCAATTAATTACAATTTCAATCCGTTTAAATAATTAATTCATTAGTTACTTTACAATTGTAATGCAAGAATAACTTAGTCATGGTTTTACTTAATCAAACATCTTACCAAGGCCTATAACAACACAAACACAATTTTAATAAATTAAGTGGACAAAATGCAATCAACCTAACATGAATTAAATTTAAGCCATATTAATTAAATTAAACATATCAACATCAAAAATATTCATAGACATGTTCATAACAACAACAATAAAATTAAAAGTATAAGGAACAAGAATCAAATCTGGTGTTTCTCCGAGGCTTGACTAATTTGATGTGCTCCTCCTTCTCCGCTTGTCTTTGTTGAACCATGACTTCCATGAACACTTGAATGATGCTTCCAATGGTGGTTGAAAGACTCTTTCTCAAGAGGTGAAATCGGTAAGGGAATGGGGAAAAAGATGAAGATCAAGGAAGGGGTTTTGAAAGGAGAGAGTGAGAGAGAAGTGAAAGGATGAGAGGGTTTGAGATGTGTTTGAAATGAACAGCCAAGGGGAGTATTTATAGGTTGAGATAGCTACTAAAAATAGCAAAAATTAGCAGCCATAGACTCCCCCCATGGACGGCAACACATGTGGCAAGTTTGAAGGTTTCAAACTTACTATTTTAAGGTAGGGGCAAATCTAGGAAGGCATGATAAGTGTAGGCAATTGAATGGAAATTCAAGGAGGGATATTTTGCAAGCCAAATAATCAACCAAACAAGCTAATTGGGTTAGCATGTGGGGCAGTTTTGGGCAGCCCAGTGCTCAGTTGGATCGGTTTTCTCAGTTCAGCTGAACTAGGCCTCTTTTCATAATTAATTAATAATATTATTTAACCCAAAATAAATTGGATTAAAATTATAATTAATCATATCATGAATTATATTCATAATTTGGACCATCTTTGGTTGAAAAATTCATTTTCCTCGATGCTTCAAAAATCGCTTCTCAGTTTTGTGCTTCTAGGAGTGTCTGTCGAGCCAATTTTTGTCATTTGTGCGAACCATCAAAAATGATCAAAATTAATCAAAGTTTATTATAAAATTAATTAAAATTCAACATGTTAATAATTTAAGTACAATTTAATTATTTTATAATTATTATATATTTTTCGACAAGAATTACTATGTTGCTTGAATTTGAGTTAAAAAAGGCATGAAAAAAGTGTGTATATTTTCGTGTTTCCAGTTGGCAGCTATTTTTTGCATTGAAAATTTGGCGAAACCATTTTCAGTGAAAAGTGTCATATATTTATCGATCATAAGAGTTTGAAGTATCTAATGTCACAAAAAGATTTGAATATGAGACAGCGTAGATTGCTCGAACTGTTAAAAGATTATGAGTTGGTTATTGATTATCATCCGGGAAAAGCGAATGTAGTTGCTGATGCTTTGAGTAGTAAGTATTTGTTTTCTTTGCGAGCGATGAATACTCGTATAACATTGTTTGATTATGGTTCAATCTTAGCTGAGTCGAAAGCTAGACCGATGTTCTTACAGTAGATCTGTGAAGCTCAAAAATGTGGTGACGCTAGCTAAGCAGGCACAGAGTGAGTTGGCTTTTGATTCAGAATTTCAGATAGGACCTGATGATTGCTTATTGTTCAGAGGTAGAATTTATGTACCGAAGAATCTAGAACTCATTCAAAAAATCTTGCATTAAGCTCAGAGTGGTAGCTTGTCTGTTCATCTAGGAAGTAATAAGATGTATAGTTATTTGAAGCAGATGTACTAGTGGCTGAGAATGAAACGCGAGATTTCTAACTTTGTATCGAGATGTTAAGTATGTCAGCAAGTTAAAGCTGAACATCAGGTAAATTCTAGATTGTTGCAGCCAGTGATGATACTAGAGTGGAAATGGGATCAAGTTACTATGGATTTTGTATCAAGATTACCCCTACCTTCGAGAAAGAAAGATGTCGTTTGGGTTGTTGTTGATCGTTTAATGAAGTCAGCACATTTTATTCTGGTACGTACAGATTACTCCATTGAGAAATTAGCTGAGTTATACGTTTCTGAGATTGTCAGATTACACGGGGTGGCAGTTTCTATCATTTCGGATAAAGATCTGCGATTTACGTCACGATTCTGGAGAAAGCTACAGGAAGCTCTAGGTACGCGATTGCATTTTAGCACTGTATTTCATCCTCAGACCGATGGCCAATTCGAGCAGTGATTCAAACTCTTGAAGATATGCTTCGTTGCTGTGTATTGGAGTTCGAAGGCAATTACAAAAAATATTTAACATTGGTTGAATTCGCATATAACAACAGTTTTTAGTCGAGCATAAAGATGGCATCGTATAAAGCTTTGTATTCTCACAAATGCCAAACTCCATTATACTGGATCGAGCTTAGTGAGAAAAAGATAAACAGAGTTGATGTGATTTGTGAGACTGAAGAAAAGTAAAAGTAATTCAAGATAGCTTGAAGACAACTTTAGTCGGCAGAAATCATATGTGGATCTTAAAAGTAAAGACATAGAATTTCAAGTCGGTGACAAAGTATTCTTGAAACTATCGCCCTAGAAGAATGTAACAGCCCGTTTTTAATGAAATCAGAATAGTGGTTTCGGGACCACAAATCCAAAGTCAAAAATTTTATTTTATTATTTTATTTCCTACAGTATGATAGTAATACCGTATAAAAATTTCGTTAAGAAATTTTACTGTTTACATGCTTAATTTCATAAAAAGGACTAAATCGCATAAAGTCCAAAAGTTGAGTTCTAGTAGCTAAAAGTATTAATTGGCTATAGAACTTGAAAGTAAGAGTCCTTATATGGTAATTAGACCACTAATGGTGATAGTGGAATATGATGGCTTGGTAATGTTGAAATTTGTAATAATTTAAATGATTATAAAAGTAAATTAATTATTAATGATTAAATAAATAAAACAAAACCAAGTATCATCTTTTTTATCATCATCTTCAACCGAATTTAGGGTTAAGAAAAATCCATTGGAGAGCTTTTCATTCGGTCACATCTCTTGCTTGTGTGGTAAGATTTTTCATCTCATTTTTAATGATTTCTATGTTTTCGGGATCGTTGTAGCTTAATCTAGCTAGCCCGTTTGTAAAACTATTAATGGATTTGAGTTTTGCCATGAATGAATATTGGTTGCTTTTTTTTTTTTGATGGAAGAAAATGATTAATTGTTAATAGATAAACAAATTTTGTAAAGAGATTTTTTATGAAATTGTCAAATAAAGATTAAATTGAAAAAATAGAAATTATACATAGTAAATTTGTGAAATAAATGAAATATAGGGTTTTCTAGGGACCTATATGAAATTCAGAATAGTGGGTTAAGCATGAATTGCATGAATTTTCATTTTATGAGCTAGGGACTAAATTGCAAAGAATTAAAAAGTACAAGGGCAAAATGGTAATTCTGCCAAAATATGTTTTGGATTAAATTGAATGAATTCTATGTTGAATTGAGTTAAATTTATCCATATAGATCCAGTTAGACCTCGTACAGAGTTAGATCGAGGCAAAGAGAAAGTTTCGGATTAATCGCCTCCGTATCAACGAATACTCGTCAAGGTAAGTTCATATAATTAGATTGTGTTTATATGTTTTTAATTGAATTATTTAAATGTTATGATTTGTCATATATAATTACCGAGTGCATATCCAGTGATGTACAATGATTACTGAGCCCCGTTTGAACCTTAGGAACCCGTAAGATGCAAATGACATGTCATTAGGGTTACCAGTTTATAGCTCCTAAGAGCATATTGATTCACAGCTCGTATGAGCATACATGTACATGAATTGATGGATTACAGTTATATAAGCTAGCACACCATGTGTGAGCTATCCCAAGTATCCAATGGTATTATAAACGGTTCAACAGGCAATGTTCTGTTACGCAACATATGAGTTCGATATGCACTGTTACAGGTATACACATGAAATACATAGAAATGATGTTATATGATATATAGATATATGAAATGGATGATACATGTATATCAAACTTGATTAACTGTTGAGCTCATCCATGATTATTGGTTCATATATGTATTTACATGACTAATATGGTTGGTGTATATGTACTTAGGCATTTGGCCAAAATGTGTTGGTATATGTTTTGTTACTTACCTATTACTTGATCTGTTATATGAACTTACTAAGCTTAAATGCTTACTCTGTGTTATTTTTTGTGTTTTATAGTGAATCGGAAGCTCGTTTGGGTTGGAAGCTTGTCGGAGCTATTTCACACTATCCACCGGCTCTGTTGGTACTTTTGGATATTTAATTTTGGTTATAATGGCATATATAGGTATTTTGGCTAGTGTTGGCCTATATATTTGGCTGTAAATATGGCCATTTGGCTTGGCTTGTGATTTGGCACTTGATGATGTTATGAACTTAGTTTTGGGCATGTAAATATTAGTCTTAATATGGTTGATAAATTGCTTAATGTGTTTGATTGATGAAAAGGGAAATGATAGTTGAATGTGCATAATATATATGTGTAGGTATCATTTGGTATTTTACTATAGAAGTCATATATGTATGTTAAGGCCAATAATTGAGTAATTATTTAGTACACTTTGTTATGCTTTGGTAAGGTAACCAAATGTCAAGTATTGATGCTAATGTGCCTATAATTTAGTTAGGTATTTTGGACAAATAGAGTGCATGATTGAACATGTTTATATATTGTCCTTTGAGGTGCCTAAGGGCATATTGGTTGTATGAATTTATACCATATGTAAATGACTTGTTTATGCTTGATTTGGATGCCTTGATATGGTTTGTAAGTATGTGCAATGCTGTGTGTAGGTACATGCCAATTTGGGTGACAAAAATGGCTTGTTAAATGGCCTATTTTCGTCCACATAGGCAGAGACACGAGCATACGTCTCAGCCGTGTATAACACATGGCCAGGCGACACGGCCATGTGTCCCCTATAGCTTTTAAAGGGTTGAAAGTCAGGCTGTTACACAACCTAACACACGACCTGGAACATGGGCGTATGGGATTATTTCGAATGATACACGACCTGGCACACAAGCGTGTGGCTTGGCCTTGTGGCCCACGTCAGTGAGTTACACCAGTACGGACATGGGCTAAGACACGACCGTGTGTCCCCATTTCGAATGCCCACATTGCCTGAGACACGGGCGTGTCTCTTGGCCGTGTGTGTAACACCCCGAACCCGAGACCGTCGCCGGAGTCGAACACGAGGTGTTAACAGACTTCAACCCACTTATTGAGAGTTTCCAGACAAGCTGCCAATCTGTGTACTAGTCGCTCCAAAATTCATAACTTGAGTTTTACAACTCGAAAATCAGTTTCGCAAATTTTCCATGAAACTAGACTCATATTTCCATCTACATATTTTTTCTAGAATTTTGGTCGAGCCAATTGGTACAGTTTATTAGTTAAAGTCTCCCTGTTGCAGGGATCGACTACACTGACCTTTGAGCATTACGAATTGGATATCTCCTGTACAGGGCTTCAATACTGATGCCGTTTGTTTCTATAGAAACTAGACTCAGAGAGGAATCTACACATATATGGCATGACTCCTAATTATCTCTGGTTAATTTACAATGATTTTCCAAAGTCGGGACAGGGGATCCAGAAACCGTTCTGGCCCTGTTTCACAAGAACTTTAATATCTGTTAACTTATAACTCATATGACCATTTCGTTTCTTCTATATAAAATTAGATTCATCAAGGTACATTTACGTAATTTATTTACTATTTAATACCATTCCTACTATTTTTAGTGATTTTTCAATCTCACGTTACTGCTGCTGCCAGCACCTGTCACTAAAGCAACTATGCCTATTTCATGATTTCCTTTGATCTAACTAGTGATTCATCATACATGTCACAAATCATGATCATGACTAGCCATACCAGAGGCTAATCATTATCCAACATCTCCCTACTACACTATTGCCATAACATGCATTTTAATACCAAAATAATCAACCATGGCATAAGACATGGAAATCGAATTACCAAGACTTGTGACTTAACATTGGAGAACTAAATCCAACCGAGCATTTATGCCATTTTCGCATGGCTAAAAGTTTACATACCAAAGTTCAACAAAGCATATTAGCCTATACATGCCAAAATGTTCTCCTAAACCGACTACACAAAAAGATACCAAAAGTTGATAGCGGTGTGATGACTCCAATGACGATCACGAGCACGCAAAAAGGACGAGTCCGAGAAACCTAAAATGGCGACAAGCAAACACCGGGTGAGTATATAACTCAGTAAGCCATAAGCATTATATTGCCGTTCAGTAATAATATACCATAAAAGAAAATAATTAAGGCGGGATTAAAATCCTCCATCCACACCCCAAACGGTACTATAATTCTTTAGGCATTTCGGTTTGGTCACATACCAAGCCCTACTTGATATTTCATACATTACGCCATATGACATTGCATGCATTTATTTTCGAGTAATATCACCACATAGATCAAGACTTACCAAACCAAAATTCCAAATATAAATAAAATGTCCATTCCTCATAAGCTCAAGGTGTTTACTCGCATCGCTGTCCATGATTGACTCGGTAAGGCCGCGCACGTAGAACGTGTACGTTTATTAGAGGATGTGCCATAAGCCCGCACACTTAGTGCTTAATAGTCGAACTCGCACACTTAGTGCTATATAATCAAACTTGCACACTTAGTGCTGTATAATTTGAACCCGCACACTTAGTGCCAATTTGTGATTATAAATGTTTACACCGCACACTTAGTGCCGAACCGATCATTCAATACATCTCACCTCTTTTCTTTCAATTCAATATTTTTATCACCACATACATACATGTTTATATATATATTCTACCATTCCATTCAGCAACATTACTTAGACATTACGACCCTTTAAATTAGTACAAATAAGTGCTTAATGACTTACCTTATATCGGATGAAATGATTCCCAATCTACTACTCGATTATCTTCGCTTTGCCTTTACTTGGTTCTCCTCTTTGATGTCTTGATCTAAAATGAATACATTTAGTAGTTTAATCTTCTTGCTGGATTTTTATGTGTATAACTTAATGGTTTTCACCCCATTTCACAACTATCTTTGTTCAAAATATCAAAATCTCAACCAACCTTTGTTTAATGCTTCAAGGTCGAATGCATGGTCACCATTAAGCTAATCTAGTCTCAAGTATTTTAATCCTAACATACAACATCATGAATCAACTCAACCTTATAAGCCAATATTACTCCTACAACCGATTGTAAGGAGTTAACAAAGAAAATATATTTTTACAAACATATACACCCATGTGGCCGATTTTACCAAATCAAATTTAACCTTACTTATCTCAAATTTTCATTTCATACTATCATCCCCATGACATAGCAAGGTTTTGAATCATGGACTAATTAGAACTAAAACTAGCAACTAAGAACATGCATGAATCTCATGGCACCATATTAAACATACCTTAATCTAGCTACAAGGATGGCCAACCTATTCCAAACCAACCATGAGCAAGGACCCCTTTCTTCTCCCTTGAGATTTTCGGCCAAAAGGATGGAAAAAAGATGAACAAAGCTTTTTTTTTTTTTGTTTTTCTTTCTCACTTGCACGGCAATGGGGAGGGGAGGGGAAAGCCTTCACACACACACTTTTTTTTTACTCATGCACCTTATTTTATTTATTTCAACATAAACCACTCACCCAACATGTTTCATGACATGTCTTGCCCATGCTTCCTTGTCATGGCCGGCCACTAGCACTTGGGGGAATTTTGACATGCAAGTCCTCCTCTTGACTACATGTACTATTAGGTCCTTATAGATTAGCCTATCATTTTTCAAAAGTGACATACAAGTCCTACTAACGAATTCACATGCAATCGACTAAACCGAAGCTTGAAATTTTTACACATTCGTAAATACATATTCTAGACAATAAATATTACGTTCAAACATTTGGTGACTCGGTTTAGTGGTCCCGAAACCACTTCCGACTAGGGTCAATTTTGGCTGTCACAACTCTCCCCCACTTTAGGAATTTTCGTCCCCGAAAATCTTACCGGTAAACAGGTTTGGGTAACGCTCTTTCATAGAATTCTTGGGTTCCCAAGTAGCTTCTTCCATCCGTGTTTGAGCCATAACACTTTTACTAACGGAACCCTTTTGTTTCGCAACTCCTTCACTTCACGAGCTAGGATACTGAATCGGTTCTTCTTCATAACTCATATCGGCTTGAATTTCAATCTCGGAGGGTTTATTACATGTGAAGGATCGGATCGGTAACGTCAAGCATCGAAACATGGAAAACGTTGTGGATCCTTTCGAGTTCGAGGGGTAAAAGCGACCTATACGCTCATTGGGCCGACTCGTTCGGAGATCTCATATGGCCCAATGAATCTCGGACTCAATTTGCCCTTACGGCCAAATCGAGTATCTTTTTCGGTGATACCTTAAGAAACACTTTGTCTCCCACGATACTCAATATCTCTTCGTTTTAAATCGCGTCGACTTCGACGATTCAAGCGACCTTCAAACTTTCACGAATTACTCGAACTTTTGCTCAGCATCTCTAATCAAATCCACCCCGAAAATTTTGCTTTCACCGAGCTCAGTCCAAAACAATGGTGTACGGCATTTACGACCATATAAAGCCTCGTAAGGCGCCATCTTAATGCTTGATTGAAAACTATTGTTGTAAGCGAATTCAATCAAGGGTAAATACCGTTCCATGAACCATTAAACTCGAGGATGCAACATCTCAACATATCCTCAAGTATCTGAATTATCCGCTCGGATTGACCATCGGTTTGGGGATGAAAAGCGGTGCTAAAATGCGACTTGGTACCCAAAGCTTCTTGCAATTTCTTCCAAAATCGTGAGGTGAATCTTGGATCTCCGTCGACACAATAGAAATCGGTACCCGTGTAATCTCACAATCGAGAAACATACAATTCAGCTAGCTTATCCAATGAAAAATCCGACGTCACGAGGATAAAGTGAGCCGACTTAGTCAATCTATCAACGACGACCCAAATTGCATCTTTCTTGCTTGCCGACACGGCAAGCCGGATACAAAATCCATCGTGACTCGTTCCCATTTCCATTCGGTATCATGATTGGTGAAGCAAACCCGTGGGCACTTGATGTTCCGCCTTTACTTGCGACATACTAAGCACTTGAAACAAGGTTGGAAATGTCTCGTTTCATACCATACCACCAAAAGCGGTGTTTCGTGTCGTTGTACATTTTCGTACTCCGGGTGGATTGACATTCGACTCTGTGAGCCTCGTTCAAAATCATCGAAACAAGTTTCAATTCCTTGGAATACATAATCGACCCTTGAACGTCAAGCAATCATGGTCGTCAATCTGAAATTCGATTCCTTGTTGGAACACACTCATCCCGTTTGCAACCAACTCATCGTCGACTTTCTGAGCTTCACGAATTTGACGTATCAATAATGGTTTGGCTTTCAATTCAGCTACTAACACATTGTCGGGTAGAACAGACAAGTGTACATTCATCGTTCGCAACGCAAATAGTGATTTACGACTTAAGGCATCCGCAACCACATTAGCCTTTCCCGGGTGATAGTCAATGACCAACTCATAATCCTTTAACAGCTCGAGCCAACGTCTTTGTCGCAGATTTAAGTCTCTTTGAGTCATCAAATATTTGAGACTTTTGTGATCCGAATACACATGGCACTTCTCACCAAATAAGTAATGTCGCCATATCTTTAAGGCGAATACGATGGCAGCCAATTCGAGATCATGGGTCGGATAATTTTTCTCATGTGGCTTTAATTGTCTCGACGCATGGGCCACAACTCGCCCTTCTTGCATCAATACGCAACCCAACCCAAGTAGGGATGCGTCACTATAAATGACAAACTCTTTGCCCGATTCGGGTTGCACTAGAATTGGGGCTTGATCAAATAAGCTTTGATTGATCGAAACTTTTCGACATTTCTCCGTCCATTCGAACTTAACATCCTTTTGGAGTAACCGTCATTGGCGTGGCTATCGTCGAGAAACCTTTACAAATCGTCGGTAATAACCGCAAGCCCCAAAAAGCTCCTAACCGGTAACATTCCTTGGTGGTTTCCAATCGACTATGGCGAAATTTTGTTCGGGTCCACCCGACACCGTCACGGACATCACGTGCCCCAAAAAGCTAACCTCTTTCAACCAAAATTCACATTCTTGAACTTTGCGTATAATCGCTTATCTCGTAAGATTTGCAACACTAGCCTCGGTGTTCAAAGATGTTCGGTTTCATCTCTCGAATAGACCAAAATGTCATCGATAAATACAACTACGAACCGATCCAAGTATGGCTGAAAATTCTATTCATTAAATCCATAAACACCGAGGGCATTAGTGAGCCCAAACGGCATCACCAAGAATTCAGTAGTGACCGTACCTCGTTCTAAAAGCGGTTTTGGGTATGTCCGATTCTCGGACCCTCAACCGATAGTACCCGACCTCAAATCTATCTTTGAAAACACCGAGGCTCCCTTTAATTGATCAAACAAATCGTCAATTCGTGGCAGCGGATATTTATTCTTTATCGTCACTTTATTGAGTTGACGATAGTCGATGCACAACCTCATGCTTCCGTCCTTCTTTTCACAAACAATCTGGTGCGCCCATGGAGAAAAACTCGGTCGAGCGAAACCCCTATCCGTCAATTCTTGCAATTGGACCTTCAATTCCTTTAACTCCGTTAATGCCATACGATCACGGAGCTATTGAGATCGGCGTAGTACCGGTACAACCGATGCGAATTCCACTTCTCGAACCGGTGGCAATCCCAGTAACTCCTCCGGAAAAACATCGAATACTCACAAACCACTGGTACCGATTCGAGTTTCTTTTCCGTCTCTTTACTTTCAAGCACATACGCAAGGTATGTTTCACACCCTTTTCACATATCTCCGAGCGGTCATAGAAGATATTATCGCTGGCACTCCTTTTAAATCGATGAGACTCGACTCGGACTACCTCATTATTTGCACTCCTCAAATCAATGGTTTTCCTTTTGCGATCCACCCTTTGCATCATGTACGATCGACCAATCCATACCAAGAATAACATCGAATTCATCAAATGGTAGAAGCATCGGATCGGCCGGAAAGCAGATTCTCAAATTATTAGGGGCATCTCTTGCACACTTTATCAACGAGTACGTATTGACCCAAAGGGTTTGACACTCGAATTACGAACTCGATGAGACTCAACAGTAGAGTCTTCTTGGATGCTAAAGTTTCACATACATATGAATGAGTAGAGCGGGGTCAATCAATGCAATCACACTAGTATCAAAGAGAGTAAAAGTACCGGTGATAACGTCGGGGAGGATGCCTCCTCTCGTGCGTGGATGGCATATGCTCTAGCAGAGCACGAGTCTCGGATCGAACAGTACCGTATCGGTGGCTCCTCTCGATTACCACCCCTACCTCCCCTGAAATCCTCGGGGTCTACCTCTAGCTGTCGCCCACTCGATCTTGCACCTTGCATCTTATTCTTCTCATCTAGCTCGTGCAATCTCTAATGAAGTGGTCCTTGAACCACATCCGTAACAGGCCCGGTTAACAAACTTACCCCAACATTCACCTAGGTGTCGTCTTCCACATTGGGGGCATTCAGGTCTCTCTTGGCGATTATTGCCCACACTAGCCACCAAGTAGCTCTGGAGTCCGTCGATGGTCGTGCTCTAATGGAAATTCCCGCATCGTCCTCGATTTATTAGTGTCCTCCACGAACTTCTTTACGATCGAGAACGGAGCTTTACCCATCGATCTCTTATGATAGTCTTTAGCTTCAAATTCAGCCTTCTTCTTCTCCTTTCCAAGTTCTTCCGCCTTGCAGGCTCGTTCGACCAGCGTCACGAACTCCTTTATCTCCAAAATACCCACTAGTAGTTTTAAATCTTCATTCAATCCTTCTTCAAATCTTTTGCACATAGCAACCTCATCGGCCACACACTCCCGAGCATACCGACTAAGTCTTACGAACTCATGTTCGTATTCAGGTACTGTCATACGGCCTTGCTTGAGTTCCAAGAATTCCTTACGCTTTTGATCGATGAACCATTGACTAATATACTTCTTTCGAAATTCATTTGAAAGAAATCCCAAGTAACTTCGCTTCGTTTGGGACTATGGAGATCAAAGTCCTCCACCAATAGTAAGTGAGTCTCGCAACAAGGATATAGCACACTTTAGACATTCATCGGTGTGCATGACAGTTCATCAAACACCGAATGGTGTTATCAAGCGAACTTCGGCTCTTTCGGCATCATCAAGTAACTATGGCCTTAAACTCCTCAGCCCGCGCTTTCTAATCAAGTCTCTGGTGGCTTACTCAGCCTCATAGGATCGAAGAACCGATGGCATTACAGCCCTTGGGGTGGATTATTTAAATTCGGGAATTGTTGGACAGCCGGATTGGTTCGGGCGTATATGCTACCCACTCATTCATCATGGTAAAGAAGGCTTGTTTTGCCTCCTCACCTTGATTATTCGCAGATGACTGAGGTTCAACAGGCGGCGTCCCTTGTGCAGGAGCAGCCGCTACACTTTCAACGTCATCCGCCAAGGTTCTCTCTACACCGGGATCCATTTACTAATCAAAACAAAAATTTTAACCGTCAGAAGTCATCACACATTTAAACATTAACATTAAGGCATGTATAGCTAGACTCATACGCGCTATGGTAGTCCTAGAACCGACTAAACCATAGCTCTGATACCAATAAAATGTAACACCCGAACCCAAGACCGTCACGAGTCGAACACGAGGTGTTAACAGACTTCAACCCACTTATTGAGAGTTTCGGACAAGCGCCAATCTGTGTACTAGTCGCTCCAAAATTCATAACTTGAGTTTTACAACTCGAAAATCAGTTTCGCAAATTTTCCATGAAACTAGACTCATATTTCCATCTACATATTTTTTCTAGAATTTTGGTCGAGCCAATTGGTACAGTTTATTAGTTAAAGTCTCCCTGTTGCAGGGATCGACTACACTGACCTTTGAGCATTACGAATTGGATATCTCCTGTACAGGGCTTCAATACTGATGCCGTTTATTTCTATAGAAACTAGACTCAGAGAGGAATCTACACATATATGGCATGACTCCTAATTATCTCTGGTTAATTTACAATGATTTTCCAAAGTCGGGACAGGGATCCAGAAACCGTTCTGGCCCTGTTTCACAAGAACTTTAATATCTGTTAACTTATAACTCATATGACCATTTCGTTTCTTCTATATAAAAGTAGATTCATCAAGGTACATTTACATAATTTATTTACTATTTAATACCATTCCTACTATTTTTAGTGATTTTTCAATCTCACGTTACTGCTGCTGCCAGCACTGTCACTAAAGCAACTATGCCTATTTCATGATTTCCTTTGATCTAACTAGTGATTCATCATACATGTCACAAATCATGATCATGACTAGCCATACCAGAGGCTAATCATTATCCAACATCTCCCTACTACACTATTGCCATAACATGCATTTTAATACCAAAATAATCAACCATGGCATAAGACATGGAAATCGAATTACCAAGACTTGTGACTTAACATTGGAGAACTAAATCCAACCGAGCATTTATGCCATTTTCGCATGGCTAAAAGTTTACATACCAAAGTTCAACAAAGCATATTAGCCTATACATGCCAAAATGTTCTCCTAAACCGACTACACAAAAAGATACCAAAAGTTGATAGCCGGTGTGATGACTCCAATGACGATCACGAGCACGCAAAAAGGACGAGTCCGAGAAACCTAAAATGGCGACAAGCAAACACTGGGTGAGTATATAACTCAGTAAGCCATAAGCATTATATTGCCGTTCAGTAATAATATACCATAAAAGAAAATAATTAAGGCGGGATTAAAATCCTCCATCCACACCCCAAACGGTACTATAATTCTTTAGGCATTTCGGTTTGGTCACATACCAAGCCCTACTTGATATTTCATACATTACGCCATATGACATTGCATGCATTTATTTTCGAGTAATATCACCACATAGATCAAGACTTACCAAACCAAAATTCCAAATATAAATAAAATGTCCATTCCTCATAAGCTCAAGGTGTTTACTCGCATCGCTGTCCATGATTGACTCGGTAAGGCGCGCACGTAGAACGTGTACGTTTATTAGAGGATGTGCCATAAGCCCGCACACTTAGTGCTTAATAGTCGAACTCGCACACTTAGTGCTATATAATCAAACTTGCACACTTAGTGCTGTATAATTTGAACCCGCACACTTAGTGCCAATTTGTGATTATAAATGTTTACACCCGCACACTTAGTGCCGAACCGATCATTCAATACATCTCACCTCTTTTCTTTTAATTCAATATTTTTATCACCACATACATACATGTTTATATATATATTCTACCATTCCATTCAGCAACATTACTTAGACATTACGACCCCTTTAAATTAGTACAAATAAGTGCTTAATGACTTACCTTATATCGGATGAAATGATTCCCAATCTACTACTCGATTATCTTCGCTTTGCCTTTGCTTGGTTCTCCTCTTTGATGTCTTGATCTAAAATGAATACATTTAGTAGTTTAATCTTCTTGCTGGATTTTTATGTGTATAACTTAATGGTTTTCACCCCATTTCACAACTATCTTTGTTCAAAATATCAAAATCTCAACCAACCTTTGTTTAATGCTTCAAGGCCGAATGCATGGTCACCATTAAGCTAATCTAGTCTCAAGTATTTTAATCCTAACATACAACATCATGAATCAACTCAACCTTATAAGCCAATATTACTCCTACAACCGATTGTAAGGAGTTAACAAAGAAAATATATTTTTACAAACATATACACCCATGTGGCCGATTTTACCAAATCAAATTTAACCTTACTTATCTCAAATTTTCATTTCATACTATCATCCCCATGACATAGCAAGGTTTTGAATCATGGACTAATTAGAACTAAAACTAGCAACTAAGAACATGCATGAATCTCATGGCACCATATTAAACATACCTTAATCTAGCTACAAGGATGGCCAACCTATTCCAAACCAACCATGAGCAAAGACCCTTTCTTCTCCCTTGAGATTTTCGGCCAAAAGGATGGAAAAAAGATGAACAAAGCTTTTTTTTTTTTTTTTTTTTCTCACTTGCACGGCAATGGGGAGGGAGGAAAGCCTTCACACACACTTTTTTTTTTACTCATGCACCTTATTTTATTTATTTCAACATAAACCACTCACCCAACATGTTTCATGACATGTCTTGCCCATGCTTCCTTGTCATGGCCGGCCACTAGCACTTGGGGGAATTTTGACATGCAAGTCCTCCTCTTGACTACATGTACTATTAGGTCCTTATAGATTAGCCTATCATTTTTCAAAAGTGACATACAAGTCCTACTAACTGAATTCACATGCAATCGACTAAACCGAAGCTTGAAATTTTTACACATTCGTAAATACATATTCTAGACAATAAATATTACGTTCAAACATTTCGGTGACTCGGTTTAGTGGTCCCGAAACCACTTCCCGACTAAGGTCAATTTTGGGCTGTCACAGTGTGAACCCTGCAGGGTTAAAAATTTTCAATGTTTTTTGAAAAATTCTCTGAGTTTCCAATTTAGTCCTTACTTGTTTCTAACGTGTATTTTGGGCCTCGAGAGCTCATATTTGGGACATTATGAATGATTTTGGTGGGTTTTTTATATGAATATTGATATGTTTTGAAATGTTTGAAATTTCTGTCTGTTTAATTTGTAAACTAGGTAATGCTCTGTAACCCTATTCTAGCGACTTTTTCAGGTTACGAGTGTTACAAAGAAATTTCTATGGTTCGGCTGCAAAGGGAAGCTAAGTCCACGATTTATCGAGCCATGTGTGGGGTTATTTCGAAAATTACATGGCCTAGCACACAGGCATATCTGTAACAGCCTATTTTTCAATGAAGTCAGAACAATGGTTTCAGGACCACAAGTCCGATCCAAAAATAAAGTTTATTTTTATTTTATTATATGGTTCGTATTATGATAGATATGTCGTGTGAAAATTTTGATACAAAAATTTTATCGATTAAGTGTTTAATTACGAGAAGGACTAAATCACATAAAATGCAAAAGTTGAATTCTAGTAGCTATAAGGATTAAATAGCTATGGAATTCAAAACTAGATGTCCTTCTGTAGTAATTGGACCATTAAAGAAAAGTATGTAGATTTTTGGGTGACTCATCCATGGAAAAATTAGAAAAGAGTAGGGACTAAATTGGAAATCACAAAAATTAAAAGATGATAATTAATTAAAAAGAACTCATAATCTTATTATCATATCTTGTTCCCCAAAATTTCTATCGAAACCCTAGGAGAGAGGAAGAAAACTTTCCAAGCTTAAAAGGGTATGAAATCAAGTCCCGTTTTTAGTAATTTTTATATTCTGGAATCGGGATAGTCTAATCTATCTATTTTGGGGGATTAATTTGAACAGTTATCAAGGTATGAAATTTGGGCCATGGATGAATATGCTAAAAATTTGAAATTTATGGTAGAAAATGTAAGGTTATTGATAGATAAACAACTTTTACAAAGTGATTTTGATGAAACCATGATTTAGGGACTAAAATGTAAAGTTGTGAAATTTGATGAAAAATTTTGAATTTTTATGAATACATGTGCTGTAAATTTTGTAATCGAATTTTGGTTAGGCTTGGAAAAGGGAGTAAATTGCACAAGTTTCATTTTTCGAGCCTAGGGATGAAATTGGAATTTATGGAAAAGTTAGGAGCAAAATGGTAATTTTTCCTAGGACGTAAATTGAATCCAAATGAGTATGAAATATGAGAAATTGATGATTAAAGCTATTTATATAGATCCAAACAGCTCACATTCGAGGTTAGATCGAGGAAAAGAATAGGTTTCAAATTAGTAGATTACTTATGCGAAGAAGTGTCGAGTTAAGTTCATGTAACTTAATCCAGCATGTAATTATGTTAAATTAAATGTTGTGATTTTATGAAATGTGATTATCGTTTATGTGATTTACTTATATGCTACAATATGAGAAATTAATACATGCTTGAAAATGGTGAAAAAGGGTTATGTCCCGATTGAATATTGAATTCCGATGAACATATGTACTTTTCCGGAATGAATGAGGTCCTGCATTTGTTGCCGACGGGATTTAGCTCAAACGAGTAATCCTATTGACCTCATTATAAAAAGGATTTAGCCTAGACGGGTAATCCTAATGTAAAGCCTCTCGAGTATATGTTACAATTAGGGTTTAGCCTGGACTGGTAATCCTAATTGAGCTCTTTAGAGCATAAGTTATATAAAAGATTTAACCTGGACTAGTAATCTTGTTATATGTCATGTAGCTCGAAAGTGTGTTCCTTGATTAAAGTTGTAATGGGTACTTTTGGAAAAGAATTGACGCATTATTGAATCGTACACCTTGAGTGTACCATTTGAACATCCATCGAGATTTCAATGATCCAATGGACATAAAACTCTTAACATGGTATGGGAATTATGGGGTGACATGATAATAGTATGAAAGAATATTCCATGATGAGATAATCTATCCTTACTTGATGTATATGTAAATTTTGTGACTAACATGTTTGATTGAATGCATGTGTTTAGGCAATTTTGTCAAATGGATGGAAAACATGATACTGTATGCTTAAATTTAATAAACGAGATTGGTAAGTTCAGTTTCCGTTATACGAACTTACTAGGCATGTAATGTTTACTCCATTTTATTTTCCCTGTTTTATAGTGCTCGGAAGCTCGCGAAGGTTGGAGATCATTGGAGCATCGTCACACTATCTACTAGCTATTTTGGGTATTTATAGTAGCATCATTTTGGTATAATGGCATGTATAGGACAACTTAGCCTTTAGTGGCTTGATAATGATGTTTGTAATCTAGCCATTGGAATGGTTGGTAATAGTTGTTTTGATACACTTGTGACAGCCCTAATGTGACCCTAGTCGGAAAGTGGTTTCGGGACCACAAAACCGAATCACAAAAATAATTAACCATTATAATCTATGCTTATAATATGTGTAAATGCATGTGTGAAATTTTCATATCTTAATTTTGTCAATTGCATGTGAAATTATTAAATAGGGACTTATGTGAGACATTGTGAAATGTGATAGGTTAATTTTAAATGGTTTATTAATGCATGTTAACATAAAGGTGGACTTGCATGTCAAATTGTCCATTTCTTTGATAGTGGCCGGCCATGATGAGGATTTATGCATATTATAGATATTTTATAATAATTTTAAATGTCAATTAAAGGAATTATAGAATTAAAGGAAATAAAATAATGAGAAGGGGGAGGAGAAACAAAAGTGTTTCATCTTTACTTCTCCATTGCCGAAACTAGAAGAAAGAAAGAAGAAAAACTCTTGTTGAATTTCGGCTAAGGTGTTTTGATACAATAAGGTATGTTTTATGCCACTCTTGAAAATGTATGCATAATTTGGAGGATTGGTTTAAATTTTACTTGAATCTTGGATTGAAATTAGGTTATTTAGGAGGGTTGAATTTCGGTCTAGGAACTTAAAATTTTTAGTAGAAGTTTTGATGACATTAGATGGATAGTTAGGTTGGATGTGTTAAATTGTTAATTGTTTTAGCTTGAAAGTTAAGGTTAATATGGTTTATGGGATTGCCGAATCTAATTTAGGGAGAAAGAAAAATATATGTATTCGGTTATGCTATTGATTCTTAGAAAAAATATATGTATTCGGTTATGCTATTGATTCTTGGGGAAATAATGTTTAATGTATTTTTGTTTATGTTTTATAAAAGCACTAGTAATTGAAATTGAGAAATTTTAACTTGCTGATGGGAGGTGTTGAACGTGATATTCGGATGTGTTTCAAGGAATGACATTAGGGTAGCTAGAGTCTAAAACTTTCGATCAAGGACTATTGTGTGAGCAAATTCGGTATAAAGGTTTAGATGTTAATTGCATTGTATTTAATGTTTAAAGAATAGGTAGTAGCTAATTAAAGTTAAGAAGGCTATAATTTCTTTTAAGGGAGGTGTGACCTTAATTTGAACAAAATCGAATCGGCCTTAAGCTTGACTAAATGGCTCAGTTATTATTAGCTTAGAAGAAACCTATATGAAATTGTTGTATTAGGTCATAATATATAATTACATATGAAGGCTAAGTTTAAGTAGTAAGGCCGAATAGGTTATAAATTAATTATAGACGGTTTATATACATAGGAGTATGTATGTATTTGTGTGTGTGGCATTGATGATAAATGGTGAATTGGTAATAATCTACTTGGGACAGCAGCAGTAAGGTGATTTTCGAAAATCACCATAAATTGTAGGAATTGAATTAGAAGTTGAATAAATTATGTAATTAAAGCTTGATGAGTCTAGTTTTCTATAATAGAAACCGTAAAAGTAAAAGAATTACCAATCATGAAATATTTGAAGTAATGTGGGATAGAGTCAAAATCACTTCTAGATCCCCTGTTCTGTTTTTGTAAAATCATTATAAAATGTATAAAAATGGTCATAGAATAAATTTTATATGCTTAGACTCATTAGTGAGTCTAGTTTCAAATGAAATAAACGACAACATATTTTGATTTCTGTACAATGAGAAATTTATTTCGTAGTGAAGAATGGTCAGATTTATCAAACAATGAAACAAGGGAAACTTTAGGAAAAATCTGGTATTGATTGGCTAGACTAAAAATTCTGAAAATTTTATGGATAAAATATAAATGAGTCTATTCTCAAGGAAAATTTACGGCAATTGATTTGGAGTTTCGTAGCTCCAGTTATAAGTAATTTAATGACTATTGCTCAGGAATTCAGCTTATAGTGAAATTGTGATTATATGGTAAACATTGATAAAAGAAAAATTTTACTAATGAATTGCTTATTGATTTCTTATAAGCTTACTATAATCTGTATGTGTGAAAGTCGAATATATATGTATTATATTCTGAAAGTAATACTTGAATAATTGATTAATGATTAGTTTAAAATTTATTGAATTAAAGCTCAAGAGCATAGAGGGGCAACCTCGGATAAGGGAAAAGCTAAAGCCGCGGAATAGCCAACCTGAAATTTGTTCAGAAAGATACAAGGTAAGTTTTGAGTAATCGCCTTTAGCATAAAATTTATAATGCCTTGACATATATATACTGCATGGATTTTGATCTTTTTGGTTCTATTTGAATTAAGTTGAATGGTAAATTAGGGTTAAGCTTGATTGATGAAAGGTATGTGTGATATTCATGCATGATTTTAAGCTGAAATGAAATAATGGTGTTCATAAGAAGCTCATGTCCGAATGTAGCCAATGGCTACTAATAATGTGAAATGTTCTATAAAATGCGTTAGAATACGAAAAAAAAAACATGTTATTTGATGTGGAATTGTATCCGAGCTTAAAGACCCGCAGGCTTCGTGCTGGAATGACATCCGGGTTAAAAACCTGCAGGCTGTGCTAGATATGTGTTTCGAGTCCTAAGACTTGATAGGACCGGTGTCAGTAAGTTAAGTATAATTACGACATTGAATATCCGTGCGAGTAAGTATTATATATGTTATACCTGCTAAGGTACGTATTACGTACTCATAAGTGAATTGACTTCAAAACGAATTATTAGTATCAAAGAATGGTACATATATATATATACATATATATATATATATATATATGTGAGTGTGTGTATATGTATGTGAATGAATACCATATTTATGAATAAAAGAATGACTTATTTGGTCAATGTATGTCATTGTAAAAGCATGTGTCTTAAAGAAATTTTATGAACCATATAGTATAGTGAAATATGTACTGAGAATTTTCTTGTGTATTCATGTATATATATATATATATATATTCGGCCAATAGGTTATAATTAATGTACTTGTGAGTTTTTGGCCAAGTAATTTACAAATTAAATTTGGGTTCTTGTGATACTTAATGTTAGAATTTAAATGATACGTTTTAATTGTTTGAAACACTTAAAACTTACTAAGCCTCGAAAGCTTACTCCGTTTTATTTTATTTCTCTGTTTTATAGATTGTCAATTTTGGCCACCGACTCGGGGATCATCAGCAGTTCATCATACTATCGATCTTTTTGGTACAGTTATATTTTGGCCTTGGTATGGCATGTATAGGTTAGGCCGGTGACGGTTATGTTTTGTATTGTAAATATTTTAGCCATACGAAAATGGCGTATAACTTGAATATCAATATCTAATTCAGTTCGATCTCTGTTTATGTTTATTTACTATGCGAATGAGATATTAAAATGTTGATTGATTATATGGACAAAAAAAAATTTATTGTTTTGCTCGGTAATACCTCATAGCCTAAACCGGCGATCGGACTCGGGCTAGGGGTGTTACAATACTTGTAATGTCATGGTATGGTAGCTATACATATATATATATGTTAAGTAGTTGATCAAATCATGTTTAACACATGGATTGAACCAAGGTAAGATTGTAAACATGTATGCATGCAATGCTATGCCATGTTGAATGATGAAAATTGCTTAATTTGAATGTTTGAATTCATTGGAATGTGTTTGGTATGTTTTAGTACAGGAAAATGGTAAATTTGGGTGACAAATGAGGCTAGGAAATGGCTTTATTTTGTCCATATGGGTAGACACACGGGCGTGTGTCTAGATCGTGTGTGACACAAGGCCGGGTACATGGGCATGTAGTTAGGTCGTGTGTCCTCTGCACCTTAAATTTGAGAAACAAAATGCTCAGAATTGAGCACATGGGCAGAGACACGGGCATGTATCTCAGCCGTGTGTGCTACACGATCTAGAACACGGGCGTCTGTCTTGGCCGTGTGAAACCTGCACCTAATTTCGAAAAGAATTAATTAACCACACAACTAACACTCGGGCGTATGGCATGGCCGTGTACACAAGTCAGTGAGTTACACAGGGTCAAACACGGCCTATAGGATGGGCATGTCCCAGGGTCACACAAGCATGCCCCTTGGACCACACGGGCGTTTGAGTTCTACACCTTGGAATATTTTTGTAATTTCAAAAAAAATTCTTAGAGCATCCAATTAAGTCCCAACTTGATTCTAATGCTTGTATTGGGCCTCGAGGGTCCATTTAAGGGACGTTATGAATGATTTCAAAATTTGAATAGTAACTTGCATGATTTATCTGTAAATGTTTTTAAATGTTTTGGTAATGCTCCGTAACCCTGTTTCAATGATAGATACGGGTTAGAGGTGTTACATTTAATGGTATTAGAGCTACGATTTAGCCGATTCTCAAATTTGATGTTGCAAACACAAGTTTAGCTATACATGTCATTATATAAATTGTGATGGTGTGATGACTCATGATCATTTTAAATGTTTTTTTCATATAGTAATGTCATCCAACCAAGCTAGAGCTGAATTTGAGGAAGCTGAGAGCAATGTTTTAGCTTCAGTTCAAAGAGTTGCGTCTGCGTTTGGTAGTAAAAAGCCCATGTCTGGGGGCCGAAGTGAAGAGGCACAATAAGCCTTCTTTCAATTGATGAATGAATGTGTAACAGCCCTCACGCATATTCAATGCCAGAATAGGGTTATAGAGTATTACCGGACTTACAACACATTTTATACATACTTTTCACATACATTTAATTATCATCATTTAATCTCAATTAGTTTGTCCCTAATACGAGCCTACTAGGCCCTAAACATGCTTTGGGAGTGGTTCGGGACTAAATCAATAACTTAAGAAAATTTTATGATACTTTGAAAATTTTTCTCAAAACAGGGGACACACGCCCATGTCACAGGCCATGTGAACGTTCGAAATGGGAGCAAATGGTCTGTCCCAACCCATGTCTGACCTGTGTAACTCTCTGAATTGGGTCACACGGCCAACACACACACCCATGTGACTAGCCCATGTACCCTAAAAATGGCCATACACACCCGTGTACCAGGCCATGTGCTAGGTCGTGCCAAATCTATAGGGTATACTGACTTATGCCACACGGCCAAGTCACACGCTCGTGTGTGAGGCCGTGTGGAGCATACTGATTTGAATTCAAATTCAACACCAAGGGGACACACGATTGTGTACTTAACCGTGCATCACACACAACTGGGACACACGCCTGTGTCTCTGCCCGTGTGGACAAAAATAGGCTATTTACCAAGCCAATTTGCCACCCAAATTTAGGCACACCTATACCTCTCAAATAGCATACAATATAGCATCAACAGGCATATATTTCAATTCCAATCAAGCACGATTTATACCAATTCCAACACCAACCAATACAAAACATATATACCACATATTGCCATCTAAATTCATCCAATCCTTTTCTTCTCAAAACATCAAAATGATCATTTACAAATATGCATTAACATGCTGAATTCCACAAACATATCAATTCACAAATCGTTACCTATTGACATTCAAATTACCTAATATCAATAAGCATCATGAATCCAACCTCGATCACACAAAATAGGTCAATTTCCAACTCAAACAAAAGCCATTTGTACATTTATATACATCATCAAATTCACCATCCTAAGGCAACTCACATGATTATATATATACAAACCAAAACATATACATTTACAAGTCAATTCAAATGGCCAAAATCATTATCAAAACATAACCAAAATGACTCAAAGTCCCTATAAATTCCACATACTTAAAATACCAAAGTTTATAGGCAGCAAAAGATAGGTGGATAGTGTGATGCGATCTCTGACGATCCCTAAGTCCGAGCTAGCTTTGAAAACTATAAAACAAAGAGAAATACACAAAATAATCTTTATAGCTTAGTAAGCTCGTATGAAATAAACTTAATGCAATCATAAAAATATAATTCAATAATTTGAATACACCAATATGTAGCTTACATTAGCTAACAAACCTATCTAATTCTCAAATGTGAGATTATACACTGTCTTCACAAGTTTCTTCTATTTGAAACTTATAATTCATGTACGTACCTATGTCATTTAATGTAACACCCTGAATTTGGGGCCTAGAAGAGTTGGGTTTTGAGTCTAGGATTCGGATAGAAGAAAACCTGAATAATTAAGAAGTTTTAAATATTATCGTTTAAGAAAAAAATTTTGAATTAAATTACTACTAGAAATTTTTTACTATATTTATTATTACGGATATTTTAAATTTTTATGATTAGATATATTTATAAAATTATTATTATTATTAGATAGGAAATAAATAATATATATATTTATAAAAGTATTGTTGTTTTGGTGTTTAAACTCTAGGAAAAAAATTGTTTTAATTTTTGCCTCATAGAGGGAATCTGGGCATAAGGCTTATAAAATAAATTGGGCAAGACTGGGCATGAAGAAGTGTACCTGGCCCAGTGGTTAGCATGCTAGGTAGTGGGAAGGAGAGCTGGGGTTCGACTCCCAGCATGTACAAAAGTGTTTTATATTTTCTTTATATTAGGGAACGACGCAAGGAAGCCTTATATATAGTTGGGGTTAAAAGGTAACAAAAAGGGAAGCTCGGTCCAGTGGCAGAGGCGTTGGGAGTGTGGTATAGTGCCTAGGTTCGAGGGTTGGTGCACGCAAAGGCTTGTTTTTATTTTAGAATCCAGGTCGCACTAAAGTGAGGTTTAAGAATAGTTGCGACCGAGTTATGCTACAAGGACGCTTGTGGCGCAGTGGCAGTAGGGTGCTAGGAGTTCCACAAGGGCACAGGTTTGAGTTGCGTGGAAGGCGAAGTTCCCCTTTTATTTTTAAGCGGACCAAAGTTTCAGCAGGTAAGGTTTATAATTAACTGTAACCATATATCAGTAAAGAAGAAAACGTAGTGCAGTGGCCAGTAGCTCGGGCGAAGGCGCCAAGGCGCAAGGCGGACGGAGGTCTGGGGTTTGAGCTTCATCTCGTGCACTCAAGGTTGGGATTTTTGCTGCATGCGTGGGGAAGGAGTTGGGGTCTGATCAGGACTCTTGGCAGCATGCTGAGGCAGTACAAACGGTGGGTTGATCGTTGAAGAGTTTGAATAGAATTCAAACATTGAATGTGGCCAAAAATCAAGGAGCAATTCAAGGAATTGGAATTCCTATGCCAAAATACACTCACTCGGCCATAGCTACTAAGTGCCGTATATTTTGGCCTTTAGGATTCAGTTTTTTCTTCTTCTTTTCTTTTCTTTTCTTTTCTCTTCATCTACTTTCTCTTCTGCTTTTCCCCCATAGCCAAATCCTTCTACTATTTTACTCATCTCCACTTTCTAATCATTTGTTCCTAAGCTTTATACACAAAAGCCAAAATCCCGAAAGCTTATATTTCTTCTGTGCCAATTTCTCCTAGCCAAACCCTTTGATTCTTCTCCATCTTATGGCCGATTCTTTCTTCTTCTAAACCTTAAAATTCTATCAACAAAGCCACTACAAAACTCTCATATCTCATCTTCTTCACGGTTTCAAAAAGCCGAAAACCCCATAGTTTAGGGGCATAGCCGAATCTTTAGACCAGAAAAGGACCGACTTCTACTAGGGTTTGAAGGTTAGATTTACATCAGAATCAAATAAGAAATAAAATGGAATCGTTGGTTGAAGGAACCGGTGGTAAGTTTTCGAAACTATTTCTTTATTTCAGGAGTTAAGAAAAGTCGAAACCTTTATGGGTGGCTAGCGTTTTGGACTAAGGGTTTTGTGCCTCTTTCTGTTTGGTTGTGTAAGCGTTAGCGTAGACAAGGGGACGTATAGCAAAGGGCTTGAAGACTAATTCGGTTGGCTCATCAGATCTATCCCATATTTCAGAAAAAGGTAAAGAACTCTGGGATCTAAGGTTGTGTTGGCCGAATACGGTAAGGGGTTAAATATGTAGTTTATTTTCGATATTTAGATTGACGTGTTAGTAATCCAATTGTAGGCAGTTCGTGTGAGGATCTCGCCAACGTACCGTTCTAAATCAGGTGAGTATCGAACACTCTCTCATAGTTCAAATCGGTAAAAGTTGAAATGCCGAAAATCAAACATTTCGTGGGCTTGTGAGTGTGTGAGTGCTCACAAGACGTTTAGAAATCATTAGATCTGAAATCGCAGAGTGGTAAGTTAGTCGTGTGTGAAATTTCGTGCACTTCGGTAATTGGGCCTCGATAGGCTAAAACTGGGCCTAATGGGCTTACAGGCCCATATGGGTAAAATAATAAAAAAATAGGCAATAAGTATGTTCTGTTAGACTGTGAAATCGAAACTGCTTATGTAATAGCCCAAAATTGGGTCTAGTTGGAACAGAGGTTTCGGGACCACAAAATTCGAGAGAGAAATAATTATTTTATGATTTTTTGAGGTCTATGATATGATTGCATGATTGTGTGAAAATTCTGTGAAGAAATTCTATGCATAAAGTGCTCAATTTGAAGTTAGGGACTAAATTGAATAAGTTGTAAAACTTGCATTTTAGAAGTTTCTAGTATGAAATTGCTTTGAAATATTAATTAGGAGGTCTTAAATAGAAATTTGACCAATTTCTAAGTGATGGACAAAAATTGGACATGGATGGAATTTTTGAAAGTTTAGTAAGGAAGGGCATTTTGGTCATTTGGTAATTAAAAGAAATAAAAAGGGAAAATAAAGCCAAAATTGACTCATCTTTTTCATGGAGGCTGAAATTAGCATGGGAGAAACCATGGCTAGGGTTTTCAAGCTTTCCAAGCTCAATAGTAAGTCCGTTCTAACCCCGTTTTTCAAGTTCTTTACGTTTTTGGAATCCCGGTAATTTGATTAAGCTTATTCTAGCAATAATTTGAGCTAGAGTTCATATTTGGAAAAATACCCAGAGGTGAAATGTGTTTATTTTGCTGTTTTATGATAGAATATGAGGTTTTAAATTATGTTAGACAACTTGTGCTACTCAGTTTTGAGTGAAAACAAGTAAAAGGGCTTAATTGGTAAAAATACCTAATAGTCATAAGTATATGTTAGAGTGAGAATTTGATGTTTCCATAGAAGGGAAAAGTGATCAGCCTGTCATAAAACATAAGAATAAGGGATGAAGTTTAAATCCCGAGCCTAGGGGAAAAAGTGTAAATATGCAAAAATTTAGGGGCAATTTTTTAATTTTTCAAAAGTTTGAGTTAAGGACTGTTTTGAACAGTAAATTAATTAAATAAGTAAAATATGATGTTTTAGATCCCGAAAAATGAGATTTGAACCTAGAATGAGAGAAAAATCAAAAATTAGGAAAGTTGGTAAAATGATCGTTTTAGTATAGAGGTAAGTTCATATGTATAATAAGCATTAATTTATGCATGTTTCAATGTAAAATTGATATATTTATTATAATTTCTGAGGTGTTGAAAGTATGTAAGTTGGTATGATAATAATACAACAATAATGCTGTAAATTTGAAAGTTAAATTTTGTGAATTAATTGAATTATGTTAAATTAAATGATTATGGTGCCAAGTTTATGAATTGATTTAAAAATATGTCTATGGTACATGAAGTGCATTGAATTATCATACATAAATGTGATTTCTATGATTATGGATATTATGGGAAATTGTAAGTTCATATGATTTTTAATAAGGCAATGTGTAATTTAATGTTATTGCCTTGATATTAAATGAGATGTAAGTTTATATGTAAGTAATACATCAATATTACTTGTATTATGATATTTTATAATAATATTGGAAATATGTTTGTGGATAATTACTTGATTGGTGAAATTGTTGGAAAAGAGAGAAATCCTGGTTGAACCTTCGGAAAGATTGGATGATACAGATAGTATGTAGCTAGGTCACATGTATGGTGCTGAGTGCACATCATGTGTACAAGAGAGCTACAAGACATTATGATGTAGCTAGGTCGCATGGGTGATACTATGTGTACACCATGTAGACAAGAGAGCTACGGGATATATGTAGCTAGGTCGCATGCGTGGTTCCAGGTGAAGGACACCATGTAGACAAGAGAGCTACGAGATAAATTGGCTAGGTCACATGGGTGGTACTGAGTGTTCACCATGTGTACAAGAGAGCCGAACTATATGATGGGTGGAGCTATGTACTGAAACCACCAAGTATCGAGGAACTTGGTTATGTGAATGATGTGTTCACTAAGTGACCAGGATGTGGTAAGGTTATAAACAAGTAAGTTATACATGAGGATGATTTTATGGTGACCTTGTGATCATGGGCATATACTTGTGATGTATGAAATGTGGTGAAAATGATTTGTTATATGTATGTTAAAATGAGGTTAATACAAAGAAAGTGTGAAAGAGTGAATTAGCAATAAAATTGTTTTGGACAGTAGCAGTGACGTGATTTTGAAAAATCACCAAAAATAGTAGAAATTGAATAAGAGACTTAATGAGATATAAAATTAAATCTTAATGAGTCTATTTTCATATAAAAAAAACAAAGAAAGAAAAGGAGTTCTATATTTTGAGATATTTATGTTTTTGTGAGACTGGTCCAGAACGATTACGTGATCCCCTGTTCTAACTTTGGAAAATCACAAAAATTTGGATAAAAATAATTAGAGGCTTAAACTTATATTTTGAAAATTCCTAATGAGTCTATTTTCAAGATAAATCAACAAGAACATTATCCAAGTTCTGTACTGTGAGATAATTAATTTTTAGTGAAGAGAGGTCAGAACTGTCAGAATGTGAAACAGGAGAAATTTTAATGAATAAACTGTACTAATTGGCTAAACCAAAAATTATGAAAATTTTATGGTGGAAAGAATGTGAGTCTAGTTTCAAGGGAAATTTACGGATCTTAATTTGGAGTTCATTAGCTTGAATTATAAATAAGTAAGTGACTATGACTCTTGTGGACTGTTTGATGTGAGCATTTATTAGTAAATTGTGAAATCGTACTTACAAGAATGCTATATACATTAAGGATGTGGAATGGAGAGGAGGAAGGAAAATAAATATATGTGGAATACATGGAAACTATGGTATATGAAATATTGATATAATGAAATAAATTATATGTGTTTATAAGAAAACAGAAAGAGAATGATATGTATCATGACATGTATATATATATATATATGACTAGTCTCAATGTAATGTTTGTAGGGTATGGAGTTGAATTAAAATTTTTTAGGCAAACATGTTATTTGCGCATCTGAATTGTGATATTTTATAAAGATATGATCTAGTTTTAAATATGAATGCTTGATGATTAAGCTGAAGATATTTGGTAAGATGATAATCTTGGTATAAATGTATAAGTGGTATAATAAACAAGGTAAAATGAGTATGAGAGACACATGTATGATGATATACAAATGCTATGTTTGTGGTTTAATTGAGAAATTTAATCATAAATGAATACCATGTTATATGCTTTTGATTTTGTATAAGTGTGTAAGAGATTAAGGTTGACCAAAGCTTGGAAAATAGCCTAGGTATATTCCACTAGCAGAGACACGACCATGTGTCTCGGTAGTGTATGGAACACGACTTTGGGACAGGCGTGTGGAGCCTTAAAGCATGAAATTTCCAAGATTTTTGTAAGTTCTCGGTTTAGTCCCGAACCCTTTCTAAAGTATGTTTTGGGCTTCGTAGACTCAAATAAGGGACTATGTGTAAGTGAATGAACGTTTTGAAATATGAATGAAATTTTATGGCCCGTATTTTAGTTTAATGTTTGTATATTTGTCCGGTAACGCCTCGTACCTTATCCCAGCCTCGGGTACGAGTAAGGGGTGTTACAGCTTAAACCGGTAAACTGGTCATAAAACTTGAATTGAATGGGCTTAAATTACTAGTGGACAGTGTAGGGCCCATTAGGGGTTTTAGGGCCCAATGGCTAAAATTGTGAAATTGAGACAAATAAATTATTGCGATGACAAATGGGCTAGTAAGGACAGTAACATTCGTGAGAAACCTTAAAACTGATAAAATTACTGAAATACCTTTATAGGTGGAAAATTTACAGATTTACCTCTAGGAGAAAAATTACTGATATACCCCTAGGGTTAAGGTTGACCTGAATGCATGTTTGACTATTACTATTTACTGCATGCCATGTTATTATTATCTGATGCATGGGACTAGGTTATTGATGGAGGAAGTACTGAAAGTGGCTTGTCCACGTACTGGAGGCTTTGCCTCAACTTATCGATATCTGAGCAAGAATTTGAATGTGGAGTGTAGGGAAATTTGGATGTGTTGAGCTATTCCCCACATGGAGTGTAGGGCTGGTACGGGTGGAGTGTAGCGGTTGGTTATTGGCTGGGTTGGGCTTGCATACACGAATATGTCTGTTCTGTTCTGGAATGGGCCTATGGGCCATACTATTATCTGAAAAGGGGCTAAGGCCTAGTTTACTGTATTCTAAAAAGGGCTTCGGCCCAGTACCCGCTATTATCTGAATAGGGCTTAGGCCCAATAGGCTTGAGTTGATTTGGGCTTTGGATGGGTTTTCCATACACACTGAGTTTTCCAAACTCACCCCCTTTCTCTTCCATCCTTGCAGGTGAGCCCTAGTTGGTGGACTTGAAGCTGAGCGGGATTCAGAGTCGCCACGAAGATTAAATTTTTGGTTTTTAAATAAGTTTCAATTAGCTTCCTTTTAAATTTCGCATTTATTTTTGATTATTTCTATTTTGGTTAAAGTTGTAATAAGGCCGCTTTATTATTTTTTTTGGGGTTTTTAAATTACTTAAATCATTTTCAACTTGAGATACACATTACTTAAATTGATTCCTTAAAATTGGTTAGCTCTAGGGCGCGTATTATAACAGTTACTTATTTTCAAAATATCATGATAACCGAGCAAAACTTCCGCAACGTAAATGTTTTCAAAGGAAATAAATATTTTATTAGACTTAAACTTAATTTGTTGTTCATGGACAAGTAATAAGCTTAAAGTGTGGCAATGGATGTGTGCATGTCTAGGATTGGATCATGGATGAGCTAGGTACTTAAGCAGTCTAATTGACTCACCTCCTCTTTTCTTGAATCCTACCTGGTGCGCAGCTTCCATTCACTTTAATTTAAAACAAAAATATTCTTTAAACACTAAGAAAGATTTTAGATAAAACATGACTTCTCTAATAACGCTCCAATGTGACACGCCAGATTCAATCGTAATGACTAGGCCGGGTTTGGAGTGTTACATTTAGTGGTATCAGAGCCTAGTTGCAACAACTCGGTCGTAGATAGGGTCCAAAAAGGCTTTCGAATTTTTTTTAAACCCAAGAAGGGTATTTTTGGAAAAAAATCTAAAAATTTTTGTTTTAAAGAGACTTTTTTTTCAAACTTGTCTTCTTCAAAATACGCATCTTTAGAGAATTTGATTTTAAAGAGGTTAGATTCTTCTAAGTTTTCTGAAATCTGATGTGGCACACTGAATCCCCGGCACCAAGTCTGTAAGTACTTTTGCCTTAAATACTGTACTAAAACCTTACTGTAGATAGGATTGAGACTTTACTATGATACTGTAGCTAGGTTGATACTGAAACCATAGAGACTGAGACAGTAGGAACTAAAAACCCAAAAAGATTGAGACTATGGCTAGGCTATGATTCTATAAAGAACAAAAACTCTAAAATACTATCTCTGCATAAAACATATGAATAAATAGTAAAAAAATTTTAGATCTTTGTAGTTATTTGATATGTGTACTAGTAATGTAGAGTATTGATATGGATTCTGAGGGTAAGCAAAGTCTGCCAACTTCGGGTAGCGGTAACTCGGAGCTTGGTACTGAAGCACTAGCCAGTTAGTAAGGAAAGTGGTAGAGGAAGTATTGGATACGAGGAAATTAGGGAAACGCTTCAAGTAGGGTGCTTGGAGTGTAAGAAAAGGAAGGATCCTAGTTCTTAGAGAACAGAGCTTCATTCTATGAAACATGTTAAGACACGACCAAACTTTCCGACCTGCAAGAATTGCAACGGGCATCATCCGAGTGAGTACAATAGGAAGACAGGAGCATGCTTTAGATGCGGGTCACGGGAACATCGAGCTCAAGATTGCCAAGCTTATTCTAGTAAGGAGTGCGTGATGTTTGGGTACGAATTGTATACATGTGCGATAAAGTGTTTATTTATTTCGGTAATTACATGTTCTGGGTCGTATTAAAATTATTTAGATCGAGTCTTGTGACGATAGCGTAGTAGCATAGTGTTACACGATTATTTTAGTTTTGGAAATTTCGAGGATGAAATTTCTTTAAAGAGGGTAAAGTTGTAACACCCTGAATTTGGGGCCTAGAAGAGTTGGGTTTTGAGTCTGGGATTCGGATAGAAGAAAACCTGAATAATTAAGAAGTTTTAAATATTATCGTTTAAGAAAAAATTTTGAATTAAATTACTACTAGAAATTTTTCTTGTATTTATTATTACGGATATTTTAAATTTTTATGATTAGATATATTTATAAAATTATTATTATTAGATAGGAAAATAATAATAATATATATATATTTATAAAAGTATTGTTGTTTTGGTGTTTAAACTCTAGGAAAAAAATTGTTTTAATTTTTGCCTCATAGAGGGAATCTGGGCATAAGGCTTATAAAATAAATTGGGCAAGACTGGACATGAAGAAGCGTACCTGGCCTAGTGGTTAGCATGCTAGGTAGTGGGAAAGAGAGCTGGGGTTAGACTCCCAGCATGTGCAAAAGTGTTTTATTTTTTCTTTATATCAGGGAACGACACAGGGAAGCCTTATATATAGTTGGGGTTAAAAGGTAACAAAAAGGGAAGCTCGGTCCAGTGGCAGAGGCGCTGGGAGTGTGGTACAAGGCGCACACAAAGGCTTGTTTTTATTTTAGAAGCCAGGTCACACTAAAGTAAGGTTTAAGAATAGTTGCGACCGAGTTATGCTACAAGGACACTTGTGGCGCAGTGTTAGTAGGGTGCTAGGAGTTCCACAAGGGCACAGGTTCGAGGTGCGTGGAAGGCGAAGTTCCCCTTTCATTTTTAAACAGACCAAAGCTTTAGTGGGTAAGGTTTATAATTAATTGTAACCATATATTAGTAAAGGAGAAAACGTGGTGCAGTGGCCAGTAGCTCGGGCGAAGGCGCAAGGGCGCAAGGGCACAAGGCAGACGGAGGTCTGGGGTTTGAGCTTCATCTCGCGCACGCAAGGTTGGGATTTTTCTGCATGCGTGGGGAAGGAGTTGGGGTCTAATCAGGACTCTTGGCAGCATGCTGAGGCAGTACAAACGGTGGGCTGATCGGCCAACAGTTTGAATGGAATTCAAACATTGAATGTGGCCAAAAATCGAGGAGCAATTCGGGGAATTGGAATTCCTATGCCGAAATACACTCACTCGGCCATAGCTAATAAGTGCCGTATATTTCGGCCTTTAGGATTCAGTTTTTTCTTCTTCTTTTCTTTTCTCTTCATCTACTTTCTCTTCTTCTTTTCCCCCATAGCCAAATCCTTCTACTATTTTACTCATCTCCACTTTCTAATCATTTGTTCCTAAGCTTTATACACAAAAGCCAAAATCCCAAAAGCCTATATTTCTTCTGTGCCGATTTCTCCTAGCCAAACCCTCTGATTCTTCTCCATCTTGTGGCCAATTCTTTCTTCTTCTAAACCCTAAAGTTCTGTCAACAAAGCCACTACAAAACTCTCATATCTCATCTTCTTCACTGTTTCAAAAAGCCGAGAACCCCATATTTTAGGGGCATAGCCGAATCTTTAGACCAGAAAAGGACTGACTTCTGCTAGGGTTTGAAGGTTAGATCTACATCAGAATAGAATAAGAACTAAAGTGGAATCGTTGGCTAAAGGAACTGGTGGTAAGTTTTCAAAACTATTTCTTTATTTTGGGAGTTAAGAAAAGCTGAAACCCTTATGGGTGGCTAGTGTTTTGGACTAAGGGTTTTGTGCCTCTTTCTGTTTGGTTGTGTAAGCGTTAGCGTGGACAAGGGGACGTATAGCAAAGGGCTTGAAGACTAATTTGGTTGGCTCATCAGATCTAACTCATATTTCGGCAAAAGGTAAAGAACTCTAGGATCTAAGGCTGTGTTGGCCGAATACGGTAAGGGGTTAAATACGTAGTTCATTTTCGATATTTAGATTGACATGTTAGTAATCCAATTGTAGGCAATTCGTGTGAGGATCTTACCAACATACCGTTCTAAATCTGGTGTGTATTGAACACCCTCTCATAGTTCAAATCGACAAAAGCCGAAATGCCGAAAATCCGGCATTTCGTGGGCTTGTGAGTGTGCGAGTGCTCACAAGACGTTTAGAAATCATTAGATCTGAAATCACAAAGTGGTAAGTTAGTCGTGTGTGAAATTTCGTGCACTTAGGTAATTGGGCCTCGATAGGCTATAACTGGGCCCAATGGGCTTACGGGCCTATTCAGGTAAATAATAAAAAATAGGAAATAAGTATGTTCTGTTAGACTGTGGAATCAAAACTGCTGAAACTAGTAAACTGGTCATAAAACTTGAATTGAATGGGCTTAAATTGCTAGTGGACACTGTAGGGCCCATTAGGGGTTTTAGGGCCCAATGGCTAAAATTGTGAAATTGAGACAAATAAATTATTGCGATGACAAATGGGCTAGTAAGGACAATAACATTCGTGAGAAACCTTAAAACTGATAAAATTATGAAATACCTTTATAGGTGAAAAATTTACAGATTTACCCCTAGGAGCAAAATTACTGATATACCCCTAGGGTTAAGGTTGACCTGAATGCATGTTTGACTGTTACTATTTACTGCATGCCATGTTATTATTATCTGATGCATGGGACTAGGTTATTGATGGAGGAAGTATTGAAAGTGGCTTGTCCACGTACTAGAGGCTTTGCCTCAACTTATCGATATCTGAGCGCAATCTTTGAATCGTGGAGTGTAGGGTGGGTGGGTTGAGCTATTCCCCACATGGAGCGTAGGGTGGTACGGGTGGAGTGTAGCATTAGTTATTGGTGGGTTGGGTTTGCATACGAATATGTCTATTCTATTCGGAATGGGCCTATGGGCCATCTTGTTATCTGAAAAGGGCTAAGGCCCAGCCATCTTGTATTTTGAAAAGGGCTTGACCCAAGATTGTTATCTGAATAGGGCTTAGGCCCAATGGGCTTGAGTGACTTGGGCTTTGGATGGGTTTTCCATACACACCGAGTTTTCAAACTCACCCCTTTCTCTTCCATCCTTGCGGTGAGCCCTAGTTGGTGGACTTGGAGTCAAGGGATTGAGTCCCACGGAGATTAAATTTCGGTTTTAAATAAGTTTCAATTAGCTTCCTTTTAAATTTTGCATTTATTTTGATTATTTCTATTTTGGTTAAAGTTGTAATAAGGCCGCTTTATTATTTTTATTTTGGGTTTTTAAATTACTTCAATCGTTTTCAACTTGAGATTCACATCACTTAAATTGATTCCTTAAAATTGGTTAGCTCTAGGGCGCGTATTATAAAAGTTACATATTTTCAAAATATCACGATAACCGAACAAAGCTTCCGCAACGTAAATGTTTTCAAAGGAAATAAATATTTTAAATAGCTTAAACTTAATTTATTGTTCGTGGACAAGTAATAAGCTTAAAGTGTGGCAATGGATGTGTGAATGTCTAGGATTGGATAATGAAAGAGCTAGGTACTTAAGCAGTCTAATTGAATCACCTCCTCTTTTCTTGAATCCTACCTGGTGCGCAGCTTCCATTCACTTTAATTTAAAATGAAAATATTCTTTAAACACTAAGAAAGATTTTAGATAAAACATGACTTCTCTAATAACGCTTCAATGTGACACGTCAGATTCGGTCGTAACATCTAGGCCGAGTCTGGGGTGTTACATTTAACATCAATCTCATACTCATCCACCCCTTTTGTATACTCGTTGAACCATTCAGAATAGAAGTCAGATACTCAAGGTTTTCACCTGATAAGTACCTATACCATGGCCAGAAACCAAATCAAGGTAACTTATCTCTGAAGTACTGATATCATGGCCCGAAGCCAAATCAGTTAATCTACATGGCCCAAAGCTAAATCGGTATAACTCGCACTCGAAGTGCTATGTCATGGTCTGAAGCCAACTCAATGTATCCCCTAATGATATGTCATTAGCATCCTGAACTATTCCTAAGGTTCAGCCGAGATTTTGAATTTTGAATCATTGTTGAATCACTATCGTTCATATCCACAATCTCGTATTCACAATTTATGCAATGTCAAAGCATATGAAATACATTTGTATTGAAATTTATCACATACAAACTTACATTGGTTCAAAAACAATAAAAGTGTCGATTAATCGAGTACTTTATCTTTTCCTCGATCAAATTCCAAATTCCACTTTTCTTGATCTATATAATATCAAATTTAGCTCATTTAATTATCCCACAATTTAATTTAGTCCAAAAACACACTTTAAAACTCATTTACACTTTTTCCCTAATATTCACATTTTTCACAATTTAGTCTTTATTTCATAAAATCAAAAATTAATAAAATTCATAATAAACCCATGCTAGCCGAATTACTATTATGCCCTTAGCAGCCATATTCTTCATTTATTTCACATTTTAGCCACAAAGTTTTAACATTTCTCAATTTAACCCCTATTTTGCATTTTCACTAAAAATCGCTTAACAAAACTTGTATAATTCATAACAAATATTCATAATCTATCTTCAAACATCAAAACACACATGTATTCATCAATCAAATCATTCAAAATCTTTAATATTTTTGCAAAATAGTCCCTTGGCTAGCTAGTACTAGATGCAACGATCATAAAAACATAGAAATCATTAAAAACGGGACAAAAACGGACTTACAATTCAACAAATGACCTTGGCTAAATGAAAGGAATGAAAATGGCTTTCTCTAGCCCTAATTTTTTATGCTAATCACTTAAGGAAGATGATGATATTATGTTATTTTATTTTTAACTTATTAATTAACTAAATTACTATATTAACCTTAGTTATAATTCATTAAAACCATATAATGCATGCCCATCTTTGTCCACTCACAATTAAAATGGTCTAATTACAACATAAGGACCTTAACTTTAAGGTTCTATGGCTATTAGACAACTTTAGCTATTAGAGCTCAAGTTTTACGCTTTACGCGATTTAGTCATTTTTATCAAATTGACCAATCAAATGATAAAATTTCTTAACGAAATTTTCACACTAATTTTCAAACTAACATAATATCATACTGCACACATTAAAATAATAATAGAATAAATATTTTGACCTCAGATTTGTGGTCCCAAAACCACTGTTCTGATTTGACTAAAAACGGGCTCTTACAGAATGGTTTACTGGGATTTAAGAACAAACCCCGCAGTACAACGACCTCCCCCACCTGCTTCTCAACTAGTTCTTGAGATGCCATAGGGTTTTGAACCTATTAGAATGGGTAAGCCTCAGGTAGATAAAATCCACAAGCATGGGGCGGAAGAATTTAGAGTTACCGCAGATGATGATCTGGAAAGGGCTGAATTTTGGTTGGAAAATACCATCCAAGTTTTTAATGAATTATCCTGTACACCTGCTGAATGTCTGAAATGTGCAGTATCTCTACTAAAAGATACAGCTTATCATTGGTGGAATACCATAACTTCGGTTGTACTGAGAGAGAACGTTACATGGGAATTCTTCCAAGCCGAATTCAAAAAGAAATATGTTAGTCAGAGATTTATGGATCAGAAAAGAAGGAATTTTTAGAACTCAAGTAGGGAAATATGACTATGTCTGAGTATGAATGAGAATTTGTTTGGTTGAGCAAATATGCCAGAGAATGGGTTCTGACCGAGGCTGAAATGTGTAAATGCTTTGAACAGGGTTTAAATGAAGATATCAAGTTATTGATTAAAATTTTTGAAATAAGGGAATTTGCGGTGTTAGCCGATCGACCATACAAAGTTGAAAAATTAAGTAAGGAAAAGAAACAAGCTGAAAGAGAGGCTCGGGTTTCTAGAAAAAAGAACTAAGTCACAATCATTTGCTTTAAGAAATTAAAGAAGTATTATGATCGTGTTACCACCTCTACAGGATATTCTGGAAGAGAGCGGGGCTCTCAACATTCTAACCCGAGGTCTTCATCTCCATCTATGACTAGTGTTGGTAATCCCAAACCGTAATGTAAACACTGTAACAAATTTCATCATGGGAAATGTCTTTCTAGAAGTGGAGCTTGTTTTGGATGTGGTTCACTTGACCATTTTCTTAGAGATTCTCCACAAAGAGTTGAAAAAGAGATAGAATCAGCTCCAAAGTCTAGTAATCCTATTTCGAGGGGCAAACCACCCCGTCATCTTGACAATGTTAGTGGTAGTCGAGGTACTACTAGGGATACAATAGTTAGATTTTAGGCACGAACACCTACAAGAAAATATGCTATTCATGCTAGAGAAGATGCCTCTGCACCAGACATCATTACTGGTACATTTTCTCTACTTGAAACTGATATTACTACATTGATTGATCCTGGTTCCACACATTCATACATATGCACGAACTTAGTGTCTATTAAAATTTTACCTATTGAATTCACTGAATTTGTGGTTAAAGTTTCAAACCCTCTAGGCCAATGTGTTATGGTGGATAAAGTTTGTAAGAACTGTCAGTTGATGGTAAAAGGTCATTTCTTTTTCGCTAACTTGATGTTATTTTCATTTGAAGAATTTGATGTGATTTTGGGAATGGATTGGTTAACCCAATATGATGCAATGATGAAGTAAACAGAAATAAATTGTATTAAAATGTGAGAGTGATGAATTACTTCATGTTGAATCTGATAAATTGGATGGATTACCTAATGTGATTTTAGAAATATCAGTACAGAAATATGTTAAAAAAGGTTATGATGCTTCTCTTGCATATGTGTTGGATACTATAGTATCTAAGTCAAAGATTCAGTCAGTGGTAGTTGTATGTAAATTTCCTGATGTATTCCCAAAAGAATTACCTAGTTTACCATCGGATAGAGAAGTGGAATTCTCTATAGATCTTGTTTCAAGTACAACACCTATATCCATAGCACCTTATAGGATGGCTCCTAATGAATTGAAAGAGCTGAAAGCACAGTTGCAAGAATTGATTGATAGAGGTTTTGCTCGACCTAGTTTCTCACTTTGGGTGTGTCGGTTCTATTTGTAAAAAAGAAGGATGGAACGTTGAGGCTGTGCATCAATTATAGACAGCTCAATAAAGTTACAATAAAGAACAAATATCCATTGGCTCGTATTGATGACTTGTTTGACCAGTTAAAATGTGCCACTGTATTTTCTAAGGATCTTCGTTCTGGCTATTATCAACTACAGGTAAAAGATTCGAATGTACCAAAGACAGCTTTTAGAACCAGGTATGGACACTATGAGTTTCTTGTGATGCTATTTGGTTTGACAAATGCACCTGCAGTGTTTATGGATTTGATGAACAAAATTTTCAGCCCATATTTAAACAGGTTTATAGTGGTATTTATAAATGATATTTTGGTTTATGCCCGAGATGAAAATGAACATGATGAGCATTTGAGAATAGTGTTGCAAACCTTGCGAGAGAAACAATTGTACACCAAATTCAGTAAATGTAAATTTTGGCTACGGGAAGTTAGTTTTCTCAGGCATATAGTATCTGTTGAAGGTGTCAAAGTAAACTCGAATAAAATTTCAGCCATTTTTAATTGGAAGCCACTGAGGAATGTGTCTGAAGTCCGAAGTTTTCTGGGACTAGTTGGTTATTATCGTAGGTTTGTAAAAAGTTTTTCAATAATAGCTTCTTCGATGAACTGTCTATTACAAAAAGATGTGAAACTTGAGTGGACTAACAAATGCCAGCTGAGTTTTGACAGATTAAAAGCTTTATTGACAGAAGCACCTGTGCTAGTCCAGCTTAAATCGGGAAAGGAATTTATAATTTACACTGATGCATCATTGAATGGTTTAGGTTGTGTTTTGATGCAAGAAGGTAAAGTGGTAGCCTATGCTTCAAGACAGCTAAAACCATATGAAATAAATTACCCGACACATGATCTTAATTGGCAGCCATAGTGTTTGCATTGAAAATCTGGCGGCATTACCTGTTTGGTGAAAAATGTCACATATTCACTGATCATAAAAGTCTAAAATATTTGATGCCATAGAAAGATTTGACTTTGAGACAGCGCAGGTGACTTGAACTACTGAAATATTATGATCCTATTATTGAGTATCATTCAGGAAAAGCTAATGTGGTTGCTAATGCTCTGAGCAAAAAATCTCTGTATACTTTGCGAGAATGAATACTCAATTGTCATTATCTGATGATGGTTCAATCATAGCTAAATTAAAAGCTAGACCAACGTTTTTGCAGCAGATCTCTAAAGCTCAGAAAAATTGTAGTAAGTTGCAAGCAAAACGAATTCAAAGTGAATCGACTCCTAACTCAGAATTTCAGATCGATACTGATAGTTGTTTGTTATTCAGTGGCAGAGTATGTGTACCAAATAGTTCAAAACTAGTACAGAAGATTTTGAATGAAGCTCATAATGGTGACATGTCTATACATCCTGGTAGTAATAAAATGTATAATGATCTGAAAAAGATGTACTGGTGGCCAGGAATGAAACGAGATATTTCTGAGTTTGTATCTAAATGTTTGATATGTCAGCGAGTAAAAGCTGAACATCAGTTGCCTTTTGGACTATTACAGCCAGTTACATACCAGAATAGAAATGGGAAAGAATTACTATGGACTTTTTATCGGGGTCACCCCTGTCTCCAAAGAAGAAAGATGTCATTTGGGTAATTGTTGATCGGTTGAAAAAGTCTACACACTTTATTCCAGTACGTATGGATTTTTCCTTGGATAGATTGGCTGAATTATATGTTTTTGAGATTATCAGATTGCATGGAGTGCCTGTCTCTATTATTTCAGATAAAGACCCTCGGTTTACATCTCAATTCTTGAGCATATTGCAAGAAGCTCTGCGTACTCAGTTACACTTTAGTACTACATTTCATCCCCAGATAGATGGTCAATCTAAACATGTTATACAGGTTTTGGAAGATATGCTTCGGTGTTGTATACTTGGGTTTTAAGGTAACTGGGAAAAGTATTTACCTTTAGTTGAATTTTCTTACAATAATAGTTATCAGTCTGGCATCAAAATGGCACCGTATGAAGCTCTGTATGGTCGCAAATGTAGAACTCTATTGTATTGGACAGAACTCAGTGAGAAAAAGTTACATAGAGTTGACTTAGTCCGTGAAACTGAGGAAAAAGTGAGACTAATTCGGGACAGTTTGAAAGCAGCCTCTGATGATCAAAAGTCTTATACTGATCTAAAACAAAAAGAAATAGAATTTCAAGTTGCTGACAAAGTATTATTATAAGTATCGCCTTGGAAGAAAGTTCTCTAGTTTGGTCGTAAAGGAAAACTAAGTCCACGGTTCATTGGACCATATGAGATTACAGAAAGAATTGGACCAGTTGCATATCGATTAGCTTTACCAACAAAACTTGATCGGATTCATAATGTTTTTTATGTGTCTATGCTACAATGGCAACGATCCGATCCTTCATATGTTATTTCTCTAACAAAGGTAGAGATTCAGCCTGATATAACTTACGGTGAAGAACTACTCAGAATCTTAGCTTGGGAAATAAAAGAGTTTAGAAATGAAAAGGTAGCATTAGTAAAAAGTTCTTTGGCAACGTCACGGTATAGAGGAGGCTACCTAGGAACCGAAGGATACTATGAGGAAGTAATTCCGAATCTTTTTACTGGTAAGATTTTTAAGGAAAAAAATCCTTAAGGAGGGAGAGTTGTAACAACCCATTTTTCAGTGAAGTCGGAACAGTGTTTTCAGGACCACAAATTTGATACGAAAATAAAGTTTATTTTTATTTTATTATATGGTCCGTATTATAATAGATATGTTGTGTGAAAATTTTTATACGAAAATTTTATCTATTAAGTGTTTAATTACGAAAAGGACTAAATCACATAAAATGCAAAAGTTGAATTCTAGTATATATAAGGATTAAATATCTATGGAATTCAAAACTAGAGGTCCTTTTATGGTAATTAGACCATTAAAGAAAAGTATGTAGATTTTTGGGTGACTCATCCATGGAAAAATTAGAAAAGAGTAGGGACTAAATTAGCAATCACAAAAATTAAAAGATTATAATTAATTGAAAAGAAATTATCATATTATTTTCATGTGTTCTTCCCCAAAATTTCTATCAAAACCCTAGGAGAGAGGAAGAAAATTTTCCAGGCTTTCCAAGCTTAAAAAGGTATGAAATCTAGTCCTGTTTTTAGTAATTTTTATATTTTTAGAATCGAGATAGTCTAATCTATCTATTTGGGGGATTAATTTGAAAAGTTATCCAGATATGAAATTTGGGTCATGGATGAGTATGCTGAACATATTAAATTTATGGTAGAGAATGAAAGGTTGTTGATAGATAAACAAGTTTAACAAAGTGATTTTGATGAAAACATGATTTAGGGACTAAAATGTAAAGTTGTGAAATTTGATGAAAAATTTTGAATTTTTATGAATACATGTGCTTTAAATTTTGTAATGGAATTTTGGTTAGGCTTGGAAAAGGGAGTAAATTGAACAAGTTTCATTTTCCGAGCCTAAGGACGAACTTGGAATTTATGGAAAGGTTAGGGGTAAAATGGTAATTTTTCCTAGGTCGTAAATTGAATCCAAAGAGTATGAAATGTGAGAAATTTATGATTAAAGCTATTTATAGATCTGAACAACTCACATTAAAGGTTAGATCGAGGAAAAGAAAAGGTTTCGGATTAGTAGATTACTTACGTGAACAAGTGTCGAGGTAAGTTCATGTAACTTAATCGAGCATGTAATTATGTCAAATTAAATGTTGTGATTTTATGAAATGTGAATATCATTTATGTGATTTACTTGGATGTTACAATGTGAGAAATTAATACATGCTTGAAAATGGTGAAAAAGGGTTATGTCCCGATTAAATATTGAATTCCGATGAACATATGTGCTTTCCCGAAATGAATGAGGTCCTCCATTTATTGCTGATGGGATTTAGCTCAAACGAGTAATCCTGTTGACTCATTATAAAAAAGATTTAGCCTAGACAGGTAATCTTGATGTAAACCCTCTTGAGTATATGTTACAATTAAGGTTTAGCCTAGACTAGTAATCCTAATTGAGCTCTTCAAAGCATATGTTATATAAAGGATTTAACCTAGACTAGTAATCCTAATACGGTCTCGCCTCAGTGTGACGAGTTCACTCACTTAGTTGCCTGGCCATTGAACAAGGAAGTAGCGTTCCAAATTTATACTAGGTTTATATTCAGCTAAGTATGCAAAATAAGAATGAATATTAGGATTAAAATGACTAAGTGTTTGTTTGAATAAGTTCGGCTAATAGAGAAATTAAGTTGGATAATTGGTAATGGAATGAGATGGAAATCGAAAATGAACCAACACTAAAGAGAGTGTTGACCAGGACTTATATAACTTAAGGTGGTTTGGTGATGGAAGAAAGGGGACCTTGACCCGTTACCTAGCAAGGTAAGAACCAAAGGTATAAGGATAGGTTGAACGCCAACTCGAATTAGAGTGATAAGTTCAGAAAAGACAAAGCTTGATGCCACTGACTAATAGATAAGCCAAGCTAAGTCTTTGGATGAAATTTGAGAGAAGTAAATCTCACAAAAATAACAGAATTTCATTCAAAGTTGCAAAAGTTTGAAATACATGGATATAGCTAAGTATTTATAATGATTAACCTAGGCTAGCCGAATGGTCAATAAGGCAACTAAATGGACAATTGTGTTCAGCTTTAATGAACTAAAAATTCCATGAAGTTTCCAAGTAGATTCCTTGAAGTTTCCTTGTGCATGGAGGACGTCAATGGACAACTTCTAGATGTCTTGTTTTAGCTAAAAATTAATTGAGGCATTTGGGAGCTGAATTGACTCAAGTAGGTTCGGCCATGGTGCTTGAATGACTTTAATCATGCTGCTTTGATTAGCTGAATGGTCTTGAAGAATTAATGAACAACTTGGAAAACATGAATAGCCAGTTGTACATTGGCTGAATAAGTGCTTGGGAGAGGCCAAACATCAGCACATATTACATTAATGACGTCCATGCATATAGCTGCACCTAATAAGTCAGCAAATTAAATAAGCTTAAGGCACATTAATTCAGCAGCAGCTAGGACATAATAAACCTGCACATTAATTCGGTTGGAGCTAAAACACATTAAAATTATGTAATAAGCTAAGACAAATTAATTATATGTATTAACTAAGACATATTAAATGCATGCATTAAAATAAAACATATTTAACACATAATTAAGATGTCTAGATTTTGACAAATTAAACACTTAATAATTATTTGAGCTGAACTAACTAATTTAAGTAACACATTTAATTTATTCTAGCAACTAATAAAATGCATAAATTAAATCGAGCTGAATTTGAACTCATCGAGCTGATTCAAACTCATGGAGGTAAGGTTGAGTTGAGTTCAGCTTGCAAAAGGCTGCACGGTAAACCCGTAGAGCTGGTCCAAGCTCTCTCAATGTGTTCAGCCAATGTCTCGCCCCACACTTGATGGACTAAGGCCAAAATGGACTCTTTAAATAGCTTGGCTCGAGCTCGTGTGATAGGGCCCTGGGACAGCTGCATCAAATCCTTGCTCGATCTTGGTGGGCTCTGAGGGATGCTTGCATCATTCCCCCTCTTAAAAGCGAGTTGACCTCAAGTTGAGCCACTTACTCGCAACAAAGCATTCATCGACACAAGGCTTTGGTTGTCGCACTTGATAATGACCTGAATATCACACACAACTTGAAAAGACGATAGATTAGTCACATACCCTCCCTATTTAGGGATGAGCCATTTCATAATGTCATCTACATGATAAAGACAAGAGTTAAGGACATGATAAAAAAAACTTAAAAAACTCTCTTTGAATGCTCAATCCAAACTTGAGCAAATAAACCATTTCCAAATTCAAGAGTATAAATGGGTCTTACCTTTTCAAAATGGATCTCCATGATCGGCAACATTGAAAGCATAGGGATCAATTTGAAGTTGTAACCAGAATGCATGAGTTTCATTTTCTTAGCTAAATGCTAAGCATCAATTAAGCACACATCGCACTCATACTTATCTTCACAAAATTTGTAAGGCTCGATCTCTCTCAATGTCGAACCATAATGATAAACTTCAAGTTTGAACACACAAGTTTGGTCACTTGATTTAACATGCAACAAGAGTTTCTGGATTTCCAATGTCCCACTCAGATTAATCAAAGAACATGTGATCAAGCAATCATTCAAACAATCATATAACTTAATTCTCACTTGATCAAACTTACACGAGCATGTAGAATTTACACAACAAAGCAGAAACGTCACACCACCTTCACAAACAATCGAACTAGGAATTTTACATGTCAACTTTTTATCACACAAGATCAAAATTTATTTGGACTGAATTAAACTTATTTCACCAACATACTCGCGAACAACACAATTTTCATTAGATTTACTCTTCTTTTCATCTTTTAAAATGAACGCATCAACATTAGTCAAAGAATGACCGATAACCATATCGTCAATAAGATCACAAATATCCAAATAGGTTAATGAAGACTGGAATGCTTTAGAATACTTACCTTGCTTACCTTTAAACACATGTGGACTAAGATCTTCCACGATCTAATGTTTGCTAATCAACATGAACTGTCTCTCCTTTGAGAGGTATTGAAGTTGAGTCTCACCACTTAAACCCTTGGAAACCTAAATAGAAGGAAAAACACAAAGACAACTCGCACGTTGGTTAGTCAAAATACTCCTCTCCTTTTCACTCATTTCATTTTTAAATTCTTTCTCTTGTCCTCTACTCATGTTTTCCTCACAATCTTTGATCTTCCCTCTCGATTTTTCATCTTTCTTTTCCTTCACATTTTTACTCTTTTCTTTTTCTCTCATTTGTTCCACAGAAATTTTCAACTTTTACTGGTCCTCAAACACTTGTTTTGGCGATAAAGGTACCAAGGTTACACTTTTACCATGGTGCTCGAAAGTATATCAATTCACGAAACCATCATCTTTGACCCTTCGATCAAACAGCCATGATTTTCCCAAAAGCAAATGTCTCGCATGCATAGGTACCACGTTGCATAGAACTTCATCGTTGTATTTCCCAATTGAAAATGCGACAAGGGTTTGCTTGGTCACCTTTAACTCAACGCCTTCGTTGAGCCATTACAGCTTATATGGACTTGGGTACTTCATGGTTGGTAGCCCCAACATCTCCACCATGAGAGTGCTGGCCATATTTGTGCAACTCCCTCCATCAATGACCAGGATACAAACTTTGCCTTGGACATGGCAACGCGTGTGGAACAAGTTTTCTCGTTTCAGTTCACTTCCGATACTTTGTAAACTCAAACTTCTTTTGACAACGAGCATTTCACCTTCGATTGCATATTCCAAGTCTTATACTTCTTCATCGGTAGGTTCCTCAGGCTCTACTTCGTTCTCTTCCTTCGATCCAATTTCACCATTAGCTCGAACTACCATAACATTATGGTGTGGACATTCACTCGCGATATGTCCCCTCCTGAGGCACTTGAAGCACTTAATGTCTCTTGTTCGATTGGGAAAGCTTTCGGCAGCCTTGCCTTTACTTGATTCGGCCACGGGCTTAGTCGACTTTGCTAGCACCGTTGGCTCTTTTGATTGGCTCGATGAAATATTCTTACTAACACCTTGGCTCCATTTTGAAGTGTTCACGGCGGAGTAGCCTTGGACAGCGCCTTTGCATTTTAGTTGCTTCTCCACTTTGATGGCCATATGCACCATGTCTACTAATTTGGCATAATGCTGAAGCTCCACGAGTTTGGTGATGTCTCGGTTGAGACCAGCCAGAAAGTGTGCCATGGTTACCTCACCATCTTCTTGCACATCTGCTCGTATCATCGCAATCTCCATTTCTTTGTAGTAATCCTCTACGCTCCTTGATCCTTGGGTAAGATTTTGAATCTTTTAGTAGAGCTCGCAGTGGTAATAAGACAGAATGAATCTTCGGCACATCACTGATTTCATTTTAGCCCATGTACTAATCGGTTGCTCTCCGTTTCACCTTTGACTTTTGGTAAGTTGATCCCACCATATCATCACATAATCTGAAAACTCAATTCCTGCCAACTTAACCTTTTTGGCTGGAGAGTAGTTATGACATTCAAACACCAATTCTATCTTTTTCTCCCACTCGAGATAAGCCTCCGGATCCGATCGGCCTTGGAATGGTGGAATTGATAGTTTAATACTTTTGAGATCGTCGGTGTACCATCCACGTTCTCTTTGGCCATGGTTTCGTTGTCCCCTCCGCCAATCACTTAAGTTAGACCCTTGATCACTCTCGGCATCACTAGGGTCGAATAACTCGTCTTCTTGGACTTGTTTTCGGCCTCAGTTCCTTGGTGGACTTTGGGGTGTCCTTTCCTGTCGGGCTCTATCCTCAACTTGATCAAGCCTTTTTTGGATAGGCTCAAGCTTCTGATCGAATAAACGCTCCACTTCGGGCAACAAAGCTTGGAGATTTAGATTCGGTACATTTTGAACTGGTTGCCTTTTGGTTCATTTTGCCATATTTTGTTCCGGACTTCTTGACATGCAAAAAATTATAAACCTCACCACAAACCTCACGTTTCACTTGGAAAGAAAAGTTATAGGGTCACTCACGCTCGTGCTTACACTCGTTATATGCCTTTTTCTTTCTCTCTATTATGCTCACACACTCGTGCCTTTTTCTGCTCTTTTCTTCTTTTGTGACTTCGTAGGAGACTCTTTTAAACTTTATCATAGTCTAGGGGTCGGTTTCAAATGGTCTACAAAGGATTGATGAAAAAGGTGTAGAGTAGGCTGAAAGAAAACAAAGTTGGCTTTGAGTGTGGCGTGAAGGTAGAGGATGGTAGTAGGAAGGGACTTACTTGATCGGGATTACAAAAAGACGAACACAAACTTTCAATCACTTTTTTAATAATTTTTGAACCCCTTTTTTTTCAATATATATAACTACAATGCACTTATACAATAATAGTTTCTTTTTGTAATACACGAAATAATAATTTTTTTTCTGAATTTTTTTATAAACCTATTCCGGGATTGATCTGAATGTTCGTACTTCTCATTTTTGCAAGCTTTGATACCAAATGATATATCTCTCCTCAGTGTGATGAGTTGAGTCGCTTAGTTGCCCGATTGTCGAATGAGGAAGTAGTGTTCCAAATTTATACTAGGTTTATATTCAGCTAAGTATGGAAAATAAGAATGAATATTAGGATTAAAATGACTAAGTGCTTGTGTGAATAGGTTCAGCTAATAGAGAAATTAAGTTGGATAATTGGTAATGGAATGAGATGGAAATCAAACTTAAGCTTCAAGAACGAACCAAAACTAAAGAGAGTGTTGACTCGGGACTTATATGACTTAAGGTGGTTTGGTGATGGAAGAAAGGGGACCTTGACCCGTTACCTAGCAAGGTAAGAACCAAAGGTATAAGGATAAGTTTAACGTCACACTAGAATTAGAGTGATAAGTTCAAAAAAGACAAAGATTGACGCCGTTGACTAACATATAAGCCAAGCTAAGTCTTTGGAAAAAATTTGAGAGAAGTAAATCTCACAAAAATAACAGAATTTCATTCAAAGTTGAAAAAGTCTGAAATACATGGAAATAGCTAAGTATTTATAATGATTAACCTAGGCTAGTCGAATGGTCAATAAGGCAACTAAATGGACAATTGTGTTCAGCTTTAATGAGCTGAAAATTCCATAAAGTTTCCAAGCAGCTTCCTTGAAGTTTCCTTATGCATGGAGGACGTCAATGGACAGCTTCTAGATGCCTTATTTCAGCTGAAAATTAATTGAGGTGTTTGGGAGCTGAATTGACTCAAGTAGGTTAGGCCATGGTGCTTGAATGACTTTAATTATGCTGTTTGATCAGCTGAATGGTCTTGAAGAATTAATGAGCAGCTTGAAAAACATTAATAGCCAGATGCACATTGGCCGAATGGGTGCTTGGGAGAGGCCAAACATCAGCACACCTCGCATTAATAACATCCATGCATGTAGCTGCACCTAATAAATCAACAAATTAAATGAGCTTAAGGCATATTAATTCGACAGCAGCTAGGACATAATAAACCTACACATTAATTCGGCCGGAGCTAAAACACGTTAAAATCATGTAATAAGCTAAGACAAATTAATGATATGTATTAACTAAGACATATTAAATGCATGCATTAAAATAAAACATATTTAACACATAATTAAGATGTCCAGATTTTTACAAATTAAACACTTAATAGTTATTTCAGCTGAACTAACTAATTTAACTAACACATTTAATTTATTCCAGCAACTAATAAAATGCATAAATTAAATCGAGCTGAATTTGAACTCATCGAGCCGATTCAAACTCATGGAGCTAAGGATAAGTTGATTTCAGCTTGCAAAAGGTTACACGGTAAACCCGTAAAGCTGGTCCAAGCTCTTTCAATGTGTCCAGCCAATGTCTAGCCCCACACTTGATGAACTAAGGCCGAATTTGCCTCCTTAAATAGCTTGGCTTGAGCTCATGTGATAGGGCCTTAGGCAACTCCATCGGATCCTTGCTCGAGCTTGGTGAGCTCCGAGGCGTGCTCATATCAAATCCCGTTATACGTCATGTAGCTCAAAAATGTGTTCCTTGATTAAATTCCCTAGTGGGTACTCCTGGAAAAGAATTGGCGGGCTATTGAATCGTACACCTTGAGTGTACCATTCAAACATCCATCGGGATTTCAATGATTCAATGGACATAAAAGTCTTGACATGGTATGATAATTATAAGGTGAAATGATAATGGTATGAAAGAATATTGCATGATGAGCTCATCTATCCTTACTTGATGTATATGTAAATTTTGTGACTAACATATTTGATTGAATACATGTGTTTAGGCAATTTTTCCAAATGGATGGAAAACATGATATTATATGCTTATATTTAAATAAATGGGATTGGTAAGTTCAATTTTTGTTATACGAACTTATTTAGCATGTAATGCTTACTCCGTTTTATTTTCCCCTGTTTTACAGTACTCGGAAGCTCGCAAAAGTTGGAGATCATTAGAGCATTGTCACTCTATCTACTAGCTATTTTGGGTATTTATAGTAGCATCATTTTGGTATAATGGCATGTATAGGACAACTTGGTCTTTAGTGGCTTGATAATGATGTTTGTAATCTAGCAATTGGAATGGCTAGTAATAGTTGTTTTGATATATTTGTAATGTCATGGTATGGTAGCTATACATATATATATGTTAAGTAGTTGATCAAATCATATTTAACACATGGATTGAACCAAGGTAAGATTGTAAACATGTATGCATGCAATGATATGCCATGTTGAATGACAAAAATTGATTAATTTGAATGCTTGAATTGGTTGGAATGTGTTTGGTATGTTTCAGTGCAGGAAAATGGTAAATTTGGGTGACAAATGAGGCTAGGAAATGGCTTTATTTTGTCCACATAGGAAAACACACGTGTGTGTGTCTAGACCGTGTGTGACACACGGCCAAGTACATGGGCGTGTAGTTAGGTCGTGTGTCCCCTGCACCTTAAATTTGAGAAACAAAATGCTCAGAATTGAGCACACGGGCAGAGACACGGGAGTGTGTCTCAGCTGTGTGTGCTACACGACCTAGAACACGAGCGTGTGGCACGACCATGCACAGGTCAGAGAGTTACATGGGGTCGAACACAGCCTATAGCACGGGCGTGTCCCTTAGACCACACGGGCGTGTAATAGCCCGATTTAGACCCTAGTCAGAATAGTGGTTTTGAAACCACAAATTCGAGGTTGTAAAATTATTTTAATATTATTTTTGGTAATTACAGCATGTTAATTGATCTGTGTGAAAATTTCGTGATTTAATTTTATCGTTTGTATGCTTAATTTGATAAAAATGACTTAATCGCGTAAAGTGCAAAAGTTGCATTCTATTTATTAAAGTGCTTATTTGCTATGAAATTAAAATGTGAAAGTCCTTATGTTGTTATTATACCATTGGTTGTGTAAGTGGACAATTATGGGCTTTATACATGTGAAATTATAATGTTTTCATTAAGGTTAATATGGTAATTATGTTATTAAATGATAAAAAATAAAACAAAACATAAAATGGCCATGCATGTTCATCTTTTGGCCGAATATTGAAGGGAAAAAGAACCATTTGAAAGTTTTTAAGGTTCGGCACATTGAAGCTCAAACTGAGGTATGGATTTTGTTCGGTTTTTGATGATTTTTATGTTTTTGAGATCGTTGCTTCGAATACTATCTAACCCATGCTTGAATTTTTGAATTTGTTGATGTATTTGTGATTTTCCATTGTTGATAGCTTGATTTTTTTGTTGTATGATGATGAAAAATAAATATTTGATGTTAGATTATCATGTTTTATTAAGTGATTTTTGATAAAATGCATATTAAGGACTAAATTGTGAAACTTGTAAATTAAGGGGTCAAAATGTTAAATAAATGAAATTAATGGGCTGTTAGGGACCCAAGGTAAATTCGGCCTAACTAGAGTATGTTGAAATTTTGAATATTTTGAGTTGTTTTGAAATAGGGACTAAATTGAGAAAATGTGAAATGTCAGGGGCTAAAGTGCAAAATGACCATTTATGTGTTTTCAGGTGAAATTGAATAAATATATGATTGAATTAGTTAAATTTGAATTGATTTAGATCAAGAAAAAAAGAAATCGGATTTGGAATGGGGGAAGTTAAAAGTTGTCGAATAGTCGTTTTGGTCCGTTCGTGTCCGTATGACGTAAGTTCATAAGTAAATAAATGTTGTTAAATTTGATTGTATATGTATTACATGTGCCGAATTGAATTATAATAAATATATGTGTATATGCCGAAATAAATTAAGCATTGGAGAACTAGTTATGAACTTGAATTGATCAAATTACGACGTTTGAAAGCCCCGTACGGACCATAGGAATAGTATAGGATACATATATCATGACATAGGATTTCGATATGTGATTACGTGTAAGACCACTTCTGCGACGTTGGTATCGATTTGTGATTTACGTGTAAGACCATGTCTGGAACATCGGCATCGTATTTGATTCACGTAAGACCTTGTTTAGGACAGTGGCATCGATATGTGATTACATGTAAGACCACGTCAGGGACGTTGGCATTGCATGAGCTTTCCAAGTTATCCGAGTATCCTTATTGATTTCGAATGGTTCAACGGGTAAATATCGAGAAATGAACTACTAGGTGAAAGTGCATCCGATTTAGGTATGTGTGATTTGTTTATGTAATTCAGAAATGAAAGGTGAGTACGTTCAAATGACGATACGTGAAATATGTGACAATGAATAAAATAATTGTATACAAATGAATGAGGTGATATATATACTCGTTATATGAAATTGTGGTCCTATAATTTGAACATGAGAATTATGAAACATGAAACATGACTTTGATGTATGATTTCTTGGTTCGATTACTTGAACAAATAATGAAATTAAAATGTTTGAGTTTGGAGTATGCTCTGTATGTGATATATGATTAATATAATAAGGTTGATCTTGGTTAGCTATATGATTCATATATGTGAATTTGGTTTATGTGAAAAGTGGATTATGGATATTCGAAATTGGAAGTGTTTAAAAAGAAGTTAATATAACCTTAGGTGTGAATTGTAATAAATGACCATGTTTTGGTTGGTTATGTAATGAATATGTGCAAGCTTGATTTATATGATTGAACTAATGGTTGATATTCGGATTTGAAAGCATGGTTTATATGTTCATTGATAAATAAAATAAGTGAAGTAACTTAATGTGATGATATGGATTATATGAGAAAAGTGATTGTATATGTGTATGAAATTAATTAAATTTGACCTATTCAAGTTGAATTATATATGTTCTTGTGATTTATTATTTGCTTAAGGCTTAATAAGCTTTTGAAGCTTACCCTGTGCGTTTTTTCTATGTTTATAGACTTTCAGATACTTGCTCAGTTTAGAAGTCGTAAGAAATCTCATCACACTATCCAGTTTTTGCTTCGGTAAATAAATGCTTTGAGATTCGATTATGTGGCATGTATAAGCTAGTTTTGATATATTTGGTTTTGAAATTTGTATATATATATATAGCCATGCGAAAATGGCTTGATCATGATACTAATGTTGGTATATATATATATATATATATATATATTTATGGTCATGTTATAAGCTTAATTTGGAGGTATGTTTCATGTTAAATATGTTTGTGATGTTGGATATATGATTCGAAAATGAGATGTGTTAATGATGAAATATAATCGGCCATGAAAGTAGCTCATTTTGGAAGTATGATTTGCGGTATATTTTGTGTGGTGGTTGATTATAAAATTCAGCTTAAATGAGGTAAATATGGTTTATGGATGTGTTTCCGTTGTGGCTTATTATTGACCTATTTTGGATGTATAATTTGTGTTGTGTAAAGGTGTAACACCCCACACCCGTACCCCACACTGGGTCGGAATATGAGGCATTACCTAACTTAAACTTATGCATATAGACATTTTCATAACACCAAAACATGGTCAAATTAAAAATTTTTCAATTTTATTTATAAACTCCTTAATAAGAACTCTGAAAATAACTCTTAACACAGGGGCACACGCCTGTATGGTAGAGGCAACACGCCCGTGTGACAATTCAACATGGTCGTGCTATTGGCCCGTGTGGCTCACACTGCCTAAACAATACAGGGACACGCCCGTGTCCTATACCTGTGTGGAATTAATTCTACATGCTCACCTATAGGGATCTTCACACAGCCTGGAACACGCCCGTGTCTCTTGCCCGTGTCCTTCACACTGCTATGACACGCCCGTGTCCTAGCCCGTGTGTACAAACTTGGACAATTTGTTTCTGACATCAGCAATAATTAAGGGCCAGACAGCCAAGGCACACTCCCGTGTGCTAGGCCATGCCCTTCACACGGCTGAGACACACGACCGTGTCTCTACCTGTGTGTTTACCACCATGCATACTGACTTACAATTCTTATGTACAGGGGACACACGGCCATATCACATGCCCATGTGATGAACCATGTGTCACACATGGCCTAGACACACACCCGTGTGCCTCCCATGTGGACAAAATAAGGCTATTTACCAAGCCTTTTTGTCACCCTTACTTATGTAACCTATACAAAGATCACTCTATACTAACTTAAGGGCACATCACATAGCCAAAATAACCACAATGGACAACATTTCATTTATGCAATTTACTTATCCATGAAAATATCAACTTCTATTTATAAATCAAAATGAGTATTGACCATCATCCATGGCCTTATACAAAATGAGTATCATATTCATCATATGAGCCAACACATTATGGCTAACTAACAAAACACTAAATAAAGACTCGAGTCCCTATACATGCCAGAAAACATAACAATGAAACTAGCTATACCAAGGCCTTGAATGATAGTGTAATCGAAGCTTTTGGTGTCACTAGATCCCTGATGCTAGCTTGGCGGTACTATAAAAAAAAAAGAAAAGAAAGGAGGGTAAGCGTAGGAGCTTAGTAAGTACATATATGCAAATAAAGTGTAATTATAAGAAAATCATATTCATCAAACGGTAGCTTGTCATGCTTAAAAGATATAAATCACTTAACGTCTCTATCTTACTCTCTTTTTCATTCATGTATACTTAATACACCTAGTCCTTTACTCAGGTCCTAACCATGAATTCAGTATACATACCTCATCAAAGTATTCACCAACTAAAACTTTGGGTTACCTGTTGAACTCTCAAAATACATATGCATACGCGAGAAATTTGCATCTAAATGCCATATAAGAAATTAGGGCTACCTCGTGCTATGAAACGCTCACATTTGAGCTACTCATGGGCCTTTTTATCAAGTTAGGACCCAAACCCTATAGCTATCATGTGACAGCCCTAATTTGGCCCTAGTCGAAAAGTGGTTTCGAGATTACAAAACCGAGTCACAAAAATAATTAAATGTTATATTCTGTGTTTATTATATGTGAAAGTGCATGTGTGAAAATTTCATGCTTTGATTTTGTCATTTGAGAGTAAAATTATGAAATAGAACCTATGTGAAAATTTCTGAAAATGCTATAGGCCAAATTGTAGTGGCCAAATAATTTGTAGTGTAAAATAGGAGGATTTGCATGTCAAACCTCCCATTTTACATGTAGTGGCCGGCCATCATGTTGGTGGTAGACAACATGTGCAATTTTTTTTATTGAAATTATGGCATGAGTATGGCACAAATATTATATGCCATTTTGTGTCATAAATTGTTGGATAATTAGAATAATAAGAGTAACAAAAGGAAGTGAAGGAAAATTTTTGTCCATCCTTGTTCATGGTAGCTGAAAATGGAAGAGAAAGGAGAGGACAAGAGCTCTTGAATGTTCGGTCACTTGGGGAAGAAAATCCAAGGTAATTTCATGGTGCTTTGCTTCTATTTTGATGTTCATGGGTTTTTCTTGTTTCTACCTTAACCCATGAAGCATATTTTTGATATTTGGTTGTGTTGTGAGCATTTGGTCATGAATGGAAATGAGAGAAATGGTTGTTGTTTCATGTTCTTTTGATGAAAAATGGAGAATAGATGAAGTTGAGCCAAGCAAATGAGCATGCATGTGCCTTAGATGCTAAGGGGAAAAATCGGCTAACATGTTGTGTGTATTATGGACGAATGTGAACTTGGATAATATTGAGTAATGTTGTGCTTTAAAATGATGAAAGGAAGATTATGCTTAAGTGAAGTTATAGGTATGTGATGATTGATTTGTGATATGCATGTTTAAATAACATGCATGCAAGGTATGTGTGAAAGAGTGAATTAGTAATAAATCTGCTTGGGACAGCAGCAGTAACGTGATTTTGGAAAATCACCATAAATTGTGAGAGATGAGTTAGAAGCTGAATAAATTATTTAATTAAAGCTTAATGAGTCTAGTTTCTTATAAAAGAAACCGTGTAAGAAAAATAATTGCCGATGATGAGATATTTGAAGTGATGTGGGACAGGGTCAGAATGACTTCTAGATCCTCTGTTCTGTTTTTATAAAATCATTATAAATTGTACAAAAATGGTTATAAGATGAAGTTTATATGCTTAGACTCCTTAATGAGTCTAGTTTCAAATGAAATAAACTAGAACATATTTTTAATTTTTTACAATCAGAAATTTGATTCGTAGTGAAGAGTGGTCAGATTAGTCAAACAGTGAAATAAGGGAAACTTTAAGAAAAATCTGGTATTGATTGGCCAAACCAAAAATCCTGAAAATTTTATGGGTAAAAGATATATGGGTCTATTTTCATAGAAAATTAACGGAACTTGATTTGAAGTTTCGTATCTTTAGTTATAAATGATTTAGTGACTGTTGCTCAGGAAGACAACTTGCAGTGAAATTATGATTATGTGGTAAACATTGACAAAAATTTGTTAATGAGTTGCTTATTGATTTCTTATAAGCTTACTATGATCAGTAGGTGTGAAAGTTGAATATGTATATATATATTATATTTTGAAAGTGATGCTTGAATAGTCGAATAATGACTAGTTTAAAATCTTTAAATTTTAAGCTCAAGAGCATAGAGGGGCAAATTCGGATAAGAGAAAAGAGAAAGTAATCAAATAGCCATTGTAATCATTCGGCAACATTCGAGGTAAGTTCTTAAGTGTTTAAGCTTGATTCCTTTTTATATGGCCAAGAGTTAAATTAATATGGTAAAGGGAATGTAAATTTTATTTAGTTAATGTGCCGAATATGTAATGATTTAAGGCTATGTCGATTATGGCTATTATGCTTAAGTTGAATTGGATTTGGAAATTTGATGCACTAAATGAGTGTTACAATGAATAAACTATGCCGTATATGTGCTGGTGGAGATATCACGATTTGTGATAATTAAATACCTAAAGGAAACCATGATGTGTATAAAATTATTATTATTAGTCCTTTGTGATAGCCGAATATGGCTTGGCACTAAAGTGATTAAATGTGAACTTCGATGAGGTAAACCATTAAAAGTGTGGTGCTATAAGACTATGGGCTAATGCGATATGTGGATTCGTTCCGTAAAGTAAATTATTCAGGTATGCGATATGTACTTAGGCATGTTAAATCGATTGGAATTGAATCATGAATGTGAATTGAGAAGCATAGGTAAAAATGCCTATGACATATATGTGAGTAAGGGTAAAACCATCATAAATTATCGATAAGGATGGGCTATGTGCGGAACCATCTTATAATTGCTAATTTGAAAGGTTGTGTGCGAATCAGTGAGCAATATGTATATATAAGATGAATCATGACATTTTGGTTCTACTTGAACTAAGTTGCGCGATAAATAATTTATGCATATGACTTATAGTCGAATGGTCACTATGTGTAACACCCCGTACTCGAGACCGTTGCCGGAGTCGAACACGAGGTGCTAACGGACTTAATTCATTTACTTACACAGTTCATTTTAAAATTTCCAGACAAGCTGGTTAAGCTGCGTCCTTTGTCACCTTAAAAATCATATCTTGAGTTCAAAAGCTCGGCTGATTAGTAAATTTTCCACGAAACTAGACTTATATGTCCATCTACAAATTTTTTTCTAGAATTTTTGGTCTAGCCAATTAGTACAGTTTATTAGTTAAAGTCTCTCCTATTTCAGGGTTCGACTACATATGAAGCATGACTTCTAATTGTCTCTGGTTAATTTATGGTAAATTTTCAAAGTCGAGCAGGGGATCCGAGAATCGTTACGCCCTGTTTCACGAAAACTTAAACGTCTCATAAAATACGACTCATATGGTCGTTTCACTTCTTCCATATGAAAATAGACTCATCAAGGTTCATTTACATAATTTATTCATTATTTAATTACATTTATACTATTTTTAGTGATTTTTCAAACTCACATCACTTCTTCTTTGTCAACATCTATTTTAAAGCGATTTCACCTATTTCATAGTTTTCCATGAATCAACTAGCAAATTGACATACATTATTATCAAGGATAATCCCGATTAGCCATGACGTACGTAGCACCAATAGGACCATGATTGGCCATTCCAATGGCTAGTCATTACCAAACATTTCAATACCACTTAATAACCATATCACAAGACCATAATGTTATACTTGAAATATCGAGCCATTTTCGCATGGCTATACGAATACACATTACAAAAGGGTACTTAATTAACAACAAGGGTCAGCCCTATACATGCCGTTTTCAAAATTGAACTAAAGAGTACCAAAAAGTGGCTTAGATAGTGTGGACGACTTGACTTTGACAATCCCGAGTCCGATAGTGAAGAGCAAAATCTATAAAACAGAGAATTAAAGCGGAGAATAAGCATTTCGATGCTTAGTAAGTTTAACAATGAAAACATTTAAAGGAATGGCATAATAATATCAAGTTTATTTGTTCATCCCTTGGCGAATAGAAACATAACCGAGATATCACTTTTATCATTAATATCACAAAGGTGAAACCAATTTATCCGCCAACTCCAATCCACAATGAATGCTCTCATCTCAAATGTCCTGTCCATTTCATGCATATGCACACACATTCATAACTATGACATTGAACTCTCATATTCGAACTCATACATCATAATCGGATCATAAGCGTTCGGATGATTTAAATAATGTGCTAAGCATTCCCATCAATTTCAAAGTCATAATTGAAGTATATTCACATTCTCAACAAGGGTAAATTACTTACGGTTGTCTTACGATAAGTAGCGCATGTGATTAAAATTATTCCAGCATGTATTATATGATTTCTCGTAAGAACACTTACGGGTTTTCACCCTCAAATATTATCTTTGGTGCAACATCCTTCGGAATATAAGTCCGACTCTTAGCACCGGCTCAAAAGCACTTCGAGACCAAGCTCGGATTAGACTACTGGCTCGAAGGCCCTTCGGAACTAAGTCCGGTTATGACACTGGCTCTGAAAAGCCCTTCGAAACTAAGTTCGGTTATTAGCACTGGCTCAAAAGCCCTTCTAGACCAAGCTCAGATTTAGACCCCGATTAGTATTCACATGTATATGCATATATATATATCATATCACATCTGGATATCATTCCTAATACTCGAATACAATTACAGCATGTTTACTAACCATACATCGATCGATTCATTAATCCCACACAAATAACATAATCCCTTTTCGTTAACCCACAAGATTTCTATAACCATTCGGCTACAAGTAAATACCTTACTTATTTATTTTACCATGTAATTCAAGTAGAATCGTCAAGTCATGAGTTAATTATTATGCTCATAGACAAATAATTGCCTTATTAAATCGTGAGCTAAATTTCATTACTCAAAGACTTACCTCGGATGTTGTCGAACGATTTCAACGGCTATTCGATCACTTTTTCCTTTCCCTTATCCAACTTTGATCCTCTAAGCTCTTGAGCTAAATCAAACAAATTTACTTCTCAATCAAACACATACATACGGCAACCATATACATTTCAAAAACCAATTCATTCGTATCATTTGTCCATATATTAGCTTTTAGCATATTTGGTCATTAGAGCGACCTATTTAACTTTCAAGCATTCATTTCTAATTTTAATTAAACAATGCCGAATGCCATTAACTACTAATGCCACACACACACATATGCATAAAATTCATCCATACATAACCTATAGCTCATTCGGTCATTCATCTCTCAAACCCATCAAGGCTTCATATCAAACTTCCCTGGCCGAATACACATATAAGCACATAATGCACATTTAGCATTTTATTTACTTCATGATACATTCGCCTTGGCATAATTTCATTAAAATCCTATTAGCCACTTCACCAATCAATTATACCATTTACTTAATATTTCATAACTTATCATGCTAGTGAATATTATTTATTCAAGTTCATCATCTTCATATTCGGCATTAGCATCAAATATAATAGCCAATTCTTCCCACTTTGAATCTATGCATCCATTTAATCATAGTTTGTTCAAGCACTCATACAACAAGATTCATCCAATTTAACAAGAAACAAAAACTTTATTCCTCCATAGCTACAATGGCGAAAGATCTAGACATCTCAATACCGAAATTTCTAACATGGGTTGCCTAAAGAATTTGGTAGGGAGTTCAAATTTATCTAACATTTCAAGTAACTTAACACATCCATATAGCTAACATGCTAGTAGTATCAAGGCATCAACTAAAATTTTGAAGCCTCTTAGTAGAATCCTAACTCTCCAACAACTCCAATTTCATCCATGAGATAAATAGAAGTAGGCTAACCCTCCAAAGGATGTGTAAACCTCCAAAAGCAACATTGAACATACCTTAATCTAAAGAACCACCTTGGCCGAACTTCCCCTCTTCTTCTTCCTTCAATTCATGGCAATGGAGGAGCAACCTAGCTAATTTTTTGTTTCTCCCCTTCTAACCACTATTATTTTATTACCCATGTTCTTTATTTTATTATTTCTAACATAAAACACTAACATAAAATGTTTATAATACATTTTAACCCATAGCATGGCCGGCCACTACTTGTCATAGGTGGAAATTTGACATGCAAACCCATTATTTTCATAGCATGCACTAATAGATCCTTATAGATTAACCCATCACATTTCAAAGTGTCACACATAAGTCCTATTAACTAAATTCACATGCAATTGACCAAATCGAAGCTCAAAACTTTCACACACTCATATTCACATATTTTAGACAATAAATATTATACTCAAATACTTCGGTGACTCGGTTTAGAGGTCCCGAAACCACTTTCCGACTAGGGTCAATTTAGGGCTGTCACAACTCTCCCCCACTTAAGAAATTTTCGTCCCCGAAAATCTTATCGGTAAATAGGTTTGGGTATCGTTCTTTCATAGAGTTCTCGGTTTCCCAAGTAGCTTCTTCGATTCCGTGTTTGAGCCACAACACCTTTACTAACGGAACCCTTTTGTTTCGCAACTCTTTCACTTCACTAGCTAGGATACGAATCGGTTCTTCTTCATAACTCATATCGGATTGAATTTCAACCTCTGATGGATTAATTATGTGCGATGGATTAGATCTATAACGTCGAAGCATCAAAACATGAAAGACGTCGTGAATCTTTTCAAGTTCAGGGGGTAAAAACAATCTATACGCAACTGGACCAACTCGTTCGGATATTTCATATGGCCCAATGAACCTCGGACTCAGTTTGCCCTTACGGCCAAATCGAGTATCTTTTCAAGGTGAAACCTTAAGAAACACTTTGTCTCCCACGATACTCAATATCTCTTCGTTCTAAATCCGCGACGACTTCGACGATCGATCTTGCCTTGGACTCTCACGAATTATTTTACTTTCGCTCAAAGCATCTTTAATCAAATCAACTCGAAAATTTTACTCTCACCGAGTTCGGTCCAAAACAACGGTGTACGACATTTACGACCGTACAAAGCCTCGTAAGGTGCCATCTTAATGCTTGATTGAAAACTATTGTTGTAAGCGAATTCAATCAAAGGTAAATACCGCTTCCATGAACCACTAAACTCAAGGATGCAACATCTCAACATATCCTCAAGTATCTGAATTATCCGCTCGGATTGACCATCAGTCTGTGGATGAAAAGCGGTGCTAAAATGCAACTTGGTACCCAAGGCTTCTTGCAATTTCTTCCAAAATCGCGAGGTGAACCTCGGATCTCTATCTAACACAATAGAAATAGGTACCCCGTGTAATCTCACAATCTGAGAAACATACAATTCAGCTAGTTTATCCAATGAAAAATCCGTACGTACGGGGATAAAGTGAGCCGACTTAGTCAGTCTATCAGCAACAACCCAAATCGCATCTTTCTTACTTGCCGACACTAGCAACCCAGATACAAAATCCATCGTGACCCGATCCCATTTCCATTCAGGTATCATGATCGGCTGAAGTAAACCTATAGGCACTTGATGTTTCGCTTTCACTTGTTGACATATTAAACACTTCGAAACAAATTCGGAAATGTCTCGTTTCATACCATGCCACCAAAACTGACGTCTCAGATTGTTGTACATTTTCGTATTCCCTGGGTGAATTGACATTCGGCTACAATGAGCTTCGTTCAGAATCATCGAAATAAGTTCGAATTTCTTGGAACACACAAACGACTTCGAACCTCAAACAATCGTCATCATCAATTTGAAACTCGATTCCATATTCAAACACATTCAGCCCGTTTTGCAACCAATTCATCATCGACTTTACGAGCTTCACGAATTTGATGAATCAACAATGGTTTGGCCTTTAATTCACTACCAACACATTGTCGGATAGAACCAGACAAGTGTACATTCATCGCTCGTAAAGCAAACGGTGATTTACGACTTAAAGTATCCGCAACTACATTAGCCTTTCCGGGTGATAGTCAATGACAAGCTCATAATCTTTTAACAACTCAAGCCAACGTCTTTGTCGCAGATTCAAGTCTCTTTGAGTCATCAAATATTTGAGACTTTTGTGATCCGAAAATACATGGCACTTCTCGCCAAATAGGTAATGTCGCCATATTTTCAAAGCGAATACGATGGCAGCTAATTCGAGATCATGGGTTGGATAATTTTTCTCATGTGGCTTCAATTGCCTCGACGCATAGGCCACAACTCGACCTTCTTGCATCAATACACAAACCAACCCAAGTAAGGATGCATCACTGTAAATGACAAACTCCTTGCTCGATTAAAATTTGCACTAATCTTGGAGCTTCATCAAATAAGTTTTCGATTGATCGAAACTTTTCGACACTTTTCTATCCATTCGAACTTAACATCTTTCTCAAGTAGTTTCGTTATTGGTGTGGCTATCATCGAGAAACCCTTACTGAACCGTCTCAGTAAGTAAGCAAGTCCCAAAAGCTCGAACTTGAGAATATTTCTCGAGGCTTCCAGTTAAGTATGGCTGAAATTTTGCTCGGATCAACTCGAATACCCGTCTGAGATACCACATGTCCCAAGAAGCTAACCTCTCTTAACCAGAACTTACACTTACTGAACTTAGCATATAACTGCTTATCCCGTAAAATTTGGAACACTAATCCCAGGTGTTCAGCATGATCGGTTTCATTTCTCGAATAGACCAAAATATCATCGATAAACACAACTATAAACCGATCTAAAAACGGTCTGAAGATCCAATTCATCAAATCCATAAATAACGCGGGGGCATTAGTGAGCCCAAACGGCATCACTAAGAACTTGTAGTGACCGTATCTCGTTCTGAAAGCAGTTTTGGGTATATCCGAATCTCGAATTCGCAACTGATAATAACCCGATCTCAAATCTATTTTTGAAAACACTGAAGCTCCTTTTAGTTGATCAAACAGATCATCAATGCGTGGTAACGGATATTTATTCTTTATAGTCACTTTATTCAGCTGACGATAATCGATGCACAACCTCATGGTTCCGTCCTTCTTTTTCACAAACAATACTGGTGCACCCCAAGGTGAGAAACTTGGTCGAGCGAAACCTCTATCCGTCAACTCTTGCAACTGAGCTTTCAATTCCTTTAATTCCATTGGTGCCATACGACACGGAGCTATCGAAATCGGTGTAGTCCTGTACAAGCTCAATACCAAACTCTACCTCCCGAGCAGTGGTAAACCCGGTAATTCTTGAGAAAACATCCAGATATTCACAAACCACCAAGACAGATTCAGGCTTCTTTTCTAACTCTTTGTCATCAAGTACATACGCAAGGTATGCTTCACACCCCTTTCTTACATATTTCTAAGCCAACATCGATGATATTACAGCTGGCAACCCATTCAAGTCAGTAGACTCAACTCGGATTATCTTGTTATTTAGACACCTCAAATCAATGGTTTTTCTTTTGCAATTTACAATTGCATCATGTACGCTTAACCAATCCATACCAAGGATAACATCAAATTCATCAAGCGGTAAAAGCATCAAATCGGTAGGAAAAGCAGAACCTCGGATTACTAGGGACATTTCTTACACACTTTATCAACAAGCACACAATGACCCAAGGGATTCGACACTCTAATAACGAACTCAGTAGACTCAACAGGTAAAGTCTTATTGGATGCTAAAGTCTCACATATATAAGAATGAGTAGAACCAGGGTCAATCAATGCAATCACATTGGTATCAAAGAGAGTGAATGTACCGGTAATAACATCAGGCGAAGAAGCATCCTCGCGTGCACGTATAGCATAAGCTCTGGCAGGAGCACGAGCCTCAGATCTGGTTGTAGCGTCTCTAGATCCTCTCTGACCGCCACAAGGATTTCCCGCATTCTTAGATGGTCTACCTCGAGTAGTAGTAGCACCCGATTTCCCACTTTTATTTACATTCTGTTCAGACAGTCTCGGGCAATCCTTGATAAAGTGGTCAGCTGATCCGCACTTATAACAGGAGCGGTCATGGAATCTACAACTTCCTGAATGCCATTTACCACAATACTGGCACTCCATCCTGTCTCGACAATCATTTCCAACACTGGCCACCGAAGTGACTCGTGTACCCACAGGGGGTCGATCACGATCTCATCTAGAAAAGCCCAAAGTGTCTCTAGATCGGCCTAAACCATCTCTAAATTTCTTCGATAACTGTTGAAAGGGATTTCCCGAAGATCTCTTACGAAACTCCTTTGCTCCCATATTAGCTTTTCCTTTCTCCTTACTGAGCTCTTCGGCTTTGCAAGCTCGTTCGACAAGTACCACAAATTCTCAGATTTCTAAAATGCCAACACACAGCTTTATATCATCGTTCAATCCATCCTCGAAAAGTTTACACATCATAGCTTCTGAAGAAATGCATTCTCGAGCGTACCGGCTAAGCCTTACAAACTTTCGTTCATAATCAGTAACCGACATGGAACCTTGTTTAAGTTCAAGAAATTCCTTCCGTTTTTGATCAATGAATCTCTGACTGATATACTTTTTTCAAAACTCGGTTTGGAAAAACTCCCAAGTTACTTGCTCTCTGGGCACAACAGAAATCAATGTATTCCACCAATAGTAGGCAGAATCACGTAGCAAGGAGATAGTACACTTTAGGCATTCATCGAGTGTGCAAGATAGTTCATCGAGTACCCGAATAGTGTTGTCCAACCAAAATTCAGCTTGTCTGGCATCATCGTTGTCCGTAGCTTTAAATTCAATAGCCCGTGTTTTGATTACATCAAGCTGGGGCTTATTTGACCTTATTTGGTCGATTCACGGAGGTATTGTAGGTCTTTGGGTTGTATTAGTCGGGAATGGAGGTTGTGGAACAGCCGTATTAGTTCGAATGTATTGGTTGAACCAATCATTCATCACGCTATAAAAAGCCTGTCTAGCTTCGTCATTCTGATTACTAGCAATAGGTTGAGAGTCCACCGGCGCTGTCCCTTGTGCGGGAGCAGGCGCTACACTCTCAAGATCATCAGCTACCACTCGGTTGGGATCGGGATCCATTACTATAAATAAACACATTTTTAACTGTCAGAAATCGCCACACTATCAAATAAACACACAATGGCATGTATAGCTAGACCCAAACGTAGTACGATAGTCTAGAATCGACTAAACCATGGCTCTGATACCAATAAAATTGTAACACCCCGTACTCGAGACCAGGGGATCCAGTAATAGTTCTGGCCCTGTTTCACGAAAACTTAAACATCTCATAAAATACGACTCATATGGTCGTTTCGCTTCTTCCATATGAAAATAGACTCATCAAGGTTCGTTTACATAATTTATTCATTATTTAATTACATTTCTACTATTTTTAGTGATTTTTCAAACTCACATCACTGCTACTATCAGCATCTATTTTAAGGCAGATTTCACCTATTTCATAGTTTTCCATGAATCAACTAGCAAATTGACATACATTATTATCAAGGATAATCCTGATTAGCCATGACGTAAGTAGCACCAATAGGACCATGATTGGCCATTCCAATGGCTAGTCATTACCAAACATTTCCACACCACTTAATAACCATATCACAAGACCATAATGTTATACTTCGAAATATACGAGCCATTTTCGCATGGCTATACGAATACACATTACAAAAGGGTACTTAATTAACAACAAGGGTCACCCTATACATGCCGTTTTCAAAATTGAACTAAAAGAGTACCAAAAGTGGCTTAGATAGTGTGGACGACTTCGACTTTGACAATCCCGAGTTCGATAGCTGAAGAGCAAAATCTATAAAACAGAGAATTAAAGTAGAGAATAAGCATTTTGATGCTTAGTAAGTTTTAAGCAATGAAATCATTTAAAGGAATGGCATAATAATATCAAGTTTATTTGTTCATCCCTTGGCCGAATAGAAACATAACCGAGATATCACTTTTATCATTAATATCACAAAGGTGAAACCAATTTATCCGGCCAACTCCAATCCACAACCGAATGCTCTCATCTCAAATGTCCCTGTCCATTTCATGCATATGCACACACATTCATAACTATGACATTGAACACTCATATTCGGAACTCATACATCATAATCAGATCATAAGCGTTCGGATGATTTAAATAATGTGCTAAGCATTCCCATCGAATTTCAAAGTCATAATTGAAGTATATTCACATTCTCAACAAGGGTAAATTACTTACCGGTTGTCTTCTGATAAGTAGCGCATGTGATTAAAATTATTCCAGCATGTATTATATGATTTTCGTAAGAACACTTACGGGTTTTCACCCTCAAATATTATCTTTGGTGCAACATCCTTGAATAAAGTCCGACTCTTAGCACCGGCTCAAAAGCCCTTCGAGACCAATCTCGGATTAGACTACTGGCTCGAAGGCCCTTCGGAACTAAGTCTGGTTATGACACTGGCTCTAAAAAGCCCTTCGAAACTAAGTTCAGTTATTAGCACTGGCTCAAAAGCCCTTCGAGACCAAGCTCGGATTTAGACCCCGATTAGCATTCACACGTATATGCATATATATATATCATATTACATCTGGATATCATTCCTGATACTCGAATACAATTATAGCATGTTTACTAACCATATATCGATCGATTCATTAATCCCACACAAAAAACATAATCCCTTTTCGTTAATCCACAAGATTTCTATAACCATTCGGCTACAAGTAAATACCTTACTTATTTATTTTACCATGTAATTCAAGCAGAATCGTCAAGTCACGAGTTAATTATTATGCTCATAGACAAATAATTCTCTTATTAAATCGTGAGCTAAATTTCATTACTCAAAAACTTACCTCGGATGTTGTCGAACAATTTCAACGGCTATTCGATCACTTTTTCCTTTCCCTTATCCAACTTTGATCCTCTAAGCTCTTGAGCTAAATCAAACAAATTTACTTCTCAATCAAACACATACATACGGCAACCATATACATTTCAAAAACCAATTCATTCGTATCATTTGTCCATATATTAGCTTTTAGCATATTTGGTCATTAGAGCGACCTATTTAACTTTCAAGCATTCATTTCTAATTTTAATTAAACAATGCCGAATGCCATTAACTACTAATGCCACACACACACATATGCATAAAATTCATCCATACATAACCTATAGCTCATTCGGTCATTCATCTCTCAAACCCATCAAAGCTTCATATCAAACTTCCCTGGCCGAATACACATATAAGCACATAATGCACATTTAGCATTTTATTTACTTCATGATACATTCGCCTTGGCATAATTTCATTAAAATCCCTATTAGCCACTTCACCAATCAATTATATCATCTACTTAATATTTCATAACTTATCATGCTAGCTGAATATTATTTATTCAAGTTCATCATCTTCATATTCGGCATTAGCATCAAATATAATAGCCAATTCTTCCCACTTTGAATCTATGCATCCATTTAATCATAGTTTGTTCAAGCACTCATACAACAAGATTCATCCAATTTAACAAGAAACAAAAACTTTATTCCTCTATAGCTACAATGGCCGAAAGATCTAGACATCTCAATACCGAAATTTCTAACATGGGTTGCCTAAAGAATTTGGTAGGGAGTTCAAATTTATCTAACATTTCAAGTAACTTAACACATCCATATAGCTAACATGCTAGTAGTATCAAGGCATCAACTAAAATTTTGAAGCCTCTTAGCCGAATCCTAACTCTCCAACAACTCCAATTTCATCCATGAGATAAATAAAAGTAGGCTAACCCTCCAAAGGATGTGTAAACCTCCAAAAGCAATATTGAACATACCTTAATCTAAAGAACCACCTTGGTCGAACTTCCCCTCTTCTTCTTCCTTCAATTCACGGCAATGGAGGAGCAACACAGCTAATTTTTGTTTCTCCCTACTAACCACTATTATTTTATTACCCATGTTCTTTATTTTATTATTTCTAACATAAAACACTAACATAAAATGTTTATAATACATTTTAACCCATAGCATGGCCGGCCACTACTTGTCATAGGTGGAAATTTGACATATTATTTTCATAGCATGCACTAATAGATCCTTATAGATTAACCCATCACATTTCAAAGTGTCACACATAAGTCCTATTAACTAAATTCACATGCAATTGACCAAATCGAAGCTCAAAACTTTCACACACTCATATTCACATATTTTAGACAATAAATATTATACTCAAATACTTCGGTGACTCGGTTTAGCGGTCCCGAAACCACTTTCCGACTAGGGTCAATTTAAGGCTGTCACACTATGGGTTAAGTTTGAATGGTGAAATGGAAATGTGATTTGTTGAATGAGATGTGTTAATATATAATTAAATATGCATGATATTTGATGTGTATCCGGGCTTAAAGACCCGCAGGCTTCGTGCTGGCAAAATATCCGGGTTAAATCCCGCAGTCTTCGGGCTGGAATTATACCCGGGATAAATCCCGCAGGCCTAGTGCTGGTATTATATTCGGGCTTCGTGCCTTGCAGGCTTCATGCCGGTGATGTGTATTCGGGCCTTCGTGCCTAGCAGGCTTCGTGCCGGTGATGTGTATTTGGGCCGTCGTGCCTAGCAGGCTTCTTACCGGTGATGTGTATTCAGGCCTTCGTGCCTAGCAGGCTTCATGCCAGTGATGTGTATTTGGGCCTTCGTGCTTAGCAGGCTTCATGCCGGTGATGTGTATTCGGGCCTTCGTGCCTAGCAAGCTTCGTGCCGGTGATGTGTATTCGGGCCTTCGTGCCTAGCAAGCGTAATGCCGGTGAAATGATATGTTATGTGAATTCGGTGTTCCCTGTAAGATAAGGGTTTAGCCGAATGTTAAAGATGAAATGATAGTGTATTGTATCATGCTTATATGGCCTAATGGCAAGTATAACATGTTGGTAAATATGCAATGTGCTTTTATAATCGAATGATAAGTTTGAAATGAATGTGAGTGAAATGTTATGCATAAGCTATCAAATGTTAAGTGTGAAAATGAGATGAAAGAAAAGTGTTTGAGATGTATAATTATATATATACGTTTGAATGATGTTAGTACTCAATTGATATGAATATGTCATATGGAACTTGTTGATTTTATTATTCGGGCCTTTGAGCTTAGCAGACTATAATGTCGGTAAGATACTATTCGGGCTTGCGAGCCTATCAGGCTATAAAGCCGGTGAAATGATATCGGGCCTCGAGCCTAGCAGGCGAAATGCTGGTGATTTGAGAAAAGCCTATGACTAAGGTACCTCGTGCTAGATTGTCAAATGAATACATTTAATACGTAAAGTGGGCTAGGTACGCAGTATGTACTCAAATATGAGTTTGATTTGAAGTGAATCATAAGGGAGTAATGTGATACATACGTGAATAAATGTTAAAACTATACCTATATTGTAACACCCCGTACCCGAGACCGTTGCCGGAGTCGAACACGAGGTGCTAACAGACTTAATTCATTTATTAGCACAGTCCATTTTAAAATTTCCGACAAAGTGGCTAAGCTGCGTCCTTGTCACCTTAAAATCATATCTCGAGTTACAAAACTCGAAAACCAGTTCCGTAAATTTTTCCTGAAACTATACTCAAATTTCCATCTACAAATTTTTTTTCTAGAATTTTTGGTCAAGCCAATTAGTACAGTTTATTAGTTAAAGTCTCCCCTTTTTCAGGGTTTGACTACTCTGACCTTCATGCATTACGACTTAGATATCTCCCTGTACAGGGCTTCAATACTTATGTTGTTTATTTCTAAAGAAACTAGACTCGAAAAGAAATCTGTACATATAGGGCATGACTTCTAATTATCTCTGGTTAATTTATAGTGAATTTCCAAATTCGGAACAGGGGATCCCTAAATCGCTCTGGCCCTGTTTCACGAAAACTTAAACATCTCATAAAATACGGCTCATATGATCATTTCGTTACTTTCATATGAAAATAGATTCATCAAGGTTCGATTACTATTTAATTCCATTCCTACTATTTTTAGTGATTTTTAAAATCCACATCACTGCTCCTGTCAGCATCTATTTTTAAGGTAAACTTTACCTATTTCATGGTTTTCCATGGATCAACTAAAATTTTGTCATACATAGCACCAAAATGATCGTGATTAACCATTCCAATGGCTAATCGTTACCAACATTTCCATAACACTCCATGAACAACATACAAAATGATTATAATGCTATGCTCAAAATATATATAAGCCATTTTCGCATGGCTATCCAAATATATACATTACCGAAAGGTACATGACCAACAAGAAAAGGGTAGTCCTATACATGCCATTTTCAGAGTTCAACTAAAAGAGTACCAAAAGGGCTTTGATAGTGTGGATGACTTCGACTTTGACACTCCCGAATCCGATAGTGACGAACCAAAATCTATAAAACAAAGAATCAAAGAAACGGAATAAGCATTTAATGCTTAGTAAGTTTTGAGTAATGAAATCATGCACAAGCAAGTATAGCATTCATATGACTAAACGAATAATTTCATATACACATATTCTCACAATCATACCTACTTCACATTTCCAACCCTTATATTCATACATAAGGAATCAACTTGACTAAAGGTCGGAAGGTTGTTAATCGATTGAGCGAATACTATTTAAAAGGAATCAATTATTCCAATGCATATACAAAACATACCTCATCGTTGGGGTTTTACTAGCGTATTAATTGAAATTATTACAGCAAGATTGCTCATTCCCAAACCAAGTACCTTCGGGATTTAGCGGATATAGCTACTCGCTCAAATGCCTTCGGGACTTAGCCCGGTTATAGTAACTTCGCACAAATGCCTTGGGACTTAGCCGGATATAGTAACTCGCACAAATGCCTTGGGACTTAGCCGGATATAGTAACTCGCACAAATGCCTTCGGGCTTAGCCAGGAATTAGTCACTAGCACAAATGCCTTGGGACTTAGCCGGTTATCATCCGAATATTCATGCACATATCAATAAATCATGACACATCTATATTTCATTTTCATAACTAGAATTCAAACACAAGTCACTTATCAAGCATTATCATTTTAGGCTCAATAGCTACATACAAAGAGCATGATTTTGATTTGCTTATAACATGATCTAATCGAATCATAATCTAAGTTCCATTACTCGAAAACTTACCTCGGATGCTGTTGAACGATTTCAACGGCTATTCGATCACCTTTTCTTTTCCTTTATCGGATTTAATTCCCCTTTGCTCTTGAGCTTAATATTAACAAATAAATCGATTTAATCATTTTGAACATCAAAGAGGAATTCAAGGTACTTAGCCCATATATATTAGGCATTAGAGTCATATATGTATGAAATCATGAATCAAATTCAACATATTAGCCAATATTCTCCTTTAGCCGATTTTCTAAGTCAAGATTAAGCCACCAATATGCTTACTTATAGCGAATACATGCAACACCAATCTATGTATTCATTCATGTGGTCAAGTATCGTATTCCAATATGATATCATTTCCATTTCGTTTAACACTTAACATTTACCACATATCAATTAACCCATTTCTTTACTCATGTGGCCGATTATACTCGGTCATGCATACACATGATTAAGTTATTTAACACCTAACTCACATAGTCATAGTGTACAAAATCTTAAGGTCCACATATGAATACCCCAAGTTCCCATGACTTAACCCCTAACCACATTTTTGCCGAGAATTCCTTGAATTTCTAATAGCATACACACATATAATCAATTTGGAGACTCTATTAACCCAACATACATCCAAGCAATAGTCTATAGCTCTCTCGGCCACTCATTTCACAACTTAACAAAGCTTCAATTCGAAATCATTAGTGAGCATCAATTAACTTAAGCTACCTTTAAACTTTTATTTATCACCTCACGCCAAACCATCAAAACGAACTAATTATAATTACATAGGTACTACCAAAGCCGAAACCTATGCATACTATTATTCCTTATGCCCAAACCAAAGACCACATTCGGCACTTTCATCCACCATTCTACCAAGCATGTAATATTCAAACACAACCAAACTCACATTCGGCCCTAGTTCATAATAAGGTAGCCGATTCTTTCCCCTCGTGTCTAATGCTCACCTATGATTCTTTTTATAGTTCAAACACACATCTATCATCATTCACCTAACTTTAACATGAAACAACAAAACTCACCATTATTAACTACCATAGTCGAAAACCTTACTCATTCCAAAATCAAAATTTCATCATGGGTTACAAAAATAACTTGATATCTCACTCAAGATCAACTAAAATTTCAAGAACTAATATGAACACCTTACCTTAATATTAACCTAAGATGACCGAATGCTTTCCTCCCTTCTTCCTCCTTTCATTTCGGCCAAGAAGAACCAAAGAATACAACTTGTTTTCATCATCGAATGCTCTTGTTCTTTTCTTTCTTTAGAATCGGCTAGGAGGAAACATGGATGAAGACTTTGTTTCTTTCACCCATTTCCTTCCTTTAATTATCATTTCTTTATTTTATTACATCCTCCATACTAATATGGCATCTAGCTAATTAAAGTTAATATAAAATTCACATTTGATTATATAATTTGTAGCATGGCGGCCACTACCTATAGTTTGGCTAATTTGACATGCAAGTACAAGCACTTTCCCACATATATTAATAGGCCACTTTAGCACTTGCCTAGCACATTTCTAAATTGTCTCACATAAGTCCCTACTAATAAATTTCACATACACTGACCAAATTAAAGTATGAAACTTTCACACATGCATTTACTCACATCATAAACACAGAATATAACTTTTAATTATTTATAAGACTCGGTTTCGTGGTCCCGAAACCACTTTCCGACTAGGGTCAATTTAGGGCTGTCACATATATCATGATAAACCTGGTCAGGGTGTGAAAGTATGTGAGGGTGTTTGATAAAAATATGTTATATGAATTCAGATTAAGTGTGATAAGAATGCTGAACGTGCATTATGTGCTTGCGTATATTCGGCCAGATGGCAATATCCCTAGAATTTGGCCTCTTAAGAAATTAAATAATCGAAGTATAATTGCGTTTATTTGTTTGCATTGCTTAAAATTTACTAAGCTTATGAAAGCTTACTCCGTTGTTACATTTCTCTGTTTTATAGATTGTTGACTTCAGTTACCTGCTCAGGTTGGAGTTCACCGGAGATATTATCACACTGTCGAGCTCACGTTATCGGTGTAAGTAAATCCTAGTATTTCGAGTCTATGGCATGTATAGGGTTTTAATGTTTTGGACCTCGTAAGCTCATATATGGGATAGATTACATGTGAAAAGAAAAGTTTTAAATTGATTGAAATTTTTCAGCACGGTTTTTGTGTGATTGACTGAGTTTAAGTCGGGTAACACCTCGAACCCTGTTCCGGTGAAGGATACGGGTGAGGGATGTTACATATCATGTAACGTATGCTCATTGAGCCACTCACGGGTCTGTACACAAAGTCAGTATCCGGACCCACATTACCTATAGCATTTATCTCATGAACTCAGACTCAACTCAGGAGTTCAGACCATATAATTTTCATAACATGACCCTTTGTATCCTATGCTATGTCTAAGGTTCAACGGGACTTCATATCTAATCGAATAGCATCGCATTTGCTCACATTATAATTTACTCGCATAACATGTCATTTAAACATTTATGCAACAATTAGAATTTAGATACATAACAACAATAAGCTAAATACACATGTATATTATTAAAATATACCAAAGTAAGCTTCAATAACATATTATTTACATATGTACTTACCTCGATACAAAATGATAAAGACGAGCTTAATCCCCGTAAACTTTGTTCTTATCTCGATCAAGACCGAATCACGTTTCTCTTGATATAAATTAATAAAATTCATTTATTTCATCAGCATATCAATTTAAACGCCCGAAAGTTTGTAATTGGGCAAAATGACTATTTTGCCCCTAGACTTTCACAAAAATGGTCATTTTACCCCTATGCTCAAAAATTGATTTTTATTGAATTTCTTCATATTATAAGCCTAACCGAACCCTTTTTACTCTTATAGTAATCCAAAATTTCCACTAAATCACACATTTATCATCTATTTTACAACTCATGCAAAATAGTTCCTATTAGGGTTTTCATGAGAAATCCATTCACAAAAGTCGTTTATTACTCACCAAAGGATCATATTCTTCCATAAAAATTCATAAAACAACCTAAATTCTCTCATGGAAAAACCCTAGACCTTCAACCATTTTGCAAAATAGTCCCCTCATTTAAAAGCTCTTGCTTCAAGGGGTCTAAAAATGTAAAAATCATCAAGAAAAGTCATGAAAACCACTTACTTGTGAAGGCTTAAAGTAGCTGAAATTTTCAAGCTTCAAAAACCCCACTAATGGCCAATTTTTTTCGGTGGAGGAAGAAAGAGTGAAAAAAAACAGATGAAACCTTTTGTTATTTTATTTTATTTTATTTAAAACTAGTCAAAATTGGTAACCAAAACACCACTTAATTTTGACTTTCCCATCAATTTGCCCCCTATGGCCGGCCACCCTATTCTCTAAGGGCCTAATTACTCTTCAAGGCCCCCAATTTAGGTTCTTTAGCTAATTGACACTCTTATATAACAAAATAGGACTTTTGCACTTTATGTGATTTAATCCTTTTTCACAATTAGGCAAGCAATCGCTAAAATTAATTCACCAAAATTTTCATGTACTTATCTAATCATGCTACAATACATAAAATAATATTTAAAATAATTTCCTTGACCTCGATTTAGTGGTTCTAAAATCACTATTCTGACTAGCCCCAAATCAGGTTGTTACAAAGGGTTTGAAAATGGTAAATGACGTGCTTTTGATATAATACATATGCTCACATAAGCTAAGTTATGTATATGTGATATCTTGCAGATTGTTTGTTAAGGTACGATTTGAGATGTTAAAGTATGAATATGTCTTGTAATTTATTTGATGGTCATTTAGGTACTGTTATAAATGGTACAATTAGTTTTGATTTAAATTGTGAATTTGGTTAAATTATCGAAGAATAAATTTTATGACCGAATATATGGTTAAAAGATCGACTATGCATATGTATTTTGGAAATGGTAAAGGGTGTGTATTTATATTTGGCTAACAATAGGTAAAATATACTTTTACATGCCTATGATATGTTTTGTTCGTGATTCAGTAATTAATGGTTAAGTTGTTAAGTTAAATGCTTGAGTTTAAAATGTGCCTTATATATGGTTTATGAATTTGGTAAATGACAGATAGGTATTTTGGATATTTCATTAGTCAAGTGATATTGTAATTATGGTATGATTTGATTCGGCACTTATGTGTGAATTGGTAGTTATTATTTTGGTAAAATGTGCACAATTTGGTAAAACCAAATTTTATACTTGACCTTATGTGAAGTTTGTTAATGCCGTGTATATATATATTAATGATTAATAAATCATGTGGTTTGGCTTGACTTAGTAAAATATGAAGAAGTGCATATTTATAAATAGTGTTTTTGGAAAATAGTTAATGAAGTATATTTATATGAGTGGATGTCTTAATATATGATCGGTATATGAAACGAACTATACTTGGTTATAAGTTAAGCATTCAATTGCCATGATTCATTGGTTATAATGTTTGAATATTAATTTGGGAAGTGTATGAATTATAGAATCGAAGCATGTTAGATTGGTATAAAATTTTACTAGATGATTAGTATTGAAATGATTATATTATTTGGAGCACGAATTGAAATTAATGTATGTTCTAAGTTGTATTTTGATCAAAAATGCCTCGTAACCCTAATCTAGTGATGAACACGGGTTAGGGGTGTTACAGTGCGTGTGAGCTCTGCACCTTAGAAAATTTTTGTAATTTCGTAAAAAATTCTTAGAGCTTCCAATTAAGTCCCGACTTGATTCTAATGCTTGTATTGGGCCTCGAGGCTCCATTTAAGGGATGTTACGAATGATTTTAGAATTTGAATAGTAACTTGCATGATTTATCTATAAATGTTTCTGAATGTTTCGGTAATGCTCTGTAAACCTGTTATGGCGATGGATACGGGTTAGGGGTGTTACAGTGTGGGGTTATTCAAAGGGTACATGTATAAGGGATAACATGTATGTTTTGAATTGATTTTAATGTGTTTAATGATATGATTTGAAAAGTTGGAAATTTATGTTTGTTTAATTTGAAAACTCTGATAATGCTCCGTAACCCTATTCTGACGATGGATACTGGTTAGGGATGTTACACAGCCCTTGTTTGCCTTCGTCTCATATTGCCTAGTTCTTCTCTTGATATTGTCTTTCACCTTTTGATGCAATTCCTTAACAAATTCTACTTTCTTTTTACCATCTAAATTAACATTCTCTTAGAAGGTAAAGGTATTAAATCTAAAGGTGTAAGAGGATTAAAACCATATACAACTTGGAATGGTGAAAACTTCGTAGCAGAATGAACGGTGCGGTCATAAGCAAATTCAACATGGGGTAGAAAATCTTCCCACGTCTTCAAGTTCCTTTGTATGATCACTCTCAATGATGTAGATAAAGTTTGATTAACTACTTCAATTTGTCCATCCGTTTGTAGATGATAAGTAGTTGAGAACATTAGCTTTGTGCCTAACTTACTCCACAAGGTCTTCTAGAAGTAACTCAAAAAACTTAGCATCTTGATCTGAAACTATACTTCTCAGAATCCCATGCAATCGAACTACCTCCCTGAAAAATAAGTTTTCTACTCGCATAGCATCATTAGTTTTGTGGCAAGGTATTAAGTGTGCCATTTTGGAGAATCTATCAACCACCACAAAAATAGAATCTCTACCATTTTTCGATCTCAGTAGTCCTAACACAAAGTCCATCAATAAATCAACCCAACATTCTGTAGGTATGGGTAAGGGCGTATACAAACCATGAGCTTTAAGTCTAGACTTAGCCTTTTTGCACGTGATAATTCTTTCAACATCTCGTCTCATGTGTGGCCAAAATAAATGTTCTTGTAACACATCTAAAGTTTTGATCACGCCAAAATAACCTATAAGTCGTCCTCTATGTGCTTCCTTCACAAATAGCTCACGAATGGATTCTTGAGGATCATAAAGCTTGTTTTCTTTAAAAAGAAAACCGTCATGTCTAAAATTTTTCCAAAAGTTTCTTTTTCACAAGCTTGATATACATTTCCAAAATCAACATTAGAATCATATAAGTCTTTAATATACTCAAGTCTAAGTAATTTGTATGCAAAGTTGATAACAGAGTATACCTATGTGGCAATGCATCAGCAACAATGTTTTCTTTACCTTGTTTGTACTTGATGACATAGGGAAAAGTTTCAAAAAACTTTACCCATTTTGTATGTCGTTTGTTCAACTTATGTTACCCCTTCAAATACTTCAATGGCTCATGATCAGTGTGAATAACGAATTCATTTGGCCAAAGGTAATGTTGCCAAATTTCTAATGCTCGTACTAAGGCATGCATTTCTTTGTCATAAGTCGGGTAATTCAAAGTAGCACCATTCAACTTCTTACTAAAGTACAGGATGTAACACCCCTAACCCGGTCGCTAGAACAGGGTTTCGAAACATTACCAAAACATTCAAAAAAAATTCCATTAATCTACATAAATTACTATTCATTTACTAAGATCAACCATAACGTCCCTTGATCAAGCCATCGAGGCCCAATACGAGCATTAGAATCGAATCGAGAATTAGTCGAGACCTCTAAGAATTTTTCACGACTTTTCAAAATTTTTCCAAGGTGCAGGGCTCATACGCTCGTGTGTGGTCTAAGGGACACGCCCGTGTAACCTTGGGACACGCCAGTGTTGGAGGTCGTGTTCGACCTTGTGTAACTCTCTGACTTGCACACATGGCCATGCCACACGCCCATGTGCCAGGCCATGTGGTTAATTAATTTAATTCAAAATCAGGTGCAGGTTTCACACGGCCAAGACACACGCCTGTGTTCTAGGCCGTGTGGCAGACACGGCTGAGACACATGCCCGTGTCTCTGCCCCTGTGCCCAATTCTGAGCATTCTGCTTTTCAAAATTAAGGTGACACACGGCCTAACCACATGCCTATGTGCACACGGCCTAGACACATGCTCGTGTGTTTGTCCATGTGGACAAAATAAAGTCATTTCTAGCTTCATTTCTCACCCAAAATTTCACCCAAGACCTACACTTGAAACACAGAACCAATACCAACCAATCCAAGAATTCAAAATAGATAATTTCATCATTTGACATGACATATCATTGTAAGCACAAGTGTTTATAAACTTACCTTGGATCAATTTAAGCAGCCACAACATTGATCATATATTCATGACATAACACATGTGTATATGTATATCAAATTAATGTACTTAAACATACCAAAATGAACTATTACTAGTCATTCCAATGGCTAGGTTACAAAATAACATTTTCAAGTCATGATTGGCCAAGTTCTCCTATACATGCCATTATACCCAAAACGATTTTACTAAGTATACCCAAAATGCTAGTTGATAGTGTGACAATACTCCAATGATCTTCCAACCTTCACAAGCTTCCGAACACTACAGAACAAGGGAAAATAAAATGGGGTAAGCATTACATGCTTAGTAAGTTTGTATAACAGAAACTAAACTTACTAATCTTGTTTATTAAAATCTAGGCATACAATGTTATGTTTCCTTTCATATGGTTAAATTGTCTAATCACATACACTCAATCAAACATGTTAGTCACAAAGTTTCCATACACATCAAGTAAGAATTGATGAGCTTATTAAGCAATATTCTTTCAAGTCATTATTATATCATCTCAACATTTTCATGCCATGTCAAGAGTTTGATGTCCGTTGAATCATTGAAATTCTGATGAAGGCTCAAATAGTACACTTGAAGTGTACTATTTATTAATCCATCAATTCTTATCGAAGTTACCCCTTAGGTTACTTAACCAAGGAACACACTCTCAAGCTACTTGTCGTATAACAAGATTACCAGTCTAGGCTAAATTCTTTAAATAGCGTATGCTCGAAAGAGCTCAATTAGGGTTACCAGTCTAGGCTAAACCCTAATCATAACGTATGCTCAAGAGGTAATGTATCGGGATTACCCATTCTGGCTAAATCATTTCTATGACAAGGTCATTGGGATTACTCATTCGAGCTAAATCCTGTTCACAACAAATACAGGACCCTATTTGTTTCGGGAAAACAAATACAATCATCAGAATTCAACATTCAATCGGGACTTAACCCTTTATCACCATTTCAAGCATGTATTAAGTTTCTCATTATAACATTCAAGTAATGTACATCAATATAGATCACATTCCATACAACACAACATTCAATTAAACATATTTACATGCCGGATTAAGTTACACGAACTTACCTCAACACTTGTTCGCATAAAAGTCTATTAATTTGAAATCTTTCCTTTTCCTCAATCTAACCTCGAATTAGTGTTGTCCGGATCTATATAAAGGAGTTTAACCATCAATTTCATACATTTCATATTAAATGGACTCAATTTATGTCCTAGGTAAAATTACCATTTTGCCCCTAACTTTTCCATAAATTTTGATTTTGTCAATAGGCCCGAAAAATGAAACTTGTGCAAATTACTCCCTATTCCAAGAAACCAAAGCCCCATTGCAAATTTTCCAGCACATGTATCCATTAATTTCAGAATTTTTCATGAAATTTTACAACTTTTCATTTTATTCTCTAAATCATGTTTTCATCAAAAATCACTTTGTAAAAGTTATTTATCTATCAATAATGTTTCCTTTTCTACCATAAATTTCTAATTTCCAGCACAATACATCCATGACCCATTTTAATACCTTGATGACTTTTCAAATTAATCCCTCAAATAGAGAGATTAAGTTATCCCGATTTCAAAAATACAAAAATTACTAAAAACGGCTTACCCAATTAAGCCTTGAAAGTTTCCCCTCTCTCTCCTAGGGTTTCCATAAAATTTTTAGGTTGAAATGATGAAAATAAGATGGTATATTTCTTTTCATCTTTTAATTAATTAAGTATTTTGGTATTTCCAATTTAGTCCATGCCCTTTTTCTATAATTCCATGGATGAGTCATCAAGAAAAATCTACATACTTTTCTTAATGGTCTAATTACCATATAAGGAACTTAAGTTTTGAATTCCATAGCTATTTGATCCTTATAGCTACTAGAATTCAACTTTCACATTTTATGCGATTTAGTCCTTCTCGGAATTAAGCACTTAATCGATAAAATTTTCGTTTCAAAATTTTCACATGACATGCCTATTATATTACAGACCATATAATTAAATCATATTTTTGGGTCAGATTTGTGGTTTCGAAACCACTGTTCTGATTTCACTAAAAAATGGGTTGTTACACAGAACGTCCTTCTTACATCAACATAGCGCCAATGCTTAAACCTGAAGCATCACACTCAACTTCAAAGGTTTTAGTAAAATCAGGTAAGCTAATAACGAAGGATTGGTGAGTTGTTATTTTATCAAATTAAAGGACTTTTCTTACTCATCTGCCCAATGGAAGTTCGATATATTTTTAATGACTCCAGTTAAAAGTGTGACCAAAGTACTAAAATTCTTAACAAACCTTCAATAGAAGCTAGCTAGTCCATGAAAGCTTCTAACTTGTCTTACACTTGTCGGTCTTGGCCAATCTCGAATTGCACTCACATTTTCTTAATCAACTTTGAGGCCTTTGGAAAACCTAAGAAAACAAGTGTTTAAGTACAAAATGAGCATTCTTAAGATTAGCAAATAACTTCTCCTTATGTAAAACCTCTAAAATCGAACCTAAGTGTTGCACAATTTAAATTCTTACTATAAATCAAAATTTCGTCAAAATAAACAACATAGAATTTACCAATGAAGTGTCACAACACATGATTCATCAACCTCATGAAAGTGCTTGGTGCTTTAGTTAGGCCAAATGGCATGACTAACCACTCATACAAACCATATTTTGTTTTGAAGGCTGTTTTCCACTCATCGCCTTCTCACATTCAAATATAGTGGTAGTTGCTTTTCAAATTAATCTTAGAAAAAAATGCACGAACCACTCAACTCGTCCAACAAGTCATCGAGTCAGGGTATCAAATGCCTATATTTAATAGTCATCTTAATGATAGCTCAACAATCGACGCACATATGCCGCGTACCATATTTCTTTGAAACCAACAACATAGGTATGGCACAAGGACTTAGACTCTCACAAACGTAACCTTTCTCCATTAATGCTTCAACTTGTCTTTGCAACTCAGTAGTTTCTTCAGGATTGCTTCGATATGTCGGTCAATTCAGTATAATGGCACCGAAAATAAATTCAATTTGGTGCTCAATTCCTCGAAGGGGTGGTAATCCATTTGGCACATCATTAGGAAAGACATCTTGGAATTCCTGTAATAATGAAACAATAGAAGATGACAAACTCTCATCGAGTTCATTAGTATTAAACAAGGCTTCCTTGTACAAAAGTACAAGCAGTGGATGTCTAAGAACTAGAGTTCTCTTAATCTCTCTCTCATTAACATAAAAACTCACTTTTTCAGTTTCTTTCTCCTCTTTTCTCTTGATTTCTTTTGATTTTACCTTAGACTCTTTTTTCTTTTTGTTGCTCTTTTCTTTTTCACTTTCATCATTCTTTTCTTTTTCTTTTGATTTTTTTTTTCACTCTCTTCTTTCAAATGAATCTGATCTTGATAGAGTTGCTTTGGTGCCATCGGAGCTAAGGTAATAGCTTTCTCATTATGCTTGAATGAATAGCGATTGGTGTAGCCATCATGCACCACTCATCGATCATATTGCCAAGGCTTCCCTAGCAAAAGATGTCCAACATGTATGGAAACAACATCACAAGCCAATGGAAAAAGGAACTACAACTTGCTTGGTCACCTTGATCTTCACACCATCGTTTAACCATTGCAACTTATATGGTTGAGGTTGCTTAAGTGTTGCCAATCCAAGTTTTTCCACTATTGCATTACTTGCGACATTAATGCAACTTCCACCATCAATGATTACACTACATACCTTTCCTTGAACATGGCATCAGGTGTGAAAAATGTTTTCTCGTTGCTGTTCATCTTCCGAGACATGAATTTTCAAACTTCTTGTTATCTTCCGAGACATGAATTTTCAAACTCCTTGTTACCACAAGAAGTTCACCACCAACAGTATATTCTATTTCATTTACATCATCTAGTGGCGGTAAAGACTCATCATCGGATTCATCTTTATTATTGATTTCTCTATTTTTTCTAAGGACCATCGTACTTCAATTGGGACAATGGCTAGCAATATGCCCTCGGCCCAAACACTTGAAGCACTTGACATCTCCCAAACAATTTTGTTGCATTTCTGCCTTTCCTTTATATGCAATGTCACTTGGCTTTTGGAATTTGGGTGGTCTGGATTTGTCTTTTGCTGGCATGGTTACACCCTTTTTAAAAGATGTTTGGCCCTATTTTAAAGCAGAACCAGTGTTGGATGCCAATCAAAACACTCATTTTTTCTTGAGTTGCCGCTCAATTTTTATGGCCATATGAACCATATCCATCAATTCGAAATAATATTATAGTTCAACAATATTAGCTATTTCTCAATTTAAGCCGGACAAAAACCTCACCATGGTAGCCTCTCGATCTTCATCAACATTGGTTCAGATCATAGCTATCTCCATCTCCTTGAAATAATCTTCCACACTCCGATTTTCTTGTGAAAGATTTTGGAGTTTCTGGAACAAGTCTCGCTGGTAATGACAAGGAACAAATATTTTTCGCATGAGTGCCTTCATTTTAGCCCATGTTTCCATGATTCGTTCTCCATTTTGTCTCCTATTCATGGTTAGTTGATCCCACCATATAATAACATAATCTAAAAAATTGATGGCTGCGATTTTTACCTTTTTCAATTCTGAATAATTATGGCACTCAAATACTAACTCTATCTTCTTTTCCCATTCTAAATAAGCTTCAGGATTAGTTCTTCCTTGGAACGAAGGAATCTGCACCTTAATATTTTTAATATTGTTATCAACTTACTCTCGCCCCCTTGGTTCTTAATTTCTACGATCATTTCATCTCACTTTATTCTAACACTTGATCACTTTCCACTTCACTATTGCCATAGTAGTCATCTCGGTAATTTCTTACAGGTGTCTATTACCATTGAGCATTAGGAACATGAGGTGATCGGTCTAAAGGTGAAGGTGAATGGCCTCATTATAGAGGTAAACGTCCTTGTTGTGGTTGTAAACGAGCTCGTTGTAGATGTGAACAACCTCGTTGTGGACTCCCCTCTAACTGATCAAGCTGCTCTTGGATGGGCTCCAATTGATTTTACATCATGTATTCTATTCCCCTTAGCAACACCTGATAAGCCAAGTTTGGAATTCCCACTCCTTCATTAGGATTATTCCTTACAGGACTCCTTGACATGATTTCTACTAGTCACAAAAACAATGTTAATAATGAAATATTCCTCACCAAATCAAACCTCACAATTTTCTCTCAGAAAAGAAAAGAAATCGCTCCTCTCGTGTTTTCACTTAGTTTGGCTTTTTCTCGCTCTTTTAATCTCACCGCTTGTGCCTTTTTCCACTCAAGTTCTTCTCTAAGTTCTGGATCGAACTAGTTAGGACCTTATCAAAGAACACTTGCAACAGTTGGTTAGCAACAAATGGTTGATATGGTAGGATAGGTTCAAAAAGGAAAGGAAAAGGTAAAAAAAAATTAATCAAAAGATTTCAGTAGTGTGACAACTTGTCCAAAAATATAAGATATACTCCAGGATTGAATCGATTTTTTATATTATTTTATTTTTCAACTTCAAATTGTTGTTTTTTTTCACTATTTTGAAACTTCTAATACGATACCTAGATTAGATTTCTGTAGCTTTGATACCAAATGATGCGAGCTCATATTCGTGAATTCAATTACAAGACGCTGAACTTCGATAATCTAATTTTAGTATCCTTTCATGTTGGTGTTCAAAGTGAAATTGTAAGTAATGGAAAATAGGTTGAATAAAAATATCAAAGTAGGTTCTGGAAGGATGACTTGCATGAATTAAACACCTAGAAAAGACCACCGATATAAATGTTCGTGACCCAATTTCTATATAATGAAATAACAAACAAGTCTGTAAAAGTCTGATTTTGACCCTAGTCAGAATAGTGGTTTTGGGACTATAAATTCGAGTCTGAAGAATATTTTAATATTACTTTCTGTGTCTGTGATATGTGAATTTATGTCTATGAAATTTCTGTGATTTAATTGTCCTTTTCTGTGTTTAATTATCAGAAAGGACCTAATCACGTAAAATGCAAATGTTGCATACTAAATGTTCATGGGGCAAATTCGCCTTGACTTTTAAAGTAATGTCCTTGCATGTCAAATAAACCATTTTAAAATGGTAGTGGACATTGTTGGACATCCATTATATGTTGAAAATATTATTTTAATAAGGTTAAAATGGTAAAATGCATATTAATGTATATTATAATATAATCAAAACATGAAATTGGCCATATTATCATGCATATAGCTGAAAATCAAAGAAAAAGAAAAAGGAGAAAGCCATTTTAGGTTTCGGCACTTTGATTGCTTGATTAAGGTACGGTTTTAACTAATTTTTGATAATTTCTACATTTTTGTGACCGTTGCTTCGTGTTCTTCAAAACCTATGTCTGAATTTCTGTTTCTGATAAAGATTTCATGAAATTCCATTGTTGATATCATGAGTTTTGTGATGTTTTTGAATGAATTATGAAGGCTAGGTAGATGATTCATAAGTTTTGTCTTTGAGTTTTTGATGAAATTGAGCTATTTGGGTTAAATTTTGAAAATGAGGTTTAGAAGGACTAAATTGTGAATTGAACATGTTGTATGGGCTTATATAGAAGCCATGAAAATTCAGCTAGCCCTTGTTGCAAAGAAATTTTGCATATTGGTGATTTTGAGAAAAATGGACTAAATTGTCAAAGTGTGAAAATGTAAGGGCTAAAATGTAAAGTGCCCTAAATATGTTTATATGGATTAAATTGAATAAAATGAATGATTGAATGGTTGAATTTGTATTGTATTAGATGAAGAACAAAGAAAATCGAACTTAGATCGGGGGAAGTTCAAAATAGTTGAATAGATGACTCGTTTTATCTGATATCCATTCGAGGTAAGTCAAATTACAATTATGTGTTAATTGAAATAAATTTTGCACATATAAACTGTAATCTGTATTGGATGGCCTTGAGTGCCTGATGAATATCTTTGGAGTAAAGTATGATAATATATTAATATCTGAAAAGCTCTGTATGTTTCTAAGAAAAGTTGACATCTGTTTGAGACATCGTGTGAGACCATGTCTGGGACACAGGCCTCGATTGAGATTTACGTATAAGACCATGTCTGGGACATCGGCATCGTATCTGATTTCGTGTAAGACCCTGTTTGGGACAGAGGCATCGATATTGAATTACATGTAAGACCACGTCTGGGACGTCGGCATTGTACTTGTTTATGAGCATCTATATTGTTTCTGACTCGTCTGATGATAACGTACGAAATCTGAGTTTGAGTATATGAAATGTATAACCTATGCAGGTACTTTTGTATCATACTAAATTTTTGAATATGAAAAGCTCTGTCTCTGTGAAATATGTATGGAAATGAAGCATGACATATATGCAAACAAATGAGCATGGTTAAGTTTATGAATTATTCTGTGAAATGGTTATGAATCTATATGGGTGAATTGTATTTATATGCTTTAGTAGTTAGACCAATTGTTTGGCTTACTAAGCTCTTTGTAGCTTACTCTATATGTTTACTGTCTATTTTATAGTTATCGTAGATACTGAAGGCTCAAGGATAGTCGAGGATTGTCACCACACTATCGAACTCATTTTGGTACTCCTGAAAGTGTAAATATTTTAAAGCATGGAATGTATAGGCTAGAAGGCTGATGTATTAAGGTTTGAATTGTAAATATAGGTTATGCAATGAAAGTTGGCTATCAAATGGTATGTTTGTGTTAAGTTTTGGTATGGTTTAAATGAGTTTTGAATGATGATGAAATAGTTGTAATGAAGCATGTTTTGAGCATGAAATTGGTTGAATATTTTGTATGAATGTTGTTTAATTTGGCTTGTAGGAATGACCCGTAAAGGGGTGGCAAATTGGCCTAAACCAAGCCTATATTGTGCCACACGGCCATAGCACAGGGGCGTGCTTGTTGGCCATGGGCTTAAGTCAGTAGCGAGCTAAGAATTACACGACCGTGGTACACAGTCGTGTCTGTTAGCCGTGGGAATAAGTTAGTTTATAAGCTCTGTTTTGGCACGGCTGGTTCACATGGGTGTGTCTAATGCTCGTGTGGGGCACACGGCCTGGTCACACGGGTGTGTGACCTCTATAGAATTGAAAATTTTTAGAAGTTCTAAACTTTATAAATGTGTTCGGTTTAGTCCCAACTGTCTCTTAAAAGTACATTTTAGGTCTAGTAGGTCATCTTAAGAGATGATTGCTTATGAAATGATGTTATATGATATCTGTGATTCTGAATCTGTTTGAAATGTTCTGTTTGTCTGGTAATGCCTCGTAACCCTAATTCTATGTCGATTACGAGTTAGGGGTGTTACATTTTATTGGTATCAAAGCTATGGTTTAGTCGGTTCTAGGACTATCATAGCGTATGTGAGTCTAGCTATACATGCCATATATCTGAAACTATGATAGTGTGATGAATCTTGACATTGAAATGTGCTTTTATATATAGCAATGGATCCCAATAGAGCCGTAGCTGACGATGTTGAAAGTAATGTACCTGCCCCCGTGCAAGGGACGGTGCAAGATGATTCACAACCGGCTATGAGTAGCCATGATAGCGAGGCTAAGTAAGCCTTCTATCAGATGATGAATGATTGGTCCACTCAATATATTAGAACCAATCCAGCTGTACAACAACCTCCACCCCCAGTTAATTCTTCTCAAATTCCTACTATGCCCTCGGTGAGTCCGGTTCAACTAAGTAGACCATCGGTTGATAAGATTAGAAAGTATGGGGCTGAAGAATTTCGAGCTACAACGAATGATGATACTGAAAGAGCCGAATTCTGGTTAGAGAATACAATACGAGTGTTTGATGAAATGTCTCTGAATCCTGAGGAATGTGTTAAATGTACCGTTTCACTTCTGAGAGATACAGCGTATCACTGGTGGAAAACTTTAATATCTATGGTTCCGAGTGAACGGGTTACTTGGGATTTCTTCCAAGCTGAATTCCGGAAGAAATACATTAGCCAAAGATTCATTGATCGGAAACGTAAAGAGTTTCTCGAGCTTAAACAAGGTCGTATGTCTGTTACTGAATACGAACGTGAATTTATGAGATTGAGCCAGTATGCTCAGAAATGTGAATCGAATGAAGTCATAATGTGCAAAAGGTTTGAAGATGGACTAAACGAATATATCCATCTGTTAGTGGGAATTTTGGAGATTAAAGAAACGGTAGTGCTTGTTCAGCGAGCTTGTAAAACCGAAGAATTAGGTAAAGAGAAAAGAAAAGCTGATTCTAAAGCCAAAGATGCTAGAAAGAGATCTTCAAGTAAATCATTTCAGTTTGGGTCAAAGAAATTCTAAGATGATTGTAACCGTTCAAATGCTAATGTGGGACATTCGAACCGAGATCGAGCTAGATCGTATTCGAACTCCAGAGCCCCTGCTACCTCTATTGCAAGTGTTGGAAATATCCGATCTGAGAAACCTGAATGTAAACACTGTGGTAAAAGACATCCGAGAAATTGTAGATTGAATGACCGAGCCTATTTCTGATGTAGATCTCTGGATCATTTTGTAAGAGATTGTTCTGAACCTGCTGAGAGAAAGAATGTACAGAATCTGAAATTGAGTAACACCTCAACTAGAGGTAGACCTTCTAAAAATGCAAGAAATGCAAGTAGTGGTCAAAGAACTACTGGAGATACTATTGTTAGATCTGAGGCCAGAGCACCTGCCAGAGCCTATGCTATCCGAGCTCGTGAGGAAGCCTCATCTCTAGACGTGATTACTGGTACTTTTACTCTCTATGATACTTCTGTGATTGCATTGATAGATCCTGGATCAACACATTCTTATATATGTATGAATTTAGTACATAATAGGACTTTGCCTATAGAGTCTACTGAATTCATAATTAGAGTATCGAACCCCTTAGGCAAAAGTGTCTTGGTTGATAATGTCTGCAAGAATTGCCCGTTAATGTTACGAGATATCTATTTTCCAGCTGATCTGATGCTTTTAACTTTCGATGAATTTGACATAATTCTGGGAATGGATTGGTTAACTTTGCATGATGCTATTGTGAATTGCAAAAGAAAAGGCATTGATTTAAGGTGTAAGAATGATGAAATAATCCGAATTGAGTCTAGTGATCTGAATGGACTACCAACTGTGGTATCTACAATGAAAATACGGAAATATGTGAAGAAAGGTTGTGAAGCCTACTTAGCTTATGTGTTAGATTCAAAAATGAATGATAAGAAAGTTTAATCAGTGCCTGTTGTTTGTGACTTCTTTGATGTGTTTCCTGAAGAACTACTTGGTTTGCCTCCGATTCGAGAAGTCGAGTTTGGCATTGAATTAGTACCTAGTACCACTCCGATTTCAATAGCTCCATATAGAATGGCTCCGACCGAGTTAAAAGAATTAAAATCTCAGTTGTAAAAATTGACCGATCAAGGGTTTGCTAGACCGAGTTTTTCACCATGGGGTGCTCCTGTTCTGTTTGTGAAAAAGAAAGATGGCAAAATGAGAATGTGTATTGATTGTCGACAGCTTAAAAAAGTGCATCCTCTACCTCGAATTGATGACTTATTCGATCAGTTGAAAGGTGCTACTGTGTTTTCTAAGATAGATATGAGATCGGGTTACTACCAGTTGCGAGTAAAGGACTCTGACATTCTGAAAACTGCTTTCAGAACAAGGTACGAGCATTATGAATTTTTAGTTATGCCTTTTGGATTAACAAATGCACCTACTGTATTTATGGATTTAATGAATAGAATTTTTGGACCGTATCTTGATCAATTTGTTGTTGTATTCATTGATGATATTTTGATTTATTCACGTGATGAATCTGAGCATGCTGAACATCTGAAAATAGTGCTACAGACTCTGCGAGATAAATAGTTGTATGAAAAGTTTAGTAAATGTGAATTCTGGTTGCGAGAAGTTAGTTTTCTGGGTCATATTGTATCAGCTTCCGGTATCCGAGTTAATCCGAGTAAGATTTCAGCTACTCTGGATTGGAAGCCTCCGAGAAATGTATCTAAAGTCTGCAGTTTTTTGGGACTTGTCAGTTACTACAGACGATTTGTAAAAGATTTCCCTGTGATAGCAACTCCGTTGACAAAATTGTTTCAGAAAGATGTGAAATTTGAATGGTCTGAGAAATGTCAGAAAAGTTTTGATCGGTTAAAAGCTCTGTTAACTGAAGCTCCGGTATTGGTACAACCTGAGTCAGGTAAAGAATTTTTTGTTTACAGCGATGCTTCATTGAATGGATTAGGTTATGTTTTAATGCAAGAAGGAAAGTTATTGTTTATTCTTCAAGATAGTTGAAGCCGCATGAGAAGAACTATCCGACACACGACTTTGAGTTAGCTGCCATCGTGTTTGCTTTGAAGATCTGGTGTCACTATCTGTTTGGTGAAAAATGTCAAGTGTTTTCTGATCATAAAAGTCTGAAATATTTAATGACACAAAAAGATTTGAATTTGTGACAGAGAAGATGGTTAGAACTGCTAAAAGACTACGAACTTGTGATTGATTATCACCCGGGAAAAGCAAATGTGGTTGCTGATGCTTTGAGTCAAAAATTGTTATTTGCAATGAATTCTCATTTAGTTCTATCTGATAATGGTTCAGTTTTAGCTGAATTAAAAGCGAGACATTTGTTTTTACAATAGATTATCGAAGCTCAGAAGATTGATAATGAGATTATGGCTAAACGAACTCAGTGTAATTCTGATTCTGATTCTGAATTTTGAATAAATGATGATGACCGTTTGAGGTTCAGAAATAGACTTTGTGTTCCAAGAAATCTAGATTTGATTCAAACGATTTTGAATGAAGCTTACAGTAGTAGATTTTCTATACATCCAGGAAGCACGAAAATGTATAATGATTTAAGACAACTATATTGGTGGCCGGGAATGAAAAGAGATATTTCTGACTTTGTCTCGAGATGTTTAATCTGTCAACAAGTTAAAGCTGAGCATCAGGTGCCATCTGGGTTATTACAACCGATTATGATTCCAAAATGGAAATGGGATCGAGTGACCATGGATTTTGTTTCGGGTTTGCCTCTGTCTCCGAAAAAGAAAGACGCAATTTGGGTTGTAGTTGATCGTTTGATGAAATCAGGTCATTTTATTCTGATTCGGTTTGATTATTCACTTGATAAGCTAGCTGAGTTGTATATTTCAATATTGTGAGATTGCATGATGTGCCATTGTTAATAGTGTTTGATAGAGACCCGAGATTTACATCGCGATTCTAGAAGAAATTGTAAGATGCTCTGGGTACTAAATTGCATTTTAGCACTGCTTTTCATCCGCAAATAGATGGTCAATCAGAACGGATTATGTAGATACTCGAGGATATGTTGAGATGTTACATTCTCGAGTTTGAAGGTGTGTGGGAACAATATCTACCTTTGATTGAATTCACTTATAATAATAGTTTTCAATCGAGCATCAAAATGGCATCATACGAAGACTTATATGGTAGAAAGTGTAGAACTCCGTTATACTGGTCTGAGCTCAGTGAGAATAAGATTTACGGTATTGATTTGATAAAAGAAACAGAACAGAAACTGAAAGTAATCCGGGATAGTTTAAAAGCTGCCTCTGATCGTCAAAAATCTTATGCAGATTTAAAACAAAAAGATATTGAATTTAAGATCGGTGATAAAGTGTTTCAGAAAGTATCTCCGTGGAAGAAACTATTTTGATTTTGTAAAAAGGGAAGTTGAGTCCGAGGTTCATTGGACCGTATGAAATCACCGAGCGAATTGGGCCGGTTGCTTATAGATTGAGGCTACCATTTGAGTTAGAAAAGATTCATAATGTATTTCATGTATTGATGCTTCGACGGTATAGATCTGATCCGTCTCATGTGATATCCCCTTCTGAGATTGAAATCCAGTCTGATATGACTTACAAAGAAAAGTTGATCCGTATTTTAGCCCATGAGATTAAAGAGTTACGAAATAAGAAAATTCCTCTAGTTAAAGTGATATGGCATCGTCACGGTGTAGAAGAAGCTACGTAGGAGCCTGAGGATGCAATGAAATAGCAATATCCAAATCTGTTTAATGGTAAGATTTCCGGGGACGAAAATCCCTAATGGGGGAGAATTGTAACAGTCCGGTTCTGACCCTAGTCAGAATAGTGGTTTTGGGACCATAAATCTGAGTCTAAAGAATATTTTAATATTATTTTTTGTGTCTGAGATATGTGAATTTATGTCTATGAAATTTCTGTGATTTAATTTGTCATTTTCTGTGCTCAATTATCAGAAAGGACCTAATCGCGTAAAATGCAAATGTTGCAAACTAATTGTTAATGGGGCAAATTGGCCTTGACTTTTAAAGTAATGTCCTTGCATGTCAAATAAACCATTTTAAAATGGTAGTGGACATTGTTGGACGTCCATTATATGTTGAAAATATTATTTTAATAAGGTTAAAATGCTAAAATGCATATTAATGTATATTATAATATAATCAAAACATGAAATTGGCCATATTATCATGCATATAGTCGAAAATCAAAGAAAAAGAAAAAGGAGAAAGCCATTTTAGGTTTTGACACTTTGATTGCTTGATTAAGGTACAGTTTTAACTCGATTTTTGATAATTTCTACATCTCTGTGATCGTTGCTTCGTGTTCTTCAAAACCCATGTCTGAATTTCTGTTTCTGTTAAAAATTTCATGAAATGCCATTATTGATATCATGAGTTTTGTGATGTTTTTGAATGAATTATGAAGGCTTGGTAGATGGTTCATAAGTTTTGTCTTTGAGTTTTTGATGAAATTGAGCTATTTGGGTTAAATTTTGAAAATGAGTTTTAGAAGGAGTAAATTGTGAATTGAACATGTTGTATGGACTTTTATAGAAGCCATGAAAATTCGGCTAGCCCTTGTTGCAAAGAAATTTTGCATATTGGTGATTTTGAGAAAAATAGACTAAATTGTCAAAGTGTGAAAATGTAAGGGCTAAAATGTAAAGTGCCCTAAATATGTGTATATGGATTAAATTGAATGAAATGAATGATTGAATGGTTGAATTTGTATTGTATTAGATTAAGAATAAAGAAAATCAAACTTAGATCGGGGGAAGTCCAAAATAGTTGAATAGACGACTCGTTTTATCTGAAATCCGTTCGAGGTAAGTCAAATTACAATTACGTGTTAATTGAAATAAATTCTGCACATATAAACTGTAATCTGTATTGGATGGCCTTGAGTGCCTAATGAATATCTTTGGAGTAAAGTATGATAATATGTTAATATCTGAAAAGCTCTGTATGTTTCTAAGAAAAGTTAACATCTGTCTAAGACATCGTGTGAGACCGTGTCTGGGACACAGGCCTCGATTGAGATTTGCGTATAAGACCCTGCCTGAGACAGAGACATCGACATTGAATTACATGTAAGACCACGTCCGGGACATCGGCATTGTACTTGTTTATGAGCATCTATATCGTTTCTGACCCTTCTGATGATAATGTACGAAATCTGAGTTTGAGTATATGAAATGTATAACCTATGTAGGTACGTTTGTATCATACTAAATTTCTGAATATGAAAAACTCTGTCTCTGTGAAATTTGTATGGAAATAAAACATGACATATATGCAAACAAAAGAGCATGGTTAAGTTTATAAATTATTCTGTGAAATGGTTATGAATCTATATAGGTGAATTGTATATATATGCTTTAGTAGTTAGACCAATTATATTTGGCTTACTAAGCTCTTTGTAGCTTACTGTATGTGTTTACTGTCTGTTTACAGTTATCGTAGCTACTGAAGGCTCGGGGATAGTCGAGGATTGTCACCACACTATCGAACTCATTTTGGTACTCTTGAAAGTGTAAATATTTTAAAGTATGGCATGTATAGGCTAGAAGGTTTATGTTGTAAGTTTTGAATTGTAAATATAGGTTATGCAATGAAAGTTGGCTATCCAATGGTATGTTTGTGTTAAGTTTTGGTATGGTTTAAATGAGATGATGAAGTAGTTGTAATGAAGCATGTTTTGAGTGTGAAATTGGCTGAATATTTTGTATGAATGTTGTTTAATTTGGCTTGTAGGAATGACTCATAAAGGGGTGGCAAATTTGCTTAAACCAAGCCTGCATTGTGCCACACGGCCATAGCACAGGGGCGTGTTTGTTGGCTGTGGGAATAAGTTAGTTTATAAGCTCTATTTTGGCAAGGCTGGTTCACATGGGTGTGTCTGATGCTCGTGTGGGGCACACAGCCTGGTCACACGGACGTGTGACCTCTATAGAATTGAAAATTTTTAAAAGTTCTGAACTTTATGAATGTGTTCAATTTAGTCCCGACTGTCTCTTAAAAGTACATTTTAGGTCTAGTAGGTCATCTTAAGAGATGATTGCTTATGAAATGATGTTATATGATATCTATGATTCTGAATTCCTTTGAAATGTTCTATTTGTCTGGTAATGCCTCGTAACCCTAATTCGATGTCGGTTACGGGTTAGGGTGTTACAAAGTCTTTGAAGAAAAAGAAGTAAACTATGACCCGCTATTTAGAAAAATAGGAACCAACAGTATGTTAGAATGTCGCACTTCAAAAAATAAGGAAAGGATGGAAGTGATAATGTAACATCCTGATTTTCGGATTTATTCGCGGTTTTCAATATTTTGTTAAGATTTTAAAATTTTGTATTTGGATGTGGAATTAATATTTTGAGTAAGTAAATGGGCTTATGGAAGGCCCATGAGTTGGCCAAAACCCAGTTTGAATTTTTGGAATTTTAGACTTAGGAGTTAGGGGTTCTGGCTAAGCGGCCCTTAAGTAGAGTTGTGGGTAATTTGCATCACAAAAAGAGCCTTGGTAAAGTGGCAAGGGTGACGCCACTAGGTTCCTAGAAAAGTGGCCTGTGGAGCATTGAGGAAGGCATGGGATCGATTCCCTGTGTTGGCAAATAGATGCATTTATTTTTAAGTGCAAGAGGGGTAAGTGTTGGAGTCCAAGTGGATTCTGCTAAAGGAGAGTTTGGATCAGTCCAAACGCTTGGATTAAGGAGGGATAAGGGGAGAGATTTAAGGGATTAGGAGAGAGGCTAAGAGTTGGCCGAATTTTGGGAATTGAAGAGGGAAAAATCGGCAGAGGGTTTTGAGGTTAGTATTTCGGCACTTAGGGTGTTAAGTGGTTTCGTTTTCTTTTGCTGAAACACCTTAGGGTTTTTCTTTTCTCTCTTCTTCCTCTCTAGCCAAAACTACCACCTCCCCTATTCTGATTTTTCTATTTTTCTTCTTCAAAACCATTCATCATACCCGCTATTCATCAATACTTTTGCGAATCCATAAAAGTGAAATCCTGTGATCACTTGCTTGCCGATTTCTTCAAAGCCGTGTTCTTCTATGTTCTTTGTTTTATTAAATCTACAACTATCTTATCTTAATCCTAGATACCGACGGCAATTCTTCTTCAAGGTCATAGCCTCATATCTCCATCTCCTTCACCACCCAAAAGTCAAGTACCCTTGGTTTGGGGCTTATAGTCGAAATTTCATCAACCCTTGGATTCGTGTTTTACCATTTTTCTAAGGTTAAATCTGCACCGGATTGCAAGGAAATCAAGTAGGAGTAAGGGGTAAGTACTTATCATCTCGGATCTGTTCTTATTTTGCAAAGTTAAGAAAAAGCCAAAGTCCCTAAATTTAGGGAGGTCATCGATTTGGGCATGTGGCTCTAAGGGTTTTAATCGACGTTTTCATCAATGATTAGTGCCTTCTTAAGTGTTGGATTGAAAGCGTGAATCATTGGAACAATCGGATTCGAGCTAGCTATCGATTTTGGCAAAAGGTAAGGGTTCAAAGGCTTTTTAGGGATATGGTTCGATCATAGATAAGTAAGTTTTGGGGGTTTAGTGATTATGGTTTGTAATTAAAACTGTGCTAATCAATTGTAGGACATTGAAAGTGATCTCGAGCGATCTTCGTGAATCGGTGTGTACCGAACCCCTTCCTTAGTTCAATTAAGAAAGTTTAAATGCCAAATTCGGCATTTCATAGGCTTGTGAGTATGCGAATGCTCTTAAGACATAGAGTAATTGTTAGATTTAGCACCGCAAAGTGGTAAGTAAGTTCGTGTGACATTTTAGCATATTTCGAAAAAAGAGGCCTCGATGGGCCAAAATTGGGCCCAATGGGCTTACGGACCAATATGGGTAAGAGATGGGCAAAATAGCTCGTCGGTTAGATGGTAGAATCAAACCGCATAAAATTGTTAAGAATTACTGGAATAGCTTATGTAGTTACGTAAGTTACGAAATTACCCCTGAAGAGCATAATTACCGAAATACCCCTAGGGTTTAAAATGACTGAAATGCATGAATAATTGATACTGTATTTTGCATATTATGCTTTTATTAATATCTATTGCATGGGATTGGGGTATTGATGGAGGAAGTATGAATGTGGTTCATCCACGATCGGAGGCTTTGCCTCAACTTTCGATATTTGAGCGGCGTTCTGTCGCCACTGTGGAGTGTAGGGTGGGTGGGTTGAGATATTCCCACATGGAGTGTAGGGTAATGGCACGGGACTGTAGCGGTTGGTGGGTTGAGTAGTCTCCCAGTTGGGCTTGCATGCATTATTACTATTGTTACCTATGTTATCGAACGGGCCTATGGGCCATCTTGTTATGTTAAAAGGGCTAAGGACTTGCTATCAGATTCGAAAAGGGCTTCGGTCCACTGTGTACTGTTATCTGAATAGGGCTTAGGCCCAATGGGCTCGAGCTGATTTGGGCTTTGGATGGGTTTTCTGTATACACTGAGTTTTCCCAAACTCACCCCTTCCTCTTCCATCCTTGCAGGTGAGCCCTAGTTGGTGGACTTGGAGCTGGGCAGGATTCAGAGTGGCCATGAAGATTGATTGCCGATTTTAAATAAGTTTAGCATTTAATTTGGATTATTTTTATTATGCTCAAAGTTGTAATAAGGCCGCTCTTTTTAATTAATTTTATTTTGGGGATTATTAAACTGGTTAGCACTAGGGTTCGTTTTATAAAAACTACTTGTTTTAAAAGATCACGATGACGCGCAAAGTAAATGTTTTTTTTCAAGAAAATAAATATTTTCAGCAAACGTTTTACAACCTTAATCAGTTTCTTAAAATGAGACATAACCAAACGGTTTTTTCCAAAACATACGAGATGTTAAAGTGTGGCAATGGCGGTGTGCATGTCTAGGATTGGATCCGAAGGGAGCTTGGTACTTAAGCAGTCCAACGGACTCACCTCCTCTCCTTCCTGGTTTCCTACCTGGTGCACAGCTTCCGTTCACTTTAACCTACTTTTAAAGTGTCTTTTACAACACCAACTAAGTTTTTTTCCAAACTAAGTAATACGGAATGTTTTGAATACTTCGATGTGGCGCATCAGATTCGGTCATAACATCTAGGCCGGGTTTGGGGTGTTACAGATAAGTTCAAAAAGAAAGGGTTTGACGCCACAAGGAGAACCATGATAAGTCCAAGTAAGTTAGACCAAGAACAAAAAGATAAAATTCTCACACAAAACTTAGAAATATTCATTAGCCAATCAAAGTTCTGTTTACAAAATATTTATAGACACTTTTGTGACTATTCAAATGCCTATGTGAGACTTTTCATATTTAGCCATTAACAAGTATTATTACAAGCACTAATTTCATTTTTAACTCTTTTAAGAAAGCCAATGAGTCATGTCTCTTCATTAGAATCTGATGTAGTTGATAAGGCATGCCAATCCTCCTTAATGAAGACTTAATATATCCTTAATGTGTTTAATTGATGTCCCTTCAGCTCCCTTGAAACCAAATTATAAAAACTTGTGTAACATCCTCTTAAATGGCACCAAGATGAAGGTTTAAAACTCTAAAAATGTTCAGACTTGAAGTGTCTCGTTTGGTCTATTAAACAGCCTTCTAATGTTCTTTAAAAAGCTTTGAAACTGTCCAACTTGAAGAGTCTTTAATCATATGAAAAGTCACCTGCAAAATAGATATTTAAGATTAAATAATAACTTAAAACACTCATAAAAACAACATAGTTAATAACACTCATGCACACAAATTAAATGAACATGCAACTTAAACCATACTTGAAGTAAATTAACAAATGAGATGATTTAATGCATGACTTATGAAAACACATAATGCAGGTCTTAAAGGATGCTAATGTATTGATGTAAAGTGTTAACTAAAGACGCATTCAATAAACAAGATGTGACATCCCTAAATTGACCCTAGTCGGAAAGTGGTTTCGGGACCACTAAACCGAGTCATAATAATAATTAACCATCATAATTGATGCTCATTATATGTATATATGCATGTGTGAAAATTTCATGTTTGGATTTTGTTAATTGTAAGTGAATTTTTATCAAATAGGACTTATGTGAGAAAATTTAGAAATGTGCTAGGCAAATGTAAGGTGGCCTATTAATACATGTGGGAAAGTGTTGTCCTTGCATGTCAAATTAGCCAAAATGAAGCATGATGGCGGCCATACTATGGGTGGAAACATGTCTCCAACATGTTAGACTAGTGATGCATGTAGGAAACAATAAATTAAGAAAGTTAGCATTAAAGAAATGGAAAAAGAAAATGATGATAACAAAAAAAAGAGTGTGGATGCTTTCCCCCCTTGCCGTACATGAGAAACAAAACAAAGAAAGAAAGAAAAAAAAATGTTCATTCTCTCATTTTCTCCTTGCTTGGCGAATGTACTAAGAAGAAAGGGGGGAAGCTTGAGAAAATTAGCCATGGGAGTTTGCTAGACTAAGGTATGTTGATGTTATCCATGAGATTTATGCATGTTTTAGTTGATAGTTTGAGTTCCACCTAACCCATGGTCTAAACCTTTACCATGAAATGGGGATGATATTCGCCATGGGTGTTGTCTTCTTGGTATCATTGATGTTTGATGTTTGATGTTGTGGTGGTGAGGCATGAAGATGAGTTAAGGTTCAACTAAGGTGGATTTGTGGATGTTATTTGCATGCTAAAGGTAAAGCTTGTAATGATGCATGGTATGGTGTTGTATGGCATTTGGCCATGGTAGGAAATAAAAGGAAACTATGTTCGTTGTTCATGTCATTTGAATGAGAAGTGCTAGTAAGGTGAAGTACAAATGTTAGTGTTTGATTTACTAGTGTATATATGCATACTAGCCTAGTTGTGAACTTGAATCAAATTGGTGTTAAGTCGATACAAGCGACCTTACTTGTTGAATGTATCAAGTGTGGAAATCGGCCTTAACATGAATGTGTATGTTCGCCACATGAACGAATACATATGTTGATGTGTATATTCGGCCTTAGGTAGCCTATTGAGGGCCTTAGCTTTTCCTTGATGCTTGAATGAATTGTATTGAATTGCTTGATGTAATATAAAATGTGCATGACCAATGTGTATCCAAGCAAAAGGGTGGCCATATGACCATTTAAACTCCTTGTCATATTCGCCATAAGCTAGCATAATGAGGTTTTAATAAGTTAAATTTGTGTGAACTAGCTCAAGAACTCAAAGGATCAAAGTTGGGCAAGGGAAAGACAAAGTAATTGAATAGCCATTGAAAACGTGCGACAACATCCGAGGTAAGTCATTAAGCATATATTTGGTATTGATTTAAATGATCATAATATATATGCAATTGTGTTTAATGAATTGATGTGTAAATGAAAATGTATGTGTATGGAATGATGCCATTGTTGAATGTATAAAGGCAGCAAAATGCATAAGGTATTGGTCACGGCACTAAGTGTGCGGGTATAAATGGACACGGTGACAAGATTGGCACTAAGTGTGCGGGTTTAAAATTGTACAGCACTAAGTGTGCGAGTTTGATTCTATAGCACTAAGTGTGCGAGCTGAAAATATATAGCACTAAGTGTGCGGATTCACTATATGCTCTTGTATTACAATTGGCACTGAGTGTGCGACATTATCGAGTTAATCCCGGACAGCGAATCGGGTAAGTACCTTGAGCTCATGACGAATAGGCAATATGTTCATGCTCGGGGTTGAGCTTGGTAAGCTTTAAATCTATGTGATGATTGCAATTGTGTGATTGTGGTGAAAATGAGTTAGTGTGTGAAATGCCTCAAATATCTTATCGTATAAATATGAAATGTGGATGTATGGCTTGGTATGAGATTGAACCGAAAGGTCCGAGGAATTATGGTATAGTTCCGATATGGATGAAGTACCTAGCCTTGTTTCATTGTTTCACTTTGTGATGAATTTAGCTAATGGATAATTGTAAAGTGCTTATGACTTACTGAGTTATAAACTCACTCGGTGTTTTCTTGTCACCCATTTTAGGTCTCTTGGACTCGTATTGTTGCGTGCTCGAACCGTCGTTGAAGTCATCACACCGGCTGAAATATTTTGGTATTGTCTTCGTTGTTGAAGAACATTTGGCATGTATAGGCTATTATATTTTGTTGAACTGTGGGTTGTAAACTTTAAGCCATGTGAAAATGGCCTATGTGGTCGCGTCGAGTGGGATGCTAGAACCTATAGCCACGAGTCTTAGAAACTTTAATTGTAATAAGGTGGCCATAATTTGTGTCATGTTTGATGGATGATTAAGGCCAAGGAAAGATTCATGAAATTGGCAGTCTACTGCAGTAACTGTTGCGGACAGCAGCAGTGAGGTGAGATTGAAAAATCACTAAAAATAGTAGAAGTAGAATTAAATAGTGAATAAATTATCCAATTGAACCTTGATGAATCTAGTTTAATATGGATGGAACGAAACGACCATATGAGCAGTATATTGAGAGATATTAAAGTTCTCGTGAGACAGGGCCAGAACGGTTTCTGGGTCCCCTGTCGTGACTTTGAAAATTTACTATAAATTATCCAGAAAGAATTAGAAGTCATTCCTTATATGTGCAGATTCCATTTTGAGTCTAGTTTCATTAGAAACAAACGGCACCAGTATTAAAGCCCTGTACAGAGAGATATTCAAGTTTTAACGCGCGAAGGTCAGTGTAGTCGACTTCTGTAACATTGGTGACTTTAACTAATAAACTGTACCAATTGGCCCAACCAAAAATTCTAGAAATAAATCCATGGATAAATATATGATTATAAATTCAGGGAAAATTTACGGAATCAGTTTCCGAGTTTCGAAACTCGAGATATGATTTTTATGGCGACAGTGATGCAGTTTTCCAGCCTGTCTGGAAATGCCAAATTGGTTGGTACCTTGAGAAGATTTGGCCCATTAACCCCTCGTGTCCGACACCGGCGACGGTCACGGGTTCGGGGTGTTACATTTCATTGGTATCAGAGCTATGGTTTAGTCGGTTCTAGGACTACCATAGCGCGTGTGAGTCTAGCTATACATGCCAAATTGTTGGTGCTTAATAATGTGATGACTTCTGACGGTTGAAATTTTTTGTTTTGATTAGCAATGGAACACGGGTAGAGAGACCCTTGGCGGATGACGTTGAAAGTGTAGCGGCTGCTCTGCGTAAGGGACACCGCCTGTTGAGCCTCGGTCATCCGCGAATAATCAAAATGAAGGGCGAAACAAGCCTTCTTCACCATGATGAATGAGTGGGTCGCGTAATATGCCCGAACCAACCCGGCTGTCCAACCATTCCCGAATTTAAATACTCCACCCCAAGAGCCCATAATGCCTCTAGTTATCGATCTGTGAGGCTAAGTAAACCACCGTGGACTTGATTAGGAAGCGCAATGAGGAGTTCAAGGCCATAGTTCTTGATGATGCCGAAAAGGCCGAGTTCGCTCGATAACACCATTAGAGTGTTAGATGAACTGTCATGCACACCGATGAATGTCTTAAGTGTGCTATATCCTTGTTAAGAGACTCGACTTACTATTGGTGGAGGACTTTAATTTCTATAGTCCCAAATGAACGAGTTACTTGGGATTTCTTTCAATCCGAATTTCGAAAGAAATACATTAGTCAACGGTTCATCGATCAGAAGCGTAAGGAATTCTTGGAACTCAAGCAAGGCCGGATGACCGTATCTGAATACGAACATGAGTTTGTAAGACTTAGTCGGTATGCTCGGGAGTGTGTGGCTGATGAGGTTGTGATGTGCAAAAGATTTGAAGAAGGATTGAATGAAGAGTTAAAGTTACTAGTGGGAATTTTGGAGATAAAGGAGTTCGTGACACTAGTCGAACGAGCCTGCAAGGCGGAAGAACTTGGGAAGGAGAAGAAGAAGGCTGAATTTGAAGCAAGAGATTACCGTAAAAGATCGACGAGTAAAGCTCCGTTCTCTACTGTAAAGAGGTTCGGGAGGACACCAAGAAGTCGAGGACGATGCGGGAATTTCCATTAGAGCCCGACCATTGACGGACTCGAGCTACTTGAGTAGCTAGTGTGGGCAATAATCGTCAAGAGAGACTGAATGCCCCAATGTGGAAGACGACACCTAGGTGAATATTGGGGTAAGTCATTAATAGGGCTCATTATGGATGCGGTTCAAGGACCACTTCATTAGAGATTGCACGGAGCTAGATGAGAGGAATAAGACGCAAGGTGCAAGACCTAGTGGAACGACGGGTGGAGGTAGGCCCCAGAATCTCTGGAGGTAGGGGTGGTAATCGAGAGGAGCCTCTAATACTACCGTCCGATCCGAGACCCGTGCTCTGCTAGAGCATATGCCATCCGCGACAAGAGGAGGCATCCTCCCCGACGTTATCACCGGTACTTTTACTCTCTTTGATACTATTGTGATTGCATTGATTGACCTCGGCTCTACTCACTCATATGTATGTGAAACCTTAGCATCCAAAGAAGACTCTACCGTTGAGTCTCGAGTTCGTAATTCGAGTGTCAAACCCTTTGGGTCAATACGTGTTTCGTTGATAAAGTGTGCAAGAGATGCCCCTAATAATTCGAGAATCTGCTTTTCCGGCCGATCCGATGCTTCTACCATTTCATGAATTGATGTTATTCTTGGTATGGATTGGTGACCGTACATGATGCGTTGGTGGATCGCAAAAGGAAAACCATTGATTTGAGGAGTGCAAATAATGAGGTAGTCCGAGTCGAGTCTCATCGATTTAAAAGGAGCGCCAATGATAATATCTTCTATGACCGCCGGAGGTATGTGAAAAGGGTGTGAAACATACCTTGCGTATGTGTTTGGAAGTAAAGAGACGGAAAGGAAACTCGAATCGGTACCAGTGGTTTGTGAGTATTCAGATGTTTTTCCTGAGGAGTTACCGGGATTGCCACCGGTTCGAGAAGTGGAATTTGGCATCGAAGTTGTACCGGGTACTACGCCGATTTCAATAGCCCCGTATCGTATGGCATTAACGAAATTAAAGGAATTGAAGGTTCAATTGCAAGAATTGACGGATAGAGGTTTCGCTCGACCGAGTTTTTCTCCATGGGGTGCACCTGTATTGTTTGTGAAGAAGAAGGACGGAACCATGAGGTTGTGCATCGACTATCATCAACTCAATAAAGTGACGATAAAGAATAAATATCCATTGCCACGAATTGACGATTTGTTTGATCAATTAAAGGGAGCCTCGGTGTTTTCAAAGATAGATTTGAGGTCGGGGTACTATCAGTTGAGGGTCCGAGAATCGGACATACCCAAAACCGCTTTTAGAGCGAGGTACGGTCACTCTGAATTCTTGGTGATGCCGTTTGGGCTTCTGATGCCCTGCGGTGTTTATGGATTTAATGAATAGAATTTTCAGGCCATACTTGGATCGGTTCGTAGTTGTATTTATCGATGACATTTTGGTCTATTCGAGAGATGAAACAACATTTGAACACCGAGGCTAGTGTTGCAAATCTTACGAGATAAGCGATTATACGCAAAGTTCAATAAATGTGAATTTTGGTTGAAAGAGGTTAGCTTTTGGGGCACGTGGTGTCCGTGATCGGTGTCGAGGTGGACCGAACAAAATTTCGCCATAGTCAATTGGAAACCACCAAGGAATGTTATCGAAGTTAGGAGCTTTTTGGGGCTTGCGGTTATTACCGACGATTTGTAAAGGTTTCTCGACGATAGCCACGCCAATGACGGCTTACTCCAAAAGGATGTTAAGTTCGAATGGACGGAGAAATGTCGAAAAGTTTCGATCAACTGAAAGCTTATTTGATGAAGCCCCAATTTTAGTGCAACCCGAATCGGGCAAAGAGTTTGTCATTTATAGTGATGCATCCCTACTTGGGTTGGGTTGCGTATTGATGCAAGAAGGGCGAGTTGTGGCCTATGCGCGCCGAGGCAATTAAAGCCACATGAGAAAAATTATCCGACCCATGATCTCGAATTGGCTACCATCGTATTCGCTTTAAAGATATGGCGACATTACTTATTTGGTGAGAAGTGCCATGTATTCGGATCACAAAAGTCTCAAATATTTGATGACCCAAAGAGACTTAAATCTGCGACAAAGGCGATGGCTCGAGTTGTTAAAAGATTATGAGCTCGTCATTGATTATCACCCGGGAAGGGCTAATGTGGTTGCGGATGCCTTAAGCCGAAATCACTGCTTGCTTTATGACGATGAATGTACACTTGTCTATCCTACCCGACAATGTGTTAGTAGCTGAATTGAAAGCCAAACCATTATTGATACGTCAAATTCGTGAAGCTCAGAAAGTCGACGATGAGTTGGTTGCAAAACGGGATGAGTGTGTTCCGAACAAGGACTCGGAATTTCAAATCGATGATGACGATTGTTTGAGGTTCAGAAGTCGTCTGTGTGTTCCAAAAGAATTCGGAACTTATTCCAATAATTTTGAACGAAGCCCATTGTAGCCGAATGGCAATCCACCCGGGGAGTACGAAGATGTACAACGATTTGAAACGTCGATTTTGGTGGCATGGTATGAAACGAGACATCTCTAATTTTGTTTCGAGATGTTTAATATGTCAACAAGTGAAAGCGGAACATCAAGTGCCTTCAGGATTACTTCAGCTGATCACGATACCCGAGTGGAAATGGGATCGAGTCACAATGGACTTTGTATCCGGACTGCCATTGTCAGTGAGTAAGAAGGATGCGATTTGGGTCGTTGTCGATAGACTGACTAAGTCGGCTCACTTTATCCCCGTACGTACGGATTTTTCAATGGACAAACTAGCCGAATTGTACGTTTCTCAGATTGTGAGATTACATGGGGTGCCTATTTCCATCGTGTCGGATAGAGATCCGAGATTTACCTCACGATTTTGGAAGAAGTTGCAAGAAGCTTTGGGTACCAAGTTGCATTTCAAGACCGCCTTTCACCCCCAAACCGATGGTCAATCCGAACGGATAATTCAAATACTCGAGGATATGTTGAGATGTTGTATCCTTGAGTTTAGTGGTTCATGGGAGCAGATTCGCCTTTGATTGAATTCGCACAACAATAGCTTTCAATCAAGTATTAAGATGGCGCCTTACGAGGCTTTATACGATCGTAAATGCCGTACCCATTATTTTGGACTGAACTTAGTGAAGGTAAATTCTTGGGTTGATTTGGTTAAGGATGCCGAGCAAAGAGTTCGAGTAATTCGTGAAAGTTTGAAAGTCGCTTCGGATCGCCAAAAGTCGTATCGGATTTGAAAAGAAAAGATATTGAATATCGGGTTGGAGACAAGGTCTTTCTCAAAGTTTCACCTTGGAAGAAGGTGCTTAGATTTGGTCGTAAGGGCAAATTGAGTCCGAGGTTCATCGGGCCATATGAAGTATCCGAACGAGTTGGGCGATCGCATATCGATTAATTTTGCCCCCGAGCTCGAAAGGATTCAACGTTTTCATGTCTCGATGCTTGACGATATAGGTTTGATCCATCGCACGTAATTGCTCCATCCGAGATTGAGATTCACCTAATTTGAGCTATGAAGAGGAACAGGTTCGCATTATGAGGCGTGAAGTAAAAGAGTTGCGCAATAGGAAAATCCGTTAGTGAAGGTGTTGTGGCATAAACACGGAATGGAAGAAGCCACTTGGGAACTTGAGGACTCTATGAAAGAGCGATACCCAAGCCTATTTACAGTAAGATTTTCTGGGACGAAAATTTCTTAAGTGGGGAGAGTTGCGACATCCCTAAATTGACCCTAGTCGGAAAGTGGTTTCGGGACCACTAAACCGAGTCATAATAATAATTAACCATCATAATTGATGCTCATTATATGTATATATGCATGTGTGAAAATTTCATGTTTGGATTTTGTTAATTGTAAGTGAATTTTTATCAAATAGGACTTATGTGAGAAAATTTAGAAATGTGCTAGGCAAATGTAAGGTGGCCTATTAATACATGTGGGAAAGTGTTGTCCTTGCATGTCAAATTAGCCAAAATGAAGCATGATGGCGGCCATACTATGGGTGGAAACATGTCTCCAACATGTTAGACTAGTGATGCATGTAGGAAACAATAAATTAAGAAAGTTAGCATTAAAGAAATGGAAAAAGAAAATGATGATAACAAAAAAAAGAGTGTGGATGCTTCCCCCTTGCCGTACATGAGAGAAACAAAACAAAGAAAGAAAGAAAAAAAATGTTCATTCTCTCATTTTCTCCTTGCTTGGCCGAATGTACTAAGAAGAAAGGGGAAGCTTGAGAAAATCAGCCATGGAGTTTGCTAGACTAAGGTATGTTGATGTTATCCATGAGATTTATGCATGTTTTTAGTTGATAGTTTGAGTTCCACCTAACCCATGGTCTAAACCTTTACCATGAAATGGGGATGATATTCGCCATGGGTGTTGTCTTCTTGGTATCATTGATGTTTGATGTTTGATGTTGTGGTGGTGAGGCATGAAGATGAGTTAAGGTTCAACTAAGGTGGATTTGTGGATGTTATTTGCATGCTAAAGGTAAAGCTTGTAATGATGCATGGTATGGTGTTGTATGGCATTTGGCCATGGTAGGAAATAAAAGGAAACTATGTTCGTTGTTCATGTCATTTGAATGAGAAGTGCTAGTAAGGTGAAGTACAAATGTTAGTGTTTGATTTACTAGTGTATATATGCATACTAGCCTAGTTGTGAACTTGAATCAAATTGGTGTTAAGTCGATACAAGCGACCTTACTTGTTGAATGTATCAAGTGTGGAAATCGGCCTTAACATGAATGTGTATGTTCGCCACATGAACGAATACATATGTTGATGTGTATATTCGGCCTTAGGTAGCCTATTGAGGGCCTTAGCTTTTCCTTGATGCTTGAATGAATTGTATTGAATTGCTTGATGTAATATAAAATGTGCATGACCAATGTTTATCCAAGCAAAAGGGTGGCCATATGACCATTTAAACTCCTTGTCATATTCGCCATAAGCTAGCATAATGAGGTTTTAATAAGTTAAATTTGTGTGAACTAGCTCAAGAACTCAAAGGATCAAAGTTGGACAAGGGAAAGACAAAGTAATTGAATAGCCATTGAAAACGATGCGACAACATCCGAGGTAAGTCATTAAGCATATATTTGGTATTGATTTAAATGATCATAATATATATGCAATTGTGTTTAATGAATTGATGTGTAAATGAAAATGTATGTGTATGGAATGATGCCATTGTTGAATGTATAAAGGCAGCAAAATGCATAAGGTATTGGTCACGGCACTAAGTGTGCGGGTATAAATGGACACGGTGACAAGATTGGCACTAAGTGTGCGGGTTTAAAATTGTACAGCACTAAGTGTGCGAGTTTGATTCTATAGCACTAAGTGTGCGAGCTGAAAATATATAGCACTAAGTGTGCGGATTCACTATATGCTCTTGTATTACAATTGGCACTGAGTGTGCGACATTATCGAGTTAATCCGGACAGCGAATCGGGTAAGTACCTTGAGCTCATGACGAATAGGCAATATGTTCATGCTCGGGGTTGAGCTTGGTAAGCTTTAAATCTATGTGATGATTGCAATTGTGTGATTGTGGTGAAAATGAGTTAGTGTGTGAAATGCCTCAAATATCTTATCGTATAAATATGAAATGTGGATGTATGGCTTGGTATGAGATTGAACCGAAAGGTCCGAGGAATTATGGTATAGTTCGATATGGATGAAGTACCTAGCCTTGTTTCATTGTTTCACTTTGTGATGAATTTAGCTAATGGATAATTGTAAAGTGCTTATGACTTACTGAGTTATAAACTCACTCGGTGTTTTCTTGTCACCCATTTTAGGTCTCTTGGACTCGTATTGTTGCGTGCTCGGAACCGTCGTTGAAGTCATCACACCGGCTGAAATATTTTGGTATTGTCTTCGTTGTTGAAGAACATTTGGCATGTATAGGCTATTATATTTTGTTGAACTGTGGGTTGTAAACTTTAAGCCATGTGAAAATGGCCTATGTGGTCGTCGAGTGGGATGCTAGAACCTATAGCCACGAGTCTTAGAAACTTTAATTGTAATAAGGTGGCCATAATTTGTGTCATGTTTGATGGATGATTAAGGCCAAGGAAAGATTCATGAAATTGGCAGTCTACTGCAGTAACTGTTGCGGACAGCAGCAGTGAGGTGAGATTGAAAAATCACTAAAAATAGTAGAAGTAGAATTAAATAGTGAATAAATTATGCAATTGAACCTTGATGAATCTAGTTTAATATGGATGGAACGAAACGACCATATGAGCAGTATATTGAGAGATATTAAAGTTCTCGTGAGACAGGGCCAGAACGGTTTCTGGGTCCCCTGTCGTGACTTTGAAAATTTACTATAAATTATCCAGAAAGAATTAGAAGTCATGCCTTATATGTGCAGATTCCATTTTGAGTCTAATTTCATTAGAAACAAACGACACCAGTATTAAAGCCCTGTACAGAGAGATATTCAAGTTTTAACGCGCGAAGGTCAGTGTAGTCGACTTCTGTAACATTGGTGACTTTAACTAATAAACTGTACCAATTGGCCCAACCAAAAATTCTAGAAATAAATCCATGGATAAATATATGAGTATAAATTCAGGGAAAATTTACGGAATCAGTTTCTGAGTTTCGAAACTCGAGATATGATTTTTATGGCGACAGTGACGCAGTTTTCCAGCCTGTCTGGAAATGCCAAATTGGTTGGTACCTTGAGAAGATTTGGCCCATTAACCCCTCGTGTCCGACACCAGCGACGGTCATGGGTTCGGGGTGTTACACAAGAAACATAATGCACATTTTAAAAGATGTAGATGTATAAATGCAAAACATTAAATAAAGATGCATTTAACAAACAAAACACATAATGAAACAGATTGTCGCACCCCAAACCCAGCCCAGACGTTATGGCCGAATCTGACGTGCCACATTGAAGTTAAAAACCGATGTTCCCTTTTAAGTGTTTTAAAAGCCGACTTTTGTTAAGCTAACCAAGTGAATAGAAGCTGGGCACCAGGTAGGTATCCATAACAGAGGAGGTGAGCCATGAAGGCTGCTTAAGTACCAAGCTCTTCGATTGGATCCAATCCTAAACATGCCTACATCCATTGCTACACTTGGTTATAACGGATTGAAAATTTTTTGAGTGGTTATCTTTGATAAATCGAATATTTGTGACGTCATGTTATTTTAAAAACAAGTATCGTTTTGAAATCGCGCCCTATGTCTAGCCCATTTGAATTATTATCCACCAGAATATAGTTATTAAAAATAATATAATCCCAGAAAATCAAAAAGAAAATAAAGTTAAAATGGCCTTATTACACCACAAAAATTTAATAGTAAATAAAAATGACTTAAGGAAACCAGTCTTTTTTCAAACCCAAAAGCGTTCACTATGGCCACTCTGAATCCCCTCCGGCTCCAGGACACCCACATCAAGGCCCACCTGCAAGGTTAAAGAAGGGGTGAGTTTGGAAACTCAGTGTGTAAGGAAAACCCATTCAAAGCCAAACTCAGTGTGTAAGGAAAACCCATTCAAAGCCCAAGTCAGCTCAAGCCCATCGGGCCTAAGCCCATTCAGATAACAGTGATACTGGGCCAGAGCCCTTTTCAGATTACATTAAACTGGGCCTTAGCCACTTATTCAGATAACAGTACGGCCCATAGGCCCATTTCAAAATACGTGCAACATCAATAAACATATGCAAGCCCATCTGGGGAGACTACTCAGCCCACCAATCGCTACACTCCACCCGTACCAGCCCTACACTCCATATGGGGAATAACTCAACCCACCCAGCCTTCCAGTCCACGATTGCGGCCTTTGCTCGGTGAAACGATAAGAATTGAGGCAAAGCCTCCGAGACGTGGACAAGCCACTTTCAGACTTCCTCCATCAATATCTCGGTCCCATGCATCGATAATAACAACATGGCATGCAATAAATAACAATGATCAAACATGCATTTAGGTCAATTTACTCCTAGGGGTATTTGGTACTTTATCTTCTAGGGTAAAGCGTAAATTTTCCACTTTTAAAGGTATTTCAGTAATTTATCTATTTTAGGGTTTTTCATGCATATTCCTACCTTTCACGTACTAACAGAATCACTTACCGAGGGTTTTTACCGAATTGGGCCCGTTGGCCCTTTATTCCAATTTTGGCCCAATAATCCCAAAAATATCGAGGGCACAGAAATCATGCACTTTGCAGTCCAAATATTGAAGCTTACCAAAAAAATTAATCGATTTACCTCACGAGCATTCGCACACTCGCAAATCTACAAAATACTAGTTTTTCGGCATTTCGGCTTTTCGACTTTTGCCGAACTAGACTAAGAAAGGGTGTCAGTTACACACTTGTTTTATGACGATTCGTTTGACGAGATCCATGCACGAACTACCTACAATTATATTACTACCACGTTAATCTACTACCGAAACGAACTATATAATATCTCCTTACCTTATTCGGCCATAACACCTTAGGCACTAGCAATCCTACCTTTGCCGAAGTTTGCGACTAGACTTAGATCCCGTTGCTCCACTTGTCCAAGCCCTTGATCAGCAGCCTCTAGATCACATTATTATCAAGACAAAACAGTTATCACAACCCCTTAGGGCTACAAGTCCAAGTCGACAGCCTCCCTAACCTTTAGGGGTTTCGACTTTTCTAAAATACGAAATAAAGACTAGATTGAAAAGACTTACCACCGGTTCCTTCGGTCAATGATCCCAATTAATTTCTACTCAATTCTGATGCCGATCTAAGCCCTCAAATGATAACAAAAGTCGAGCCTTCAGTGATCTCACTATTTGGCCAAGTCCCTAAGAGAGTGGGGTTTTCGACTTTTGTTGAAGCTGTGTAAAGAAAGATGAAATAGGAGGGTTTTGCTATGGTCCTATCGACAGAACCTTGAGGTTTAGAGAACTAGAGAATCGTTCAAGAATGATGGAAAAGATAATAAAATTGGCTAGGAGAAATCGGCATAGAAAAAGTATAGTTTTCAAGATTTCGGCTTTTTATGGCAATGGCTATGAAGGTTTTAGAAACGTCTGAAGAAAAAGATGGAGATGCACAGGTGGTTAGAGAGATTGCCATGGAGGAAAAGAAGAAAAGAAAAGTTGAAGAGAAAAGGAGAAAAGAAAGAAGAGGAGAATGGTCGAAAAGCGGCACAACTTTCCCCTCATGCCGAATTTATACTGGCACTTAACCTAGCCGAATTTTCCCATGCTAGAGGCCCTTGGCCGGCCAACTCCTGCTCCTTGATCAGCTCCTAAATCTTCTCCTTGATCAGCTCCTAAATCCTCTCCCTTATCAGCTCCTAAATCCTCTCCTTATCGACTCCTAAATCTTCTCTGATGACCTTTCACTTTAGTTCTACTGCTTACCTTTTCTGTACATAAAAATTAATATCACCAATTTGCTTACCTTGCGACTCGAACCTTTGCTCTCCTTGGTCATCCACACGCCATGTAACACCCTGTACCCGAGTCCGTTACCGGAATCGAACACAAGGTGCACACAGACTTAACTATTTTCACAGTCCATTTAGAAATTTCCAGACAAGCTGGTTACTGCATCACTGTCGCCTTAAAAATCATATCTTGAGTTTCAGAGCTCGAAAATTTGTTTCGTAATTTTTCCCTGAAACTAGAGTCATATTTCCATCTACATATTTTTTTCTAGAATTTGTGGTCGAGCCAACTGGTACAGTTTATTAGTTAAAGTCTCCCCTATCCCAGGGTTCGACTACACTGACCTTTGTACGTTACGAATTGAATATCTCATTGTACAGGGCTTTAATACTGATGCCGTTTGTTTCTATAGAAACTAGACTCAGAGGGGAATCTATACATATATGGCATGACTCCTAATTATCTCTGGTTAATTTACAATGAATTTCCAAAGTCGGAACAGGGGATCCAGAAACCGTTCTGGCCCTGTTTCACGAGAACTTTAATATCTCTTAACATGTAACTCCTATGACCGTTTCGTTTCTTCCATATGAAAGTATACTCATCAAGGTTCATTTACATAATTTATTCACTATTTAATACCATTCCTACTATTTTTAGTGATTTTTCACATCCACATCACTGCTGCAGTCAGCATCTGTCTTTAAGGTAGGCTTTACCTATTTCATGATTTCCATGATTCAATTGCCCCTTTTTGCATACATAGCACAAAGTGTGATCATGATTAACCATTCCAATGGCTAATCGTTTCAAAACAATTCCATACCTCATAATGATCGACATACAAACGATTATAGTACTATACTAAAAAAACGTATATAAGCCATTTTCGCATGGCTATCCAAGTTTACACAAAACCGAAAGGTATATGACCTTCAACAAAAGGGTAGTCCTATACATGCCATTTCAAAGTTCAACCAAAATTATACCAAAATGGAGGCTTTGATAGTATGGATGACTTCGACTTCAATGATCCCGAATCTGATAGCTAACGAGCAAAATCTATAAAACAGAAACAGAGAAAGCGGAGTAAGCAATTTATGCTTAGTAAGTTTGAGCAAGAAATTCAACACAACAAAAGCATAGCATTCATAAAGCTAACGGATAATTTCATATGCACAAATTCTCAATATCATACTCATTTCACATTCCAACCCCTATGTTCATACATAAGGGATCACCTTAGTCAAATACTGGAAACTTATTACTCGATCGGCGAATATTATTGAAGGAATCAACTAATTCAAGCTCATATGAACATACCTCATTGCTGGAATTTTTTTCAAGCGCATTAACTGAAATTTTACAGCAAGATCGCTTATTCTAGAATCACGTACCTTGAATTTAACCGGATATAACGACTCGCTCAAATGCCTTCGGATGAAGCCGGTTATAGCGACTTCATACGAATGCCTTCGGACTTAACCCGGGTTTAGTAACTTGCACAATGCCTTGGGCTTAGCCCGGATTTATTAACTTGCACGAATGCCTTCAGATCCTAATCCGGATATAGTCACTTAGCACAAAGCCTTGGGACTTAGCAGGACATCATTCGAATAACCGAGCACAATTATCAATAAATTATGACACATTAGTATTTCATTTTCAATAGCAAAACTCAAACACAAGGCACTTTTTACACTTGCAATTTCGGCTCAATAGCCACACACAAAGAGCATGATTTTAATTTGCTTTAAACATGATCTAATCAATTCGAATTTAAGCTCTATTACTCAAGAACTTACCTCGGACGTGGTCGAACGATTTCGACGGCTATTCGACAACTTTTTCCTTCCCTTATCGGATTTAGCTCCCTTTGCTCTTGAGCTTAATTTAACAAATAAATTGGTTTTATCATTTGAGCATCGAAGAGGAACTCAAGATACTTAGCCAATATATATACTCATTAGGCATCAAAGTCGCATATGTACGAAATCATGAATCGAACTCAACACATTAGTTAATATTCCTCTTAGCGAATTTTCTAAGCCAAGAATAGGCATCAATATGCTTGCCTCTAACCGAATGCATGCACACCAATTTCCCTCATGTGGCGAATATACATGTCCATGTTGAGGCCAATTATACACTTAATACCACACAAAAACAGCATACATTTTACTTCTAACGCATTACATATCGTAGCTCAATACACATCTCTCATTTACTTCATAATCGAGACATCATCACAAGCAAATATACACCTTGAAATAGCATATATGTCATACCAATACATCGTGTGCAAACATATATACATATATATATGCTAGAGCCGAATCTCAAGTTGATTGTAACTAAACATGAACAAAATTTCAATACACAAATCTTACTTTCCATGCAATGAGCATAAATCACACTTATGGATGTACCATGGCGAATACATCACAACACCATAATTTTGGTCATGATTAAACAAAGAACTTAGTACCTCATTCAAAAATGCTAAAAGAAAATCTAAGAGTCCTCAATCCCCATCACATGTATCATTATCAAGCTTGATATTTAGCATGCAATGGCATTAACACCACATTTACTTTGGCGAATTTCATTCCCATGACATAGCAAAGATTTGAACCATGGGCTACCAAGAACATCAAGCTAGCAACTAAAACATGCATGAATCTCATGGCACAACCTCAAACATACCTTAGTCTTGATGCAAGTATAGCCAACCTCTTCCTAATCCTCTTCCAAAACAAACATGAAGCAAAATTCCTTCCTTCCTCTAGTATTTTCGGTCAAGAGAGAATGAAAAGATGGATGAACAATTTTTTCTTTTCTCTTCCACAATGCACGGCAATGGGGGTTTCACTCACACACACACATTTTTTTTTCTTTCTTTATTACCCATACTTATTTGTTTATTGTTTCTCCTAATGCACCAACAAAACATGTTTCATGACATGTTTAGCCCATGATTCCTTGTCATGGCGGCCACTACAACTTGGGGGAATTTGACATGCAAGTCCTCCCTTTGACTACATGCACTATTAGGTCCTTATAGATTAGCCTTTCACTTTTCAAAAGTGTCACACAAGTCCTACTAACTGAATTCACATGCAATCGGCTAAATCGAAACTTGAAATTTTCACACATTCATAATTACATATTCTAGACAATAAATATTACATTCAAACATTTCGGTGACTCGGTTTAGCGGTCCCGAAGCCACTTCTCGACTAGGGTCAATTTTGGGCTGTCACACGCCACCTCTCAAGCCCCCAAGTGACGCCACAAGCCAACTTACCACGGGCTTCCTTGTGTTTTATTTTACCCAGTTAATACCTTAAAGCCCAGCTAACCAGAACCCCTTCTTCTATAGAATTAAAATTAACTAAAATTACTGGATTTTAACTTAAACTTGGGCCTTCTAGAGACCCACTAACCTGATTAAATCTACGCCAAGCAGACAGAACACCAAAATTTAAAATTTACCAATACTCGCAGAATTCCCGAAAATTAGGGTGTTACAACTCTACCCCTTAAAAGAAATTTCGGCCTCGAAATTTACCTGATCCAAATAGTTGAGGGTATTGTTGACGCACAGTCTCTTCTAACTCTACAGTAGCTTCTTCCCTTCCATGATTACGCCAAAGCACTTTTACTAACGGAACAGATTTCCTTCTGAGAACCTTAACATCTCATGCCAATATCTGCACAGGCTCCTCTTTAAAGGTCAAATCAGTCCTTACTTCAATCTCCTCCACTGGTACAACATGTAAGGGATCCAATCGATATCGTCTTAACATAGACACATGAAAGACGTCATGGATTCTGTCCAACTCTGGTGGTAACTCTAACTGATACGCTACTGGCCCTACCCGTTTAAGAACCCGATAAGGCCCTATAAACCGCGAACTCAATTTGCCCTTCTTGTCGAATCTCAAGATCTTCTTCCAAGGTGAAACCTTCAAGAAAACCATATCCCCAACAGCGAACTCTATCTCTTTGCACTTTAGATTCGCATACGACTTCTGTCTATCAGATGCCTCCTTTAATCGATATCTTATCAACTTAACCTTACTCTCGGTATCTACCACCAACTCCGGTCCAAGCACTTGTCGTTCATCCAACTCTGTCCAACACGTAGGCGTACGACATCTCTACCCATAAAGTGCCTCATATGGAGCTATCTGAATACTTGCTTGGTAGCTATTATTGTATGCAAACTCCGCCAATGGCAAATAGTCCTCTCAACTCCCACGAAAATCGATGATACAACCCCTTAACATATCCTCCAAAATCTGAATAACCCTCTCTGACTATCCATCTGTCTGTGGGTGAAAGGCAGTATTGAAATCCAAGCGTGTACCCAATGCCTCCTGCAACTTCTTCCAAAACTAAGATGTAAACCTAGGGTCTCGGTTGAAAATAATCGACACTGGCACTCCATGTAGTCACACTATCTCTGCCACATACAACCTAGCCAACTTTTGTAGGGAGTAATCAGTACGAACTGGTATGAAATGGGCAGATTTTGTTAACCTATCCACCACTACCCACACATAATCTTTCTTGGCGGGTGTCAAAGGTAGCATACTCAAAAAGTCTATAGTGACTCTCTCCCACTTCCACAATGGAATTTTCACCGGTTGTAGTAATCCAGAAGGAAATTGATGCTCAGCTTTCACTTGCTGGCATGTTAGACATTTCCCCACGAATTTCGTTACTTCTCGTTTAAGCCCAGGCCACTAGTATAGCTCTCGCAAGTCGTGATACAACTTATTCCCTCCAGGATGCATGGCACAAAGCCCCCCATGAGCTTCCTTCAATATTGACTGTCTCAAGTCAGAGTCCTTCGGAACACAAATTCTTCCTCGGAAGTATAAAACTCCTTCAGTATTCAGTCCAAAATCCTCATTCTCACCCTTCTCAACTTGCTGAAACCGAAGAACCAATGAATCATCCTTCAACTGTTTTTCTTTAATCTGCTCAGTCCAAGTAGGCCTCACTTGCAACTCTGCTAACAGACTTCCATCGTCAAACAGACTCAAAAGTGCAAACAAGGCTCTCAAATCAGAAACAACCCTTTGACTCAACGCATCAGCCACCACGTTAGCCTTACCTGGATGGTACTCAATCGAACAGTTGTAATCCTTAAGCAACTCTACCCATCTTCGTTGCCTAAGGTTTAACTCCCTCTGAGTTAACAGATACTTTAGGCTCTTATGGTCTGTGTATATGATACACTTTTCTCCATATAAGTAATGTCTCCAGATTTTCAACGCAAAGATCACTGCTGCTAGCTCTAAATCGTGCGTAGGGTAGTTCGCTTCATGAGGCTTAAGCTGTCGCGAAGCATAAGTGACCACCTTACCCTCTTGCATCAATACACATCTTAACCTCACATGCGACGCATCGCTGTACACAGTGAAGTCCTTCCCAGACTCCGGTTGAATCAACACTGGTGCTTCAGTCAATACCTTTTTCAAATGGTCAAAAGCTTTTTGCTGATTCTCAGTCCAGACAAATGTTACCCCTTTCCTTAACAGTTTCGTTAATGGTGTAGCAATCAGAGAAAATCCTTCTACGAACCTTGAAGAATAGCTCGCCAAACCCGAAAACTCAATTTTCGATCATCGATTTTGGTGGCTTCTATCCCAGAACTGCATCAACTTTTCGAGGATCCACTCTAATTCCTTCAGCAGAAACCACATGACCTAGAAAAGCCACTTCTCGCAACCAAAATTCACACTTACTAAACTTTGCATACAGTTGCTTCTCTCTTAGCACTTACAGCACAATACGTAAATGCTCCTCATGTTTCTCCTCGGTTTCTGAGTATACCAGAATATCATCGATGAAAACTACCACGAATCGGTCCAAGTAAGTTTGGAACACTCGATTCATCAGATCCATGAAAGCGGCAGGTGCGTTCGTCAACCCAAGCGGCATAACCGGGGAACTCGTAATGACCATATCGAGTCACGAATGCATCTTATGAATATCCACTTCCTTTACCCTTAACTGATGGTATCCAGATCGAAGGTCAATCTTGGAAAATACCGAAGCTCCTCTAAGTTGGTCAAATAAATCATCAATCATTGGCAGTGGGTATTTGTTCTTTATCGTCAGTTTGTTCAACTGGCGATAATCGATGCACATGCGCATTGTCCCGTCCTTTTTCTTCACAAACAGGACCGGTGCTCCCCATGGAGACACACTAGGTCTGATGAAGCCCCTATCTAACAACTCTTGGATTTGAGCTTTCAGTTTCACTAACTCCTTCGGTGCCATTCTATAGGGTGCAATGGATATTGGAGCTGTTCCAGGCAACAAATCGATTCCAAACTCCACTTCCCAATTCGAAGGCAATCTAGGAAGCTCCTCCGAAAAAACATCTCAAAATTCCCTAACAGTCCTGACGGTATCCACAGTCAGATCCCCAGTTTCAACTTGATTTATAAAAGCCAAGTACGTCTCGCATCCCTTACGCATCAATTTCTCAGCCCTTAAAGCTATCCCACATTGGACAAGTAATCTCTTCGTTCCCCAATAATCATTACCTCCTCATCTTCAATAGTCCTTAACACCATCCTCTTAGCTGCACAATCCAGCATTGCCTTATGCCTGGTCAGTCAATCCATCCCTAAGATCAAATCGAATTCTCCGAACGGTAACTCCATTAAGTCTCCACAGAAAATCCCATCTTGAGTCTCTAAAGGCACCTAAAGAGTTTCTCTACTTTAACTGAGTGACCTAATGGACTTATCACAGTTACCCCACACACAATCTCCTCAAAGTGAACACCCAATGCCCCAGAAATATCACGTGCTACATATGAATGAGAGCAGTATAGGGTACGTTAGAGATAAAAAACGTACCAGTTATGACATCAGGTGCGTTACCCTCCTCGCGGCGACGAGCAGCATATACCAAAGCTGGCTGACGAGCCTCAGTGTTAACAGTACCCCTGCCAGGTGCCCCACGTCCATGGCCATTACCACCGTAACCTTGGCCACGACCTCTCGGCGGCGGCGGTCCACCTCGCGCTGGTTGGACGGGTTGCACAGCCCTTTGTTCAACCACTTGAGCCTGAGCTGGCCTTCTAGGACAATCCCTGACCTTACCCTGACCTTATGTTCCTTTGATCCACAATGAAGACAAGCCCCAGAATATTTCCAACATTCCCCCAGATGCATTCTACCACAATCTCCACAAACTTGTGATCTAACAGTGTTCACCAAAACCGCTCGAACTGGTTCCTCCATCCTGGCTCTCTTAACATTCCGGTTTGCAGCACCAGCTGGTCCAGCATCTCTCCTAAACCGGTTTTGATCCCTGTCGCAGTTCCGTCGTTCGGCTTGCTTCACCTCTTCGACTATCTTAGCCTTTTCTACCAGTGCAGCAAAATCGCACTCTCTCTGCGGAGCTATGAGCACCCTTAGCTCATCCCTGAGGCCATCCTCAATGCGAACACTGCGCTCATATTCTGTAGAGACAATGCCACTAGTATACGGCTCAATCGTAGAAACTTTGCCCCATATTCAGCAACGGTCTTACCACCCTAGGTCAGGTTCAGGAATTCCTTCCTTCTCGCATCCACATAGTTAGCTCCAACATACTTCGCCTTGAAGGACTGCTTAAACAACTCCCAATTTACCCTCTCAGCTGGGGTACCCTCTCTCACAATGATCGACCACTGATATGCCTCGTCCCGCAGTAAGGACACCGCCTCTTTTAACTTTTGCTCCACTGAGCAGTCCAGGTCATCCATAATCCACTCCGTGGCTTCCACCAAGATGCTTACCACATTTGGGGCTACTCCAGATACACCCCTAAAAACTTCCGCTCCGTTGGCCCGGAGTCGCTCAGAAATGGACCCCCTATTCATGGGCCCGATATTAGCTCGCCACCCTTTCCAAAACTCTTAGCATGGCACGGGATGAGGCGTCATCCCCATGATGCGATCATACGGCCCATTCTCATCCACCGGTGGTGGTTGTACTACCCCAGCGGGTATGTGCTCAAAATACGAAGATCCAGCTTGAGTACTACCTCGGCCTCGACCACGGCCTCTTCCCTGAGTAGCTCTCGTACTCATATCGATTTATCTGATTACGAATTTTATGCAATTAGTTTACTGTTTCCACTGTTTATTACAGAATATCTTATGAACAGATAAGGTTTCAGAGTTGTTCTCGCATAACCACAGTTTAGCTACTGTCTCAATTTCCTAGGGCTTAGTTTACCCTACAGTCTCAGTTTTGTAGCCTTTATGCTACATTATCTATAGTACTATCGCTAAGGCTTAGTACTAACTACTGATCTGATTCAAGATGTAAAAGAAAGGTACTTGACCTTGGTGCCGGGGATTCAGTGTGCCACCTCATCAGTTTTCAGATAAACTCAAAAGATTTAGGCTTTTTGAAATCCATTTTTCAAACATTTGAAAAAAAAACAAGTTCGGAGATTATCCCCTTTTAAACAGAAAATTTATATTCAAAAGTCAAGTTTTTCCAAAAATACCCTTTTTGGCATAAAGTTTTGAAAACCCTTTTTGGACCCGATCCACAGCCGAGTTGTTGCAACCCAAGCTCTAATACCACTAAATGTAGCACCCCAAACCCGTCCCAGACGTTATGGCTGAATCTGACGTGCCACATTGAAGTTAAAAACTCATGTTCCCTTTTAAGTGTTTTAAAAGCCGACTTTTGTCAAGCTAACCAAGTGAATGGAAGCCAGGCACCAGGTAGGTATCCATAACAGAGGAGGTGAGCCATGAAGGCTGTTTAAGTACCAAGCTCTTCGATTGGATCCAATCATATACATGCCCACATCCATTGCCACACTTGGTTATAACGGATTGAAACTTCTTTGAGTGGTTATCTTTGATAAATCTAATATTTGTGACGTCATGTTATGTTAAAAACAAGTATCGTTTTGAAATCGCGCCCTAAGTCTAGCCCATTTGAATTATTATCCACCGGAATAAAGTTATTAAAAATAATATAATCCCATAAAATCAAAGAAGAAAATAAAGTTAAAATGGCCTTATTACACCCAAAAAATTTAATAGTAAATAAAAATGACTTAAGGAAACCAGTCTCTTTTCAAACCCAAAAGCGTTCACCATGGCCACTCTGAATCCCCTCCGGCTCCAAGACACCCACATCAAGGCCCACCTGCAAGGTTAAAGAAGGGGTGAGTTTGGAAACTCAGTGTGTAAGGAAAACCCATTCAAAGCCCAAGTCAGCTCAAGCCCATCGGGCCTAAGCCCATTCAGATAACAGTGATACTGGGCCAGAGCCCTTTTCAGATTACATTAAACTGGGCCTTAGCCCCTTATTCAGATAACAGTACAACCCATAGGCCCATTTCAAAATACGTGCAACATCAATAAACATATGCAAGCCCATTTGGGGAGACTACTCAACCCACCAATCGCTACACTCCACCCGTACTAGCCCTACACTCCATGTGGGGAATAACTCAACCCACCTAGCCTTACACTCCACAGTTACAGCCTTGCTGCTCAGTTAATAGTAAATTGAGGCAAAGCCTCCAGTACGTGGACAAGCCACTTTCAGTACTTCCTCCATCAATATCCCAGTCCCATGCATCAGATAATAACAACATGGCATACAGTAAATAACAACAGTCAAACATGCATTTAGGTCAATTTTCCACTTTTTAAAGGTATTTTAGTAATTTATCTATTTTAGGGTTTTTCATGCATATTCCTACCTTTCACGTACTAACAGAATCACTTACCGAGGGTTTTTACCGAATTGGGCCCGTTGGCCCTTTATTCCAATTTTGGCCCAATAATCCCAAAAATATCGAGGGCACAGAAATCATGCACTTTGCAGTCCAAATATTGAAGCTTACTAAAAAAATTAATCGATTTACCTCACGAGCATTCGCACACTCGCAAATCTACAAAATACCAGTTTTTCGGTATTTTGGCTTTTCGACTTTTGCCGAACTAGACTAAGAAAGGGTGTCAGTTACACACTTGTTTTATGACGATTCGTTTGACGAGATCCACGCATGAACTACCTACAATTATATTACTACCACATTAATCTACTACCGAAACGAACTACATAATATCTCCTTACCTTATTCGGCCATAACACCTTAGGCACTAGCAATCCTACCTTTGTCGAAGTTTGCGACTAGACTTAGATCCCATTGCTCCACTTGTCCAAGCCCTTGATCAGCCGCCTCTAGATCACATTATTATCAAGACAAAATAGTTATCACAACCCCTTAGGGCTACAAGTCCAAGTCGACAGCCTCCCTAACCTTTAGGGGTTTCGGCTTTTCTAAAATACGAAATAAAGACTAGATTGAAAAGACTTACCACCGGTTCCTTTGGTCAATGATCCCAATTAATTTCTACTCAATTCTGATGTCGATCTAAGCCCTCAAATGATAACAAAATTCGAGCCTTCAGTGATCTCACTATTCTGCCAAGTCCCTAAGAGAGTGAGGTTTTCGGCTTTTGTTGAAGCTGTGTAAAGAAAGATGAAATAGGAGGGTTTTGCTATGGTCCTATCGACAGAACCTTGAGGTTTAGAGAACTAAAGAATCGGTCAAGAATGATGGAAAAGATAATAAAATTGGCTAGGAGAAATCGGCACAGAAAAAGTATAGTTTTCAGGATTTCGGCTTTTTATGGCAATGGCTATGAAGGTTTTAGAAACGTCTGAAGAAAAAGATGGAGATGCACAGGTGGTTAGAGAGATTTGGCTATAGAGGAAAAGAAGAAAAAAAAAAGCTGAAGAGAAGAGGAGAGGAGAAAAGAAAAAAGAGGAGAATGGTCAGCAAACGGCACAACTTTCCCCCTCATGCCGAATTTATACTGGCACTTAACCTAGTCAAATTTTCCCATGCTAGAGGCCCTTGGCCGGCCAACTCCTACTCCTTGATCAGCTTCTAAATCTTCTCCTTTATCAGCTCTTAAATCCTCTCCCTTATCAGCTTCTAAATCCTCTCCCTTATCAGCTCCTAAATCTTCTCCTGACAGCCTTTCACTTTAGTTCCACTGCTTACCTTTTCTGTACATAAAAATTAATATCACCAATTTGCTTACCTTGCGACTCGAACCTTTGCTCTCCTTGGTCATCCACATGCCACCTCTCAAGCCCTCAAGTGACGCCACAAGCCAACTTACCATGGGCTTCCTTGTGTTTTATTTTACCCAATTAATACCTTAAAGCCCAGCTAACCAGAACCCCTTCTTCTATAGAATTAAAATTAACTAAAATTACCTGATTTTAACTTAAACTTGGGCCTTCTAGAGACCCACTAACCTGATTAAATCTACGCCAAAGAGACAGAACACCAAAATTTAAAATTTGCCAACACTCGCAGAATTCCCGAAAATTGGGGCGTTACACAGATCATTAAACAAAGATGTATTTAACAAATAAAACACATAATTAAAACTTGAAAAGTTTGTTCAAGCTATTCAAGCTAATCAAACTGTCACATGCAACACATTTCATGGAATTGGATCGTTATCTTGAGTCTAATAGAAATTGGACTTCTCATGCTTGGCCCAAACTTGCTAAATCAACCCTAACATCACCTCTTTGAGCTTCTTGGACCTAGCCCAAGTCATAGGCCCAACGAGAATTTCAATTGGATTTCTTCTTGAATTCTCCTTATCTTTCAACCCGATTGGTATTGACATGGACAACTTTGATATTATTCCAATCGATTCTTCATCAAACGCTCCCATGCATGTCTCATCACCCAAAGAATATGGTTTGCAAATTAACAAAATTCATTTATGTACTCAAACAAGCTTCCAGTCAATAGTACCGTAAGTTTAATTTTCATCAAGTAATTATCTTGTTCGGTTTTTAGATAAATATTGTTAATGATTATGTATATCACAATTCAGTGGGAGTAAGTATATATTCCTGGTTCTATATGTCAATGATATTTTGCTTGCCACTAACGATATAGGCTTATTGCACGAAACCAAGAGGTTTTTATTTAAGCATTTTGAGATGAAAGATATTATGAGCGCTGCTTTTGTTTTAGGAATTCAGATACATTAAGACACGGGGTATTCTTGGATTGTCAGAAAAGAGCTATATGAATAAAACACTCAAAAGGCTTGGCATGCTAGGTTGTAGACCAAGTAACACCCCTGTTGCTAAAGGAGACAAATTTAATCTTACTCAAAAGGCTTGGCATGCTAGGTTGTAGACCAAGTAACACCCCTGTTGCTAAAGGAGACAAATTTAATCTTACTCAATGCCCTAAAAGCAACCTTGAAATATAGAAAATACAAAAGATTCCCTATGCATCAACTGTTGAAAATCTAATGTATTCTCAAGTATGCACACGTCTAAATATTGCGTACATTATAGGGATGTTAGACAGACATTTAAGCAACTCTGGTATGGACTATTGGATAGCAGCCAAGAGGGTTATGAGGTATCTTTAGAGAAAAACATTATATGCTCACATATTGGAGGTCGGATAAGTTAGAGATAATCAAGTATACAAACTCTGAATTTGATGGAATATTGATGCAAAATTTTGTCACTAAGGTACAAATTGTGACAATAATGGTAGTCTTTTATTCCAATAACAATAGGAGCACATCAAAGTCAAAGCACATAAACTTAAGTTCTTGGTTGTTAAAGTAAAAGTTAAGAGTGGTTAGGTGCCTATAAAGCATATTAAGACAAACTTCATGATTGCAGACTTGCTTACTAAAGGACTACACCCAAGGTTTTATAAGAGCACACTACTCATATGGGTATAATGTTATTCCAGAATATTCAATTTTAGTGGGAGTTTGTAATTTTAAATTTTTTTTGTTATAGACACATTTTTAGTTATTTTTTATTTATTTCAATTTATGGATATTAAGGATATTTTCTATAGAAATAAAGTTTATTTATTTTATTCACACTCTGATTTTAGTAAAATTTGATCTCATTAAGGTTAAGGAGGACTAGTTGGAAATAGGCATGTTTGGTTCACATTGTACGTAATTTTCATGCTACATATCCATACTTGATCTATGTCATTTGGTTATGTTAATATACATGATTAGGGATGGATTTAGTTACGATATATGTAATAAAAGTTGCCTTGGTTCTATGTTAACATAATTAATGGATAAGATTGTTTGGAATACATTTTGGATATGATAGAAGGTTTTGAGCTCATAAGCTTATATAATGACATGAAATTATAAGTTAATCAATATATATATGTGGTCCAAGTGGGAGATTGTTGGAAAAATATGACCATCACATATATAATAAGTATAATTACATGTTATTATTTACTATCATAAAATATTAGCTCAAACTAAAATGATTTAATTTGGTTAAGGTTTATTAGGTTTTAGTTATTAAATAATGTATAAGTCAAATATGTGTAGATACTCTAGTAACTAATTTCTAATTGATGATGGGCTGAATAAAAATTATGGTTAATGTGCAAAAGTTATATATTAGAGTTATGGTCCTCAAATTACATATATGTAACTTTTCTAACATCTCATCCTTAGAAAAGAGAGGATCACCTTCATTAAATTACTTGTGTGCTAATTTAAAAGATCAAAACCATAATATTTGAAAATTTCAAGAAAGCGATAGATTTAGGTACACTTCCACATCTAGTTTTGTTATTGATTTATTCTGAATGATTTGACATGATAGATCCTGATTAATAAAGTTTTATATCAGACCTTATTTTTACAGTTCTAACAACCATATCATGGTCAACATTCCATGTCATTAATGACGTGGACTTTTAGGTGCCAAAATGGATAATGGAACAAAGTTTAAGTCTAAAACTTAAGAAAAAAATGTTTAGATATCAAAAAAAAAAAAACCGAGTATAATGCAAGGACTAAATAGTTAAAAAGGAAAAGACTAATTAGGATATCAGTAAAAATAGGAAGAGGCAATTACGTCAAAATAAAAAAGTAAAAGAACAGAAGAGAAGATTTTTGTTGTCATCGTAATCAGGAGCCTTTTTATCTGCCAAATGGCGAGCATCCTTTCTCCTCCCTTCCCATGTACTCTTTTAACGTTCATTTTCTCTTTTATTTTTTGAAATATTTCTCAATAATTTCGCTCCCTCTTAGGTGCAATGGCCGCTAAAACGATCGTGGAGGTGAGTTTTTGCTTCTTCCTTTTTTGTTTTTTTTAATGTGTAGCATTTGATTCTTATCTTTTTCTGTGATGAAAGGGAGCTGGTTTGGGAAATAAAACTTCTAATTTTGGATTATGTGTCGACTTTTTTTTTTTAAATGAGAGCAAATTTAGTATTTTAAACTTCAAATTTTCTTGCATACTTTTCCTTTTATTGGGAAGCACAGGAATTGCATTTCATTTTTGTCTCTTCTCTTTTTCTCTCTTATTTAGAATATGATTAGCTGAAATTCCATGGCCATTATGATCTAATCTACGTTCCATTTCATTTTTTTAAAAATATTTGGTTTCCTGTTTGGTTGCTGTGAAAATGTAGAATGAGAAAGGCATTTTTACTTCTAGTTTCTTGCATTTTCTTCAGTTTCTTGACCAAATAGAATTGCTTTTTTTTTTAATTAAATATTTATATGACAGTGATGAATTAGACTTTCTTGCATTGCCTGGTTCCTATTTCAAGTTCTGTTTATGACTTAAGACTTTCTTCCATTGCCTAGTTCTTATTTCAAACCTTTTATTTATATATATATTCTTCATTTCTACAATTAAGTAAATTTTATTTTCTTTTTCCACTAAATTTAATGGTAAAATGTCAGCGGTATGAATCTGTAGATAGTTAGAAAATCAGCGTTGACCTAGAAAAAAAAATCTAGATCATATCGCTCTCACATTTAACTTGTCACTAGTTCGTTCTTTCAGTGATTAAAAGAACCTAAGAGGGAAAAAAATGGATAAGAATAATTGTTTTCAATATCGGTATATAGTCTGTGTGTGCTTCCCTATGATTCCATCAAAGATTATATTGCTATGCTTTATTTTAAATCATGATTAATTGCAGGAAAAACCATTCTATCAGGGATAGTGGATGGAAGCACCAATTTACCTATCGACATTTCATGCTTTGAATTGATTAAGCCAAGCTTTGATGAGACCAACCAGCATTGTTCTCTTGGTAAGGATATTCACATCAGAAAAAGTACTATTCTATGTTTCTCCAACTTCTCATTTTTTTTTTCTTTAAGCATCTGTGTTAATTTAAACACTCATATCCAACACATATCCAGACATGTATGTGAAGATAGGGCTCTCAAGGGATCCCCAAATACATGAAAAAAACTTTAACATTGCCATGTTATAGGCAACCTGAAATGAACATTTGGAGAACCACACTCCAAAAGCTAGCTATTGAGGTTGAAGAGCCTAGGTCCATATAAACCTCCAACAATGAAGCATGTGATAGAACGCGTTTCTATGTTTCTTCAACTCTTCATGTTTTATTCTTGAAGCATCTGTGTTAAACACTCATGTCCAACATATATTCGGACATGGATATGAAGATAGGGCTCTCCAAATCCCCAAATACATGAAAAGGTTTTAGCATTGCCACGTTGGAGGCAACCTGAAATGAACATTAGGATAACCACATTCCAAAAGCTAGCTATTGAGGTTGAAGAGCCTAGGTCCATATACCCACCTACAGTGAAATCCAAGTTGCATACCTTGCAGTTGGAGACAAATCAATTGCCGTGTAATCTTGATGCCAATGCACGTTGACTTTGCACTAGCTTAAACTAACCCTAGGTGATCATTGCAATTCCAGCGTCACCATTTGGGTCATGAGTTAACTTTGCGTTAGTTAATTTTTTCTGGTCCTGAGCAAACGCTGCAATGTTGACATCACCATCCGTGTTATGAAGTCTGGTTTTGCACTACCATCTAGCCTCAGGCGATGCAATTCCGATGTCGCTAGTTGTGCCACATGGTTGCAACTGAGAGACATGATGGTGGCTTTGATACCAATTGATATGGATCTTTGGAGAACAACCCCCCAAAAGCTATCTATTGTAGTTGGAGAGCCTAGGTCCATATAAACCCCCAAGATCCATAATTTTCCTATGTGAATCCAAGTCCTATACTTCACAATTGGACGCATTTCATGCCCCTATCCAACATTCACACCCAAGTTTGAGTAACACGAGTATTAATCAATGTCTTTACTTTGATAAACACATTTTTTAGTAAGCATGTTTAATGCGTTAATTTCAGATGTCTTGCCTATCCTAATTGAGGAGACTTCATTTCCAGTAAGAGAAAAAAGCAGCTTAAACACTTCACATGTAAGTTTTTTGTCATCTGCTCCAGTCCTTTTCTCCTCCCCTGTAAATCTGATCCAATCATTCAATCATCTTTATCTTAGTGGGGTTTTAAAAAAAAATCATTTGCTCAATTGATTAATCTGAGATGCATTTAACCAATCATATCTTTTCTTTATAGCAACTTGCAATGTTGTTAATGTAAATTAAGGCCGTAATTCAATACTAGATTTGCTCTAAAGCCACTGGCATAATAGAAATGTTACATGTTTATATCTTCAAATACATGCTTAAAACTTGTTTTCCAAATATAGAATGGTATTGTTTAGTAAATTTGCTACCTGATTCTTCTGTAAAAGTTAAAGAAGCTAAATTAGTCTTTTAAAATCCTGCAATTTGACCCTTTTGAGGTAATGCTGATCTCCCTAAGAATCAGGTCAGCATGGTCTCTTGAAATCCTTCTCCATTTTCTTTCAAGTAGATGTGTTCATTTCTAGAAGTGAAAATTTACTTAACATGGAACTCAAAGTACACAACCGCTGACCCATTGAGATGACCTCAGGACGGTCCAGGTGTTACATCAAATTCTGTCACGTCCCATTAGATTTAATGCTTTGAGAACTTTTTATTGTCTTGTAATTTCCTTTGTGGCTTCCATTTTTGTTAGTCTAATTTTTGCTCTCTCTTAATCTCTGTTTGAAAGATAGTTCTAACTTTATCCTCTTTCTTGTAAATAAATTCCTTCAAAATGAGAATCTGGAAATTAATTGAGTTGTCTCCTATTTATTAACCATTTCTTTGTGCAGGTCTCGGATGCCTATAGCTTTTCTGTGTTGCCTGAGGCAGGAAACATGAGTCTAAACTGTACACGGTTAACGTTTTTGAGCCTCCTAGAAGTTCCCTTTTCATCTAAAAACCAGATGTGTTTGGATGCGCAATTGAGTTTCCAGAACTGCATTGATTTGAAAGTGGACAGAGAAGACGCTTATTCATCTTGCTTTCTGGATATAAACATCGAGAAAGAGACTCCTGACATATTTAAATCCAGTGATAAAACTGTTGGAAATTTGAAAAGTGAAGGTGTAGTGACAGTATGGTTGATCTCCTATCTGTATAAATCAGGCCTATTTAGTAAAATGTAGATCATACGTACAGTGTCGGAAATGAGAATTGTTTATTTAATTATCAAGTGTTGCTGATTTTCCTTCCTTGAGTTATTGGTACATTGTTTCTTCTTCACTCTTGACTCTAATGTTAGATCTCAATGTTTTACAGCATTTGCAGAAGGTGTTGCAGAGGCAAGCAAGCTTATCTGTAGGTGAGTGTTAACTCAGCTTTGAGTTTTAATGGGCTAATTGCACTAAACTTACTCTGAAAGGTTTATCAGAATATCCCATTACATATTATAGATAACAATAATTTCCATATGCCTCCCAAATTCTGTGGATTTATTTACCACTTCGATGATTTGGCCATGGTTGCATTCTTTGTCATAGCTATGGCTGGCTGCTTACTTTAAACAAGAAACAAGAGAACATTTGAATGAACAGAATATTCTGCTAGTATCTGAACTGTTATAAAGTGCTTCGGGTTTATAATGTTTTGTGTATATCATTTGATGTGGTGTTTCGAGATCTAAACTTGCATTTTTAACAAATTGAATGAGATTTGTAATAACTAACAAAAATATTCGAGTTGGAAAAAATCTTAATCCTCTTGTGGCGCCTGCCCCAAGCTTAAACATTCACCCTCAAGAAGATTTTAAGTTGACAAAATAACTTCATTTGACATGTATAATTTCAGTGAAGTGACAAATGAGAATAGGTCCATGATTGTTACTTGGACATCAAGTCTTTGAAGTTTTAACTCTGTTATATTACTGTTCCAGATCAGTGAACTTCATCTTTATATGTGATTTTTATACTTGTTTTCGGACTTGTCTAATATCTATTCTCTGCATTATTTTTGTACCTGTTTAATTCTTATTATTTCCATCGGCTACGCCTTACTCAGGCCATGCAGATTTGGTTTTATGACTTCAATTGAGTTATATTTTGACAGACAAATCATCAACCGAGAGGGTTTATGATGCACCTACGACCAGATGGAGGTATAAACGAGCCGCGTCATTTGACTCAAGGAAAATGGTCCTGCTTTTCTCAATCTTGTAAGCTCTACAAATTTTAGCAAATTTAACTATTTACTTTCAGACTACAATTGTTTTCATTAATTGGTAGTTTCATTTAGTGAGACGAAATATTTCTGTGATAAGTAGTAAGGTTATGCCTACAAAAATATAGTAATTAATAAAAATAGAAAGCATTGATGCAAGAAGAGATGGGAATCTAAAATATAATGATAGCTTGGAGGATTTTGTTTAGTCAGTCTACTTTAAAAATTATTATTTCGATCCGACTTTAAAAATTCTTGAGTAAAACCCTAAGAAACCTAGCATTGAGCTCAAGCAAATAACTTAGCTAGCAACTTACCATGACAGATTTGAGCAAACAAAGATGCGTCTTCTGAATGAATGAATGTGTACTCATCTTCTTGATTGGGTGGATGATATTAATGGACGTTGGTTGGGAAGCAATCATAATGTTTCTTAGTACTGACATGGTAATCAGAGTAACGGAGGTCCAACTTTTTATGTTCTTATCTTTCAAATAATTGACTTATCCTATCATCTTCTTGTGTTCAGGTCAAGTGTGGGGACATTGATTTTGATTTATCTGACGCTCACAAACAATTGATGGGTTCAATCATGTCCTCTTATCATGTTTTTCTTTAACAACTGCTGCTTTATGTTAGCTTTCCTCTGTAAATATGATTAACGTGTTTCTAGTGGGCACTGAAAATGAAGCCACAATAGTTTTTATTTCCTGAGCTTTTTTTTGTTGGGTTTGTGTTCGTTGAGGTTTTTCTTTTTAAGAAAAAATGGTGATTCGAATTAATTGAATTTGTTCATAAATCTAAATCAACATATAATTCAACCTATCCACAAATAATTAAAAGCTTTATTCATAGACATATTCATGAGTTCATCTGATCATGATAAACTAACTTTTAAAATCTTTTATTTTATAAAAGAAATTAAAAATAAAACATGCTTGCTTACAAAAATACACTAGTTTAAAATTTAAGATGTTAGTGGTTGAGGATGGCTGTTAGTCACTATCAAAGGGCACCGATGAACTTGGTTTTGGACACAACAAACATTTTACACAACGCAACATTTTCTCAGGCACGGAATCTCTCTTTTGTATCTAATTTCTGATCAATTTTGAGTAACAACGATTAGTTTTATATTGATTTTGGCATGTATATTATGATTAATGCATAGTATCATATTTAAAGTGGAATTAAAAAGTTTTCTTTTTTGGAAACAAAAAAAATTTAAAAACCAATAGGAAAATATAAATCAATTTAATTGGAATAATTGCAATTATGAACCGAAATGAAAGGCTTTTTTACCCTGGTAATGTGGGGAAAAAATTAATTTTTAAAATAGGCACACTACAAATTATTTAAGAAAATAGGTAAAATGAACAATATACAGTTGATGTCGTTGACGTGTTAGCCAGCACCCCAAAATTTTCCTCTAACCATTCAGCGATCATTACAAGTTATTTAAAAAAAAAACCAATTTTTTTTGTGCCGCCACCTATATATATTTTTTAAAAATACCCGCAAGAAATATGAGTATTTCAAGTTTAAAAAAAATACTTTTTAATGGTGTCGTCGACATGTCAGGTGGCACCGAAAGTGGATCTTTTTTGTTGGTTTTTATAAAAAATATCTGTAAAGGAAAAAAAAAGGCGTGAAAGAATGGGTTTACTAAATCTTACTAAATCTTTGCATGGTGCTACCATCGATGACAATGGTTGATTTGTCAATGATTTTCAGTTCCAAGACCATGTTTCGAATTATTTGGCCGGCGGTGGTGGGGGATACATTGACTCGACTTTGCATCGCTGGAGTTTCTCGATTCCCAAACTCTGTTTTACAGGTGAAGATGAGAATGGAAAAAAAATTGACTTTATTTTTTTGTTTAAGGGAGGGTGATAGGGCTTAATTAGGCTTGAATGTAGATTTTTTTTTAATTAGGCTTTTGGGCCATTTTTTATTTAGGAAAATAAACTGATTTTAGGAGAGAGAAAAGAAAAATGCGTCCAGCTGGATGCGCTTGCCCCAACGGTAGAAAGCAATGGTTTTTAAAATGTTGCTGCACCAACAGTAAAAAAATTAAAACCCCCCAATGGTAAAAAAATTTACCCTATAAATACGCAACCAAATTTTATTTTTTTTCATTCACATCCTTCTCTCAACTCTCTCGTTTTACAATTTTTGATATTTTCATTTAAAAATATATATTTTTAATAATCTCGTTTCAAATCAATTTCTCACGAATGACTGTCTCTCTAATCCGCTTCAACGACAAGCATATTTTCGTTGCCCAAGATATAATAGTAAAACAAAATTTTAAATTTTGTTATTTTTAATTATGTTAAATTTAAAAAAAAATTGTAATTTAAATTTTTTATTGTATAAATAGGCGGATGATCGTGTTTTGGAGGGCTTCATTCATAATATGAGAAAACCTGCGATCCCTGAAATTCGTGGCCACTTGCAAGAGGTTGGATTCTTACATGTGTATTGCATAACTGAGGGCTACAAACTCGATCTTACACTAATTAGTGCGTTGGCAGAAAGATGAAGGCCCAAAACACACATTTTCCACCTTTCATGCGATGAATGTACAATCACACTCAAGGACGTAACACTCCAACTCAGTCTACCAGTGGATAGGCTAATCATCACGGGATTAGCGATCGTTCCGGGTAAAGTGTGTAACACCCCTTACCCGTATCCGTCGCCCAAATAGGGTACGAGGTATTACCGAATCATAATACATACCATTAAATAAAACCAAAACAAAAAAAATATGGCATACAATTAGATCATGAATCATTATAACATATGCCTTTAATAATATTAGCCAATTTCAAAGGATTCGTACAAAATAATCGGTCAAATACTATACTTAATATTTTAAAACCTAGACAATTATGACACGTAAGAAAATAACTAAGTCTACTATACATGCCATAATTCAAAATGTTTAGTTCAAATACCCAAAAATATTGATAGTGCAGGCATATCTTCAACGATCCTTGACTCCTGTGCAAGTTGGACGACACTATAAGACAAAAGAGAGAAAAGAGGGTAAGCTTATAGCTTAGTAAGCAAGTATGTAAATAATGAATAAGAATGTAATATGTTTACACAATAACTCAAGGGTATCTACTTTTAATTTCACCATTTACTCCACTTTGGTCAAGCTGTCTCTACTGCGTCATACTCACTAAATAAATCATAACTCGAGTTACAAAACTCAAAATTCAATTCCATAAAATTTCCCTGAAACTAGACTCATATTAATTTTTACTAATTTTTTTCTAGAATTTTTGGTCCAGTCAATTAGTACAGTTTATTAGTTGAAGTTTCCCCTGTTATACAGCTCGACTGATCTGACCTTTGTTCACTACAAATTGAATTTCTCCCAGTACACAATTTAAATAGCCATGAAATCTGTTTCATTTAAAACTACACTTAATAAGGAATCTATACATATAAATTATATTTCTTAATTAGTTTTGTACAATTTTTAATTATTTTTCAAAGTAAGAACAGGGGATCACGTAGTCATTCTGAGCAAGTCACACACAATTATAAATATCTCAAATTATAGAGTTCCTTTACTCGCTCTGTTTCTTTTACATGAAAATAGACCCATTAAGCTTTAAATTCATATCTCATTCAGTCTCTAATTAAATTCCTAGTAGTTTTGGTGATTTTTCAAATTCACGTCACTGCAACCGTCCAAAACAGTATTATTGCTAATTCACTCTTTCACACTTTCTTTGTATTTACCGCATTTAGCCTACATATCACAATTCACTTTCACCACATTTCATACATCACAAGTGTAGGTTCATGATTACAATGTCACTATAAAATCATCCCGTTGAACAATTCGGATCAATCCTCAATACTTAGTGGTTTCAGCACACAGCTCCACCATCATATTTCATATAATTCGGCTCTCTTGTACACATGGTGAACACTTAGTACCACCCATGTGACCTAGCCAATTTATCTCGTAGCTCTCTTGTCTACATGGTGTCCTTCACTTGGAATCACACATGCGACCTAGCTACTACATAGTGTCTCGTAGCTCTCTTGTACACATGATGTGCACTTAGCACCATACATGTGACCTAGCTACATTTCATCTATATTATTCAATCTTTCCGAAAGTTCAACCGGGATTTCTCTCACTATTACTTATTTCCATTCTTCCAATAGTCGGTTTATGATTCAAAATCAACTAAAATATATAAAATAGGCTGAAATACAAAAATGTAAATGAAGTTAATGTATTATTTACATACAAACTTACCTCGGAGCAAAATATGAAAATTTTGCAATTTAGTCCAAAACATTTTCCTTCCCTCGTTCGAGGTCAATTCCATGCCTTTCTTGATCTATAACAACACATTTAGCTCATTTAACACTCATACTGTTTATTTCAATAAAAAAATCACATTTTTTCCCCCTAACTTTTACAAAATTATGATTTTGCCCCTAGGCTCGGAAATTTAATTTCAGCCCTTATTCTTATGTTTTATGAGATGCTGAACATTTTTCTCTTCCATAAAAACATCAAATTCTCACTCTAACATGTACTTATGAGCATTAGGTATTTTTACCGATTATACCGTTTTGCTCGTTTTCGCTAAAAATCGCTGAGAAAAGATCGTTCTCCTAACCTAAAAATTCATATTCTACCATCAAACATCAAAATACATGCATATCATTCATGGGTAATTTTTTAAACATAAACCCTAACTCAAAATAATGGTAGAAATAGGTAAACCGAGCTACGAGGATTTCAAAAATGTAAAGAACATTAAAAACGGGGCTTGAATGCACTTACTATTGAGCTTGAAAGCTTGAAACAAACCCTAGCTATGGAGAACATGCAAGTTTCGGCCAAGTTAAATGAGGATGAACACATTTTTGTGTTATTTTTCCCATTTTATTTCATTTATTATGCAAATGACTAAAATGCCCTTGCTACTAAACTTTCTAAAAATTCCATCCATGTCCAAATTTTTGTCCATATAAAGTATAATGGTCTAATTACCATTTAAGGACCTCTAATTAAAACCCCCATTTCAATCAAGTACTTTATGAACTAGAACACACACATTTTTCACCTATTTCAATTTAGTCCTAAACGTCAAATTAAACACCCAATCGATAAAATTTCGCAACGAAATTCTCACACGATTATGCAATCATAATATAAACACTAAAACTTAATCAAAATAATAAATTCTCGGATTCTTGGTTTCAAAACCACTGTTCTGTTTTGGCCCTAAATCGGGCTGTTACAAAGTGGACCTCTGCAGAGCACTGTTGGGAAAGGTTCTGAACAAGTTTTAAGGTGGTCGAATATCAATCAACTGGTTGGAAAATAATTTCAACAAGCTCCCTAAAAATCGAATGGGGGAGGTCATAGAACAATACGTCCGAGCATCCATTATGAGGTTAATCGGGGACATCTTAATGCCTAAAAAATCTCAAAATTTGGTGTACATAAGGTGGCTACTACATCTAACGGACTTCAATGAATGCAGAAAACTAAATTTGGGATCGTCCATTTTGTCTACGTTATACTAGAAGATGTGTCGGGCCACAATATCGAATATAATGTCGATCAGTGGTTGTCTTCTCCTACTGCAGTCATAGGCCTGGTGGTGACTACTGTTTCTATATCCCAAAGTGACCGACCAATACATTTTCTCGTTGTTGATGTGGTAAACATCATTTATTAATAAATACGTAGTTTGTACAATAATTTTTTTTATTTATTATACGTTTTGACTAACATATCGCTTGTACAGGTGGAACCATGGGTCGAGTTACATGGGACTACCCGAGGAGTTGGAAGATTTTAGGCGTTGTTAGACCAATGCTCGGAAACGAGGTTAGTTACTTATTCTTTTGAACCTATATTAATTATGCAATGATTCGTAAAAAAAAATTCGTACATAAACATATTTATAATTTTGCTTTTCAGTTTGAATGGATGTCGTACGCCAACACTGATATCATATCTTGCATCCTTCCGAAAGTGTTGGCCAATCGGAAGATGTGGGAGGCCAAGGTGTCATTAGTAGTATACACGACAGTAGAAATGTACAAATTGGACCAAATGTTGCTACAGTTCAAGTGGAGGCAACGAATCTCGCTGTTACTGCGAAACCTGAAGGAGCTACACAATGTGGACATGTAGGGGAAGAAAGAAGATGATTGGGTGCAGCTGTCACGAGCCAAAGTGCAATGTGTAACACCCCTTAACCCCAAACCGTTACCGGAACGAGGTTATGAGGCATTACTGGACATATCAGACAACTTACGAATAATTTACAATTAATATAACTTTCATAGTATAATATAATAATTAAGTCCCTATCTTGTACTCTCGAAGTTCAAACACGTATTAAAAGTAGAACGGGACTTGTTCGAGTATTCCAAATTTTTTTATAAAAATTTCAATGACATTTCGCTTATTTTACCTAAACCTCCGCAAATTCAAACCAAAACAACCAACACCAATATTTCACATTCATATACTAATATTTATATTATTAACAAAATTTTAATTTAATAACTATCATAGCATCATTCAAAATTGATTAAAAACTTCATTCATTTAACAACTTAATGTTCATGTATCAAAATATCATGTACTTTCCTTACCATTTCATTTAACCATCTAAATTTTATAATTCATCCTTCACTACCCAAAGTAATATACATATTCAAGTGACTAAATAACACCTATGTACATGCCACCTTTACCCAAAAGAAAATATACATCACCAAGTTTGTGTTGGAGTCGGGATTGTTCTAGATCTTTGGTAGGGACACTTGACTTCTACTAACCTACGACGGAAACAACAAATGCATGAGTATGGATATACTCAGTGGTATTAGTATAAATCAAGACTATTTAACATTAATAAATTACAAACATCAACCATAAATTTTATAATTATTTAAACTACTTTTATATAAAATTATTTTACTTCATAAATCTTAAATTCATAATTTATTTTCTCATACTAACTCAATTCATAATTTAGTTCATACATTCTTTCTCGTACTTTTCAATAGTGCTAAAACAAATAATCTCATTTTCAAAATTTCATTTCAATTATTTACCCTATTAACAAAGCTCAAACTATGACAGATACGCGGATTCCATCCAAACACACCAGAATGTCCAACCCAAACACACCCAGAATATTGTAAATCCTCCATAACACACCGGTATAATATATCCTCCCAAACACACCAATAAGGCATTAAATGCCTATTCGGATAAACCGAAGTATATAATAACAGAAACATCCTCTCGGCCGAACTACAATCTCTTCATCACATCACAAATCCAATGGCATGCCATTTGTATCGAATCTAGTCCGACAAGTTAATAGGGTATTATTTTATTTTTTTCTAATTTCAATTTCATTTACACAAAATTTTCAATACTCATTCAATTCAAATATCTATTATCTTAATTCATATCTGATTAATTTTCACACAAGTGTATACCATCAACATCATACATTTGTCACAATTTATTTATTTTCAATCAATACACTTTTCAAATAATCACATATTCCATAATTCACTTATTCAATTCAATTTGATTCAATTTATATCACTTTCATTTTCACTCAATATTCATATCGATTTCACATACTTACCTCAAGTCTTATTTACCATACATAACAATTAAAATTTCAGCAATCAATAATAATTAAAATTTGAATTATAGTAATACACACCGTAATTCTCCTGTTTTAGTCCTCGATGACTTTCTCTTTTCCTTTCGATGTTGATGCTTCCGGTTCTTTGTTGGCTACGAAATAATAGTAATTTACATTATTATTTACAGCATTAATTATAATAAATAATTAAATTTCTAAACAACTCCTACCTTATTCCCAATTTAATCCTAACTAAACTTAATTACTTTCTTAATCCAATTCACTCTCTTTTCTATTCAAATTTTGTCTAAACTTATATTTAACTATAAAATTTCCAGCATATTTCCCTAATTTCGAAATTTCTTCAATTTAGTCCCTACAACATAAAACTTATAGCCTAGTTTACAATTTAATCCCTTAATCAATTCTAACTTAGAATTCATTCAATTAAATCCCTAATTCCATAATTTTTCCAACATGAACCCTACTTGGAAACATATGAACTCTTGAACTATCAACTTAATTTCATCAAAATCTTGTTTCAAAGCTCCTAAAACATCAAAATTAACTAAAAAGGACTTAATTGACTTACCAAATTCACTCCAAGCTTCAAATCCTTCGTACTCTTTTATTTTTCTTTCCCTTTTTCTTTCTCTTTTCTCCCCTGCTTCCAGTTTTCAACTCTGTTTCTATTTCCTTTTGTTTCTTTATTTCTTTAATTCTTTTATACTTTATTATTTTATTAACATAATATAATATTAATATAATATATTAAAATATCTTTTACTTTAATATTAAGTAAATTAATAATTATATAACAAGTGTACATATTTATATTATTACAAATGTCATTATCTAATTTGCTTATTAAATAAAAATCTCATAATTTAATTAATACAATTAATAATTATAAAATATTTTTATACTTAAATTATAAGTAATTAAATATTTAAATTACAAATGTACCCATACAATTCTTACACATGTATATTTTATTACCATACAATTGTCTTCTATTTAATTTATTTATAATATATTATCAATTAAATAATCATAACAATTTAATATAAAACCATAATAATAATCATTATAATATATAAAACCTAAAAAAATCTTTGATTTTATTTCACCAATATGCCACCTCATTTGTAGTCAATGGCTTAATTGCCATTTTAATCCTTTTATTTTCTATTGCTTTATAATTAAACTTTTACCCTTTATTCAATTTAATCCTTTTTATTACTTACTCTAAATTAAGCTAAACTCACTTAATTAGATCCTAATTAGACACACCACTAGGCTCATAAATATTTTTTTATAATTATTTTCGAACTTATTTCACTAAGACGGAGGCCCTATAACTCACTTTTCCGGTGCCCGTGAATTTCAGGTCATTACACAATGCCCGTGACCATGGCACAAGATGCACCCCATAGAGGTCTATCGATTAAATGGGGATCGTTCAGCCCACAAGAACTAGTCCGATTCAAAGAACTGTTGGAAAAACATGTCAGATTAAAGCCTGGGTGGCCCAATGATGAAGACATGGCAACATAGGCTACCTTGGTAAAAATGGGAACTAATCTTAGAAGATTGATAGGAATCATATCTTGTAAAGATTAGATTTGATTAGATATTGTATCTTGTAAATCTCATGATTTAAGGGATAAGGATAATCTCCTCCTTCAATGTAACTTAATCCTGACAATAGGTTTTGGGGGAGCTCAACTATAAATAGAGAGCCTCCTCCTCACTTGTAAATCATCCATTGTAACTTGAATTCTTAAGAGTAATAAAATTCTTGGAGAGCATTTACTTAAACATCTCTCGTGCATTCTTTTCTGTGGCTTTTTGTTGTTCTTTTGTGGCTTCTTTGGCATAAATTGCTTCCACTATACAAATTGGTGCCTTAGAGGAATTCTAAAGAAATCCCCACTTGTGGTGTTAAGGCTGACTTAAGTGAGTTCGGTACGAACGGATCGTCTAAGGTCGCACGGATTGCGAGACAAAAGATCTAGCCTTATGACACAACGGCATGAGGAGTCATTAAGGCTTAAAAGTGTAGGATGCAATCCTTACCTATCTGCGAACCATTTTTCTCAGCGGACACGGCATCAAATGTCGAGTACCTACCATAGTTCAAACTCAACGGCAAGTCATATCTGCTATCCCTATAGAAGAGGAGAAGGCAAATTCGGCACAAGAGGCAACGACAACCGCCATAACAGCAACATAGGAGGGGACATGGTTACACAACGGGATCGTCATCGGCTCTGGTAGAAGAAGCGCCACCTATGTCTATACAATATACAGGTCAGTTTACTCTACTTATTTCGGTTTATTTCACTAACCCCATATTTTTTTCACAAGCACTATTGCACTACGAACCATTATCGCAAGTGATTGGTTCTTCTGTTCCTACAAGTAGATATTTCCCTACACTGATATCCCTCATATGCTTCACCCCGTACCAACCTAGATGCTAGGCTAGATTCCAGGGCATGCATCACCACCGATAACAATTCTAATATAGATGCCGATGCAGCACGCAGCACTCGACGCTAATGCAGATACCCATGCAACACTTGATGTCGATGCTCGGGATAATGCTGACGGACCCAGAATTTAGGGCACCTTATGGTTACTTGCTTATAGTGACCTAAACACCACCCGCATCACTGTTTTACCAAAATGGGTCATCAATGCAACCATCGCCTGCTAGAGTATCGGGTACACGATGGGAGTTTAGGACCACGTAGTAATCAATCACGGAGGACAAGGATGATGCTGATGAACCCAAAGACGAAGGCCATGAGGCATTAGTTGTGGGAGTCCTAGTGACGATGATGATGAAGAGGAAGTCTATAGCCCCTCACCTCTGAATACACCTCTGGATGTACCTCCGGTTGCACCTTTGGCTGTAGGAAAAAATCCTCCACACGACCGTCGTCCACCGCCTTGCAGCACACATTCTCCCCGACGACACAGTTGATGTATTTTTGTTGTTCTTAATATTGTAATGTAAATATATATAAAAGTAAATAAATAAATAAATTGTTTCATTCAAACATTACATTTGTCTTCATTTTTGTGTAATATGAGTTATGCATAAGTTAGCAATACATAACAAATTTCAATTTCTTGAATAAAGGAAGCACTACATTCGCAATATTATTTGGAAGAAAACAATCCTATTGATACTAAGGCCCCACTGTATCCCTGTACAGAGAACATGTTGTCTTCGTATGCCCTGAGTTTCTACAATACGTGCATAATCTTTATTGACTGTCCTTCTCATGAATATCCATGATGTTCCTTATCCTTATAGAATTCAGGCAACCAATTGGTGTCGAAGTACGTTGGGTGCATTTCCAGATCAGTTGTAGAACCTAGTACGTACCGATCCAATACCTAACACCATTGCCACAGATAGTTGTACGAACATCTGACTCCTTCCCATCAACTGCATCTGCTGCTCTTCCTTCTTCACCTGTATCTTCTACAGCCACCTTTCTTCATTGATCTCATCTTTTTCCTCGATCATATCTTCTTCCTCATCTGCACCTTCATTGTCACCTTCAAGTAGGGAATTAGACGTACCCTTATCGGTCCCCGTTGAAAGGATTAGGTCATTAATTCTCTTGCAACTCATGTGCCCATAAAAAAATGAACAGGTTTGATGTCCAGTGTACATCGATGATCCCCCCATATAACTGCTTCCGCCCCATGACATTGACCTAGTGCCAAAGTTGAATTGAATGCACTGATTGAATGTCAAGCCCGAGTTTCCAAATTGGGGTTATGCTCAAGCCTCGATAAGTACTGGCCACCAAAGTTTAGATCTGTGCCAAGATTGATGAGTGTCTTCCCAATGATGTTCCGAAAATTAATTTCTTTTCTCATGAAACTTGTCACAATTAATTTTAAATTTTAAGAGTTGACTGCAGCACAATTAAAGGAGAGAGAAAGAATTAATTATTTTACGTTTCTCGTGAAGCTTGCTTGCAATTATTATTTTTATTTAAAGAGTTACAATAATTTTTTCTTTTGTCAACCAAAATTATTTTAAAATTAAAATTTAAAATTTTGCTACGCCACTTCAATTGTGACGGTTAGTTCTTTCTCTTTTCTTGAGCTCTTTAAAAAATATATGTTTGCAATTAATTTTCCTTTCCAAAAAAGTTTTTCATTTTCATTATAGTCTTTTACAGTTTTCTTTCCGTATAACTATTTTTCAAATAAAAAATTATATTTCATGCACCACTATCACCCTTATTTAAAAAAAAAAAAAAACAAAGCCCTTCCCAAAAAAAATCATTCTCATCTTCACTTATAAAACACAGTTGGAGAATCGAGAATTCCGACGATGTAAAGTCGAATGGATGTATCCCCCACCATCGCCAATCAAATAATCCAAAATATGATTTGGAACTGAAAATCATCGACAATTGTTGTTGTTGGCGACGACACAATACAAAGATTTAGTAGACCCATTTTTTTCTTTCATTTTTTCCTTTTCAGATATCTTTTACAAAAACCAACCAAAAAAAAGTTCACTTCCGGTGAAGCCTAACACATACGCGACACCATTAAAATATATAAACCCGAAATACTCGTATTTTTTGTAAGTATTTTTTAAAAAATATATACAAATACCGCCTAATACAATTACGGCACCAAAAAAATTATTTTTGATATAACTTGTAATGATGACTGGGAAGTTGAGGGAGTAGCACCAATTTTGCAGTGTTTATTTTGCTTATTTTCATAAATAATTTATAATGTACTTACATTATTAGGGTAAAAAAGCGGAAATGAATTCAATAAATACCAAACCTGTCTTTAATATTCGAGTAATGCAAGTCATCATTCAGAAACAATACTTTCATTTTGATTATGGAGGGCAGGAAATTCTAACGAAAGAATCAGTTTAAGCTTTAAAGATCTCCAAATGTCAATCCTAGAAGTAATTTCCTGAGATCAATAAAACACTGGAAAATATAGTTTAACTCTAATTTCTACGATACATTACTTCCATTAACTACTATCAAAATCGAAGACTAGATTCCTGAAATAAATTTTTTTTTTTTTTAAATTGAGGGATTCTGTTCTTCGTTTACCTTTGTATTTGGTGGTTGAAATAAAACAATGTTTGAATGCTTCTTTTTTTTACATATTTGTCTTTAACATGCACAACCACCTCCTTGTTGCTCTATCTGGGAAGAATTGACGGTGGATTTCAAGTTCACATCCACCATGTCGTCTTGTTTTGTTGAAGAAAGTCTTTCCATCCCCGGTAAGGCAGCCGCGATTTTCCGGAATAGAGGCTGCATTTTCATATTTATAACAATCAACATGATTTTTTAACAAACCAAGGGCAATCAAGTATTCTATGGGAAGCAGCAGTTCAACATTAACAAGCAAACAAATTTTGTCTCCAAAATCTTAGTGATGTCAAGGTGGCCTAAGTTAGGTGTGTTAAGGATCACGTCAGACTTTTGACCACTTAACACATTGCATCAAAAGTCGGGTATAAATAAATAATGATCGGAGTATGTCTTGAGGAACTATTTCAGTTCATTCTCTAAAGGAACTTAGGCCACCTTGACTACATCGACTTTAATCAGACATCAACGAAATTACTCGGTTATGATTATTGGTTTATATCAAGTAGTGTTTTTCATTTTGCACCTTGATATTGAATCCCGCTTTTGCACTGGTTTCTATAAACATGACTCCTAATTCACGTGCTTTGCTATCTCCTTCCTGTATAGAGACCTGCCTGTTTAAGCACCAAAGCGTATAAATCGAAACAACATTAAGAGTTAATTACATGATAATAGTTAAGACTGTTTAAGAAACTCCCTGTGGTTTAAGTCTAGACCTGAATGACATATTATATTAACAATGTTTAAGAAACTCCCTGCGGTTTAAGTCTTGATATTGAATCACGGACCTTTTATCAACTAGATCAGTTTTGTTCCCAACAAGAACAATAATGACATCACTGCCTCGTTCTGTGCGTACCTCCTCCATCCATTTGGAGGTGTTCAAAAATGATTGCCTATCTGCAAGGATATAATTGGGGTTAACATATATGCCAATAAGATCAGTATGGTTATCACAGGAGTCAACTTATGCAATTCAAATTAGGGCATTGGAAGAGAAAGAATCGTATGAAACGGGGATATTATCCCTTTTTAATAGTTTTATGCCACGTTAGTAATTTTATCCTGAATTTAAGGATTTTAATTTGGATTTAATTTTTTTCAAGATGAAAATGCTGATGTAGCATAAAACTATGAGAAAAAAGATACATATGACGTGGCATTTTTGTTTCATAGAATCCTTTCCCAGTATTAGAAATGGACGTGTCGTATACAAGTACTTCCAAATAAATCTATCTTTAGATCCATATCAGACATATCTCTCTATTTTCATGTTAGACATCCATTTTGAATATATATATATATATATATATATACCATATTTAGAGTATATACCAAACAAAAATGTTTTAGAAAAATAAAAAGTTGGGACAACATCACAGCCAGTAAAAGATTTCCATTATAGTTTCTCATCTAATGAAAAGGAAGAAAACAAAAGCCACTCGGGTAAGCTCATACTCACTAGCTACATCATAGACAATTACTGCAACAGAAGAATCTCTGATATAACTCGGAATAAGACTCCTAAACCTCTCCTGCCCAGCAGTGTCCCTGCGAAATTATAAGATAAAAACTCAAACGGAGACGAGGCAAATGAAAATTTGAAGAGAATATAACTCGTGAAAACCAAGAAATTTAGATTAATTTGCATGTTATGCTTTTCTCAATTGCCAAACCACACTTTGGCATGGATGGCTTTTGATAGTTTACTATAAGAGGATGGAAGTGCGTAGCAGAAATGATTTACTTTCGGTTTCTAAAAGTTGTCAACCGCATGAAGAGGAAATGCTAGGGATTCATCAAGCAAATACGGTTTCTTGTTTTCTCATTGTAATGACAACTACCCACAAATTTAAAGCTCCTTCACCGACAACAAATTAAAACTGCCTTACAACAAAAGTTAGCTTTTGTAGTCTAAAATTTAAACAATCAACTCCTTAAGTTCACAAAATATATGCTTGATTGCATGTGTATTGAACATACAATCTAGCAATGGAACTAGAACTAATAAAGAAAATGTTGAACATAGTTATCCAAGATCCAATGAAAAAGGAAGAAATATATTACCAAAGCTGCAAACGAACCGTTCGATCTTCAAGATACATTGTTTTTGACAAAAAATCAATTCCAATGGTGGCCTGCATTTATATAGCAATCATTCAAGAAAAATATACATATAAACATTCCCTCAATTCCAGTATTCACTCGATGTGATAGAAGTAAAGTTCAAATTCAATTACTAGAAATAATCATCTTACCAGAAAAAAAAATTCCAAACTGATTATTTAAATAAACAAAAAAAGGATCTGCATTAGGCTATCATGGAGAATCGAACAGTATAACAAAGATCATTTCGCTCGAGATCAACAAAACAAGCAAAGACGATGTCAAGTAGGAGATTAAGATTCCAAACAGAGAGATTAATAAGTCGAAAAAACTAAAATCAAATTCAAATAATATATAAGAAGCAGAAGAGTTGAAGAAATGGTGAAATGTTCATCGAATCTAAAAAAACATACGGTGGAATTTGTGGAAAAAAGTTTACCTGGTAAGTGGTGTCGAATTTGTCGTACATGAAACGGGTGATAATGCTGGTTTTGCCGACGGATTGATCGCCTAAGAATACCAGCTTGTATTTCGCCAAAGGTGAGACTGTCGCCATTTTTTTCAAATTTCTTCACTGTACTTTTTTCTAGAAAAAATTGTAAACAGAGAGTTGCAGATCTGATTCTGCAATGAAGAAAATTGAAATTATGTTTATTATCGTTATTATTATTTGGATGGAAATGGAAATATTCAAAGAGACAGAAGAAAATGAAAGGAAAGGTTTGAGTTTAATCCCTTCCATAAATAGAGGGCACGAGAAACCGCCAACTATGACGATGACGCCTTTGTGAAAACCTTTGGACCGCTTCTCACTTTCCAATTTCACCTTTTTATTATTATTGAAATATGATCTAAGTGTATGTAGTTTTATGCATTTATAGTTTAGTCTCATTATTTTATTTCAAAATTAATAATTTCTTTATATTTTGAATTTATTCATCATGACGAAGTAAATATTTTTATTTTAAGATATGTATCAACAAAAATAAAAATTTAATTAGAATTATAATTATACCTTAATTTTGAAATATGAAGAATAAAAATAAAATTATAAAAATAAAATTATAAAAATTAGATTTTCAATTTACAAATATACAAAAATTTGAAACATATTTTAACCTTTCTTTAATTAACATCACCAAAACTTTAATTAGAGGATTAATTAATTTTTAGAGGAGGTACAACTACAATTAATTCAAATAAATTATTTTTCAAAGATCAATATTCACTTATTATCGATAATTATTTTATTAATTTATCAAACCATTTTTAATATAAATTCAATATTTTTAAAATTCAATGCTAAAATTTTAACATTTTGAATTTTAATACTTCATTTTATAATTTATCAAATAACATCTTACTCTTTTATTAATCTAGTCACCCTCCTCTTTTCATTTATGATAAAACTTGTAAAATTATTTTATTTTTCATTATTCTCTACAGTTTCTATGTTTGTTTGTTTTGTTTGTTGAAATAAAAGCAACAAAAGTTTGTAAAACCGTCACAAAACAATGACACATAAAAAGTAGGTTTCAGAAATTATATTTATTCAGTGGTGAAGTTATAAAATTATTTTTGGTATCGAATTAAATTATATATTTTATCATAATAAAATTTAATTTTATTATTTTAATAGTCTATATCTTTATAAATTTTAAAAGATTAAATTGAATTTTATCACTTTTAAGAGGCCAAAGTATAATTTTACTATTATTAATTTAAAAGTTTATAAATTATAAATGGCTTAAATGAAAAATTTTCTAGTTCAGGGGGCGAGGCCTGCCAAATTTAGCTCGCCATTGTTTTTATCACACATATATGCATGTGAAAATCACGTATTTAAAATATAAATTTATGTTTAAAATAATATCTAATAAATAATGAAATATATTATTTGAAACTAATTAATAATAACATATGTAATATGTATGATATTAAAATAAAAAATTAAATAAAATTGTAAGTAAAACAAAATTTAAACACATGAATGCATCAGTTAAGATTATTACATGAATACAATTATTAATCATATTATTGTCATTAATTCTAAGTTGTTGTCAAGTTAATTTGTGACACCATCTCAATCAACAATATTATTAATATCAAAATTTTATCACACATGTATGTGGGTGGAAACTACGTATTTAGAACACATGTATGCGTTTATAAAAACATAAAATAAATAATGAAATAAAAAAATTTCAAACCAATAATAACACATATGCAATATATACGAAGTAAATTAAAATATAGTTTAAATCGTGAGTAAAAAGAAATTTAAATAGGTAAATACATCATATTAATAATATTGAATACACTTTGATTGTTTATCATGGCATTGTCATATTTCTTAAGTTGGTCTTGATATCAAGTTGATTTATGACATCAACTCAATAAACCACATTATTAATAAGATTATAGTATATCCATAATGTGGGTAAAAATAATTATATGATAAATTTATTAGGAACCGATATAAAAACTAAATGCTACTTTAGTTGAAATGTTAAAGTGTGAGAGTTTATATTTGGAGTTTTGATTCAAATCCAATCGTAAGCATGATTTTTTTAAAAAATTTATATAAAAAGACAAAAACTATTAAATTAATATTTATTGTGTTGTTAAAATCATGATCTTTTGGTAATTTAATATCTGAGTTTGGACCCAATTATAGGTGACACCAATTTAATAAAAATCTTTATATGAAGAAGAAAAGAAAAAGAACTAATGGAAATAATAAATTGTGCATATTAAAATAAAATGTATAAAACATATTAAAGTAAAGCTCTAGTTAAGAGATAGATTTAAGGTTTTATTAATTTAATTGGCACCAATTTAAATACTACATATACATACTTTTATTGATTTTGTCAAAATTGAATTAATTTAATTACGAAATGATATTTTCGTAAATTTTCAAATTGAATTGGTGTCTAGTCAACTCGGTCAATGGCTTACATAATAAGTTTAGATATATAGTTGATGTAAGTAATAAAGTGTGCATAATAAAATAAAATGTATAAAAATATTAAAATGAAACTTTAGTTGAGTGATAAATTAAATGTTTTACTCGTGCAGTTCCTTTAAATTAAAATATCACAATATGCATATTTTTACTTTTTAATTAAAAATTAAAGTACTCCTAAATAATATAACTTATTTTAATTACAGAATGACATTTTCATAATTTCCGTAACTAAGTTAGAATCTTAATGACCTAATTGAAGATGATACCAACTTAATTAAAAGCTTAAATAATAATATAAATAATATAATGTTATACATTTGTATAACTTTTTATATGTTGTATATTCTATCAATTCAATTATCATATTTTATTTTCTATAAATATAAATTATACATGTTGAGTTTTAAAATATTTAACTATGTATTTGATATCTTAAAATATTATTTTGCATGAATATAAATATATCCCTTTTCAAATAAATGCATAAACAATATTCTTTCCAATCTTTCATGATTTATTTCGTTGTAATCAAAGTTGAATGTTGACTTTTCTTGTTTCTTCTCTTCTAAGGATGCACATGGATTCCAACGATGATACAATCCTTTCTCTTCATTTCAAAGGTATTGCATCCTCAAGTGCTTTTACGAAATTGAATCTTTTCAATTTATCCTTTTAATTTGTTTTCAACATATTTAATCTTATTCAATTATTCTTTTAGAAGTTCTAAACTTACTTTATTTCAACTCTTTCATTTCTTTTAGTTAGATGATTTTCATTTTAAAGTTTTTAAATTAGTTAGATAATAAAAAATTGGTATAATAACTTATTTAACTTTTTAATTTTATAAAAAATCATTTTAACTTTCTGTATAATTTTTTATCTCTTTTAACCCTCAAACTTACACTTTTTGTTAAAATACCTAAAATGGATAAAAAGTTAACAAGCTAACTTTGATGATTCAACTTCCACATGGATATCATGTTAGCAATTAATTTTTTAAATTAAATATTTTTTTCAAAAATATAGAAATTTATTAAAATTATTTAAAAATTTGTAAAAATATTAAAATTATACTTTTTAAATAATTTTTTTGTTTTTAAAAGATTATACACGTAAACTGCTATATAGATTAGCAAAGTTAATGTTTGTTATTTTTCCTTCTATTTTAAAGTGATTTGATAAAATATGCATGTTAAAGAGTTAAAAGAGGTGAAATTTTAAATGAGGGACTAAAATAACTTTTTTTTTATAAAGTTGAAAGGCAAATAAGTTATTATATCTAAAAATTATATAATTATAAATAAATACCTAAAAACATGTGTTAAAATATAGATTTTATTAAATATAAAAGGAAAACTATCAAATACTTCTTTTCTTAGAAACGAAGCTATACTTTTTAAGGCAGAAAAGATGAATCCGAAAAGATATTTGCAGAATACATGTAACTAAGCTAATGCATGCATGCACGTGCAAATGAATAACTTGGAGGATTCAAGTTCTGACACCCAAATGCATTAACTTACATCATCTTACTTTCATGGGTTTCTTTACGTATATAATATAAAAAAAACAAACTGAAATGGCATGTTTCAAAATTTATGTACCAAAATAGTATATTTAAACTGGTGGAGGGTAGTGCATAGGCGGCACCTAACAAAAATATGAGTCAAATACGACTCGTATATGGAAAAACCCGACTCAAAACCCGACACGCTGTCATAGATGGGACAACACAAGGGGTCACACCTATGGAAGAGGCAACACAGGCCTACGGTATCAGGTGATGGGACAGGTCATGGCTTCAGCCCGTGAGTTGTGTGTTTGGGGACCTTATAATGGTCTCCAATGCCCCACTTTTGGCCGGAAGAGAGAAAGTTTTTGAAGTAAAGAAGAGAAGAAGAAGAAGGAGAAGGAGAGGGCGGGAATGGAAGGGAAAAAGAAAGGGAAAAAGAGAAGCAGAATCGAGAGAGGGAAGCAGAAAGAGAAGGAAAAAAAATGAATAGAAAAGGAAAGGAGAGTTTGTTGTTTAGGGAAGATTAGGTGTTTAAGAAAAGGTAATTCTTTTTGTTATAAATTAATGTTAATTAATTTTTTTGTTGTTATTATTGTTGATTTAATTCGGATTTAATTTTTAATTTTATTTTTGTAAGGTACTATTTGGTTAAAAAGAGTTATTAAGGTATGTTTGTATTTGTTTTATATTTTCATTCATTCATAATTTATTTTTAATGTTTATTGAAGTAAAAAACCTATTTATGTTATGCACAAAGAATGTTTTATTTTTATGTAATTTATTTGTTATTTGTGTTTTAGGTTGATTAGATATATTTCTTATGTAATTTATTTGTACGTTATTTTAATTATTTTAATATAAATTTTTTTGTAGGTAAAATATGAAACCATTGATATGGAATTTGTGAATGGGACCATTGAGTTGGAATTTATGAGATAAATTAGGAATTAGTTTATATGTTCTAATTTTTAAGATTTTATAATTGAGAATAAGAGTTTATGTTTTTAAATTTTGTTTTATGTTTTCTACAAATATTATAAATGAAATTTCTTTTGAATCCTTCTATGCAAAAAAAAAAATTATATTTTTGACAATAATTAAGTTGGCATGTTGTTATATATATTATATTTTAAACCAATACATTTTACCTATTATTATTTTAAAATAATAATAAAAATATTCGTATTTATTATGTTGAGATAGTTTATGTTATGTTTTTGTTATATTTTTATTGGCATGCTATTTTTATTATTTTAATATAATTTTTTTTTACGTAGGTAAAAGATTAAACCATTGAGATGGAATTTGTGAATGGGACCATTGAGTTGGAGTTTGAGTTGGAATTTATAAGATATATTTATTTTGTTAATGTAGTATGGCAAAAATATGATGTGAACAAAACTGTTTGATATTTTTTGGTAATTAAAAGAAATATATAAAATTTAGGTATTTCGATAAATATTTAAAATGCATCAAAATTTGAAATGAATAACCAAAATTTATTTTAAAATTGCAGGTATCGCAATAGGTTCATTGATTAAGAACAATGGTCACATATCAAACACAATTGATAATATGGTACTATATTATTAGTTGTTAATCACGGGTTCCCTTAAAAAAAGTTCTACGTCATTTACAGAAATAAATTATGTTATTATAACTATTTTCTGTAATTTAATAGTGTCAGGTTTTGTACGGCGCATTAAGGGGTCAGATGAATGGTTTATGATATTCCCCCGATGAACAACTGATGTCATACTTGGAGTTAGTTGGATTTGAGTCAACAACATTGATCCAGACGTTTGATTTGCGGTACGACTTAATATCCGTATTGGTCGAGCGTTGGCACTTGGAAACCCGCACTTTTCATTTGCTGTGTGGGGAGTGCATTGTCGCTCTGGAGGATGTTGCATTACAACTTGGGCTCCCAATCGATGGAAGTGCCGTAAGGGGCATAGGTACGATAGCTGAGTTGCCTGCCCTTTGTTATAGCCTACTAGGAATCTTGCCCAACGATGCTAAGTCCAAATTTACGGGTTTGACATTTTCATGGTTGAAAGCCAATTTTGAACATTTATCAATTAATGCCACTGAGAAGGAGGTGATGTATGCAGCTCGAGCGTATATTATGCATATTATAAGGGGTGTACTGATGTCGGATGTGAACAAAAACAGGGTTCATTTGATGTATTTATCCCTATTAGCTGATTTCCAGAATGTTCGCTCGTATAGTTAGGGTTCCACAGTTCTGACTATGTTGTATTGTGAGCTTTATTGGATGACAAAGCCTAATGTCGCAGACATAGGTGGATGCCTTATATTGCTACAGTCATGGGCTCTTTATCGGATGGCATTCTTGGCATCGATTAGGCACCAAGCATACGTATTTCCACTAGTGAACAAGTGATAAAATTTAACTTGTTATAGCAATTAATTGACATTTTTTTAATAATACTATTCGAACATGTAATTCGTTTTCGTAGATGGAGTTTTTATCCAGGTATGGAGAGGTCGTACACTGTCCCGATATATCGTATGATGATTGAACAACATGTCGGGAAAGGGGTAAGATATTCTAATATTCATGACATGTAATTACTTTGTATATCTTACTCGAACCGTTTTAAATTTTAACCATGTTATTAATCGTGTAGTTTATCTAGATGTCGTATCAGAGACCAGAAATTGCAGTTGTTATACCCTCGTCTACCTACAGTCATTCTCACCTATGGTGCATTAACGCACCGATTATCAATTTCTAAACAGTCGAGTGGTATAACGGGGATCGAGTACTCCAGCAGTTTAACATCCCGAAATAGAGCCTAGTCGGAATAGTGATTTCGAGACCATAAATCTGACATTAAAATATTTATTTTATGATTATTATGAGATCTAGAATATGAGAATATGCATGTGTTAAAGTTTCATGAAGAAATTCTTTGAGTAAAATGTCAAATTGGAAATTAGGGACTAAATTGAATAAATTGCAAAACTTGGATTCTAGAAAAAATTTGTATGAAATTCTTTAGATTATTAATTAGAGGTCCTTAGAGAGTAATTTACCCAATTTCTAAGTTTTTGGACAAAAATGGGCTTGTATGGATGAAATTTTAAAGAAATGGCTTAAGGGCATTTTGGTCATTTGGCATTTTAATGAAATAAAATGGGAAAAATAAGCCAAAAATCATCTCATTTCTTTCATGTTGCTGCTGAAAATTTTGGGTTCTCATAGCTAGGGTTTTCAAGCTTTTCAAGCTCAATAGTAAGTGCTCCCAAGCCTCGTTTTTAATGTTCTTCGTATTTTTGAAATCCCGGTAACTTACTCTCTCTATTTCTACCCATATTTCATGCTAGGGTTCATGTTTAGAAATTTACCTATGCATGAGTTACTTGTATTTTGATGTTTTATGGAGGAATATGAAAGTTGAATGTGTGTTAAACATATTTTCCTAGGTGATTTTCATGAAAAAGCCCTAAAAGGACCTTTTTGCAAAAGGTGTAAAGTATGAGGTAGAAATGTGAAATAATGGAAAAATGTGGGTTGCCATAAGAGGGAAGAGTGTTCGGCTAGGCTTGGGTAAGGTAGAAATAGCATGCATTTCATTATACGAGCCTAGGGACTAAAACATAAAAATGTGAAAGGTTAGGGGCAAAATGATCATTTGGACCGGGGTGAAATTTAGACTTGAAAAGGTATAATGTGAGGTGTTAATAATTTATTTTATTGTTATAGACCCCGAGGTACAAATTTCGGAGGTTGATCGAGGAAAACGAAAAGTTTCGGAATAACCGAAACATGATTCTGAGACGAATACCAGGTAAGTTTGGATAACTTAAAGTAAACTCATAGTATGCTTAGTTGCATGATCTATGAATGTATGGTAATTGCATTTGATGATGGCATGAAAATCTACGAAAGACGTCCTTAATAATGACATGTTGATAAATGTCCCGGTTGAGGTTGAAAAGGGAATTTGATGGATAAACCATGGCTTACATGACTTGAGATCCTGCATGTGTTTCAGAAAGGATTTAGCCTAGACGGGTAATCCGTTGATCTCAAATATAAAAAGGATCTAGCCCGGATGGGTGTTCCTTGAGTGATCGAGCATGAAAATCTACGAAAGACGTCCTTAATAATGACATGTTGATAAATGTCCTGGTTGAGGTTGAAAAGGGAATTTGATGGATAAACCATGGCTTACATGACTTGAGATCCTGCATGTGTTTCAGAAAGGATTTAGCCTAGACGGGTAATCCGTTGATCTCAAATATAAAAAGGATCTAGCCCGGATGGGTGTTCCTTGAGTGATCGAGCCTCCCGAAGAATATGTGTGCATTTTGGATTTAGCCCGAACGGGTAATCTGATTAGGATCTGAATTTAGCCTAGACTGGTATTTCAAATCTGAGCTCATTAATGGTGTTTATCACTATAAGGGATTTAGCCTAGACTAGTAATCCCGACATCACCTTATGAGTTTAAATATGGGGGATTTAGCCTGGACTGGTAATCCCGCTGTAAGATGTGAGGTTCGCAGGAGTGCGTACATCAGATGATCGCTCTTATGACTTGACGGTAAATGGATAATCCATCGAGATTTCCATGAAACTCAAAAGGATTAACATAAGATATAAAAATGAAAATATTGGATGATGAGCTCATCTAAGACAAATTACATGGTGTATTATTATTGTGACTAACTTGTTGATTGAGTGCATGTGATAGGGAAACCATTTCATTCTTTTTGGTATATTTGCTAAATATGGTTGTATGCTAATTACTTGGTAAGTTTACTTTCTAGTTATTCGGGCTTACTAAGCATGTAAATGCTTACCCCTTTCTTTTCCCTGTCTTATAGAGCTCGAGGACTCGTAAAGATTGGAAGACGATTGGAGAATCAACACACTATCAATTAGTCTAGCTTTGGTATATAGATACTCTTATTTTGTTCAATGGCATGTATAGGGCTTTGGTTCATTTTGTGATATGTGTCATTTGCATTGCCCATATGAAAGCTTGTAAAAGTTTACATATCTTCTTGTATTTGACCATGAAAATTGACTTATTTTGAAGTAGGCTATGACCTACAAATCTATGCATGTTTATGTTTACATAGAGTGGCTTGCCCATAATTGGCAATGAGTTACAATAATGAGCCAATATTAAAGGTGTTAATGAGGTATGGAAAATCCTTAATACAAAGGAAATAACCTAGAATGTATAAAACTGATAATATGAGGTTTACATGAAATAAGGTTTATCAAGGATGTATGTAAGTATATAATCTAGCCTTATTATGTATTAAGGTAACCTATAAATGTGATTGGTTGATAGAGGGTGACCAAAGGTTTAGAAAACAACCTAACAAGGTCCATACGGGTAGACACACGGGCTTGTGTCTAGGCCGTGTGTGACACACAGATTGCCCCCAGGGGCGTGTGGTATGGCCATGCGTCCCCTACACCTAAATTTTAAGTCAGTCTCGAGCACGGGCTAGACACACGGGCGTGTGTCTTGGCCGTGTGCCCCTAAATGTATGCTGATGTCATAAACAGAGAGTTACTTAGGCTGAGGGCACGGGTGTGGCCCAAGCCACACGGGCGAGTGCGACCACACGGCCCAACCCACACGGGCGTGTGACTTACTAAAGCAAGGAAATTTAACAAGTTGCCCAAAGTTTATCGAATGTTCTCGATTTTGTCCTGAACCGCCCCGATGTATGTTTTAGTTCTCGAAGGCCTGTATAAGGGACGATATGCATGTGTTTGAAAATTTTTAATTTTGGGTGAAATTAGGTGACCCGATTTAGTGTGTTTATGAATGTGTAAGCCCGGTAATGCCTCGAACCCTGTCCTAGCGTTGGGTATGGGTGAGGGGTGTTACATTTAGTGGTATCAAGCTACGGCTTAGTCGATTCTAGGACTACCGTAGAAAGTATTGAGTATCGCAATACATGCCATTGTCGAACATTGATAGTGCGGCATCCCCTAACTTTTTAAATTGTTTTTGAATATAGTAAATGTCTTCCAATCAAGCTCAAGATGAGTCTGAGGGAGCAGAGAGCCATGCTCCAGCTTTCGTAAATGAACTGTAACTAGTAGTAGTAGAAGGCTTATGTCTGAAGGCCAGGAGGAGGCCAGAGCCACCTTCTTTGATATGATGGATGAATGGTTTGGGGATTATTTGAGGAATCACCTCAACATACCACGACCTCCCCCGCCCCCTAACCAACCTGATGAGGATTTGCCACAAGGTATGGCACCTGTAAGAATTGGTAAGGCCCCTGTAGATAAGCTTAGAATGTATGGGGTTGAGGAATTTAGAGCGAAGATTGATGATGATACTGAAAAAGCCGAGTTCTGGCTCGAGAATACTACTCGAGTGTTAGATGAATTATCGTGCACACCTGAAGAGTGCTTAAAGAATGCCACGTCTCTCTTGAAGGATACTGCATACCACTGGTGGAAGACTGTATCTTCTGTTATGCCAAAGGAAAAACATCACTTGGGAATTTTTCCAAGCAGAGTTTAAGAAGAAATACATCAGTCAAAGGTTCTTAGACTTGAAACGAAAGGAGTTCCTGGAACTCAAATAAGGAAATAAGATTGTAGCAGAATATGAAAGGGAGTTTGTAAGGCTAAGTCAGTATGCAACTGAATGGGTTCAAACCGAGTCAGAAATGTGTAAACGCTTCGAGGAAGGTTTGAATGAGGAAATCAAGTTGTTGATTGGGATTCTTGAAATGCGGGAGTTCGCCGCATTAGTTGATCGGGCTAAGAAAGCCGATGAGCTCAACAATGAAAGAAAGCAAGCAAAGAGAGAAGCTCGAGTTTCGGGCAAGTGGTCCAGCGATAAGACGCTCTCATTTTCCAAAAAAAAATTAAGGAGTCAACATGAACGCTCTACTTCATCGGTAGGGTATTCAGGTAGAGCGAGAGGCTCCAAACGGCGCAATTAGAACTTTTCCTCCCTGATGGTGACTAGTGTGGGGAGTGTAGATGACCAAAAGCCGAAGTGTAAGAGCCGTAACAAATTTCACTCTGGAGAGTGCCGAATGAAGAACGGTGCATGTTTCAGATGCGATTCTCTTGACCACTTCCTCAGGGACTACCCAGAGCGGAATGAAAAAAAGTGGAAGTAGACCCGAAGTCGAGTGCTCCCATTGTACGAGGTAGACCTCCTAGATATCCTAGAAGTGCTAGTGGAAGTCGAACTGCAGCTAAAGATGCTGTAAAATCAGAGGCTCGAGGCCTGGCAAGAACGTATCAATACGCATTCGAGAGGAAGCCCTGCTCCTGAAATTATTACGGGTACTTTTTCTCTTTTTAATACATGTGTTGTTGCTTTAATTGATCCGGGGTCGATGCATTCATACATTTGCATGAGATTGGTGTCTAGTATGAACATACCCATTAAACCTACAGAATTTATTATCAGAGTGTCGAATCCATTAGGCAAATCAGTCCTGATTGATAAAGTCTGTAAGAATGGTCAATGCTTTCCGGCTAACCTTATGTTGTTACCATTTGATGAGTTTGATGTAATACTTGGTATGGAATGGTTAGCCCTGTATGATGTAGTTGTCAACTGTGGTAGAAAGTATATTGATTTGAAATGCCCAGATGGTGAGATTTTGCAGGTTGATTCAAGAGAATTGGGTACACCACCGGTTGTAATCACAGTGATGGTTGCTCAGAGATATATGAGAAAAGGGTATGAAGCCTACCTTGCGGAATTGAAGATTGAGTCTATGCCAATAGTATGTGAAAATCCAGACGTGTTTCCAGAGAAATTACCCAGATTACCTCCTGAAAGAGAGATAGAGTTTGGTATTGAATTGGTGCCAGGAACAGCTCTCATTTCTATTGCTCCGTACAGGATGGCGCCAACCGAGCTGAAAGAATTAAAAGCACAGTTGCAAGAGCTGACGGATAAAGGTTTTGTAAGGCCGAGATTTTCACCTTGGGGTGCTCCCGTATTGTTTGTAAAGAAGAAAGACAGTTCATTGAGGCTATGTATAGATTATCGATAGTTGAACAAGGTAACTATCAAGAATAAGTATCCTTTGCCAAGGATCGATGACTTGTTCGACTAGTTGAGAGGAGCCACTGTGTTCTCTAAGATAGACTTGAGGTCCGACTACTATTAGTTACGAGTTAAGGAATCGGACGTGCCTAAGATAGCTTTCAGAACGAGGTATGGCCACTATGAATTCCTTGTCATGCCGTTTGGGTTAACGAATACACCGGCCGTATTAATGGGCCTAATGAATAGAATCTTTCAGCCATATTTGGTAAGTTCGTCATTGTGTTCATTGACGACATTTTGATTTATTCCAAAGATAAGACAGAGCATGCGAAACATCTGAGAACTGTGTTGCAGACCTTACAGGAAAAGCAACTGTTTGCTAAGTTTAACAAAAGTGAGTTTTGGCTCCAAGAAGTTGGGTTTTTGGGTCATATTGTTTCGGGTGAAGGCATCCGAGTTGATCCAAGTAAGATCTCTGCCATTATTGAATAGAAATCACCTAAAAATGTAACTGAGGTTAGAAGCTTTTTAGGTTTAGCCGATTACTATCGAAGATTTGTAAAAGGATTCTTTATGATAGCGACTCCAATGATGAGGTTGCTACAGAAAGATGTTAAGTTTGAATGGAGAGAAAAGTGTCAGCAGAGTTTCGAGAGGTTAAAGACATTGCTAACTGAAGCTTCTGTTTTAGTTTTACCTGAGCCGGGAAAAGATTTTGTGGTCTACAGTGATGCATCCGTAAATGGATTGGGTTGTGTACTTATGCAAGATAGCAAGGTGATAGCCTATGCTTCACGGCAATTGACGCCACACGAGAAGAACTATCTGACGCACAATCTAGAGCTTGCCGCCATTGTTTTTACCTTGAAAATTTGGAGGCATTATTTATATGGTGAGACTTGTCGTATATTTACCGACCACAAGAGTTTGAAGTATTTTATGACTCAAAAAGAATTGAATCTGAGACAGCGGAGATGGTTAGAATTAATTAAAGATTATGAGCTGATCATTGACTATCACCCGGGAAAGGAAAATGTGGTCGTTGATGCGTTAAGTAGAAAATCCTTGTTTGCACTGAGAGCCATGGACGCTCGATTGGCATTGCTTGATGATAGTTCAGTTTTGGCAGAGCTAGAAGCTAGGCCGACATTTCTGTAGGAAATTTATGATGCTCAAACTAATGACAAAGACTTATAAGCTAAAAGAATTCAATGTGAGTCGGGCATTAAATCAGACTTTTGGATCGGTCCTGATAGATGTTTGATGTTCAGAGATAGGGTTTGTGTACCTAAAGATGATAAGCTTATTCGGAAAATTTTGCAAGAATCACATGATAGCCGTTTATCTATTCATCCGGGAAGTACCAAGATGTACAATGATTTGAAGAAAAAGTACTGGTGGAACGGCATGAAAAGAGATATCTCTAAATTTGTATCGAAATACCTGATATGTCAACAAGGCAAAGCTGAACATCAAGTAGCTTCAGGGTTGTTACAGCCTATGATGGTCCTAGAATGGAAGTGGGACAGAGTTACTATGGATTTTGTGGCAGGATTGCCATTAACCCCGAGAAAGAAAGATGCTATATGGGTTGTGGTGGATAAGTTGACGAAGTCGACTCATTTCATTCCGGTAAGAATAGACTACTCTCTTGATAGATTGGCCGAATTGTATATATCTGAAATTATAAGATTACACAGGGTACCGCTGTCGATTATTTCAGACAGAGATCCGAGGTTAACTTCGAGGTTCTGGAAGAAGTTACAAGAAGCTTTGGGTATAAAATTTAGTTTTAATACGGCTTTTCACCCTCAGACCGATGGTTAGTCTGAGCGGATGATTCAGATTCTTAAGGATATGTTGTGATGTTGCATCCTCGAATTTCAGGGTAGCTGGGAAAAATACTTGCCATTGGTAGAATTTGCCTACAACAACAGTTTTCAAAAAAGTTTGAAGATGACACCTTATGAGGCCTTGTATGGCAGAAAGTGCCGAACTCAGTTGTACTGGGTAGAACTCAAGGAAAGTCAGATTCACGGAGTTGATCTGATCAAGGAAACTGAAAAAAAAGTTAAAGTGATACGAGATTGTTTAAAAGAGGCATCAAATAGGCAAAAGTCATATGATGATTTGAAAAGTAAAGAAATCAAGTTCCAAGTTAGAGTTAGAGTATTCTTGAAAGTATCTCCATGGAAAAACGTATTGAGGTTTGGTTGGAAAGGTAAACTAGTCCGCGATTTTTTGGACCGTATGAAATCACTGAAAGAGTTGGACCATTAGCCTATCGTTAGGCATTGCCACCCGAATTGGAAAAGATTCAAGACGTGTTCCATGTATCTATGTTAAGACGATATCGATTAGACCCTTCTCATGTGATTTCACTGACTGAGATTGAAATTCGACCTGACATGACTTATGGCGAGGAACCGGTCAAGATTTTGGCTCGTGAGATTAAACAGTTGAGAAATAAAGACGTGGCTTTGGTAAAGGTTTTATGGCATCGACATGGTTTGGAAGAGGCTACATGGGAGTCGAAAGAAATCATGAGAAGCCAATATCCGAACTTGTTTACTGGTAAGACTTTTGAGGACAAAAGTCCCTAAGGAGGGAGAAATATAACATCCCGAAATAGAGCCTAGTAAGAATAGTGTGTCGAGACCACAAATCTGACATTAAAATATTTATTTTATGATTATTATGAGATCTAGAATATGAGAATATGCATGTGTTAAATTTTCATAAAGAAATTCTTTGAGTAAAGTGTCTAATTGGAAATTAGGGACTAAATTGAATAAATTGCAAAAATTGTATTCTAGAAGCAATTTGTATGAAATTGCTTTAGATGATTAATTAGAGGTCCTTAGAGAGTAATTTACCCAATTTCTAAATTTTTGGACAAAAATAGGCTTGTATGGATGAAATTTTAAAGAAAGGGCCTAAGGGCATTTTGGTTATTTGGCTTTTTAATGAAATAAAATGGGGAAAATAAGCCAAAAATCAGCTCATTTCTTTCATGTTGCTGCCGAAAATTTGGGTATCTCCATAGCTAGGGTTTTTAAGCTTTTCAAGCTCAATAGTAAATGCTCCCAAGCACCGTTTTTAATATTCTTCGTATTTTTGAAATCTCGGTAGCTTACTCTCTCTATTTCTACCCATATTTCATGCTAGGGTTCATGTTTAGAAATTTACCCATGCATGAGTTACTTGTATTTTGATGTTTTATGGAGGAATATGAAAGTTGGATGTGTGTTAAACATCTTTTCCTAGGTGATTTTCATGAAAAACCCCTAAAAGGACCTTTTTGCAAAAGGTGTAAAGTATGTGGTAGAAAGGTGAAATAACGGAAAAATGTGGGCTGCCATAAGAGGGAAAAGTGTTCGGCTAGGCTTGGGTAAGGTAGAAATAGCATGCATTTCATTATACGAGCCTAGGGACTAAAACGTAAAAATATGAAAGGTTAGGGGCAAAACAATCATTTGGGCGAGGGTGAAATTTAGACTTGAAAAGGTATAATGTGAGGTGTTAATAATTTATTTTATTGTTATAAACCCCGAGGAACAAATTTTGGAGGTTGGTCGAGGAAAATGAAAAGTTTTAGAATAACCGAAACACTACTTCGAGACGAATACCAGGTAAGTTCGGATAACTTAAAGTAAACTCATAGCATGCTCAATTGTATGATCTATGAATGTATGGTAATTGCATTTTATGATGATGATATGAAAATCTATGAAATACATCCTTAATAATGTCATGTTGATAAATGTCCCGGTTGAGGTTGAAAAGGGAATCTGATGGATAAACCATGGCTTACATGACTTGAGATCCTGCACTGTTGTAGAAAGGATTTAGCCCGGATGGGTAATTTGTTGATATCAAATATAAAAAGGATCTAGCCCGGACGGGTGTTCCTTGAGTGATCGAGCCTCCTGAAGAATATGTGTGCATTTTGGATTTAGCCTGGACGGGTAATCCGATTAGGGTCTGAATTTAGCTTGGACTGGTATTTCAGATCCCAGCTCATTAAGGGTGTTTGTCGCTATAAGGGATTTAGCCTAGATTGGTAATCCCAACATCACCTTATAAGTTTAAATACGGGGGATTTAGCCTGGACTGGTAATCCCGCCATAAGATGTGAGGTCTACAAGAGTGCGTACATCAGATGATCGCTCTTATGACTTGACGGTAAATGGATAATCCATCAAGATTTCCATGAAACTCAACGGGATGAACATGAGATATAAAAATGAAAATATTGGATGATGAGCTCATCTAAGACAAATTATATGGTGTATTAGTATAGGGACTAATTTGTTCATTGAGTGCATGTGATAGGGAAAGCATTTCATTCTTGTTGGTATGTTTGCTAAATATGGTTTTATGCTAATTACTTGGTAAGTTTACTTTCCAATTATTCGGGCTTACTAAGCATGTAAATGTTTACCCCTTTCTTTTCCCTGTCTTATAGAGCTCGAGGACTCTTAAAGATTGGAAGACGGTTGGAGAATCAACACACTATCAATTAGTCCAGCTTTGGTATATAGATCCTCTTATTTTGTTCAATGGCATGTATAGGGCTTTGGTTCATTTTGTGATATGTGTCATTTGAATTGCCCATTTGAAAGCTTGTAAAAGTTTGCATATCTTCTTGTATTTGACCATGGAAATTGACTTATTTTGAAGTAGGCTATGACCTACAAAACTATGCATGTTTATGTTTACATAGAGTGGCTTGCCCATAATTGGCAATGAGTTACAATAATGAGCCAATCTTAAAGGTGTTAATGAGGCATGGAAAATCCATAATACAAAGGAAATAACCTAGAATGTATAAAACTGATGATATGAGGTTTACATGAAATAAGGTTTATCAAGGATGTATGTAAGTATATAATCTAGCCTTATTATGTATTAAGGTAACCTATAAGTGTGATTGGTTGATAGAGGGTGACCAAAGGTTTAGAAAACAGCCTAACAAGGTCCACACAGGTAGACACACGGGCGTGTGTCTAGGCCGTGTGTGACACACGGATTGCCTCTAGGGGCGTGTGGTATGGCCATGCGTCCCCTGCACTTAAATTTTAAGTCAGTGTCAAACACGAGCTAGACATACGGGCGTGTGTCTTGGCCGTGTGCCCCTAAATGTATGCTGACATCATAAACAGAGAGTTACATGGGTTGAGGGCACGGGCGTAACGCAAGCCACACCGGCATGTGCGACCACACGACCCCACCCACACGGGCGTGTGACTTACTAAAGCAAGGAAATTTAACAAGTTGCCCAAAGTTTGTCGAATGTTCTCGGTTTTGTCCCGAACCGCCCTGATGTATGTTTTAGGTCTCGAAGGCCTGTATAAGGGATGATATGCATGTGTTTGAAAAGTTTTAATTTTGGGTGAAATTAGGTGACTCGTTTTAGTGTGTTTATGAATGTGTAAGCGTGGTAATGCCTCGAACCTTGTCCCAGCGTTGGGTACGGGTGAGGGGTGTTACATTTAGTGGTATCAAGCTACGGTTTAGTCGATTATAGGACTACCGTAGAAAGTATTAAGTATCGCAATACATGCCATTATTCGAACATCGATAGTGCGACATCTCCTAACTGTTTAAATTGTTTTTGAATATAGTAAATGTCTTCCAATCAAGCTCAAGATGAGTCCGAGGGAGCCGAGAGCCATGCTCCAGCTTTCGTAAAGGAACTGTAACTAGTAGTAGTAGAAGGCTTATGTCTAAAGGCCGGGAGGAGGCCAGAGCCGCCTTCTTTGATATGATGGATGAATGGTTTGGGAATTATTTGAGGAATCGCCTCAAAATACCACGACCTCCCCCGCCCCCTAACCAACCTGATGAGGATTTGCCACAAGGTATGGCACCTGTAAGAATTGGTAAGGCCCCTGTAGATAAGCTTAGAATGTATGGGGTTGAGGAATGTAGAGCGAAGATTGATGATGATGCTGAAAAAGCCGAGTTCTGGCTCGAGAATACTACTCGAGTGTTAGATGAATTATCATACACACCTGAGGAGTGCTTAAAGTGTGCCGTGTCTCTCCTGAAGGATACTGCATACCACTGGTGGAAGACTGTATCTTCTGTTATGCCAAAGGAAAATTATCACTTGGGAAATTTTCCAAGCAGAGTTTAAGAAGAAATACATCAGTCAAAGGTTCTTAGACTCGAAACGAAAGGAGTTCCTGGAACTCAAATAAGGAAATAAGATTGTAGCAGAATATGAAAGGGAGTTTGTAAGGCTAAGTCAGTATGCAACTGAATGGGTTCAAACCGAGTTAGAAATGTGTAAACGCTTCGAGGAAGGTTTGAATGAGGAAATCAAGTTGTTGATTGGGATTCTTGAAATGCGGGAGTTCGCCGCATTAGTTGATCGGGCTAAGAAAGCTGATGAGCTCAACAATGAAAGAAAGTAAGCAAAGAGATAAGCTCGAGTTTCGGGCAAGTGGTCCAGCGATAAGACACTCTCGTTTTCCACAAAAAAATTAAGGAGTCAACAAGAACGCTCTACTTTATCGGTAGGGTAGTCAGGTAGAGCAGAGGCTCCAAACGGTGCAATTAGAACTTTTCCTCCCTGATGGTGACTAGTGTGGGGAGTGTAGATGACCAAAAGCTGAAGTGTAAGAGCCGTAACAAATTTCACTCTGGAGAGTGCCGAATGAAGAGCGGTGCATGTTTCAGATGCGATTCTCTTGACCACTTCCTCAGGGACTGCCCAGAGCGGAATAAAAAAGAAGTAGAAGTAGACTCGAAGTTGAGTGCTCCCATTGCACGAGGTAGACCTCCTAGATATCCTGGAAATGCTAGTGGCAGTCGAGCTGCGGCTAAAGATGCTGCAAAATCAGAGGCTCGAGCCATTGCAAGAATGTATGCAATACGCATTCGAGAGGAAGCCCTGCTCCTGAAATTATTACGGGTACTTTTTCTCTTTTTAATACATGTGTTGTTGCTTTAATTGATCCGGGGTCGATGCATTCATACATTTGCATGAGATTGGTGTCTAGTATGAACATACCCATTAAACCTACAGACTTTATTATCAGAGTGTCGAATCCATTAGGCAAATCAGTCCTGATTGATAATTTCTGTAAAAATTGTCCTTTGACGATTCATGGTCAATGCTTTCTGGCTAACCTTATGTTGTTACCATTTGATGAGTTTGATGTAATACTTGGTATGGATTGGTTAACCCTGCATGATGTAGTTGTCAACTGTGGTAGAAAGTATATTGATTTGAAATGCCCAGATGGTGAGATTTTGCAGGTTGATTCAAGAGAATTGGGTACGCCACCGGTTGTAATCACAGTGATGGTTGCTTAGAGATATATGAGAAAAAGGTATGAAGCCTACCTTGCTTTTGTATTGAACACTAAAGAAACGGAGTTGAAGATTGAGTCTGTGCCAATAGTATGTGAAAATCCAAACGTGTTTCCAGAGGAATTACCTGGATTACCTCCTGAAAGAGAGATAGAGTTTGGTATTGAATTGGTGCCAGGAATAGCTCCCATTTCTATTGCTCCGTACAGGATGGCGCCAACTGAGCTGAAAGAATTAAAAGCACAGTTGGAAGAGCTGATGGATAAAGGTTTTGCAAGGCTGATATTTTCACCTTGGGTTGCTCCCGTATTGTTTCTAAAGAAGAAAGACGGTTCATTGAGGCTATGTATAGATTATCGATAGTTGAACAAGGTAACTATCAAGAATAAGTATCCTTTGCCAAGGATCGATGACTTGTTCGACTAGTTGAGAGGAGCCACTGTGTTCTCTAAGATAGACTTGAGGTCCGACTACTATTAGTTGCGAGTTAAGGAATCGGACGTGCCTAAGATAGCTTTCAGAACGAGGTATGGCCACTATGAATTCCTTGTCATACCGTTTGGGTTAACAAATGCACCGGCCGTATTAATAGACCTAATGAATAGAATCTTTCAGCCATATTTGGTAAGTTCGTCGTTGTGTTCATTGAGGATATTTTGATTTATTCCAAAGATAAGACAGAGCATGCGAAACATCTGAGAACTGTGTTGCAGACCTTACAAGAAAAACAACTATTTGCTAAGTTTAACAAAAGTGAGTTTTGGCTCCAAGAAGTTGGGTTTTTGGGTCATATTGTTTCGGGTGAAGGTATCCGAGTTGATCCAAGTAAGATCTCTGCCATTATTGAATAGAAATCACCTAAAAATGTAACCGAGGTTAGAAGCTTTTTGGGTTTAGCCGATTACTACCGAAGATTTGTAAAAGGATTCTCCATGATAGCGACTCCAATGATGAGGTTGCTACAGAAAGATGTTAAGTTTGAATGGAGAGAAAAGTGTCAACAGAGTTTCGAGAGGTTCAAGACATTGCTGACTAAAGCTTCTGTTTTAGTTTTACCTGAGCCGGGAAAAGATTTTGTGGTCTACAGTGATGCATCCTTAAATGGATTGGGTTGTGTACTTATGCAAGATGGCAAGGTGATAGCCTATGCTTCATGGCAGTTGAAGCCACACGAGAAGAACTATCCGACGCACAATCTAGAGCTTGCCGCCATTGTTTTTACCTTGAAAATTTGGAGGCATTATTTTTATGGTGAGACTTGTCGTATATTTACCGACCACAAGAGTTTGAAGTATTTGATGACTAAAAAAGAATTGAATCTGAGACAGCGGAGATGGTTAGAATTAATTAAAGATTATGAGCTGATCATTGACTATTACTCGGGAAAGGCAAATATGGTCGTCGATGCATTAAGCAGAAAATCCTTGTTTGCACTGAGAGCCATGGACACTCGATTGGCGTTGCTTGATGATGGTTCAGTTTTGGCAGAGCTAGAAGCTAGGCCGGCATTTCTGCAGGAAATTTATGATGCTCAAACTAATGACAAAGACTTATAAGCTAAAAGAATTCAATGTGAGTCGGGTATTAAATCAGATTTTTGGATCGGTCCTGATAGATTTTGATGTTCAGAGATAGGGTTTGTGTACCCAAAGATGATAAGCTTATTCGAAAAATTTTGCAAGAAACACATGATAGCCATTTGTCTATTCATCCGGGAAGTACCAAGATGTACAATGATTTGAAGAAAAAGTACTGATAGAACGTCATGAAAAGAGATATCTCTAAATTTGTATTGAAATTCCTGATATGTCAGCAAGGCAAAGCTAAACATCAAGTACCTTCAGGGTTGTTACAGCCTGTGATGGTCCCCGAATGGAAGTGGGACAGGGTTACTACAGATTTTGTGGCAGGATTGCCATTAACCCCGAGAAAGAATGATGCTATATGGGTTGTGGTGGATAAGTTGACGAAGTCGACTCATTTCATTCCGGTAAGAATAGACTACTCTCTTGATAGATTGGCCGACTTGTATATATCTGAAATTATAAGATTACACGGGGTACCGCTGTCGATTATTTCAGACAGAGATCCGAGGTTCACTTCGAGGTTCTGGAAGAAGTTACAAGAAGCTTTGGGTATAAAATATAGTTTTAGTACAGCTTTTCACCCTCAGACCAATGGTCAGTCTGAGCGGATGATTCAGATTCTTAAGGATATGTTGTGATGTTGCATCCTCGAATTTCAGGGTAGCTGGGAAAAATACTTGCCATTGGTAGAATTTGCCTACAACAACAGTTTTCAAACAAGTTTGAAGATGACACCTTATGAGGCCTTGTATGGTAGAAAATGCCGAACTCCGTTGTACTGGGTAGAACTCAAGGAAATTCAGATTCACGGAGTTGATCTGATCAAGGAAACTGAAAAAAAAGTTAAAGTGATACGAGATTGTTTAAAAAAGGCATCGGATAGGCAAAAGTCATATGATGATTTGAAAAGTAAAGAAATCGAGTTCCAAGTTAGAGTTAGAGTATTCTTCAAAGTATCTCCATGGAAAAATGTATTGAGGTTTGGTCGGAAAGGTAAACTAGTCCGTGATTTATTGGACCGTATGAGATCACCGAAAGAGTTGGACCATTAGCCTATCGTTAGGCATTGCCACCCGAATTGGAAAAGATTCAAGACGTGTTCCATGTATCTATGTTAAGACGATATCGATTAGACCCCTCTCATGTGATTTCACTGACTGAGATTGAAATTCGACCTGACATGACTTATGGCGAGGAACCGGTCAAGATTTTGGCTCGTGAGATTAAACAGTTGAGAAATAAAGACGTGGCTTTGGTAAAGGTTTTATGGCATCGACATGGTGTGGAAGAGGCTACATGAGAGTCGAAAGAAACCATAAGAAGCCAATAGCCGAACCTGTTTACTGATAAGACTTTCGAGGAGAAAAGTCCCTAAGGAGGGAGAAATGTAACATCCCGAAATAGAGCCTAGTCAGAATAGTGGTTTTGGGACCACAAATCTGACATTAAAATATTTATTTTATGATTATTATGAGATCTAGAATATGAGGATATGCATGTGTTAAATTTTCATAAAGAAATTCATTGAATAAAGTGTCTAATTGGAAATTAGGGACTAAATTGAATAAATTGCAAAAAATTGTATTCTAGAAGCAATTTGTATGAAATTGCTTTCGATGATTAATTAGAGGTCCTTAGAGAGTAATTTACCCAATTTCTAAATTTTTGGACAAAAATAGGCTTGTATGGATGAAATTTTAAAGAAAGGGCCTAAGGGCATTTCGGTCATTTGGCTTTTTAATGAAATAAAATGGGGAAAATAAGCCAAAAATCAGCTCATTTCTTTCATGTTGCTGCTGAAAATTTGGGTATCTCCATAGCTAGGGTTTTTAAGCTTTTCAAGATCAATAGTAAATGCTCTCAAGCCCCGTTTTTAATATTCTTCGTATTTTTGAAATCCCAGTAGCTTACTCTCTCTATTTCTACCCATATTTCATGCTAGGGTTCATGTTTAGAAATTTACCCATGCATGAGTTACTTGTATTTTGATGTTTTATGGAGGAATATGAAAGTTGAATGTGTGTTAAACATCTTTTCCTAGGTGATTTTCATGAAAAACCCCTAAAAGGACCTTTTTGCAAAAGGTGTAAAGTATGTGGTAGAAAGGTGAAATAACAGAAAAATGTGGGCTGCCATAAGAGGGAAAAGTGTTCGGCTAGGCTTGGGTAAGGTAGAAATAGCATGCATTTCATTATACGAGCCTAGGAACTAAAACATAAAAATATGAAAGGTTAGGGGCAAAACAATCATTTGGACGGGGGTGAAATTTAGACTTGAAAAGGTATAATGTGAGGTGTTAATAATTTATTTTATTGTTATAAACCCCGAGGAACAAATTTCGGAGGTTGGTCGAGGAAAACGAAAAGTTTTAGAACAACCGAAACACGACTTCGATATGAATACTAGGTAAGTTCGGATAACTTAAAGTAAACTCATAACATGCTTAATTGTATGATCTATGAATGTATGGTAATTGCATTTGATGATGATGGCATGAAAATCTATGAAATACATCCTTAATAATGACATGTTGATAAATGTCCCGGTTGAGGTTGAAAAGGGAATCTGATGGATAAACCATGGCTTACATGACTTGAGATCCTGCATTGTTGCAGAAAAGATTTAGCCCGGACGGGTAATTCGTTGATATCAAATATAAAAAGGATCTAGCTCGGACGGGTGTTCCTTGAGTGATCGAGCCTCCCGAAGAATATGTGTGCATTTTGGATTTAGCCTAGACGGGTAATCCGATTAGGGTCTGAATTTAGCTTGGACTGGTATTTCAGATTCGAGCTCATTAAGGGTGTTTGTCGCTATAAGGGATTTAGCCTAGGCTGGTAATCCCGACATCACCTTGTGAGTTTAAATACGGGGGATTTAGCCTGGATTGGTAATCCCACCGTAAGATGTGAGGTCTGTAAGAGTGTGTACATCAGATGATCGCTCTTATGACTTGATGGTAAATGGATAATCCATCGAGATTTCCATGAAACTCAACGGGATTAACATGAGATATAAAAATGAAAATATTGGATGATGAGCTCATCTAAGACAAATTATATGGTGTATTATTATTGGGACTAACTTGTTCATTTAGTGCATGTGATAGGGAAACCATTTCATTTTTGTTGGTATATTTGCTAAATATGGTTTTATGCTAATTACTTGGTAAGTTTACTTTCCAATTATTCGGGCTTACTAAGCATGTAAATGTTTACCCCTTTCTTTTCCCTATCTTATAGAGCTCGAGAACTCGTAACGATTGGAAGACGGTTGGAGAATCAACACACTATCAATTAGTCCAGCTTTGGTATATAGATACTCTTATTTTGTTCAATGGCATGTATAGAGCTTTGGTTCATTTTGTGATATGTGTCATTTGAATTGCCTATATGAAAGCTTGTAAAAGTTTACATATCTTCTTGTATTTGGCCATCGAAATTGACTTATTTTGAAGTAAGCTATGACCTACAAATCTCTACATGTTTATGTTTACATGGAGTGGCTTGCCCATATTTGGCAATGAGTTACAATAATGAGCCAATCTTAAAGGCGTTAATGAGGCATGGAAAATCCTTAATACAAAGGAAATAACCTAGCATGTATAAAACTGATGATATGAGGTTTACATGCAATGAGGTTTATCAAGGATGTATGTAAGTATATTATCTGGCCTTATTATGTATTAAGGTAACCTATAAGTGTGATTGGTTGATATAGGGTGACCAAAGGCTTAGAAAACAGCCGAACAAGGTCCACACGGGTAGACACACGAGTGTGTGTCTAGGGCGTGTGTGACACACGGATTGCCCCCAGGGGCGTGTAGTTGTCAATGTCGAGCACAGGTTAGATACACGGGCGTGTGTCTTGGCTGTGTGTCCCTAAATGTATGTTGATGTCATAAATAGAGAGTTACATGAGCTGAGGGCACGGGCGTGTCCCAAGCCACACGAGCGTGTGTGTCCACACGGCCCCACCTACACGGGCGTGTGACTCACTAAAGCAAGGAAATTTAACAAGTTGCGCAAAGTTTATCAAATGTTCTCAGTTTTGTCCCGAACTGCCCCCATGTATATTTTAGGTCTCGAAGGCCTGTATAAAGGACGATATGCATGTGTTTGAAAAGTTTTAATTTTGGGTGAAATTAGGTGACCCGATTTAGTGTGTTTGTGAATGTTTAAGCCCGGTAACACGTCAAACCTTGTCCCGGCGTTGGGTACGGGTGAGGGATGTTACAGGCAGTTTTTGCATCCAGTATATCCGGCTTTACCAATGCAGTTGAGGAAGATTCACGGGATTAACAAGAGAGGAAAACATGGAAATAATTGGGAGGTTGTGCACCAAAAATATATTGCAGTGTGGGATAATCGGATGACGCGACGACCTCAGATAGATATTTCTTCTGATTTGCAACCATCCTTAGAGTACATACAATGGTACTCTATACTGAAAAACAATATTTACTTGGTGGGCAATCGACTATAGTCCCCCGGGCACATGCATCGACTTGTGGTATACGAGCTAGTGCCTGATATAGAGGCCGAGCCAGAGCCAGAACTAGAGCTCGAGCCCAAGCCCAAGCGGTTCCATACACATTCCACTGATAGTTCTTATCATCCAGAGTTACGGGTCAATGACTATTTCCCGGGCTCGTCAGGAGACGGATATCATTCAGGGTTTAATATCTTTAGTTTAGTATCACCGTAGTACAACACTCCTCCCGGCTCGTATCCACTGTATTTCTCCACTCCTGGGTTGTATCCACCGCAATACAGCACTCCTCCCGGCTCAAGTTCATCGATGGCATTCGGGGCATATGATTTTTCTTCCATGTTTCACACACTCCCACCTGTGACTGAAGAGGATGTTGATCTCTGCGATCACTCACAATGTGAACATCGACCCCTGCAATAATATACCCCTAGGACCACACCATCAAACCTTCAATTTTAGGGGTTTCTTGCAATTTAAATATTTCAAAGTTTCTACTTTTTTATTCTAAAAAAATATAAATCAAGAAAAAGACAATCTTTGTATTTATTTAATTAGATTAATTGCAACATTAAAAATTGGAACAAACTTTGTGGTCATAAATTAGATTAATAGCAACATTACAACATTACAACATTAAAACTTGGAACAAACTTTGTAATATAAATTAGGTACACTGGATTACATAAGCTTAATTCCTACCCGATCATGACAATTGTCTAATATGGTAGTTTCGCTGTGGGCATTTACTCCGATTATGACCAGCTAATCTGCATAATCCACAACGCTTACTGTCGGATTTCTCCCTAATGTCCATTTCATTATGGATTTTGGATGATTGCGGACGACTTTTCGGATTCCTATGCAACCCATTCTCTGGGACAAGTTCGAAAGTCATCAGAGGCACCTCTCATGTTGACAGGTTAGGCAAGACGGGGAACTCATTCTCCCAGACATGCAACGTGCGCTTGAAGGTGTACACATCATCAAAAAATTGTTCAACATTGAGCGAGACTTTAGCATACGCTGCCATGACATGCGCACATGGATAATGAAGTGTTTGGAACATCCTGTAATTGCATTGTCTATTTTGGAGATCAACTTCATAGGACCTAGGTGGTATACTGGGTTAACGACCGATGGTCTCTGTAATTCAAAACGTTTCAGGACATCGTGAATATACTTCTACATTCATCAACCTCACCATTCGATGATTTGCAACCATTGCATCCTTGATATCTCCGAAAAACACGTGTTCTGCCTCTATCTGGTTAACTTGTTTCTGACCCACCATTCTTGGCATCAAGTTAGTCAACCTATAGAATGTAACTGAGAAGACAGATGAAATTGGAAGATTTTGTGTTTTGACCATAACGAAAACCCTCATCAAAACTTTGAGCCCATTGCCACGACTCTATGGTACCCAACCACTATCTGAAAGATGTGTTCATTTAACCCTCCATGTCACTCTCAAGTCGAGTCATTCTTTGGTGGAAAATGTGTGGCTCTAGCTCGTGCATTGTATATGTATTAAGAAAATATAAGTTACAATATTGCCCTAAAACATTAAAACTCTGTACAATTGCTCCATTACCATCTTTTTAACTATCCATACCTTTCGGTATGATACTTGATACTGGAATCATGCCTGCATTTCAGCAATCAGTACCGAAACTTTAATGGTCAACGTACAGATAGTTTTGGAATCAAGTTTTTGATGATCTTCTATTATACATGTTTATATGCATGTGTGAGGCCCAACAAATTTTCATATCTCCCACATCTACGAGTTATGAATAACTGCAGCTCGTACCGGCCAATTGCAGCCTTCCATTGACTTTCAACACTCCCTAATATATAATGTAAATTTAGACACTGCGACAAGTCCACTAATATATTCATGCCATACAGCTTAATAGAAAATACGACTCTTCCATACTTTCGAATCTCTAGCCTATGAACAACACCTCAGGATCAGAATTTATGGCCAGCCAGTGAGCAGGTAGTATTTCAGAGTACTTTGGGAACTCGACTACATGCACCGCGTCGAGGTCTATGAGCAAACATATGTGGCCCAGGATTATTGTGTATCATAATACGTCGAATTTGGTTCTCGAATAAAGACAAGTTAATGTTTCCATCGTCATTCATATCTTTGTTGTCAATATCATTAGGGACCCCATCCACATCAGGATCACTATCACTATCGACATCTTGATCACAAGGATCACTACTATCGTATCCATCATCACCAACCACATTAATATCAGGTGCAACATTAATATCGATATCGATCCCACGTATAGTTGATTCACTATCAACATACGGTATTGAAGCCACCATACACGGTTCTTGAGCTTTATGTTCTTCACTAGATGCAGTGAGATCTTCAGTTGGCTCCACATCAGCTAACTGAGGAAAAAACTGAATCAGTGCATTTTGATCACTCCAATTCCCACAATAAAGAGCTATCATTGTCTCCATGTCTTCATCGTCTACAAGTTCCATTTCAGTGAATTTGATGGGATCTATCAAAACTGGAAACTTGTAGAAAAGTTTCGAGATCCTTCTCCCACAACGTCTAACAATTTTTGCGCTAATCATTTTCTTCATATCATCAAACGAGACATTTCTATTAAATCTCATTGCTATTTGTTACTGACATTCAAATATACATCCAACGGTTATTGTTAAGATGATTCTATCAAAAAAAACTTATACAAAAACCGATTATCCATCTTCAATACTTAATTTGTTAAAAATAAACAAAAATTCTCAAAACAATTTCAAACAACATAAAAATACTTACATAAAAAATTAATAAATGAAAAAGATTATTTCTAACAATATAAAATTTATTGTCATTTCTAACAATATCTATGATGAAATATTTTCAAGATTTATCTATTTTTTCTATTGTTATCACTAACTAACAATTACTTTATAATAGTTACTAACATAAAACTTTCAAATATATTAAAAATTTTAAAACATAACATTCACAATAAACACATAATTAATCTAAACACAAAACTTACTAACAAATCAAAATAAACAAAATAAATTAAAAAACATAAAAATAACACTAAATAAACTATATAATACTAACAAAATAATTTTTATTATCATAATTTATTCTATTTGAAAATAACCATAAAAATACAAATACCTTTTCTTTCTTTCTTCTCTTCTCCCTCTCTTATTCTGCTATTTTTTTAATTGATACTTAAAATTGAGCTGGATGGGGGAGCGCCAGGGGGGAAGCTTGTAACACCCCTTACCCGAGACCGTCGCCGAAGTCGAGCACGAGGCGTTACCTGACTTAACTTACTAATTCGGGGCATAAAAATTGCTTTTAAAATTAATTTATTTACATTCATTCAATTTGTCACTAAAAAGGGCCCTCGAGACCCTAAAACATGCAATTGAAATGGTTCGGGACGAAACCGGGAACATTAAAAATTTTTCGAATACTTAGACAAATCAAAACAATTTATTTCATTATACCTTATAAAACCGTCCACCTGCGTCATAGTCACTAAATAAATCATAACTCGAGTCACAAAACTAAAAATTTAAATTCGTTAATTTTCCCTGAAACTAGACTCATATATCTTCTTACTAATTGTTTTCTAGAATTTTTGGTCTAGCCAATTAGTACATTTTATTAGTTAAAGTTTCCCCTATTGCATTGTTCGACCACTCTAACCTCTCCTCACTATGAATCAATTTTCTCCCTATACAGAATTCAAATAACCATGTCGTTTGTTTCAATTGAAAGTATATTCACTAAGGAATCTAGAAATATAAACTATAACTCCTAATTCTTTTTGTAAAATTTTTAGTGAATTTATAAAGTCAGAATAGGGGATTCAAAAATTACTCTAACCCTGTCTCACTAAAATTTAAATATCTCTTAATATACATTTCATTTTCTTACTTTGTTTCTTTCATATGAAACTAGACTCAATAAGCTTTAATTCTATATCTCATTCATCACTTAATTCAATTTATACTATTCTTGGTGATTTTTCAAGATCACCTCACTATTGCTATTCAATACTGTTTTACTGGTAATTTCACTTTTTCATGATTTCTTTGTATTAACTACCATTTAGGCATATATAACCCCGAAACATATTCTTCATTAGCCATTTCAATAGCTAATCATTATCAAATATTTACATGCCATTCTTTAGCCATATCATAAGGACATACACACAAAATGTCTAAGTCCCTATACATGCCATAAACTAGAACGTTTGTAAACGAAGATACCCATTTGGTAACTTGATAGTCGATAGTGTGAAGTGATCTCTGACGACCTCCAACCCGAGCTTGGTTTTAAGTACTTTGAAACATGGGAAAGTGAAAGAAGTAAGCTTATAAAGCTTAGTAAGTTCACATGTAAAATAATAAGCATTGGCAATCAATTTAGCTTACTACTATGCTATCATAATTTGCTTAAATAATGTTTAGTTCTTACTTTCCCATGTTACTCATCGGTAACCTTACCAAAGGCTCAGAATACAAAAGGCACCTTACTTCATAGCTTGCTTACATACCTGCAACATCTCACTTAACACATGAGTACTCTTTCGTAATATAGGCATATTGCCAATCATGTCATAAAGTGTCACAAGCATAACTGAAAACTCATCACTTACTTAATACTTGATAATATCAATTACTTACAATCTCAATATTAAATAAGCCTTAAATGCATACTTGTACTCTTTCTTCATGTTCTCACCTTATCGTTTCTTTGACTTACTCTTTGGATTACTCGGGAACGTTTTCCTTTTTGAACTTACCATTGCCATGTCTTAACATGGTCTTACGTGGTATCCTTGCCTTATGAACTCACCAATGTCATGCCTTGGCATGGTCTTACATGGGACCTTTTCCTTATAGTAACTCATCAATGCCATGTCTTGAAATGGTCTTACATGATTTCCTTGCCTTATAGAACTTATCAATGCCATGCCTTGGCATGGTCTTACTATCCTTGTTTTACCAAATGCCATGTTCCAAACATGGTCTTACATGGTATCCTTGTCTTAGTGCCAATGCCATATCTTAATGTGGTCTTACATGGAGTCCTTAATCAATGCCGATGCCATGTCTTGACATGGTCTTACATGGTATCCTTAACCGTCAATTCCTCCTTAAATGCCATGTTATGAACATGGACTTTTCCATCAATTCTTCATTAATTGCCATGGTACAACCATGGACTTTGAGTTATCAATGCCTTTAACATACTTGCTCAAATTCTTAAGGTTAGTCGCATAACTCAATAATAACAATAATTGCATAATAATAAAATGCTACTCAACTTACATACTTACATTTTCAATCTCATCATATCATCAACTTAACTTATTCTCATCAAACTATGCTAGTCAATACTTTCTTGTTATCATACAAAGCCATAATACAAAATATGGTCTTACATATAAATTATACAAGTTCTCTTCCAATATCGAATTACTATCGAACATTAATAATTATATCTGAAACTCAATACTAAAGTATTTATGACCAAAATATCAATTTATCATTCAAATATTCATAATTAAATGCTTATTAAACATATGAACTTACCTCGATACCAAAACGACCATTTTACCAACTTTCCTGATTTTTGGTTTTTCTCCCGTTCTAGGTCCAAATTTCACTTTTTGGGATCTAAAACATCATATTTCACTTATTTAATTAATGTACTATTCAAAACATTCCCTAACTCAAACTTTGGAAAATTACAATTTTGCCCCTAAACCTTTGCAGAATTACGATTTTGCCTCTAGGCTTAGAAATTAAAATTTATCCATTTTTATTATGTTTTATGACACACTGAACATTTTTCCCTTCTATGGAAACATCAAATTCCCACTGTATCATGTACTTATGAACATTAGGTAGTTTTACCGATTATGTCGTTTTTCTCGTTTTCACTTAAAATCGCTTAGCAAAAGATGTTTAACATAATTTCAAGCTTCATATTCTACCATAAAAAATCAAAATAAACACATTTAACCTATGGGTATTTTTCCAAACATGAACCCTAGCATGAATTATTGCTAGAATAAGCTAAATCAAATTACCGGGACTCTAAAAACGTAAAGAACATTAAAAAAGAGGCTAGAACGGACTTACTATTGAGCTTGAAAAGCTTGTAAACCCTAACCATGGCTTCCCCTATGCTATATTCGGCCTCCATTAAGAAGATGGACCAATTTTGGCTTTATTTTCCCTTTTTAATTCTTTTAATTACTAAATGACCAAAATGCCCTTAAAGGCTTTTCTTTCAAATTTGTCCTATTCTTGCCCATTTTTGTCCAAACTTAAATATAATGGTCTAATTACTAAATAAGGACCTTCAATTTAAGAACCCATTTCAATTAAATCCCTTTTATTATCTAGAACACACATTTTGCTAATTTTACAATTTAGTCCTAATTATCAAATTAGGCATTTATACATAAAATTTCTTTACGAACTTTTCACACAAGTATTCAATCAATGAATAAAACTTAAAACTTAATTGGAATAAATTTTTTTTACCTCAGATTTGTGGTTTCACAACCACTATTCAGTTTAGGCCCTATTTTGAGATGTTACAAAGCTACTGGTGTCGCCTACCAGATAGGGGTCAGCAGGGTTGCCTATCAAATAGGGGTTACTGGTGCCACCTATCACTTTGGCACCACTACTAAAATATTATTTTTTTGACTGAAATGTGTCAGAATCCTACGGTGGTGCCACCTATGCACCACTCTCCACCTTTTTGAATATACCATTTTGGTACATAATTTTTGAAACATGCCATTTCAGTATTTTTTTTAATTTTATATTATATAAGTAAAAAACCCTGCTTTCATTTTTCTTACCTTCTCATACTCTCTCATGGCTTTTCGGCCCTTTATGAATGCAACTTGCTCATGTTAGGCACACATCTCTACAAATTAATTTCACTTATGAGCATATCATTTGAAGAAAACACCAAAAGCAAAAAGGTCAAATATGTGATTTCTAACTTCATTCACACTCCGATAATAGGCAAAACCAGATGGCATAAAATCCTATGACTGGTCCATCAACACAATACATGTAGGTTTTATTTTTGAAGAGAAATAACATGACCATAGAGAACCATGCATAGCTTCTTTATTAACAGCAAGAAACCAAAAGCATACCTCAAGAGTTTGAGCTTAAGGTATTTATATAAACTTTGTTAACTGCTTAATAACTAACAGCTAACCATTTAACTATTAACTATCCAACTATTACAACAGGTTGACTCATTCCTTAATATTCACCCAATTGGTGAACATCTTTGTAAACACTCTATTTTCCTGACAACCTTAAGTTGTGTCATGAACTTGTTAAAGCACCTAACTGACAAAGGTTTTGTGAGCACGTCTTGTAACAACTCGATTTTGGGCCTAGTAGGAACAGTGGTTTCGGGACCACAAATCCGACCTAAGAAAAAAAAAATTTATTATATTTTTATGGTCTAAAATTTCACAAAATGATTTCATGAAAATTTTGTTCGAAAATTTTGACGTTTGGGCACTCAATTTAGTCAAAAGGACTAAATTGTAAAAAGTGCAAAACTTGAGTTTTACATGTTAGAGGTGTCCAATTGTTATGAAATTTTAAATTGGAGGTCCTTATATGGTAATTAGACCATTGGATAATTTTTTTGACAAAAATGGATATGAAATAGGTGAAATAGAATATTTTAAAGTTAGGGGTATTTTGGTCATTTAGTGGTTAAATGACATAATAAACAAAATAAAAGCCAAATTTTTGTCCATCTTCAAATCATGGCTGAAAATTGCATGGAGAAACCATGGCTAGGGTTTTTCAAGCTTGCAAGCTCGATTGTAAGTCCGTTCTAGCCCCGTTTTTAATGATTTTTATGTTTTTGAATTTGAAATCCTCGTAATAAGATCTATCTATTTCTACCACTAATTTGAGATATGGTTAAAGTCTAGGTTTTGGAACCTTGATGAATATGTGTGTATTTTAATGTTTAATGGTAGAAAATGCATGTTTATGGTTAAAGAAACGACTTTTACTAAGTGATTTTCGGTGAAAATGCCTAAAAGGACTAATTTGTAAAAGTTATAAAATATGGGCTAAAAATCTATTTTAATGGAAAATGTGGGTTGCTATAATCATGAAAGTGGTTTAGCTATGCATGGGTAGTAAAGAAATTGAACACATTTCATTTTACGAGCTAGGGGCAAAATTGTAAATATGTCAAATTTTAGGGGCAAAAATGTAATTTTTTATAATATAATTATTGGGTCACATTGAATAATGTTACTAATAAATAAATTAAATGTGATATTATAGATTAAAGAAAATAAGGTTCGGACCTAGAACGGGGGAAAAACGAGAAATTGACGGTTAGGTCCTTTTCATCATTTTTGGTATCGAGATAAGTTCATATGTGAGTAATGCATTATTATACTTGTATTTTGAATATTTTAAATGCTTCGTTAATGTGTGGAATGAATGATTAATTATATGGATACAATCGACAAGTTTCGAGAAGTGTGAAAAGAAATCTTATTTGAACCTTAGGAATAGAATAGGATACAAGTGACATGTCACTAGGGACCCATGTGTTATATATGTGATTATGTGATCCGGGTGCTGGTCTCGTACATCTACCAGTGGCTGGGTAGTCTGGCATGTGCTGCAGATACCTGACAGCTTGTGTGAATAGCACTGTGTAGTTACGTCTTGACTGTCAGCTTGTGTGAGCAGGCCCGTGATTAGCTCGAGAGCGAGCATTTATGTGATATGAGATATGAGGTAGCTTTAGCTACATATGTGGCACTTATGTGCAAAGACTTTCCGTGTATCCATTTAGTATTCCAAGTGTTCAACAGGTATGCCAAAGATGAGAAAGTAAGTAGTTATGTTAAGAGATGGTACAGGTATGTACGTAAAGATTTTAAGTAATGACTTCATGATATTATGAGTTTATGATCATTATGAAAGTGACTTTGTGATAGCCCTATGATTATTGATTTATGGTCATATGGAAACACAGATGATGACTATATGCTAGGCTTTGGAAGCCCAATTGATTGGTGAGATAGTAAATGTGGTTCATTTGAATTGTGATTTATTGGTTATGAGTGAAAGGAAATATTGGCCTAATTTCCTATTAAAATGGTTAAGAAAGTATGGAAAGAAAGAGTTTAGACAATTTGAAATATGTTGAGCTATATGCATGAAAACATGAATATACATAAGTAATCTGTACTTTTACAAAGATGTTTGAAATGATTTTCCAATTATGAAACATGTTACAATGGAGAGATTATGGCTGCTAAATTAAAGTCAAGAAATGTTAAATTATGTTGATAAATCAAAAGAGAGTAACTTGTGCTTTATAGTCATTTTATATTAACTTGTGCTTATATTGTCAAGCATGGTATATGACTAGCATGAGTTATTCATTTTTTTCATATAGACTTACTAAGCTATATAATATAGCTTACCCCCTTCCTTTCTGATGCGAATCCGGTCGCATCATGTTTTGACCCAACTCGACACTATCGAGAGTGGCCTAAGCTTGAGGAGCCTAAGTGCAAAATGAAGCTAGATTTCAGTTCAACGAGCTCAAATCAACTCATTTCCAGCTCAATGAGCTCGATTGTTCTTTCCATGAGATTAATTTGACCCAAACTTAGCTCAATGAGCTCAAGCCTAGCTCGGGAACATGTATGGGACAACATGGATTTGGCAGCCAACAAATGCACCCCTTCATGGACACCAAGGGCCAAAGATGTTTTTGTTTTCTCTCCTTAAGGATGGTTGACCAACTCTCCCAAGTAGCATCTATTGTGTTCATATTTGCTGAAAGGTTCTATTCACACTTGTGCCTGATCGGTTCCATGTTTTCACACCTAAGGAATATATATATTCAGTTTTCACACTTAAAAGGGCTGCTGGAGTGACCAAAAATACTCATTAAAGCCAAGTCCTTTTAGCTCAACAAGCAGCACATTTAAGGAGCATTTAAGCTGATTTTAATCACCTTGGCCGAACATGGACAACACTATTTAGCTTCCCCAACAACTCCATCAATGTTCAGCTGAACAATCATCATCTAGAAGGAGCCCATTCATGTTTTCCAAGCTAGGAAGATTCTAGGGATGTCCAAGAAGCTACAAGGAAACTTTTAGCCCCTTTCTAGCTTAATTTAGCCGTCCATTCAGCATCCCATATAGCCATTTGGCTTCCCATTGTTTAGGCTATAAATATGAGATGTTTTTCTCTTGTAAAAGGTTAATGAACATTTTATTAACTGTGAGTTATATTGTGAGTGTGTTCAACTCTCATCGTTCTCCAAAGGATGACCTAACTTATCAAGCAACCCTTGTGGCGTCAATTTTTCCTTATTAAACTGAACTTATCACCTTTTTGGTGTGGCGTTCAAGATTATACCTTTGGTTCCTATCACGCTTGATAGCGGGTCAAGGTTCTATGTTATTTTCCTAAAATCGAACTTTATCTAAAAGCCATTTTGAGACTTGGGTCAACAATCCCTATTGTTGGTTCATTCTCCAGCCTTAGCCGTTTATTCCCATCCATTGTCCAAACATCATACACTTCTTTTGAGACCCCTTTTGAGCCTAATCCATACTTTGATTTCATCTTCTTTCCAATCGAGCCAAAGACTTACCCAATTTACGATCGGGCAACTAATACGACTCAAATAAACCCGAGGTGAGTTCGTATCATTTGGTATCAGAGCTAGTTAAATTGAGGTAAGAATCGACATATTTGATATTCCCGGGATTGTATTTTAGCAAAAAATTCGAAAAAAATTTGAAAAAAATTTGTGAAAAGAAAGAGGAAAAGAATATGTATCAATAGTGCAAAATTCAAATTTTTTTTTAAAAAAAGAGGAGTTACAAAAATATATAAAAAAAGTAAAGTTTGTATACAAACAAAATTTTTGCCTGAAAATCTTCCTTACCAATACCAAACGGCCACAATTGAATTCCCATCTACTGTTTTTGTAGCCTACCCTTTGTCCCAACATCATTTCCTACCTAATCCGACATCACTTTTGTAAGCCGACTCCACACCGACGATCGCTAAGTCTAAGTAGTCTATTGTGAATAGAGAGAAGTGAATAGAGCGGAAAAAGGCAAGAGTGTGGTTAGATTATTCGAGTGTGTAAAAGCCAAAATTGAAAGAATTTTTCTTTTTGAGAGAAAGTGTGAGGTTTGCGTGAGTAAACACCATGTTTTGAAATACCAAAAGTATTGTTGATGATGGTAATAATCTGTCTGACACAACATATCAAAAATTTATTCACAAGGTGGGTCAAATGCTCCAAAGACGATTAAAACCAATACGAGAATGTTTGGAATGTGACATCCCTAATTTAACCCTAGTCGGGAAGTGGTTTCGGGACCACAAAACTGGGTCACAAAAACATTTAAATACCTTATTCCATGCCAAATATATGTGAAAATGCATGTGTGAATTTTTAATTCTTTGATTTAGTTAAATTGAACGTGAATTGAAAGAAAAAGGACTCATGTGAAAGGATTTAAATATATGTGGCTAATTTTAAGAGGTTAGTAAAAGAATGAAGTAAAATAGATGGAGTTGCATGTCAAATAGTCCATTTCCTAAGGATAGTGGCGGCCATGACAAGATTATGGGCAAAGGAACATGTTTCCAACATGTTAGGTTAGTGGTGTATGTAGGAAGCCATAAAATAAAAGCTAGCATTAAAGAATTGAAAAAAATGATGAGCATGGATGCCCCCATTTGCCGTGAATTGAACAAGAAAACAAAAAAAAAAGTGCTCATCCTTTCTCAAATTTTTGTATTGCCGTGAGTGAGGGAGAGGGGGTTTGGAGAAGCTTGGCCATACTTGCAACTAGATTGAGGTATGTTTGATGTCATTCCTTAAGATTCATGCATGTTTTAGTTGTTAGTTTGAAACCTACCTAGCCCATGGCTTAGATTTCTTTGCTATTTGATGGAGATGAAGTTCGCCATGGAGGTTGTCTTTCTTGGTTGGTATTTTAATGTTGTTGTGACGAAGCATGAAGAGAAGTGAGATGAATGTTTAATAAAAGGAGATTTTTGTGCCATTGAGTTCTTGTTGTTATATGTGTATGTGCATGAGTATTCGCCATGCTATAGAATCCATGTTGCAAAATAATTAATGCTTAATGTGATATATAATAGTACTTGTGAATGAGCTTGAAAGTATCTAAATTATTAGTTGGAGGTGCGAATGTGGTCTTGGATGAATTTTAAAGAACAAAGAAATTTTGGGTGACTATAGGTCAAGGACATTCGACCAAAGGCTTGTGTGCTAGCAAAGTCGGCCTAGATGGGGTAAATGTTAAGTGTTAAATGTTCATGAGATAAAATTTTGTGATTTGATGAATTAATGATGATAGTATAGTTGATGTCATGTATAAATATGTGGCAAGACGGTTAAACTAGTTGATTTATTGATTAAGCTCAAGAAGCTAGAGGTGGAGAATCAAGCAAAGGCAAAGGAAAGAACATCGAGTAGCCGAGTTGGGACCATTTTACCCAATACAAGGTAAGTCATTAAGCATATATTTGATATTGCTTAAATGATTGTAATATCTATGCAATTGTGTTTAATGAGATGAAATATGTACAAATGTATGTGTATGAAAAGATGATATTGTTGAACGTAAAAGAGATAGTGAAATGTGTAGGAAGTTTGCTTGGCACTAAGTGTCGAGAAATAGATGTGTACGGTGGCGAGATTGGCAATCGAGTGTGCGAGCTTGTAATGTATGGCACTAAGTGTGCGAGTTTGGACTATATGGCACTATGTGTGCGGGCTTGAATCACATGGCACTAAGTGTGCGTGATTGAGTATTAAGCACTATGTGTGCGAACTCTACACATATCTCCGATTGAATATTTATATGGAGGTGTGACTTTATCGAGATGAGTATGGACAGTGGAAAGAGTAAGTACCTTGAGTTCATGGCTAATAGATGCTATGTTCATGCTCGGGTGGAGTTGGTAAGATTTAAATCTATGTGATGATTTCAATTGCATTCCGTAAATAAGGTATCGTGGAATAGATGAAAGTTCATTTGATTGCATGATTGTTGCGAAATGAAATGATGTATGGAAATTGCTTCAAATATCCTATTGAATAGTATATGAAATGTAAATGTATGACTTGGTATGAGATTGATCCGAAGGTCTAAGGAACTATGGTATAGTTCGGTATGGTCGAACACTTGGCCTTGTTTCATTATTTCATTTTATGATAATTTTATTAATGGATGGTTGTGGAATGCTTATGACTTCATCGAGTTATAAACTCACGGGTGTTTTCTTGTCACCCATTTTAGGTTTCTTGGACTCGTCTCCTTTTGGGTGCTCGGAACCGTCAACGAAGTCATCACACCCATGAGCAATTTTTGGTATTGTCTTCTTAGTCAACTTAGGAGAACATTTGGCATGTATGGGCTATTTTGTTTTGTTAAATTTTGGGTTGTAAACTTTAAGCCATGTGAAAATGGCCTATGTGGTCGCTTGAGTGGGATGCTAGAACCTATAGCCACGAGTCTTAGAAACCTTAATTTTGATAAGGTGGCCATAATTTGTGTCATGTATGATGGATGATTAGTAAGGCTAAGGAAGGATTCATGAAATTGGCATAGTTCATCGCAGAGAATGTTGCAGACAGCAGCAGTGATATGAGATCGAAAAATCACTAAAAATAGTAGAAGTGGAATTAATTGCTAAAAAATTACGTACTCGAAGCTTGATGGGTCTATGTTCATATGGATGAAACGAAACGACCATATGAGCTGTATTTTAAGAGATATTCAAGATTTCGTGAGACAGGGCCAGAACAGTTTCTGGATTCTATGTTTCGACTTTGAAAATTTACCATAAATTATCCAGATACAATTAGAAGTCATGCCTTATATGCATAGATTCCCCTTTGAGTCTAGTTTCATTAGAAACAAACGGCATGAGCATTGGAGCTCTGTACGAGATGATATCCAGGTCGTAATGCGCAAAGGTCAGTGTAGTTGAACCCCGAAATAGGGGTGACTTTAACTAATAAAATGTACCAATTGGCCCAACCAAAAAATTTAGAAATAAATCCACGGATGGATATATGAGTCTAAATTTGGGGAAAATTTACGGAACTGGTTTTTGAGTTCTGGAACTCGAGATATGATTTTAAGGTGAAAGGACGCAGTTTGCCACCGGATGGAAATGTGAAAAATAGTCATGTGACACATGAGAGTTGGTCCGAGAACCCTCGTGTCCGACTTGGCGACGGTATCGGAACGGGTGTTACAATTTTATTGGTATCGAGCTATGGTTTAGTCGGTTCTAAGACTACCGTAGCGCGTGTGAGTCTAGCTATACATGCCAATGTGTTAGTGCTAAAAATGTGATGACTTCGACGGTTGAAATTTTTGTTTTGATTAGCAAATGGAACCCGGGTTGAGAGACCCTTGGCGAATGACGTTGAAAGTGTAGCGGCTGCTCTGCGCAAGGGACACCGCCTGTTGAGCCTCGATCATCCGCGAATAATCAAGATGAAGGGCGAAACAAGCCTTCTTCACCATGATGAATGAGTGGGTCGCATAATATGCCCGAACCAATCCTACTGTCCAACCATTCCCAAATTTAAATAATCCACCCCAAGAGCCCGTAATGCCATCATTGTTGATCCCGTGAGGTGAGTAAACCACCGTGGACTTGATTAGGAAGCGTGGGGCCGAGGAGTTTAAGGCCATAGTTCTTGATGATGCCGAAAGGGCCGAAGTTCGCTTGATAACACCATTAGAGTGTTTGATGAACTGTCATGCACACTCGATGAATGTCTTAAGTGTGCTATATCCTTGTTGCGAGACTCACCTACTATTGGTGGAGGACCTTAATTTCCATAGTCCCAAAGGAACAAGTTACTTGGGATTTCTTCCAAACGAATTTCAAAGAAATACATTAGTCAACGGTTCATCGATCAAAAGCGTAAGGAATTCTTGGAGCTCAAGCAAGGTCGTATGGCAGATCTCGAATACTGAACATGAGTTCGTAAGACTTAGTCGGTATGCTCTGGAGTGTGTGGCTGATGAGGTTGCTATGTGCAAAAGATTTGAAGAGGGATTGAATGAAGAGTTAAAGCTACTTGGTGGGTATTTTGGAGATAAAAGAATTTGTAACACTAGTTGAACGAGCCCGCAAGGCGGAAGAGCTCGGAAGGAAAAGCGGAAGGTGAATTTGAAGCTAGAGATTATCGTAAAAGATCGACGGCAAGGCTCCATTTTCTACTGTAAAGAAGTTCGAGAGGACACAAATAAGTCGAGGGCATGCGGGATTTCCATTAGAGCACGACCATCGATGGATTCACGAGCTACTTGGTAGCTAGTGTGGGCAATAATCGCCAAGAAAAGCCCGAATGCCCCAATGTGGAAGACGACACATAGGTGAATGTTGGGGTAAGTCATTAATAGGGCCTGTTATGGATGCGATTCAAGGACCACTTCATTAGAGATTGCACGAGCTAGATGAGAAGAATAAGATGTAAGGTGCAAGATCTAGTGGGACGACGGCTAGAGGTAGACCCCGAGGATTTCAGGAGGTAGGGGTGGTAATCGAGAGAGGGTCTCGATACGGTTGTTCGATCCGAGACTCGTGCTCTGCTAGAGCATATGCTATCCCGCACAAGAGGAGGCATCCTCCCCGACGTTATCACCGGTACTTTCACTCTCTTTGATACTAGTGTGATTGCATTGATTGACCCGGCTCTACTCATTCATATGTATGTGAAACCTTAGCATCCAAGAAGACTCTACCGCTGAGTCTCATCGAGTTCGTAATTCGAGTGTCAAACCCTTTGGGTCAATACGCATTGTTGATAAAGTGTGCAAGAGATGCCCCTAATAATTCGAGAATCCTATTTTCCTACCGATCCGATACTTCTACCATTTGATGAATTCGATGTTATTCTTGGTATGGATTGGTCGATCGTGCATGATGCAAGAGTGGATCGCAAAAGGAAAACCATTGATTTGAGGAGTGCAAATAATGAGGTAGTCCGAGTCGAGTCTACTAATTTAAGAGGAGTGCCAATGATAATATCTTCTATGACCGCCGGAGATATGTGAAAAGGGTGTGAAACATACCTTGCGTATGTGTTTGAGAGTAAAGAGACGGAAAGGAAACTCGAATCGGTACCAGTGGTTTGTGAGTATTCAGATGTTTTCCTGAGGAGTTACCGGGATTGCCACCGGCTCGAGAAGTGGAATTCGGCATCGAAGTGGTACCGAGTACTACGCCGATCTCAATAGCCCCGTATCGTATGGCATTAACGAAATTAAAGGAATTGAAGGTTCAATTGCAAGAATTGACGGATAGAGGTTTCGCTCGATCGAGTTTTTCTCCATGGGGAGCACCAGTATTGTTTGTGAAGAAGAAGGATGGAACTATGAGATTGTGCATCGACTATCGTCAGTTGAATAAATGACGATAAAGAATAAATATCTGTTGCCACGAATTGACGATTTGTTTGATCAATTAAAGGGAGCCTCAGTGTTTTCAAAGATAGATTTGAGGTCGGGGTACTATCAATTGAGGGTCCGAGAATCGGATATACCCAAAACTGCTTTTAGAACGAGGTACGGCCACTACGAATTCTTAGTGATGCCGTTTGGGCTCACTAATGCCCCTGCGGTATTTATGGATTTAATGAATAGAATTTTCAGGCCATACTTGGATCGGTTCGTAGTTGTATTTATTGATGACATTTTGGTCTATTCGAGAGATGAAACTGAACACGCTGAACACCTGAGGCTAGTGTTGCACATTTTACGAGATAAGCAGTTATACGCAAAGTTCAGTAAATGTGAATTTTGGTTAAGAGAGGTTAGCTTTTTGGGGCACGTGGTGTCCGTGATCGGTTGTCGTGGTGGACCCGAACAAAATTTCGACCATAGTCGATTGGAAACCTCCAAGGAATGTTACCGGTTAGGAGCTTTTTGAGGCTTGCGGATACTATCGACGATTTGTGAAAGGTTTTTCGATGATAGCTGCACCGATGACTAAACTACTCCAAAAAGATGTTAAGTTCGAGTGGTCGAACGCTGTCAAGAAAGTTTCGATCAACTAAAACCTGCTTAACCGAGGCCCCAAGATTAGTACAACCGTGAGTCCCAGAAAGAGTTTGTCATATCTGATGACGTATCCTTGTTTGGGTTAGGTTGTGTGTTGATGCAAGAAGGTCGAGTTGTGGCTTACGTGTCGAGACAACTAAAGCCGCATGAGAGAAACTATCCCACCCATGACCTTGAACTAGCGACCATAGTGTTCGCCTTGAAAATATGGCGGCATTACTTGTTTGGAGAAAGGTGTCATATTTATTCGGACCACAAAAGTCTTAAATATTTGATGACTCAAAGAGATTTAAACTCGCGACAAAGACGTTGGCTTGAGTTGTTGAAAGACTATGAACTCATCATTAATTATCACCGGAAAGGCCAACATGGTGGCCGATGCTTTAAGTCGCAAGGCACCGCTTGCTTTGAGAACGATGGATGCTCACCTATCCGCTTTCACCCGATGAGGTGCTAGTAGTCGAATTAGAGGCCAAACCGTTATTGATTCATCAAATACTTGAATCTCGAAGGTCGACGTGAATTAGTCGCTAAACGAGTCGAATGTGTTTGAATGAGGAATCGAATTTCAGATTGACGACAATGATTGCTTGACGCTCAAGGGTCGATAATGTATTCTAAGGGATTCGAACTTGTTTCAAGATTCGGACGAGGCTCACAAGAGTCGAATGTCACCCACCCGGTAGTACTAAAATGTACAATGACCAAACGCCAATTTTGGTGGCCCGGTATGAAACGAGACATTTCGAATTTGTTTCAAGGTGTCGATATGTCAACAAGTGAAAGCGGAACATCAAGTGCCATCGGGATTACTTGACCAATCATGATACCGAATGGAAATGGGATCGAGTGACAATGGATTTTGTATCCGGGTTACAAAGGTTGGCGAGTAAGAAAGATGCGATTTGGGTTGTTGTGGATAGATCGACTAAGTCGGCTCACTTTATCCCCGCGCGCACGGATTTTTCGCTCGATAAGTTGGCGAGTTATACATCTCCCAAATTGTTCTATTGCATGGGGTAACTACTTCTATCGTGGTCGGATAGAGACCCAAGATTTACGTCGCGATTTTGGAAGAAATTGCAAGAGGCTTTGGGTACCAAGTGCATTTTAGCACTTTCATCCCCAAACCGATGGTCAATCCGAACGGATAATTCAAATACTCGAGGATATGTTGAGATGTTGCATCCTTGAGTTTAGTGGTTCATGGAACGGTATTTACCTTTGATTGAATTCGCCACAATAACAGCTTTTCAATCAAGTATTAAGATGGCGCCTTACGAGGCTTTATACGGCCGTGAATGCCGTACTCCCATTATTCTGATGAACTTAGTGAAGGTAAAATCTTCGGTTGATTTGATTAAGGATGCCGAGTAGAAAGTTTGAGTAATTCGTGAAAGTTTGAAAGTCGCCGGATCGCCAAAAGTCGTATGCGGATTTGAGAAGAAAAGACATTGAATATCGGTTGGGGACAAGGTATTTCTCAAAGTTTCACCCGGAAGAAGGTGCTTAGATTTGGTCGTAAGGGCAAATTGAGTCCGAGGTTCATCGGTCCGTATGAAGTATCCGAACGAGTTGGGCCAAGAGGCATCGATTAATTTTACCCTCTGAGCTTGAAAGGATTCACAACGTTTTCCATGTCTCGATGCTTGACGATATAGGTCTGACCCGACACACGTAATCACTCCATCCGAGGTCGAGGTTCACTGATTTGAGTTATGAAGAAGAGCCGGTTCGCGACGATCGCGCCAAGTAAAAGAGTTGCGCAATAAGAAAATCCCATTGGTGAAGGTGTTGTGGCATAAACACGAATTGAAGAAGCCACTTGGGAACTTGAGGACTCTATGAAAGAGCGATACCGAGCCTATTTACGGTAAGATTTTTGGGACGAAAATTTCTTAAGTGGGGAGAGTTGTGACATCCCTAATTTAACCCTAGTCGGAAGTGGTTTGGGACCACAAAACTGGGTCACAAAAACATTTAAATACCTTATTCCATGCCAAATATATGTGAAAATGCATGTGTGAATTTTAATTCTTTGATTTAGTTAAATTGAACGTGAATTGAAAGAAAAGGACTCATGTGAAAGGATTTAAATATATGTGGCTAATTTTAAGAGGTTAGTAAAAGAATGAAGTAAAATAGATGGAGTTGCATGTCAAATAGTCCATTTCCTAAGGATAGTGGCGGCCATGACAAGATTATGGGCAAAGGAACATGTTTCCAACATGTTAGGTTAGTGGTGTATGTAGGAAGCCATAAAATAAAAGCTAGCATTAAAGAATTGAAAAAATAATGATGAGCATGGATGCCCCCATTTGCCGTGAATTGAACAAGAAAAACAAAAAAAGTGCTCATCCTTTCTCAAATTTTTGTATTGCCGTGAGTGAGGGAGAGGGGGTTTGGAGAAGCTTGGCCATACTTGCAACTAGATTGAGGTATGTTTGATGTCATTCCTTAAGATTCATGCATGTTTTAGTTGTTAGTTTGAAACCTACCTAGCCCATGGCTTAGATTTCTTTGCTATTTGATGGAGATGAAGTTCGCCATGAAGGTTGTCTTTCTTGGTTGGTATTTTAATGTTGTTGTGACGAAGCATGAAGAGAAGTGAGATGAATGTTTAATAAAAGGAGATTTTTGTGCCATTGAGTTCTTGTTGTTATATGTGTATGTGCATGAGTATTCGCCATGCTATAGAATCCATGTTGCAAAATAATTAATGCTTAATGTGATATATAATAGTACTTGTGAATGAGCTTGAGAGTATCTAAATTATTAGTTGGAGGTGCCGAATGTGGTCTTGGATGAATTTTAAAGAACAAAGAAATTTTGGGTGACTATAGGTCAAGGACATTCTACCAAAGGCTTGTGTGCTAGCAAAGTCGGCCTAGATGGGGTAAATGTTAAGTGTTAAATGTTCATGAGATAAAATTTTGTGATTTGATGAATTAATGATGATAGTATAGTTGATGTCATGTATAAATATGTGGCAAGACGGTTAAACTAGTTGATTTATTGATTAAGCTCAAGAAGCTAGAGGTGGAGAATCAAGCAAAGGCAAAGGAAAGAACATCGAGTAGCCGAGTTGGGACCATTTTACCCAATACAAGGTAAGTCATTAAGCATATATTTGATATTGCTTAAATGATTGTAATATCTATGCAATTGTGTTTAATAAGATGAAATATGTACAAATGTATGTGTATGAAAAGATGATATTGTTGAACGTAAAAGAGATAGTGAAATGTGTAGGAAGTTTGCTTGGCACTAAGTGTGCGAGAAATAGATGTGTACGGTGATTTAGATTGGCACTGAGTGTGCGAGCTTGTAATGTATGGCACTAAGTGTGCGAGTTTGGACTATATGGCACTATGTGTGCGGGCTTGAATCACATGGCACTAAGTGTGCGTGATTGAGTATTAAGCACTATGTGTGCGAACTCTACACATATCTCCGATTGAATATTTATATGGAGGTGTGACTTTATCGAGATGAGTATGGACAGCGGAAAGAGTAAGTACCTTGAGTTCATGGCTAATAGATGCTATGTTCATGCTCGTGGTGGAGTTGGTAAGATTTAAATCTATGTGATGATTTCAATTGCATTCCGTAAATAAGGTATCGTGGAATAGATGAAAGTTCATTTGATTGCATGATTGTTGCGAAATGAAATGATGTATGGAAATTGCTTCAAATATCCTATTGAATAGTATATAAAATGTAAATGTATGACTTGGTATGAGATTGATCCGAAGGTCTAAGGAACTATGGTATAGTTCGGTATGGTGGAACACTTGGCCTTGTTTCATTATTTCATTTTATGATAATTTTATTAATGGATGGTTGTGGAATGCTTATGACTTCTCGAGTTATAAACTCACTGGGTGTTTTCTTGTCACCCGCTTTAGGTTTCTTGGACTCGTCTCCTTTTGGGTGCTCGGAACCGCCAACGAAGTCATCACACCGTGAGCAATTTTTGGTATTGTCTTCTTAGTCAACTTAGGAGAACATTTGGCATGTATGGGCTATTTTGTTTTGTTAAATTTTGGGTTGTAAACTTTAAGCCATGTGAAAATGGCCTATGTGGTCGTTTGAGTGGGATGCTAGAACCTATAGCCACGAGTCTTAGAAACCTTAATTTTGATAAGGTGGCCATAATTTGTGTCATGTATGATGGATGATTAGTAAGGCTAAGGAAGGATTCATGAAATTGGCATAGTTCATCGCAGTAACTGTTGCGGACAGCAGCAGTGATATGAGATCGAAAAATCACTAAAAATAGTAGAAGTGGAATTAATTGCTAAAAAATTATGTACTCGAAGCTTGATGGGTCTATTTTCATATGGATGAAACGAAACGACCATATGAGCTGTATTTTAAGAGATATTCAAGATTTCGTGAGACAGGGCCAGAACGGTTTCTGGATTCTATGTTTCGACTTTGAAAATTTACCATAAATTATCCAGAAACAATTAGAAGTCATGCCTTATATGCATAGATTCCCCTTTGAGTCTAGTTTCATTAGAAACAAACAGCATGAGCATTGGAGCTCTGTACGAGATGATATCCAGGTTGTAATGCGCAAAGATCAGTGTAGTCGAACCCCGAAACAGGGGTGACTTTAACTAATAAACTGTACCAATTGGCCCAACCAAAAATTTTAGAAATAAATCCACGGATGGATATATGAGTCTAAATTCGGGGAAAATTTACGGAACTGGTTTTCGAGTTCTGGAACTCGAGATATGATTTTAAGGTGACAGGATGCAGTTTGCCATTGGACTGGAAATGTGAAAAATAGTCTGTGTGACACATGAGAGTTGGTCTGAGAACCCCTCGTGTCCGACTCCGGCGATGGTATCGGGAACGGGGTGTTACATGGAACGTATCGAAGAAAGAGCCCAAATGAATTGAAGTTCTGCAAATGAAAAGGCGGAGACAAGATCATCACAAAGACACGTATCTGAAGATTATTCGAGGGTAGACTCATACCAAGGTTATTGTTCATCAAGGAAATCGATTCGGTATGAAACAAACCACGAATTTGAAACCTTTCGAGGCTACCAACCAGAAGGTAGAAATTCTTCTTCAAAGGCTTCAAAGTATTCCTCTGCGGAAAAGTCCAAACGAAGAAGTGAACATGGTTCGTATGCAGCCAAGTCTTCGCTCACAGAAGGTCATCCTCGAAAAAATCCATATCATGATTCCTATTCAACAAGAAATTCGAGACGAAGCAAAGGAAACTTTGAGTTTGCACCCTATTATGGTGACGAACGAGAAGGTCCAAATAATTCTTCGTACGCGCAAAGATATTCATCCACGAAAATTCAATCTCGAAAAGATGATCATATCTCATACGTGGATCCTTCATGTCTTTCCCAACGAAAAGTTTCTCATTTTGAATCTCTTAAGTTATCTCCCTTTTGTAATAAAATCGAAAAAGCATGTGATAAAAAAATTTGAAAGAAAAAAAGAAATGAAAGAAAAAGAGTGTGAAAGAAAGCAAAAAGAGAATGAGAAAAAGAAAAAAAGAAATCGAAAAAGAAAAAGAAATTGATCAAGAAAAGAAGATTGAAAAAGAGAAAGAGATTGAAGAAAGAAAAGAAGATGAGCCAGAATCGAGAGAAGTTGAAAAGGAAAATGAAAGTGAGCTCTCGATAAAAAAAAAGATGAGTGAAAAAGATGCGAGCGATCAAGAGAAAGTGGGGAATATTTCTACTAACTTATATTTGAGTTGTCCTCGTATTGTATTTCCTTCTTTTCAGGTCTCTAAAGAATCATTCGAAAAGTTCCAACTTCAATACTTTCCCGATGTGAGAAGATTCCGAATGATCGAGAAAGGTAAGATCGAAAACGACATTAGTCCACAAGTGTTTAAAGGTAGGCGAGGTAAGAAATCTTTGGCAATTGAGTCACGCCAACTTGATGTGAACGATGTTGAAAAAGGTACCGATGACTTGGTTTTCAAAAGATCTCTGCACCTTATTGATATTAATTGTCATTCTCTGATTGTTGTTGATGAATTTGTCTCAAGTTGCGTCACAAAGAGTTTGTCTCATGACATGTACTGTTTTAGTAAGTCTATTGATGTCGATAGAATAAATTGCCATATACAAAATTTGGTCACATGTGTAGAGAGTTCTTCTGTAAGCCCTTCAATCTGTTTGATTGCGAAGATAATGTGAAATCTCTAAATTCTTTTGCGAATTACTCTTGCATTTATATGCCAGTTCGAAAGAGATTTGAAAGACTTGATTGTTTGTATATTTTTCTGCTTAAATCCTTTTCATTTGGCATGTGTGATTTATTGATGAAAACAAAAGTCTTCCGACATTTTGGAATGGGTGACCAAAACTATGTTTTTAAGCCTGGAGTATGCGATCCTAAGTTGTTGCTAAGTAAAGGTGAGCACTGTAATTTTGTTTGGAATAAAAGTGTTGAACGTACTCATCTTTTCTAAATTTTATCACTATGTGTGAAGAAAAAGCATGTGAATATTATTTGCTTGCAAGGTCAAAATTCGATTTATGATTCTGAAAATTGCTCCATATTGTGGTTTAAAGGGTTCAAACATGTTTTACGTGATAATAACTTAAAATTGTATCATATCCTTTCTATGTTGCATGTCTTGAAATTGTCACATCAAATTGCAAAGGTAAGAGAATATTTTGTCTTCGATCCCGGTTTACATCGTTCTGTATCATTGTCTAAGGGATTTGAAACATGGCACGTTGATTTCCAAAACTCTGGCTATCGAATGCCTTGTGATTTAGGTTTATTTCCATCTATGAACTTTTTGATTCATTGTGAAAAAGGTAATACCAATTTCTGTTTTTGATCCCAGCATTGATTCCTATGTTCAATCTCTGAATAAGATTCTCAAAGGTTTTTATAGGCTTATAAATTCTAGTGTCACTAATCTTTTCCTCTTTATGTAAGTGACACTTGGAGATGGCATCCTCCTAAAGAGGGAGGGCATGGAGATGACCTACTTCCTGTTCGAACCATTCTCGAATTTTTGCAAACAAATCTGTTAGGTTCATGAGCAAAAGGGTTTGTGATCTTGAAATTTTTTTTGAGCAAATGGCCCGATTTGAGGACAAATTGTCTTTAAAAGGGAGGGAATGATGCGAATCTAGTCGCCTCATGTTTTGACCCAACTCGACGCTATCGAGAGTGGCCTAAGGTTGAGGGGCCCAAGTGTAAAATGAAGCTAGATTTCAGTTCAACGAGCTCGTTTGTTCTTTCCATGAGATTAATTCAGCCAAAACTTAGCTCAATGAGCTCAAGCCTAGCTCGGGAACATGCATGGGACGGCATGGATTTGGAAACAAACAAATGCACCCTTCGTGGACACCAAGGGCCAAAGATAGAGTTGTTTTCTCTCCTCAAAGATGGCCGGCCAACTCTCCCAAGCAACATCTATTGTGTTCACATTTGCTGAAAGGTTCTATTCATACTTGTGGCTGACCGATTCCATGTTTTCACTCCTAAGGAATATATATATTCAGTTTTCACACTTAAAAGGGTTGCTGGAGTGCCCAAAAATACTCATTAAAGCCAAGTCCTTTTAGCTCAACCAAGCAACACATTTAAGGAGCATTCAAGCTGATTTTAATCACCTTGGCCGAACATGGACAACACTATTTAGCTTCCCCAACAACTCCATCAATGTTCAGCTGAACAATCATCATCTAGAAGGAGTCTATTCATGTTTTCCAAGCTAGGAAGATTCTAGGGACATCCAAGAAGCTACAAGGAAACTTCCAGCCCCTTTCTAGCTTAATTTAGCCATCCATTCAGCATCCCATATAGCTATTCGACTACCCATTGTTTAGGCTATAAATATGAGATGTTTTTCTCTTGTAAAATGTTAATGAACATTTTATTAACTTTAAGTTATATTGTTAGTGTGTTCAACTCCCATTGTTCTCCAAAGACTGACCTAGCTTATCAAGCAACCCTTGTGGTGTCAATCTTTCCTTGTTAAACTGAACTTATCACCTTTTTGGTGTGTCGTTCAAAATTATACCTTTGGTTTCTATCACGCTTGATAGCGGGTCAAGGTTCTTCGTTATTTTCCTAAAACTGAACTTCATCTAAGAGCCATTTTGAGACTCGGGTCAACAATCCCTATTATTGGTTCATTCTCCGGCCTTAGCCGTTTATTCCCATCCACTGTCCAAACATCATAAACCCTTCTTTTGAGACCCCTTTTGAGCCTAATCCATACTTTGATTTCATCTTCTTACCAACTGAGCCAAAGCTTACCCAATTTATGATCAGGCAACTAATACGACTCAAATCAACCCGAGGCAAGTTCGTATCACTTTCACATGTCTTATAGGGTTGTTAAGTTAACTCGGGTTAGAGATCGCCGGAGATCCTATCTCACTATCAAGCTATCATGTTGGGTAAATGAACGCAAACCTTTGAGTCTATGGTATGTATAGGCACTTAGTCATTTTGTGTATGTGTCATTATGATATGGCCAAATGTATTGGCTTGTAATGATTAAGGATTTGATTTGGTATGTATCCATATAAATTAACTTATATTGGCTAATGGGTTGCAAGCATATATTAATTACTCATATGCCTATGTCAATGTCATTATGTGGTGTGGTTTATAATGGTTTGTTAACGAAATAAGACTAGATGATACATGTGGGAAGTTGTTATGTTGAATGTGAATGGGTATGTGTGGACTTGATAAAGTAGGATGTTATGAGCATGTATATGTAGTTAATACAAAGAAATCATGAAAGAGTAAAAAAAAATAGCATTAAAACAGTTTTGGATAGCAGCAGTGGTATAACTTTGAAAAATCACCAAAAATTTTAGAAATCGAATTAGTGGTTGAATAAAATATGAAATTAAAGCTTATTGAGTCTATTTTCATATAAAGGAAAAAGTTTAAGCAAAAGAATTTCATATTATGAGATATTTGAATTTTTGTGAGACAAAATTAGAATGATTTGGAATCCCCTGTTCTAATTTGGGAAAATCATTAAAAATTTAAAAAATAATTATGGGTTATAATTTATATGATTAAAATACTTAATGAGTCTAGTTTCAAAAAAAACAAACGAGAACATCATCTGAATCCTGTATGAGGAGATAATTAATTTTTAGTGAAGAGGGGTCGGAACTATTGGATAGCGAAACATGGGTGACTTTAAAGAATAAACTGTACTTATTGGCTAAACCAAAAATTATGAATATTTTATTCTAAGAATATATACGAGTCTAGTTTCTGGAAAAATTAGCAGATCTTAATTTGGTGTTCTATAGCTCTAGATATAAATAATTTAGTGACTATGACTCAAGTGGATAGTTCTTTTGTGAACAATAAATATCACTATTATCTGTAATTGTTCTGAGATATCCAGTAATGCTCCGTAACCCCTTTCTGGTGGCGGATATGGGTTAGGGGTGTTACATGTCTGCCACCTAGGCTTGAGCTGGAACGTAACCAATAATCAGCTTGCCTGTTGCCACCTTTTTACGAACAAAGAATAAGTCAAGCTCTACATACTTGAACTTGAAATGTAGAATCAGATTAGCAAACACCACCACTGTACTTGAATTATCACACCAAAAGGCTGTATTTCCTGTAACTTGAACTTGTAATTCTCCCAACAATGACTCTAACCAGATGACCTCTGTTGTTGCATGAGCAAGGCTATTGTATTATTCTTCTACGGAAGAACAAGATAGCACTTGTTGTTTCTTAAAACCCCATGAGACTAGGTTCCCTCTAAGAAAAATACAAAACCCTGATGTGGACTACCTATCATCAAGATCATCAACCCAGTTGGCATCCGAGCAACTCGTAAGAGAAAGTTGAGGAGTAGTAGTGAAACAAACTCCATGATCAATCGCAGCCTATAAATAACGTAAAATACATTTAACAACTTTGAAATGATGATCAAGGGGCTTGTGCGTGAATTGGAAGACCATGTTTATAGCAAACGCAATCTCGGGCCTAGTGATCATAATATATTGTAGTGCACCCACATACTCCTATATTCAGACTCTGTAACATCCCGATTTAGGGTCTAATCAGAACAGTGGTTTTGAGACCATAAATTTGATGTAATAAAATTTATTTTTATTATATTTTTATGGTCTACAATTTCGTAAAATGATTTCATGAAAATTTCGTTTGAAAATTTTGACGTTTGGGCACTCAATTTAGTCAAAAGGACTAAATCGTAAAATGTGCAAAAGTTGAGTTCTACATGCTAGAGGTGTCCAATTGTTATGAAATTTTAAATTGGAGGTCTTTATATGGTAATTAGACCATTGGTTAAGTTGGTGGACAAAAATGGACATGGTTAGGCATGTTTCCAAAGTTTTTCATTAAGGGCATTTTGGTCATTTAGTTATTAAAATGAATTAAAAACAAAATTAAAAGCCAATTTTTGTCCATATTCAACCCCTTGGCCAAAAATTGCATGGAGAAACCATGGGTAGGGTTTTTCAAGCTTCCAAGCTCGATTGTAAGCCCTTTCTAGCCCCGTTTTTAATGATTTTTACGTTTTTGCAATCCCCGTAACAAGATCTATCTATTTCTACCATTTATTTGAGCTAGGGTTGATGTTTAAAAATTTACCCATATGTTACATGTGTTTATTTTGATGTTTAAGAGAGGAATATGAATGTTTGTTGTGTGTTAAAGGACTTTTACTAAGTAGTTTTCAGTGAAAACACTAAAAAGGACTAATTTGTAAAAGTTATAAAATTTGTGATAAAAGTGTGATTTAGTGGAAATTTTGGGATTTTATAGTTATGAAAATTATTTGGCTGGGCTTAAAGTGCAAACAAATTGAATAAAAATCATTTTACGAGCCTAGGGCCAAAAGTGTAAATATGATAAAGTTTAGGGGAAAAAACGTAATTTTTCCATGTTATGATTTTTGTATCACATTGACTAATGTGACTAATAAATAGACTAAATGTTACATTATAGATCAAAGAACACGAGGTTCAGACCTAGAACGGGTGAAAAACGAGAAATTGACTGTTCGATCCCGTTTTGCCATTTTAGGTCGAGGTAAGTTCGTATGTTAATAAACATTTTTGATTTGTGTTAATTATGAAATATTATCATATATTTGATTAATTCTGAAAATTAAAGTAAACGTTCGAATTGAGGAAAAACACAGGATCGATCACGACCGTTGCGTAGTGTAATATGAATTGACGGTAAAAGACCATGGTTAGACCATGGCAATGTGCTAAGTGAAATAAGTGATTTGCATGTAAGACCATATCTAGGATATGACATTGTGCTAAGGGAAATAAGACCATGGCATCTAAGTGAAATAAGTCCATGGCAATGTGCTAAGTGAAATAAGACTACGGCGTTTAAGTGAAATAAGTCCATGGCATGGTGCTAAGTGAGAAATTTCCCGGTTGAACCTTAGGAATAAAATAGCTTTGGACACAAGTGTGGTACTATGTGAAGGCCACTTTGTGAAAAAAATAGCTTTGGCTACAAGGTTGTTACTATGTGAAGGCCATCGTGTATCCGTTATTATTCCGATGTGTTCAACAGGAAATGACTAAGTGTAAACGAATATGACTATGTGATGATTAAATGTGAAAGAATTATGAACCAATAATATTATTTGATTTTGAATTGAAATAATGTGTTTTCATTGAGGTTTAAGTGTATCAACTGACATAGCCAAGATGAAAAATGAAAGTATAACTGATTTAAGCGATACAGGTACGTACGAAATCTATGTGAATGTTGAATGAAAGTTAATACAAAGAAAACGTGAGAGAGTAAAATTAGCAATAAAATAGTTTTGGACAGCAGTAGTTGTGTGAATTTGAAAAATCATCAAAAATGGTGGAAATGGAATTAGAGGTTGAATAAGATATTAAATTAAAGCTTATTGAATCTATTTTCACATAAAAGAAACAATGTAAGAAAAATAATTTCATATTACGGGATATTTGAATTTTTGTGAGATGGGGTCAGAATAATTTCGAAATCCCCTATTCTAACTTTGGAAAATCATTAAAAATTGTATAAAAATAACTATTGGTTAAAATTTTTATTAAGTCTATTTTCAATAGAAACAAACGGGAACATCATTCGAATCTCATACGATAAGATAATTAATTTTTAGTAAAGAAGAGTTGAAATTGTCAAACAGCAGAACAAGGGAGACTTTAAAGAATAAACTGTACTTATTGGCTAGACCAAAAATTCTAAAAATTTTATGGTAAGAAGATATGTGAGTCTAGTTTCAGGAAAAATTAGTGGATCTCAATTTGAAGTACCGTAGCTCAAGATATAAATAATTTAGTGACTGTGACTCGAGTAGACAGCTTGAGATGAACAAGAGTAAATAGTGGAACTATGTGCAATTATGATTGTATTATCTTGAGAACATATTGTGAGAATTGGTAAAAGAATGTTAATAAATTTCTTATTATTTACATATCAACTTACTAAGTTATATAGCTTACTACGTTTATTTTCTGTGTTTATAATGTCCTCAGCTTAGCTTGGGTTGGAAGTCACCGGAGAACCTATCACACTATCAAACTAACAAATTGGGTATTGATGATTCTTATACTTAAGGTCATGGCATGTATAGGGGGACTTTTTTATTTTTGTATGTGAATTGTTTTGACCTAAAATGTTGGCTTATGCTATTTGAAAGTTCATTGTTGTGTAAGGCCATTTGATGTTGGTATATTAGCTATATTATAAGTCCATGATTATGCATTTCAAGGATGTGTATGCTTACATATGTGGATGAATGAGTGGTGATATCTATGTGTGACATAAATTTGTACGCAATGGTAAGTCAGATTAGTGCACGGGCTAGGGACATGGCCATGTGAGCCACACAGCCGTGTCCTAATATCACACGGGAGTGTGCCCCTGTTTTTCATGAAAATTTTCAAAGTTTTCTAAAGTTCTCAGTTTGGTCCCGAACCGTTTTTTCCAAAGCATGATTTGGTCTTGTAGGCCCATATTAGGGACTTTAAGATGAAATGTGAAAAGTTTTAAATTTGAATGCAAATTCATGACCTGGTTTTATACGATTGCATGTGTTTATGTCTGATAATGCCTCATACCCTGTTCTGGTGTCGAACACGGGTAAGGGGTGTTACAGATTCATTTTCTATAGGGCTTCCAGTATTCATAGACAACACACAAGAAGAAATCATAGTAACATCGCCTTTGGAGTTATCCATGCAACTTTTACTTTTTTGTGAGAAATATTTTTTTATATTCTAAAAGAGTGCAAAGAATCAGTATGTAAAATTCAGATCGTTTGGAAAATGTTTAGCACTAAAAAAAAATTTTCCAAAAAAATTTATGCATAAAACGAAAAAAAATTATTTTGAGGTTGTTTACTGGAAATTAGTTTATAAGAACACAAAAAAAACCCAAAACACTCGAATCTGTATTCAAGTTGTTTGATTCGAGAAACAAATATTTGGATGTGACTTGAAAGAAAGAAACCAAATAGATTTAGATTAAATAAAGAACATAAGAAATTTAAAAATAAAGAATAAATATTCAAAATAATAAATAACTAAGTAAATGAAATTTAAAAGTGGAAGATGGATTGAATAAACTGATGGATGTGATGGAGATAGACAAGTGTCCAATTGAACCCTTTGAGATATAAATCCCAACAAACTCAAAAAATAACTCTAATCAACCATCCAAGAAATAATTCTAGGAAAATTGAAGGGTGAAGAATGAATTCCCATGACTCCTAGAAGAACATCGATAAGAAAACTACTTCTAAAAATCATGAGAAAAAAAATCTTGCATCAAGAAATAAAATTCCCATGACTCCTAGAAGAACATCGATAAGAAAACTACTTCTAAAAATCATAAGAAAAAAATCTTGCATCAAGAAATAAACTCCCAAAGTTGAAAGTTGAAAACTTTATTAATGAAAACAATTGTCTCCCTAATGAACAATGAAGAAGTGTTTATATAGGCTAGCTAAGTACATCCAAATAAAAATCTAAAGTATACTCAAACTCTAATTATTCTAAATAATAACTAGTTTTAAATTAAACTTTCTTGTTTGACTAAGAAACATAAAACTCCCAAATCACTTAAAATAATTAAACAATATCTAGAATTTAGAATAAATAAATAATAAAATAATAAAACCTAATAAATACAATATTGGGCTCATATATAATAAAAATTAAGTCTAAAAATTGAACCCAATACGAATTAAACAAGAGTTAAAAGCTAGAAACTCGCAATTTCCATAATAATCTCTTCCATAAATTCTGCTTGCGCAGTCTTAACTAAAATGGTTATGACTTGATACTAAAATGGTTATAACTTGATCTCCTGAACTCAAATTGAGTGATTCAAAGTGCATTTTGAAGCTAAGAGATAGATCTTTGAACGCTATGCAGATATCTAAACCCAAAAATGCCTAAATCCCATCCAAAATGTCATAGCAAGTTGGTTAATTTTCCTGAGCAGTTTGGAATTTAATAAACTTCACCCCATTCGTGCATGTATCACTTCCTATCATTTCACCTATCTCCTCAAGTATCTTTTTTCTGTAAAAATATCCAAGAAGGCTTGGCAACCAAATCCAAGTCATAACCACCGTCAAAAAAGGTTGGAGAGGGTTGAAGTCCAATGACTATGGTTGCACCGTAAGATACTGCTCAGAAACTATAACACCCACACTTGACCCATTTACCGAATCCGGGTATGAGGTGCCAAAAAATTGGATTAGAGTAGACAAAAAATTTTAACTTAACAATTTTAAGAGTCTAACTTTAATAGAAAATATTAAATGTTCTTACAACAGAACCCTTAAATATAAAATGAAAGTTTTTAACTCAAAGTTTTAACTCTAAAGAATCTACTTAGATACATTGTCATCGTCCCCAAAGTGAAGCCTCCCCCAAGGTACCCCCTTCTATGTGCATGACAATGACTAATGATCTCTTCTTGATCTACCACTATCTAGTTGGGTCCTTCCTCAAGATCTTTTCTCATCCAACGAGTCCTACATATATAAGCAAGGTTTCTTAAGTTCAAAGAACTTAGTGAGCTTTTTTTACTATACTACACACAATAGAAACTCGTTGGAGTAATAAAAAGAGAACTAGACACATTTCACCCCTTAAGTTTCTTGGGACAATCTCTCTCTCAATATGGTTGGCGATCTTTGTTTCATTCCCCAAAATTTTCTTCAAATGGATAGGTCGCTAAGTGGTCTTCCCTTGGCTAGTCCTATAGTCATTCGACAAGACTCGACAGCTTTTCGGGTGTCTCGCCAAAATGCGAAATCGGACCGCACATTCTTTCCTTTCTCTATATTCCTTTCCAAGCATACTTCTACATAGTTTTTAGTTCTAAATCACATAGTTGGGAGGTTAGTTACTAGGGTAATATCCCTTATCTCCCTTTTAACCTCATAAAATAGTCGTCCTGTTTATCACCCTAAACCCCTTTCTCTTTGCCTTCATTGGCGAACTTAGAAAACTTGAGCCATCAATGGCAGACTCTATTTCCTTATTTTAGTCTCTGTGGGACTTACTAACACTCCACTAGTGGGTTTAGCGAATGAGGACCCACGTTACTCTAGAAGATTAAATCTCTTTTCACCTTACATCCAGGTTGCAATGTTGTTTGGGTTACTCTCTTATAAAGTGCCCTAGTGGTGATATTTGACTTTTAAGGCACGTGCCTATCAACTGTAGGCCAGTTTGGACAACAGTATTCAGCCTACTTTTATTTGAATGACCCTTTGAGTTTACTATTCTTTCACGTGATGGTTTTTTACGAGACTAACCCTTTTGCCGATACTTTCTCAATAGTTTTCCTCTTCAAAGAGGAATAATCTTGATAAACATACTTGGCATTCAGTTTATCTGTTCCAGTACCTTTTCCCTTGCCTATTTACGAAGCATTACTGACAAGTCATTTCTCTTATCTTATTCTTGCTAGGTTACCACCCATATGCCATATTGACTTTCACAACTACTATTCTAGTAGGCTTTTCCAAATTTCATTACATTTCTCATTCATTAGTAGATTCCTTTGACTCGTTAGCTAACTATCGTATCCCATACTTCCATTATTCTTCTAACTCTTTTTCCTTGTTTGCAAAATTTCCCATGATTACCATCTTGGTTGACCACCTGTGTTTATTATCCCAGTACACTCTACAAATAGCCATAGCTGAGCTAGGGTCTTATCTATTAGGTTTTATGTTTAATGCCCCAGGAGACTCTATTAGTTTCCATAGTTGAGCTATGGTCATACACCTCGTAATTGTAACACCCCTCATCCATGTTTATCATCGAATTAGGGTTACAAGATGCTACGACGATTAACAAGTCAAGAATATGCAATTTCAATTCAATAATCACTTAAAACAATCATTAGTAGATAATTATTTGATAATAATATCATACCGTCAAAAACGGGGTTTAAATCAAACCTACAAAGCTTTTAAGTCAGTTTAAAAACAAGTAAAGACTAACTTGAAACAAAATAGAAAAGTACGGTAAAAATAGAAAACAAGGGTCACACAGCTGTGTGACGGCTGATGCCGTGTGAAGCTATGGGACATGGTCGTGTTGTTTAATCATGTGTGAGGACTAACATCGTGTAGGTGGAGGCACACAGCCGTGTCTCCAGACTGTGTAATAGACTATGGTCATGTGTACCGACTGATGCCTCAATAAAACAGAGCACACGGTCATGTTAGTGCCTATGTAAGGCACACGGTCATGCGTCAAATAGTGTGACAACCCGTGTGAACCTATATGTATCTTTAAATACAAGTCATAAAATTTCATTCTTACTTAGGCCACAAGTTTTTAGTTAACAAATCATTCCATCTATTCATATCATACCAAAAACATACCAAATCATGTCGTTTACCTAATTCTAACCAATATGCCATAAGCCACCATCACAAACAATAATCAAACATATGATTTACATCCATTTTCTAACAAATTCTAGCTTATTTAACTAGATAATATAAAATGAAAAACATCATCATTTCTTGCAACAACCACCAAGTCATAAATCAATTTATATCTAGGCATACATTAAATCACATGAACTAAGTCACTTAATCAACTAAAACATTTCAACATCAACCAACAAGGTACAATACCAAGTACCAATGACCAAATATGTATATTTATATATCTTTGACAATCACCATTCGATCTACCATGTCTATTAACCTTTCAAAACAATTTCAAACATTGTATCATCACAAACCAATCCATGATCATCCACAATATTAACCTCAAACACACGAAACATATACAAGTACAAAATATACCACTTCAAATGGAAACTCATATACAATCACAAGTTACACCTATTACATGCCACATATCCCACTTAAAAAATATGCCACGTTTTCACAGTCTACCGAAAGTTAGCTGGATAGTGTGATCTTTTGTAACATCCTGAAATAGGGCCTAGTCAGAATGGTGGTTTCGGGACCACAAATCCAACATCAAATTATTTACTTTATGATTATTATGAGGCCTAGAATATGACTATATGCATGTGTTAAAGTTTCATGAAGAAATTCTTTGAGTAAGGTGTTTAATTGGAAATTAGGGACTAAATTGAATAAATTTCAAAACTTGAATTCTAGAAGCAATTTGTATGAAATTGCTTTTTGTTATGAATTAGAAGGTCTGAAGAGAAATTTTCCCAAATTCTAAGTTTTTGGACAAAAATGGGCTTGTATGGATGGAATTTTAAGGAAAGGGCTTCAGGGTATTTTGGTCATTTGGTATTTTAATGAAATAAAATGGGAAAAATGAACCAAAATCAGCCCATTCTCTTTCTTGTCTAGCCAAAACTTCAAGGGTTTCCATAGCTAGGGTTTTCAAGCTTTCTAAGCTCAATAGTAAATGCTCCCAAGCCCCGTTTTTCATGCTCTTTGTATTTTTGAAATCCCGGTAGCTTGCTCTCTCCATTTCAACCCATATTTCATGGTAGGGTTCATGTTTAAAAATTTACCCATGCATGAGTTGCTTGTATTTTGATGGATTATGGAGGAATATGAAAGATGAATGTGTATTAAACATCTTTTCCTAGTTGATTTTCATGAAAAACCCTTATAGGGACTATTTTGTAAAAGATGTAAATGTGTGGTAGAAATGAGAAAATAATGGAAAATGTGGGCTACCATAAGAAGGAAAAGTGTTCAGCTAGGCTTGGGTAAGATAGAAAGTGCATGTGTTTCATTATACGAGCCTAGGGACTAAATCGTAAAAATGTGAAAGGTTAGGGGCCAAACGATCATTTGGACCAAGGGTAGATATTAAACTTGAAATGTATAATGTAGTGTACTAATGAGTTAAAATTTGTTGTTATAGACCCCGAGGAAAAAATTCCAAAGGTCGATCGAGGTAAACGCAAGGTTTCAGAATAACCGAAACACAACTCCGAAAAGAATACCAGGTAAGTTCGGATAACTTAAAGTAAACCCCTAATATGCATAATTGAATGATTTATGAATGCATGATGATTGCATTTATTATTAACATGAAATATCATAGAAATGCATATTTGATGGGAACATGTGAAAAATGTCTCGGATGAGGTTGACAAAGGGAATTCGATGGATAAACCCTCATTGATATGTGTAAAGAGATCCTGCATGTGTTGCAGTAAGGATTTAGCCCTGACGGGTAATCCGTGATCTCAAGTATGAAGAGGATCTAACCCGGACTGGTGTTCCTTGAATGATCAAGCCTCCCGAAGAATATGTGTGCATTACGGATTTAACCCGGACAGGTAATTCGATTAGGGTCTGAATTTAGCCTGGACTGGTAATTTAGATCCGAGTTCATTAAGGGTGTTTGTCGTTATAAGGGATTTAGCCTGGAGTGGTAATCCCGACATCACCTTATGAGTTCATGATATGGGGGATTTAGCTTGGACTGGTAATCCTGCCATTAGATATGAGGTTCGCAGGAGTGCATATATGTGAAATGATCATTCGTAAGAATTGACAGATAATGGGTATTCCAACGAGATTTCCTAGAAACTCAACAGGATTAATATGATGTATGTCAATAAGATGATAAATGATGAGCTCATCTACATAAATTACATGATGTTTTGTTATGTAACTAACTCATTGATTGAGTACATGTGATAGGGAATCGTTTCATAATTGATGATGTCATGATTTAAATATGGAAGTATGCTAATTACTCGATAATTTTACTTTCCGGTTATTCGAGCTTACTAAGCATGTAAATGCTTACCCTTCTCTTTTTCCCTGTCTCACAGAGCTCGAGAACTCGAAAGGATTGGAAGACGATTGGAGAGTCAACACACTATCAACTAGACACACTATCAACTCGAAAGGATTGTTCAATGGCATGTATAGTATTTTTGAGTATTTTGTTATATGTGCCATTCGATTTGCCAAATGAAGGCATGTAAAAATATGTTTATTTCTTTGTATATGGTCACGAAAATTGGCTTAATTGAAGTAGGCTATGACCTACGAATTTATGCATGGTTTTATTTACAAGTGATGGGTCGTTACCAATTGGCAATGAGTCACATGAACAAGCCAATTTCGGATGAATTAAAGTGACTTGGGAACCCATAAACACTAAGTGAGAAATAACCTATCATGTATGAAACCAATGATATGAGGTTCCCATTCATCTAGTTTAATCAAGATTATTTACAAGTGTATAATTGTGTTTTACTTTGAATTTGGTAACCACTAAGCACAAGTAGTAGAAAGGGGTGACTAAAGGCTTGGAAAATAGCCTATTAGAGTCCATATGGTTAGACACACGGGCGTGTGTTTAGGCCGTGTGTGGCACACGGTTCCCTCCTATAGGCGTGTGCTATGGCCAGGTGTCCCCTGCACTTAAAATTTTAGCTCAAAGTTGTACATGGGTAGTCCACACGGGCATGCACCATGGCCGTGTTAAAAAGACAGTGTCGTCCACAGGCAGGCAGCACGGTTGTGTGCCATGGCCGTGTTGATAAGTCAGTGTTGCCCACGGCTGAAGGGCATGGGCATGCCCCAAGTTACACGGACGTGTGAGTCCACACGGCCCACCTACACGGGCGTCTGACACTTTATGATAATGAAAAAAAATTTCCTAAGGAGCCCAAGGTTTATCAAACGTACCCGAATTTGTCTCGCACTGCCTCTAGGTATGTTATAGGCTTCGAAGGCCTATATAAGGGACGAGTGGTTCATGGATGAAAAGCTTAAAATTTGAGTAAAGTTTGATGACCCAATTTGGTACGTTTCGAAATGTAAAGTCCTGATAATGCCTCGAAACCTATCTCGACGTCAAGTACAGGTAAGGGATGTTGCATTTATTGGTATCAGAGCTATAGTTTAGTCAATTCTAGGACTACTGTAGAGGATGTCAAAGTTCGCTATACATGCCATTATTTGAATATTGATAGTGTGACGTCTCCTAATTGTTTAAACTGTTTTGAATATAGTGAATGTCTTCCATTCAAGCACAAGATCAGTCCGAGGGAGTCGAGAGCTATGCTCCAGTTTTCATACATCGAGCTATATCTAGTAGTAGTAGAAGGCTGATGTTAGAAGGCTGAGAAGAGGCCCGAGCTGCCTTCTTTGATATGATGGATGAATGGTTTGGGGATTATCTAAGAAATCACCTCAATATACCAAGACCTCCCCCGCCCCCTAACCAACTTGATGAGGATGTGCCACGAGGTATGGCACCAGTGAGAGTCGATAAAGCCCCTGTAGATAAGCTTAGAAAGTATGGGGCTGAGGAATTCAGAGCTAAATTTGATGATGATGCTGAAAGAGCCAAGTTCTAGCTCGAAAATACTACACGGGTGCTAGATGATTTGTCATGCACACCCGAGGAATGTTTGAAGTGTGTTGTGTCCATTTTGAAGGACACTGCATACAATTGGTGGAAGACCGTATCCTCGATAGTGCCGAAAGAAAATATTACTTGGGATTTCTTCCAAGCAGAGTTTAAGAAGAAATATATTAGCCAACGGTTTTTGGACTCGAAGCGAAAGGAGTTCCTAGAACTCAAACAAGGGAACAAGACTATAACAGAATATGAGAGAGAGTTCGTACGACTAAGTCAGTACGCAACTGAATGGGTCCAAACTGAGTCGAAAATGTGTAAACGCTTCGAGGAAGGTCTGAATGAGGATATTAAGTTGTTGATTGGGATCTTGGAAATACGAGAGTTTGCCGCATTGGCCAATTAAGCCAAGAAGGCCGAGGAACTTAATAATGAAAGAAAACAAGCTAAGAGAGAGGCTCGAGTTGCGAGCAAGAGGTCTAGATGTAAAACACTCTCGTTCTCCACGAAAAAAGCCAGGAGCCTGCATGAATGCTCCACTTCGTTAGTGGGATATTCGGGTAGATCGAGAAGCTCAAAACGATGAGGTCAAAAGTCTTCCTCCACAATAGTGACTAGTGTGGAGAGTGTGGATGATCAAAAACTGAAGTGTAAGAGCTGTAACAAATTCCACTTCGGAGAGTGTCGAATGAAGAGTGGCGTGTGTTTCAGATGTGGTTCTCTTGATCACTTTCTCAGAGGCTGCCCGGAATGAGCTGGAAAAGAAGTGGAAATAGCTCCAAAGTTGAGTGCTCCCATTCTACGAGGTAGACCTTCGAGATACCCTGGGAGTACTAGTGGCAGTCGAGTCGTGACTAAAGACGCTGCAAAATCAGAGGTTTGAGCCCCAGCAAGAATGTATGCAATACGTACTCAAGAGGAAGCCGCTACTCCTAATGTTATTACGGGTACTTTCTCTCTTTTTAATATAAGTGTTGTTGCTTTAATTGACTCGGGGTCGACACATTCATATATCTGCATGAGTTTGGCGTCTAGTATAAACATACCTATTGAACATATGGAAGATATTATTAGAGTGTCGAACCTACTAGGTAGATCAGTTCTAGTTGATAAAGTCTGTAAGAATTGTCCTTTGACGATTCAAGGTCGTTGTTTCCCGGCTAACCTTATGTTGTTACCATTTGATGAATTTGATGTAATACTTGGTATGGATTGGTTAGCCCTTTATGATCTAACAGTGAATTGTGGTAGTAAGTATATTAAGTTAAAATGCCCGGATGGTAAGATTCTACGGCTCGAATCAAGAGAATTGGGTTTGTCGCTGGTTGTAACCACGGCAATGGTTGCCCAGAGATATATGAGGAAAGGACATGAAGCCTACCTTGCATTTGTACTAAGCACTAAGGAAACAGAGCTAAAAATTGAGTTCGTGCCGATAGTATTGAGTACCGAGATGTGTTTCTGGAGGAATTACCTAGATTACCTCCTGAAAGGGAGATAGAGTTTGGTATTGAATTGGTGCCAGGGAGGACTCCCATTTCTATTGCCCCGTACAGAATGGCACCTACCGAGCTGAAGGATTTAAAAGCACAATTGCAAGAGTTGACGGATAAAGGATTCGCTAGGTCAAGTTTTTCACCTTGGGGTGCCCCCATGTTGTTCGTAAAGAAGAAGAATGGTTCGATGAGATTATGTATCGATTATCAGTAACTGAACAAGGTGACTATCAAGAATAAATATCCTTTGCCAAAGATCGATGATTTGTTTGACCAGTTGAGAGGAGTCATTGTATTCTCCAAGATAGACTTGAGGTCTAGCTATTATCAACTACGAGTTAGAGACTCAGATGTACCCAAGACAGCTTTTAGAACGAGGTATGGCCACTATGAATTCTTGTCATGCCGTTTGGGCTGACGAATGCACCGGCTGTGTTTATGGATCTAATAAATAAGATCTTTCAGCCATATTTGGATAAGTTTGTCGTTGTGTTTATTGATGACATTTTAATCTACTCTAAAGATAAGACAGAGCATATGAAGCACCTGAGAATTGTGTTGTAGACCTTGCAAGAAAAGCAACTGTATGCTAAGTTTAGCAAGAGTGAGTTTGGCTCCAGGAAGTTGGATTTTTGGATCATATAGTTTCGGGTGAAGGCATCCGAGTTGATCCAAGTAAGATTTCTGCAATTGTTGAATGGAAATTGCCTAAGAATGTAATTGAGGTTAGAAGCTTTTTGGGCTTAGTCGGTTAATATCGAAGGTTTGTAAAAGGATTTTCCATGATAGCGACTCCGATTACGAGGCTGCTACAGAAAGACATTAAGTTTGAATGGACAGAGAAGTGTCAGCAAAGTTTTGAGAAGTTAAAGACATTGCTGACTGAAGCTCCTGTTTTAGTGCTACCTGAACCGGGAAAAGAGCTTGCGGTCTACAGCAATGCATCTTTAAATGGATTGGGTTGTGTACTTATGCAAGATAACAAGGTGATAGCCTATGCTTCACGGAAATTGAAGCCTCACGAGAAGAATTATCCAACCCACGACCTAGAGCTTGCCGCTATTGTTTTTGCTTTGAAAATTTGGAGGCATTGTTTGTATAGCGAGACTTGCCGTATATTCACAGACCACAAGAGTTTGGAATACTTGATGACTCAGAAAGAATTAAATTTGAGACAGCATAGATGGTTAGAATTAATTAAGGATTATGATCTGATTAATGACTATCACCGGAGAAAGGCGAATGTGGTCGCCGATGCATTGAGTAGAAAATCCCTGTATGCTTTGAGAGCCATGGATACTCATTTGACATTGCTTGATGATGGTTTAGTTCTAGCCGAGCTGGAGGCTAGGCCAACATTTCTGCAGGAAATTCATGATGGTCAGCTTAATGATGATGACTTGCAAGCAGAAAAAAGAGCTCAATGTGAGTCTGGTATTGAGTCAGATTTCTGAATTAGTCCTGATGGAGGTTTAATGTTTAGAGATAGGGTTTGTATACCCAAAGACAATGAACTTATTCAGAAGATTTTGCAAGAAGCACATAACAATCGTTTTTTTGTTCACCCTGGAAGTTCCAAGATGTACAACGATTTAAAGAAGATGTACTGGTGGAACGGCATGAAAAGAGATGTTTCTGAATTTGTATCTAAATGCTTGGTATGTCAGTAAGTTAAAGCTGAACATCAAGTGCCTTCAGGTTTGTTACAGCCTGTAATGGTCCCCGAATGAAAGTGGGACAAAGTTACCATGGACTTCGTGACGAGATTACCTTTAACTCTGAAAAAGAAAGATGCTATATGGGTTATAGTGGACAAATTGACAAAGTCGGCTCATTTCATCCCGGTAAGGATGGATTACTCTCTTGATAGATTGGTCGATTTGTACATTTCTGAGATAGTAAGATTGCACGGAGTACCACTGTCGATTATTTCGGACAGAGACCCGAGGTTCACTTCGAGATTCTCGAAGAAGTTACAGGAAGCCTTGGGTTAAAAGTTGAGCTATAGCACAACTTTTCACTCTCAGACTGATGGCCAGTCTGAATGGATGATTCAGATTCTCAAGGACATGTTGCGTTGTTGCATCCTCGAATTTTAGGGTAGCTGGGAAAAATATCTGTCATTGGTAGAATTTGCCTGTAACAGTGGTTTCCAAAAAAGTTTGAAGATGGCGCCTTATGAGGCCTTGTATGGCAAGAAGTGCCGAACTCCATTGTACTGGACATAACTCAAGGAAAATCGGGTTCATGGAGTTGATCTGATTAAAGAAACTGAAGAAAAAGATAAAGTGATATAGGATTGTTTAAAAGCAGCATCAGATAGGAAAAAGTCTTATGCTAATCTGAAAAGAAAGGAAATTGAATTTCAAGTTGTAGATAGAGTATTCTTGAAAGTATCTCCATGGAAAAAGGTATTGAGATTTGGTCGGAAAGGTAAACTGAGTCTACTATTTATCAGACCGTACGAGATCACCGAAAGAGTTGAAACCATTAGCCTATCGTTTGGCGTTGCCACCCGAATTGGAAAAGATTAATGACATGTTCCATGTATCCATGTTAAGGAGATACCGATCAGACCCCTCTCATGTAATTTCACCAACTGAGATTGAAATTTGACCGGACATGACTTATAGAGAGGAACTGGTTAAGATATTGTCTCGTGAAGTTAAATAGTTGAGAAATAAAGATGTGGCTCTAGTACAAGTTTTATGGCATCGACATGGTGTAGAAGAGGCTACATGGGAGCCGGAAGAAACCATGAGAAGTCAATATCCGAATCTGTTTTCTGGTAAGACTTTCGAGGACGAAAGTCCCTAAGGGGGGAGAAATGAACATCTTGAAATAGGGCGTAGTCGGAATGGTGGTTTCGGGACCACAAATTCGACATAAAATTATTTACTTTATGATTATTATGAGGCCTAGAATATGAGTATATGCATGTGTTAAAGTTTCATGAAGAAATTCTTTGAGTAAGGTGTTCAATTAGAAATTAAGGACTAAATTGAATAAATTTCAAAACTTGAATTCTAGAAGCAATTTGTATGAAATTTATTTGGGTTATGAATTAGAAGGTCTTGGAGAGAAATTTTCCCAAATTCTAAGTTTTTGGACAAAAATGGGCTTGCATGAGTGGAATTTTAAGGAAAGGGCTTCAGGGTATCAGGGCATTTTGGTCATTTGGTATTTTAATGAAATAAAATGGGAAAAATAAACCAAAATCAGCCCATTCTCTTCCTTGTCTAGCTGAAACTTCAAGGGTTTCCATAGCTAGGGTTTTCAAGCTTTCCAAGCTCAATAGTAATTGTTCCCAAGCCCTGTTTTTCAAGCTCTTTGTATTTTTGAAATCCCGGTAGCTTGCTCTCTCCATTTCTACCCATATTTCATGCTAGGGCTCATGTTTAAAAATTTATCCATGCATGAGTTGCTTGTATTTTGATGGATTATGGAGGAATATGAAAGATGAATGTGTATTAAACATCTTTTTCTAGTTGATTTTCTTGAAAAACCCTTATAGGGACTATTTTGTAAAAGATGTAAATGTGTGGTAGAAATGAGAAAATAATGGAAAATGTGGGCTACCATAAGAAGGAAAAGTGTTCAGCTAGGCTTGGGTAAGATAGAAAGTGCATGTGTTTCATTATACGAGCTTAGGGGCTAAATCGTAAAAATGTGAAAGGTTAGGGGCAAAACAGTCATTTGGACCGAGGTAGATATTAAACTTGAAATGTATAATGTAGTGTATTCATGAGTTAAAATTTGTTGTTATAGACCCCGAGGAACAAATTCCAAAGGTCGATCGAGGTAAACAGAAGGTTTCAGAATATCTGAAACATAACTCCGAAAAGAATACCAGGTAAGTTCGGATAACTTAAAGTAAACCCCTAATATGCATAATTGAATGATTTATGAATGCATGATGATTGCATTTATTATTAACATGAAATATGTGACAGCCTTAAAACGACCCTAGTCGGAATGTGGTTTCGGGACCACAAAACTGAGGCATAAAAATAATTTGATATTTATTTTGATGCCTATAATATGTGTTAACTCATGTGTGACATTTTTGATTCTTTAATTTAGAGTTATAAATGTGAATTTCACTAGAAAGGACCTAGTAGTAAACTTTAAAAGAATGAGGGGGGAAATGTGTGATGACTAGTTGATCATGCATGCAAAAATGAGGGGTTTGCATGTCAATTTCCCCTTTTATTAGCTAATGGCCGGCCATGACAAAGGAGGATGGGCAAAACATGTCATAGACATGTTTTGTTGGTGCATCATGGGTGAAAAAAAAATATAGATTAATGAGTATGGGTAATAAAGAATGAAAAAAAAGAGAAAAAATGGTCTCATGCATGCCCATTGCCGTGAGTTGTGGAGAAAGAAAGAAGAAATTTTGTTCATCATTTTCATTTCCTTTGGGCTGAAAATTCTAAGGAAGAAGGAAGGAATTCTTGTTTCATGTTGGTTTGGAAGAGGTTTAGGAGGAGGTTTGGCCATACTTGTACCTAGATTAAGGTAAGTTTGATGTTTTGCCATGAGATTCATGTATATTTTAGTAGTTAGCTTGAGTTCTAACTAGCCATGGTTCAAATCCTTACTATGTCATGGAGATGATATTCTGCTAAGGTGAGGTTGTGTTGATATCATTTGCATGCTAAAAGTGAAGCTTTGTAATGGTGCATGTGATGGTGGATTGATGATTATTGAATATTCTTTTTAGCACTTTTGAGTGAGAGTTTGATAGATACCATGAGGTTAAACTTCATGACATTGTAAGCTTGTAAGTTGGATGATGAAGTTCATGCTTTGTGAAGGTAAATGGGGTAAAAGGAGCATTCGCCATAATGAAAATATATGAGGTAGTCATAGTCATCCTTATGATTCGCCCTTGCACCTATATGTATATATGTTTGCACATGATGTATTGGCATGACATATATACTATTTCAAGGTATATATTTGCTTGTGATGATGTTTGGTTATGAAGTACATGAGAGATGTGTATTGAGCTACAATATGTAATCGTTAGTTAGTAAAATGTATGCTGTTTTGTGTGGTATTAAGTGTATAATTGGCCTCAACATGGACATGCATATTCGGCCACATGAAGGGGGTTGGTGTGCATGCATTCGGTTAGAGGCAAGCATATTGATGCCTATTCTTGGCTTGGAAAATTGGCTAAGGAGAGTACTAACTAATGTGTTGAATTGATTCGTGATTTCGCATACATGTGACTCTAATGTCTAATGTATATAAGGGCTAAGTACCTTGAGCTTCACTTTGATGTTTGAATGAATTGTATTGAATTGTTTGTTGTGATTAAAAAATTGTGCATGACCATTGTGTATTTGAGCTAAAGGATGGCCATATGACCATTTAAACTCCTTGTCATATTCTGCCATAAGCTTCGAGTAATGACCCTACTTGAATTATATTGAAATCATGCTCCTTGTGTGTGGCTATTGAGCCGAAATTGTAAAGGTTTGATAAATATTTTGTGTTTGAGCCTTAGTAACGAAAATGAAATATGAATGTGTCGTGATTATTGATATATGTGTACATGAGCATTTGAATGATACCCGGGCTAAGTCTCAAGGCATTTATGCTAGTGATTATATCTGGGCTAAGACCAAGGCATTCGTGCGGGTTGTTATATCCGGCTAAGACCAAGGCAATTGTGCAAGTTACCAAACCGGGTTAAGACCAAGGCAATTGTGCTTGTGGTTATATCCGGTTGAATCTCAAGGTACGTGACTTGAAATGAGTAATCTTCTGTAAAAATTTCAGTTTATACACTTGTGAAAATTCCAGCAATGAGGTATGTTCGTATGTGCTTGAATTAGTTGAGCCCTTACAAGTAAGTACTGCTCAGTTGATAAACGAGCCACCGCCCTTGGCTAAGTTGTTCTTTTGTGTATAAACATAAGGGTCGGTAATGTGAAGTAAGTATGATTATGAGAATGTGTATTAATAAAGTGATTCATTTAGTTATGTAAATGTAATACTTTAGTCAAAGCTGATTTCATTATTTGAGACTTACTAAGCATTAAAATGCTTACCCCGTTGCTTTGGCTCTTTGTTTTATAGATTTTGCTAGTTAGCTATCGGTGTAACACCCCGAATTTGGGCCTAGAAGTATTGGGCCTTGAGTGGGGGTCCGTAAGGAGGTTGTATATAGGTATTTAATTGTGCAATGAAATGAAACAATTAAATGTTTGCTATTAGTGGTTAATGGCTTTGAGAAGTGTTGGAGAAATCTTGGGTTCAAACTTGGGCTTTAGCAAAAATTTTGGTATTAAGTGAAAAAAAAAACCTGGATGCTTGGATGAGGGTTTTTAAATTATTGTGTAAATAAATGACACAAGGAAGCTTGTTGTCTAGTGGTTGTGGTGTCATTAAGGTTGTATGGGAGCCTAGGTTCAAGCCTTGGCTCTTGCAATTTATTTTGTTTTTTAAAGGAACACGGACTTTGGCCTTTAGACCTTATAATTAATTGGGGATAAAATATGACACAAAAAGCCTTGTGGCTTAGTGGCAAGTAGCGTGTGGAGCTTTTAAGGGAGGCATAGGTTGAATCCCATGGCAAGCAAAGAGCATTTATTTTGCTAACAAGGCGGCAAGAGTTGGTGTTGAATTTAAACTCTAATGTTGGAGGATCCCACATCGAAGCTAATATAAGAGTGGTTGTGAAGTCGGCTTTAAATAGAGGGAACCATGAGGAGAGTAAATGTACCTTTCTTGGCTGATCCCTTTCGCTGTATGGCATGCTCGTTTGGGTTGGGCGTCGGCTAAGAGTGCTCGGAGCGTGAATTAACTCCAGTCTCCTATCAAGTGTGTATTTATCACTACTCTTGTTGTTGGATGGCTACTTGGTACGCGATGAAATGAAAGGGGCCATGTGGGCCCAATAGGCCTACGGCCCAATTGGATAAGTTGTTTGATTGTGTAGTAAATATTGGACTAGGCTAGGTGAATCGCATATCTGTGGCTAGGTTTGGGCTAAAAGGGCCACACGAGTGTGGGCCCATTTAATGAGAATAGGCTTTAGGCCCATTCGTATTGTTATCCATGTTTAGAATACTTTAGTTTACCAATTCTTGAAATGCCCTCGACTTGTAAAATTACCAAAGTACTCCGATTTACAGAATTACCGTTTTACCCTCAGTTTATAGAATTATTGTTTTACCTCGATTTGTAAAATTACCGTTTTACCTCGATTTACAAAATTACCGTTTTACCCTCGGTTTATGTAATTACTATTTTACCCTCGATTTCTGTAATTACTGCTTTTACCCCAATTTACATAATTACCGCTTTTACCCCGATTTACATAATTATCGTTTTGCCTCGATTTACGTAATTATCGTTTTACCCTCGATTCTGTAATTACCATTTTACCCTCGATTTATAGAATTACTGTTTTACCCTTGATTTACGTAATTAATGTTTTACCCTCGATTTACAAAATTACTAAAATACCCTTGGTTTGTGAAATTACCGCAATACCTCAATTTTAAAACTACCAAAATACCCTGTATGGTAAAATGACGAATATGCCCTTATGTTCAGTATGGTGATGTGCTTAGGATTTACATATATTGATATTGGATTAGTTAAGTTTGAGTGACGGTGGTGGTTATCGAGGCGATTGATTTTGGAAACGTTTCAACTTCAACCCATAACATGTGTGTACTAACCTCTAAATAGCTTAGATTAATATTTCTCAAAAGTCGAAAGCTTCATATTTTAGTGATTCGAGAATTAATATTTAGATCTATTTTCACGCACGTTTAAGTTGGATTCACAACGGATATGGGGTAGGAAGGTATTTGGAACGTTCTTCAATGAGTAGATCTCTTGGTAAGTATTCGAACCTTCTTTCCATTTGTATCTTGTGGTTTAAGAAAGTGAAAACCCTCCGTCGACTAAGGCTAAAAGGGTTTTTGGTGTTATTTGGTTTGTTGGTACTAGTGAGGATTAAAGGCTACCGATCGAGAGTGTGTGAAAAGCTTGGATCATCGGAGTGACTAAATCTAGTCATCAACTTCGGCAAAGGTATGAACCCAAGGGCCATTGTGGATGGTGGCCGAATGTGTAAGTGATGATAATAGGTAGTTTTCGATTTGGTTTAATATTAACATGGTCTAATCTATAAGTGGTTGATTATAGGAGAAATCGCATAGGAGATCTCGTCAAGGAATATCGCAAATCAGGTGTGTAACGAACCCTTTTTCATAGCTTAAAGCGATAAAATGCCGAAAAGCCAAAATGCCGAAATTCTGGCATTTCGAGGACTTGTGAGCAAGCGAACGCTCACTAGTTAGTTAGAATCGATGAGATGATGATTGGGAACAATGGAAACAGTAAGGACGTGATTTTGGCGTTCACAGGTAGGTTGGGCCTCGAGGGGCTGAATTAGGGCCCAATAGGCTTTCGGGCCCATTTGGATAAATTTGGTAGAAAATGGGAAATCATTAAATTGCATGATAAGACCGTTAAAACCGTTATGGAATATAGGCTAAATGGGCCTAGATGATGAGAATCAAATTGAGTAGGGCCCATCGTGGGTTTTTGGCCCAATAACTCGTTTTGCTAAAAGTGGGCCGTAATCATTGTGATGCACCCATGAATTGTTTGTAAACATTAATGAACATGGAAACCCTAATTTTTGGTAAAATTACAAGATTACCCTTATAATATGAAAATGACCGTTTTGCCCCTAGGTAAAAATAACCATTATACCCTAGGGTTTATATATGAACTTAATGCATGGGATTTTGATAAACATGATATGTATGATATGCACATGATATGTATGATATGCACATGACATGTATGATATGCACATGATATGTATGATATGCACACGAGATGTTCATAAATGCATTGGGTTGGGTTTTTATATGAATGGAGGAAGTGAAAAGGGCTTATGCCCGCTTATTAAAGGGCTTATGCCCCGATTATCAAAAGGGCTTATGCCCCTGCTTATCAAAAGGGCTTACGCCTCAGCTTATTAAAGGGCTTATGCCCCGGTTATAAAAAGGGCTTTTGCCTCAGTTATTAAAAGAGGCTAGGCCTCCAGATATATGATAAAGCAGCTAAGCTGCCAGTGGAGAGTTATGGCGGGGTGGGTCGAGTTAATCCCCACATGGTGTGTTGGTTGGTACGGGTGGAGAGTAGCGGATGGTGGGTTGAGTAGTCTCCCCAAATGGGTTGCATTCTTTCATTTGACATTACATGTGATATTGAAATGGGCTTATGGGCCATACCGCTGACAAGAAAGGCTTCGCCCAAGAATATGAAATTTGAAAAGGCTTTGGCCCAAGATATGAAATATGAAATATGAAAAGGGCTATGGCCCAAGACATGTTTGAGATTGGATTTGGGCTTAGACCCAACAAAGTTACTACTGTTTTGGGCTCGAAAGGGCTTGTTGCACATCGAGTTTCCAAACTCACCCCTTTCCTTAACCTTGCAGTGAGCCTTGATATGGGGACTTGGGTAGGAGGGGATTCAGAGTGGCTACGGTGATTGTCTTGGACTTTTAAATAAGCGTTGGTTTCTATTTAATTTCCTTTAATTATTATTTATTTTTGGGTTGTAATAAGGCCATTCTAACTTTCCTTTTATTTCTTTTCAGGATTATTTTAATTTTAACAACTTTAAAATTGGTTGATAATTATTCAAATGGGCTAGACTTAGGACGTGTTTTCAAAATGATACTTGTTTTCATAATATCTCAACACCACGATTAATCGTTTTATCAACGACGTACACTTAAACAAATTTAAACTCGATATAACAAAGTGTGGCTATGGTTGTGGGCATGTCTAGGATTGGATCCAATCAAAGAGCTTGGTACTTAAGCAACCTTCATGGCTCACCTCCTCTGCCTCGGATACCTACTTGGTGCCTAGCTTCCATACACTTTGTTAACTCAGTAAAATATATGGCTTTTAAAACACTAAAACGAAACACAGATTTTTAAATCCAATGTGGCACGTCAGATTTGGCCATAACGTCTGGGCCGGGTTTGGGGTGTTACATTTAGTGGTATCAGAGCTAAGTTGCAACAACTCGGCTGTGGATCGGGTCTAAAAATTTTTCAAAAATTTAGGCCTAAGAAGGGTATTTTTGGAAATGGTTTTTGAAAAGTTCATTTTAAAGATGTTTTGCGGAGTATATATGTTAAAATGGTCCAAGTTTTTCTGTTTTAAATCAAGAGTTTCAAAATAAAGGGTGTTTTCAAATCAAAGTTTTTTTTCGGTGATCAAAAACATGGTTTTCGAGTTTTAAATGGATTGAGAAAGAAGTGGCGCACTAAATCCCGGCACCAAGTGCGTAAGTATTTCATTCCTCATATTACATCTTTGTATTAAGATATTATCGTAGATAGAACTGAGACCATATCATGACATTATAACTAGGGCAACCCTAAAAACTCTAGAATACCGAGACCGTAGCTAGGCTATGATTACGTGAAAATAGAAACTTTAAAATACTATCTTTGCATAAGACATATGAATAAATAGTAAAATTTTTGAGATCTTTGTAGTTAATTGATATGTGTCTTGGTAATGTAGAGTATTGATATGGATTACGAGGGTAAGCAAAGTCTACCAACTTCGGGTTGCGGTAACTCGGAGCTTGGTGCTGAGGCACTGGCCGAGTTAGTAAGGAAAGTGGTAGAGGAAGTATTGGATACCAAAATTATGGAAATTAGGGAAACGCTTCAAGTAGGGTGCTTGGAGTGTAAGAAAAGGAAGGATTCTAGTTCTTAGAAAACCAAGCCTCGTTCTGTGAAACCTGTTAAGGCACGACCAAACTATCCAATCCGCAAAGACTGCAACAGACGTCATCCGGGTGAATGCCATAGGAAGACAGGAGGATGTCTTAGATGTGGGTCCAAGGAGCATCGAGCTCGGGATCACCAAGTTTATTTTATTTAAATATGTGTTATGAATTGTATGCGTGCTTGATAAATGTTTCTTTACTTTGGTAATTAGATGTTCTGGGTCGTACTAAGAACTATTTTTAATTAGAGTGCGTAGCGGAAGCATAGAGGTTTGACTTGAGTAATACGGTTAGTTGATAGTTGGAAATTTCGAGGACGAAATTTCTTTAAGGGAGTAGAATTGTAACACCCTAATTTGGGCCTAGAAGTATTGGGCCTTGAGTGGGGGTCCGTAAGGAGGTTGTATATAGGTATTTAATTGTGCAATGAAATGAAATAATTAAATGTTTGCTATTAGTGGTTAATGGCTTTGAGAAGTGTTGGAGAAATCTTGGGTTCAAACTTGGGCTTTAGCAAAATTTTGGTATTAAGTGAAAAAAAACACGGATGCTTGGATGAGGGTTTTAAATTATTGTGTTAAATAAATGACACAAGGAAGCTTGTAGTCTAGTGGTTGTGGTGTCATTAAGGTTGTATGGGAGCCTAGGTTCAAGCCTTGGCTCTTGCAATTTATTTTGTTTTTTAAAGGAACCTGGACTTTGGCCTTTAGACCTTATAATTAATTGGGGATAAAATATGACACAAAAAGCCTTGTGGCTTAGTGGCAAGTAGCGTGTGGAGCTTTTAAGGGAGGCATAGGTTCGAATCCCATGGCAAGCAAAGAGCATTTATTTTGCTAATGTGGGGGCATGAGTTGGTGTTGAATTTAAACTCTAATGTTGGAGGGATCCCACATCAGGAAGCTAATATAAGAGTGGTTGTGAAGCTGGCTTTAAATAGAGGGAACCATGAGGAGAGTAAATGTACCTTTCTTGGTTGATCCCTTTCGCTGTATGGCGTGCTCGTTTGGGTTGGGCGTCGGCTAAGAGTGCTCGGAGCGTGAATTAACTCCAGTCTCCTATCAGGTGTGTATTTATCACTACTCTTGTTGTTGGATGGCTACTTCGGGCCGCGATGGGCTGAAAGGGGCCATGTGGGCCCAATGGGCCTACGGGCCCAATTGGATAAGTTGTTTGATTGTGTAGTAAATATTGGACTAGGCTAGGTGAATCGCATATCTGGGGCTAGGTTTGGGCTAAAAGGGCCACACGAGCGTGTGGGCCCATTTGGGCCGAGAATAGGCTTTAGGCCCATTCGTATTGTTATCCATGTTTAGAATACTTTAGTTTACCAATTACTGAAATGCCCTCGACTTGTAAAATTACCAAAGTACTCCCGATTTACAGAATTACCGTTTTACCCTCAGTTTATAGAATTACTTTTTACCTCGATTTGTAAAATTACCGTTTTACCTCGATTTCTGTAATTACCGCTTTACCCTCGGTTTATGTAATTACTATTTTACCCTCGATTTACTGAATTACCGTTTTACCCCAATTTACATAATTACCGTTTTACCTCGATTTACATAATTATCGTTTTACCTCGATTTCTGTAATTATCGTTTTACCTTCGATTCTGTAATTACCATTTTACCCTCGATTTATAGAATTACTGTTTTACCCTTGATTTACGTAATTAATGTTTTACCTCGATTTACAAAATTACTAAAATACCCTTGGTTTGTGAAATTACCGCAATACCCTCAATTTTAAAACTACCAAAATACCCTCGTATGGTAAAATGACGAATATGCCCTTATGTTAGTATGGTGATGTGCTTAGGATTTACATATATTGATATTGGATTAGTTAAGTTTGAGTGATGTGGTGGTTATCGAGGCGATTGATTTTGGAAACGTTTCAACTTCAACCCATAACGGTGTGTACTAACCTCTAAATAGCTTAGATTAATATTTCTTTGAAAGTCGAAAGCTTCATATTTTAGTGATTCGGAATTAATATTTAGATCTATTTTCACGCACGCTTAAGTTGGATTCACAACGGATATGGGGTAGGAAGGTATTTGGAACGTTCTTCAATGAGTAGATCTCTTGGTAAGTATTGAACCTTCTTTCCATTTGTATCTTGTGGTTTAAGAAAAGTGAAAACCCTCCGTCGACTAAGGCTAAAAGGGTTTTGGTGTTATTTGGTTTGTTGGTACTAGTGAGGATTAAAGGCTACCGATCGAGGGTGTGTGAAAAGCTTGGATCATCGGAGTGACTAAATCTAGTCATCAACTTCGGCAAAGGTATGAACCCAAGGGCCATTGTGGATGGTGGCCGAATGTGTAAGTGATGATAATAGGTAGTTTTCGATTTGGTTTAATATTAACATGGTCTAATCTATAAGTGGTTGATTATAGGAGAAATCGCATAGGAGATCTCGTCAAGGAATATCGCAAATCAGGTGTGTAACGAGCCCTTTTTCATAGCTTAAAGCGATAAAATGCCGAAAAGCCAAAATGCCGAAATTCTGGCATTTCGAGGACTTGTGAGCAAGCGAACGCTCACTAATTAGTTAGAATCGATGAGATGATGATTGGGAACAATGGAAACGGTAAGGACGTGATTTTGGCGTTCACAGGTAGGTTGGGCCTCGAGGGGCTGAATTAGGGCCCAATAGGCTTTCGGGCCCATTTGGATAAATTTGGTAGAAAATGGGAAATTTGTTAAATTGCATGATAAGACTATTAAAACCGTTATGGAATATAGGCTAAATGGGCCTAGATGACAGAATCAGCTGAGTAGGGCCCATCAGGGGTTTTTTGGCCCAATAACTCGTTTTCGCTAAAAGTGGGCCAGAATCACTGTATGCACCCATGAATTGTTTGTAATCATTAATGAACATGGAAACCCTAATTTTGGTAAAATTACAAGATTACCCTTATAATATGAAAATGACCGTTTTGCCCCTAGGTAAAAATAACCATTATACCCCTAGGGTTTATATATGAACTTAATGCATGGGATTTTGATAAACATGATATGTATGATATGCACATGATATGTATGATATGCACATGACATGTATGATATGCACATGATATGTATGATATGCACACGAGATGTTCATAAATGCATTGGGTTGGGTTTTTATATGAATAGAGGAAGTGAAAAGGGCTTATGCCCGATTATTAAAGGGCTTATGCCCCTGATTATCAAAAGGGCTTATGCCCCGATTATCAAAAGGGCTTACGCCAGCTTATTAAAGGGCTTATGCCCCAGTTATAAAAAGGGCTTTTGCCTCAGTTATTAAAAGAGGCTAGGCCTCCAGATATATGATAAAGCAGCTAAGCTGCCAGTGGAGAGTTATGGCGGGGTGGGTCGAGTTAATCCCCACATGGTGTGTTGGTTGGTACGGGTGGAGAGTAGCGGATGGTGGGTTGAGTAGTCTCCCCAAATGGGTTGCATTCTTTCATTTGACATTACATGTGATATTGAAATGGGCTTATGGGCCATACCGTTTACAGTAAAGGCTTCGGCCCAGTAATATGAAATTTGAAAAGGCTTTGGCCCAGTGTTATGAAATATGAAATATGAAAAGGGCTATGGCCCAGTACATGTTTGAGATTGGATTTGGGCTTAGACCCAACAGGCTGCTACTGTTTTGGGCTCTGAAAGGGGCTTGTTGCACACTGAGTTTCCAAACTCACCCCCTTTCCTTAACCTTGCAGGTGAGCCTTGATGTGGGGACTTGGGCCGGAGGGGATTCAGAGTGGCCACGGTGATTGTCTTGGACTTTTAAATAAGCGTTGGTTTCTATTTAGTTTCCTTTAATTATTATTTATTTTTGGGTTGTAATAAGGCCATTCTAACTTTCCTTTTATTTCTTTTCGGGATTATTTTAATTTTAACAACTTTAAAATTGGTTGATAATTATTCAAATGGGCTAGACTTAGGACGTGTTTTCAAAATGATACTTGTTTTCAAAATATCTCAACACCACGATTAATCGTTTTATCAACGACGTCCACTTAAACAAATTTAAACTCGATATAACAAAGTGTGGCTATGGTTGTGGGCATATCTAGGATTGGATCCAATCAAAGAGCTTGGTACTTAAGCAGCCTTCATGGCTCACCTCCTCTGCCTCGGATACCTACCTGGTGCCTAGCTTCCATACACTTTGTTAACTCAGTAAAATATATGGCTTTTAAAACACTAAAACGAAACACAGATTTTTAACTCCAATGTGGCACGTCAGATTTGGCCATAACGTCTGGGCCGGGTTTGGGGTGTTACAATCGGATTCGGGATCATCGAAGTCGAAGTCATCCACACTATCAAAGCCCCCATTTTGGTACAATTTTGGTTGAACTTTGAAATGGCATGTATAGGACTACCCTTTTGTTGTAGGTCATGTACCTTTCGGTTTTGTGTAAACTTGGATAGCCATGCGAAAATGGCTTATATACGTTTTTAGCATAGTAATATAATCGTTTGTATGTTGATCATTATGAGGTATGGAATTGTTTTAAAACGATTAGCCATTGGAATGGTTAATCATGATCACACTTTGTGCTATGTATGCAAAAAGGGCCAATTGAATAATGGAAATCATGAAATAGGTAAAGCCTACCTTAAAGGCAGATGCTGACAGCAGCAGTGATGTGGATGTGAAAAATCACTAAAAATAGTAGGAATGGTATTAAATAGCGAATAAATTATGTAAATGAACCTTGATGAATCTACTTTCATATGGAAGAAACGAAATGGTCATATGAGTTATATGTTAAGAGATATTAAAGTTCTCGTGAAACAGGGCCAGAATGGTTTCTGGATCCCCTGTTCCGACTTTGGAAATTCATTGTAAATTAACCGGAGATAATTAGGAGTCATGCCATATATTTATAGATTCCTCTCTGAGTCTAGTTTCTATAGAAACAAACGGAATCAGTATTGAAGCCCTTTACAGGGAGATATCCAATTCGTAATACGTGAGGGTCAGTGTAGTTGAACCCTGGATTAGGGGAGACTTTAACTAATAAACTGTACTAATTGGCCCAACCAAAAATTATAGAAAAAAAATATGTTGATGGACTTATGAGTCTAGTTTCAGGTAAAATTTACGAAACTGGTTTTCGAGCTTTAAAACTCAAGATATGATTTTTAAGGCGACAGTGATGCAGTAACCAGCTAGTCTGGAAAATTTTTTTTTTAGGACTGTGAAAACAATTAAGTTAAGTCTGTGCACCTTGTGTTCAACTCCCAGAACGGACTCGGGCATGTGGTGTTACAATTTTATTGGTATCGAGCTACGGTTTAGTCGATTCTAGGACTACCGTAATACGTTTGGGTCTAGCTATACATGCCATTATGTGATTAATTGATAGTGTGGTGATTTCGACATTTGAATTTGTGTTTATTTATAGTAATGGATCCCGATCCCAACCGAGCGATAGCTGATGATGTGGAGAGTGTGGCGCTGCTCAAGACAAGGGACAATGGCCATGACTCTCGACTGTTGCTAGCAATCTGAATGATGAGGCTAGGCAAGCTTTCTATAGCGTGATGAATGATTGGTTCAACCAATACATTCGAACTAACACTACTGTTCCACAACCTCCATTCCCGACTAATCGACCCCGCACCTACAATGCCTCCTAGAATCGACCAAATAAGGTCCAATAAGCCCCGTTGATGAATCCGAAAACATGGGGCTATTGAATTTAAAGCTACGGATAGCGACGATGCCGAGCAAGCTGAATTTTGGTTGGACAACACTATCCGGTACTCGATGAGCTATCTTGTACACCGATGAATGCCTAAAGTGTACTATCTCCTTGCTACGTGATTACGCCTACTATTGGTGGAGTACTCGACTTCACATTGTGCCCCGAGAGCAAGTAACTTGGGAGTTTTTCCAAACCGAGTTTGGAAAAAGTATATCGATCGAGATTTGTGGATCAAAATGAAAGGAATTTCTTGAACTTAAACAAGGTTCCATGTCACATCGACTATGAACGAAAATTTGTGAGGCTTAGCCGGTACGCTGCGGAATGCATTTCTTCAGAAGCTGTGATGTGTAAATGCTTCGAAGATGGACTGAATGATGATATAAAGCTGTATGTTGGCATTTTGGAAATCCGAGAGTTTGTGGCTCTTGTCGAGCGAGCGTGCAAAGCCGAGGAGCTCAGTATGGAGAAAAGAAAAGCTCAAGTGGGAGCAAGGGAGTTTCAGAAGAGGTCTTGGGAAGTCCTTCCCACATCATCAAAGAAATTCAGAGATGGCTTAGGCCGGTCTAGAGACACTTGGGCTTTTCTAGATGAGATCGCGATCGACCCCTGTGACCACACGAGTCACTTGATCGCCGATGGTGGAAATGATCGTCGAGAGAGAGCGGAGTGCCGATTGTGGCAAATGGCATTCGGAAGTTGTAGATTCCGTGACCGCTCCTGTTACAAGTGCGGAGCGATTGACCACTTCATTAAAGATTGCCCAAGGTTGTCTCGAGCAGAATGTAGATCGAGTGGGAAGCCGGCGCTACCACCGCCGAGGTAGACCATCTAGAAATACGGGCAATGCTAGTGGTGGTCGAGAGGATCTAGAGATGCTACTACCAGATCCGAGGCTCGCGCGCCCTGCTAGGGCTTATGCTATCTGCGACGCGAGGATGCTTCTCGCCGGATGTTATTACTGGTACTTTCACTCTCTTTGATACTAATGTGATTGCTTTGATTGACCACGGTTCTACTCATTCTTATATATGCGAAATGTTAGCATCCAAAGAAGACTTTACCTATTGAGTCTACTGAGTTCGTAATTCGGGTGTCAAATCCCTTGGGTCGTTACATGCTTGTCGACAAAGTGTGTAAGAAATGTCCCCTAATAATTCGAGGTTCCTGTTTTCCGGCGGACTTGATGCTTTTGCCGTTCGATGAATTTGATGTTATTCTTGGGTTGGATTGGTTGACCGTGCATGATGCGGTTGTGAATTGCAAAAGCAAGACTATTGATTTGAGGTGCGCAAATAACGAGATGATCCGAGTTGAATCTACGGACTTGAAGGGGTTGCCAGTTGTAATATTATCAATGTTGGCCCAGAAGTATGTAAGAAAGGGGTGCAAAGCATACCTTGCGTATGTACTTGATGATAAAGAGTTAGAAATAAAACCGAATCTTTGCGGTGGTTTGTGAATACCGGATGTTTTTCCGAAGAATTACGGGTTTGCCACTGTTCGGAGATAGAGTTTGGTATTGAGCTTGTACCAGGACCACACCGATTTCGATAGCTCCGTATCGTATGGCACCAACGGAATTAAAGGAGTTGAAAGCTCGGTTGCAAGAGTTGGTGGATAGAGGTTTTGCTCGCCTTAGAGTTTTTCACCTTGGGGTGCACCGGTGTTGTTTGTGAAAAGAAGGACGGAACCATGAGGTTGTGCATCGACTATCGTTAGCTTAATAAAGTGACAATAAAGAACAAATATCCGTTATCAGCGATCGATGATTTGTTCGATCAACTGAAAGGAGCCTCGGTGTTCTCAAAAATAGATTTGAGATCGGGCTATTATCGATTCATTGAATCCGAGATCGGATATACCCAAAACCGCCTTGAGCGAGATATGGTCACTACGAGTTCTTAGTGATGCCGTTTGGGCTCACTAATGCCCTCGCGATATTTATGGATTTGATGAATCGGATCTTCGGACCGTATTTGGATCAGTTCGTAGTTGTGTTCATTGACGACATCTTGGTCTATTCAAGAGATAAGACCGAACATGCGGAGCACCTGAGATTAGTGTTGCAAATTTTACGGGATAAGCAGTTATACGCTAAGTTCAGCAAGTGTGAGTTACGGTTAGAGAGGTTAGCTTCTTGGGTCATGTGGTATCTGCATCGGTATTCGAGTCGACCGAGTAAAATTTCAGCCATACTTAACTGGAAGCCTCAGAAATATTTCGAGGTTCGAGCTTTTTGGGACTTGCCGGTTACTACCGAGCGGTTTGTAAAAGGATTCTCGATGATAGCCACACCCATGACTAAACCGCTTGTAAAGATGTCAAGTTTGAATGGACGAAAAAGTGTCAGAAAAGTTTCGATCAATTGAAAACTCATTTGACGGAAGCTCCAGTATTAGTGCAGCCCGAATCTGGCAAAGAGTTTGTCATCTATAGTGACGCCTCCCTACTTGGGTTAGGTTGCGTATTGATGCAAGAAGGTCGAGTTGTGGCCTATGCATCGAGACAATTAAAGCCACATGAGAAAAATTATCCGACCCATGATCTCGAATTGGTTGCCATCGTATTCGCCTTAAAGATTTGGCGACATTACTTATTTGGTGAGAAGTGCCATGTGTATTCGGATCACAAAAGTCTCAAATATTTGATGACTCAAAGAGACTTAAATCTGCGACAAAGATGTTGGCTCGAGTTGTTAAAAGATTATGAGCTTGTTATTGATTATCACCCGGGAAAGGCTAATGTGGTTGCGGACGCCTTAAGCCGGAAATCACTGTTTGCTTTACGAGTGATGAATGTACACTTGTCCATTCTACCCGACAATGTGTTAGTAGCCGAATTAAAGGCCAAACTATTATTGACTCATCAAATTCGTGAAGCTCAGAAAGCTGACGATGAGTTGGTTGCAAAACGGGCTGAGTGTGTTCCGAACAAGGAATCGGAGTTTCAAATTGATGATGACGATTGTTTGAGGTTCAGAAGTCGTCTGTGTGTTCCAAAGAACTCGAAACTTATTTCGATAATTCTGAACGAAGCCCATTGTAGCCGAATGGCAATCCACCCGGGGAGTACGAAAATGTACAACGATTTGAAACGTCGGTTTTGGTGGCATGGTATGAAACGAGACATCTCCGACTTTGTTTCGAGATGTTTAATATGTCAACAAGTGAAAGCGGAACATCAAGTGCCTTGAGGTTACTTCACCGATCACGATACCCGAGTGGAAATGGGATCGAGTCACAATGGACTTTGTGTCCGGACCGCCATTGTCGACAAGCAAGAAGGATGCGATTTGGGTTGTTGTTGATAGACCGACTAAGTCGGCTCACTTTATCCCGTGCGTCGGATTTTTCATTGGATAAACTAGCTGAATTGTACGTTTCTCGATTGTGAGATTACACGGGTACCGATTTACATTGTGTCGATAGAGATCCGAGGTTCACCTCGTGATTTTGGAAGAAATTGCAAGAAGCTTTGGGTACCAAGTTGCATTTCAAAGACCGCCTTTCACCCCCAAACCGATGGTCAATCCGAGCGGATAATTCAGATACTTGAGGATATGTTGAGATGTTGCATCCTCGAGTTCGGTGGTTCATGGGAACGGTATTTACCTTTGATTGAATTCGCCACAACAATAGTTTGAATCAAGTATTAAGATGGCGCCTTACGAGGCCTTATGCGAGCGTAAATGCTGTACACCATTGTTTTGGACCGAGCTCGGTGAAAGCAAAATTTTCGGAGTGGATTTGATTAAAGATCTTGAATGAAAGTAAAAGTAATCCGTGAAAATCAAGATAGCCTCCGATCGTCAAAAGTCGTACGCGGATCTGAAACGAAAAGACATTGAGTATCAGGTGGGAGATAAAGTTTTTCTTAAAGTTTCGCCTTGGAAAAAGATACTCAGATTTGGGAGCAAGGGCAAATTGAGTCCGAGGTTCATCGGCCCATATGAGATATCCGAACGAGTCGGTCCAGTTGCGTATCGTTTGATTTTGCCCCCTGAACTTGAAAAGATTCACGACGTCTTTCATGTTTCGATGCTTGACGCTATAGATCGATCCGTCGCACGTAATTAGTCCATCGAGGTTGAAATTCAAGCCGATATGAGTTATGAAGAAGAACCGATTCGTATCCTAGCTCGTAAAGTGAAGGAGTTGTGAAACAAAAGGGTTCCGTTAGTAAAAGTGTTATGGCTCAAACACGGATGGAAGAAGCTACTTGGGAACCCGAGAACTCTATGAAAGAGCGTTACCCAAACCTATTTACGGTAAGATTTTCGGGACGAAAATTTTTAAGTGGGGAGAGTTGTGACACCTTAAAACGACCCTAGTCGGAATGTGGTTTCGGGACCACAAAACCGAGGCATAAAAATAATTTGATATTTATTTTGATGCCTATAATATGTGTTAACTCATGTGTGACATTTTTTATGCTTTAATTTAGAGTTATAAATGTGAATTTCACTAGAAAGGACCTAGTAGTAAACTTTAAAAGAATGAGGGGGGAAATGTGTGATGACTAGTTGATCATGCATGCAAAAATAAGGGGTTTCCATGTCAATTTCCCCTTTTATTAGCTAATGGCCGGCCATGACAAAGGAGGATGGGCAAAACATGTCATAGACATGTTTTGTTGGTGCATCATGGGTGAAAAAAAAAATATATAGATTAATGAGTATGGGTAATAAAGAATGAAAAAAAAAAAAGAGAAAAAAATAGTCTCATGCATGCCCATTGCCGTGGGTTGTGGAGAAAGAAAGAAGAAATTTTGTTCATCATTTTTCATTTCCTTTGGGCTGAAAATTCTAAGGAAGAAGGAAGGAATTCTTGTTTCATGTTGGTTTGGAAGAGGTTTAGGAGGAGGTTTGGCCATACTTGTACCTAGATTAAGGTAAGTTTGATGTTTTGCCATGAGATTCATGTATATTTTAGTAGTTAGCTTGAGTTCTAACTAGCCATGGTTCAAATCCTTACTATGTCATGGAGATGATATTCGGCTAAGGTGAGGTTGTATTGATATCATTTGCATGCTAAAAGTGAAGCTTTGTAATGGTGCATGTGATGGTGGATTGATGATTATTGAATATTCTTTTTAGTACTTTTGAGTGAGAGTTTGATAGATACCATGAGGTTAAACTTCATGACATTGTAAGCTTGTAAGTTGGATGATGAAGTTCATGCTTTGTGAAGGTAAATGGGGTAGAAGGAGCATTCGGCCATAATGAAAATATATGAGGTAGTCATAGTCATCCTTATGATTCGCCCTTGCACCTATATGTATATATGTTTGCACATGATGTATTGGCATGACATATATACTATTTCAAGGTATATATTTGCTTGTGATGATGTTTCGGTTATGAAATACATGAGAGATGTGTATTGAGCTACAATATGTAATGCGTTAGTTAGTAAAATGTATGCTATTTTTGTGTGGTATTAAGTGTATAATTGGCCTCAACATGGACATGCATATTCGGCCACATGAAGGGGGGGTTGGTGTGCATGCATTCGGTTAGAGGCAAGCATATTGATGCCTATTCTTGGCTTGGAAAATTCGGCTAAGGAGAGTACTAACTAATGTGTTGAATTCGATTCGTGATTTCGTACACATGTGACTCTAATGTCTAATGTATATAAGGGCTCTAAGTACCTTGAGCTTCACTTTGATGTTTGAATGAATTGTATTGAATTGTTTGTTGTGATTAAAAAATTGTGCATGACCATTGTGTATTTGAGCTAAAGGATGGCCATATGACCATTTAAACTCCTTGTCATATTCGGCCTTAAGCTATCATAATGAGATTTTAATAAGTTAAATTTGTGTGAATTAGCTCAAGAGCTTAGAGGACCACAGTTGGATAAGGGAAAGGAAAAAGTGATCGAATAGCCGTCGAAATCGCTAGACAACATCCAAGGTAAGTCTTCGAGTAATGACCCTACTTGAATTATATTGAAATCATGCTCCTTGTGTGTGGCTATTGAGACGAAATTGTAAAGGTTTGATAAATATTTTGTGTTTGAGCCTTAGTAACGAAAATGAAATATGAATGTGTCGTGATTATTGATATATGTGTACATGAGCATTTGAATGATACCCGGGCTAAGTCTCGAAGGCATTTATGCTAGTGATTATATCCGGGCTAAGACCCGAAGGCATTCGTGCGGGTTGTTATATCCGGGCTAAGACCCGAAGGCAATTGTGCAAGTTACCAAATCCGGGTTAAGACCCGAAGGCAATTGTGCTTGTGGTTATATCCGGTTGAATCCCGAAGGTACGTGACTCGGAAATGAGTAATCTTGCTGTAAAAATTTCAGTTTATACACTTGTGAAAATTCCAGCAATGAGGTATGTTCGTATGTGCTTGAATTAGTTGAGCCCTTACAAGTAAGTACTCGCTCAGTTGATAAACGAGCTACCGGCCTTTGGCTAAGTTGTTCTTTTGTGTATAAACATAAGGGTCGGTAATGTGAAGTAAGTATGATTATGAGAATGTGTATTAATAAAGTGATTCATTTAGTTATGTAAATGTAATACTTTAGTCAAAGCTGATTTCATTATTTGAGACTTACTAAGCATTAAAATGCTTACCCGTTGCTTTGGGCTCTGTTTTATAGATTTTGCTCGTTAGCTATCGATTCGGGATCATCGAAGTCGAAGTCATCCACACTATCAAAGCCCCATTTTGGTACAATTTTGGTTGAACTTTGAAATGGCATGTATAGGACTACCCTTTTGTTGTAGGTCATGTACCTTTCGGTTTTGTGTAAACTTGGATAGCCATGCGAAAATGGCTTATATACGTTTTAGCATAGTACTATAATCGTTTGTATGTTGATCATTATGAGGTATGGAATTGTTTTAAAACGATTAGCCATTGGAATGGTTAATATGATCACACTTTGTGCTATGTATGCAAAAGGGCCAATTGAATCATGGAAATCATGAAATAGGTAAAGCCTACCTTAAAGGCGGAATCTTGACAAAGAAGATGATGTGGATGTGAAAAATCACTAAAAATAGTAGGAATGGTTAAATAGCAAATAAATTATGTAAATGAACCTTGATGAATCTACTTTCATATGGAAGAAACGAAATGGTCATATGAGTTATATGTTAAGAGATATTAAAGTTCTCGTGAAACAGGGCAGAACGGTTTCGGATCCCTGTTCCGACTTTGGAAATTCATTGTAAATTAACCGGAGATAATTAGGAGTCATGCCATATATGTATAGATTCCTCTCTGAGTCTAGTTTCTATAGAAACAAACGGAATCAGTATTGAATCCCTTTACAGGGAGATATCCAATTTGTAATGCGTGAGGGTTAGTGTAGTTGAACCCTGGATTAGGGGAGACTTTAACTAATAAACTGTACTAATTGGCCCGACCAAAAATTATAGAAAAAAAATACGTTGATGGACTTATGAGTCTAGTTTCAGGTAAAATTTACGAAACTGGTTTTCGAGTTTTAAAACTCAAGATATGATTTTTAAGGCGACAGTGATGCAGTAACCAGCTAGTCTGGAAAATTTTTTTTTTTTAGGACTGTGAAAACAATTAAGTTAAGTCTGTGTGCACCTTGTGTTCGACTCCGGTAACGGACTCGGGTACGGGGTGTTACAAAATATCATAGAAATGCATATTTGATGGTAACATGTGAAAAATGTCTCGATGAGGTTGACAAAGCGAATTCGATGGATAAACCCTCATTGATATGTGTAAAGAGATCTTGGATGTGTTGCAGTAAGGATCTAGCCCGGACGGGTAATCCGTGATCTCAAGTATGAAAAGGATCTAACCCAGATGGGTGTTCCTTGAATAATCAAGCCTCCCGAAGAATATGTGTGCATTATGGATTTAACCCGACAGGTAATCCGATTAGGGTCTGAATTTAGCCTGGAATGGTAATTCAGATCCAAGCTCATTAGGGGTGTTTGTCGTTATAAGGGATTTAGCCTGGAGTGGTAATCCCGACATCACCTTATAAGTTCATGATATGGGGATTTACCTTGGACTGGTAATCCTGCCATGAGATATGAGGTTCGCATGAGTGCATATATGTGAAATGATCATTCGTAAGAATTGACAGATAATGGGTATTCCATCGAGATTTCTTAGAAACTCAACAGGATTAATATGATGTATGTCAATAAGATGATGAATGATGAGCTCATATACATAAATTACATGATGCTTTGTTATGTAACTAACTCATTGATTGAGTGCATGTGATAGGGAATCGTTTCATAATTGATGATGCCATGATTTAAATATGGATGTATGCTAATTACTCGGTAAGTTTACTTTCCGGTTATTCGAGCTTACTAAGCATGTAAATGCTTACCCCTCTCTTTTTCCCTGTCTCACAGAGCTCGAAGACTCAAAAGGATTGGAAGACGATTGGAGAGTCAACACACTATCAACTAGACAAGCTTTGGTATAAAGACTTTGTTTGTTTTGTTCAATGGCATGTATAGTATTTTTGAGTATTTTGTTATATGTGCCATTCGATTTTCCAAATGAAGGCATGTAAAAATATGTTTATTTCTTTGTATATGGTCACGAAAATTGGCTTAATTGAAGTAGGCTATGACCCACGAATTTATGCATGGTTTTATTTACAAGTGATGGGTTGTTACCAATTGGCAATGAGTCACATGAACGAGCCAATTTTGGATGAATTAAAGTGACTTGGGAACCCATAAACACTAAGTGGGAAATAACCTATCATGTATGAAACCAATGATATGAGGTTTCCATACGTCTAGTTTAATCAAGATTTTTTACAAGTGTATAATTGTGTTTTACTTTGAATTTGGTAACCACTAAGCACAAGTAGTAGAAAAGGGTGACTAAAGGCTTGGAAAATAGCCTATTAGACACACAGGCATGTGTTTAGGCCGTGTGTGACACACGGTTCCCTCCTATAGGTGTGTGCTATGGCCGTGTGTCCCCTGCACTTAAAATTTTAGCTCAAAGTTGTACATGGGTAGGCCACACAGGCGTGCACCATGGTCGTGTTAAAAAGACAGTGTCGTCCACAGGCAGGCAACACGAGTTTATGCCATGGCCGTGTTGATATGTCAGTGTTGCCCACTACTAAAGGGCATGGGCGTGCCTCAAGTCAAACGGGTGTGTGAGTCCACACGGCCCACCTACACGGGCGTGTGACACTTCATGATAATGGAAAAAAATTTCCTAAGGAGCCCAAGGTTTATCGAACGTACCTGAATTTGTCTCGCACTGCCTCTAGGTATGTTTAAGGCCTCGAAGGCTTATATAAGGGACGAGTGGTTCATGGATGAAAAGCTTAAAATCTGAGTAAAGCTTGATGACCCAATTTGGTACATTTCGAAATGTAAAGTCCTGGTAATGCCTCGAACCTTATCTCGGCGTCGGGTACAGGTGAGGGGTGTTACATCTTCGACTTGATCCAATTGTCTGATTCTGCAAAACGATATCTAAAATAAACAATAAAAATGAGACGAGAAAGCTTCAACAAGCTTAGTAAGTTTATAAGTCGAAAACGATATACCTGTTTGAAAAATCTCGATTTGAAAATGGTTTTCTTTCACAGCGGAAAATTAAAATTTTGAACACTAACTTGGTTTGTGAAATTTATAGCAATATATCTTAACCGAATTTGTACCTATGTTTTTGACTTAGCGGATGTTCGTTGTTCCCAATTTTCAACAAAATGATTTTCTCCGCTATTCTCGTACCATGAACTACTTCGAGTGTAGGCTCAAAACAATTGAATTCGAAACACAAAACTAGAAAACATTTACTCTCCTTTTGGAATTAAAACATAAATTCTCTCTTCTTAATAGAAACAGGTAGAATTGTTATTTCGAAAAAATATATGTAATAGTTGAAAATAAATTCTTTCTATCTTTCAGCAAAATAACAACCTCTTAAAGTTGTGTTAATAGTTCTACCGGTGCCATCTATTTATAGGAAGAGAAGGTAGAACCCTTGTTGAGTTGTAGTGGTTTATTTCAAATAGGGAAACAACATCCTACTTAGAATAGGACTAGGGTGACAATACACCCTAGTATTTTTAGGGGTGTTCAAACTTCAGTTAAAATCGAATTAACCGACTGAACCGATCTAATTTTGGTTAATCAGTTGGTTAACCGATCTTGTTCGATTGGAGGTCAGTTAAAGGTTTTTTGGAATTTCAGTTAACGGTTAATTCAGTTCAAAATCGAGTAATTAACCGAATTAATTGAACTTAATAAATAATATTATATATTACATGTATTCGGTCAAATTAACATTATAAATTTATTTATTTATACGTTTTATACTTGTTTAGAAAAACATATAAATTTTGGTTAATTTAGTTAATCGACCGAATTAATCGAAATATTTCGGTTAAGTTAATTTTTTTGAAAAAATTTCTGTTCGGTTAATGGTTAAAAGGTTAAAAGTTTGGTTAATGTGGTTAATACTAGTTTGGTTTGGTTAACTGATCGGTTAACCGTTTGAACACCCTTAAATATTCCTACTAGGGTTGCTACCCCCTTCACACCCATGAGGGGTTTTTGGGTCTCTCTCACATTGAGTCCAGTTACGAGTACTTCCTAAGGTTTTTTGACCCAGTATTTTGTAATGTGATCCAACTTCATTTGATTTTTCTTTTTCCCAAAATAAACTTTAATAATTATATATATAACAATTTTCTCATCCCTATTTTACCCCAACAAAAGTTTGACGATTTTACCCTTGGTAAAAATTTGAAGATTTTTTCCCAGTAAAATTTCAAGAAAATACGTTCAATATTTTATGACTCAATATGTTCACTACGACTGAATGATTTATTTTCATTTTTAGGTTTCAAAACAATCCAAAAACATAAACTCATTCGCTCGATTATTTTTTAAATAATTTATATAGGATTGCAAATGGATCATTTCCATTTCCATTTCCATTTTTTGAAACCTACATTCATTTCCAAATGATTCCATTTCTCCATTTCGAAGAAAACCACAATCATTTCTGAATGTTTCCCATTTTTCTTTTCCTATTCATTCCTTTTATTTTTACTCAAACACTTAATTCATTTCTAGTTTCAACGAGTTAATGGAAGGACGGATTAGACATATGTAGTTGAGGCTCAAATGATTTATAGTTAAGTTCCAACTTTTCGCCTATTAATTATAAACTCATTTAGTCATGAAGCCATTCCACTATAGTATAGTAACTAAGCTCTCCCCAATGAAATACCAATACGAAAGCAACTACTCAGTGCTCACCCAATGACCATGTCATTAGTGTGTTACCCTTATAGGATATCCTTTGTAACAACCCCGTATTCAACATCAGAATAGGGTTATGGAGCATTACCAGACTTACAACACATTTAAACATGAATTTCACATTCAACTTGTCAGTTCATATACATTTCATTCGCAACAAATCATTTTGTCCCTAATACTAGCCTACTAGGCCTAAAGCATGTGATACGAACTCGATTGATGTTAACTCGAGTAGTAGTAGTTTGCCCGATCGTGAAATTAAGTAAGGGAAGGCTTGTTTCAAGATAGGCTAAGAAAAAGGATGAAATATAGGCTCAAACAAGGGTTAATAGATAGTTGAAATGGCTAATGGAAGAATTCGACTAAGGGCAAGAGTGAACCAACAATAAAGATGATTGTTGACCCGATTCTTAAAACGACACTTAGATGAAAATGGTTTGGAAATGACTTGGTTAACCTTGACCCATTATCTAGCAAGATAGGAACCAAAGGTATGGTTGAACGCCACACTTTGAAAGTGATAAGTTCGGTTAAATAAGGAAGGAATGACACCACAACCTGAGCTTGATAAGTTGATTCAGTCCAAGAGAGAACAATGAGAGTTGAATTCTCACAAAAGAACAAAAACAGGTCATAAATTGATCAAAAGTCCTTACAACAAGCAATGAACAAAGTATTTATAGGCTTGAGCTAAGTCCAGCTGAATGGACACTTACAATCAGCTCAAATTAAGCTATTAATAAGTTGAACTAGCTCTCCAAATGATTATAAGTCTTTTGATGAAACCTATGCCTAGGTGATGCCAATGGGCAGCCTATTTAGTCTTCCAATTCAGTCTTTATTGTCACTTTATTCAGCTGACGATAGTCGATGCACAACGTCATGGTTCCGTCCTTCTTTTTCACAAACAATATTGGTGCACCCCAAGGTGAGAAACTTGGTCGAGCGAAACCTCTATCCGTCAACTCTTGTAACTGGGCTTTCAATTCCTTTAATTCCGTCGGTGCCATACGATACGGAGCTATCGAAATCGGTGTAGTCCCAGGTACAAGTTCGATGCCAAACTCTACCTCCCGGACAGGTGGTAACCCTGGTAATTCTTCAGGAAAAACATCCGGATATTCACAAACCACTGGTACCGACTCAAGTTTCTTTCTTGATTCTTCATTATCAAGTACGTATGCAAGATATGCTTCACACCCCTTTCTCACATATTTTTGAGCTAACATCGAAGATATTATTGTTGGCAATCCATTCAAGACAGTGGACTCAACTCGGATTATCTCATTATTTGCACACTTCAAATCACTAGTCTTACTTTTGCAATTCACAACCGCATCATACATAGTCAACCAATCCAAACCGAGAATAACATCAAATTCATCAAACGGTAAAAGCATCAAGTCAGCTGAAAAACAGGAACCTCGAATTACTAGGGGGCATTTCTTACACACTTTATCAACAAGCACATAATGTCCCAAGGGATTCGACACTCTAATAATGAACTCAGTAGACTCAACAGGTAAAGTCTTACTGGATGCTAGAGTCTCACATATATAAGAATGAGTAGAACCAGGGTCAATCAAAGCAATCACATTAGTATCAAAGAGAGTGAAAGTACCGGTAATAACATCAGGCGAAGAAGCATCCTCGCGTGCACGTATAGCATAAGCTCTAGCAGGAGCACGAGCCTCAGATCTAGTGGTAACATTTCTAGATCCTCTCTAACTGCCACTAGCATTCCCCGTATTTTTAGATGGTCTACCTCAAGCAGTAGTAGCACCCGGTTTCCCACTCTGATTTACGTTCTGTTCAGACAGTCTTGGGCAATCCTTGATAAAGTGCTCAGCTGCTCCACACTTATAACAGGAGCGGTCATGGAATCTACAACTCCCCGAATGCCATTTACCACAATACTGGCACTCTGTTCTGTCTCGACGATCGTTTCCAACACTGGCAACCAAGTGACTCGTGTACTCACGGGGTCGATCACGATCTCGTCTAGAAAAGCCGAAGTGCCTTTAGATCGGCCTAAATCATCTCTAAATTTCTTCGATGATGTTGAAAGGGCTTCCCGAAGATCTCTTCTGAAACTCCTTTGCTTCCATATCGCTTTTCTTTTCTCCTTCTTCGAGCTCTTGACTTTGCAAGCTCGCTCGACAAGTACCACAAATTCTCGATTTCTAAAATGGCAACACACGTTTTATATCTTTGTTCATCCATCTTCAAACGTTTGCACATTACGGACGAGGAAATGCATTCTCGGCGTCTCGGCTAAGCCTTACAAACTTTCGTTCATAATCGAGAACCGACATGGAACCTTGTTTAAGTTCAAGAAATTCTTTCCGTTTTTATCAATGAATCTCTGGTGATATACTTTTTCAAACTCGGTTTGGAAAAACTCCCAAGTTACTTGCTCTCTGGGCACTGTGAAATCAACGTATTCCACCAATAGTAGGCAGAATCTCGTAGCAAGGAGATAGTACACTTAAGGCATTCATCGGGTGTGCAAGATAGTTCATCAAGTACCCGATTAGTGTTGTCCATCCAAAATTCAGCTTGCTCGGCATCATCGCTATCTGTAGCCTTAAATTCAGTAGCCCCATGTTTTTGGATTCTATCAACTGGGGGCTTATTTAACCTTATTTGGTCAGTTACTGGAGGTATCGCAGGTGCAGGGGCTGTATTAGTCGGGAATGGGGGTTGTGGAACAGCCGTATTAGTTCGAATGTACTGATTGAACCAGTCATTCATTATGCTATAAAAAGCTTGTCTAGCTTCATCATTCTGATTACTAGCAATAGGTTGAGAGTCTGCCGGCACTGTCCCTTGCGCGGGAGTAGCCGCTACACTCTCAACATCATCAGCTACCGCTCGGTTGGGATCGGGATCCATTACTATAAGTAAACACATTTTTAACTGTCAGAAATCACCACACTATCAATAAACACATAATGGCATGTATAGCTAAACCCGAACGTATTACGGTAGTCCTAGAATCGACTAAACTGTAGCTTTGATACCAATAAAATTTTTAACACCCCGTACCCGAGACCGTTGCCGGAGTCGAACACGAGGTGTGAACGGACTTAATTCATTTGCTTACAGTTCATTTTAAAATTTCAGACAAAGTGGCCAACTGCATCACAGTCGCTTTAAAATTATATCTTGAGTTCCAAAACTCGAAAACCAATTCCGTAAATTTTTCCTGAAACTAGACTCATATTTCCATCTACAAATTTTTTCTAGAATTTTGGTCAAGCCAATTAGTACAGTTTATTAGTTAAATTCTCCCTGTTTGAGGTTCGACTACTCGACCTTCATGCATTAGATATCTCCTGTCTGAGCTTCAATACTTATGCCGTTTGTTTCTAATGAAACTAGACTCAAAAGGAATCTATACATATAAAGCATTACTTCTAATTGTCTCTGGTTAATTTATGGTAATTTTTCAAACTCGAGCAGGGGATCTAGAAAACGCTCGCCCTGTTTCACGAAAACTTAAGCATCTCATAAAATACGGCTCATGTGGTCTTTTGTTTCTTTCATATGAAAATAGACTCATCAAGATTCGATTACATAATTTATTCACTATTTAATTCCACTCCTACTATTTTTAGTGATTTTTCAACTTACATCACTCTTCTTTGTCAAGATCTATTTTAAGGTACATTTTACCTATTTCATAATTTTCCATGAATCAAATAGCAAATTGACATACATTTTTATCAAGGGTAATCCCGATTAGCCATGGCGTACGTAGCACCAATAGGACCATGATTGGCCATACCAATGGCTAGTCATTACCAAACATTTCCACACCATTTAATAACCATATCCGAGACCATAATGTTATACTTCAAAATATACGAGCCATTTTCGCATGGCTATACGAATACACATTACCAAGGGTACTTAATTAACAACAAGGGTCAGCCCTATACATGCCATTTTCAAAATTAAACTAAAAGAGTACCAAAAGTGGCTTAGATAGTGTGGATGACTTCGACTTTGACACTCCCGAGCCCGATGGTGACGAACAAAATCTATAAAGCAGAGAATCAAAGTAATGAGTAAGCATTTTAATGCTTAGTAAGTTCAAGTAATGAAATTATTTACGACTAAAGTATAGCGTTCATATGACTAAATGAAAAATTGCATATATGCATGTTCTCAAAATCATACTTACTTCACGCTTCAACCATTATATTCATACACGGGAATCAAACCTAACTAGAGGTCGGAAGTTCGTTAATCAATTGAGCGAATACTATTTAAAAGGAATCAACCTTCCGATGCATATCTGAAACATACCTTATCGTTTGGATTTTATGAGCGTATTAATTGAAATTATTACAGCAAGATCGCTCACTTCCAAACCCAAGTACCTTGAGATTTAGCCAGATATAGCAACTCGCAGAAATGCCTTGGTCTTAGCCGGATATAGTCAATAGCACAAAAGCCTTGGGACTTAGCCGGATATAATCACTAGCACAAATGCCTTCGGACTTAGCCGGATATAATCAATAGCACAAATGCCTTGGGACTTAGCCGGATATAATCACTAGCATAAATGCCTTGGGACTTAACCGGATATCATTCGAATAATCATGCACATATATCAATAAATCATGACACATCCATATTTCATTTTCATTACTAAAGCTCAAACACAAGACACTTATCAAACCTTACCAATTTCGGCTCAATAGCCACATACAAAGAGCATGATTTTGAGTGGCTTTCTAACATGATCTCTATACATTTCGCCACCCGTCATAAGTATAAACTAATCATTATATCTCCGTTTATTCGTTATGCTTATATGACATGACTTAATCAAATCATAAACTAAGTTTCATTACTCAAGACTTACCTCGAATGTTGTCGAACGACTTCAACGGCTATTTGATTATTTTTCCTTTCCTTATCTGAAATTGCCCCCTATGCTCTTGAGCTTAAGTTCAACAAATTTTAAACTAGTCATTAATCGACTATTCAAGTATTACTTTCAGAATATAATACATATAGATTCAATTTCACACATAGATTATAGTAAGCTTTATAAAAATCAATAAATAATTCATTAGCAAATTTTCATTAATGTTTACAATATAATTACAATTTCCTATAAGTGACTTCACGAGCAACAGTCACTAATGTTTTTATAACTGAGCTACGAAACTCCAAATCAATTGCCGTAAATTTTTCTTGACAGAAGACTCATTTATCTATTATCCATAAAATTTTCAAAATTTTAGTTTAGCCCAACAATACCAGATTTTTCTTAAAGTTCACCTTGTTTCACTATTTGACTAAACTGACTATCCTTCACTACGAATCAAATTTCTCATTGTACATAATTCAAAATATGTTCTTGTTTATTTCATTTGAAACTAGACTCATTAAGGAGTCTAAGCACATAAATTTTATCTTGGGCCATTTTTTTACAATTTATACTGATTTTATAAAAATAGAACAGGGAATCTAGTAGTCATTTTGACTCAGCCCCACAATACTTCAAATATCTCAAGATCGGTAACTCTTTTGTTTTTATAGTTTCTTTTGTAAGAAACTAGACTCTTCAAGATTTAATGACATAATTTACTCAGCTTCTAATTCAACTCCTACAAATTATGGCGATTTTCCAAAATCACCTTACTGCTGCTGTCCCCAAGCAGATTATTACCAAATCAAATGCTAACATTTGCATTTCACCTTAGTAGCTAGCTTAGCAAACCTTAATTTAACATATAATTGTTCATAACACAATTAAAGCATCCTCTCCATTCCATCAATTCAAAACACATACATTGCCCAATAGTATCCAAAATCATATTCGGTCTTAGTACACAACTTGTTAGCCGATTTTTCTCCATTTAGCAACTAATGCACATATGTGCTCATTTGTTAGACTCTACTTCACCTAACTACCATTTTCTTTTTCATCCAAATAACATGAACAACAACCATTTCTTGAACATTTTCTCTTCAACAATTCTTCATAAAACATAAAGACTATAACCCAATCTCATCCTTTAATAACTAAAACCGAATGCTCCAGACACCACACCATTTCAAATTTTGGTCATGGGTTAAGCAAAGAACTTAATGACTAACTAAAAAAAATTGCTAAAAGTCCAAGAATCATCCTTGAACTTACCTTGATTTAGCTAACCACCATAGCTGAATTTTTCAAAGCTTTTCTCTTCTAGGTACGGCAATGAGGAGCAAGGATGGAGAAACTTTGGTTTCTCCTCCCATTAACTAGTATTTTATTAACCTTATTCCTTATTTCATTTTGTAACATAAAATTATTAGCATAAAATGTTGACACAAAATAATTATAATATGCTTTAGTCCATAACATGGCCGGCCACCATCTAGAATTTGGCCAATTTGACATGCAAGTACAAGCATTTCTAACATGCATCAATAGGCCACTTTAACATTTGCCTAGCACATTTCTAAATTTTCTCACACAAGTCCTATTTAATAAAATTCACTTACAATTAACAAAATTCAAACATGAAATTTTCACACATGCATATATACATATAATAAGCTTCAAATATGACGGTTAATTATTTTTATGACTCGGTTTTGTGGTCCCGAAACCACTTTCCGACTAGGGTCACATTAGGGCTGTCACATTGTTCAGCTAAAGAGTTATGATCAGCCTTTAATTCTTCCTTGGGCTGCTGAATTAAACAACAACCAAAATAATGGAAATTTAGGTGCACAAACAGCCCAATTGGAGTGGACACTTGAACTCTATTAGGCTCCAAATGTGAACAAACGAATTTGAACAGCTCCCATGGTGTGGACTCACTTTGTAACACCCCTATCCCGTAACCGTCGCCAGAATAGGTAAGGGGCATTACCGGACTTGTAACTCATGTCAGAACAGTAAAATTTTGAACTTTTTCTTGAAATAAGGATCGTTCATTTAAATAAGTACTAAGCACAGCCAGAGGAAAAATTTAAACTTCACTGAGTAAACATTCAAAAGATGCCATTTTCGCATGGCTTATATACATTAACCAAAAATATTCTTCCGCCACTAATCTATTCTATACATGCCATAAAATAATTCTAAACATAACAGTAACAAGCAGTGGATAGTGATAGTGTGACTAGTTGTTGACGATCCCCGAGCCTGTAGCTTCGCAATGAGATCTATAAAACAGAGAAAACAAAGTAAACGGAGTAAGCATTACGATGCTTAGTAAGCATTAAGCAGTGTCAACAGATAACAATCAAATTATAACATAGTTGTTCATATTTTTATTTCACTCTTCCTTCGGGCATACCATCCCTTTTACCGAATATGCACATCTCATCATATACAATAGGCAGATAAACTTTCACATAAAAGTGAGCTTATGTGACATAGATATATTGTATGATTTCACATAACCTCTCACGCTGATCCGATGTCACATAATCGTAGGAATAGTCTCATAGATTGCTCTCGTATGCATCACATAACTACCTTATGATTTAGTTCAAATCAAGCTCACATATAAACTTGGAGTACATACCTGTTTAACCCTTCGCATTGAATATATTTATAAGCAATTCTTATTACGAAGTCTTATAGCTTTAACCTCTACTCGGATTATCGCGAGACCTTTAGCTCAGACGAAATCTCCACACGAAGTTATCGGGTCTTACCCGGACAAAATCTCCACACGTAGTCATCGGGTCTTACCCAGACATAATCTCCATACGTAGTCATCGGGTATTACCCGGAATATATTTCCAAGTTTCATGTACATTTAATCACATGTTACAACATTCACATCGACTGTCATATTTGTAATTCATTTGCCTCATCAAATATCTAATAATACACACCTTTCACCGTTTGTCATTTGGCCACAATATATATATATATACACATCTCATACATATCTCACATTAGCCATTTGGCTTTACCACATATCCATCTCATACACGTTTCGCATTAGCCATTCGGCTTTACCTCATATCTATCTCATACACATTTCGCATTAGCCATTCGGCCTTACCACATATATACATGTTCACATTCATCACATTGGCCATTCGGCCTTATCTCATATATGCATGTTCACATTCATCACATTGGCCATTCGGCCTTATCACACATACGCATGTTCACATTCATCACATTGGCCATTCGGCCTTATCATACATACGCATGTTCACATTCATCACATTGGCCATTCGGCCTTATCACACATACGCATGTTCACATTCATCACATTGGCCATTCGGCCTTATCACACATATATATACGGGTTCACATTCATCACATTGGCCATTCGGCCTTATCACACATACGCATGTTCACACTCATCACATTGGCCATTCGGCCTTATCACACATACGCATGTTCACATTCATCACATAAAATCCTAAATCAAAATATAAATTTTCATGTATTCACATCACAATTATCCAAATATACTTCACATACCACATATACTTTCACGTATACACTTTGTCTTGGCTGAATCTACGTCTATCATTTTCCAATATCACAATTTAGAATTCACGTATGGGTTTAATCAATAGCTTATGAGCAACTAAAACAAGTTTTATCAAGGTTTACAACATAATCTCAAATTCAGCACAAGCTGTTTTTCCTGAGCAATAGTCACTAAATTATTTATAACTGGAGCTACAAAACTCCAAATCACTTTCCGTTAATTTTCCCTGAATATAGACTCGTATATCTTCCATCCATAAAATTTCCAGAATTTTAGGTTTGGCCAATCAATACCAGATTTTTCTTAAAGTTTCCCCTGTTTCACTGTTCGACTAATCTGACCACTCTTCACTACGAATCAAATTTCTCATTGTACAGAATTCAAAATATGTTTTATTTGCTTTCATTTGAAACTAGACTCATTAAGGAGTCTAAGCATATAAATTTTATCTTATAACCATTTTTGTACAAATTATAATGATTTTCTAAAAACAGAACAGGGGATTTCGGAGTCATTCTGACACTGTCCCACACAACTTTAAATATCTCTTTATAGGAAATTTCTTTGCTTACATGGTCTCTTTTATAAGAAACTAGACTAACTAAGCTTTGATTACATATTTTATTCAGCCTACAATTCCACACCAACAATTTATAGTGATTTTCTAAAATCACGTTACTGCTGCTGTCCAAAGCAAATTATTACAATTTGCTCTTAAATTTCCAAGTCCAAACACTTATGAACTTACCATTTGAGTTTAAGACATATCATGGCCACATCATATCTTATTAAATCAACTCATTATGTCCTATTATGATTGAATTTACTCAACGTTTAATCACTTAAAACTTACAAAGGAATCAAACTCAAATACTTAAGAACTTACCTCGAAAATTGCCGAACGATTACAGATCGACTATTCGGTTGGGTAGCTTTTTCTCTTTTCCGAATTAGACTCCCTAAGCTCTTGAGCTTGAATAAACAAATTTAATCTATTACAAAGCAATTATACAAACTCATGGCCGAATATAACAAGAAGACTACTAAATTCTACTAGCCACTCATTGCTCTATTATTAACCTTACTTAATTATAAACGCATTCGGCAATTTGATAATTAAGTTCATATCATGGTATCATAACTCAACATTTATCAATATATCCTTAACAAAATATGCTCATGTCAAATTTACTCCCAATCACATCTCAAAATTCAGCAAGCTTAGAACTCATTTAATAATTAAACTACTTATGCATATAATTCAATGATTTTTACATCATCTTACAATCACCATTATTCAAGACTTTGAGATTTCCACAAATGTTCATCTAATGCCTCTAGGCCGAATGTAATATTGCATCCAAATTCACATAGTTTTTTTGTTATATCTAATTCTAATGTACATAATCATAATTCAATTCAACATTATAAACCATTATCACCCATTTAGCGAATATACCACATTAATTTTAACATTACCCATGTAATTACCTATAGGTTCTTATACCTTAAATTCACACATTTAACCTTTTAATGCCTATTGATCATTCCTTTGGTCTTAACCTAAATGACAGCTCTCATTCTCCATATTTCAACCGAATTTTTCATAGCATGAAGACTTTCATACATTTATAAAAACTTTCATAACTCGTTTGGCCTTATCAAGAACCATTTAACATGCAAGGAAAATAATCATAGAGGAAGAAATTAACATTCTAAATAGACTCAATCTTTGACCGAATGTACAAGGTGCCTCTAAGCCACTCATCCAAAAATCTTTACCCCATTCTAGTCATTCCCCCATTGTTCCATGCAACATGAAAATAACCCCTAATTCCAACACTTAATCATCGGCATATTGCTCAAATCACCATAAGAAATCTCAACTTTCTTGACATTACCAAGAGTACATCCACAATTTAACTTAGCATATTATAAAGCCAAATCAACAAATTCAAAGCTTACCTCCTAATAGCCAAAGATGAATGCCGAATTGCTCTAGGTAAGTTTTCCCTTCTTTTTCATCTTTGTTTCGGCTTGAGAGTGGTATGAGAAGAAGATGAACACCATCCTCCTTCTTCTCTCTTATTTAATTCCTTTTATTACAATTATTAAATCATTGGTTAATACAAAATTATTTTAATTTTGAATTAGTGGAGCATTATCTTTCCTTGGCGGGCCACTATGTTTATCATGGGTAAATTGACATGCAAAACCACTCTTTTCAATGCATGTACTATTAGAGTCTTATAAGATTAACCTCTCACTTTCCAACAATGTTTCATATAAGTCCATTTTAATAAATTCACATAAAAATGATCAAATAAATGCATGAAACTTTCACACATGCATTTACTCACATCATAAACACAGAATATAACTTTTAATTTCTTATAGGACTCGGTTTCGTGGTCCCGAAACCACTTTCTGACTAGGGTCACTTTAGGGGTGTCACACACTTACTAGCTAAATGGACTAATGTGAATGTGTATTTTTCCATTGGTATCCACGACCAGTCCCTTTGAGAAAAGAAATCAACTAGTTATCATTTAATTACCGTCCCATGCATTAGCCAAATGCGTGCTCTTCTTTAATGCTTTACTATGCACCTAAGCTAGTTGATTCAGCTGAATTGATTACCTATAAACACTAAATAAATTCTGTAAGGACATAATTAATGACGCAATTAAGTTGTCTAAACTTAAGACACTTTAAATACCTGTATAAACTAAGACAAATTAAATAACTCAAGACAAATTAAATGGTTGTACTAATTAGAGCAAATTGATTATCTTAAGACATATTAATTACTTAAACTAAAATAACTAAACTTAATTAAAGGTTATTCCAGCAACTAATTAGCTCAAGAATGAAAACTAAAATTCAGCTCTTAATAAGCTGTATGGGACGCATGTTGTTGAGCTCCATGAGTGATAAATAAGGCCTGCCACTTCTTCTCCCCATGCTTGATCAATGTAGCTTGAAAGAGCTTCTTGGAACTTCTTGGAACGAGACCGAGTGATGGGTCCTAAAGGCAGCTCAATGGGATCGGCAGCAGCTTCCCTAGCTAGGATCGCATCATCCCTCCCTCTTCGAGGCGATTTGTCCCCAAATCGTCACCTACATCAAAAGGGGATAAGTTAGAAACATTGAAGGTAGCACTTACACCGTACTCACCTGGTAGGTCCAACTTATAAGCATTTTCATTGATCCTTTCTAAGACTTGAAAAGGACTGTCACCCCTTGGTAAAAGTTTAGACCTCCTTTGAGTGGGGAACTTTTCCTTGCGCATGTGAATCCAAACCCAATCATCGGGTTCGAATATCACTCGTTTGCGTCCTTTGTTCACCTTATGAGCATATTGTTTGGTTCTCCTTTCAATAATCTCCTTAACTCTTTGATGCAAGTGTTTCACGAATTCAGCCTTTTTCTTTCCATCTACATGCACCAATTGATTAAAAGGCAAAGGCAATAAATCCAAAGGAGTTAAAGGGTTGAAACCATATACCACTTCAAAAGGAGAATGCTTGGTAGCCGAGTGCACCGAACGGTTGTAGGCAAATTCTATATGTGATAGACACTCCTCCCAAGTCTTCGAATTCTTTCTAATGATGGCATGCAATAAGGTTGATAGGACCCGATTGACAACCTCCGTTTGGCCGTCTGTTTGGAGGTGACACATTGTAGAGAACAAAATCTTAGTGCCAAGCTTACCCCACAGAGTCCTCTAAAAGTGGTTGAGGAATTTAGCATCATGATCAGAGACAGTCCTAGGGACTCCATGCAACCATACGATCTTCTTAAAGAATAAATTAGCAATGTTTAGTGCATCATCAGTTTTATGACATGCAACAAAATGGGCCATTTTAGAAAACCTATCTACTAGAACAAAGATAGAATCTTTTCTACTCTTGGTTTTAGGAAACCCTAAAACGAAATCCATGGAGATGTCCACCCATGGTTCTTTTGGAATCGACAATGGCATGTACAATTCATGTGGCTTAATCCTTGACTTAGCTTTCTTGTAAGCAATGCAATGCTCGCACACTCTAGCCACATCACGCCTTATCTTTGGCCAATAAAAGTGCTCTTGAAGAGTAGCCAAGGTCTTGGCTATGTCGAAGTAGCCCATTAGTCCCCCGTTATGTGATTTATTGACTAGCACGTCTCGCATTGATCCTTAGGGTATACACAGCTTATTTTCTCGAAAGAGGTACCCATTTTGTTGAAAGTACCTATCATGAGAACCTTGCACATACAACTTGAACACTTCACCAAAATCAATATCATTTTCATATAAATCTTTCAAGTAAGCAAGCCCAAGCAGTTTAGTATCCAAATGATTAATAAGAGCATATCTACGTGACAATGCATCCGCAACAATATTTTTTTTAAATCACATAAGGGAAAGACTTTAGGAACACCACCCACTTAGCATGGTGTTTGTTCAGCTTGGTTTGCCCCTTTAAATGCTTTAAAGCTTCATGATCCGTGTGTATGACAAACTCCTTTGGCCAAAGATAGTGTTGCCATGTCTCCAACGCACGAATCAAGGCATACATCTCCTTGTCTCAGGTAGGGTAATTGAGGATAGCCCCGTTGAGTTTCTTACTGAAGTAAGCAACTAGACGACTATCTTGAGTCAAGACTGCCCCGATTCCTATCCCTGAAGCATTAGTTAAACATTCTTTTATTTTGTTAAAAGAAGTTTCTTTTTCATTAAACCAAAGAAAATGAGAGTTTTTCTTTATAATACACTTCAAAGAGGGAGCTAAGGTGCTAAAATTCGGCACAAACCTCCTATAGAAGCTTGCAAGTCCATGAAAGCTTCTCACTTGGCTGATGCTTGTGGAACGCGACCAATCTTAAATCGCCTTGATTTTCTCCCAGTCTACCTCAAGGCCATCAGCACTCACAACAAACCTTAGAAAAACAACTTTATTAGTACAAAAAGAGCATTTCTTGAGGTTAGCGTAAAGCACTTCCTTACTCAAAACTTCCAATACAACACGCAAGTGTTTAATATGATCAGTCAAAGACTTACTATAAATTAAAATATCGTCAAAGTATACTACACAAAACCTACCGATGAAAGCGTGCAATGCATGATTCATTAGACGCATGAATGTGCCAGGGGCATTTGTGAGGCTAAATGGCATCACTAGCCATTCATATAAATCGTATTTCATTTTGAAGGTCGTTTTCCACTCGTCCCCTTCTCGCATGCAGATTTGATGATATCCATTCTTCAAGTCTATCTTGGAAAAGAGTTTGGCTCCACTAAGTTCATCTAGCATGTCGTCGAGCCTAAGAATTGGATGCCTATATTTGAATGTGATCTTGTTAATGGCACGATAATCCATACACATTATCTATGAGCCATCCTTTTTGAGCACTAAAAGAACGAGTGCCGCACAAGGGCTCAAACTTTCGCGTATGTATCCCTTTTCCATCAATTCAACCACTTGACGTTGCAATTCCTTAGTCTCTTCGCGGTTGCTTTGATAGGCTGGTCGGTTCGGAATCGATGCTCCAGGCACAAAGTCAATTTGATGCTCAATGCCTCGAATGGGATGTAATCAACTCAGCACTTCTTCCGGAAACACATCCTCGAATTCCTGAAGCAAAGAAACAACAGAATTGGGCAAATTTTGGTCAAAATCATTAGTTTCAAAAAGACATTCTTTGTACATAAATACAAGAATGAGCTGTCTCATCAAAAACATTTTCCTCACTTCTCTTCTCCTTGCAAAAACACTCATTTTTTCATTCTTGTTTTCTTTTTGCTTTTCTTTTTCCACTCGTGTCTTTGCCTCGCTTTTTTCACTTTTTTCTTTCTTTTTCTTGATTTTCTTTTCTTTTTCTTTTTCATTCTTTTTTTCTTATTCTTATTCTTTTGCTTTTTCAACAGATTGTTTTAGATTTAATTAGTTTGTATATTCGTCGTGGATTACACATTGATCGAATTGCCATGGATGCCTCAAAAGAATATGTCTCGCTTGCATTGGCACCGCGTCACACACTACCTTGTCTTGATACTTTTCGATGGAAATTGCCACAACAACTTGTTTGGTTACTTTGAGCTCACCACTGTCATTGAGCCATTGAAACTTGTATGGATTTGGGTGCTTGGTCGTGCCTAACCCAAGCTTCTCCACCACCATGCTACTTGCGATGTTGGTACAACTCCCCCTGTCGATGATCATACTACACACCTTGCCTTGGACGTGGCAACGAGTGTAAAAGATGTCCTACCTTTGTTGCTCATTTTCAGCACTTTGGATGTTCAAACTTCTTTTCACAACAAGAATTTCACCTTTAACCAGATACTCCATTTCTTCTTCTTCCTCAGTGGGGATTTCGGGCTCGTCTATTTTTTCCTCCTCGGATTTGATCTCGCCATCAGCCCTTACCACCATGACTCATCGATTAGGACATTGGCTAGCTATGTGTCCCCTTCCTTGACACTTGAAACACTTGATATCTCTCGTGTTATTTGGAACAAGTTCGTTCTTGTTTTTACTTGTCCAACCAATGGTTTGATTGGATTTGACAGCTACGGTAGGCTCTTTGGTTCGAATGGGGGCTTTGTTGGCTCCTTGGCCCATATTTTGTGGTTGAGGCATTGGGGTAAGGTCGACTAGTTCCCTTCCACTTCAATTGCTTCTTGACCTTGATGGCCATATGAATCATGTCCATCACTTTGACATAGTTTTGTAATTCCACTATGTTGGCGATGCCACAGTTTAATCCCGCAAGAACCCTGGCCATTGTTACCTTACGATCCTCCTCGATGTTAGCTCAGATCATGGCTACTTCCATCTCCTTATAGTAGTCTACGACACTTCTATTGTCTTGGGTAAGGCTTTGCAAACATTGGTATAGGTCTCGATGATAGTAGGTCAGAATGAATCGCTTCCTCGTGACTGCCTTCATTTTGGCCCAAGTTGATATGGGTCTTTCTCTGTTTCTTCTTTGGCTTGTCACGAGTTGATCCCACCACACTATGGCATAGCCTGAGAACTCTATGGCTGCGAGTGTAACACCTCTAACCCATATCCAACACCGTAATAGGGTTGTGAGGCATTACCAAATAATACATCTTATCCACTTACATTTATACATTCATTATTAAAAACCAATCATAAACATTCACATTGTCCCTTATAAGGTTCTACGAGACCTTAAAACATGCTTAAGGGTGGTTCGGGATTAAACCGATCACATATAAAAATTTCTGAACACATAGAAAAATTTTACGTTCGTAGGTCACACACCCGTGTAAGTAGGCACACGGCTACCAGACACGCCCGTGTCCTAGTCCGTGTGAAAACAGAGCATACATACTGACTTGCACCACATGACCAGAGACATGCCTGTATGCCTTGGCCGTGGGAAAACTAGAGGGGTTATTGACTTGGGTCACACGGCCAACCACACGCTCATGTGTCTAGCCCGTGTACCCTTTGAATTGGCCAACGACGTCCATATGCCAAGGCTATGTGCCTCACACGGTCATCAGACATGCCTATGTGTCTAAGCCGTGCTCGAGACTGACTTAAATTTGTAGGGCTACCCCAGGGGATACACGACCGTGTAACATAGTCGTGTGTCACACACAACTGAGACACATGCCAGTGTCTCTACCCGTGTGGACTAAAATAGGCCATTTGCAAAGCCAATTTGCCACCCTAATCTCATGCCCACATTGCAACCAATTTGAAACCATTTTCATACATTTATAAGCAGTCCAAAACATACCAAATTCACACACATATTATACCATCTATTATCAACCATTTTAACTACTCAATTCCACATTCAAAATATACCAAATCATTATGCCAAAATCATCACAACTTGCATAAATTCCATATTCACTAATTCATTATAATGTCATCTATTTCATATCACAAAACACACCATATCATCATCTCAAACCAAATCAACTCATAAAGCATTATATACATCACACATAACACTTACCAAACACATAATTCAAGCAAACTTAAATGGCTATACATACCACATTTGTAAGCCAAATCTCATGGCTAATACCCTGACTCAACACATACTAAAATAACACTAGCCTATACATGCCATATACCATATATACAGAGCTTCAAAAGTACCAATAAGTTGATTCGATAGTGTGATGATGGTTCCCGATGATCTCTGATGTCCGAGCTAGCTTTGATACTCTATAAAACAAAGACAAATAACACACAGTAAGCTTCAAAGCTTAGTAAGTTCGTACCAAATATACTCAACAGTCCATAATATACAAATCATCAATTAATAAACACTTAGTAGTTCTCCTATTATCATTCAAATCTAATCCATGACTTTTTATCATATATATACAAATTCATCAAGCTTCATACACATATCAACTACCACATAGGTATCATACGTCCCTGTACTTTTCTGTATTTATTTATTTCATCCTCACCTATTTGTTCAACACATTAAATCGTTCAGAAATCTTTCAATGATCAAAAAACTCGCACACTTAGTGCATAAATGATTAGCTGAAGCTATAACGATATTGCACACTTAGTGCCATTACATTAAACAAAGCTATCTTGGTATCGCACACTTAGTGCCTCATATAGCCAAAGCTATTCCAATTCGCACACTAAGTGCTATTTATAGCCGAAGCTATTTTGAAACGCACACTAAGTGCCAAACATAGTCAATTTGTTATCGTACACAACCATAGTCACATATACACAATTTATGCATTACTAAAGCATTAAAACATAATTGTAACAACATTTATCACGTACAAACTTACCTTGGATACTAAAACGGCAAATTGAATTGTTTAGTCGATAACTTTAGTTTTCCCTCGATCTAGATCCGAATTCCTCCTTTCTTGATCTAGATGTATTCAAAATTAACTTATTCAATCACATAGTTATTCAGTCTAATCCAAAAACACATATTTGGCCATTTTTGCACTTAGCCCCTAAAGTTTCAGATTTATTCAATTTAGTCCCTATTTCATAAATACACAAAATTACACCAATTCATTACAAACCCATGTGTGCCGAATTACTATAGTGCCCCTAGCAGCCCATATTTTTCATTTATTTCAAAATTTAACCCCTCAATTTACACTTTTCTCAATTTAATCCCTAATATGCATTTTTACTCAAAATCACTTTACAAAACATGTATATCAAGCACCAAGCTTTTATAATTCATCATCAAAAATCATAAAACTCATAGATTCATCAATAGCATTTCACAAAATCATCAACAAATTCAGAAGTTAGGGTACGGGCTAGCTAGTACTCAAAGCAACGATCACAAAAACATAAAAATCATAAAAAATAGAATGAAAAATGAACTTACATGCAATGTTAAACTATGGCTGAATATATGAAGCTCCATCCACGGTGTTTTTATCTTCTTCAATTGGTTAGATGAGAAAAGATGGAGTAAAATGATTTATTAAACTTATTAATTTATTATTAAACCATTTACAACTATAACCTTTAATATAATGATATAAAAACACATAATGTATGCCCATTAATGTCCATCTCCACTATCAATGGTCTAATTACAATATAAGGACCTCACATTAATAAGCCATGATAATTAAGCACTTTTAACATATAGAACGCAACTTTTTCATTTTACATGATTTAGTCCTTTTTCTCAAATTGAGCTATTAAACAATAAAATTAGCTCATGAAATTTTTACACATATATATTCACATACTGTAAACACAAAAAATATTATTAAAATAATTTTACAACATCAAATTTATGGTCTCGAAATCACTATTCTGATTTATCTAAAGCCAGATTCTTACAGTTCTCCCCCCTTAGGGATTTTCGTCCCCAAAAATCTTACCAGTGAATAGGTTTGGATATTCCCCGGGTTCCCACGTAGCTTCTTTAACCCCGTGTCGATATCATAATACTTTTACTAATGCTATTCTTTTATTTCTCAACTCTTTGATCTCACGAGCAAGAATTCGAATCGGTTTTTCACTATACGATAAATCTGATTGAATCTCAACTTCTATCAAGAAATAATATGCGAAGGATCAGATCTATAATAAATAAGCCACTTGTCCAATTCGCTCGATAATCTCGTACGGCCCTATGAATCTTGAATTCAATTTGCCTTTACGATCGAATCGAAGTATTTTCTTCTACGAAGATACTTTGAAAAACACTTTATCCCCGATTTGAAACTCAATATCTTTCCGTTTCAAGTCTGCATAAGATTTTTAACGATTTGACACTACTTTCAAACTATCACAAATTACTTTCACTTTTTCTTCAGTCTTTCTAATCAGATCAACCCCGTGAATCTTATTCTCGCTTAGCTCAATCCAGTACAATGGTGTTCAAAATTTACGACCGTATAAAGCTTCGTACAGTGCCATTTTAATACTTGATTGAAAACTATTGTTATATGAAAATTAAATCAACGACAAATACTTTTCTCACGTACCTTCAAACTCAAGAATACAACATCTCAACATATCCTCGAGTATCTGAATAACTTGTTCAGATTAACCATTGTCTGCAGATTAAATGTAGTACTAAAATGTAGTTTTGTCCCAATGCATCTTGTAATTTCTTCCAAAACCTCGATGTGAACCTCGGATCTCTATCCAAAACAATCGAAACAGGTACACTATGTAATCTCACAACTTCAGAGATTTACAACTCAACAAGCTTGTCAAACTAATAATCTCTACGTGCAGGAATGAAATCAGCTAATTTTTTTTTGTTGTTCAACAACAATCCAGATTGCATCTTTTTTACTCGGATATAAGGGCAAACCCGAAACAAAATCCATAGTCACTCTATCCAATTTCCATTCAGGAATCATAATCGGTTGCAATAAACCAGATGGTATCTGATGTTCAGCTTTTACTTGTTGACAAATCAAACATTTAGAAACGAATTCATAAATGTCATGTTTCATACCATGCCACCAATAAAGCTATTTCAAATCGTTATACATTTTCGTGCTTCCCGGATGAACAGATACACAACTACTATGTGCTTCTTTTAAAATCATTAGAATTAACTCTAAATTTCTCGGAACACATATTCGACCTTTGAATCTTAAACAATCATCAATATCAACTTGAAACTCTAAATCAACGTTCGAATCACACTGAGCTCGTTTTGCTAACATTTCATTATCAACTTTCTGAGCTTCATAAATCTACTGCAAAAATAATGGTCGTGCTTTCAACTCTACTACAATCGAGCCATTATCAGACCAAGCCAACTGAGTATTCATTGCATGTAGAGCAAACAAGAACTTCTGGCTTAAAGCATCAGCAACAACATTCGCTTTTCTCGGATGGTAGTCAGTTATTAACTCATAATCTTTTAGCAATTCTAGCCATCTTCGCTGTAGCAAATTCAAATCTTTTTGAGTCATCAGATATTTCAAACTCTTATGATCTGAATAATAATGGCATTTCTCACCAAATAGATAAGGGTGCCAAATCTTCAATGCAAATACAATGGCAGCTAATTCCAAATTGTGCGTCAGGTAATTCTTTTCATGCGGCTTCAACTGTCTCGAGGCATAAGATATAACTTTGTCTTTTTGCATCAAAACACAACCCAAACCATTCAACGATGCATCTCTATAGATTACAAATTCTTTACCTGATTCTTGCTGTACTAACACTGGAGCTTCAATCAAAAGAACCTTCAGCTGATCAAAAATTTTTTGACATTTCTCGAACCATTCAAACTTTACATCTTTCGGAAGCAATCTCGTCAACGGAGTTGCAATCATCGAAAAGCATTTCACAAATCATTTATAATATCCTACTAGTCCCAGAAAACTACAGACTTCAGAAACATTTCTCAGAGGCTTCCAATCCATAATCACAAAAATCTTGCTCGGATCAACTCGAATACCTGATGCTGACACAATATGCCCCAGAAAACCAACCTCACGCAACCAGAATTCACATTTACTGAACTCTGTATATAACTATTTATCACGCAGAGTCTGCAATACGATTCTCAAATGCTCTGCATGCTCAATTTCATCTCTCGAATATATCAATATATCATCAATTAACACAACAACAAATCGATCTAGGTACAGTCTAAAAATCCAGTTCATTAAGTCCATAAAGATAGCAGGTGCATTCGTTAGTCCAAAAGGCATAACCAAAAATTCATAATGACCATACCTCGTTCTAAATGTAGTTTTTGGCACATCAGAGTCTCTAACTCGTAACTGGTAATAACCCGATCTCAAATATATTTTTGAAAACACAGTAGCTCCTTTTAATTGATTAAACAAATCGTCAATTCGTGGTAGAGGATATTTGTTCTTGATTATCACTTTGTTTATCTGTCTATAATCTATACACATTCTCATAGTACCGTCTTTCTTTTTCACAAACAACACAGGAGCACCCCAGGGCGAGAAACTCGATCGTGCAAATCCTCTATCGGTTAATTCTTGCAACTGAGCTTATAACTCTTTAAACTCTTTCGGTGCCATTCTATACAGAGCTATCGATATTGGCGTTGTTCCTGGCATTTACTCAATACGAAACTTAACCTCTCGTATCAGTGGTAAACCCGATAACTCTTCAGGAAACACATCTAGATACTCACACACAACTGGCATTGATTCAATCTTCTTTTTAGTCACTTTCGTATCAAAAATATAAGCAAAATAAGCTTCACAACCCTTTCTCACATATTTCAGAGCTAACATCGAAGAAATCACTACTAGCAAACCATTCAGATCATCTGACTCAATTCAAATAATCTCATTATTCTGACATCTCAAATCTATCATCTTTCTTTTGCAATTCACAACAGCATCATGCAACGTTAGCCAATCAATACCCAGAATTATATCAAACTCATCAAATGGTAACAACATCAAATTCTCTGGGAAACAACTATCCCTAATCATCAATGGACAGTTCTTGCACACTTTATCAACCAAAACACACTTGCCTAAGGGGTTCAATACTCTAATTACAAATTCAGTAGACTCTAAAAGCAAAGTCTTACTGGATACGAAATACACACACATATGCGAATGAGTTGATCCTGGATCTATCAATGCAATAACTTTAGTATCATAGAGAGTAAAAGTACAGGTAATAACATCTAGAGATAACGCTTTTTTGCGAGCACGAATAGCGTAGGCTCGTGCAGGTGCTCTGGCATCAGATCTCACAGTAGTGTCTTGTATCACACCTCTACCACCACTCACATTGTCTGAATTTCTAGGTGGTCTACCTCTAGCTATAGTGTTACTCGACGTCGTGTTCTGAATATTATCTTTTTCAGCTAACCTTGGACAATATTTAATAAAGTGATTTTGTGAACCACAATTGCAGCAAGTTCTATTATTACTTTTCCCCCAACAATCTCCATAATGCCATCTCCCACATTGTTGACACTCAAGCTTAACATCTTTTACGTTACCAACACTTGATACCGATGTGGCTTGAGCTTTAGGGTTGGTGTATTGCTTTCCATGATCTTTATTTTGATATCCCACTGAAGCTATCGATCAGTTAAAATAGTATCTAGATTTCTTCGATAAAGAATGATAAGATTTATTCATTGATCTCTTCCTCGAATCTCTTGCCTCTGAATAAGCTTTCCTCATTTCTTTGCTGAGATCTTCAGCTTTACAAGCCGTCTCAACCAATACTACAAATTCTTTCAGTTCAAGTATCCCAACTAACAGCTTTATATCTTCATTCAACCCATTAAAAAATATTTTACACATGATCTCCTCAGTAGACACACATTCCCGGGCATATTTGCTTAACGGTACAAATTCTCTTTCGTGCTCAGTGACAGTCATTCAACCCTGTTTCAATTCTAGAAACTCTTTATGTTTGTGATCAAGAAATCTTTGGCTTATGTATTTTTTTTGAAACTCAGTCTGAAAGAATTCTCAGGTAACCTGTTCTCTAGGAACCACTGATGTCAACATTTTTCACCAGTGATATGCATTATCTCTAAGCAAAGATACTATGCATTTACATTCTTTCGGAATACAAGACAATTCATCAAATACTCTAATCGTGTTCTCTAGCCAGAACTCAGCATCATCTTCAACTATAGCCCGAAACTCTTCGACCCAATGTTTACGTATCTTATCCACTGGCGGCTTACTCAATCGAATCGGATCTATCACTTGTGGTACAATTGGGACTTGTTGAGGAACAGGTGGGGGTGGAGGTTGTTGAGCAGCCAAATTTATTCGTATGAATTTCGTGAACTACTCACTCATCATTTGGAAGAAGGCTTGCTTAGCCTCTCCTCCCTGACTACTAGAAATAGGCCTAGAATCGACCGACACTGCCCCTTGAGCGGGAACGGGCGCATTACTTTCAACATCGTCTGCTATTTCCATTTACTATATAAAAACACATTTTTAACTGTCAAGAATCATCACACTATTGTAGTTTATATATATAGTATGTATAGCTAGACTCTCACTCGCTACATTAGTCCTAGAATCGACTAAACTGTAGCTCTGATACCAATTAAATGTAACACCCCTAACCCATATTTGATGCCAGAATAGGGTTATGAGGCATTACCAAATAATATATCCCATTCACTTATATTTATACATTCATTATTAAAAACCATTCATAAACATTCACATTGTCGCTTATAAGGTTCTACGAGACCTTAAAACATAAGTGGTTCGGGACTAAACCGATCACATATAAAAAATTTTGAACACATAGAAACATTTTACATTTATAGGTCACACACCTGTGTAAGCAGGCCGTGTGCCTCACACGGCTATCGAACACGCCCGTGTCTAAGTCTTTGTGAAAATAGAGCATACATGCTGACTTGCACCACAAGGCTGGAGACATGCCATATGCCTTGGCCGTGGGAAAACTGGAGGGGTTACTGACTTGGGTCACACGGCCAACCACATGCCCGTGTACCCTTCGAATTGGCCACACATGCTAGAACGACGAAAATGTGCAAGTGTACACAATCGCAACAAGTAATAAAGTGACAAGTAAATATCAAGTTATCGTACCCACAAGGATTGCGAAAAGAATTATTTATGAATGTTATTTAAAACACTTTGGTGAAGAAAAATATCTTGTTTGAAAAGGGTGGTTAAAAACTAATATTTTAAACTAAGTAAACTAAATAAATAAATCTCAAATGCACGATTTCAAAATATGATTTAATCAAGATGAAATAGTTGTGTTGGTTTAATTACATTTCTTTAACTTAGAATTATTAAACTCATGTTTATGTTGTTACGAATAAATTCACGGCAACTCGGTAATTTGCTAACTTATGAACACACTCACCTACACAAACCCATTCATCTCTTAACATATCCCTATGTTAATTCAAATGATTAAACAAATTTTAATAAGCAAACATGTTATTGCACATACATACTCATTAAATTGGACTAATCTCTTGCATATCCCAATGTCAATTCAAATGATTAATTAAATCTAATAAGCACATAAAAGACTATGTGAGGTGCCAAGGAATCCTTACCTTGAAACAGTTTAATCACAATAATCTTGCAAGTTATGCAAGGCAAGTGATCGCCAAATACATTGCTAATTTAACCTTTACCTACCTTAAAAGAATAAAAATGCACTGATTAAGTATTGTGACAATTAATTACAATTTCAATCCGTTTAAATAATTAATTCATTTGCTACCTCACAATTGTAATGCAAGAATAACTTAGGCATGATTTTACTTAATCAAGCATTTACCGAGGCCTATAACAACATAAACACAATTTTAATAATTTAAGCAGATTAAATGCAATCAAACCAACACGAATTAAATTCAAGCTAAGCTGATTAAATTAATCATTCCAACAACATAAATATTCATAGATATGTTCATCATAACAACATTAAAAACTAAAGAGATAGGGAGCAAGAATCAAATTCGGTGTTTCCCCGTGGCTTGACTAGTTTGCTCCGTCTTCATTCTCTGTTGTCCTCGCCGATCAAGGCCGCTATGAACACTTCAATGTTGCTCCAAAATGGCTGAAGAATGCCCCTTTCCCAATAGGAGAAATAGACAAGAGAGCAAGGGACTTGAAATGGAAAAATGAGAGGAGAAAGTGAGGGAGGAGAGAAGAGATGTGAATGAATGAGGGATCAGCCAAGGGGAGGTTTTATAGTTGAATGTGATAGCTAAAAGTTTCTAAAATTAGCAGCCAAAGAGCCACCCCTTGGCTGGCCATCTATGTGGCAAAGTTGATGGCTTCAACTTTGCTAAATTTGGCTTGGGGCAAATCTTCAAAGTCATCAATTATGGAGGGTTGATTTGCAATTTGAACAAGTCTTCAAGGGCTTCTTTGCAGCTTAAATAATCAGCTAATGAGATGAATTGGGTCAGCACTTGGACGATTTTGGGCTATATTGTCCTTGGTCGGTTCAGTTCACTCGGTTCGGTTCAATCGGACCATTTTTTCATAATTAATTTATTAACCCAAATTAACTTGGATATAAATTAAAATTAATTATATTATGATTTAATACATATAATTTTGGACTGTCTTAGGCTGGAAATTAATTTGCCTCGATACTTCAAATTGCTTCTCGGTTTTGTGCTTCTGGTAGTGTCTGCCGAACCATTTTTTGCCCTTTGTGCAAATCTGTCGAAAATAACCAAAATTCATCAAAAATAATTATAAAATTAAATAAATTTCAACATGTTCATATTTTAAGTACACTTTAATTATTTTATAAAAATTAATTATTTTTCCACAAGAATTTAACCGAATTGGAATGAATTTAAGTTAAAAAGGGTATGAAAAAGTGTGTAAATTTTTGTGTTTCCACAAGTCCATATGCCAAGGCTGTGTGCCTTACACGGTTATCAAAAATGCCCGTGTATCTAAGCTATGCTCGAGATTGACTTAATTTGTAGGGCTGCCCGAGGGGACACACGGTCATGTAACATAGCCATATGTCGCACACGGCTAAGACACACGCCTGTGTCTCTACCCGTGTGGACAAAAATAAGCCATTTGCAAAGCCAATTTGCCACCCTAATCTCATGAGCACATTGTAACCAATTTGAAACCATTTTCATACACTTATAGGTAGCCCAAAACATACCAAATTCACACACATATTATACCATCTATTATCAACCATTTTAACTACTCATGTAAGAGCTCGGTTTAAACCTTAGTCAGAATAGTGGTTTTGGGACCACAAATCCTAGTCAAAAAATATTTTAATATTATTTTCCGTGCTTATAATATATGAATTGACATGTATGAAAGTTTCGTATGAAAATTTAATCGTTTTTGTACTTAACTTTGAAAAAAGACCTGCTGAAAATGTAAAGGAAGTGTTCTATTTGCTAAAGTGCCTATTTGCTATGTCTTTATAATTGAAAGGTCCTTATGTTGTTATTTGTCCATTGAACATATGAGTGGACAATAATGGCCTTAATATAATGGTTTATTAATGTTTTAATGTAAGGGTATAACGGTAAAATAATTATTGATGTTAATTAAATGAAATAAAGGTGTGAAAATAAGGCCATTTAAGCTTAGCCTAGCCGAATTCATCAAAGAAAAAGAAAGAAAAGTGTAAGCTAGGGTTCGGCTCCTTTTGATTTTGACTAAGGCATGTTCTTTGATCAGTTTTTGATAATTTCTACGTTTTTGTGATTGTTGCTCTGTATACTATCAAGCCTATGTCTTAATTTCTGATTTTGTTGATGATTTTGAGTTAAGCCATTGATGAAATTATGATTTTTGTGAAGTTAGTTGATAAAAAATAAAAGACAAGTATTGGGTTAGTATATTTTGTCTTTGAATTTTTGATGAATTTGAGTAATTAGGGCTAAATTGTGAAATTTATAAATTGAGGGACTAAATGTGAAATAAATGAAATGTGGGGGCTTATATGAACACCATGTATATTCGGCTAAGCATGTGTACAAAGAAATTATGTGTATTTTGTGATTTTGTGAAATAAGGACTAAAGTGTTAAAATGTGAAAATATGAGGGCTAATTTATAAAATGCCTTAAATATGTGTTTTTGGATTGAATTGAATTCTTTGATGAATAAAAGGGTTAAATTTTAATGTTTTTAGATGAAGAACCAAAGAAAACAGAACTAGATCGGGGGAAAACAAAAGTCATTGAATAGTTGCTCGTTTTCGTTCATTTCCGTACGAGGTAAGTCAATATACAAATAAACATGTTTGAGTTGATTTATTTATGTTTATATGAAATTGAATTGTGTTGAATGGCTATATGAGAGCTCAATATGTGATATCCGAGAACATTCCGGTAATGTGATAACATCCGGAAAGTCCCATACGAACCTTAGGAATAGTTAGGATACATATGTCATGACATAGGATCCAACATGTGTTTTCATGTAAGACCACGTCTGGGACGTTGGCATCGACTTATGATTTACGTGTAAGACCATGTCTGGGACATCGGTATTGTATTTGATTTCGTGTAAGACCCTGTCTGGGACAATGGCATCGATATTTGATTACATGTAAGACCACGTCTGGGACGTTGGCATTGTACGAGTTTTTTAAGTTATCCGCGTATCCTTATGATTTCGAACGGTTCAACGGGAATTTCGAGAAACGAATGATTATATGAAATGTGTATCCGATTCAAGTACGTTTGAAATTGTATATCATATTTGATGTTGAAAGGTAAGTATATGTATCTTTATGATCAAGTTATTATATGTGACAAAAGTATGAGAAAATATGTTATATGTGCAAATGAATGGGGATTATGTGAAATGTATTTGAGCTATGTGGTTTGTGATTGCATTTGGCTAAGGAGTATATGTATATTTTGATGCTTATATGTCTATATTGTTAAGTTTATTTGTATGTGGCTTACTAAGCTTTTGAAAGCTTACTTTGTGCGTTTTTCAAATATTTTATAGATATCGAAGCTATCGAAAGCTCGGGGATCATTGAGGATCATCACCATACTATTGAACTCTATTTTGGTATCTTTTGAAAGTGTAAATATTGAAGTATGGCATGTATAGGCTAGAAGTATGTGAATATGTTTTGTAATATGTATATCATGCCATGTGATATGTCTAGATTATGGTTAAACTTATGGTTTGAATTTGGTATATGATATGTGATTTATGCGGTGTTTTTGGTTGGCCAAAAGAAATGGTCAATTTGGTAAATTTTGGTATATGTTTGATTGTGGATTTGGTAAGAATTTGGCATGAGAATGCATGAGGTAAATTGATGTTACAAATCATATGTTTTAGTATGTCTTTGACTTATGAATGTTATGTTTTGATTTCTGAATTATGAATGAAATAGGTTGATGAATATATGATATGAATGATGTATGATTTGGGTTTAAAATTGGTTGAAAATATGATGCTTTAGATGCCTATTTGATGCTTGTAGGGAGGACCCTTAATGGGTGGAAAATTGGCCTTTTAAATGGCCTATTTTCGCCCATATGGGCAGAGACACGAGCATGTGTCTCAGCCGTATTGCTCGAGGGTCATTTCGAAATGAGCCTAGACAGACCACACGGTCGCACATGTAACAGTCTAGTTTTGACCCTAGTCAAAATAGTGGTTTCAGGACCAAAATCTGAGTTAGAAAAATATTTTAATAATTATTTTCGGTGCCTATTATAAGTGAATTGACATGTGTGAAAGTCTCATGTGAAAATTTAACTGTTTTTGTGCTTAATTTGCAAAAAGGACCTAATCGCATAATATGAGTGCCTATTTGACTTGGCTTATTAAATGAGAGGTTCTTATGTTTTTATTTGACCATTGAACTTATGAGTGCACATTAATGGCCTTGTTATTAATGTTATAAATGTTATAAGGCTAAGGGTAAAATGGTAAATGATGAATTAATATATGTTTAATAAAATAAAAGCTTGAAATTGGCTAATATTCATGTTCCATAGCCGAAAATAGCAAAGGAAATAAAAGAAAAAGAACACCTAGGGTTCGGCCATTTCATTACTTGACTAAGGTATGAGTTTTGTTTGGTTTTTGATAATTTCTATGTTTTTGTGATTGTTGCTTCGTATACTATCAAACCTATGCCTCAATTTTTGATTTTGTTGATGATTTTGAGTTATTCCATTGATGAAACTATAAGCTTTGTGATGTTAGTTGATGAATTATGAAAGATATGTGTTGGGTTGACATATGTTGTCTTTGAATTTTTGATGAAATTGAGTAAATTGGGCTAATTTGTAAAAATGTTATTTTTAGGGACAAAAATGTGAAATAAATGAAATGTATGGACTTGTATGAGAGCTATAAAAATTCGACTAAGCTTGTGTATAAGCAAATTTTGTGTATTTTGTGATTTTGTGAATTAGGGACTAAAATGTTGAAATGTGAAAATGTGAGGGCTGGTTTGTAAAATGCCCCAAATATGTTTTTATGGATTGTTTTGAATAATTTGGTGAATAAAAGGGTTAATTTGAATACATATAGATCAAGAAAAGAGGAATTCGAATCTAGACCGAGGGAAGTCGAAGATTATAGAGTAGACAATCCGAGTCGACAATTTCGAGTACGAGGTAAGTTCGTACATAGAAATGATGTTATAAGTATATGTTGTTGTTTTAATTATGCATATATGTATATATATAATTGAGTTGGATGAATTTGATGATACACCAATGGTATTTAGCACTAAGTGTGCGAGTTAATTTAGCTTCGGCTATATGAGGCACTAAGTGTGCAATATCGAAATTTCTTCAGTTAATTGAGATGATACTAAGTGTGCGGAATTATTATAGCTTCGGCTAATCTTTTAAGCACTAAGTGTGCATATCTTTGAAGCATTGGTGATCTTTGGAAAGTCTTAAAATATCCGAACAAGAGGTAAGAATGAAAACAAATGAATACAGGAATGTCAGGTAGGTATAATACCTATGTGGTAGATGGTAAAATGCATAAAAAGTTTATTGAATTGATGTAAACATATGGATGATGTTGGCATAGACTTGTTGGATGAGTTAAGAATTTTATAAGTATTTATGTATTGATGTTTTATATTTTATATATAGTTGATGTTTCTGGTACGAGCTTACTAAGCTTATTATGAAAGCTTACTTTGTGTGTGTGTTTACATTGTTGTATAGATATCGAAGCTACTGCAAGCTCGGGGATCATCAAGGATCGTCACCACACTATCGTACCTCATTTTGGGTACTTTTGAAAATGGATATTTTTGAAGTATGGCATGTCTAGGCTAGTGGTTGTGGGATTATATTTCGTGATGTATATACCTAGCCATGAGATTTGGCTAGTTGGTGCTTAAATTCATAGTTGATAATGGCTTATGGTATGTGATGTTAATATGAAATTGTGGTATGTTTTAGTTGGAAAGTTTTGGTAAGTTTAGCTTGAGATTGAATGATGTATGGAAGGAAATGTTTTGGCATGATCTTATCTTATGTTGACATGAATTGGTAAGGTTTATGAGTAGGAAAATGGTTGATATTATTATAATATAAATGATGAATGTTTTGGCATAAAACTGGATGAAATGGTGGTACATTTATGCTTGTTTCTTTACTTGTAGGTTGACACAAATTCGGAGTGGCAAATTGGCTATTCAAATGACCTATTTTTGTCCACACGGGCAGAGACAAGGGTGTGTGTCTCAGCTGTGTGAAATACACAGCTATGTTGCATGGCTATGTGTCCCCTGGGGGTACAATTGTAAGTAAGGCCCGAACACGGACAAAGCACACGAGCGTGTGGCTAGCCATGTGGCCCAGGTCAGGCTCGACCACGGCCAAGGCACACGGGCGTGTCTTGTAGCCGTGTGAGCAAGTTAGTAGCTATGCCCTATTTTACACGGCTTAGACACACGGGCATATCTAAGGCCGTGTGAGGCCTGTTCGTACGAGCGTATGACCTTTTAAAAGTTGAAAATTTTTATAACTTTTGAAACTTTCATATGTTATCGAATTATTCTTGAAAGCATGTTTTAAACTTCGTACAATCATTTTAAGTTCACGTTGAATACAAATGATCTATGTTTATTAAAATGGAAAGACATTTGATATTTGATGGTTCTGATATGTGTTATGAGTCCAGTAATGCTCTTAACCTATTTTGGCGACGGTTACGGGTTAAGAGTGTCACATTTTATTGGTATCAGGGCTATAGTTTAGTCGGTTCTAGGACAACCATAGTATTTGCGAGTCTAGCTATACATGCCATATTTGTGAACTACAATAGTGTGATGAATCCTGACATTAAAATGTGTTTTTATATAGCAAATGGATCCCGAAAGAGCTATAGCAGACGATGTTAAAAGCAATGCGCCTGCTCCTGTGCAAGGGATGGTGCAAGCTGATTCTCGACAGGCTATGAGTAGCCGTGATGGTGAGGCTAAGCAAGCCTTCTATCAAATGATGAATGATTGGTTCACCCAATATATTAGAACTAATCCGGCTGTACAACAACCTCCACCCCCGGTTAATCCTCCTCAAACTCCTGTTATGCCACCAGTGAATCAGGTTCAGTTAACTAGACCACTAGTTGATAAGATTAGAAAAGATGGTGATGAAGAATTTCGAGCGACAACGAGTGATGATGCTAAAAAAGCCAAGTTCTGGTTAGAGATTACGATAAGAGTGTTTGATGAATTGTCTTTGAGTCCAGAAGAATGCATTAAATGTGTCGTTTCCCTTTTGAGAGATAAGTCATACCATTGGTAGAAGACTTTGACATCTGTGGTTCTGAGTGAACGGGTTACTTGAGATTTCTTTCAAACTGAATTCCAGAAGAAATATATCAGTCAGAGATTCATTGATTAGAAACGCAAAGAGTTTCTCGAGCTTAAACAAGGCAGTATGTCTGTCACTGAATACTATCGGGAATTTGTAAAGTTGAGTCAGTATGCTTGTGAATGTGTATCTTCGAAAGCAATAATGTGCAAGAGATTTGAAGATGGTTTGAATGAAGATATTCATCTATTAGTTGGGATTCTAGAAATAAAAGAATTTGTAGTACTTGTTAAACGAGCATGTAAAGCTGAAGATCTCGGGAAAGAGAAAAGAAAAGTTAATTTTGAAGCTAGAGAGGTATTAAAGAGATCATTGAGCAAATCATTTCAATCTGGATCAAAGAAGTTTAGAGATGATAGCAGTCGTTCAAAGACTATCGTAGGAGATTCGAACAGAGATCGTGTTAGATCGCAATCGAATTTCAAATCTTCAGCTACGTTTGTTGCCAGTGTTGATAATGCAAAGAATGAAAAGCCTGAGTGTGATCAATATGGAAGACAACATTTCGAAGACTGCTGGGGAAAAAGTAATAACCGAGCTTGTTATAGCTGTGGTTTAAAAAATCATTTTATAAAAGATTGCCCAGATTTAGTTGAAAAATATAATGTTCAGAATTCGAGGTAGAGTGGTAATGCTTCTCGTGGTAGACCTTCCAGAAATACGGGAAATGTAAGCTGTAGTCAAAGAAAGACAAAAGATACAACTGTTAGATCTGAGGCTCGTGCACCTGCTAGAGCCTATGCTATTTGAGCTCGTGAAGAAGCTTCATTGCCAAATGTGATTACGGGTACATTTACTCTCTATGATACTTATATGATTGCTTTGATAGATCTTGGATCAGCACATTCGTATATATGTATGAACTTAGTGAACAGTAAGACTTTGCCTGTAGAGTCTACTGAATTTGTAATTAAAGTTTCGAACCCGCTAGGTAGATGTGTTCTGGTTGATAAAGTATGCAAGAATTGTCCGTTAATGTTTCGAGACACTTGTTTTCCAACTAATATGATGTTATTACGTTTTGATGAGTTTGATATAATTCTGGGTATGGATTGGTTAACTTTGCATGATGCTGTGGTGAACTACAAACGAAAAACTATTTATTTGAGATGCAAGAATGAGGAAATAGTCAGAATTGAATCTAGTGATTTGAATAGATTGCCTGCAGTGATATCTTCGATGAAAGCTTTGAGTATTGTAAGAAAAGGTTGTGCAGCTTATTTTGCATATGTGATTGATTCGAGAGTGTTAGAAAAGAAAGTTGAATTAGTGCCTGTTGTGTGTGAATTCCCTGATGTGTTTCCTGAAGAATTTTCAGGATTACCTCCAGTTAGAGAGGTAGAATTTGGTATTGAATTGGTACCTGGTACTACTCTGATTTCGATAGCTCCATATAGAATGGCTCCGACCGAACTAAAAGAATTAAAGTTTCAGTTACAAGAGTTGACCGATAGAGGGTTTGCTAGACCGAGTTTTTCACCTTGGGGTGCTCCGGTGCTATTTGTGAAAGAGAAAATGGTACAATGAGAATATGTATAGATTATCATCAGTTGAACAAAGTGACTATCAAGAATAAGTATCCTCTACCCCGAATTGATGATTTGTTTGATTAGTTGAAAGGAGCTAGTGTGTTTTCGAAAATAGATTTGAGATCAGGTTATTATTAGCTGCGAGCGAAAGACTCAGATATTCTGAAAACTGCTTTCAGAACGAGGTACGGCCACTATGAATTCTTAGTTATGCCTTTCGGATTGACTAACACACCTGCTATCTTTATGGATTTGATGAATAGAATTTTCAAACCGTATTTAGATCAATTTGTTGTTGTATTCATTGATGACATATTGATTTATTCACGTCATGAATCCGAACATGCCAAGCATCTGAGAATAGTGTTACAAACTCTGCGAGATAACCAATTGTATGCAAAATTCAGTAAATGTGAGTTCTGGTTATGAGAAGTTGGTTTTCTGGTTCATATTGTATCAGCGTCTGGTATCCGAGTTGATCCGAGCAAAATTTCAGCTATTTTGGATTAGAAACCTCCAAGGAATATCTCTAAAGTCCGCAATTTTCTAGGACTTGCTGGTTATTATAGAAGATTCGTGAAAGGTTTTTCGATGATTGTAACTCCGTTGACAAAACTGCTACAGAAAATGTGAAGTTTGAGTGGCCTGAAAAGTCTCAAAACAGCTTTAATCAGTTGAAAACCTTGTTGGCTGAAGCTCTGGTTTTAGTACAACCTGAATCAAGTAAAGAATTTGTGATCTACAATGATGCTTCATTGATTGGTCTAGGATGTGTTTTAATGCAAGAAGGCAAAGTCATTGCTTACGCTTCAAGGCAGTTGAAGCCGCATGAAAAGAATTAGCTGACACATGATCTTGAATTAGCTACGATTGTGTTTGCTCTAAAGATTTGGCGTCATTACTTGTTCGGTGAAAAATGTCATGTATATTCTGATCATAAGAGTTTGAAGTATTTAATGAATCAGAAAGATCTAAATCTGCAACAGAGAAGATGGTTAGAACTGCTAAAAGATTATGAACTTGTGATTGATTATCATCCGGGAAAAGCAAATATTGTTGTTGATGGCTTGAGTCAAAAATTGTTGTTTGCTTTACGTGCAATGAATACTCGTTTGGTTTTATCAGATGATGGTTCAGTTTCAACTGAATTAAAAGCAAGAACTTTGTTCTTACAGCAGATTATAGAAGCTTAGAAAATTGATAATGAAATTTTAGCTAAACGAGCTCAGTGCAATGTAAAGTCTGATTCAAAATTCAGAGTTGACAAAGATGATTGTTTGAGATTTTGAGATCGAATTTGTGTTCCAAGAAATCCACAATTAATTCAAATGATTCTGAGTGAAGCTCACAGTAGTCGTTTATCTGTGCATCCGGGTAGTACGGAAATGTATAATGATCTGAAACAGCATTATTGGTGGTTCGGAATGAAAAAAGATATCTCTGAATTTGTTTCTAAATGCTTGACCTGTCAGCAAGTTAAAGCTGAACATCAGGTGTCATTGGAGTCATTACAATCGATTATGGTGTTGGAGTGAAAATGGGATCGAGTGACTATGGATTTTGTTTGTCTCAGAGAAAGAAAGACGCAATTTGGGTTATAGTCGATCATTTGATGAAATCAGCTCATTTTATTCCGGTTCGATCCTATTACTCACTTGATAAATTAGCTAAGTTATACATTTCTGATATCGTGAGACTGCATGGTGTACCATTGTCTATAGTGTCAGACAAAGATCTGAGATTCATATCACGATTCTAGAAAAGTTGCAAGATGCTTTGGGTACTAAATCGCACTTTAGTACTACTTTTCATCCGCAAACGGACGGTCAATCTGAGCGAATTATTCAGATACTCAAGGATATGCTGAGATGCTACATTCTTGAGTTTGAAGGTACGTGGGAACAATATTTACCTCAGATTGAATTTGCTTATAATAACAGTTTCCAGTCGAGCATTAAAATGGCATCGTACGAAGCTTTATATGGTCGTAAATGTCGTACACCCTTGTATTGGACGGAGCTCAGCGAAAATAAGATTCATGGGGTTGATTTGATAAAAAGAGACTGAATAGAAAGTAAAAGTGATCCGAGATAGTTTGAAAGCAGTTTCCGATCGTCAAAAATCTTATGCGGATTTGAAAAGAAAAGACATGGAATTTGAGATCAGCGATAAAGTGTTTTTAAAGGTATCTCCGTGGAAGAAAGTTCTTCGGTTCGGTAGAAAAGGCAAACTGAGTCAAAGGTTCATCGGGCCGTATGAGATTATCGAGCGTATTGGGTCAATATCTTATAGATTATCGTTACCACCAGAGCTAGACAAGATTCAAGATGTGTTTCACGTATCGATGCTTCGACGATACAGATCTGATCCGTCACATGTGATTCCTCCGTCTGAGATAGAAAAGTCTGATATGACTTACAAAGAAAAGCCAATCTGTATATTAGCTCTTGAGGTTAAAGAGTTGTAAATAAGAAAATTTCGTTAGTTAAAGTGATGTCGCAGCAACATGGAATTGAAAAGGCCACGTGGGAGCCTGAAGAATCTATGAGATAGCGATATTCGAATTTGTTTAATGCTAAGATTTTTGGGGACGAAAATCCCTGAGGGGAAGAATTGTAACAGTCCGGTTTTGACCCTAGTCAGAATAGTGGTTTCGGGACCACAAATTCGAGTTAAAAAAATATTTTAATAATTATTTTTCGTACCTATTATAAGTGAATTGACATGTGTGAAAGTCTCGTGTGAAAATTTAACTGTTTTTGTGCTTAATTTGCAAAAAGGACCTAATCGCGTAAACTATAAAAGTTGTCTGCTATTTGTTAAAAGTGCCTATTTGACTTGGCTTATTAAAAACGAGGTCTTTATGTTGTTATTTGACCATTGAACTTATGAGTGGACATTAATGGCCTTGTTATTAATGTTAAAAATGTTATAAGGCTAAGGTAAAATGGTAAATAATGAATTAATATATATTTAATAAAACCAAAGCATCAAATTGGCTATTATTCATGTTCCATAGCCGAAAATAGCAAAGGAAATAAAATAAACTTGATTAACATATGAGTTTTGTTCAGTTTTTGATAATTTCTATGTTTTTATGATCATTGCTTCGTATACTATCAAACCCATGCTTCAATTTCTGATTTTGTTGATGATTTTGAGTTATGTCACTGATGAAACTATGAGCTTTGTAATGTTAGTTTATGAATTATGAAAGATATGTGTTGGGTTGACATATGTTGTCTTTGAATTTTTGATGAAATTGAGTAAATTGGGCTAATTTGTAAAAATGTTATTTTGAGGGACTAAAATGTGAAATAAATGAAATGTATGGACTTGTATGAGAGCTATGAAAATTCGGATAAGTTTGTGTATAAGTAAATTTTGTGTATTTTGTGATTTTGTGAATTAGGGACTAAAGTGTTGAAATATGAAAATGTGAGGGCTAGTTTGCAAAATGCCCTAAATATGTGTTTATGGATTTTTTTTGAATAATTTGGTGAATAAAAGGGTTAATTTGAATACATATAGATCAAGAAAAGAGGAATTTGAATCTAGACCGAGGGAAGTCGAAGATTATAGAGTAGACGATCCGAGTCGACAACTCCGAGTACGAGGTAAGTTCATACGTAGAAATGATGTTATAAGTATATGTTGTTGTTTTGATTATGCATAGATGTATATATATAATTGAGTTGGATGAATTTGATGATATACCAATAGTATTTGGCACTAAGTGTGCGAGTTAATTTAGCTTCGGTTATATGAGGCACTAAGTGTGCGATATTGAAATAGCTTCGGTTAATTGAGATGGCACTAAGTGTGCGGAATTATTATAGCTTCAGCTAATCTTTTAAGCACTAAGTGTGCGGATATTTGAAGCATTGGTGATCTTTGGAAAGTCTTAAAATATCCGAACAAGAGGTAAGGATGAAAACGAATGAATACGGGAATGTCAGATAGGTATAATACCTATGTGGTAGATGGTAAAATGCATAAAAAGTTTATTGAATTGATATAAACATATGGATGATGTTGGCATGGACTTGTTGGATGAGTTGAGAATTTTATAAGTATTTATGTATTGATGTTTTAGATTTTATATATAGTTGATGTTTCTGGTACGAGCTTACTAAGCTTATGAAAGCTTATGAAAGCTTACTTTGTGTGTGTGTTTGCATTGTTGTATAGATATTGAAGCTACTACAAGCTCGGGGATCGTCAAGGATCGTCACCATACTATCGTACCTCATTTTGGGTACTTTTGAAAATGTATATTTTTGAAGTATGGCATGTCTAGGCTAGTGGTTGTGGGATTATATTTTGTGATGTATATACCTAGCCATGTGATTTGGCTAGTCGATGTTTAAATTCATAGTTGATAATGGCTTATGGTATGTGATGTTAATATGCAATTGTGGCATATTTTAGTTGGAAAGTTTTGGTAAGTTTAGCTTGAGACTGAATGATGTATGGAAGGAAATGTTTTGGCATGATCTTATCTTATGTTGACATGAATTGGTAAGGTTTATGAGTAGGAAAATGGTTGATACTGTTATAATATAAATGATGAATGTTTTGGCATAAAACTGGATGAAATGGTGGTACATTTATGCTTGTTTCTTTGCGTGTAGGTTGACCCAAATTCGGAGTGGCAAATTGGCTATTCAAATGACCTATTTTTTCCGTGTGCGATGCATGGCAATGTTGCATGACAGTGTGTCCCCTGGAGTTACCCTACAATTGTAAGTTAGGCTCGAACACGACCAAAGCACACGGGCGTATGGCCAGCCGTGTGGCCTAAATCAGGCTCGACCACGGGCAAGGCACACGGGTGTGTCTTGTAGCCGTGTGATCAAGTCAGTAGCTATGCCCTGTTTTGACATGGCTTAGACACACGGGCATGTCAGTGGCCGCAAATCTGTCACCGGAATAAAGTTACAGAGCATTACCGGAGTTACCGATTTATTTATTAGATATTTTATTTCATCTAAGGTTCATATTTGGAACAAATTAAAATCAATTATATTTTCCATTAAACATACTTATTTTTCTCGACATGTTTTACTTGAATTTATTACTCGTCTCAATATACTTAATTTCCTTGTATCAACGTATCAAAGATAATCACATATTGACATATCATGATAAATATCATTCTCTTGTCATTTTTCATAAATATAAATCAGGTAATTCATTATATCAATATTTCATGCATTTAAAATAAAATTCTTGCAATTTAATCCTTATTTCCATAGTTATTCTCATAATTTCAACACTTTTCAATTTAATCCTTAAAACATATTTTTCCCCGATCTTGAACAAAATTAATAATTTATTTCAATTTTGGAATTTTAAATAATAAAATAATCCACTTCATGCAAATTGGTCATTTCTAACATTTTTACAAAATTATAAAGTTTTACTTTTATTCAATTTAGTCCCTGAGCCTAAAACATGCAAATAAGCTATGCTAGCTGAATATTCATACATATTTTCCTCCTCCTCCTCCCCATTCCACATCCTTAATTTATATAATATGCTTATAAGTAACATTATCTATAATTTCACTATTTACTTATATGTAGATTCAAAGTTGTCTATTTGAGTCATAGTCACTAAATTATTTATATCTTGAGCTAATGAACTCAAAATTAAGATCCATTAAATTTACCTGAAACTAGACTCACATATCTTCTTACCATAAAATTTTCAGAATTTTTTGTTTAGCCAATTAGTACAGTTTATTCATTAAAGTCTCCCCTATTTTGCTATTTGACAGTTCCGACCACTCTTCACTAAAGTTTAATTATCTCTTTAAACAGAATTCAAATGATGTTATCATTTGTTTCTTATAAAATAGACTCATTAATAAATATAACCATATAAATTATGTCCCAAAATTATTTTTTATAATTTTAATGATTTTCCAAGTCAGAACAAGGGATCTCGAAATCATTCTGAACCAGTCTCACAAAAATATAAATATCTAAGAATGCAGAATTCCTTTACTTTCCATATTTCTTTTATATGAAAATAAACCCAATAATATTTAATTTCATATCTCACTCAGCTTCTAATTCAATTTCTACCATTTTTGGTGATTTTTCAAAATTAGCCTATTGCTGCTGTCCAAAACTACTTTAGTGCAACATATTGATTACCAAGTTTATAACACTCTTATTTCCATTCTCTACCATATTTCCCATTATTTTCTCTCATTTCCCTTAACTAATATATCAAGAACATGGATCCTTATATAATAAAACTCTACCTTAACATCATTTTCATGCTTTTGATATTACCTTACATGAGAAACTCTACTTAAAATATATTGAAATCTTAAAATTCTTACATTGCCCCATTGATTTTAATCTTTAACTTGATTTTTCTCTCTCCTCCAGCTTCTATTTCTTGAATCCAACTTGATATTCCAACTCCCCTTAGTCTCCTTAACATTTTTCTCTTTTGGTAGCTATGAAAATTCTTTTGATTTTTAGGTGAAAAGGGTGAATTTTTTGTGGAAGGACTAAATTGTAAAGAAAGCAAAACTTTCTTTCTTCTCTTTTCTTCTAACGTGAAATGCATGGAGAAATATGGATGGTTATATATATTTATTTCCACACACACACACACACACATATATATAGACTAAATAAAATAATAAAATAATAAAATATCTTATTAAAATGTTAAATAAATAATAATTATCTAATTAAATAACTATAAAATATCACCAACATCATCATTACTTTCTAGATTTCTCTCTCTTCTAATTGACCATTTTGCCCTTTGTGATCTTTTACATGGCCAACAGACATGTTCGTGACTTAGACATGTAGACATTCGAAATGGGAGCACATGGCCGTCTCCCAGCCCATGTCCAACCCCATGTAACTCTTTGACTTGGGTCACACGACCAGCACACACATCCGTGTGGCTAGCTCATGTTCCATAAAAATGGCCACAAACGCCCGTGTGCCAAGCCGTGTGCTAGGCTGTGCCAAACCTATAGGATATACAGACTTATGCCACATAGCCAAGTCACGCCCCCGTGTATGAGGCCGTGTGGAGCATACTGACTTGATTTCAATTTCAACACCAGGGGACACACGGCCTTGTAACATAACCGTGTGTCATACACGGTTGAGACACACGCCCATGTCTCTGCCCGTGTGGAAAAAAATAGGCAATTTACTAAGCCAATTTGCCACCCAAATTTGCACACACCTACACAATTCAATTAGTACTCATTCATAGCATAAGTGGACATCCAATTCAACCATAATCAAAGCTAAAACATATCATTTCAATACCAACAACTAACATGCTTTTTATCTCATGTTTTGCTCATTCAAACCATACTAATTTCACATATTTAAATCAATTAATTTAACCTTTCCAAACATGCATCATCATGCACCAAATCACAAGCACATAGCTTTCCAATTATCAGCCATTTGACATTCAAATTACTTATTATCAATAAGCACCATGAATCCAACCTCAATCACACAACATAGTTCAATTACCAAACTCAAAACAAAAGCTATTTGCACATTTATTTACATCATCAAAATCACCAATATAAGCCAACTCACATGGCTATATATACAATCCCAAAACATAAACATTTACAAGCCAATTCAAATGGCTCAATTCACAAATAAAACATGTCATATTGACCAAAGTCCCTATACATGCCATGTGACCCAAAACTTAATTTCAAAAGTACCAAGTGATAGTTGGATAGTGTGAAGCGATCTCCTACAGTCCCCGAATCTGAGCTAGCTTTGGAAACACTATAAAACAAAGAGAAATACACAAAGTGAGCTTTATAGCTTAGTAAGTTCGTATAGCATTTATATCAATCCATTATATAAACTCAAATTAAGCCAAAAACATAACATAACATATCTCATAATATATCACCAACCTACTACATTTGCATCCATCAATTTAAATGTAATTTCCTTAATTTTTCATTCTTTCAGTGTATTACTCGGTTTATGTACATACCTGTACCTTTCCGTATTTAACTCTTACTCATTCACATATTTGACATATTCGTTAAACTATTCAGAATATTTTTGGATACTCGGGAAACTCGCACACTTAGTGCCAAATAAATAGTCGTAGTTGTATTAATTTCGCACACTAAGTGCCAATGTGAATATATAGCCAAAGCTATCTCAATCTCGCACACTAAGTCCAATATATAATCGAAGCTATCTCAATTTTGCACATTAAGTGCCCATAATTAGTCAAATCATCTTCAAACATGACTGTAGTCTCAATACACAATTTATGCAATATCAAAGCATTTAAAGCATAATTATAACAATGCTTATTACATATGAACTTACCTCGGATGTAAAAACGATGATACGAGTCAATTAATCTGAGACCTTGTTCTTTCCCCGATCTAAGTCTGGGTTTCGCTTTTCTTAATCTATATGTAATCAAAATTAGCTTATTTAATTGTCTCTCTATTCAATTTAGTCCAAAACACACTTTTAAGCTCTTTTACAGATTTGCCCCTAACATTTCACCACTTTTTCAATTTAGTCCCTAGGCTCGTAAAATAAAATTCATTCAATTTCATCACAACCCAAACCTAGCCGAATTCCTATTATATTTCACTTTTCTTAATCTATATGTAATCAAATCAGCTTATTTAATTATCTCTCTATTCAATTTAGTCCAAAACACACTTTTAAGCTTTTTTACAATTTGCCCCTAATGTTTTACCACTTTTATAATTTAGTCCCTAGGCTCGTAAAATAAAATTCATTCAATTTCATCACAACCCAAGCCTATTCGAATTACTATTATACCCCTAGCAGCCCATATTTTTCATTTATTTCACATTTTAACCACTAAATTTACACATTTCATAATTTAATCCCTATTTTGCATTTTCACTAAAAATCACTTAACAAAACTTGTATATCTATCAACAAGCATTCATAATCTATCAAGAAACTCCAAAATACATGCTCATTCATCAATGGAAACATTCAAAATCTTTAACATTTTTGCAAATTAGTCCCTAGGCTAGATAGACTAGTTGCAACGATCTCAAAAACATAGAAATCACTAAAAACGAGACAAAACACATACCTAATTGAGCATGAGAAGCATGGCCAAATATCAAGCCCTAAGAATGGCTATTCTTCTTTGTAAAAATCGGCTAAGGAAGATGGCAACTTAAAAATTTTGGTTTTTGTTTTGTTTTATTTATTCTTTACTAACTAATTTACCAAATTAACCTTAATGAACATTAATTATTTCAAATTTACCAAGCCACTATCATCCACTATCATAATAATGGTCTAATTACCACTTAAGGACCTTAACTTTAAGGTTCTATAGCTATTAGACACCTTTAGCTAATAGAACACAAGTTTTACACTTTACCGGATTTAGTCCTTTTTATATAATTAAGCACTCAAATGATAAAATTTCTTCATGAAAATTTCACACAATCATATTTTCATACCGTAAACATTAAATTAATCATAAAATAATAATTTTGACTTTGGATTTGTGGTCTTGAAACCACTGTTCCTATTTGACCAAAAATGGGCTATTACATCCTTGATCTCTTTAGGATAATATCAGTTCTCCCAATATGATCCTCCATTACATGTTCTTTCATGAAAAGTCAATCACTATCAAATAGTGATAAAGTCATCCTCACAAAGATGGATGACTCGTGGCTATATTTACTTTTCATCAACCATGTAATCCCAATGAGAGGATATCATTTACTTATGTTTTGGGCTATGAATTCCACTATTGTTAATGACGCTACATACTATGGAAGTCGTACACCAGACACACTAGCTTTCGGTTCCTTATCTATTTGAACTCAGGCTTTTACTTACATCAAAATGTCTAAGTCATGCATACATAGCCTGCCATCCACTCAAGATTGAGGTACGCCACACTATGAACATCATAATTGAATAAATCTATAAGTGGATTCAAGATCTATTCTGCTTAGGTTCTATCCGATGTACTGTCAGTCTAATCAGTCACATCTATGTCTCTATCTTTTAAGAGTCATCTGCTCTGATGCCTAAGAGAAGGCATCTCCCCAATTGTACTTGATAGATGACATATTAATCTTTTAATTAGTTTGCTCATTTCCGATTAGACTAATGACATGTTTAGGTTCATCCATTAATGCAACTTGTCTTTCTGTACTACAATCCGACCACGTTATACCACTTAGTATTAGTTAAAAATTTAGACAACCAATGAGCAACATTTGCTTCTATTTTGCTTTCGTGCTAAAACCATGTGATGAAATTTATACAAAGTATATTAATGTAATCAATGAATTTGTTTTATTAGCCAATATGTTAATAAAAATTACAAGTGTACTAAGACAAAAGTACTACACTTATGGCACTAGATCGAACAATACATACCTTATGTTCACAATTATAACTTAACAAAATCATTAATTAAACATAATCTTGTCATTACAACCGTATCAAGAGGTGAGTTCATAACTTACAAGTCAAATAATCATTCAAGTTTAAACAAGATCATTCCATATGAAGTCACTACATATCATCATAATCATGAACATGGTTTCAAGTCATCAATGAAACATTATCATCAAGTTAATACAAGTCATTATATCATTTAACAAGCACAATTTTGACCGATGAATGGATATATATAGATATGTGGTTATCCACCCAAGATATACCAAAATGCTCAACCAACCCAATCCAACCAAGAACTCACTTGGGCACCAAGTGCCAAGCTTGTAAGCTTTACATTCACCCCCAGAAACACGCTAGGATCACTATAAATATAACTTGGTAATCTACAACAAATGCTGGACACCGATATATTTAGTGTATAATAACAAGTCCTAAATCATCATCTCAGCCCAATTCAACCTTGTACAACACGCAAAGTAACCTATTTGCATGCTAATTGTATCCTATCTTATGTTCATCCAGGCTCGATACGTATAACCGTATAACAGTTTCCATTTCAATGCATTTTTCTCACTTTTTATCAAATATAAATTTGAATTTATATACCAAATTATATAGAATTCAATAAAATATTATCAAAATACACAAAAATAATATCATATGAACTTATCAGGGCTAAATAGTAAAAATTGAATGTCAGGGACTAATCGACAATTTTCTATTTTTCACGATTGTCTATTGATTCTTGATCTATATAGTAATTTTTATTTCAATTATCAATCTCAAATACTTTATAACAATCCATTTGATGCATATGACTTCTTTATTGAAATTTTTCACAATTTTCCTGAACTTTTACATTTTATTCAATTTAGTCCCTAAAATCAAAACAAGCTTATTTTCACAATTAATCCCTAACCCATAGTGTTGAATTCTTAACCATCCCTATAAAGGCCTCTAAATTTGAAACTTTACATGAAAACCAAGCAAATTTCAATATTTAATCATTTTAGTCCCTAAACCCAAAATTATTCAAAATCAGTTTATAAATTAGTCCAAATTCATCATCAAGCTTTAAACAAAAACATTAACAACTACGAAGTTCAAGAATATCAATGGCAGGTTTTCAAAACTTTGACAATTTTTCAAAATAGTCCCTGGGCTAAATAGATTAAACTACAATGATCTCAAAAACATAAAATTCATGAAAACATGTGAAAAATGGACTTACATGTATGAACACTAGATAGACGAACTTCTCAAGCTCACAACCATGGAGTTTCAGTGGAAAGAAAACCAAATGGAGAAGGTGACAACATTTTTTTTGTTTTTACTTTTATTATTTTCATTATTTTAACATTTTAATATAAAATAACCAATAATTTATTTATTTCTCTATCATAAACCGTCCATTACAATTCTTATGGTCTAATTGCAACATAAATCATCACCCTTTTACCATTTACCTCATCTAATTAATAAAATTCCAATAGTGTGTGACCTTTGCAGCTTTTACAATTTAGCCATTTTTCTTTAATTAGCTAGACAAACATCAAAATTACTAAACTAAATTTCAACATGACACAAATGACCTCGTAAATATTAAGTAATTAATATTTACTGAATCACACATCAAAATTGTGGTCCCGAAACCCTTATTTTTTACACCATTGACAAATGGGCTATATAGTAATCCCTGTGTTTACTTTCCTAACAGACTCCATTGGTTGCTATTGTTGAGCTATGGACTTACACCTCACAATCCTCGTGTTTACTGTCCTAATAGACTCTATTGGTTGCCATAGTCGAGCTATGGTCTTTCACCTCGTAATCCTCGTGTTTACTATTCCGACAGACTATCTCATGTTTAGTGTCCTGGCAGACTACCCTATGTTTAGTGTCCCAATGGACTACCCCATGTTTAGTGTCTCGACAGACTCCATTGGTTGCCATAGTCGAGTCAGTCTTAAATCTTATACCTCTTTGAGGTATCGCCTTGAAGGACATTATCATCGTAGCGATGTTGCCCCAAAAAGTGCTAACTGTTGTCGCAGTGTTGCTCTATGGAACCTTACATCAGTCAACATTGATTCATCTTGTATCTACCTTGATACTCAAACACCGAAATGTCCCCCTCGACAAGGCCCAGATCTTTGTATATTACGGTTTTCTCCCAACAATCTTGATGGTAGAATCTTAACAAAATTCCAATTTCCATATTTCGTCACCCATTAATCCATATTGTCCTTCCTAACCTTAACGCTCAAACACTGCAGTGTCCCCTCCGCCAAGCCTGGAGCTTCGCACATCACGGGTGCATACAACAACACTGTATTGTGGTTTTCAATAGAATCACCCCTTTTTTCCAATCCTAACTTCGTCTAACCCTTAGATATTTCCCACATTATCATCATACAATATATGCATTTCACTTACATACTAACATAGAGTACATTATCATTTTTGAACATGATATTCTAAATACTTCATGCATACTGAACTACCTAGTGAATACCATTTATCAAACATTCTTATGCATGCTTGGAATATGAAATCAATAGGATTCATACATTATTTCAGCACTATGCTAGCCAGACAGCACTCTAGAGTTGGAGTTTAGAAACTCACCAGATGCTTTTTCGCCCTATCAACTTAGCTTTCCCAAACGCTAGAGCTTCCATCCTCCTAATAGCTAAACATAACAACCAAAATTACAAATTAAACTTATTATTCATAGCTTAAAACTTTATTTTCCAAAATCATGCAAAATCCCTTAAAAGGTTTTCTGGAAATCCTTATCTTTATTTTCTTAACTAATTATTAAAGAGGGACTAAGAACCTACCACCTTACTGGATTTTCCACATTTTTTATTCAAACCTCATTATCACCACTCCATGCAGAGCTTCCCATAACCATCTCTTCTTCTAAGCAAGTAAGGAAGAAGATGTAGAAAAGAAGAAAGTGTAATAGAATTGAGAGAAATCCACCTAAGAATTCACTTTTCAACTATTTATAGCCCTCCTCACTCGATTATCAACCTTATAGAGACCATCTAATTGAACCAGAATTGGATTTCAACCATGTCCAATTTTGTTTCTAGTTTTTTCTGATTTTTTAATATAGACTGCCAATTTTCGGTCTCTTTCAATTTAACCCCTAAATGCTCCTAATTTCTAGATTTGAAGGAAATCAGGTGTGACAAAAACAATCTAAGTCCCTAGGTAAGCACTTTCTCATAGTCTTCCTTGCACTGAAATTTCACAAAAAAAAATATTTTCTACACCCATAAGTTGAAAAGGCTTAGATGGTCGCCACAAACTCGACACCCTATTTTGGAGAGCCGTATATCCAATGTTCCACCCAATAGTTTAACCACTATCGTGGTTTCCATGTCCTTCAACAGGTAATTCTAAACTCGGTAAAAAAAATCAATCGCGGATATTCTATTTACTATGGTTCTAGTAAAATCTCCTTCTACAAAATTGAAATCTTCCCTACAGTGTAACATCCCGGTTTAGACCCTAGTCAGAACAGTGATTTCGGAACCACAAATTTGAGGTTAGAAAATTATTTTAATATATTTTTTTGTGTTTACAGCATGATATGTGATATATGTGTAAATTTCGTGTGAAAATTTTATCATTTGTGTGCTCGATTTTGCAAAAAAGACTAAATCATAAAAAATGTAAAAGTTTCATTCTATATGTTAAAAGTGCCAAATTGTTATGGGTTATTAAATAGGAGGTCCTTATGTTGTAATTAGACCATTGATAGTGAAATTTGATAAAATGACCATTAAATGAATGATTTTAAATGGTTATAAATAAGGTTAATATATTAAATAGATTATTAATGTTATATTAAATAAAACTAAATCCAAAATTAATCCATTATCATCTTCTTCACACTGAAAATCAAAAAGAAAGAAAGCTATTGAAACATTTTAGAGTTTGGCTCTCATTGTCTTTGATTAAGGTATGTATTGAGCTAGGTTTTTGATGATTTCTATGTTTTTGTGATCGTTGCTTTGAGAACTAGCTAGCCCATGATTGAATTTCTGAATTTGATGATGAATTTGAGTTATGCAATTGATGAAATTGTAAGCTTTATGATGTTAGTTGATGGAAAATGAAAGATATGTGTTGGATTAATATGTTTTGTATTTGAATTTTGATGAATTTGAGTATTTTGGACTAATTTATGAAAATGAGAAATTGAGGGGCTAAAATGTGAAATAAATGAAATATATGGGCTTATATGAGCTAAGGGAAAATTCGACTAAGCATGTGTATATAGAAATTTTTTATATTTTGTGATTTTTGTGATGAAGGACTAAAGTGTTAAAATATGAAAATATAAGGGCTAATTTGTAAAATGCCCTAAATATGTGTAAATGGATTGAATTGAATGATGTGGTGAATAAAAGAGTTAAATTTGAATGTGTTTAAATCAAGAACCAAAGAAAACAGAATTAGATCGAGGAAAGTCGAAAGTCGTTGATTAGCCGATTTCATCCGTTCGAATAAGTACGAGGTAAGTCGATATACAAATAAATGTGTTTGACTTGAATTATTACTTCCTATATGTTAATGAATAGTGATGAATGGCTATTTTAGTTGAAAATGAGAAATAATAGAAAGTTCTGATAATGTGACTCCGAAAAGTCCCGTACGAACCATAAGAATAGTTAGGATACTTATGTCATGACATAGGATTCCGATGTGTGATTTCATGTAAGACCACGTCTAGGACGTTAGCATCGATTTTAGATTTACGTGTAAGACCATGTCTAGGACATCGGCATTGTATTTGATTTCGTGTAAGACCCTGTCTGGGACAATGGCATCGATATTTGAATACATGTAAGACCACGTCTAGGACATTGGCATTGTACGAGCATTTTGAGCTATTCGTGTATCCTATTTGATTACGTACGGTTCAACTGGCATCCTAAGAAATGAATAACTATGTGAATGTATATCTGATTTAGGTACGTATGAACTGTATATGGATTTTGGCGATGAAAGGTAAGTATGAATATGGTCTTTTGATATGTGAGCTACATGGAAATGTGATGTACTTATAAGTAAATGATTACGAACAATTGAGCTAAATAAGAAATATGAACTTGCTATTGTTTTATGCCATGATTCATATGAATGAATTGGTTTATAATTGTGATATGTGGTAAGTTTATTTGTATATGGCTTACTAAGCTTTTGAAAGTTTACTTTGTATGTGTTTGCATTGTTTTATAGATATCGAAGCTACTGGAAGCTCGGGGATCGTCGAGGATCATCACCACACTATCGAATTTTATTTTGGTACCTTTAAAAAATGTATATATCAAAGTATGGCATGTATAGGCTAGGATTAATGTGGTATGTTTTGTGATTGAAATTGGTTGGAAATTACGGTGCAATTGATGCTTTGATTTTGGACTTGTAGAGATGACCATTAAGGGTGGAAAATTGGCTTTGCAAATAGCCTATTTTTGTCCACACGGGTAGAGAAATGGACGTGTGTCTTAACCGTGTGTGACACACGGTTATGTTATACGGCCATGTGTCCCCTAGGGTAGTCCTACAATTTAAAGTCAGTCTCGAGCACGGTCTAAACACACGGGCGTGTCTGGTGGCTATGTGAGGCACACAGCCTTGGCACATGGGCGTGTGTGGCCAGTTCGAAGGGTACACGGGCTAGACACATGGGCGTGTGGTTAGCCGTGTGACCTAAGTTAGTTTGAACCTCGGCCAAGGCATACAGGCATGTCTCCGGCCGTGTGGTATAAGTCAGTATGTATGCCCTGTTTTACCACGGCCTAGAGACACAAGCGTGTTTAATACCGTGTGAGGCACGAGGTCTGTTCACACGAGCGTGTGACCTCTGTAACTTTGAAAATTTGTTAAGTTTTGGAAAAATTTTGTATGTGCTCAGTTTAGTCCCGACCCCTTCCTAAAGCAAGTATAAGGTCTCGAAGACCTAAGAAAGGGACTTTGAAATGATGTTTGACTATGATGCTATGATGTGTGGATGATATTTGTGAATTGATTATTAGATGTTCTGATAGGTCTGGTAATGCCTCATAACCTTAGTTCGGCAACAGATACGGGTTAGGGGTGTTACACATAGCATACCCCGATACCCCCGACAAATCAATGGTTTTCCTCAGGAACAAATCTTTCCAGGACAAAGTTGGTGTCAACACCGGATCTACGAGCATTTCGACACTATCCACTTCTTTTTCCTTAAATCGAACTTTTTTTAGTATTACGACCATCAGACGAACAAGCATCGCCGGCCTCACCGTTGCTGGATGATAATTCCTTCTTCTTTTTTCCAAAACTGTTCCTTTAACGAATACTTTTTTTTTTACTAAAATTTTGATAAAACATTTATTGTTATGAAAAATTAATTCACCAAATTTTAGTATATAAAATGGAAAATTAGATATCAATGACAATTTAATCAATTTCTATGTTAAGAATAACTTAAATAACACAAATCAATTTACATAATTAGCACATTAATCATCTATTTACTCAATTAAAACTATTAAAAATTATGAACTTCTTTACTAACTTGCTGGAGATCGATTCATATAGTAATTGCACTAGCTAAATTAAAATTTTCATAATAAACTAATTTATTTGTAGAAATTAAATATGTTTGTCTAAAATTGATTTTATGGTTATTTTGGAATAAAATTTTACATATATATATTATATCCCTAATATATGTATATTAATATATTTAAAATTTTAACATTCAAATCAAAATTTGCGATGCAAAAAGATTTTATCAAACCATTCCTATATAATTTATAGCAAGGCTTTTAAGAAAAAAATGACAAGAATCTTAGTAGTCAGGCTTTTTCTTTTTTTTAATAAGTGACTTTATTTATATGCCACATGTACATTAAATGTTTGAATAGTTTTATGGAATAACATGTTTGGAAAATTTTGTACTTATTAAATGCAATGTTTAACATAAAAATGAAAAAAAAATTATTTTATTGGTCCGGCAGAGTTTTGGCCAAGCAAAACCAATCAAGTTTTATTGCTTCACAAAACATATCAGACAACATAATTATTGCCCAAGAAGCTATTCATCCTATGAAGACTAAAAAGAGTAAAAAAGGGTGGATGGTTGTCAAGGTGGACCTAGAGTAGACTTATGACAAGATTCGATGGGACTTTCTTAAGGATACTTTGATTGATGTTGGTTTGCCTACAGCTTTTGTGAGAACTATTATGCACTGCGCCTGATCATCTTCATTACAACTACTTTCGAACGGTACTCTCTCGGAAGAGTTTATCTCATCTAGAGGTGTGAGACAAGGAGATCCTCTATCTCCCTATTTGTTTGTTCTTGGCATAGAACGTCAAGGGCATCTAATTGAGACATCGATTGAATAGGGGGTAATTATGCTTTCACGTCGGGGCCCGAGTGTCTCTCATCTATTTTTTGCTGATGATCTTTTACTTTTTGGTAGAGCAATGGTACAAGGAGCAGAATGCCTTAGACATGTGTTTGATAAATTCTGTTGTTTCTCTGGCCATAAAGTTAATAGGCAAAAGACACATATTTTTCTCAAGCAACGTGCCAAAGGAGGTTGCTACTGACTTAAGTGCCAATTTGGGTTTCTCTAGAGTGGAGGATTTGGGAAAATATCTTGGCATGCCTCTCTTTCATCATAGGGTTAGGAGGAATACTTTCTCCTTTATGCTGGATAAAATTTAGAACCGGTTAAATGGATGGGAAGCTCATAAGCTATCTTTTGCTAAAAGGCTCACTTTAGCAAAGTCGGTTCTTTTGTTGATCCCAAATTATCTTACGACAACGGCTTGAATTCCAATTATGATTTGTAAGGAGATTAAAAAGGTTGCTCGGACTTTCCTTTGGGGTTCTAATAATGAAAGGAGAAAGGTGGCTCTAGTAAGTTGGAGTGATATTTGTAGACCAGTTGATAAAGGCGGTCTTGGTATTCAGTGATTGTATGACCAGAACATGTTATTTCTTTTAAAACTAGGCTATAATTTGGTGACTAATACCAATGTGCTATGGGTAAGGATCTTAGAGACAAATATAATATTCATGGGATCATTCCTAAGGATTTGCATCCCAGTAATTGTTCCTACGTTTGGAGGTCCATAACAAATGTTTGGAGTAAAGTGAAGAAGGGACTCATTTGGATAATTCATGATGGACGAATGGTTAATTTCTGAAATGACATCTGGCTACATGATTTGGGGCCTCTAAAATTCTATTTCAATGGTAGTGGCACTCTTGATAAAACCATTTTTGTTTGTAATGTAATAAACGTGGAAGGTGAATGGAATTATACAAACTTGCAACCCTCCTCTAAGGGAGTCGAGAACGGATCATCTCTCTTGGAAGTGGATGGCTGCAGGGAAATTTTCTATGAGTTATACAAACATCTTTGTTTCCTATCTCATCTAATCAGCTCGGGGATGATGAAGTCATTTGGAAAATGAAAATTGATCAAAGAGTTAGGACTTTCTTGTGGATGCTTGTTCGGAATAAAATTTTAACAAATGAGGAGTGCACACGAAGAGGTATGTCTTTTTTTCCTTTTTGTGAACAATGTGGCAAGTTGATTGAATCAGCGATCCATGCTATGAGAGATTGTGATTTCACCCAATTGGTGTGGAAGTCCTTATTACCTAGGAATGCTTGGAATGTTTTTTTCAACTTTCATATTGGGATTGGATACAATAAAGGGATGCTTAATGTTGATGGTGGTGAATGGTCAACCCTCTTTTCAATATTGACTTGGTTCATTTCAAAAAATCACAATGCTTTCATTTTTAAAAATGCTAGTGGCAGTAGTCATGAACTCATTACATCGGCTCTTGCTTGGACAAAGTCTTGTGGGTATAGTTCATCACAATATTAAAAATGGTTCATTTGGCTTGCTCTTCTAAAACTAAACAAAGATGGCAGCGTCGCGATTCAGGTTGGGTCAAGATTAACTTTGATGGTTCTGTTTCAAAACACAACACCAAAGCAGCGATTGGAGGAGCTGTGTGAAATTCAAATAGGGAGTGGTTGACGGGTTTTAACATGGTAACAAGGATGGATGAGATATTCAGAATTGAAGCACGAGCGATTGTGACAATGTGATGCTTATAGATACTATTTGTAATGGGTTGCATCAATTAGTAACATTGCAGAAGTCTGGTTAATTCATGAATGGTGTAATAAGGATTGGAAAGTGAAGTTTAGGCATGTCTTGCGAAGAAGTAACAAGGTAGCTAATTGTTTGGCAAAGACGGCAATAGGCAAGCTAAACCAAGTAGTTCTGTTCCTAGTTCCACCACAGTATATTATACAGCTGCTAGAAGAGAATACTCATGATTCCTTATATGAAAGAAATACTGCTTTTATTCATTCCTAGCTAATAGGAGTGTTATTTTTCTCTACCAAAAAAAAAAAAAGATGTATAAATATTTTATACTCATTATGATTACAATTATTTTTAAAAACGGTAATATTTGAACATCATTATCTTATTTTTCATATTAAAATATAATTCAACAATTCTAAAAGTTAAATTAATTGTACACATATTTAATAATATCAAACATAACCAAGAAGTTCAATATAAAAAATTAAGAGATATTTAATTAAAAATAATATCAAACATAATTAATAGTTTAAGAAAATTTTAATATCTTTTATAAATCATGAGACATTATAACTCTCTATATATTTATATATAAACCTTAAAAAAACTTTAATAAAATTAGTAAAATAATATAAAAATATTAGTAGTTGGTTAATATTTGACATAAAAATTCTAAAAATTAAACATTTATACTCTTTTATTTGTATGATTTTATGATTTTATTTTAGAAGCATTATAAATTTTGTAACAAAATTTCTAAAATAAATATAATATATTTTAATTTATAAATACAACTAAACTATAGTATGCGATAAAAATTAATTTTATTTAAAATAAAATTAAAGTGAATTTATTCTTTAAAAATTAAATGATATATACATTACTATATTTAAGTGTTAGACTGATTTTGTGTTACTCACAACCCCGTTACCAACTTAGAAATGAATTTACCAAAAGTGCCTGAAATTTAATAAGCAATAGATACTATTTTGACAATAATTTTGTCTTTTCAAATAAAATCTAGAAAAATACTTACGCATAATGGGATTTGAATCGAAAACATCTATTACTATATTTAAGTGTTTTATTGAGTTGGTGTCACCCTCAATCAGGTTACCACTCAATAATGAATTTACCAAAAGCCTCTCACTTTCAATAAGCAATTGATATTATTTTGACCATGATTTTGTCTTTTTAAATAAAATATAGAAAAATACTTAGCATAATGGGTTTGAACCGGAAACGTTGTGATATTTGGTCTTTTAGTTTTCCATTTCAACCAAAACTATTTTTTGTTATTGTATCATTTTGGTAAAAGTACTACGAGGCCCTTGTACTAGGAGTCAAATTACCTTTTTCCCTCTCTATTAAAAAAATAGGTAAATTAATAATGCAAACACACACAAAGTAAGCTTTCAAAAGCTTAGTAAGCCATATTCAAATAATCTTATCATGCAAAACATGTAAGCATCATCAAATTACATATACTCCATAACCAAGTACTATCTCAAACCACATAATTCATATACATTTCACAATTTCCCAATTCATTTACACATATAGCATATTTTCTCACACTTATCTTACATATCATCACTTATACATAGACTTAACTTTAATACTCAAACATAATAGACATTTTGAACGTACTTAAATCGAATAAACATCTCGTATATTATTCATTTCTCGGAATGCCCGTTGAACCATTCGGAAACATAAGGATACGCGGATAGCTTGGAAAGCTTGTACAATGCCAACGTCCCAGACATAGTCTGTAACACCCCGTACCCGAGACCGTGGCCGGAGTCGAACACGAGGTGCTAATGGACATAATATATTTATTTTCACATCCATTTAAAAATTTCCAGACAGCTGACTAACTGTGTCACTGTCACCTTAAAAATCATATCTTGAGTTCCACAACTCGAAAATCAGTTTCGTAATTTTTCCCTGAAACTAGACTCATATATTCATCATAAATTTTTTTCTAGAATTTTTGGTCAGGCCAATTAGTACAGTTTATTAGTTAAAGTCTCCCATGTTACAGGGATCGACTACACTGACCTTCGTGCATTACGACTTGGATATCTCCCTGTACAGGGCTTAAATACTAATTCAGTTTATTTCTATAGAAACTAGACTCAAAGAGGAATCTATAAATATATGGCATGACTCCTAATTATCTCTGGTTAATTTATAATGAATTTCCAAAGTCGGAACAGGGAATCCAGAAACCATTCTGGCCCTGTTTCGCGAAAACCTAAATATCTCTTAACATACAACTCATATGGCCGTTTCGTTTCTTCCATATGAAAGTAGATTCATCAAGGTTCATTTACATAATTTATTCACTATTTAATTCCATTCCTACTATTTTTAGTGATTTTTCACATCCACATCACTGCTGCTGTCAGCATCTGCCTTTAAGGTAGACTTTACCTATTTCATAGTTTCCATGATTCAATTAGCCCTTTTTGCATACATAGCACAAAATATAATCCTGATTAACCATTCCAATGGCTAATCGTTTCCAAACATTTCCATACCTCTTAGTGATCAACATACAAAACGATTATAGTACTATGCTAAAAACGTATATAAGCCTCGCATGGCTATCCAAATTTACACAAAATCCATGGGTACATGACCAACAAAAAGGGTAGTCCTATACATGTCATTTCAAAGTTCAACCAAAATTGTACCAAAAGGGGCTTTGATAGTGTGGGAGACTTGACTTCCAAAAATCCCGAGTCGATGGTGACGAGCCAAAATCTATAAAACAGAGAAACAAAGAAACGAGTAAGCAATTTATGCTTAGTAAGTTTTGAGCAAGGATTCCAAGACAACAAAAGCATAGCATTCATATAGCTAAACGGATAATTTCATATGCACAAATTCTCAATATCATACTTACTTCACATTACCAACCCTTATGTTCATACACAAAAGATCAACTTAGCCAAAGGCCTAGTAGCTCATTTATCGATCGAGCGAATACTGATTTGTGAGGATCAACTAATTCAAGCACACACGAAACATACCTCATCATTTGGATTTTACGAGCGTATTAATTTAAATTTTACAGCAAGATCGCTCATTCCCAAATCAAGCATCTTTGGGTTTAGCGGATATAACCACTCGCACAAGGCCTTGGTCTTAGCCGGATATGGTCACTAGCATAAATGCCTTGGGACTTAGCCGGATATAGTCGCTAGCACAAATGCCTTCGGATCTTAGTCCGGATGTAATCGCTAGCACAAAAGCCTTGGGACTTAGCCGGATATCATTCGAGTAACCATGCACATGTATCAATAAATCATGACACATTCATATTTCATTTTCATTACCAAAGCTCAAACACAAGACACTTATCACATTTACAATTTCGGCTCAATAGCCACATACAAGAGCATGATTTTGATTTACTTAAGACATAATCTAACCGAATCATAATTTAAGTTCCATTACTCGAAAACTTACCTCGGATGTTGTCGAACGATTCCGATGGCTATTCGACCACTTTTTCCTTCCCTTTATCAGATTTAGTTCCCCTTTGCTCTTGAGCTTAATTTAACAAATAAATTGATTTAATCATTTGAGCATCGAAAAGAGGAACTCAAGGTACTTAGCCCACATATATTCATTAGACATTAAAGTCACATATGTACGGAATCATGAATCAAACTCAACACATTAGTTAATACTCTCCTTAGCGAATTTTCTAAGTCAAGATAAAGCCTTCAATATGCTTACCTATGGCGAACAACACATCAACCTATGTACGCATTCATGTGGCCGATTATGCATGTCTATGTTGAGGCCAATTATATACTCAATACCACACACAAATGGCATACCTTTTACTAACTAATGCATTACATATTATAACTCAATACGCATCCATCATGTACTCCATAACCGAAACACCATCATATGTAAGTATATACCTTGAGATATTGTATATGTCATACCAATACATCATGTGCAAACATATATATATATATATGTGTGCAAGACCCGAATCTCAAAGTTGTTTATAACTAAACATGAACATAAATCCAAAACACAAATCTTACCTACCATGCAATAAGCATAAATCATACTTATGGATATACCATGGCCGAATACATCACAACACCATACCATTTCAATTTTGGTCATGGTTAAACAAAGAACTTAATGTCTCACTCAAAAATGCTAAAAAGAAAATCCAAGAGTCATCAATCCATCATCACATGTATCATTATCAAGCTTCATATTTAGCATGCAATGGCATTAACACAAAATCCACCTTGGCCGAATATCATCCCCATGACATAGCAAAGATTTGAACCATGGGCTAATTAGAACTCAAGCTAGCAACTAAAAACATGCATGAATCTCATGGCACAACCTCAAACATACCTTAATCTAGATACAAGTATGGCCAAACCTCTTCCTAATCCTCTTCCAAACCAAACATGAAGCAAGAACTCCTTCCTTCTTCCTTAGAATTTTCGCCAAAAGAAATGAAAAGGATGAACAAATTTTTTTTCTTTTCTTCAACTCACGGCAATGGGGGAAACACTCACACACATTCTTTCTTTTTTTTCCATTTCTTTATTACCCATACTCCTTATTTTATTTTTCCTAACATACCTCACTAACATAACATGTTTGTGACATGTTTCCACTCATAGCATGGCCGGCCACTACTAATTAGGGGGGGAAATTTGACATGCAAGTCCTCCCTTTTGATTACATGCACTATTAGATCCTTATAGATTAGCCTATCACATTTCAAAAGTGTCACACAAGTCCTACTAACTGAATTCACATGCAATCGACTAAATCAAAGCTTGAAATTTTCACACATTCATAATTACATATTCTAGACAATAAATATTACGTTCAAACATTTCGGTGACTCGATTTAGCGGTCCCAAAACCACTTCCCGACTAGGGTCAATTTTGGGCTGTCACATAGTCTTACATGTAATCAAATATCGATGCCACTATCCCAGACAAGGTCTTGCATGAAATCAAATACGATGCCAATGTCCCAGACATGGTCTTACACATAAATCATAAGTTGATGCCAACGTCCTAGACGTGGTCTTACACGAAAACACATATCGGATCTTATGTCATGACATATGTATCCTAATTATTCCTATGGTTCGCACGGGCTTTTTGGATGTCAGAACTTTGTTGATGCTTTCACAATTTCATATATTCATCTTCCAAAGCCATTCAATTCATTTCAATAGCATATAAGCATAAATAAATTTATTCAGATAGATTTATTTGTATATCGACTTACCTCGTACAGAAATGAATGGAAACGAGTAACTTTTCAGCGACTTTCGTTTTCCCCGATCTAATTCTGTTTTCTTTGGTTCTTGATCTAAATCAATCCAAATTTTAACTTATTCAAACTCACATTCATTCAAATCAATCCAAAAACACATATTTAGGGCATTTTACAAATTAGCCCTCACATTTTCACATTTTAATACTGTAGTCCCTATTTCAAAAAATCAAAAAATACACATAATTTCTTTACACACATGCCTAGCCAAATATTCATAGTGTTCATATAAGCCCATATATTTCACTTATTTCATATTTTAGTCCCTCAAAATCTCATTTTTACAAATTAGTCCAAATTACTCAAATTCATCAAAAATTCAAAGACAAAACTTAGTAATCTATCACATATCTTCCATTTACTAATATCAAACTTCATAAAACTCATAATTTCATCAATGGCATAACTCAAAATCATCAACAAAATCAAAAATTGAGACATAGGCTTGATAGTGTGCAAAGTAACGATTACAAAAACGTAGAAATTATAAAAAATAGACTAAAACACATACCTTAATTCTCAAATTTCTTAGCCGAACCCTAACTCAATCTTTTTCTTTCTTATTTCTTTTATTTTTTGAAAGAATGGATGAATATAATGGCTAATTTCATATTTTGTTTTATTAATATTAATAATTTAATTAGTTTTCAATTTTACCGTTGCATTATAAACATTTAAAACATTAATATTAAGGTCATAATTGTCCACTCACCATGTAAATGGCATATTAAAAACATAAAGGCTTCTCAATTAAAAAGCCACATCAAATAGGCACTTTAACAAATATCAGGCAACTTTTACATTTTACGCGATTAGGTCCTTTTTCAAAATTAAGCACACAATCGATCAAATTTTCATACGAAACTTTCAGACATACTAATTCAAATTTAATAAGCATGGAAAATAATATTAAAATATTTTTTGACTCGAATTTATGATCCTAAAACCACTATTCTGAAGAGGGTCTAAACCGGACTGTTATAATTCTCCCCCTCTTCGGGATTTTTGTCTCCGAAAACCTTACCATTGAACTGATTCGGATATTGTTGTCTTATTGTATCCTCGGGCTCCTACGTATCCTCTTCAATACCTTGTCGATGCCACAATACTTTAATTAACAAAATTTTCTTATTTCTCAATTCTTTAACCTCGCGAGCTAATATACGGATCGGTTCTTCTTCGTAGGTTATATCGGACTGAATCTCAATCTCAGACAGAGAAATCACATGTGATGGATTGATCTATATCGTCGAAGCATCGATACGTGAAATACATTATGAATCTTTTCTAGCTCTGGTGGCAACAATAATCTATATGCAACCGGTCTGATACGCTCGATAATCTCATACGGCCCGATGAACCTCGGACTCAATTTGCCTTTTTTGCCAAATCGGACTACTTTCTTTCACAGAAACACTTTCAAAAATATTTTATCACCGATCTCGAATTCAATGTCTTTTTTTTTCAAATCCGCATAAGATTTCTGACGATCAGAAGTTGCTTTTAGACTATCTCGAGTTACTTTTACTTTTTGTTCGGTATTTTTTATCAAGTCAACCCCGTGTATCTTATTCTCACTGAGTTCAGACTAATACAATGGTGTATGGCATTTGCGACTATATAAGGCTTTGTACGGTGCCATTTTGATGCTCAATTGAAAACTTTTATTATAAATGAATCCAATCAAAGGTAAATAATGTTCCCATGTACCTTCAAACTCAAGAATGCAACATCTCAACATATCCTCGAGTATCAGAATAATCCACTCAAATTGACCATCCGTCTGCGGGTGAAAAGTAGTACTGAAGTGCAATTTCTTCCAAAATCGCAATGTGAATCTCAGATCTCTGTCTGACACAATATATAATGGCACACCATGCAATCTCACAATATCGGAACTGTATAACTCAATTAACTTATCAAGTGAGTAATCGGATAGTACTGGAATAAAATAGGCTGATTTCGTCAATCGATCAACTACAACCCAAATTGCAACTTTCTTTCTCGGAGATAGGGGCAAACTCGAAACAAAATCCATTGTCACTCTATCCCATTTCCACTCCGGAATCATAATCGATTGTAACAAACTAGAAGGCACTTGACGTTCAGCTTTAACTTGCTGACAGATTAAGCATTTCATAACAAATTTAGAGATATCTCACTTCATACCAGGCCACCAATAAAGCTGTTTCAGATCATTATACATTTTCGTACTACCCGGATGAACAGATAAACAACTGTTGTGAGCTTCATTCAAAATCATCTGAATCAATTTTTGATTTCTCAGAACACAAATTCAATCTCGAAATCTCAGACAATCATCTTTATCAACTCTGAATTCTGAATTAGAATTTAAATTACACTAAGCTCGTTTTGCGATTATCTCATTATTAACTTTTTAAGTATCAACAATCTGTTGTAAAAACAACGGTCTCGCTTTCAATTTAGCTAAAACCGAACCATCATCAGACAGAGCTAAATGAGTATTCATGGTACATAAAGTAAACAATGATTTCCGACTCAAAGCATCAGCAACAACATTTTCTTTTCTCGGATGATAATTAATAACGAGTTCGTAGTCTTTTAACAATTCTAACCATCTTCTCTATCACAAGGTCAAATCTTTCTGAGTCATCAAATATTTCAAACTTTTATGATCAGAATATACGTGATATTTCTCACCAAACAGATAGTGCTCCCAAATTTTCAAAGCAAACACAATCGCAGCTAATTCCAGATCATGCGTCAAATAGTTCTTTTCGTGCGGCTTTAACTATCTCAAAGCATAAGCAATGACTTTGCTTCCTACATCAAAACACATCCCAGCCTGTTCAACAAAGCATCACTATAGATCACAAATTATTTACTCGATTCAGGTTGTACTAATACTGGAGCTTCAATCAATAGGGCTTTCAATTGGTCAAAGCTTTTCTGACACTTTTCGGACCATTCAAACTTCACATCTTTCTAAAGCAGTTTCATTAACGGAGTTGCAATCATAGAAAAGCCTTTTACGAACTGTCTATAATAACCAGCAAGTCACAGAAAATTGCAAACTTCGAAGACATTTCTGGGAGGCTTCTAATGCAAAATAGCTGAAATTTTGCTCGGATCAACTCGGATACCTGATGCTGATACAATATGGCCCAGAAAACTGACTTCTTGTAACTAGAATTCACATTTGCTAAACTTCGCATATAAATGCTTATCACGCAAAGTCTATAATACTATTCTCAAATGTTCGGCATGCTCAGATTCATCACGTGAATAAATCAATATGTCATCAATAAATATGACAACAAATAGATCTAAATACGGTCTGAAAATTCTGTTCATCAAATCCATAAAGATAGCAAGTGCATTAGTTAATCCGAAAGGCATAACTAAGAACTCATAGTGGTCGTACCTCATTCTAAATGCAGTTTTTGGAAAGTCTGAATCTTTTACTCGCAACTGATAATAGCCCGATCTCATATCAATCTTTGAAAACACGGTAGCTCTATTCAGCTGATCAAACAAATCATCAATTCGAGGTAGAGGATACTTGTTCTTGATAGTCACTTTGTTTAACTGACGATAATCAATGCACATTCTCATCGTTCTATCTTTCTTTTTCACAAACAGAACAGGAGCACCCCAAGGTGAAAAACTCTGTCCTTCAAATCCTCTATCGGTCAACGATTGCAACTGAGACTTTAATTCTTTTAGTTCGATCGGAGCCATTCTGTATGGTGCTATCAAAATCGGAGTAGTTCCGGGCACTAATTCAATTTCTCGAATCAGAGGTAATCTTGGAAGTTCTTCAAGAAACACATCAAAAAATTCACAGACAATAGGCACTGATTCAACTTTCTTTTCTGTTACTTTCTACATAGGCTAAGTAAGCTTCACAACCCTTTTTCACAATACTCATAGCTTTCATTGAAGATATCACAGCCGGTAATCCGTTCAAATCACTAGATTCAATTTGGACTATTTCATCATTCTTGCATCTCAAATCAATAGTTTTCCATTTGCAATTCACAATAGCATCATGCAAAGTTAGTCAATCCAAACCCAGAATTATATCAAACTCATCAAAAGGTAATTACATCAGATCGGCTAGAAAAAAAATGTCTCGAAACATTAACGGACAATTCTTGCAAACTTTATCAACTAAAACGCTTTTACTAGGGGGTTCGATACTCGAATCACGAATTCAGTAGACTCTACAGGCAAAGTCTTACTGGTTACTAAATTCATGTATATATAAGAATGCGTCGATCCTGGATCTATCAAAGCAATCATAAAAGTATTGTAAAGAGTAAAAGTACCCGTAATTACGTCTAGAGACGAAGCTTCCTCACGAGCTCAAATGGCATAAGCTCTGGCAGGTGCACGAGCCTCGGATCGAACAGCAATGTCTTTAGTCCCTCTTTGACTACCACTTATATTTCTCGTATTTTAAGGAAGTCTACCACGAGCTAAAGTGTTACTACGTCTCAGATTTTGCACAATTTCTTGCTCAATAGACTCGAGGCAATCACTAATAAAGTGATCTAATGATCCACATTTGAAACAAGCCCAATCATACAATCTATAATTTTTGGAATGTCTTTTACCATAGTTTTTACACTCGAGTCAATCAGATCTGACATTTCCAACACTGGTAATAGATATAGCTGCAGCTTTAAAGCTCGAATGTGATGCACGATCTCTACTCGAATATCCCACATTAGCCTTGGAACGGCTATAATCATCTCGAAACTTCTTTGATGCAGATTGAAATGACTTGCTCGATGATCTCTTTCGCACTTCTCTAGCTTCTGAATAAGTTTTTCTTTTCTCTTTCTCGAGCTCTTCAGCTTTACATGCTCGTTCAACAAGCACTACAAATTCTTTGATATCAAGAATCCTGACTAAAAAACGAATATCTTCATTCAGACCATCTTCAAATCTTTTGCACTTTATTGTCTCAGTAGATACCGATTCTCGAGCATATTGACTCGGTCTTACAAATTCTCGCTCGTATTCTGTAACAGACATACGGGCTTGTTTAAGCTCAAGAAACTCTTTACGTTTCTGGTCAATAAATCTTTGACAGATGTATTTTTTTCGGAATTCAGCTTGAAAGAAATCTCAAGTGATTCACTCTCTCAGAATCACTGATATCAAAGTCTTCCACTAGTGATATGTTGTATCCCTCAGAAGTGAAACAACATATTTTATACATTCATTCGGAGTCAAAGACAATTTATCAAATACTCTTATCACATTCTCTAACCAGAACTCAGCTCTCTCAGCATCATCACTAGTGGTAGCCTGGAGCTCTCCGGCCCCATATTTTCTAATTTTATCGACGAGAGGCTTATGCAACTAATTCGGATTAACTTGTGTCATAACAGGAAATTATGGAGGATTGACCAGGGTTGGGGTGGTTGAATAGCCAGATTAGTTCTAATGTACTGAATGAACCAATCATTTATTATTTGATAGAAGGCTTGTCTCGCCTCTCCATCATGGCTACTCATAGCCTGTCTAGAGTCAGACGGCATTTTCCCTTACGAGGGAGCAGGCATATTACTCTCGACATTGTTAGCTACGGCTCGTTCGGGATCCATTTTCTATATAAAAACACATTTTCATTGTCAGGATTCATCACACTATCGCAGTTCATAAATATGGCATGTATAGCTAGACTCACATATGCTACATTAGTCCTAGAATCGACTAAACCGTAGCTCTAATACCAAAAAAATGTAACACCCCTAACCCATATCTGTCGCCGGACTAGGATTAAAGGCGTTATCGGATAAATCGGACATTTTATGAACAGTTCATAAACTTCATCCAAAATCGTAATCGTACATCACAATAGAGTCCCTTATATAGGTCATCGAGACCTTAAACATGCATTAGAAAGAAGTCAGGACTAAACCGAGCTTATACAAAATTTTTCTAAACTTATACATTTTCTAAAGTTCTACAGTTCACACGCCCGTGTGAATAGACCGTGTGCCTCACATGGCTTTAGACACGCCCGTGTGTCTAGGCTGTGTCAAAACAAGACATACATACTGACTTGTCTACACGGCCACAAGACACGGTCATGTTCCAGGCTCTGTGAAAATTAGGGAGGCTATTGACTTGACCACACGGCTGACCACACGCCCGTGTGTCTAGCCTGCAGTTGAAACTGACTTGGCCACACGGCCTAGCACACGCCCGTGTGTGCGACCGTGTAACCTGCCCTGGCTCATTTTGAAATGGCCCTTAAGCAATATGGCTGAGACACACGTCTATACCTCTGTCCATGTGGGCAAAAATAGGCCATTTACAAGGCCAATTTGCCACCCATTAAGGGTCCTCCCTACAAGAATCATAACCACTACATTTTATACCTAAAATCTCAACCATTTCACAACCAAATCATACACCATTCATGCCATTACATTATCAAAAAATTCCATTCTCAATTCACCAACCAAATCATACCAAAGCATATGTTTCAATACTTCAAATTTACATCATTCAATCTCGTGACCAAAACTTACCACTTTCTTAAATAAACATATACCAATACTTACCAAAATGACGAATTTCTATAGCCATTCAAAACACATCATATTGATCATAATACATCACATATTTCATACCAAGAACTCATTCATATACACAGCCATAATCAAGCCAAATCACATGGCTAAATATATATATATCACAAAACATAATCAAAGTACTTCTAGCCTATACATGTCATACTTCAATATTTACACTTTCAAAATGTACCAAAATAGAGTTTGATAGTGTGGTGATGATCTTCGACGATCCCCGAGCTCCTGATAGCTATGACATCTATAAAATAATGCAAACACACACAAAGTAAGCTTTTAAAAGCTTAGTAAGCCATATTCAAATAATCTTATCATTCAAAACATGTAAATATCATCAAATTACATATACTCCATAACCAAGTACTATCTCAAACCACATAATTCATATACATTTCACAATTTCCCAATTCATTTAGACATATAGCATATTTTCTCACACTTATCTTACATATCATCACTTATACATATACTTAACTTTAATACTCAAACATAATAGACATTTTGAACGTACTTAAATCAAATAAACATCTCATATATTATTCATTTCTCGGAATGCCCGTTGAACCATTCAGAAACATAAGGATACGCGGATAGCTTGGAAAGCTTGTACAATGCCAACGTCCCAGACATAGTCTTGCATGTAATCAAATATCCATGCCACTATCCCAGACAGGGTCTTACACGAAATCAAATACGATGCCAATGTCCCAGACATGCTCTTAGACGTAAATTATAAGTTGATGCCAACATCCTAGACGTGGTCTTACACGAAAACACATATTGGATCTTATGTCATGACATATGTATCCTACCTATTCCTATGGTTCGCACGGGCTTTTTGGATGTCGGAACATTGTCGATGCTTTCACAATTCCATATATTCATCTTCCAAAGCCATTCAATTCATTTCAATAGCATATAAGTATAAATAAATTGATTCAAACACATTTATTTGTATATCGACTTACCTCGTAAACGGAAACGAGCGACTATTCAATGACTTTTGTTTTCCCCCAATCTAATTTCGTTTTCTTTAGTTCTTGATCTAAATCAATCCAAATTTTACTTATTCAAACTCACATTCATTCAGATCAATCCAAAAACACATATTTAGGAAACTTTACAAATTAGCCCTTACATTTTCACATTTTAACACTTTAGTCCCTATTTCACAAAATCACAAAATTCAGATAATTTCTTTGCACACATGCCTAGCCGAATATTCATAGTGTTCATATAAGCCCAGATATTTCATTTATTTCACATTTTAATTCCTCAAAATCTCCTTTTTACAAATTAGTCTAAATTACTCAAATTCATCAAAAATTCAAAGATAAAACTTAGTAATCTATCACATATCTTCCATTTACTAACATCAAACTTCATAAACTCATAGTTTCATCAATTGCATAACTCAAAATCATCAACAAAATTAAAAATCGAGACATGGGCTTGATAGTATGCAAAGCAATGATTACAAAAATGGAGAAATTATCAAAAACGGGCTAAAACACATACCTTAATTCTCAAATTTACTAGACGAACCCTAGCTCAATCTTTTTCTTTCTTATTTATTTTATTTTTGGCAAGCATGGATGAATATAGTGGCTAATTTCATATTTTGTTTTATTAATATTAACAATTTAATCAATTTTCAATTTTGCCCTTGCATTATAAACATTTAAAACATTAATATTAAGGTCATAATTGTCCACTCACCATGTAAATGGCATATTAACAACATAAGGACTTCTCAATTAAGAAGCCACATCAAATAGGCACTTTAACAAATAGCAGACAACTTTTACATTTTACGCGATTAGGTCCTTTTTCAAAATTAAGCACACAATAGATCAAATTTTCATACAAAAATTTCACAAATACTAATTCACATATAATAAGCATGAAAAATAATATTAAAATATTTTTTTATTTGAATTTTTGGTTTCGAAACCACTATTCTGACTAGGGTCTAAACCAGACTGTTATATATCCAGCGTACCATTCGAGTTTGTGCCAAACAATGACCTGAATCCCGTCCTAAAAGGTCACCCAAATTCCACCCAGATAAGGAACAATATGGATATTTGGGAGAGAGATAGTTAATAGAAACTATGTGAGTATTGTAGAAACCCAAGGCATACGAAGCCAACATGTTCTCTGTACATGAATAAGTTAGGGCCTCAGCGTCGATAACATTACTTTCTACCAAATTTCATATTCATTAGCGTGCTTCGCATATTTTCTTGGTTCAATTTTTTATTTATTGTTAACTTATGCATAACTCATGATAGATAGTAATAAAGGCAAAGGAATTGTTTGAATGAATAACCTTAATTTTATTATTTATTACATCTATATTTACATCACAATATTTATAACAAAAAAATACACTCAATCGTGTCGTCAGGGAGAATGTGTACTGCAAGGCGGTGGACGATGGTTGCATAAAAGATTTTTACGTGCAATTGGAGGTTCAAATGAAGGTGCAACCGGAGGTGCATTTGGAGGTGTATCTAGAGGTGCATGCTTGTAGACTTTCTCACCGTCATCATCATCGCCTGAATATGTACCAAGCATGGCCCATTCGGCTATCATTTCTTCGAGTTTGGCAGTGTCATCATTTTCCTCTATGGTCGATTGCTGCCTTGTCCTCGCCTACCATCGTGTATCCGCCACTCTCGTATCCAGTGGTTGTGACGATGAGCCATCCCCATAAAACAGTGATGCGTGCGGTGTTTGGCTCACTATAGGCATGTAACAATAAGGTGCCTCAAATCTTGGGTACATCGGAAAGGTACCGAACATCAACATTGTCATCGACTGCTGCATGGGCATTTGAATCAATATCGTCATTGGTGATAGTGCATATGTTGACGCCTATCCTAACATGGGGTTCGACATCAACACGTGCATGAGGGTGTAGCATGTAGGGATATCGGTGCCCCAAAATATGTACCTGCAAGTACAGAAGAACCAGTCACGGTGGACGGAGATACTTGTGAAAAAACATAGGGCTACTGAATAATGAGAATAACTGGAGTGAACTTACCCGGGTATTGCGTAGCCACAGGCGATGCATCTTCTGTCGAAGTGGATAACAAACTCGTCATGTGATCGTGTCCCCTCCTACGCTGTTGCAGTGATTGACGTTGCCTCTTCGCCCGAATTTTCCTATTTCTCGCGTTTGGTGGTAGTAGATACGGCTTCCTGACTGCTTTGAACCATGCCAATTAATCATTAGTTGTCGCTATATCCATTGAGAAAAATGGTTCACAAATGGGTATGGATTACATCCTACGATCCCACACCTTGATGTGCTCCCCATGCCGCACCACCCAGTCATTGTTGTCATTCGATTAACCTCTTGATCTATGCTAGGGGTGTATTGTTCTATGACCTCCTCCATTCGATCTTCAAAGAGCTTGTCGAAATTATCCTCCAACTAGTTGATCGATATCCAAACACCTTCGAACTTGTCCAGGACCTTTCCTAGTAGTGTTGTATAAAGTTTCACCTTACCCAAAATGATTGCTAATCCCGTGATGACTATTGGCCCATCCATTGGAAAACCAAGTTGCAGCACTACGTCCTCGAGTGTGTTTGTATACTCATTGCATGGAAGGTGAGAAGTGTGCTTTGGCCTCCATCTTTCCACCAACGCGATGATTAGTGTCAAATCGAGTTTGCAGCCCCAGGGCATGTGAGACTCATGTAAGAATCCAGCCACTTGCAAGTAGCCATGAATTTCAAATTAAAGCTCTCCCATGCTTTCCCATATTATGAATAAAGCTCTCCAAAACACGATCATTCACCTATTTACACAATAAAAATAATTTCAAATTAAAAAATATTAAATTTAACATTATTAAAATTAACGAAATTTAAATTTTCACCTTACCATTACTCCTAGGTGGCAAAAATATGCTTGTCGTCGAAGTGGATTAGAAAGGCAATCATTCATGAAAAATCGATTTTAAACAAATACAATACGAGATAATTAATATAAGATTATTTTTAAATGAAAATATTGAGCACAATCAAAACCAGAGAGTTGAGAGACTTGAGAGGGTTTGCGAGAGTTGAGAAAAGGATGTGAATTAAAAAAAAAAAAATTTGGGGGCAATTTATAAGGTAAAAAAATTACAGTTGGAATTTTATTTTTATTTTTTTTACCGTTGGCACGGCAACGTTCAAAAAGCCATTGCTTTTTGACTGTTGAGGGAAAGCACATCCAACTAGATGAGTATTCCAGAAAGCACGTCCAACTAGGCGCGTTTTACTGCCACCTCTGCAGAAAGCTTGCCCAGCTAGATGCACTTCCATTTCTCTCTCCTAAAATCGATCTATTTCCCTAATTAATTTTAAAACTGGCCTAAAAGCTTTTAGGCCTAATTTAGCCACAGGTTTTACATAAGTAGAACTTTTATTTTATTAAGTTTAACAGAATATTTTCTTTTATAAGAGCTAAACAAATTATCTTCAAGTAAAATTTAAAAGGTTGACTTATTAAATTAGTTCGTATAAACTTCACATTGCATCACATCAAACTTGACATGGCAAATGCATCCTGAAAACTTTTGTATCAAAAGTCGAATTGAATTTTACCACTTCAACTCAAAAAAACAAGCAAATTAATCCATGTTATTTAAATTAAAAAGCTAGTTGATCATTCTACTAAAAAATTCATCCATTTTTACTTTTAAAGACTGGTTCTTGTATATCAATATAAGGTGCACATGGCACGCCATATGTTACTGTCTGGTTATTCCATCAATCACGTCAATTTTTAATAGTATAAATAGATGATATTTTTAACATAAAGGACCAATTTACTCTTTGATATAACATATAGGGACTAATTTTCCTTTTTTAAGTAGGAAGGCAAAATGACTTTTAATATAAGGACCTCCAAAATACTTTTACCAACTTCACGCATACATAAAATCACGAAGATGCACCACTTTCACCTAATGTTTTAAAAATAAAATCAATAGTTAAATTAATTAAACATTTAGTTTTTTTATTTAATTGATTTGATTAGTTTGATTGTAATTTGTTAACTTATTAAAAACATAAAATTAATATAAAATATTTTTAAAAATTATAAATATCGTCAATTTTATCTTAATTTTGGTTTTTACTTATTCTACTCAATTTTCTCATAAACCGATTCAATTATTTTATCTAAATCGATGTACTAATTGATTTTTAATTCGATTGATTTAACCAATTGATTTGATTCAATTCTAACAACATTATTTAGATCCTTAAATTTTATTTAAGATGTTATGTCAATTATAAAAATTCACATCTAACATATAAAAATTATTCTATTGATAAAAATTTTAAAAAAATCTCAAAATTTTATTAAAAATGTCGTTAATATAAATTTAAGATGTATTAAAAATTATATTTGATCTATTTATATTGATGATTCAAATGATAATATATAAATCGTTTCGTTTTAAAAATTTTAAATGATGATCCACACCTGGCCTAATAAATTTTCATAATTTCTTAATGTGTTACAAAATTGGGAAGCCTTAGCTGGTAAGTCAAAATCTAAACCTTCATTCTTTAATATTGTGGAAGTAAGACACACTGCAAATTTATTATAGAGATTTTCTATTAAAAGTTAAATTAATTTTTCTTTTTATTAAAAATTAGATTAATTAGTTCATATACATGATTAAAAAGTAAATTAGTTTTATTAAAAAATTATTTATTTATGTTGTTAAAATTGATCCATTCATGACAGATAAAGTATATATGGCACGTCACATGTTACTATCTCGATCATTTTGTTAATCACGCTAATCTTTAATTGTACAAATAGATGAAATTTTAGTTGAAATTACTAATTTACTCTTTTATCTAATATAAAAGACTAATTTACTCATTTTTGAATAAAAACAATTCCATATACAAACATCTCCTTAATACTTTTACCAAATACCATCTACATACACATTATACTCAAGCTTAGATAGATTTACTAAATGATTTGTTTTTTAATTGATGACAAAAAGAGTGAGCTGAGCATTGGTTGAACATGATAGAAAAAAACAAGAGAAGTCCATTAATGATTTATTTCGTTTTTTGCTCTTTATTGAAAGATAAAAATAAATGGTATGGTGTTGGGCCACAACCACAGCAATTTATGGACTGTTTTAGTCAAGTATCTCTTAGCCAATAGGCTTAGGCCTGCCTCCTTTTCTCACACCAATCCCACCTCTAACCTGTTGACACCCATGCAATCTAAATAATCCCTCTCATCCCTTTTCTTTTCCCTACTATCATTTAAACCCATGCTAAAATAATATTACGGGCTAATGATATACTAATTTAATTGAAAAAATTTAATTTATATTTTTCTTAAATATTTATATTATTTTAATAAATTTTTATATTTTTATATAATATTTAAATAAATTGATTTTATTTTAAAATAAATTTTTATATAAAATATTTTCTTTCACCTAAGCTATGTATATAGATAATATCTTTGGTTGAGTTAATGTCAGAAGTCAACTTGCCATCAATTCAAAATTGATGACAACACTGTGATAAACAATGATAGTGCGTAATATTCTTAATTTGAAATATTTAAGTGTTTAAATTTCGCTTTTACTCACAATTTAATCTATTTTATTTATTTTAATATAGTACATATTTCATGTATTATTATTAATTAATTTTAAATTATCTTTTCATTATTTATTATGCATTAGTTTTAAACACACCATTATATAAATATATATATAATGGTGAAAAGGAAAGATGAATTACATGAAATGCATAAAAGTACCATTTATTTTATCTTTTTGTAAAAATTCTAAGATTTCTATAGATGTCACATCAAAGACATGTAAGATCGATTTCTAATTCAAGCTATGTTTAACAAGTTAATCCATCACCAAGTTCTGCTTTCTTGGTATGTGATTGATCTTCCACTACCCTTCAGATTTGATGATACGTTGAGTCCTTCTAAGCACAATAATCTCTGGATTAATCCCAAATCAGTCAAGGCTTGTACTACTTCAAAGTTATCAGCTTAAATTATGGCCCTTCTGTATCCCTTATTAAGTAAAATAAAGATCTCATCTAGGATACAACATTATATTTTAAATACATTATTTTTACATACATACGTGTTTGATAAAATTTCTAATATACGAAGAAAAGTCCCTTTGTTAAATTATTGATGGGAATAAATAAATTTAACAATTTAAAATTAGTTATCCACTATGGGTAAAAATAAAATATAATATGTAAAAATAAAGAAAACATTGTGGCCATTCAAAAATAAAATAAAAGTTGCTAGGGAATATTTTAGATTCTCCAAAAATTATTATATAAATCCTTATACCGGCGATTAGAATAGTTGCTATGGAATATTTTAGACTTTCTAAAAGAATAAATTAATATATGGTAATTATTCTGTGAGTTGATTTTTTTTTAAAATTCCTTATTATACTAATTATATAATCATAGTATAATATCGTTTTTATTAATCGAAATATATTGTATCGGTTCTAATTCAATTAAAAGTTTAAACAAAATAGTAGAGATATTATTTGAAGTGAATTTTATTTTTCATGTAAAATTTTAAAAATATCTATATATTATTAAATTTGAATTCAAAATATTAAATTTTTAATATTTTAATTTTATCATTTCAATCAAAATTATATTTTATTATTATATCAATTTTTTATAAAATTTTCATGTCATAATCTATATATATTTATTTTGCTTACATATTTACTTTAACTCTTGATATTAGCTCAATTTAGAACAATTACATTATGTTATAGTTTTTTTCTTCTCATAAAACAAAATATTTTCAAGTCATTGAATTATTTATTGAATTATTTGATATATAACTTGTCGAGCTTTTACATTTCACAATTGTAGAGGTTCAAATTTGCCCGGCCCAACAAATTAAAATCAAACCTAAATCCTACCCAATTCACAAACCCAATTATAAAATCAGACCCAAAACTAAGCCCAAATAATAAAAACCCTAGCCCAATACAACCTAAACTTATTTTTTTTTTAAAAAAAAGAAGATAAAATCCTAGCCACCTTGCCTCCCACTTGCACCTACTCCACCACCTTGTCTCCCACTTGCACCTACACCATCAAATGGAGAAGAGACATAGAATGATAAGAAATGTATGTAAGATGGCTATAAAAGCAAAATCAAAAGTTCATTGTAAAAAAAAAAAAAAAAGGAGAGGAGGAAAGAATTGTATTTTTGAAAGGTTTTTTTGATAAAAAAAAAAAAGAGAGAAGAATGTAAAAGCAAAAAGTTTGCAAGCAAATCTGAAATAAAAAAAACGAGTATTGAAGAAGAAAAGATTCAAACGCGTTAAGGTTTTTATTTCTTTTTTCCTTTTTATTTTCACTTTTTTTTGTACATATAAACATTTTTTCTTTTTTCCTTTTCTTTCAAAAATAGTATACATATATTTAGATATAAAAATAAAAAAGAAAACAAAAAATAGTACATTTGTAATATCCCGAATTAGGGCCTAATCGGAATAGTGGTTTCGTGACCACAAATCCGAGATAGAAATAATTATTTTATAATTATTTTGATGATTATGATATGATTGCATGATTGTGTGAAAATTTCGTGATGAAATTCTATGCCTAAAGTGCTTAAATTGAAAGTAGGGACTAAATTGAATAAGTTGCAAAACTTGCATTCTAGAAGTTTTTAGTATGAAATTGTTTTGGAATATTAATGAGGAGGTCTTAAATAGCAATTTGACCAATTTTAAGTTCATGGACAAAATTAGGACATGGAAGGAATTTTTGGAAAGTTTAGTAGTAAGGGTATTTTGGTCATTTAGTTATTAAAATGAATTAAAAACAAAATTAAAAGCCAATTTTGTCCATCTTCTTCATTAGGCCGAAATTTCAAGGGTTCTCCATAGCTAGGGTTTGTTTCAAGCTTCCAAGCTCCATAGTAAGTGATTCCAAGCCCGCTTTTAATGTTATTTACATTTTGGAATCCCGGTAGCTCGATTAAGCTTATGTTAGCAATAATTCAACCTAGGGTTTATATTTGGAAAAATACCCATAGGTGAAATTTGTGTATTTTGATGTTTTATGATAGAATATGTGGTTTTAAATTATGTTAGACAACTTGTGCTACTCGGTTTTGAGTGAAAACGAGTAAAAGGGCTTAATCGGTAAAAATACCTAATAGTCACAAGTATATGTTAGAGTAAGAATTTGATGTTGCCATAGAAGGAAAAATGATCAGCATGTTATAAAACATAAGAATAAGGAATAGAGTTTAATTCCCGAGCCTAAGGGCAAAAGTATAATTATGCAAAAGTTTAGGGGCAAAAGTGTAATTTTTCCACAGTTCGTATTAAATGCTGTTTTGATGAATGTATGTATTAAATAAGATTAATTTGGCATTCTAGATAAAGAGAAACGAGATTCAAGTCGCGATCGAGGAAAAGAAAAGATTGTGGACTAAATTGCAAAATCTTTATATTTTGGTACCAAGGTAAGTTCATGTGTAAATAATGTAGCATAATTGTTATTTTTAAGTTATTGATATTAATTATGTGTTATGCTGAATTTCATTATGAAATGTATGCTTTGTGGTTAATTTCAAATAATATGTAAATTATGTGAGCTACTTGTTAAATATAATTGTTCTGAGAGTATTGATTTGGCATTCTACGGAAGACGGCAAGGATAAGTGTTCGAGAAAATCCCGTTTGAACCTTAGGAATAGATTAGGATACAAGTGACATGTCACTAGGATGGTTGAGCATCCGAACTCGTTGAGTTGAGTCCGAGTTCACTTATGGATGCGAATGTCCGAACTCGTTGAGTTGAGTCCGAGTTCGTGAGATGTAACTAGGCATCCGAACTCGTTGAGTTGAGTCCGAGTTCACTTATGGATGCGAACGCCGAGCTCGTTGAGTTGAGTCCGAGTTCGCTTATGGGCGGGTTACATGATTGCTTGATTGAATATGTAGCACTTATGTGCAATTTATCCGTGTATCCGAATTATATTCCGATGTGTTCAATGGGTAAAGTTCTACTCAATGGAGGAATATTCGAGATGTAAAGAGACGTATTGGTAAGTGATGTGAAATGGATATTTTGGACAGGTATGTATTTAACCCTCGGGTTGAGTATTGATACAACCACTATAAGGTAATAAGATGATGAAAAATGATCAGAAATGTGATATGTGTTTTAGTGATGTATGCTAATGTTGATTGGTATAACTGTTTGTTATGTTACTTATTATTTGCATATGAACTTACTAAGCATTTATGCTTACTCCCTCCTCTTTATTTACTGTAGTTTTGAACAAGCCAGCTCGGGAATCGAGACGGGTCGAAGGTTCGATCACACTATCCAAAGGACTTTCATTTGGGTAAATGGCTTGTAAAACTTAAGTATGGCATGTATAGCAGTATACTTATTTTGTGTAAATAATTTTATGATATGGCCATGTTTGGTTGAGAAAATGTTTGATATTGATAAGTCATGGTGATGGCTAATTTAGATCATGTTTGATATTATGGAAGTTTAATAGGTTATCTAGTTTATAACAACTCATGAAAAGATGAAATTTGCCTTAAAATGTAATATTGTCTGCAACAATGACATGAATTTGAAAAATCACTAAAATAGTATAAATGGAATTAAATGATGAGCAAGTTATGAAATTTAAGCTTAATGAGTCTATTTTCATATGGATTAAAAAAAACAGGCATATAAATTATACTTTATGAGATATTTGAAACCTTGTGAAACAGGGCCAAAGTGATTTCTGAATCCTCTATTCTTACTTTAAAAATTCATAATAAATTGTAAACAAATGATTTGAAGTTCTTAATTTGATAAATTATGTTCGGTAACCCCTCAAGCTCGACTCCAGCGACGGTTTCGGGCATGGGGGCGTTATATTTGGTGGTATCAGAGCCAGGTTTAGTCGGTTCTTGGACTACATGTTGTATGTACGGATTTTGCTATACATGCCATATGTATAAATTGTGATAGTGTGACGACTTCTGACCTTTTTAAATGATTTTTTTTATAGTAAATGGATCCCGATCTAGCTGTGGCAGATGAAGTAGAGAGTAATGCGCCACTCATTTGAAGGAGCGTGCCGACTGAAAATCCACCTCCCATGTTGGTCGGGAGGAGGAGAAAGGGTCGGAAGCCTTTCTCCAAATGATGAGTGCATGGTACATCGAGTTCGCTCAGACGAACCCGAATGTACAACCTCCCCACCTCCCCAATTCCTCAACCTATGCCTCCGATGCCTCGGGAGTGGATATGATAAAATTTCACAGAACCCCGTGATGAATTAGTAAACAAGGGGTGAAGAATTTAGAGCAAATATTGATGATGATGCAGAAAGCGAGTTCGCTTGAAAATTCTATCCGGTATTTGATGAATTATCTTGTACACCTGAAGAATGTAGAAACAAATAATCCAAAGTTCTAAAAATGTTAAACTAAGCTTAGTAACACCTCATACTCGACTCCGGCGACGGTCTCGGGCGTGGGGGCGTTACAACATTTTAAATTTGCCATCACAAGACGGTGGCCACAAAGATGGTTGACGGTGTCGGTCCCAAGGCTTAGTCTTGCCAGGACCATGGTCGAAATGGGGAAAGAGGGAGAGAGTTGAGAGCTTTGTTTTATTTTTTTTATTTTATTATTTTTACTATTATTTATATTATTATTATTATTTCTCATGTATATATTATTATTTATATTATTATATTATATATACCCTCTCCATATTTATTTATATTATTACTATCATTATTGTTACTTCTATTATTTTTATTTCGACTACTATTATTATATATATATATATATGTATTATTATTATTATTATTATTATTATTATTATTATTATTATTATTATTATCACCCTTATTGTTATTACTTTACTTTTGTATTCTAATATATTATTAATATTACTCATATTTTTATTATTTTGCTATTACTATTATTATTATATATTAGTGTATATTTTATGTATATATATATTTATATATAATATTGTTTTTATTACTTTAATTTAAAATTTTTATTATATTTGCTTTTGTATTTCTATATTTATTATTATTATTATTATTATATAGTAGTGTGTATTTCTATTATATACATATATATATATTTATATATAGTATTATTATTTACTTTACATTAATATTATTATTATTATCATTATATCCAACCCAATAATAATTCTTTCATAAAGTAATATTCAGTATTTGGTAATTCGAGACAATCGTGCCTAACTTCTGGGTTTCGATTTTCTCCTTTAACCTAAATAACGGAATACTCTTTTAAATCGCGACATGAGTTTTGAAAATGCTTATTCTCGGAGATACGAGGTGTTGTGCCCTAACTTACGGGTATGGCATTTTGTTACCTCGAAATAAGATTTTTGCAAGTAAAGGCAATATTCGTGTTCGAAAATTCAAGAAACGTGCCCTAACTTCTGGGTTTCGATTTTCCTCGTTCACCTTAACTAACCGAATAACCTTTTGAAATACACGAATTTTTATATAAAAGGCAAGCTCGCTCTCGAAAATTCAAGATGTCGTGTCATAACTTCTTGGATGTGACATTTTATATTGTGAGACGAGAAGGTCTTTAACATTTGAGCATTTTCTTTACAAAGAGGGATCATATTTTAAATTCTTTCAAGTTTTCAAATTTTCGACACTAAGACACTAATTAATCAACTAGGTACCAATTTTGGGCGATCGAGGTGCTAATCCTTCCTCGTATGCGTAATCGACTCTCGAACTCATTTTCGATTTTAGAGACCAAAAATTATCGTTTTAATAAATCTTAACTTTTATTAAAATGATTAATTTAAGGTGATCCGATCACACCTCATCAAAAAAGATTGGTGGTGACTCCTCTATTCGTTTTCATTTCCAAAAATCTAAGTCGATTCCCGTTTTTTCAAAAAAAAATAGTTACAACAGCTTGACGACTCCGCTGGGGACACCAAATAAGAGAGTCAATCCACAAGTTGATTAACTTTTGTCTTTTTTTCGAAAATTGAGAATTTGGTTTTGATATATGATCCCTTCATTGTATTTCACCCGTTTTCCGTACGGTTTTCATTATTTTATTCCCATTTTCTTTAATCGCTTCAAGTTTTTATGCATATATCCTTGCACATTGCATTGCATGACCGTTGTGGTCACACCCTTTAAGTGGGAGTGAGAAACTATTCCTTCATGAGGTTTTCACCTCCGTGCAGAATAGCGGATCGCTTTCGGGATACATCCGTACCTATGTCTTCGTGAGATTTTCATCTCCGTGCAGCCATAGGGAAATGTATCCCCCTGAACTGAACTCGGTCCATATGAGCCTATAATGGGCAAGGATCGAGGAATTTGCTAGTTCAGGTACCCCTACTCTAGAATCGAGCCACCTATAGAGAGACCTAGGAGCCCACCTTAGGTAGAGCCACTCCGAACCCCTAGTGGTCACTCGAATTGCTTTATTTGTTATTTATTTATCCTGCACTAACGTGTTTTATTTTTGTTTTGTTTATAATTGCATTACATTACATCATCCTAGGAAGGAGGTGTTGATTCATATTTGATTGCTAAATAGAACAGTTTGTCATAAGAAAACGAATTTTTTTATAAAGTGGATTATAATACGATTGTCTAAATATGGTCCAAGTGAACACATGAAAGAAGGCTGATAGTCCGTGAAGAAATACAAGACTTTGCTTTATTGCCTGAGGACAGAAACTGACAAAAATTATTCGAGAGCCGTCACGTCTTGACTTTCTTAAAGGAGTTGACAAGTACGACAGAAATAAGTGAACAACGAGTCTCAGCCTGGATCAAGCAAAAAGGAGTTAATATAGACATCTCTTGGGGAATTTGCAAGACTCGACCATAAAATCTGGATATGAAGAGGAAGTTAGGTGTCTTCACTTGGAATATGGGAGAAAGGTCGTATATGTAGTCCGTTTTATGTAAAGGAATTTATTTTCTAAAAAAGTTGTTCTAATGAAATTGAATTCAGAATCAATGCCTTCCTTTCTTTTGCATTCATTTCATACATTTGCATTGATTGCATTATTTGCATTAGACTTTCCCTAAAAGAATCCTAATTAGGTGAAATTATTTCAGTTAGCCTGGGAATCGACAAAGGTCAAACGACTAGGCATCTTTACGGTACACGAAAAAGGATAAAAGATATGGATCAAAGATTGGAAAGACTTGAACAACTTCAAAGTGGGACGCAAGACCTGCTACAAATGCAAATGCAAGAGCAACTAGCAAAGATCCTGCAAGATATAAGGGACCAAATGCTAGAGTCCCAAAGGAATACGATGAATCAGTTGTCCCAATTACTGACTAAGGGGCTAAGAAAAGGAAAAAACTCCATGATCAACGCTGGGGAGGACAATGATGAGCCTCTATACCCTCCGGGTTTCACCCCGATAAACGATCAGACATGTCCGCAAGATGTACCTATTGCTATCAGATCATAACAACTTCAGGTCGGTACCTCGGCACCCCTGAACTACCCGACGGGCTCAGGTTCCAATCCAAGGGACAGTCCAACCAATCATAAAGTTCCTGATCTAGACGAAATGAAAGAAATAGAAAAAGCAAAGGTTGAACTGGCAAGACAACTCGAAGATCGATACAAGTGGTTGGAAGAAAAACTTAGAGTGATGGAGAATGCTGATTACCATTGCGGGGTCGATGCCAAGGATCTGAGTTTGGTCCTTGATCTAGTACTCCCGCCAAAATTTAGGACTCTAGAATTTGAAAATTACAATGGGACTAGTTGTCCTGAAGCTCACATCACAATGTTCTGTCGAAGGATGACAGGATATGTTAATAACGACCAATTATTAATTCATTTCTTCCAAGACAGCCTGATCGGGTCAGCAGCTAAATGGTACGATAAATTAAGTCGTGCTAAAATCAATTCATGGAAAGACTTAGCACCGACTTTCATGAAGCAGTATGGCCACGTGACTGACATGGCACCTGACAGAATTACACTACAAAATATGGAAAAGAAGCAAAGTGAGAGCTTCAGGCAATATGCCCAAAGATGGAGAGAGGTAGCGACGCAAGTCCAGCCGCCTCTTCTGGAAAAGGAGACCACGATGCTTTTCATCAATACTCTGAAAGCCCCGTTCATTACCCATATGTTGGGAAGCGCTACCCTGAGCTTCTCAGACATAGTAATGTCCGGCGAGATGATTGAAAATGCAATTAGGAGCGGGAAGATATATGTAGGAGAAAGCGCAAAGAGGTCAACCCCAAATAGAAATGAAAATGAAGTGAATAATATGAGCAAGGGGTACCCCAAATTGGTCAACATAGGCCAGCCGGGGCATGAATCCAACTCGAGGTCGAATACAGAAAGGCTCCGGTTTACACCAATCCCAATGTCATATAAGGAGTTGTATCAGAATCTCTTTGATGTACATGTAGTGTCACCGTTCTACTCGGAATCAGTGCAACCTCCGTTCCCAAAATGGTATAATGAGAATGTTCAATGCGAGTACCACACGGGAATAACGGGACACTCAATTGAAAACTGCACTACTTTTAAAAAGTTGGTCGAAAGCTTCATTGAAATGGGAGTTGTAAAGTTTGACGATTCCTCAGAACCAAATCGCTCTGACAATGCAATAAATACGATTTGAAAGTGGGGGCAAGAGAGTTGCAATGCCTTGAACAAGTCAAAAGTCTGGAAGGAATATCGGGGAATCTGAATGACTTATCCGAAGAAGGAACCGGGGAATAAAAGTTTCCAAACCCTTGCATTACTTGGAATTGTTTTGAACAATGGGACTGTGGAAGAGATCCCTTTATTTTTAGAGTTAATCTAGAGTAATATTCAAAACACACTTGTTGCTTTAAGCCTAGAAGCAATTAGACCCCTTTTGTGAAATAGGCTTGTGTCCTAAGTTTTTGTTTCAATAAAATGCATCTTTTTAAGCAAATATTCTTTGATTTCATATTGTACAAATAATTGTTCTTAGATTCATTTGTTCTTTGGACTTTCTTTCAAATATTCATGTATACTTCATCTATGATCATACCATACAAATAATCATCCTTAGAATCATTTATTCTTTGGAATCTGCCTTCAGCGGGTCCCCAGATATCAATGATGTGAGTAACGCTGTCATTGACTCTGAGTCTCCTTTTGAGCGAAATATGGGCCTAAAGGGATCTCAACACTTTGAAGATGATAGAGATGTAGACTACTCTCTGATTTGTTAAGGATGGTAGAGTAAGATGAAAACAGATCCTCTCTTACAAAAAGTCAGTAGACAGTAGGCCTAGGACAAGAGAAAGAGGCAAACATCGAAGTCTGTATTAGCACAAAGGCAAAGCGAGCGTCATTGAGTCACTTCCAAGAATTTAAAGATTTTTGCATATGAGGATGTTGTAGGGTTTTGAATGACATATGCTAATGGGTTTCTGATGGCCAGGCTAATCATGAGATTTGGGTTCTGCTGGCCCACCATAGAAAGGGATTGCATCAGTGTGCCGTAAATGCCAAATTTATGGAGAGAAATTCATGTGCCCCTTCATTCTTTCTACTTTCTCTATGTGGGGCATGGAGGTTATTGGGCTGATCTCGTCGAAGGCTTCTAACAAACATTAATTACTTCACCAAGAGGGTGAAAGTCGCTTCATATGCCAATCATCAAATCCTAAAAAAAAAAAAAAAAGAGATCATGGAAAAGTGACTGAGACTTATAAAGATTGGCATAAGAAGTCATCATGTACCCTCTATGCTCATCAAACATTAGCCAAGACCTTCACCGGGGCAACATATTTCATTAGTCTATGGGATAAAAACGGTTTTGAAGAAAAGATTCTTTGTTGCTGAATCTTGACAAAGTTGAAGTTGGATAAGGCAAAATGGATCCAATCCCAATATGATCAGTTGAGTTTGAAGAAAGGAGGTTGAAAGCCATCTGTCATGGTCCAATAAATGATGTGAACTTATGACGAAGAGGTTCATCCTAGAAAATTCCACTAGGGGAACTTGATATTAAAGAATATCCCTCCTATACAAAAAGACTTCGGAGAAAAATGGATATCGAACTGAGAAGAACTTTATGTAGTAAAGAAGACCTGTTTTGGAGGGGCATCAATGTTGACCGAGAGGGATGGCAAAGATTTGCCCAAGTCGGTGAATTCGGATTTCGTCAAGAAGTATTTCACCTAGAAAATGAGAGGCCAAGGCGAAAACCCGCAAAGGGCGCTTTGAGACCTTCAAAAAAAAAAGAAAGAAAGAAAGAAAGAGAAGAAAAAGGAGAGGCCAGAGCGAAAACCCGCAAAGGGCGCTTTGAGACCAAAGGGGATTTGAGTTGAAAACCCGGAAAGGGCGGCTCAAATTTGTATCCAAGTAGGGCATACAACAGTCTTGCTATACCTGAATTAACAATGAAGAAATATGCTACGTCTTGGGGCATCAACAAAGTAAAAAAAAAAAAAAGAAATAGAAGAAAAAGGAGAGGCCAAAGCGAAAACCCGTAAAGGGCACTTTGAGACCAAAGGGGATTTGAGTTGAAAACCTGGAAAGGGCGGCTCAATTTTGGATCCAAGTGGGGCATACAACAGTCTTGCTATACCTGAATTAACAATGAAGAAGTATGCTACGTCTTGGGGCATCAACAAAGTGCTTCGGATCTCCTAAACACGTATTGAGCTCAGAAAAGTCCTCAAGAAGTTGGTACAGAGAAGCTCAAGCTGCGATATCTGGGGCCCCTAGTTTTCCATCCTACCCATTTTGAATTTGCTATATTCATTTTGAGTTAATTTCCTTCTTATTGCATCGCTCTCTTTGATTAACTTATTCATTTTGAGTTAATTTATTTCTTATGGCATTTGCAATCTTTGATTAATTTATTCATTTCGAGCTATGCTCCTACTCAATTTCGTTCTTGTCCATTGTTTTGATCTTTTTCAAGCATTTTGCATTGAAATAATGATTAATGGACTAATAACACTTTCACAAAAGAAGTTTTGCATATTACTCTGGAAGTTTCTAAATAATACAAGAACCTGAAACAGACTGTTGTTTAGAACTCACCAAGCCTAAGGGTTGGAAATATTGAAGAAAGATGATTACCTCTTTGGACTCAACAAAAAGATAAGACATTTCATCAGTGATACAATCTCGACAAATAACGAGCAATGTCAACCCAAGTGTAAAAAAAAAAGGGTTACTTTCGGGAAAAAGAAAAATGATACTCTGCATTCATGCGAATATCAGGCATATACATCTGGTCATTACACCTAGGGAATAGTGTAACAAATTAATCAATTGAAGATGATACAAATCCTATACCTTTGAGTTGCAGCAGGATGGATGGAAGAAACCAAATGTTATTCTTCTGAAATTACAGCGGGGCAAGCTTGCTAAGCAAAATATGATTATTTTTCAGACTTTTTTGTCAAGAATACCGGCCGAACAAGATGGCAGCGTAATACGTCAGTGATAATGTCCTGATGAACAATGAGCGATGATACCTTAAGCCTCTTTAAAAAGCTCATGACATTTCTACATTCATATAATAACACATCTAGTTAGGAGCATTTGATTCATTTCGATGATAGTATCCTAATTATTTAACATAAACATCACATTTAGTTAGGAGCATTTGATTCATTTCAATCATAACGTCCTAATTATTTGGCATAAGCATAGATACATGAAACTGATTTTACAGATCATGTTCTTCAGAGGACAGTGCAGTGGAATCGGTGAATCCACAAGCCTTAACCCCCTAAGCAGTAGGGTAACAGGCTAAATTTACAGATCTTAAACCCCTAAGCAGTAGGGTAACAGGCTGAATTTCCAGATTTTAAACCCCTAAGCAGTAGGGAAACAGATCGAAGACGAAGGGTCTTAAACCCCTAAGTAGTAGGGTAACAGACCGAATTGCAGATCTTATCTCCCTAAGCAGTAGTGGAGCAGATCGAAGACGAAGGGTCTTAAACCCCTAAGTAGTAGGGTAACAGACCGAATTGCAGATCTTATCTCCCTAAGCAGTAGTGGAGCAGATCAAAGACGAAGGGTCTTAAACCCCTAAGCAGTAGGGTAACAGACCAAATTCCAGATCTTAACCCCCTATACAGTAGGGAGACAGATCGAAGATGAAGGGTCTTAAACCCCTAAGCAGTAGGGTAACAGACCAAATTGCAGATCTTATCTCCCTAAGCAGTAGTGGAGCAGATCGAAGATGATGGGCCTTAAACCCCTAAGCAGTAGGGTAACAGGCTGAATTTACAGATCTTAACCCCCTAAGCAGTGGGGAAACAGATCAAAGACGATAAGCCTTAAACCCCTAAGCAGTAGGGTAACAGGTTAAATTTATAGACCCTAAACAGTAGGGAAACAGATCGAAGGTGACAAGCCTTAACCCCTAAACAGTAAGGTAACAGGCTAAATTTACAGATCTTAACACCCTAAACAGTAGGGAAATAGATCGAAGACGATGGGCCTTAAACCCCTAAGCAGTAGGGTACCAAGCTGAAAATTACAACTTTCTTCTCCCTAAAATGGCACTGGAGAGGCTCAAGCCACTATTCGTACCTCCTTGAAGTTTCAGCGGATCCTCTTCTCCTTGAAATGGCTTGGAGCGGTTAAAAGCCACAACAGATCTCCTTGAAGTTTTGGCGGAGAAGATTGAAGTCACAAGTCTTATTTTTCTAAAGTTACAGTGGAATGGATCGAAGCATCAAGATGTAATAGACTGAAGTGAGGCTACATGAAGAAGTGGAGCACAGAAAAGTCGAGACCGGGTGAGACCAGGCAAATTTGGCCCTTTTTAAGTCTTTGTTCCATTCTCGTTACACGACAATGAAGCAAAGAGGGCAACAGAGAGGCCCAAATTTGTCTACCAACAAATTAAAATCAAACCTAAATCCTACCCAATTCACAAACCCAATTATAAAATCAGACCCAAAACTAAGCCCAAATAATAAAAATCCTAGCCCAATACAACCTAAACTTATTTTTTTAAAAAAAAAAAAAAGACAAAATCCTAGCCACCTTGCCTCCCACTTGCACCTACTCCACCACCTTGCCTCCCACTTGCACCTACTCCACCACCTTGTCTCCCACTTGCACCTACACCATCAAATGGAGAAGAGACATAGAATGATAAGAAATGTATGTAAGATGGCTATAAAAGCAAAATCAAAAGTCCAATGTAAAAAAAAAAAAAAGGAGAGGAGGACAGAATTGTATTTTTGAAAGGTTTTTTTTATACAAAAAAAAAGAGAGAAGAATGTAAAAGCAAAAGGTTTGCAAGCAAATCTAAAATAAAAAAAAGCGAGTATTGAAGAAGAAAAGATTCAAACGCGTTAAGGTTTTTATTTTTTTTCCTTTTATTTTCACTTTTTTGTACATATAAAGATTTTTCTTTTTCCTTTTCTTTCAAAAATAGTATACATATATTTAGATATAAAATAAAAAGAAAACAAAAATAATACATTTTTAAATTCGCCGCCACTGTGCAACGGCGATAAAGACGTGGACTGGCCGGTCCGGTCATACTGGTACCTAATAGGACCATAGCCGAAATGGGAAAAGAGGGAGAGAGTTGAGAGCTTTGTTTTATTTTTTTATTTTATTTTTTTACTATTATTTATATTATTATTATTATTTCTCATGTATATATTATTATTTATATTATTATTATATTATATATACCTCTCCATATTTATTTATATTATTACTATCATTATTGTTACTTCTATTATTTTTATTTCGACTATTATTATATATATATGTATTATTGTTTGTATTATTATTATTATTATTATTATCACCCATATTGTTATTACTTTACTTTTCTATTCTAATATATTATTAATATTACTCATATTTTCATTATTTTTACTATTACTATTATTATTATATATTAGTGTATATTTTTATGTATATATATATATTTATATATAGTATTGTTTTTATTACTTTAATTTAATATTTTTATTATATTTGCTTTTGTATTTCTATATTTATTATTATTATATAGTAGTGTGTATTTCTATTATATACATATATATATATTTTTATATATAGTATTATTATTTACTTTACTTTAATATTATTGTTATCATTATATCCAACCCAACAATAATTCTTTCATAAAGTAATATTCAGATTTGGTAATTCGAGACAATCGTGCCCTAACTTACTGGGTTTCGATTTTCTCCTTTAACCTAAATAACGGAATACTCTTTTAAATCGTGACATGAGTTTTGAAAATGCTTATTCTCGAGATACGAGGTGTTGTGCCCTAACTTACCGGTATGGCATTTTGTTACCTCGAAATAAGATTTTTGCAAGTAAAGGCAATATTTGGTGTTTGGAAATTCGAGGAAACGTGCCTAACTTATCGGGTTTCGATTTTCCTCGCTCACCTTAACTAACTGAATAACCTTTTGAAATACACGAATTTTTATATAAAAGGCAAGCTCGCTCTCGAAAATTCAAGATGTCGTGTCCTAACTTCTTGGATGTGACATTTTATATTGTGAGACGAGAAGGTCTTTAACATTTGAGCATTTTCTTTACAAAAAGGGATCGTATTTTAAATTCTTTCAAGTTTTCAAATTTTCGACACTAAGACACTAATTAATCAACTAGGTACCAATTTTGGGCGTATCGAGGGTGCTAATCCTTCCTCGTATGTAACCGACTCCCAAACTCATTTTCTGATTTTCGTAGACAAAAAATTATCGTTTTAGTAAATCTTAACTTTTATTAAAATGATTAATTTAAGGTGATCCGATCACACCTCATCAAAAAAGATTGGTGGCGACTCCTCTATTCGTTTTCATTTCTAAAAATCCAAGTTGATTCCCGTTTTTTCAAAAAAAATAGTTACGACAACAATAATAATTAAAAGTGTAATTATTCTGTCTACTAGTAGTGGAGTGGAAAAAACTCCACAAGTATATCTAGATTGATGTCATTTTATGGAATTTTTTACTCCACTAACCTTGAGTGTATAGGATAATTATTCTAATTAAAAATGCAACAAAAGTTTCATTTGTTTATATATGGATAAATTTACAATTTGATATATAAAATTTAATTTTGTACAATTATACATAAAATTTTGATTGTGATTTAAATAAATGTGTAAAATTTTTTAACTTTATTCAATTATACATATTTAAAAAATAAATATATCAAAATTATTTTTATATTAAATAAATATAATCATTTATATATATAAAGTGAAAATCAAATCAAAATTTATTTATAAAATTACAGAAATTAATTAATTAAAATTAATATAATTTTAAGATTTATACATTTATATTTATTTTTCCTACCCCAGTCAGGCTGTTAAGAATCATCTAACAAGTTCAAAAGTTAATACCCAGATGACCATTCAAGAAAAAAAAAGCCTGAATTGGTGTATTTCAAACCCCACCCCCACCCCCAAAAAAAAAAAATAAAATAAATAAAATAAAAAATCCACTATTGTTGTGTTCCCCCAAACGATGTATCGGTTTCCTTGGGTGTTGTTTCTGGTAGCAGCAGTGAACATGGCCGTTGCTGCAGAGCCTCTCCGGCCAGGGTTTTACTTTGAAACATGTCCGCCGGCGGAATTCATCGTCAGAGATGTGATGAAGAAAGCCATGATTAGGGAACCAAGAAGCCTTGCCTCTGTTATGCGCCTTCAATTCCATGATTGCTTTGTTAATGTATTATACAAGTCTGTTCAATTCCATGATTACTTTGTTCATGACTTTTTGCTTAAGCCTGCTTTTGTTTTGATTCAGGGCTGTGATGGTTCGTTACTCTTAGATGATACAGCAGACATGGTTGGGGAAAAGCAAGCTCTTTCAAATATAAATTCGCTACGATCTTTTGAAGTTGTGGATGAAATCAAGGAAGCCTTGGAAGATGCTTGCCCGTCAACTGTGTCTTGTGCAGATATCTTAGTCTTAGCCGCCAGAGATGCTGTTGCTCTGGTACTAATAAGTAATAACCCTTCTTTATTTCTTCATCACATTTTTGATAGAATTTAAGTTCAGCTTTTTTGGTTTGTAATTTATCAGAGTGGAGGACCCAATTGGGAAGTGAGATTGGGAAGAAAAGATAGCTTAACAGCCAGTCAACAAGACTCCGACAATATAATGCCAAGCCCAAGAGCGGATGCAACTTCTTTGATCAATCTTTTCGCCCAATTCAATCTATCAGTGAAGGACCTTGTAGCCCTTTCTGGGTCACACTCCGTAGGCAAAGCTAGGTGTTTCTCCATCATGTTCAGGCTCTACAACCAATCTGGGTCCGGCAAACCTGACCCTACCATCGAACCAGAGTTCAGAGAAAAGCTAAACCAGCTTTGCCCACTTGGTGTAGATGAAAACGTGACGGGACCCCTGGATGCAACCCCTAGAGTGTTTGATAACCAGTTCTACAAGGACTTGGTGGGTGGAAGAGGGTTTCTGAATTCGGATCAAACCCTTTTCACGTCTCGTCGGACTAGGCCATATGTAAGGGTTTTTAGCAAAGACCAAGATGAATTTTTTAAGGCATTCGTAGAGGGGATGTTGAAGATGGGGGAGTTGCAGTTTGAGCAGCCTGGTGAGATAAGAACCAATTGCAGGGTGGTCAATGGTAGACCTGTAGATGTATTAATGTCATATTGAAGGAAGATAGATATTTTGTTTTTGTTCTTCTTGCTGTATATCAAGGCAATTAGTACCATCATATACAAGTCTTTAGAAATAAGAATATATATATATATATATATGAAAAAGAGTAAGGGCACAAAAGCAAAGAGAATCTATATACTGATCAAAACTGAGTTGCTACGGAATTAAAGACAAATGAAACGGAGTTGTCAAATTCCATTTTCTCTCCCCATTTTAAAAATAACTAAATTAATCTTTATTCAATACATCACAAAATAAATTAATTTTCTTTTTATTAAAATTTTTATTTATTTGTAATATTAAAATTAATATAATTAACAAAATAACTAAACAATAACATATCCAGTATCATGTTTGCTAGTATATATAAATCAATTTTAATAATAAAATTGATAAAATTTTATATAATTAATTTACTCTTTAATTTAACTACGGAAATTAATTTACTTATTTTTCAAATATAAAATACAATTCAACCCTTAAACACTTTCCTATACTTTTAAATAAACAATAATACATATCGTATCATATGTATCTTATACAAATATGCATAAATCAATCTTCAATAATAAAATTAATAATTTTAATAAAATTAATTTACACTTTAATTTAAGTACAAAAATTATTTTATTTACTTTTTAAATATAAAATGTAATCCAACGCTAAAACATCTCCCAATCAAATGGTGATATTTTGTTTTGCAAAAATCAAACACCATCTGATATTGGGATGGGTGCATAGCTTGGACAAAATTGTTGATGTAATAAAAAACAATAATGCAGAAAATGCCAACCCCCTTCACCTTGCTTTTGCTCTGACGTAATTGAACTAACAAAAGTTTCAGCATAGATATAAATGAAAAAAAGAGGACCATAGGAACTTGAAATTAAGTACTCCACATGAGGACGGCACTTTAGGTGTCTATTTTTCATAGACCCAATGCAAAGGAAGCTACAACACTTCCGACATTAATCTCATCATCAATCCAAATTACCCTACTCCGTAAAAGTTTCATAAAATCCTTTTTACATATCTATTTAAAAAACGATATTTATACATTAAATAAAAAATAATTAAATTTTTGTTAAATTTTTATTCATTTTACAGTTAAAATTGACATCCATTAATCAATATAATATGCACATCACACAATCTAATTATTCTGTTAACCATTTTAATTTTTAATAATAAAAAATAATTTTTAATAAAATATCAATTTATATTTTTATCTAATGTACAAAAATTAATTTATTTACTTTTTAAGTAACAAAATAAAATACAATCTAACATCTAATACATCAACCTTAATCATATGCTTACCTTTCAAGTTTCCACTCTATCGATACTCATCCCACATCAAGGACGGACCGACCACAGACTATGGGACCCATCCACCCGAAGGGATTCCTAAAGTCAAAGACCCAAAAGACTAACCTCATTTAATCAACATTTCTTTCTATTGAAAAGCAATGGCACAAAACTATCTGAAGGTTATAGACTCGGTAACTGAGTACAGATGAATTAAACCATCATATTATAATATGATGATGGTATTTCTAAAAATACCAAAAATGGATTTCAGGGTAGGCTGCAAGGTTGAATTAGCATTGTAGGAAAAGGCAGCTGCTCGGGCATTCAAGCTAGCTTGCATGGAGGATTGAATTGTGAGCATTTGCAAAGTAGAAAGAACCATTAAAGTTTCGACAACGTTGGCCTAATTAAGGTATCGTCAAAATGATAAGGGAACAAGAGTGACACTTAAACACAACATCAACTCCACATGGCTAGACCGAAGAAAAAAACAACACATTGTTGACACTTAAAAATCCAACAATCAAAATTTACCTCATCCTATAATAAACAACCAACCATAATACTAAACCTTGTGGCAGAATTTAAGCTGCAATGGATGGCTTAGAGGCAGCAGACAGCCTGGATCTCTTCTTGGCTAAGCTCTCGCTCCTGCGCTCACGTTGCTCCTTCAACCTCTGAGCAAGGAGCTTCTGGTACTCTGCAGCCTCAGCTTTGGCCTTTGCAACTCTCTTCTTCTTCTCTGCAATTCTGCCACGCTTCCTCTGCAATGTCAATGGAGTCACCAGCCTTTGAATTTTGGGAGCCTTGCTCACTTTCTTACCTGCATTCCGATAATTGATTTTCAAATAAGTCAAATTACAAATAAAAATTTTCTTCCCCTCACAACTTGAAACAATGATAAATATTTTGCACTCACCGTTTTTGGTTGTAAAGGTTCGGCGGTAAGTGTTAACATACTTCCGAACATCATCCTCCTTAGAGAGGTTGAACAACTTCCGGATTTTTGATGCTCTCTTAGGACCCCTCATTCTTGGCTTCTCAGTGTCAGTCAACCCAGGAAGATCATTTTCACCCTTCTTCACAATAATCAAGTTCAGAACTGAAAGATCTTGACTAACAATGCACCCACGAACTGACTTCCTCCTACGCTCTCCATTTCTCCTCCCATACCCACAGAAGCAAGGAATACCTATTGAGAAGAAGACAACCATTCAATAAAAATCACGAATCCATAATGGAAAAACATTTCTATACAAATAAAGGGGGAATAATTTTGTAGACTCCAAAGACCTCTGTGAAGCAACAGACGAACACGGCCAGGTGTGAGAACTCCTTGTTTCATAGGAAAACCTTGCTTGTCACAGCCTCCCATGATCTTAAATACGTAGCCCTTAAACTCCTGTTAAATGATAACAAGAGCAAATGGCGGTTAAGAAGGCAGATGTGCTAGCAGAAATTTGAGACAAAAATATGACAAAAAGTAGCTTAAAAACATACCTCGCCAAGGGCATCACCACTGACTTCTTGTGAGATCCTCTTGTCAAAAAAGGCTCGGCTGCAGTTCAAGGTGTCCGTAAGGAACAATTATAACACGCATTGCAAAAAGACGGCAAAAACATGCTTTTGAATACAATCACAGTCAAACCATGTATAACCACAAGTGATAGTATCAGTTATATTTCCTTTCTGTTCTCTTCACATTAGGTAATCAAAGATGGAATTTAGAGAAGAAACAGCCATTGTAGACAAAATGAAGTTTCAAAAGAAACTAAGAACAAACATAATATCACTAGAAATATAATGACAACTACCATCAATGAAGTTTCAAAATTAAAAGCAGAAGGCAACATTCATCAAAATTGCCCTACCCTTTAACATTATCTAAATAAGCTAAAACCAAAGTTTTTAAAGAAAAGGAAAAACCCTTTAAGATTTTGATTCTTTTTAGCCACTGCTTCATTGTTGCATAAATTTTATGCCTCAAATCACAAAATCCAAATTCCATTAGAGAAAAAAAATACTGCACATTCTAATTTGTTTCTAACTTGTTTTCTGCATATTCTCTAAATACTCTACAAATTGCAATCTCACCTAGTATATCAAACCTAAACATATAATGTCCCTAACTGCAGATGGCCAAAAGTAACCAAAGGGAAGTCATGTCTTTCATTTGGTCAAATTACAAGCATTGGCTTTAACCCTGCTATTCAAATTGAAAAGCATCAACAAGAAAATCTTTAAAATGCCCCAAAAAGAATAAAAGAAAAACTAGAATTACAGTTTCTGGTCATCGTCAATTTCCAGCTTCTTCTGGCAACCAGTGGTTGGGTTTGCAATGTTGAACTGAAACACACAAACAAATTATCAACAACAAAACCATAGAAAGATTCATATATCATTTTTTTTCTTATATTAAGAAAAAAAAGAAGAAGAGAGAAACCTTCATTTTGTGTGACGGGTGTTCTTGTTGGCTACAACTGGGGGTCGAGGGGGATGCCGCCGCCGCCGCCGCCGCCGCCGCCGCCGCCGCCGCTCTACTGTTTTCTAAGGTTTTGTTAGAAAGGGTTAGGGTTTTTGCAGATATTTTTATATATAGAAGAGAAATAATTTGCTATTGTAGTGGAAAACTGTTAAGTTTGTCTGAATCGAACCAGATTCATACAAGTGGGCTTTTATGGGTCCATGCTTTAAGTTTGTGATTTGGGTTCACATGTGAAATTGTCTTCTTTGGACCAAACTACTTACACTCTTTTATTCATGGGTTTTTATATGTCCAGAAACAATTTTCATGGGCCTTGCGTTTTTTATTTGAAAAAAATCCACAGTGTTTTTTTTTTTTTAAATTTTAACTTGATTTTTAAGTTGCATGCATTACCCTTGAATATATATACTTAAGTATTTTAATTATTTACTTCCAAAAATATTTCATGGTTTAATTTGTGATTATTATAAGTAATTATTATTAAAAAATTAAAATATAAAATATTTATAATTAAAAATAATTGTACAAGATACAATATTTTAAAAGATAGACATATTGTAAATTCCTATTTTTTGCTCAATAAAATTCATCGCTTTAATTTCTAAAAAATCAATACCTTTTGTACATACCACATTTTTTTTATATTTCTTTTCATAGAAAAATAAATATGATATTCAACACCATAGTAAAAAGCATTCATAACTAAATATCAAATACTAGTAAAAATGTTAAAACACCAAAAAAGTACGCTCTTGTAGAGAAAGTTGTTGCTCCAAATGCCACATCTTTTCTTGCATCTCAGTAACATGTGGCTGGGACCCAAAAGGTTGCTACTGAGAGGCCTGGTTCAAAGAAGAAGCGGTGATGGTTAGATGAGGCGGTGGAGTAGCAAGGCAAGCAATGGCCTGCTACAAATATTAAGTTATCTGCTTTATGGGATTCTGAGGAGAAGTGGCAAATGATGGTTGAGTTTCAGTGGCCACTGGTGGAATTGGGGTAGTAGGCGAAGTTGAGGTTGCAGATGGTATAGAGGGAGATGTGACATTATGGCGAAATTATTTTGCTTATGTTGAATTTGTGATACATTTGTTCTGCAAATCATGGAATTCCATGCCTTCTAATTTTGTTATTGTACAACTGCATGTTATACATGCTTTTCATTTAGATTCTGTATTGGCATGCCATGTCACATTTCATGGGGACGGGATAATACGGTAAGGAGGAAGTTCTGGCAGTTTAATGATCTACACTATCTAGTGGTTTATCCACATTTCTGTCTTGTAGCTTGTTTGCAATTATAGTGGCTCAACCGCACATATCTGTTCTAGCAGCTTGACTACAATATAGTAGCGTGACCACATATATCTGATATGACAATTTAACTACACCTCTGTGTCATTGCCCACAATTAATTGTTGGTGTGTTTTTGGATAGACAAGTTCTAAGGAACTCTAATTTGGTGTGTAGTGGAGTTGGGTAGGAAGTTTTCTACAAAATTTGCATTATGTTTTTCTGAAAAATACTGCATTGGCATAAGCATGCATTTTCAATTTTGCTCAATTGCTCAATATGAAGTTCTCTATGATTGTAACACCCCTATCTCATCTCCATTGCCAGATTAGGGTTACAGAGAATTACCAACCAAAACAGAACATTTAACTTCACAATAGAAAAACATATACAAATTAAATGCTAACATATAACAATTGAATCTAATCATGGAAAAAATACAGGCCTCAAATCGAGTTTACGAGGCCCTAAAAACAAATTGAGAATAATATGGGATTAAATTGAAATAAATTAGAAAATTCTGGAAAAACTTGAAGTTTTTTTAAAACAGGGGTCACACGCCTTATGGCTTGTGGGCCACAAGCCGTGTGACATAGCCCAGACTGTGTGAACATTCGAATTCTAGATACATATCCCAGCCCGTGTGTCCGCCCGTTCAGTTATTCGAAATAGGGCCACACGACCGTGTCACAGGCTGTGTGTCAAACTGTGTGTGTATTCGATGTTGGGTCACACAGTCATGTTGCAAGTCTTGTGCCAAACCGTGTTACATACTGACTTGAGACAAAAAACCGTGTCGCAAGCCATGTCTCAGACCGTGTGAAACCTGCACCTAAAAAAATAAAGACACACGACCGCATGGGGTGGTCATGTGTGGCATACGCCCATTTAACAGCCTAGTCCAAGGCCGTGTGCTCTATTTTTAACCCTTAAATCAAGCCAGTTCAAGAACCATTTCTTGCACAATAAGACATACTATAACTAGCCTATTTCACATGGTTAAAAGAATATTCAAAACACCAAATACATGCCAAGTATTCATCCATCCTATGTCTAACCAATATGCTATCAAAAGTTACCTCAATTCACACACCAATTCAATTCAAGAACAAAGTTACAATTAAGAAATAAACTTTATCATTAGTTAACCATTCATGCCTAAAACCATCAATAAAAATTTACCAAAGAAATGGTTATTCACAACAAAACTACCATTTCAAAACATCACCATTTAACATATATATTGGGCACTAAAGAGCAACTTCACCAAAATCAACACAAATACACATCCAAATTCAACCACATTAACTAGTTATAATAAGTGAACACTTTATATATAAACAAATTAACACCTATATACATGCCACATCCCAAAATGATAAACAAAAACTATCGACAAGACTGGATAGTGTGTGTAACAGCCCGTTTTTAGTCAAATCAAAACAGTGGTTTTGGGACCACAAATCCGAGGTAAAAATAATTATTTTATTTCTATTTTAATGTATACAGCATGATAGGATGATTGTGTGCAAATTTTGTTAAGAAATTTTATCGTTTGAATGCTCAATTTGATAAAAAGGACTAAATCGCGTAAAGTGTAAAAGTTGAGTTCCATTCGCTAAAGGTGTCTAATAGCTATGGAACCTTAAAGAAGAGGTCCTTATGTGGTAATTAGCCATTTATAAAGTTATTGGACATTCTTGGACATGTATTAAGTGATTTTAATGTTTTATAACCAAGGTTAAAAATGTAATTTAATAAAATAAATTAAGTAAAATAAAGAAAACCAAAGATACCATCTTTTAGTCCATCTTCTTCCATCGAAAATAAGAATTTGAAACACCATGTTTGAAGCTTAAAATTTCGGCTAGGGTTCTTCTGATGCGATCACGCCCGAGCACACTCTTGGACTAGCTTCCCAAGCATCGTCTGCACTACATTGCAAGTTGAATTAGCTCGATTCCAGTTTGTTGAGCTCAATTCAGCTCGTTTTTAGCTCAATGAGCTTGTTTTGAGCTCATCTTTACCTTTTTAACTCTTGCACTTTTATTTGCTGGAATAATTACCTGTTTAGCTAGACTAGTTAATTAGTTTTAGTTCATAAATGTGTCTTATTAATTTAGTGTTAAATGTGTTTATTTTAGCGCATGTTTTAATATGTCATGGTTAGAACATGTTTTTAATTTGTCTTATTTTACTACATAATTTTAATGTGTTTTAGCCGAATTAATGTGCAGGTATTATTCTGTCCTAGCTTAAACATGTTTTAAATGTGTCATTCTTTCAGCCAAATTTAATTGATTAAAAGTTGTCCTAAGCTACAGCTAATTTAATGTGTCATAAGCTGATTTAATTTTCTAATTTTAATGTGTAGCTTACATGCATGAAAGCCATTAAAGTGAGCTGAAGATTATTTCTTCTTCATGAGGTTGTTCGTGAAACTCAATAGACATGTGCTAAAACCACATGCATGGATTGCAATTAAAGAATGTGTGCTACTGGTTGCCCTTCTCCAAACACCTGTTCGGTCATTGCAAAAGCCAAAAACCAGCAGCTGATTCTTTTCCCTAAGTTGACTATTAAGCTCTCCAAAATAGGCTTAAACACGTTCACATTGCTGGAAAAATTCCTTTCACATTCAAATGACCATTTGGGTTTGTGTATTCACACTTGAGGGGCTGCTCATATTCAATTGTACACCTATTGGCCATTGGAGCACTCATGCCATCATTTAATACTTTCAAAACCATCTAGCTAATCAAGGCAGCTCATTAAAAGGCTGTTCACACTTTTGGACGAATTTAATCAGCTTGTTTCAGTTCCATCATTACTCTAATTTATTAAGCTGACTTGGAAAACACCATGGGAATTTTTGAAGCTTCATGGCACCTTCATGGATTAATTCTGGAATTTTCAGCTCATTAAAAGTTGAAATCAAATGGCCAATTAGCTCCCCAAGTGCCTATTCGGATAGCCATGTTGTTTAGCTATAAATACTTAGTTATTTTCTTGTTGTATAGACTTTTGACAATTTGTTTAATGAAACTTTGTTTCTGTGAGGTTTACTTCCCCTTATATTTTGTACGAGTCTCGAGTGAGTTATCTAAAGTGCTAGTGGCATCAACCCGAACTTGTTTTCAGAACTTATCACCATTATCTGGTGTGGCGTTCTCCTATCGTTCTACTTTTCATCCGACCACCTTAAACGATATAAGATTTAGGGCGATATTCGATATAGTATCGAATCTTTCTTGAAGTTTAAGTTCGTTGACCATTTCCACCTTCTATCTTTATTTAACTTAAACCGAGCCCAAATCTAAATAGCTTCTATCCTTGTTTCTTTCTAACCGAAGCTACCATCATAGACTTAGCCAACTTTGAACCTCATTTTATTAACATTAAGCCTACTAAGCCAATTCAAACAATTCGACAATCTTGTGAATGACACTTCTCGAAGACGATCGGGCAATCTATGTGAACTCGACTTAATAACCTGAGCCGGATTACATCATTTGGTATTAGAGCTTGTAAATCGAGAAGTACCGACGTTTGTATTCAACTCGGAATAGGTTCGTAAAAAAAATTCAAGTTGTCTTTGAAGGAACTCTTGTATTCATTTCATTGTCTATGAAGTTATAAAAAAAAAGAAATACGAAATTAAAAAGAAAAAAGAAATCAAGTATAAAAAAAATGTGAAGTGTTGGAAGTTTTGTTATTCATTCATTGTAACCCGATCATTAAAAAGTTCATTCTACTATCAACTACCGCCCCAACGCCACACTAAACCAAAATTTTTCTTTGTTTCAGCCTACCCTGCATCCTCTTGTGTTACAACCCTCGAAACCCCTTGAAACCGACCTCCCAAGCAGCAAATAAGCCCAAAAAGACAAAATACGAAACTATGAAAGGGAGTTTGAGTGGTAAAAGGCACGAGTGTTGAGAGAGCATTCAAGTGTAGAAAAAATCCATTTAACAAGTGCAAACACGAGTGTGAGTGCCATCCAATTTTTCTTTGTGAGTGAAACGTGAGGTTTTGTGGTGAGGTATTTACCTTCTATTTTGTTTTAATCACTTTTCTTTTCAGTAATAAAATCATATTTCGAGAAGAGTTTTCAGAATCGAAATTTCAACATGTGATGCAAGAGATGGACCGATTGTTTGATAGAAACTAGACCCATTACAAAAATGATTGGATCGAGTGGAGGAAAGAGCCTGATGAAAGCAAATTTCACCAAGTCGAGGGACGGAGTCAAGACTATCAAGCAAACAATTGTCCAATGACTATTTGGGAAAAGACTATATCGTGGTTCTTATTCATCAAAGAATTTGAGACGAGATCAAATAAGTTTCGAGTTTGAAGCCTATTATGGTGACAAACAAGAAAGCACAAGTCGTTCTTTGAATACGCCAAGGTATTCATCCATTGAGAATCAAATTCGAAATGGTGATTGTTTTTAGTATGTAAGTCATTCCATTATGCCCAACGAGAGTCTCTCCGTTCTGATTCATTTGTATCGTCTTCATTTTATAATGAACGAAAGAGACAAAAAAAAGTAAAAAGAAAATAGAGGCAAGAAAAACTACTGTGAGAAAATGAGCGAATATGGAGTGAAATTGAGAGAAGAAAAATGAAAGAAAAAAGAAAAAGATTATGAGCAAGAAAAGAAATTTGAAAAAGAGAAAGAGACTGAAGAAAAAAAAGATGATGAACAAGAATCGAGTATAGTTGGAAAAAAATGAAAATGAGTTCTCGATAATAAAAGAGACAAGTGAAAAAGATGCGAGTGAACAAAAGAAAGTAAGGAATGTTTCTACTAACCTATATGCGAGTTGTCCTCATATTGTATTTTCTTCTTTTCAGGTCTCTAAAGAATCATTCAACAAGTTCCACCTTCAATACCTTCCCGATGCAAGATGATTCCAAATGATCGAAAAAGGTAAGGTTGAAGGTGAAATCCAACCACTAGTGTTTGAAGGTAAGCAAGGTAAGGAATCTCTAGTAATCGAGTCATGACAACCAGGTTTGAAAGTTGTCGATAAAATTTCTGATGACTTAGTTCTTAAGAGATTGCCTTATTTTGATTCGATTAATTTTTATTCACTGTTTGTGGTTGATAAAATCGTTTTAAGTGGGAACATAAATAGTTGTTCACTTGATGTGTTTTGTGTTGAAAAGCCTGTTGATGTCATTCAATTAAATCGACAAATACAAAATGTAATCTTGCGTGATAACGAGTTTTCATATAAAGCGTTTAACCTGTTTGAGTGTGATGTTAATGTAAAACTTCTAAAGTCTTGTGTGGGATTCTCATGTTTGTGGGAAAAATTTTCTTTTGATAAGTTTCATGTTGGCAAGTTTGTTGAAGACGTTGGAGTAATTTAGTCTATACAAACTTTGGACGTGTGTGATAAAGATTATTCCCATAGAAATTTGATTTGTTTGATTGTGATAACAAATTGAATTCTCTGATTTGTTACGTAAACTCCTCATGATTGTGCAAATCTGTTCGAATGAGATTTAAGTGGTGTGATTGTTTGTACATGAGCATGCTTGAAGTCCCTTCGTTTAGCTTGTGGGAGTTATTTGAGGAAAAGAAATTCTTGCTGAATTTTGGAATGAGTGACCAAAACCATTTGTTCAAGCCCAGAGTATGCGATCCTAAGATGTTGCTAATTAAATGTGAGTATTGTAATTATGCTTGGAATAAATGTGTTGAACTTTCTCATTTTCTCCGAATGTCATCTCTATCTGTGAAAACAAAGTATGTGAGCACTGTTGGCTTGCAAAGTCAAAATTCGATTCAAGATTCTGGAAATTGCTTCATATGATGGTTTAAGGGATTTGAACATGAATTGCATACTTATTACTGTAGTTTGCTTCGTGCTCCTACCAAGCTGCCAGCCAAGAATTGAGCAAGTCAATGTGAGATGGTAAGCAAAAACTTCATTTTTGATCTCGGTGATTATTACTCTTTATTATTGATCAAATGATTTGAACCAATGGATTTTGATTTTCGAGACTATAATTATCGAAAGTCTTGTTATTATGGATCAATAACGAGAGCAAACAAGCACTCTGAATTTTGTGTGAATAAATGTGTGAACCATTTTTGCTTGCTTGATGTTATGATTTTAAGTCTGAAAATAAAGTTGTCGACCTATGACAAGTTGCGAATGCTTCTTGACTTTGGTATATTACCGACAAAGAAAATTTTAACTCATTGTGAAAAGGTAATGCCAACTCAAGTTTTTATCTCGGCATTGGGTTATGCATCCCAGTTTTGAGTAAAGTTTTGTAAAGTTCTTTTGAGATTACAATTTCTATTGTCACTAATCTATTTCTCTTTTGTGTAGGTGATACTTCGAAATGGTTTCCTCCTAAAGAGGGAGGGCATGAGCATAACTTGTTTTCTTCTCAAGATATGTATGATTTTTAGGTTATCGAGAGCAACTATGCCAATTCCATCGACCACAGGGCTAGTGATGATGCAAAATTTTTCTCAAGAAATTGGCCCGATTTGGGGACAAATTGCCTTAAGGAGGGAGGGGATGATGCGATCACACCCGAGCACACTCTCGGACCAACTTCCTAAGCGTCGCCTGCACTACCTTGTGAGTTGAATTAGCTCAGTTCCAGTTTGTTTAGCTCAATGAGCACGTTTTCAGCTCAATGAGCACGTTTTTAGCTTATCTTTACCTTTTTAACTCTTCCGCTTTTATTTGTTGGAATAATTACTTGTCTAACTAGGCAAGTTAATTAGTTTCAGTTCAAAAATGTGTCTTCTTAATTTAGTGTTAAATGTGTTTATTTCAGTGCATGTTTTAATATGTCATGGTTAGAACATGGTTTTAATTTTTCTTATTTTACTACATAATTTTAATGTGTTTTAGTTGAATTAATGTGCAGGTATTATTATGTCTTAGCTTAAACATGTTTTAAATGTGTCATTCTTTTAGCCGAATTTAATTGATTAAAAGTTTTCCTAAGCTGTAGCTAATTTAATGTGTCATAAGCTAATTTAATTTTTTGTTTTAATGTGCAGCTTACATGTATGAACGGCATTAAAGTGAGCTGAAGATTATTTCTTCTTCATGAGGCTACTCGTGAAACTCAATAGACATGTGCTAAAACCACATACATGGACGGTAATTAAAGAAGGTGTGTTGTTTATTGCCCTTCTCCAAACACCTGTTCGGTCATTGTAAAAGCCAAAAACCAGCTGCTGATTCTTTTCCCCAAGTTGTTAAGCTCTCCAAAATAGCCTTAAACACATTCACATTGCTGGAAAACTTCCTTTCACATTCAAATGACCATTTGGGTTTGTGCATTCACACTTGAGGGGCTTCCCATATTCGGTTGTACACTAAATGGCCATTGGAGCACTCAAGGCATAATTTAACACTTTCAAAACCATCCAACTGATCAAGGCAGCTCATTAAAAGGCTGTTCACACCTTTGGACTAATTTAATCAGCTTGTTTCAGTTCCATTATTGCTCCAATTTATTAAGCTGACTTGGGAAACACCATGGGACATTTTTGAAGCTCCATGGAACCTTCATGGATTAATTCTGGAATTTTTAGCTCATTAAAAGTTGAAATCAGATGGCCAATTAGCTCCTCAAGTGCCTATTCGGCTAGCCATGTTGTTTAGCAATAAATACTTAGTTATTTTCTTGTTGTATAGACTTTTGACAATTTGTTTAATGAAACTTTGTTTCTATGATGTTTACTTCCTCTCATATTTTGTACGAGTCTCGAGTGACTTATCTAGAGGGCTAGTGGTGTCAACCCGAACTTGTTTTTAGAACTTATCACCATCATCTGGTGTGGCGTTCTCCTATCGTTCTACTTTTCATTCGACCACCTTAAACGATATAAGATTTGGGGCGATACTCGATATAGTATTGAATCTTTCTTGAAGTTTAAGTTCGTTAACCATTTCCACCTTCTATCTTTATTTAACTTAAATTGAGCCCATCCAAATAGCTTCTATCCTTGTTTCTTTCTAACCGAAGCTACCATCATAGACTTAGCCAACTTTGAACCCCATTTTATTAACATTAAGCCTACTAAGCTGATTTAAACAATTCGACAATCTTGTGAATGACACTTCTCGAAGACGATCGGGCAATCTATGTGAACTCGACTCAATCACCTGAGTCGGATCACATCATCATCCTTGCATGTAAGTAATTTTTGACTTGGTTTTTAATGATTTCTATGTTTTTGGAGTCGTAACTTAATTTAGCTAACCCAGGGACTAATTTTGTAACAGCTCATACTCGTAACCCACACCGGGGCGGAATACGAGGCATTACCTAATTTGATCTCATGTACATAAACGTTCCCCAAGTCATCAAGACTTGGTCCACTTAAAAACTTTTCAATTTCTACTTTAAACTTCTTATTATGGGCCTACGAGCCCCAAATCAACCATTGAAAACTATTCAGGATCAATCCAAGTCCTTAAACCATCTATAGAAAATTTGGCTCTAGAACAGGGCACACACCCGTGTAGAAAGGCAACACGCCCGTGTAGCCATTAATTTTAAATGCACACCTACAGGGGTTTTCACACGACCTGGCATACGCCCGTGTCCCTGGCCCGTGTCCTTCACTCGGCCATGACATGCCTGTGTCCTAGCCTGTGTGCAAAAACATGGACATTTTGTTTCTGAGGTCAGCATCCCTAAAATGTCACACGACCAAGGCACACGCCCGTGTGCTAGGCCTTGTTCCTCACACGGCTAAGACACACAGTCGTGTCTTTGCCCGTATGTTTACTATCATGCATACTGACTTAAAATTTTTACGTGCAGGAGACACACGGCCGGACCACACGCCCATAAGGCAGACTGTGTGTCACACATGGCCTAGACACACGCCCTAGACACACGCCCTTGTGTCTACCCGTGTGGACAATATAAGGCTATTTACCAAGCCTTTTAGCCACCCTTATTTACACAACCTGCTCAATGGCAACCAAAACCAATATAAGGCTATCTTATACAACCAAATCAGCCACAATAAATAACATTCTATTTGTACATTTTATTCATACACGAAAATAACATCTTTGCATATAAATCAAAATGATAATACCCATCATTCAAGGCTTAATACAAAATGAAGGGTTTCCAACCCAAGCCAACACATTTGGCCAGTTCTCAATGACACAAAAATTAGTAAAGTCTAAGCCCTATACATGCCATATTCAAAAATATAAATCAAACTATACCGAAAACTTTGATTGATAGTGTGATCGATATCTCTGACTTCCTTTGGTCCTTGAGCTAGATAGGCGGTACTATAAGAAAATGAAAAAAGAGAAGGAGTAAGCATAAAGCTTAGTAAGTTGCACATAAATAAATATACAACATAACTTTATCATCCATCAACAAGCATCATAATACACAAGTGTCATAAGCAAAAATCACTCATCAATATTCAATACACCTCATATAGCATATATTGAGCTCACATTTCATACATATCATATAGGTACCTGTACCACTCACAACACGGTTATACTTTCCTTGGTAACTTGAAATCATACTTTCACCATTGAACCATTTGGGACATTATCGGATACTCATTTAGCCTCAAACATGGGTGCAGGTGCCGATGCCATGTCCCAGACATGGTCTTACACTGACACATCTCGTAGCCGATGCATGTCCCAGACATGTCTTACACTAGCACTCGTCTTAATGCCGATGCCATATCCCAAACATGGTCTTACATTGGCTCCCATAATGTGGCCGATGCATGTCCCAGACATGTCTTACACTAGCTCACACAAGTGACCCAAACATCATGGCATGAATATCCGATTTATTTCCTAAGGTTCATTTGGGAATTCTACTATCTCTATTCTCATCATATTTTCTTATTTCCATAATCAAAAAATTCATACTACAATAATTTAAATGCAATTTAAATGCATATATTATCAATACAGTTGTATTATTTACATACAACTTACCTCGGATTACAAAATGTGGCGACTAGTCAATTTAGTCGCTTTGCTTGGCTTTCCCTCGGTCTAGGTTCGGATTCGGTATTTCTTGATCTATAATAACAAAATGTACTTATTTAGTCACTTTATCAATCTAGGCACTCTACAATTCATAATTGGGTAAAATGACCAATTCGCCCTTAGACTTTTACAAAATGACCATTTTACCCCTAAGCCCAAAAATCGATTTTTATCGAATTTCTTCACATCTTAAGCGTAGATGAACCCTTTTTAATCTTATAGCAACTTCAAATTTCCACTATTTCACATACTTAACATCTATTTTATAACTTATGCAATATAGTCCTTTTAGGTGTTTTCATGCTAGCACCTTTCACAAAAATTGTTCATAATACACCCAAGACTTATTTTCTTCCATAAAAACTCAGAAAACATTACAAATCCTTTCATGGAAAAACCCTACACTCTTAATCATTTTGTAAAATAGTACCCTCATTTGAAAGCTCATACTTCAAGGGTCTCAAAAATACAAAAATATTCAACAAAGGATTGGAAAATCACTTACTTGTGAAGGCTTAAAGTTGCTGAAATTTTTAAGCTTTCAAACCCCTTCAATGGCTGATTTTTTATGGAGAAAGAAGATGAAAAAAAGGATGATATCATCTTTCTTTTAATTTCTCCTATTTTAGTTAAAATAAGCCACCTAACCTACCAAATTTTAAAAATTTGACCACCCTTGTCTCCTATGGCCGGGCATGACTCCCTAAAAGGCTTAATTTCCCTTTAAATACCCTAAATTTAGGTTCTCTATCTATTTGGAACTTTTAGAAATCACAATAGGACTTTTGCATTTTATGCGATTTAGTCTTTTTCACAATCGAGCTCACAAACGTCATAATTAACTCAAAAAAATTTTCATGCACTCCTATAAACATGCTATAACATCTAAAAAATTATAAAATAATTTATTCAACTTTGGATTTGTGGTCCCGAGACCACTATTCTGGCTAGGCCCTAAATCGGGCTGTTACAAATTTACAAAACTGTTAAAGGTTTAGGGTCTTTCCATTAATTAATGTACATGTATTTTGATGTTTGATGATATAAAACAAATGGTTGTTGTTAGATAAACAACATTTTTAAGTGATTTAGGGGAAATTTCAAATGAGGGATTTATTTGCAAAATGTGAAAAATTCATGGTTAAATTATGAAATAAATGAAAAATATGGGCTTCTAAGATAATAAGGGAAATTTGAATAGCATGGGTAGGGACTTAATTGCATGTATTTGTATTTTTATGAGCTAAGGACTAAATTGTAAAGATGTTAAACTATTAGGGGCAAAAGTGTAATTTTTCTATAATGTAATTGTTGGGCTAAATTGAATAGAGGGATAATTGAATAAGTTAAATTTGATATTATATAGATTAAGAAAAACGAGGTTCAGTTCTAGATTGGGGGAAAAACAAAGTATTTGACTAGTCGATCCATTTCATCGTTTTTGTGAATTGAGGTAAGTTTGTATGTTAATAAACACTAATATAATTGTGTTTTTAAATGCTTTATTATTGAATTAATTGTGAATATGGTCCTAAGAATATGTTCAACAAAGATTTGGTAATGTGAAATCACGGTTGAACCTTAAGAATAGATTAGGATACAAATGACATGTCATTAGTGGTTATGTGTTTTGGGTGCTGGTCTGTACGTCCTACTGGTGGCTGAGTTATCCGACATGTGTTGCAAATTCTCGTCAGCTTGTGTGAGTAGAACCGTGTAGCTACGTCATGACCGTTAGCTTGTGTGAACAGACCCGTTGATAGCTCGAGACTGAGCATTATATAAGATATAAGATTAAGATAGCTCCGACTATGTATTTGGCACTTAAGGTGCGAGATTTCTGAGTATCCGATATTATTCCAAATGGTTCAATGGGTATATCAAGGATATGGATGAGTATGAGATTGATGTGAGTTGATATAGGTATGTATATGAACCATACAAGCATTGAATTGAAGAAACTTGTGAAATTCATATCTAACCTTGTGAATGAATATGTGATAGGTTTGTGGATCAATATGAGTTATATTACGATTTGCTTAATTGCTTAAATTGTGTATATATGGTAAGTTTAATTTATTACTATATGAACTTACTAAGCTTTATAGCTTACTCTGTTTATTTTTCTGTGTTTTATAGTGTTATAGAAGCTTGCTCAGATTTGGAAGTTGTCAGAGATTGCATCACACTATCAAGTTATCACTTTGATACTTTTGAACTTATGTATTTGGTTATATGGCATGTATATGAGTTATGGTCATTTTGGTATATATGTTAGTAATGAATTTAACCATTTGATTTGTTTTTGTAAATGTTGAATGGTTAGTTATGTGTATAACCATGTGACTTGACTTATTTTGGTATTTTTGACTATGTATATATATATGTGCAAGTGCCCTTTTGTGATGTAGTTTAAAATTTACATGTGAAAGTTTGTTGTGAATTGATAGTTTGAGTATCAAATGGTTGTTTAAGATTGGTATGCTTGTGGTTTTAGGCAAAATAGTGCATAATTAAAAGTGACCTTTTAGATGATTTGAGAATGTGTAATTGGTATGAATTGAATGGCTTATTTTGATACTTTTGTGTCTTGTGGTTGATGATATGGAATTAGCATGAATTAAGCTTGGTTGAGATTGGTTTGAATGCCTATTCATTCATGCCATGTTATATGCCATTTGACTTGTGTAGGTGAATGCAAATTTGGGTGAGCAAGATGGCTTGGAATATAGCCTATTTTCGTCCACACGGGCATGTGATTCAGCCGTGTGTGACACACGGTCAAGCAACACGGCCATGTGTCCCTTGGCGTTTAGTTAAAAATCAAGTTAGTATGCTCCACAAGGCACAACACATGAGCATGTGACTTAGCCGTATGGCATAAGTCAGTATACCCTACAGTTTTGGCACGGCCTGGCACACGGGCGTGTGAGGCCATTTCGTAGGGTACATGGGCTGGTCACACGGGTGTGTGGTTGGCCGTGTGACCCAAGTCAGAGAGTTACACGGGGTCGAAAACGGGCTGGGACACAGCCATGTGATACCATTTCGAATGTCAATACAGGCGTGTCTTTGGCCGTGTGAGACACACGGTCGGGCCACACGGGCGTGTGTCCCCTGTATTTTGTAAAATTTTCTATGTTTTAAAAAAAATATCTTGAGTTATTGGTTAGTCCCGAATCACTTCTAAAGCATGATTTAGGCCTTGTAAGCTCGTATTAGGGACAATGTGATTGATTATGAATGATTTTATTTGAAAATGGAAAATGTATGTGAAATATATGCTTATTTATGAAATAAATCTGGTAATGCTCTGTAACCCTATTCCGACAATGGATACAGGTTAGGGGTGTTAAGTGTGAGCTCCAAAACGATCCGTCCGGTTAGTTCACAAAATGACAACTACAAAAGAAACACAAATGAAACAAATAAGCTTACGAAACTTATAAGTCCATAGTCTAAATATTTAACTTACCTTAACCAATATAGATAAACAAGATAATAAATTTCTAATTCCTGATATCCAAATGCAAGATCAAACCATATTAGTATATATTCATTTATAACATAAATGATACCTTCCAAAAGACATAACCAATTCCATCAACCACAATTTCTCAATGTAACCATCAACATTTATAAACAAGAACTTTATAGTAACATTTATCACTTAGAAGCAATATAAACATACAATAGAATTGAACAAATAAATAAGTTTTAGGACAATTGATACATAGCCCGATGAACTATCTAGTAACTTGACTTGGATATTCGGGTAACTACACCACACCAAAAGCATCAAAGATGCATAACAGAGGCACCGAGGTGCAGACAGAGGAACATGTGCAATCAGAGGCACCTAAGTGCAAACAAATGCACAGAAGTGCAATCCCGTACAAGCGCACGTTCAAACCCTCTTGACATGTCAATCGTATCCTAATGTTCACTATATTCAAACGGGCATTACCTTAATTTCACATCTCTTATAAGATAACATATCATCACATAATCAATATACACATATAATGTAAATAGATCACATTTGATCGAAAAATTCCAAAAGCAATTATTTCATTAAACTTTTTGACCATTTTCAATATCATCCAAACTTAACTTAATGTATAATAAATAAGTTTCAATATTATTATTCAATGCTAATATTCACATAAACACAAACTAACAGCAATGAAATTACATAATTTTAATTCGTACACTATGAACTTAACTACTATCCGCTTCCAGTTAATACGCAAGGGTTACTCCACAATTTTCCCTTTTCCTCATATATTGGCTTTTTGACCTTTTCCTCATATATTGGCTTTTTGACTCAATTCTTGATCTATATAGTAATTAAATCAAATTTATTAAACTCACATATATCACAAACTCAATTCAATGCATGAGACCTTTAATTTTTTACTTTTACAAAATCTTCCCACTTATCCGATCTAGTCCTTTAAACTGAAACTATTCAAAATTCCATAATTTACCCTCACAACCTTAAATTGAATTTACCAGCACAACAAAACAGTCCCTAGACACTTAATTAATGACAAAATTTCCATGTTAGAATTTAATTATTTACACATTTATCTTTAAACTCAAAACTAACAAGAATTCTTTTACAAAATCATCCTAATCAACATTCAAATGTATACATCTATCATTAAAACTCATGAACACCAAAAATCCATTACTGCCCAATCCCTAAAACTTTATTATTTTTACAATTTCATCCTTGAGTTTAATAGATTAAGTTACAACAATTTCAAAATTACAAAAACTATTAAAAACGGGTGAGAGAAACACTTACATGCACCAACTTAAGCTAACCGAAGCTTCAAGCTCAACAATGGAGTTTCCTTTGTTTAGGTTTTTCGGTGGAAGATAGAATGAGAAGATGGTAGCTTTTTATTTTTTTATGTTTTACATATTACTATTATTTTAACTTTAAAAAATGTTGTATAAAAATGAAAATTATGATCCACCAACCGACCCATTTATCCAAAAAGGTATAATTTCTACATAAATCCTAACATAAAACTTTAATTAAGCATTTTACTTCACATTAATTACTAATAATGATTTTTTTAGTTTTTTTACGATTTAATTGTTTTTCCAAATTAACTAGCTAAACATTAAAATTTCTTAACCAAATTTTAATACGATCTTAACGTAACTCCATAAACATTAAATAGATAATAAAATACGAACTCACTTGTCGGAATTGTAGTTCCGAAACCACCATTTTTAACACCACTGAGAAACAAGATATTATAGTAATACTTTGACCTAATTATTGTGTTATTCATGTTCTCTGTTTGAGTTTAGTTATACACTGAGTTTTATAGCTCACCCTTCTCTTTTCACCATTTTAGGTAAATGACAGAATTAGGATTGGAAGGCATTTGGAACTCGGATTGGTTTCTCACTTAAGATAGTTTGAATTATTAATAACTATGTTTTCTAGACTTTTGATTTTTGGACTAAATTTTTGGATTTGATTTTGGTTTTGAGGTTTTTGTTATTTGGCTTAAATTTTTTTTTTTTTGCATGTTTTCTGTGTTAAGTTAAATGAAGGCTTGGTTTTTAAAATTAAACAAGATATCGATTTTCTACTGTAAATTTGAAATAAGTTTCACATAAGTTAACAACGAAAGTTTCAGAAGATGCACAACCGGTAAATATACGTTCTCTCTAATTTGAATCACGAAATTCGAATTAGCTACTCCAAAATTTCCACTGCAAATCTAAGTATCAAATTAAACGTTTTTTCATAAAGTAAATAAATTTTGTGCGTGATTTTATAAAGGACTTGTAAGTGTTTTGTCAAAAATAATATTTCAGAACTCACGATTTCCAAAGCTAATTTTCAATTTGGGCTTTCAATTAAGAATCGTAATACCTCAAGATTTGGCCATAACGTTTAGTCTAGATTTGAGTATTACAATATTATCTTCTAGTATTCTTCATTACTTTTTGGTTAAATTAGTAGAATAAAATTTTGTGATTTTATTCATATAATAAACAATATGCTTTATTAATCACATTTAAATACAAATTTAATAATTAAGTTTCCTCTTCACGTATTATACAAATTTAACTGATAATTACTTTTATTTACTGTAGTTGTAAATACATGATCAACCCAAATACTATAAACTCTATTAATCGTTTTAAAATACTATTTTTGCCGTTTCATGTATTTTATTTCAATAATTTCTCTTTAAATTAGTATGATAAAATTTTACTATTGTATTCATTTAATAAATGAATAAATATTAAATTTATATATGAATTTCGTTTCAATATGTAAATTGATACATGAATTTTGATTTGGTGCAATTATGCACTTGAAACTTGAATTTTGATTTATATACATACATGAAACTTTAATTTTGATTCAATTTCATACATTTAATTAAAGAAAAAATACATTTATTTTCATATCGAATTAATACAAAATTGTATATGCAATATATCAAAGTAAAATAGTGCTAACTTGATAATGTCTTTAGCGATTTTTGAAAATCGAATCAAATCAAAATTTAATATATAAAATTACACAAAATTCAAATTCATTTATAATATTACACATTAGATTGAAGTTCATGTATAATTTTAACATTTATCTCTTTTATAATTTATAAACTTTAGTTTTTGAATCTAAAATAAACATTTTAGATGCGATTTACACTATAGAATTGATATACGTTTTATAATACTTTAAATTTATTACATAATTTAATTTAAAAAAAACAAAAGCTATTTTTTATTTGGAAGTTATATTAAAATATTTAGTTGTATTTAAATACATTCTTTATTAGTATATATCACTTTTAAAAAGATATTTTTAATACAAATATCTATAAATACTGTAATTTCTTTCCAATCCTTAAAATGAAAAGATAAATGTGTTTTACCAGCTTAAATCAACGCTAAGACTCAAACAATTAAAAAAAGATATTTAAACATTAATATTTTTAAAACATAATAAATAATTTACTCTATTTAATTACCTAAACCTTAAAATTATAAATATTTGATCTAATTTATAGTGGGAAAATTTATGATAATTTATTTACAAAATACAAAGCCTATTACATTATTAAATCTCTATAAGGTAACAACATTTTCAATCACGTCATACCCTAAATTAAACATTTTTATTATTATGTTACTCTTTTTTAATTTTTATTTTTAAAGTTTCGATATAAATTTATATCTAAATTATATTGTACAAAATGCATGTACAAATTGATTAATATCACTTATTAATTTTTGAATATTTTAATTGTCAATAATTATGTTTATGCATAATGTATAAAAACAAATAGATTTTAATACGAAATAATTTAATATATTTTTATTAATAAATACTATCAACTCGTGGTTTGCTCACCATAAAAACTAGTTAAATGTATAACTCATGATTTCTTCCTGTTACAGAAGTTGGTTGATTAAGTGATAGAGTTATATACATGTTACCCTCCATAGTGTTAAACCTTAGAGCTCGTATCCCGGGAACTTAGACTTGTGGGGTGCAAGCATATCAAACCAGAGGCAAGCTGTCCCTGCTAGCCCTTGGAAAAGGGAGTACTCATCATCAGCTCGGAATCCACCGCCATGTTCTATACCTGCAAGCTTCCTTTTATTATGGTATAAGAAGCTTGCAAAAGCCTTTGCCCTATCTTTGTAAATGGTCTCTCCGGTAAGGCGATAAAGTGAAAGAAAAGCATAGGTGTTCCCAGCAATACCATCAGCTAGCCCCACCTTCTTCACTAACCCATTCTTCCATACGACCTCCCCTGCTTCTATAGCGGCGTCACGGAATTCTCTATCGTTCGGATAGACCTTCACGAATGAAGCAGAAAGTATGGATTGAACTGTATTGACGATGCTAATTTATGTTTGAACCAAAAAGAGCTAGAGTTGCTAACCTGCGATGCCTTCGCTAGAGTGATTGCCATACTGGTTGCGCCATGAGACCACTGCACCAACTTGTCCCTTGGGTTCCCTTCACTTGAAGGGTAATTCCCACTATGAGGAAATCTGTTACACATCATGTGCCTCAAAGTTCCTTTGACATCGCCGGCATAGCCTTCTGAAAGAGGGAAGTGTAGGAGCACGTGCAAGATTCCGGCAAGACCGTTGGCTGCACCCCAGTACCTTGTGCCATGCCATCGATACATCAAAGGGCAGGCTGGCAGATCGGAAGCCCCTGTCCTACCGGCAGCTAATACGGCATCAACGATCGGCATAAGAACATCGTTGGGTACCACCTCTCCCTGTAGATGCTTGTTTAGGAACAAAGCAGCCCATAAGAATCCAGCCCGCCCATAAAGAAGATCGTATGACATTCCGAAACCGCCTTCTTCAGGCCCTACCGGAAGTGCTTTTTCTTGTGCTACCTATATATTTTGTTAATTGAAATTCTTAAGTTAGATTATAATATTATCATTATTTGGAACTATCTTCCACTAGTAAGGGTTAAATTTCAGTATCTTGGAAGAGAAGAAAAAATTCCACAAGCAATAATGTATGAAATGTATTTTGATAGAATCATTTTTGAAGAGCAAAAGATAGATACCTCGATGAAGAGATTCAAGAAGAATTCAAGTCTTTGATGATCCCCCATGTAATTAGCCACCACTGCTCCAAGTGAATACACCCCTCCTCTACCACATAAAAATGTCACATGTCTGCAAAAAGAAAAAAACAAACATAATTTTATGTTGACATAAAAGAAAAAAAAGAGTATCAATACACCCTTGGTATCAATATATTTGAAATGATATACTATCAATAAATTACTTGATACTTTTAGTCCAAAAATAAATAAATTACTTGGTATCCACTCATTAATAAATACATTTATAACCAATAACACAACAATTATTAACTGTTTGTATCCAAATTAATCAGTATCCATCCCTTAAAATATCCATTCCTGATATTTCAATTAATTTTTATAGTGCCATATTAAATTTTAAAAATTTATTTCTCCATCTACTTGTGTCATCTTAAAAAGAAAACTGTCCTCTGTACTGAAAATAGAAGGCGAAATTCTATATTCGCAGACGATGTGTCCTTTTACCTTTTTCTTTTTTAAACATTAAAATAAAGATGCCGCACAAAAATATATCCGTAGTTTTGTTGTATTCCAAGAATTGGTTCTCTATGATATTTTTGTACCAAAAAAGATAAAAAGTGAATAGGAGAGTGTGCTGCTGCAACTGCTGCATTATTAGGTAAAATGACCACGGCTTCCCTTTCCTAAATAATTCAATACTTTAAAACAAAATTTTATCCAATAATTTAATAATTAATAATGTAAATACATCTCACCAATCTAAAGAATAATTATAAGCTATAAAAATTCAATCTAGTGACCCAATAAATTTTAATAACTATATTTACTCCTCATAATTGAATTCTTCTCCAAATTAAGATATCAAATCATTAAGAAAGAAAAATATAGATATAATATAAATAACCGCCAGAAAGAACATACCTAGGGGAGGCACGTGCGACTGAGAGGCACGTGTCAACGATCTCAGCGGACAATACCAAGTCCTGCCGATTACCAGTAGCCTCGTAAGATCTCAAGCAAGTGAAAGCTGTCCCCAGCAGACCCGTATAAACAGTCGGGTCTATTCCCGTACCTAACCCGCCGCCGCCGCCGCCGCCACTTCCCCTTCCTTTCCATGTAACCTCCACTACCTAAACCCCGCAAAAGAAAAAAACAAAAACTAAACTTCTCAGTCCTCCCTAGTAACTAAAACAACCTTTATAAAAACCGGTCCTCGTGTTAGCACTTTTTGTATCTTAACTATGACATGATACATAGACAGAGGTTTAAATGCAAGAACAATTTTCTGTCCTAAAAAAAAAAAACGAAAAAAGAAACAAGCGTACCTGGTTCTTGAGAGTCATGGCAGCTTTAAGGAAAGTATCAGCAGAGAGTGACAAACTATTAGAAAGCGTTGGATCCATGACAAGAAAATTATCTAACAGTTCATTTTTACCCTCATCATGGCTTTCTGGAGATGCTGTCAACTCCATTACAGAAGACATTGATTGATGTCTGGTACTTGGTAGGCTTTTGATACTTTTGTTCCAACTTTCTTTAGCAACCAAAGAGAGAACTAGAAAGAAAAATAAATAAGAAAAGAAGGAATGGAATGAGATGCCAATGCCAAGGGCAACGCCAAAGGTGTTGATGTGTTGGGCTGTGATTGTGTGGAATGGCGGTTCAGCACACGCAAATGGAGGTTGGTGCACGTGGCGTGTCGTTAGGATATTCCTTAGATTAAAATACTTAACCGTTGATTCCCACGTGTCTCGCGTTGTAATAAAAAAAATGAATAAAATCTGAACATTATTAAGATCATATAGACGGTAGGAAAAGGTGGGGCCTGTTGTTATGTTTCGGGTACAATGGAAAACGTGAGAAAATTTATGATTTTGAACCTATTCTAGTTTTAAGAAAATATCGGAGTGAATTGTTTCCGAAAAATGTTTTTAATATATAAAAATCGGGAGATCGAATTATATTAAATTAAAAGGTAGAATTCTAAAATTTAGGAAAATGGAAGAACAAAAACCGAAAAATCTGATGATTGGTAGAGTTGCTTTCCCTCAATCTGATAATTTTGAGGCTGACGTTAAATATATAATATAATATCTCCAATATATTAGAATAAATATTTGATAGAATAACTATATGATAATTGAATTTTGTAAAGTATTGAACTTTTTGAACATATAATAGAATGCATTTAACGTGTTAGGTATTGCCACGATATCTTTTTTTAATTTTGACCTTGGCGTGTGATATTTGAGATTCAATCATTTAAAAGAAAAACAACTTTAGATTTAATATTTTCATTGAGAGATTTTCAATATATCATACGCACTTTAATTTTTAATCTAAAATCGGATCTAATTAAAACCATACAATAGGGGAATCATCTTAGTGGATGAATGCAAAAAATTGATATGGATGTAAACTGAAATGCTAATTTTTTACTTACAAGTCATGGATTTCACACTGAATTAGATGAATCAAATTGATGTTTGTACCATAAATTTTCTTAAGAAATCCCATTGTTTTGAATATTTCTCTCTTTTACTTCCATGTGAATTCATCATGTTTGCCAATCCCACACAAGGATACACAACATATACTAGAAAATAAAATGTTAGCTTTACGTTTATAAAAGGTTCTAATTTGCCATGAGTCCACGTAAAAGTTGCAAAATCTAAGGTCGCTTTGATTCATTAGTTTGATTTTCTCAAAAGCATTTTAATCGTTTTCAATTGTTTAATAAAAAAGAAGTCAACCTAAAATGTTTTGTTAATCAATAGAAAAGGCAAGATTTGTCACACCCAAAAATTATGGATTTAAAAAGGTGAGTATGTATGTAGACTATTTTGGCACACTATAACAGTATAATTCGCCACCTTGCTGACTCACTGGCGAGTTAGAGCATTGACCCATACTAGCGTTAAAGTATCTACCTATTGGCAGTATCTAAGGATTTATTTATATGGTGTCTTCAAGCGAAGAAAGAGTACGCCTAAGGAAGAGTACACCCCAGAGTTTTGGCTGAGTATGAAAAGCTTACCAAGTGTATGAGAAAGCCGTAGGAGACTTAATTGTCTTTAAGACTACGCTATACACGAGTCATTGCCAAAGTGTAGTATGACTGGTTTGCATGAGCACTGTTCAAATTGGTTCTTTTAACAGGAAAAGTTGGGACCCTCCCCATGACTGGTCAAACAGTAATGTGGATCTTCGTCGAACTTTCTTTTTCCTACCCTTGGATTTGGTAGGGAAACCAAAAGGACCAAGAGTATATATAAGGTGAAAGGGGAGGGGGACTTTGGAGATGGTTTTTCTTTCTACTCGACGTTCTGGATCTTCTTACTAACCTAAATGTTCTCTTCTTCTTCATTCAGTTAGAACTAAGATTTTGTTTAACCAGTGGATGATTCAACCTTCTGGTAAGTCTTATAGCTCTGTATGTTACGATTGTTAAAGAGTAAGGATGTTAAAAGACGTAAGAATAATGGGGTGTGAGAGGAAGGCCCTGTATGGGGGTCGCATATAGTTGAAACATTAGTAAACCATTAGGTGATGGGGTTAATTGTGTGGGCTTAGTTTTATTATAGTTGCTATTATTATTGAAACAATCACCTTAAGTTTAATTTTATTTATTCTACGAATCTTTAAGAACAAACTCTTGTTGCTAATTTCTTCTTCTCGGTATAAATAAAGTTTGATGTCTCCTTATTTTTCCTTGCATGCGTGTCATATAGCATTATTTTTTATTTATTAAGTATGTCTTAACCCCACATGCAAGTCAGTTATGTTGCAAAATTTTGTTTCATGCGACCTCTGTATGTTGCGACCCCCAATGTAACATCCTGAATTAGGGTCTAGTCGGAACAGTGGTTTTGAGACCATGAATTCGAAGTAGAAATAATTATTTTGTGATTTTTATGAGCTCTATGATATGATTACTGTAACAACCCGATTTAGACCCTATTCGAAATAGTGGTTTCGGGACCACGAATCTGAGTCAGAAAAATATTTAAAAATTTATTTTCTGTGTTTATTATGTGTGAATTTATATGTGTGAAATTTTTGTGTTTTAATTTTATCGTTTGAGTGCCCGATTAAATAAAATGGCTTAATAGCGTAAAATGAAAATTTGATAGTTAAATGTGAAATGCTTAATTGAACTTGTCTTATTAATATGAAGCACTTATAAAGAAATTAGACCATTGGAGTTAGTGATGGATGGTTGTGGCCTTAATATATATGTTTTAATTATTAAATATCAAAGGTTAATATGGTAAATCATGAAATAACATATGTTATAATAAAACATAAAAATTAAAATATGGTTTCATAACAATTTGCTTTTGCCAAAACTTAAAAGAAAAAGAAAAGAATAAGGCTTCCTCATGTTCGACCATTGATAAGCTGAATCAAGTATGTAACTAGCTCGGTTTTTGATAATTTTTACGTTTTTGAGATCGTTGCTAAGTTATCTACAAAGCCCATGCTAGAACTTCTGATTTTGGTGAAGATTTTGAGTTATGCCATTGATGAATATTTGAGCTTTGTAATGTTAGTTGATGAAATATGAAAGATATGTTTTGGATTGATATGTTTTGTATTGGAATTTTTGATGATTTTGAGTAAATAGGACTAAATTGCAAAAATAATAAATTGAGGGACTAAAATGTGAAATAAATGAAATGTATGGACTTGTATGAACACCAGGAGTATTCGGCCTAAGCATGGTGTGTGCAAATTTTGCATGTTTTGTGTTTTGTGCAATTTGGACTAAATTGTAAAAAGTGCAAAATGTTAGGGGTAAAATGGTAATTTGTCCATTTATGTGTTTTTGGATGAATTTTATTGAATATTTGATTAAATAAGTTTAATTTATATTAATTTAGATCAAGAAAAGAGAAAATTAGATTTGGATCGGGGGAAAACCAAAGTTGTCAACTAGCTATCCTGTTCCGGTTTTTCATCGTCCGAGGAAGTTTATAAGCAAATAGACGTTAATTTTAATTAAATGTGAGTTATATATGCTGAAATGAAATATGTGAATATATATATGAGTTAGCCGAATGTGTACAAGCTTGGCAGCTTTGTTTATGAATTCGTTTCGATTGAGTTACGACGTCTGAAAGCCCTCCGTATGAACCTTAGGAATAGCTAGGATACATATGTCATGACATAGGATTCCGATATGTGATGTACGAGTAAGACCATGGCATCGATATATGTGTGCGAGTAAGACCACATTTTATACGTTGGCATCGATATGTGACTTCAATATATGTGTGCAAGTAAGACCACGTTTTATACGTTGGCATCGATATGTGACTCCGATATATGTGTGCGAGTAAGACCCTGTCTGGGATAGTGGCATCGATATGTGATTTCATGTAAGACCACGTATGGGATGTTGGCATTGTACAATATATGTGATTATCCAAGTGTCCTATCTAATTCTGAATGGCTCATCAGGCAACTATAAGTTGTGATCGAATGTCTAAAACGAGCTAAAATGACAAGGTATGAATTGGCTTATTACCTACTTGAAATAAGGTAAGTAAATTACTTGATGTTTGTTGCAATTCATGCATAATATAAGTGAAGAATATATGTGAATGTGGAATGTATATTCGCCTTTTGAATAAATAATATGAATATTTTTAAAATGATTCTTGAATATGTGTATAAAAGATTATGTATATTCGGTCATATAATAAGTGTTTGTATATGATGTTATATTTTGATTCATGAAATTGAGAATATGAGTGTAAGTATACTTGCTTATATTATGACATTTTGGCTTTGAAAGTTGAATGATATTTTGTTAATTTTAATTATATGAGCATTCGGCCAAGGTAACATTTATGTATGTAAGTACATATTATTTATGAGATTGTAAGTTTGAGACTAAATGTGATAATGATATTATAACTTGATTTAGTTAAATTGAGTTGATTATATCATTGAGTTGTTTATTTGCTTATGACTTACTAAGCTAAGATAGCTTACTGTATGTGTTTATGTTTGACTTTCTTTTATAGATTTTGGAGTCAGTTACAGGCTCGGGGATCATTGTCAAAGTCTATCACACTATCGACTAACTTTGGTATTTTATAAGCTGAATTTTTGGAACTATGCATGTATAGGTTGGGTTATATTTTGAAAGGTTTGATTTTGGTTAATCTAATCACGAGCCATGCGAAAATGGCTTAATACTTTGTTATGCTTGGATTTAATGCTTCATCTTGATGATGGTTATGCTTGGTTGTGATTTTGGTATTTCGGCCCTTATATATATTCATGTGAAATATGGTTGATTATAATGTTAATGGTTGTATATATATTTGGTTTAGGTTTGAACCTATATTGAAAGAGTATCCAAGGTACATGATGTTGTGGAGTTGTTTATGTGTTTTAGCCATTGGATAAATAATGGTTATTATATTGATTAAGGTGTTATTATGTGGTTTGGTATCAATTGATAATTGGTTATGTTCGAACATGATATAAATTTATTTTGATATGTCTATTATATGATATGTAAGATCTGTGTATTGGTATATATAATATGCGTGTGATATGCATGATATTAAGTATGAACATATTTGGTAACTACATTTGAAAAATGATTGATAAGTTTGGATGTGGTTTGTTTGAATCGGCCATGGTAGAAACATAAGTATGGAATATGTTTGTTATGATATTCATGGATAAAATGGTTCGGTTTTTTACTTGTATTTGATAGGAATGGTTTAACTTGGTTGTTGAATGTTTTCGGCTTAAGCTGAACTTAGGTATAGAATATGTTTGGTTGATGGTTTGGTACTTATATATAAATATATATGTTTGCTATGTTTGTTATATAATTGAAAGCGATAATAATGAGCATAATGTTTATTTAGCTATATATTATTTAATTATGTTATAAATGTTTATAGCATATTTTTGTGATGGAATAGTATGATTATGTATCATGGTTATATAAGTTCTATTTATGTTTGACATTTGCCAAGTTAGATTGATACATATTGGCATGTGTTTGATATACGTGTTTGAATGTCTTAATGTTTGTACATGGAATATGTCTTTTAAATATCTTCTTTATAATTTGATTAATTGAAAATATTAAAGGAGTTGTATATATGATTCGTATAATTAAATCACATTATCTTAAACATGAGTAGTAATGAATGACTCCCTTAAGCTGTGAATTACTCGGTAATGCCTCGTAACCCTAATTCGGCGATGGATATGGGTTAGGGGGTGTTACAATTACATGCTTGTGTGAAAATTTCATGAAGAAATTTTATGTGTAAAGTGTCTAATTTAACTTTAGGGACTAAATTGCAAAAGTTGCAAAATTAAAGATTCTAGAAGCTTTAAGTATGAAATGGATTTAGATTAGAAATTAGAGGTCCTTAAATGGCAATTTGCCTAATTTCTATTTTTATGGACAAAAATGGGCATGCATGGGTAAAATTTTAAAGGAAGGCCTTAAGGGCATTTTTGTCTTTTTGTAAATAAAAGAATAAAAAGGGAAAATAAAGCTACAATCTCTTCATCTTTCTCATGCTTGTGCCGAATTTGAAGAGTCACCATAGCTAGGGTTTCTTCAACCTTTCAATCTTGATAGTAAGTACATCCTAGCCCCGTTTTTATTGTTATTTATGTTTTTGAGATCTTTTAAACATGAACTAGCTATTTCTACCATTTTTTTAAGCTAGGGTTCATGTTCAAAAATTTACCCATGTGTGTCATGCATGTATTTTGATGATTTATGAAGGAATATGAAAGTTTAGTGTTAGATAAACATCTTTTCCTAGGTGATTTTTCATGAAAACACCAAAAAGGACTTATTTGTAAAACATGCAAAAATAAGTGTCAAAAATGTGATTTGATGAAAAACGTAGGCTGTTGTAAGAAGGAATATGAATCGGCTAGGCTTGGGTAACAAAGAAATTAGACACATTTCATTTTTCAAGCTTAGAGACAAAAGTGTAAATATGTCAAAGTTTAGGGGCAAAAGTGTAATTCTACCATAGAATGATTTTTGGACTAAATTGACTAATGTGGATATTAAATAAGTGAAATTTGCTATTATAGATCAAGAAACACGGAGTCCAGGCCTAGACCGGGAAAAGAGCAAGATCTTGGACTAAATCGAAGTAATTGTCCATATTTTGTACCGAGGTAAGTTTATGTGTAATTGATATAGCATTTTATTATGTGCTTAATATTTGATGTTATACAAATGGTTTAATTGTCTTGGTGAATATCATTGATGTTGTTTGTCAAAGAATTATGGTGACATAAGCCGATTGAACCTAGGGAATGTTTAGGGTATCATCGTTTTGACATTTGAGTGGATGAGCTCCCGTATAAGACCATATCTGGGATATGGCATCGGCAATGACATGTGATCGCATGTAAGACCATGTTTGGGACATGACTTTAGCATCGTTATGTGATCCCATGTAAGACCATGTTTGGGACATGGCTTTGGCATCGTTATGTGATCCCATGTAAGACCATGTCCGAGACATGGCATTGGCATCATAATGAGACATCGTGTAAGACCATAACTGGGCTATCAGCTTCAATATGTGTGATCCCATGTAAGACCATGTTTAGGACATGGCATTGGCATCATTATGTGGTCCCATGTAAGACCATATCTGGGATATGGCATTGACACCCTACCTTGTGTATATGATATCCTGAGTAACCCTTAGTATTCCAAGCGGTTCAACTGGTAGACCCAGGATGTGATAAGGAATGATGAAGTATAGCTATCTTGAGTGGGTACATGTGACAGCCCTAATGTGACCCTAGTCGAAAAGTGGTTTCGGGACCACAAAACCGAGTCATAAAAATAATTAATTGCTATATTCTATGCTTATTATGTGTGTACATGAGTATGTGGAAGTTTCATTCTCTAATTTTGCCAATTTCATGAGAAATTATTAAATAGGGATCAATATGAGACATGGTGAAATATGATAGGCTAATTTTAAATGGCTTGTTAATGCATGATGACACAAGGGTGGACTTGCATGTCAAATTCCCAATTCCTTTGTAGTGGCCGGCCAAGATGGATTGTTGATGGGCAATATATATGTTAATTAGATATTATAATAAGAAATTGGGTTATTGGAGATAAAATATTGTTAGTAAAAGAAGGTAAAATGAAAAAAAATGAAGGAATGCTCATCTTTCTTCTCCATTGCCGTGACTTGAGGGAGGAAGAAGAAAGGAATTCTTTGTTCATGATTCGCTTGGATGATGCTTAGGAAGAGGTAAGCACTTTGAAATTCTTGGAAATTTAGGTATAAATAAGGTGATTAGTTCAAGTTCTACTCATTCCATAGATTAAGTTTGGTTGTTTGGAGGTTTGATATTCGCCAAGTAGTTTGAAGCTCTTGGTACATATACTTTTTCTTGAAGGTTGAAATTGGTTTGTTCATAAGGGGGGGTACCGAATGTGGTCATTGAAGGGTCTTAATGAACAAAATGTGTGGCTTGGGTTTATGACATTCGGTTAAGGAATATTGTGTGCTAGCAAGGTTGGTTTAATATATATATGTAAATCACTTTGTATTTGATGATTAGAAAAAAATAGTGAAGGACAAATTAAAATGATGTTGGATAAATTTTTAGTATAGTTGTGCTTAAGCATTCGGTCATTGATGGGCATTGTTGTAACGTAATTGTAGTTGCAACTCTTAATTTTGAGATGGAATTTGTACATATAAGTTAAGTGAATGGTTAGGGCCGAATGAGGTGTATAAAATATTAAAGCATGCTAGAATTATACATTAGTAAGAATGTGTAATTGTACTAAATTCTCTATTTGAATTCGGTTAGGTATAGTCATGGTATGAGCTCATTAAGGGTGCTATCTTATAAGTGAATGTAGCTTTAGTTAACCTTATGTGCCATGCGTGTGCTAAAATAATTAATGAATTTGATGTTATTATAGGTGTATGGTTGGTCTTATTATTAAAAATAAGGGTTGAGTACCTTGAATTTCTCTTTGATATTCAAAATGATTAAATCAATTTAATTGTTAAATTAAGCTCAAGAGCAAAGGGGAACTAAATCGGATAAAGGAAAGGAGAAAGCAATCGAATAGCCGAGTTGGAACTGTTCTACCAAACACAAGGTAAGTCATTAAGCATATATTTGGTATTGATTTAAACGATCGTAATACCTATGCAATTGTGTTTAATGAGGTGAAATGTATACAAATGTATATGTATGTAGAGATGAAATTGTCGAATGTAAAAAAGAAGTGAAGCGTATAGAGTGGCTGGTTTTCGGCACTAAGTGTGCGGGCAATAAGTGTTCACAGTTGAGAGATTGGCACTGAGTGTGCGAGCTTGAAATGCATGGCACTAAGTGTGCGAGCTTGAAATGCATGGCACTAAGTGTGCGAGTTTAAAGTATATGGCACTAAGTGTGTGCTGGTGATTATTTAGCACTATGTGTGCGAACCCACTATGTATTTTCTATAGATTATTTACATTAAGGGTGCGACCTTACCGAGTCAATTTTGGACAGCGGAAAGGGTAAGTACCTTGAGTTCATGGCTAATAGGTGCTATGTTTATATTTGGAGTTGAGCGTGGTAAGTTTTGAACCTATGTGATGATTATAATTGAAGTCACGTACATAAGGTTCATCGTGGAATAGGTGAAAGTTTGTTTAGTTGTATGATTGTAACGAAAATAAAATGATGTATGGAAATGCCTCAATTACTCTATTGAATAGCGTATGAAATGTCAATGTAGGACTTGGAATGAGATTGAATCGTAAGGTCTAAGAAACTATGGCATAGTTCGGTATGGATGGAGTACTTAGCCTCATTTCGTTGTTTCCTCTTGTGAAAATTTTATTAATGGAGGGTAGTGTAATGCTTATGACTTACTGAGTTATATACTCATTCGGTGTTTGCTTGTCACCTATTTTAGGTTTCTTGGACTTGACTTTTTGCGTACTCGGGACCGTCATCGAAGTCATCACACCGGCTAGCAACTTTTGGTATCTTCTTTTTAGTTGGTCTAGGAGAACATTTCAGCATGTATAGGCTATTATGTTTTGTTGAAATTTGGTATGTAAACTTTAGCCATGCGAAAATGGCATAATGTTCGGTTAGATTTGGTTCTATGATGTTTGGACACAAGTCTTGGTAATTCGGTTTTGGTTGAGTATTGGTTGAGGCCTACTCGATTATTATGCCATATGTCATGGCTGATTATTTTCGGTGTTAAATTCATGATTTGGTAATAGTATAGTAGGGAGATGCTCGGTGATGATTAACCTTTGGCATGGCTAGTCATGGTCATAATTTGTAATATGTATGATGAATTATTAGTTAGATCAAGGAAAAATCATGAAATAGGCATAGTTTGCTTTAGTAACAGATGCTGACAGCAGCAGTGATGTGAGATTGAAAAATCACTAAAAATAGTAGAAATGGAATTAAATAATGAATAAATTATGTAATCGAAGCTTGATGAGTCTATTTCCATATGGAAGAAACGAAACTACCATATGAGCTGTAGGTTAGGAGATAATTAAATTCTTGTGAAACAGGGCCAGAGCGATTTCTGGATCCCCTATTTCGATTTAGAAAATTCACCGTAAATTTTATCGAGATAATTAGAGGTCGTGCCTTATATTTAAAGATTCGTTATCGAGTCTAGTTTCATTAGAGACAAACGACATAGGCATTGAAGCCCTTTATAGGGAGATATTTAAATTGTAAGGTACAGAGGTCAGTGTAGTCGAACCTTGAAATAGGGGAGACTTTAATGAATAAACTGTACTAATTGGCCCAACCAAAAATTCTACAAAAATTCTCCCATATAGATATATGAGTCTAGTTTCGGAGAAAATTTACGGAATTGGATTTCGAGTTCCAGAAATCAAGATATGATTTTTAAAGCGACTACGATACAGTTAGCCAGCTTGCCTGGAACAAAAAAAAATAAATAGGGGAAATAAATGAAGTAAGCTCGGTAACACCTCGTATTCGATTTCCGGTAATGGTCACGGGATTGGGGTGTTACAGTACAGGTAAGTACGCCAAGCTCATAGTTATTGAGAATACAGAATGATACAATTTTGGTATGATGAAAATGGAGAAATCAAGATCTTGAGTTCTATGAGACATTGTGAGATTGGATCGAGATAGGATATGATTATAGTGATTATGGAGAATGTGATGAATTAAGTGATGTTATGTTTGTTTTAAAATTACATATTTTCATTGCTTATTATTTACATACAAGCATACTAAGTTTTATGCTTACTCCCTCTCTTTTTCTTTTTCTTTTTCTTATAGTTTCGCCAAGCTAGTTCAGGGATCAAAGGGCGTCAGAGACTTGATCACACTATCAATAAGATCTTTTGGGTATAGTTAGTCTCTTTATTTTGAGTATGGCATGTATAGGAACTTGATTGTTTTGTTATATGTCATATTAGTTTAGCCAATGTGTTGGCTTATGAGGGTGTTACGATTCATTTTGTATAAGGCCATGAGATATGGCTTACAATGACTATTGGGTTGTAAATGTAACAGTCCGACTTTGGGGCTAGTCGAAACAGTGGTTTTGGAACCACTGACCCGAGGTCGAGGAATTATTATTTTATTTTATGTATTGTAGCATGATTAGATAAGTACATGAAAATTTTGGTGAGTTAATTTTAGCAATTACCTTCTTAATTGCGAAAAAGGACTAAATCGCATAAAGTAAAAAATTCTTAAATTGTTAGCTAAAGGTGTTAAATTTCTATGAAACTTAATTTGGGTGTTTTTAAAGGGCAATTAGACCCTTTCCTAAGAGCTTGGTCAACCATAGGGAACAATTTGGTAAAAAAGTCAAAAGTTTAGGTGGTTTGGTGGCTTAATTGAATAAAATAAGACAAGATGACTTCATCCTTTAAATCTCTTCTCATACCACCGAAATTGTCAGCCATTAGAGGGGTTTTTGAGCTTCAAAATTTTAGCAACTCTAAGCCTTTGCAAGTAAGTGATTCCTATGAGTTTTCTTAATGATTTTTACATTTTTGGACCCCTTGAAGCATGAGCTTTCAAATGAGGGAACTATTTTGCAAGATAGACAAGAGTCTAGGGTTTTACCATGAAAGCATGTGTGTTGATAACTAAAATTTTATGGAAGAATATGAGTCTTAGATGGGTAATAAACAACTTTTGTGAAGGGATTTCTCATGAAAACCCTATTAGGGCCTATTTTGTATAAGTTGTAAAATAGATGATAAATGTGTAAAATACTGGAAATTTTGGATTTCTATAAGAGTAAAAAGGGTTCGGCTAGGCTTATTATATAAAGAAGTTCGATAAAAATCAATTTTCGAGCATAGGGGTAAAATGGTCAATTTGTGAAAGTCTAAGGGCAAAATAGTCATTTTGCCCAATTATGAAATTTGAGTGTATAAATCGATGTGCTGATGAAATAAATGAATTTTATTAATTTGGATCAAGAGAAGCGTGTTCGGGTCTTGATCGGGGGAAGAATAAAATTTACGAGGATTAAGCTCGTCTTCATCATTTTGTATCGAGGTAAGCACATATGTAAATAATGTGTTAACAAAACTTATTTAAAATATACCTTGATGATATACATGTGCAATTAGCTTATTGTGGTTATGTATCTAAGGTTTAAATTGTTTCCATGAATGTGGAAATGACATGTTCTTCAAGTATAATACGTTGCGAGCAAATGCAATGCTATTTGGTTAAACATGAAATCCCGTTGAACCCTGGATATAGCATAGGATACGAAGAGACATGTCATGAAAATTATGTGGTTTGAACTCATGAGTTGAATCTAAGTTCATGAGATGAATTTTATAGGTAGCGTGTGTCCAGGTACTGGCTTTGTGCACAGGCCCGTGAGTGGCTCAATGAGCGAACGTTACATAATAGCCATGGGGTCCGGGTCATTACCTGATAAAAAGGCTCGTCAGTAGCTCAAATGTGAGCACATCATAGTATGAGGTAGCCCTAACTATCTATAAGGAATTTATATGAAAATTTCCTACGTATTCCTATGTATTCGGAGTGTTCAACGGGTAATGCAAATATTTAGTTAGTGAAAATTTGATGAGGTACGTAAACTAAACTCATGATAAAGCCTGAGTCTATGATGAGATGTCTTTAAGCATATATGAATGAAAGGAAGAAAAAGATCGAGAAGTCTAAGTGATTCAAATCTTTTATGCATGTCAATTTATCGTTTGATAAATATTTTTCTTTTAATTACACTTTATTTGCATATATGTACTTACTAAGCTTACATGTTTACCTTTCTTTCTTTTCTTTCCTTATAGTGCCGCCAAGCTAGTATTGGGGATCCAGTAACGTCAAAAGCTTCGATCACACTATCACTCAAGACCTTGGTATAGTTAGTTTAATTGTTTTGTTTACTAGCATGTATAGGGACTTGAGTCTTTTGTTTAGCGTTTTGTTAAGTAGCCAAAACATGTTGGGTCATATGTGATTATGATACTCATTTTGTATAGGGCATGAATGTTGGCTAATGCTAATTATTATTCAATGTGATGATGCAAATTCCTAATGGTTATGGTTGTTTTGGTTATGCATATTATGTTGGTAATGAACTTGTTTAATTTTATATAAATAGGTGTTTGTAAGGGTGGCAAAGAGTCTTGGTAAATAGCCTCATTTTGTCCACACGGGTAGACACACGGGCATGTATCTAGGTCGTGTGTGACACACGGTTAGACCTATGGGCATGTTGTTCAGTAATGTGTCCCTTGCACGTAAAAATTTCAAGTCAGTATGGATGGTAATAAACACACGGGCAAAGACATGACCGTGTGTCTTAGCCGTGTGAAGGACACGGCCCAGTATACGGGCGTGTGCCTTAGCCTTGTGACATTATGAGCATGCTGACGTCAGAAACAGAATGTCCATGTTTTTGCACACGGGCTAGGACACGGATGTGTCATGGCCGTGTGAGGGACATGGGCCAATGACACGGGCGTGTGTCTGGCCATGTGAAAACCCCTATAGGTGTGAATTAGAAATTAATTCTACACGGGTACGGGACACGGGCGTGTCCCAGGGTGCTTAGGCCGTGTGAGCCACACGGGCCATCAGCACGACCATGTCGAGTTGGTCACACGGGCGTATAGCCCTTCCACACGGGCGTGTGTCCTGTTTTAAGGAAAAAAAATTTATAGTTGGTTTAAGGACCTGACATAGCCCCGAATAGTTTTCAACGGTTGATTGAGGCTCGTAGACCCATATTAAGAAGTTTAAGGTAGATATTGAAAAATTTTTAAGTTTGAATCGAGTCTTGGTTACTTCAGATTGGTTGTATGCATGAGATCAAGTTAGGTAATGCCTTGTACTCCTCCCCAGTGTGGGTTATGGGTATAGGGTGTTACAGTAAACCTATTCACTTATGCATGTATGAGCCAATCCTATTATGGTATGGATCTTGGTGGATGATGGCTGAATGATGATGATCACTAAGTGTGTGTATGAGTTGATATGAAAATGCATGCATGCAAATTTAATAATTATTGCTCATGGATACATGTGTGTTTGGTACAATAGAGTTGTTATGATATGAAGCCTGAATCTAGTCAAAAGTGTTGAGAAATTGAATACACAAACTAGATTCGTGAGAGAGTTTAAGTACTTTTGGAACCATGAATGTGTGGTGTAAATAAGGGTGGCAAATGGCTTGGAATATACCCTTAAATTTGCCCACACGGGTAGACACACGGGCGTGTGTCTAGACCGTGTATGACATATGGCTCGCCCTATGGGCATGTGCTCTGTCCCTAATTAATACAAACAAAATGCCTAGTAGTAAACACACGGGTTGAGATATGACCGTGTGTCTCGGCCGTGTGAAGTCTACACCTATTTATAGAAAAATTATAAAATTTAATTGTCCACACGGCCTAAGCACACGGGCGTGTGCCTTGGCCGTGTGACCACATTTTGTTCATGACGTCATAAACAAAGAGTTACACGGGCTAGGGATACGGGCGTGTCCCAAGCCACCTGGGTGTGTGAGATCACACGACCCACCCGTAAGGGCGTGTGACTCTATTTAGTGAAAAAATTCTAAGTTATCAGTTTGGTCCTGAACAACTCCCAATGTATATGTTGGGTCTTGTGGGCCCATATAAGGGACGATGCGCATGTGGGTGAAAAGTTTTAAATTTGGACGAAAATTTATGTCTTGGTTTTGTAAGATTTTGTAAGCTTATGTCTGGTAACGCCTCATACCCTATTCTGTCACCGGTTACAGGTAGAAGGTGTTACATTTAGTGGTATCAGAGCTACGATTTAGTCAATTCTTTAACTAACGTAGCGTGTGTACGAGTTTAGCTATACATGGCATACATATATTGTGATAGTGTGACGACTCTTGACAATTTTTAATTGTGTTCTCATATAGTAAATGGATCCCGATTGGGCTGTGGCAGATTATGTAGAAAGTAACGCACCGGCTCTCGCTGAAGGGACAGTACAAACTGATACCCAACCTCCCACGGTTAGTCAGGGAGGAAGACGAGGGGTTCAGGAAGCCTTTCTCCACATGATGGATACTTGGTACACAGATTTCGTTCGAGCGAACCCGAATGCTCAACCCCCTCCCCCCGCCTATTCCTCAGCCTATTCTAATGGCACCCCAAGGTATGGATTTTATAAGACTGAATAGACCCCCGGTGGATAAAATTCGGAAGCAAGGAGCTGAAGAGTGTCGAGCTAGTATTAGTGATATTCGGGAATGGGCTGAGTTTTGGCTTGAAAATACCATCCAGGTTTTTGAAGAATTGTCATGCACACAGAAAGAGTGCATGAAATGTGTGGTATCAATGTTTAGAGATTCGACTTACCATTGGTGGAAGACACTTGTCTCGGTAGTACTGATGGAGAGGGTGACATGGGAATTTTTCCATGGAAAAAATATATCAGTCAGAGATTCATGGATCAGAAGAGAAAGTAGTTCCTTGAGTTGAAGCAAGGTAGAATGGCAGTAACTGAATATGAGCGTGAGTTTGTGAGTCTTAGCAAATACGCTCGAGAATGTGTGTCGATCGAAGCCATTATGTGCAAGAGGTTTGAGGATAGATTAAATGAAGACATTTGGATGTTCGTTGGTATGCTTGAGTTGAAAGAGTTCATGGTATTCATCAAAAGAGCTTGTAAGGCCGAGAAATTGGCCAAAGAGAAGAGAAAGGCTGAGTCTAAGGCTAGGGACTAAAGGAAAAGGCCTATGAGCAAGTCATTTCAGTCCACATCGAGGAAGTCGAGGGATTTCAATTCTCGCTCTCATGCTTCTGTTGGGTTCTCGAACATAAATAAAGATCAACATTACTCGGGTACTAAGGCCCAGACCACCTCAATTGCTAGTGTGGGTAATGTTTGGCCAAGTAGGCCGGAATGTCCACAGTGTGGTAGCCGTCACCCTGGTAAGTGTCGTGGGAGTGACAAGACTTGTTTCAAGTGTGGTTCTCTAGACCATTTTATGAGAGAGTGCCCCGAGATAACAGAGAAAGAGAGATATCAAAGTGCAAGATCGGGTAACACTGTTGGCCGTGGTAGACTATAGAAAAATCTAGGTAATGGAGCAAGCAGTAAGAGTAAAGAGTCTACTATGAGACCCGAAGGCAGAGCTCTTGCAAGGATGTATGCCATTCGTGCTCGTGAAGAGGCTTCATCCCTGGATGTGATTACGAGTAAATTTTCTATCTATGATGCTACTGTTATTGCTTTGATTGATCCGGGATCTACCCATTCCTATATTTGTATGAAATTGGTGTCTAGTATAAGCAAGCTTGTCGAGCCTACTGAATTTATGATAAAAGTGTCAAACTCGTTAGGCAAATGTGTGCTAGTTGACAAAGTATGTAGGAATTACCTTTTGATTATTAGAGGACACTATTTTTCGGCTAACCTCATATTTTTCCATTTGATGAATTTGATGTAATTTTTGGTATGGATTGGTTAACTGCTCATGATGTAGTAGTAAATTGTGGGAGGAAATTTATCGAACTGAAATGTAAAAGTGGTGATATTCTCCACGTTGAATCAGATGAGTCGGATAGCTTGCTTGCAGTGATTTTTTCTATAGTCGCTCAGAAGTGTGTAAGGAAGGGTTACGAGGCTTACTTTGCCTTTGTGTTGAATACAAAAGAATTGGAGTTAGGAATTGAGTCAGTACCAGTAGTACGTGAGTATTCGGACGTATTCCTAGAAGAGTTGCCTAGATTGCCCTCAATTAGAGAAGTGGAATTCAGCATTGATCTAGTTCCGGGTACTACACCCATTTCTATTGCTCCGTATAGGATGGCTCCAATTGAGTTGAAGGAGTTGAAAGCCCAATTACAAGAACTGACAGATAAAGGTTTCGTGAGACCTAGTTACTCATCGTGGGGTGCACCAGTTTATTTATGAAGAAGAAAGATGGTTCAATGAGGTTATGTATTGATTACCGACAACTCAACAAGGTGACGGTAAAGAATAAGTACCCCTTGCCAAGGATAGATGATTATTTGATCAAATGAAGGGTGCCACAGTGTTTTCCAAGATAGATTTGAGGTCTAGTTACTATCAGTTGAGAGTTAAGGACTCGAACGTGTCAAAAACCACATTCTGGATGAGGTATGGTCATTATGAATTTTTGGTAATGCCTTTTGGTCTAACGAATGCTCTTGCAGTTTTCATGGATTTAATGAATCAAATTTTCTGACCTTATTTGGATAAATTTGTTGTGGTATTTATTAATGATATCCTAATTTATTCTCGTGAAAAATCTGAACATGCCGATCATTTGAGGATTGTCTTGCAAACTTTGAGAGATAAGCGGTTGTATACAAATTTAAGTAAAAGTGAGTTTTGGCTTAGAGAAGTCGGATTTTTAGGGCATGTTGTGTCGGGTGATGGGATCCGAGTTGATCCGAGTAAGATTTTAGCCATTGTTGATTGGAAACTGTCACAGAACGTATCCGAAGTTAGAAGCTTTTTGGGCCTGGCTGACAATTACAAGAGGTTCGTTAAAGGATTTCCTATGATTGCCTTTCCGATGACAAAATTGTTGCAAAAAGATATCAAGTTCGAATGGTCAGAAAAGTGCCAGCAAAGTTTTGAGAAATTACAGGCATTGTTGACTGAGGCTCCAGTATTAGTGCAACCTGAGCCGGGAAAAGAATTTGTGGTTTATAGTGATGCATCTTTAAAAGGATTGGGTTGTGTGCTTATGCAAGAAGGCAAAATGATAGCCTATGCTTCGAGGCAATTGAAACCGCACAAGAAAAATTAACCGACACATGATTTAGAGTTAGCTACTATTGTGTTTGCATTAAAAATTTGGAGACATCACTTGTATAGTGAGAGGTGGTGGGTATTCACCGATCACAAAAGTCTAAAGTACTTGATGACTCAAAAATATCTAAATTTACGGCAACGAAGGTTGCTAGAGTTGATAAAGGATTATGAGTTGGTGATTGACTATCACCCGAGTAAGGCGAACATGGTCACCGATGCCTTGAGTAGGAAATCCTTATTTGCCTTGAGAGCTATGAACACTCAGATAACGGTGTCCGATTATGGTTCGATACTAGCAGAGTTAAGAGCTAGACCAATGTTTTTCTGAGAAATCTGTGAAGCTCAGAAATGTGACAATGATTTGCAAACCAAGAGAGATTAATGTGAGTCGGGTGTTGAATCAGCTTTTTGGATTGGTACCGATGATTGCTTGATGTTTTAGGATAGGGTCTTTGTACCTAGGGATGGTGAGGTTATAGGGAAAATTCTTCACGAAACACATAGTAGTTGTATGTCAATCCATCTGGGTAGCACCAAGATGTATAATGACTTGAAGAGATTGTATTGGTGCCCGGGCATGTAAAGAGACATCTCAGAGTTTGTTTTGAAATGCATAATATGTCAGCAAGTGAAAGTTGAACACTAAGTACCTTTGGGTTTATTACAACTTGTGATGGTTCCTGAGTGGAAATGGGACCGGATTACTATGGATTTTGTGACGGGACTGCCGTTGTCACCTAAAAAGAAAGATGTAGTTTGGGTCGTAGTCGATCGACTGACGAAATTGGCTCACTTTATTTCAGTATGTACTGACTACTCACTCGATAAGCTAGCTGACTTGTATGTTTCTGAAATTGTGAGACTACATGGAGTACCTTTGTTGATTATTTCTGATAGGGATCTGAGATTCACTTCGCGATTTTGGAAAAAGCTATAGGAAGCTTTAGGTACAAAGCTGAATTTTAGTACCGCTTTCCATCCGTAAACCGATGGACAGACAGAGAGAGTAATACAGATACTGGAAGACATGCTCAGGTGTTGTGTTCTCAAATTTTAGGGTAGTTGGGAAAAGTATTTGCCATTGGTAGAATTTGCCTATAATAATAGTTTTCAGTCGAGCTTGAAAATGACGCCTTATGAGGCTTTGTATGGGCACAAAATCCGAACACCATTATATTGGACTGAACTCAGAGAGAAGCACATTCATGAGGTCGACTTAGTACAAGAAATCGAAGAGAAAGTAAATGTGATTCGAGATTGTTTGAAAGTGGCTTCGGATAGACAGAAATCCTACGCAGATTTGAAACGGAAAGAGATTGAGTTTCAGGTCAGTGATAAGGTATTTCTAAAAGTGTCCTCGTGGAAGAAAGTTCTCAGATTTGGTAAGTAAGGGAAATTGAGTCCGCGTTTTATTGGACCATATGAGGTGACTGAAAGATAGGATCAGTGGCTTATCGGTTAGCCTTACCAGCTGAATTATAAAGGATTCACGATGTGTTCTTGTGTCTATGCTGTGCCGTTACTGTTCTGACCCTTTACACGTGATTTCATCTACAGAGGTGGAGATACGATCGGATATGACTTATGGTGAGGAATCGGTTAAAATCTTAGCTCGGGAGGTCAAACAATTAAGAAACAAGAGTATTGCCCTTGTAAAAGTGGTATGGCAATGACATGGGGTTGACGAGGCCACATGGGAGCCCGAAGAAACAATGAGAAGTCAATACCCAAACCTTAATTTTCGAGGGCGAAAATCCCTAAGGGGGGAGAGTTGTAACATTCTGAATTAGGGTCTAGTCAGAATAGTGGTTTTGAGACCATGAATCCAAAATAAAAATAATTATTTTATGATTTGTATGAGGTCTATGATATGATTACATGCTTGTGTGAAAATTTCATGAAGAAATTTTATGTGTAAAGTGTCTAATTTAACTTTAGGGACTAAATTGCAAAAGTTTCAAAATTAAAGATTGTAGAAGCTTTAAGTATGAATGGATTTAGATTGGTAATTAGAGGTCCCTAAATAGCAATTTGCCCACTTTCTATTTTTATGGACAAAAATGGGCATGCATGGGTAAAATTTTAAAGGAAAACCTTAAAGGCATTTATGTCTTTTGGTAACTAAAAGAATAAAAAAGGAAAATAAAGCCAAAATCTCTTCATCTTTCTCATGCTTGTGCTAAATTTGAAGAGTCACCATAGCTAGGGTTTCTTCAACCTTTCAAGCTTGATAGTAAGTACTTCCTAACCCCGCTTTTAATGTTCTTTATGTTTTTGAAATCTTTGAAACATGAACTAGCTATTTCTACCATCGTTTTAAGCTAGGGTTCATGTTAAAAAATTTACCAATGTGTGACATACATTTATTTTGATGATTTATGAAGGAATATGAAAGTTTAGTGTTAGACAAACATCTTTTCTTAGGTGATTTTTCATGAAAACACCAATAACGACTTATTTGTAAAACATGCAAAAATAAGTGTCAAAAATGTGATTTGATGAAAAATGTGGGCTATTATAAGAAGGAATATGAATCTGCTAGGCTTGGTAACAAAGAAATTGGACACATTTCATTTTACGAGCTTAGGGACAAAAGTGTAAATATGTCAAAGTTTAGGGGAAAAGTGTAATTTTTCCATAGTATGATTTTTGGACTAAATTGAATAATGTGGATATTAAATAAGTGAAATTTGCTATTATAGATCAAGAAAAATAGAGTCTGAGCCTAGATTGGGGAAAGAGCAAGATCTTGGACTAAATCGAAGTAATTGTCCATATTTTGTACTGAGGTAAGTTTGTGTGTAATTAATATAACATTTTATTATGTGCTTAATATTTGATGTTATACGAATGGTTTAATTGTCTTGGTGAATATCATTAATGTTGTTTGTCAAAGAATTGTGGTGACATAAGCCGATTGAACCTTGGGAATATTTAGGGTATCATCGTTTTGACATTTGAGTGGATGAGCTCCCGTATAAGACCATATCTGGGATATGGCATCGGCAGTGACATGTGATCGCATGTAAGACCATGTTTGGGACATGACTTTTGCATCGTTATGTGATCCCATGTAAGACGATGTCTGGGATATGGCTTTGGCATCGTTATGTGATCCCATGTAAGACCATGTCTGGGACATGGCATTGGCATGATAATGAGACATCGTGTAAGACCATAGCTGGGCTATCGGATTCGATATGTGTGATCCCATGTAAGACCATGTCTGGGACATGGCATTGGCATCATTATGTGGTCATATGTAAGACCATATCTGGGATATGACATTGGCACCCTACCTTGTGTATATGATATCTTGAGTAACCTTTAGTATTCCAAGCGGTTCAATGGGTAGACCCATGATGTGACAAAGAATGACGAAGTATAGCTATCTTGAGTGGGTACAAGTAAGACGCCAAGCTCGTAGTTATTGAGAATACGGAATGATACAATTTTGGTATGATGAAAATAGAGAAATCATGATCTTGAGTTCTATGAGACATTGTGAGATTTGATCGAGATAGGATATGATTGTAGTGATTATGGAGAATGTGATGATTTAAGTGATGTTATGTGTGTGTTGAAATTACATATTTTCATTGCTTATTATTTACATACAAGCTTACTAAGCTTTATGCTTACTCCCTCTCTTTTTCTTTTTCTTATAGTTTTGCCAAGCTAGTTCGGGGATCAAAGGGCGTCAGAGACTCTATCACACTATCAATCGGATCTTTTAGGTATTGTTAGTCCCTTTATTTTGAGTATGCGATGAATAGGAACTTGGTTGTTTTGTTATATATCATATTAGTTTAGCCAATGTGTTGGCTTATGAGGGTGTTATGATTCATTTTGTATAAGGCCATGAGATATGGCTTACAATGACTATTGGATTGTAAACCTATACACTTATGCATGTATGAGCCAATTCCATTATGGTATGGATCTTGGTGGATGATGGCTGAATGGTGATGATCACTAAGTGTGTGAATGAGTTGATATGAAAATGCATGCATGCAAATTTAATAATTATTGCTCATGGATACATGTGTGTTTGGTACAATAGAGTTGTTATGATATGAAGCCGTAATCTAGTCTAAAGTGTTGAGAAATTGAATACACAAACTAGATTCATGAGAGAGTTTAAGTACCTTTGGAACCATGAATGTGTGGTGTAAATAAGGGTGGAAAATGGCTTGGAATATATCCTTAAATTTGTCCACACAGGTAGACACACAGGCGTGTGTCTAAACCGTCTGTGACACACGGCTTGCCCCATGGGCATGTGCTCTGGTTGTGTGTCCCTGCACCCTAATTAATACAAACAAAATGCCCAGTAGTAAACACACAGGCTGAGACACGGCCGTGTGTCTCGACCGTGTGAGAGACACGACCATAGGACATGGGCATGTGTTTTGGTCGTGTGAAGTCTGCACCTACTGATGGAAAAATTATGAAATTTAATTGTCCACATGGCCTAAGCACACGGGCGTGTGCCTTGGCCGTGTGCCTTGGCCGTAGATCACATTTTGTTCATGACGTCATACACAGAGAGTTAAACGGGCTAGGGACATGGGCGTGTCCCAAGCCACACAGGTGTGTGGGATCACACGGCCGACCCTCACGGGTGTGTGACTCTGTTTAGTGAAAATTTTTTGAAGTTCTCAGTTTGGTCCCAAATAGCTTCCAATGTATGTGATGGGCCTCGTGGGCCCATATAAGGGACGATGCGCATGTGGGTGAAATTTTTTTAATTTGGACGGAAATTTATGTCCTGGTTTTGTAAGATTTTGTGAGCTTATGTCTGGTAACGCCTCATACCCTGTTCCGGCGTCGGTTACAGGTAAGGGGTGTTACACCCAATATGCATATGAACCCTTAGAAGTGATAACCTACCATTTAGTTAACCCTATAAAAGTGTGATAACCCTTGTATGAATGACTCATTTTGTTGCGAAGCCTGTTTTGTATGCAAACCCATATCTGTATGTTTACCTGTGAACTTAGGAAGTATGCGAACCTCTAATATTTTGTGAACCCATTCTTTTTGTGTGAACTCATGCTTTATATTGGTACCTTGTTATGTGAACCTATGCCATAAGATGTATGCGAACCTATGCTGCTGTGAAAACCTTAATAATAATTTCTATGTACTTGTATTTATGTTTGAGTATGTGTACCCTAAAATTCCCTGCTTATTTCTTTCATGCGAACCCGTAAGTTTCATTGTTTAGGTGACATGCGAATCCTTCCTCTGTTTATTTTTTTAAGCTCCCATGTTTTACATTCTATGTATGATTTAATTCCGCTGTTATGTTATAACTTAGCAAATTATATGTTGTTTTTACGTGATGTGCTTAAGGTTAGGTTGAGAGTTAATGGAGAGTCGCTCCGGTGGCTAATATAGCTCATCAGGTTAGGTTTGGGGTGTTATAATAGTTGTTTTCCTTTTAGACTTGTGAGGATATAATTTTGGTGATTGAGAAGAAAATTTGATGATTTTGTAAAAGTTTTAGGGATTATTCAGTGAAATCGCAATACCCAAGGGGATATCGCTATCTCTAGAACAATTTCAATAGGGTCTGATATTGCGATACCCCTAGAATTTCAAAAGTTTAAATTTTGGTTTTATCCAGTGGTATCGTGATACCCAACCCTAGGTATCGCAATACCTTAGATAGAATGTAATGTGAAGGGTCCAAAAATAGAGGATATCACGATATCCAACCCTAGGTATCACAATATCCATATTGGGTCAGACCTAGTTTTAGGTATCATGATCCGCGTGTTTTGGAGGCTTTTTAAGCCTCCAAATACCCTAAAACATCCCATTCTCCTCATTTCCCCCCAAAGCTTCAACCTTGAATCCCAAAAAACTCTCCCCCCTCTTTATTTTCTCTCAATCTCCCTTGTTAGTTTTTTCCATTTTCTTGCAATTTCTATATTCTTGTTCCGTTGTTTTGGTTATTTCTAATCCTCTTGCAGGTGCTTCTTTTTCCATTGCTTGGGCAACACAACGCTTCTAAAAGCAATCCACTCAGCTACGGTAATCAAAGCAGTTTAAATTTTCTTTTTTTTATTTTCTCATAATTATTCTTATTGGTTTCTTCATTTTAAATTTCAACTTTTAGTTTATTGATTGATTGATTGTGGCTAGTTGGTTTGTTGTTTTTTTTGTTTTAAATTGAAAAAAATTACAAAAATACCCCTGAGACAACGAAAATGGTCTTGATCTCAAACGACCTTGGTTTCGTCATCGAATTCGATGACGTTAAATTTTCTAAAAAAGGGGCCGTAGATTTCTATCAAACTAGGGATGGATGTTCATCCCTGAACACATGTTCGATCTGGCTCCCTCTTTTAATGATGAAATTTGGGATAATGTTCGCTTTCATTGGTGGGATGATTTTTGCATGTTTCCAAAGCAGCCTGCCGTCGTACCCTTAGTATTGGTGTAACAGCCCATTTTTAAGTGAAACCGGAACTACGGTTTTGGGACCACAAATTCGATCCAAAAATAAAATTTATTTTTATTTTATTACTTGGTCCGTAATATGTTAAAAATGTCATGTGAAAATTTTGATTAAAAATTTTTACCGATTATGTGTTTAGTTACGGGATGGACTAAATCGCATAAAATGTAAAAGTTGAATTCTAGTAGCTAGAAGGATTAAATAGCTATGGAATTCAAAACTTGAGGTCCTTATATGGTAATTAGACCATTAAAGCAAAGTATGTAGATATTTTGGTGACTCATCTATGAAAATTTAGAAAAAGGGCAAGGACTAAATTGGAATTTGGAATAATTTAATTAATTAAAAAGATGATAAAAGATATCATCCTACTTTTCTCATCTTCTTCCCCAAAAAATACATCAAAACCCTAGGAGAGAGAATAAACTTTTATGGCTTAATTGGGTAAGTTTCCTTGTCCCGTTTTTAGTAATTTTGATATTTTTGAAACCAGGATAGCTTAATCTATCTATTTGGAGGATCAATTTGAAAAGTTATCAAGGTATGGAAATTAGGTCATGGATGGATATCCTGAAAATTAAAATTTATGGTAGAAAATGAAAGGTTGTTGATAGATAAACAACTTTTACATAGTGATTTTTGATGAAAACATGATTTAGGGACTAAAATGTAAAGTTGTGAAAATTGATAAAAAATTCAGAAATTAATAGAAAATAAGTGCTGTAAATTTTATGTTGAAATTTTGGTTAGGCTTGGAATAGGGAGTAAATTTCATAAATTTCATTTTCTGAGCTTAGGGATGAAATTGGAATTTATGAAAAAGTTAGGGGTGAAATGGTAATTTTATCTAGGATTTAAATTGAGTCCTAATGAATATGAAATGTGTGAAATTGATGATTAAAGTTATTTATATAGATCTGGAAACACAAATTCGAGGTTAGATAGAGCAAAAGAAAATGTTTCAAATTAGTAGATTTTATATGCGAACCAGTGTTGAGGTAAGTTCGTATAACTTAATCGAGCATGTAAATATGTTAACTTGAACGTTTTGATTGTATGCATATGATTTTTATTTATGTGAATATTATAAATGTAACACCCCTCACCCGTATTCAACGCCGAAATAGGGTTACAGAGCATTACCAGACTTATAAAACAATTAAACATTCACTTTGCATACATTTTCACATTTCAATTAGTCATCATTCAATCTCAATAAAAATGTCCCTAATATGAGCCTACGAGGCCCTAAACATGCATTGGGAGTGGTTCGAGACTAAACTGATAACTTTGGAAAGTTTTTGAACCCTTAGAAAATTTTCCCAAGAACAGGGGACACATGCCCATGTGGCCAGGCTGTGTCTCTCACACGACCAAAGACACGCCCGTGTCGTAAGCCGGATGGACATTCGAAATAGGAGCACATGGCCGTATCCCAGCCAGTGTTCAACATCATGTAACTCTTTGAATTGAGTCACACGGCCAACACACACTCCCGTGTGGCTAACCCGTGTGCCCTAAAAATGGCCATACACGCCCGGATGCCTGATCGTGTGCTAGGCCTTGCCAAACCTATATGATATACTGACTTATGCCACACAGCCAAGTCACATGCCCGTGTGTGGTGCCGTGTGGAGCATACTAACTTGATTTCAATTTCAACACCAAGAGGCACATGGCCGTGTAACATAACCGTGTGTCACGAACAGCTGAGACACATGCCTATGTCTCTACCCGTGTTGACAAAAATAGGCTATTTACCTAGCCATTTGGCCACCCAAACTGATGCTCACCTACACCAAACTCAAATACACCAATACATAGCATCAATAGGCATTTAAACCAATCAATTCAAATGTAAATCATGCACATTCTATACTTCCATTTTACATATATATAAATCACCAAAATATGTTATACTATTTGTACCAAACTTTACTTCCTCATTTCATCAATATGACCATCATCAACTAAGCATCATTTGATCTATTTTCTCAAGCATGTTAATCTATCAAAACTTGGCTATTAGATATCTATTATGTTAACTATCCACAAGCATCACATGTCCAACTTTCAAAACTTCACACAAGCCACATACACCTATATATATATATATATATATACATGATTTAAACATACCAAAATTGTAACACCCCTTACCCGAGACCATCGCCTGAGTCGAGCACGAGGCGTTACCTGCCTTAACTTACTAATTCGGGGCATAAAATTTTCTTTTAAAATTAATTTATTTACATTAATTTAATATGTCCCTAAAAAGGGCCCTCAAGACCCTAAAACATGCAATTGAAATGGTTCGGGACCAAACCGGGAACATTAAAAATTTTCCGAATACTTAGACAAATCAAAACAATTTATTTCATTATTCCTTATAAAACTACTCACCTGCGTCATAGTCACTAAATAAATCGTAACTCGAGTCACAAAACTCAAAATTTAAATTCGTGAATTTTCCCTGAAACTAGACTCATATATCTTCTTACTAATTTTTTTCCAGAATTTTTTCTCTAGTCAATTAGTGCAGTTTATTAGTTAAAATTTCCCCTGTTGTACTATTCGACTACTTTGACCTCTCCTCACTACGAATCAATTTTCTCTTTGTACAGAATTCAAATAACCATGCTATTTGTTTTTTTTGAAAGTAGATGCACTAAGGAATCTAGAAATATAAACTATAACTCATAATTCTTTTTTTACAATTTTTAGTGAATTTATAAATTCAGAACAGGGGATTTAGAAATCGCTCTGACCCTGTCTCACTAAAATTCAAATATCTCTTAATATACACTTCTTTTGCTTACTCTGTATATTTCATATGAAAATAGACTCAATAAGATTTAATTCTATATCTAATTGATCACCTAATTCTATTTCTACTATTCTTGGTGATTTCAAGTTCACGTCTCTGTTGCTGTTCAATACTATTTTAATGCTAATTTCACTTTTTCATGATTTCTTTGTATTAACTACCATTTAGGCATACATAACACCGAAACATGTTCTTCATTAGCCATTTCAATAGCTAATCATTATCAAATATTTACATACCATTCTTTAGCCATATCATAAGGACATATACACAAAATGGCTAAGTCCCTATATATGCCATAAACTAGAATGTTTATAAACGAAGATACCCATTTGGTAACTTGATAGTCGATAGTGTGAAGTGATCTCCGACGACCTTCAACCCGAGCTTGCTTTTAAGAACTCTGAAACATGGGAAGGTGAAAGAAGTAAGCTTATAAAGCTTAGTAAGTTCACATGTAAAATAATAAGCATTAGCAATCAATTTAGCTTACTACTATGCTATCATAATTTGCTTAAATAATGTCTAGTTCTTACTTTCCCATCTTACTCATCGGTAACCTTACCAAAGGCTCAGAATACAAAATGAACCTTACTTAATAGCTTGCTTACATACCTGCAATATCTCACTTAACACATGAGTACTCTTTCATAATATAGGCATATTGCCAATCATGTCATAAAGTGTCACAAGCATAACTAAAAACTCATCACTTACTTGATAATCTCAATTACTTACAATCTCAAAATTAAATAAGCCTTAAATGCATACCTGTACTCTTTCTTCATGTTCTCACCTTGTTGTTTCTTTGACTTACTCTTTGGATTACTCGGGAACCTTTTCCTTTTTGAACTTACCATTGCCATGTCTTGACATGGTCTTACGTGGTATCCTTGCCTTATGAACTCACCAATTTCATGCCTTGGCATGGTCTTACATGGAACCTTTGCCTTATAGTAACTCATCAATGCCATGTCTTGACATGGTCTTACATGATTTCCTTGCCTTATAGGACTTATTAATGCCATGCTTTGGCATGGTCTTACATGATATCCTTATCTTACCAAATGCCATGTTCCTGTAACACCCCAAACCTGGCCCAGATGTTACGACCGAATCCGGCGTGTCACATTGAAGTGTTTTTGAAAACCATGTTTTCATTGAAAACCCTTCTTGATGTTTAGAAACTTTTACAGTTTAAACTTATATAAAACCTTAGCCTTATTTTTTTCCAAAACGTGATTCATTGTAATAATCAAAACATTGTTAACAACCTTGTAAAATCTTATGGGAAACTTTGAAAACTTATAAACCTTTGTAGTGGCAGAAACATGTTATTTTAAAAACAGTTAAGTATCGAGAAATCAAACCTTCTTTGTTATGGCTTAAAGTGAATGGATACTACCCACCAGGTAGGATTCAAAAAAAGAGGAGGTGAGTCAATTAGACTGCTTAAGTACCTAGCTCTTCCAAGATCCAATCCTAGACATGCACACATCCATTGCCACACTTAAAGCTTATTACTTGTCCACGAACAACAAATTAAGTTTAAGTCTATTTAAAATATTTATTTCCTTTAAAAACATTTACGTTGCGGAAGCTTTGCTCGGTTATCGTGATATTTTAAAAATAAGTAACTTTTATAAAACGTGCCCTAGAGCTAACCAATTTAATAACCCAAAATATTAAAAATAATAAAAAGAGCGGCCTTATTACAACTTAAACCAGAATAAAAATAATCAAAATAATAAATACGAAACTTATTTTAAAGAAAACAGAAACTTAATCTTCGTGGCCATTCTGAATCCCGCCTAGCTTCAAGTCCACCAACTAGGGCTCACCTGCAAGGATGGAAGAGAAAGGGGGGTGAGTTTGGAAAACTCAGTGTGTAAAGTATCCCAACCAGAGCCTAAATCAGTTCAAGCTTTACTGGGCCTAAGCCCTATTCAGAATTTAGTGTTAACTGGGCCTTAGCCCATATCAATATTAATCTGGGCCATAGCCCCTTACAGTAACAGAGTATACTGGGCCTAGCCCATATCAGTATCAATTTGGGCCGTAGCCCTATTACAAGTCGAGATATATTGGGCCTTGCCCATATTAACTGATTGGGCCCGCTTCAATACAAATGGCCCATAATGTAACGATCTCATATGATTAATGCATGATAACCCCATCCAACCCTGCACTTGCCTCCGTCCATCCCTATACTTCCTGTGGGGAATAAATCACCCACGCCATCCCTACACTTACAGTGTTAGCACCGATTGCGGCACTAACTATAATCCGCAGCAAAGTTGCTTATATCAGAATATGTGGCACAGCCACCAGAACGGGTTCTTCCTCCATAACAAAACCCAACCCCATGCAACAGATATACATGTCACGGAATATAACAAACAGAATCAGAATATCATGCATTTCAGTCAAAATTAACCCTAGGGGTATAATGGTCATTTTGCACCTAGGGGTAAAATGGTAATTTTCATACTTAGGGGTAGTTTAATAAATTTTACTATTCTAGAGTTTAAATACATATTCTAACCATTAACACATTAACAGAAGCACTTACCGAGCGTTTTTACCGAATTGGGCCCGTTGGCCCACTAACCCATTTTCGGCCCATTAAGCCCAAATATACCGAAGTGCACGAAATTGCGCACTCTACAATCATACTGCTTGAGATTACCAAAATTAACAACCAAACCACCTCACGAGCGCTTGCACGCTCGCAAGTTCACAAATGCCGGCTTTTCAGCTTTTCGACTTTTTGGCTTTTCAGCTTTTACCGATCTAGTCTATGAGTGGGTGTCATTTACACACCTGTTTTATGATGATTCGTTGACGAGATCCATGCACGAACTGCCTACAATTGTATTACTACCACGTTAATCTAACTATCGAAAACGAACTACATATTAACTCCTTACCATATTCGGCTAATAACACCTTAGGCACTAGCGATCCTACCTTTGCCGAAGTTAGCGACTAGGTTTAGATCCAGTTGTTCCACTTGTCCAAGCCCTTGATCAACAGCCTCTAGATCACACTATTATCAAAATAAAGTAATTATCACAACCCTTAGGGCTATAAACCCAAATCGACAGCCTCCCTAACCTTTAGGGGTTTCGACTTTTTCTAAAGTACGAAATAAAGACTAGGTTGGAAAGACTTACCACTGATTCCTTCAATCAACGATTCCCCTTAATTCCTACTCGATTCTGATGCAATTCTAAGCCCTCAAATGATAACAAAAGTCGAGCCTTCAGTGATCTTAAAATTTGGCTATGTCCCTATGGCTATGCGTTTTCCTCTTTTTGTAATAGTGAAGAAAAGATGAGGATTTTGTAATGGCTTTGTTGACAGAAACTTGGGGTTTAGAGGACTAAAGAATCGGTCAAGAATGATGAAGAGAAGTAAAAAGATTTGGCTAGGAAAAATCGGCATAGAAGAAAATATAGACTTTCAGGATTTCAGCTTTTTATGGCAAATGGTTATGAAGGTTTAGAAACGACTGATAAAAGATAGAGATGTACATGATAGGAAGATTCGGCTATAGAGGAAAAAAGAAAAAGAAGAGGAGAAAGTAGATGGAGAGAAAAATAAAAGAAAAGAAGAAGGAAAGAAAATGGAAGAAGAGAAAATATCAAAACCCAAAGGAAATATTCTAAAATACCCCAAATATATACTGAAGAAAAAAAAACAATCAAAGGGAACAAAAATCAGCAATGGCTAATTTACTCAAATCCAAGAGACTAGCCGAAAAAACTCCCCAACTAACACCCCATAGTTGGCTTAAATACTTACCCCACCTCTTTCCAATTTGAATTCCATTAAAATTCCTTCCTTAATTTTTGCCAAAATTTTAATTTGAATTACACCCAAATTCTTTCCCCGTACAGTAACCTGCTTAATTCAAATTCCAATCAAGGTCTGGGTGTTTCGGTCCAGTTCAAATACCTTCCCCATGTGCAGCAAAAATCCAAACCTTGCATGCGCGAACTGCACCTCGAACCCCAAACCTCCGTCTGCCTTGCGCCCAGACCCATGCCGCTGGCCACTGCACCAGGCTTCCTTCCTTATTAATATATGGTCGCAATAAATTATAAACCTTACCTACTTCAGTTCTGGCCTACTTTAAAAATAAAACAAAATTCACCACAGATGGAATCGAACTGCGCCCTCTCCATATGTCCAAGACGCTGTGCCATCTGCGCCAGCGCGCTTTGTGTTAAATTATACCCGCAACTCCTCTTAACCTTATTCTAGCCGCGATCTGCATATTAAAAAAAAAACCCAAATTGCGCACGTTGCGCCTTGAACCTAGGCTCCTCCCACGCCCTCCTAGCACCCTTAGCCACTGGGCCAGATGCCTGCTTGTGCTAAAACTCAGCCCTATTTTATTAATGAAGCCTACTGCCTAGATTCCCTTAAGAGGCCAAATTAAAACAATTTTTTTCCTAGAGTTTAAACACCAAAACAACAATACTTTTATAAATATATATTTTCTTTTTTCTTTTTTCTATCTAATAATAATAATTATAATAATAATAATTTTATAAATATATCTAATAATAAAAATTTCAAATATCAATAATACAGTAAATAATAATAATTTTCATAAAAATTTTCAAACATACATACAGTAATATTTTTCTAAGAACAATAATTTTATCTCATAATACTAATTATCCGTAATAATAAATATAGTAAAAATTTTCTAGTAGTAATTTAATTCAAATTTTTTTTCTTTAAACGATAATATTTAAAACTTCTTAATTATTCAAGTTTTCTTCTATCTGAATCCTAGACTCAAGGCCCAATTCTCTCTAGGCCCAATTTTTGGGGCGTTACAGTTCCAAACATGGTCTTACATGGTATCCTTGTCTTACCAAATGCCATGTTCCAAACATGGTCTTACATGCCACATCTTGATGTGGTCTTACATGGAGTCCTTAATCAATGTCGATGCCATGTCTTGACATGGTCTTACACAGGATCCTTGCCTTACCAATGCCATGTCTTGACATGGTCTTACATGGTATCCTTAACCGTCAATTCCTCCTTAAATGCCATGTTATGAACATAACTTTTTCATCAATTCTTCCTTAATTGCCATGGTAAAACCATGGACTTTGAGATATCAATGCCTTATAAGTCATAGCTGAAACATACTTACTCCAATTCTCAAGGTTAGTCGCATAACTCAATAATAACAATACTAATAATAATAATTGCATAATAATAAAATGCTACTCAGCTTACATACTTACATTCTCAATCTCATCATATCATCAACTTAACTTATTCTCATCAAACTATGCTAGTCAATACTTTCTTGTAATCATTCAAAGCCATAATACAAAATATGGTCTTACATATAAATTATACAAGTTCTCTTTCCAATATCAAATTATTATCGAACATTAATCATTATATCTGAAACTCGATACTAAAGTATTTCTGGCCAAAATATCAATTTATCATTCAAATATGCATAATTAAATGCTTATTAAACATATGAACTTACCTCGATACCAAAACGACCATTTTCCAACTTTCCCGATTTTCGATTTTTCTCCTGTTGTAGGTCCAAATCTCACTTTTCGGGATCTAAAACATCATATTTCACTTATTTAATTAATGTACTATTCAAAAAATTCCCTAACTCAAACTTTGGCAAAATTACAACCTTTGCAGAATTACAATTTTGCCCCTAGGCTCAAAAATTAAAATTTATCCATTTTTCTTATGTTTTATGACATGCTGAACATTTTTCCCTTCTATGGAAACATCAAATTCCCACTCTATCATGTACTTACGAACATTTAGGTATTTTTACCGATTATGTTGTTTTACTTGTTTTCACTTAAAATTGCTTAGCAAAAGTTGTTTAACATAATTTCAAGCTTCATATTATACCATAAAACATAAAAATAAACACATTTAACCTATGGGTATTTTTCCAAATATGAACCCTAGCATGAATTATTGCTAGAATAAGCTAAATTAAGTTACCAGGACTCCAAAAACGTAAAGAACATTAAAAACGAGGCTAGAACGGACTTACTATTGAGCTTGGAAAGCTTGGAAACCCTAACCATGGCTTCCCCCATGCTATATTCGGCCTCCATGAAGAAGATGGACCACTTTTGGCTTTATTTTCCCTTTTTAATTCTTTTAATTACTAAATGACCAAAATGCCCTTAAAGGCTTTTCTTTCAAATTTGTCCTATTCTTGCCCATTTTTGTCCAAGCTTAAATATAATGGTCTAATTCTAAATAAGGAACTCCACTTTAAGAACCCATTTCAATTAAATCCATTTTTATCTAGAACACACATTTTGCTAATTTTACAATTTAGTCCTAATTATCAAATTAGGCACTTATACATAAAATTTCTTCACTAAATTTTCACACAATTATTCAATCAATGAATAAACCTTAAAACATAATCGGAATAAATTTTTTTGACCTCGACTTCATGGTTTTGCAACCACTATTCCATTTAGGCCCTATTTCAGGATGTTACAAAAGTAACCCAAAATAAGCCATTACTCATGGCTATATATACAAACCAAAATATAAACATTTACAAACCATTTCAAATGGCACAACACACTACCATATACTCAAAACATAAGTTCAAAAGTACCAAATTGACAGTTGGATAGTGGGATGTAGTCTCCGACGATCCCTAAGTCTAAACTAGCTTTAAAATCTCTATAAACACGGAAAATTGAACAAAGTAAGCTATATAGCTTTGTAAGCCCGTATGAAATATACTCAATCTTAACATGAAAATACAAATAATCAGTTTGAAGATAACAACATATAATTCATTTAACTAACAAACCTTCCACATTTTCAATCATAATCTTATATATGAACTTCACAACTTCTTCGATTTAAGCTTATATGTTTCATGTACATACCTATACCATCTAGTATCAATCTCATACACAACCAAGTCTTTCATTTACCAGTTAACCATTCGGAATATTATCAGATTCTCGGGAAACTGGCACCAAAGTACCAATATCATGGCCCGAAGCCAACTTAATGTATCTCACACCCGAAGTGTAAATATCATGGCTCGAAGCCAACTAAAGCTCGTATCACATATGCTGCTCACACTAGAGCTATCAACGGGCCTGCTTACATAAGTTGTGGGTCAAGGTGTAGCTACATGGTGCTACTCACACAAGCTATCAAGTAACCGCAACACATGTCGGTATACTTAGCAACCAGTAAGACGTACAGGACCAGCACCTGGATCACATAATCACAACAATCCTCTAATGACATGTCACTAGTATCCAAATCTATTCTTAAGGTTCAACCGGGATTTCAATTGCCGAATCATCCTAGAATCGTTGTTGAACATGTCTGAGTCTCATATTCATAGTTTATTCAATATCAAAGCATTTAAAATACATTTATAATGAAATTTATTACATATGAACTTACCTTGGATGTAAAAACGGTGAAATAGGTCGATTAGTCGAGTACTTTGTTTCTCCCTCGATCTAGATCCGAATTTCACTTTTCTTGATCTATATATAATCAAAATTAACTTATTTAATCACCTCTCTATTCAATTTAGTCCAAAAATCACTTTAAGGTATTTTTTCACATTTGCCCCTAATATTTCACATTTTTTACAATTTAGTCCTTATTTCATTAAAACATAAATTCATGTAATTTAACCATAACCCATGCTATTCGAATTACAAATAAGTCCCTAGTAATCCATATTTTTCATTTATTTCACATTTTAACCTCAAAGTCTCCACATTTCACAATTTAATCCCTAATTTGCATTTTTACCAAAAATCACTTGACAAAACTTCTATAATTCACAACCAACATTCATAATCTATCATCAAACATCAAAAAACACATGTATTCATCAATGAAATCATTCAAAATCTTTAACATTTTTGCAAAATAGTCCCTGGGCTAGCTAGACTTATTTGCAACGATCTCAAAAACATAAAAATCATTAAAAACCGAGTCAAAATCACTTACCAATTTACTCATGCAATTTCTGAAACCAAAATAGAATCCATGGTTTTTTTTCTTTTCTTAATTTCGTCTAGAATGAGAAAGATGAACTAAAATTATGATTGTTGTTTTATTTTATTTATTTTAATTAACTAAATTACCTATTTAACCTTACTTATAAACTATTAATAACACTTAAATGATGTCCAAGATTGTCCACTTATAATAAAAATGGTATATGTACCACATAAGGACCTCCACTATTTAATTTCATAGTCATTTAATACCTTTAGCTATTAGAACATCACTTTTACACTTTACGCCATTTAGTCCTTTTTATCAAATTAAGCATTTAAACGATAAAATTTCTAAACAAAATTTTCACACAAGCATTCAATTATGCTATAAAAATTAATATAATAATAAAATAATTATTTCAACTTCGGATTTGTGGTGCCAAAATTTGACTAAAAACGAGCTATTACAATAAATGTGTGAAATGCTTACATGTTCAAAAATGTTGGAAAAAGGGTAAAGTCTTGTTTGAATATTGAGTTTCGATGGATAAATGTGATTGCCATATAAAATGAGGTCCTGCATTTATTGCTGACAGGATTTAGCTCAGACGAGTAATCCTATTGATCTCATTATAGAAAGGATTTAGCTTGGACGAGTAATCTTGATATAATCCTTCTCAAGAATATGTTATAATTAGGGTTTAGCCTAGACTGGTAATCCTAATTGGGCCCTTCTGAGCATATGTTACATAAAGGATTTAGCCTGGACTGGTAATCTTGTAATACGATATGTGGCTCGAGGGTGTGTTCTTTGATTAAATGACCTAAAGGGTACTCTTGAATAAGAATTGAAAGGTTATTGAATTGTACACCTTGAGTCTACTACTTGAGTATCCATCGGAATTTCAATGTTTCAACGGACAAAACTCTTGGCATGATGAGAGAATCATGAGATGAAATGATAATGTCTTGAAAGAATATTGCGTGATGAGCTCATCTATGTTTACTTGATGTATATGAAAATTTTGTGACTAACATGTTTAATTGAGTGCATGTGTTTAGGCAATTTTGCCAAGTTGAGGGAAAACATGATATTGTATGCTTAGATTTAATAAACGAGATTGGTAAGTTTAGTTTCCGTTATACGAACTTACTAAGCATGTAATGCTTACTCTGTTTTATTTTCCCTTGTTTTATAGTGCTCAGAAGCTCGCGAAGGTTGGAGATCATTAGAGCATCGTTACACTATCTACTACCTTGTTTTGGTATATATAGTAAAATCATTTTGGTACATTGACATGTATAGGCTAACTTGGCCATAGATGGCTTAAATATGTAGTTTGTAATCTAGCCATTGGAATGGCTAGTATTGGTTGTTTGTGATATACTTGTAACGTCATACTATGGTAGCTACATACATGTTAAATGGTTGTTTAAATTATGCCTAACATATGGAATAAACCAAGGTAAGATTATAAACATGTGTGCATTCAAAGATGCCATGTTGAATGATAGAGTTTGCTTAATTTGAATGCTTGCGATGGTTGGTTATTGGGTGTGAGTTTAAGTGCAGGTAATTGGTGTGATTTGGGGTGAGAAATGAAGCTAGAAATGGCTTCATTTTGTCTACATGGGCAGACACACGAGTGTGTGTCTAGACTATGTGGGACACACAGCCTGGTACATGGGCGTGTGGTTAGGCCGTATGTCCCCTGTACCTTAAATTTGAGAAACAGAATGCTCAGAATTGTAACACCCCCTACCCATGTCCGACGCCGAGACAGGATACGAGGCATTACTGGACTTAAACACAAACAATCATGCAAACCAGGCCAAAAAATTTAGTTCAAATTTAAAACTTTTCAATTTTTATCTTAAAGTCCCTTATTTGGGGCTACGAGGCCTTAAGCGTGCTATGAAAGTGATTAGGGACTAAACCGAGAACTTTGGAAGGTTTAGGAAAATTTATAAATTTTTTTTCCATGAAGTGGAGCCACACACCCGTGTGGACATAGGGACACGCCCGTATGTCTTCAACACGTCTATGTCCTCAAGTCATGTAACTCTTTGACTATGACATCATCATGCAAAATGAACCACATGGCCAAGCCACACGGCCGTGTGCTAGGCCGTGCTCTCCACACGGCTGAGACACATGGCTGTGTCTCTGCTTGTGTGACTAAAACTTAGGCTATTTTCCAAGCCTTTGTTTTACCCTTAATTTCCACAATTCATTATATATATTAAGGACACATATCATGGCATCATTTTAATGATTTAACCTCCTTCATTAAGATATATTCTTAACATTAACATGTCATTATTCATGTATTTCGCATGCTCGTGCAATATTAAGTCTAGATGCAAACATCCATGACCATTAACCTTACTATTGCACCACCTTTACTAATAATCTAGAATTATTCACTTATCACTTGTGTCATTAGACCTTGAGCATTCAAGTTCAATCAACATCATCATCTTTTTTTTTCTATATCATGCATTTTCTCATAGCAATGACCGGTTCGATTGGTCATGAAGCATTCATCATACATACATGCTATACACTAACATGCATTTTCAACAAGCATATCCACATTACAAAAATTAGGGCTTAACATGGATAAATAGGCTTACAAACCATAATCATTATAAGCCACATCACACGGCTATATACAACGAATTATTATAAGCCAATACATTTGGCTACTCATAACAACATCTATCATAAAACTAAGTCCCTATACATGCCACTCACTTGGAATCGTTAGCATAAATATATTAATATTCCAATGAAGATGTCTCGATAGTGTGATGCTACCTCCGACGATCTCCAACTCTGAACTGACCTAAAAATGCTAAAGAAATGGAAAGGAGGGAGTAAGCTTTACGCTTAGTAAGCTCGCATGGAAAATAATAAGCAATGTGATAACATGCTATTTTTAAAATTCTTTCTATTTATTCAGTCCAGTCAAGCTATTTTCTTGAGTCACAGTCGCTAAATTATTCACATCTAGGGCTACAGGACTCCAAATTGAGAAATGTTAATTTTCCCTAAAACAAGACTCACATATCTTCTTACCATAAAAGTTTTAGATTTTTTGGTCTAGCCAATAAGTACATTTTATTCTTTAAAGTTCCCCTATTTTGCTATCTGGTAGTTCCAACCTCTTTTCACTATAAATTAATTATCTCATAGTACGAGACTCAAATGACGCTTCCATCTATGTCCCTTGAAAGTATACTCATTAAGGATTTTAATAATATAAATTATAACCCATAATCATTTTAATACAATTTTTAATGATTTTCCAAAATTAAGATAGGGGAGTCCGAGATCACTCTGACCTTGTTTCACAAAAATTCAAATATCTCCTAATATGAGATTCCTTTGCTTACACTGTTTCATTTATCTGAAACTAGACTCAACAAGATTTAATTTAATATTTTACTTAGCCTTTAACTCAATTTCTACTATTTTTGGTGGATTTTCAAATTTGGATTGCTGGTATTGTACTAATCTGTCTTAGTGCAACATGATGATAACCATCAGAAATTTGTCATAGAAATTATTCTCATAAATATCACTCATTCATTTGCACTCTTATCACAAGTCCATTTCATTTCACATGGCAAACACATGCTCATGGGTTTCGAGTACATACCTATGCCATCTTTTAGCACAACCACTCATCTAAACATGACAATCATATACATCATACTACTATATTCTAAACATAGATGAGTTTATCATTTCATGTATTTCCATTCCATTCCTCATATTAATTCCCGTTGAATTGCTCGAAATCTCGATGGATATCACATTTATCGTCAAGTCATGCAAGCGATCATTTCAAGTACACACTCCTGCGAACCTCACTCATTATGGCGGGATTACCAGTCAAGGCTAAATCCCCCGTATCATAACTCACAGGGTGTTGTTGAGATTACCAGTCTAGGTTAAATGTAACACCCCTCGCCCTTATTCGAGGCCGGGACAGGGTTTGAGGTGCTACCGGACTTAACTCAAGCACTTTCATACTAAACCGACCATGAAATTTCCTTCAAATTTAAAACTTTTCATTTCATAAGCATACTGTCCCTTAAATGGGCTAACGAAGCCCAAAACATGCATTAGAGATGGTTCGGGACTAAACCGATAACTTAAGAAAAACTTGGAACATCTCATGCTTTAAGGCTCCACACGCACATGTGGATATAGAGCACACGCCCGTGTCCCTTACACGTGTCTAAAAACCTAGACATTTTGCCAATTTGGTCATGAACAAATTGAAGCAACGCGGCTAAGGCACATGCCTGTGTCCTATGACCGTGTCCTTCACATGGCTAAGACACACGGTCGGTTCTCTGCTCGCGTATTAACTACCATGCATTCTGACTTGAATTTCCAAGGTGCAGGGGACACACGACCGGGTCACACGCCCATGTCGGCAGACTGTGTGTCATACACGGCGACTACCCGTGTGGACAAATACAAGGCTATTTTCCAAGTCATTTTATCACCCTCACAACATACACACACATACTATTACAATAGCATACAACAAGGCTTACATAGGCACTTAAACGTCCATAAACATGTTATGATCATGTCAATTTCTCATGCAATAGATATATAAGTATGCATGCATGCATATATAAATATGTTTAAACCTCAATAGCTAATGTAAACCAATACATTTGGCTAAAAAATGTCACACGCTCAAATATTTAAACTCCTATACATGCCATAGACTCAAGGTACTTCAAATCACTTACACCAATGGCGATAGCTTGATAGTGTGATAATATCTCTGACGAACTCCAACCCGAGCTAACCTGGCAACATTAGAGAACTTGGGAAGGGAAGGGGTAAGCTTGACGCTTAGTAAATTCATATGGAAACAATAAGCAACTCATTAACATGCTTTTATCAATGTTCCCAACCTATTCTCAAGTTCATGATAAGTTGTCTTCTTGTACAATAGTAAATAAAATATTTATGTCTGGAGCTACGAAACTCCGAATTAAGTTCCTTTAATTTTACCTAAAACTAAACTCGTGTACCTTTCTACCATACAATTTCCAGAATTTTTGGTTTAGCCAAATAGTACATTTTATTCCTTAAAGTTACCACTGATTCAATGTCTAACAGTTCTGACCCTTCTGCACTAAAGTTTAATTATCTCATAGCGCAAGACTCGTTTAATGTTCCCATCTATTTCTCTTGAAAATAGACTTATTAAAGATTCTAAACATATAAATTATAAATCATAACTATGTTTTTACAATTTGTAATGATTTTCTCAAATCAGAATAGAGGATTTCAAAATCGTTCTGAATATGCCTCACACAACTTCAAATATCCCATTATAGGAAATTCTTTTGCTTACACGGTTTCTTTTATAAGAAACTATACTCAATAAGATTTAATTCCATATACTCAATAAGATTTAATTCCATATTTTATTCAGCCTCTAACTCATTTTCCACTATTTTTAGTGTATTTTCAAAGTTACACCACAGCAGTAGCCCAAAACTGTCAAGGCTAATTTACTCATTCACAATTATTGTTCACCAAATTAATACCACATCATTTCATCCATCACGGTAATAACACATAGCTATGCATCAAAAGCATGGACCCATAATCTAAATGTCATCAAGTATCAAAGATTTAGTCCAAATCATGCCATTTTCATAGTATTCACCAAATACTATATACATCATAGATTATCACATATCAAGGCATTACTCATAAGTTTAGTGTACATACTTGTACAACTTGTAACATAACTCAAGTACATACTCACCAATGACTTACCTCATTGGGGCCATTATCAATTCTTTCCTCGGGTTTCCCGTTGAACACTTGGAATACGAATGGATACATGGAAGATTGCACATAAGTGCTATATACCCAGCTAGATCACTCAATAGCGCGTAATATTTGTAGCCAAGGCTACCTCATAACATGTAAGACATCCATAACAAATTTGGACCACTCAACGAGCTAGGATGCTCACATCCATAATGAACTCGGACCACTCAACGAGCTCAGATATATAATTTCCTAGTGATATGTCACTTGTACCCTAGACTATTCCTAAGGTTCAAACAGGATTTTCCTTTCTCATACTTTGTATCTCTGTCATACTTACTCCGAATGGCATCTCACTATGTTCATAACATATTCATACTTTCATAGCAATAATTGACATTTAAGGCATGTATCATCAAACACATCACATGGTAACAATAAAGCATTTAATTTAACATATTTCGTATAGCACATTTCATGTATCGTCATTTTCTTACATTTCATATAATATTCTCCATGTCATAATTCCACACATTAAACAACATTCCATCAACCTTTCCAATATGTTAAATCATATAATATATGCAATATTAACAAAGAATGTAATTCAAACATAACTTTGCATTATTATTATCATACGAACTTACCTTGACACTAAATTGGTAAAAGAGGCCTAAACATCAATTTCTCGTTTTTCCTCGTTCTAAGCCCAAATCTTGTATTTCATCATCTATAACATCACATTTAACTTATTAAAATAATATACTAATTAAATTAGTCCAATGACACATTTTGGCAAAATTTTTGACTTTGCCCCTATACTTTGCCAAAATTACAAAATTACCCCTAGGCTCGTAAAATGATTTTTATTCAATTTATTTACTCCTTAAGCCTAGATGAACCATTTTCATAACTATAACAACTCATAATTTCAACTATTTCACACATTTACAACTTGTTTTACAACTTTGCACAATACCCCATTTTAGGTGTTTTCATTGAAACTTCTTTCACAAAAGTTGTTTATAACACTTCCAAGACTCATATTCTTCCATAAAAACTCAGCAAACAACACATATGCTTTCATGGAAAAACCCTAGACTCTTAATCATTTTGCCAAATTGCAGCAACATGGTGGTTTGAGAGCTAGAAAATTTCTTGTCTCTGAAAATGACAACTTTTTCTTTATTTTATTTTATTACCAAAAAGTCACCTAATATCCCATAAATTTTGGGTTTTTGACCAATCTTGTCTCCCTTGGCCGGCCATCACACTTTAAATGGTCTAATTTCACTTTAAAGACTCCCAATTTAAGATACAAAGCAATTTAACACCTTTAGGGATCGAAACCCAACTTTTACCTTTTACGTGATTTAGTCCTTTTTCAAAACTGGACTAGAAATCGCTAAAAGTAATATACCAAAATTTTCATGAAACTTTATAAACATGCTATATCACATAAAATAACATCAAAATAATTTTCTCTGGCCTCAGAATAGTAGTTCCGAAACCACTGTTTTGACTAGGCCCAAAATCGGGCTGTTACATTAAATCCCTTACAACGACATACACTCTCATAAGTTCGGATCTGAATTACCAGTCTAGGCTAAATTTAGTCCTTAATCAGATTACCCATCTGGCCTAAATCCCTCATGCCCCCATATTCTTTAGGAGGCTCGATCACTTGAGTAACACCTGGTCGGGCTAGATCCTTTCTATATTGAGATCAATGGATTACCCGTCCGGGCTAAATCCTTTTGTGCAACACATGTAGGATATCATGTCATGTAAAAAATGATTTATCCATCTGATATCCCTTTTTATTCAACTAGGATATTCTTTTTACATCAAGTATATCAATATGCATAGATGATCATGCAATGTGTAACATCCCAAAATAGGGCCTAGTCAGAATAGTGGTTTCGGGACTACAGATATGACATTGAAATGTTTATTTTGTGATTATTATGAGGTCTAGAATATGATAATATGCATGTGTTAAAGTTTCATGAAGAAATTTTATGAGTAAGGTGTTCAATTGGAAAATAAGGACCAAATCGAATAAATTGTAAAACCTGGATTCTAGAAGAAATTTGTATGAAATTGATCTAGATTATTAATTAGAAGGTCTTAAAGATAAATTTTCCCAATTTCTAAGTTCTTGGACAAAAATGGGCATGTATGGATGAAATTTGAAAAAAAGGGGTTAAGGGCATTTTTGTCATTTGGCTAATTAATGAAATAAAATGGGAAAATGAAGGAAAAAATCAGACATTCTTCTCCCTCATCCAGCCAAAATTCTCAATCCCTCCATAGCTAGGTTTTCAACATTTTCAAGCTCAAAAGTAAGTGCTTCAAGGCCCCGTTTTTAATATTCTTTGTATTTTTGAAATCCTAGTAGCTTACTCTCTCCATTTCTACCCATATTTTAAGTTAGGGTTCATGTTTGCAAAGTGACCCATGTGTGACATGTTCATTCTTTGATGTTTTATGGAGGAATATGAAAGTTGGATGTGTGTTAAACAACTTTTCTTAGGTGATTTTCATGAAAACCCCCTAAATGGACCTTTTTGCAAAAGGTGTAAAATATGTGGTAGAAATGTGAAATAATGGAAAGATGTTGGCTGCCATAAGAGGGAAAAACATTCGGCTAGGCTTGGGTAAGGTGGAAATTGCATGCATTTCATTATACGAGCCTAGGGATTAAATTGTAAAAATTTGAAAGGTTAAGGGCAAAACAGTCATTTTGTCTGGGGGTGAAATTTAGACTCGAAAAGAAAAATGTGAGGTATTAATGATTCATTTTTATTGTTATAGGCCCCGAGGAACAAATTCTGGAGGTTAATCAAGGAAAACGAAAGGTTTCGAAATAACCGATACAGAAAATCGAAATAGTTACCAGGTAAGTTCGAATAGCTTTAAGTAAACTATTAATATGGCTACTTACATGTGTTATGGATGTATGATAATTGGTTATAATGATGGCATGAAAATCCATGAAGTATGTTAATAATAATGAAATGATAATAAATGTCCCGGTTGAAGTCAAAAAGGGAAATTCGATGGATAAACCATGGCTTACATGACTTGAGATTCAACATGTGTTGCAGAAAAGGATTTAGCCGGACGGGTAATCCGTTGATCTCAAATATAAGAAGGATCTAGCTCAGACAGGTGTTCCTTGAGTGATCGAACCTCCCAAAGAATATGTGTACATTGTGGATATAGGCTAGACTGGTAATCCGACTAGGGTCTGAATTTAGCCTGGACTAGTAATTTAGATCCGAGCTCATTATGGGTGTTTATTGCTGCAAGGAATTTAGCCTAGACTGGTAATCTCGACATCACCCTATGAATTTACATTGCGAGGGATTTAGCCTAGACTGGTAATCCAGCCGTATGATGTAAGGTTCGCGGGAGTGCATACTTGAGATGATCGCTCTTACGACTTGATGATAAATGGATAATCCATCAAGACTTTTGAGAAACTCAACGGGATTAACATGAGATATAAAAATGAAAATGTTGAAAGATGAGCTCATCTAAGACAAATTACATGGTGCATTGTTATGAGACTAACTTGTTGATTGAGTGCATGTGATAGGGAAACTATTTCATGCTTTTTGGTTTTATTGCCTAATAGATTCATGCTAATTATTCGGTAAGTTTACTTTCCAGTTATTCTGGCTTACTAAGCATGTAAATGCTTACCCCTCTCTTTTCCCTATCTTACAGAGCTCATGGACTCGCGAAGATTGGGAGACGGTTGGAGAGTCAACACACTATCATCTTGTCTATCTTTGGTATATAGATACTTTTATTTTGTTCAATGGCATGTATAGGCCTTTTGTTTTTTTGTTATATGTGTCATTTGATTAGCCAATATGAAGGCTTATAAAAGTATACATATTCACTTGTATATGGCCATGGAAATTAGCTCATGTTGGTGTATGTTATGACCTACCAAATTGTGCATGTTATGTTCCAATGTTCTTGTGATGATTATATATGGTGTATTACAATTAGTCATAAGTAGCATGACCGAATCAAATGGGGTGGTTAGGCCACAATTCTTGCAATGAGTTAAGATAACGAGCCAATCTTAATTGAGTTACAAGTCATGGAAATCCTTAATATAAAAGGGACAACTTAGCATGTATAAAAATTGATGAGATGAAGTTGATAAACCTTTAGTGAGGATGTGAAACTCTGTGATATTCTGAATCAAAGGTAATTACTTAGATGAAGGGAAGCACCTAAGTTTGCATGACAAATACTCAACTTGGAATGTTTGAAACTTTTGTGTTCTTTAGCTAAATTCTCAGTGTATGATTACTTATGGATTAATGTGAGATATTATCGATAGAAATTATAAGCTGAGAAGATTTTATTTCGATTATGAGTTGAGAATTTTGCTTAAGGACAAGCAAATGCTTAAGTGTGGGGGTATTTGATAAACCGTAAATTATACATATTTTTACCCCATGTTTAATGCATTTTATGGATGATTTCTCATTAGAATTGGTGAATTCGATGCTCCAAATGCTTTAATTTTATGTTTTATACTTAGGAGAGCATAGGAGAGCGAAAGGAATGAGAAACGGGCCAAAAACGAAGAAAATGGGCCAAAGTACAAAATCAACACGGCCTGGACCTCCTCACATGAGCAGACCACACGGCCGTGTCAATCTGGAAGAATTGGAGCACGACTCACACGGGTATAGCACACGCCCATGCCATTCTAACAGGCTCGAACACGGCCTGAAGTAATCGCACACGGGCGTGTCACATGGGCGTGTCCTTGCCAAGCCCAAGTTAAGTCCAATTCAGAAAAGGCCACTTTTGAGGGCTTCTAGGCATTCCAAAGCCTATAAATACACCCTAAAAAAGGAGAAAAGGGGAGACGGAGAATAGGGGGTAAGGAATTACTCCAAGGAAGCCAATTGATCCATATCAGAAGCCGGATTCATCATCAAGACTGAAGATCTATCCTCAATTTCCCTTCAGGAGTTTTGGGTTTTCTTTATGTTTTGTATTTTTATTCTTCTGAGATGTTTTCTTATTTAGTTATGAACTAAAACCCCTAAATGCCTAAGGGGAATGAAACCTAAGACAAATCTTGTTATTATTTTCTGAATCGTATGATAAATATTTAACTTGTTCTTAATTATGTAATCTTAATTCTTGTTTTGATATCCCAGGATACTGATTCAAGACATGCTCTTATTCAAAGGAGGAATAGACCCTATTTAAGAGTACTTTTGTCATAATTAAGCGGAGTCGATTGCGCGCCTGGAAATAGGATGACAAGATTTTTCCGGATTAGGGTGAAACCTAATAAGGGGATCCATAGATCGAATTAATGCAACCCTAGAGTGTTAATTAGAGAAAAGTCTCGGTTATTCAATCTAGGGATTAGACGTTACTTGTCTTGAATAGGGATAATAACATAACTTAGGGATCTTTATGGAACAAGTTGAATGAATAAATCATCCGATTCGGAGCCAGAATAACAAGTAAAGTCTAGGTGGATTTTTCCTTAGGTATTGTCTTAAGTCAATCGATTTTTCCCAAAAGCAATTCCCCAATTCTTTTCTTTGTGTGTTCTTAGTTTAGATAATTAGTTAATTAAAACAAAACCCCATTATTCTTGGGCTAGATAATAAAAAGACAGTCATTACTAGTACTTTTAGTTCCTTTGGGTTCGACAACCCGGTAATGCTAAAACTATACTACTGTTCGATAGGTACACTTGCCTAAATCACGATAATAGTTAGTTTCAAGAACGATTAATTATAAATTTTTAAAACCTATCACGAAACCTCGCGATCAAGTTTTTGGCGCCGTTGCCGGGGAACTAAAATATTAGGAACACTCAATTTTTATTACTTTAGCAATTTATTTTTCTTGCAATTTAATTTAATTGTTATTACTAATTAACTTCCTTTTTCCTTCTCTTGGTAGGTTTTCATAGTTTATGACTAGAAGAAACCCGTTGGGACCATTACTTTTTGACGAAGAAATTGATCGCACAGTTCGTAGAAACTAAACAGAAATAAGGTAAAGCTTAAGATACACGGAGAACGAGCAAGAAGACGATACTCAACCCCCAACCGAAGAGATGGCTGAAAACCAAGGCAATCATCTACCTCCTGCAATTGCGGCTAATCAAAATCCTGCTCCACGTACTATGTATGACTATGCTAAACCTTCTTTAATAGGAACTGAGTCAATTATAGTTAGACCTACTATTACTGTGAATAATTTTGAACTGAAACCTAACACAATTCAGATGATATAACAGTTTGTTCAGTTTGATGGTTTGCAGGATGAGGATCCCAACACTCACTTGGTGAATTTTTTAGAGTTTTGCGACACTTTTAAAATTAATGGTGTTTCTGATGATACCATTCGCCTTCAGTTATTCCCTTTGTCACTGAGAAACAAAGCTAAATAGTGGTTGAACTCATTACCACGAGGGTCCATCACTACTTGGGAACAAATGACCAAAAAATTTCTACTAAAATATTTTCCACCGGCTAAAACGGCTAAGTTACGTAATGATATCTCTTCTTTTGTGTAGATGGACTTAGAAACACTTTACGATGCATGGGAGAGATACAAGGATCTATTGCGAAGGTGCCCTCACCATGGGTTACCTCTATGGCTGCAAGTTCAAATGTTTTACAATGGTGTGAATCCCTGAATAAGACAGATGATTGACGCAGCTGCTGGAGGAACCATCAACAGCAAAACACCTGAAGAGGCTTATGAATTCATTGAAGAAATGTCACTGAATAACTATCAGTGGCAAGTCATGAGGACTAAGCCAACAAAAATAGCCGGCGTTTATAACGTCGACTCAGTTACTATGCTGTTAAATCAGGTAGAACTTCTCAATAAAAAGATTGATGGTTTACTTTGTTCTACGCAGGTACATCCAGTAATGAGGTGTGACTCAAATGGAGGAGGTGTGCATACAGAATATCAATCCTTCAATCCTACAACCGAAGAGGAACAAGTCAACTATATGGATAACAATAACTTTTGATCTCAGAATAACCCATACAGTAATACTTATAATGCAGGTTGGAGGAGCCACCCAAATTTCTCTTGAGGTGGCCAAGGGAATCAAAAGCCACAAAATCCTCAGGGTTTTCAACACCTACCTTATCAACAAGAGAAGAAACCAAACCTTGAAGAGATGCTCTCTAAATAAATGTCGGTATTAGAAACCCATTTCCAAAATACTGAGACAACACTTAAGAATTAACAAGTATCGATCCAAGGGATCGAAACTCAGATAGGCCAGCTATCCAAACTAATCTCCGGATGGCCACAAGGTAGCTTACCAAGTAAACTAAACCTAATCCAAGGGAACACCTCAACACAATTAGTACTCAAGATAAGGAAGGATTCATTGCGCCTGAGCCAGAATTGATGCAAGAAACTGTGGTGAGCAAAGGTAAAAGTGAGGTAAGTCATAACAAAACGATTAATGAAGAATATAGACCTCGTGTCCCATACCCTAAAACGACAAGGAAAGACCGCTCAGACGAAGAATTCGATAAATTCCTCAAACTTTTGAAAAATTACATATTAACTTACCGTTTATTGAAGCTTTGTCGCAGATGCCAAATGCAATGAAATTTTTAAAAGGGCTTTTAGTAAATAAGCGGAAGTTGGACGAAGAGTCTGCTTAGCTATTCTACAGAATAAGCTACCCCACAAATTGAAAGATCTAGGGAGTTTTACAATTCCTTGCTTAATTGGTAGTTTAGATATAAGTCATGCATTAGATGATTTAGGGGCAAGTATTAACATCATGCCTTACAAAATGTTTAAGCAACTAGGTCTTGAGGAACCTAAACAAACTAGGATGAGCATTCAATTGGCAGATAAAACTATAAGATTTCCTAGGGGTATTATTGAAGATGTACTAGTGAAAGTAGATAAGTTCATATTTCCCGTTGATTTCGTTGTTCTAGACATAGAGGAGGATAGTAACACCCCTTTGATTTTAGGGAGGCCCTTTTTAGCAACTGCTAAAACAATTATTGATGTTGGCACAGGTGAGCTTACACTTCGTGTGGGAGACGAAACGATCACCCTTCAAGCTCGTAATTCTGGTATCACATCGAACATTGAAGGTAATGGTCCACACTAATCTACTAAAACTGACAATATGACTTTGCAGAAATTGAGCTTCAAAGAAGTTCACGAGCCATGTTCCAGAATTGATATAGGACACATTCATGAAGAACGAAGGCTACGGATAGAAGAGCTAGACGAATGGTGAGCACATAAATCGAGAACACACGATAAACCAAAATTACGCCAGAATGAGTTTGATACCTCCCCAAATCTACTTAAGGTTGGTGATAAGGTCTTATTAGATGTCGCAGATCCCTACATTGTCACTACCATACCGAATGAGGAAATCCTCTTACTGATTTTCAGTATTTTCCATTGATGCGGTGGAGGTGATTCATCCCAAGTTCGGCACTTTTAAGGTAAACAACACCCGATTAAAACCTTATTTTGATGAGATTGATAGCAGGAATGAGGAGTATAAACTCCTCAAACCACCGTGACCATTCACTGAAGAGGTAAGTCGAGCTTAGACTATAAATAAGCACTTCTCAGGAGGCAACCCGTGTGACAGCCCTAAAGTGACCCTAGTCGGAAAGCGGTTTCGGGACCGCTAAATCGAGTCACCGAATTATTTGAATACAATATTTATTGTCTAAAATATGTGATTATGAATGTGTGAAAGTTTTAAGTTTCGATTTAGTAAATTTTATGTGAATTTAGTCAATAGGACTTGTGTGACACTTTTGAAATGTGATAGGCTAATCTATAAGGATCTAATAGTGCATGTAATCAAAGGGAGGACTTGCATGTCAATTTCCCCTTTTAATTGCTAGTGGCGGCCATGACAAAGGATTATGGGCAAAACATGTCATAGACATGTTATGTTGGTGCATCATGGGAGGAAAAAATAAATTAATGAGTATGGGTAATAAAGAAATGGAAAAGAAAAAAAGAAAGAATGTGTGAGTGTTACCCCCCATTGCCGTGAGTTGAAGAAAAGAAAAAATTTTGTTCATCCTTTTCATTTCTTTGGGCGAAAATTCTAAGGAAGAAGGAAGGAGTTCTTGCTTCATGTTTGGTTTGGAAGAGGATTAGGAGGAGGTTTGGCCATACTTGTATCTAGATTAAGGTATGTTTGAGGTTGTGCCATGAGATTCATGCATGTTTTTAGTTGCTAGCTTGAGTTCTAATTAGCCCATGGTTCAAAACTTTGCTATGTCATGGGGATGATATTCAGCCAAGGTGGATTTTGTGTTAATGCCATTGCATGCTAAATATGAAGCTTGTTAATGATACATGTGATGGTGGATTGATGACTCTTGGATTTTCTTTTTAGCATTTTGAGTGAGACATTAAGTTCTTTGTTTAACCATGACCAAAATTGAAATGGTATGGTGTTGTGATGTATTCGCCATGGTATATCCATAAGCATGATTTATGCTTATTGCATGATAGGTAAGATTTGTGTTTTGGATATATGTTTATATTTGGTTATAATCAACTTGTGATTCGGCTCTTGCATATATATATATATGTTTGCACATGATGTATTGGTATGACATATATACTATCTCAAGGTATATATTTACATATGATGATGTTTCGGTTATGAAGTAAATGATTGATGCGCATTGAGTTACAATATGGAATGCGTTAGTTAGTAAAATGTATGCCATTTATGTGTGGTATTAAGTGTATAATTGGCCTCAACATGGACATGCATATTCGGCCACATGAGGTGGATTGGTGTGCATGCATTCGGTTAGAGGCAAGCATATTGATGCCTATTCTTGGCTTAGATAATCGGCTAAAAGAGAGTGTGGACTATTGTGTTGAGTTAGATTCAAGATTTTGTACATATGTGACTTTAATGTCTAATGAATATATATGGGCTAAGTACCTTGAATTCCTCTTTTTGATACTCAAATGATTAAATCAATTTAATTGTCAATTTAAGCTCAAGAGCAAAGGGGAACTAAATCCGATAAAGGGAAGGAAAAAGTGGTCGAATAGCCATCGAAATCGTTCGACAACATCCGAGGTAAGTTTTCGAGTAATGGAACTTAAATTATGATTCGATTGAATTATGTCTTAAGTAAATCAAAATCATGCTCTTTGTATGTGGCTATTGGGCCGAAATTGTAAATATGATAAGTGTCTTGTGTTGAGCTTTGGTAATGAAAATGAAATATGGATGTGTCATGATTTATTGATATATGTGTGCATGGTTCTTCGAATGATGTCTGGGCTAAGTCCCGAAGGCTCTGTGCTAAGTTACTAAATCCGGACTAAGATCCGAAGGCAATTGTGCGAGTTACTAAATCGGGACTAAGATCCGAAGGCATTTGTGCGAGTTACTAAATCCAGACTAAGATCCGAAGGCATTTGTGTGAGTTACTAAATCCGGGATAAGTCCCGAAGGCATTTGTGCGAGCTACTATAACCGGGCTATGTCCCGAAGGTATTTGAACGAGTAGCTATATCCGGTTAAACTCCGAAGGTACGTGATTCGGGAATGAATGAACTTGCTGTAAAAATTTCAGTTAATACGCCTGTGAAATCCCAACAATGAGGTATGTTTCGTATGTCCTTTGAATTAGTTGAGCCCTTACAAATAAGTATTCGCTCAGTTGATAAACGAGCTACCGGCCTTCGGCTAAGTTGATCTTTTGTGTATGAACATAAGGGTTGGTAATGTGAAGTAAGTATGATATTGAGAATTTGTGCATATGAAATTATCCGTTTAGCTATATGAATGCCATGCTTTTGTTGTGCTGGAATCCCTTGCTCAAAACTTACTAAGCATAAATTGCTTACTCCGTTTCTTTGTTTCTCTGTTTTATAGATTTTGGCTCATCAGCTATCGGACTCGGGATTTTTGGAAGTCGAAGTCTCCCACACTATCAAAGCCCCCCTTTTGGTACAATTTTGGTTGAACTTTGAAATGGCATGTATAGGACTACCCTTTTTGTTGTTGGTCATGAACCCATGGATTTTGTGTAAATTTGGATAGCCATGCGAAAATGGCTTATATACGTGTTAGCATAGTACTATAATCGTTTTGTATGTTGATCATTAAGAGGTATGGAAATGTTTGGAAACGATTAGCCATTGGAATGGTTAATCATGATCATACTTTGTGCTATGTATGCAAAAAGGGCTAATTGAATCATGGAAATAATGAAATAGGTAAAGTCTACCTCAAAAGCAGATGCTGACAGCAGCAGTGATGTGGATGTGAAAAATCACTAAAAATAGTAGGAATGGAATTAAATAGTAAATAAATTATGTAAATGAACCTTGATGAATCTACTTTCATATGGAAGAAACGAAACGGTCATATGAGTTGTATGTTAAGAGATATTTAGGTTTTCGTGAAACAGGGCCAGAACGGTTTCTGGATTCCCTGTTCCAACTTTGGAAATTCATTATAAATTAACCAGAGATAATTAGGAGTCATGCCATATATGTATAGATTCCTCTTTGAGTCTAGTTTCTATAGAAAGAAAAGGGATCAGTATTGAAGCCCTGTACAGGGAGATATCCAAGTCGTAATGCATGAAGGTCAGTGTAGTTGAACCCTGGAACAGGGGAGACTTTAACCAATAAACTGTACTAATTGGCTTGACCAAAAATTCTAGAAAAAAATCTGTAGATGGACATATGAGTCTAATTTCAGGAAAAAATTACAAAACTGATTTTCGAGTTTTGAAACTCAAGATATGATTTTTAAGGCAACAGTGACGCAGTAACCAGCTTGTCTGGAAATTTTTAAATGGACTCTGAAAATAATTAAGTTAAGTCTGTGTGCACCTCGTGTTCGACTCCGGTAACGGACTCGGGTATGGGGTGTTACAATTTTATTGGTACTAACATTATTAATTTATTTAAATTTTGGTATTTAACTCCTAACCTACTAATAGAGATCTTGAATATAGGTGTTTCTACAGAGACACGGCCAAGCACACGGACGTGTTTAAGGCCGTGTGAAAACAGGGCAAAAGATTTCCCCAACACGGGCTACAATAGAACGCCACGACCGTGAGACATGGCTGTGGTCGAGCCTGCCAAAACAACACGAGCGTGTGACATGCCCGTGTGGAAGACCCGTGGTTGAAACTGAGAAACTAGCACGGGCGTACGACATGCCCGTGTCTAACACCTGTGGTCAAACCTGTTAAAGTAACACGGGCGTGGAGCTTGAACACACGGGCGTGGGAGAAGCAAACGAAGCTAGATAGCCGTGCGACACAGCCGTGTCAACCCACACGCCCGAGGAACACGAGCGTGAACTAAATGTCAGACGCGCTCAAATTTGAAATTCGCGAATCACTTGGACTGAATTTAGGGGACACGGGTGTGTGCCATGCCGTGTGCCCCAAAATCTATAAATACCCTGCACTATTCACTTTCTTCCCCATTCAAAAACCCTAACCCTAGCCACTGCAACTCCACACGGCCCTCTGCCAAGCCCGTGCACCGCTTTCAACTTCATTTTTGACGCCCAATCTCTCTGCCTTAGCGTTTTTTACTCTCTACACTTCTATTTTACTTATTACTAATGCTTATTATTACAATAATTTCCATTTCTTTTGAACTATCTTCCATTTCTGTTCATGACTTTATCATTTAGTTTGCATTTTTAGTTAGTTATTATACATTGCATGTTAAATCAAGTGATTAGGAAACTTCACACCCATGATTTTATCATTCTCATTCTCATTCCCACGCCAATATCTCTCATGCAATTTGCATTGTTCAATTATTTCTTATACATTTCATGTTGTTAAAAAAAGCTTCATTCTTTTACACATGCCATTACTACATACAATGACAAAGTCACGAAATTATTATATTAATTATGTTTAGTTGTGGCTGAAAGTTTGATTTTTAGTTGGAAATTGTATTCCTTTTACTTCGACCACTCATCAAGATGACTTGATGATTTTAATCGCAAGTACCATGTCATCGTCAAGAGGAAAGAAAACCGTCGTGCCTACTTCGAAGAAGAGGAAGGGAACGTCCACTTCTACGGGCCTAACCGCAGAAATCCGTCACCCTCTCCTACAGTTTCCCCGAGGGCCCCAGGAAGAACTGTTCTAAATACTTCAGGCCTGACCCTTAATTGCGGGCCGCTGCATCGACTAGGCTACCGTAGAACAAGTCTAGATGGCCGACGCGATTAGGGCTCTCCTAACCACCTACCATTGGATCTATTCTTCGGGATTATCGAGTGACATACCTCGAGCTCACTATGGAACTATGCTCAACGTTCCATCTCTAGACCGTAATGACAAGGTATGATTAATCCACCAGCTAAGCGTCCCAGAGTTCGGTGCTACTGTAGGCCTATATACGGAGGAGTTTTGAGAGGAGAATGAACTACATGCTCTCAGTCGCCACATACATTTCTCTCCCTCGAAGTGCTGGCACACTTTGTCCCCTAGCACGGCCTCGTACAATCCTAGCCGCTCCAAGGCATTAGTTCTCCCACCATCCTTGAGGTACTTACACGATTACAGGGAGGTGAGAGAGCACTGGAGTTGTCAACACCCATGACGTCTACTTCTTATGGTGCATGTCGCAAGGACACGTCATCGACCTTGCCTATTTCATCGCCCTTGCGATTCAGCTCTAGACAGAGCGGCATCGGAAGGGGGTCATCTCCATTGGCCCCTACGAGACTAGGCTGGCACAACACTTCGGGCTCCTCAACACCGCAGCCCAAGAATCATCCCTCACTCTCATCGTCCAGATGTCTCCACAAGGCATCTCGAGCATGCTCAGCATGTAATATCCCGAATTAGGGCCTAATCGGAATAGTGGTTTTATGACCACAAATCTGAGATAGAAATAATTATTTTATAATTATTTTTACGTTTATGATATGATTGCATGATTGTGTGAAAATTTCGTGATGAAATTCTATGCATAAAGTGCTTAAGTTGAAATTAGGGACTAAATCGAATAATTTGCAAAACTTGCATTCTAGAAGTTTTTAGTATGAAATTGCTTTGGAATATTAATGAGGAGGTCTTAAATAGCAATTTGACCAATTTCTAAGTTTATGGACAAAAATTGGACATGGATGGAATTTTTTAAAGTTTAGTAAGGAAGGGCATTTTGGTCATTTGGATATTAATTGAAATAAAATGGAAAAAATAACACAAAAATGATCATCTTCTCCATAATTTGCTGCCAAATTTTGCTCTCCACCATAGCTAGGGTTTCAACACTTTTAAGCCTTGATTGTAAGTGATTTCTATGCCCGTTTTTAATGATTTTTATGTTTTTGAAATCTCGGTAGCTCGATTTAGCTTATGCTAGCAATAATTCAACCTAGGGTTCATATTTGGAAAAATACCCATAGGTGAAATTTGTGTATTTTGGTGTTTTATGATAGAATATGAGGTTTTAAATTATGCTAGACAACTTGTGTTACTCGGTTTTAAGTGAAAACGAGTAAAAGGGCTTAATCGGTAAAAATACCCAATATTCATAAGTACATGTTAGAGTGTGAATTTGATGTTGCTATAGAAGGGAAAAATGATCAACATGTCATAAAACATAAGAAAATAGGATGAGGTTTAATTTACGAGCCTTGGGGCAAAAGTGCAAATATGTGAAAGTTTAGGGGCAAAATGGTAATTTTACCAAAGTTCGTATTAGGGGCTGTTTTGATGAATGAATGTATTAAATAAATTAATTTGGTATTATAGATCAAGAGAAACGAGATTCAAGTCGCAATCGAGGGAAAAACAAAGTTTACGAGGAATAGGCTCGATTGCTAATATTTTGTATCGAGGTAAGTTCATGTGTAAATAAGGTAACATAATTTTATTTTAAGTGATTTAATGTTATTTATATGACATGATACTTATTATCATGAAATATGATGTTTTGTGAATTATTATTTGGTGATATGCAAATTATGTGAACAACTTGATAAGTATGAGATGTTAGCAAGCATCGGTTTCTATATTTCGAAGAAGGTGATCAAAATGTGTAATTGAAAAGAATCCCGTTTGAACCTTGGGAATAGATTAGGGTACAAGTGACATGTCACTAGGATGGTTTGTAATAGGCCAAAATTGGGTCTAGTTGGAACAGAGGTTTCGGGACCACAAAATTTGAGAGAGAAATAATTATTTTATGATTATTTTGAGGTCTATGATATGATTGCATGATTGTGTGAAAATTTTGTGAAGAAATTCTATGCATAAAGTGCTCAATTTGAAGTTAGGGACTAAATTGAATAAGTTGCAAAACTTGCATTCTAGAAGTTTCTAGTATGAAATTGCTTTGAAATATTAATTAGGAGGTATTAAATAGAAATTTGACCAATTTCTAAGTGATGGACAAAAATTGGACATGGATGGAATTTTTGAAAGTTTAGTAAGGAAGGGCATTTTGGTCATTTGGTAATTAAAAGAAATAAAAAGGGAAAATAAAGCCAAAATTGACTCATCTTTTTCATGGATGCTGAAATTAGCATGGGGGAAGCCGTGGCTAGGGTTTTCAAGCTTTCCAAGCTCAATAGTAAGTCCGTTCTAACCCCGTTTTTCAAGTTCTTTACGTTTTGGAATCCTGGTAATTTGATTAAGCTTATTCTAGCAATAATTTAAGCTAGGGTTCATATTTGGAAAAATACCCATAGGTGAAATGTGTTTATTTTGATGTTTTATGATAGAATATGAGGTTTTAAATTATGTTAGACAACTTGTGCTACTCAGTTTTGAGTGAAAACGAGTAAAAGGGCTTAATCGGTAAAAACAGCTAATAGTCATAAGTATATGTTAGAGTGAGAATTTGATGTTGCCATAGAAGGGAAAAGTGATCAGCATGTCATCGAACATAAGAATAAGGGAAGAAGTTTAATTCCCGAGCCTAGGGGCAAAAGTGTAAATATGCAAAAGTTTAGGGGCAAAATTGTAATTTTTCAAAAGTTTGAGTTGAGGAATGTTTTGAATAGTACATTAATTAAATAAGTAAAATATGATGTTTTAGATCTCGAAAAATGAGATTTGAACCTAGAATGAGAGAAAAATCGAAAGTTAGGAAGTTGGTAAAATGGTCGTTTTAGTATCGAGGTAAGTTCATATGTATAATAAGCATTAATTTATGCATGTTTCAATGTAAAATTGATATATTTATTATAATTTCCGTGGTGTTGAAAGTATGTAAGTTGGTATGATAATAATACAGCAATAATGTCAGTAATTTATATTTGAAAGTTAAATTTAGTGAATTAATTGAATTATGTTAAATCAAATGATTATGGTGCCAAGTTTATGAATTGATTTAAAATATGTCTATGGTACATGAAGTGCATTGAATTATCATACATAAATGTGATTTCTATGATTATGGATATTATGAGAAATTGTAAGTTCAGATGATTTTTAACAAGGCAATGTGTAATTTAATGTTATTGCCTTGATATTAAATGAGATGTAAGTTTATATGTAAGTAATACATTAATATTACTTGTATTATGATATTTTATAATAATATTGGAAATATGTTTGTGGATAATTACTTGATTGGTGAAATTGTTGGAAAAGAGAGAAATCCGGTTGAACCTTCAAAAGATTGGATGATCTGAGATAGTATGTAGCTAGGTCACATGTATGGTGCTGAGTGCACATCATGTGTACAAGAGAGCTACAAGACATTATGATGTAGATAGGTCGCATGGGTGATACTATGTGTACACCATGTAGACAAGAGAGCTACGGGATATATGTAGCTAGGTCGCATGCGTGGTTCCAAGTGAAGGACACCATGTAGACAAGAGAGCTACGAGATAAATTGGCTAGGTCACATGGGTGGTACTGAGTGTTCACCATGTGTACAAGAGAGCCAAACTATATGATGGGTGGAGCTATGTGCTGAAACCACCAAGTATCGAGGATTGATTCGAAGTGTTCAACGAGAGACTCTCTATGTATTGCTTTGTGAGTTTTGTGATGAATAAGTGCAGGAACTTGGTTATGTGAATGATGTGTTCATTAAGTGACCAGGATGTGGTAAGGTTATAAACAAGTAAGTTATACATGAGGATGATTTTATGGTGACCTTGTGATCATGGGCCTATACTTATGATGCATGAAATGTGGTGAAAATGATTTGTGATATGTATATTAAAATGAGGTTAATACAAACAAAGTGTGAAAGAGTGAATATAAAAGAAACAGATAAAGAAAAGGAGTTCTATATTTTCAGATATTTATGTTTTTGTAAGATTGGTTCAGAATGATTACGTGATCCCCTGTTCTGACTTTGGAAACTCACAAAAATTTGGATAAAAATAATTGAGGCTTAAACTTATATTTTTAAAATCCCTAATGAGTCTATTTTCAAGATAAATCAACAAGAACATTATCTGAGTTCTGTACTATGACATAATTAATTTTTAGTGAAGAGAGGCCAGAACTGTCAGAATGTGAAATAAGAGAAATTTAATGAATAAACTGTACTAATTGGCTAAACCAAAAATTATGAAAATTTTATGGTGGAAAGATATGTGAGTCTAGTTTCAGGGGAAATTTACGGATCTTAATTTGGAGCTCTGTAGCTCAAATTATAAATAAGTAAGGGACTATGACTCATGTGGACAGTTTGATGTGAGCATTTATTAGTAAATTGTGAAATCGTACTTACAAGAATGCTATATACATTAAGGATGTGGAATGGAGAGGAGGAGGAGGAAAATAAATATATGTGGAATACATGGAAACTATGGTATATGAAATATTGATATAATGAAATAAATGATATGTGTTTATAAGAAAATAGAAAGAGAATGATATGTATCATGACATGTATATATATATATATATATATAGTCTCAATGTAATGCTTGTTGGGTATGGAGTTGAATTGAAATGTTTCAGGCAAACATGTTATTTTGCGCATCTGAATTTTGGTATTTTATAAAGATATGATCTAGTTTTAAATATGAATGCTTGATGATTAAGTTGAAGATATTTGGTAAGAGGATAATCTTGGTATAAATGTATAAGTGGTACTATAATAAACAACGTAAAATGAGTATGAGATACACATGTATGATGACATACAAATGATATGTTTGTGGTTTAATTGAGAATATTTAATCATAAATGAATACCATGTTATATGCTTTTGATTTTGTATAAATGTGTAAGAGATTAAGGTTGACCAAAGCTTGGAAAATAGCCTAGGTATATTCCACACAGGCAGAGACACGACCATGTGTCTCAGCCGTGTATGGAACACGATTTGGGACACAGGCGTGTGGAGCCTTAAAGCATGAAATTTCCAAGATTTTTGTAAGTTCTCGTTTTAACCCCGAACCCTTTCTAAAGTATGTTTTGGGCTTCGTAGACTCCAATAAGGGACTATGTGTAAGTGAATGAATGTTTTGAAATATGAATGAAATTTTATGGCCTGTATTTTAGTTTAATGTTTGTATATTTGTCCGGTAACACCTCGTACCTTATCCTGGCCTCGGGTACGGGTAAGGGGTGTTACATGGTTGAGTTCTGAACTCGTTGAGTTGAGTCCGAGTTTGTGTGATGTAACTAGGCATCCGAGCTCGTTGAGTTGAGTCCGAGTTCACTTATGGATGCGAACGCCTGAGCTCGTTGAGGCTATTGAGCTTGTTTAGCTATGAGTATAGCACTTATGTGCACATTATCCGTGTATCCCAAATCGTATTCTGATGTATTCAACAGGAGATCTCTAATAGAATAAGGAGAATGCCTAATACGAAGGTGACATGTTGGTAAGTGTGGTGAATAAGAAAATTTGACAGGTATGTGTTTAAACCCTCGGGTTGAGAACTTACTATGATGAAATTGTAGTAAGATATTAAATGCAAATGTAACATGAATGTCTTGGTGTTGTTTATGGAAATAATGTTTATTTTGGATTGCATGATCATGTTACTTGTTATTTCCATGTGAACTTACTAAGCATTTATGCTTACTCCCTCCTTTTCATTCATTGAAGTTTTGACAAGCTGGCTTGAGAATCAGGATAGGTCGAAGGCTCGTTCACACTATTCGAAGACCTAAATTGGTAATATGGCTTGTATATTTTGAGTGTGGCATGTATAGCGATATACTCACTTTGTGTAAATGATCATATGATATGGTTATGGTTTGGTAAGAAAATGGTTTGTAAATGATTAGCTATTGGAATGGCTAATCAAGTTTATATATGATAACATGTATGCTTTATGTCTTAACTAAACCATGAAAATCCTTGGAAAGGTAAAATTGGCCACAAAATAGAATCAAATAGCAGCAGTGACATGAATTTGAAAAATTACAAAAAATAGTAGAAATGGATTTAAAGGATGAATAAGTTATGAAATCGAAACTTGTTGAGTCTATTTTCATATGAATGGAACAAAATAGGTAAATGAGTTATATTTTATGAGATATTTAAGTTTTGGTGGAACAGGGTTAGAGTGGTTTCTGAATCCCATGTTATGAATTTAAAAATTCACCATAAATTTTAAAAAATAATTAGAAGTCATGTTTTATATGTATAGATTCCTTATTGAGTCTAGTTTTATAAGAAACAAACGAAATAATCATTGAAACTCTGTACAAGGAGATATCTAATTTGTAATACACAGGGGTCAAAGTAGTCAAACCCTAAAACAGGGGAGAATTTAATCAATAAAATGTACTAATTAGCTCGACAAAAAATTCTATAAAAAACATTAGTAGATATATATATGAGTCTAGTTTTAGGGAAAATTTACGGATCTTAATTTTGAGTTTTGTAACTCGAGATATGAATTTTTAAGCGACTGTGACGTAGTTAGCCATCTTGTCTTGAAATTCTAAAATAAATTGTTTAAGCTGTTTAATTAATGAATTAAGTTTAGTAACACCTCGTACTCGACTCCCCAGTATAAGGATAATCGAGAGGCACCGAGGAACCTACCCTCCCTAGTATCATCTTGCCCAATCTACTGAGGAGGAGGCCTACGAGGACATTCCTGATGATGTCCCCCCACAGCACGAGGACCCAGCGACTCAGCCACCACCACCCTCTCGTCCAGTTCATGCGGCGACTTCATATGCTGACATCTCTAAGCGCCTCACCCGATTTGAGCAGCAGTGTTTTTAACGATTTGACAACATTGATGCTACGCTACATTTAGATTTGTCAGCATCTCCACATCTCATCGCCAGTCCCACCTCGCGAACCATCCAGCGATGAAGATGTTTAGAAATATTTATTTATTATTTTAAGTTTTTAATTTTTATTGAAACTACTTTTTATTTTTTTTAGATTTTAGAATTTTATTTTTTAATTATTAATTTCAGTTATTTATTTTTGAGTACTTATTCTTCCTAATATCCCCTAAAAAGTTCCTGATTTTATCACAGTTATATAGAGCTCCTAAGCTCATCATCACATAGGAATTAAAACTCCACCGGGAAAGGTTCTCCACGACTGCCATGTCCTGCTCGACCACGACAATAGTTACCACTAGATATAATATTCTTTTGGCGCAGGACTTATGGCCTAATGAACCTCTACGACCGCCGGAGTATCCTACTCCACTTTCGAACCGATCACTCTCCAAAACTCTAGTTCGAGGAATTCATCATATAGGAAGTTTCACTTCTCTCCCTATTTTATTTTTCTACTCTAATATCTATCTTTGTACATTGAGGGCAATGCACATCTTAAGTGTGGGGGGGGGGGGTATTTATTTCATTATCAGAAAAATCCCTGAATAATCATCTCATTCTCTTAAAAAACTCTCATATCATATTTAGGATAAATTTTAATTAATTTATGATTTTGATTGATATATCTTGAATTAAAACATAGGGATTTATGCATTGATTATTTAAACTTTAAGACATTAGAGAATCAAGCATGATAAGTTGATTTTTAAGAATTTAAAATTATAGGTTGTTTCCCCAAGTCTAGGTATTACTTTGAATTGGAATTCACAAGTCTAAACATCAAAAAGCCATAATTTTTGTGAGATTTTTGAGCCTTTTGAGAATCTATTAATCCTTTCATGTTCACTTTTATTATTGCTTTGAGTGCGTCAATAGTGAATTGTTATTCTAGAACTTGCTTGATTATGCATGTTGAGACCACACCATTTGATTTGATGTGTCAAAATGATTAAGGCATTAACCCACTCATGCCATGAAAAGCCTACCTCCACGATTAACCCCTAGTAAACCCCTTTGAGCCTAACAAACCATTTCTTGTATTACCCTTAATATTAACCTTTAACCCATTATTGTTGAAATCCCCTAAATTAATCCCTATTTTTGTCGAGATTTGAGTTGAATGGATTGCCTAGCTATGTTTTGTTCTTAGTAGTTAGTCTATATTATTTTAACTTGTTTTTTTTTTAAAAAAAACACTATGTATACATATTTGTACTTTGATTTTCTGATAGAAGCTCTGTTGTAGGCAAGTGAAGATTAACTCTTTTTCTAGTTAGGAAAATTTTCAATTCAATCTCTATTCTAACCCTTTGTTTCAGCTTGTGACCACACCCCTTAACCAAACCTCATTACAACCCTCTAAAGACCTTTTGATTGATGTATCGTCTTAAATTATAGTGCTGGAGACTTGATTTTCATGCAAGCCTATGGTAATGACTTTTCATTATTGACTATTGAGTGCTTCATTTATTGTCCTTAAACACCTTGAGTGATTTGAGTGAACCTTTAGTAAGGATGTGAAACTCTGTGATATTCTGAATCAAAGGTAATTACTTAGACGAAGGAAAGCACTTAAGTTTGCATGACTAAATACTCAACTTGGAATGTTTGAAACTTTTATGTTCTTTTAGTTGAATTCTCACTGTATGATTACTTATGGATTAATGTGAGATATTATCGATAGAGATTATAAGTTGAGAAGAATTTATTTTGATTATGAGTTGAGAATTTTTCTTGAGGACAAGCAAATGCTTAAGTGTGGGGGTATTTGATAAACCGTAAATTATACATATTTTTACCCCATGTTTAATGCATTTTATGGATGATTTCTCATTAGAATTGGTGAATTCGATGCTCCTAATGCTTTAATTTCATGTTTTATACTTATGAGAACATAGGAGAGCGAAAGGAATGAGAAAAGGGCCAAAAACGGAGAAAATGGGCCAAAGTACGAAATCAACATGGCCTGGACCTCCTTACACGGGTAGACCACACGACCGTGTTAATCTGGCCGAATTGGAGCATGACTCACACGGGTATAGCACAAGCCTGTGCCATTCTAACAGGCTCGAACACGGCCTGAAGTAATCGCACACGGGCGTGTCCCTGCCAAGCCCAAGTTAAGTCCAATTCGAAAAAGGCCACTTTTGAGGGCTTCTAGGCATTCCAAAGCCTATAAATACACCCTAGAAGAGGAGAAAAGGGGAGGCGGAGAATAGGGGGTAAGGAATTACTCCAAGGAAGCCGATTGATCCATCTCAGAAGCCAGATTCCTCATGAAGACTGAAGATCTATCCTCAATTTCCCTTCAGGAGTTTTGGGTTTTCTTTATGTTTTGTATTCTTTATTCTTCTGAGATGTTTTCTTATTTAGTTATGAACTAAAACCCCTAAATACCCATGGGGAATGAAACCTAAGACGAATCTTGTTATTATTTTCTGAATCGTATGATAAATATTTAACTTGTTCTTAATTATGTGTTCTTAATTCTTGTTTTGATATCCCAGGATATTGATTCAAGACATGCTCTTATTCAGAGGAGGAATAGACCCTGTTTAAGAGTACTTTTGTTATAATTAAGCAGAGTTGATTGTGCGCCTAGAAATAGGGTGACAAGATTTTGCCGGATTAGGGTGAAACCTAATAAGTGGATCCATAGATCGAATTAATGCAACCCTAGAGTGTTAATTAGAGAAAAGCCTCAGTTATTCAATCTAGGGATTAGACGTTACTTGTCTTGAATAGGGATAATAACATAACTTAGGGATCTCTACGGAACAAGTTGAATGAATAAATCGTCCGATTCGGAGCCAGAATAACAAGTAAAGTCTAGGTGGATTTTTCCTTAGGTATTGTCTTAATTCAATCGATTTTTCCCAAAAGCAATTCCCCAATTCTTTTCTCTGTGCGTTCTTAGTTTAGATAATTAGTTAATTAAAACAAAACCCCATTATTCTTAGGCTAGATAATAAAAAGATAGTCATTACTAGTACTTTTAGTTCCTCTGGGTTAGACAATCCGGTCATGCTAAAACTATACTACTGTTCGACAGGTACACTTGCCTAAATCGCGATAATAGTTAGTTTCAAAATGATTAATTATAAATTTTTAAAACCTATCACGAAACCTCACGATCCGAAGTTTACATGCAATGAGGCATATTAAGGCCATTTAAGAGTATAATTAAACCATATTAAGTCTTATTGAAAACTACAAATGGATATGGTTATTAGAGGGTGACCTAAGGCTTGGAAAATAGCCTAACAAGGTCCACATGGGTGGACACACGGGCGTGTGTCTAGGTCGTGTGTGACACACGGACCACTCCATGGGCGTTGGAAATGGCCATGTGTCCCTTGCACCTAAAAATATTAAGTCAAAATGCATGGTAGTAAACACACGGGTAGAGACACGGCCGTGTGTCTCAACCATGTGGAGGGCACGGCCTAGAACACGGGCGTGTGTCTTGGCCGTGTGCCCTTAAATGTATTGTGATGTCATAAACAGAATACTTGAGTTTTTTGACACGGGCGACCACACGGGTGTGTCTAGACCATGTGAAGGACACGGGCCAGGGACACGGGCGTGTGCTTGGCCGTGTCAAAACCTTTGTAGGCTCGAAATGGAAAATAAATTCAATTAATTCCACACGGACGTGTCCCAAAGCACACGGACGTGTGAGGCTTAACTTAGAAAATTTTTCAAGAACTTTCTCAAGTCCCCAGTTTAGTCTCAGACCTTTTTCAATGTATGTTTTGGGCCCCGTAGGCTCATATTAGGGACACTAAGATGTTGTTTGATTGGGTTCAAATTGGAACAAAATTTTTATAACCCGTATTTCTTGAAAATGTTTGAGTACATGTCTAGTAACGCCTCGTACTTAGTGCCAGTCTCGGGTACAAGTAAGGGGTGTTACATTTAGTGGTATCAAAGCTACAGTTTAGTTGGTTCTAGGACTACCGTAGAGTGTATTGAGTTTAGCTATACATGCCATTATACGAATATTGATAGTGTGATATCTCCTACTATTTAATTGTCTTTGAGTATAGTAAATGTCTTCCAATCATGCACAAGATGAGTCCGAGGGAGCTTAGAGCCATGCTCCAGTTTCCGTACAACGAGCTGTTTCTAGTAGTTGTAGAAGGCCTATGTGTAAAGGCCAGAAAGAGGCCAGATCCGCCTTCTTTGACATGATGGATGAATGGTTTGGGGATTCTTTGAGGAATCACCCCAACATACCACAACCTCCCCCGCCCCCTAACCGACCTGATGTGGAAGTGCCACAAGGTAGACACCTGTAAGAGTTGGTAAAGCCCCGGTGGACAAGCTTAGAAAGTAGGGGGCTAAAGAATTTAGAGCTAAGACTGATGATGATGCTGAATGAGCCAAGTTCTGGGTTGAGAATACTAAAAGAGTGTTGGATGGATTATCGTGCACACTTGAGGAGTGTTTAAAGTGTGCTGTATCTCGCCTAAAAGATACTGCATACCACTGGTGGGAGACCGTATCTTCAGTGGTACCAAAGGAAAACATTACTTGAGAATTTTTCCAAGAGGATTTTAAGACAAAATACATCAGTCAAAGGTTCTGAAACTAAAAGCAAAAGGAGTTCCTGGAACTTAAACAAGGAAATAAAACTGTAGTGGAATACGAAATGGAGTTTGTAAGGTTAAGTCAGTATGCGACTGAATGGGTTCAAACAGAGTTAGAAATGTGTCAACGCTTCGGGGAAGGTCTGAATGAGAAAATCAAGCTATTGATTGGGATTCTTGAGATACGAGAGTTTTCTGCATTAGTTGATCGGGCCAAGAAGGCCAAGAACTCAATAATGAAAGAAAGCAAGCTAAGAGAGAAGCTTGAGTTGCGAACAAGAGATCCAGCGGTAAGACGCTTTCATTTCCCACAAAGAAATCAAGAAGTCAACATGAATGCTCCACTTCATCGGTAGGATATTCGGGTAGAGCGAGAGGCTCCAAATGACGTAATCAGAAGTCTTCCTCCCCAATGGTGACTAGTGTGGGGAGTAGAGATGACCAAAAGCCAAAGTGTAAAAGCTACAATAAATTTAACTTTGTAGTGTGCTGAATGAAGAGCGGTGCGTGCTATAGATGTGGTTCTTTTGAACACTTCCTCAGAGAGTGCCCACAGCGAACCGATAAAGAGGTGGAAGTAGTCCCGAAATCGAGTGCTCCTATTCGACGAGGTAGACCTCTGAGATATCCTAGAAGTGCTAATGGCAGTCGGGTTGCGGCCAAAGACACTGAAAAATTAGAGACTCGAGCCCCGGCAAGAACGTATTCAATACGCGCTTGAGAAGAAGCCTCTATTCCTGACGTCATCACGGGTACTTTTTCTCTTTTTAACACTTTTGTTGTTGCCTTAATTGATCCGGGATCGACGCATTCATACATTTGCATGAGATTGGTATTTAGTATGAATACACCCATTGAACCTATCGAACTTATAATTAGAGTGTCGAACCCATTAGGCAAGTCAGTCTTGGTTGATAAAGTTTGGAAGAATTGTTCGTTGACAATTCAGAGTCACTATTTTTCGGGTAACCTTATGCTATTGCCATTTGATGAGTTTGATGTAATACTTGGAATGGATTGGTTAGCCCTGCATGATGTAATTATAAATTTTGGTGGCAAGTATATTGAATTGAAGTTCCCAGATGGTAAGATTCTACAGGTTGATTCAATAGAGTTGGATACTCCACCGGTTGTAATCACAGCAATGGTTGCTCAAAGATATATGAGAAAAGGGTACAAAGCCTACCTTGCTTTTATACTGAACACTAAGGAAACGGAGTTAAAGATTGAGTCCGTACCAATAGTATGTGAATATCCAGACGTGTTTCTGGAAGAATTACCTGGACTACCTCCTGATAGAGAGATAGAGTTTGGTATTGAACTAGTGCCAGGAACAACTCCTATTTCTATTACTCCGTACAGGATGACACCAACCGAGTTGAAAGAGTTAAAAGCACAGTTGCAAGAACTGACGGATAAAGGTTTTGCAAGGCCTATCTTTTCACCTTGGGGTGCTCTTGTATTGTTTGTAAAGAAGAAGGATGGTTCGATGAGGCTATGCATAGATTATCGGTAACTGAACAAGGTGACTATTAAGAATAAGTATCCTTTGCCAAGAATCAATGATTTGTTCGACCAGCTAAGGGGAGCCACTATGTTCTCTAAGATAGACCTGAGATCTGGCTACTATCAGTTGCGAGTTAAGGAATCAGATGTGCCTAAAACATCTTTTAGAATGAGGTATGGTCACTATGAATTCCTTGTAATGCCATTTGGTTTAACGAATGCACCAGTCGTATTTATGGACCTAATGAATAGGATATTTCGGCCATACCTGGACAAGTTCATCGTGTTTATTGATGACATTTTGATTTATTCCAAGGATGAGACAGAACATGCGAAGCATCTGAGAACTGTGTTGCAGACTTTACAGGAAAAACAATTGTATGCTAAGTTTAGCAAGAGTGAATTTTGGCTCCAAGAAGTAGGGCTCTTGGGTCATATTGTTTTGGGTGATGGCATCTGAGTTGATCCAAGTAAGATCTCCGCGATCGTTGAATGGAAACCACCTAAAAATGTTGTTGAGGTTAGAAGCTTTTTGGGCTTAGCTGGTTACTACTGAAGATTTCTAAAAGGATTCTCCATGATAGCGACTCCAATGACGAGGTTGCTATAGAAAGATGTTAAGTTTGAATGGATAGAAAAGTATCAGCAGCGTTTCGAGATGTTGAAGACATTACTGACTGAAGCCCTTATTCTAGTATTGCCCGAGTCAGGAGAAGAATTTGTCATTTACACTGTTACATCCTTAAATGGACTGGGTTGTGTACTTATGCATGATGGCAAGGTGATACCCTATGCGATAGCCTATGCTTCACGGCAGTTGAAGCCACACGAGAAGAATTATCTGACGCACGACTTAGATCTTGCTGCCATTGTTTTTACCTTGAAAATCTAGAGGCATTACTTATATGGTGAGATTTATCATATATTCACAGACCACAAAAGTTTGAAGTATTTGCTGACTCAAAAAAAATTAAATCTGAGACAGCGGAGAATTTTGCAAGAAGCACATGATAGCCATTTGTCTATTCATCCGGGAAGTACCAAGATGTACAATGATTTGAAAAAAATGTACTGGTGGGACGACATGAAAAGAGACATCTCCGAATTTGTATCGAAATGCTTGATATGTCAGCAAGTCAAAGCTGAACATCAAGTACCATTTGGTTTACTACAGCCTGTGATGGTCCCCAAATGGAAGTGGGATAGAATCATTATGGAATTCGTGATAGGATTACCATTGACCCTGAAAAAGAAAGATGCTATATGAGTTGTGGTTGATAAATTGACAAATTCATCTCATTTTATCCCGGTAAGGATGGATTATTCACTTGACAAGTTGGCCGAATTGTATATATCTGAAATTGTGAGATTACATAGGGTGCCGTTATCGATTATTTCAGATAGAGACCCGAGATTCACTTTGAGATTCTAGAAGAAGTTATAAGAAGCCTTGGGTACTAGGTTGAGTTTTAGTATAGCTTTTCACCCACAGACTGATGGTCAGTCTGAACGGATGATTTAGATTCTTGAGGATATGTTGCGATGTTGCATCCTTGAATTTCAGGGCAGCTGGGAAAAATACCTACCATTGGTAGAGTTCGCCTACAACAACAGTTTTCAAATGAGTTTGAAGATGGCGCCTTATGAGGCCTTGTATGGTAGAAAGTGCCAAACTCCATCGTATTGGATAGAACTCAAGGAGTGTCAGATTCACGAAGTTGATGTAATCAAGGTAACTGAAGAAATGGTTAAAGTGATACGTGATTGCTTAAAAGTGGCATCGGATAGACAAAAGTCATATGCTGATCTGAAAAAAAAAGAGATTGAGTTCCAAGCCGGAGATAAAGTATTCTTGAAAGTATCTCCAGGGAAAAAGGTATTGAGATGTGGCTGAAAAGGCAAACTGAGTCGGCAGTTTATTAGAGTATACGAGATCATTGAAAGAGTTGGACCATTAGCCTATTGCTTGGCATTGCCGCCAGAACTGGAAAAGATTCAAGATATATTCCATGTATCTATGTTAGGGCGATATCGATTAGACCCCTCTCATGTGATTTCACCGACGGGGATCCAAATTAGACCGAACATGACTTATGGTGAAGAACTGATCAAGATATTGGCTCGTGAAGTTAAACAGCTTAGAAATAAAGATGTGGCTTAGGTAAAAGTCTTATGGCATCAACATGGTGTGGAAGAGGCTACATGGGAGCCAGAAGAAACCATGAGAAGCCAATATCTGAACCTGTTTACTAGTAAGACCTTTGAGGACGAAAGTCCTTAAGGGGGGAGAAATGTAACATCCCAAAATAGGGCCTAGCCGGAACAACGGTTTCGGGACCACAAATCTGACATTGAAATATTTATTTTATGATTATTATGAGATCTAGAATATGATAATATGCACGTGCTAAAGTTTCATAAAGAAATTTTATGAGTAAGGTGTCCAATTGGAAAATAAGGACCAAATCAAATAAATTGTATAACTTGGATTCTAGAAGCAATTTGTATGAAATTGCTTTAGATTATTAATTAGAAGGTCTTAAAGAGCAATTTTCCCAATTTCTAAGTTTATGGACAAAAATGGGTATGTATGGATGAAATTTGAAAGAAAAGGGTTAGGGCATTTTAGTCATTTGTCTAGTTAATGAAATCAAATGGGAAAATGATGGAAAAAATTAGCCATTCTTCTGCTTCATCTAGCCAAAATTCTCAAGCCCTCCATAGCTAGGGTTTTCAACATTTTCAAGGTCAAAAGTAAGTGCTCCGAAGCCCCGTTTTTAATGTTCGTTGTATTTTTGAAATCCTGGTAGCTTACTCTCTCCATTTCTACCCATATTATAAGTTAGGGTTCATGTTTGCAAAGTGACCCATGTGTGACATGTTCATTCTTTGATGTTTTATGGAGGAATATGAAAGTTAGATGTGTGGTAAACATCTTTTCTTAGGTGATTTTCATGAAATACCTCTAAAATGACCTTTTTGTAAAATGTGTAAAATATGTGCTAGAAATGTGAAATAATGGAAAGATGTGGGATGCCATAAGAGGGAAAAAAATTCGGCTAGGCTTGGATAAGGTGGAAATTGCATGCATTTCATTATACGAGCCTAGGGATTAAATCGTAAAAATGTGAAAGGTTAAGGGCAAAATAGTTATTTTGTTCGGGGGTGAAATTTAGACTCGAAAAGAATAATGTGAGGTATTAATGATTCATTTTTATTGTTATAGACCTTAAAGAACAAATTTCGGAGGTCGATGGAGGAAAACGGAAGGTTTTGGAATAACCGAGACGCAAAACCAAAATGGATATCAGGTAAGTTCGAATAGCTTTAAGTAAATTATTAATATGCCTAGTTACATGTGTTATGAATGTATGATAATTGGTTATAATGATGGCATGAAAATCCATGAAGTATGTTAATAATAATGAAATGACAATAAATGTCCCAGTTGAAGTCAAAAAGGGAAATTCGATGGATAAACCATGGTTTACATGACTTGAGATCCTGCATGTGCTGTAGAAAAGGATTTAGCCGGACGGGTAGTCTGTTGATCTCAAATATAGGAAGGATCTAGCCCAGACGGGTGTTCCTTGAGTGATCGAGCCTCCCGAAGAATATGTGTGCATTGTGGATTTAGGTTGGACGGGTAATCCGACTAGGGTCTGAATTTAGCCTGGACTGGTAATTCAGATCCGAGCTCATTACGGGTGTCTGTCGCTGTACGGGATTTAACCTAGACTGGTAATCCCGCCGTATGCTGTGAGGTTCGCGGGAGTGCATACTTGAGATGATTGCTCTATGACTTGATTGTAAATGGATAATCCATCGAGACTTTTGAGAAACTCAACAGGATTAACATGAGATATAAAAATGAAAATGTTGAAAGATGAGCTCATCTAAGACAAATTACATGGTGCATTGTTATGAGACTAACTTGTTAATTGAATGCATGTGACAGGGAAACTATTTCATGCTTGTTGGTTTTATTGCCTAATGTGGATGCATGCTAATTATTCAGTAAGTTTACTTTCCAGTCATTCGGCCTTACTAAGCATGTGAATGCTTACCCCTCTCTTTTCCCTGTCTTACAGAGCTTGTAGACTCGCGAAGATTGGGAGACAGTTGGAGAGTCAACACACTATCATATTGTCTATCTTTGGTATATAGATACTCTTATTTTGTTCAATGGCATGTATAGGCCTTTTGTTATTTTGTTATATGTGTCATTTGATTAGCCAATATGAAGGCTTATAAAAGTATACATATTCACTTGTATATGGCCATGGAAATTGGCTCATGTTGGTGTAGGTTATGACCTACCAAATTGTGCATGTTATGTTCCAATGTTCATGTGATGATTATATATGGTGTGTTACAATTAGTCACATGGGGTGGTTAGGCCATAATTTTGGCAACAAGTTAAGATAACGAGCTAATCTTAATTGAGTTACAAGTCATGGAAATCCTTAATTTAAAGGGGACAACCTAGCATGCATAAAAATCGATGAGATGAGGTTTACATGCAATGAGGTATATTAAGGCTATTTAAGAGTATAATTAAACCATTTTAAGTGTTATTGAAAACTATAAGTGGATATGGTTATTAGAGGGTGACCTAAGGCCTGGAAAATAGCTTAACAAGGTCCACACAGGTGGACACACGGGCGTGTGTCTAGGCCGTATGTGACACACAAACTGCCCCATGGGTGTGTGAAATGGCCGTGTGTCCCCTACACCTAAAAATATTAAGTCAGAATGCATGGTAGTAAACACACGGGTAGAGACACGGCCGTGTGTCTCAACTGTACGAAGGACACGGCCTAGAACACGGCCGTGTGTCTTGGCCGTGTGCCCCTAAATGCATGCTGACATCATAAATAGAATGCTTGGGTTTTTGGACACGAGCGACCACACAGGTTTGTCTAGACCATGTAAAGGACACGGGCTAGGGACACCGGCGTGTGCTTGGCCGTGTGAAAACTTTTGTAGGTTTGAAATGGAAAATAAATTCAATTAATTCCACACGGGCGTGTCCCAAAGCACACGAGAGTGTGCATTGCCTCTACACGGGCGTGTGAGGTTTAACTTAGAAAATTTTTCAAGAAATTTCTCAGGTCCTCGGTTTAGTCTTAGACCTTTCTCAATGTATGTTTTGGGCCACGTAGGCTCATATTAGGGACACTAAGATGTTGTTTGATTGGGTTCAAATTGGAACAAAATTTTTATAACCCGTGTTTCTCAAAAATGTTCGAGTACATGTCTGGTAACGCCTCGTACTTGGTCCCGATCTCGGGTACAGGTAAGGGGTGTTGCACAATGTACATTCAATTCAATACATTTTCATGTTTATTTGGGCATTAGTCCATACAACCAAAAATAACATATCACCTAGTTTTCATACAAACAATTTCATTTAAAATGTTAATTTCCGTCAAATGTCCATTAACATCAAATTCAATACAATCATAACAAGATATATTTCATGTATAACAATAATAACATGAATAATATTCTTATTAAATCACGCGAACTTACCTCGAATACGGAAACGACAAAATTATCATTTTAGTCCAAAACTTCTATTTTCCCGATTTAAGCCTGAATCTCGATTTCCTTGATCTATCATTTCAAATATGACATATTTAGGACTCACATTATTCAAATTGAATCAAAATCATATTTTGGAAAAATTACATTTTTGCCCCTAAACTTTGTCGAAATTACACTTTTGCCTCTAGGCTCATAAAGTGATTTTTATTCACTTTTCCTATTCTATAAGCCTAGCCGAACCATTTTAATAATTATAGCAAACTACAATTCTCATCATAACACCCTTTTATATCATTTTTACAACTTTTACAAAATGGTCCTTCCAGGCGTTTTCATAAAAAAATTGCTTAGTAAAAGTCATTTATTTAAAACCCAACAATTATTTTCTACCATTAGACATCAAAATGCATGCATGTCACACATGGGTAAATTTTTAAACATGAATCCTAGCTCAAATTAATGGTAGAAATAGATAGATCTTATTACGAGGATTGCTAAAACGTAAAAATCATTAAAAACGGGGCTAGAACGGACTTACAATCGAGCTTGGAAGCTTGAAAAACCCTAGCCATGGTTTCTACATACAATTTCCAAGAGGTTGAAGATGGACAAAATTTGGCTTTTAATTTTGTTTTTAATTCATTTTAATAACTAAATGACCAAAATGCCCTTAATGAAAAACTTTGAAAACATGCCTAACCATGTCCATTTTTGTCCACCAACTTAACCAATGGTCTAATTACCATATAAGGACCTCCAATTTAAAATTTCATAACAATTGAACACCTTTAGCATGTAGAACTCAACTTTTGCACTTTTTACAATTTAGTCCTTTTGACTAAATTGAGTGCCCAAACGTCAAGATTTTCGAATGAAATTTTCACAAAATCATCCCGTGAAATTCTATACCATAAAAATATAATAAAAATAAATTTTCTTACGTTGATTTTGTGTTCCCAAAACCACTGTTTTCGACTAGGCCTTAAATCGGGATGTTACAAGAATTGGGAACACGAGTAGAGAAACGGGCGTGTGTCTTAGCCGTGTGTGCTACACAACCTAGAAAAAGGGCTTGTGTCTTGGATGTATGAAACCTGCACCTAAATTTCAAAGAATTTAATTAACCACATGGCCTAACACACGTACGTATGGCATGGCCGTGTGCACAGGTCAGAGAGTTACACAGATGTGAACATCGCTCGTAGCACGAGCCTGCCCCAGGGTCCCACGGGCGTGTCCCATAGACCACACAGGCATGTGAGCCCTGTAACTTAGTAAATTATTGAAATGTTACGAAAAATTCTTAGAGTTCCGAATTAGTCCTAATTAAATTTTAACACTCATATTAGGCCTCAAAGGTCCATTTAAGGGATGTTTTGAATAATCCCAGAAAATAAATAGTGATTGACATGATTTATTTGTAAATGTTCTAAAAGTTTCGGTAATGCTTCGTAACTCTGTTCCGACGATGGATATGGGTTAGGAGTGTTACATTTAGTGGTATCAAAGCTAAGATTTAGCCGATTCTCGGATTTAACGTAGAAAACACGAGTTTAGCTTTACATGCCATTATATAATTTACGATAGTGTGATGTCTCCTGGTCATTTTAAATGTGTTATTCATATAGTAATTTCATCCAACCAAGCTAGAACTGAATCCGAGGAAGCTGGGAGAAATGCTTCAGCTTCAATTCAAAGAGTTACATCTGTATCTGGTAGTGAAAGGCCCGTATCTGAGGGCCAAAGTGAGGAGGCACTATAGGCATTCTTTCAATTGATGAATGAATGGTTTATCGAGTACTTAAGAACAAATCCTACTGTAAAATGACATCCCCCACCTTATCCTCAACCGAATCCTAGGGTATCACAGGGTGTTGAACCTGCTAGAACAGGTAAGTCTCTAGTAGATAAAGTCCATAAGCATGGGGCGGAGGAATTTAGATCTACTGCAGATAATAATCTGGAAAGGGTTGAATTTTGGTTGGAAAATATCATCCAGGTTTTTAATGAATTATCTTGTACACCTGTAGAATGTCTGAAATGTGCAGTATCTCTACTGAAAGATACAACTTATCATTGGTGGAATACCATAACTTCAGTTGTACCAAGAGAGAATGTTACATGGGAATTCTTTCATGCTAAATTCAGAAAGAAATATGTTAGTCAGAGATTTATGGATTAAAAAAAGAAAGAATTTTTAGAACTCAAGGAGGGAGACATGACTGTATCTGAGTATGAATAAGAATTTGTTCGGTTGAGAAAATATGCTAAAGAATGGGTTCTAAATGAGGCTAGGATGTGTCAATGCTCTGAAGAGGTTTTAAATGAAGATATCAAGTTATTGATGGAATTCTTGAAATAAGGGATTTGTGGTGTTTGCTGATCGAACCACAAAGCTGATGAATTGAGTAAAGAAAAGAAACAAGCTGAAAGAAAGGCTCGGGTTTCTGGAAAAAGGATTGTGAGCAAGTGACAATCATATGCTTCTAAGAAAATAAAAAAGTATAATGATCATGCCACTACCTTTACGGGGTATTCTGGAAAAGAGCGAGGCTCCCAACACTCTAACCCAAGGTCTTTATCGCCATCTATAACCAGTGTGGGTAGCGTCAGTAATCCCAAACCAAAGTGTAAGCATTGCAACAAATTTCATTTTGGGGAGTGTCGCTTGAGAAGTGGAGCTAGCTACTGCTGTGGCTTATTTTCTCAAAGATTGTCCAGAAAGAGTTGAAAAAGAAATAGAACTAGTTCCAAAGCCAAGTAATCCTATTTTGAGAGGTAGACCACCTTGTCACCCCAGCAATGTTAGTGGTAGTCGAGGTACTATCAGGGATAAAACAATTAAGTTTGAGGCACGACCACCTAGAAGAACATATGCTATTCGTGCTAAAAAAGATGCTTCTGCACTAGACGTCATTACTGGTACATTTACTCTACTTGATACTTGTAACACCCCGTACCCGAGTCCGTTACCGGAATCGGACACAAGGTGCACACAGACTTAACTATTTTCACAGCCCATTTAGAAATTTCCAGACAAGCTGGTTACTGTATCACTGTCGCCTTAAAAATCATATCTTAAGTTTCAAAGCTCGAAAATTAGTTTCGTAATTTTCCATGAAACTAGACTCATATGTACATCTACATATTTTTTTCTAGAATTTTTGGTTGAGCCAATTAGTACAGTTTATTAGTTAAAGTCTCCCCTGTTGCAGGGATCGAATACACTGACCTTTGTGCGTTACGAATTGGTTATCTCCCTGTACAGGGCTTCAATACTGATTCCGTTTGTTTCTATAGAAACTAGACTCATAGAGAAATCTATACATATATGGCATGACTCCTAATTATCTTTGGTTAATTTACAATGAATTTCCAAAGTCGGAACAGGGGATCCAGAAACCGTTCTGGCCCTGTTTCACGAGAACTTTAATATCTCTTAACATATAACTCATATGACTGTTTCGTTTCTTCCATATGAAAGTAGATTCATCCAAGTTCATTTACATAATTTATTCACTATTTAATACCATTCCTACTATTTTTAGTGATTTTTCGCATCCACATCACTGCTGCTGTCAATATCTGCCTTTAAGGTAGGCTTTACCTATTTCATGATTTCATGATTCAATTGGCCCTTTTTGCATACATAGCACAAAGAGAGATCATGATTAACCATTCCAATGGCTAACCGTTTCAAAACAATATCATACCTCATAATGATCAACATACAAACGATTATAGTACTATGCTAAAAACGTATATGAGCCATTTTCGCAAGGCTATCCAAGTTTACACAAACCAAAAGGTACATGACCTACAACAAAAAGGTAGTCCTATACATGCCATTCAAAGTTCAACCAAAATTGTACCAAAATGGGGGCTTTGATAGTGTGGATGACTTCGACTTCGATGATCCCGAATCCGATAGCTAACGAGCAAAATCTATAAAACAGAGAAACAGAGAAAATAGAGTAAGCAATTTATGCTTGGTAAGTTTGAGCAAGAGATTCCAGCACAACAAAAGCATAGCATTCATAAAGCTAACGGATAATTTCATATGCACAAATTCTCAATATCATACTCATTTCACATTCCAACCCCTATGTTCATACATAAGGGATCATCTTAGCCAAATACCTAGGAAACTCATTACTCGATCGAGCGAATATTATTCAAGGAATCAACTAATTCAAGCACATACGAACATACCTCATTGCTGGAATTTTCAAGCGTATTAACTAAAATTTTACAGCAAGATTGCTTATTCTCGAATCACGTACCTTGAATTTAACCGGATATAACGACTCGCTCAAATGCCTTCGGACGAAGCTTGGTTATAGTGACTCGCACGAATGCCTTCGGACTTAACCCGGGTTTAGTAACTTGCACAAATGCCTTGGGCTTAGCCCGATTTATTATCTCGCACGAATGCCTTCGGATCCTAGTCCGGATATAGTCACTTAGCACAAAGCCTTGGGACTTAGCCGGACATCATTCAATAACCGAGCACAATTATCAATAAATCATGACACATTCGTTTTTCACTTTCATTAGCAAAACTCAAACACAAGGCACTTTTCACACTTGCAATTTCGGCTCAATAGCCACACACAAAGAACATGATTTTGATTTACTTTAAACATGATCTAATCAATTTAGAATTTAAGCTCTATTACTCAGGAACTTACCTTGGATGTTGTCGAGCGATTTCGACGGCTACTCGACTACTTTTTCCTTCCCTTTATCGGATTTAGCTCCCTTTGCTCTTGAGCTTAATTTGACAAATAAATTGATTTAATCATTTGAGCATCGAAGAGGAATTCAAGGTACTTAGCCAATATATATACTCATTAGGCATCAAAGTCGCATATGTACGAAATCATGAATCGAACTCAACACATTAGTTAATATTCCTCTTAGCGAATTTTCTAAGCCAAGAATAGGCATCAATATGCTTGCCTCTAACCGAATGCATGCACACCAATTTCCCTCATGTGGCGAATATGCATGTCCATGTTGAGGCCAATTATACACTTATTACCACACAAAACAGCATACATTTTACTAGCTAATGCATTCCATATTGTAACTCAATACACATCTATCATTTCCTTCATGACGAAACATCATCATAAGTAAGTATATACCTTGAGATAGTATATATATGTCATACCAATACATCATGCTCAAACATATATACATATATATATGCTAGAGCCGAATCTCAAGTTGATTGTAACTAAACATGAACATGATTTGAAACACAAATCTTACTTTCCATGCAATGAGCATAAATCACACTTATGGATGTACCATGGTGAACACATCACGACACCATAATTTTGGTCATGATTACACAAAGAACTTAGTATCTCATTCAAAAATGCTTAAAGAAAATCTAAGAGTCCTCAATCCACCATCACATGTATCATCATCAAGCTTCATATTTAACATGCAATGGCATTAACTCAAAATCCACCTTGGCCAAATACCATCCCCATGATATAACAAAGATTTGAACCATGGGCTAATAAGAACATCAAGTTAGCAACCAAAAACATGCATGAATCTCATGGCACAACATCAAACATACCTTAATCTTGATGCAAGTATAGCCAAACCCCTTCCTAATCCTCTTCCAAACCAAGCATGAAGCAAAACTCCTTCCTTATCCTTAGTATTTTCGGCCAAAAAGAGAGTGAAAATGGATGAACAAATTTTTTTGTTTTCTTTCCTACCTACACGGCAATGGGGAGGGAGAGAAGCCTTCACACACACATTTTTTTTTCCATACTCATTTTATTTATTCCAACATAACCCACTTACCAAACATGTTTCATGACATGATTTTTGCCCATAATTCCTTGTCATGGCCGGCCACTAGCTATTGGGGGGGGGAAATTTGACATGCAAGTCCATTGTTTTGCATGCATGCTTTAATTAGTCATCACACATTTCCCCATCATACTTTCAAAGTTTACTACTAGGTCCTTTCTAGTGAAATTCACATTTATAACTCTAAATCAAAACATCAAAAATGTCACACATGAGTTAACACACATTATAGGCAATAAAATAAATATTAAATTATTTTTATGCCTCGGTTTTGTGGTCCCGAAACCACATTCCGACTAGGGTCAATTTTGGGCTGTCACAACTCTCCCCCACTTAAGAAATTTTTGTCCCCGAAAATCTTACCGGTAAATAGGTTTGGGTAACGCTCTTTCATAGAGTTCTCGGGTTCCCAAGTAGCTTCTTCCATCCCGTGTTTGATCCATAACACTTTTACTAACGGAACCCTTTTGTTTCGCAACTCCTTCACTTCACGAGCTAGGATACGAATCGGTTCTTCTTCATAACTCATATCGGCTTGAATTTCAACCTCTGATGGACTAATTACGTGCGACGGATCAGATCTATAGCGTCGAAGCATTGAAACGTGGAAGATGTTGTGAATCTTTTCGAGTTCAGGGGGCAAAATCAAACGATACGCAACTGGACCGACTCGTTCGGATATCTCATATGGCCCGATGAACCTCGGACTCAATTTGCCTTTACTGCCAAATCGAGTATCTTTTCCAAGGCGAAACTTTAAGAAACACTTTATCTCTCACCGATACTCAATGTCTTTTCGTTTCAGATCCGCGTCACGATTTTCGACGATCGTGGCCGCCTTCGGACTTTCACGGATTACCTTTACCTTCTGCTCAAGCATCTTTAATCAAATCCACTCGAAAATTTTGTTTTCACCGAGGCGGTCCAAAACAATGGTGTACGGCATTTACGCCGTACAAAGCCTCGTAAAGCGCCATCTTAATACTTGATTGAAAACTATTGTTGTAAGCGAATTCAATCAAAGGTAAATACCGCTCCCATGAACCACCGAACTCGAGGATGCAACATCTCAACATATCCTCAAGTATCCGAATTATCCGCTCGGATTGACCATCGATTTGGGGTGAAAAGCGGTCTTTGAAATGCAACTTGGTGCCCAAAGTTTCTTGCAATTTCTTCCAAAATCGCGAGGTGAACCTCGGATCTCTATCCGACACAACAGTAAATCGGTACCCGTGTAATCTCACAATCGAGAAACGTACAATTCAGCTAGTTTATCCAATGAAAAATCTGACGCATTGGGGATAAAGTGAGCCGACTTAGTCAGTCTATCAATAACAACCCAAATCGCGTCCTTCTTACTTGCTGACAATGGCAGTCCGGACACAAAGTCCATTGTGATTCGATCCCATTTCCACTCGGGTATCGTAATCGGCTGAAGTAATCCTGAAGGCACTTGATGTTCCGCTTTCACTTGTTGACATATTAAACATCTCGAAACAAAGTCGGAGATGTCTCGTTTCATACCATGCCACCAAAATCGACGTTTCAAATCGTTGTCCATCTTCGTACTCCCCGGGTGGATTGCCATTCGGCTACAATGGGCTTCGTTCAGAATTATCAAAATAAGTTCTGAATTCTTTGGAACACACAGACGACTTCTGAACCTCAAACAATCGTCATCATCTATTTGAAACTCCGATTCCTTGTTCAGAACACACTCAGCCCGTTTTGCGACCAACTCATCGTCAACTTTTTGAGCTTCACGAATTTGATGAGTCAACAATGGCTTGGCCTTTAATTCGGCTACTAACACATTTTCGGGTAGAATAGACAGGTGTACATTCATCGCTCGTAAAGAAAACAGCGATTTTCAGCTTAAGGCGTCCGCAACCACTTTAGCCTTTCCCGGGTGATAGTCAATGACGAGCTCATAATCTTTTAACAACTCGAGCCAACGTTTTTGTCGCAGATTTAAGTCTCTTTGAGTCATCAAATATTTGAGACTTTTGTGATCCGAATACACATGGCACTTCTCACCAAATAAGTAATGTCGCCATATCTTTAAGGCGAATACGATGGCAGCCAATTCGAGATCATGGGTCAGATAATTTTTCTCATGTGGCTTTAATTGTCTCGACGCATAGGCCACAACTCGACCTTCTTGCATCAATACGCAACCTAACCCAAGTAGGGAGGCGTTACTATAGATGACAAACTCTTTGCCGATTCGGCTGCACTAAAACTGGAGCTTCCGTCAAATGAGTTTTCAATTGATCGAAACTTTTCTGACACTTTTCCGTCCATTCAAACTTGACATCTTTCTAAAGCAGTTTCGTCATGGGTGTGGCTATCATTGAGAATCCTTTTACAAACCGTCGGTAGTAAAAGCAAGCCCCAAAAAGCTCGAACCTCGTAATATTCCTCGAGGCTTCCAGTTAAGTATGGCTGAAATTTTACTCGGTCGACTCGAATACCGATGCGAGATACTACATGACCCAAGAAGCTAACCTCTCTTAACCAGAACTCACACTTGCTAAACTTAGCGTATAACTGCTTGTCCCGTAAAACTTGCAACACTACTCTCAGGTGCTCCGCATGTTCGGTCTCATCTCTTGAATAGACCAAGATGTCGTCAATGAACACAACTACGAACCGATCCAAATACGGTCTGAAGATCTGATTCATCAAATCCATAAATACCGCAGGGGCATTGGTGAGCCCAAACGGCATCACTAAGAACTCGTAGTGACCATATCTCGTTCTGAAGGCAGTTTTGGGTATATCCGAATCTCGGATTCACAACTGATAATAGCCCGATCTCAAATCTATTTTTGAGAACACTGAGGCTCCCTTCAGTTTATCGAACAAATCATCAATACGCGGTAACGGATATTTGTTCTTTATTGTCACTTTATTAAGCTGACGATAGTCGATGCACAACCTCATGGTTTCATCCTTCTTTTTCACAAACAACACTGGTGCACCCCAAGGTGAAAAACTCGGGCGAGCAAAACCTCTATCCACCAACTCTTGCAACTGAGCTTTCAACTCCTTTAATTCCGTTGGTGCCATACGATACGGAACTATCGAAATCAGTGTGGTCCCAGGTACAAGCTCAATACCAAACTCTATCTCCCGAACAGGTGGCAAACCCGGTAATTCTTCGGGAAAAACATCCGGGTATTCACAAACCACCGGCACAGATTCGGGTTTTATTTCTAACTCCTTATCATCAAGTACATACGCAAGGTATGCTTCGCACCCCTTTCTTACATATTTTTGGGCCAACATTGATGATATTACAGCTGGCAACCCCTTTAAGTCCGTAGACTCAACTCGGATCATCTCGTTATTTGCGCACCTCAAATCAATAGTCTTGCTTTTGCAATTCACAACCGCATCATGCACGGTCAACCAATCCAACCCAAGAATAACATCAAATTCATCGAATGGCAAAAGCATCAAGTCCGCTGGAAAACGGGAACCTCGAATTACTAAGGGACATTTCTTACACACTTTGTCGACCAGTACGTAACGACCCAAGGGATTTGACACCCAAATTACGAACTCAGTAGACTCAATAGGTAAAGTCTTACTGGATGCTAAGGTTTCGCATATATAAGAGTGTGTAGAACCAGGGTCAATTAAAGCAATCACATTAGTAACAAAGAGAGTGAAAGTACCGGTAATAACATCTGGCGAGGAAGCATCCTCGCGTGCGCGTATAGCATAAGCCCTAGCAGGAGCGCGAGCCTCGGATCTGGTCGTAGCATCTCTAGATCCTCTCTGACCACCACTAGCATTGCCCGTATTTCCAGATGGTCTACCTCGAGCATTGGTAGCACCCGATTTCCCACTCTGATTTGTATTCTGTTCAGGCAACCTCGGGCAATCTTTAATAAAGTGGTCGATCGATCCGCACTTGTAGCAGGAGCGGTCCCGGATCCTACAGCTTCCAGAATGCCATTTGCCATAATGCTGATACTCCGTTCTGTCTCGACGTTCATTCCCAACACTGGCGACCAAAGTGCCTCGTGTACCCACAGGGGGTCGATCACGATCTCGTCTAAAAAGGCCCGAAGCGCCTCTAGACCGACCCACATCATCTCTAAATTTCTTCGATGCATGTTGAAAGACTTTCCCGAGGATCTTTTACGAAACTCTCCAGTTCCCACATCAACTTTTTGTTTTTCTTTTCTAAGCTCTTCGGCTTTAAAAGCTCGCTCGACAAGTACTACGAACTCTCGTATTTCAAGAATGCCAACGAACATTTTATGTTTTCATTCAGCCCATCCTCGAAGCATTTACACATGATGACCTCGGACGAAACACATTCCGGCGTATCTACTAAGTCTAACAAATTTTCGCTCGTAATCGAGAATCGACATAGAACCTTGCTTAAGCTCAAGAAATTCCTTCCGTTTTTGATCAACAAATCTCTGACTGATATACTTTTTACGAAACTCAATTTGGAAAAACTCCTAAGTTACTTGCTCTCGGGGCACAACAGAAGTCAGAGTGCTCCACCAATAGTAGGCAGAATCACGTAGCAAGGAGATAGCACACTTTAAGCATTCGTCGGGTGTACAAGATAGCTCATCGAGTGATAGTGTTGTCCAGCCAAAATTCAGCTTGCTCGGCATCGTCGCTATCCGTAGCTTTAAATTCAGTAGCCCCATGTTTTGGATTCTATCAACTGGGGCCTTATTCGACCTTATTTGGTCGATTCATCGGAGGCATTGTAGGTGGGGTGTGTTTGTTGGGAATGGAGGTTGTGGAACAGTAGTATTAGTTCGAATGTATTGGTTGAACCAATCATTCATCACGCTATAAAAGGCTTGCCTAGCCTCATCATTCGGATTGCTAGCAACAAGTTAAGAGTCCACCGCGCTGTCCCTTGTCTTGAGCAGCGCCACACTCTCCACATCATCGCTATCGCTTCGGTTGGGATCGGGATCCATTACTATAAATAAACACAAATTCAAACGTCGAAATCACCACACTATCAAATAATCACATGAATGGCATGTATAGCTAGACCCAAACGCATTACGGTAGTCCTAGAATCGACTAAACCGTAGCTCGATACCAATAAAATTGTAACACCCGTGCCGAGTCCGTTCTCGGAATCGGACACAAAATGCACAGACTTAACTATTTTCACAAACCCATTTAGAAATTTCCAGACAAGCTGGTTACTGCATCATTGTCGCCTTAAAAATCATATCTTGAGTTTCAAAGCTCGAAAATTAGTTTCATAATTTTTCCCTGAAACTAGACTCATATTTCCATCTACATATTTTTTTCTAAAATTTTTGGTCAAGCCAATTAGTACAGTTTATTAGTTAAATTCTCCCCTGTTGCAGGGATCGACTACACTGACCTTCGTACGTTACGAATTGGATATCTCCCTGTACAGGGCTTCAATACTGATGCCGTTTGTTTCTATAGAAACTAGACTCAGAGAGAAATCTATACATATATGGCATGACTCCTAATTATCTCTGGTTAATTTACAATAAATTTCCAAAGTCGGAACAGGGGATCCAGAAACCGTTCTGGCCCTGTTTCACGAGAACTTTAATATCTCTTAACATATAACTCATATGACCGTTTTGTTTCTTCCATATGAAAGTAGATTCATCCAAGTTCATTTACATAATTTATTCACTATTTAATACCATTCCTACTATTTTTAGTGATTTTTCGCATCCACATCACTGCTTCTGTCAGTATCTGCCTTTAAGGTAGGCTTTACCTATTTCATGATTTCATGATTCAATTGGCCCTTTTTGCATACATAGCACAAAGAGTGATCATGATTAACCATTCCAATGGCTAACCGTTTCAAAACAATATCATACCTCATAATGATCAACATACAAACGATTATAGTACTATGCTAAAAACGTATATGAGCCATTTTCGCATGGCTATCCAAGTTTACACAAACTAAAAGGTACATGACCTACAACAAAAAGGGAGTCCTATACATGCCATTCAAAGTTCAACCAAAATTGTACCAAAATGGGGGCTTTGATAGTGTGGATGACTTCGACTTCGATGATCCCGAATCCGATAGCTAACGAGCAAAATCTATAAAACAGAGAACAGAGAAAACGGAGTAAGCAATTTATGCTTAGTAAGTTTGAGCAAGAGATTCCAACACAACAAAAGCATAGCATTCATAAAGCTAACGGATAATTTCATATGCACAAATTCTCAATATCATACTCATTTCACATTCCAACCCCTATGTTCATACATAAGGGATCATCTTAGCCAAATACGGAAACTCATTACTCGATTGGCGAATATTATTCGAAGGGAATCAACTAATTCAAGCACATACGAACATACCTCATTGCTGGAATTTTCAAGCGTATTAACTAAAATTTTACAGCAAGATTGCTTATTCTCGAATCACGTACCTTCGGAATTTAACCGGATATAACGACTCGCTCAAATGCCTTCGGGACGAAGCCCGGTTATAGTGACTCGCACGAATGCCTTTGGGACTTAACCCGGGTTTAGTAACTTGCACAAATGCCTTCGGGCTTAGCCCGGATTTATTATCTCGCACGAATGCCTTCGGATCCTAGTCCGGATATAGTCACTTAGCACAAAGCCTTGGGACTTAGCAGGACATCATTCAATAACCGAGCACAATTATCAATAAATCATGACACATTCGTATTTCACTTTCATTAGCAAAACTCAAACACAAGGCACTTTTCACACTTGCAATTTCGGCTCAATAGCCACACACAAAGAGCATGATTTTGATTTACTTTAAACATGATCTAATCAATTCAGAATTTAAGCTCTATTACTCAAGAACTTACCTTGGATGTTGTCGGCGATTTCGATGACTACTCGACTACTTTTTCCTTCCCTTTATCGAATTTAGCTCCCTTTGCTCTTGAGCTTAATTTGACAAATAAATTGATTTAATCATTTGAGCATCGAAAGAGGAATTCAAGGTACTTAGCCAATATATATACTCATTAGGCATCAAAGTGCATATGTACGAAATCATGAATCGAACTCAACACATTAGTTAATATTCCTCTTAGCGAATTTTCTAAGCCAAGAATAGGCATCAATATGCTTGCCTCTAACCGAATGCATGCACACCAATTTCCCTCATGTGGCGAATATGCATGTCCATGTTGAGGCCAATTATACACTTATTACCACACAAAACAGCATACATTTTACTAACTAATGCATTCCATATTGTAACTCAATACACATCTATCATTTCCTTCATGACCGAAACATCATCATAAGTAAGTATATACCTTGAGATAGTATATATATGTCATACCAATACATCATGCTCAAACATATATACATATATATATGCTAGAGCCGAATCTCAAGTTGATTGTAACTAAACATGAACATGATTTCGAAACACAAATCTTACTTTCCATGCAATGAGCATAAATCACACTTATGGATGTACCATGGCCGAACACATCACGACACCATAATTTTGGTCATGATTACACAAAGAACTTAGTATCTCATTCAAAAATGCTTAAAGAAAATCTAAGAGTCCTCAATCCACCATCACATGTATCATCATCAAGCTTCATATTTAACATGCAATGGCATTAACTCAAAATCCACCTTGGCCAAATACCATCCCCATGATATAACAAAGATTTGAACCATGGGCTAATAAGAACATCAAGTTAGCAACCAAAACATGCATGAATCTCATGGCACAACATCAAACATACCTTAATCTTGATGCAAGTATAGCCAAACCCTTCCTAATCCTCTTCCAAACCAAGCATGAAGCAAAACTCCTTCCTTATCCTTAGTATTTTCGGCCAAAAGAGAGTGAAAATGGATGAACAAATTTTTGTTTTCTTTCCTACCTACACGGCAATGGGGAGGAGAGAAGCCTTCACACACATTTTTTTCCATACTCCTTATTTTATTTATTCCAACATAACCCACTTACCAAACATGTTTCATGACATGATTTTTTCCCATAATTCCTTGTCATGGCGGCCACTAGCTATTGGGGGAAATTTGACATGCAAGTCCATTGTTTTGCATGCATGCTTTAATTAGTCATCACACATTTCCCCATCATACTTTCAAAGTTTACTACTAGGTCCTTTCTAGTGAAATTCACATTTATAACTCTAAATCAAAACATCAAAAATGTCACACATGAGTTAACACACATTATAGGCAATAAAAATAAATATTAAATTATTTTTATGCCTCGGTTTTGTGGTCCCGAAACCACATTCCGACTAGGGTCAATTTTGGGCTGTCACAATACTAATATTACTGCTTTGATTGATCCTGGTTCCACACATTTATACATATGCACAAACTTAGTGTCTGTTAAAAATTTAACTATTGAATTCACTGATTTTATGGTTAAAGTTTCAAACCCCCTAAGCCAGTGTGTTATGGTGGATAAAGTCTGTAAAAATTGCTCGTTGATGGTAAAAGGTTATTACTTTTCGGCTGACTTGTTGTTATTGCCATTTGATGAATTTGATGTGATTTGAGGGATGGATTGGTTAACCTAATATGATGCAGTGGTGAATTGTAAATAGAAATATATTGTATTGAAATGTCAGAGTGGTGAATTACTTCATGTTGAATATGACAAACTGGATGGATTTCCTAATGTGATTTTAGCAATATCAGCATAGAAATATGTTAGAAAGGGTTGTGATGCCTATCTCGCATATGTGTTGGATACTAAAGTATCTGAGTCAAAGATTCAGTTAGTGTTGGTTGTATGTGAATTTCCTGATGTATTCCCGGAAGAATTACCTGGTTTACCACCAAATAGAGAAGTGGAATTCTCTATAGATCTTGTTCCGACTACAACACAAATATCCATAACACCTTACAGAATGACTCCTACTAAATTGAAAGAGCTAAAAGTATAGTTGGAAGAATTGATTGACAGAGGCTTTGCTCGACCTAGTTTCTCATCTTGGGGTGCGTCGGTTCTGTTTGTAAGAAGAAAGATGGATCATTGAGGCTGTGCGTTGATTACAGACATCTCAACAAAGTAATAATAAAGAACAAGTATCCATTGCCTCGTATTGATGACTTGTTTGACTAGTTAAAATGTGCCACTGTATTTTCAAAGATTGATATCCGTTCTGGTTACTATCAACTACGGGTAAAAGATTCAAATGTACCAAAGACAACTATTAGAACTAGTTATGGACACTATGAGTTTCTTGTGATGCCATTTGGTTTGACAAATGCACCTGCACTATTTATGGATATGATAAACATAAGTTTTAGCCCATATTTAGACAGGTTTGTGGTGGTATTTATAGATGATATTTTGGTTTATTCCCGAGATGAAAATATACATATGGAGCATTTGAGAATAGTGTTGCAAACTTTGCGAGAGAAACAATTGTATGCCATATTTGGTAAATGTGAATTTTGGCTATGGAAAGTTAGTTTCCTTAGGCATATAGTATTTGCTGAAGGTGTCAGGGTGGACCCAAATAAAATTTTTTCCATTGTTGACTGGAAGCCATCGAAGAATGTGTCTGAAGTCCAAAGTATTCTGGGACTAGCTGGTTATTATCGGAGGTTTGTAAAAGGATTTTCAATGATAGCTTCTCTGATGACCTGTCTATTGCAAAAAGATGTGAAATTTCATTGGACTAATAAATGCCAGCAGAGTTTTGACAGATGAAAAGCTTTATTGACAGAAGCTCTAGTGTTAGTTCAGCCAAAATCAGGTAAGGAATTTATAATTTACAGTGAAGCATAATTGAATGGTTTAGGATGTGTTTTGATACAAGATGGTAAAGTAGTAGCCTATGCTTCAAGACAGTTAAAACCACATGAAAGAAACTACCCGACACATGACCTTGAATTGGCAGCCATAGTGTTTGCATTGAAAATTTGGCGGCATTACCTGTTTGGTGAAAAATGTCACATATTCACAGATCATAAAAGTTTGAAGCATTTGATGTCACAGAAAGATTTGAATTTGAGACAGCACAAGTTGCTTGAGTTATTGAAAGATTATGATCTAGTTATTGATTATCATCTGGGAAAAGCAAATGTGGTTGCTGATGCTCTGAGTAGAAAATCCCTATGTTTCTTACGAGTTATGAATGCTTGATTGTCATTATCTGATGATGGTTCAATTATAGCTGAGTTAAAAGCTTGACCAACATTTTTGTAGCAGATCTATGAAGCTCAAAGAAATGATAGTAAGTTTCAAGCAAAATGGAGACAAAGTGAATCGACTCCTGACTTAGAATTTTAGATCGGGACCGTTGATTGTCTGTTATTCAGAGACAAAGTATGTGTACCAAAAAGTTCAAAGCTAGTACAAAAGATTTTGAATGAACCTCATAATGGTAACATGTCTATTCATCCTAGTAGTAATAAAATGTATAATGATCTAAAAAAGATGTGCTGGTGGCTAGGAAATAAACGAGATATTTTTGAGTTTGTGTTTAAATGTTTGACATGTCAGCAAGTAAAAGCTGAACATCAGTTGCCTTTTGGGCTATTACAGCCAGTTATGATACCACAATGGAAATGGGAAAGAATCACTATGAATTTTGTAACGGGATTACCCCTGTCTCCAAAGAAGAAAGATACGATTTGGGTCATTGTTGATCTGTTGACAAAGTCTGCACACTTTATTCCAGTACATACGGATTATTCTTTAGACAGATTAGCTGAATTGTATGTCTTTAAGATTGTCAGATTGCATGGAATGCCTGCCTCCATTATTTCAGATAAAGACCCTCGGCTTACCTCTCGATTCTGGAGCAAATTGCAAGAAGTTTTGGGTACTCAGTTACACTTTAGCACTGCATTTCATCCATAGGCAAATGGTCGATCTGAACGTGTTATACAAATCTTGGAGGATATGCTTCGGTGCTGTATACTTGAGTTTGAAGGTAACTGGGAAAAAGTATTTACCTTTAGTTGAATTTGCTTATAATAACAGTTATCAATCCAGCAACAAAATGGAACCGTATGAAGCTTTGTATGGTTACAAATGTAGAACTCCATTTGATTAGACAGAATTCAGTGAGAAAAAGTTACACAAGTTGACGCAGTTCGTGAAACCGAGGAAGAAGTGAAAGTAATTCGGGACAGTTTGAAAGTAGCCTCTGATTGTCAAAAGTCTTATGTTGATCTTAAACGAAAAGAAATAGATTTCCAAGTTGGTGACAAAGTATTCTTGAAAGTATAGCCTTGAAAGAAAGTTCTCTGGTTTGGTCGTAAAAGAAAACTGAGTCCACGGTTCATTAGACCATATGAGATTACAAAATAATCGAACCAGTTGCATATCGATTAGCTTTACCACCAGAAGTTGATCGGATCCATAATGTTTTACATGTGTCTATGCTATGGTAGTATCGATCCGATCCTTCACATGTTATTTCTCCGACAAAGGTTGAAATTCAGCCTGATATGACATATAGTGAAGAAACGATCAAAATCTTAGCTTGGGAAACGAAAGAGTTGAGAAATAAAAAGGTAGCTTTAGTAAAAGTTCTTTAGCAACAACACGACATAGAAGAGGCTACCTGGGAACCGAAGGATTCTATGAGGAAGCAATACCTGAACCTTTTTATTGGTAATATTTTCGAGGATGAAAATCCTTAAAGGGGGAGAGTTGTAACAACCTATTTTTTAGTGAAATCGAAATAATTGTTTCGGGACCACAAATCTGATCCTAAAATAAAATTTATTTTTATTTATTACATGGTCCGTAATATGTTAGAAATGTCATGTGAAAATTCAGATAATAAAATTTTATCTGTTATGTGTTTAATTATGGGATGGACTAAATCGCATAAAACGTAAAAGTTGAATTCTAGTAGCTAGAAGGATTAAATAGCTATGGAATTTAAAACTTGAGGTCCTTATATGGTAATTAGACCCTTAAAGAAAAGTATGTAGATATTTTGGTGACTCATCCATGGAAATTTAGAAAAAAGGCAAAGACTAAATTGGAATTTGAACTAATTTAATTAATTAAAAAGATGATATAAGATATCATCTTATTTTTCTCATCTTCTTCCCTAAAAAATACATCGAAACCTTAGGAGAGAGAGAGAAGAAAGTTTCATAGCTTAATTGGGTAAGTTTCCTTGTCTCGTTTTTAGTAATTTTGATATTTTTGAAACCAAGATAACTTAAACTATCCATTTGGAGGATCGATTTGAAAAGTTATCAAGGTATGAAAATTAGGTCATGGATAGATATGCTGAAAATTTAAAATTTATGGTAGAAAATGAATGGTTCTTGATAGATAAACAACTTTTACAAAGTAATTTTTTATGAAAACGTGATTTAGGAACTAAAATGTAAAGTTCTGAAAATTAATAAAAAAATTCTGAAATTAATAGAAAATAAGTGGTGTAAATTTTATGTTGAAATTTCGGTTAGGCTTGGAATAGGGAGTATATTTCATAAATTTCATTTTCTGAGCCTAAAGACGAAATTAGAATTTATGAAAAAGTTAGGGGCAAATGGTAATTTTGCTGAGGATGTAAATTGAGTTCTAATGAATATGAAATGTGTGAAATTGATGATTAAAGTTATTTATATAAATCCGGAAAACACAAATTTGAGGTTAGATCAAGGAAAAGAAAAGGTTTCAGATTAGTAGATTTTATACGCAAACCAATGTCGAGGGAAGTTTGTGTAACTTAATTGTAACACCCTTAACACGTATCCGTCGTCGGAATAGAGTTACGAGTATTACCAAAACTTTCATAACATTTTCAGATAATTCTCACAAATTACAATTCATTAATCGAGATTATTCGTATCATCCCATAAATAGACCCTCAAGGCCCAATACAAGCATTAGGATCAAGTCGGGACTTAATCGAAAACTCTAAAAATTTTTCATGACAATTCAAAATTTTTTTAAGTTATAGGGCTCACATGCCCGTGTGGTCCAAGGGACACGCCCGTGTGACCCTGGAACACGCCCGTGTGCTAGGCCGTGTGGTTAATTAAAATCTTTCAAAATTAGGTTCAAGTTTCACATGGCCAAGACACACACCTGTGTTCTAGGCCGTGTAGCACACATGACTGAGACACACTCTCGTGTCTCTGCCTGTGTGGTCAATTCTGAGCATTTTGTTTCTCAAAATTTAATGTGCAGGGCACACATGACCTAACCACATGCCCATGTACCAGGACTTGTGTCACACACGGTGTAGACATACGCCCGTGTGTCTACTTGTGTGGACAAAATAAAGCCCTTTCTAGCTTCATTTCTAACCTAAAATCATACCAATGACCTGCACTAAAACTCACATCCAAATACCAGCCATTTCAAGCATTCAAATTAAGCAAACTCTATCATTCAACATGGCATATCATTACATTCATACATGTTTATAATCTTACCTTGGTATATTCCATATGATAGGCATAACTTGAACAACCATTTAACATGAATATAGCTACTGTAGTATGACATTACAAGTATATATATATATAAAAAAAACCATTACTACCCATTCCAATTGGTAGATTACAAACCACATATTTAAGCCATCTATGGCCAAGTTAGCCTATACATGCCATTATACCAAAATGATTTTACAATATATACCCAAAATAAGCTAGTAGATAGTGTGATGATGCTCCAACAATCTCCAACCTTTGCGAGCTTCTAAGCACTATAAAACAGGGGAAAATAAAATGGAGTAAGCAGTACATGCTTAGTAAGTTTGTATAATGGAAATTAAACTTACCAATCTTTTTATTAAATCTAAGCATACAATATCATGTTTTCCATCAACTTGGCAAAATTGCTTAAACATATGCACTCAATCAAACATGTGAGTCACAAAATTTTCATATACATCAAGTAAACATAGATAAGCTCATCATGCAATATTCTTTCAAGACATTATCATTTCATCTCATAATTCTCTCATCATGCCAAGATTTTTGTCTGTTGAATCATTGAAATTCAGATGGACGCTCGAGTAGTACAGTAACACCCCAAACCCGGCCCAGACGTTATGGTCGAATCTGACGTGCCACATTGGAGTTGAAAACCCATGTTCCGTTTTAGTGTTTTAAAAACCATATATTTTGTAGAGTTAACAAAGGGTATAGAAGCTGGGCACCAGGTAGGTATCCGAGATAGAGGAGGTGAGCCATGAAGGCTGCTTAAGTACCAAGCTCTTTGGTTGGATCCAATCCTAGACATGCCACAACCATAGCCACACTTTGTTATATCGAGTTTAAATTTGTTTAAGTGGACGACTTTGATAAATCGATTAATCATGGTGTTGAGATATTTTGAAAACAAGTATCGCTTTGAAAATACGTCCTAAGTCTAGCCCATTTGAAAAATTATCAACCAGGTTTGAAGTTATTAAAAATAAAATAATCCCGAGAAGAAATAAAAGAAAAGTTAAAAATGGCCTTATTACAACCCAAAAATAAATAATAATTAAAGGAAATTAAAATGAAAACCAATGCTTATTTAAAGGTCCAAAGCGATCACCGTGGCCACTCTGAATCCCTTCCGGCCCAAGTCCCCACATCAAGGCTCACTGCAAGGTTAAAGAAAGGGGTGAGTTTGGAAACTCGATGTGCAACAAGCCCTTTCAGAGCCCAAAACAATAATGACTGTTAGGTCTAAGCCCAAAACCAATCTCAAACATGTACTGGGCCATAGCCGTTTTCATATTTCATAATTCATAACACTGGGCCGAAGCCTTTTCATATTTCATATTACTGGGCCGAAGCCTTTACTGTAAATGGTACGGCCTAAAGGCCCATTTTTATGTCACATGTAATGTTAATGAAAGAATGCAACCCATTTGGGGAGGCTACTCAACCCACCATCCGCTATTCTCCACCCGTACCAACCAACACACCATGTGGGGATTAACTCGATCCACCCCGCCATAACTCTCCACTGGCAGCATAGCGGCTTTATCATATAACTGGAGGCCTAGCCTCTTTTAATAACTGGGGCAAAAGCCCTTTTAATAATTGGGGCATAAGCCCTTTAATAACTGGGGCATAAGCCCTTTTGATAACTGGGGCACAAGCCCTTTTGATAACTGGGGCACAAGCCCTTTAATAACTGGGGCATAAGCCCTTTTGCACTTCTTCCATCCATATAAAAACCCAACCCAATGCATTTATGAACATCTCATGTGCATATCATACATGTCATGTGCATATCATACATATCATGTTTATCAAAATCCCATGCATTAAGTTCATATATAAACCCTAGGGGTATAATGGTCATTTTTACCTAGGGGCAAAATGGTCATTTTCATATTAGAAGGGTAATCTTGTAATTTTACCAAAAATTAGGGTTTCCATGTTCATTAACATTTACAAACAATTCATGGGTGCAAACAGTGATTCTGGCCCATTTTTAGTGAAATCGAGTTATTGGGCCAAAAACCCCTAATGGCCCTACTTAGCCGATTTCATCATCTAGGCCCATTTAGCCTATATCCATAACAAGATAATGGTCTTAACATGCAATTTAATGATTTCCATTTCCTACCAAATTTACCCAAATGGGCCGAAAGCCTATTGGGCCCTAATTCACCCTCGAGGCCCAACTTACCGTGAGCGCCAAAAACACGCCTTACTGTTTCCATTATTCCGATCATCATCTCATCGATTCTAACTAACTAGTGAGCGTTAAGCTTGCTCACAAGTCCTCGAAATGCCGAAATTTGGCATTTCGACTTTTCGGCATTTATCGCTTTAAGCTATGAAAAGGGTTCGTTACACACCTGTTTGGCGATATTCCTCGACGAGATCTCCTACACGATTTCTCCTATAATCCATCATTAATAAATCAGCTTCCCATTAATTGAACCAAACCTCAAATCATAATGGCCTTAGGAATCTTACCTTTGTCGCGATTGATGACTAGGTCTAGCCACTCCGGTGATCCAAGCTACTCCAAGTCGACACTACACCTTGCTGCTCCTTCAATAAATAAACCAAAAATATTAAAAGAAGACCCCATAAGGCCTACACCCACATTCGACCACCTCCCTAAACTAGAGGGGTTTCGGCTTTTGGCCAAAGTTACACTAGGAATTGTGTAGATTTTGAACACTTACCCCAGTCTTTTTCCTCTTGAATCCGGATGCCTAAAAGGTAAAGGAATTGAACGCCAACTATTGAAAAGGAAAGAAAAGGTTGCTGGTCACAAAGAATCGGCAGCCCCCTATCCTCACTGATTTTGGCTTTTTTGCGGTATTTCGGCAGAAATAGAGATTAAAGAAAGAAATAATAAATGAGTAGAGGAAAGTAATAGGCTGGATTTAGTTAAAGAAAAGGGAGAAAATATGAAAGGAAGGATGGTAGATTGGCTAGGGAAAAAAAAAGAAGAAAACTAAAACAAAGGAGAAAAGCAGCACGACTAGGACCCTAAAGCCGAAATTACTAACCTAATACCCTTACGAATTCCCTCTCTAACCCCTTCCAAACGGCTAAGCTCTATCCTTCTCTCAAATCCTAAAATCTCTCCCTTATCCCTCCTTAATCCATGCGTTTGACTTGATCCAACTCTCCTCTTACAGTATCCACTTAGGTTCCAACACTTACCCTTCCTGCACATAAAAATAAATACTCTTATTTGCCAACACAGGGAATCGATCCCAGGTCTTCCCTTATGCTCCACATGCCACCTTTTTAGGAGGTTAGTGGCGTCACCCTCACCACTTTACTAAAGCTCTTTTTGTGATACACTTTACCCAGAACTTAATATATGGGCACCTAGCCAGAACCCCTAACTCCTAAGTCTAAAATTTAAAAATTCAACCGGGTTTTGGCTAACTCATAAGCCTTCCATAAGCCCATTTACACACCCAAATTATGAATTCCATAATCACATACCAAATTTTAGAAAAATTACTTAAAATATCAGGAATCACGAAAAACCCGAAAATCAGGATGTTACAAGTACACTCAAGGTGTACAATTCAATAACCAGTCAATTCTTATTCAAGACTACCCTTTAAGGCATTTAATCAAAAAACAAACTCTTGAGCCACATATCGTATTATAGGATTACCAGTCTAGGCTAAATCCTTTATGCAACGTATGCTCAGAAGAGCTTAATTAGGATTGCTGGTCTAGGCTAAATCCTAATTGTATCATATGCTTGATACGAATTACATTAGGATTACCCGTTCAGGCTAAATCCTTTCTATAACAAGGTCATTAGGATTACTCGTTCGAGCTAAATCACGTCAGCAACAAATGCAGGACCTCATTCATTTCGAGAAGGCATATATATTCATCAAAATTCAATATTCAACGAGACTTTACCCTTTTTCCAACATTTTCGAACATGTAATTATTTTGCACATGATAATATTCACATAAATACAAATCATTTTGCATAAAATTATAACATTCAAGTTAACATATTTACATGCTCGATTAAGTTACACGAACTTACCTTGACACTGGTTCGCGTATAAAATCTACTAATCTAAAACCTTTTCGTTTCCTTGATCTAATCTCAAATTTGTGTTGTTTGGATCTATATAAATAAATTTAACCATCAATTTCACACATTTCATATTCATTTGGACTCAATTTATGTCCTAGACAAAATTACCATTTTGCCCCTAACTTTTCCATAAATTCTAATTTTGTTCCTAAGCTCGGAAAATGAAATTTGTGCAATTTACTCCTATTCCAAGCTCAAAATTCCATCACAAAATTTACAGCACATGTGTTCATAAAAATTCAGAATTTTTTATCAAATTTCACAACTTTACAATTTAGTCTCTAAATCATGTTTTCATCAAAAATCACTTTGTAAAAGTTGTTTATCTATCAACAACCTTTCATTTTCTTCCATAAATTTCTAATTTTCAGCATATTCATCCATGACCCAATTTTTATACTTTGATAACTTTTCAAATTGATCCCCCAAATAGATAGATTAAGCTATCTCGATTTCAAAAATATCGAACTTACTAAAAACAGGACAAGGAAACTTACTCAATTAAGCCATGAAAGTTTCTTCTCTCTCTCCTAGGGTTTCTATGTATTTTAGGTTGATGATGACATAAAAATAAGATAATATCTTTTATCATCTGTTAATTAATTAAATATTTTTCAATTTCTAATTTAGTCTTGCCCTTTTTCTAAATTTCCATGGATGAGTCACCAAAATATCTACATACTTTTCTTTAATGGTCTAATTTCTATATAAGGACCTCTAGTTTTGAATTCCATAACTATTTAATCCTTATAGCTACTAGAATTCATCTTTTACATTTTATGCGGTATAGTCCTTTCCCTAATTAAACACATAATCGATAAAAGTTTCTTATCGAGATTTTCACATGACATTTCCAACATATTATGGTCCATGTAATAAAATAAAAATAAATTTTATTTTTGGATTGGGTTTGTGGTCCTAAAACCACTGTTTCGATTTTCACTGAAAAATGGTCTGTTACAACTCTCCCCTTAAAGATTTTCGTCCTCGAAAATCTTACCAGTAAAAAGGTTCAGATATTGCTTCCTCATCGAATCCTTTGGTTCCTAGGTAGCCTCTTCTATACCGTGTCGTTGCCAAGATTTTACGAATGCTACCTTTTTATTTCTTAACTCTTTTGTTTCTCGAGGTAAGATTTTGATCAGTTCTTCACCGTATGTCATATCAGGCTGAATCTCTACCTGTGTCATAGAGATAATATGTGAAGGATCGGATCGATACTGTCGTAGCATAGACACATGAAAAACATTATTAATCCGATCAAGTTCTGGTGGTAAAGCTAACTGATATGCAACAGGTCCAATTCTTTTTGTAATCTCATATAGCCCAATGAATCGTGGGCTTATTTTTCCTTTACGACCAAACCGGAAAACTTTCTTCCAAGGCGATACTTTCAAGAATACCTTGTCGCGGACTTGAAATTCTATTTCTTTTTGTTTATGATTAGCATAGGACTTTTGACAAGCAGAGGTTGCTTTCAAACTGTCCTGAATTACTTTCACTTTTTCCTAGGTTTCACGGATTAAGTCAACTCCGTGTAACTTTTTCTCACTTAGTTCTGTCCAATACAATGGGGTTCTACATTTTTGGCCATATAAAGCTTCATACAGTTCCATTTAGATACTAGATCGATATCTGTTATTATAAGCAAATTCAACTAAAGGTAAATACTTTTCCCAGTTACCTTCAAACTCAAGTATACAGCACCGAAGCATATCCTCCAAGATCTGTATAGCACATTCAAATTGAATGTCTGTCTGTGGATGAAATGTAGTGCTAAAGTGTAACTGAGTACCCAGAGCTTCTTGCAATTTGCTCCAGAATCGAGATGTAAACTAAGTGTCTCTATCTAAAATAATGGAGACAGGCACTCCATGCAATCTGACAATCTCAGAGACATATAATTCAGCCAATCTGTCCAAAGAATAATCCATACGTACTAGAATAAAGTGTGCAGACTTTGTCAACTGATCAAAAATCACCCAAATGGCATCTTTCTTCTTTGGAGATAGGGGTAATCCCGATACAAAGTCTATCGTAATTCTTTTCCATTTCCGTTCCAATATTGTAACTGGCTGTAATATACCAGAAGGCAATTGATGTTCAGCTTTTACTTGCTAACATATCAAAAATTTTGACACAAACTCAAAAATATCCCGTTTCATTCCCGACCACCAATACATCTTTTTCAGATCATTATACATTTTATTACTACCAGGATTTATAGACATGTTACCATTATAAGCTTCATTCAAAATCTTTTGTCCTAGTTCTAAACCTTTCGGTACACATACTCTGCCTCTGAATAACAAGTAACCATTAGTTTTGATTTGAAATTCTAAGTCAGGAGTCGATTCACTTTGTATCCATTTTGCTTGCAACTTAATATCATTTTTCTAAGCTTCAGAGATCTGCCGCAAAAATGTTGGTCTAGCTTTTAACTCAGCTATGATGGAACCATCAGTGGATAATGATAATTGATTATTCATTGCTCACAAAGTATACAGGGATTTTCTACTCAGAGCATCTGCCACTACATTGGCTTTTCCCGGATAGTAATCAATAATAAGATCATAATCTTTCAATAATTTAAGCCACCTGCACTGTCTCAAATTCAAATATTTCTGTGACATCAAATATTTCAAACTTTTATTATCAGTTAATATGTGACATTTTTAACCAAATAAATAATGCCACCAGATTTTTAATGTAAACAATATGATTGCCAATTCAAGATCATGTGGCGAGTAGTTTCTTTCATGTGGCTTTAGCTATTTTGAAGCATAAGCTACTACTTTACCTTATTGCATCAAAACACAGCCTAAACTATTTAATGACGCATCACTGTAAATTCTAAATTCCTTACCCAATTCAGGCTAAAATACATAGGTGCTTTTGTTAGTAAAGCTTTTAATCTGTCGAAACTCTGCTTGCATTTGTTAGTCCACTCAAACTTTACATCTTTCTGCAGCAGACGAGTTATCAGAGAATCTACCATTGAAAAACTTTTTATAAACCTCCGATAATAACTAGTAGTACAAGAAAACTTTAGACTTCAGACACATTCTTTGGTGGCTTCCAGTTAACAATGACTAAAATTTTATTCAGGTCTACCCTGACACCTTCTGCAGATACTATATGCCCAAGAAAACTAATTTACTCGGGTCTACCCTGACACCTTTAGTAGATACTATATGCCCAAGAAAACTAACTTCCCATAGCCAAAATTCACATTTACTGAATTTGGCACACAATTGTTTCTCTCGCAGAGTTTGTAACACTATTCTCAAATGCTCTGCATGTTCATTTTCATCTCGAGAGCAAACCAAAATATCATCTATAAATACCACCACAAACCTGTCTAAATATGGGCTGAAAAATCTATTCATCAGATCCATAAACACTGCAGGTGCATTTGTCAAACAAAATGGCATCACAAGAAACTCATAGTGTTCATACCTGTTCTAAAAGTTGTCTTTGGCACATCTAAATCTTTTACCAGTAGTTGATAGTAACCAGAACGGAGATCAATCTTAGAAAATATAGTGGCACATCTTAACTGGTCAAACAAGTCATCAATATGAGGTAATGGATACTTGTTCTTTATTCTAACTTTGTTGAGCTGTCTGTAATCAATGCAAAGCCTTAACGATCCATCTTTCTTCTTTACAAATAGAACTAGCGCACCCCAAGCTGAGAAACTAGGTCGAGCAAAACCTCTATCAATCAATTCTTGCAACTGTACTTTCAGCTCTTTCAATTCAATAGGAGTCATTCGGTAAGGTGCTATGGATATCGGTGTTGTATCCAGAACAAGATCTATAGAGAATTCCACTTCTCTATCCAGTGGTAAACGAGGTAATTCTTCTGGGAATACATCAGGAAATTCACATACCATCGACACTGATTGAATCTTTGACTCAGATACTTTAGTATCCGACACATATGCGAGATAAGCATCATAACCCTTTTTGACATATTCCTGTGCTGAAATTGCTGAAATCACATTAGGTAATCCATCCAGTTTATATGATTCAGCATGAAGTAATTCACCACTTTGACATTTCAATACAATATATTTCTATTTACAATTCACTATTGCATCATATTGGGTTAACCAATCCATTCCCAAAATCACATCAAATTCATCCAATGAAAATAACATCAATTCAGCCGAAAAACAATAATCTTTTACCATCAACGGACAATTTTTACAGACTTTATCCCATAACACACTAGCTTAGGGGGTTTGAAACTTTAACCAAAAAATTAGTGAATTCAATAGTTAAATTTTTAACAGACACTAAGTTTGTGCATATGTATGAATGTGTGGAACCAGAATCAATCAAAGCAGTAATATCAGTATCAAGTAGAGTAAATGTACCAGTAATGACGTCTAGTGTAGAAGCATCTTCTTTAGCACTAATAGCATATGTTCTTGCAGGTTGTGACAGCCCTAATGTGACCCTAGTCGAGAAGTGGTTTCGGGACCACAAAATCGAGTCATAAAAATAATTAGCTGTCATGTTTGATGCTTATTTTTTGTATATATGCATGTGTGAAAATTTCATATTTGAATTTTGTTAATTCTAGGTGAATTTTAGTAAATAGGATTATGTGAGAAAATTTAGAAATGTGCTAGGCAAATGTAAAGTGGCCTATTAATGCATGTTATAAAAATGATGGGTTTGCATGTCAAATTACCCAAAAATTGAGCTAGTGGCCGGCCATGCTATGGGTGGAAACATGTTGTAAACATGTTGTGTTAGTGTGTTATGTTAGAAAGAATAAAAAAAAGGGGTTAGTATTAAAGTAATGCAAAGGGAGGAGTGATGAAAAAAAAAATTGTCTCATCCATGTTCCCCCCCCCATTGCCGTGAATTGAAGAAAGAAAACAAAAAAAAAAGTGTTCATTCTTGAACATCTTTGGCTGAATAGAGGAAAGAAAGGAAGGGAAAGAGCTTGGAGAAAATCGGCTATGGTGGTTCACTAGATTAAGGTATGTTTAATGTTGCTTTGAAAGTTCATACATCCCTTGGATGATTAGTCTAAATTCTAACTATCTCATGGATGGATTTGGGGTTATTAGAGAGTTAGTATTCGACTAAGAGGCTTCAAAAGTTTCGGTTGAAGCCTTGATACTATTAGCATGTTAGCTATATGGATGTGTTATGATGCTTGAGGTGTTAGATAAATTTGAACTCATCACCAAGTTCTTTAAGCAACCCAAGTTAAAAGTTTTGATATTGAGGTATCTTGAGCATTCGGCCATGGTAGGAAGTAGAAGAAAAATATGGTTGTTGTTAGATGAAGTAGAGTCTAACAAATGAGCACACATGTGCATTAGTTGCTAGATGGAGAAGAATCGGCTAGCAAGTTGTGTGCTAAGGCCTAATATAATTTTGAACATTATTGAGTAATGTATGTGTTTTGGAATTGATGGAATGGAGAGTATGCTTAAATTGGGTTATGAACAATTATATGTTAAATCAAGGTTTGCTAAGCTAGCTATTAAGGTGAAGTGTAAATGTTAGTATTTGATTTCTAGTGTATATATGTGTATTAGCTGAGTTTTGAACTTGAAACAAAATGGTATTTAGTCAATACAAGTGACCATATTTGTAGAATGTATTAAGTATACAATCGGCCTCAACATAGACATGCATATTCGGCCACATGAATGAGTACATAGGTTGTTGTGTATGTTCGGCCATAGGTAAGCATATTGATGGCTTTATCTTGACTTAGAAAATTCGGCTAAGGAGAATATTGGCTAATATGTTGAATTTAATTCGTGATTTCATACATATATGACTCTAATGCCTAATATATAAGGGCTAAGTACCTTGAATTCCTCTTTGATGTTCAAAATGATTAAATCAATTTATTTGTTAATATTAAGCTCAAGAGCAAAGGGGAACTAAATCCGATAAAGGGAAGGAAAAAGTGATCGAATAGCCATCGAAATCGTTCGACAACATCCGAGGTAAGTTTTCAAGTAATGAGACTTAGTTTATGATTTGATTAAGTCATGACGTATGAGCATAACAAATATACGGTGATATAATGATTCTACTTGAACTATGTGTTGAGTTAATTAGTCTATACGTATGACGGGTAGCCGTATGTGCATAGAGATCATGTCATAAAGCAAACCAAACCATGCTGTTTGTAAGTGGCTATTGAGCTGAAAATGGGAATGCTTAATAGGTGACTTGTGTTTGAATTCTAGTTATGAAAATGAAATAGAGATGTGTCATCATTTATTGATATGTGCATGAATACTCGGATGATAACCGGGATAAGTCCCGAAGGCATTTGTGCGAGTTACTATTTTTGGGCTAAGTCCCGAAGGCATTTGTGCGAGTTACTATTTCCGGGATAAGTCCCGAAGACATTTGTGCGAGTTACTATTTCTGGGCTAAGTCCCGAAGGCAATTGTGCAAGTTACCATAACCGGGCTAAGTCCCGAAGGCATTTGAGCGAGTAGCTATATCCGGCTAAACCCCGAAGGTACTTGGTTGGGAATGAGCGATCTTGCTGTAATAATTTCAATTAACACGCTCGTAAAATCCCAATGATGAGGTACGTTTTGTATATGCATTTGAGTAGTGATCCCGTTTAAATATTATTCGCTCAGTCGATTAATGAGCTTCCGGCTTTTGGTTAAATTGATCCCTTATGTATGAATATAAGGGTTGGAAATGTGAAGTAGGACTGATTGTTGTGAATATGTGTATATGAAATTATCCGTTTAGTTATATGAATGCTATATTTGGTTGTGCCTAATTTCATTGCTCAAAACTTACTAAGCATTAAATGCTTACTCCGTTCTTTGAATCTCATTTTATAGATTTTGGTTCGTCACTATCGGACTCGGGATTGTCGAAGTCGAAGTCGTCCACACTATCAAAGCCCTTTTGGTACACTTTTGGTTGAACTCTGAAAATGGCATGTATAGGACTACCCTTTTTGGTTGTTGGTCATGTACCCTTTGGTTTTGTATAAATTTGGATAGCCATGCGAAAATGGCTTATATACACTTTGAGCATAGTATTATAATCGTTTTGTATGTTGTTCATTAAGAGGTATGGAAATGTTTGGAAACGATTAGCCATTGGAATGGTTAATCATGATCATATTTTGTGCTATATATGCTAAAGGGCTAGTTGAATCATGGAAACTATGAAATAGGTAAAGTCTACCTTAAAAACAGATGCTGACAGCAGCAGTGGTGTGGATTTGAAAAATCACTAAAAATAGTAAGAATGGAATTAAATAGTGAATAAATTATTTAATTGAACCTTGATGAATCTATTTTCATAGGGAAGTAATGAAACGATCATATGAACAGTATTTTATGAGATTTTAAAGTTTTTACAAAACAGGGCCGGAACAGTTTCTGGATTCCCTGTTCCGAATTTGGAAATTCATTATAAATTAACCAGAGATAATTAGAAGCCATGCCATATATTTATAGATTTCTTTTCGAGTCTATTTTCTATAAAAACAAACGGCATCAGTATTGAAGCCCTGTACAGGGAGATATCCAAGTCGTAATGCATGAAGGTCAGAATAGTTGAACCCTGTAACAGGGGAGAATTTAACTAATAAACTATACTAATTGGCTAGACCAAAAATTCTAGAAAAAAATTTGTAGATGTATATATGAGTCTAGTTTCGGGGAAAATTGACGGAACTGGTTTTTGAGTTTTAGAACTCGAGATATGATTTTTAAGGTGACAGTGACGCAGTTAGCCAGCTCATCTAGAAATTGAAAATGGACTGTGCAAATAAGTGAATTAAGTCTGTTAACCCCTCGTGTCCGACTCAAACAGCGGTCTCGGAGTGCACGGGTGTTACAATTTTATTGGTATCAGAGCTACGGTTTAGTCAATTCTAGGACTACCGTAATATGTTTGGGTCTAGCTACACATGCCATTTTGTGATTATTTGATAGTGTGGTGATTTCTGACAATTGAAAATGTGTTTATTTATAGTAATGGATCCCGATCCCGACCGAGTGGTAGCTGATGATCTTGAGAGTGTAGCGCCTGCTCCCGCACAAGGGACAGTGCCGGCGGACTCTCAACCTATTGCTAGTAATCCGAATGATGAGGCTAGACAAGCTTTTTATAGCGTGATGAATGATTGGTTCAAACAATACATTCGAACTAATACGGCTGTTCCACAACCTCCATTCCCGACAAATACAACCCCCGCACCTACAATACCTCCAATAACTGACCAAATAAGGTCAAATAAGCCCCCAGTTGACAGAATCCGAAAACACGGGGCTTCTGAATTTAAAGCTACGGACAGCGATGATGCCGAACAAGTGGAATTTTGGTTGGACAACACTATTCGGGTACTCGATGAGCTATCTTGCACACGATGAGTGCCTAAAGTGTACTATCTCCTTGTTACGTGATTACGCCTACTATTGGCGAATCGTTGACTTCTTTGTACCCAGAGAGCAAGTAACTTGGGAGTTTTTCCAAAGCGAGTTTGAAAGAAGTATATCGATTAGAGATTCATTGACCAAAAGCGGAAGGAATTTCTTGAACTTAAACAAGGTTCCATGTCGGTTCTGACTATGAGCGAAAATTTGTGAGGCTTAGCCAGATGCACGAGAATGCATTTCTTGAAGGCGTGATGTGTAAGCGTTTGAAGATGGATGAATGATGATATAAAGCTGTATGTTGGCATTTTAGAAATCCGAGAATTTGTGGTACTTGTCGAGCGAGCTCAGTAAGGAGAAAAGGAAAGCTGATATGGGAGCAAAGGAGTTTCGTAAGAGATCTTCGGGAAAGCCCTTCCAACTATCATCGAAGAAATTTAGAGATGATCTAGGCCGATCTAGAGACACTTCGGGCTTTTCTAGACAAGATCGCGATCGACCCCCTGTGAGTGCACGAGTCACTTCGGTCGCCAGTGTTGGAAATGATCGTCGAGATAGAACGGAGTGCCAGTATTGTGGTAAATGGCATTCGGGGAGTTGTAGATTCCATGACCGCTCCTGTTACAAGTGCGGATCAGTTGACCACTTTATTAAAGATTGCCCGAGGTTGTCTGAACAGAATGTAAATCAGAGTGGGAAACCGGGTGCTACCACTGCTCGAGGTAGACCATCTAGAAACACAGGAAATCCTAGTGGTGGTCAGAGAGGATCTAGAGATGCTACAACCAGATCTGAGGCTCGCGCTCCTGCTAGAGCTTACGCTATAGGCGCACACGAGGATGCTTCCTCGCCAGATGTTATTACCGGTACTTTTACTCCCTTTGATACTAATGTGATTGCTTTGATTGACCCTGATTCTACTCATTTTTATATATGTGAAACCTTAGCATCTAGTAAGACTCTACTTGTTGAGTCTACTGAGTTTGTAATTCGGGTGTCAAATCCCTTGGGTCGTTACGTGCTTGTCGACAAAGTGTGTAAGAAATGTCCCCTAGTAATTCGAGGTTCCTGTTTTTCGGCGGACTTGATGCTTTTGCCGTTTGATGAATTTGATGTTATTCTTGGTTTGGATTGGTTGACCGTGCATGATGCGGTTGTGAATTGCAAAAGCAAGACTATTGATTTGAGGTGCACAAATAATGAGATAATCCGAGTTGAGTCTACTGTCTTGAGTGGATTGCCAACAATAATATCCTCGATGTTAGCTCAAAGATATGTGAGAAAGGGGTGTGAAGCGTATCTTGCATACGTACTTAATAATAAAGAGCCAGAAAGGAAACTTGAATCTGTGCCGGTGGTTTGTGAATACCTGGATTTTTTCCCGAAGAATTATCGGGTTTACCACCTGTTCGGGAGGTAGAGCTTGGTATTGAGCTTGTACCTGGGACTACACCGATTTCGATAGCTCCGTATCGTATGGCACTAACCGAGTTAAAAGAGTTGAAAGCTCAGTTGCAAGAGTTGACGGATAGAGGTTTCGCTCGACCAAGTTTCTCACCTTGGGGTGCACCAGTATTGTTTGTGAAAAAGAAGGACGGAACCATGAGGTTGTGCATCAACTATCGTCAACTGAATAAGGTGACAATAAAGAATAAATATCCGATACCGCGCATTGACGATTTGTTTGATCAACTAAAGGGAGCCTCGGTGTTTTCAAAGATAGATTTGAGATCGGGTTATTATCAGTTGCGAATTCGAGATTTGGATATACCCAAAACTGCTTTCAGAACGAGATACGGTCACTACGAGTTCTTAGTGATACCGTTTGGGCTCACTAATACCCCTGCGGTATTTATGGATTTGATGAATCAGATCTTTAGACCGTATTTGGATCGGTTTGTAGTTGTGTTTATTGATGACATCTTGGTTTACTCAAGAGATGAAACCGAGCATGCTGAACACCTGAGATTAGTGTTGCAGATCTTACGAGATAAGCAGTTATATGCTAAGTTCAGTAAGTGTGAGTTCTGGTCAAGAGAGGTTAGCTTCTTGGGTCACGTGGTATCTACATCGGGCATTCGAGTCGATCCGAGAAAAATTTTAGGCATACTTAACTGGAAGCCTCCGAGAAATATTACTGAAGTTCAGAGCTTTTTGGGACTTGCCGGTTACTACCGACGGTTTGTAAAAGGTTTCTCGATGATAGCCACACCAATAATGAAGCTACTTCAAAAAGATGTTAAGTTTGAATGGACGGAAAGGTGTCAGAAAAGTTTCGATCAATTGAAAACCCATTTGACGGAAGCTCCAGTTCTAGTGCAGCCCGAATCAGGCAAAGAGTTTGTCATTTATAGTGATGCCTCCCTACTTGGGTTAGGTTGCGTATCGATGCAAGAAGGTCGAGTTGTGGCCTATGCGTCGAGACAATTGAAGCCACACGAGAAAAATTATCCGACCCATGATCTCGAACTAGCTGCCATCGTGTTCGCCTTGAAAATATGGCGACATTATTTATTTGGTGAGAAGTGCCATGTATATTCGGATCACAAAAGTCTCAAATATTTGATGACTCAACGAGACTTGAATCTGCGACAAAGGCATTGGCTTGAGTTGTTGAAAGATTATGAGCTTGTCATTGATTATCACCGGAAAGGCTAATGTGGTTGCGGACGCCTTAAGCCGAAATCCTTTGTTTGCTTCTGACGATGAATGCACACTTATGCATTCTACCCGACAATGTGTTAGTAGCTGAATTAAAGGCCAAACCATTATTGATTCATCAAATTCGTGAAGCTCAGAAAGTCGATGATGAATTGGTTGCAAAACGGGCTGAATGTGTTTCGAACATGGAATCAGAGTTTCAAATTGACAATGATGATTGTTTGAGGTTCAGAAGTCATTTGTGTGTCCCAAGAAATTCAGAACTTATTACGATGATTTTGAACGAAGCTCATTGTAGCCGAATGTCAATTCACCCAGGGAGTACGAAAATGTACAACGACCTGAGACGTCAGTTCTGGTGGCATGGTATGAAACGAGACATTTCTGATTTTATTTCGAAGTGTTTAATATTTTAGCAAGTGAAGGCGGAACATCAAGTGCCTACGGGTTTACTCCAGCCGATCATGGTACCTGAATGGAAATGGGATCGAGTCACGATGGATTTTGTGTCTGGGTTGCCATTGTCGACAAGTAAGAAAGATGCGATTTGTGTTGTTGTTGATAGACTGACTAAGTCGGCTCATTTTATCCCCGTACGTACGAATTTTTCATTGGATAAACTTGCTGAATTGTATGTTTCTCAGATTGTGAGATTACACGGGGTACCTATTTCTATTGTATCGGATAGAGATCCGAGATTCACCTCGCGATTTTGGAAGAAATTGCTAGAAGCCTTGGGCACCAAGTTGCATTTTAGCACCACTTTTCATCCCCAAACCAATGGTCAATCCGAGCGGATAATTCAGATACTCGAGGATATGTTGAGATGCTGCATCTTTGAGTTTAGTGGTTCATGGGAACGGTATCTACCTTTGATTGAGTTCGCTTACAACAATAGTTTTCAGTCAAGCATTAAGATGGCGCCTTACGAGGCTTTGTACGGCCGAAAATGCCGAACACCATTGTTTTGGACCAAGCTTGGTGAAAGTAAAATTTTGAGTTGATTTAATCAAAGATCTTTGAGCAGAAAGTAAAGATAATTCGTGAAAGTCTAAAAGCGACATCGGATCTTGAAGTCGTACACGGATTTAAAACGAAGAGATATTGAGTATCAGGTGGGAGACAAAGTATTTCTTAAGGTGTCACCTTGGAAAAAGATACTCAGATTTGGCCGTAAGGGAAAACTGCGTCCAAGGTTCATAGGGCCATATGAAGTATCCGAACGAATTGGTCCAGTTGCGTATAGATTGATTTTGCCCCCTGAACTTGAAAAGATTCACGTCTTTCATGTTTCGAGGCTTCGATGTTATAGATCTGATCGATCACACGTAATTAATCCATCAGAGGTTGAAATTCAATCCGACATGAGTTATGAAGAAGAACCGATTCGTATCCTAGCTCGTGAAGTGAAAGAGTTGCGAAACAAAAGGGTTCAGTTAGTAAAAGTGTTATGGCTCAAACACGGAATTGAAGAAGCTACTTGGGAAACCGAGAACTCTATGAAAGAACGTTACCCAAACCTATTTACCGGTAAGATTTTCGGGGACGAAAATTTCTTAAGTGGGGGAGAGTTGTGACAGCCCTAATGTGACCCTAGTCGGGAAGTGTTTTCGGGACCACAAAACCGAGTCATAAAAATAATTAGCTGTCATGTTTGATGCTTATTTTATGTATATATGCATGTGTGAAAATTTCATATTTGAATTTTGTTAATTCTAGGTGAATTTTAGTAAATAGGACTTATGTGAGAAAATTTAGAAATGTGCTAGGCAAATGTAAAGTGGCCTATTAATGCATATTATAAAAATGATGGGTTTGCATGTCAAATTACCCAAAAATTGAGCTAGTGGCCGGCCATGCTATGGGTGGAAACATGTTGTAAACATGTTGTGTTAGTGTGTTATGTTAGAAAGAATAAAAAAAAAGAGGTTAGTATTAAAGTAATGCAAAGGGAGGAGTGATGAAAAAAAAAATTGTCTCATCCATGTTTCCCCCCCCATTGCCGTGAATTGAAGAAAGAAAACAAAAAAAAAAGTGTTCATTCTTGAACATCTTTGGCCGATTAGAGGAAAGAAAGGAAGGGAAAGAGCTTGGAGAAAATCGGCTATGGTGGTTCACTAGATTAAGGTATGTTTAATGTTGCTTTGAAAGTTCATACATCCCTTGGATGATTAGTCTAAATTCTAACTATCTCATGGATGGATTTGGGGTTATTAGAGAGTTAGTATCCGACTAAGAGGCTTCAAAAGTTTCGGTTGAAGCCTTGATACTATTAGCATGTTAGCTATATGGATGTGTTATGATGCTTGAGGTGTTAGATAAATTTGAACTCATCACCAAGTTCTTTAAGCAACCCAAGTTAAAAGTTTCGGTATTGAGGTATCTTGAGCATTCGGCCATGGTAGGAAGTAGAAGAAAAATATGGTTGTTGTTAGATAAAGTAGAGTCTAACAAATGAGCACACATGTGCATTAGTTGCTAGATGGAGAAGAATCGGCTAGCAAGTTGTGTGCTAAGGCCTAATATAATTTTGAACATTATTGAGTAATGTATGTGTTTTGGAATTGATGGAATGGAGAGTATGCTTAAATTGGGTTATGAACAATTATATGTTAAATCAAGGTTTGCTAAGCTAGCTATTAAGGTGAAGTGCAAATGTTAGTATTTGATTTCTAGTGTATATATGTGTATTAGTGAGTTTTGAACTTGAAACAAAATGGTATTTAGTCAATACAAGTGACCATATTTGTAGAATGTATTAAGTATACAATCGGCCTCAACATAGACATGCATATTCGGCCACATGAATGAGTACATAGGTTGTTGTGTATGTTCGGCCATAGGTAAGCATATTGATGGCTTTATCTTGACTTAGAAAATTGACTAAGGAGAATATTGGCTAATATGTTGAATTTGATTTGTGATTTCATACATATATGACTCTAATGCCTAATATATAAGGGCTAAGTACCTTGAATTCCTCTTTGATGTTCAAAATGATTAAATCAATTTATTTGTTAATATTAAGCTCAAGAGCAAAGGGGAACTAAATCCGATAAAGGGAAGGAAAAAGTGATCGAATAGCCATCGAAATCGTTCGACAACATCCGAGGTAAGTTTTCGAGTAATGAGACTTAGTTTATGATTTGATTAAGTCATGACGTATGAGCATAACAAATATACGGTGATATAATGATTCTACTTGAACTATGTGTTGAGTTAATTAGTCTATACGTATGACGGGTAGCCGTATGTGCATAGAGATCATGTCATAAAGCAAACCAAACCATGCTGTTTGTAAGTGGCTATTGAGCCGAAAATGGGAATGCTTAATAGGTGACTTGTGTTTGAATTCTAGTTATGAAAATGAAATAGAGATGTGTCATGATTTATTGATATGTGCATGAATACTCGGATGATAACTGGGCTAAGTCCCGAAGGCATTTGTGCGAGTTACTATTTTCGGGCTAAGTCCCGAAGGTATTTGTGCGAGTTACTATTTTCGAGCTAAGTCCCGAAGGCATTTGTGCGAGTTACTATTTCCGGGCTAAGTCCCGAAGGCATTTGAGCGAGTAGCTATATCTGACTAAACCCCGAAGGTACTTGGTTGGGAATGAGCGATCTTGCTGTAATAATTTCAATTAACACGCTCGTAAAATCCCAACGATGAGGTACGTTTCGTATATGCATTTGAGTAGTGATCCCGTTTAAATATTATTCGCTCAGTCGATTAATGAGCTTCCGGCTTTTGGTTAAATTGATCCCTTATGTATGAATATAAGGGTTGGAAATGTGAAGTAGGACTGATTGTTGTGAATATGTGTATATGAAATTATCCGTTTAGTTATATGAATGCTATATTTCAGTTGTGCCTAATTTCATTGCTCAAAACTTACTAAGCATTAAATGCTTACTCCGTTCTTTGAATCTCTTTTATAGATTTTGGTTCGTCACTATCGGACTCGGGATTGTCGAAGTCAAGTCGTCCACACTATCAAAGCCCTTTTGGTACACTTTTGGTTGAACTCGAAAATGGCATGTATAGGACTACCCTTTTGGTTGTTGGTCATGTACCCTTTGGTTTTGTATAAATTTGGATAGCCATGCGAAAATGGCTTATATACACTTTGAGCATAGTATTATAATCGTTTTGTATGTTGTTCATTAAGAGGTATGGAAATGTTTGGAAACGATTAGCCATTGGAATGGTTAATCATGATCATATTTTGTGCTATATATGCTAAAGGGCTAGTTGAATCATGGAAACTATGAAATAGGTAAAGTCTACCTTAAAAACAGATGCTGACAGCAGCAGTGGTGTGGATTTGAAAAATCACTAAAAATAGTAAGAATAGAATTAAATAGTGAATAAATTATTTAATTGAACCTTGATGAATCTATTTTCATAGGGAAGTAATGAAACGATCATATGAACAGTATTTTATGAGATTTTAAAGTTTTTGCAAAACAGGGACAGAACGGTTTCTGGATTCCCTGTTCCGACTTTGGAAATTCATTATAAATTAACCAGAGATAACTAGAAGCCATGCCATATATTTATAGATTCCTTTTCGAGTCTAGTTTCTATAGAAACAAACGGAATCAGTATTGAAGCCCTGTACAGGGAGATATCCAAGTCGTAATGCATGAAGGTCAGAATAGTCGAACCCTGTAACAGGGGAGACTTTAACTAATAAACTGTACTAATTGGCTCGACCAAAAATTCTAGAAAACAATTTGTAGATGAATATATGAGTATAGTTTCAGGAAAAATTTACGGAACTGGTTTTCGAGTTTTGGAACTCGAGATATGATTTTTAAGGCGACAGTGACGCAGTTAGCCAGCTTGTCTGGAAATTGAAAATGTACTGTGCAAATAAGTGAATTAAGTTTGTTAACCCCTCGTGTCCGACTCCGGCAACGGTCTCGGGTACGGGGTGTTACATAGGTGCTCGTGCCTCAGATTTAATTGATGTATCCCTGATGGTACCTCGACCACCACTAACATTACCGGGGTGACGGGGTGGTCTACCTCTCGAAATAGGATTACTTGGCTTTGGAGCTAGTTCTATTTCTTTTTCAACTCTTTCTGGACAATCTCTGAGAAAATGGTTAAGTGAACCACATTGGTAACAAGCTCCACTTCTCAAATGGCATTCCTCAAAGTGAAATTTGTTGCCATTCTTACATTTTGGTTTGGGATTACCGACACTACCCACATTGGTTACAGATGGCGATGAAAACCTCGGGTTAGAGCATTGAGAACCTTTCTCATTTGCAGTATACCCTGTAGAAGTGGTAACACGATCATAATGCTTCTTTGTTTTCTTAGAAGTAGATGATTATGACTTGCTCACTCTCCATTTTCCAGAAACCCGAGCCTCTTTTTTAGCTTGTTTCTTTTCTTTACTCAATTCCTTAGCTTTGTGTGCTCGATTGGCTAACATCGCAAATTTGCTTATTTCAAGAATTCCAATCAATAACTTGATATCTTCATTTAAACCATCTTTAAAGTGTTTACACATCTCAAGCTCGGGTAAAACCCATTCTCTGGCATATTTTCTCAACCGAACAAATTGTCGTTCATACTCAGATACAGTCATGTCTCCCTGCTTGAGTTCTAAAAATTCTCTCTTTTTGATCCATAAATCTCTAACTAACATATTTCTTTCTGAATTCGGCCTGGAAAAATTCCCATGTAACGTTCTCTCTCGGTACAACTGAAATTATGGTATTCCACCAACGATAAGCTGTATCTTTCAGCAGAGATACTGCACATTTCAAACATTCAGCAGGTGTACAAGGTAATTCATCAAAAAATCGAATGGTATTTTGTAACCAAAACTTGGCCTTTTTCGGATCATCATCTGTGGTAGCTCTAAATTCTTCTACCCCATACTTAAAAATTTTATCTACCGGAGACTTACCTGTTCTAATAGGTTCAACACCTTGTGGTACCTCAGGAACTGGTTAAGGAGTAGGTAGGGGAGGTCGTTGTACAATGGTGTTTGTTCTTAAGTACTCGGTAAACCATTCATTCATCAATTGTAAGAAGCCTTGTTTTGCCTCCTCACTTCGGCCCTCAGATATAGGCCTTTCACTACCAGATGCAGATGCAGCTCTTTGAACTAAAGCTGAAGCATTGCTACCAGCTTCCTTGGATTCAACTCTAGCTTCGTTGGTCGGATGACATTACTATATTAAAAACACATTTAAAATGATCAGGAGACATCACAATATCACGAATTATATAATGACATGAATAGTTAAACTCGTGTTTACTACATTAAATCTGATAATCTACTAAACTATAGCTCTGATACCACTAAATGTAACATCCCTAACCTGTATCCGTCACCAGAACAGAGTTATAGAGCATTACTAAAACTTTCAGAACATGTTCAGATAGTTCACATAAATTACTATTCATTAATCGAGATTATTCATATCATCCATTAAATGGACCCTCGAGGCCCAATACGAGCATTAGGATCAAGTCGGGACTTAATTAGAAACTTTAAAAATTTTTCGTGACATTTCAAAAGTTTTCTAAGTTACAGGGCTCACACGCCCGTGTGGTCCAAGGGACACGCCTGTGCTACAGGCTATGTCGTAGCCATGTAACTCTCTGACTTGAGCACACGGCCAAGCCACATGTTCGTGTGCTAGGCCATGTGGTTAATTAAAATCTTTCAAAATTAGGTGCAGGATTCACACGGTTAAGACACATGCCCGTGCTTCAGGCCGTGTAGCACACACCATTGAGATACACGCCCATGTCTCTACCCGTGTGCTCAATTTTGTGCATTCCGTTTCTCAAAATTTAAGGTGCAGGGGACACACGGCCTAGCCACACGCCCATGTACCAGGCCGTGTGTCACATACAATCTAGACACACATCTGTGTGTCTACCATGTGGACAAAATAAAGCCATTTCTAGTTTCATTTCTCACCCAAAATCATACCAATGACCTGTACTAAAACTCACATCCAAATACCAATCGTTTCAAGCATTCAAATTTAGGAAACTCTATCATTCAACATGACATATCATTACATGCATACATGTTTATAATCTTAGCTTTTTATATTCAATATGATAGGCATGATTTCAACAACTATTTAACAAGTGTATAGCTGCCATAGTATGACATTACAAGTATATAAAAAAAAAATAACCTGTAATAGCCCAATTTTGGGGCTAGTCAGAATAGTCGTCTAAATCTAAATTTGAGTAAATTATTTTATTTTTATTTTGGAGTCATAGTATTTTTATAATAGTACATGAAAAATTTGGTGAGTTAATTTTAACGTTTGTGAGCACAATTGTGAAAAAAGGACTAAATCGCATAAAGTGCAAAAGTCTTGAATTGATAGCTAAGGGTGTTAAATAGCTAGAGAACCAAAATTGGGGGTATTTAAAGGGAAATTAGTGCCTTAAAATAAAGCATAGCCGGCCATGGGAGACAAATTGGAGAGAAAGTCAAAATTAGGTGAAGCTTAGGTCACCAATTTTGACTAGTTGTCTTTTTAATAAAACAAAAAGGAAAAGCTATCATTTTCTCTCTTCTTAGTTGAATATATTAGCCATTGTAGGGTTTTGGAAGCTTCAAAAATTTTAGCAACTTTGAGCCCTCTGAAGTAAGTGATTTTGATAGTTTCTCTTGATAATTTTTGTATTTTTGAGACACTTGAAGCATGAGCTTTCAAATGAGAGGTATATCTTGCAAAACGGTTGAAGGTCTAGGGTTTTTCCATGAAAGCATTTAGGGTGTTTTCTAAAATTTTATGGAAGAATATGAGTCTTAGTTGTGTAATAGGAAACTTTTGTGAAAGGTGTTACCATGAAAACACCTAAAGGGACCTTTTTGCACAAGTTGTAAAATGAATGATAAATGTGTGAAATGGAGAGAATTTTGGGTTCCTATAAGATTAAAAAGAGTTCAGCTAAGCTTAAGATGTGAATAAATTCGATAAAAATAGATTTTTGAGCATAGGGGTAAAAGGGTCATTTTGCTAAAGTTTAGGGGCAAAACGGTCATTTTACTGAAGATGTGAATTCTAGTTGCTTAATTTTATTTAGTGATTAAATGAGTGTATTTTTCTATTTTAGATCAAAAATTTCCAAATCCAAACCTAGATCGGGGGAAAACCAAGCAAATTGACTAAACCGACTAGTCACATACGTTTTGTAATTCGAGGTAAGTTGTATGTAAATAATACAAGTACATTACTAATGTATGTGTTAAATTGTATTTGAATTGATAAAGCATGAATAGCTTGACTGCGGAATTGAGATGGTGTGATAAGAATAGAGATAGTAGAGTTCTTGTTCAAACCTAGGAAAGAAATCGGATATTCATGCCGGGATGTTTGGGTCATTTGAGTGTGAGCCAGTGTAAGACCATGTCTAGGACATGGCATCGACATTGAGACAAGACCTAGTGCAAGACATGTCTGGGACATGCATCAGCCTCGAGACGTAAGCCAGTGTAAGACATGTCTGGGACATGCATCGGCCACGAGATGATAGTCAGTGTAAGACAATGTCTGGGACTGGCATCGACTTGAGATATGAGCCAATGTAAGACCATGTCTAGGACATGGCATCGGCACCTTACCCACGTCTGAGGCTTAGTGAATATCCGGTATTGTTCTAAATGGTTTAACGGTGAACGTTATGTTCTAAGCTAATGAGAAAAGTATAACCGTGTTGTGAGTGGTACAGGTACCTAATTGGTACGTATGAGATATGAGCTCATTAAACAATATGTGACTAGTATGGATGGTAATGAGTAAGTTATGCCTATGCCTACCTTGGTATCATGAACATGTGGATTATTGATAAAATGTTGCTGTCGTGTACTTATGTAACACCCCGAACCCGAGACCATCGCCGGTGTCGGACACGAGGGGTTAACAAGCCAAATCCCCATATTTCGCCCACCAATTGACATTTCTAGTCAGGCTGGAAAACTGCGTCACTGTCGCCTTAAAAATCATATCTCGAGTTTCAAAACTCAGAAACTAGTTTCGTAAATTTTCCCTGAATTTAGACTCATATATCCATCCATGGATTTATTTCTAGAATTTTTGGTCGGGCCAATTGGTACAGTTTATTAGTTAAAGTCACCCATGTTACAGGGATTGACTGCTCTGACCTCCGCATGTTACAACTTGAATATCTCTCTGTACAGGGCTTTAATACTGGTTCCGTTTGTTTCTAATGAAACTAGACTCAAAATGGAATCTGTACATATAAGGCATGACTCCTAATTCTTTCTGGATAATTTATAGTAAATTTTTAAAGTTGCGATAGGGGACCCAGAAACCGTTCTGGCCCTGTCTCACAATAGCTTTAATATCTCTTAACATGTGACTCCTATGACCGTTTTGTTTCTTCCATATGAAAGTAGACTCATCAAGGTTCATTTACATAGCTTATTCACTATTTAATACCACTCCTACAAATTTTGGTGATTTTCACATTCACGTCACTGCAGCTGGCAGCATCTGTTTTAAGGTAGGTCTTACCTATTTTGTAGTCTCCATGAACCAACTAGTCTTGCCATACATAGGTTCACATATGATCATTTTAACCATACCAATGGCTGATCATGTGACCAACACTCCCATTTCCAATCCATAATCACATCATGACACCATATATATATATACAAACCGCAAATAGTCTAAGTTAGTACTTCACTTTTACGAGCCATTTTCGCATGGCCGCATACATATACATCACAACATATTTGAACCAACAAGGGTAGTCCTATACATGCCATTTCAAAGTTCAACCAAAATTTATACCAAAATGGAGGCTTTGATAGTGTAGATGACTTCGACTTTAATGATCCCGAATCCGATTGCTATCGAGCAAAATCTATAAAACAGAGAGCCAAAGCAACGGGTAAGCATTTTATGCTTAGTAAGTCTCAAGGAATAAAATCAGCTTTAATTAAAGCAATACATTCACATAGCCAAATGCATCATTTCATTAATACACATTCACGAATCATTCTTACTTCACACTTCATCATTATATACTTTCACAAGGTATCAACCAATTCAATAGCTGAAATTCGTTAGTCGATTGAGCGAATGTTGCTCAAGCATGTCGACTTTTCCAATGCACATATAATCATACCTTATTCTTTGGGCTTTTCGAGCATACTAATGGAATTTATTACAGCAGCCAACACTCACCTCCAGCCCAAGCTTCTTCGGAATACAACCGGATATAACCACGTGCACGAATGCCTTCGTGTCTTAGCCCGGATGTAGCCACTAGCACAATTGCCTTCGGGTCTTAACCCGGATATAATTTCCAGCATAAATGTCGTCGGGACTTAGCCGGATATCATTCAATTGCTCATGCACACATACATCAATAATCATTAGACATTCATGTTTCATTTTCGTTACTAAGGCTCAAACACAAATGTAATCACTAGCATAATCGCCTTGGGACTTAGCCCGGTATCATTCAAATACTCATACACACATAAATCAATAATCATTACACATCCATATTTCATTTCACATAATTCAAGTAGGGTCACTTCTTGAGGACTTACTTCGGATGTTGTCGAGCGGCTTTTACGGCTATTCGATCACTTTTTCCTTCCCCTTGTCCAATTGTGGCCCTCTAAGCTCTTGAGCTAATTCAAACAAATTCAATTTATTAAAACCTCATTATGCTAGCTTATGGCGAATATGACAAGGAGTTTAAATGGTCATATGGCCACCCTTTAGCTTGAATACACAATGGTCATGCACATTTTATACTACATCAAGCAATTCAATACAATTCATTCAAGCATCAAGGAAAAGCTAAGGCCATCAATAGGCTACCTAAGGTCGAATATACTTGTCCAATTTGAGGCCAATTATACACTTAATACCACACAAAAACAGCATGCATTTTACTAGTTAATGTTTTACATATTGTGGCTCAATACTTATAATATAGCATCAAGCACTCATATGGCCGATTATACTTAGTCATACTTGCACCAAATCAACAATAAATTCCAAGATTTCCACATCATATGTGTACTAGGCGAATGTACTTGCAATTTCACAAACATTCTTCAACATTTTCTTCTTTAAACAAACATATTCATCACTTACTTCATAACCAAAACATCATGTGCAAACATATATATACATATATGTGCATGGCAATTTCAAGGTGTCCCTAGCCATCCAAAACACAAATTTTAAATAACATGCAAGAAGCATGAACCATGCTCATGAATGCATCATGGCGAATACATCACAATCATGCCCTTTTCAACTTCAATCATGGTTAAACAAAAGAAAACTCAATGTCTTACTCAAGATGGCTACAAAGAAATTTCAAGAGTAGACAATCCATCATTGCATGCATCATCATCTAGCTTCACACTTAGCATGCAATGGCTTTATCACAATATCAACTTTGACCAAATACCACTTCCATGGCATAACAAGGATTTGAACCATGGCTAACATGAACATCAAGTTGGCAACTAAAACATGCATGAATCTCATGACACAACCTCATACATACCTTAATCTTGGTGCAAGTTTAGCCAAATCTCCTTCTAGATCTCTTCTAAACAAATAAAATGAAGCAAAAATCTCTTCTTCCCTTAGTATTTTCGGCCAAAAGGAGAGAACAAGGATGAACAAAAATTTTTGTTTTCCTTGGTTGCACTGCAATGGGGGAATGCTACACTCTCACACACATTTTTTTTGTTTCTCTTCCCACATCTAATTATTAATCATTTCTTTCTGCTCCATTAACAAAACATGTTTCAACATGTTTTCTTTGCCCATAACCCATGTCATGGCCGGCCACCACCTATAAAAGGGGAATTTGACATGCAAGTCCATTATTTTGCATGCATGCTTTAATTAGTCATCACACATTTCCTATCGTACTTTCAAAGTTCACTACTAAGTCCTTTCTAGTGGAATTCACCTTTATAACACTAAATCAATCATCAAAAAATGTCATACATGAGCATACACATATTATAGGCATCAAAATAAATTTTGAATTATTTTTATGCCTCGGTTTTGTGGTCTCGAAACCACATTCCGACTAGGGTCAATTTTGGGCTGTCACAACTTACTTATATGCAACTTACTAAGCTTTTATGCTTACTCCCTTTTCTTTCCATTTCCTCACAATGCCATCTATCTAGCTCAAGGATCACCAGAAGTTAGAGATGTCAATCACACTATCAACCAAAGCATTCGGTATAGTTGGATTTATATTTTTTATTATGACATGTATAGGACTTAGACCTTGTTATTTTGTGTTCTTAAGATTAGTCCAAATGTGTTGGCTTAGGTTAGAAGCCCTTCAATTTGTATTATGCCTTGAATGATGGCTAACATTCATTTTGAATTTATAAAAGATGTATTGTCTTTAGATAATGAATGTCCATTGTGGCTGATTTGATTTTAGAAGTTGTGCTCGTTTTAGCATTTGTTGGAATTTGTATGGAAATAGGCAAGTAAGGGTGGCAATGAGGCCTGGTAAATAGTCTTATATTCTCCACACGGGTAGACACACAGGTGTGTGTCTCGGCCGTGTGTGACACACGGGTGTGTGTCTCGGCCGTGTGTAACACACGGTATTCCCCATGGGCGTGTAGTTCGGTCGTGTGTCCTCTCCACGTAAAAATTTCTAGTCAGAATGCATGGTATTAAACACACGGGCAGAGAAACGGCCGTGTGTCTCAGCCGTGTGGAGGACACGGCCCAACACACGAGCATGAGCCTTGGCCATGTGGCATTATGAGCATTCTGACATCAGAAACAGAATGTCCATGTTTTCGTACACGGGCTAAGACACAGGCTTGTCGTGTCTGTGTGAGGGACATGGGCCAATGACATGGGTGTGTGTCTGGACTCAGGTGTGAATTAGAAATTAATTCTACACGGGTGTGGGACTCAAGTGTGTTTCAGTGTGCTTAGGTTGTGTGACCCACACGGGCCATTAGCACGACCTTGTCGAAATGGTCACATAGGCATGTTACTCTTCTATATGGGCGTGTGCCCTGTTTTAAAGGTAAATTTCTTAAGGTTAGTTTAAGGACCCGGAATGTCTCCAAATAGCTTTCAATGATCGATTTGGGGCTCATAGGCCCATAATAAGAAGTTTAAGGTAGATATTGAAAAGGTTTTAAATTTGGATCGTGTCTCGGTGACTTGAGATTGGTTGTAGGCGTAAGATCAAGTTAGGTAATGCCTTGTACTCCTCCCCGACATGGGTTACAGCATAGGGTGTTACATTTAGTGGTATCAAAGCTATGACTTTGTGGGTTCTAGGACTAACCTAGCGAGAGTATGAGTCTAGCTATACATGCCATAACTGTATATTGATAGTGTGACGAATTCTGCTAATTATAAATTATGTTTTCATATAGTAAATGGATCCTAATAGAGCCACGGTGGATGACGTGGAAAGTAATACACCGGCTCCCACTGAAGGGATCGCGCCTGTAGAGAGTAAGCCCGTAACTATGGGCCAAGGTAGAGGGGCTTGAGAAGCCTACCTTCGAATGATAGATGCTTGGTACACGGAGTTTGTTTGTGTGAATCCGAACACTCCACCTCCCTCACCTCCTTTGATTCCTCAAAATGCCCCGGTAACTTCACAAGTCGCGGACATGTTTTGAAGAGAGAAGCCTCTGATAGACAATATCCGAAAACAATGGGCCGAGGAATTTCAGGCTAGCATAGATGATGACCCGGATAGGGCAGAGTTTTGGCTAGAAAATGCCATCAGGGTATTTGATGAATTGTCATGCATGCCTGAGGAGTGCGTGAAGTGTGCGGTGCCGCTCTTGAGAGATTCAGCCTACCAGTGGTGGAACACTCTCGTGTCTGTGGTACTAAGAGAGAGGGTAACATGGGAATTCTTCCAGGAAGGGTTTTAAATATGTATATTAGTCAGCAATTTATAGACCAAAAGATAAAGGAATTCCTAGAGCTAAAGCAAGGCCAAATGTCAGTGAAAGAATATGAGTGTGAATTTGTCAGGCTCAGCAAGTATGCGCAGAAGTGCGTGTCTACAGAATCCACCATGTGTAAGAGGTTTGAGGACAGCCTCAATGAAGATATCCAAGTGTTTGTTGGCATCTTAGAGCTACAGGATTTTGTAGCCCTTGTTGAAAGAGCCTATAAGGCTGAAGAGTTTATTAAAAAAAGGAGGGAAATGGTTTTTGAGTCACGGGATGCAAAGAAGACACAGATGGGGAAATCACATCAGTCCTCATCTAAAAGATTGTGAGAGTTCACTACCCGTTTGAATCCTTTGGTGAGGTATTCAAATAGGAACAAGAACCGACAGAACACAACTTTGAAAGCCCAGACCACTTCGGTCGCAAGTATTGGTAGCACTTGGCCAAATAGGCTAGACTACTCGTAATGTGGAAGGCGTCATTTTGGCGAGTGCCGAGGGAATGAAAGGGGCTATTTCAAGTGCGGATCATTGGAACACTTTATCTGTGATTGTCTCGAGTTGGATGATAAAGAGAAAACAAGATGTGAAAGCAAGCAGTGCTCCCTTAAGGGGTAGATCACAAAAGAACCCCGGAAGTGAGGCTAAGAGTAGAGGCACGCCAAGAGATACTGTGGTAAGGTCCAAGGGCAGAGTGCCTGCAAGGAATTATGCTATACGAGCTCGGGAAGAGGCAGAGTCTCCAAACGTGATCACGGGTACCTTTTCTATCCATGAAATATCTGTTGTTGCTTTAATTGACCCGGGATCTACCTACTCTTATATTTGTATGGAATTGATACCTCATACGGGTATGCTAATGGAGTCCACTGAGTTTGTAATAAAAGTGTCCAATCCTTTAGGTAGACATGTACTAGTGGACCAAGTATGTAGGAATTGCCCTTTGACAATTAGAGGTCATTGTTTTCCGGCTAACTTGATGCTATTGTTGTTTAATGAGTTTGATGTAAACCTTGGGATGAACTGGTTGACTTCTCATAGTGTTGTAGTGGACTGCGGGAAAAACATAATTGAGTTGAAATGCGAAGACGAGAATGTTCTTCGAGTTGGACCTGATGAGTCAAATAATATGCCTGTAGTAATATTGTCTTTGACTACCGAGAAATATTTGAGGAAAGGATGCGAGGCTTATCTAGCTTATGTGTTGAATACTCAAGTGTCTGAATTGAAGATTGAATTGATACCAGTAGTTTGTGAGTTTACAGACGTGTTTCTGGAAGAATTACCCATATTGCCTCCGGTGAGGGAGATAGAATTCGGAATTGAGTTAGTCTTCAGTACGACACCCATTTCTATTGCTCCGTATAGAATGGCCCCGACAGAGTTGAAAGAGTTGAAAGTACAACTACAAGAGTTAACAGATAAAGGGTTTGCGAGACCTAGTTATTCATCGTGGGGCGTACCAGTGTTGTTTGTGAAAAAGAAAGATGAGATGATAAGGTTATGTTTCGACTATAGACAACTGAATAAGGTAACTATGAAGAACAAGTATCCTGTGCCAAGGATAGATGATTTATTCGATCAGTTGAAGAGAGCCACAGTGTTCTTCAAGATAGACTTGAGGTCTGGTTATTATCAGTTGAGAGTTAACGAGCGAGATGTATCGAAGGCTACTTTTAGGAAGAGATACAGGCATTATGAGTTCCTCGTCATGCCCTTTGGTTTGACTAATACCCCGGCGGTGTTTATGGATTTGATGAACCGTATTTTTTGACCCTATCTAGATAAGTTTGTCGTCGTCTTTATCGATGACATATTGATTTATTCGCGTGATGAGAGTGAACCACGGAGCATTTGAAAACTGTGTTACAGACTTTGAGAGATAAGCAGATTTACACCAAGTTTAGCAAGAGTGAATTCTGGCTTAAAGAGGTCGAATTTTTGGGACACATTGTGTCGGGAGACGAGATCCAAGTTGACCCAAGCAAGATCTCGGCTATTGTAGAGTGGAAACCACCAAGGAATGTGACTAAGGTCTAAAGCTTTTTTGGTTTAGCCAGATATTATAGACGGTTTGTAAACAGATTCTCTATGATAGCTAAGCAGATGACAAGGCTGCTGTAAAAGGATGTCAAATTTGAATGGACCGAAAAGTCCAGCAAAGTTTCGAGAAATTAAAGGCTTTGTTGACCGAAGCCTCAGTGTTAGTGTAACCGGAGTCGGGCAAGGAGTTTGTGGTATATAGCGACACCTACTTGAATGGTTTTGGGTGTGTGCTTTGTAAGAAGGTAAGGTCATAGCTTACGCTTCAAGGCAATTGAAGACACACGAGAAGAATTACCTGACGCATGATTTAGAGTTGGCTGCCATCGTATTCGCGTTGAAAATTTGGAGACACCATCTGTATGGCGAGAAATGTCAGGTATTCACCGACCATAAGAGCTTAAAGTACTTGGTGACTCAAAAGGAATTAAATTTGAGGCAACGATGATGGTTAGAGCTAATAAAGGAATGCGAGTTGATTATCGACTACCACCTGGGAAAAGCGAACGTGGTCGCAGATGCATTGAGTAGAAAATTATTATTTGTATGAAAGCAATGAATGCTAGTATGGCTTTGTCTGATGATGGTGCAGTTCTAACAGAGTTGAGAGCTAGAACAATGTTTCTTCAAGAGATCCAAGAAGCTGAGAAAGGTGATGAGAAATTGCAAGCCAAGAGAACTCAGTGTGAGTTGGGAATTGAATCAGATTTTCGTATTAGTACTGATGGATGTATAATGTTCAAAGACAGAGTTTGTGTACCCAAGAACAATGAGCTTATTCAAAAGATTCTGAGAGAGGCACATAGTGGTTGTTTTTCCATCCACCTGGGCAATAGGAAAATGTACAACGACCTCAAGAAAATGTATTGGTGGTTGGGTATGAAAAGAGACATTTCAGAGTTTGTGTCTAAATGCCTAGTGTGTTAGCAAGTGAAGGCTGAACACCAAGTACCTTCGAGTCTACTTCAGCCTATCATGGTCCCTGAGTGGAAATGGGATCGGATCACTATGGATTTTGTGATGGGTTTGCCGGTAACCTCGAAGAAAAAGGATGTTGTTTGGGTTGTTGTGGATAGGCTAACAAAGTCGACACACTTCATACCTATGCGTATCGACTACTCCCTTGAGAGATTAGCCAACTTGTACGTTTCTGAGATTGTGAGACTAGATAGGGTGCCAATATCGATTATTTCAGATAGAGATCTGAGATTTACCTCAAGCTTTTCGAAAAAGTTACAAGAGGCATTGGGAACAAAGTTGAGTTTTAGCACAGCTTTCCATCCGCAAACCGACGGTCAGTTAGAGAGAGTAAGTCAGATATTAGAGGACATGTTACATGCCGCGTCCTTGAGTTCCAGGGCTCTTGGGAAAAGTATATACCATTGGTTGAATTCTTCTATAATAACAGTTATCAGACAAGTCTGAAAATGGCACCTTATGAGGCTTTGAATGGGCGAAAGTGTCGAGCGCCCTTATATTAGACTGAGCTTAGAGAGAGTCAGGTTCACAGGGTCGATTTAGTCAGAGAGACTGAAGAGAAAGTTAAAGTAATTCGTGACCTCTTGACGGCCGCCTCGGATAGACAAAAATCCTAAATGGATTTGAAACAAAAGGAAATTGAATTTCAAGTCAGTGTAAGATATTTTTAAAAGTGTCCCCATGGGGGAAAGTTCTTAGATTTGGTAGAAGAGGTAAATTGAGTCCTTGTTTCATAGGGCCCTATGAGATTATCGAGAGAGTAGGACCGTTCGCCTATCGATTGACTTTACCACTGAAGTTAGAGAAGATTCACGACATGTTTCATGTGTCCATGCTACGTCGATATAGATCGGACCCTTTACATGTGATTACGTCGCCAGAGGTTGAGATTCATCCGGACATGACTTATGGAGAAGAGCTAGTCAAGATTTTAGCCCTGGAAGTTAAACAGTTGAGAAATAAGAGTATAGCACTGGTGAAAGTTTTGTGGCATAGACATGGAGTCGAGGAAGCCACATGGGAACCCGAAGAGACTATGAGAGATCAGTACCCGAACTTATTCACCAGTAAGATTGTCGAGGATTAAAATCCCTAAGGGGGAGAAATATAACATCCCAATTTTGGGGCTAGTCGTAATAGTGGTCTCAGGACCACAAATCCAAAGTCGAGTAAATTATTTTATTATTATTTTGGAGTCATAGCATGTTTATAATAGTACTTGAAAAATTTGGTGAGCTAATTTTAACGTTTGTGAGCACAATTATGAAAAAGGACTAAATTGCAGAAAGTGAAAAAGTCTTGAATTGATAGCTAAGGGTGTTAAATAGCTAGAGAACCAAAATTAGGGGTCTTTAAAGGGCAATTAGACTCTTAAAAGAAAGCATAGTCGGCCATGGGAGAAAAATTGGAGAGAAGGTCAAAATTAGGTAAAGCTTAGGTCACCAATTTTGACTAGTTGTCTTTTTAATAAAACAAAAAGGAAAAGCTATCATTTTTCTCTCTTCTTAGCCAAAAATATCAGCCCTTGTAGGGGTTTGAAAGCTTCAAAAATTTTAGCAACTTTGAGCCCTCTCAAGTAAGTGATTTTGATAGTTTCTCTTGATGATTTTTGTATTTTTGAGACCCTTAAAGCATGAGCTTTCAAATGAGGGGTATATCTCGTAAAATGGTTGAAGGTCTAGGGTTTTTCCATGAGAGCATTTAGGGTGCTTTCTGAAATTTTATGGAAGAATATCAGTCTTAGTTGTGTAATAGACAATTTTTGTGAAAGGTGTTACCATGAAAACACCTAAAGGGACCTTTTTACACAAGTTGTAATATGAACGATAAATGTTGTGAAATAGAGAGAATTTGGGGTTCCTATAATAAAAAAAAAAAGAGTTCAACTAAGCTTAAGATGTGAAGAAATTTGATAAAACCTGATTTTTGAGCATAGGGGTAAAAGGGTCATTTTGCCAAAGTTTAGGGGCAAAACGGTCATTTATCGAAGATGTGAATTTTTAATTGCTTAATTTTATTTAGTGATTAAATGAGTGCATTTTGCTATTTTAGATCAAGAATTGCCAAATCCAAACCTAGACTAGGGGAAAGCCAAGCAAATTGACTAAACCGACTAGTTGTATACGTTTTGTAATCCGAGGTTAGTTGTATGTAAATAATACAAGTACATTACTAATGTATGTGTTAAATTGTATTTGAATTAATATAGCATGAATTTCTTGATTGTGGAATTGATATGGTATGATGAGAATAGAGATAGTAGAGTTCCTGTTCGAACATAGGAAATAAATCGGATATTCATGTCGTGACGTTTGGGTCATTTGAGTGTGAGCCAGTGTAAGACCATGTCTGGGACATGGCATCGACATTGAGACAAGAGCTAGTGTAAGACATGTCTAGGACATGCACCGGGCTCGAGACGTAAGCCAGTGTAAGACATGTTTGGGACATGTCTCGGCTACGAGATGATAGTCAGTGTAAGACCATGTCTGGGACATGGCATCGACTTGAGATATGAGCCAGTGTAAAACTTGACTGGGACATGGCATCGGTACCTTACCCATGTCTAAGGCTTAATGAATATCCGGTAGTGTTCCATATGGTTCAACGGTGAACATTATGTTCTAAGCTAATGAGGAAAGTATAACCGTGTTGTGAATGGTATAGGTACCTAATTAGTACGTATGAGATATGAGCTCATTGAACAATATGTGACTAGTATGGATGGTAAGGAGTAAGTTATGCCTATGCCTAGCTTGGTATCATGAGCATGTGGATCATTGATAAAATGTTGTTGTCGTGTACTTACTTATATGCAACTTACTGAGCTTTTATGCTTACTCCATTTTCTTTCCATTTCCTTACTGTGTCGCCTATCTAGCTCAAGGATCACCAGAAGTCAGAGATATCGATCACACTATCAACCGAAGCATTCGGTATAGATGGATTTCTATTTTTGATTATGGCATGTATAGGACTTAGACCTTGTTATTTTGTGTTTTTGAGATTTGGCCAAATGTTTTGGCTTGGGTTAGAAGCCCTTCAATTTGTATTATGTCTTGATTGATGGCTAACATTCATTTTGAATGTAACACCCCAAACCCGGCCCAGACATTATGGCCAGATCTGACGTGTCATATGGACTTACGACTTAGTATGCATTCATTGGATTAAGTGACTGGGGTGGTTTTTGTAAAAACAGTGGTTGAATGAAAAGCTGGTTTATCAATCTTTAGGCTGTCCATTTGTTGTGCTTGTTGAGTCTTGGAAAACGTTCATTAATTTTGGAAACCCGCGTAGCCTAACACTAGCAGTTTCGACATAGTATAAATATAGTCAGAAAATAAAACCATAGCAGAAAAAGAAATTTAAATAGCGGCCTTATTACAACTTAAAACCCAAAATTAAATCAGAATATAAAATAATAAAAATAAACTAACTTAGAAAAACCAACTTTGCAGATGATGTGGCCACTCCGAATCCCTCACAGCTCCAAGCCCACTATGGTTGAGGATTTCCTGCAGAGATGAAAATAAAGGGTGAGTTCGATAAACTCAGCGTGTAACATAACCCAACCATAGCCCAAAACAGATCAAACCTCAGAGTCAGACTTATCTGGGCCTTAGCCCAGTACAGAAATCAGAATGAAACCCATAGGCCCATAGCAGATCAGAACAAATATATCATGAATGCAAAAATCCCAACCCAGAGCCGTCCATAACTCCCCCGTACCAGCCTTACACCATGTGGGGAGACTACTCGACCCACCCAACCACTACACACCACAGAAATTACAGCGAGGCTGCCAGATATTGTGATGAAGCCACCAGATACAGATATTATGGCTAGGCCACCAGAACAGATATATATATATGTTGCGAAGCCACCAGATTGCAGCGAGGCTTCCAGATATTGTGACGAAGTCACCAGAACAGATATATGTGGCGAGGCCACCAGATTGCAACGAGGCGGCCAGAACGCTTCCTCCATCAATATAAACCCATGTCCCATGCAATAGAAATAATATGTCATGGCATACGTATACAGAAATAGAACATCAAGCTTTTCAGAAAAAAATAACCCTAGGGGTAAAATCGTAATTTTGCATGCATAAGGGTATTTCAGTAATTATTACCTATTGCTAAGGTTTCATGCTCATTCTAACGTTTACCAAGTAATCAGAAGTACTTACCTCATCTTTTTACCAAAGCGGGCCCGTTGGCCCATTGGCCTGTTTTCGGCCCATTAAGCCCCAAAATACCGTTGTGCACGAAAATGCACACTCTGCACTCTAATCATCCAAATGTACCATATTCATTAACAACTGTCTCACGAGCGCTCGTACGCTCGTGAGTTCACAAAATACCAACGTTTCGGTATTTCAGCTTTTACCGATTCAGTCTAAGGGAGGGTGTCGTTTACACACCTGGTTGATGACGATTGATGACTATATCTCCCATGCGATAATCCTACAATCGATCATTAACACATTAGACTTACGAATTAACGATAACTAACATAAATCAACTTCAACTAACCCAATCATCACACAAGTTAGTCATTTACGCACGAGGGGCAAAATAGTCATTTAACACCCTAGGGCGCTCCAAACACTCTTAGCTGACACCCAACCCAAACGAACATGTCACAAAGCGAAAGGGATCAGCCAAGAAGGGTATGCCTACTCTCCTCATGGTTTGCTCTATTTAAAGCCAGCTCTCCATCTACTCTTATATTAGCTTCCCGATGTGGGATCCCTCCATCACCAGAGTTTAAAACCAACACCAACTCTTGTCGTCCTAACATAGAAAAATAATCAACCTTTGTGTGCCAAGGGATTCGAACCAAAGTCCTCTCACATGCCAACTCACGCCACCACCACTAGGCCATCAACTCATTTGTGTCATAAATCCAACACATTAAACTTTAAAGCGGGTGCTACTTGCTTCTAGATTTATTGAAAAGAAAAACCAAAATATATATTGCAAGAGGCAAGACTTGAACCTTGGACCCCTTGTTTCCTCTATGGCGTCACTTCCTTGTCCCCTAAGTGGCGCCACCTTGCCACTACACCACACTCCTTTTTGTGTCATCTTTTACCCCTTTATACTCTTAAAATCCCAAACGCCAATTGCATCACCTGTTCATAAAATTAAAATTTCGAAGACTACCACGAATTTAACTTAAGTTTGGGCATTCCAAAGGCCCACTAACCTACTAAAATATATATATATAAACCAACCAGAACACACACAAATTTTAAAAATCACAGAATCACAGAAAACCCGAAAATTGGGGAGTTACAACTCTACCCTTCTTAAAAAAATTTTATCCTTGAAATTTTACCTGAATCAAATAGATGAGGATATTGTTGACGCATCGCCACTTCTGGCTCCCAAGTAGCTTCCTCTCTGCCATGATTACGCCACAGTACCTTTACTAGCGGAACTGATTTCCTCCTCAAAATCTTAACATCTCGATCCAAAATCTGCACAGGCTCTTCCTAAAAAGTCAAGTCTGTTTTTGAGATCGTTGCAGCTTCATCTTGCTATTAGGTGAGTGATTTTTATCCAGTTTTTATTTATTTTTATGTTTTTGAGATCGTTGCAGCTTAATCTAGCTATCCTAGGGACTAATTTTCAAAAATGTTAAAGGTCTAGGGTTTTGCCATTGATGAGTGAGCATGTGTTTTTATGTTTACTGGTAGAAAATGTATGCTTGTTGTTAGATAAACAACATTTGTTAAGTGATTTTTAGTGAAATGTCCAATTAGGGGTTAATTTATGAAAATTGTAAATTTTATGGTTAATTGTGAAATAAATGAAAATATGGGCTACTAGGGACCTAAATGGAATTTGGCTAGCATGGATTTTAGTTGAAATGCATGAATTTGTAATTTTATGAAATAAAGACTAAATTGTAAAAATGTTGAAATATTAGGGGAAAAAATGTAAATTTTCCTTAATGTGCATTTTTGGACTAAATTGAATCGAGTGATAAATAAATTAATTTTGATTACAATTAGATCAAGAGAAGTGAAATACGGATTTAGATTTGGGAAAAAACAAGATTTTGGCCTATTCGACTCGTTTCGTCATTTTTACATTCGAGGTAAGTTTGTATGTATTAAACATTTATATATTGTATTTTAAATGCTTTGATATTGAATATATTGAGAATACGACACTGCAAATATATTCAACGACGATTTGGCAAGTGAGAAATCCCGGTTGAACCTTAGGAATAGATTAGGATACGAATGACATGTCATTAGGGGTTATGTGATTTGGGTGCTGGTCTGTACGTTCTACCGATGCCTGAGTTATCTGAAATGTGTTGCGGATACTCGTCAGCTTATGTGAACAGCACCGTGTAGCTTTATCATGACTGTCAGCTTGTGTGAGCAGACCAATTGATAGCTCGAGGGTGAGCATTATATATGATACGAGATAGAGATAGCTTCAGCTATAGATATGTGGCACTTAGGGTGTGTGTTCTTCGAGTATCCGATAGTATTCCGAATGGTTCAATAGGTATATCAGAGATTTGGTTGTGTATAAGTTGATAGAGGTGATACATGTATGTACACAAACTGTATAAGAATTGAAATGAGGAATTTATGAAAGATATATCTAACTTTGTAAATGAATATATGGTAGGATGATGCTTTAATATGAACTATGTTATGTTTTATTTGCTTAAGTTGTGCATATATGGTAAGTTGATTTTAATGTTATACGAACGTACTAAGCTTTATAGCTTACTTTTTTTATTTTTTGTGTTTTATAGTGAAATCAAAGCTAGCTCGGATTCAGAAATCGTCGGAGACTTCATCACACTATCCAACTATCACTTTGGTACTTTTGAACTTAAGTATTTTGAGTATATGGCATGTATAGGGACTTTGGTTGCGTTGGTATATGTGTTATAAATGAATTTAGTCATTTGAATTGGCTTGTAAATATTAAGAGTTTGGTTTTATGTATAGGCATGAGAGTTGGCTTAATTTGGTTGATTTGGTTGTGTATATATTTGTGCAAATGGCTCTTGTTATGTGCTTGATTATGGATATGTGATGCTAGTTGGTATTTGGTAATTAGGGGTAGTAAATGGTTGAGAATTGAGCTTGGTATGTTTGTCAGATTAGGCTAAATGATGCATGTTTAAATGTGATTATATTGTTGATTTGAGATTATGAGTTTTGGTAGGAAATTGATTCGCACATTGTGGTATTGATGTGTTTTGTATTGATTGGTATTGAAATGGTACGAATTATGCTTGATTGAGGTTGGTTGAATGCCTAATTATGCCATGTTTTTGTGCGAATTGGGTTGGTTTAGGTTTGTGCAAGTTTGGGTGGAAAAATGGCTTGGTGAATAGCCTATTTTTTTCCTCAGGGGCAGAGGCATAGGCGTGTGTCTCAGCTGTGTGTGACATACGGTCAGGTTACATGGCTGTGTGTCCCCTGGTGTTGAAATAGAATTAAGTCAGTAAGCTCCACATGGCTTACCACACGGGCGCGTCACTTGGCCGTGTAGCATAAGTCAGTATACCCTGTAGGTTTGGGATGGCCTAGCACATAGCCTAGCACACAGGCATGCGTGGCCATTTCTTAGGGCACACGGGCTAGCCACACGGTGTGTGTCTTGGCTGTGTGACCCATGATAAAAAGTTACATAGGGTAGGACACAGGTTGGGACACGGCCATGTGCTCCCATTTTGAATGTCCACACGGCCTGTGAATGGGCGTGTCTTTAGCTGTGGGCGTGTGTCCGCTGTAGTTTGGAAAATTTTCAAAGTTTTGTAAAAATTTCATTAGTTATCGGTTTTGTCCTGAACCACTCTTAAAGCATGTTTTGGGCGTTGTAGGCTCGTGTTAGGGACAATGTGGTTGATGTTGAATGATAATTGGATAAATTTTGAAATTGTATGAGAATGTATGTTTAGTTGTGTTATAAGTCCGATAATGCTCCGTAACCCTATTCTGACGTTGAATACTGGTGAGGGGTATTGGTATCAGAGCTACGATTTGGTCAATTCTTGGACTAACGTAGTGTGTGTGAGAATCTAGCTATACATGCCATATATAACCTGTGATAGTGTGATATCTCTTGACAGTTTAAAATGTGTTTTCATATAGTAAATGGATCTCAATCAAGCTGTAGCTAAAATGCGCCTACCTCCGTTCATAGGGTAGCACAATCAGAGTCGAGACCCGTAACAGGTACTTAGGGAGGAGACGCTAAAGAACCCTTCTTCCAGATGATGAATGAGTGGTTTATGGAGTTTGTTCGAACAAATCTGGCTGCTCAGTAGCCTCCACCCCCACCTAATCCCCAACCGATTCCTGTAGCTCCTTAAGGTGTAGACCTTTTGTAACACCCCTAACCCATATCCATCTTTGGAATAAGGTTTTAAAGCATTACCTAAACATTCAAAACATTTTACAGATAATCCTTAGAAATTACTATTCATTTACCGAAATCATTCAAAACGTCCATTAATTCGACATTTGAGGTCCAATACAAGCATTAGAATCATGTCAGGACTAAAACGGAAACTCATAAAATTTTTCAGGACATTTCAAAAATTTTCCAAAGTTGCAAGGCTCACATGCCTGTGTTGTAACACCCCTTACCCGTATCCGTCACCGGAACAGGGTACGAGGTATTAACAAATCATAGTACATACTATTTAATAAAACCGAGACAAAAATATGGCGTGCAATTAGATCATGAATCATTATAACATATGCCTTTAACAATACTAGCCAATTTCAAAGGCTTCATACAAAATAATCGGTCAGATACTATAATTAATATTTTAAACCTAGACAATTATGACACGTAACAAAATAACTAAGTCTACTATACATGCCATAATTCAAAATGTTCAGTTCAAATACCCAAAAGTATTGATAGTGTAGGCATATTTTCAACGATCCTTGACTCCTGTGCAAGTTGGACGACACTATAAGACAAAAGAGAGAAAAGAAAGTAAGCTTATAGCTTAGTAAGCAAGTATATAAATAATGAATAAAGAATTTAATATGTTTACACAATAACTCAAGTGTATCTACTTTTAAATTTTACTATTTACTCCACTTTGGTCAAGCTGTCTCTCCTGCGTCATATTCACTAAATAAATCATAACTCGAGTTACAAAACTCGAAATTCAAATCCATAAAATTTTCTTGAAACTAGACTCATATTACTTTTTAATAAAATATTTCTAGAATTTTTGGTCCAGCCAATTAGTACAGTTCATTAGTTAAAATTTCCCCTATTATACAGCTCGACTGATCTGACATCTGTTCACTACGAGTTGAATTTCTCCCAGTACACAACTCAAATAGCCATCAAATCTATTTCATTTAAAATTAGACTAAATAAGGAATCTATACATATAAGCTATATTTCTTAATTTTTTTGTACACTCTTTACTGATTTTTCAAAGTTAGAACAAGAGATCACATAGTCATTCTGAGCAAGTCACACACAAATATAAATATCTCAAAATATAGAGTTTCTTTACTTGCTCTGTTTCTTTTACATGGGAATAGACTAATTAAGCTTTAATTTCATATCTCATTCAGCCTCTAATTAAATTCCTACTATTTTTGGTGATTTTTCAAATACACGTCACTGTGACTGTCCAAAACAGTATTATTGCTAATTCACTCTTTCACACTTTCTTTGTATTAACCTCATTTTAACATGCATATCACAATTCATTTTCACCACATTTCATACATCACAAGTATAGGTCCATGATTACAATGTCACCTTAAAACCATCTCGTTAAACAATTCGGATCAATCCTCGATACTTGATGGTTTCAGCACACAACCCCACCATCATATTTCATATAATTCGGCGCTCTTGTCTACATGGTGTCCTTCACTTGGAATCACACATGCGACCTAGCTACATTTATCTCTCCCGTAGCTCTCTTGTCTACATGGGATACATCCCGTATCACACATGTGACCTAGCTACTACATAGTATCTCGTAGGTCTCTTGTACACATGATGTGCACTCAGCACCATACATGTGACCTAGCTACGCTCCATCTATATTATTCAATCTTTTCGAATGTTCAACCGGGATTTTTCTCTCTATTACTTATTTCCATTATTCCAATAGTCGATTTATGCTTCAAAATCAGCTAAAATATATATAATAGGCTAAAATATAAAAATGTAAATGAAGTTAATGTATTATTTACATACAAACTTACCTCGGTGCAAAATATGGAAATTTTGCAATTTAGTCCAAAACCTTTTCCTTCCCCCGTTCGAGGTCGATTCCACACCTTTCTTGATCTATAACAACACATTTAGCTTATTTAATACTCATACTATTTATTTCAATCCAAAAATCACATTATGGAAAAATTACATTTTTGCCCCTTAACTTTTACAAAATTACGATTTTTCCCCTAGGCTCTGAAATTTAATTTCAGCCCTTATTCTTATGTTTTATGACATGATGATCATTTTTCTCTTCTATGACAACATCAAATTCTCACTCTAACATGCACTTATGAGCATTAGGTATTTTTACCAATTATACCGTTTTGCTCGTTTTCACTAAAAATCGCTTAGAAAAGATCGTTCTCCTAACCTCAAACATTCATATTCTACCATCAAACATCAAAATACATGCATATCATTCATGGGTAAATTTTTAAACATAAACCCTAACTCCAAATAATGGTAGAAATAGGTAAACCGAGCTACGAGGATTTCAAAAATGTAAAGAACATTAAAAACGGGGCTTGAATGCACTTAGTATTGAGCTTGAAAGCTTGAAACAAACCCTAGCTATGGAGAACATGCAAGTTTCGGCAAGCAAAATGAAGATGAACACGTTGTTCTGTTATTTTTCCCATTTTATTTCATTTATTATGCAAATGACCAAAATGCCCTTACTACTAAACTTTCTAAAAATTCCATCCATGTCCAAATTTTTGTCCATATAAAGTATAATGGTCTAATTTCCATTTAAGGACCTCTGCTTAAAACCCCCATTTCAATCAAGTACTTTATGAACAAGAACACATACATTTTTCACCTATTTCAATTTAGTCCTAAACGTCAAATTAAACACCCAATCGATAAAACTTCGCAACGAAATTTTCACACGATTATGAAATCATAATATAAACACTAAAACTTAATCAAAATAATTTTTTTTAACCTCGAATTCATGATTTCGAAAGCACTATTCCATTTTGGCCCTAAATCGAGCTGTTACAACTCTCCCCCCTTTAGGGATTTTCGTCCCTAAAAATCTTACCGGTAAAAAGGTTTGGGTACTGTTTTCTCATGGCTTCCCCCGGTTCCCACGTAGCTTCTTCTACTCATGTCTTTGCCATAACACTTTCACTAAAGCTATACTTTTCCTTCTCAACTGTTTTACTTTTCGAGCCAAAATCTTAATCAGTTCCTCAGCATAGGTCAAGTCCGATCGAATCTCAATTTCTGTTGGAGAAATCACATGTGAAGGATTAGAACGATAACGTCGCAACATTGATACATGAAACACGTTATGAATTCATTCTAATTCTTCCGGTAACCCCAACCGATATGCCACTGGTCTAATCCTCTCAATAATCTCGTACGGCCTAATAAAATGCGGACTCAACTTGCCTTTTCGGCTAAATCTCAGAATCTTCTTCCATGGTGACACCTTCAAGAACACTTTATTACCCACCTGAAATGCAATCTCTTTTCTTTTTAATCTGCATATGACTTTTGTCGATCTGAAGTAGCTTTCAAGCAATCACAAATTACTTTTACTTTCTCTTCGGTTTCTTTAACTAGATCAACTTCGTGAATCTGTTTCTCACTAATTTCGGACCAATATAAAGGAGTCTGACACTTGCGACCATACAAGGCTTCATATGGTGCCATCTGTATACTTGACTGAAAACTGTTATTGTAGGCAAATTCAACCAAAGGTAGATATTTCTCCCAACTGCCTTCAAATTCTATAACACAGCATCTACGCATATCTTCGAGTACTTGGATTACTCTTTTCGACTGACCATCTGTTTGTGGATGAAACGCGGTACTAAAGTTTAATTTTTTGCCCAAAGCTTCTTGTAACTTTTTCTAGAATCCCAAGGTAAACCTCGGATCTCTATCTGATATTATAGACATAGGTACCTCGTGCAACTTCACAATTTCAGCAATATATAATTAAGCTAATTTATCAAGTGAGTAATCGATACGTACCGGTATAAAGTGAGCCGACTTTGTTAACCTATCAACCACTACCCAGACAGCATCCTTCTTTTTAGGAGTCAGAGGCAAACCGGTTACAAAATCCATGGTAATCCTATCCCATTTTCACTCAGGCACCATTACCTGTTGGAGTAATCCTAAAGGCACTTGATGCTCAGTTTTTACTTGTTGACAGATCAAACACTTGGTTACAAATTCAGAAATGTCCCTTTTCATGCCTGGCCACCAATATAACTTCTTTAAATTATTATACATTTTTGTGCTACAAGGGTGAATTGACAAACAGCCACTATGCGCCTCATGTAATATTTTCTGAATCAATTCATCATTTTTCGGTACACATATCCTGTCTCGAAACATCAAACAGTCATCTGGTCTAACTCGAAAATCTGAGTCGTAACCCGATTCTCACTGAGTTCTCTTGGTTCGCAACTCATTATCGTTCTTTTGAGCATCACAAATCAGCTAGAGAAATAACGGTTTAGCCCTCATCTCTGCTAAGATTGACCCATCATCAGACAATGCTAACCCCGTATTCATGGCTCTCAAAGTAAAAAGAAATTTCCTGCTGAAGGCGTCAGCAACCACATTCGCTTTTCCCAGATGATAATCAATCATTAGGTCATAATCCTTCAATAATTCAAGCATCTTCGCTGTCGCAGATTCAAATCCTTTTGATTCATTAAATACTTCAAACTTTTGTGATCAGTAAAAATTCGGCATTTTTCACCATACAAATAATGTTGCCAGATCTTCAAGGCAAAGACAATAGCAGCCAATTCCAAATCATGTGTAGGATAGTTCTTCTAATGCGGTTTTAACTATCTCGAGGCATAAGCTACCACTTTACCCTCTTGCATTAGCACACATCCAAGGCCTGTCAATGATGCATCACTATAAATTACGAACTCCTTCCCCGGCTCGGGCTGTACTAAAATTGGTGCTTCAGTCAATCGTGCTTTCAGCTTTTCAAAACTTTGCTGAAATTTATCAGTCCATTCAAACTTAACATTCTTTTGCAGCAACTTAGTCATAGGAGAGGCAATCATCGAAATCCCTCGACAAAACGTCTATAATACCCTGCCAAGCCTAAAAAGCTTCTAACCTTGGATACATTCTTTGGCGGTTTCCAATAAATGATCGTGGAAATCTTGCTCGGATCCACCCGAATACCATCACTTGAGACTATATGTCCCAAAAATCTGACTTCACGAAGCCAGAACTCACTTTTACTAAACTTAGCAAATAGTTTATTTTCTCTCAAGATCTGCAATATGGTTCTCAAGTGTTCGGCGTGCTCAAACTCATCCCGAGAATAAATTAGAATGTCATCTATAAACACTAATACAAACTTATCTAAATATGGCCAAAAGATTCGGTTCATCAAGTCCATAAATATAGCTGGAGCATTTGTTAAGCCGAACGGCATCACAAGGAACTCATAATGTCCATACCTTGTCCTAAAGGTGGTTTTTGGCACATCCGACCCCTCAACTCTCAACTGGTAGTAACCAGACCTCAAATCAATCTTTGAAAACACTGTGGCCCCCTTTAACTGATCTAATAAATCATCAATCCTCAAAAACGGGTACTTGTTCTTTATAGTCACCTTATTGAGCTGACGGTAATCAATGCAAAGCCTCATTGAGCCATCCTTCTTCTTTACGAATAATACAGGAGCACCTTAGGGAGAGAAACTCGGTCTCACAAATCCCTTGTCTGTTAACTCTTGCAACTGAGCCTTCAATTCTTTTAATTCAGTCAGAGCCATTCTATATGGAGCAATCGAGATCGGTGCAGTCCTCGGCAACAAATCAATGGCAAACTCTATCTCTCTGTTCGGAGGCAATCTAGGCAATTCCTCTGGAAATACATCTGGAAATTTATAGACTATCGGTACTGATTCAAGCTTCAATTCAGACAGCTTAGTATTCATTACATAGGCCAGATAAGCTTCACACCCTTTCCTCATGTATTTCTGTGCAGACATGTGCGAAATTGCCATAGGCAATTTATTTGATTCATCTGTTTCAACCCACAGAATTTCACCATTTTCACATTTCAACTCTAGTGTTTTCTGTTTACAATCTACCTTGGCATCATACAACGTCAACCAGTCCATTCCCAAAATAACGTCAAACTCATCAAATGGTAACAGTATCAGATTAGCTGGAAAACAGTGACCTTGAATCATTAATGGGCAATTCTTGCAAACCTTATCAACTAGCACATATTGACCTAAGGGGTTTGACACTTTAATCATAAACTCAGTAAACTCAACAGGCAACTTTTTATTAGATACTAAATTCATACAAATATAGGAATGAGTAGACCCGGGATCAATCAATGCAATAATAATAGCATCATAGAGAGAAAATGTACCAGTAATCACATCGGGAGATGATGTATTTTCTCGGGCACGTATGGCATAAGCTCTAGCAGGCACTCTATCTTCTGATCTCACCGCTGAATCTTTCATTATAGTTTTACTGCTAGCTCCACTTACAGTATTTCTCGGTGGTCTACCGCTGCTAGCGGTAGTACTTTGTCTAGCACTCTGAAATTTTTCTTCTTTAACTTTCTCTGGACAGTCTCTGATAAAATGCTTGCGAGAACCGCACCTAAAACAAGCTCGCTCATTTCCCCAACACTCACCATAATGTTGCCTGCCACATTGCTGGCATTCGGGCTTTCTAGATCGCACATTACCCACACTTGCCACTGAAGTAGCTTGAGCTTTAGACCCCGAATATGCCCTACCACGATCTCTGTGTGAATCCCTAGCTGAAACTGTCATTCGAGGGTTTGTCTCTTTGGACCTCTTTGATTGAGATTGAAATGACTTGCTTATCGGCCTTTTTCTGGCATCTCGAGCCTCAATAGCAGCTTTTCTTCTTTCTTTGTTCAATTCTTCGGCTTTAAGAGCTCGGTCAACCAATACTACAAATTCTTTCAGCTCCAAAATTCCCACATGCACTTTAATGTCCTCACTGAGCCCATCCTTAAACCTTTTGCACATAATGGCCTCGGTGGACACACATTCCTGGGCATACTTGCTGAGTCTTATAAATTCGCGTTCATACTCTGCCACAGACATCTTGCCCTACTTCAATTCAAGGAACTCCTTCCATTTTTGATCAATAAATAGCTGACTTATGTATTTCTTTCTGAATTCTTCCTGGAAGAAATCCCAAGTAACCTTTTCTTTTGGCACCACTGCTACCAAAGTCTTCCACCAATGGTAGGTTGACTCTCTCAAAAGTGATACAGCACACTTTAAGCACTCCTCGGGTGTACATGAGAGCTCATCAAATACACGGGTAGAATTTTCAAGGCAGAACTCCGCTTTCTCGGGATCATCATCAATCTTTGCTCTAAACTCTTCAGCCCCTTGTTTTCGAATCTTGTCAATCGGAGGCTTGTTCATTCTTACCAAATCTATGCCTTGAGCAGCTACAGGAACCGTCTGAAGTATGGGTTTGCTCGAATAAACTCAATGTACCAATTGTTCATCATTTGGAGAAAGGCATCCCGAGCCTCATCTCCCTGTCTCAATGTCTCAGGTCTACTTTCTACAGGCGCAGTCCCTTGTGTGGGAGCCGGTGCATTACTAGCAGCATCATCAGCCACAGTTCCTTCAGGATCCATTACTATATTAAAATAAAACACAGTTTAGAATAATCAGGAGTGTAACACCCCTCGCCCGCATCCGACGCCGGGACGGGGTTCGAGGTGCTACCTGACTTTTACTAACATTTCCATACTAAACAGGGCCATGAAATCTCAAATAATTAAAAACTTTTCTTTTCACATGCAATTTGTCCCTTATGCGAGCTTACGAGGCCCAATACATGCATTCGGGGCGGTTCGGGACCCAATCGAAAACTCATGAAAAACTTAGAAAAATCTCTTGCGTTAAGGCTTCACACGCCCATGTGCTCAGGCCGTGTGGCGTAAATAGTCTAATTATCAAGCCTTTTGTCACTCTCACACCACATGCATAGATACATACTTATCCAATAACATACAACATGGCATAAATGAGCTCTTAAACATCTACAAACATGATATGCTCAAGTTATTTTCTTATGTAATAAATATTATAGAATTTGCCCATATCATTACCACATACTAGACATAACTATCATTACATCACAAACCATTCATGAAGCATTATTAACTATTTACCAATCACTTAATCCTGCATTAGTTACTAGCTCATCAATGAATCTCAATTCAATCTCTAGGCATACATGTTGTAAGCCACATCACAAGAAATAATAACATAAATGCATAAGAATAATCATATGGGCCCATAACGTCATTAGCCGACATAGGCCAATTTACATGACTAATACTACCTTAATAACAAGCCAATGCCTTTGGCTAAATCATAATATTACATACTCACATTAAAACCCTATACATGCCATAGACTCAATCACTTGAGTTTACTTACTCCGATAACGTTAACTCGATAGGGTGATAATATCTCCGACGGCCTCCAACCCGAGCTAACCTGGAACTCTAGAAAACATGGGAAAGAAGGGGTAAGCCGCTTAGTAAGTTCATATGAAAACAATAAGCAACTCATTAACTTGTTTTATCAATGTTTACAACATATTTTCAAGTTCACTACAAGCTGTCTTTCTGAGCAACGGTCACTAAATTATTTATATCTGGAGCTATGAAACTCCGAATTAAGTTCCGTTAATTTTCCCTGAAACTAGACTTATTTTATTTTTTTCCATAAAATTTCCAGAATTTTTGGTTAAGCCAAATAGTACAGTTTATTAGTTAAATTCTCCCCTGTTTCAGGGTATGACCACTTTGACCCCTGTACACTATAAACCGAATTTCTCCCTGTACAAAATTCCAACGACCATGCTGTTTATTCCCCATAAAAATAGACTCAATAAGGAATCCATTCATGTAAGGTATAACTCTTAATAAGTTTTGTACAATTTTTGGTGAATTTCTAAAATTAGAATAGGGGATCTCGAATTCATTCAGACCCTGTTTCACAAGAATTCAAATATCAAACAATATGGAATTCTTTTTCTTCCTCTGTTTCTTTCATGTGAAAATAGACTCATTGAGATTTAATCCCATATTTTATTCTGCCTCTAACTCATTTTCCACTATTTTTAGTGTATTTTCAAAGTTATACTACTGCAGTAACTCAAATCTGTCAAGGCTAAAATACTCATTCATGATCATTGTTCATAATATTAATACAACACCATTTTATCCATCATGGTAAGAATACATATTATGCATCATAGATCATCACATATCAAGGCATTCTCATAGGATTAGTATACATACTTGCACAACTCGTAACATAACTCGAGTGCATACTTACCAATGACTTACCTCATTGAGACCATCATTAACTCTTTCCTTGGATTGCCCGTTGAACACTTGGAATACTAATTAGATACTCAGAAAAGCCTTTGCACATAAGTGCTTCAATTGTAGCTAAAGCTACCTCATATCTCATGACATTTCAATGCTCACTCTCGAGCTCGTCATCTAGACTCATAATTCCTAGTGACATGTCACTCAGATCCTATTCTATTCCTAAGGTTCAAACGGGATTTTTCCTCGTCTATTAAGGCTTTGTCTTATCATATTTCTATTAATTACATACACATTAATATCTGTACAATTCATGTAATGATAACATTTAAATACATGTATAGCATGGTATTGTTTACATACTGAACTTACCTCGATACCACAAATGTGAAAAGGACATACTCGTCCATAAATCGATTTCTTTCCGTTCTAGGTCCAAGTCTCAATTTTCATCATCTATAACATCACATTTAGCCTACCAATCAGTCACAATATTCATATGGGTCTAAAAATCATATTTTTACAAATTTTCATTTTGACCCCTAAACTTTTGCATATTTGCACTTTTGCCCCAATGCTCGTAAATTAATTTTTATTCAATTTCTATAAGGTTTAAGACATGCTGAACATTTTTCTCTTCTATGGCAACTCCAAATTTTCACTAATTCACACACTTATGACCAATTTGTAACTTTCACAATTTAACCCCTTTTGACATTTTTACCAAATTCATTGAATACAACTCATATTTAACACATCAAACATTCATTATCCACTATAAATCATCAAAGCACAACCATATCATGAATGGGTAAATTTTTAAACTCTAATTTCTCTTCAATCAATTGGTAGAAATAGAAAATTTAAGCTTCGGGGATCTCAAAAATACGAAAATCATTAAAAGCGGGACAAAACCATACCTATATAAGCCATAAAAGCTTGGCGAATGGAGCTCATCCATGGCTGCTATTTTCTGTTCTTTCCACGGTTGAAGAAGAAAGAATGAAAAAAATGATAGCTTTTATCATTTGTCTTATTAGATTATTTTAATTAATTTACAAAATTACCCTTTTTATTTCAACCAAATTTCAAAAATACCAAACAAATATCCATTCACTAACTTATTAAAGGAATAATTGTCACATAAGGACTTTCAATTTAAAACTCATAACAATTAGGCACCTCATATATAAAGAACTCAACTTTTGCACTTTTTACAATTTAGTCCTTTTGACTAAATTGAGTGCTCAAACGTCAAAATTTTCGAATAAAATTTTTACAAAATATTTTCATAAATTTATAGACTATAAAAATATAATAAAAATAAATTTTTTTTCTTCGTCGGGTTTGTGGTCCCGAAACCACTGTTCCGACTAGACCCAAAATCGGGCTATTACATTTCTTCCCCCCTTTAGGGATTTTCGTCCTCGAAAATCTTACCAAAAAAGTTGTTCTCTACTTTCACGAGTCACTTATATCTTTTTCTCACAACTTACAAAACAATTCCACACAAGCTCATACTCAAGATTTCCTATAGCTTTTCCATAGTTGAGGTATAAGCCTCGGAGCTCAATTTGAAACACTGGAGACTGACATTCTTGGAACTATAAACTTAGAAACATACAACTCAGTCACATCGGTTGAATAATATATCTGTACATACTAAAATAATCATGCAGACTTCCATCATCAATCTTTCACAATTCAACTTGCATCTCCTTTTTTCCGGAAATGAGAGACATCCCGATCTGAAATTCATTACAGTCCTTTATCATTTTCTTCCCATGTCATAATCGACAATAATAATCTCAATACATTTGATATTCGGCTTTACCCTATAGACAATTCGACATCCTTTGAACGAATAAACAAGATATCGCTGTGAACTCAGACTCAATTCTCAGATACCCGAGTTTCTCAAGATCTTGAAATCTTACTCTGAATTAATAGTAATAGAAACCAGAAATCAAATCCTCCCTGCAATTCCAAATTAAAAGTCGAATCATGCTGTACTTGTTTAATTTACCACTTATAGCCACATTTCTATACTCTGATCATCAACTGTTTAGAAACTTTACTAACATGAATCAAATGATTCCAACTTCATAGATGTGGTCTTTTTATTAATCAGGATAACTATACTTATAACATCTCTCGAACAAGAGAAATCCAACTAATATGTTTCCATAACATACTTTCAAGAATAAAAACCCATCATCTGTACGACTACTTACCAAAGAACACGTAACGGTATTCTCGAACCAGAGAATAAACTTAAATGCACATAACTCAGATTTACTTTTGCAGAATAACCATTCTTTACCCCAGAAATTTTAAAGAAATCTCGACACTGAAATCCCCACACTTCTATGATCGAGCCAGAAGCTTAATCATAACAGATTCTAATATCGCAAGTCAAAGATTACTCGTAAAGATAAACCAAGCTTGATAATTCTCGAAACAAGAATGATAGAAAAGCCAATATAAGAAATTCCAAGATATAAAGATTATACCGTAAATCGAGAATATAATCCGTAAGAAAATAATAAAGATGATCCAAAAATCCTCGAGAAAACCGTATGAAACTATCATCAGTATGCTTTAGAATTTCTCATAATAGAGATAATATAATTCTCGCATATATAAACCATAATCAATAGAACATCGAATAATCTTACATAGATTTTTACATCAACTTCATTCCAATATATCGAATAGAAATCAAGAGATGGGGAAATGTAGATCATAACTAATCGGACCAATAGAACTTTTCATCTAATATCACGTCTCCAAAGATCCTCACACAAGAGAATTCCCACCGAAAGGGATAACTATACGTATTCCCGAATAGAGGAAAACATAGAATACTCGTAAGAGAAAGATAGCCATCACTTTTGTTTAATTGAATTCGTCATACTCGGACATCGTGCAAGTCCGACATTATTCCTCTAACTAATTTCATCTTCGCTAATCTCATACTATTCCATTTTGTACTCTTCGGTTTCACTTTTGCAAGCTTATGCAACATATCTCTCGAGAATCTCATCGTATAAATCTATTTCGGTAAGGCGAAGATTGTAAAGCCTCTAAACTTTTGACTCTCAAGCAAATACATATTCAACAACAAAGATAGCTTTACGCATATTGATTCAAACATTTCAAATTTCCAACTTGTTATAAACACATTTTCACATATCTCAAGAATACATGTAACTTTATTTCATGCGAATATTAGCTAAACATAAGTGAATTTATCATAACTCAAACTTTCATTTCTTTTCTCGAATTACCCTTAATGTTTTATCAAATTCCCATATTTAGTCTTAATCACTTGCCAATATTTATCAAATTGGAGAACGTCTTATGGTTTTGAGTACATCGCTACTTAATGCCATAGTTCAACTATGGTCTTGTACTAGCTCTCATCCATCTCGTGTCGATGCCGTGTCCTGCATGTGTCTTACATCGACACATGTAACCGTGCTGACGCATGTCCCATACATGTCTTACACTAGCACATCTCGTAGCCGACGCATGTCCCAGACATGTCTGACACTGGCTATCATCTCGAGGCCGATGCATGTCCTGCACATGTCTTACATCGCTCTCATCGTGGTGATGCATGTCCTGGACATGTCTTACACTAGCCCTCGTCTCAATGCCGATGCCATGTCTCATACATGGTCTTACACTGGCACACAAATCTCATGTATTGCCATGGTCCAACCATAGTCTTTTCCGTCAATTCATTAGTGAACGATCGTACTCATTCCCTGCGTTCCACCCAATTTGATCTTTCATTACAACTTTCATGCTATTGTGACATTTATGATTCTGTAACTGAGATTATAAAGCATAACATTATTGCATATTGACTTCATCAATCTAGACATAAATGTCAACCTCATGTATATACTGATTATTAATCATGCAATAAAAGCATTCATACATACATTCTGTCATTTCAAGAAAATTTCTTTCTTTTCCTAAACACTTGGCCAAATCAAGTTGGACATTTAACATCGTATGAATACTAACATGCATAAAAGCATTTTTCACAACTTAACTGTGTTTTACTCCACTATTTCACATTCTTTAACTCAAGAGTATCACATAGTGAATACTAGTTCATATGAAAATCATGAATATCTTTTCATACCTTTCCCATTTTCAACATGTCACAAGCATGATTCAATAATCTCAACTTTACTCTTATCTCTATCAAGATTTGCTCGGTTCGAACTCATTCCTGTCTTAATCAACAGTTTTGTTAGGCCGAGAGATATCACACTATCACGAGTAATACTATGGCATGTATAGCTAGACTCTCTTACGCTAGGTTAGTCTGAGAACCGACTAAACCATGCTCTGATACCACTAAATGTAACACCCCTCGCCCGCATCCGACGCTGGGACGGGGTTCGAGGTGCTACCTGACTTTTACTAACATTTCCATACTAAACAGGGCCATGAAATCTCAAATAATTAAAAACTTTTCTTTTCACATGCAATTTGTCCCTTATGCGAGCTTACGAGGCCCAATACATGCATTCGGGCGGTTCGGGACCCAATCGAGAACTCATGAAAACTTAGAAAAATCTCTTGCGTTAAGGCTTCACACGCCCATGTGCTCAGCCGTGTGGCGAAATAGTCTAATTATCAAGCCTTTTGTCACTCTCACACCACATGCATAGATACATACTTATCCAATAACATACAACGTGGCATAAATGAGCTCTTAAACATCTACAAACATGATATGCTCAAGTTATTTTCTTATGTAATAAATATTATAGAATTTGCCCATATCATTACCACATACTAGACATAACTATCATTACATCACAAACCATTCATGAAGCATTATTAACTATTTACCAATCACTTAATCCTGCATTAGTTACTAGCTCATCAATGAATCTCAATTCAATCTCTAGGCATACATGTTGTAAGCCACATCACAAGAAATAATAACATAAATGCATAAGAATAATCATATGGGCCCATAACGTCATTAGCCGACATAGGCCAATTTACATGACTAATACTACCTTAATAACAAGCCAATGCCTTTGGCTAAATCATAATATTACATACTCACATTAAAACCCTATACATGCCATAGACTCGAATCACTTGAGTTTACTTACTCGATAACGTTAACTCGATAGGGTGATAATATCTCGACGGCCTCCAACCCGAGCTAACCTGGAACTCTAGAAAACATGGGAAAGAAGGGGGTAAGCTTTCGCTTAGTAAGTTCATATGAAAACAATAAGCAACTCATTAACTTGTTTTATCAATGTTTACAACATATTTTCAAGTTCACTACAAGCTGTCTTTCTGAGCAACGGTCACTAAATTATTTATATCTGGAGCTATGAAACTCCGAATTAAGTTCCGTTAATTTTCCCTGAAACTAGACTTATTTTATTTTTTTCCATAAAATTTCCAGAATTTTTGGTTAAGCCAAATAGTACAGTTTATTAGTTAAAGTCTCCCCTGTTTCAGGGTATGACCACTTTGACCCCTGTACACTACAAACTGAATTTCTCCCTGTACAAAATTCCAACGACCATGCTGTTTACTCCCCATAAAAATAGACTCAATAAGGAATCCATTAATGTAAGGTATAACTCTTAATAAGTTTTGTACAATTTTTGGTGAATTTCTAAAGTTAGAACAGGGATCTCGAATTCATTCAGACCCTGTTTCACAAGAATTCAAATATCAAACAATATGGAATTCTTTTTCTTCCTCTGTTTCTTTCATGTGAAAATAGACTCATTGAGATTTAATCCCATATTTTATTCTGCCTCTAACTCATTTTCCACTATTTTTAGTGTATTTTCAAAGTTATACTACTGCAGTAACTCAAATCTGTCAAGGCTAAATTACTCATTCATGATCATTGTTCATAATATTAATACAACACCATTTTATCCATCATGGTAAGAATACATATTATGCATCATAGATCATCACATATCAAGGCATTCTCATAGGATTAGTATACGTACTTGCACAACTCGTAACATAACTCGAGTGCATACTTACCAATGACTTACCTCATTGAGACCATCATTAACTCTTTCCTTGGATTGCCCGTTGAACACTTGGAATACTAATTAGATACTCAGAAAAGCCTTTGCACATAAGTGCTTCAATTGTAGCTAAAGCTACCTCATATCTCATGACATTTCAATGCTCACTCTCGAGCTAGTCATCTAGACTCATAATTCCTAGTGACATGTCACTCGTATCCTATTCTATTCCTAAGGTTCAAACGGATTTTTCCTCGTCTATTAAGGCTTTGTCTTATCATATTTCTATTAATTACATACACATTAATATCTGTACAATTCATGTAATGATAACATTTAAATACATGTATAGCATGGTATTGTTTACATACGAACTTACCTCGATACCACAAATGTGAAAAGGACATACTCGTCCATAAATCGATTTCTTTCCGTTCTAGGTCCAAGTCTCAATTTTCATCATCTATAACATCACATTTAGCCTACCAATCAGTCACAATATTCATATGGGTCTAAAAATCATATTTTACAAATTTTCATTTTGACCCTAAACTTTTGCATATTTGCACTTTTGCCCCAATGCTCGTAAATTAATTTTTATTCAATTTCTATAAGGTTTAAGACATGCTGAACATTTTCTCTTCTATGGCAACTCCAAATTTTCACTAATTCACACACTTATGACCAATTTGTAACTTTCACAATTTAACCCCTTTTGACATTTTTACGAAATTCATTGAATACAACTCATATTTAACACATCAAACATTCATTATCCACTATAAATCATCAAAGCACAACCATATCATGAATGGGTAAATTTTAAACTCTAATTTCTCTTCAATCAATTGGTAGAAATAGAAAATTTAAGCTTCGGGATCTCAAAATACGAAAATCATTAAAAACGGGACAAAACCATACCTATATAAGCCATAAAAGCTTGGCGAATGGAGCTCATCCATGGCTGCTATTTTCTGTTCTTTCCCACGGTTGAAGAAGAAAGAATGAAAAAAAATGATAGCTTTTATCATTTGTCTTATTAGATTATTTTAATTAATTTACAAAATTACCCTTTTATTTCAACCAAATTTCAAAATACCAAACAAATATCCATTCACTAACTTATTAAAGGAATAATTGTCACATAAGGACTTTCAATTTAAAACTCATAACAATTAGGCACCTCATATATAAAGAACTCAACTTTTGCACTTTTTACAATTTAGTCCTTTTGACTAAATTGAGTGCTCAAACGTCAAAATTTTGAATAAAATTTTTACAAAATATTTTCATAAATTTATAGACTATAAAAATATAATAAAATAAATTTTTTTCTTCGTCGGGTTTGTGGTCCCAAACCACTGTTCGACTAGACCCAAAATCGGGCTATTACATTTCTTCCCCCCTTTAGGGATTTTCGTCCTCGAAAATCTTACCAAAAAAGTTGTTCTCTACTTTCACGAGTCACTTATATCTTTTTCTCACAACTTACAAAACAATTCCACACAAGCTCATACTCAAGATTTCCTATAGCTTTTCCATAGTTGAGGTATAAGCCTCGGAGCTCAATTTGAAACACTGGAGACTGACATTCTTGGAACTATAAACTTAGAAACATACAACTCAGTCACATCGGTTGAATAATATATCTGTACATACTAAAATAATCATGCAGACTTCCATCATCAATCTTTCACAATTCAACTTGCATCTCTCCTTTTTCCTGGAAATGAGAGACATCCCGATACGAAATTCATTACAGTCCTTTATCATTTTCTTCCCACTGTCATAACTGACAATAATAATCTCGAATACATTTGATATTCGGCTTTACCCTATAGACAATTCGACATCCTTTGAACGAATAAACAAGATATCTCTTGTGAACTCAGACTCAATTCTCAGATACCCGAGTTTCTCAAGATCAAATCTTACTCTGAATTAATAGTAATAGAAACCAGAAATCAAATCCTCCCTGCAATTCCAAATTAAAAGTCGAATCATGCTGTACTTGTTTAATTTACCACTTATAGCCACATTTCTATACTCTGATCATCAACTGTTTAGAAACTTTACTAACATGAATCAAATGATTCCAACTTCATAGATGTGGTCTTTTATTAATCAGATAACTATACTTATAACATCTCTCTAACAAGAGAAATCCAACTAATATGTTTCCATAACATACTTTCAAGAATAAAACCCATCATCTGCATACGACTACTTACCAAAGAACACGAACGGTATTCTCGAACCGAGAATAAACTTAAATGCACATAACTCAGATTTACTTTTGCGAATAACCATTCTTTACCCCAGAAATTTTAAAGAAATCTCTTAATCGAAATCCCCACACTTCTATGATCGAGCCGTAGCTTAATCATAACAGATTCTAATATCGCAAGTCAAAGATTACTCAGAAGATAAACCAAGCTTGATAATTCTCAAACAAGAATGATAGAAAAGCCAATATAAGAAATTCCAAGATATAAAGATTATACCGAAATCGAGAATATAATCCGAAGAAAATAATAAAGATGATCCAAAAATCCTCGAGAAAACCGTATGAAACTCATCGTCTGTATGCTTTAGAATTTCTCATAATAGAGATAATATAATTCTCGCATATATAAACCATAATCAATAGAACATCGAATAATCTTACATAGATTTTCTTGTCAACTTCATTCCAATATATCGAATAGAAATCAAGAGATGGGGAAATGTAGATCATAACTAATCGGACCAATAGAACTTTTCATCTAATATCACAGTCTCCAAAGATCCTCACACAAGAGAATTCCCACTCGAAAGGGATAACTATACGTATTCCCGAATAGAGGAAAACATAGAATACTCGTAAGAGAAAGATAGCCATCACTTTTGTTTAATTGAATTCGTCATACTCGGACATCCGTGCAAGTCCGACATTATTCCTCTAACTAATTACATCTTCGCTAATCTCATACTATTCCATTTTTGTACTCTTCGGTTTCACTTTTGCAAGCTTATGCAACATATCTCTCGAGAATCTCATCGTATAAATCTATTCGGTAAGGCGAAGATTGTAAAGCCTCTAAACTTTTGACTCTCAAGCAAATACATATTCAACAACAAAGATAGCTTTACGATATTGATTCAAACATTTCAAATTTCCAACTTGTTATAAACACATTTTCACATATCTCAAGAATACATGTAACTTTATTTCATGCGAATATTAGCTAAACATAAGTGAATTTATCATAACTCAAACTTTCATTTCTTTTCTCGAATTACCCTTAATGTTTTATCAAATTCCCATATTTAGTCTTAATCACTTGCCAATATTTATCAAATTGGAGAACGTCTTATGGTTTTGAGTACATCGCTACTTAATGCCATAGTTCAACTATGGTCTTGTACTAGCTCTCATCCATCGTGTCGATGCCGTGTCCTGCATGTGTCTTACATCGACACATGTAACCGTCGACGCATGTCCCATACATGTCTTACACTAGCACATCTCGTAGTCGACGCATGTCCCGGACATGTCGACATCGGCTATCATCTCGAGGCCGATGCATGTCCTGCACATGTCTTACATCGCTCTCATCATGGGTGATGCATGTCCCTGACATGTCTTACACTAGCCCTCGCCTCAATGCCGATGCCATGTCTCATACATGGTCTTACACCGCACACAAATCTCATGTATTGCCATGGTCCAACCATAGTCTTTTCCGTCAATTCATTAGTGAACGATCGTACTCATTCCTGCGCTCCACCCAATTTGATCTTTCATTACAACTTTCATGCTATTGTGACATTTATGATTCTCAGAATCGAGATTATAAAGCATAACATTATTGCATATTGACTTCATCAATCTAGACATAAATGTCAACCTCATGTATATATCGATTATTAATCATGCAATAAAAGCATTCATACATACATTCTGTCATTTCAAGAAAATTTCTTTCTTTTCCTAAACACTTGGCCAAATCAAGTTGGACATTTAACATCGTATGAATACTAACATGCATAAAAGCATTTTTCACAACTTAACTGTGTTTTACTCCACTATTTCACATTCTTTAACTCAAGAGTATCACATAGTGAATACTAGTTCATATGAAAATCATGAATATCTTTTCATACCTTTCCCATTTTCAACATGTCACAAGCATGATTCAATAATCTCAACTTTACTCTTATCTCTATCAAGATTTGCTCGGTTCGAACTCATTCCTGTCTTAATCAACAGTTTTGTTAGGGCCGAGAGATATCACACTATCACGAGTAATACTATGGCATGTATAGCTAGACTCTCTTACGCTAGGTTAGTCTGAGAACCGACTAAACCATGCTCTGATACCACTAAATGTAACACCCCTCGCCCGCATCCGACGCTGGGACGGGGTTCGAGGTGCTACCTGACTTTTACTAACATTTCCATACTAAACAGGGCCATGAAATCTCAAATAATTAAAAACTTTTCTTTTCACATGCAATTTGTCCCTTATGCGAGCTTACGAGGCCCAATACATGCATTCAGGCGGTTCGGGACCCAATCGAGAACTCATGAAAAACTTAGAAAATCTCTTGCGTTAAGGCTTCACACGCCCATGTGCTCAGGCCGTGTGGCGAAATAGTCTAATTATCAAGCCTTTTGTCACTCTCACACCACATGCATAGATACATACTTATCCAATAACATACAACGTGGCATAAATGAGCTCTTAAACATCTACAAACATGATATGCTCAAGTTATTTTCTTATGTAATAAATATTATAGAATTTGCCCATATCATTACCACATACTAGACATAACTATCATTACATCACAAACCATTCATGAAGCATTATTAACTATTTACCAATCACTTAATCCTGCATTAGTTACTAGCTCATCAATGAATCTCAATTCAATCTCTAGGCATACATGTTGTAAGCCACATCACAAGAAATAATAACATAAATGCATAAGAATAATCATATGGGCCCATAACGTCATTAGCCGACATAGGCCAATTTACATGACTAATACTACCTTAATAACAAGCCAATGCCTTTGGCTAAATCATAATATTACATACTCACATTAAAACCCTATACATGCCATAGACTCGAATCACTTGAGTTTACTTATCTCGATAACGTTAACTCGATAGGGTGATAATATCTCCGACGGCCTCCAACCCGAGCTAACCTGGAACTCTAGAAAACATGGGAAAGAAGGGGTAAGCCGCTTAGTAAGTTCATATGAAAACAATAAGCAACTCATTAACTTGTTTTATCAATGTTTACAACATATTTTCAAGTTCACTACAAGCTGTCTTTCTGAGCAACGGTCACTAAATTATTTATATCTGGAGCTATGAAACTCCGAATTAAGTTCCGTTAATTTTCCTGAAACTAGACTTATTTTATTTTTTTCCATAAAATTTCCAGAATTTTTGGTTAAGCCAAATAGTACAGTTTATTAGTTAAAGTCTCCCCTGTTTCAGGGTATGACCACTTTGACCCCTGTACACTACAAACTGAATTTCTCCCTGTACAAAATTCCAACGACCATGCTGTTTACTCCCCATAAAAATAGACTCAATAAGGAATCCATTAATGTAAGGTATAACTCTTAATAAGTTTTGTACAATTTTTGGTGAATTTCTAAAGTTAGAACAGGGGATCTCGAATTCATTCAGACCCTGTTTCACAAGAATTCAAATATCAAACAATATGGAATTCTTTTTCTTCCTCTGTTTCTTTCATGTGAAAATAGACTCATTGAGATTTAATCCCATATTTTATTCTGCCTCTAACTCATTTTCCACTATTTTTAGTGTATTTTCAAAGTTATACTACTGCAGTAACTCAAATCTGTCAAGGCTAAATTACTCATTCATGATCATTGTTCATAATATTAATACAACACCATTTTATCCATCATGGTAAGAATACATATTATGCATCATAGATCATCACATATCAAGGCATTCTCATAGGATTAGTATACGTACTTGCACAACTCGTAACATAACTCGAGTGCATACTTACCAATGACTTACCTCATTGAGACCATCATTAACTCTTTCCTTGGATTGCCCGTTGAACACTTGGAATACTAATTAGATACTCAGAAAAGCCTTTGCACATAAGTGCTTCAATTGTAGCTAAAGCTACCTCATATCTCATGACATTTCAATGCTCACTCTCGAGCTAGTCATCTAGACTCATAATTCCTAGTGACATGTCACTCGTATCCTATTCTATTCCTAAGGTTCAAACGGATTTTTCCTCGTCTATTAAGGCTTTGTCTTATCATATTTCTATTAATTACATACACATTAATATCTGTACAATTCATGTAATGATAACATTTAAATACATGTATAGCATGGTATTGTTTACATACGAACTTACCTCGATACCACAAATGTGAAAAGGACATACTCGTCCATAAATCAATTTCTTTCCGTTCTAGGTCCAAGTCTCAATTTTCATCATCTATAACATCACATTTAGCCTACCAATCAGTCACAATATTCATATGGGTCTAAAATCATATTTTTACAAATTTTCATTTTGACCCTAAACTTTTGCATATTTGCACTTTTGCCCCAATGCTCGTAAATTAATTTTTATTCAATTTCTATAAGGTTTAAGACATGCTGAACATTTTCTCTTCTATGGCAACTCCAAATTTTCACTAATTCACACACTTATGACCAATTTGTAACTTTCACAATTTAACCCTTTTGACATTTTTACCGAAATTCATTGAATACAACTCATATTTAACACATCAAACATTCATTATCCACTATAAATCATCAAAGCACAACCATATCATGAATGGGTAAATTTTAAACTCTAATTTCTCTTCAATCAATTGGTAGAAATAGAAAATTTAAGCTTCGGGATCTCAAAATACGAAAATCATTAAAACGGACAAAACCATACCTATATAAGCCATAAAAGCTTGGCGAATGGAGCTCATCCATGGCTGCTATTTCTGTTCTTTCCCACGGTTGAAGAAGAAAGAATGAAAAAAATGATAGCTTTTATCATTTGTCTTATTAGATTATTTTAATTAATTTACAAAATTACCCTTTTTATTTCAACCAAATTTCAAAAATACCAAACAAATATCCATTCACTAACTTATTAAAGGAATAATTGTCACATAAGGACTTTCAATTTAAAACTCATAACAATTAGGCACCTCATATATAAAGAACTCAACTTTTGCACTTTTTACAATTTAGTCCTTTTGACTAAATTGAGTGCTCAAACGTCAAAATTTTCGAATAAAATTTTTACAAAATATTTTCATAAATTTATAGACTATAAAAATATAATAAAAATAAATTTTTTTTTCTTCGTCGGGTTTGTGGTCCCGAAACCACTGTTCCGACTAGACCCAAAATCGGGCTATTACAAGGAGTCACCACACTATCACAGTATATTTATGGCATGTATAGCTAGACTTTTACACACACTTTATTAGTCCGAGAATCGACTAAACCTAGCTCTGATACCACTAAATGTAACACCCCTTACTCGTATCCGTTGTCGGAACAGGGTACGAGGTATTAACAAATCATAGTACATACTATTTAATAAAACCGAGATAAAAATATGGCGTGCAATTAGATCATGAATCATTATAACATATGCCTATAACAATACTAGCCAATTTCAAAGGCTTCGTACAAAATAATCGGTCAGATACTATAATTAATATTTTAAACCTAGACAATTATGACACGTAACAAAATAACTAAGTCTACTATACATGCCATAATTCAAAATGTTCAGTTCAAATACCCAAAAGTATTAATAGTGTAGGCAGATCTTCAACGATTCTTGACTCCTATCCAAGCTGGACGACACTATAAGACAAAAGAGAGAAAAGAAAGTAAGCTTATAGCTTAGTAAGCAAGTATATAAATAATGAATAAATAATTTAATATGTTTACACAATAACTCAAGTGTATCTACTTTTTAATTTTACTATTTACTACACTTTGGTCAAGCTGTCTCTCCTATATCATATTCACTAAATAAATCATAACTCGAGTTAAAATCTCAAAATTCAAATCCATAAAATTTTCCTGAAACTAGACTCATATTACTTCTTACTAAAATTTTTCTAGAATTTTTGGTCCAGCCAATTAGTACAGTTTATTAGTTAAAATTTCCCCTATTATACAGCTCGACTGATCTGACATCTGTTCACTACGAGTTGAATTTCTCCCAGTACACAACTCAAATAGCCATCAAATCTGTTTCATTTAAAATTAGACTAAATAAGGAATCTAGACATATAAGCTATATTTCTTAATTTTTTTTGTACAATTTTTACTGATTTTTCAAAGTTAGAACAAGGGATCACATAGTCATTCTGAGCGAGTCACACACAAATATAAATATCTTAAAATATAGAGTTTCTTTACTTGCTCTGTTTCTTTTACATGGGAATAGACTAATTAAGCTTTAATTTTATATCTCATTCAGCCTCTAATTAAATTCCAACTATTTTTGGTGATTTTTCAAATACACGTCACTGTGACTGTCCAAAACAGTATTATTGCTAATTCACTCTTTCACACTTTCTTTGTATTAACCTCATTTTAACATGCATATCACAATTCATTTTCACCACATTTCATACATCCCAAGTATAGGTCCATGATTACAATGTCACCTTAAAACCATCCCGTTGAACAATTCGGATCAATCCTCGATACTTGATGGTTTCAGCACAAAACCCCACCATCATATTTCATATAATTCGGCGCTCTTGTCTACATGGTGTCCTTCACTTGGAATCACACATGCGACCTAGCTACATTTATCTCTCCCGTAGCTCTCTTGTCTAAATGGGATACATCTCGTATCACACATGTGACCTAGCTACTACATAGTATCTCGTAGGTCTCTTGTACACATGATGTGCACTCAGCACCATACATGTGACCTAGCTACGCTCCATCTATATTATTCAATCTTTTCAATGTTCAACCGAGATTTTTCTCTCTATTACTTATTTCCATTCTTCCAATAGTCGATTTATGCTTCAAAATCAGCTAAAATATATATAATAGGCTGAAATATAAAAATGTAAACGAAGTTAATGTATTATTTACATACAAACTTACCTCTGTGCAAAATATGGAAATTTTGCAATTTAGTCCAAAACCTTTTCCTTCCCCTGTTCGAGGTCGATTCCACACCTTTCTTGATCTATAACAACACATTTAGCTTATTTAATACTCATACTATTTATTTCAATCCAAAAATCACATTATGGAAAAATTACATTTTTACCCCCTAACTTTTACAAAATTAAGATTTTGCCTCTAGGCTCTGAAATTTAATTTCAGCCCTTATTCTTATGTTTTATGACATGATGATCATTTTTCTCTTCTATGACAATATCAAATTCTCACCCTAACACGCACTTATGAGCATTAGGTATTTTTACCAATTATACCGTTTTGCTCGTTTTCGCTAAAAATCGCTTAGAAAAGATCGTTCTCCTAACCTCAAACATTCATATTCTACCATCAAACATCAAAATACATGTATATCATTTATGGGTAAATTTTTAAACATAAACCCTAACTCCAAATAATTGTTGAAATAGGTAAACCGAGCTACGAGGATTTTAAAAATGTAAAAAACATTAAAAACGGGGCTTGAATGCACTTAGTATTGAGCTTGAAAGCTTGAAAAAAACCCTAGATATGGAGAACATGCAAGTTTCAGCCAAGCTAAATGAAGATGAACACATTTTTGTGTTATTTTTCCCATTTTATTTCATTTATTATGCAAATGACCAAAATGCCCTTACTACTAAACTTTCTAAAAATTCCATCCATGTCCAAATTTTTGTCCATATAAAGTATAATGGTCTAATTGCCATTTAAGGACCTCTACTTAAAACTCCCATTTCAATCAAGTACTTTATGAACAAGAACACACACATTTTTCACCTATTTCAATTTAGTCCTAAACGTCAAATTAAACACCCAACCGATAAAATTTTGCAACGAAATTTTCACACGATTATGAAATCATAATATAAACACTAAAACTTAATCAAAATAATTTTTTTAACCTCAAATTCGTGGTTTTGAAACCACTATTTCATTTTGGCCCTAAATCGAGCTGTTACATGTGTGGTCTAGGGACACGCCTCTGTGGTTAAGCCGTGTACTACACGTGCCCGTGTCCCTAACCCGTGTAACTCTTTGAATTTTAAGGCATGATGAAATTGAAGTCACACGGCCAAGTCACATGCCCGTGTCCTAAGCCGTGTGTCGAATTTTATTTTCGAAATTTAGGTGCAGTTTTCACTCGGCTGAGTAACACGGTCGTATCCAAGGCTGTGTCAACCACAGGGCTGAGACACATACCCGTGTGCCCAATTCTGAGCATTCTGTTTCTCATTTTTAAGATACAGGGGACACACGACCGGACCACATGCCCATGGGACAAGCCGTGTTTCACACACAGCCAAGATACATGCCCACGTGTCTGCCCGTGTGGACAAAATAAGGCCATTTCCTAGCTTCATTTGTCACATAAAATTTACCATTTTCCTGCACCAAAACTCACAAGCATATATCCTCCAATCGAAAATCATATTCACATAAAATTTGCCATCAATCATATGGTATTATCTCATGCATCAAAGGATATAAACTTACTCATAACATAAACTTATATGCTAACATAATTCCAACAACTAACACATAATAAGCACTTATGTGATTACCAAAATGTTACTTCAAAAATATCCAAACTTAGACTACCACTAGCCACTCCAATGGCTAGATTACAAACCAACAATTACAAGCCATCATTGGCCAAATAAGCTCCAAAATGAGATTTCTATTTATACCAAAATGAGATAGTGGATAGTGTGATGACTACTCCGACCGACTTCCAACCCTCGAGAGCTTTGAGCTCTATAAAACATGGAAAATTAAATGGAGTAAGCATTTTATTCTTAGTAAGTTCGTATAACGAAAAATAAACTTACCATTCATATTTATCAATGCAAGCATACATAGTCATACTTTTCATAAATTTTTGGATGAGTTTACCTAAACACAAACTCTTAATTAAACAAGTTAATCAAATAATATAAGAATCAATTAAACATAGATGAGCTCACCACATTACAAGCTTCCATTAATTTCACCTTTCCACACTTTAAGAGTCTTTTCCATCGAACTATTGAAATCTCGATGGATGTTCAGGTAATATACACATGTGCAAAAGTACCCACTAGGGTACATAATAGAAAGGCACACTATGGAGCCGTACATTTTATAGTAGGATTACTAGTATAGGCTAAATCCTATCTGTACCATATGCTTCAGTGAGCTTAGTATGGATTACTCGTGTAACACCCCTTACCTGAGACCGTTGCCGGAGTTAAGCACGAGGCGTTACCAGACTTATCTTACTTGTTCGGGGCATAATTTTTTTTTTTACTTTTAAAAATTATTTCGATCACATTCATCCAATAAATCCCTAAAAAAGGCCTTCGAGGCCTTAAAACGTGCAATTGGAATGATTTGGGACCAAACTGGGAACATTAAAAATTTTCCAATTACTCACACAAATCAAAACAATTTATTTCACTATTCATAATAAAACTATCCATCTACGTAATAGTCACTAAATTAATTATAACTCGAGTTACGAAACTCAAAATTTAAATTCGTAAATTTTCATTGAAACTGGACTCATATATATTTTTACCATAATTTTTTGTAGATTTTTTGGTTTGGCGAATTAGTACAGTTTATTCATTAAATGTTCCCCTATTTTGCAGTTTATCAGACCTGACCTCTCTTCACTAAAAATCAATTATCTCATTATATAGAATTTGGATAATGTTTTTGTTTGCTTCTAATGCAAATAGACTCACAAAGGAATCTAGACATATAAAGTATGAATTATAATTCTTTTTTTAAAATTTCTAATTATTTTCCAAATTTGGAATAGGGGATCACGAAGTCACTCTAAACTAGTCTTACAAAAATTTAAATATCTCAGAATATAGACTTCCTTTGCTTGCTTTGTTTCTTTCCTGTAAAATAGACTCAATAAGCTTTAAATATATATCTAATTCACCATTTAATTCCATTTCTACAATTTTTAGTGGATTTTCAAATCCACGTCACTGTTGCTGTTTCCTAACTGTTCGATGGCCAACTCTTACTCCTTCATAATTTCTTTGCTTCAAACGTCATTTAGGCATACATCATACCAAAACATGTTCTTATTTAGCTATATCATAAGCTAATCATTACCAAGTATTCACATGCCATTCTTTAATCATATCATAAGGAAATACACACAAAATAGCCAAGTCCCTATACATGCCATAACTTAAAGTATTTTTAGTCACAAAATACCGAGATAGCTCATTGATAGTGTGAGGCGATCTCCGACGTCCTTACGATTTTTCGAGTTGGCTTTGTGATACTATAAAAAGAGAGAAAAGAAAGGGAGTAAACATAAAGCTTAGTAAGTTTGCATGTAAATGAAAAACAACATTCTAAATGAATTATCAAGATAACCTGAACCTTTCGAACTTGGACTTATCTTACCTTCCCTTTGGCTAAATTACGATTTAATATTTACATTTATCAAAACAGGGACAGGTTAGGTCATAAATTCCCTTTTGATTTAGTCCTCAACCTTTTTCTTTCCTCAGTCTAACCCCAAATTTCGTTCTTCTTGATCTATAATAGCAAATTTAACCTATTTAATATTCACATTTATCAAAACAGTCTTTAACTCTAACTTTGGCAAAATTATGATTTTACCCCTAAACTTTATCCCTAATTCTTATGTTTTATGACATGCTGATCATTTATTTACCTATGGCAACATAAAATTCCCACTCTAACATGTACTTATGACAATTAGGTATTTTTACCGATTATGTCGTTTTACTCGTTTTCACTTGAAATCCTTAGCTCAAGTCGTTCAACATAATTTCAAGCTTCATATTCCACCATAAAGCATCAAAACAAACACATTTCACCTATGGTTATTTTTCCAAATATGAACCCTAGGTTAAATTATTGCTAGAATAAGCTAAATCAAGTTACCAGGACTTCAAAACGTAAAGAACATTAAAAACGGGGCTTGGAATCGCTTACTTTGAAGCTTGAAAGCTTGACAAAACCCTAGCTATGAAGAACCCTTGAAATTTAAGCGTAATGAAGAAGATGGGCACATTTTTCCATCTTTTTCCCTTTTTTAATCTTTTAATTACCAAATGACTAAAATACCCTTCATTAAAACTTTAGTTATTTTATATATGTATGTCCATTTTTGTCCATGAAAACCTAATGGTCAAATTCCATTTAAGGACCTCTACTTCAATTATACTCTTCAATTTAATCCTTTACCAACTAAAACTCGTATTTATCAACTTTTACAATTAAGCCCTAATAGGTAAATTAAGCATGCTATCTATAAAATTTTCCATCGATACTCTAACACATGCATCTAATCACTCGGTAAATTATAAAAATTAATCGGAATAAACTTTTCTATCTCGAATTCATGGTTTCGCAAAAACTGTTCCATTTAGGCCCTATTTTGGGATTTTACAACCCGTCCAGGCTAAATCCAATTTATAACTTAAGCTCAAGAGGGCTTACATTAGAATTACCCGTTTAGGCTAAATTCTATCTGCGACGTATGCACTATTATTCTTAACCCACTAAAATTCAACATTCCACCGAAACATGATAATTTGTCCATATTACACAACTTAAGACTATTTCATTATGTATATATATATATCATCTCACACATATAAACAAAATCATACAATTCAATTCAAGCATATTAACATAAATCTTAAGTTACATGAACTTACCTTGATATTGGTTCGTATTTGAACGTCAACTAATTCGAAACCTTTTGCTTTCCTCGATCTAGTTTCGTAGTTGGTCTTTTCGGATCTATATGGATGAATTTAACTATTACACTATCACATTTCATTTACATTTGTATTCTTTTACAACCTAGGCAAAATTATCATTTTGCCCCTATCTTTTTCAAAAATTTTGATTTTGTCCCTAGGCCCGGAAAATGAAATTCATGAAATTTTACCCTTTTTCCAAGCTTAGCCGAAATTTATATAAATTACACTTACAGCACATACATTTCACAAATTTTAGAATTTACCATGGGTTTTATCACTTTTTTATTTTAGTCCCTAAATCAAGTTTTCATCAAAAATTACTTTGCAAAAGTTGTTTATCTATGAATAACTTTTCATTTTCTACCATAAATTTCTAATTTTTAGCATATTCATCCATGACCCAAATTTATACCTTGATAACTTTTCAAATAAATCCCCTAAATAGAAAGATTAGACTATCTTGATTCCAAAAATATAGAAATTACTAAAAATGAGACTTGATTTCGTACTTTATTGAGCTTGAAAAGGTTTCTTCCTCTCTCTTAGGGTTTCCATAGAAAATTGGGGAAGATGATATCAAATTAGATGATTTTTCTCTTTTTAATTAATTATCATCTAATAATTTTATTGATTTCCAATTTAGTCCCTACCCTTTTCTAATTTTTTCATGGATGAGTCATTAAAATATCTACTAACTACTCTATAATGGTCTAATTACCATATAATGACCTTAAGTTTTGAATTCCATAGCTATTTGATACTTATAGCTACTAGAACTCACTTTTGCATTTTATGCAATTTATTCATTTCCCTAATTAAACACATAATCGGTAAAATTTTCGTACCAAAATTTTCATGTGACATTCCTATCATGACACCAACCATAAAATAAAATAAAATAAAATAAATTTTCATGTGACAGTCCTATAACCATTGTTCCAATCTCATCAAATATGGGATGTTACAACTTTTAAGATTGAATAAGCCGCTAGTTGATAAGATTCGAAAGTATAGGGCCGAAGAGTTTAGAGCTACGATTGACAACGATCCAGAGAGAGTTGAGTTTTAGCTTGAAAATACGATTCAGGTATTTGATGAGCTTTCTTGCACACCGGTTGAGTGTGTAAAATGTGTTCTATCACTTCTGAGGGACACAATGGAATACTTTAGTATCTGTAGTACCAAGAGAAAGGGTCGTCTGGGAATTTTTTCAAGTTGAGTTTAGAAAGAAATACATCAGCCAGAGGTTTATCGACCAAAAATGCAATGGGTTTCTAGAGTTGAAATAGGACCGTATGGCTGTAACTAAGTATGGGCGAGAGTTTGTGAGACTCAATAAATATGCTCAGGAATGTGTTTCAACTGAAGCTATTATGTATAAGAGATTTGAAAATGGACTGAATGTAGATATCAGATTGCTAGTCGGGATTTTAGAATTAAAAGAATTTTTGGTGCTAGTTGATAGAGCTTGTAAAGCCGAATAACTCGACAAGGAAAAAAGAAAGGCAGATTTTAATGCTAGAGATTCGAGAAAAAGATGGATGAATAAACCATATCAGTCATTGTTAAAGAAATCACGAGATTTATTTAGTCGTTTGAATGTTTCAGTGGGATATCCAAACAGAGATCAAGGAAAGTAATACACAAGTCATAAAACTCAAGCTCCATCAGTATCGAGTGTTGACAGCATGAGAAACAATAAAACTGAGTGTCAATAGTGTAGATGACCACATTTTAGAATTGCAGGATGAGTAATAAAGGTCATTTCAAATATGGTTCGTTAGATTACTTTATTCGAGGTTGCCCTAGTTTAACCGAGAAAGATAAATTCCAGAATACAAGATCGAGTAACACAGCTGTCAGAGGGAGACTGCCTAGAATTACGAGTAATGTGGCTAGTAGTAAAGGAACAACAAAAGATTCAACTGTGAGATCTGAGGCTAGAGAACCTGCCAAAGCTTACGCTATTCACGCTCGCGAAAAAACATCATCACTAGATGTTATCAGTGGTACTTTTTCTCTTTATGACACTAGTGTAATTGCCTTGATTGATCCTGGATTGACTCATTCATATATCTGTATGAACTTAGTGTCTAATAAGAGTTTGCCTATTGAGTCTACGGAGTTTGTGGTTAAAGTGTCGAACCCCTTAGGTAAATATGTTCTAGTTGATAAAGTTTACAAGAACTATCCTTTAATGACACAGGGTTACTATTTTTCAGCAAATTTGATGTTTTACTGTTTGATGAATTTGATGTAATTCTAGGTATGGATTGGTTGACGCTGCATGATGCTATTGTGATTACCTATTCTGATTTCATCGATGTCAGCTCAGAGATATGTGAAGAAAGGTTACGAAGCTTATCTTGCTTATGTATTGGATACAAAAATGCCTGAATCGAAGATTGAATCAATACCAATAGTCTGTGAGTATCCAAATGTGTTTCTAGAAGAGTGACCGGGTTTGCCACCGATCAGAGAGGTCGAGTTTGCTATTGAATCAGTATGGGGAACATCACCTATGTCTATAGCTCCGCACAAAATGGCTCTGGCAGAATTAAAAGAATTAAAAGCTCAATTGCAAGAGTTAACATATAGAGGTTTTGCACGACCTAGTTTTTTGCCCTGCGGTGTACCGATATTGTTCGTAAAGAAGAAAGATGGATCCATGAGACTTTGTATTGATTATCGTCAGCTCAACAAGGTTACAATAAAGAATAAGTGTCCTTTGCCGACAGTCGATGATTTTTTTATCAGTTGAAAGGTGCAACAGTGTTTTTGAAGATTGATCTGAGATCTGGCTATTATCAGTTGTGAGTTAAAGCTTCGGATGTGTCAAAAACTGCGTTCAAAACAAGGTACGGGCATTATGAACTTCTTATTATGCCTTTCAGATTAACTACTGCTCCTGCAGTTTTTATGGATTTGATTAATTAGATTTTTAGACCGTATTTAGACAGATTTATTATTGTGTTCATTGATGACATTCTGATTTATTCATAAGATAAGTCTGAGCATGTCAAGCATTTGAGGATTGTGCTACAAACCTTGAGAGATAAACAATTGTTTGCTAAATTTAGCAAATGCGAGTTTTGGATTTGAGAGGTTGGATTTTTGGGACATATTGTTTCAGCGGAAGGTATCCGTGTTGATACAAGCAAGATTTTCGTAGTTGTTGACTGGAAACCACCAAGAAATGTGTCAGAAGTCTGAAGCTTTCTGGGATTAGCTGGCTACTATCAACGTTTTGTTAAAGGATTCTTGATGATTGCTACACCGATGACTAGATTGCTATAGAAAGATGTGAAATTCGAGTGGTCTGAAAAATGTCAACAGAGTTTTGAACAGTTGAAAGCATTGTCGACTGAAGCACCAGTTTTGGTTCAACCTGAGTCGGGTAAAGAGTTTGTAATTTTCAGCGACACGTCATTGAACGGTTTGGGTTGTGTTTTGATACAAGAGGGTAAAGTGACAGCTTATTCTTCCAAATAGTTGAAACTGCATGAAAAGTATTATTTGACACATGATTTAGAGTTAGTCACTATTGTGTTTGCATTGAAAATCTGGGGACATCATTTATGAGGAGAAAATGTTATATCTTTATCGATCACAAGAGCTTGAAGTATTTAATGACTCATAAAGATTTGAATTTGCGTCAACGATGATGGCTTGTTCTGTTGAAAGACTATGAATGAATAGTTTATTATCATCAGGGGAAAGAAAACGTAGTCATGGATGCTTTGAGTAGAAAATCATTATTTGCTTTATGAGGGTTGAAAGCATAGCTAACCTTGTCTTCTGATTGTTGGATTTTGGCTGTATTAAAAGCTAAACCTTTATTTCTTTAACAAATTTGTGAAGCTCAAAAGTGTGACAATGAGTTGCAAGCTAAAAGAGTACAATGCGAGTCGACTAGTGATTTAGACTATTGAATCAGATCCGATGATTGTTTAATGTTCCGAGGTAAAATTTGTGTACGAAAGAATTTCAAACTCATTCAGAAAATTTTACTCGAAGCACACAGTGGTTGTTTATCCGTACATCCGGTGAGTACAAAAATGTATAATAATTTGAAACAATTGTATTGGTGGTCGGGCATGAAACGAGATATTTCAGAGTTTGTATCAAGATGTTTAGTTTGTTAAAAAGTTAAAGCAGAACATTAAGTGCCTTCGAGATTACTACAGCCTTGATGATATTGGAGTGGAAATGGGATAGAGTTACGATGGATTTCGTATCGAGTTTGCCCTTGTCTCCGAAAAAGAAATATACTATTTGGGTTGTCGTAGATCGACTGACGAAGTCGACACATTTCATTCCAGTACGTACAGACTATTCGCTTGATAAATTGGTTGAATTGTACATCTCAGAGATAGTTAGATTGCATAGGGTGCCAGTTTCGATTATTTCGGATAGTGATCCGAGATTTACATCGTGATTTTGGAAGAAATTGCAAGCCGTAGGTACGCGGTTGCACTTTAGTATCACATTTAATCCCCAAACCGACGGTCTGTCTGAGAGAGTAATACAAATTATCGAAGATATGCTTCGTTGTTGAGTAATAGAGTTTGGAGGCAACTGGGAGAAATATTTGCCACTAGTTGAGTGTACGTATAACAATAGTTTTCAATTGAGCATAAAAATAGCATCGTATGAAGCTTTGTATGGTCGTAAATGCTAAACTCCATTAGACTGGACTGAGCTTAGTAAGAAAAAGATTCACGGGATTGATTTGATTAGAGAGACTGAATATAAACTGAAAGTAATTCGTGGTAGTTTGAAATCGGCTTCAGATCAAGAAAAATCATATGCAGATTTGAAATGTAAAGACATTGAATTTCAGATTGGTGATAGAGTATTATTGGAAGTGTCTCCGTGGAAAAGATTCTATGATTTGGTTGCAAAGGAAAATTAAGTCTGCAATTTATCGGGCTGTATGAGATCATTGAAAGAATAGGGCCAATAGCGTATCGGCTAGCTTTACTGTCAAAATTAGAAAAGATTCACAATGTATTTCATGTCTCAATGCTACGACGGTACCGATCGGATCCATTACATGTCATTTCTCTGACGAGATAGAAATTCAACCTGCTATGACGTATAATGAATAATCGATTAGAATTTTAGCTCGAAAGGTTAATGAATTAAGAAATAAGAGCATAGCTTTGGTGAAAGTTTTGTGGCAACGTCACAGGGTCGAAGAATCCACATTGGAACCCGAGAAAGCTATGAGAAAATAGTACCCTAACCTCTTTTTTGGTAAGATTTTCGGGGACAAAAATTCCTAAGGGGGAAGAGTTGTAACAACCCATTTTTACTCAAGTCTAAAAAATGGTTTCGGGACCACAAATTTGAAGTTGAAATAATTATTTTGTTATTATTTTAATTTTTAAAGTATAATTAAATGATTGTGTGAAAATTTTGGTAAAAAATTTTATTGTTTGAATGGTCAATTTGATAAAATGGACTAAATCGTATAAAGTGTAAAACTTGTGTTCTAATAGCTAAAGGTATTAACTAGCTATGAAATTAAATAGTGGAGGTCCTTATATGGTAATTAGACCATTGGTTGCTTGAGTGGGCATTTATAAACATCTTTTAAGTGTTTTTAATAGTTTATAACTAAGGTTAAATAGGTAAATTAATAAATTAACTTAATTAAAATATAGAAATTAAACTAGTCATCTTTTTTCATTCTTTCATCCATTGAAATTGAAGGAAGAAGAAACCATTTTTAGAGTTCCTTAGTTCGGCTACTTCATCTTGCTATTAGGTGAGTGATTTTTATCCAGTTTTTAATTATTTCTATGTTTTTGATATCATTGCAGCTTAATCTAGCTAGCCCAGGGACTAGTTTGTAAAACTGTTAAAGGTCTAGGGTTTTTTCGTTGATGAATTATGTGATATCTCGAATTAGGGCCTAATCAGAATAGTGCTTTCGGGACCGCAAATTCGAGATATAAAATAATTATTTTATAATTATTTTTAGGTCTATGATATGATTACATGATTGTGTGAAAATTTCGTGAAGAAATTCTACGCATAAAGTGCTTAAGTTGAAATTAGAGACTAAATTGAATAAGTTGCAAAACTTGCATTCTAGAAGCTTTTAGTATGAAATTTCTTTGGAATATTAATTAGGAGGTCTTAAAAAGAAATTTAACCAATTTCTAAAATTTTGGACAAAAATGGGCTTGTACATGAAAAATTACAAAGAAAGGCATTAAGGGCATTTTTGTCATTTGGTAAATATAGTCATTAAAAAGGGAAAAATAACACAAAAATAAACTCATCTTCTCCATCAGGGCTGCCGAATTTTTCTTGTCACCAGAGCTAGGGTTTTCAACATTTTTAAGCCTTGATTGTAAGTGATTTTCATGCCCGTTTTTAATGCTTTTTTCGATTTTAAAATCTAGAAAGCATGTTCTATCATTTTCTAGCAATATTTTGAGCTAGGATGCATATATGAAAATTTACTCATGTGTGACATAATTGTATTTTTATGAATAATGAAGGAATATGATGGTTTCATGTGTGTTTAACAACTTTTACTTAGTAGTTTTATGTGAAAACACCTAAAAAGGGACTTAATTATAAAAAAGGGTAAAATTGATGGTAAAAATCTGATTTTTGGTGTAAAATATGGGTTGTTATGGACACTAGGAAATTCAGCTATGCCTAGATGTCATGGGTAATGCATGTAACTCATTGTAAAGACTTAAAGACTCAATTGTAAATAATTGAAAAGTTAGGGGTAAAATGGTAATTTTTATCCAACCCCGTATTAGGGCTATTTTGATGAATGTGCATATTGAATAAATTAATTTGGTATTTTAGATCAAGAGAAATGAGATTCGAGTAGTGATCAAGGGAAAAATAAAGTTTACGAGGAATAGGCTCGATTTCTAACATTTTGTACCGAGGTAAGTTCATGTGTAAATGTGGTAACATAATTGTCATTTTAAGTAATTTAATGATATTTAGATGATATGATGATTATTATCATGAAATATTATGCTTTGTGGTTATTATTAAGTAATATGCAAATTATGTGAGCTACTTAATAAATATGAAATGCTACCAAGTATCAGTTCCGACATTCCGTGGAAGATGGCAAAGATGTGTGATCGAGGAAAATCCCATTTGAACCTTGGGAATAGATTTGAATACAAGTGACATGTCACTAGGATATTTGAATTCCGAACTCGTTGAGTTGAGTCCGAGTTCACTTACGGATGCGAACGCCCGAGCTCGTTGAGTTGAATCCGAGTTCGCTTATGGGCGGGTTACATGGTAGCATGGCTACATAATTTCCATAGGCTATTGAGTTTATCTAGCTGCAGGTATGACACTTATGTGCATGCAGCCTGTGTATTTGAATTATATTCCAATGTGTTCAATAGGAGAATCTTAAGTGAATAAGGAGAATACCTAAAATGAAGGTGACATGTTGATAAGTGTGGTGAATGGGAAAATTTGACAGGTATGTGCTTAAACCCTTGGGTTGAAAACTTGATATGATGAAATCGTGGTAAGATATTAAATGCAAATGTATCATGAATGTCTTGGTGATATTTATGCAAATGATGTTTTATGTTAGATTGCATGATTATGTTAATTGCTATTTGCATGTGAACTTACTAAGCATTTATGCTTACTCCCTCCTTTTCATTCTTTGTAGTTTTGATAAGCCAGTTCGAAAATTGGGAACGGTCGGAGGCTCGCTCACACTATCCGTGGACCATTTTGGTATTGTGGCTTATATATTTTGAGTATGACATGTATAACATTATAATTATTTTGTGTATATAATCTTATGATATGGCTATTGAGTGGTAAGGAAATGATTGGTAATGATTAGCCATTGGAATGGCTAATCAAAAATCATACTTGGTGTTATGTATGCTTAATGTGCAATTTATTCCATGGAAATTCATAAAATGGTGAAATTTGCTATAAAACAATATCATACAGCAGCAATGATGTGAGTTTGAAAAATCACTAAAAATAGTAGAGTTAGGATTAGATAGTGATTACAATATGAAGTTGAAGCTTATTAAGTCTATTTTTATATGGAAGAAACAAAATAGGTAAATGAGTTGTATTTCATGAGATATTTGAGTTTTGGTGGAACAGAGTCAGACTGATTTCTGAATCCCCTATTCTGAATTTATAAATTCCCTAAAAATTTTACAAAAAAAATTAGGAGTCATACTTTATATGTATAGATTCCTTTTTTAGTCTACTTTTAAGAGCAACAAACGGTAGAGTCATCTGAATTTTGTACAGAGAGAAAATTGATTCATAGTGAATAGAGGTCAGAGCGGTCGTACACTAAAATAGGGGAAATTTAAACTAATAAACTGTACTAATTGACCTGACCAAAAATTCTGGAAAAATTTTTTTAAATAGGTATATGAGTCTACTTTCAGAAAAATTTATTATTTAAATTTTGGATTTCGTAACTCGAGATATGAATTTTTTTAGATACTGTGACGCAGATGGGCAGTTTATTATGAAAGGTAAAATAAATTGTTTGAAATTGTTTAAGTGATAAATTAAGTCTGTTAATGCCTCGTGCTCGACTCCGACGACTGTCTCAGTTAAGGGGATGTTACATTTGGTGGTATCAGAGCTACAGTTTAGTCATTCTAGGACTAACGTGGAGTATGTACGGGTTTTGCTATATATTCCATATATATATTGTGATAGTGTGACGACTCCTGACCTTTAAAATGAATTTTTTATATATATAGTAAATGGATCCCGATCTAGCTATGGCTGATGATGTAGAGAGTAATCCGCCAGCTCGTGCTGAAGGGGTGGTGCCGATTGAAAATTGACCTCCTGCTGTTGGTCAAGGAGAAGGAGAAAGGGTTCTGGAAGCCTTTCTCCAGATGATGAATGCATTGTACACCGAGTCGTTCGTACGAATCCGAATGCTCAACAACCTCCCCCACCTCCCTAGATTTCTCAACCTGTACCCCTGATGCCTCAAGGTATGGATCTATTGAAATTTCATAGAACCCTAGTTGACAGAATTTGCAAGCAAGGGGCTGAAGAATTCAGGGCAAATGTTGATGATGATGCCGAGAAAGCAGAATTTTGGCTTGAGAATTCTATTCGGGTATTTGATGAATTGTCTTATACACATGAAGAGTGCTTGAAATGTGCTATATCCTTGTTGAGAGATTCAGCCTATTATTGGTGGAAGACATTGATTTTAGTGGTACCGAAACAGAAAGTGACTTGGGAGTTCTTTTAAGAAGAATTTCGGAAGAAATACATCAGTGAAAGATTTGTTGAACAGAAGCGTAAAAAGTTTCTAGAGTTGAAACAACGTAACATAACAGTTACTGAGTATGAAAGGGAGTTCGTTCGGTTGAGTAAGTATGCTAGAGAATGTATTCCTTTAGAGGCTAAAATGTGCAGACGATTTAAAGACGGACTCAATGAAGACATCAAAGTATTTGTGGAATTCTTGAGTTGAAAGAGTTCGTAGTTCTTGTTGATTGGGCTTGCAAGGCTGAAGAACTAATTAAAGAAAAGAGAAAGGTAGAGGCTGAGACTAGAAATTTGAAGAAAAGACTGGTGATCAGTGCATTCCCACCGCAATCTAGAAAATCCAGAGATATGTATTCTCGTTCTCATGTTTCAATCGAACATTCGTATGGGAATTGTAAGAAGCAAAATGTGGGTTTAAAATCTCAAACTACTTCTGTGGCTAGTGTGGGAAATTTGAGATTTGTTAGACCCAAGTGCCAATGATGTGGTAGAAGCCACCTTGGTCCATGTAAAACTAACGAATGTTACCAGTGTGGTTCTCCAGATCATTTTATTAGAGACTGTCCAGAGAGAATTGAGAAAGAAAAATTTCAGAGTGCAAAACCTAGTGCAGTTTCGAGAGGAAGATCTTCGAGAAATGTTAGGAATGAGGCAAGCAATAGGAATGTAGTCAGAGATTCAGAGTTTAAATCTGAAGCTAGAGCTCCGGCTAGAGCTTATGCCATAAGAGCGCGTGAAGATTCTACATCTCCCGATGTGATCATTGGTATTTTCTCTCTTTATGATGTTAATTTTATTGCTTTGATTCACCCCGGTTCTACTCATTCATATGTGTGCATAAAATTTGTGTCTAATATGAGTATACGTATTGAATCTATGGAATTTGTGATTAAAGTGTCAAATCCATTAGACAAATGTGTTATAGTTGATAAAGTATGCAAGAAATGTCCTTTGATGGTTAAAGGTCATTATTTTTCGGCCGACTTGATGTTGTTGCCGTTTGATGAATTTGATGTTATTTTGGGTATGGATTGGTTGACATTGCATGATGCTATAGTAAATTGTAAACAAAAGGTTATTGAATTAAAATGTGAGAATGGTAAAATTCTACAGGTTGAATCAGACAAATCAGAGGCATTGCCTAGTATGATTTCATCGATGTCGACTCAGAGATATTTGAGAAAGGGTTATGAAGTTTATTTGGCGTATGTGTTGAATACAAAGGAATTTGAGAAGAAAATTGAATCAGTGCCAATTGTATGTAAATTCGCGGATGTATTTCCAGAAGAGTTGTCGGGTTTACCTCCCATTACAGAAGTAGAATTTGGTATTGAGTTGATACTGGGAACAACTCCGATCTCGATTGCTCTATATAGAATGGCACCAATAGAGTTGAAAGAATTAAAGTCGCAGTTGCAAGAGTTGACTGACAAAGGATTTGTGAGACTGAGTTTTTCGCCTTGGGGTGTTCTCGTATTATTTATGAAAAAGAAGGATGGTTCTATGAGATTGTGTGTAGACTATCGGTAGTTAAATAAGGTGACAATCAAGAATAAGTATCTGTTGCCAAGAATTGACGATTTGTTTGATCAGCTGAAAGGAGCGACATGGTTTTCAAAGATTGAGTTGAGGTCTGGATCCTACCAGCTGCGAGTAAAAGAGTCAGATATGCTTAAAACTGCTTTTAGAACAAGGTATGACCATTACGAATTTTTAGTTATGCCATTCGGTTTGACAAATGCTCCTGCTGTGTTTATGGATTTAATGAATCACATATTTCGGCCATACCTGGACAAGTTTATTGCGGTATTTATTGATGATATCTTAATTTATTCAAAAGATGAGACAGAGCATGCTGAGCACTTGAAGATAGTTTTGTAAACTTTGAGAGATAAGCAGTTGCATGCCAAATTTAGTAAGAGTGAGTTTTGGCTTCGAGAAGTAGGATTTTTGGGTCATATTGTTTTAGGTGATGGTATACAGGTTCATCCTAGTAAAATTTCGGCTATTGTTAATTGGAAACCACCGAAGAATGTAACTGAGGTTAGAAGTTTCTTGGGTCTAGCTAGTTATTATCGACGATTTGTAAATGGATTTTCTATAATTGCTACTCCTATGACCAGACTACTCCAAAAGGATGTTAAATTTGAATGGATGGAAGAATGTCAGCAAAGCTTTGAGAAATTGAAAAAGTTACTGACTGAAGCACCAGTGTTGGTACAACCCGGTCAGGTAAATAATTTGTGGTGTATAGTGATGCTCCTCTAAATGGCTTGGGATGTGTACTTATGCAAGAAGGAAAAGTTGTGGCTTATGCTTCGAGGCAGTTGAAACCTCATGCAAGGAAATATCCAACTCATGATTTGGAACTGGCTGCTATAGTGTTTGCTTTAAAGATTTGGTGACATTATCTGTATGGTGAAAAGTGCCGAGTATATACCGACCATAAAAGTCTCAAGTACTTGATGTCACAAAATGACTTGAATTTGAGACAGCAGACATGGTTAGAATTATTGAAAGAGTACGAGCTTGTGATTGACTACCATCTGGGGAAAGCGAATGTGGTTGCCGATGCCTTGAGTAGAAAGTCGTTGTTTGCTTTGAGAGCTATGAATACTCAGTTGATGGTGTCTGACGATGTTTCGATTCTAACAGAGTTGAGAGCAAGACCGATGTTTTTACAAGAGACTTGTGAAGCTCAAAAAAGTGACAAAGATTTGCAAGCTAAGTGACAAAGATTTGCAAGCTAAGAGGAAGCAATGTGAGGCTGATACAGGATCAGATTTCAGAATCGGTTTTGATGGTTGCTTGATGTTTAAAAATCAAATTTGTGTACTGAAAAATGATGAGTTGATTCAAAAAGATCCTGCACGAAACACATAGTGGTTGTTTGTCAATTCACCCGGGTAGTACAAAAATGTATAATGACTTGAAGAAAATGTATTGGTGGAACGAAATGAAAAGAGATATCTCCGAGTTTGTATCGAAATGCTTAATTTGTCAATAAGTGAAAGCTGAACACCAAGTGCCTTCGAGACTACTTCAGCCTATCATGGTCCCCGAGTGAAAGTGGGATCGAATTACTATGGATTTTGTATTAGGGTTGTCGTTAACTCTGAGGAAGAAAGATGCCATCTGGGTAATAGTCGATAGATTGACTAAATAGGCTCATTTTATTCCGGTATGTACTGATTATTCTCTTAATAAGTTGGCTAAATTGTTTATCAGTGAGATTGTTAGACTTCACGGAGTACCTTTGTTGATCATTTTGGATAGAGATCTGAGATTTACATCGCGGTTTTGGCAAAAGTTGCAAGAGGCATTAGGTACGAAGTTAAATTTCAGCACTGCCTTCCATCCACAAACTGATGGACATTCAGAGAGAGTAATTCAGATTCTTGAAGACATGCTCAGATGTTGTGTATTGGAATTCCAAGGTAGTTGGGAAAGATACTTACCGTTGGTAGAATTTTCCTACAATAATAGTTATCAGACGAGTTTGAAGATGGCATCTTATAAAGCATTGTATGGTCGTAAGTGTCGGACGGCATTGTATTGGACTGAACTCAAAGAAAATCAGATTTACAGAGTTGATCTAATTAAAGAAACCGAAGAAAAAGTGAAAGTGATTCGAGATTGTTTGAAAGCTGCTTCAGATATACAAAAATCCTACGCGGATTTGAAACAAAAAGAAATCGAGCTTAAAGTCAGCGATAAGGTATTTTTAAAAGTGTCTCCATGGAAGAAAGTTCTTATATTTGGTCAGAAAGGCAAGTTGAGTCCGCGTTTTATCGGACCGTATGAGATAATTGAAAGAGTTGGATCGGTAGCATATTCGTTAGCATTACCACCTGAATTAGAGAAGATTCATGATGTGTTCCACGTATCTATGTTACATCGGTATTGTTCGGATCCTTCACATGTAATTTCACCGACGAAAATTGAACTACAACAGGATATGACTTAGAATGAAGAACCGATTAATATTTTAGCTCGGGAGGTCAAGCAACTAAGAAATAAAAGTATCACTCTCGTGAAAGTATTATGGAAAAAGCACAAAGTAGAAGAGGCTACATGGGAGCCTGAGGAAACTATGAGGAATCAATACCCACACTTGTTTACCGGTAAGATTTTCGAGGATGAAAATCCCGAAAGGAGGGAGAGTTGTGATATCCCGAATTAGGGCCTAATCGGAATAGTGGTTTCGGGACCATAAATCCAAGATAGAAATAATTATTTTATAATTATTTTTAGGTCTATGATATGATTGCATGATTATGTGAAAATTTCGTGAAGAAATTCTACGCATAAAGTGCTTAATTTGAAAGTAGGGACTAAATTGAATAAGTTGCAAAACTTGCATTCTAGAAGCTTTTAGTATGAAATTGCTTTGGAATATTAAGTAGGAGGTCCAGCAATTTAACTAATTTCTAAAATTTTGGACAAAAATGGGCTTGTACATGAAAAATTACAAAGAAAGGCATTATAAGGGCGTTTTTGTCATTTGGTAAATATAGTCATTTAAAACGGAAAAATAACACAAAAATGGACTCATCTTCTCCATAAGGACTGCCGAATTTTGCTTGTCACCATAGCTAGGGTTTTCAACATTTTTAAGCCTTGATTGTAAGTGATTTTCATGCCTTTTTTAATGCTCTTTTAGATTTTAAAATCTAGAAAGCCTGTTCTATCATTTTCTAGCAATATTTTGAGCTAGGATGCATGTATGAAAATTTACTCATGTGTGACATAATTGTATTTTGATGAATAATGAAGGAATATGATGGTTTCATGTGTGTTTAACAACTTTTACTTAGTAGTTTTATGTGAAAACACCTAAAAAGGGACTTAATTATAAAAAATGGTAAAATTGATGGTAAAAATCTAATTTTTGGTGTAAAATATGGGTTGTTATGGACACTAGGAAATTCGACTATGCCTAGATGTCATGGGTAATGCATGTAACTCATTGTACAAACTTAAGAACTCAATTGTAAATAATTGAAAAGCTAAGGGTAAAATGGTAATTTTTATCCAAGCCCGCATTAGGGGCTATTTTGATGAATGTGCATATTGAATAAATTAATTTGGTATTTTAGATCTAGAGAAACGAGATTCGAGTTTTGATTGAGGGAAAAATAAAGTTTACGAGGAATAGGCTCAATTTCTAACATTTTGTATCGAGGTAAGTTCATGTGTAAATGTGGTAACATAATTGTCATTTTAAGTAATTTAATGATATTTATATGATATGATGATTATTATCATGAAATATTATGTTTTGTGGTTATTATTGAGAAATATGCAAATTATGTGAGCTACTTAATAAATATGAAATGCTACCAAGTATCGATTTCGACATTCCGTGGAAGACGGCAAAGATGTGTGATCGAGGAAAATCCCTTTTGAACCTTGGGAATAGATTTGAATACAAGTGACATGTCACTAGGATATTTGAATTCCGAACTCGTTGAGTTGAGTCTGAGTTCCCTTACGGATGCGAACGCCCAAGCTCGTTGAGTGGAGTCTAAGTTCACTTATGGGCGGGTTACATGGTAGCTTGGCTACATAATTTTCGCAGGCTATTGAGTTTGTCTAGCTACAGGTATGACACTTATGTGCATGCAATCCGTGTATTCGAATTATATTCCAATGTGTTAAACTGGAGAATCTTAAGTGAATAAGGAGAATACCTAAAATGAAGGTGACAAGTTGATAAGTGTGGTGAATGGGAAAAATTTGACAAGTATGTGCTTAAACCCTCGGGTTGAGAACTTGATATGATGAAATCATGATAAGATATTACATGCAAATGTATCATGAATGTCTTGGTGGTATTTTTGCAAATGATGTGTTATGTTGGATTGCATGATTATGTTACTTGCTATTTGCATGTGAACTTACTAAGCATTTATGCTTACTCCCTCCTTTCCATTCTTTGTACTTTTGACAAGCCAGTTCGGAAATCGGGAATGGTCAGAGGCTCGATCACACTATCCGTGGACCGTTTTGGTATAATGGCTTATATATTTTGAGTATGACACGTATAGCATTATAATTATTTTTTGTATATAATCTTATGATATGGCTATTGAGTGTTAAGGAAATGCTTGGTAATGATTAGCCATTGGAATGGCTAATCAAAAATCATACTTGGTGTTATGTATGCTTAATGTGCTATTTATTCCATGGAAATTTATAAAAAGGTGAAATTTGCTATAAAACAGTATCATACAGTAGCAATGACGTGAGTTTGAAAAATCACTAAAAATAGTAGAGACAGAATTAGATAGTGAGTAAAATATGAAGTTGAAGCTTATTAAGTTTATTTTCATATGGAAGAAACAAGACAGGTAAATGAGTTGTATTTCATGAGATATTTGAGTTTTGGTGGAACAGAGACAGAGTGATTTCTAAATCCCCTATTCTGACTTTATAAATTCACTAAAACTTTTACAAAAATAACTAGAGTCATACTTTATATGTATAGATTCCTTTTTTAGTATACTTTTAAGAGCAACAAACGGCATAGTCATCTGAATTTTGTACAGTGAGAAAAGTGATTCGTAGTGAACAGAGGTCAGAGCAATCGAACACTGAAATAGGGGAAACTTTAACTAGTAAACTGTACTAATTGGCCAAACCAAAAATTCTGGAAACATATTAGTATATAGGTATATGAGTCTAGTTTCAGGACAAATTTAAGGATTTGAATTTTGAGTTTCGTAACTCGAGATATGAATTTTTTTAGCGACTGTGACGTAGATGGGCAGTTTATTACGAAAGGTGGAATAAATTGTTTGAAATTGTTTAAGTTATAAATTAAGTTTGTTAAGACCTCGTGCTCGGCTCTGGAGACGGTCTCGGGTATGGGGGTGTTACAAATGAGCATGTGTTTTGATGTTTAATGGTAGAAAATGTATGCTTGTTGTTAGATAAACAACATTTGTTATGTGATTTTTAGTAAAATGTCCAATTAAGGATTAATTTGTGAAAAGTGTAAGTTTTGTGGTTAAATTTTGAAATAAATGAAAAATATAGGTTGCTAGGGACCTAAATGGAATTCGTCTAGCATGGATTTTAGTTGAAATGAATGAAATTGTAATTTTATGAAATAAGGACTAAATTGTAAAAATGTTGAAATATTAGGAGCAAAATTGTAAATTTGCCTTAATGTGCATTTTTGGACTAAATTGAATAGAGTGATAATTAAATAAGTTAATATGATTACAATTAGATCAAGAGAAGTGAAATACGGATTTAGATCGAGGAAAGAGCAAGATTTTGGACTAATCGACTCGTTTCGTCATTTTTATATTCGAGGTAAGTTCATGTGTATTAAAAATTTATATATTGTATTTTAAATTCTTTGATATTACATAAATTGAGAATATGACATTGCAGATATATTCAATGACGATTTGACAAGTGAGAAATCCCAGTTGAACCTTAGGAATTGATTAGGATACGAATGACATGTCATTAGGGGTTATGTGATTTGGGTGCTGGTTCGTACGTTCTACCGGCGATTGAGTTATATGGATTGTGTTGCGGATACTCATTAGCTTGTGTGAGCAGCACCGTGTAGGTCCGTCATGACTGTCAACTTGTGGGAGCAGACTCGTTGATAGCTCGAGAGTGAGCATTATATGTGATACGAGATAGAGATAGCTTCGGCTATATATATATATGTGGCGTTGAGGGTGAGAGTTCTCTGAGTATCCGATGGTATTCTGAAATGGGTATATCAGAGATGTGGTTATATATAAGTTGATACAAGGTGATACAGGGATGTACATGAACTATACAAGAATTGAAATGAGGAATTTATGAAAGTTATTCTAATGTTGTAAATGAATATGTGGTAGGTTGATGCTTCAATATGAATTATGTTAGGTTATGCTTTATTTGCTTAAGTTATGCTTATATGGTAAGTTGATTTTAATGCTATACGAACTTACAAAGCTTTATAGCTTACTTTGTCTATTTTTCGTGTTCTATAGTGAAATCAAAGCTAACTCGGATTCGGAATCGTCGGAGACTTTATCACACTATCCAACTATCACTTTGGTACTTTTGAACTTAAGTATTTTGAGTATATGGCATGTATAGGGACTTTGGTCATGTTGGTATATGTGTTGTTAATGAATTTAGTCATTTGAAATGGCTTGTAAATATTAAGAGTTTGGTTTTGTATATAGCCATGAGAGTTGGCTTAATTTGGTTGATTTGGTTATGTATATAATTGTGCAAATGGCTCTTGTTATGTGCTTGATTATGGATATGTGATGCTAGTTGGTATTTGGTAATTAGGGGTAGTAAATGGTTGAGAATTGAGTTTTGTATGTTTGTGAGATTAGGCTAAATGATACATGTTTAAATGTGATTATATTGTTGATTTGAGATTATGAGTTTTGGTAGGAAATTGAATGGCACGTTGTGGTATTGATGTGTGTGATCACGTCATTTCTCACTATTATCTGTGATTTCGTGATAGGTTTTAAATATTTATAATTAACCGTTCTTGAAACTAACTATTATCGCGATGTAGGCAAGTGTACCTATCGAACAGTAGTATAGTTTTAGCAAGACTGGATTGTCGAACCCAAAGGAACTAAAAGTACTAGTAATGATTGTCTTTTTATTATCTAGCCTAAGAATAAAGAGTTTTTGTTTTAACTAACTAATTATCTAAACTAAGAACTCACAGAGAATAGAACTGGGGAATTGCTTTTGGGAAAATCGATTGAATTAAGCCAATACCTAAGGAAAAATCCACTTAGACTGTACTTGTTATTCTGGCTCCGAATCGGACGATTTATTCATTTAACTTGTTCCGCAAAGATCCCTAAGTTATGTTATTATCCCTATTCAAGACTAATAATGTCTAATCCCTAGATTGAATAATTGAGACCTTTCTCTAATTAACACCCTAGGGTTGCATTAACTCGATCTATGGATCCCCTTATTAGGTTTCACCCTAATTCGGCAAAATCTTGTCACCATATGTATAGGCGCACAAGCAACTCCGCTTAATTATGACAAATGTACTCTTAGACAGGGTCTATTCCCCCTCTGAATAAGAGCTTATCTTGAATCAGTGTCTTGGGATATCAAAACAAGAATTAAGAACACATAATTAAGAACAAGTTAAATATTTATCATACAATTCAGAAAATAATAATAAGATTCGTCATAGGTTTCATTCCCATTAGGTATTTAGGGGTTTTAGTTCATAACTAAATAAGAAAACATCTCAGAATAATAAAGAATACAAAACATAAAGAAAACCCAAAACTCCTGAAGGGGAAATTGAGGAGAGATCTTCAGTCTTGATGATGAATCTGGCTTTTGAGATGGATCAATAGGCTTCGTCGGAGTAATTTCTTACTCCCTCCCTGTGTGTTCCTTTTCTTCCCCCTCTAGGGTGTATTTATAAGCTCTGGAATGCCTAAAAGCCCTCAAATTTAGCCTTTTCTGAATTGGACTCAACTTGGGCTTGGCAGGGACACACCTGTGTGCGATTACTTCAGGCCGTGCTCGAGCCTGCCAAATTGACACGGCCGTGTGGTCTGCCTGTGTGAGGAGGTCCAGGCCGTGTTGATTTCGTACTTTGGCCCATTTTCTCCATTTTTGGCCCGTTTCTCCTTCCTTTTGCTCTCCTATGCTCTCCTATGTATAAAACATGAAATTAAAGAATTAGGAGCGTCGAATTCACCAATTCTAATGAAAAATCATCCATAAAATGCATTAAGCATGGGGTAAAAATATGTATAAATTACGGTTTATCAAATACCCCCACACTTAAGCATTTGCTTGTCCTCAAGCAAAATTCTCAACTCATAATCAAAATAAATTCTTCTCAACTTATAATTTCTATCGATAATATCTCAAAATAATCCACAGGTAATCATATATTGAGAATTCAACTCAAAGAACATCAAAGTTTCAAACACTCTAAATTGAGCATTTTATTCTGAAAACATAGGTGTCTCCCTTCGTCTAGGTAATTACCTTGAATTCAAAATGTCATAGAGTTTTACATCCTCACTAAAGATTCACTCAAATCACTCGAGGTGTTTAAGGACAATAAATGAAGCACTCATTAGTTAATATGAAAAGTTATTACCATAGGCTTGCATGAAAATCAAATCTCCACCACTATAAATTGAGATGATATATCAATCAAAAGGTCTTTAGAGGGTTGTAATGAGGCTTGGTTAGGGGGTGTGGTCTCAAGCTGAAAGAAAAGGTTAGAATCAAGATTGACTTGAAAAATTACCTAACTAGAAAAATATTTAATCATTACTTACGTACAACATTACTCCTTCTCTGACCATGGAATTTGAATACTGAAGCTTACAAACAAAAGATCACTACTAATATGCATACATGTTTTATTATTATTATTATTTTAAGAACAAGTTAAATATTTACAAAATAGAATAAAATATAGCTAAGTAACTATTCCAACTCAGATCTCGACAAAAATAGGGATCAATTTAACTGAGGGGATTTCAAAAAGAATAGGTTAAGGGTTAATGTTAAGGGTAATACAAGAAATAGGTTGTTAGGCTCAAGGGGGTTCACTAAGGGTCAATCGTAGAGGTAGGCTTTTCATGGCATGAGTGGGTTAATCCTAAGTGCCTCTATCATCTTGACATATCAAATCAAATAGTGTGGTCTTGACATGCATAATCAGGCAAGTTCTAGAATAACAGTTCAATACTGATGCACTCAAAGCAATAATAAAAGTGAGCATGAAAGAATTAACAGATGCTCAAAAAGGCTAAAAAATATCACAAAAATTATGGCTTTTTGATGTTTAAACTTGTGAATTCCAATTCAAAATAATACCTAGACTTTGGGGAAACAATCAACTTATCATGCTCGATTCTCTAATGTCTTAAGGTTTAAACAATCAATGCATAAATGCCTATATTTTAATTCAATATATATCAATCAAAATCATAAATCAATCAAAATTTATCCTAAATATGATATGAGAGCTTTTCAAGAGAACAAAGCAGTCATTCAGAGATTTTTCTGATAATGAAATAAATACCCCCCCACACTTAAGATGTACTTTGTCCTCAATGCACAAAGATAGATATATTGAAAAGAATATAAAAATAAGATAGGGAGAGAAGTGAAACTTCCTGAATTAAGAATGGATGATATTCCTGGATTGGCGAGATCGAGTATTGGAAATAAAGCTGGAGGGCAGCATGATTCTGAATGATAAAAGGAGAATTGAGGGAATAATCTGATAGTAGTCATAATGAAAAGCTGTGCTAAAAAAACAAATGAATCTTTAAAACTTAATAAAAGAAAAATAAAATAAGAGAATTAGTCTAATTTTTCAAGTGGCATGGCCGGTGCACATGCCCGTGTGGCTTGTGTCCCGTTCGTCTTCGTTGCAAATTGAGATGTCGTCACACGGTCTTCTGGCACGCCTGTATGTCTAGGCCGTGTGACTACACAATCGTGCCATATGACCATGTGTGATGTGGTTCGCTTCTTCCACGGTCGTGTAGTTCTGTGCACGCCCGTGCGGAAAGAGGATTGTACCATGAGAGAAGCATGGAGGTCAACCTCTTTCAAATATACAACATAGATTCTGGCAATGCAATGGAGTTGGGCTTTCATGCAGATCTGAACGAATCATCTTTTCCATGGAGGTAAGGCAGATTTGTCCACGTCCAGGTCGCACTCCTGTGACCACTTATTGTAGCCCGTGTTTGGGAAAATCTTTGCCCTATTTTCACACGGCCCTAAGCACGCCCGTGCTCTTAGCTGTGTCTCTGTGGAAAACCTGTATTCAAGAGCTCGGTTAGTAAGTTAGGTGTTGAACAATAAAATTTAAAGAAGTTAATACAGTTAGTGCTCGAGTTGCCTCCTGGGAAGCGCTTATTTATAGTCTAATCTCGACTTACCTCCCCATTGAATGGTCATGGTGGTTTGAGGAGTTTATACTCCTCATTCCTGCTATCCATCTTATCAAAATAAGGTTTTAGACGAGTGTTGTTTACATTAAAAGTGCCGAATTTGGAATGAATTACCTCGACTGTACCGAATGGGAAAATGTTAAGTACCGTAAGAGAGACGTCTTCATTCGGTTTGGTAGTGACAATGTGAGGATCTACAGCTTCTAATAAAACTTTATCTCCAACCTTAAGTTGATTTGGAAAGGTATTGAGCCTATTCTAGCGTAGTGTCAGTTTATCGGGTGCTCTCGGTTAACGCATTCGCCATTCATCTAGTTCCTCAATTTGTAGCCTTCGTTCTTCATGAATAGGTCCTCTACTATTGCTTGAGAATGGTTCATGTACTTCCTTCAAACTCATTTCCTGTAAAATAGGTTGTACCATATTGTCAGTTTTAGTAGATTGGTCTAAACAATCACCTTCAATTTTCGATGTGTTGCCAGAATTGTGAGCTTGAAGGGTGATTGTTTCGTCTCCCACACGAAGTGTGAGCTCACCTGTGCCAACATCAATAATTGTTTTAGCAGTTGCTAAAAAGGGCCTTCCTAAGATCAAAGGAGTGTTGCTATCCTCCTCTATGTCTAGAACAACGAAGTCAACAGGAAATATAAATTTATCTATTTTAACTAGTACATCTTCAATAATACCCCTAGGAAATCTTATAGTTTTATCTGCTAATTGAATGCTCATCCTAGTTTGTTTAGGTTTCCCAAGACCTAGTTGCTTAAACATTTTGTAAGGCATGACATTGATACTAGCCCCTAAATCAGCTAATGCATTATTAACAACTAAACTACCAATTAAGCAAGGAATCGTAAAACTCCCTGGATCTTTTAGTTTGTTGGGTAGCTTATTCTGGAGAATAGCTGAGCAAACTACGTGTAGCTCCACATGTGACGCCTCGTCCAACTTCCGCTTATTTGCTAAAAGCTCCTTTAAAAATTTCATTGCATTTGGCATCTGCGATAGAGCTTCAATAAATGGTAAGTTAATATGTAATTTTTTTAAGAGTTTAAGGAATTTACCAAATTGTTCATCTGAGCGGTCTTTCCTTGTCGCATTGGGGTATGGCACACGAGGTTTATATTTGACATTCACTGATTTGCTTTTATTATGACCTACCTCACCTTGACCTTTGCTTACCACAGTTTCTTACCTCGGTTCTGGCTCAGGCTAGACGACTCCTTCGTCATCTTGAATATTAATTGCGTTGAGTTGTTCCCTTGGGTTGGGTTCAGTATTACTTGGCAAGCTACCCTGTGGTTGTTCGGAGATTAGTTTAGAAAGTTGGCCTATCTGAGTTTCGAGCCCTTGGATTGACGCTTGTTGATTTTTAAGTTCTGTCTCGGTGTTTTGGAAATGGGTTTCTGACACTGAGATAAACTTTGTGAGCATCTTTTCAAGGTTCGGCTTCTATTCCTGTTGATAGGGTGGTTGTTGAAAACCCAGAGGATGTTGTGGTCTTTGATGTCCTTGACCGCCCCACGAGAAATTGGGATGGTTTCTCCAACCTACATTATAAGTGTTACTATATGGGTTATTTTGGGATCGAGAGTTATTGTTACCCGTATATTGGACTTGTTCCTCCTCGATGCTAGGGTTGAAGGGTTGATACTCTGTGCATGCTCCTCCTCCATTCGTCTCACACCTCATTACTGAATGTACCTGAGTAGAACCAAGTAAACCATCAATCTTTTTATTTAGAAGTTCTACTTGGTTTGACAGCATAGTAACTGAATTGACGTTATAAATGCCTACTGTTTTGGTTGGCTTAGTCCTCATGACTTGCCACTGATAGTTATTCAGTGACATCTCCTCTATAAACTCATAGACATTTTCAAGTGTTTTATTATTGATGATTCCTCCAGCAGCTGTGTCAACCATTTGTCGAGTCGAAGGATTCAGGCCATTATGGAACGTTTGAACTTGTACCCAAAGCGGCAACCCATGGTGAGGGTACCTTCTCAGTAAGTCTTTGTATCTCTCTCATGCATCGTAAAGAGTTTCTAAGTCCATCTGCACAAACGAAGAGATATCATTACGTAATTTAGTCGTTTTAGCCGACAAAAATTATTTTAATAGAAATTTTTTAGTCATTTGTTCCCAAGTAGTGTTTGAACCTTATGGTAACGAGTTCAACCACTGTTTAGCTTTGTTCTTCAATGAAAAGAGAAACAACCGAAGACATATGGCATTATCAGAAACGCTATTAATTTTAAATGTATCGCATAGTTCCAAAAAGTTTGCTAAGTGAGCGTTGGGATCTTCATTCTACAAACCATCAAACTGAACAAACTGTTGTATCATTTGAATTGTGCTAGGTTTAAGTTCAAAAGTATTTGCAGCTATAGCAAGTCTAACTATGCTTGATTCAGTTCCTGTTAAAGAAGGTTTAGCATAACCATACATAGTGCGTGGAGCAGGATTTTGAATAATCGCAATTACAGGAGGTAGCTGATTGTCTTGGTTTTCAGCCATCTCTTAAGTTAGGGGTTAAGTATCGTCCTCTTGCTCGTTCTCTGTGTATCTTAAGCTTCACCTTATTTCTCTTTGATGTCTGTGAACTGTACGATCGATTTAATCGTCAAGTAGTGGTCTTGACGGGTTTCTTCTAGTCATAAACTATAAAAACCTGCCAAGAGAAAGAAAAAATTAAATTAATAAATAATAATAATAATAAATTAAATTAAATTAAATTGCAAGAAAAATAAATGGCTAAAGTAATAAAAATTGAGCGTTCCTAATTCCTCGGCAACGACGCCAAAAACTTGATCGCGTGATTTCATGATAGGTTTTAAATATTTATAATTAATCGTTCTTGAAACTAACTATTATCGTGATGTAGGCAAGTGTACCTATCGAACAATAGTATAGTTTTAGCAAGACTGGATTGTCGAACCCAAAGGAACTAAAAGTACTAGTAATGACTGTCTTTTTATTATCTAGCCTAAGAATAAAGAGGTTTTGTTTTAACTAACTAATTATCTAAACTAAGAATTCACAGAGAATAGAATTGGGGAATTGCTTTTGGGAAAATCGATTGAATTAAGACAATACCTAAGGAAAAATCCACCTAGACTGTACTTGTTATTCTGGCTCCTAATCGGACGATTTAGTCATTTAACTTGTTCCGCAAAGATCCCTAAGTTATGTTATTATCCCTATTCAAGACTAATAATGTCTAATCCCTAGATTGAATAATTGAGGCCTTTCTCTAATTAACACCCTAGGGTTGAATTAACTCGATCTATGGATCCCCTTATTAGGTTTCACCCTAATTCGACAAAATCTTGTCACCATATGTATAGGCGCGCAAGCAACTCCGCTTAATTATGACAAATGTACTCTTAGACAGGGTCTATTCCTCCTCTGAATAAGAGATTATCTTGAATCAGTATCCTGGGATATCAAAACAAGAATTAAGAACACATAATTAAGAACAAGTTAAATATTTATCATACAATTCAGAAAATAATAACAAGATTCGTCTTAGGTTTCATTCCCCTTAGGTATTTAGGGGTTTTAGTTCATAACTAAATAAGAAAACATCTCAGAATAATAAAGAATACAAAACATAAAGAAAACCCAAAACTTCTGAAGGGGAAATTGAGGAGAGATCTTCAGTCTTGATGATGGATCCGGCTTCTAAGATGGATCAATCGGCTTCCACGGAGTAATTTCTTACTCCCTCCCTGTGTGTTCCTTTTCTTCCTCCTCTAGGGTGTATTTATAGGCTTTGGAATGCCTAAGAGATCTCAAAATTAGCCTTTTCCGAATTGGACTGAACTTGGGCTCGGCAGGGACACGCCTGTGTGACACGCCCATGTGCGATTACTTCAGGCCATGCTCAAGCCTGCCAAATTGACACGGTCGTGTGGTCTGCCCGTGTGAAGAGGTCCAGGCCGTGTTGATTTCGTACTTTGGCCCATTTTCTCTGTTTTTGTCCCGTTTCTCGTTCCTTTTGCTCCCCTATGCTCTCCTAAGTATAAAACATGAAATTAAAGCATTAGGAGCATCAAATTCACCAATTCTAATGGAAAATCATCCATAAAATGCGTTAAGCATGGGGTAAAAATATGTATAAATTATGGTTTATCAATGTGTTTTGTATTGGTTGGTATTGAAATGGTATGAATTATCCTTGATTGTGGTTGGTTGAATGCCTAATTATGCCATGTTTTTGTGCAAAGTGGGTTGTTTTAGGTTTATGCAAGTTTGGGTGGCAAGATTGCTTGGTAAATAGCCTAATTTTGTCCACACGGGCATAGACACGGGTGTGTGTATCAGCCGTGTGTGACATATGGTCAGTTTACACGGCCGTGTGTCCCCTGGTGTTGAAATAGAAATCAAGTCAGTATGCTCCACACGGCTTAGCACACAGGCGTGTGACTTGGCCGTGTGGCATAAGGTAGGATGCCTTACAAGTTTGGGACGGCCTAGCACACGGCCTAGCACATAGGAGCGTGTGGCCATTGCTTAAGGCACACAGGCTAGCCACATGGGCGTGTGTGTATTTCGTGTGACCCAAATCAGAGAATTACATAGGGTAGGACACGGGTTGGGACACAGCCATGTGCTCCCATTTCGAATGTCCTTAGCTTTCACATATTTACAATTTAGTCCTTATTTCACAAAATCACAAATTCATGAAATTCAAGACTAACCCATGCTAGCCGAATTACCATTATACCCCTAGTAGTCCATATTTTTCATTTATTTCACAATTCTAGCACACAATTTACACATTTCTCAATTTAATCCCTATTTTGCATTTTTCTCAAAAATCACTTAACAAAACCTGTTTAACTAACATCAAATATTTGTAATCTATCATTAAACATCAAAAATCATATATATTCATCAATGGAAACTTCCAAAATCTTTAACAGTTTTGCAAATTAGTCCCTAGGCTAGCTAGTACTAGCTACAACGATCACAAAAACATAGAAATCATTAAAAACCGAGGAAAAACGGACTTACAATTGACAAAATAAGGTTGGCCGAACCTCGGTCAACAATAGTTTCCTTTTCTTCTTTCAATTTCAGTTGAAGATGAAATATGAACATTTTAATATTTTGGTTTTATTTAACTTATGTTTATTTACATTTTACTAAATTAACCTTAGTAAATAAACTTTAAAATCACTTAATGGTTGTCCATAATTCTCCACTCATTCCATTAATGGTCGAATTACAAAATAAGGACCTTTACTTTAAGGTTCTATAGCTATTAGATACTTTTAGCTAATAGAACTCCACTTTTACACTTTACGCGATTTAGTCCTTTTTACCTAATTGAGCATTCAAATGCTAAAATTTCTTCATGAAATTTTCACACATACACACTATCATGTTGTAAACATTAAAATAATAATAAAATAAATATTTCAACTTCGAATTTGTGGTTCCAAAACCACTGTTCTGATTTGACTAAAAACGGGCTGTTATATCATGTTTATGATGTTCTGTGCCTCAATCATTCATGCTTTTCATTAAACTTAATCATGTATTTCATTCATGTAAATGTGATTGAATGCATTAGATTTAGTTGATCAATCCTAACCATATGGTGACTAATGGATGAAATAATTAAATGGTGTATGCTTAATTAAGATCCTAACCCTATTAAAATTAAAGGTTCATAATAACTCGAGAGCTCTATTACCTTGCATGGCTTTTAGGTTTGTGTGATTAAATTATTTCAAACCTAACCTATCCCTATTACTTTACATAAATTCTAAGAAGCCCTTAGTTAAATATGATCATGGTAGTATGCATGTTTTTCTAAGTAGAAGATTCTGAATGGACTTTAAATTGGTTTCAAGCCTCATTAAAGATTGAGTTGCCATAAAATACTTTCCAGAACATTATTAAGTATGATGAAAATGAATTAAGTTGATTGATGTGATTATTCTAGCCTATTCATGTTATTGATTGTTGAAGTTTGTGAATTTCCTACTAAACCTATCTCATTCATCCTATTGCATACATTGCATTTAGATTACTTTGCATTAGGGATCACTTTGTGTAACACCCCTAACTCGTATCTGTCGCTGGAATAAGGCTACGAGGTATTACTGAACAATCACATCACAAAAGCATACATTACTCATACATTAAGTATTTCCATATAAACATCAATCAAACAAAACCATATTGTCCCTTTAAATGGGCCTACGAGGCCTTAAAACATGCTTAAAAGTGGTTCGGGACTAAACCGTTAACATTTGCAAACTTTGAGATACATAGAAAATTTTCCAACGTTTTAAGGTCACACGTCTGTGTGAACACGCCGTGTACCTCACACGGCTACCAAACACGCCCGTGTCATAGGCTGTGTGAGAATAGGGCATACATACTGACTTGCACCACAAGGCTGAGGACACGTTCGTGTACTAGGCTGTGTGAAATCTATGCTGGGTTACTGACTTGGGTCACACGACCGACCACACGCGCATGTGCCAACCCGTGTGCCACACACACGGCCAGTAGACACGCTCATGTGTCTAGGCCGTGTCAAAACTGTAGGGTATACTGACTTTAAATCAAAGGGTACCCCAGAGAATAAACGGCTGTGTAGCATGACCGTGTGTTGCACACGGTTGAGACACACGCCCGTGTCTTTGCCCACGTGGACAAAAATTGGCCATTTGCAAAGCCAATTTGCCACCCTATTCTCAAGCTCACCTAGCCATCAAAATGGTATCATTTCATCACATATATGGGCAGCCAAAACATATCAAATCACATATAATTCATGTCATTTCATAATCAACCATTTCACTACTTAAATTCTCAACCACAATCATGCCAAAACCATCAAACTTCCATAACTTCTAAATCCATTTCATCAGCATCATCTTATCACATATTTCATGCCACAAGGCTTATCATTTCCATATCACATAATCAAGTCACCACATACCATTATTCCAACCGTAATACTCCCATTTACAACTAATTAAAATAACAACCATATAACTATACCAAACAAGCCATCATATAAGGCACTATATACATCACATAAATAACTTATCAAACACATAACTTAAGACAACTTAAATGGCCAAATCCACACCAACATTTACAAGCCAAATCTCATGGCTAAAATTAAGTCTCAAAACATACCATAAAGACACTGGCCTATACATGCCATATACCAATATACAAAACCCCAAAAGTACCAACAAGATGATTGATAGTGCGATGACGTATTCCCAACGATCCCCGAGTCTGAGCTAGCTTTGATAATCTATAAAACATGGAAAGAACACACAAAGTAAGCTTTAAAAGCTTAGTAAGCCATGTACAAACAAAGCTATCATATGAACATTTGCATTTCAATTCAAATATGTTTAATATAGCTAATACCATTCAAATTCATAAACCTTTCCATTGAACATATATTCAATGTCTTAATCACGTTCATCAAATATTTCCCCTTTTCAATATTTTTATGAATTTCATACGTGCTTGAGTCACTTAGCTTATTCACATATTCTTTCTCAACTTGACTTTTCCCTTTGAACCATTCGGAATCAATAAGGATTCTCGAAAATCACATATGCTCGTATAATGCCATATCCCAAATATGGTCTTACATGTTCTTACATATTGATGCCACTGTCCCAGACAGGGTCTTACACAAAATCAATTAATGATGCCAATGTTGCAGACATGGTCTTACATGTAATCAGATTTCCATAACTTAATGTCATGACATTTGTATCCTATATTATTCCTAGGGTTCGTATGGGACTTTCAGATATTGTAGCTTTGTCGATTCATACTCATATTTTCTTGTTCAACATTCATAGCATTTCAATTATAATAAAACATATATAATTCAATTCAAAGACATTTATTTGCATATGAGCTTACCTCGTAGTCATAATGAATGGACGGAATCGACTATTCGTCAACCTTCGATTTTCCCCGATCTAAATCTGTTTTCTTTCATTCTTGATCTATAATCATTCAAAATTTACTCTTTTATTCATCAACACATTCATTTTCATCCACAAATACATATTTGGGCATTTTTTCACTTTTGCCCCTAAAGTTACACATTTACTCAATTTTGTCCCTATTTCAAAACAACTCAAAATACACAAAATTTCAATATGCTCATGCTAGGCCGAATTTTCCTTTGGTCCCTAGCAGCCCATTAGTTGAATTTATTTCACATTTGGACCCCTAAATTTTCCAATTTCACAATTTAGTCCACAATAAGCATTTTTATCAAAAATCACTTAATTAAACATGTATATCAAACACCAACTTGCATAATTCATCATCAAAAATCATAAAACTCATGGATTCATCAATGGTATTTCACAAAATCATCAACAATTTTAGAAATTAGAGTACGGCCTAGCTAGTACTCAAAGCAACAATCACAAAAATGTATTAAAAATTGATCAAAAATCATACGTTAATCAAGGATCTATATTGTCGAACCCTAGAATGCTTAAAAGCTCTCTTTTCTTCTTTATTTTCGGTTGAGAATGGAAAAGATGAACATAATTTTAAATTTGGTTTTATTAAATTATGATTTATTTAGTTAATTACAAATTAGACCTTATTTAATTTCATTTAAAAACACATAATGGATGGCTATTCAGTCAATATCCACTATCCATGGTCTAATTTCATCATAAGGACTTTCCATTTAATAAGTCATGAAAAATAGACACCTTTATCATATAGAATTCCAGTTTTGCATTTTATGCGATTTAGTCCTTTTTTTTTCAAATTAAACTATTAAACGATAAAATTAGCTCACGAAATTTTTACACATATATATTCACATACTGTAAACACCAAAAATAATATTAAAATAATTTTATGACCTCAAATTTGTGGTCCCAAAACCACTGTTTCAATTTAGCTAAAACCGGACTGTTACACTTTGTATCTAGATTATTTAATTTAATTTAATTATCAATCACCACAAGAATATTGTATTTTTTTCTTACCAAATTGTTAATATTAATTTTACAATTAATTGATTAATATACACAGTCCCTGTGGAGACAATAACTCTTTTACTTATTTATTACTTGATAACAATTGTGTACACTTGCACAAAACACGCATTACAAGTTTTTGGCGCCGTTGCCGGGGACTATTGCCTTAATCATTTTTGTGAAATTATTCTTTGCAATTTGTTTTTTATTTTATTTTATTTTATTTCTACTTAGTAGTAGTTTTTTGTTTTTTATTCTTTTTTCTGTGATTTTATTTTCAGGTGTTTATAAGCATAGATCGAATCATTGATTTATTACCTGTATACTTGAAATTGAGCGGACATTTAGACAAAGAAGATGAGAAAGAATAGCCCAAAGACAAGACAAAATGGACATTGGAAATCAAAATGGTGTTCAAGGGAATGAAGCCGCTAATGTTCGAAATCCAATCCTTATTGCTGATGATAGGGATCGAGCCATAAGGCAGTACACTGTGCCCTTTTTTAATGAGTTAAATCCAGGAATTAGGAGACCGAAGATCGAGGCACCCCAATTTGATTTAAAGCTAGTGATGTTTAAAATCCTCCAAACCATGGGCCAATTTAGTGGTATGCCCATAGAAAATCCACACATTTACCTTCGACTATTCATGGAAGTGAGCGACTCCTTCAAGATAGCCGATGTAACTGAAGGTACATTAAGGTTGAAGTTGTTTCCGTACTCATTTCGAGACTGAGCACGAGCATGACTTAATTTGTTGCCACCCCATTCAATTTCAACTTGGCAAGAATTAGTTGAACACTTCCTGGTAAAGCATTTCTCATCTAGCAAAAATTCTAAGTTGCGAAATGAGATCACCACTTTTCAACAAATGGATGAAGAATACCTATAGGAAGCATGGGAAAGATTCAAGGAGTTACTATGTAGATGCCCTCATCAAGGGATTCCACATTGCATCTAGTTGGACACATTTTATAATGGTCTCAACACACACACAAGGTTGGTGGTAGACGATTTTGCAAATGGTGCTCTCTTGTCGAAGTCTTATAATGAGGCTTACGAGATCATCGAGAGAATAGCCAGTAACGATTATTAGTAGCCAAAAAATTTAGTAGCTTTAGGAATAAGATTAGCAGGAGTGCATGAAGTAGATGCTGTCACTTCACTCTTAGCTCAATTATATTATATCTTTTCAATGTTGAAATAGTTTACTACTAAAGGTTTTAATCCTATTGCAACCCAACCACCAAGTCAATTCGATGTTGTTTCTTGTGTATATTGTGGGGATGGTCATTCTTTCGAGAATTGTCCAGTAAATTCTGAGTCAGTTTATTATTTAGGGAATCAACACCAAAATGGAAATGGACAAGGACCACAACCCAATTTCTACAATCTTGTCGAGAAAGGTATTCGTTAGAGACAGGTTTAAGAGTAAGAATGATGAGATGGTGTAATACTCTTAACCCATCTCTGTCGCCAAACTAGGGTAACGGAGCATTACCGAAAACTTTTAACATAAAACATTCGATTACAATTATTTATGAAACACATCATATTCCATTCAAACACATGCATAACATCCCTTTTTCGAGCCTTCGAGACCTTAGAAACACTATAGAAATGATTCGAGACTAAATTGAAAACATTTAGAACTTCATGAAAAAATATAGAAAAATTCATCCTGAGACACACGCCCATGTCTTAGGCCGTGTGGGCATTCGAAGTAGGGACGCACAACTATGTCCCAACCCGTGTCCGTGCCCTCTAACTTTCTGACTTGGGTCACATGTCCAAGCCACACTCTTGTGTATCAAGCTGTGTAACTCTCGAAATACAACCTTTAAAAAACCTACAGGGGACACATGGCCGTGTTGCGTGGCTGTGTGTTACAGACGACTGAGACACATACCTGTGTCTCAGGTCGTGTGGACAAGAAACAGGTCAATTTCAAGCCATTTCTTTCACCCAAAATAGATCACATATACAAGCCATTTGCACTTACATTCAAGCATTCAAAATGTACCTAAAACATGTATAATCATGCTAGACCATTATGGTATTTTTTCATACAAGCAATATGCCCAAGAAGGCACCTCAATCATAACAACCAAACATGTTTAAACTTTTGCATAGTTTAGCCTTTAACCATCCATATTCTTCTAATCTAATTTCCTTATTAAACTTAGCACAATGATTACATACCAAAATTCACTCACAAATATACCAATTTGGCCTTCCATCACTAAACCATTTCAACATTAGCCAATAAGCACCAAAATGTCAAAATGTCATTAACCATAAAAACACATGTATACATGCCAACATATCAATTTGTTCACCAACCAAAATACCATATTTACCATTTAACAATTAGCATCAATAATCATATATGACAACTAAATTTTTCATACCAATATGAACATGTTCAACTTCCATCATAAGACCACACATATATATCGACATATTAATCATTCGAAGTACCAAATCTACAGGCCAAAACATAAGGGCTAAAATATAAACCAAAATGACATATATATATTCCATACTCATGTGACAGCCCTAAAATGACCCTAGTCGGAAAGCGGTTTCGGGACCGCTAAACCGAGTCACCAAATTATTTGAATATGATATCTATTGTCTAAAATATGTGAATATGAATGTGTGAAAGTTTTAAGCTTCGATTTAGTCGATTGCATGTAAATTTAGTAGTAGGACTTATGTGTGACACTTTTGGAATGCGATAGGTTAATCTATAAGGACCTATTAATGCATGTTGTATAAAAGAAGGGTTTGCATGTCAAATTAGCCAAAAATCTAGATGGTGGCCGGCCATGCTATGGGGAAAGACATATTATAGACATTTTATGCTAAAATGTGTGGGTAGAATAATAAAAAAAGAGGGGAGTGGGAGGAGAAACCAAAGTTGTCTCCCCCCCCTCCATTGCCGTGAATGGAAGAAAGAAAGACTTCAACTTTTATTTTTCTATCTTGCTTCCTTGTCTCTTGCAAAGGAAGCTAGAGAGGAGAGGCCGGCTGCATGTAGTGGAAAACCATGAAATTTGTTTGCTTATAAGTTGAAATTTTCAAGTAGAAGGCTAAAAAGGTGGGAGAAGGTCAGAGTGGAAAGGGGAGGAGCAAATTGAATAGGTAGAATCGGTGTTGGGAACCTTGGTGAGTTTTCCTTGAACTTTTATTTTCTTGTGTTTGATAATTGTTGAAACCGTTAAATTGCTGTCCGAATTTTATCTTGATGGTATTGTTAATTGTGCCTGTTCATGTTGTCTAAATATTGTACTATTAATGCTGTCCGAATCAGCCTCCAATGTGATATATTACAGCAATTAAGCCAAGTGTTATGGGTCCTCTTAGGCTGCCCACAACGCAACCTTTCAATACTAATGTTACCATGAATTAACCTTCAATTGATGGTGTGGTGTATGATTTATGTTAGGGCAACCCTTTTGTTTTTGGTTGCATTTTGAGTAGTTACATAATAGTTGGTGAGTGTGATTGAATGAAGGATGTATCTTCTTGTGATGGTAAACCCGAGATTTTAAAATTGAAAGGAATGTAAAGTCCTCGTTGTTAAATCCTCCTTAGTGCTAGTTGAGAAGAATCGGTCACTATATTGGAGGCCATTGCGAATATGAATTTAGTATAGAGATGTGAATGAATTGTTGTTATGTGAATAAATATTTGTTTGCTGATATATATATACATGTATTCGGCAATGGGATAAAATGTGTATTAAGGTAAGTTTCATGGTGATTATGCTTGTGATGTTGGGTTGATATTCAGCATTGAGTAATGTGGGGTAAGGTGATTAATCGGCTATGAAATTAGCTAAATTGAATAGGTATGTTTAATGATATGCTTAGTATAATGTATGATCTTATAACTCGGTTTGGTGTTGAGATAAAGATTAAATGATATGTGATTGCCAAATGTGATTGTTAAGTGAATAATATTAGTTAAGTACTTAAGCAAATCTATTGTTTTACTTAAGCTTAAGAGCAAAGAGGATCAAAGTCGGATAGGGGAAAAGAGAAAGTAAACGAATAGCCGTGGACATCTAATCGTCGACCACTTCCGAGGTAAGTTTTAAGTAATTAAACGTTGAGTAAATTCAATCATAATAGGACATAATGAGTTGATTTAATAAGATATGGTGTGGCCATGATATGTCTTAAACTCAAATGGTAAGTTCATAAGTGTTTGGACTTGAAAATTTAAGAGCAAATTGTAATAATTTGCTTGGACAGCAGCAGTAATGTGATTTTAGAAAATCACTATAAATTGTTGGTGTGGAATTATAGGCTGAATAAAATATGTAATCAAAGCTTAGTTGGTCTAGTTTCCTATAAAAGAGACCGTGGAAGCAAAGAAATTTCCTATAAAGAGATATTTAAAGTTGTGTGGGACAGGGTCAGAATGACTCCGAAATCCCCTGTTCTGTTTTAAAAAAATCACTATAATTTGTACAAAAATGGTTACAAGATAAAATTTATATGCTTAGACTACTTAATGAGTCTAGTTTCAAATGAAATCAAATAGAACATACTTTGAATTCTGTACAATTAGAATTTTGATTCGTAGTGAAGACTGGTCAGGTTAGTCAAATAGTGAAACAGGGGAAACTTTAAGAAAAATCTGGTATTGATTGGCCAAATCTAAAATTCTGAAAAATTTATGGATGGAAGATATACGAGTCTATATTCAGGGAAAATTAACGGCAAGTGATTCGGAGCCTTGTAGCTCCGGTTATAAATAATTTAGTGACCATTGCTCAGGAAAACAGCTCGTAGTGAATATGTGATTTTGTTGTAACATGGATAAAACTTGTTTTAGTTGCTCATAAGCTATTGATTAAACCCATACTTGAATTCTAATTCGTGATATTGTAAAATGATATATGAGTGTTAGATGGATCTTTGATATTAAAATTTGTAAAATTGTAAGTTTATGAGAATTCGAATATGAAATGATAGTATGGCGTGAAATTGAATTATTCATTGGAAAATGATTGATGTAGATTCGGCCAAGACCAAGTCTGTACATGATAGTATATGTGGTATGTGAAGTATATGTGAATAATTGTGATGTGAATACATGAAAATTTATATTTTGATTTAGGATTTTATGTGATGAATGTGAAGGTGTGTATATATGTGATAAGGCCTAATGGCCGATGTGATGAATGTGAAAGTGTATATATGTGATAAGGCCTAATGGCCGATGTGATGAATGTGAAGGTGTATATATATGTGATAAGGCTGAATGGCCAATGTGATGAATGTGAAAGTGTATATATGTGATAGGACCGAGTGGCCAACGTGATGGATGTGGAAGTGTATAAATGTGATAAGTCCCGAAGGGCATTTGTGTCAGTACTATATCCGGGTTAAAACCCCGCAGGATTTATGCGAGAATATTATCACTGATTAATGACCGTAGGCTTCGTGCTCGTACTATATCTGAGCTCTAATGACCCGATGACTACGTGTGGAGATTTTGTCTGGGTAAGCCCCGAACTAAAGGTTTTGCTGAAGATTCAAGTAAAGCGTAAGATTATGCGACTTCACAGTGACAATTAGTAATAAATACGTTCAATGCGTTAAGTTGGTCAGGTATGTATTTTGAGATTATATTTAAGTTTGATTTAGACTAAATCACAAGGTCGTTATGTGATGCACATGTGAGTAAAGCAATAAGATCGTTCTATGATTATTGTGCATTTGGTCAATGTGGAAAGTCAGGTAAAAATATGTAATGTACCTATGATCATAAGAGGTCACCATCAAGTGAGAATTTATCTACCTACTACATATGATGAGACGTGCATATTCGGAAAAGGGGATGGTATGCCCGAAGGAAGAGTGAAATAAAAATACGAACACCTATGTTATAATTTGATTGTTAACTGTTGACACTGCTTAAAGCTTACTAAGCATTGTAATGCTTACTCCGTGTACTTTGTTTCCTCTGTTTTATAGATCTCATTTGGAAGCTACAGGCTCGGGGATCGTCAGCAACTAGTCACATTATCACCATCCACTGTTTGGTACTGCTACATTTTGGAATATCTTATGGCATGTATAGAATAGACTAGTAGTGAGAGGATATTTTGGTTAATGTATAGGACTACCCTTTTGTTGTAGGTCATGTACCTTTCGGTTTTGTGTAAATTTGGATAGCCATGCGAAAATGGCTTAAGTATACATTGATCATAGTATTATAATCGTTTTGTATGTCGTCCGTCGAGAGGTATGGAAATGTTGGTAACGGTTAGTCATGGGAATGGTTATTCATGATCACTTTTGGTATATGTATGACAAACTCTAGTTGATCCATGGAGGATCATGAAATAGGTAAAGTTTACCTTAAAAATAGATGCTGGCAGCAGCAGTGATGTGGATGTGAAAAATCTCTAAAAATAGTAGGAATGGAATTAAATAGCGAATAAATTATCTAATCGAACCTTGATGAATCTATTTTCATAGGAAAGTAATGAAACGTCCATATGAATAGTATATTATGAGAGGTTTAAGTTTTTGTGAGACAGGGCCAGAACAGTTTCTGGATCCCCTGATCTGACTTTGGAAATTCATTATAAATTAACCAGAGACATTTAGAAGTCATGCCATATATGTATAGATTCCTTTTTGAGTCTAGTTTCTATAGAAATAAACGGGATCAGTATTTAAGCCCTGTACAGGGAGATATCCAAATTGAAATGCATGAAGGTCAGTGTAGTCGTACCCTGTAATAGGGGAGGCTTTAACTAATAAACTGTACTAATTGCCCCGACCAAAAATTTTAGAAAAAAATATTTAGATGGATATATGAGCCTAGTTTCAGGGAAAAATTACGAAACTGATTTTCGAGTTGTGGAACTCAAGTTATGATTTTTAAGGTGACAGTGACGCAGTTAGCCAGTCGTCTGGAAAATTTTTAATTGGACTGTGAGAGTAAATGAATTAAGTCGGTTAGCACCTCGTGTTCGACTCCGGCAACGGTCTCGGGTACGGGGTGTTATAACTCATCAATTAAACATTAGACATAGTCCACCTATACATTCATTTATAACCTTAACCAAGACATCAAAATCTACTGATATAATCGTTGGATAGTGTAATAGATTTTTAACTAGCTTCCAACCCGATCGACCTTCCGATAATCTGTAAGGTAATAGAAAAACAACTACATAAGCAATGAATGCTTAGTAAGCTCGTATAAACTTTGTTCATATAAATCCATTTCTAATATGAAATTTTTACATATCAAAGATGATCCTATACCAATACCGCAAGACTCATGAAACCATATTCAACAACTCACAAAGTGAATGAATCCACAGCATCACAAATACATATCATCCCTAGCATAGTAGGATTTTATAAAACTTTAAACCCTTTCAAATTTTCTTATTTTCATTTGCATTTCATTACTTTCCCATTGCATTTACTATCTTTAGCTTAAATAACAACATCAATTCAACTCATCGTTCCCTTTTTCATCATTTTACACTTCAAGTATGAACTTACTATTTCATTACCTTTCCACACTCGTTTCATATGCATATCACATAAGACTTAAACATATCATTCAAACATAGCCACAAGCTAGTGCATTTAAACATAATTCTTTTTGGAACTAACACATGATAAACCATTTCAATAGAAATTACATAATTTAAACCTTCACTTACCATTTCAATGCATAACTTATAAGTTGAACATGGTATAATACAACAACTTGGCCAAAGCCTAAGCATGTTCACCAAACATGTTATCCAAACTAACATATAACATAAGCATTATAAGCATGGATGAGCACAACATTTAATCATGTACCATGTACATATATAATCCATTTTCACTTTCAATATACCATGTAATACCATCTCAATGAAATTCACATGTATCTATATATTAGTTTATATCGAACTTTACCACTTCATGTCCGAATAATGCCCGTCAAACTATTTAGATTAGCGTTGGATACCCGAGATAGCTCACACATAGTGTGCTAGCTCATATAACTAAAATCTGTCAAATCTTGTACATGTATGCTCACACGAGCTGTGGGTCAGAACGTAGCTACACGATGCTTCTCACACGAGTTGTGGAGTATCCACAACACATGCCGGACCTTAGCCATCGGTAGGACGTTCATGAGCAGCACCCAAATCTTGTAACCCTAATGACATGTCATTTGTATCCTACGAATTCCTAAGGTTCAAACAAGACTCGGTAATCGTCATACGTCGTTGGATTTACGTCGTTTTATAACATGGTAAATTGCATACTAACATATATGTATTGATTTAATCAAAATATAATCACATATTAACATTCAATTTAATCAAAATTATACAGAATACAGTTCATACGAACTTACTGGCTAAATTACAGAAATACCAAGGTTTAGGGGCATTTGGTAATTTTTCATTTTCTCAAATTTTCACCCAATCTTGATCTAAATTAATAATTTCATTCAATATATTAATTTAGACAATAAAACCATTCATTTCATGAAATTTGGTCGTTTATGACATTTATACGAAATTGCCCTTAAAGTTTTACTTTTATTCAATTTAGTCCTCGAGCCCAAAACATGCAAATTAACCATTTTTACCCAAAATTGAGCATAGCCGAATGTTCATGGTATCCATAACAGCCCATCTATACAAAAATTTGACATTAAATCCTTGTAATTTTATTAATTTAACAATTTAGTCCCTAATTGGTAAATTCATCAAAAATCACTTAACAGAATACTTTTAATTATCAATCAGCATTCCAAATTCATCATTTAACAACAAAAATCACAAGATTCATTAATGGCAACATTCAAAATCTTTAACGGTTTCAAAATTGAAGGTACGGGCTAGCTAGACCTAGTTGAAACGATGTCAAAACATAAAAATTATTTAAAACAGGCTAAAATGGACTTACATGCATCGTCCAAAGCTAGGCTGAATCTTGAAGCTTCTCCATTTCTTTCTTTCCATGGCCATTCGGTGTTAAAGAAGATGATGGCTTATGTTTTAATTTTATTAACCTTTTTTTATTCTTTATTTTATCTTTATCATATAATAATAACATATAAAACATTATAATAAAAAGAAATTTAAGCATCCAACCGTCCCATTATCTTTAGGATGGATAATTTACTTAATAAGGCCATCCAATTATAATCTTTAATCAATTAACACTTTTAAACTAATAGCAATTGACTTTTTCAACTTTTACGATTTAGTCCTTTTCGCTTAATTAACTATCGAAACGTTAAAATTTTTCAATGAAACTTTAATACCACCTTAATGACACTCTGAAAATATTTATAAAAATATTTACTGCTCAATTTATAGAAATGAGGTCCCGATACCTCATTTTCTAAAACCATTTGACCTTAGGGTCTTACCACTTAAACTTAATAAATCGCTTATAAAACAAAAATCACCGTATCAAAAACCTTTTCAAAGTCACAATTAACTCTTCAAATATTAAATATAATATTTATAAACTTAATCGTCAAATTTGGTGGCCTTGAAACCACTAAAGAATGGTTTGTTACAGATGGATAAATAGGTCAGCAGATACGATGAATAAGAAAAAATTAAGTAATTGATGGGTATCTCACAAAGTTCACATGAACTCACCCTTGTGTATTATGTTACAGGAAAGTTGATTTGGGTTTATGCCAGAATGGACGATGCCAAGGAGCGACGTATTGGGCTATTATGCATACAGAGTGAGCTTGATGGCGAGATTAAGTATTAGTTGTTTAACATAGAAATCTACCACACATGATAACTATATAGACTAGGGCATTGATTTAGCCCTAGTTGTAATAAATCCTCTATTTATACCATTAAGACTTCCTCATTGCATACATTTATGTATTTTATTCCTAAGTTTGAAGTTAAACAATTGTAATAGATTGTGATTTGTATTAACAGAATGAAGTTTCAAGTGTATAAGCATGGAAACACCTAAGATTCAAGTTCAGATTATCGGATCATGTTCGGGGTGCTACAAGTTTGGCATCAGAGCATAGGTTTAGCCGGTGGCTTAGTCTCTCATATTTGTTAAACTCTTGCTTGAATAAAATCTATTTGGTTATACTTAAAGATATCAAGATAAAAATGGTAAGGCAAAATGATGAGTCATTCATGGGAAAAGGTAAGGAATTACAGGAACAACAGAAAGAAAAGTAAAAGGAAAAATAAAAGGAATGCTTAATTATCCCTTTCGGTGGGCTGATTTACAAGCCCAACAGGAACTTCATCTGACTGAGGACAACCTTCAGGGTTGTGCTTCACGTTTGCTAGGTCCCCTTCATTATCTTTAACTATAGTTGTAGTGGAGTTGGAAAATACAATAGAATGCTTCCACTTTCTTTAGAAGGCCTCCCACTCTTCGCCCTTAGGATTGTAAACATCAAAGTTGAGTGATTCTAGAGAGACATCCTATAGAATCAAAGTCTACCTTGCTAAGGTCAAAAGGACCTATAACCACTTGGGTGTGTAGAATCAGATTTGATTTCCATTTTGACAGAGCTTCAATGAGGTTCCTCTGAGTATCCTCTTGATATTTCATGAAGGATTTATTATGGGATTAGCGTAGCCTCTTGAACTCAGCCTAGTGGTTCTCCTCTTGAGCCTTGGACCTCTCCCCAAAGATAAATTTTTTCATCCTTTAAGCGGTTGACCTCATCTTTCAACTGATTATTTTCGGTTTGAACATACTCATACTTTCTCTTTAAATTCATGAGCTAGGTAGATATCTTTGCAATGAAAGTAATTGATTCTTAGCATTTTTGGAAGAGTACAAACAAAACATCTTCATTAGATTTCAAAAATTTCTCTAAATATGTTGTTTTGTTGTTGTAGTGCCTACTAGCATCTCTAAGAGCCTCGCCCCAAAGTCCATGTTCGAGAGACGAGAACTCTAAAATTTGAGCCATGAGAGATAGGTGATCCTTTGAGGAATTGGATGTAAGATAAGAAGAGAAGACTTTTGTTAACAGTTGAGGCAACAATCTTAGTTGTTGGAGAATGGAATTGAGAGGCATAGGAGAAGGCATTGATTCTATAATATTGTGCCAAGAGGAGTTACTACTTGTGTTTAGACAGGTTTTGAGTTAGGCATGTAGATTAAGGAAATCAAATTGGTGTGGTCCTACTCACCTAAATGGCATTTTAGCACAATAGTAGGGCATAAAAAGGGCTATAGTGGGACTCGAAGGCAAAGTTGATTCAACACTTTATGAAAGAATTTACAACCATGTTAAGGGACTCTCAGGTCTTAAGGCTGCTACCCAGTTAGGTTACGCTTAGCTTGTCTGGATGACTCAGAAGTGCTAACCAAATTAGCTAAGTTTAAGTGGTGAGTCAAGACACTAATATGAAAGGATATTATGTTCTGGAATATGATTCCCATAGCTGTAATCCATTAACAAAGGTAGCCTTAAAATAAGTGACACGTGTCAAATTGTAGGGTAAGAGTAAAGATTACTACTTAAGAAACTTCTGTAGGAAGGAAAAGTCATCTTTACTCTTTTATTTAAAGACACCCTTTTCATCTCCACCAAGGGAGGCTGATGAGGGGATTCTCTTACCACGTTAAGGTTAAGAATTTAGTTCATATGTAGGGCCGTCTCTCACCAGGTAAGTATTCTGGTTCTTCATGTGAATTTTGAAAAGGAAAAAGTCTATTTGCATGCTTGGAAATATGACCTTGGATAGTTTAATCTGGGGTTTAAATAAAGATAAGAAAGGTCTTTGAATAGGTTCTTAATTGTAATTTTCTCTTTCATAAGTTGTTATTGCTACAATGTTAGGGAATGTAACATCCTGGTTTTCGGGTTTTTCGCAATTCTTGATATTTTAAGTAAGTTTCTAAAATTTGGTATGTGATTATGGAATTCATAATTTGAGTATGTAAATGGGATTTTGGAAGGCCCATGTGTTGGCCAAAATCCGGTAGAATTTTCAAAATTTGGACTTAAGAGTTAGGGGTTCTGGCTAGGTGACCTTATGTAAAGTTGTGGGAGAAATGTATCACAGAAAGAGATGTAGTAAAGTGGCAAGGGTGACGCCACTAAGCTCCTAAAAAGGTGGCGTGTGGAGCATAGGGGAAGACATGGGATCGATTCCCTGTGTTGGAAAATAAGGTTATTTATTTTTATGAGCAAGAAGGGTAAGTGATGGAACCCAAGTGGATTCTGTAGGAGGGGTTTGAATTAGTCAAGTGCATGGATTAAGGAGTGATAAGGGGAGAGATTTTAGGGATGATGGAGAGATAAGGGGGAGCGTATCTAGGAGAGATTTTAGGATATTTGAAATGGGGGAAGTGATGGCTGGCCAAGGGGGAAGGTTAGTGTAAATTCGGCTATTGGGTTTTAGGGTGGCATTTTCCTCTTTTGTTTTCTTTCTTTCTTCCCACTTGTGCTGATTTTTCTTAAGCAATTCCTCTCTTTTCTCTTCCATTATTTTGTCCATAAACTCTTTACCCCCATTCTTCCTCTATTTCATTTATAGTAAAAGCCGAACTCATCCTTCTTTTCATTGCTAATCGAATAGAAACAAGCCAAATCCCGAAGGAGGCAAAGGAAGTCGATTTCTCCATAAAGGTATACACTTGTTCTTTTTTTTCTTTTAGCCGATTCATGTTATGTCAAAAGCCTTTCAAATCTTTTGTCAACACCTTTTTTGGTCCATAACCACTACTTCTTCAGTGATCCAAAAGCCGAAAGCACAACATCCTTGGGTGACTTGGTGGCCGATTCTTAGGATCCTTGTGGTGCGATTTTTGCTAGTGTTTTGAAGCTGGGACTGCATTGAATCGGAGTTGACACGGGATTGGAACCGTTTGGGTAGGTGAACCTTGGTAAGTGCTCGTAGCTTTAATCAATTCGGTATTATGGAGGTTAAGAAGAGCCGAAACCCCTCTAGTTTAGGGAGGTGGCTGAATATGGGTATAGACTTTATGGGGTTCTCCTTTTAATATTTTTATGGTTTCTATAATGGAGGAGCAGCAAGGCGTAGTGTCGATTTGGATTAGCTTGGATCACCGGAGTGGCTAGATCTCGTCATAAATCTCGGCAAAGGTAAGGTGCTTAAGGCCATTATGGATGGTGGCCGAATGTGTAAGTGTTAATATTAGATGGTTCTTGGTTTGGTTCAATTATTGTGAGCTGATTTATTAACGGTTGATTATAGGAGAAATCGTGTAGGAGATCTCATCAAGGAATATCGCAAAACAGGTGTGTAACGAACCCTTTTTCATAGCTTAAAGCGATAAATGCCGAAAAGCCGAAATGCCAGAATTCTGGCATTTCGAGGACTTGTGAGCAAGCGAATGCTCATTAGTTAGTTAGATTCGTTGAGATGATGATTGGGAACATTAGAAACGGTAAGAGCGCGATTTTTGGCGTTCACGGTAAGTTGGGCCGAAGTGGGGCCCAATGGGCTTTCGGGCCCATTTGTAAAAAAATTGGTAGAAAAGGAAAACCTGCTAAATTATGCATCGAGACTGATAAAATCGTTATGGAATATAGGCTAAATGGGCCTAGATGACAAAATCGGCTAAGTAGGGTCCATTAGGGGTTTTAGGCCCAATAACTTGATTTCGCTAAAAATGGGCCAGAATCACTGTTTGCACCCATGAATTGTTAGTAACCGTTAATGAATATGGAAACCCTAATTTTTGGTAAAATTATAGGATTACCCTTATAACATGAAAATGACCGTTTTGCCCCTAGGTAAAAATGACAATTATACCCCTAAGGTTTATATATGAATTTAATACATGGGATTTTGATAAACATGGTATGTATGATATGCACATGACATGCATGATATGCACATGATATGTATGATATGCACATGATGTATTCATAAATACATTGGGTTGGGTTTTTATATGGACGGAGGAAGTGCAAAAGGGCTTATGCCTCAGTTATCAAAAGGGCTTATGCCCCAGTTACTAAAAGGGCTTATGCCCCAGTTACTAAAAGGGCTTATGCCCCAGTTATTAAAAGGGCTTATGCCCCAGTTATTAAAAAGGCTTTTGCCCCAGTTATTAAAAGAGGCTAGGCCTCCAGTTATATGATAAAGCAGCTATGCTGCCAGTGGAGAGTTATGGTTGGGTGGGTTGAGTTATTCCCCACATGGTGTGTTGGTTGGTGCGGGTGGAGAGTAGCGGATGGTGGGTCAAGTAGTCTCCCCAAATGGGCTTGCATTGTTTTTATTGACGATACATGTGATATTGAAATGGGCCTATGGGCCATACCGGTTATAGTAAAAGGCTTCGGCCTAGTTATATGATTTATGAAAAGGCTACGGCCCAGTATATACATATTGAGATTGGACTTGGGCTAAGGCCCAGCAGGCTGATATTGATTTGGGCTCTGAAAGGGGCTTGTTGCACACTGAGTTTCCAAACTCACCCCCTTTCCTTAACCTTGCAGGTGAACCTTGATGTGGGGACTTGGAGCCGGAGGGGATTCAGAGTGGCCACGATGATCGCCTTTGGGCTTTTAAATAAGCATTGGTTTTCTTTAAATTTCCTATAATTATTATTTATTCTTAGGTTGTAATAGGGCCATTTTAACTTTTCTTTTACTCCTTTTCGGGATTATTTTATTTTTAATAACTTTAAAATTGGTTGATAATTATTCAAATGGGCTAGACTTAGGATGTGATTTCAAAACGATACTTGATTCCAAAATATCACAACACCACGATTACTCGATTTATCAAAGAGGTCCACTTAAACAAATTCAAACTCGATATAACAAAGTGTGGCAATGGTTGTGGGCATGTCTAGGATTGGATCCAACTGAAGAGCTTGGCACTTAAGCAGCCTTCATGGCTCACCTCCTCTGTCTCAGATACCTACCTGGTGCCCAGCTTCCATTCACTTTGTTAACTCAACAAGATATATGGTTTTTAAAACACTAAAACGGAACATGGGTTTTCAACTCCAATGTGGCACGTCAGATTCGGCCATAACGTCTGGGCTGGGTTTGGGGTGTTACAGGGAAAATCTTAAATCCAAAGCATAAGCTGCTGTTGATGGGTTTCAGGTGAGAGTCTCATAAAATTGTACATAGACTCTTGCATGTATCACATGAATGTTTACATGTTCATATGTTGTTTTCTTTTATAGCGATGGACATGTAATGATTGATGATAGAGCATGCAGCATTGCATGATGCTACACCTCTATTATAATGAATGTGTGCGATGAGAGCATGAGGAAAGATATGCAAGTGAGAGATTCTTATGTTATAAAGCATGTGCATGCATGAGTGTTGTAACTTCCCAAAAAATAAGGCCTAAACGGAACAATGGTTGCGAAACCATGAATTCGAGATAGAAAAGTTTATTCCGATTAATTTTTATAATTTACCGAGTGATTAGATGCATGTGTTAGAGTATCGATATAAAATCTTATAGATAACATGCTTAATTTGCCTACTAGGGCTTGATTGCAAAAGTTGATAAGTATGAGTTTTAGATGCTAAAGGATTAAATTGAAGAGTACAATTGAAGTAGAGGTCCTTAAATGGTAATTAGATCATTAGGTTTTCATGGACAAAAATGGACATACATAGATAAAAATAACTGAAGTTTTAATGAAGGGTATTTTAGTCATTTGGTAATTAAAAGATTAAAAAAGAGAAAAAGATGGCAAAATGTGGCCATGTTTTTCATTAGGCCGAAATTTCAAAGGTTCTTCATAGCTAGAGTTTTGTCAAGCTTCCAAGCTTCATAGTAAGTGATTCCAAGCCCCGTTTTTAATGTTCTTTACGTTTTTGAAGTCCCGGAAACTTGATTTAGCTTATTCTAGCAATGATTTAACCTAGGGTTCATATTTGGAAAAATGCCCATAGGTGAAATGTGCTTATTTTTATGTTTTATAGTAGAATATGAAGCTAGAAATTATGTTAAATGACTTGAGCTAAGCAATTGTAAGCGACAACGAGTAAAACGACATAATCGGTAAAAATACCTAATGGTCATAAGTACATGTTAGAGTGGGAATTTGATGTTGCCATAGGTAAATAAATGATCAACATTTCATTAAACATAAGAATTAGGGATAAAGTTTCATTTTCGAGTCTTGGGGCAAAAGTGTAAATATGCAAAAGTTTAGGGGCAAAATAATAATTTTTCTAAAGTTAGAGTTAAGGACTATTTTGATAAATGTGAATATTAAATAAGTTAAATTTTCTATTATAGATCAAGAAGAACGAAATTCGGGGTTAGACCAAGGAAAGAAAAAGGTTGAGGACTAAATCAAAATATTTGATCGTATTTTGTATCAAGGTAAGTTTGCGGTAAATAAATGCAATGTTTTATTATTATAATTAATGATTTTATTTTTCAGCATCTATATATTTATTTTTTAAATTTATTCCTTGATGATTCAAGCAAGAATTGACGGAGAAATATACTTAAAAGTCCCAATTGAACCATAGGAATGTGTAGGATACAAATGTCATGACATTAGGGTTTAAGGATACCAAGTAAGACCATGCCAAGGCATGGCATTGGTAAGTTCTACAAGGCAAGGAAATCATGTAAGACCATGTCAAGACATGGCATTGATAAACTACTATGAGGCAAAGATCTAATGTAAGACCATGCCAAGGCATGGCAATGGTGAGTTTATAAGGTAAAGATACCACGTAAGACCATGTCAAGACAAGGCAATGGCAAGTTTAAAAAGGAAAGGTACCCATGTATCCTTAGTATTCCAAATGGTTCAACAGAAAATTCAAAGAGTGTGCCAAAGGGAAGGTAAGATAAGTCCTTGTTCGAAAGGTTCAAGTTATCTTGATAATTCATTTAGAATGTTGTTATTTATTTACATGCAAACTTACTAAGCTTTATGCTTACTCCCTTTCTTTTCTCCCTTTTGTATAGTATCGCAAATCCAATTTAGAAAATCGTAAGGACGTCGAAGATCACCTCACACTATCAATGAGTTATCTCAGTATTTTTTGACTAGAAATACTTTAAGTTATGGCATGTATAAGGACTTGGCTATTTTGTGTGTATGTCCTTATGATATGATTAAAGAATGGCATATAAATACTTGGTAATGATTAGCTTATGATATAGCTAAATAAGAACATGTTTTGGTATTATGTATGCCTAAATGAGGTTTGATGCAAAGAAACTATGAAAGAGTAAGAGTTGGCCATGGAACAGTTAGGAAATAGCAGCAGTGATGTGGTTTTGAAAAATCACTAAAAATTTTAGAAATGGAATTAAATGGTGAATGAGATATAGAATTAAAGATTATTGAGTCTATTTTCATAGAAAAGAAACAGAGAAAGCAAAGGAAGTCTATATTCTGAGATATTTAAATTTCTATAAGACTGGTTCAGAGTGAATTTGTGATCTACTGTTCCAACTTTGGAAAATCGCTAGAAATTTTAAAAAAAGAATTACAAGTCAAAGTTTATATGTATAGATTTATTAGTGAATCTATTTTCACTAGAAACAAATGAAAACATTATCAAATTTCTGTATAATGAGATAATCAATTTTTAGTGAAGAGAGGTCAGGTCCACTGAACTGTAAAACAAGGGAACCTTTAATGAATAAACTGTACTAACTAGCCAAACCAAAAATTCTGGAAAAATTATGGTAAGAAGATATATTTTTATTATGAATAGTGAAATAATTTTTTTTTGATTTGTGTAAGTAATAGGAAAATTTTTAATGTTCCCAGTTTGGTCCCGAACCATTCCAATTGCATGTTTTAGGGCCTCGAGGGCCCTTTTTAGGGATTTATTGGATGAATATGAGCGAATTAATATTTTTTTAAAAAATTAAATTTTTTTATGCCCCGAACAGGTAAGATAACTCCGGTAACGCCTCATGCTCGACTCTGAAAATGGTCTCGTGTAAGGGGTGTTACAAGTGTGCTTGATGTAACACCCCTTACCCGAGTTCTATGCTGGAGCAGGAATACGAGGTGTTACTGGACTTGAACACATACAATTGTACATTTCTTAGTTATGAAATTTCATCCCAATTTAAAACTTTTCACAATACCTTAATGTCCCTACTATGGGCCTGCGAGGCCCCGAGTACACTTTGGAAATTGATTCAGGACTAATCTGTGCACTCTAGAAAACTTTGTAAAATTTCAAACAGATAGGGGTACACGCCCGTGTGTTGTCTTAACATGGGCATGTTGAAGGCCCATGTAGCTCACACGGCTTGAACATATCGGGACATGCCTGTGTCCCTAGCTCGTGTGAATTTATTTTTCAATTTGAACCTGTAGAGGTTTTCACACAGCTTGGCACACGTCCGTGTCCATGACCTATGTCTCCCACACAGCCATGACACACTCGTGTCTAGCTCGTGTGTAAAAACCTTGAAATTTTTTTCTGACATCAGCAACCCCTTAAGGGTATACGGCCAAGGCACACGCCCATGTGTTAGGCCATGTCCTTGTACGGCCGTGTCTTTGCCCGTGTGTTTACTACCATGCATACTGACTTGTAAAATTTAGGTGCAGAGGACACACAGCCAAACTACACGCCCATGAGGTAGACCGTGTGTCACACATGGCCTAGACACACGCCTGTGTTTCTGCTCGTGTAGACAAAAATAATGCTATTTACCAAGCCTTTTTACCACCCTTACTGGCACCAATATACACAATATCAACCAAAACCAATCCGAGTATATCACATATAACCAAATCAACCACAACCATGAGAAATTTTCATCAAATGCATTTAATAATAATCAATATTAGCCAACATTAATGTCCTATACAAAATAAATATCACATCCATCATAAGAGCCAACACTTGTGGCTAAAATAAACACTAAACAAAAGATCCAAGTCCCTATACATGCCACAATCAAAGCATTTAAACTAGCTATACCAAAAGCTTTAGGTGATAGTGTGATTGATGCCTCCGACATCCCTAGATCCCCGATACTAGCTTGGCGGTACTATAAGAAAATGGAAAGGAGAGGGAGTAAGCATAAAGCTTAGTAAGTTACATATAAATAAGTAACAACATCAACCATGCATATTATAAATCAACAGAACATTCTTGAGTGAACATGGGTAAATATCACTACATGCTTATATATATATCACAAGTATAAACCAAATATTTCCATTTCGTACCAAGATCATTTTCATAGCTAGGACTTACTCATGTCATTCTTACCATCAAGGCAACATAACTAGACTCATATCTCACGAGTTTCGGATAAGAACCTGTACCACTCACAACATGATTATATCATTCCATATCATTGTCATAAGCTTTTAAAATAACCCATGAAACCATTTGGAATACTAAAGGATATCTGACAAGCTTTACACAAGAGGGTGAATTGCCAATGCCATGTTCCAAACATGGTCTTACATTGGCTTACATGTTGAGGCCGATGCCATGTCCCGGACATGGTCTTACTCTAGCTCTCGTCCCAATACCGATGCCATATCCTAGTCATGGTCTTACACTGGCTCCCATGTTGTGGCTGATGCCATGTCCCAGACATGGTTTTACACTAGCGCACATATCAATGCCGATACCATGTCCTAGACATGGTCTTACACTGGCTCTCACAACATCACTGATGCCATGTTCCAAACATGGTCTTACACTGCTGTCATATCGTGGCTGACGCCATGTCCCATACATGGTCTTACAGTGGCACACATATCACCCAAATGTCATAGCATGGATATCTAATCTATTCCTAGGTTCAATCGGGACTCTACTACATTGAATTTCATCATGCATTATTCATAAGAAATTTCAACCATATTACACTAAATTAATCACTAAACACATAATAATGATAAAGTTGCCTTACTTACGTACAACTTACCTCGGTTTACAAAAAGTGGGCGACTAGTTGAATTTAGTTTACTTGTTTAGCCTTCCCTCAGTCTAGGCCCGGATTTTGTATTTCTTGATCTAAAATGATAAAAATTCACTAATTTAATCATCACATTAATCAATGCATTTCATAAATCATTTTTTTCAAAATGACCATTTGCCCTTAGACTTTTAGAAAATTATGAATTTACCCCTAGGCTCGTGAATCGATTTTTATCAAATTTTCTCACTAACCAAGCTTAGACAAATTCTTTATATACTAGAAGCAGCCCACAATTTCCATCATTTCACACATTTACCACATAATTTATAACTTATGCAAAAATGGTCTTTAGTTAGGGTTTTCATGATAACTACTTCACAAAAGTTGTTTGTTTAACAACCATGATTCATTTTCTTCCATAAAAATTTAGCAAACAACATGAACACTCTCATGGAAAAACCCTAGAATTTCAACCATTTTGCAAAATAGTTCCCTCATTAGTTAGATTATGCTACAAGGGTCCCAAAAGTACAAAAATTATTAAGAAAAGCCATCAAAATCATTTACTTGTAAGGTTAAAGAGTGGCTGGAATTTTGAAGCTCCAAAACCCCTAAAATGGCTGATATTTTTGGTAGTATGGACAAGAGATGAAAAAGATGACAACCCCTTTCTTTTTGTTTTATTTCTAGTCAAAATTAAGCTACTAACTTCACCTAATTTTGACTTTTCTACTCCTATTTGTCTTTATGGCCGACAACCCTTATTTAAATGGGTCTATTTGCACTTTAAAGACCCCTAATTATGATTCTCTAGTAATTTAACACCATTTGTTAGAAAAACAAAACTTTTTCCCTTTATGCAATTTAGTCCTCTATCGCAATTGAGCATGCAATCGTTAAAATTATTTCACCAAAATTTTCATGCACTCATATAAACATGCTATAACACAAAATAATATTAAAAATAATTTCTCTAACCTCGGGTTAGTGGTTCCGAAACCACTGTTCTGACAAGGCCCAAAAATCGAGCTGTTACACTTGAAGCATGACTATCTTTGCATAATGACTCTGAGTTGCATGTTTGGAAATGCAAATACATCTGCATGATGAAGTCTACTACAATGGGTTAGATAAGCATGAGTTTGTATATCGAGTCTGCTTGCTTGTGAGTCCGTCAAAATATTAAACACGAATTCTATCCATGAAAAGAATAACATATAGTGTAAGGCCTAACCATTTGCTATGGCATCATATGGCAAGTGAAAACCACATAGTATAAGATCTAGTTTGGGATAGTGGTGTCATGTGAGGAAAAAGATAAAGGACAGTTGGCCGAGTATCAGGTGATGAGGGGCAAACCTTAAGATGTTGAGTTTAGGTAAATCCCTATCATTGAAAATTCCATTTACTAAAAAGTGGAAGCCTTTGTGGATGTTCTTTGTAATGTGGAAGCCTTTGTGGTTGTTCTCTGATATGTGGAAGCCTTTGTGGCTGTTCTACGATAAAAATGAGCCTTTGTGGCTATTTATGATAAAGTAAAGCCTTAGTAGCTAAATATGTTGTATAAGAAGCCCTTGTGGTTGAATCTATTAAATGTGCCTTTATTGCGAGAATCTGCTATATGGAGCCTTCATGGCTATTTCTATTAAAGGACGCTTTCATGGCGAATGTTATGGAAGATGCCTTTGTGGAAAATCTGTAAAGGATGCCTCTATGGCTATCATTATTTATGGAAGCCTTTGTGGCCATCTAGTGTTTATATATGTCATTGTGGCTATCTATCTATGTCAAAGGGAAGATTCTCTAGAGTTATCGTCAATGAAATACACCTTTATGATGTAGTATGTGGAATGACCTTTGTGGTAACGTTTCGAAGACAACACCAATGGGGTGGACTCTGAAGAATTTAATTTGAGCCTAATAGTGAAGTCCTTGTGAATGGCAAGTCTAGAATATGGATATAAGGAAAATGCTTCTAAAGAGAAATTAGGTAAAAAGAGAGAGATTTCTCACTAAGTTTTATTGAACTTATCCGCACATGTTTTATGTTTCTGGTATGAATGATGCCATGTAGGATGATGTCAGGGCTACATCGAGGAAATGGTGAAGTAGGAAACTTATACATGTAGAGTGGAACAACACGTGCATGACTGAGCTTTAGGAGTCACGAAATTAATCCAAGGAAACTACTGGGCGGACTCTCTCGTTGTTTACATAGATTGGGCTAACCATTTAAAAGTAGTCAACATCCTAGCCTCAAACAATATGAAAAAAGTCATGTCAAAATGTGTTATATGTATGAAAGAAATTCTTTTGTAAGACTCCACCGACTGTAAGGGCGGGATATGCGTTTGTAAGTTCTGTTAGACGTAAGTCAATTTGTATTAAATAAAAAGGAAGGGGTATTAGTCATAATAAACTGTGTTAGTAAGTGTCAAACGATACGAGCTCAAAATTTTAGTAGTAACACCTGAGATTCGGATCAAGTCCATCAAGTCGGGTTGAGGGCATTACATTTTTGGTATCAGAGTACAGTTTAGCCAATTCTCAAACTATGAAGAGGAAAGAGACTTGTATGCATAGTGCATTGAGCTTGGCAGAACCCTCAAGTATGTTAAAGTTTCTTTTCCTATTGTATAATGATAATATAGAACTAGTGAAGTAGAGACAAAGAAGTGATGAAGAAATGAAAGACAGTTCTATAGATAAAAGAAAAGGATTATACATTGAAGAATGAAATGCATAAAAGGAAAGATAAAATTTTTCACTCCTCGTCGGGCTTATCATTGTAGTTGAGATTTTGCCCATTGAGGGAGTGTTATCTAGAACATGGCCCTATAATATCAAGTTCTCGTAAGCATGCTTCACTACTTGCTTCCATTCCCTTCAAAAGGCCTTCCAACCTTCACCCTTTGGGTGGTAAACATCAAAGCCAAGCAAATCAATAAGAATACTTTTGAGCTTGTCAAAGTCCACATTGTTGAGATTTAGCGGACCTGCAACCACTTGGGAGTGTAATATCAAGTTTGCTCTCCATTTGCGTAAGGCTTCAGCAAGATTCTAGTTAGTATCCTCGTAATACTTCTTAAAGATTTCATCATGATGATGATGCTGGCAGTCGATCACAGCTTGATAGCTATCCTCCAAAGCCTTAAACTTGTTCTCAAAAGTGAACTTCTCGCTCATCAAGGAAGTGACCTCCTCCTTTAATCGTACAATTTCAGCTTGAGTTTCATTATGTCTCTCCGCCATGATTAAGAGTTGTGTATGTAACACCCCTATCCCGTATCCGTCGCCGAAATAGGTAAAGGGGCATTACCGGACTTGAAACTCATATCCGAACAGTAAAAATTTTAAATATTTTTTTTTAAATTATTTATAAAGAATGTTCCTTTAGGTAAATACTAAAGACAGTCAGGGATACAATTTAACTGCTATAAGTACACATTCAAAAGATGTCATTTTCGCATGGCTTATATACATTAACCAAAATATTCTTCTACCATCGGTCTATTCTTTACATGCCATAAAATAATTCAAAATATAACAAGAATAAGCAAAGGATAGTGATAGTGTGACTAGTTGCTGACGATCCCCGAGTCTGTAGCTTCCAAATGAGATCTATAAAACAGAGGAAACAAAGTAAACGGAATAAGCATTACAATGCTTAGTAAGTTTTAAGCAAAACAAAGTGTTCTCATTAACTATCATTGGTCATTCATTTCAACTGTTCGATGAAGTTAATCTAGAGCTTCTTCACCTCAAACTATAATATCAATAAACGCATCACTTGGCTGTCACATATATACTTTCGAATAATAGTGACCTATATGGTCAAATATTTCCAAAGCACATTCTTCATCAATTTTCAACTTTCAATAATCCTTTCCACTTGTTCATAATCACATCCATATTTTTAAGTATTTCAACATGACAAGTACTAAATTACCGTAGGCACATAAAGAACCAAACATATTCCTTATCACATATACGTAAGCTTACAAAACATAATCCTTACCTTGTATTGGCACATCTAGATGAACCCAACCCATACTCAAATCATAAGGCTTTTGGGCGTAATATGCACTAATACATCGAATATTTCATCACATACTTCATTATACAAGCATACCATTACCAATTAGATCATTCTCATATTTGGAGTTATAATATTAATCACATTTACCTACCTCTTTGATATTGATAATTCACCTCGAAATCACTCCACCGATTAGTAAGTTATACGTACCTGAACATCTTAAATACATAATACTTATTTGATGGTAACTTATTGCAGATACTCAATATCAAAGTCTTACTTGAATCCTAGCATTTAGCCGTCGGGTCTTTAAAGCTCGGATATAGTACGAGCATGAAGCCTACGGACATTAATCAGGATAATATTCTCGCATAAAGCTCGGGTTTTAACCCGGGATATAGTACTGACACAAATGCCCTTCGGGACTTATCACATTTATACACTTTCACATCCATCACATTGGCCATTAGGTCTTATCTCATATATACACTTTCACATTCATCACATTAGCCATTCGGCCTTATCACATATATACACTTTCACATTCATCACGTTGGCCACTCGGCCTTATCACATATATACACTTTCACATTCATCACATTGGCCATTCGGCCTTATCACATATATACATTTTCACATTCATCACATTGGTCATTCGGCCTTATCACATATATACACTTTCACATTCATCACGTTGGCCACTCGGCCTTATCACATATATACACTTTCACATTCATCACGTTAGCCACTCGGCCTTATCACATATATACACTTTCACATTCATCACATTGGCCATTCGGCCTTATCACATATATACACTTTCACATTCATCACGTTGGTCACTCGGCCTTATCACATATATACACTTTCACATTCATCGCATTGGTCATTCGGCCTTATCACATATATACACTTTCACATTCATCACATTGGCCATTCGGCCTTATCACATATGTACACTTTCACATTCATCACATCGGCCATTAGGCCTTATCACATATACACACCTTGTACATCAATTTCATCATAACAAAATTGACTAGGTATACTAGTCATTTACGGCTTATAGCTTCACTTTAATACAGATTTGGTACTTTGATTACCAATATTTAATCGATAGCTTATAAGCAACTCAAATAGTTTTATTAAGGTTTACAACATAATCACAAATTTAGCACAAGCTTTTTTTCCTGAGCAACAGTCATTAAATTATTCGTAAATAGAGCTACGAAACTCCAAATGAAGTGCCGTTAATTTTCCCTGAAAATAGACTCATACATATTTTATCCAACAAATTTTCAGAATTTTTGGTTTGGCCAATCAATTCCAGATTTTTCTTAAAGTTTCCACTATTTCACTGTTTGACTATGCTGACCACTCTTCACTACGAATCAAATTTCTCATTGTAAAAAATTCAATATATGTTCTGGTTTATTTCATTTGAAACTAGACTCACTAAGGCATCTAGAATATAAATTTTGTCTTTTAAAAAATTTTGTACAATTTATAATGATTTTCTCAAAACAGAATAGAGGATTACAGTGTCATTCTGCACTGTCTCACAACTTTAAATACCTCATTATCGGAAATTCCTTTGCTTACACGGTTTCTTTTATAAGAAACTAGACTCATTAAGCTTTAATTTTTTGTTTCATTCAGCCTCTAATTCAAGTCCATAAATTTATGGTGATTTTCTAAAGTCACGTTATCGCTGCTGTCCTAAGGACTATTTCAAATTACACTTAAATTCCCTACTCAAACACTTAAGAACTTACCATTTGAGCTTAGAACATATCATGGCCACATCATATCTTATTAAATCGACTCATCATGTCCTATTATGATTGAATTTACTCAACGCTTAATCACTTAAAACTTACCTCGAAGTGGTCGACGACTAGATATCCACGGCTATTCGCTTACTTTCTCTTTTCCCTTATCCGACTTTGATCCTCTAGGCTCTTGAGCTAAATCAAACAATTTACTTCCCAATCAAACACAATCACACGGCATCCATATACATTTTAGAACCATTCTTAACATATTTACTACTCATTTACAAACAAAATACTCATATCACATTTATAAAACTATCTTTCATAAACACTATGTATAAATATGCATTTCTTCACTATTTACTAAGTCGGGCCAAACCACATGATTTATTAATCGTTGATATATATATATATATATACAGCATTAACAACTTCACTTAAGCTTAAGTATAAAATTTGGTCTTACCAAATTTTGCACATTTTACCAAAATAATAACTACCAATTTTACACATAAGTGCCGAATCAAATCATACCATAGTTACAATATCACTTGACTAATGAAATATCCAAAATATCAATCTATCATTTACCAAATTCATAAACCACATATGAGGCACATTTTAAACTCAAGCATGTAACTTAACAACTTAACCATTAGTTGCCGAACCACAAACAAAACATATCATAGGCATGTAAAAACATATTTTACCAATTGATAGCCAAATATAAATATACAACCCTTTACCATTTCCAAAATACATATGCATGGCCAACCTTTTAACCATATATTCGGTCATAAAATTTATTCTTTAATAATTCAACCAATTTCACAATTTAAATCAAAACTAATTGCATCATTTATAACCGTACCTAAATGAACATCAAATAGTATACAAAACATATTCATACGTTAATATCTCAAACCTTACCTTAACAACCAATATGCAAGATATCACATATACATAACTTAGCTTATGAAAGCATATGTATTATATCATAAACACATCTTTTACCAATTACCTCACTTAAGCCAAATTTTATAATCAACCACAAAAAAAATATACCACAAATCATACTTCCAAAATGAGCTACTTCCATGGCCGATTATATTTCATCATTAACATATCTCATTTTCAATCATATAATCGACATCACAAACACATCACCAAAACACAAATCATACCTATCATATAACAAGCATAACAAAATAAACCAACCATGTCAAATATAACCATAATTTGATCAAACCTTGAAACCGAACTTAACAAAATAAACAAGCCATTGAATGATTAGAACTCGAACTAACCACCTTCTTTATACATAATTTTCCAAGAATTTCAAGATACTTACCTCTTCCTAATCCTCATCCAAACCGAACATGAAGCAAGAGAACTCCTTTCTTCTTCCTTTGATTTTTCGATCAAGAAGAACAAAGAGGATGAAGCCTTTTTCTTTTTTTTTTTCTTCTAGGTGCGGCAAAAGGGGGGAGCAAGGATGAAACAACTTTGGTTTCTCCTCCCACTCCCTCATATTTTATTGTTCTTCCCACAACATGTTATCACAAATTGTTTTTAATATGTTTTACCCATCACATTTTGTCTATCCTCAATGTCATGGCCGGCCATTACTTCTTAAGTGGGGGAATTGACATGCAAGTCCACCCTTTTGATTTCATGCACTAATTGATCTTATAGATTTACCTATCACATTTCAAAAGTGTCACACATAAGTCCTATTAACTAAATTCACATGCAATTAACTAAATCGAAGCTTAAAACTTTCACACATTCATATTCACATATTTTAGACAATAATTATCATATTCAAATAATTTAGTGACTCGGTTTAGCGATCCCGAAACCGCTTTCCGACTAGGGTCACTTTAGGGGTGTCACAACTCTTCCCCCCTTTAGGGATTTTCGTCCCCGAAAATCTTACCGGCAAATAGGATAGGGTAACTTTCTCTCTTTGAGTTCTCTAGATCCCACCTAGTTTCCTCAACTCCGAACTCACACTTCAGTGCTTTAACTAACAAAACTTTCTTAGTTTGACCATAATAATTCACAGAGATCCACAAAATTGACACTTACTCACTTACTTTTCATTTCGGTAATAACACACATAGGTATAACACAATTTACTCATCGGTCTGAACCCACTAGGTATAGGCTCGAACCCCACACACAGGTTCTAGCCTACTTAACCCAAAGTCCGAGTAGACTCGATAGCCATCAACTAATTAGGCTATTAGCCTATTATACACTTCACCGGTCCCAAATCTACTAGGCACAAGGCCCGAATAACTCAAATATCCAAAATTATCACCATTCATCGAAATTCTTACCAACTTTCAAATGTCGAAACTTAGTCAAAATAATTTCTTGAACATGATTAACAAAATAGTGTTTATTCACAATAGCACATATAGTGCATATACCGAGAATCTCATATTCGTAATGTATATATATATCACGCACCTTGTCAATTTAATGTCTCGAACTTATTTCATTACCAATTTAGCACAATGTTGTATAATCTCGACTCTAATTAGTTCACCGGTGTTTAGTCCGCTTAACAAATTTTCTCTTTAGGTCTTACTTACTATTACAAATCAATGCCATCGCCTCACACGAGGTCATACATGAAACACACTTCAGATACACAAGGCTCCATCGACCGATTTCGCACACATAGCGTTCGATTAAAGAACTCGCACACATAGTGCCTCAATTACCAATCTCGCACACATAGTGCTCAGTTGAAGAACTTGCACACACAGTGCCTCATAACTCCAGCATGAATGCCTTCGAGGTTTAGCCTGGATATATCACTAGCACGAATGCTCTTCGGAACTTAGCCCGGATACATTACTAGCACGAATGCTCTTCGAAACTTAGCCCGGATACATTACTAGCACGAATGCTCTTCGGAACTTAGCCCAGATACATCACTAGCACGAATGCTCTTTGAACTTAGCCGGATACATTACTAGCACGAATGCTCTTGAACTTAGCCGGATACATTACTAGCACGAATGCTCTTTGAACTTAGCCGGATACATCGCTAGCACGAATGCTCTTGAACGTAGGCGGATACATCACTAGCACGAATGCTCTTCAAACTTAGCCCGGATACATCCCTAGCACGAATGCTCTTTGAACTTAGCCCGGATACATCACTAGCACGAATGCTCTTCAAACTTAGCCGGATACATCACTAGCACGAATGCTCTTTGAACTTAGCCGGATACATCACTAGCACGAATGCTCTTGAACTTAGCCCGGATACATTACTAGCACGAATGCTCTTCAAACTTAGCCGGATACATTACTAGCATGAATGCTCTTCGGAACTTAGCCCGGATACATCACTAGCACGAATGCTCTTCGGAACTTAGCCCGGATACATCACTAGCACGAATGCTCTTCGGAACTTAGCCCGGATACATTACTAGCACGAATGCTCTTCAAAACTTAGCCCGGATACATTACTAGCACGAATGCTCTTCGGAACTTAGCCCGGATACATCACTAGCACGAATGCTCTTCGGAACTTAGCCCGGATATAACATCAGCACGAATGCTCTTCGGGACTTAGCCCGGCTATATAACTCTCAATTCTCATGTACATATACATATATAACAATACACATTAGTATATCATTCACATTACTTGAATACAAACACAACGTGTTTATCGACCATTCAACTTTCAGTTCCATAGCCACATACAAAGATCACATTTATAGTCGTAACACTCTTTCAAAATTGCACCACTTATACCCTTATAATTCAATGCAAATCAAAATTCAAATACGAGTACATGATACGTACCTGATCAACTTAAAGATTTAAGCATATCCAAGTGAAGTTATATCGCAAATTCTCATAGTCAGAAGCTTGCTACAGCTCGATCGGGATCAAAATTCATTACAATACAACAAACACATTTTAATAGTCAAAAATCATCACACTATAGCTTTATCACTTTATGGCATGTATAAATAGACTCACGCGTGCTACGTTAGTCCTAGAATCGACTAAACCGTAGCTCTGATACCAATAAAATGTAACACCACTATCCCGTATCCGTCGCCGGAATAGGTAAAGGGGCATTACCGGACTTGAAACTCATATCCGAACAGTAAAAATTTTAAATATTTTTTTTAAATTATTTATAAAGAATGTTCCTTTAGGTAAATACTAAAGACAGTCAGGGATGCAATTTAACTGTTATAAGTACACATTCAAAAGATGCCATTTTCGCATGGCTTATATACATTAACCAAAATATTCTTCGGCCACTGGTCTATTCTTTACATGCCATAAAATAATTCAAAATATAACAAGAATAAGCAAAGGATAGTGATAGTGTGACTAGTTGTTGACGATCCCCGAGCCTCGTAGCTTCCAAATGAGATCTATAAAACAGAGGAAACAAAGTAAACGGAATAAGCATTACAATGCTTAGTAAGTTTTAAGCAAAACAAAGTGTTCTCATTCACTATCATTGGTCATTCATTTCAACTGTTCGATGAAGTTAATCTAGAGCTTCACCTCGAACTATAATATCAATAAACGCATCACTTGGTCATCACATATATACTTTGAATAATAGTGACCTAGATGGTCAAATATTTCCAAAGCAGATTCTTCATCAATTTTCAACTTTCAATAATCCTTTCCACTTGTTCATAATCACATCCATATTTTTAAGTATTTCAACATGACAAGTACTAGATTACCGTAAGCACATAAAGAACCAAACATATTCCTTATCACATATACGTAAGCTTACAAAACATAATCCTTACCTTGTATTGGCACATCTAATTGAACCCAACCCATACTCAAATCATAAGGCTTTTGGTAGAATATGCACTAATACATCGAATATTTCATCACATACTTCATTATACAAGCATACCATTACCAATTAGATCATTCTCATATTTGGAGTTATAATATTAATCACATTTACCTACCTCTTTGATATTGATAATTCACCTCGAAATCACTCCACCGATTAGTAAGTTATATGCACTGAACATCTTAAATACATAATACTTATTTGATGGTAACTTATTGCGATACTCAATATCAAAGTCTTACTTGAATCCTAGCATTTAGCCGTCGGGTCTTTAAAGCTCGGATATAGTACCAAAGACGAAGCCTACGGACATTAATCAGATAATATTCTCGCATAAAGCTCAAGGGTTTTAACTCGGATATAGTACTGACACAAATGCCCTTCGGGACTTATCACATTTATACACTTTCACATCCATCACATTGGCCATTAGGTCTTATCTCATATATACACTTTCACATTCATCACATTGGCCATTCGGCCTTATCACATATATACACTTTCACATTCATCACGTTGGCCACTCGGCCTTATCACATATATACACTTTCACATTCATCACATTGGCCATTCGGCCTTATCACATATATACACTTTCACATTCATCACGTTGGCCATTCGGCCTTATCACATATATACACTTTCACATTCATCACGTTGGCCACTCGGCCTTATCACATATATACACTTTCACATTCATCATGTTAGCCACTCAGCCTTATCACATATATACACTTTCACATTCATCACATTGGCCATTCGGCCTTATCACATATATACACTTTCACATTCATCACGTTGGTCACTCAGCCTTATCACATATATACACTTTCACATTCATCGCATTGGCCATTCAGCCTTATCACATATATACACTTTCACATTCATCACATTGGCCATTCGGCCTTATCACATATATACACTTTCACATTCATCACATCGGCCATTAAGCCTTATAACATATACACACCTTGTACATCAATTTCATCATAACAAAATTGACTAGGTATACTAGTCATTTACGGCTTATAGCTTCACTTTAATACGGATTTGGTACTTTGATTACCAATATTTAATCGATAGCTTATAAGCAACTCAAATAGTTTTATTAAGGTTTACAACATAATCACAAATTCAGCACAAGCTGTTTTTCCTGAGCAACAGTCATTAAATTATTCGTAAATGGAGCTACGAAACTCCAAATGAAGTGCCGTTAATTTTCCCTGAAAATAGACTCATACATATTTTATCCAACAAATTTTCAGAATTTTTGGTTTGGCCAATCAATTCCAGATTTTTCTTAAAGTTTCCACTATTTCACTGTTTGACTATGCTGACCACTCATCACTACGAATCAAATTTCTCATTGTACAAAATTCAATATATGTTCTAGTTTATTTCATTTGAAACTAGACTCACTAAGGCATCTAAAATATAAATTTTGTCTTTTAAAAAATTTTGTACAATTTATAATGATTTTCTCAAAACAGAATAGAGGATTACGGTGTCATTCTCAGACCTGCCTCACACAACTTTAAATACCTCATTATCGAAATTCCTTTGCTTACACGGTTTCTTTTATAAGAAACTAGACTCATTAAGCTTTAATTTCATGTTTCATTCAGCCTCTAATTCAAGTCCTAAATTGATGGTGATTTTCTAAAGTCACGTTACTGCTGCTGTCCTAAGCAGACTATTTCAAATTACACTTAAATTCCCAGCTCAAACACTTAAGAACTTACCATTTGAGCTTAGAACATATCATGGCCACATCATATCTTATTAAATCGACTCATCATGTCCTATTATGATTGAATTTACTCAATGTTTAATCACTTAAAACTTACCTCGGAAGTGGTCGATGACTAGATATCCACGGCTATTCGTTTACTTTCTCTTTTCCCTTATCCGACTTTGATCCTCTAGGCTCTTGAGCTAAATCAAACAATTTACTTCCCAATCAAACACAATCACACGGCATCCATATACATTTTAGAACCATTCTTAACATATTTACTACTCATTTACAAACAAAATACTCATATCACATTTATAAAACTATCTTTCATAAACACTATGTATAAATATGCATTTCTTCACTATTTACTAAGTCAAGCCAAACCACATGATTTATTAATCGTTGATATATATATATATATATATACAGCATTAACAACTTCACTTAAGCTTAAGCATAAAATTTGGTCTTACCAAATTTTGCACATTTTACCAAAATAATAACTACCAATTTTACACATAAGTGCCGAATCAAATCATACCATAGTTACAATATCACTTGACTAATGAAATATCCAAAATATCAATCTATCATTTACCAAATTCATAAACCACATATAAGGCACATTTTAAACTCAAGCATGTAACTTAACAACTTAACCATTAGTTGCCGAACCACAAACAAAACATATCATAGGCATGTAAAAACATATTTTACCAATTAATAGCCAAATATAAATATACAACCCTTTACCATTTCCAAAATACATATGCATGGCCAACCTTTTAACCATATATTCGGTCATAAAATTTATTCTTTAATAATTCAACCAATTTCACAATTTAAATCAAAACTAATTGCATCATTTATAACCGTACCTAAATGAACATCAAATAGTATACAAAACATATTCATATCGTTAATATCTCAAACCTTACCTTAACAACCAATATGCAAGATATCACATATACATAACTTAGCTTATGAAAGCATATGTATTATATCATAAACACATCTTTTACCAATTACCTCACTTAAGCCAAATTTTATAATCAACCACAAAAAAATATACCACAAATCATACTTCCAAAATGAGCTACTTCCATGGCCGATTATATTTCATCATTAACATATCTCATTTTCGAATCATATAATCGACATCACAAACACATCACCAAAACACAAATCATACCTATCATATAACAAGCATAACAAAATAAACCAACCATGTCAAATATAACCATAATTTGATCAAACCTTGAAACCGAACTTAACAAAATAAACAAGCCATTGAATGATTAGAACTCGAACTAACCACCTTCTTTATACATAATTTTCCAAGAATTTCAAGATACTTACCTCTTCCTAATCCTCATCCAAACCGAACATGAAGCAAGAGAACTCCTTTCTTCTTCCTTTGATTTTTCGATCAAGAAGAACAAAGAGGATGAAGCCTTTTTCTTTTTTTTTTCTTCTAGGTACGGCAAAAGGGGGGGAGCAAGGATGAAACAACTTTGGTTTCTCCTCCCACTCCCCTCATATTTTATTGTTCTTCCCACAACATGTTATCACAAATTGTTTTTAATATGTTTTACCCATCACATTTTGTCTATCCTCAATGTCATGGCCGGCCATTACTTCTTAAGTGGGGGAATTGACATGCAAGTCCACCCTTTTGATTTCATGCACTAATTGATCCTTATAGATTTACCTATCACATTTCAAAAGTGTCACACATAAGTCCTATTAACTAAATTCACATGCAATTAACTAAATCGAAGCTTAAAACTTTCACACATTCATATTCACATATTTTAGACAATAATTATCATATTCAAATAATTTAGTGACTCGGTTTAGCGATCCCGAAACCGCTATCTGACTAGGGTCACTTTAGGGGTGTCATAGTGTATCCTTTTTTCGAACTTTGGTGTTAGCCTCTTGATGTCTCTGGCAAAGCTTGGCCATGGAGTCCTTCCCAACTTTCACTGCCTTTTCTAAGTCAGAAAGCTAGTTCGTATAACACTAACTGACACTCATGTAAGCCCCACCCTAGAAGCTTTGCTCTACAGAAGCTATCTCGGAGGCTTAGGTTATAATGGCAAAGGGATTCTTGTCAGAAACTGAGGCGAGGTATAAAGAGAAGGCTTCCCGCAACCGTAGACGCAATAGGCTCAGTTGTTGCTGGGTGAGAATGTTTAGAAGAGTAGAGGTCAACACAAACTCTAGGATGGGACGCCATGGAAAAGGGCCACTTGCCCCAGTAAGGGTTGTAATAGGAATGTGAAGGGAGGGCACTGATGGTTGAACCACAAGAGTTGCCTTCACATGACCTTGACGTGGGGAAGGTTTAGAAGGCATAGGAGAACCATGGCGTTGAGTAGACTCCCCTAGAACCAACAGAACTTTATAGAGAGTAAGGATTGATGGGACATGGACAACTAAGGTCGAAGGCATTCTACCAGAACTATGCCTTACAATAGGGATGTACCCACTACTTTCTGATCCATAGGTACTCTCGTCTGCACTAATTCTTTTCCTAGATTTCTGTACTGTTGGATTTTTGGGAGAAGCAGCAGCAGTTCTTTCAGAACTATGAGCTCCATTGAGTAGAGAAGAGATGTCCATTCCTAGAGACTGGAAGAAGAAGGGGACCCTACATCATCAATGGAAGAGTTAGCCCGATGAGATAAAGAAAAAATAGAATCAGAAACAACATTAATGATAATTTTCTAGTTTCAAGACGATAAGCCACAATGACGGTAGAAATATAAGGGAGATTCTCTTCTGGACCCTAGCAAAACTATAGCTAACTCATCATTGGAATTGTAAGGACAAGCTTCGTATGCTGAGATCACCTTTTGACCATTTAACTGTATGTCGAGCTCACTCCCTTGAAAGTCATGTAGGATAAGTTCTTGGAGGCAGTATTTGAACACATTCCTCGCTGAAACTAGTTTTGTTAAATTAAGCACCTGCCCCTTTTTCAATCATTCAATTTGAAACTAAGCAAGTTCAGAATCAACTGGCTGACATTGTTTACAAGTAATTCTCTTGGGAAGAGACCACTTGGTGGGAAAACCAAAGTCGGGCCCATAATTGCGATAACGAAAATGTATTTGCCTTTCTGTTGACGAAGATTAGAGATGTGATTTTGAATAATTGGTTTATGCCCTAAGCACATGCTAAAGTGAGCATTACCAGCAGAAACACCCCGTCTCATTAACTTTAGTAGGTATAACTTTTGGAAAACCCCTAACACTGGTGGTTCCTTATGAATGCAACACAATTAATAAAATAAGCCACATGAGTCCACCAAGAAGTAGTTGATAGTTGCCTCGTTGCGATGCATTATTCATTTAACACAACATAAAAGAAAGGGCAAAAAGACAGGTGGAATCCAGCGTCCAAAAGAATAAGAGGCAAAATGATTGCTCAGGCTTTGGGCAACAAGACCTTTTATCCTAAGAAGTGTTGCATGTAAATGATATGGTTTCTACCCTGGGCAAGGTAGCATCAAGATTCTAACGTGGATTAGTACCAGCATGAATAATAGGTAACTAGTTTGCCTACAGCTTCATCCTCGAATAGTGGTGTAAACCATGGTGATAATAAATCAATGTGAAATAGAAATAGAAGAATGAAGAACACCTTGAACTAGTGAAGACAAAAAAGTAGCAAACGGGCTGGATAAGAAGTGGAAAATATAGAGATTCTAATTTCTTGTAAATGGTGAAAGGAAGGGGGAGAAATGATGGGGATAAATAGGGGAAACGTTCACAATAAGTTAAGGTGAGATGGACGATTTAAATTCTCCAATGAGATGGTGACAACTGTTATAGAGAGAGTTTGAAATTTTAAAGATACTCAATATGACGCACCGATTTGAGCTCTAGCATCTAGAGATAATGAAGATTCAAGGACAAAATTTCCTAAATGGGGGAGAGCTTAACACCCAAACTAGGCAGGTTTTGAGTTGGGCGTGTAGGTCAAGGCAATCAAATTAGGGTGGTCCTACTCACCTAAATGGGAATTGAGCACGACAATAAAGCTCAAAAAGGGCTATGGTGGGACTTGAGGGCAAAGGTAATTCCACGCCTTACGTATGTAGGTGTGCAAGGAAAGAATTGGCAATCATGTTAGGGGACTCTCGGCTCTTAAAGATGCCACCCGGTTGGGTTACGCCTAGCTTGTCTTGAAGAAGTATAAGTGCTAACCAAATAGTTAAATTTAAGTGGTGAGTCAAGATACTAATATTAAAGGATATTGGGTTCTGGAATATGTTTCCCACACTTGTAAGCCATTAACAAAGGTAGACTTAAAACAATGGACACATGTCAAATCCGAGGGTGAGAGCAAAGATTATTACTTAAAAAATTTCTACAGAAAGGAAAAGTCATATTTTCTCTTTTATTTAAAGACACCCTTTTCATCTCCACCTAGTGTACCCCTTTAAACTTGATTTAGACGTTATGGCCAAATCTCTAAGATCACATTGATCATGATAATGGTGTAGAAAATGATTTAACTATTTTTTCTTAACAATTGTCATTATTTAAAATCGTCATTTTGATTTGCTTAAGAAAAGCTAAGTAGTGTATAAATTTTCTTTTGGAAAGAAATTATCAAAACTGATTATGTTTAGTAAAACTCAAATTTTGAATGTTTACTTAAAATATCGTATTTCAAAGGAAATGTCACAATGGAAAATAACTAAATCTCACTTGTCGATTTGAAATCATAACTTTGACATGTTTTGTAAAATCTCAATTAAATGAGCAGATAGTGTTGAATTTCTTTTAGAAAAATGAAGTCCTGAGTTTGAAATAACAATCATTGAGTTGTGTTTGTTGTTAGGTTGAAAAATCCAGTTTTTCTTGCCATATATATAGGCCGTCATAAATGTAAAAAAATCCAATATAGTGTCCCATGCCATAGTCCATAGAAAATAAACAAACAACTCCAAAAATACTGAAAGATAAAGTATAATGATTTATCCAAATAAATAACCGAGAGCACCTCCGTAAGATGAGCCCATGTCCTAACCTCGATTATTATCTGAAAAGCTAGAAACTTAAAAGGGTGAGCTTTTAAGCCCAATGTGGGTCAATTTTCAAAGCATTGACATAATATAGAATCACAAAATCATATTTATCAATATTCATAGCAATGATGTTGATGCAACACTTTTTCAAAAATAGTGTAGATTTTTAGAAAAAATTTCCTACCCATCTCCACTACACACCATAGTTAGTTCCCCAGAACTCGTCCATCCAATAACACACCAATAATGTGGACAACCCACCAAATAATGCAGTCAAGCTACCAGATTGTGGTCAAGCCACCATATGTTGTAGATATGCTGACATATAATGTGGTTAAACCGCTAGAATGTGTAGATTATTAAACTATCACAATCTTCCTCCATACAATCATATCCCAACCCCGTGAATGTGATATGGTATACAGAACCAAATTTGAATAGGTATGCTTTACATGCAATTCGAAATCAGTATAGTGGCATGCTTAACATGCGAATCAAAATTAGTATAATGGCATGCTTAACATGTGAATCAAAATCAATAATAATAACATGTTTAACATATGAATCAGAATATCATAGAATTAGTATAGTGGCATGTTTTCTAACACCCCTAACCCATATCTGTCGCTAGAATAGGATTACAAAGCATTACCATAAAAAATGTAACCTAAAAAAATTTATTTTCAAAAATACATATAATCATAGCATAACTCAATAATATACATGCATATTGTCCATTATATGAGCCCTTGAGGCCTTAAAAACACTTTAGAAATAATTCATTACTAAATAAAAAACATTTGAAACATTGAGAAAAAAGTTAGGAAAGTTCAAACTGCAAGGGTCACACGGCTGTATGGCCAGGTTGTAAAACCCCTAACCCTTATCCATCGGTGGAAGAGGGTTACGGAGCATTATCCAATTTTACAGACTAATTATGAATATTTCATTACCTTTCTTATACAAATCAAGAATAAGTCATATAACACTCCTATTTTCCCTTAGATGGGTCCTCGAAGCCCAAAATACACATTAGAAGTAAATCGGGACTAAACCAAACACTCAGGGAAATTTTTCCAAAATCTTAAAATTTTTCTTAAGAGCAGGGGACAGATGCTCGTGTGGCCGACCGTGTGGCTCACATGGCTGCCGTGTGGGCATTCGATGTGAGGCACACGGTCGTGTCCCATCCCATGTCCAATTTAGGGTAGCTACTGACTTGGGTCACACGGCCAACCACACGCCCGTGTGCTACGCCGTGTGTAAAGTGCAGGGGTCACACGGCCAAGCCACATGCCCATGAGCTAGGCTGTGTGCAAAAACCTAAGCATTCTATTTTGAAATTTTAAGGTGCAAGGGACACACGACCAGACTACATGCCCATGTACTAGGCCGTGTGTCACACATGGCTGAGATACACGCCCGTGTCTCTGCCCATGTGGATGAAAATAAGCCATTTTAAGGCTAGTTTTCTCACCCTTGCTGATATCAACCTATAAAAAACAATTCAATATGCCAAATAGCCCTAATCAAGCAACACACGCAAGCCAAAAATCATGTTTTAAGCATAATAAACTATCACAAAAATTCAATTGTCTAAATTTGCCAAACTAGCTTCATTCATTCATTTACCAAAACCTACTCCTAATTATATACTTACAAACACACACACATATATATAATTGTCATTCATAATTATACTTCAAATTTTAGCCCTTTTCAATTGATCCCTATACATGCCATATAAACCATAAAATGTATAATAAAATCTACCGGAGTAATCTTGATAGTGTGACTCGATGTGTTGATCCGATCCTCCAAACTTCTTAAAAATCTGGGCTAATTTATAATTTTTTTTGCAGTTTAGGAATTATTTAGATAGTTTCTCATTTGCACGATTTCCTTTGGGATCTCGATATGATGCAAAAATATGAAAAACCAGCTTAAACCCTCTTCAATATCTGTTTTTAGAGCTGAAAATGATGATGATTTCTCTAGAATTCTTTACTTTCTCATTTATCTCATTAATTTGGCAAAATTTCCAATTTTTCCCTTAGTTCACATTGTTTCCTTACTAATTTCTATGCCCATACTACCCAGCCTGTTTAATTTAGGTTACTTTAAGTTCTCCTTTGTTACTTTTTGGACTATTTAATCACTATTTCCTTAATTTGCAAGTTTTGCACCTTTTTCAATTTAGTCTTTTTTAATTAATTAACTATCAAAACATTAAAATTTTCTAATGAAACCTTAATACTAACTCAATGACACATCATAAATATTTACAAAAATACTTACGGCTCAGTTTATGAAATCGAGGTCTCGATACCTCATTTTTTAGACTAATTAACCTAATAATTCTTTTAAATCACAAAATTAATAATTCAAAAGTTTCCTAAAGTCATACTTGACTCATGAATAATAATTAAATATTAAAAATTTCAAACTCACTTGTCAGATTTAGTGGTCTCCAACCATTGTTTCCAACACCACTGAAAATTGGGTTGTTACAACTCTCCCCCCTTTAGGAAATTTCATCCTCGAAATTTGTTACTTGAAAATAAATTTGGATATTGTGACCTCATTGATTCCTTTGTTTCCCAGGTTGCCTCCTCTGAACCATGACGGTGCCATAATACTTTTACTAACGGTACTCGTTTATTTCACAATTCTTTAACTTCTAAAGCTAAAATCTTTATCGGATCTTTCGAGTACGTCATAACAGGTTGTATTCTATTTCATTATGAGGAATTACATGCGAAGGATCAGATCTGTACCGACTTAACATAGACACATGGAACACATTATGAATCTTCTCAAGTTTTAGAGGTAAAGCTAACCGATAAGCCACAGGACCAATTCTTTCAATGATTTCATACGGTCCGATAAATCTTGGACTAAGTTTCCCTTTTCTACCAAACTACAATACTTTCTTCCACAGTGAGACTTTTAAGAACACTCAATCACCTATATCAAATTCTATTTTTCTTCTTTTCAAATCTACATTCTAATGGTCCAAAGTAGCTTTCAAATTATCTCGGATAACTCGAACTTTATCTTCATTTTCTTAGATCAAATCAACTCACACTAACTTGGATTCTCTCAATTCAGACCAATACAATAGAGTCTTACATTTTCCTTCATAAAGAGCTTCAAATGGTGCCATCTTGATACTGGATTGTTAGCTATTATTATACGCAAATTCAGCTAAGGGCAAATACGCAAAACATACTTTAAAACACATTTACACTTTTACCCCTAATATTTCACATTTTTCACAATTTAGTCCTTATTTCATGAAATCACGAATTAATGAAATTCAAAATAAACCCAAGCTAGCCAAATTACTATTATGCCCTAGCAGCCCATATTTTTCATTTATTTCACATTTTAACCACAAAGTTTCCACATTTCACAATTTAATCCCTATTTTGCATTTTTACTCAAAATCACTTATCAAAACTTGTATATCAGTCAACAAGCATTCATAGTCTATCATTAAACATCAAAACACATCAACATTCATCAATAGAAACTTTTTAAATCTTTAATAATTTTTCAAATTAGTCCCTGGGCTATCTAACCTAGTTGCAACGATCTCAAAAATGTAGAAATCATAAAAAATGGGACAAAAACGGACTTACAATTGAGCTTGTAGTGGCCGAATGCTTAAAGCCCTAAAAATGGCTTTCTTCCTCCTTTAAAATCAGCAATAAGAAGATGAATGTATAAAATTTATGTTTTGTTTTAATTAAATTAACCTTTAATTACCGAATACCAAAATTAACCTTAAAATTAATTCATAATTTCATTTATGCCAAACCATTATCATCCACTAACATACTAATGGTATATTTACCACTTACGGACTTAAACTTTAAGGTGCTATAGCTATTTGGCACATTTAGCTAATAGAACAACACTTTTGCATTTTACGCAATTTAGTCCTTTTTATCAAATTAAGCACTCAAATGATAAAATTTCTTAACGAAATTTCATACAATTATTTATTCATGCTGTAAACATTACAATAATAATAAAATAATTATTTTGACCCCAGATTTGTGGTCCCAAAACCACTGTTCTGATTTGACTAAAAACAGGTTATTACATTTTGGGCCTTGAGGGTTCATTTTAAGGGACGTTAGGAGTAAAGTCAGTAATTGAATAAAATCTGACATGAATTGTCGATAAATGTTCTGGCAACTCTGGTAACGCTCTGTAACACTGTTCCGGCGATGGATACGGGTTAGGGGTGTTACAACTTTACTCGGATCCACTCAAATCCCTTCAACTGACCCAATATGACCTAGAAATCCAACCTCATGTAGCCAAAATTCACATTTGCTAAACTTTGCATACAATTACTTTTCTCTCAAAGTCTGTAGCACAATTCTCAGGTGTTGTGCATGCTCGAATTATGTCTTGGAATAGATTAATATATTATCAATAAACACAACCAGAAATCTATCCAAATAAGGTTGAAAAATTCGATGCATTAAATCCATAAAAATAGTAGGTGCATTTGTTAATCCAAATGGCATTACTAAAAACTCATAATAACCATACCAAGTTCTGAAAGCAGTCTTCGACACATCACACTCTTTAACTTTCAACTGGTAATAACCAGATCTAAGATCTATCTTTCAAAATACCGCGACACCTTTCAATCAATCAAATAAACCATCAATACGAGGCAAAGGATATTTATTTTAATTGTAACTTTATTCAGCTGTCTGTAATCTATACACAATCTCGAAGAACCATCTTTCTTTTTCACAAATAGGACAGCTAAATGTAACACCTCGTACCCGTACCCGAAGCTGGGATAAGGTACGAGGCGTTACCGGACAAACATACAAACATTAAACTAAAATACGGGCCATAAAATTTCATTCATATTTCAAAATGTTCATTCACTTACACATAGTCCCTTATTTCATGCTTTAGAAAGGGTTCGGGACTAAACCAAGAACTTACGAAAATCTTGAAAATTTCATGCTTTAAGGCTCCACACGCCCGTGTCCCAAAGTCATGTTCCATACACGGCTGAGACATATGGTCGTGTCTCTGTCTGTGTGAAATATACCTAGGCTATTTTCCAAGCTTTGGTCAACCTTAATCTCTTACACACTTATACAAAATCAAAAGCATATAACATGGTATTCATTTAATGATTAAATATTATCAATTAAACCACAAACATAGCATTTGTATATCATCATACATGTGTCTCTCATACTCATTTTACCTTGTTTATTATAGTACCACTTATACATTTATACCAAGATTATCATCTTACCAAATATCTTCAGCTTAATCATCAAGCATTCATATTTAAAAATATGTCATATCTTTATAAAATACCACAATTCAGATGCACAAATAACATGTTTGCCTAAAACATTTTAATTCAACTCCATACCCTACAAGCATTACATTGAGACTAGTCATATATATATATACATGTCATGATACATATCATTCTCTTTCTGTTTTCTTATAAACACATATCATTTATTTCATTATATCAATATTTCATATACCATAGTTTCTATGTAATCGACATATATTTATTTTCCTCCTTCTCCTTTCCATTCCACATCCTTAATGTATATAGCATTCTTCTAAGTACGATTTCACAATTTACTAATAAATGCTCACATCAAACTGTCCACACAAGTCATAGTCACTTACTTATTTATAATTCAAGCTACAGAGCTCCAAATTAAGATCCGTAAATTTCCCCTGAAACTAGACTCACATATCTTTGCACCATAAAATGTTCATAATTTTTGGTTTAGCCAATTAGTACAGTTTATTCATTAAAATTTCCCCTATTTCACATTCTGACAGTTCTGACCTCTCTTCACTAAAAATTAATTATCTCACAATACAGAAATCGGATAATGTTCTTGTTGATTTATATTGAAAATAGACTCATTAGAGATTTTAAGCCTCTAATTATTTTTATCCAAATTTTTGTGATTTTCCAAAGTCAGAACAGGGGATCACGTAATCATTCTGAACCAGTCTCACAAAAACATAAATATATCAAAATATAGAACTCCTTTTCTTGCTCTGTTTCTGTTATATGAAAATAGACTCATTAACCTTTAATTTAATACCTCATTCAGTCTCTAATTCAATTTCTACTATTTTTTGTGATTTTCCAAAATCACGTCACTGCTACTGTCCAAAACAGTTTTATTGCTAATTCACTCTTTCACACTTTCTTTGTATTAACCTCATTTTAACATACATATCACAAATCATTTTCACCACATTTCATACATCACAAGTATAGGCCCATGATCACAAGGTCACCATAAAATCATCCTCATGTATAACTTATTTGTTTATAACCTTACCACATCCTAGTCACTTAATGAACACATCATTCACATAACCAAGTTCATGCACTTATTCATCACAAAACTCACAAAGCAATACATAGAGAGTCTCCCATTGAACACTTCAGATCAATCATCGATACTTGGTGGTTTCAGCACATAACTCCACCCATCATAGAGTTCGGCTCTCTTGTACACATGGTGAACACTCAGTACCACCCATGTGACCTAGCCAATTTATCTCATAGCTCTCTTGTCTACATGGTGTCCTTCACCTGGAGCCACGCATGCGACCTAGCTACATATATCACGTAGCTCTCTTGTCTACATGGTGTACACATAGTATCACCCATGCGACCTAGCTACATCATAATGTCTTGTAGCTCTCTTGTACACATGATGTGCACTCAGCACCATACTTGTGACCTAGCTACATACTATCTATATCATCCAATCTTTCCGAAGGTTCAACCGGGATTTCTCTCTCTTTTCCAACAATGTCACCAATCAAGTAATTATCCACAAACATATTTCCAATATTATTATAAAATATCATAATACAAGTAATATTGATGTATTACTTACATATAAACTTACATCTCATTTAATATCAAGGCAATAACATTAAATTACACATTGCCTTATTAAAAATCATATGAACTTACAATTTCCCATAATATCCATAATCATAGAAATCACATTTATGTATGATAATTCAATGCACTTCATCTACCATAGACATATTTTAAATCAATTCATAAACTTGGCACCATAATCATTTAATTTAACATAATTCAATTAATTCACTAAATTTAACTTTCAAATATAAATTACAAGATTATTGTTGTATTATTATTATACCAACTTACATACTTTCAACACCTCGAAAATTATAATAAATATATCAATTTTACATTTAAACATGCATAAATTAATGCTTATTATACATATGAACTTACCTCGATACTAAAACGATCATTTTACCAACTTTCCCAATTTTTGATTTTTCTCTCGTTCTAGGTTCAAATCTCATTTTTCGGGATCTAAAACATCATATTTTACTTATTTAATTAATTAAATATTCAAAACAGTCCTTAACTCAAACTTTAGAAAAATTACAATTTTGCCCCTAAACTTTTGCATATTTACACTTTTGCCCCTAGGCTCAGGAATTAAACTTCATCCCTTATTCTTATGTTTTATGACATGCTGATCACTTTTCCCTTCTATGGCAACATCAAATTCTCACTCTAACATATACTTATGACTATTAGGTATTTTTACCGATTAAGCCCTTTTACTCGTTTTCACTCAAAACCGAGTAGCACAAGTTGTCTAACATAATTTAAAACCTCATATTCTATCATAAAACAGCAAAATAAACACATTTCACCTATGGGTATTTTTCCAAATATGAACCCTAGCTTAAATTATTGCTAGAATAAGCTTAATCAAATTACCGGGATTCCAAAAACGTAAAGAACTTGAAAAACGGGGTTAGAACGGACTTACTATTGAGCTTGGGAAGCTTGAAAACCCTAGCCATGGTTTCCCCCATGCTAATTTAGGCCTCCATGAAAAGATGAGTAAATTTTGGCTTTATTTTCCTTTTTATTTCTTTTAATTACCAAATGACCAAAATGCCCTTCCTTACTAAACTTTCAAAATTCCATCCATGTCCAATTTTTTTCCATCACTTAGAAATTGGTCAAATTTCTATTTAAGGCCTCCTAATTAATATTTCAAAGCAATTTCATACTAGAAACTTCTAGAATGCAAGTTTTGCAACTTATTTGATTTAGTCCCTAACTTCAAATTGAGCACTTTATGCATAGAATTTCTTCACGAAATTTTCACACAATCATACAATCATATCATAGACCTCAAAATAATCATAAAATAATTATTTTTATCTCAAATTTTGTGGTCCCGAAACCTCTGTTCCAACTAGACCCAATTTTGGGTTATTACAGGTGCCCCCAAGGAGATATACTCGGTATGATGAATCCTTTATCTAATAACTCTTGCAACTATGTCTTTAATTCTTTTAACTCAGACGGTGCCATACGGTATGGTGTTATCGATATTCGTGCTATTCCCGAAACCACATCAATTACAAACTCAAATTCACGATCATGTGGTAAACTAAGTAATTCCTCAGGAAATACATTAGTAAACTCATTAACAATTGGGAATTGTTCTAACTTTGATTCAAAACCCCGAGTATCAAGAATGAAGGCTAAAAATGCCTCATTACCTTTCCGCATTAATCTTTAGGCAGAAAAAGCTAAAATAATTCTAACAATTTCTTTCAGATTTACTCTAACAATTTCTTTCGGATTTACAAACTCAATAGTAATCACTTCCCCTATTTGACCTTTCAGATCAATCCATTTCTCTAGATAGTTTACTGCATCATCATGCTTTGTTAACCAATCCATTCCCAAAATAGCATCAAACTCTCAAAAGGGTAACAACATCAAATCAGTACAAAATTCACAACCTTTTTACTTTCAGTGGACAATTTTGACACATTAAATTAACTTTCACACTTTGGCCTAATGGATTAGTGACTTGAACATTATAATCAATGGGTTCAATAGACAATTTCTTTTCTGATGCTAATGCAGTGCAAACATAAGAATGTGTAGATCCTGGGTCAATCAATGCATATACAATAACATCAAAAAGATAGAATGTACCATCAATTACATCTGGAGCTATAACTTCTTCTCTTGCTCGAATAGCATAAGTACGTGTCGGGGTTTAGTCTCTAACCGAGCAGCTTTATCTATCATATTCGAGTGGGTAGTAGCACTACTTTGGCTTGAACAATTACTTCTTTGGGAAGTGAATAATTGCTTTTTGTTTTGTTCATCTTCTTCTTTTTTCAATTGAAGACAGTCTCAAATGAAATGGTCAGTGGCTCCGCATTTATAACAAGCTCCCACTTTGACTTTGCATTCACCCGGATGATACCTTCCACAATATTTACATTTAGGCCTCGAGACATTCTGTACACTACCCACACTAGCTGTAGGTCTAATAGTTACCCCAGAATCTTGTTGAAACACCCTATTCTTATTTGATCACAGAGACATTTTTTAGCTAGAAATGTTGAAAATGATTTGGAGGAGCTTCTTTTGTAGGGTTTTTTATTTCGTCTATCTTGTTGTATCTTTCTGTTATATACCAATAAAATTGTAACACCCCGTACCCGAGCCCGTTACCGGAGTCGAACACAAGGTGCACACAAACTCAGCTAAATTGTTTTCACAGTCCATAAAAATTATCCAGACTAGCTGGTTACTGCATCACTGTCACTTCAAAAATCATATCTTGAGTTTTAAAGCTCGAAAATCAGTTTCGTAATTTTTCCCCGAAACTAGACTCATAATTCCATCAACATATTTTTTCTAGAATTTTTGGTCAGGCCAATTAGTACAGTTTATTAGTTAAAGTCTCCCCTGTTGCAGGGATCGACTACACTGACCTTCGTGCGTTACGAATTGGATATCTCCCTGTACAGGGCTTCAATGCTGATTTCGTTTATTTCTATAGAAACTAGACTCATAGAGGAATCTATACATATATGGCATGACTCATAATTATCTCTGGTTAATTTACAATGAATTTCTAAAGTCGGAACAGGGAATCCAGAAACCGTTCTGGTCCTGTTTCACGAGAACTTTAATATCTCTTAACATATAATTCATATGACCGTTTCGTTTCTTCCATATGAAAGTAGATTCATCAAGGTTCATTTACATAATTTATTCACTATTTAATTCCATTCCTACAATTTTTAGTGATTTTTCAAATCCACACCACTGCTGCTGTCAGCATCTGTTTTTCAGGTAAACCTTACCTATTTCGTGGTTTCTATGGACCAACTAAAGTTTTGTCATACATAGGTCCACATATAATCATTTTAGCCATTCCAATGGCTGATCATTTGCTCACACTTCCATTCAGTCCGTAGTCACATCATAAAACCATACATATATACATAAGCACAAATGGTCTAATGCCATACTCCACTTTTACGAGCCATTTTCGCATGGTCGCATACACATACATCACAAAAGTACTTAAAGCGCAACAAAAGGGTAGTCCTATACATGCCATTTCAAAATCCAACCAAAATATATACCGAAAGGGACTTTGATAGTGTGGGAGACTTGACTTCCGAAATCCCGAGTCCGATGGTGACGAGCCAAAATCTATAGACAGAGAAAGCAGGAAAGCGGAGTAAGCAATTTATGCTTAGTAAGTTAGAGCAAGGATTCCATCACAACAAAAGCATAACATTCATATAGCTAACGGATAATTTCATATGCACAAATTCTCAATATCATACTTATTTCATATTCCAACCCCTATATTCATACATAAGGGTTCATCTTAGCCAAATGCCGAAAGCTCATTTCTCGATTGAGCGAATATTATTCGAAGGGAATCAACTATTCCAAAGCACATACGAACATACCTCGTTGCTGGAGTTTTCAAGCATATTAGCTGAAATTTTACAGCAGGTTCATTCATTCTTGAATCACGTATCTTGAATTTAACGGATATGGCTACACATTCAAATGCCTTGGGACATAGCCCGATTCTGATAACTTCGCACGAATGCCTTGGGACTCAACCCGGATTTAGTAGCTTGCTCGAAAGCCTTCGGATCTTAGTCCGGATTTGGTAACTTCGCACGTATGCCGTCGGATCTTAGTGCGGATTTAGTCACTTAGCTCAAAGCCTTGGGACTTAGCCGGATATCATTCGAATAACCATGTACATTTATCAATAAACCATAACACATTCACATTTCATTTTCATTAGCAAAATTCAGACACAAGTCACTTATCACATTTGTAATTTCGGCTCAATAGCCACACACAAAGAGCATGATTTTAATTTGCTTTAAACATGATCTAATCAATTCGAATTTAAGCTCTATTGCTCAAGAACTTACCTCGGACGTGGTCGAACGATTTGACGGCTATTCCACGACTTTTTCCTTCCCTTATCGGATTTAGCTCCCTTTGCTCTTGAGCTTAATTTAACAAATAAATTGGTTTTATCATGTGAGCATCGAAAGAGGAATTCAAGATACTTAGCCAATATATATACTCATTAGGCATCAAAGTCGCATATGTACGAAATCATGAATCAAACTCAACACATTAGTTAATGTTCCTCTTAGCCGAATTTCATTCCCATGGCATAACAAAGATTTGAACCATGGGCTAACAAGAACATCAAGCTAGCAACTAAAAACATGCATGAATCTCATGGCACAACCTCAAACATACCTTAATCTTGATGCAAGTATAGCCAACCTCTTCCTAATCCTCTTCCAAACCAAGTATGAAGCAAAACTCCCTCCTTATCCTTAGTATTTTTTGCCAAAAAGAGAGTGAAAATGGATGAACAAAATTTTTTGTTTTCTTTCCTACCTACACGGCAATGGGGAGGGAGAAGCCTTCACACACACACATTTTTTTTTTTATTCCATACTCCTTATTTTATTTATTCCAACATAACCCACTTACCAAACATGTTTCATGACATGATTTTTGCCCATAATTCCTTGTCATGGCCGGCCACTAGCTATTGTGGGGGGGGGAATTTGACATGCAAGTCCATTGTTTTGCATGCATGCTTTAATTAGTCATCACACATTTCCCCATCATACTTTCAAAGTTTACTACTAGGTCCTTTCTAGTGAAATTCACATTTATAACTCTAAATCAAAGCATAAAAAATGTCACACATGGGTTAACACACATTATAGGCAATAAAATAAATATTAAATTATTTTTATGCCTCGGTTTTGTGGTCCCGAAACCACATTTTGACTAGGGTCGTTTTAAGGCTGTCACAACTCTCCCCCACTTTAGAAATTTTCGTCCCCGAAAATCTTACCTGTAAATAGGTTTGGATATCGCTCTTTCATAGAGTTCTCGGGTTCCCAAGTAGCTTCTTCTATCCCATGTTTGAGCCATAACACTTTCACTAGCGAAACCCTTTTGTTTCGCAACTCTTTCACTTCACGAGCTAGGATACGAATCGGTTCTTCTTCATAACTCATATCGGCTTGAATTTCAACCTCGATGGACTAATTACGTGCGACGGATCAGATCTATAGCGTCAAGCATTGAAACATGGAAGACGTTGTGAATCTTTTCGAGTTCGGGGCAAAATCAAGCGATACATAATCGGGCCAACTCGTTCGGAGATTTCAGACGACCCAATGAATCTCGGGCTCAACTTGCCCTTATGGCGAATCGAGTATCTTTTCCACGGCGAAACTTTAAGAAACACTTAATCTCCCACGATACTCAATGTCCTTTCGTTTCAAATCCGCGTCACGATTTTTGACGATCTGTGGCGCCTTTAGACTTTCACGGATTACCTTTACCTTCATTCAGCATCTTTAATCAAATCCACTCGAAAATTTTGTTTTCACCGAGCTCGGTCCAAAACAATGGTGTACGGCATTTACGCCGTACAAAGCCTCGTAAGGCACCATCTTAATACTTGATTGAAAACTATTGTTGTAGCGAATTCAATCAAAGGTAGGTACCGTTCCATGAACCATCGAACTCGAGGATGCAACATCTCAACATATCCTCAAGTATCTGAATTATCCGCTCGGATTGACCATCGGTTTGGGGGTGAAAGGCGGTCTTTGAAATGCAACTTGGTACCCAAAGCTTCTTGCAATTTCTTCTAAAATCGTGAGGTGAACCTCGGATCTCTATCCGACACAATGTAAATCGGTACCGTGTAATCTCACAATCTGAGAAGCGTACAATTCAGCTAGTTTATCCAATGAAAATCCGACGCATACGGGGATAAAGTGAGCCGACTTAGTCAATCTATCAACGACAACCCAAATCGCATCCTTCTTACTTGCGACAATGGCGGTCCGGACACAAAGTCCATTGTGATTCGATCCCATTTCCACTCGGGTATCGTGATCGGTGAAGTAACCACGAAGGCACTTGATGTTCCGCTTTCACTTGTTGACATATTAAACATCTCAAACAAAGTCGGAGATGTCTCGTTTCATACCATGCCACCAAACCGACGTTTCAAATCGTTGTACATCTTCGTACTCCCGGGTGGATTGCCATTCGGCTACAATGGGCTTCGTTCGAATTATCGAAATAAGTTCAATTCTTTGGAACACACAAACGACTTCGAACCTCAAACAATCGTCATCATCAATTTGAAACTCCGATTCCTTGTTCGAACACACTCGGCCCGTTTTGCAAGCAACTCCTCATCAACTTTTCGAGCTTCACGAATTTGATGAGTCAACAATGGTTTGGCCTTTAATTCGCTACTAACACATTGTCGGGCGAGAATGGACAAGTATACATTCATAGCTCGTAAAGCAAGCGGTGATTTTCGCTTAAAGCGTCGCAACCACATTAGCCTTTCGGGTGATAATCAATGACAAGCTCATAATCTTTTAACAACTCGAGCCAACGTCTTTGTCGCAGATTTAAGTCTCTTTGGGTCATCAAATATTTGAGACTTTTGTGATCCGAATACACATGGCACTTCTCACCAAATAAGTAATGTCGCCATATCTTTAAGGCGAATCGATGGCCTCCAATTCGAGATCATGGGTCGGATAAATTTTCTCATGTGGCTTTAATTGTCTCGACGCATAGGCCACAACTCGACCTTCTTGCATCAATACGCAACCTAACCCAAGTAGGAGGCGTCACTATAGATGACAAACTCTTTGCCGATTCGGTTTGTACTAATCTTGGAGCTTAGTCAAATGAGTTTTCAATTGGTCGAAACTTTTTGACACTTTTCCGTCCATTCAAACTTGACATCTTTCGAAGCGGTTTCGTCATGGGTGTGGCTATCATCGAGAATCCTTTTACAAACCGTCGGTAAGTAAAGCAAGTCCCAAAAAGCTCCAAACCTCAGTAATATTTCTTGGAGGTTTCCAGTTAAGTATGGCTAAAATTTTGCTTGGGTCAACTCGAATACCCGATGCAGATACCACATGACCCAAGAAGCTAACCTCTCTTAACCGAACTCACACTTCTTGAACTTAGCATATAATCGCTTATCCCGTAAAATTTGCAACACTAATCTCAGGTGCTCCGCATGTTCGGTCTCATCTCTTGAATAGACCAAGATGTCGTCAATGAACACAACTACGAACCGATCCAAATATGATCTGAAGATCCGATTCATCAAATCCATAAATATCGCAGGGGCATTAGTGAGCCCAAACGGCATTACTAAGAACTCGTAGTGACCATATCTCGTTCTAAAGGCAGTTTTGGGTATGTCCGAATCTCGGATTCGCAACTGATAATAGCCCGATCTCAAATCTATTTTTGAGAACACTGAGGCTCCCTTTAGTTGATCGAACAAATCATCGATCTGTGATAACGGATATTTGTTCTTTATTGTCACTTTATTAAGCTGACGATAGTCGATGCACAACCTCATGGTTCCGTCCTTCTTTTTCACAAACAACACTGGTGCACCCCAAGGTGAAAAACTCGGGCAAGCAAAACCTCTATCCACCAACTCTTGCAACTGAGCTTTCAACTCCTTTAATTCTGTTGGTGCCATACGATACGGAGCTATCGAAATCGGTGTGGTCCCAGGTACAAGCTCAATACCAAACTCTATCTCCCGAATAGGTGGCAAACCCGGCAATTCTTCGGGAAAAACATCCGGGTATTCACAAACCACCGGCACAGATTCGGGTTTTATTTCTAACTCCTTATCATCAAGTACATACGCAAGGTATGCTTCGCACCCTTTTCTTACATATTTCGGGCCAACATTGATGATATTACGGTGGCAACCCTTCAAGTCCGTAGACTCAACTCGGATCATCTCGTTATTTAGCATCTCAAATCAATAGTCTTGCTTTTGCAATTCACAACCGCATCATGCACGGTCAACCAATCCAACCCAAGAATAACATCAAATTCATCGAGCGGCAAAAGCATCAAGTCCGCCGGAAAAGCAGAACCTCAATTACTAGGGGCATTTCTTACACACTTTGTCGACAAAGACGCATAACGACCCAAAGGATTTGACACCGAATTACGAACTCGAGAGACTCAATAGGTAAAGTCTTCTTTGGATGCTAAGGTTTCGCATATATAAGAATGAGTGGAACCGGGGTCAATCAAAGCAATCACATTAGTATCAAAGAGAGTGAAAGTACCGTAATAACATCGGCGATGAAGCATCCTCGCGAGCACGTATAGCATAAGCTCTAGCAGAGCGCGAGCCTCGGATCTGGTCGTAGCATCTCTAGATCCTCTCGACCACCACTAGCATTGCCCATATTTCTAGATGGTCTACCTCGGCGATGGTAGCGCCGGTTTCCCACTCGATCTACATTCTGTTGAGACAACCTCGGGCAATCTTTAATGAAGTGGTCAAGCGATCCGCACTTGTAACAGAGCGGTCACGGAATCTACAACTTCGAATGCCATTTGCCACAATGTCGACACTTCGTTCTATCTCGACGTTCATTCCCAACATTGGCAAAAGTGCCTCGTGTACCCATTGTGGGTCGATCACGATCTCGTCTAAAAGGCCGAAGTGCCTCTAGACCGCCCACATCATCTCGAAATTTCTTCGATGCTGCTGAAGAGACTTTCCGAGGATCTTTACTGAAACTCTCCTGTTCCTACATCAACTTTTGTTTTTCTTTTCTAAGCTCCTCGGCTTTACAAGCTCGCTCGACAAGTACTACGAACTCTCGTATTTCAAGAATGCCCACGAACATTTTTATATCTTCATTCAGCCCATCCTCGAAGCATTTACACATGATAGCCTCGGACGAAACACATTCCGGCGTATCTACTAAGTCTAACAAATTTTCGCTCGTAGTCGATGGCGACATAGAACCTTGCTTAAGCTCAAGAAATTCCTTCCGTTTTGATCAACAAATCTCGATGATATACTTCTTTCGAAACTCAGTTTGGAAAAACTCCCAAGTTACTTACTCTCGGGACACAACAGAAGTCAGAGTACTCCACCAATAGTAGGCAGAATCGCATAGCAAGGAGATAGTACACTTTAGGCATTCATCAGGTGTACAAGATAGCTCATCGAGTACCCGGAGAGTGTTGTCCAACCAAAATTCAACTTGCTCGGCGTCGTCGCTATCCGTAGCCTTAAATTCAGTAGCCCGTGTTTCCGGATTCTATCAAGCGGGGCTTACTTGACCTTATTTGGTCGATTCTCGGAGGCATTGTAGGTGCGGGGGTTGTATTTGTTGGGAATGGAGGTTGTGGAACAGCCGTATTTGTTCGAATGTATTGGTTAAACCAATCATTCATCACGCTATAGAAAGCTTGTCTAGCTTCATCATTAGGATTACTAGCATTAGGTTGAGAGTCCGCGGAGCTGTCCCTTGTCGCGGAGCAGCGCTACACTCTCAAGATCATCACTACCGCTTCGGTCGGGATCGGGATCCATTACTATAAATAAACACATTTCAATTGTCGAAATCACCACACTATCAAATAATCACATAAAATGGCATGTATAGCTAGACCCAACACATTACGGTAGTCCTAGAACCGACTAAACCGTAGCTCGATACCAATAAAATTGTAACACCCTGCACCGAGCCCGTTCACGAGTCGAACACAAGGTGCACACAAACTCAGCTAAATTGTTTTCACAGTCCATAAAATTTTCCAGACTAGTTGGTTCTTTGCGTCCTTGTCGCTTCAAAAATCATATCTCAAGTTTTAAAGCTCGAAAATTAGTTTCGTAATTTTTCCCCGAAACTAGACTCATAATTCCATCAACATATTTTTTCTAGAATTTTTGGTCGGGCCAATTAGTACAGTTTATTAGTTAAAGTCTCCCCTGTTGCAGGGATCGACTACACTGACCTTCGTGCGTTACGAATTGGATATCTCCCTGTACAGGGCTTCAATGCTGATGCCGTTTATTTCTATAGAAACTAGACTCAGAGAGGAATCTATACATATATGGCATGACTCATAATTATCTCTGGTTAATTTACAATGAATTTCTAAAGTCGGAACAGGGAAACCAGAAACCGTTCTGGCCCTATTTAACGAGAACTTTAATATCTCTTAACATATAATTCATATGACCATTTTGTTTCTTCCATATGAAAGTATATTCATCAAGGTTCATTTACATAATTTATTCACTATTTAATTCCATTCCTACAATTTTTAGTGATTTTTCAAATCCACACCACTATCTTGTCAAGATCTGTTTTTCAGTAAACCTTACCTATTTCGTGGTTTCTATGGACCAACTAAAGTTTTGTCATACATAGGTCCACATATAATCATTTTAGCCATTCCAATGGCTGATCATTTGCTCACACTTCCATTCAGTCCGTAGTCACATCATAAAACCATACATATATACATAAGCACAAATGGTCTAATGCCATACTCCACTTTTACGAGCCATTTTCGCATGGTCGTACACACATACATCACAAAAGTACTTAAAACGCAACAAAAGGGTAGTCCTATACATGCCATTTCAAAATCCAACCAAAATATATACCGAAAGGGACTTTGATAGTGTGGGAGACTTGACTTCCGAAATCCAGTCGATAGTGACGAGCCAAAATCTATAGACAGAGAAAGCAGAGAAACCGAGTAAGCAATTTATGCTTAGTAAGTTAGAGCAAGGATTCCAGCACAACAAAAGCATAACATTCATATAGCTAACGGATAATTTCATATGCACAAATTCTCAATATCATACTTATTTCACATTCCAACCCCTATATTCATACATAAGGGTTCATCTTAGCCAAATGCCGAAAGCTCATTTCTCGATTGAGCGAATATTATTGAAGGAATCAACTATTCCAAAGCACATACGAACATACCTCGTTCTTTGGAGTTTTCAAGTGTATTAGCTGAAATTTTACAGCAGGTTCATTCATTCTTGAATCACGTATCTTGAATTTAACCGGATATGGCTACACATTCAAATGCCTTCGGGACATAGCCCGATTCTGAACTTCGTCTGAATGCCTTCGGGACTCAACCCGGATTTAGTAGCTTGCTCGAAAGCCTTCGGATCTTAGTCCGGATTTGGTAACTTCCGACGTATGCCGTCGAATCTTAGTCCGGATTTAGTCACTTAGCTCAAAGCCTTCGGGACTTAGCCGGATATCATTCGAATAACCATGTACATTTATCAATAAACCATAACACATTCACATTTCATTTTCATTAGCAAAATTTCGACACAAGTCACTTATCACATTTGTAATTTCGGCTCAATAGCCACACACAAAGAGCATGATTTTAATTTGCTTTAAACATGATCTAATCAATTCGAATTTAAGCTCTATTGCTCAAGAACTTACCTCGGACGTGGTCGAACGATTTCGACGGCTATTCCACGACTTTTTCCTTCCCCTTATCGGATTTAGCTCCCCTTTGCTCTTGAGCTTAATTTAACAAATAAATTGGTTTTATCATGTGAGCATCGAAAGAGGAATTCAAGATACTTAGCCAATATATATACTCATTAGGCATCAAAGTCGCATATGTACGAAATCATGAATCGAACTCAACACATTAGTTAATGTTCCTCTTAGCCGAATTTCATTCCCATGGCATAACAAAGATTTGAACCATGGGCTAACAAGAACATCAAGCTAGCAACTAAAAACATGTATGAATCTCATGGCACAACCTCAAACATACCTTAATCTTGATGCAAGTATAGCCAACCTCTTCCTAATCCTCTTCCAAACCAAGTATGAAGCAAAACTCCCTCCTTATCCTTAGTATTTTTGCCAAAAGAGAGTGAAAATGGATGAACAAAATTTTTGTTTTCTTTCCTACCTTCACGGCAATGGGGAGGAGAAGCCTTCACACACACACATTTTTTTTATTCCATACTCCTTATTTTATTTATTCCAACATAACCCACTTACCAAACATGTTTCATGACATGATTTTGCCCATAATTCCTTGTCATGGCGGCCACTAGCTATTGGGGGAATTTGACATGCAAGTCCATTGTTTTGCATGCATGCTTTAATAAGTCATCACACATTTCCCCATCATACTTTCAAAGTTTACTACTAGGTCGTTTCTAGTGAAATTCACATTTATAACTCTAAATCAAAGCATAAAAAATGTCACACATGGGTTAACACACATTATAGGCAATAAAATAAATATTAAATTATTTTTATGCCTCGGTTTTGTGGTCCCGAAACCACATTTCGACTAGGGTCGTTTTAAGGCTGTCACACCTTTTCCATTTTCTGAGCACAATCTAATAGAACAACAAATTCCCGTATTTCTGTGCCCCCAATCATCATTCTAATTTCATCATTTAACCCTTCCTCAAGCCGAATACACATTTCTTTTTCGGTTGGAACAATTTCTCAGGCATATTTGCTAAGATATAAAAATTCCCTCTCATATTCAGCTACTGACCGATTCCTTTGTCGTAAATCGAGGAATTCTCTTTTCTTTTTATCCAAATACCTCTTGCCAACATATTTCTTTTTAAATTCATTCTGAAAGAATTCCCAAGTGATTTTCTCTTCCAGCACCACAGCCTCTATAGTCATCCACCAATTATATGATTCTTCTTTCAATAAGGAAACATCACATCTCAGATAATCATCTAGGGAACAAACCATTTCTCTAAAAACTCTTACTATATTCTGAAGCCAATATTCAGCTTTGACTAGATCATCATCTGATCTTCCTCGAAATTTTTAGGCCCCAAACTTTCTAAGTATTTCTATCGAATCATGTTCACTAAATTCAGTTACCGGAGGAGGTGGAGGTACAACCGGAGGTGCTATAGATGGTACAGTAAGGGGAAGAGGTTGCTCAGCCTGATTTCTTTCTTGCATAAAGTCATTAAACCATTTGTTCATAAACCCATAGAACATATTTTTAAGTTCTTGCTCTTGTATTGGAGAAATTGGTACACTACTGCTTGCCTTGTGTTTAGATGTTTGTACTCTGCTATTAGCTTCATCACGTTCAGCATGTTCAGATTTACCTGACATCTTCACAATCTATAAGAAAAACAATGATTAAATCAGATCATACACATCACACTATCACAGATTTTTATGGCATGTATTTCTAGACACTTTACACATCACATTCATTCTGAGAATCGACTAAATCGAAGCTTTGATACCAATAAATGTAACACCCCTAACCCTTATCAGTCATCGAAATAGGGTAACGAAGCATTATTAGACTTTACGTGTAACACTCCTAACCCGTATCTGTCGTCAGAATAGGGTTACGAGGCATTACCGGATAATGCATCACATTCTCATACATTTATGCATTCAATATTATAAACTATTCACAAACATTCACATTGTCCCTAAAAAGTTCTACTAGACCTTAAATCAAGTTTAGAAGTGGTTTGGACTAAACTGATCACATATAAAAAATTTCTAGATACATAGAAAAATTTCATGAAATCACAGGTCACATGCCCATGTGAACAGGCCGTGTGCCTCACATGGTCACCAAACATGCCCGTGGCATAAGCCGTTTGAAAATAGGGCATACATACTAACTTGCACCACACGACCGAAGACACGCCCTTATGCTAGGGCGTGTGAAATCTAAGGGAGGTTATTGACTTGGGTCTCACAGCCGACCACACGCCCATGTCCTAGCCCGTGTGCCACACACGACAAATAAACACGCCCGTGTGTCTAGGCCGTGTCAAAACTATAAGGTATACTGACTTTAATTCAAAAGGTACCCCAGGGGACACATGGCCATGTAACATGACCGTGTATCACACACGGCTAAGACACATGCCCGTGTCTCTACCCGTGTGGATAGAAATAGGCCATTTGCAAAGCTAATTTGCCACTCTAATCTCATGCACAAATAGTAACCAATTTGACACAATTTCCGTACACTTATAGGTAATCCAAAACATACCAAATTCACACACATAACATACCATCTATCATCAACCATTTAAACTACTCAATTCTATATTCAAAATATACCAAATCATTGTGTCAAAATCATCACAACTTGTATATACTCCGTATTCACTAATTCATCATAGTATAATCTGTTTCATATCACAAAACTCATCATATCATCATCTTAAACCAAACCAATTCATAAAGCATTATATACATCACATATAATACTTACCTAACACATAATTCAAGCCAACTTAGATGGCTATACATACCACATTTACAAGCCAAATCTCATGGCTAATATCAAGTCTCCAAAACATATCAAAAAAAATACTATCCTATACATGCCAGATACCATATATACAAGTTTTAAAAGTACCAACAAAATGATCAATAGTGTGATGACGTTTCCCAATAATCCCCGAGTCTGAGCTAGCTTTGTTATCTTTAAAACATGGACAAATAACACAAAGTAATCTTCATATCTTAGTAAGTTCATAAGTAAATAACTCAATTCATCAAATAATATATATAGCTCAACTACTTGCACATTACCAAATCAACATTACATTAATAAAAACCTTATTCATGTCTCAAACATGATTAAATACTATTTTATTAAACTTTCTCAATGTAATACTTGAATAGGTTCCGTGCGTATTCATATCACAACGTACTAACCTCTTTCTCAACCATAGAATTCATTTATCCATTGAACCATTAGGGATAGAAATCAAATACTCAAGAATCACAATCGATATGTACCTATACCATGGCCCGTAGCCAAATCAAGATAACTCCTCTCAAAATACCTGTATCATGGACCGTTGCCAAATCAAGGTATTATTCACACCCGAAGTGCCAATATCATGGGCCAAATCCAATGCATTAACTTAATGACATTATATTATCATTATAACTGATCTTAAGGTTTAACCGAGAAGTTTTGCTTATCGATTTCATCGTCAAACACTTTTGAATAGTCGTATTCATAATTCAAACATTATCCACAATCTCATAAACACATTTTATACAATATCAAAGCATATAACATTCATTTATAATGAAATTAACACCTACGAACTTACCTTGGCCGTAGAAACAACAAAATTAGCTGATTAATCGAGTACTTTGTTCTTGCCTCGATTTAAGTCCGAGTTCCTCTTTTCTTGATCTATATGTATTCAAAATTAACTCATTTAATCACCTATTCAATCAATTTCATCCAAAAATATACATTTGGGCATTTTTTCACTTTAGCCCCTAAAGTTTCACTTTTTTACAATTTGGTCCTTATTTCACAAAATCACAAATTACACGATTTCTTCCTAATTTCATGCTAACTTAATTTTATATAGCTTCATAAAATCCCGTATTTTCATTTATTTCACACTTTTAACCACAACATTTCACATTTTCTCAATTTAGTCCTTAATTGACATTTTTGTCAAAAATTGCTTAACAAAACTTGTATATCTATCATTAAACCTTCATAATCTATCATTAAACATTTAAATGCTCAAGCATTCAACAATGAAATCATTCAAAATCTATAACAGTCTCAAAAATGAAGGTACGAGCTAGCTAGATTAAGCTGCAACGAGCTTAAAAACACAGAAATCATTAAAAATCGAGCTAAAATCGTACTTTAATCAACAAATGAAGCTTGGCTGAATATAACCCTAAAAATGGATGATTTCCTTTTCTCAAAACCGGTTTAGGAAGATGAAAACAAATTATGATTTTGTTTGTTTATTTTAATTAACCTTTAATAACCAATTTACAATTTTAACCTTAATGAACTTTAATAATTACAATTATACCAAGCCATTATCATCCACTAACCCTATAATGGTTTAATTACATCTTAAGGACCTTTACTTAAATCAACCATAGCAATTAAACACATTTAACAAATAAAATGCCACTTTTGCATTTTATGCGATTAAGTCCTTTATTCAAATTAACCACTTAAACGATAAAATTATCACACGAAACTTTCACACATATATAATCACATACTGTAAACACCAAAAATAATATTAAAATAAATTTATGACTTCATATTTGTGGTTCCGAAATCATTGTCCTGATTTGGCTAAATTTGAGCTGTTACATTACGGACTAATTAAGAATATTTCATGACCTTTCTTATACAAATCAAGAATAAGTCATATAACATTCTTATTGTCCTTATATGGGTCCTTTGAAGCCCAAAATACACATTAGAAGTTAATCGGGACTAAACTGAACACTCAGGGAATTTTTCCAAAAATCTTAAAATATTTCTTAAAAGCAAGGGACACATGCCCGTGTGGCCGATCGTGTGGATCACATGCCCAGGAGACATGTAACAGCCCGTTTTTAGGGTTAATCGAAATAGTGGTTTCGGGGCCACCAAATCCGACGAGTAGGTTTGTAAATATTATATTTAATATTTACGAGCTAATTGTGATTTTAAAAAAAAATATTTTTGATATTGTGATTTTTGTTTTATAAGCGATTTATTAAGTTCAAGTGGTATGACCCTAAGGTCATGTGGGTTTAGAAAATGAGGTATCGGGACCTTGTTTCTATAAACCGAGTCGTAAATATTTTTATAAATATTTACGTAGTGGCAATAAGATGGTATTAAAGTTTCGTTGAAAAATTTTATCGTTTCGATAGTTAATTAAGCAAAAAGGACTAAATTGCGTAAAGTGCAAAAGTTCTATTCTATAAGCTAAAGGTATTAAATAGATATAGAACTTAAAAGTGAAATTCCTTGTTTGGTAATTAGCCCATTAAAGAGATAGTGGGATATGATGGCTTGGCATTTGGTGTAATAAATAAAGTGTATAAAGGTTAATATTGTAAATTGGTTAAAAATAATAATAAAATGAATAAAATAAAAGAATCAAGGTGTCATCTTTTTCATTCTCTTTTTACCAGCTGAATATGAAGCTTGAGAAGCCATGGAAGAAGCTTCCAACTTTCGGCTAATGCATGGTAGGCATTTCTAGTCCCGTTTTTAATTATTTTTATATTTTCGGGATCGTTGTTGCTTAATCTGTCTAATGAGGGGGCTATTTTGCAAAACCATTGAACATTTTGATATTTTCCATTGATGAATATAATAGGGTTTTGAAGTTTAATGGAAGAATATGAGTCCTTGTTAATAGTTAAACACTTTTTGTTAAGTGAATTTTTGTGAATGTGAAAACTTTGTGGTTAAAATGTCAAATAAATGAAATATGTGGGCTGCTAGAGACACTAGTGATATTCTTCTATAGTAGAATTTTACTCAATTTCATGAATTTGTATTTTTATGATATAGGGACTAAATTGTAAAAAAGTTGAAATATTAGGGGCAAAACTATAATTTTTCCATAAAGTGAATTATGGACTGTTTTGATACCATGAACATTTGGCTAAGCTTAATTATGGTTAAAATGGTTAATTTGCATGTTTTGAGCTCAGGGACTAAAATGAATAAAAGTAAAACTTTAGGGGTAATTTTGTAAAAATGACAAAAATGACCAAATTGTATGAAATGAGGTGTTTTACTGTCTAAATTAATATATTGAATGAAATTGTTAATTTAAATCAAGATCGGGTGGAAAATCGAGGAAAATGGGAAAATTTCCAAAATACCCTTAACTTTGGTATCTCTACAATTTAGCCAGGTAAGTTCGTATGCAATAAGCATTGTTAAATTTATGTTTCTAATGCTTTGATATCGTATAAATTGTATATACATGAATATTTTAATGTCTGACGACATATCGACAAAAATGTGGCACTTAGTGTGCGGGGCAATCAAATATGGTACTCAGTGTACGAAATATTGAGAATGGCACTTAATGTGCGAAATATTGAGAATGACACTTAGTGTGAAAAATATTTAATTATTAAATAGAGCAAAGTGAACAGGTATACATGCTATATTATATGAATTGTTTATGAGACGACTTTATAATGGTGTTATATCCAGGCTAAGTCCCGAAGGCATTCGTGTTGGTGTTATATCCGGGCTAAGTCCTGAAGGCATTCATGCTGGTGTTATATCTGGGCTAAGTCCCAAAGGCATTCGTGTTGGTGTTATATCCGAGCTAAGTCCCGAAGGCATTCGTGCTGGTGTTATATCCGGGCTAAGTCCCGAAGGCATTCGTGCCGGTGTTATATCCGGGCTAAAGTCCCGCAGGCTTTGTGCTGGTATTATATCCGGGCTTAAAGTCCCGCATGCTTTGTGGTGGTGATTGGATTTGGGTTTTAAACCTAGTAGACTTAATGCCGATGATTCAAGTAAGATTATGATTTCGAATGTTCGTAGTAAACTACCATTGAATATGTTCAATGCATTAAGTTGGTCAGGTATGTATTATATACTTTTATATGTTAGATTGATCGGAATTGAATCATGAATGTGAAATGAGAAGTATATGTGAAAATCTCATATGTGTATATGTGTATTCGGTTATGGTGAAAGGTTACATGAGATTGATTTGGTGATATACATGTTAAATAATATGAATGCAAAGAATGTGTAATAAATCTGCTTGAGACAACAGCAGTAACGTGATTTCGGAAAATCACCATAAATTGTGGGAGATGAGTTAAAGGCTGAATAAATTATGTCATGAGATCTTAATGAGTCTAGTTTCTTATAAAAGAAACCTTGTAAGCAAAAGAATTTCCAATAATGAGATATTTGAAGTGGCATGGAATAAAGTCAAAATGACTTTGAGGTCCCCTATTCTGTTTTCAGAAAATCATTATAAATGGTACAAAAATGGTTATAAGATAAAATTTATATTCTTAGACTCCTTAATGAGTCTAGTTTCAAATGAAATAAACGATAACATATTTTGAATTCTGTATAATGAGAAATTTGATTCGTAGTGAAGAGTGGTCAGAATAGTCAAATAATGAAACAGGGGAAAACTTCAAGAAAAATATGGTATTGATTGGTCAAACCAAAAATTCTGAAAATTTGATGGATGGAAGATATATGAGTATATCTTCAGGGAAAATTAATGGCACTTGATTTGGAGTTTCTTAGCTCCAGTTATAAATAATTTAGTGACTGTTGCTCAGGAAGACAGCTTGTAGTGAATTTGTGATTTTGTTACAAACATGGTTAAAACTTGTTAATGAGATGCTTTTTGAGTTCTTATGATCTTATTTTTTTATTTCAATATTTGGTTTTAATTCAATTCAGATTCAAGTGAGGTGAATTTGCTACATATGCATTATGTTCATGGATACTTGGCCAAAATGGAAATTATCTAGGAATGATTTCTTGAAAATTTGAATAATCGATCTATAAGTAAATTAATTGTTTGCATTGCTTAAAACTTACTAAGCATTGAAGCTTACTCCATGTTCTCTTTTCCATTTCTTATAGGTTTATACTTTAGCTCGAGTTGGAAAGGCCGGAGATATCATCACATTATCGAGTCATTATGTGAGTTGAGAAGATTGTATATCATCATGGTTTAAGGCATGTATAGGATAGACTATAGGTAGAATGATATTTCGACTTGTATACATTATAACCATGCGAAGATGGCTTGCTCATTTTGTTTAGAGAAGCCTTATAATTGAACTAATGTGGTGAAATGTTTTAGTTATAACTTGATAGTATTTAAATTGTTATTAGATATTCGGTTCTATTTTGATAGTGAGTCATTTTGGAAATTTATAAGAGCTCCTATGGAAAATCAATGAGACATGTTTACATTGTTGATAATTTATGTCTGGTAAGTATATTTGACCTTATAGAAGTTTTGTTCAGTCAAGTAATACCTCATAACCTTATTCAGGTGACGGATACAAGTTAGGAGTGTTACAAGACATGCCCGTGTCGTAGGCCATTTGGGCATTCTATGTGAGGCACCCGACCATGTCCTAGCCCGTGTCCAATTTAGAGTAGCTACTAACTTGGGTTACACGACCAACCACACGCCCGTGTGCTAAGCCATATGTAAAGTGTAGGGGTCACACGGCCAATCCACACGCCCATGTTCTAGGCCGTGTGTAAAACTTGAGCATTCTGTTTTGAAATTTTAAGGTGCAAGGGACACACGACCAGACTACACACCTATATACCAGGCCGTGTGTCACACACGCTCGTGTCTCTACCCGTGTGGACAAAAATAAGCCATATTAAGGCCACTTTTCTCACCCTTGCTGATATCAACCTATAAACAACAATTCCATATGCCAAATAGCCCCAATCAAGCAATAAACACAAGCCAAAAATCATGTTTTAAGCATAATAAACTATCACAAAATTTAATTGTCTAAATTTGACAAAGTAGCTTCATCCATTGATTTACCAAAACCTACTCCTAATTATATACATACAAAAACAAACATATATATATAATTCTCATTCATAATTATACTTCAAATTTTAGCCCTTTTCAATCCATCCCTATACATGCCATATAAACCATAAATGTGACAGCTCGTTTTTAGATCAAATCGGAATAGTGGTTTTGGGACCACAAATCTGAAGTAAAAATATTTATTTTGTTATTTTACTAAGATTTACAGAATGATACATTAATTACGTGAAAGTTTCGTTAAGAAATTTTATCGTTTAAATGCTTAATTTGGTAAAAAAGACTAAATCGTGTAATGCGATCTCTTAGTTAAATGACTCATATGGCTATGAAATTGATATTAGAAGTCCTTTAGTTGTTAACATAGCCTTGTTAATTAGTGGACATTTATGTCCACAATTTTGCATGATTTTATTATGTTTTAATAAAGGTTAATTTGGTAAATGTCATATTAAGTTAATAATAATAAAACAAAGCTAAAATTTGTTATATTCATCATCATCTTACTGAAATTGAGAATGAAATAAGGGTTTTTGAAGCTTCCATGGTTCGGCACATTCATAGCTAAATTAAGGTACGATTTTAACTCGATTTTTAATGATTTCTACGTTTTTGAGCTGTTGTAGCTTAATCTAGCTAACTCGTACCTTCGTTTTTGAAATTGTTATAGATTTTGAGATATGCCATTGTTGAATGCTTGACTATTTTGAAGTTTCTTGTTAGATTATTGATAGTTGTTGATAGTTATACAAGTTTTATAATGTGATTTTTGACAAAAATGAGAATTGGGGATTAAATTGTGAAATTTTAAAAATATGTGGTTAAAAATGTGAATAAAATGAAAATATGGGCTACTATGGGGTTATATGAAATTTGGATACCTTGGATTAGGGCTTAATTGTGTAATTTTGCATTTTTATGTGTTAAGGACTAAATTGCAAAGTAGTAAAAAGTTAAGGGGTAAATTTGTAATTTAGCCAAAATGAATGTTTTAGGCTAAATTGAATTGAATGAAAGTTTGAATGGGTTAATTTGATATCATATAGATCAAGATAAGCAAATACCGGAATTAGATCAGGGGAAACAAAAGATGGACGAGTAGACAACGATTATACGAACAAATATGAGGTAAGTTCATATAATTAGAATGGAATTTTTCTATACTCATTATTATTAAAAAGAATGTTTATAATTGAGATATTTGAAGTAAAAATGTCTTATTGTTATATTGTATGTGTTACCGAGCCCCATTTGAACTATTTGAATTCATTGGATACGACTGACATGTTATTGGAATTACCGTAATGGTCGAGCTCCTGCATTTGTTGCGGACTCGTAATAGCTCATAAGAGCTTACTATTTCAGGTCATTGGAGCTTATCGATTTAGCTCGAAAGAGCTTACTGTTCAACTCAATAAAGCTTATAGTTTTCATCTCAATAGAGCTTACTGTTTATCAGCTCAGTAAGAGCTTACCGACCATGACTCGAAAAAGCATGTATGATGATGAATTGATGGATTACTGACATTGTTCACTTGAGTATCGTTTTAAGTTATAATAGGTTCAACTGGCCTAAATAATGCTATACGAATAAATTATGGTTTATAAATGTTACTAAAATTATATATATGATATATGAGTTTGGAAAGATATGAAGTATTATTTTATTAGCTGGTTTATGTATTAGTTAAATGACTAATATGTGATGATTATGTGTGATTTGGTGATAGTTAAATTGAACTGTTGGCATTTTATTATTGTATTGATTATATTTAAATGATAAGTTTAATTCTGAATTATACGGGCTTACTAAGCTATAAGCTTACTCTGTTTCATTTTCTATGTCTTATAGGGTTAGTTAGCTCGCTCGTTTCAGAGAAGTCGAAGTTGCACATCACACTATCCAATTTCCGATTGATATTTTAAATTTATGAGCTTATGTAAATATGGCATGTATAAGCTAGTTTGATGGTAATAGTTATGTGTTGGTATTATAGTTTGAGAATGAATTTGTATATAAGTTAAGCCATTGGGCTTATTATGGTATCATATTTGGATTGCATATATGTGCTTAATGATCGTATGTTTTGGTATGTTAATATTTGAACGAAATTATGCAAAGAAGTCTTGATATATATAGGTGTTAGATGAATGAGTTGTATCTGTGGTTATGTAGGTAATTCGATATGTATATGGTAAGTTTGGATGTGGCTTATAATGTGTATTGAATTGGTAATTTTGGTTGCCAAATAAGTTTTTTTAATGTGGTCAATTATGAATGCAAATGCTTATGTTTTAGGGTGGCAAATTTGGCTTTTCGAATGGCCTATTTTTTTTCACATGGGTAGGGACACGTGCTTGTGTCTCAGCCGTGTGCAACACACGGTCATGTTACACGATCGTGTGTCCCCTGGGGTACCCTACGAATTAAAGTTAGTGTACCTTACAGTTTTGACATGGCCTAGATAATCGGGTGTGTCTATTGGCCGTGTGTAGCACACGGGCTAGCACATGGGCGTGTGGTCGGCCGTGTGACCTAAGTCAGTAGCCTCCTTAATTTTCACACAGCCTAGCACACGGGCGTGTCTTGTGGCCCTGTGGGCAAGTCAGTATGTATTCCCTATTTTGCCACGGCTTAGACACACGGGCGTGTCTAATGCCGTGTGAGGCACACGGCCGGTTCGCACGGGCTTGTGTCACTTGAAAAGTTGAAAATTTCCTAAGCTTCTGAAATTTTTATATGTTATCAATTTAGTCTTAAATGCATGATTAAGACTTTGTATGATTGATTTGAATACATTTTGAATCTGAATTAATGATGGTTACTGAAATGAGATGAAATTTGTTAAATGAATGTTTTGAATTAAGTTATAGGTCTGGTAATGCCGCTTAACCTATTCCGGCGATGGTTTCAGGTTAAGGGTGTTACATTTCTTGGTATCAGAGCTACGGTTTAGTCGATTCTAGGACTAACGTAGCGTATGTGAGTTTAGCTATACATGCCATATTTAAAATTGTGATAGTGTGATGACTCCTGACTTTCTTAAATCTGTTTTCATATTAGTAATCGATTGTAACACCCCAAACCCAGCCTAAACGTTATGGCTGAATCTGTGATATTACATTGGAGTGTTTTTTCAAAACACTAATTGCGTGAAAATTCGTTCTACATAAAACTCCTTTTGGTTCTTAACCAAAGTTTAGGATGTCCGATTCATAGTGAAAACTCAAGTTATCTTCGTAAAACATTAATTATATTAGTTTGTTATTAAATTTTAAAATAGTGTTTGTTGTGGAAGCTTTCAAACTATGTTGCATAATGTGGTATTTTTAGAAAAATATTTGTTTATATATTTTTTTGAAAATTCATGGCCTACTGCTATCTGATTAAAATTTCAAGTAATTAAATCCCCAATTTAAAATAAAAATAAAATTGAAGAGGCCTTATTACAAAATGAAAACCGAAAATAAAATCTTAATTATTATATTTAAAGAAACTTCGTCGAATGGCCACCTCTGAGTCCTCTGTCCCCTCGATCCATCTATGCCTGGGGATTTCCTGCACAGTTAACAGATGGGAGAGTTTACAAAAACTCAGTGTGTGAAATCCCATAAAAGCATACAGTCAGAGTAAACACAATTTGGGCCTAATCCCTTTCAGTTTTAGTTAGGGGCCTTAGCCCCTCTTTCAATAGCAGTAGCAGTCTGGGCCTGAGTCGATTTCAATAGCAGTGACAGTCTAGGCCTTAGCCCATTTTAGTACAGTATGCAAACAAAGAATCCTACCAAATCCATCCGCTACACACCATCTCTGTACCAGCCTTACACACCATGTGGGGATAAAATCGACCCACCCAGCCCTACACAACAAGTTGTGCCAGTTGCGGCACTAAAACAGTATTTGCAGCGGAGTTGCCAAAATAGGCTTATAGCCTTTCAGTACACTTCCTCCAAATCATAAATCCTACCCCATGCAATGCAACATAATATAAATGTACATACAGTAAAAATAACATGCTCAAACAGTCATACATCACATAGGGGTAAAATAGTCATCTTACCAAAAATAAGGGCCTAGGTATACTTACCGGCCCATCAGTAGGTCCACAGTCGTCTTGGGTGACCTGTGCAACCTTAACAGTCAATCAGTAATAATGGGCCCACAACCCATATCATGGGCCTATGTGGGCTCACCCGCCCGTGTGGCCCATATAGCCCAGACATGGCCTTAGCCATGTGGTTTACACAGCCTGGCCTACTAACTACAACACTTTTGTACGATTTTATCGTATGCGGCCCACAGGCCCATTGTGCCTACATGGCCCAATTCGGCCCAAAATGGCCTAATATCGTTTTGGTCCATGAAAACGCTCATGGCCATCTCATCGACAACAAGGCCATGGCTTACTCCATGGCCTACCACACAAGCGGCCACACGCTCATGTGGTGGCGACAACCCACTTTTCAGCTTTTTGGCTTTCCGGCTGATCTATGTTAATAGCAGTGTGGGTACACACACCTGATTGCGAAATCGCCCAACTGGCCCAGGGTACTCCAATCTGTTTCAAGTAGAAGGTTCGATTAATAGGCTAAAATCGAATTAAAACAACCCTAAATGAAACACTTTTCCATATTCTTACCTATCCCTTGCTTTGACCGATCCACAAACCGTTGCAAGCAACCCCCTTTTTTTTCGAATTCTTAGAGACTACCTGCAACCAAACATCCCTTGTAAACTATTACCTCACTCAATCCATTATACCAAGTGTAAAGAACTTACCAAACTCATAGACTAAGAGTGAGGGACAGCAGTATTAGGCCAACACCGTAAAGCACACCTTGATTTCGAGGCATGAGATGCAACAATCTCGCTCCCTAGAAGGAAACGCCAGAAAGGAGAGTTATTAAACAAGATTATTTCGGCCAAAACTAAAGAGGGAAGAAGAGAAATAAAGTGATGGAAAGGGAGAAAGAACCTTGCCCTGACCCCTAGCCGATTGCTCAAGAACCCACTTTAAAAGCCGAAACACGATAGGAGTTGAGAGAGATGCAGAGGGGTTCAGCTTCAAGGGAGAATAGTGTCGGCTCAGAACCAAAAGAATAAAAGCTAACAGAGATTCGAAAAGGGTTAAGGAGGTGGAAAAGAATAAGAAGAAGAAGAAAGTATTCGGCTAAAACCAAAAGAGGAGGTGAAAGTTGATGACCGATTGGGAGGGAGAGAATGAAGGTTCGGCAAGTGGTGAAGAAGATTATTAAGAGAAGAAAAAGAAGAAGGTTGATTACTCAAGTAAAACCTTGAAGACAAAACCACACTAGGCTAGTATGCAGAGTGCTCGAGTGGTCACGAGTATAATCGGCTACCAAGTAAGACAATAACTGAAAAAGAAAAAAGGCATGAAAAGTAGACAGAGGAAAAAATGATGATTATCCAAATAGAGAGCACTAGATTACACTTCTGGCACTAAGAGTATGGCTGAATGACTAGGTGCAGTAATTAAAACTGAAAGGTTGAGGAGAGTCCTCATTCGGCACTACTCTCCCACACTTCCCAAATCCCTAATTTTCCTCATCCAAAACCTCTCCATATCTTGCAACCTATAACTCCCTATTCACTCCCACCAAACTCTCCTCAAATTTGGCTATTCATCCCCACTCAACCACTCCAACATCAGAGTTTCGGTCAACCTAAACTTTCTACATTTCAAGAGTAGCAAAATAAAACACCTTTGCGCATAAGAGGACTCAAACTCAAGACCCTTAAGCATCCTAACACGCCACTTACCACTAGACTAACAGGCTTTTTATGCCATGCAACCCCCACATTAATTTAAAAGCCCACTAGTTGCAGACAAAGATTTATTCAATTAAGAGCAAAATTTTGCTCAAGCCAAGGCTTGAAGCAATGACTTCCCAGACACTACCAGGCCAAACAACCACTAAGCCAGACATATTTTCATGCCACAGACACACAAAAATAATTTTAACAGTGATTTTGGGATTTGAGAAATTGGGGCATTACAATTCTACCCTTCTTAAAGAAAATGTCTGCCTCGAAATTTACCTGGTTAGAATAGGTGAGGGTATTGCTGACACGTCACCTCCTTGGTTTCCCACGTAGCCTCCTTAGAATTGTGGTTCCGCCACAGAACTTTCACTAATGGGATTGATTTCCTTCTTAAGACTTTCACCTCTCGATCTAAAATCTAGACTGGTTCCTCCTCAAAAGTCAAATTTGGTCTAACTTCAATCTCCTCAATCGGTACCACATGCATAGGATCAGAGCGGTAGTGTCTCAGCATCGAGACGCAGAATACATCGTGAATCTGCTCTAATTTCAGAGGTAGCTCTAACTGGTAGGCAACTGGTCCTACTCGTCTCAATATGCAGTAAGGCCCAATAAACCTTGGGCTCAACTTGCCCTTACACCCAAATCTCAGCACCTTCTTCCTTGTTGAGACCTTCAAAAAGAAAAAGTCTCCCACAGAATACTCAATTTCCTTACGCTTCATATCAGCATATGACTTCTGTTTGTCTGATGCGGCCTTTAGTCGATCCCAAATTAATCTGACCTTATCCTTAGTATCAGATACTAACTTAAGACCCAGAGCACGCCGCTCACCTAATTCAGTCCAACATGACGGAGTGCGACAGCTACGACCATATAGTGCTTCGCAAGGTGCCATCTATATAATAGACTGGTAGCTATTGCTGTAAGTAAACTCTACTAATGACAAATAATCCTCCCAACTATCTCGGAAGTTAATTACACAAGTCCTTAACATGTCCTCCAGTATCTGAATCACCCTCTCCAACTGACCATCTGTTTGAGGATGCAACGCAGTACTAAAGTCCAACCTTGCACCTAGAGCTTCATGTAACTTCTTCCATAACCGAGACGTGAAGTGAGGATCTCTGTCAGATATAATAGAAATTGGTATCCAATGCAGTCTCACAATCTTGGATACATACTACCTAGCCAGTTTTTGCAACGAATAATGTAATATCCTAAATTAGGGCCTAATCAGAATAGTGGTTTCGTGACCACAAATTCGAGATAGAAATAATTGTTTTATGATTATTTTGAGGTCTATGATATGATGCATGATTGTGTGAAAATTTCGTGAAGAAATTCTGTGCATCAAGTGCTTAATTTGAAGTTATGGACTAAATTGAATAAGTTGCAAAACTTGCATTCTAGAAGTTTCTAGTATGAAATTGCTTTGAAATATTAATTAGGAGGTCTTAAATAGCAATTTGACCAATTTTTAAGTTTATGGACAAAAATTGGACATGGATGGAACTTTTGGAAAGTTTAGTAAAAAGGGCATTTTGGTCATTTAGGGGTAAAATGACAATTTCATCTCTACATACATATACATTTGTATACATTTCATCCCATTAAACACAATTGCATAGGTATTACGATCATTTAAATCAATACCAACTATATGCTTAATGACTTACCTTGTGTTGGGTAAAATAATTCCAAGTCGGCTACTCGATGACTTTCGATTTCCCCTTGTTGGATGCCTCTCCTTTAGGATCTTGAGCTTAAACAAATAAATTAACTCATTCAACCGCTTTGCTACATATATTGGTATTCACATTTTAATGATTTTATGACATACGAACGGCATGGTAAAATTTTATCTTGCTACCTTATGTTCTTAGCTATTCGGCTAATAACCTTATGCAATTACCATACTTTCAATAATCCAATCACACATGCATATGTATACTTGGACATTCGGCAATCACCTTTGCTAGTTTTTCCCATTTTTTTGTCAGTTATATATACATAGTCCTAAGGTAATATCACGAATGGGCTTACATATATATGTATATATAGCCGAATATGCAAAGCTTAAACTCAACATCACATAAGCTCCTAAGTGATGGCCGAATATGTATATCTATATCTATCTATATATATATATCAACTATACTATTACTTTTAATTCATCTAATCACAAAATTTCATCTCATGAACACTTGACCCATTTCTCACAAAAACGAAACAACAACTAAAATGAACATCCCATTTTTACCCCATATGGCCGATTGCTTCATTTGTTACCCAACTAACAATTCAACAATTTCAACCTCATTACAACCTCTACCTATCCAATATAACATGAACACAATCCTCTACCCTAAATTAGATTCGCAATCACTTAACCCATTTTAACCTCAACTTTCAAGTTAAAAGCAATTAACCACTCACCATATCCTACATTACTATCCATTTTAATGACATTAACACATCTATTAAGAGTTTCAAGCTTCTTGGCCGAATTTCAACCTCAAAATCCTAAGTCTAATCTATAGGATGAGTAGAATTTGAACTACCATCTCAAACATGCATAGATTTTCAAGAATCATTCAATACATACCTCATTCTAGCCATCTTCCAAGCCAAAATCAAATAACCAAATCTCCTTCCTTCTCCTCACTCACGGCAATAGCCAAAGAAAAAAAGATGAACACTCCTCTTCCCTCCTTATTTTATTCATCTTTTCCTTTTAATTCCTTTCTTTAATATATTTTAATTTACTTACCAATATTAAATAATAAACAACATAAACTTGGAGGAATGGAACCATGCTTGGCGGCCACTTAACATGAATTGGGCACTTTGACATGCAAACCCAAACTTTCCTATTTTAATACTATTTGGTCCTCACTTATTTACCTATCATAATTTTCTAAGTCTCTCAACTAGATCCTTTCAAGCAAAATTCACATTCCTAAGATAAAATTAAAACATCAAATTTTTATACAAGTACTATCACACATATAAGATATGCAATTAAAATTTTAACTAAATTTTATGACTCGGTTTTGTGGTCCCGAAACCACATTCCGACTAGAGTCAAATTAGGGCTGTCACAACTCTCCCCCACATAAGGAATTTTCGTCCCCGAAAATCTTACCAGTGAAAAATTTAGGATATCGATCCTTCATAGAGTCCTCAAGTTCCCAAGTGGCTCTTCGATTCCGTGTTTATGCTACAACACCTTCACTAATGGGATTTTCTTATTTCGCAACTCTTTTACTTCACGCATCAAAATGTGAACCGGCTCTTCTTCATAAGTCAAGTTAGGCTGAATCTCGATCTTAGATGGAGTGATTACGTGCGACGGGTCAAACCTATATCGTCGAAGCATCGAGACATGGAAAACGTTGCGAACATTTTCAAGCTCAGGGGGTAAAATTAACCGGTATGCGACTGGCCCAACTCGTTCGGATACTTCATATGGACCGATGAACCTCGGACTCAATTTGCCCTCACGGTCAAATCTAAGCACCTTCTTCCAGGGTGAAACTTTGAGAAATACCTTGTCCCCAACCTGATATTCAATGTCTTTTCTCTTTAAATCCGCATATGACTTTTGACGATCCGAAGCGGCTTTCAAACTTTCACGAATTACTCGAACTTTCTGCTCAGCATCCTTAATCAAATCAACCCCGAAGATTTTACTTTCACTAAGTTCAGTCCAGAATAATGGGGTACGGCATTTACGACCGTATAAAGCCTCGTAAGGTGCCATCTTAATGCTTGATTGAAAACTATTGTTGTAAGGAATTCAATCAAAGGCAAATATCTTTCCCATGAACCACAAAACTCTAAGACGCAACATCTCAACATATCCTTGAGTATCTGAATTATTCGTTCAGATTGGCCATCAGTCTGGGGATGAAATGCGGTGCTAAAATGCATCTTAGTACCCAACGCTTCTTGTAACTTCTTCCAAAATCGCGATGTAAATCTTGGGTCTCTATCCAACACGATAGAAATAGGTACCCCATGCAATCGAATAATTTGGGAGATGTATAATTCTGCCAATTTATCGAGTGAAAAATCCGTACGGACAGGGATAAAATGAGCAGACTTGGTCAATCTATCAACAATAACCCAAACCGAGTCTTTCTTACTCTGGGTCAAAGGTAACCCAGATACAAAGTCCATTGTCACTCGATCCCATTTTCATTCGGGTATCATGATTGGCTGAAGTAATCCCGATGGCACTTGATGTTCCGCTTTTACTTGTTGACATATCAAACACCTTGAAACAAATTCGAAATGTCTCGTTTCATACCGCCACCAAAATTGACGTTTCAGATCGTTGTACATTTTAGTACTACCGGGTGGTGACATTCGACTCTGTGAGCCTCATTCAAAATTATCGAAATAAGTTTGAATTTCTTGGAACACATAATCGACTCTTGAGCGTCAAGCAATCATTGTTGTCAATCCGAAACTCCGACTCCTCATTCGAGGCACATTCACTCTTTTAGCGACCAATTCAGCGTCGACTTTCGGGATTCAAGTATTTGATGAATCAATAATGGTTTGGCCTTTAATTCAACTACTAGCACCTCATCGGTAAAGCGGATAGGTGAGCATCCATCGCTCTCAAAGTAAGCGATTGCTTTACGACTCAAAGCATCGTCCACCACGTTAGCCTTCCCGGTGATAATCAATGACAAGTTCATAGTCTTTCAACAACTCAAGCCAACGTCTTTGTGGCGATTTAGATCTCTTTGAGTCATCAAATATTTAAGACTCTTGTGGTCCGAATAAATATGACACCTCTCTCCAAACAAGTAATGTCGCCATATTTTCAAAGCGAACACTATGGTTGCTAATTCAAGGTCATGGGTGGGATAGTTTCTCTCATGCGGCTTTAATTGTCTCGACGCGTAAGCCACAACTCGACCTTCTTGCATCAACACACAACCTAGCCCAAGCAAGGATGCATCACTGTAAATAACAAACTCCTTTGGGACTCATTTGTACTAGCACTTGGGGCCTCGGTTAAGCAGGTTTTAGTCGATCGAAACTTTCACGACGATTGTTACGACCATTCGAACTCAACATCTTTTGAAGTAGTTTTGTCAGCAGTGCGACTATCATCGAAAACCCTTTACAAAAGCGTCGGTAGTATCAAGCAAGTCCCAAAAGCTCCTAACTTCGGTAATATTCCTTGGAGGTTTCCAATCGAGTATGGCCAAAATTTTGTTCGGATCCACCACGACACGATCACGGACACCACGTGCCCCAAAAGCTAACCTTCTCAACCAAAATTCACATTTACTGAATTTTGCATATAACTGCTTGTCTCGTAAAATTTGTAATACTAATCTCAAATGCTCGGCATGTTCAGCTTCACCTTGTGAATAAACTAAAATATCATCAATACGTGGCAACGGATATTTATTCTTTATTGTCACTTTATTCAACTGACGATAGTCGATGCACAATGACGATAGTCGATGCACAATCTCATGGTTCCATCCTTCTTTTTCACAAACAGTACTGGTGCGCCCCATGGTGAAAAACTCGGTCGAGCGAAACCTCTATCCGTCAATTCTTGCAATTGAACTTTCAATTCCTTTAATTCCGTTAATGCCATACGATACGGGGCTATTGAGATTGGCGTGGTACCAGGTACAATTTCGATGCCGAATTCCACCTCTCGAACCGGTGGCAACCCCGGTAACTCTTCGGGAAAAACATCTAAATACTCACAGACCACTGGTACTGATTCAAGTTTCCTTTCCGTCTCTTTGCTATCAAATACATACGCAAGGTATGTTTCACACCCTTTTCACATATCTCGGCGGTCATTGAAGATATTATTCTTTGGCACCCCTTTAAATCGATGAGACTCAACTTGGACTACTTCATTATTTGTACTCCTCAAATCAATGGTTTTCCTTTACAGTTCACCATTGCATCATGTATGGTCAACCAATCCATACCCAGAATAACATCAAATTCGTCAAACGGTAAAAGTATCAAATCAGCCGAAAAACAGGATGCTCGGATTATTAGAGGGTACACACTTTATCAACGAGTACGTATTGACCCAAAGGGTTTGACACTCGAATTACGAACTCAGTAGACTCGACAGATAGAGTCTTACTGGATGCTAAGGTTTCACATACGTATGAATAAGTAGAGCCAGGGTCAATCAATGTAATCACACTAGTATCAAAGAGAGTGAAAGTACCGGTGATAACATCGGGGAGGATGCCTCCTCTCGTCTTGTGAATGGCATATGCTCTAGCGAGTATCGGGTCTCGGTTGAATAGCCGTATCAGAGGCCCCTCTCTGACTACCACCCCTACCTCCTGAAATTCTCGGTGGTCTACCTCTAGCTGTCATTCCACTAGGTCTTGCACCTTGCATCCTATTCTTCTCATCAAGCTCCATGCAATCTCTAATGAAATGGTCCTTCGAACCGCATCCGTAACAGGCCCTGTTAGTAGACTTACCCCAACATTCACCTATGTGTCGTCTTCCACATTGGGGGCATTCAGGTTTCTCTTGGCGATTATTGCCCACACTAGCTACTGAAGTAGCTCCGGAGTCCGTCGATGGCCATGCTCTAATGGAAATTCCCTGATCGTCCTCGATTTATTAGTGTCCTCCACGAACTTCTTTACAGTAGAGCACGGGCATTACCCATTGATCTTTTACGATAGTCTCTAGCTTCAAATTCAGCCTTCTTCTTCTCCTTTCCAAGTTCTTACGCCTTGCGAGCTCGTTCAACTAGTGTTACGAATTCTTTTATCTCCAAAATACCCACTAGTAGCTTTAAATCTTCATTCAATCCTTCTTCAAATCTCTTGCACATAGCAACCTCATCAGCCACACACTCCGGGCATACTGGTGAGTCTTACGAACTCATGTTCGTATTGAGATCTTGTCATCGGCCTTGCTTGAGTTCCAAGAATTCCTTACGCTTTTGATCGATGAACAGTTGACTAATATATTTCTTTCGAAATTCGCTTGGAAGAAATCCCAAGTAACTCGTTCGTTTGGGACTATGGAAATCAAGGTCCTCCACCAATAGTAGGCTAAGTCTACAACAAGGATATAGCACACTTTAGACATTCATCGGTGTGCATGACAGTTCATCGAACACCGAATGGTGTTATCAAGCGAACTTCGGCCCTTTCGGCATCATCGGTAACTATGGCCTTGAACTCCTCGGCTCCGCGCTTCCTAATCAAGTCTACAGGTGGTTTATTTTGCCTCACAGGATCAGTAACTGATGGCATTACGAGCTCTTGGGGTGGATTATTCAAATTCGGGAATGGTTGGACACCCGGAATGGTTCGGGCATATTGCGCGACCCACTCATTCATCATGTTGAAGAAGGCTTGTTTTGCCCCCTCATCCTGATTATTTGCAGATGACTGAGGTTCAAAAGGTGGTGTCCCTTGCGCCGGGGCAGCCGCTACACTTTCAACGTCATTCGCTAAGGGTCTCTCTACCCCGGGTTCCATTTGCTAATCAAAACAAAAATTTTAACCGTCAGAAGTCATCACATTATTAAGCACTAACATTAAGGCATGTATAGCTAGACTCATACGCGCTATGGTAGTCCAAGAACCGACTAAACTATAGCTCTGATACCAATAAAAATGTAACACCCCGAACTCATGGCCGTTACCGGAAATCGAACACGAGGTGTTACCGGCTTACTTCATTTATTTCCCCCCAATTTTTTTTTTTGTTCCAGGCAAGCTGGCTACTGTATCGTGGTCGCTTTAAAAATCATATTTTGAGTTCTGAAACTCGAAATCCAATTCTGTAAATTTTTCCCGAAACTAGACTCATATATCTATATGGGGAAAATTTTTTATAATTTTTTTGTTGGGCCAATTAGTACAGTTTATTTGTTAAAGTCTCCCCTGTTTCAAGGTTCGACTACACTGACCTCTGTACCTTACGATTTAAATATCTCCCTGTACAAGGCTTCAATGCCTATGCCGTTTGTCTCTAATGAAACTAGACTCGATAATGAATTTGTACATATAAGGCACGACCTCTAATTATCTCGATAAAATTTATGGTGAATTTTCTAAATCAAAACAGGGGATCCAGAAATCGCTCTGGCCCTGTTTCACAAGAATTTAATTAACTCCTAACATACAGCTCATATGGTCGTTTCGTTTCTTCCATATGAAAATAGACTCATCAAGATTCGATTTAATAATTTATTCATTATTTAATTCCATTTCTACTATTTTTAGTGATTTTTCAATCTCATATCACTGCTGCTGTCAGCATCTATTACTAAAACAAACTATGCCTATTTCATGATTTTTCCTTGATCTAACTAATAATTCATCATACATGTCACAATTTATGACCATGACCAGCCATGCCAAAGGCTAATCATCACCGAGTATCTCCCCACTACACTATTACCAAATCATGTATTTAACACCGAAAATAATCAGTCATGACATGCAAACCCAAACTTTCCTATTTTAATACTATTTGGTCCTTACTTATTTACCTATCATAATTTTCTAAGTCTCTCAACTAGATCCTTTCAAGCAAAATTCACATTCCTAAGATAAAATTAAAACATCAAATTTTTATACAAGTACTATCACACATATAAGATATGCAATTAAAATTTTAACTAAATTTTATGACTCAGTTTTGTGGTCCCGAAACCACATTCCGACTAGGGTCAAATTAGGGCTGTCACAAGCGTGGTAGTAATTGCTTATTATTTTCATGTGAACTTACTAAGCGTAAAGCTTACCCATCCTCTCCATTTCTTTAGTATTGGCAGGTCGGCTCGGGGTTGGAGATCGTCGGAGGCAAAATCACACTATCAAACTATCATTTTGGGAGAATTAATTCAAATATTAGAAATATCAAGTGAGTGGCATGTATAGAAAGTTGGTTTGTGATATGTATTTTTATTATGATTTTGACCATATGTATCAGTCTGCATTGAGTTATCGTATATGATCATGAGATGTAGTCCTTATCCATTATGGTTTATAAGTTTAATTAATCGTGCCATGTCCTATGTTTTGATGTGATGATATAGTTAGCTTTGTTTGTTAGGCATGTGTTCAAAAAGTTTTGAATTAAATGAAATTTTATGGCCCAGTTTTCATCTATGTGTATTGTTAAGTCTGCTAATGCCTCGTACTCTGTTCTAGCCTTGGATACGGGTAAGGGGTGTTACATTTAGTGGTATCAGAGCTATGGTTTAGTCGGCTCTCGGACTAACCTAACAGGTGTAAAGTCCAGCTATACATGCCACTGATCTGTGATAGTGTGATGTCTCTCGATGCGTATGAGCACTGTCTTGTTTAGGCAGAAGTACTCTCCAACCGAGCTACACTGACCATGTTCAATTTGATGCGAAGGTGTTTGAATAAAATTACGATTATGATGAGTCTCAATTTAGAAAAGTATGAATAAAAATTTATGATATATATATATAAGTGATAACACGTGAGTTAAAAGGTCATGTTGTGATAAATATCCATACTTGCTTGATGCTCATATGATGTAGTGTATTTGACTTACTTGATAAGATGAACGGGATAAATAGAAATTCGTAGAGGTATGAGTAAAAGTTCCTAATATCATGATATGAATGAAAATGTCATTGCCTTGATTGAACGTTGAATGTTGATGAATGTCAATGATATTTTTTTTATGAGATAAATGATTATAATGAAATGAATTTATCTATGTTAAATTGTTTGGACTGAATTATTTGATTGTAATGATATGTATATAATGATGCACGAAATGAAAGTTACGATTGTGATGCAAATATCTATGTTTGTTTAACCCTTATATGATGTCATGAGTATGATTTGTTCGAGTAGATGAATGGATAAGTCAAGCTATCTAGAAAACATAGGATGCATGCATAATTATAATTGACTAAATGAGATAACTGGAAAGTGGACATTAAACCAATATGAATGTTAGTTACTCGAAATGAATGACATGATTGAGATATGATTGCTATGATGAAAACTGTGTTACATGTATATGTATATGAGAGTTGAGTTAGAGGCCCTACAACCCCTTCCCCCTTACCAAAGTGGTGTTTTATAATGGAATTTCATGAGATTTGTATTGAATAAGTTTTCGGTTAAGAAACCAAAGAGTTCAGTGCTAGAATAATTATAAATATGATTAGAGATTGAAGAATGAGTTGATAAGTAAAGTCAAAGCTAGAAAAGTATCAGATTGGCATAAGGATTATTGGAGTTATGCACTGTTCCAATTAGAGAAGAAATTTATTTTGATAAATCGAATTACTAAGGTACAAGGTCGAGAAAAGTGCAAATCAAAATTTATTCAGAACTAGTCTTCTTTAGTGAAAAGAAATATGAAATTTGTGACGACAGAAATAGTTGGGGAAATGATATCTGAAATGTGTAATATCTAAGTGTGACAGTTACGGCTAGATAGATTTTAGTAGTTTCTTCTAAAATGTTCTATGTGTTTATCCGTTCCCAGAAATATTTCAATGGTTATTGATCTTTTGAAGAAATTTTTCTTATATGGGGATGTTTTCTAATCCTGATGTTAGACGAAAACATTGGTACCCTGACTGGTTTATAATTTGTATTACTCTATTCCTTGGGCATTCCATTATATTACGCACGATAAAAAATTGGTGAGAGAATATGTATGATACTATGATTCTATTTCTTCTACTTGATGCTCCATTTGATATGTATATATATGGGAAGATACATTGTTCTTGTTGTATTTGATTCCAGTGAGATTAAATGATGTTTTCTACTGGATTTCTTTTCTCTGAGGAATTATCGGGATCTTTTATATTTTCCTATGAGTTTGGGTATTTTCAATTTTTCGACATAGTATCGCATCTTGGGTTTCTTTATTCTGGATTTCTTTATTCTGGGTTTTACTATCTTGGATTTCTTTATTCGGTTTTCTTGTTATCTTTATTCCGTAATTTGTCAATTATGGCTCATGTTCGAAGTGCATTCTTCAGATCGTGATAATCATGTCAAGTATGACTATACTTCCAATTTGATTTGGGTGATGTGGTGATTTCAGTATTGGGACTTTTCTAATTTTCGTGTAAGGTTTGACAACAGTAAAGGTATAAGTGATAAAAGTGCGAGTTTCAATCGGTATGGCGGATTACTTCTCTTAAGTAAGTCAATTATAGTTAATGTCTTCAATTGAGATATTTCGGTACTTGAACTAATGCAATTGAGATGGTTTTGGTTAACGTAATGAATGAATAGTAAAGGATGGCATGATGAATTGTTTTGTAACTAGAAGAAATGATTATTTTCGAGGTTATATCAGAATTATTTCCATAGCGGAAAGAGGGAAATGTGATAGTGAGTAGTAAACTAAAAGAGTATAGTGAGGATCGACTTCTAATGTTGAATTTTAGATTGGATCTGATTCATGGTATTATTATTATTATTATTCTGAGGCTTATACAGAAAGAATTGTATGAAGCTCACAGTGAAAATTTGCCTATTCATTCAGAAAGTAATGACGTGTATTGTAATTTGATTCAGATGTTATTGGATTGTGATTTATTGATGATAAAAATCTGCATGATTATTTTGGAAGAGTGCAGGTCCCTTTGATTGTTGGATTTCTTGGAATTTTAGTCTCCATTAATCAGATTGAGATCTGGTTTTATGTCAAGATGACAAGGGAAACGGAGAAGGGTTGAAAATTTAAGAACAATTAAGAGATGAGTCCGTAAGCTTTCAGAATATATGAGAAATTAAAGAGATATATTGGAGGCACCGCCTGAGTGAAAGTTCTTCAGCACTGAATATGAAATTGAGGAATCTAAGTGAAGACCACTTTTTCGATAAGATTTTCGGGGACGAAAATCCCTAAAGGGGGGAGAGTTGTAATATCCTGAATTAAGGCCTAATCAGAATAGTGGTTTCGTAACCACAAATCTGAGATAGAAACAATTATTTTATGATTATTTTGAGGTCTATGATATGATTGCATGATTGTGTGAAAATTTCGTAAAGAAATTCTATGCATAAAGTGCTTAATTTGAAGTTAGGGACTACATTGACTAAGTTGCAAAACTTGTATTCTAGAAGTTTTTAATATGAAATTGCTTTGAAATATTGATTAGGAGGTCTTAAATAGAAATTTCACCAATTTCTAAGTTTATGGACAAAAATTGGACATGGATGGAATTTTTGGAAAGTTTAGTAAAAAGGGCAATTTGGTCATTTAGGGGTAAAATGAATTAAAATACAAAATTAAAAGCCAATTTTGTTCATATTCATCATCATGGATGTGTATACCAAGGAATACTCCATGGATAGGGTTCCAAGCTTCCAAGCTCGATTGTAAGTCCGTTCTAGCCTCGTTTTTAATGATTTTTGCGTTTTTAGAGTCCTGGTAACTTAATTTAGCTTATGCTAGCAATAATTCAACCTAGGGTTCATAATTGGAAAACCCATAGGTGAAACTTGTGTATTTTGGTGTTTTATGATAGAATATGAGGTTTTAATTATGTTAGACAACTTGTGCTACTCGGTTTTAAGTGAAAACGAGTAAAAGGGCTTAATCGGTAAAAATACCTAATAGTCATAAGTACATGTTAGAGTGAGAATTTGATGTTGCCATAGAAGGGAAAAATGATCATTATGTCATAAAACATAAGAAAATAGGATGAAGTTTAATTTCCGAATCTTGGGGCAAAAGTGCAAATATGCAAAAGTTTAGGGGTCAAAATGAAAATTTGTAAAAATATGATTTTTGGACCCGTATGAATAGTCTGACTAATTATTAGGCTAAATGTGATATTATAGATGAAGGAAATCGAGATTCAGGCTTAAATCGGGAAAATACAAGGTTATGGACTAAAATGGTAAATTGCCGTTTCTAGATTGAGGTAAGTTCGTATGATAATAATAATGCAATGTTATGTTTGAATTATATTTCTTACTATTATTGCATATATTGTATGATTTAATATATTGGAAAAGTTTATGGAATGGTGTTTATGATGTGGAAATATGACATGAAAGAATGTTACATGAAATGCAAGAAAATTATGATACATGACAAGTGATATATGAAATATGTGATATATGTTATGTAAATTCTTAAAAGTGATTTGATATTTGAGTTGTGTCTTATTATACTATGAATGGACAATTGGTACTATGGATAGTGAGATCGACACTTTGAGTAAGTTTGTACATAAATAATCTATCGATTCTTTTTATATTATTATATTTTGATATCATATGAAATGTGGTACGCCTATCAAATGGTTATTTGATGTAAGTTATGAATTTAAATTGATTACGGACAATTTAGTAAAATGTTGAAAAGTGAGAATTTCCAGTTAAACCTTTGGAATAGAAACGATACAAATGAACTATTGTGAGGTCACATGTGTAGTACTAAGTGCGAGCTACTACGTGTATGGGATAATTGGTCGCATAAGTGTAGTACTAAGTGCAGTGTGATGACCCTATAGTGACCCTAGTCGGAAGCGGTTTGGGACCGCTAAACCGAAGTCACCAAATTATTTGAATGTGATATTTATGGTCTAAAATATGTGAATATGAATGTGCGAAAATTTTTAAGCTTCGATTTAGTTAATTACATGTGAATGTAGTACATAGGACTTGTGTGACACTTTTGAAATATGATAGGCTAATCTACAAGGATCAAATAGTGCATGTAATCAAAAGGGAGGACTTGCATATCAAATTTTCCCCTCCCCCATCTAGTAGTGGCCGGCCAAGACATTAGGGTGGACAAAGGATGATGGGCAAAACATGTCATAGACATGTTGTGTTGGTGCATCATGGGAGGAAACAATAAACTAAAGTTAGTAATAAAGAAATGGAAAAAAAGAAAAGAATTGAGAGATTGTTTCTCCCCCTCCCCATTGCCGTGAGTGTAAGAAAGAAAACAAGAAAAAAAAAGTGTCCATCTTTCTTCATAGCTCTTGGCCGAATGTTCTAAGGAAGAGAGAAAAACAAGTTGTGTTCTTTGGTTTTTTTTTTCTTGACCGAAAATTCAAAAGAAAGAAGGGAGGAAATGTTGAAGAGATTCGGCCATGCTTGTAGCTAGGTGAAGGTAAGTTTGATGTTGTGCCATGAGATTCATGCATGTTTTTTTTTATTAGCTTGAGTTCTAACTAGCCCATGGTTCAAATCTTTACTATGTCATGGAGATGATATTCGGCTAAGGTGGATTTGTGTTGATGTTATTTGCATGCTAAAAGTGAAGCTTGTAATGATGCATGTGATGGTGGATTGATAACTCTTGAATCTCCTTTTTAGCATCCTTGAGTGAGACATTAAATTCCTTGTTCAACCATGACCAAAAATTGAAATGGTAAGGTGTTGTGATGCATTCGGCCATGGTAGGAAATAGAAGAGAAATAAGGTTGTTTTTAGATGAAGTAGAGTCTAACAAATGAGCTCGTATGTGCATTAGTTGCTAGATGGAGAAGAATCGGCTAGCAAGTTGTGTGCTAAGGCCGAATATAATTTTGTATATTATGGGTAATGCATGTGTTGAATTAGTGTAAAGGGAGAGGATGCTTTAATAGTGTATATATGTGTATTAGCCAAGTTTTGAACTTGAAACAAATGGTGTTTAGTCAATACAAGTGACCATACTTGTAGAATGTATTAAGTGTTGCAATCGGCCTTAGCATAGATGTGTATGTTCGGCCACATGAATGAGTGCATGAGTTGATGGGTATGTTCGGCCATTGGTAGCCTATTGATGGCTTTAGCTTGACTTAGAAAATTCGGCTAAGGGGAAATATTAGCTAGTATGTTAAATTCGATTCGTGATTTCGTACATATGTGACTCTAATGTCTAATGTATATATGGGCTAAGTACCTTGAGCTTCTCTTTTGATGTTCGAATGAATTGTATTAAATTGTTTGATGTGATTAAAAATGTGTATGATCATTGTGTATTTGAGCTAAAAGGTGGCCATATGACCTATCAAACTCCTTGTCATATTCGGCCATAAGCTAGCAAAATGAGACTTTAATAAGTTAAATTTGTTTGAATTAGCTCAAGAGCTTAGGGGACCACAGTTGGATAAGGGAAAGGAAAAAGTGATCGAATAGCCGTTGAAGCCATTCGACAACATCCGAGGTAAGTTTTCGAGTAATGGAACTTGGATTATGATTTGATTAGATCATGTTTTAAGCAAATCAAAATCATGCTCTATGTGTGGCTATTGAGCCGAAATTGCAAGTGTGATAAGTGTCTTGTGTTTGAGTTTTCTAATGAAAATGAAATACTGAATGTGTCATGATTTATTGATAATTGTGCTTGGTTATTGAATGATGTCCGGGCTAAGTCCCGAAGGCTTTGTGCTAAGTGACTATATCCGGACTAAGATCCAAGGCATTTGTGCGAGTTACTAAATCCGGGTTAAGTCCGAAGGCATTTGTGCGAGTTACTAAATCCGGTTAAGACCGAAGACATTTGTGCGAGTTACTATAATCGGGCTATGTCCCGAAGGCATTTGAACAGTAGCTATATCCGGTTAAACTCGAAGGTACGTGATTCGGGAATGAATGAACTTGCTGTAAAAATTTCAGTTAATACGCTGTGAAATCCCAACTATGAGGTATGTTTCAGTATGTGCTTTGAATTAGTCGAGCCCTTACAAATAAGTATTCGCTCAGTTGATAAATGAGCTACCGACCTTTGGCTAAGTTGATCTTTGTGTATGAATATAAGGGTTGGTAATGTGAAGTAAGTATGATATTGAGAATTTGCGCATATGAAATTATCTGTTTAGCTACATAAATACTATACTTTGGTTGTGTCTAAATTCATGACTCAAACTTACTAAGCATTAAATGCTTACTCCGTTTCTTTGATTCTCTGTTTTATAAATTTTTGGTTCTTCAGCTATCGGACTCGGGGTTTTTGAAGTCGAAGTCGCCCACACTATCAAAGCTCCTTTTGGTATATTTTTGGTTGAACTTTGAAATGGCATGTATAGGACTACCCTTTTGTTGTAGGTCATGTACCTTTCGGTTTTGTGTAAATTTGGATAGCCATGCGAAAATGGCTTAAGTATACTTTGGGCATGGTATTATAATCATTGTATGTTGTTCATTAAGAGGTATGGAAATGTTTGGAAACGATTAGCCATTGGGATGGTTAATCATGATCATATTTTGTGCTATTTATGTTAAAGGGCTAGTTGAATCATGGAAACTCTGAATTAGGTAAAGCCTACCTTAAAGACAGATGCTGACAGCTGCAGTGACGTGGATGTGAAAAATCACTAAAAATAGTAGAAATGGAATTAAATAGTGAATAAATTATGTAAACGAACCTTGACGAGTCTATTTTCATAGGAAAATAACGAAATGATCATATGAACAGTATGTTAAGAGATATTTAAGTTTTTGTGAGACAGGGCCAGAACGGTTTCTGGAGTCCCTGTTCCGACTTTGGAAATTCATTATAAATTGACCATAGATAATTAGAAGCCATGCCATACATGTAAAGATTCCTTTTCGAGTCTAGTTTCGGTAGAAACAAACAGAATCAGTATTGAAGCCCTGTACAGGGAGATATCCAGGTCGTAATGTGCAAAGGTCAGTGTAGTCGATCCCTGTAACATGGGGGACTTTAACTAATAAACTGTACTAATTGGCCCGACCAAAAATTCTAGAAAAAAATTTGTAGATGCATATATGAGTCTAGTTTCAGGGAAAAATCACGAAACTGAATTTCAAGTTGTGGAACTCAAGATATGATTTTTAAGGTGACAGTGACACAGTTAGCTGGCTGTCTGGAAATTTTTAAAATGAACTGTGCAAGTAAGTGGATTAAGCCGTTAACCCCTCGTGTCCGACTCCGCAGCGGTCTCGGTGCACGGGTGTTACAGTTTTATTGGTATCAGAGCTACGGTTTAGTCGATTCTAGGACTACCGTAATGCGTTTGGGTCTAGCTATACATGCCATTTTATGTGATTATTTGATAGTGTGGTGATTTCTGACATTTGCAAATGTGTTTATTTATAGTAATGGATCCCGATCCTGAACGAGCAATAGCTGATGATCTTGAGAGTGTAGCGCCTGCTCCCGCGCAAGGGACAGAGCCGGCGGACTCTCAACCTATTGCTAGCAATCCGAATGATGAGGCTAGGCAAGCTTTTTATAGCGTGATGAATGATTGGTTCAACCAATACATTCGAACTAATACGGCTGTTCCACAACCTCCATTCCCGACAAATACCACCCCCACACCTACAATGCCTCCGGTAACTGACCAAATAAGGTCAATTAAGCCCTCAGTTGATAGAATCCGAAAACACGGGGCTACTGAATTTAAGGCTACGGATAGCGATGATGCCGAGCAAGCTGAATTTTGGTTGGACAACACTATTCGAATTTTCGATGAGCTATCTTGCACACCGATGAGTGCCTAAAGTGTACTATCTCCTTGCTACGTGATTTTGCCTACTATTGGTGGAATCGTTGACTTTTGTTGTGCCTAGAGAGCAAGTAACTTGGGAGTTCTTCCAAACCGAGTTTGAAAGAAGTATATCGATCGAGATTCATTGACCAAAAGCGGAAGGAATTTCTTGAACTCAAACAAGGTTCCATGTCGATTCATCGACTATGAGCGAAAATTTGTGAGGCTTATTTGGTACATACGAGAATGCATTTCCTCGAAGCCGTAATGTGTAAGCGTTTGAGGATGGACTAAATGATGATATAAAGTCGTATGTTGGCATCTTGGAAATCCGAGAATTTGTAGTACTTGTTGAGCGAGCTTGCAAGGCCGAGGAGCTCGATATGGAGAAAAGAAAAGTGAGGTGGGAGCAAGGAGTTTCAGTAAGAGGTCTTGGGAAGCCCATCCCACGATCATCGAAGAAATTTAGAGATGGCTTGGGCGGTCTAGGGACACTTCGGGCTTTTCTAGACGAGATCGCGATCGACCCCCTGTGAGCACACGAGTCAGAGCGGAATGCCAGTATTGTGGTAAATGGCATTCGGGGAGTTGTAGGTTCCATGACCGCTCCTGTTACAAGTCTTGGTCACCGACCACTTTATCAAAGATTGCCCGAGATTGTCTGAACAGAATGTAAATTAGAGTGGGAAACCGGGTGCTACCACTGCTCGGGGTAGACCATCTAGGAATACGGGCAATGCTAGCGGCGGTCAGAGAGGATCTAGAGATGCTACCACGGATCGAGGCTCGTGCTCTGCTAGGGCTTATGCCATCTGCAGCGCGAGGATGCTTCCTCGCCGGATGTTATTACCAGTACTTTCACTCTCTTTGATACTAATGTGATTGCTTTGATTGACCCTGGTTCTACTCATTCTTATATATACGAAACCTTAGCATCCAGTAAGACTTTACCTATTGAGTCTATTGAGTTCGTAATTGGTGTCAAATCCTTGGGTCGTTCGTGCTTGTTGACAAAGTGTGTAAGAAATGCCCCTAGTAATTCGAGGTTCTGTTTCCGGCGGACTTGATGCTTTTGTCGTTCGATGAATTTGATGTTATTCTTAGTTTGGATTGGTTGACCGTGCATGATGCGGTTGTGAATTGCAAAAGCAAGACTATTGATTTGAGGTGCACAAATAACAAGATAATCCGAGTTGAGTCTACGGACTTAAAGGGGTTGCCGTGTAATATCGCAATGTTGGCCCGAAATATGTAAGAAAGGGTGCGAAGCATACCTTGCGTATGTATGATGACAAGGAATTGGAAAAGAAACCCGAATCTGTGCGGTGGTTTGTGAATAACGGATGTTTTTCGAAGAATTATCGGGTTTACCACTGTTCGGGAAGTAGAGTTTGGTATTGAGCTTGTACAGGACTACGCCAATTTCGATAGCTCCGATCGTATGGCACCAACCGAGTTAAAAGAATTGAAAGCTTCGATTGCAAGAGTTGACGGATAGAGGTTTCGCTCGACCAAGTTTCTCACCTTGGAGTGCACCAGTATTGTTTGTGAAAAGAAGGGCGGAACCATAAGGATGTGCATTGACTATCGTCATTTGAATAAAGTGACGATAAAGAATAAATATCCGTTACAGCGTATTGATGATTTGTTTGATCAACTAAAGGGAGCCTCGGTGTTTTCAAAGATAGATTTGAGATCGGGTATTACCGATTCTAATTCGAGATTCGGATATACCCAAAGCTGCTTTCGAGCGAGATCGGCCACTACGAGTTCTTAGTGATGCCGTTGGGCTCACTAATGCCCTGCGGTATTTATGGATTTGATGAATCGGATCTTGAGACATGATTTGGACCGGTTCGTAGTTGTGTTCATTGACGACATCTTGGTCTATTCAAGAGATGAAACCGAACATCTTGAGCACCGAGATTAGTGTTACAAATTTTACGGGATAAGCGGTTATATGCTAAGTTCGATGAAGTGTGAGTTACGGTTAAGAGAGGTTAGCTTCTTGGGTCACGTGGTATCCATCGGTATTCGAGTTGACTCGAGCAAAATTTCAACCAACTTAACTGGAAGCCTCAGAAATATTCGAGGTTTGAAGCTTTTGGGACTTGTCGGTTACTACGGACGGTTTGTAAAAGGTTTCTCGATGATAGCCACACCCATGACGAAGCTACTTCAAAAAGATGTTAAGTTCGAATGGACGAAAAAATGTCAGAAAAGTTTTGATCAACTGAAAACTTATTTGACGGAAGCTCCAGTTTTAGTGCAGCCCGAATCAGGCAAAGAGTTTGTCATCTATAGTGACACCTCCCTACTTGGGTTAGGTTGCGTATTGATGCAAGAAGGTCGAGTTGTGGCCTATGTGTCGAGACAATTAAAGCCACATGAGAAAAATTATCCGACCCATGATCTCGAATTAGTTGCCATCGTATTCGCCTTGAAAATATGGCGACATTACTTATTTGGTGAGAAGTGCCATGTATTTTCGGATCACAAAAGTCTTAAATATTTGATGACTCAAAGAGACTTGAATCTGCGACAAAAGCGTTGGCTTGAGTTGTTGAAAGATTATGAGCTGGTCATTGATTATCACCCGGGAAAGGCTAATGTGGTTACGGACGCCTTAAGCCAGAAATCACTGTTTGCTTTACGAGCAATGAATGTACACTTGTCTGTTCTACCCGACAATGTGTTAGTAGCCGATTTAAAGGCCAAACCATTATTGATTCATCAAATTTGTGAAGCTCAGAAAGTCGACGATGAGTTGGTTGCAAGACGGGCTAAATGTGTTCCGAATGTGGAATCGGAGTTTCAGATTGATGATGACGATTGTTTGAGGTACAGAAATCGGTTGTGTGTTCCAAGAAATTCAGAACTCATTTCGATGATTCTGAACGAAGCTCATTGTAGCCGAATGTCAATTCACCCGGGGAGTACAAAAATGTACCACGACCTAAGACATCAGTTTTGGTGGCATGGTATGAAACGAGACATTTCCGATTTTGTTTCGAAGTGTTTAATATGTCAGCAAGTGAAGGCGGAACATCAAGTGCCTACGGGTTTGCTCCAACTGATCATGATACCTGAATGGAAATGGGATCGAGTAACGATGGATTTTGTATCTGGGCTGCCAGTGTCGGCAAGTAAGAAAGATGCGATTTGGGTCGTTGTTGATAGATTGAATAAGTCGGCTCACTTTATCCCCGTATGCACGGATTTTTCAATGGATAAATTAGCTGAATTGTATGTTTCTCAGATTGTGAGATTACACGGGGTACCTATTTCTATCGTGTCGGATAGAGATCCGAGATTCACCTCATGATTTTGGAAGAAATTGCAAGAAGCTTTGGGTACCAAGCTACATTTTAGCACCGCTTTTCATCCACAAACAGATGGTCAATCCGAGCGGATAATTCAGATACTTGAGGATATGTTGAGATGTTGCATCCTCGAGTTTAGTGGTTCGTGGGAGCGGTATTTACCTTTGATTGAATTCGCACAACAATAGTTTTCAGTCAAGTATTAAGATGGCACCTTACGAGGCTTTATGCGATTCGAAAATGCCGACGCCATTGTTTTGGACCGAGCTCGGTGAAAGTAAAATTTTCGGAATGGATTTGATTAAAGATCTTTGAAGCGAAAGTAAGAATAATTTGTGAAAGTCTGAAGGCAGCATCAGATCGTTAGAAGTCGTACGCGGATTTAAAACGAAGAGATATTGAGTATCAGGTCGGAGACAAAGTGTTTCTTAAGGTGTCGCCTTGGAAAAAGATACTCAGATTTGGCCGTAAGGGCAAATTGAGTCCGAGATTCATTGGGCCGTATGAGATCTCCGAATGAGTTGGCCCAGTTGCATATAGGTTGCTTTTACCCCCTGAACTCGAAAGGATCCACAACGTTTTCATGTTTCGATGCTTCAACGTTCTGGATCCGATCCTTCACACGTAATAAACCCTCCGAGGTCGAAATTCAAGGCGATATGAGTTATGAAGAAGAACCGATTCGTATCCTAGCTCGTGAAGTGAAAGAGTTCTGAAACAAAAGGTTCATTTAGTAAAAGTGTTATGGCTCAAACACGGGATGGAAGAAGCTACTTGGGAACCGAGAACTCTATGAAAGAGCGATACCCAAACCTATTTACGGTAAGATTTTCGGGGATGAAAATTTCTTAAGTGGGGAGAGTTGTGACAGCCCTATAGTGACCCTAGTCGGAAGCGGTTTGGGACCGCTAAACCGAGTCACCAAATTATTTGAATGTGATATTTATGGTCTAAAATATGTGAATATGAATGTGCGAAAATTTTTAAGCTTGATTTAGTTAATTACATGTGAATGTAGTACATAGGACTTGTGTGACACTTTTGAAATATGATAGGCTAATCTACAAGGATCAAATAGTGCAAGTAATCAAAAGGAGGACTTGCATATCAAATTTTCCCTCCCCATCTAGTAGTGGCGGCCATGACATTAGGGTGGACAAAGGATGATGGGCAAAACATGTCATAGACATGTTGTGTTGGTGCATCATGGGAGGAAACAATAAACTAAAGTTAGTAATAAAGAAATGGAAAAAAAGAAAAGAATTGAGAGATTGTTTCTCCCCCTCCCCATTGCCGTGAGTGTAAGAAAGAAAACAAGAAAAAAAAGTGTCCATCTTTCTTCATAGCTTTTGGCGAATGTTCTAAGGAAGAGAAAAACAAGTTGTGTTCTTTGGTTTTTTTTTTCTTGACCGAAAATTCAAAAGAAAGAAGGGAGGAAATGTTGAAGAGATTCGGCCATGCTTGTAGCTAGGTGAAGGTAAGTTTGATGTTGTGCCATGAGATTCATGCATGTTTTTTTTGTTAGCTTGAGTTCTAACTAGCCCATGGTTCAAATCTTTACTATGTCATGGAGATGATATTCGGCTAAGGTGGATTTGTGTTGATGTTATTTGCATGCTAAAAGTGAAGCTTGTAATGATGCATGTGATGGTGGATTGATAACTCTTGAATCTCTTTTTTAGCATCCTTGAGTGAGACATTAAATTCCTTGTTCAACCATGATCAAAAATTGAAATGGTAAGGTGTTGTAATGCATTCGGCCATGGTAGGAAATAGAAGAGAAATAAGGTTGTTTTTAGATGAAGTAGAGTCTAACAAATGAGCTCGTATGTGCATTAGTTGCTAGATGGAGAAGAATCGGCTAGCAAGTTGTATGCTAAGGCCGAATATAATTTTGTATATTATGGGTAATGCATGTGTTGAATTAGTGTAAAGGGAGAGGATGCTTTAATAGTGTATATATGTGTATTAGCCAAGTTTTGAACTTGAAACAAATGGTGTTTAGTCAATACAAGTGACCATACTTGTAGAATGTATTAAGTGTTGCAATCGGCCTTAGCATAGATGTGTATGTTCGCCACATGAATGAGTGCATGAGTTGATGGGTATGTTCGGCCATTGGTATCCTATTGATGGCTTTAGCTTGACTTAGAAAATTGGCTAAGGGAAATATTAGCTAGTATGTTGAATTCGATTCGTGATTTAGTACATATGTGACTCTAATGTCTAATGTATATATGGGCTAAGTACCTTGAGCTTCTCTTTTGATGTTGAATGAATTGTATTAAATTGCTTGATGTGATTAAAAATGTGTATGATCATTGTGTATTTGAGCTAAAAGGTGGCCATATGACCTATCAAACTCCTTGTCATATTCGCCATAAGCTAGCAAAATGAGACTTTAATAAGTTAAATTTGTTTGAATTAGCTCAAGAGCTTAGGGGACCACAGTTGGATAAGGAAAGGAAAAAGTGATCGAATAGCCGTTGAAGCCGTTCGACAACATCCGAGGTAAGTTTTCGAGTAATGGAACTTGGATTATGATTTGATTAGATCATGTTTTAAGCAAATCAAAATCATGCTCTATGTGTGTGGCTATTGAGCCGAAATTGCAAGTGTGATAAGTGTCTTGTGTTTGAGTTTTGCTAATGAAAATGAAATACGAATGTGTCATGATTTATTGATAATTGTGCTTGGTTATTCGAATGATGTCCGGGCTAAGTCCCGAAGGCTTTGTGCTAAGTGACTATATCCGGACTAAGATCCGAAGGCATTTGTGCGAGTTACTAAATCCGGGTTAAGTCCTGAAGGCATTTGTGCGAGTTACTAAATCCGGGTTAAGACCCGAAGACATTTGTGCGAGTTACTATAACCGGGCTATGTCCCGAAGGCATTTGAACGAGTCGCTATATCCGGTTAAACTCCGAAGGTACGTGATTCGGGAATGAATGAACTTGCTGTAAAAATTTCAGTTAATACGCTTGTGAAATCCCAACTATGAGGTATGTTTCGTATGTGCTTTGAATTAGTCGAGCCCTTACAAATAAGTATTCGCTCAGTTGATAAATGAGCTACCGGCCTTTGGCTAAGTTGATCTTTGTGTATGAATATAAGGGTTGGTAATGTGAAGTAAGTATGATATTGAGAATTTGCGCATATGAAATTATCTGTTTAGCTACATAAATACTATACTTTGGTTGTGTCTAAATTCATGACTCAAACTTACTAAGCATTAAATGCTTACTCCGTTTCTTTGATTCTCTGTTTTATAAATTTTTGGTTCTTCACTATCGGACTCGGGGTTTTGAAGTCGAAGTCGCCCACACTATCAAAGCTCCTTTTGGTATATTTTGGTTGAACTTTGAAATGGCATGTATAGGACTACCCTTTTGTTGTAGGTCATGTACCTTTCGGTTTTGTGTAAATTTGGATAGCCATGCGAAAATGGCTTAAGTATACTTTGGGCATGGTATTATAATCATTGTATGTTGTTCATTAAGAGGTATGGAAATGTTTGGAAACGATTAGCCATTGGGATGGTTAATCATGATCATATTTTGTGCTATTTATGTTAAAGGGCTAGTTGAATCATGGAAACTATGAATTAGGTAAAGCCTACCTTAAAGGCAGATCTTGACAAGCTGCGATGGCGTGGATGTGAAAAATCACTAAAATAGTAGAAACGGAATTAAATAGTGAATAAATTATTTAAACGAACCTTGACGAGTCTATTTTCATAGGAAAATAACGAAACGATCATATGAACAGTATGTTAAGAGATATTTAAGTTTTCGTGAGACAGGGCCAGAACGGTTTCTGGAGTCCCTGTTCCGACTTTGGAAATTCATTATAAATTGACCAGAGATAATTAGAAGCCATGCCATACATGTAAAGATTCCTTTTCAAGTTTAGTTTCTGTAGAAACAAGCAGCATCAGTATTGAAGCCCTGTACAGGGAGATATCCAGGTCGTAATGTGCAAAGGTCAGTGTAGTCGATCCCTGTAACATGGGGGACTTTAACTAATAAACTGTACTAATTGGCCCGACCAAAATTTCTAGAAAACAATTTGTAGATGCATATATGAGTCTAGTTTCAGGGAAAAATCACGAAACTGAATTTCAAGTTGTGGAACTCAAGATATGATTTTTAAGGTGACAGTGACACGATTAGTGGTGGCTGTCTGGAAATTTTAAAATGAACTGTGCAAGTAAGTGGATTAAGCCCGTTAACCCCTCGTGTCCGACTCAACAGCGGTCTCAGTGCGGGTGTTACTGACAGAGCTACTATGCATACCCGAAAACTGTGATCACATGTGTAGTACTAAGTGCAAGCTACTACGTGTACCAGATTATTGGTCGCATGTGTAGTACTAAGTGCGAGCTACTATGCGTGCAGATAGCCCGGCTACAAGTGTGGAAATGGGAAAATGTGCGAGCAATTGTGTATTTGTTATTATTCGATGAGTTCAACGGAAATCGATTAAATGAAAATACATGTGAAAGTGATTATGTGATGAACAAGTGCAAGTATATGTTTATTTGAATTTATGAGCAATATGCTCGATATTTGAGCGAACCTCGGTAAAATGGAATAGATTAAGTGAATTGTGTAAAAGTGAACTTTAGTAGTAAAACAGTGTTGAACAACAGCAGTGCATGACTTTGAAAATTTACCAAAAATTGTGTAAGTTGAATTAAATTTTAAAAAAATTATGGAATTAAAGATTAATGAGTCTATTTTCATATAAAATAAATAGGGGGAGCAAAAGAGTTATATATTATGTGATATTATAATTTTTGTGAGACAGTGTCTGAAGAAATTTGAGATCCCCTGTTCTGACTTTAGAAATTCACCATAAATTGTAAAAATATTATTAAGAGTCATACCTTACATGCATGGATTCCTTATTGAGTCTATATTTAAGGGAAACAAATAGAATGGTCATGAAATTCTGTACAGGGAGAAATTTGGTTCGTAGTGCACAGGGGTTAGAGTAATAGTACCTTGAAACAGGGGAAACTTTAATGAATAAACTGTACTAATTGGCTAAACCAAAAATTTTGGAAATTTTATAGGAGAAAGATATATGAATCTAGTTTCAAGAAAAATTAACGAAACTAAATTTGGAGTTTTGTAGCTTCAGATATGATTAATTTAGTAACTGTAACTCGATAACACAGCTTAACCTGAACATGTGTAATTGTATAATTATAGTGTTTTATCTTGAAAAGCGTGGTAGTAATTGCTTATTATTTTCATATGAACTTACTAAGCGTAAAGCTTACCCATCCTCTCCATTTCTTTAGTATTGGCAGGTTGGCTCAGGGTTGGAGATCGTCGAAGGCAAAATCACACTATCAAACTATCATTTTGGGAGAATTAATTCAAATATTAGAAATATCAAGTGAGTGGCATGTATAGGAAGTTGGTTTGTGATATGTATTTTATTATGATTTTGACCATACGTGATCGATCCGCATTGAGTTATCGTATATGATCATGAGATGTAGTCCTTATCCATTATGGTTTATAAGTTTAATTAATCGTGCCATGTCCTATGTTTTGATGTGATGATATAGTTAGCTTTGTTTGTTAGGCATGTGTTCGAAAAGTTTTGAATTAAATGAAATTTTATGGTCCGGTTTTCGTTTATGTGTATTGTTAAGTCTGGTAATGCCTCGTACTCTACTGCAGCCTTGGATACGGGTAAGGGGTGTTACAAATAATCTGTACGAACTGGTATGAAATGGGCAGTTTTGGTCAATCGATCCATGATGACCCATACTGAATCTTTCTTAGAAGGCGTTAGGGGTAGCCCATTCACAAAGTCCATGGTCACTCTTTCTCGCTTTCACAACAAAATCTTAACTGGCTGAAGCAACCCAGAGGGCAATCGATGTTCCACTTTAACCTGTTGGCAAGTCAAACGTTTCCCCACAAAGTCGGTAATCTCACGCTTAAGACCTGGCCACCAATAAATCTCACGGAGATCTCTATACATCTTATTTCCACTTGGGTGCATAGCATAAGGGCTACTATGCGCCTCTCGCAGTAAAGTCTGTCTCAACTCAGCATCCTTAGGTATGCAAATTCTGCCTCAAAAACAAAGTCCCCCTTCATTATTCAGCCCAAAATCCACAACATTACCATTCTTGATCTGACGAAACCGAAGACCCAATGACTCATCTTCCAACTGTTTACTTTTAATCTGTTCAATCCACACTGGTTTAACTTGGAGCTTAGCCAACAAGCTACCATCATCAAATAAGCTAAGACGAGCAAACATTGCTCTCAGATAAGTCATAGCCCTACGACTCAGTACGTTGGCCACCACGTTGGCCTTACCAGGGTGGTATTCAATCGAACAGTCATAATCCTTAAGCAGCTCAATCCATCTATACTGCCTAAGATTTAACTCCTTCTGAGTGAGAAGATACTTAAGGCTTTTGTGATCCGTGTAAATGATACACTTCTCACTGTACAAGTAATGCCTCCAAATTTTCAATGCGAATACCACTGCAGCCAACTCCAAGTCATGCGTTGGGTAATTCATCTCATGAGTCTTAAGCTGGCAAGACGCATAAGCTACCACCTTACCCCCTTACATCAACATACAACCCAAATAAACGTATGATGCATCACTATAAACACGGCCTGGACTTTCTCACATAGGCGTGTCACACGGTAGTGTCCCTTTGGCAGGATTGAAGCATGACTTACATGGGTGGATCACATGCCCGTGCCCATTTAACAGCCTTGACCATGGCATTAAATAATCGCACACGGGCGTGTCCCTTGCGAGCCCAAGTTTAGTCCAATTCAGAAAAGGACAATTTTCAGGGCTCTTAGGCATTCCAAAGCCTATTTAAACACCTAAAGAGGCACTTAAAAGGGGAACGCAAAGGAGGAAGCAGGGAATTACTCAAGGGAAGCCGATTGATCCATCTCAGAAGCTGAATTTATCATCAAGACTGAAGATCTCCCTTCAAGTTCCTTTAGGAGTTTTGGGTTTTCTTATGTTTTGTTATCTTTATGCTTTTGAGATTTTTTCTTTCATAAGTATGAACTAAACCCCCTAAATACCTAAGGGGAATGAAACCTAAGACGGATCTTATTTTTATTATCTGAATTGTATGATAAATATTTGACTTGTTCTTAATTATGTGTTCTAAATTCTTGTTTTGATATTCCAGGATATTGATTCAAGTTAAGCTCTTATTCAGAGGAGGAATAACCCTGTCTAAAAGTAAATTTTTCATAATTAAGCGGAGTTGATTGACCGCCTAGAGATAGGGTGACAAGATTTTTCCGAATTAGGGTGAAACCTAATAAGGGAATCCATAGATCGAGTTAATGCAATTTTAGGTTGTTAATTAGAAAGAGATTTCAATTATTCAACATAGGGTTAGACATTATTAGTCTCGAGAGAGATAATAATATAACCTAGGGATTTCTATGGATCAAGTCACATGAATAAATCGTCTGATTCAGAGTCAAATAACAAGTGAAGTCTAGGTGGATTATTCCTTAGGTATTGTCTCAATCAATCGAATTTTCCCAAAAGTATTTTCCCAAGTTTTCTTTCTGTGCATTCTTAGTTAGTAATTAGTTTAGATAACCAAACCTCTTAATTTTTAGGCTAGATAATAAAAAGGAAGTAAATACTAGTACTCGTAGTTCCTTTGGGTTGACAATCCAGTCTTGCTGAACTATACTACTATTCGATAGGTACACTTGCCTTAATCGTGATAATAAGTTAGTCTCAAGAACGTTTCCTTTATAAATCTTTAAAACCTGTTACGAATATCACACAATCAGTTTTCAACCATAAAACCCAATATCTTAGACACAGAGCATGCTATGTATGAATGAGTAGACCCAACATCAATCAATGTAGTATAAGGTACATTATGGATAAAGAACGTACCCGTAATGATATTTGGAGCATCCCCGTCCTCTCGACGACATGCAGCATAAACTAGTGTAACGCCCCTTACCCGCATTCAACACCGAAACAGGGTACGAGATATTACCAAAACATAACACATACCATTAAATAAAACTGAGACAAAAATATGGCATCTAATTAGATCATGAATCGTTATAACATATGCCTTTAACAATATTAGCCAACTTTAATGGCTTTGTACAAAATAATCGGTCAAATACTATAACCAATATTTTAAACCTAGGAAATTATGACACGTAACAAAATAACTAAGCCTACTATACATGCCATAATTCAAAATGTTTAGTTCAAATACCAAAAGTATTGATAGTGCGGGCAGATCTCCAACGATCTCTAACTCCTGTGCTAGCTAGATGACACCATAAGACAAAAGAGAGAAAAGAAAGTAAGCTTATAGCTTAGTAAGTAAGTATATAAATAAGGAATAAGGAATAAGTATATAAATAATAAATAAGGAATCTAGTATGTTTACAAAATAACTCAATTATATCTATTTTTAATTTCACTATTTACTCCAATTTGATCAAACTGTCCCTCCTGCATCATGTTCACTGAATAAACTATAACTCAAGTTACGAAACTCAAAATTCAAATCCGTAAAATTTTCCTGAAACTAGACTCATATTAATTCTTACTAAAATTTTTCTAGTATTTTTCGTCAGCCAATTAGTATAGTTTATTAGTTAAAGTTTCCCCTGTTATACAGCTCGACTGATCTGACCTCTGTACTACGAATTAATTTTCTTCCTGTACAAAAGTAAAATAACCATGAAATTTATTTCATTTAAAACTAGACTTAATAAGGAATCTATGAATATAAACTATATTTCTTAATTACTTTTGTACAATTTTTAATGATTTTTCAAAGTTAAAACAGGGGATCACGTAGTCATTCTGAACAAGTCTCACAAAAATATAAATATCTCAAAGTATAGGATCCCTTTACTTGCTATGTTTCTTTTACATGAAAATAGACTCATTAAGCTTTAATTTCATATCTCATTAAGCCTCTAATTAAATTCCTACTATTTTTGGTGATTTTTCAAATTCACATCTCTACGACTGTCCAAACAGTTTTATTATCAATTTTGATCTTCCACACTTTGGTTGCATTTTTTGCTTATCCTTAACAATTTTTCCAACTTCCAGTCACATATCGAGCTTATTACTCATACGTTACACATGTGTATTCTTACACTTATCATTACATGGTCATACATAATTTCATTTAGTTGATTTTCCCGTTGAACACATCGGATCGAGTCTCCGATACTTGGTGGTTTCAGCGCGTAGTTCCACCCATCACATAGTTCGGCTCTCTTGTACACATGGTGAACATGAACAATTAGTACCACCCATGTGACCGAGCCATTTTATCTCGTAACTCTCTTGTCTACATGGTGTCCTTCACCTGGAACCACACATGCGACTTAGCTGCATTTATCCCGTAGCTCTCTTGTCTACATGGTATACATCTCGTATCACACATGTGACCTAGTTACCACATAGTATCTTGTAGCTCTCTTGTACACATGATGTGCACTTGGAACCATACATGTGACCTAGCTACATACCATCTATATCTTTCGATTCCGAAGGTTCAACCAGGAAGTATTTCACTTTCTAATACTTATTTCCATTCTTCCAATAGTCGATTATGATTCAAAATCAGCTACAATATATGAAATATGCTGCAATATAAAAACGTAAATGAAGATAATGTATTATTTACATACAAACTTACCTCGGTGCAAAATATGGAAATTTTGCAATTTAGTCCAAAATCTTTTCCTTCCCCCGTTCGAGGTCGATTCCACGCCTTTCTTGATCTATAACAACACATTTAGCTTATTTAACACTCATACTATCTATTTCAATCCAAAAATCACATTATGGAAAAATTATGTTTTTGCCCCCTAACTTTTACAAAATTATGATTTTTCCCCTAGGCTCAGAAATTTTATTTCAGCCCTTGTTCTTATGTTTTATGACATGCTGAACATTTTTCTCTTCTATGACAACATCAAATTCTCACTCTAACATGTACTTATGAACATTAGGTATTTTTACCGATTATGCTGTTTTGCTCGTTTTCGCTAAAAATCGCTTAGAAAAGATCGCTCTCCTAACTTCAAACATTCATATTCTACCATCGAACATCAAAATACATGCATATCATTCATGGGTAAATTTTTAAACATAAACCTTAACTCGAAATAATGGTAGAAATAGGTAGACTGAGCTACAAGGAGTTCAAAAATGTAAAGAACACTAAAAACGGGGCCTGAATGCACTTACTATAGACCTTGAAAGCTTGGGAAAAACCCTAGCTATGGTGTTTATGAGAGTTTCGGCCAAGCTTGGTGAAGATGATACCAATTTTGGCTTTGTTTTCCCATTTTATTATTTTATTTACCAAATGACTAAATTGCCCTTCATTAAAAACTATGGTGTTTTATCTTCCTTTAGGTATTTTTGTCCAAACTAGTATAATGGTCTAATTATTATTTAAGGATCTCTACTTAAAACCCCCATTTCAATCAAGTACTTTATGAACTAGAACACACATTTTTCACCTATTTCAATTTAGTCCTAAACATCAAATTAAACACCGAATCATAAAATTTTCAACCTCAGATTTGTGGTTTCGAAACCACTGTTCCATTTTGGCCCTAAATCAGGCTATTACAACTAGTGCCAGCTACCTCACCTCAGTATGACCCGTACCTTTGCCTAGTGCTCTATGACTACGGCCCATACCATTTCTACCCCTAGCCTGACCACGGCCTCTCGGTGGTTACTGACCACCCCGCTGAACATTACCAAAACTGGTAGCTTGCACTTGGTCGCGCCTCTATGGACGATCCTTGACATGATGCTCCAATGATCCGCATCTCAGACATGCACCCATCTTTTTCTAACATTCGTCCTGATGGCGTTTTCCACAATCAGCACAAAGCTACGGTCCAATAGTAGCAGCAACAGGAGTCCTGATACGTGATATTCGTGGCAAGTTTTAAAGATTTATAATTAATCGTTCTTGAAACTAACTATTATCATGATGAAGGAAAGTGTACCTATCGAACAGTAGTATAGCTTTAGCAAGACCGGATTGTCGAACCCAAAGGAACCAAGAGTACTAGTAATTACTTTCTTTTTATTATCTAGCCTAAAAATTAAGGGATTTGTTTATCTAAAATACTTAACTAAACAAAGGGTGCACAGAGAGAAATTTAGGAATAAGCTTTTGGGAAAACTCGATTGATTAAGACAATACCCAAGGAAAAATCCACCTAGACTTCACTTGTTATTTGAGTTTGAATCAGACGATTTATTCATTTGACTTGATCCATAGAAATCCCTAAGTTATATTATTATCTCTCTTGGGACTAATAACGTCTAACCCTAGGTTGATTAATTGAAATCTCTTTCTAATTAACGCCCTAGTGTTACTTTAGCTCGATCTACGGATGCCCTTATTAGGTTTCACCCTAATTTGGCAAAATCTTATCACCTTACCTCTAGGCGTGCAATCAACTCACTTAATTATGACAAATTTACTCCTAGACAGGGTCTTTTCCTCCTCTGAATAATATCATTAACCTAAATCAATATCTTGGAATATTAAAACAAGAATTAAGAACATATAATTAAGAACAAGTCAAATATTTATCATACAATTCAGATAATAATAACAAAATCTGTCTTAGGTTTCATTCCTTTTAGGTATTTAGGGGGTTTAGTTCATAATTATAAAAGAAAACATCTTAGAAGAATAATGAATACGAAACCTAACGAAAACCCAAAACCCCTGAATGGAAATTGAAGGGACAGTCTTGACGATGAATCCGGCTTTTGAGATGGATCAATCGGCTTCCCTTGAGTAATTCCTTGCCTCCTACTCCATGTGTATGTTCTAAGTTCCTCCTCAGGTGTTTAAATAGGCTTTAGAATGCCTAAGAACCCTCAAAAGTGGCCTTTTCCGAATAGGATTATACTTGGGCTCGGCAGGGACACACCTGTGTGACACGCTCGTGTGCAATTGCTCCAGCCCCTGGTCAAGGATGTTGAATAGGCATGGGTGTGTAGTCTACTCATGTAAGTCGTGCTTCGATCTTGCCAAATAGGCACGGCCGTGTGAAATGCCCGTGTGAGGAAGTCCAGGCCGTGTTGATTTTTCATGTGGGTCCATTTTCTCCGTTTTCGGGCCGTTTCTAGCTCTTTTTACTCTCTTATGCTCATCTAAGTATAAAACATGAAATTAAGGAATTAGGAGCATCGAATTCACCAAATATAAGGAGAAATCATCCGTAAATGTGCTAAGCATGGGATAAAAATATGTATAAATTATAGTTTATCAAATACCCCCACACTTAAGCGTTTGCTTGTCCTCAAGCAAAATCCTCAACTCACAATCAAAATAAATTCTTCTCAATTTATAATCTCTATCAATAATATCTCAAAATAGTCCATAAGTATTCATACATTGAAAAATCAACTAAAAGTACATCAAAGTTTCAAACATTCCAAGTTGAGCATTTTATCATGAAAACATAGGTGTCCACCCTCATCTAAGTAATCACCTTTGATCAAAATATCACAGAGTTTAACATCCTTACTAAAGATTCACTCAAATCACTCGAGGTGTTTATGGACATCAAATAAAACACTTATTAGTCAATATGAAAAGTTATTACCATAGGCTTGCATGAAAATTAAATCTCCACCACTATATATAATGAGATGATACATCAATCAAAAAGGTCTTTAGAGGGTTGTAACGTGGCTTTGGTTAGGGGGTGTGGTCACAAGCTGAAAGAAAAGGTTAGAATCGAGATTGAATTGAAGAAATCACCTAACTAGAAAAATAACTAATTATCAGTTGAATACAAGTGAGCTTCTTCTTTGAATATGGAATTAACACTCAAGCTCAAAAATGACGAATTACTACTAATATGAATGTAAGTATTGTTTTTTTTAAGAACAAGTCAAAAAACATAGAACTTAATTATTGCAACGAAGAATAAAACATAACTAAGCAATTAGTTCAAATGAAATCTCAACAAATATAGGGATCAAATTAGGGGATTTCAACAATAATGGGTTATGGCTTAATATTGAGGGTAAATCAATTGATAGTTTGTTAGGCTCAAAGGGGTTCACTAAGGATTAATTATGAAGGTAGGCTTTTGTGGAGTGAGTGGGTTAAACCTAAGTGCCTTTATCATCTTGACATATCAAATCAAATGGTGTGGTCTTGACATGCATAATCAAGCAAGTTCTAGAATAACAAATCAATACTGACGCACTCATAATAAAAGTGAGCATGAAAGAAATAAAATATGCTCTAAAAGCTCAAGATATCACAAAAATTATGGCTTTTTGATGTTTAAACTTGTGAATTTCAACTCAAGATAATACCTAAACTTAGGGAAGCAACCTAAAAGTTTTTAATTCTTCAAAAATCAACTTATCAGGCTTGATTCCCTAATGTCTTAAAGTTTAAACAATCAATGCATAAATGCCTATGTTTTAATTCAATACATATCAATAAAAATCATAAATTAATTAAAATTCATTCTAATAGTGATATGAGCGATTCACGTGAGAATAAGATAAAATTCAGGGATTTCTAATGATGATATAAAAGACCCCCCACACTTAAGATGTACATTGCCCTCAATGTACAAAGATGGATATATTGAAAAATATAGATATATAATCATAAGATAGGGAGAGAGGTGAAACTTCTTGAATGATAAATGAACTCCTTGAATTGGAGTTATGGAGAATAATCGGCCAAAGCAATGATGAGAGTGGAAGAGGATACTCCGATGGGGGTAGAGGTTCATTAGTCCATAAGTCTTGCACCAAAAGAATATTATATCTGGTAGTAGATATGGTCGTGGTTGAGCAGGACATGGCAGTCATGGAGAACCTTTGCCAGTGGAGTTTTTAGTTCCTATTTGATGATGAGCTTTGGAGCTCTTTATGAGTGTGATAAAATCAGGAACTCTTTAGGAAATATAAGGAAGCATAATTACTCGTAATGAAATAGCCAAAAATAAAAATTGTAAAAACTAAAATTAAACTAATATTAAAGGAAAATGAAATAAAAAGTACTTAAAAAAGATAAATAAAGATAAAAGTGAAAATAAAAGTAATAAATAATTTTTTTTAAAACATCGTCATCGCCGGATGGTTCGCTAGGTGGTGGTAGCGATGAGATGTGAAGGTGCTGACAAATCTAATGAAGAGTAGCATCAATATGATCAAAATGCTGAAAACACTGCTGCTCAAATTGAGTAAGGCGCTCAAAGATGTCAGAGTATGAAGCTGCCGCATGAACTGGACGATGGATGGGTGGTGGCTGAGATGGTGGGTCCTATGACATGGAGGGACATCATCAGTAATGTCATCTTGGCCCTCCTCCTCGGTGGACTGGATAAGGCAGTATTGAAGAGGGTAGGTTCCACGTCATTTCTTAATCATCCTCATATGTAGCATGCTCGAGATGCCCTATGAGGACATCTGGCCGATGAGAGTGAGGGAAGACGATTGTGCCGCTGTGTTGAGGAGCCCAAAGTACCGAGCAAATCGAGTCACATAGGGCCCGATAGAGATGACTCCTCTCCTATGTCGCTCCATCTGATGGCGGATGGCGAGGGCAATGAAGTAGGAAAGGTTAAAGACGTGCCCGTTCGCCATGCTCCACAAGAAATAGGCGTCGTGAGTGTTGACGACACCGGTGCTCTCTCGCCGTCCTATCAGAGTGTGGTCCAAGATGATGTGTAGGTATTGTAGGGACGTGGCGAGGGACAACGCCTTAGAGCGGCTAGGATCATAAGTGGCTGAGGTAGGAACGAGGTTCTTCTAGCACTTTGATGGAGAGTAGTAGATGTGGCTATGGAGAGTGTCGAGTTTATTTTTATCCATAAACTCCTCCGTGTACAGCCCTAGTGCAATTCCAAACTTCGGTACACTCAACTGGCGCACTAGACCACCAAGGCGGAACTGGACCGTTCCAGGATCGTTGAAGTTTGTCATGACGACTTGAAGATGGAAGGTCGAGCAGAGTTCCATTGTGAGCTTGAGGTATTTCGGCTCGATGATCTCAAAGAAGAGCCCCTACAGTTCACTCGTCAGGAGGGCTCAAACCGAGTCAGCCATCTAAATTTGTTCAAGTGCAGCCCAGTCAATGCAGCGGCCCACACCTAAGGTACGGGCGCGTAATATCTGATATAGTTCCTTTTGGGGTCCCAAGGGGAACTGGAGGAAAGGGTGACGGATCTCAGCGGTAGGACCCAAGGAGGACGTTGCTCCTTTCCTTTTTCTTCGAAGCGGGGATGGTGGTCTTCTTGCCACGTGAAGTTGACATAGTATGCCTGCAATGGCAAATTGAAATAAAAATCTCCCCAATAATAGCATGGAAAAAATATGCATGGTAAAACTAATAGAGATATTTCCTAGAAGTCAAGTACGAAAGAACAATTATGCTTAAAAAAATAAACCCAATCAGATAAATTACACCATTACTATGAAAAGGACTACGAGAGTAATGCTAATGGAAATATCTAGTGAATGAATGCATATGGGTAAGCATGAAATCTATGGAAACAAGAAAAATGGATGAATGCAGCGAAATATATTGACTAACATGGCAAATTTCTATCATGATAACTATGATTATTTGCTCAAAATAAAACAAAATATCATGAAATAAGTAAAAGATTGAAGAAAATAGAGGGAAAAAATGAACAAACGCAAGAGGGAGGAGCTTTGGATCGTCGAAAGTGGTGTTGTATTTGGTGCACAAGTGTGGCAGGTAGGGCATGTGAAGTTGCAGCGGGGGTTAGGGATTTTGGGGAAGAGGATGATGAATAGTGAGGGGTTTATATAGATTTTAGGGCACACGGCTGTGGGGCACACTCGTGTGCTCTAATTTTTTCCCATATGTTTTGCAATTTTCTAAATTTTGGCACGTTTGAGACTCGCACATGCCCATGCTCTTTGGGCATGTTGGTGCACACGATCGTGTTGCACGATCGTGTCCTACTTCGTTCACTTCTCCCAAGCCCGTGTTCCAATGCGTACACTCGTGTTGTTTTATCAGTCTTGAGCACGGGTGGTGGGCACGGGCGTGTTGCACGCCCGTGGTAAATTCTCAGTTTCAACCACGATTCCTAGACATAGGCGTGTCGCACGCCCGTGTTGGTTTGACAGACTTTCCCATGGCCATGTCGCACAGCCATGGCCACTTATCGCATCCTATGTAAGGAAAAATTTTGCCCTGTTTTCACACTGCCGTATCGCACGATCGTGACTCCTCCCGTGGTGTTAGCACGACCTAAGGTACGCCAGTATGCCCGATTGTGTGGAATAGAAAACCTGTGTTTCATTGACTCAGTTTGTTATTAGATGTTAAAAACTAAAATTTTAAAGAGGTTAACATCGTTAGTGCTCGGGTTGCCTCCCGAGAAGTGCTTATTTATAGTCTAAGCTCGACTTACCTTTCTGTGCATGGTCATGATGGTGCGAGGAGTTTACACTCCTCATCCCTGCTATCAATTTTATCAACATAAGGTTTAAGACGATTACTGTTTACCTTAAAAGTGCCAAATTTGGGATGAATTACCTCGACTGTACCATATGGAAAAATACTGAGTACCATAAGAGGGATTGCTCCGTTAGGTTCAGAAATGGCAATACGAGGGTCTGCTGCATCTAGTAGTACTTTGTCTTCAACCTTAAGTTGATTTGGGGAGAAATTTAGCTTGTCATGGTGTGGTATTGGTGTATCATGTGTTTTCAGTTTATGTGTCTACCATTCATCTAGTTCCTCGATTTGTAGCCTTCATTCTTCATAGATAGGTCCTTTGTTGTTGCTTGAAAATGGCTCATGTAGGTTCTTCGAACTTATTTCCTGCAATGTAGGCTGCACCACATGGTCAATTTTAGTAGAATGATTTATACAACCACCTTCAATTTTTGATTTGTTACTCGTATTACGAGCTTGAAGGGTGATTGTTTCATCTCCCACACGAAGTGTGAGTTCACCTGTGCCAACATCAATTATTGTTTTAGCGGTTGCTAAAAAGGGCCTCCCTAAAATTAAAGGAATGTTACTATCCTTCTCTATGTCTAGAACAACGAAATCAACTGGGAATATAAATTTGTCAATTTTAACGAGTACATCTTCAATAATCCCCCTGGGAAATCTGATTGTTTTATCGACTAATTGAATACTCATCCTAGTTTGTTTAGGTTTCCCAAGACCTAGTTGCTTAAACATTTTGTAAGGCATAACATTGATACTAGCCCCTAAATCAGCCAAAGCATTATTAACATCTAGGCTACCAATTAAACAGGGAATCATAAAACTCTCTGGATCTTTTAATATGTTGGCACTTATTCTGTAATATGGCTGAGCAAACCGCATTTAACTCCACATGCGACGCCTCATCCAACTTCCGCTTATTTGTTAAAAGCTCCTTTAAGAATTTGACTGCATTTGGCATCTGCTAAAGAGCTTCAATAAACGGTAAGTTAATATGTAACTTATTTAATAATTCAAGGAATTTATCGTATTGTTCGTCTATGCGGTCTTTCCTTCTCGCGTTGGGGTTGGGACACGAGGTTTATACTCTTTACTTACTGGTTTCTGGTCAATGTGGTCCACCTCACCTTTACCTTTACTTACCACAATTTCTTGCCTCAGTTTTGGTTTAGGTGCAACTAACCCTTCCTCACCTTGAATGGTAATTGCGTTGAGTTGCTCCCTTAGGTTAGATTCAATGTTACTCGGCAAGCTACCTTATGGTCGTTTAGATATCAATTTAGCGATCTGACCTATCTGAGTTTCAAACCCTTAGATCGACGCTTGTTGATTTTTAAGTGCTGTCTCGGTATTCTAGAAATGAGTTTCTAACTGTAAGAGTATGCCCAATCAATCATGAGATGGTTGTAATAACATACTTGATTTATCATGTTTATTGATATAAGGCGTTGCCATTATTATTTCAGTTTCTTTTCTGTGTACATAAATAAACTGTTTTATAATAATGTCCTGAGAATAATATGATCATTCTTAAAAGATCCTTAGTCAAGTATTATTGTTGGCTAGGACAACAATAATGCATTAAGACTAACATGTAGTTGATTGATGATAAAGAGTTATCATTGATATGGAGTGTCAAAATCAATGCATGAATATGTGTGTTAGAGAACAACATATTGGACTGACCTGCTATGAGTATGTTCCTTGGATTATTATGTAATTGTCACAACATTACTCATAGTGATTAATATGTATATGATCCTCATACTTGAGATCATCATTATCCCAACATCGTGAGTTGTATATTTTGATATAGTCAAACTAACATCGTAACTAGTTGTTCTATAAAGACTAATGCTGGATATACCACAATCTATGTAGAGGGATATGGTTGATCAATATAGGATAAGTCCCTCCTACATAATGGGAGTAATATCTTAGGCCACTTGATTGAGTGAGACTAGAAATGCATGGCCATGCTCAAATAAGTTGATGAGATGTCATACTTATTTGTGTATCATAGTTCACTTAAGGTATCAAGAAACATGGGATGGACTATGCAAGTGTGACTATTCCATGACTTTGTCCATTCCAAAGATATAGGACTTAAGGATTAATGCATGAAAGGTTAATCAAATAAGGTTATGTCGAATCATGACTTATCGTAACTTAGGTAGCAATGATGCATTGCTAGATGCCACCCATTGTTTGTAACATTAGAATCGTTCTAATATTACTGCTAACGTTACAAGAACCTATAGGGTCACACCCTATGGTTGAAATGAACGAAGTAAAACATAGTTGGTATTGTATTCTGATTGTCAGATGAATTAAATTAGTTATAGAATTAATTTAATTAGGCAATCAAATTGTTGAACATACTATACGTACAAGGATGTTGTACACATAATCAGAACATAATTTCATTAGTATATGAATTTGGTTCAGTATATAAGTTTAAATAAATATAGTTTATCAAATCATTATTATAATTAATGTAATTATAATTTTAGGTTAAACATTATTATATTTATTTTAATGATGACTATTATGTTGATTAATTTTAATGAATTAATATTCATTAAAAGATATACCAATTAAAAGGGTGTTATATATGGCAAGGGTAAAAACCCTAAAGAGATAATATATAAATAAGCCCGAAACTATGCAAAAGGGTCTAGACCGTCAAGCATAAAATCACGAAATAGTTTCGAGATTTTTCTACCGTTCATTGTCAACTGGGTGGACTACGTAGAGGCCGACATCGGAAAGGTTACGGCTTGGTTCGATAGTGGTTCAGGATTCCCATTGCCTAGGCATCACTGTCTACTCAGATTGAAGTTTCGGTAATTTTGAAACCTTCATCACCCCGATACGTTCCTTACACATGGATCCATGGTTTGGATCGCCGGAATGTTTTTAATTATTTTATTTTTTCGCTATGCCTTGGAGGCACCGGCGTTCTAACACTGACACCAAGATGAATTTTGTTAGCATCTTCTCAAGATTCGGCTTTTTCTCTTACTGGTAAGGTCGTTGTCGGAAGCCTGAAGGTGGTGGTGGTCTCTGATTCCCTTGGCCTCCCCATGAGAAATTTGGGTGGTTCCTCTATCCTGCATTGTAAGTATTACTATAAGGATTATTTTGAGATCAATGATTATTACCCATGTAATTTAACTGCTCGTTCTCCATGTTGTGGCCATAGGGTGGATATTTTGAATTTCTTGATCCACCTCCATTTGCTTTGCACTGCATTATTGGGTGAACCTGTGAAGAACCAAGAAAACCATCAATTTTTCTATTCAAAAGTTCTACCTGATTAAAGAGCATGATGACCGAATTGATGTTAAAAACGCTGGTTGTTTTTGTTGGTTTTATCCTCATGACTTGCCACTGATAATTATTCAGTGGCATCTCTTCTATAAATTCATAAGCATCCTCAGGGTCTTATTATTGATAATTCCACCAACGGCTGTATCAATCATCTGTCGAGTCGAAGGATTCATGACACTGTGAAATGTTTGAACCTGTAGCTAGAGTGGTAACCCATGGTGAAGGCATCTTCGCAAAAGGTCCTTGTATCTCTCCCATGCATCGTAGAGTGTTTCTAAATCCATCTGCATAAAAGAAGAGATATCATTACGTAATTTAGCCGTTTTAGCCGGTGAAAAATATTTTAATAAAAACTTTTCGGTCATTTGTTCCCAAGTAGTGATTGACCCTCGTGGTAATGAGTTCAACTACTGTTTAGCCTTATTCCTCAACGAAAAGGGAAACAACCGAAGGTGAATGGCATCATCAGAAAAGCCATTGATTTTAAAAGTGTCGCAAAACTCTAAGAAATTTGCCAAGTGAGTGTTGGGATCCTTGTCTTGCAAACCATCAAACTGAACAAACTGTTGGATCATTTGAATGGTGTTAGGTTTCAGTTCAAAATTATTTGCAGCAACAGCAGGCCTAACTATGCTCGATTCAGTCCCTGTTAAAGAAGGTTTAGCATAATCATACATAGTACGTGGAGCAGGATTCTGATTAGCAGCAATAGCAGGAGGTAGCAGATTTTCTTGGTTTTCAACCATCTCATCAGTTGTGGTTAAAATATCGTTCTCTTGCTCTTCCTCTGTGTATTTTAAGCTTCGTCTTATTTCTCTTCAATTTCTGCGAACTATGCGATCGATCTCACTATCAAACAGTAATGGTCCCGACGGGTTTCTTCTAGTCATACACTATAAAAATTTGTCAGGAATGAATAAAAGAAAAATTAGAAAAGAAAATAAAAATTTTAATTGCAAATAAAGTAAAATGGCTAAAGTAATAAAAATCGAGTGTTCCTAATATCTTAGTTCCCCGGCAATGACGCCAAAAACTTAATACATGATATTCGCGACAGGTTTTAAAGATTTATAATTAATCATTCTTGAAACAAACTATTATCATGATAAAGGCAAGTGTACCTATCGAACAGTAGTATAGCTTTACCAAGACCAAATTGTCGAAACCAAAGGAACCAAGAATACTAGTAATTACTTTCTTTTTATTATCTAGCCTAAAAATTAAGGGATTTGTTTATCTAAACTAATTAACTAAACTAAGGGTGCACAAAGAGAAAATTGGGAAAAAGCTTTTGGGAAAACTCGATTGATTAAGACAATACCCAAGGAAAAATCCACCTAGACTTCACTTGTTATTTCACTCTGAATCAGACGATTTATTCATTTGACTTGATCCGTTGAAATCCCTAAGTTATATTATTATCTCTCTCGAGGCTAATTACGTCTAACCCTAGGTTGATTAATTGAAATCTCTTTCTAATTAATGCCCTAGTGTTGCTTTAACTCAATCTATGGATCCCCTTACTAGGTTTCACCATAATCCGGCAAAATCTTATCACCCTGTCTCTAGGCTTGCAATCAACTCCGCTTAATTACGACAAATTTACTCTTAGATAGGGTCTTTTTCTCCTCTAAATAAGAGCATTAACCTGAATCAATATCTTGGAATATTAAAACAAGAATTAAGAACAGATAATTAAGAACAAGTCAAATATTTATCATACAATTCAGATAATAATAACAAAATCTGTCTTAGGTTTCATTCCCCTTAGGTATTTAGGGGATTTAGTGTAACACCCCTTACCTGTACCCCAGACAGAGATAGGGTACGAGGCATTACTGGACAAACATACAAACATCCAACTAAAATACGGGCTATAAAATTTCAGTTTTATTTCGAAACATTTATTCACATGCACATATCATAAAGCAATGGATCAAGCACTCATAATCAATTAGACTTACAACCCAATAATCGAATATAAACCATATTACATGGCTATATACGATTTAACCATTATAAGCCAATATGTTTGGCTAAATCATACTAACAACTATCATACAGACTAAATCTTTATACATGCCACTCACTTGAAAACACTTGAAGTTTATTTACGCTTCACATCAATGTTCTGATAGTGTAATGCTGCTTCCGATAATCTCCAAACCCCGAGTCGACCTGTCAAATCTAAAAGAAATGGATAGGGGCATAAGATTTACACTTAGTAAGTCCATATGAAATTAATAAGCAATTTACCAATATGTTTTATTAGGTAAAACAACTATAATTACACTTTTATTTATATTCGGGCCAAGCTATCAACTCAAGCCATAGTCAGTGATTAATTTATAACTCGAGCTACAGGATTCCAAATTAAGATATGTTAATTTTCCAGAAACTAGACTCACATGTCTTCTTACCATAAAAATTTCAGAATTTTTGGTTGGGCCAATTAATACAGTTTATTCATTGAAATTTTCCCTGTTTCGCGGTTCAGCAGCTCTGACCACTCTTCACTAAAATTTAATTATCTTTTGCTACCAAATTCAAATGAAGTTCTCATTCCTTTCTTCTGAAAATAAATTCAATAAGGAATCCAACCATATAAAATATGTTGCTTAACTATTTTTATACAAGTTTTAATGATTTTTAAAATTCAGAATGGGGGATCACTAAATCAGTCTGAACCTATCTTACAAAAATATAAATATCTCCAAATAAAGAATTCCTTTGTTTTCTCTGTTTCTTTTATATGAAAATAGATTCAATAAGCTTTAATTCCATATATCATTCCACTTCTAGTTCAATTTCTACCATTTTTGGTGATTTTTCAAAATCACTCCCCTACTGCTGTTTTAGACTGTTTATCCCAAATTTCATTCCTTCACTAAAATTTCTTATTATCAACTTTCAAGATAATACTTATCCATATTCATCTTATCAAAGATTCAATCACATATCTAACTCATAATTCAAAACTCATATATTCATATTCTGGTATTATCCCGCATTTTTTTCACGTTAAATTTCATTTAGCAAACTTGTTTCTCCCGGTGAACACTTCGGAAAGTAACAATATCTAGTGGTTTTAGCATATAGCTCCACCTTCCGTAATTAATGCCCAACTTAGTGGTATATGCACATAGCACCACACTATTGGGCTAACATGTAATTGTGGCATACGCACTTAGCCTCACTTTTCAAATTAACATGTATAACCGTGGCATATCCACTTAGCACCACGTTACATGTTTAACCGTGGTATATCCACTTAGCACCACGTTAATGAATCGATATATGTAACCGTGGCATATCCACATAGCACCATGTTACATGTATCAATATGTGTAATCATGGTATATCCACTGAGCACCACGTTACACGTATAACCGTGGTATATCCACTTAGCGCCACGTTTTTCCATTCTGAAGATTCAACCTAGATTTCGTCATTTAATCTCAATTCATCAACCACAAATCACCGTTTGTATCCATTAATTGAACAATACTAAAACTTATATCACATGTCACAAAATAAAATATTATAACATAATAAAACAATGCATTATTTACATATAAACTGACATCTCATATACTATCAAAGCAATAACATTAAAATACACATTGCATTATTAAAAATCATATGAACTTACCTCGTATACGAAAATGACCATTTTTACCATTTAAGTCCACTACTTGCTATTTTCTCGATTTTAGCCTAAATCTTGATTTCCTTGATCTAACATTACAAATATAGGTCATTTATTACTCACATTATTCAAATGGCTCCATAAATCATATTTTTACAAATTTGCATTTTGACCCTTAAACTTTTGCATATTTGCACTTTTTCCCCAAGGTTCGGAAATTAAATTTCATCCTATTTTCTTCTATTTTATGACATGATGATAATTGTTCCCTTCTATAACAACATCAAATTCTCACTCTAACATGTACTTATGAACATTAGGTATTTTTACCGATTATGTCGTTTTACTCGTTTTCACGTAAAATCGCTTAGCAAAAGTTGTTTATCTAACACCCAACACTCACTTCCTACCATTAGACATCAAAATGCATGCATGTCACATATGGGTAAATTTTTAAACATGAACCCTAGCTCAAATTAATGGTAGAAATGGGTAAATCGAGCTACGAGGATTTCAAAAATGCAAAGAACATTAAAAACGGGGCAAAGATGGACTTACAATCAAGCTTGGAAGCTTTACAAACCCTAGCCATGTCTTCCATCTCCATATATGGTTATGGCATGAGAAAAATGAAGAAGATGACATCTTTTTCTTAGTTATTTTGGCTTTATTTGCCAAATTACTAAAATACCCTTAATGAAAAATAAATAAAAACATACCATGCCATGTCCATTTTTGTCCACTAATTACAAAATGGGCTATTTACCATTTAAGGATCTCCAATTTAAAAACTCATTACTCAAAGTACTTACTACCTTTGTGAACTAGAACACACATTTTGCAACATTTTACAATTTAGTCCTTTTGACTAAATTGAGTGCCCAAACGTCAAAATTTTTTAACGAAATTTTTTACGATGATTTCAGCTTCTGAGATGGATCAATCGACTTTCCTTAAGTAATTCCTTGCGTCCTACTCCGTGTGTGTGTTCTAAGTGCCTCCTTAGGTGTTTAAATAGGCTTTAGAATGCCTAAGAGCCCTCAAAAGTAGCCTTTTCCGAATAGGATTATACTTGGGCTCGGCAGGGACACGCCGGTGTGCGATTGCTCTAGCCCGTGGTCAAGGCTGTTGAATAGGCATGGGCATGTAGTCTGCCCGTGTAAGTCGTGCTTCGATCCTGCAAAATGGGCACGGCCGTGTGACACGCCCGTGTGAGGAAGTCCAGGCCATGTTGATTTTTCATGTGGGTCTATTTTCTCCGTTTTTGGCCCGTTTCTCGCTCTTTTTACTCTCCTATGCTCACCTAAGTATAAAACATGAAATTAAGGAATTAGGAGCATCAAATTCACCAAATCTAAGCAGAAATCATCCATTAATATGCTAAGCATGGGATAAAAATATGTATAAATTACGGTTTATCAAGTCCTAACTCTGATTGGCCCATCAGCTCTGGGCTTTTTCTTAAACCTCTAAAAATAATTTGAGGGCTCAGCATCATTCTTACCTCTGCCTTTTTCTCTGTTCTGGCACTCAGCGCGCGTCACATCCTCGACGATTTTTGCCTTGTCAACTAGTGCTGCGAAAGCTCGCATCCTTTGAGGAGCTATCAGAACCCTTAAACCATCTCTGAGGCCATCCTCAAATCGAACACACTGCTTGTATTCTGCTGCCACTATCCCACGAGCATAGCGGCTCAATCATAAAAATTCAGCCTCATATTCAGCCACTATCCTATCCCCCTGAGTTAAGTTTAGAAATTCACTTCTACGGGCATCCACATAGCTGGCACCCACATACTTAGCGTGGAAAGTAGTCTTAAAAAACTCCTATGCCAATCGATCGGCTTGACTGCCCTCTTTGATGGTAAGCCACACTGGTAGGCCTCATCTCTCAACAGTGATACTGTACCTTTTAATTTTTGCTCGGGGGTGCAGTCAAGGTCATCCACGATCCTCTCTATGGCCTCGATCCAATATTCAGCCACATTAGGGGCAACTCCAGCAATACCCCTAAAAATCTCTGCCCCATTAGACCTGAGTCGTTCTATAACTGACCCATGGCCCATAGGGCCTAGCCCAATGGCTCTTTCTAGAATCCTCAACATTGCTTGGGACAGTGCGTCATCTCCAGCTGCTCGATTTTGAGACCCTGTCTCAGCCATAGGTGAAGCTGGTGCCTCTCTAACTTCCTCATTATGCTGGTGTCTAAAAGACGAAGACCCAGCCCAAGCACCTCCACGGCCTCTACCACGGCCTCTACCACGAGTACCTCTAGTGGTCATTATCCAATCGTGCTTTTATCTGTATTAAAAGTTTTATGCCAGTTAGTTTATTGTTCCAATGTTTATTACTGATATCTTATGAACAATATTATCTCAGAGTTTTGTTTTCGTAGACGGTATTCTTACTACGGTTCATAGTTTACTCTAACTAAAGAGTTTCAGTACAGTTTTACTGCCTAAAGTAGTCTCAGTAATAACATTTCAATATTAACCATTCAGAATAAACAATCAAAAACTTATAGGATCGGCGCGGACACAAAGCGTACCACTCCTTTAGTAAAGCATTTCCAAATAATCATTTTAAACCAGTTTTAAACAATGTCGTTGAAATTTCCATGTTTTTGAAAAAAAACCAAATCCACAATCGAGTTTTGCAACCTGGCTTTGATACCACTAAATGTAACACCCCAAACCCGGCCTTGATTGTAACACCCCTAACTCGTGACCGACGCCGGTGTCGGACACGAGGGGTTAACGAGACAAATCCTCTTAAAGTACCGACCAATTTGGCATTTCTGGACAGGCTGGAAAACTGCGTCACCGTCGCCTTAAAAATCATATCTCGAGTTCCAAAACTCGGAAACTGGTTTCGTAAATTTTCCCTGAATTTAGACTCATATACCCATCCATGGATTTATTTTTAGAATTTTTGGTTGGGCCAATTGGTACAGTTTATTAGTTAAAGTCACCCATGTTACAGGGATCGACTGCTCTGACCTCCGCGCGTTACAACTTGAATATATTTTTGTACAGGGCTTTAATACTGGTGCCGTTTGCTTCTAATGAAACTAGACTCAAAATGGAATCTGTACATATAAGGCATGACTCCTAATTCTTTCTGTATAATTTATGGTAAATTTTCAAAGTCGCGACAGGGAACCCAGAAATCGTTCTGGCCCTGTCTCACGAGAACTTTAATATTTCCCAGTATACTGCTCATATGGTCGTTTCGTTTCGTCCATATAAAATAGATTCATCAAGGTTCAGTTCCATAATTTACTCACTATTTAATTCTACTTCTACTATTTTTAGTGATTTTTCAATCTCATCTCACTGCTGCTGTCCGCAACAGTTACTGCAGTAGACTATGCCAATTTCATGAATTTTTCCTTGGCCTTAATCATCCATCATACATGACACAAATTATGGCCACCTTAACAAAATTTGAGTTTCTAAGACTCGTGGCTATAGGTTCTAGCATCCCACTCGACGACCACATAGGCCATTTTCACATGGCTTAAAGTTTACAACCCACAATTCGACAAAATATAATAGCCTATACATGCCAAATGTTCTTCAACAACAAAAAACAATACCACAAGATTTCAGCCGGTGTGATGACTTCAACGACGGTTCCGAACACATAACAATACGAGTCCAAGAGACCTAAAATGGGTGACAAGAAAACACCGAGTGAGTTTACAACTCAGTAAGTCATAAGCATTCGTCAATCCACTGATAAAGTTACTACTACATGTACAACAAATGAGGCTAGGTACTCGTCCATATCGAATCTATACCATAATACCTCGAACCTTTCGGTCCAATCTCGTACCAATTCATACATCCACATTTCATATTCTACACAACAAGATAATCGAAGCATTTTTACACATTAACTCAATTTCCAGCACAACCATACAATTTCAATCATCACATAGATTTAAGGCTTACCAAATTCAACCCCGAGCATGAACATATTTTCTATTCGTCAAGAGCTCGAGGTACTTACCCGATCTGCTGTCGGGATTAACTCGATTATGTCGCACACTCGGTGCCAATTGTAATACAAGAGCATATAGTGAATCCGCACACTTAGTGCTATATATTTTCAGCTCGCACACTTAGTGCTATATAATTTTCAGCTCGCACACTTAGTGCTATATAATCAAACTCGCACACTTAGTGCTGTACAATTTTAAACCCGCACACTTAGTGCCAATCTTGTCACCGTGTCCATTTATACCCGCACACTTAGTGCGAGACCAATACCTTATGCATTTTGCTGCCTTTATACATTCAACAATGGCATCATTCCATACACATACATTTCCATTTACACATCAATTCATTTAAACACAATTGTGTATATATTATGGTCATTTACATCAACACCAAATATATGCTTAATGACTTACCTTATATTGGATGAAACGATTTCCAATCGACTACTCGATTATCTTTCCTTTGCCTTTGCTTGATTCTCCACCTCTAGCTTCTTGAGCTAAATTTAACAAATAAATTGGTTTTATCAATTGAGCATCGGAAGAGAATTCAAGATGCCTAGCCAATATATAAATATCTACTCATTAGGCATCAAAGTCGCATATGTACAAAATCATGAATCGAACTCAACACCTTAGTTAGTATTCCTCTTAGCGAATTTTCTAAGCCAAGAATAGGCATCAATATGCTTGCCTCTAACCGAATGCATGCACACCAATTTCCCTCATGTGGCGAATATGCATGTCCATGTTGAGGCCGATTATGCACTTAATACCACACAAAAACAGCATGCATTTTACTAACTAACGCATTACATATTGTAGCTCAATACACATCTCTCATGTACTACATAACCGAAAACATCATCCCAAGCAAATATATACCTTGAAATAGTATATATGTCATACCAATTCATCATGTGCAAACACATATTCAAAGCTCAAATCTTACCTACCATGCAACATGCATGAATCATACTTAATGGATATACCATGACCGAATACATCACAACACCATCATTTTGGTCATGATTAAGCAAAGAACTTAATGTCTCACTCAAAAATACTAAAAAGAAAGTCCAAGAGCCATCAATCCCCATCACGTACACCATTAACAAGCTTCATATTTAACATGCAATGGCATTAACACAAAATCCACCTTGGCCAAATACCATTTCCATGGCATAACAAGGATTTGAACCATGGCTAACATGCACATCAAGTTAGCAACCAAAACAAGCATGAATCTCATGACACAACCTCAAACATACCTTAATCTTGATGCAAGTATAGCCAAATCCCTTCTAGTTCTCTTCTAAACCAAGCATGAAGCAAAAATCCTCCCTTTTCCTTAGTATTTTCGGCCAAAGAAGAAAAATGGATGAACAAAATTTTTCTTTTCTCTTCCACAATGCACTGCAAGGGGGGTTTCACTCACACACACACACATTTTTTTTCTTTCTTTATTACCCATACTCATTTGTTTATTGTTTCTCCCTAGTGCACCAACAAAACATGTTTCATGACATGTTTAACCCATGATTCCTTGTCATGGCGGCCACTTCATGTTAGGAGGGAAATTTGACATGCAAATCCTTATTTTTGCATGTATTATCAACTAGTCATCCTACATTTCCCCATCATACTTTCAATGTTTACTACTAGGCCCTTTCTAGTGAAATTCACATTTATAACTCTAAATCGAAACATCAAAATGTCACACATGAATTAACACATATTATAGGCATCAAAATAAATTATAAATTATTTTTATGCCTCGGTTTAATGGTCCGAAACCACATCCCGACTAGGGTCAATTTTGGGATGTCACAACTCTCCCCACTTAGAAATTTTCGTCCCGAAAATCTTACGAGTAAATAGGCTCGGGTATCGCTCTCTCATAGAGTCCTCAAGTTCCCAAGTGGCTTCTTCAATTCGTGTTTATGCCACAACACTTTCACTAATGGGATTTTCTTGTTTCGTAGCTCTTTTACTTCACGCATCGAATGCGAACGGCTCTTCTTCATAACTCAAATTAGGTGAACCTCGACCTCAGATGGAGTAATTACGTGCGTCGGGTCAGACCTATATCGTCAAGCATCGAAACATGGAAAACGTTGTGAATCTTTTCGAGCTCGGGGGTAAAATTAATCGATGCGCTCTTGGCCCAACTCGTTCGAGATACTTCATACGGACCGATGAACCTCGGACTCAATTTGCCCTTATGGCCAAATCTAAGCACCTTCTTCCGGTGAGACTTTGAGAAATACCTTGTCTCCAACACGATATTCAATGTCTTTCCTTTTCAAATCCGCATATGACTTTTGGCGATCCGTAGCGACCTTCAAACTTTCACGAATCACTCGAACTTTTGCTCGGCATCCTTAACCAAATCAACCGAAGAATTTACCTTCACTAAGTTCAGTCCGAATAATGGGGTGCGGCATTTACGACCGTATAAAGCCTCGTAAGGCGCCATCTTAATACTTGATTGAAAGCTATTATTGTGGCGAATTCAATCAAAGGCGAATCTGTTCCCATGAACCACTAAACTCAAGGATACAACATCTCAACATATCCTCGAGTATTTGAATTATCCGTTCGGATTGACCATCGGTTTGGGGGTGAAAGCCGGTCTTTGAAATGCAACTTGGTACCCAAAGCTTCTTGAAATTTCTTCCAAAATCGCGAGGTAAATCTCGGATCTCTATCCGACACAATAGAAATCGATACCGTGTAATCTCACAATCGAGAAAGCGTACAATTGGCTAGTTTATCCAATGAAAAATCCGTGCACGCGGGGATAAAGTGAGCCGACTTAGTCGATCTATCAACAACAACCCAAATCGCATCCTTCTTATTAGTCGACAATGGCGGCCGGACACAAAGTCCATTGTGACTCGATCCCATTTCCACTCGGGTATCGTGATCGGCTGAAGCAATCCTGAAGGCACTTGATGTTCCGCTTTCACTTGTTGACATATTAAACATCTCGAAACAAAGTCGGAGATGTCCCGTTTCATACCATGCCACCAAAACCGACGTTTCAAATCGTTGTACATCTTCGTACTCCCCGGGTGGATTGCCATTCGGCTACAAAGGGCTTCGTTCAAAATTATTGGAATAAGTTCAATTCTTTGGGACACACAGACGACTTCGAACCTCAAACAATCGTCATCATCGATTTGAAATTCGAGTCCTTGTTGAACACACTCATCCCGTTTTGCAACCAACTCATCGTCGACTTTCTGAGCTTCACGAATTTGACGTATCAATAATGGTTTGGCTTTCAATTCAGCTACTAACACATTGTCGGGTAGGATAGATAAGTGTACATTCATCGCTTCATAAAGCAAATAGTGATTTTCGCTTAAGGCATCATAACCACATTAGCCCTTCGGGTGATAATCAATGACGAGCTCATAATCTTTTAACAACTCGAGCCATCGCCTTTGTCGCAGATTTAAGTCTCTTTGGGTCATCAAATATTTGAGACTTTTGTGATCCGAATACACGTGGCACTTCTCACCAAATAAGTAATGTCGCCATATCTTTAAAGCGAATCGATGGCGACCAATTCGAGATCATGGGTCGGGTAATTTTTCTCATGTGGCTTTAATTGCCTCGACGCATAGGCCACAACTCGCCCTTCTTGCATCAATCGCAACCCAACTCAAGTAGGGATGCGTCACTATAAATGACAAACTCTTTGCCCGATTCGGGTTGCACTAGAATTGGGGCTTCGATCGAATAAGCTTTCAGTTGATCGAAACTTTTCGACATTTCTCCGTCCATTCGAACTTAACATCCTTTTGGAGTAAGCCGTCATTGGCGTGGCTATTGTCGAGAAACCTTTTACAAATCGTCGGTAATAACAAGCAAGCCCCAAAAAGCTCCTAACCGGTAACATTCCTTGGTGGTTTCCAATCGACTATGGCGAAATTTTGTTCGGGTCCACCACGATACCGTCACGGACACCACGTGCCCCAAAAAGCTAACCTCTTTCAACCAAAATTCACATTCTTGAACTTTGCGTATAAGCGCTTATCTCGTAAGATTTGCAACACTAGCCTCAAGTGTTCAACATGCTCGATTTCATCTCTCGAATAGACCAAAATGTCATCGATAAATACAACTACGAACCGATCCAAGTATGGCACGAAAATTCTATTCATTAAATCCATAAACACCGAGGGCATTAGTGAGCCCAAAGCGGCATCACCAAGAATTCGTAGTGACCGTACCTCGTTCTAAAAGCGGTTTTGGGTATGTCCGATTCTCGGACCCTCAATGATAGTACCCGACCTCAAATCTATCTTTAAAAACACCGAGGCTCCCTTTATTTGATCAAACAAATCGTCAATTCGTGGCAATGGATATTTATTCTTTATCGTCACTTTATTGAGTTGACGATAGTCGATGCACAACCTCATGGTTCCGTCCTTCTTCTTCACAAACAATACAGTGCGCCCATGGAGAAAAACTCGGTCGAGCGAAACCTCTATCCGTCAATTCTTGCAATTGAACCTTCAATTCCTTTAATTCCGTTAATGCCATACGATACGGGGCTATTGAAATCGGCGTAGTACCGGTACAACCGATGCGAATTCCACTTCTCGAACCGGTGGCAATCCGGTAACTCCTCGGAAAAACATCGAATACTCACAAACCACTGGTACCGATTCGAGTTTCCTTTCCGTCTCTTTACTTCCAAACACATACGCAAGGTATGTTTCACACCCTTTTCACATACCTCCGGCGGTCATAGAAGATATTATCATTGGCGCCCTTTTAAATCGATGAGACTCGACTCGGACTACCTCATTATTTGCACTCCTCAAATCAATGGTTTTTCTTTTGCGATCCACCTTTGCATCATGTGATCGACCAATCCATACCAAGAATAACATCGAATTCATTAAATGGTAGAAGCATCGGATCGGTAGGAAAATAGAGATTCTCGAATTGTTAGGGGCATCTCTTGCACACTTTATCAACGAGCACGTATTGACCCAAAGGGTTTGACACTCGAATTACGAACTCGATGAGACTCAACGGTAGAGTCTTCTTTGGATGCTAAGGTTTCACATACATATGAGTGAGTAGAGCGGGGTCAATCAATGCAATCACAATAGTATCAAAGAGAGTAAAAGTACCGGTGATAACGTCGGGGAGGATGCCTCCTCTCGTGCGCGGATGGCATATGCTCTAGCGAGAGTACGGGTCTCGGATCGGACAGCCGTATTAGAGGCTCCTCTCGATTACCACCCCTACCTCCAGAGATTCTCGGGGCCTACCTCCACCGTCGTTCCACTAGGTCTTGCACCTTGCGTCTTATTCCTCTCATCTAGCTCCGTGCAATCTCTAATGAAGTGGTCCTTGAACCGCATCCATAACAGCCCTATTAACAGACTTACCCCAACATTCACCTAGGTGTCGTCTTCCACATTGGGGCATTCAGGTCTCTCTTGGCGATTATTGCCCACACTAGCTCTGAAGTAGCTCGGGAGTCCGTCGATGGTCGGGCTCTAATGGAAATTCCATGATCGTCCTCGACTTCTTGGTGTCCTCCACGAACCTCTTTACAGCCGAGAGCGGAGCTTTACTCGTCGATCTTTTACGGTAATCTCTTGCTTCAAATTTAGCCTTCTTCTTCTCCTTCCCAAGTTCTTCCGCCTTGCGAGCTCGTTCGACTAGTGTCACGAACTCCTTTATCTCCAAAATTCCCACTAGTAACTTTAACTCTTCATTCAATCCTTCTTCAAATCTTTTGCACATCGCAACCTCATCAGCCACACACTCCCGAGCATACCGACTAAGTCTTACGAACTCATGTTCGTATTCGAGATCTGATCATCGGCCTTGCTTGAGTTCCAAGAATTCCTTACGCTTCGATCGATGAACCGTTGACTAATGTATTTCTTTCGAAATTGGATTGGAAGAAATCCCAAGTAACTCGTTCATTTGGGACTATGGAAATTAAAGTCCTCCACCAATAGTAAGTGAGTCTCATAACAAGGATATAGCACACTTAAGACATTCGTCGGTGTGCATGACATTCATCTAACACTCTAATGGTGTTATCGAGCGAACTTCGGCCTTTTCGGCATCATCGGTAACTATGGCCTTGAACTCCTCGGCCCCACGCTTCCTAATCAAGTCCACGGTGGTTTACTCAGCCTCACAGGATCAGTAATTGGAGGCATTACGGGCTCTTGGGGTGGAGTATTTAAATTCGGGAATGGTTGGACAGCCGGGTTGGTTCGGGCATATTGCGCGACCCACTCATTCATCATGGTGAAGAAGGCTTGTTTCGCCCTTCATTTTGATTATTCGCGGATGACCGAGGCTCAACAGGCGGTGTCCCTTGCGCGGAGCAGCCGCTACACTTTCAACGTCATCCGCCAAGGGTCTCTCTACCGGGTTCCATTTACTAATCAAAACAAAAATTTCAACCGTCGAAGTCATCACATTTTAAGCACTAACAATTTGGCATGTATAGCTAGACTTCGCACGCGCTATGGTAGTCCTAGAACCGACTAAACCATAGCTCTGATACCAATAAAATTGTAACACCCTAACTTCGTGACCGGCGCGATTGTCGGACACGAGGGTTAACGAGACAAATCCTCTTAAAGTACCGACCAATTTGGCATTTCTGGACAGGCTGGAAAACTGCGTCACCGTCGCCTTAAAATCATATCTCGAGTTCCAAAACTCGGAAACTGGTTTCGTAAATTTTCCTGAATTTAGACTCATATACCCATCCATGGATTTATTTTTAGAATTTTGGTTGGGCCAATTGGTACAGTTTATTAGTTAAAGTCACCCATGTTACAGGGATCGACTGCTCTGACCTCCGCGCGTTACAACTTGAATATATTTTTGTACAGGGCTTTAATACTGGTGCCGTTTGCTTCTAATGAAACTAGACTCAAAATGGAATCTGTACATATAAGGCATGACTCCTAATTCTTTCTGTATAATTTATGGTAAATTTTCAAAGTCGCGACAGGGAACCCAGAAATCGTTCTGGCCCTGTCTCACGAGAACTTTAATATTTCCCAGTATACTGCTCATATGGTCGTTTCGTTTCGTCCATATAAAAATAGATTCATCAAGGTTCAGTTCCATAATTTACTCACTATTTAATTCTACTTCTACTATTTTTAGTGATTTTTCAATCTCATCTCACTGCTGCTGTCCGCAACAGTTACTGCAGAGACTATGCCAATTTCATGAATTTTTCCTTGGCCTTAATCATCCATCATACATGACACAAATTATGGCCACCTTAACAAAATTTGAGTTTCTAAGACTCGTGGCTATAGGTTCTAGCATCCCACTCGGCGACCACATAGGCCATTTTCACATGGCTTAAAGTTTACAACCCACAATTCGACAAAATATAATAGCCTATACATGCCAAATGTTCTTCAACAACAAAAAACAATACCACAAGATTTCAGCGGTGTGATGACTTCAACGACGGTTCGAAACACATAACAATACGAGTCCAAGAGACCTAAAATGGGTGACAAGAAAACACCGAGTGAGTTTACAACTCAGTAAGTCATAAGCATTCGTCAATCCACCGATAAAGTTACTACTACATGTACAACAAATGAGGCTAGGTACTCGTCCATATCGAATCTATACCATAATACCTCGAACCTTTCGGTCCAATCTCGTACCAATTCATACATCCACATTTCATATTCTACACAACAAGATAATCGAAGCATTTTACACATTAACTCAATTTCCAGCACAACCATACAATTTCAATCATCACATAGATTTAAGGCTTACCAAATTCAACCCCGAGCATGAACATATTTTCTATTCGTCAAGAGCTCGAGGTACTTACCCGATCTGCTGTCCGGATTAACTCGATTATATCGCACACTCAGTGCCAATTGTAATACAAGAGCATATAGTGAATCCGCACACTTAGTGCTATATATTTTCAGCTCGCACACTTAGTGCTATATAATTTTCAGCTCGCACACTTAGTGCTATATAATCAAACTCGCACACTTAGTCTGTACAATTTTAAACCCGCACACTTAGTGCCAATCTTGTCACCGTGTCCATTATACCCGCACACTTAGTGCGAGACCAATACCTTATGCATTTTGCTGCCTTTATACATTCAACAATGGCATCATTCCATACACATACATTTCCATTTACACATCAATTCATTTAAACACAATTGTGTATATATTATGGTCATTTACATCAACACCAAATATATGCTTAATGACTTACCTTATATTGGATGAAACGATTTCCAATCGACTACTCGATTATCTTTCCTTTGCCTTTGCTTGATTCTCCACCTCTAGCTTCTTGAGCTAAATTTAACAAATAAATTGGTTTTATCAATTGAGCATCGGAAGAGGAATTCAAGATGCCTAGCCAATATATAAATATCTACTCATTAGGCATCAAAGTCGCATATGTACAAAATCATGAATCGAACTCAACACCTTAGTTAGTATTCCTCTTAGCGAATTTTCTAAGCCAAGAATAGGCATCAATATGCTTGCCTCTAACCGAATGCATGCACACCAATTTCCCCTCATGTGGCGAATATGCATGTCCATGTTGAGGCCGATTATGCACTTAATACCACACAAAAACAGCATGCATTTTACTAACTAACGCATTACATATTGTAGCTCAATACACATCTCTCATGTACTACATAACCGAAAACATCATCCCAAGCAAATATATACCTTGAAATAGTATATATGTCATACCAATTCATCATGTGCAAACACATATTCAAAGCTCAAATCTTACCTACCATGCAACATGCATGAATCATACTTATGGATATACCATGACCGAATACATCACAACACCATCATTTTGGTCATGATTAAGCAAAGAACTTAATGTCTCACTCAAAAATACTAAAAAGAAAGTCCAAGAGCCATCAATCCCCATCACGTACACCATTAACAAGCTTCATATTTAACATGCAATGGCATTAACACAAAATCCACCTTGGCCAAATACCATTTCCATGGCATAACAAGGATTTGAACCATGGCTAACATGCACATCAAGTTAGCAACCAAAACAAGCATGAATCTCATGACACAACCTCAAACATACCTTAATCTTGATGCAAGTATAGCCAAATCCCTTCTAGTTCTCTTCTAAACCAAGCATGAAGCAAAAATCCTCCCTTTTCCTTAGTATTTTCGGCCAAAGAAGAAAAATGGATGAACAAAATTTTTCTTTTCTCTTCCACAATGCACGGCAAGGGGGTTTCACTCACACACACACACATTTTTTTTCTTTCTTTATTACCCATACTCATTTGTTTATTGTTTCTCCCTAGTGCACCAACAAAACATGTTTCATGACATGTTTAACCCATGATTCCTTGTCATGGCGGCCACTTCATGTTAGGAGGGAAATTTGACATGCAAATCCTTATTTTTGCATGTATTATCAACTAGTCATCCTACATTTCCCCATCATACTTTCAATGTTTACTACTAGGCCCTTTCTAGTGAAATTCACATTTATAACTCTAAATCGAAACATCAAAAATGTCACACATGAATTAACACATATTATAGGCATCAAAATAAATTATAAATTATTTTTATGCCTCAGTTTTGTGGTCCCGAAACCACATCCCGACTAGGGTCAATTTTGGGATGTCACATTGATGTTATGGCCGAATCTGTGATGTCTTACAAGAACAAGCAACCTGTGGCCACGTTCCATATTTATCAATCTTCACAATGCCAATGAGAGGATATCATTAACTCTTTAATTGAGCTATGAATTCCACTATTGCTAATAAAGCCATGCCATACACAAGTCATGTACCCAACATACCGGATATGGGCTCGATCATCTTTAAGCATAAGCCTCCATTTATATCAAAGCATATGAGTTGTATACGATGGTCAGTGGCTAACTCAGGATTTAGGTAAATCACACCATGAACATCACAAGTGAATTATTTTACAAACAGATTCAAAATTAATTCATCTTAGGTCCAGTCCAATGTATCATTCTACCAATAAATACATCTATGTCTCTACTCGTGAAGTCAACTACTCCAATAGCCAAGACTAACTATCTCCCCAATTGGAATTGTAGATGACATAATAATCCTTCTTAATATTTGAATTAAATGCTCACTGTGATTCTTTTATAGTACCACGGACTCATTTAGGTTATCTACTAAAGTAAGTTGTCTTTCTCGCAATGTAAACGTTCTTTACAATGCCACTTATCTTCAGTTTGAACTTTAGACAATCAATAAGCTAATATCTGTTTGTCACAATTTAGCTATGCATGCAAAATATGAAAGACAGAAAATACGAAAGACATAATAGTGAAATGTGAAATTAACTTTATTTATTTATTCATCATTCAAATAAATAGCAAACAGTTACATGTTTACTACAATATGGGAACATTTCCCAACATCTTGATGCTGTATAGATTCACTACAGCGAGAAAACCATCTTTAGTGGAAAACTCCTTGCCTACTTCCAAATCACCCGAATCCAACGAAGAACTTGCATGGCTTGGCTTCCTGTGTGGTAGTTCTGTAAACTCCAACTCATCATTTACCGATAGATCGACATTTTGCATGTAGGTTAGAGGTGAGTACGCCATGAATCGTGGATCTTCTTCTTCTTTATATTTACCCCTTTCACCGTCTTCTGGTTCAATTGGAACAGGCTCTAGCTTAAAAAATAATGCAACTTCTAAACCGTTGACACTAGGCTCCTAGACTGGATCCACATCAGATTCATTGCCATCTTCATTCTAGGACCCACCAACATCTGTCGTGTTGGATGTCCCCTCGCTGGTAGACATCGTAGGGAGTACATCATCTCTTCTCGTGTTCGTGTCGAAACATCCAAAATCACATGTCGATTGCCAACCACTAGAAGTTGCTACCATTCCCTAGTAAGTATTCCCAATGTTAAACATCGACCCACCGAAGTTCATGTCCCACCCACTAACTAAGTGTCGTGCAAGGGCTATGTATTCCATTCTACCACCAAAACCCAATTATTCAGTGTTTTGCCTCCCACGATTAGAATCTAAGGCTGAGATGAATGAGTGTCTTTCCATTGATGATTACAGGATATCATAATGGGAACTTTCAAACAAAGTGGTTGGACTATTGACATTTTCAACCATTCTGGCCTCTAGTACAAGAAGAGATGTTGATAATTGAATGCCTTCATCTGGACTTGAAAATTCCAAATATAACTCGAGAAATGGTGATACAATGTCGATGTGCATCTGCAACATCGCCTCCAAGCCCTTAGCACCTTTGATATCAAAAACATCATATCTCATAGGATGGACCGAAGCACAAAATTGATACTTAATAGACGATACTCTCATCTGGATAAATTTGATGAATTTTCACTTAATTCTTTTCTGAAGTTCTGGCAACTCTATGTTTTGGTTAAAAGCTAGTCGCGTTACGTTCTCCAATAAAAAACCACGTCGTTCTCGGTGTCACGGACCACACTGTCGTAATAAATAATAGCATTAATCCGTTCACTCATTTTTAACCAAATTATTTGTCAAGAGAAGTTCGAAACAAAAACATTATGCAAAAAATATAATGCTTCATATAAATATTAACACAAAAAATCAATACTTATGCTTAATTTTTATACAAATAGTATCGTTGCTCTAACTTATGCCCTCCCTGCGAACTTCTATTTTTCCAAACTTCTTCAAATTTGATTATGAAAAAATGCCCCAGATGGGGTTGAAATTTGTAGAGAAAAGTGCTCTAAGCAAGACACACTGTCAGTAGCAATAGTGAAAGGGCGTCCAGTTGGAAGCGTTTTCAGTACTTTGCTGACAGTGCGTCCTGCTTGGAGCATTTTTTCTCTACAAATTTAAACTCCCACTATCCAAAGCATTTTTTCAGAAACATTTCAGTTATCTCGGGATTCCCGAGATATTTTTTCAAAACCTATCTCGTCAAAAATATTTTTCAGTACTCTGACTTTTGATTTTTAATAAAAAATAGTATATGATTTAATGTAAATACGAATATTTTAAATATTTAATTCAATTATTACAATTATTAGGATAAAATTTTTATCAATTTAAAACCCTAAAACCCCTAAAAACCCTAAACAACCAAAAAACCTAATAATAAAGCATAGGGAAAAATGCTTTCGACTGGAAACATTTTTCAGGGAAAATCAGTAAAACCCTTTCAACTGGAAGCGTTTTACTGGTGACATGCAGAAAGTGCTTCCAACTGGAAGTGTTTTTTTGAGTTTTCCCTGAAAACGTTTCCAGCTGGAAGCGTTTTATCGAAATCGGCCTATTCTCGTAATTTTTCAAATATTCAGCCTATTTATGTAATTAAAAAAAAGGCTCTTTTTGGTATTTTAGTCATTTCTTTTATGTTGACCTATAAATCATTTTCGTAAAACCTTTTACATGTAAACAAACGAACCCTAAATTGTAATTTTACCAAAAGTGATTAATGACCTAAAAGTGAATATTGAGATGTTTCAAGAGCAAAATGATCTTTTTTCAAATAAGATAAACATCACATATTTTCATATTAATAATTAAGGGTTATTTGGTGTTGAATAATGATTGGTTGAATATTTTTATTATTTTATTTTAGAATATTTTATTAATTACTTTATTATTAAGTATAATTAGGAAAATAAAAGAAAAGTTATATATTTTTTTCACCATGTTGTTGTCATCATGGGAGAAAAAAAATTATGAATTTTATTTAATTTGGTCCTTTTCATTAAAATTCATCATTTTCACTTAGAAATTAAAAAAATTTCCATAGCCTCCAAGAGGTACAAGTGACAAGAAGACTTGAATCAATAGGGCAAGGTAAAAACATCTAATTTTGTCATGTTTTTAAGTTTCATATTGTTGAAATAGCATGAAAATAATGTTAAATTAGAGTTTTATTTTATAAAATTTTGTGTTCTTAATATGTCAGTGAAGAGAAAGCGGTGGAGAATTTTGTAAAGGAAGGAAATAAGATGACAATGATGAGAAAAGAAAGTGGTGAAGTTAATGAAGTAAAAATTCTAGCTAAAAAGAGATAAGTACTCAAATGAGTTCTAATTGTTTTTCAAAGGACTAAAATGAATTTATATGGTAAGCTGAGTGTATTGGTATGTAATAAAAATCATGAAGTAAGGTGTCAATGATTAGTACTTAGTTGTAGAAATTGAGAAAGCAATTTCTTTTAAGAATATGTAAGTTGTTTCGAAAAAAAAAATAATTGTGGCTCAACTTTGAAAATTCACAAAAAATTATAAAAATTTAGTTAGAGGTTGAACCAAACATTAAATTGAAGTCAATTAGCCTAGTTTTATATAGAAGAAAGAATTGTGGATTATGAGATAAATAAATTTAAGTGAGACAACGTCAGATTGATTTTGAATTCCCTATTGAGACTTTGAAAAATCATTAAAAATTGATAAAAGTAATTAAAAGATGAACTTAATTTGTATTAAAATATTATTGAGTCTAATTTCAATTGAAACAAACATCAACATTATATAAATTATGTACTAAAAGATAAATAATTTTTAGTGGAGAAGAGTTGCCTAACAGCAAAACAATGGAAGATTTTGATACGGCCCAGGCCGCATCATGTTTCGATACTACTCGACGACACTGGAATTGGCCTAAACACAAAGGGCCCAAGTGCAAAATGAAGCTTAATTTCAGCTCAACGAGCTCAATCTTAGTTTTCCTTAGCTTACCTAGCTCGCTCCTAACTCATTGAGCTTGATTCTATCTCATTTTAATTTATGCATTTTAGTTGCTGGAATAAAACATTAATTATGATGCAGTTATTTTTACTTAATTATAGTTGATTCTTAAATATGTCTTAAGTCTATTAATGCATGTTAATTAGTAAAGCATTTTAATGTGTCTTAAGTTTAATTAATATGTTATAATAGGTACAGCTTTTTAATGTGTCTTAGATTAAGATATTTTAATTGTGTCTTATTGTTGCATTTAACCGAGTATTAATTTGTCTTGTAGGTTGTTCACCTTGGAGGCTGAATATCCATGTAAATTGAAGATACAATGGATCGAATTTAAGGAGATACATGCACATACGAATTTCAAAGAAGTCTCCATTCATGTTCACATGTGCGACTGATTGGTGTCCCAAGAGTGATCCTTCAATTAACCGAATGCATGAACACAAAAACTACTAGAACCCTTCAAGAATCAGCTTCAATGAAAGTGCATTGTGACTGATCACATGGATGCGCAAATTCATGTATGTGTGTTTCTTAAAGATGAAGAATGTGGTTGTTCATTCTATTCATGCATGAAATTAATCAAGAGGGACGAATCTGTCCATCCATGCACTCCAAAGGGGCTTGTATAGTTTTAATGGCACACATTAAATTCACAAGGCACGTGCCTCAAGTTCATGAACAAGTAGCTCAATTTAATTCAGCCAATGTACCAGCACATACATGCAACAAAATTAAGGAATGAATAAGCTCAATGCAAACTGCCCATTTATGTGTTCAAGACCCAATTAAAGCTTCAATTAGAGGTGATGCATGTCCCAAGCATCTAAAATTTGGCTGAATCATTTGGGAGGCTATTAGAGTGCCCAAGTTGCCATTTAAAGTCCAAAACTATTCAGCTATTCAAGGCAACCCCTTAAAGGCTGTTCACATCTCTTGGCTGATCATATTCAGCTCCATTCATCTCATCTTTCACTTCAATAAATCAAGCTAGCCTAGGAAGCATCAAGGGACGTTTTGGAAGGTTCAAGGAAATTTCTAGCTTAATTAAGCTAAATACAAAGCTGCCTATTTTGTTATCTTAGTGACCATTCAGCTAGCTTATGTATTGAGCTATAAATATAAAACTCATTAGTTGTAATAGGGAATTTTGATACTTTTATGAATGTTTATAACATTTATGAGTTATTCAACTCTCTTATTTCGTTTAAGACTCAAGTAGACTTATCTAGCTTACTGGTGGCGTCTTTCTTGTTTCTTTGAACTTATCACTCAACCCCGAGTGTGGCGTTCAACCCGTTATACCTCTAGTTTCTATCTCTCAATAGATAGTAGGTCAAGGTCCTATCTTTCATCTTTCATCCATCTTAAGCTTCGTATAAGGTTCGGATCAACACCCCCTATAGTATTGGTTCTTCCTTGGTTTTAAGCCAATTTCATCCAACTATCCACCTTAAAACTTACTTTACTTCTTATCTAGCTGAAACTAGACTTGTTCTATCTTAACACTCTTTGAAACCCCTTTTGTTTAAGCCTACATTTAGCCAAATTCAACTAAACTCCGAATTGAACAAAACTTCTCCATTTTACGCTCGGGCATCTAAGCGACTCGAATCACTTCATTGGAGCGAGATCGCATCAGATTTGAAGAAAACAATTGTATTAATTGGTTTGATTTAAAATTTTGCTCACAATTTTTATATTAAGGACGGGATGTCTTGTTTTGAAATTTTCAAATGTGGAACTTGATTATCAATTCTGACGAATAAAATATAAATAAAAATGTGATTGTTGCGCAATGGACTGCACTATTTTAAGTGGTTAAGTTTTAAGTTTTATAGATTAAATAACTATGTTAAATTATGAGAATCATAAAATAAATATTAGTGTGAATAGTTTGATTTTGGAGATGATAATTTAAGAAGAAAGGTAGTCTTAGAAATATTTTCATATTCATGTTTTATTTGTGAAGGAGAATATAATGTTTGAATTATTGACTAAATTTTGCATATGTATAATGTATTTAAAGTCAATTATTCTTTTATATGTATATACACATTGAATGTGGAATGGAGAGGAGGAAGAAAATAATGAAAGAACAATAGTAAATTAACATAAATCATAAATAAGAAAGAATCTTAAGGTCAAATATAGTGGGAATGTAATTGAATCATTGGAAATTAAAGTAGTTTATAAAGTGAAATGAAATCTATAAAATGAGTTTAGAATGAAAGTGATTCAATACTCAAATGTGATATTTGTTACTCGGGTTTAGGTTCGACTCGGGTAAGAGGTGTTACATTTAGGATTTAAGTAATTTTTTGTTATTACTTTATAAAATGAACATAAATTATTTTTATAATATAATTTTCTAATATTTATAATACAAATTTAGAAAATTTTTGTTATAATCATCCTAAACATTATACTTATAATATAATTTTTATAACTTAAATTTGTATAAAAATAATTTCTTAAAGTCGATTAATGTATAATTGTTTGAAAATCCATAAGATAATTGGATGTGTTTATAACTACCGAGGTAATTACTCCAATTCCAGACCTCTGAAAACAAAAATAATCTTGGTTACCCTAATATTTTCAATTGATTAATTTTTTTACATACCTTTAATAATTCAAATAAAAATATTTGATAATTTTTATAAAAATGTGAAAAATGATAAATAGATAAAAGTTATTATCACTTAATGAAAAAAATTTCAATTAATCCAATTTTATTATTATATTATCTTATAAAGATTTCAACGAATCCCATGTAGAAATTCGATAAAACACATAATATTATTTATTATTTAATTTATATCTTAATATAAGGAGTCCAATAAGAGCAATACTTAAAATAGCAATCCATATAAAAATATTGTATTGAAATCGACTACCATAAAATGAGAGCAAAATACTAAAAAACTTTGTAAAATTAATTTAAAATTTAATTTTGTTCCAAATAAGATAAAATGTGTAAATTTTAAAATAATTTTTTTGTTTACAAACCACAAGTAAAATGATATTTAAAAATAGAAAAAAGAAAAGAATAATATACCAACGATACCCTCGTTCCAGCGAAAAGCTGACGACACACATCCTCAAAGATATGGCTCATTGCGTTTTGGCTCCAACCCCAATTCAGTTTCAGTTTCAGTTTCATTCCCACAGAATTGGATTTCTTAGATGCTTCTCTGAATCTGCTCTCAAGTCTCCTCTGCTATCTCCTATTCATCCTCGTTTTACTACTAGAATCTTCTGTAACTACGATGATTCCAATCGAAACAGCCAGACACAGTCCTCTTCTCTTCAGCTCTATCGCGATATTGAGAGGTATAAACATGATTATGTCTTTTTCTGTTCTTCCAGTTCCTTGAGGCTTAACTTTCCTTCTCTTGATGTATTTTTCAGGTTACTCACGGACACTGTAAGGCAATCTCAAGGTGCTTGGGGTAGTTCAAGTGATTGGAGCCAAGTCGAGGTTTTTATTTGATTTTAGTTTTCATTTTCTTCAACGCACTTTGTCGAATTATGCATACGCGATTTGTTATGCTCTACTTTTCTAAGTTTTGATTTGGGTTTCTTGATTATAGAACACCGAGGAAACACTTAAAGCTGTCAAATTCTTTTATGCATTTGAGAAAATAGCCTTCTTTTTAACTTCTTCATGTTCAGCATCTCACCCTTTTGCTTGCTTTTGATGCATCCAGGGAGCATGGATTCTTAAACCGAAAGGCTCAAAACCTAAGTCAGTCGTTCATTTTATTGGTGGTATATTTGTTGGAGCCGCTCCTCAGCTTACCTATCGTTTGTTTCTGGAGCGCCTTTCTGAAAAGTAAGTTGTTTTCATTAGTACAGTGCCTGCTTACCTAATATTTGACTTTTTTTTTTTTTGATAACTGGGGAAGGGAATGTGGTCATACCTAAAACATGTTGCTCTTGCCACCAGGGCCCCAAATATTTGACATTGCTGATGTATGTATGTCTTGTACTGTTTGTAATATTTTTTGAAATCTTTTTGACACCTTCATTTTAGCACCCATTTATAGTTCATGCTATCTTTGTTCTGCCTTTTGACCTAAACTGCGATTTAATCTTACTGAAGCTGGAGCCTAATTGGGTTATCTTACTGAGAATTAAGGGAATTCACTGTTTAACCTTTTCTGTAATCAAGGGGAGTTTTGGTGATTGCAACACCGTATGCTAGCGGGTTTGATTACTTCTTCATTGCTGATGAAGTCCAGTTCAAATTTGATAGATGTTTACGGTTTCTACAAGAAACAGTAAGTTGTTACTATAATCTTCCAAATAAATATTCTTCCAATTGGAATACCTTCTCCACCCTTTTCCAAGTTCATTTTTGAAAGAAATTAAAAATGTGACTTTGTGCTCCTCACACAGGTGCATGATCTTCCTACATTTGGTATCGGCCATTCTTTGGGTTCTGTCATTCACCTTTTGATTGGTATTACTATTATCTTCTTGCATGCTATTTATCCCAAGATGTGCCTGCTTTTGTTTGCGGTTATGAGATTAATGAATTCATTGTACAGGTTCAAGGTATGGCTTGCAAAGGAGCGGCAATGTATTAATGGCATTCAACAACAAGGTATTTGAACTTCTCATTATGCATGTCTAAAGCTACTAAAAGATAAGGTTAGATATGTGTGATTATGGAAGTGTCAACATATTCCCAAATCAAAGTGGTCTATCAAAAAGATTTCTCCTTACAATTTGCATATGAAGCTGATTTGGAGTAAAAGTTAAAAGTCAAACGACCTAGTAAAATACGAGTAAAAGATTCATTTTCCCCTTTTTCTTTACTGTCTCTACTATCTCAGCTGAAGCAAATAGGTGAGATTGATCACCTTCACTTTGCATAGTTCTTGTTTCCCTTAAGGTTGAAACTGATCAGCAGATCTCATGTTGGTTTTTCTTTTTTATTCTGCATTTGACAACTTATACATTGTCCTACTATAGCTGCCATGTAACTCCTTTTATGAAATAAGAATTATTTTATTATCTCACAGGAAGCAAGTGTAGCTATCCCATTGTTCTCACCTGTTCTTGTGCCGATGGCCCAAAGCATTGGACCCTTTCTATCACAAATTGCATCAACACCCACAATCCGCATGGGGGTAAAAACAAAAACTCTTAGCTTTTTCCTGCTTTACATGCAAAGATGCAAATAATGTTTTCTAATGCACACAACTTATACTTGCTTATTTAATCATAATCACTACTTTTTAACTTCTTGATTGATATCAAATGTTCAATATGATTAGGAGAAAATATATTTGACCTTAGATTTTAGCCCTGGTTATGATAAGGAGAATTAAGATTCTGTTAAATACTTGGATTTGTTACTACATGTGACTTTGTCTAAACATTATTTAATTCTGGAACGCCCTATCCTCCTTGGAATACTTTAATTGTTACCATTATAACTTTATTATTTGATATGATTAGGGGGAAATATATTTTTCCATACATTTTGGACCTGATTATGATTGGGAGAATTAGGACCTTTTAAATACATGGATTTGTTTTCTACATGACTTTGAGTAAAATATTATTTAAATCTGGGACTGCCGTATCCTCCTCGGGTTACTCTAGTTGTTACCGTTATAGTTTATTCTTTCACATGACTCGTATTCGAGTTTTGATGCAATAAAAGAGTCTTCAACTCCTCTCATTCTCAACCTTACATTAATTCTCTATTTCTGAAGTATAGCCGCTGTTAGAGTAGTTTGCAATCTTGTCAAGCATGATGCCTTCGGTTTCAGTTTTTCTTATTTCACCTTGAGAACGCAGGTTTGGTTCAACTTGCAGTTTTTTATCTAGTTACCGATTTTCAATTTTGGTATTTAAGTCTCACATGAGATTAGGAGTAATTGTGGACTTAGGAAATCATATTGATACCCTCGTTGGGGGGTGGTTTCCCTGTAATTTTAAGGCTTTGTTTGGTTCATGAAAATTTTAAGGGAAGGAAAGTATCAATGAAAATTTAATGGAAAGAAATGAGGGACAGAAAATGAGATTCATTATCTTTGTTTGGATGACAAGAGAAATATCAAGAAAATGACTTCTTATATGTAGTTGTGTGATTAAGATGTATAGAAAATACAAGGCAATTTGTGGTCGCTAGTGCCAACTAGATAATATTAACACAAAAATATAATTTTTTTTATAATTATTAAGTTATTTAGCGTATATTATTATTTTATATTACTTTTAATTATGAAGTTTACCGTATGTTATTAGTAAATTGACGAGATAATTATTCAATTACTTGAGAGGTTTGGACTTGGTCTTTCAACCATTAAAATTATTAATTTGGGTACTAACATTAAAGATAAACATTCTGGTCATGTGGCTGTTAGAGACTAACGACTCATAATGTGATAGTACCATTACACATCTTAGATGATTAATGGTATTATCACATCTTTCTGCATATTGCATGGCAGTGTCCACACTATTAATATTTTTAAAATTTAGAAGAAGATAAATTATAATTTCGACTGCTTAACTCTTTAGAATATTTATTTTAGTTACTAAATTTTGAAATTTCATAATTTGGTTACAGATTTTTATGTTTATGAAAATATTTTATTAATATTTGTTTTCATTATCAATGATTCATTATCAACATGAATTTTATAATAATTTAACTACCAGCATTTCAATATTCAATTATAATAAGTTATTTTATTATTTTTATTCTAAAATATGTTGGAATAATACTTAAACATTCAAAAATTATAAAATTATAAAATAAAGATTCATTATTTTAGTTTTCGAAATTAAAATTATATTTTAACTTTTAGTTATTGTAATTATATTTTAAATTTAAAATTTTAATTTATAAATCCATTTATAGAAACTATTTAAATTTATTTTAAATTATTTAACATCAATTTTATCAAATAAATTTAAGTATTTATTTTGAACCATATTAGTACATCAAAATTATAATGGAAATATGAAAATTTTATAAGTCAAAAACAAAGTATTAATTATTTTACAAATATTGGTTATCAAATTATGACCTTTTTAAAGTTTAGACCTAAAGAGATTTTTTTTTAAAAAAAAAATTAATGATTGAAATTGTATTTTTTACAAAAACCATATTGCTAAAGAATTCATAATGTTATGTTGCATTATTAAATATCGTAACAATATTCTTACATTGTCATCTCATCCAATTATTAGTGATTAGCGATTGGGCAATTAAAATTTTCAATTTTCCTAACTTTGTTGATTAAATTGATTATTTTATTAGTTGGATGGTCAAATTAAATCGCTTTGAATGAAATTTAGTTTCCTTGTTATCAATCATATGCTACTAATTTAATAATAATTTACTACTAATATTTGCTACTATATTTTATAAGAAAATGATCCAATAATTTTACTTTAAAAGGCTTGTAATCTTAGAAACATTCAATTTAATGATATTATATTTTTGAGTTAAATTTTAATATTGATATAAATTGATGTATAATGATATTTATAAATGTATAAAAATTATTAATAGCTTATGCAAATTTTAACTTTTAATGATGATGTTTGTAATTAGTCTTATCTGCCATAATTTACTACGTTGTTTTGAATTCCTAACTATTATGTAGTCCCTTGTTATTACAATATTACTAATATGACAATGTAAATTTATAATATGTTTATTATTTATTAATATTTAATTAATTTAAAAGCTTTAATTTAGAATTAGTTAACACGTTCAAATCATTAACCAAGATGTATGTTGAAATAGTTTTAAAACTTAAAAGTATAGGTATAATATTATTTTAGGAAAAAAATGGATATTTCTAAGTAAGACAATTTATATTTTGTTATAACTTGTGTAATGTTTTACAATTCTAATTAAGATTTAAATTTATTGATGTTTTCAATCATTTAATATTATCTTATATAACATTTATTAATAATTTTATTTTAATAGGATTTTTAAAACATGCTATGTCGACTTAATTATGAATTTTCCTGCTAAGTTATCATATTTTGAAACATAAATGTTTAATAATAGAATGTGTGTAAACTTGTAAAATTTTCTTATCATTTATATTAGGGCTTATTTAAAATTTTAAATTGTTATATAATTATTATGTATTCATTTACAATAATTTTATCCATAAATTATTAAATATTTGAAACTTTTTGTAACAAATTTTATTAAAAATCAATTTGAAAGTTTAGAATTTAATGATTTGATTGTAACTTAACGTACTATATTTTAATTAAAGTAATGAACTTTACTTATGCTTAGTTCAGCTAAATTTAAATAAATTAATAAAAGTACTTATTTATTTAGATAAATTTAAATAAATTATGAAAGACTCAGTAGTTAAATTTATTAATTTTAACATAAATTTATATCATGTGAACTCTATTTTTAAATATTTGTTAATTTAAGTTTAAATAAATTAGTAAAATTACATATTTAAATAGGATAATTTTGTCAGTTTTAAAAATTAAAGAGTATTTACATTGTTCACTTTTAGTAATTTTGAAGTTCACAATTATTTACGTAGATGATAGTTTGACACTTGGAGTTCATCTCAAAAGTTCTTTTTGTTCTTATGTCTGCTTTCGAAGAGGAATGATATTATTGTGTGAAATTTGAGCCTTATGCTTCTTTTAATTTCTAAATTATATCTTCCATCTAGAGGCAATGCGTCAAATTTTTTTTTCTCGAACATGAGTTTTTTCATTATGTGGTTTTGAATTGAATGGCTTATCCCTTTTTACACAAGCTACTTGCAGGCTGAGATGACACTAAAGCAGCTAGAGAGCCTTAGTCCTCCCATTATGAAACAGGTTCTTCCGTTAGTTGAGCAACTTCCTCCCTTGTACATGGACTTAGTTAAGGGAAGAGAAGATTTTACTCCAAAACCAGAAGAAACTCGACAACTTGTATGTAAAATCTCTAACTCTATTGTTCCTAGGTTGTTGCATTAGGCATTCTTGTTTGTTCATTGTTTATAAGATCTATATTATATACTTGCTTACTTGGCTGGTGATTGGATGTCATGGTAGATAGTTTTGATCCATATCTAGATAGATTACAGTTTAGCATTTGTCTAATTGATGTGTCCCCTTAATGGGAACTTGTCAAAAGCCTCTATTTGTGGACCATTCTGAAATCGGTCCACCCAATTCCTTTTAAGTAAATGTTATAAGCACAAAAAAGAAAGAATGATAGTCACTATTTAAACTGGTTCAAACTTTGTTAGAACAATGCAAGGAAAACATCTGAGATTTATGCCATGCTGGGACGGGGAATAAAAAACACCTAGTGTCACGGGGCTAAAATTTTAGTCTTACGATCTGTGCAGTTTTAGGTGAATTTTTGAGTTAAAATCCGCCTAATTCAGCCTAACTTTTGAAAATTTAGAATTCTCGATAGAATTCTCTTAAGGCATCGAAAATAAGCGGAAGCAACTCCAAACAAAAGAGCAACAAAAGAACAGAAAAATGCCACAAGGAAGCAATGCACACAAAGTGTTTGAGTAAATGCTCTCAATAGTATTCAATTATTATAAAGGGTTACAACTGAGTGATTACAAATGAGAGCAAATATTTTTATTTATGGTTGAGCTCCCTGAAAATCAACAGTACAAATTAAGTTATACCGATGGTTTAGCCTATCTGCAATTGAGATTCTTAAGGGATTGACTCAATCCTTTAAGATTACAAAATCAAACCTTCTAAGATATCACATCTTCTAAGATAAGTTACTATACTTATTAAGGTAGTCCTAATTTTCTTTAACAATCTTAATCTAGTTTTCTTACTTTTGCTTTTGGATTCTTTACATATTATCAGATAAAGTCCTACTATGGCATTTCAAGAAATCTTCTAATAAAGTTCAAGGATGACACAATCGATGAAACTCCAAACTTGGCTCAGGTGTTAAGTTCAGAGTCAGCCATCAGCTCAATGCTAGACATGTCCATTCGATTGTTGCCAGGAGATCATGGGCTTCCTTTACAACAAGTATGATTTTTACAAATTACTTTCAGAAGCTATCTTTTGCAGAAACATATGATGTACTTTTGATCATCTTAAGGAACTAAGAATGATTCCAGCAAGCAATCTGGCTTGTAATTTCTTCTCTTTTGCGATGGCAAACAGTTTTCCTAATACATGTATGTTGCAGGCTCTACCAGATGTTCCACCTGCAATGGCAGATGCAGTAAATCGTGGAAGTGAGTTTTTGGCGAATCTGAGTGTGGGAACACCATGGGAGACTGTTGCCAAAGAAGTCAGCAATACATTCGGTGTAGACTCGCCGGTTGTTCGTGCAGAAATTTCAAAGGACGTAGACATACTTGTGGACGTGATCATTTCCTGGATGGCTTCAAATTCTGCAAAACTCTTAAAGCCTTGATGAGTAGGATAGATACCCAACTAAATGAAGTGTATGTAATAGGTTGAATTATGAATGAATATGTACTAGGTGAAAATGAGTGTTGTAGTTTGTGCCTCTACTATTCCCTTCCCCCACCGCCCAACAAGAATGTAGAATTTCGTTAAAAACCAAATCAGCCATAGAAAAACAACTTACACAGATAAGCAAACAAGAAAGTCATAGCCATCGTCACTGATATCATCAAATAGGGAATTTTATTTTTTTTCAGAATTCTTGCTTAATGATATACAATTATATTTTCTGGAGGAGGTGTATATATTTATCATATTTCTTCAGTATTTCATTTCTTTCATTTTGACTTGGAATAGGAAGTGGTAAATTGCAACGTTATTTTCATCCGTGTCCGGGGTGATTTGTTGAAGTCGGTGATTAGCCTTCATTTGTGCGCAGGGAATTTTTCCCTTAATTCATAGAGATGATAGTCGATGGGAATGTTTTTGGCGCCTACAATTTTATTTTAATTGTAAATAAAGGTTCTATTAAACAATTTTATTTATTTATTTATTTGTACAAAAGGAAATTGATCTTTTGTTTTTTTTTTTTGACAGAAAAAAGGAAATTGATCTTGTATTTTAGTATGGGGTATTTTACTAATTATTAAAGCACATTCCTTTCTTAAAACTATCTTTAATCTTCGAACCAAAATATCCTTCTTAAACATCATTATTACGACGGTATTTTAGTACTTAAAAATATAATCAATAAGCTCAAATTTATATGTATAGATTTTTAGCCAGATGCATGTATGTCTTGGTGGTTTAGAGTATCGTTGACTTGGATTGGTGAATCAAAGGTTGCCTTTTAGGACTCATTACAAAAGATGGGGAATTACGTAGGTATACTAAAGGTGGTATTTCATAAGGGCTTACCTTTGTAGCCCCTATGAGTGGCTACCTATTAATAGTGGTCTTGGGTGATTCAAACGTGACCACTTTTTGAACTACGACTTTAGAAGTTGACGTTGGGGTACGTAAATGGTATCATAAAACTTTTGGTTTGAGTTGGGAGGTGCTTAGGTATCTCTATTATTATTTATAAACTTTGGATTGATATTTTTTTCGAGTTTTACATATATTATCAATTAAGGTGTCCCATTTTGTAAATTATATTTAACTCTTTATAGAGGTTAAGGAGAAAACTTTAACATGGGATAATACTAAGATTTAACTAGACTGGTGGTCGGATCAGTTAGACCATTGAACAGACTAAAAAATTATTAAAAATTTAAAAACTCAGTTTAATGGGTTTTAGTTAATTCAACTAATCTTTTAGTTGGTTCAATCGGTTTGTATCAATTTTTTATTTAATTGATTCAAAGCTACTCTTCGAATCGATATTCCGGTTAGTTTTTAGTCCAATCGGTCCAACCGGTCGTCTAGTTTAAACAACATTAGAAAATGCCTTCTATTGTTGGGAGTTTGAATCAGTTAACCGACGAACAACATTTTGAAAACTTCTTTTAAAGGAGTTGATCCTCTTGACAACCTCCTAAAATGAACATGCAATAGATAAATCTTACTGGATTATGATTACAAAGTTGAAAGTGATACAAATGATGCAACAAAATTGCAAACGGTTTTTAGGAGAGCCATACAAGCTATTTCTTTGCACAAATTACTGCAACTCTTTTTGTCATGCATGTCCAAAGGTTGCCGTTGAAGTTTATAAGCAACTAGATGATCTATTTATTGTAATGAAAGGGAGAGGGGAGAAAAAGAATGGAAGAAGAATAGAAGGAGAATTAAAAGGGAAAAGTAAAAGTAAAGAAAAAATTCAATTACTAAAAAAAAAGTGTAGGGGCTAGTTGTGCAATTTAACTTAAAATTTTCATTCGAAATGGTGATATTACATGTCAAATTACTATTACATTGTTAATAGCAATTAACAACTCAGTGATCAAAATGGTGCTATTACATGTCAAAAACCTCTTAGTCGAAAATAATTAAGATATATTTTAGTGAAATAAAATATAAAGAAAGTAATGGATAAGGGATGTTAGAGAAAAATGAAATAAGAATTATGTTGTGAAATATTAATTTGAGTTAGGGACTAAATCATAAAAACATGAAAAGTTATGTGGCTTGTGTAAATATTTAACATGCGAGGGGTTAAAGTATAAATATGGAAAAGTTGAAGGTTCAATACTAAAAATATCTTAAGGGTGGAAGGATTTAGAAAATAAGAAAAATTGGATTAATAAGGACCAAATTGAATAAGTGGAAGAAATATGAGGGACTAAATCATATTTTTACCAATTTAAGTGATGATTTAAGGATGAAATTTTGAAAGATCATAAAGGGTAAAATGGTCAATTAGTAAGAGAAATAATTCTAAAATGTAATGATTATGTTAGTGATATTTTATGATTTTTAAATAATATATTATATTAATATAATTTAATTAGATATTTGTTAATAATTTAATTATAAAAATATTGATACAAAAGGAGGAAGAATGAGGAAGATAGAAATTTTGATTTCTTAGTCATTTATCATGAAATCCTACTATTTCACCTAAAATTCTTGAAAATTTTCATTGTTAACAAAGAAGAAAGATGAAGTAGGGACTCTAGAGAGTATGTTTCATAATTGAGAAGCAAGAAATTAGTAGATGAAATTGAAGAAAATTATATGAGCATAAAAGAATAGTGATGAGGTTGAGAAATAAATGGAAGAAAAGCATAAGAGAAGGCATTCTTGTCAAAAGAGGTAAGTTTTCATACAAACCATACTTGTATTCAATAAATTGAACTAAATATAGTGTGAATAAAAAGTATGAAATGAAGCATGACATGTAGAAACTTAAAATACTAGCTTTCAAGTAGAGAGAATATGATGTGTGTTGTAAAAAGCATTAAGATTAAGAAATGAGTATGTTGTCTACACATAAATGCGAGTGATTAAATTGAATATAAGTCAGAGGTATAATGAGTATATATGATTAAATGAAAGTAATGTAAAGAACCATGGGGAAAAAAGTAGAGAAATTTACTAAAAATAGTTTTGGACAACAGTAGTGACTCTAATTTGAAAATTCACCAAAAATAACTGGAAATGAGTTGAGGGTGAATAAAATATGAAATTAAATCTTGTCAAGTCTAGTTTTGTATGGAAGAAGCGATGTAAGCAATGAAATTTTATATTTTGAGATATATTAATTTTTGTAGGACAAGGTCAGAATGAATTCGGGTTCTCCTGTTTTAATTTTGGAAAATCATAAAAAAATGTAAAAAAATTGTTAGGGGATGAAATTTATATATTTAAATTCGTAATTAGTCTATTTCCAATATAATCAAACGGAAACATCATCTGAACCCCATGCCGATAATTAATTTTTAGTAAAGAAATGTTGAAGCTATCAAGCAACAGAATAGGGGAAATTTTGAAGATTTTACTGTACTGATTGGCTAAAATAGAAATTCTAAAAATTTTATGATAAAAATATATTTGACTCTACTTTCAAAAACATCAAACGAATCTTAATTTCGAATGTTTTAGCTCCATATATAAATAATTTAGTAACTATAACATAAGTGGATAACTTTTATATGAACACATAAGTAAATAGTGAAATTATAGTTAATTTTACATATAAGTATGTCATACTAAAAGCCAAAGATTCTAAATATATACATAAAGGATGAGGAATGGAAAGGAGGAAAAAAATAGTCGATGAATTTGAAATGTTACGAAATTGTTATAAGTGATGAATTGATCAATATATGTGAGAATGTTTGAAACGAATTGATTAAATAATAAGTGAATAATTTTTAATTGATGTGATTTTGGAATCTTGACTAAAAGTTTAGGAAGAATTAAATTAATTGGCACAATTTAAAAATAAATATGAAATATAAATAAAGTGGGTAAACTACTTTAGAAAGTGCAAGTCCTCCAATGAGCTTATTTGTAAAACTTTAATAACTGTGTTAATTTTATAAACTTTGTTACCTTTGATTGATATCATGTTTTAATGAGCTCCTTTAACTCATAAATTATTCTTTCATAAATTCAATTAGGGCCGTGAATGATTTTAGAAAAAAACAAGATGTATTAGAAAATGGAGTATAAAATAATGAAATAGCTAAAATTTGAAAAGATAGTGAAAAGAGCTTTAAATCATTCTTGACTAGATAATAATCTTAGTTTGATTCATGACAATAGGTATGAAATATAGACAAGTAAAAAAAATAGAGTTTGAATTTGAGAAGATGATGAAGAAATAAAATTCATAAATAAATAGGGCATGAGATGATGAGAAGAGAGGACTCAATTAAAAGAAGAGTGAAATTAAATTATAATAAGTTAATATGAAAGTATGAGTAGAAGCCTAGCAATGTAGGAAGATAAAATGTTCAAAGTGAATTAAAGAAAATAACATGTATATATATATAGCTACAATAAAGGTAGGACTAAATTCTGAAGTATGCCAAAAAAAAAAATTAAACAAAGAAGAAAATTAAAAACAACGATGATATGTGAAAGAATATATGTAGTGAAGTGGAATGTGAAAAAAAAAATGATGTTTATGAGAATGAAAGAAAAGTGGAATTGTAGCGAAGTTGCAAGTATATTGAAATATTTTTTGCCAAGGATTTAATTGTAAAAAGTGCAAAAATTTGAATCGTTTCATTTATTTTGAGTAAAAGAAGTAAAATGACTGTAATTGAAGCCCATGTAGACAAATGAGAACTACTGAGATATGACGAGCACTTTGATGTGATACTGAGATTGCACACTTCAATGTGATATTGTTAATGTTCCGCATATCTGTGACACCTTATATCCGACTCAGTGAGATGATCTGAATATAAAATGCCACATTCAAATGCTAAAACAACCTATTTTACTGTTTCACTTTATTGAAATGGTAGTATAGTGGTAAAATTATTTTTTAAAAATTTCGGCAGCATTTCTGCTTATTTTACGTAAAACCCTGCAAAATTTAGATTTTACAATATATCCATATTCAAATCATCTCTCAAATCAATTTTCAACACTTTGATATTCTGAAATATACCGCAAACTAAGTATATCACATTAAAACCATTTCATTAACAAATAATATTTTGATTATAACAACCAAAAGGTAATTTTTTTTTATGTTACAAATACATATCTTGTCAAATGACTTTACTAAAAAACAAGTACATACTAACTTGAAATAAAATAAAATATATGAACTTTGTTGAGTCTAGGATTTGTAAGTTGGATGCTGACAACTCTGAATACAAAATCTCAAAATACACCTAGTAAGGAATTTTGAACTATTCATCAGTGACTTTAGCTTTTTCCTTCGTTTTTGAAGAAACCGGATCATCAGTTGCAATTTATGGGTTAAAGTTTGAAAACCCTAAACAAATCTATTCAATTTGTTTTCACTCTTTTTTTTTCTCGCGTGGAAGGATAGGGAAGACATCTTCTCTCTCCTTCCACTTAAACTATTTTAACTTTATTTTTTTTATAATAAATAATAACACATAACAACTACATTTTTTAGCCACAAATTTGGCATTTTTATTGTCATCCAACATTTTTGGGCTATTAGCAATTTTAATCCCTTTAACTATTTTCAAATTAAAATTTATAGCGATCTAAATTTACAATTTAATCCTTGGATTAGAGTAAATACTCAAATAAATTGAATTACTTATCCTCGATTCAATTCATTTATAGCATAACTCCGTAAATATTTTTTATTAATTATTTACAGACTCGATTCATTAAAATAAAACCCGAAGCACTACTTTTCGACACCACTGTACCGGTTGTTACAATATCCTATGAGTTCTCTTAAGTCTACAATGGGCTAAATAAGAAATAATAATATAAGATTTAGAATGAGGAAATTGACATGTATGTGATATGATAAGTGGAAGTGGAAACCATTATGAAATGTGTAGGACATGAAACTGAATTGAATAATATGTAAAAGTGTAGAGAAAGAAGTAAATAAGCATTCCTAAGTTAGGAAATTACAATGTGAGAAGTGATTTAATTATTAATTAAATGAAATTAACAAAGTAAGTATAGTAAGTGATATTGTAACAAACCGTTTTCGGTAAAATCGGAACAGTGGTTTCGGGACTGCAAATTCGATTCCAAAAAGAAAATTTATTTTAATATTATTTTATAATCTACAATATGATAATAATGTCATATAAAAAATTTGTAAAGAAATTTTACCGATTACATGTTTAATTTGATAAAGGACCAAATTGCACAAAGTGCAAAAGTTGAGTTCTAATAGCTAAAGGGATTAAATAGCTATGGAATTCAAAATTTGAGGTCCTTATATGACAAATAGAACATTAAAAATACTTAGTTGTTAAGGATGATGAATCATCCATGAAAAATAAAATAAAGAAAAGGACAAAATTGGAAAGATGATAAATAATAAAATAAAGAAAATATCATCATTTTTATCATCACCTTTCCCAAATAAATATGGAAACCCTATCCATGGAGAATGGAAGAAAGAGAAAACTTATTTGGCCAAATTAGTTAAGTATTCAAATCCCAGTTTTAGTAATTTTTATATTTTTGAGATCGGGATAACCTAATCTAGCTATTTTGGGGATTAATTTGAAAAGTTATCAAAGTATAGAAATTTTACCATGGATGAATATGCTGAAATTTTGAAATTTATGGTAGAAAATGAAAGGTTGGTGATAGATAAACAACTTTTGTAAAGTGAATTTTGATGAAAGTGTGAATTAGGGACTAAATTGTAAAGTTGTAAAATTTATGGAAAAATTCTGAATTTTTTGAAATATATGGTTGTAAATGTTACTTGTAAAATTTTTCTAGGCTTGGAATAATGATTAGATTGCATGAATTTCATTTTCCGAGCCTAGGGACGAAAGCGTCATTAATTAAAAGTTTAGGGGCAAAATGGTAATTTTGCCTAAAATGTGAATTGGACTAAATTGAGTATGAATTATATTAAATTGATGTTAAATTTACTCGTATAGATCCAAATAGACTAAATTCGGAGTTAGAACAAAGAAAAGAGAAAAATATTGGATTAATAGATTTTACGTACACGAACAATTGTCGAGGTAAGTTCGTATATGTTTGAATTGAGTATGTTTATGTGAATTATATAATTTCATATATGAAATGATCACATATCCAATAAAGCCCGATAAATGATTGAATTGAATATTATATGTATGAATTATGTAAATGTTATTGACATGAAATTAATTACATGTTGGATAATGCCGAAAAATGTTAAATCCCATTTGAATAATGAAATTCGATGGATACAAGATTTCCTGTACTGATTATAGTCTAGCATATATTGCGGACATTATAGCTCGGACGAGCAACCTGTTAAAAGCCTTATTGAGCATCTTGTTATATAGTTCCTGCTAGCATCTTGATCGGTAGTGATTATACATGTATTGCACACTACCGTAGCTCTTTGCGAGCGTCCTGTTACATGATTCGATCGATTGTGATCCAGCATATAATGTAGAGACAAACGTAGCTCTACGTAAATGCCCTGATATAGGCTCTTATGAGTTTCCTGATATGGCTCACTTAAACTCCCTGTTACCTTATTCGGTGCTCCCTGATATTAACTATTCGAAGTTACCTGTTAAGCTCTATGAGTTCCCTGATTAAAACTCTTATGAGTTTCCTATTTAGCCCGGATAAGTGTCCTGTTACATGGCTCATCTGAGCATCCTGATATGTGGCTCGAGAGTGTGCTCCCTGATTATGTGCCCTAATGGGTACCCCCGAATATGAATTGATGGATTATAGTTTCGTACACTTCAAGTGTACTACATGTGTATCCATCGATATTTCAAATAAATTCAATGGGCAAAATCCTGACATGAGAAAATATGAACACGAAATGAATTATTACATATATCTGCTGAAATTCACGAAAATGATGATACATGATATACAGAAGTATGAGATGGTGAAATATAAACATGAAACTTGTTTGATGAATATGTTCATCTATGTTTATAAATTATACACTTCAAGTGTATTTTCCCGGGTTTTTATTGATATTTCAATTAATTTAATGAGTAAAATCCCGATATGAAATAAACTGAACTTGAGACGAAATATTATGAAAATATATTTGAAATATAGGGATATGAATTGTATATGTTATTTGAATTCATGATGTGGAAAAATATATGTATATAGGAATTTGGTTATTATTGAGTCCATACATGTTTCTTAATGTTTATATGAGATAGTATGACTTAGAAACGAATTATTACCCGTATGTACATAAAGTACATGGAAATGATATTACTTGATATAATGATGCATGAATTGGTTATTACATGAATGTGGATCATGCTTGATGACTATGTTCATTCATGATTAAGGACTATCATATGTGATTACTTGGCTAACATGATGAGGATATGTGTTTAGGGCTTATGATAAATTTGATTGATAGTGCCTTGCAAGTTTATTCTGGACATAAATATATGATTAATTATTTACCATGTTATACGAACTTACTAAGCATTTCATGCTTACTCTATTTTATTTTCCTTTGTTCTATACTAATTTAGAAGCTCGTTGGATTAGAAGCATCGGTGGAGATCACTCACACTATCCATCGGCCCATCTTGGTACATATGGTAAATTAATTATGGTTATAATGGCATGAATAGGTTAATTAGCCAATAATGGGATGTAAATATTTGGTTTAAAACTAGCCATTGGAATGGCTTGTGATGAACGTGTTTTGATGTGTATTAATAGGGCTATAACATGTTTGGTGTGTACTTAAATGGTTGAATGATAGAAATCATGTGGGCATATTGATGATTAATTCTAGCATATTTGGTAAAATATGCATATAGGTGAATTTGATAAGTTAAGTTTTGTATGTTTGATTACATGATGGTAAAGTGTTATTTAAGGTGTTTAAGAGCACATTGGTTGTATGTGATGTTATGTCATACATAAGATTCGATTTTGTCTTGAATTAATTGTTTTAAAAATGGTTTTGTAACACCTGGAAAATTTCTATAGTAAGATATTATCCTTAATATAGTAAAATAAGGAAATAAAGTGACAAGAAGAGGAAAAATTGAGTTATGTCACTGGGAAGTATATTATGATATACTAATTTAAGAAAGGACTAAATTGTAAAAGTGAGAAAAGTTTTGTAGTCTAAGAGTAAATACTCAAAATTTGAGGGATTAAAAAGTAAATATGAAAATTTGAAAGACTAATAGTGCAAATATTTTAAGGGTGGAATGATCTAGAAACCAAGGAAAATTGATGAATTAGGACCAAATTGAATAGGTGAAGAATTATGAGGGACTAAATTGCAATTTTACCAAATTAAGTGATAACTCAAGAATGGAATTTTAAAAGATAACTAAGGGCAAAATGGTCAATTAGAAGAGAGAGAAATCTAGAGACAATGATGATGTTGGAGATATTTTAGATAAATTAAATAAATAAATATTAGTTTATTAATACTTTAAATTGATTTTTAAATGATATTTTATTATTTTATTATTATTTTATTTAGTATATATAAGGAAAGAAAGATGAAGAATCATCATTTTTTCTTTCCCATGCAAACCAACATGAGAGAGAGGAAGAAGAAAAGAAGTTTTCTTTCTTTACAATTTGGTCCTTCCACAAAAAATTTACCATTTTCACCTAGAAAATCAAAAGAATTTCCATAGCTACTAAGAGAGAAAAATGTTAAGGAGACCATGAGGAGTTAGAATATCAAGTTGGATTTAAGAAATAGATGCTGGAGGAGAGAGAAAATCAAGTTAAAGATTAGTATGAATAGAACAAGGTAAGTACATCAAGATTTCAATATGTTTTTAAGTTTGTTATTATTGACAAAGCATGGAAATAATGTAATAGTAGAGTTTTATTACATAAGGTCCTATATTCTTGATATGTTAGTGAAGAGAAAATAAGAGAAAGTGATGAGAAATGGTGTAGAAAAAGAAAATAAGGGTGTTATAACATGGTAATTAATATCTTGCACTAAAACAGTTTTGGACAGCAGCAATAGTCTAACTTTAAAAATCATCAAAAATTGTAGAAATATAATTATAGAATGAATAAAATATGAAATTAAATATTATTAAGTCTAGTTTCTTATAGAAAAATTATGTAAGCAATGGAATTGTAAATCATGAGATATGATGAATTTTGTGAGACAAGGTCAGAATAATTTCGGGTTCCCCTGTTCTGACTTTGTAAAATCATAAAAAATTGGATAAAAATAATTATGGGCTTAAATTTATATATTTAGAATCATGAATGAGACTATTTTCAATAGAAACAAACAGGAACATCATTCGAATTCTGTATGAGGAGATAATTAATTTTTAGTGGAGAAGGGTCACAACTGTCAGACAGCAGAATATTGGTGATTTTAAAGAATAAACTGTACTTATTGGTAAAACCAAAAATTCTGAAAATTTTATGGAAAGAAGATATATGAGTCTACATTCAGGGAAAATTATCAGATCTTAATTTTGAGTTCTATATCTCCAGATATAAATAATTTAGTGATTATGACGCAGATAGATAGCTTGAATATTCATAAAAGTAAATAATAAAAATTATAGATAATGTTACTTACAAGTGTGTATATACATTAAGGATGTGGAATGGAGAGGAGGAGGAGGAAAAATATGTATGAATATTCATCTAGCATGGCTAATTTGCATATTTTAGGCTCAGGGACTAAATTGAATAAAAGTAAAACTTTATGGGCAATTTTGTAAAAATGTCAGAAATGACCAAATTGAATGAAATGGATTATTTTATTATTTAAATTATAAAATTCAATGAAATTATTAATTTAGTTCAAGATCGGGAAAAACATGTTTTAGGGATTAAATTGAAAAGAGTTGAAATTATGGAAAATTCGATATTTTATAGAATTCATGGTCTCATTATCGTATGTATGAGAATAATAGCTGGAAATAAGGATTAAATTGCAAGAATTTTATTTTCCGACCCTAAGGATGAAATCGTCATTAATTAAAAGTTTAGGGGCAAAATGGTAATTTTGCCTAGAGCATTAATTAAATGCATTAGAATATGAAATGAATGAAAATGATGATCAAATTTATTTATAAAGATCTGGATGACTCAAATACGAGACTTGATCATGGAAAAGAAAAGATATCGGATTAATGAAATTATAAACACAAACAAGCAATGAGGTAAGTTCATGTAACTTGAATTATATTCTTAAATGCTTGAAATGTATGTTATTGATGTGAATATGATTTGAAAGTTCATTGTATGAAAATTTATGAAACATTGATATATTTGATAAAAAGGGGAAGAAATCTCTGTTGAATGAAAGGAAATTTCGATGGATCTCTGAAAAGGAATTGACGGTAAAAAGGATCTAGCCCGGACGGGTGATCCTACCCTGATATAGCCCTCCCGAAGAATATGTGGAAAATGGATTTAGCCCGGACAGGTAATCCGAATTAGGGTCTGAATTTAGCTTGACTGTAATTAGATCCAAGCTCATTAGAGTAATTGTCGTTGCAAGGGATTTAGCCTGGACTGGTAATCTCGACAATACTCTATGAGTTTATATTACAGGGATTTAGCCTGGACTGGTAATCCCACTGTAAGGATGAGGTTCGTGGGAGTGTGCTTTCTGAAATGAAATGTGTAAGACCATGGTTGAAAGACACCATGGCAACATGATATGAAATGTGTAAGACCATGGTTGAAAGACACCATGGCAACATGATATGAAATGTGTAAGACCATGGTTGAAAGATACCATGGCAACAGGATATAAAATGTGTAAGACCATGGTTGAAAGATACCATGGCAACATGATATGAAATGTGTAAGACCATGGTTGAAAGATACCATGGCAACATGATATGAAATGTGTAAGACCATGGTTGAAAGATACCACGGCAACAGGATATAAAATGTGTAAGACCATGGTTGAAAGATACCATGGCAACATGATATGAAATGTGTAAGACCATGGTTGAAAGATACCACGGCAACAGGATATAAAATGTGTAAGACCATAGTTGAAAGATACCATGGCAACATGATTTGAAATGTGTAAGACCATGGTTGAAAGATACCATGGCAATAGGATATAAAATGTGTAAGACCATGGTTGAAAGATACCATGGCAACATGATATGAAATGTGTAAGACCATGGTTGAAAGATACCATGGCAACAAGATATAAAATGTGTAAGACCATGGTTGAAAGATACCATGGCAACATGACGGGAATGAATAAGACCATGGTTGAAAGATACCATGGCAATGTAACATGAAATGAACAAGACCATGGTTGAAAGATACCATGGCAACCTGACAGAAAATGAGTAAGACCATAGTTGAAAGACACTATGGCATCATGTCAAAGATAAATAAGACCGTGGATGGGAGACGCGATGACATCTATTGAACAATTGATATTCAGGTAATATGTATTAGATGACGAATGGTTATATGAAATGGTTGTGTGAAATGTTTACAAGAACTGGTCATATGGAAATGTATGTACAAAATAGTTGTATGAAATAATTATGAAGATAGATAAATGAAATAAGAATAAGTACATGGAATATAATTTATGTTAAGTTTGATATAAACTTTACCGGAGCACATATAAATAAAATAAATGGAAATGATGGAGCATGAAATATTGATATAATGAAATGATTGATATATACTTATGAAAAAATGGTAAGAGAATGATATGTTTCATGACATGTACATATATGATTATCTTTGATATGTTGATACAAGGAAATTATGTAAGTAAAGACAATTATTAAACTCAAGCGTGACATGTCGAGAAAATAAGTATATCAATGTTGAATTTATATAAAATATGTGCAAGTATACTAACAATGATGTTGTTTGACGCTTAGACAAGTATCAAGCAATTGATTGAATGGTAACATGTTTAATTATAAAAAGCATTGAAATGGTAAGTACTTAGATGAAAATATTTAAGATTTTGCAAAATTTTTTATGATCCTGATTTAATTTCGGTTGGGTTTTAATGTATGTTTGGGGCTTCAAGGGCCCAATAGAAAGACGTTATGATTATTTTCAAAATATGAATAATAAATGACTCAGAATTATCTAAAAATGTTCAATAAACTCCGGTAATGCCTCGTACCTATTCCGGCAATGGATACGGGTAGGGGGTGTTACATTTAGTGGTATCGAGCTACGATTTAGTCGGTTCTTGGACCAAACGTAGTATATGTGAAGTCTAAAAACACACGTCATTATAATATGTGATAGTGTGATATCTCTCGACTCTGATGAGATTTGTTTTATTAATAGAAAGAGATGTTTTTCAACCAAGCTAATTCCGATAATGTTAAAAGCGATACTCAAGTATATGAGTAGAAAGTTGATTACGATGAATCGGTATAAAAAATGGTATGAATAAATGTTTTATAATACATGTCGATGATGAATATTATGCTATATGTATTATTAAAACAATTTATATTACTACATGAAATATTATCTTGATGACTAAATTACAAAATATATAAAAGTAATATATGAAGTACATGATAATGATTATTAGAGAATTATGAATGAATAGTGAATTTTGAAATATATTACATGTATTGAAGATACAAAAGATATAAGTATATGAATTATTGGTACAAGGATTAAATTGTAAAGCATGTAAAAGTATTATGCGAAGGTGTAAAAGAGATATGCGTGCATGAAATAATTTGCCCAAGTAGGCAAAATTAGAACTACTAGGATATTAAGGGACCTCAGCATGCTCTCTGATTATTAGCACATTCAGCACATTCGTACTCTCTGTATAGCACCTCAGTGTTTTTTGTTTAATAGTGCATAATAATGCACCTCTGTATAAGTCTCATATATCCGAAGTGTTCTATCTAGTCTACTGGGCCTCTGCTAAGTAGAAAGTAAACAATTTTCGTTACAATGTAAAGGATTATCTCTGAGCAAAAATGTTAGTTATGATGAAGCAAAACTCGTAAAAGTATGAATAAATGTTTTATAGTACTTGAGAATGATAAATGTTATATGAGTAAATACATGAAAATTAAATTATGAGGCTTTACGACCTATACCCCTTTACTAGTACAGTTATATGAAATGAAATTCATGAGATTTATATTGATTAAGTTCAGAAGCAGAAAGTGAAAAGCTCAATGGTTGAATAATTGATAATGCAGTCGGAACTGAGAATGAGTTAATAAGTAAAGATGGGTTCTAAATAGAGACATCAAAATTTTTCTGAAAACTAGCTGGGATATACAGTACCACTGCTAAATAAAGAAATTATTTATAGGAAAATCGATTTGTTCAAATATGGTATTTACAGAATGGTTAACTGAAAATTTCTTCCAAATTAGTTTCTTGAGTGAACTGATAAATTAAAAAAAATATTACAGTAAATTTTTTTGGGGATTTTATACGGGTATTTTGGATGCTATAATCAACATATGGAAAGGTTGGATAAATATGCTAATAGACAAAAATTATCACAAGTCTGATTGATTCACAAGTGATACTACTCTATCTTTCTTTGGTTTTCCAAGCCAATATATGTGATAGAACACTTGATAATAAGATTCATATGATATTATTTTCTATTTCTGTTGGTAGAAGCTCTGAAAGACAAATGTGAAATCTTGTATTGAAAATAAATTGTGAAATGAAAGGATAGAGAATGGATATAAATGATAAATTGGGTAAATATGTACAGAAAGAAACTACAGAACTATAGAAATAATGAAATTCATGATCAAAAGAAAACAAGGAAATTTCGAGGACGAAATTTATTTTAAAGGGGAGAGAAATGTAACACCCTGAAAATTTCTACAGTAAGATATTATCCTTAATATAGTAAAATAAGGAAATAAAGTGACAAGAATAGGAAAAATTGAGTTATGTCACTGGAAAGTATATTATGGTATACTAATTTAAGAAAGGACTAAATTGTAAAAGTGAGAAAAGTTTTGTAGCCCAAGAGTAAATACTCAAAATTTGAGGGATTAAAAAGTAAATATAAAAAGTTGAAGGACTAATAGTGCAAATATTTTAAGGGTGGAATGATCTAGAAACCAAGGAAAATTGATGAATTAGGACCAAATTGAATAGGTGAAGAATTATGAGGGACTAAATTGCAATTTTACCAAATTAAGTGATGACTCAAGAATGGAATTTTAAAAGATAACTAAGGGCAAAATGGTCAATTGGAAGAGAGAGAAATCTAGAGACAATGATGATGTTTGAGATATTTTAGATAAATTAAATAAATAAATATTAGTTTATTAATACTTTAAATTGAATTTTAAATGATATTTTATTATTATTTTATTTAGTATATATAAAGAAAGAAAGATGAAGAATCATCATCTTTTCTTTCCCATGCAAACCAATGTGAGAGAGAGGAAGAAGAAAAGAAGTTTTCTTTCTTTACAATTTGGTCCTTCCACAAAAAATTCACCATTTTCACCTAGAAATCAAAAGAATTTCCATAGCTACTAAGAGAGAAAAATGTTAAGGAGACCATGAGGAGTTAGAACATCAAGTTGGATTTAAGAAATAGAAGCTGGAGGAGAGAGAAAATCAAGTTAAAGATTAGTATGAATAGAACAAGGTAAGTACATCAAGATTTCAATATGTTTTTAAGTTTGTTATTATTGACAAAGCATGGAAATAATGTAATAGTAGATTTTTCTTACACAAGGTCCTATATTCTTGATATGTTAGTGAAGAGAAAATAAGAGAAAGTAATGAGAAATGGTGTAGAAAAAGAAAATAAGGGTGTTATAACATGGTAATTAATATCTTGCACTAAAACAGTTTTGGACAGCAGCAGTAGTCTAACTTTGAAAAGTCATCAAAAATTATAGAAATCTAATTATAGGATGAATAAAATATGAAATTAAAGATTATTAAGTCTAGTTTTGAAACATTTAAATTTAATTCTAAGTCATATTAAAGTGTATTTAAGTGAATTCCTAGTGATTCTTGAATTTCATATTGAAAAAGAAAGACTAAATTGAAAATTATATATATAAAAGTGAATAAATGTACTAAGACTTTAAAATAACCTATTCAAGTGTAATGATATTGAATTTAATTTTAAGTGATATTAAAGTAAAAGTAATGAATGTTGATTTGTAAGAAAATAAGGATTAAATTGTAAATAGTGTAAAATCTTATATGTCATTAATTGATAAACGATAGTAATGAAAAAGGAAATATAAATGTCTTGGTAGACAAGATATGAACATGTTGGATATGAATGGAAAGTTACACTTTGGTGCAAATCAGTGAAAGAGTAACACATCTAACCTGCCTCTGTCACCGAATTAGGGTTATGGAGCATTCTCATACAAATCAGAACAACTAACTTAAAAACAGAACAACATTTCAACTTAAACATAATTCCCAATATCTCATTGCAATCATACCAAACATACACATTTGGGCCTTAAATCGAGCCTTCGGGTCCCTAAAAATAATTTAAAAACAATTCGGGATTAATTTAAATCAAAATGGAAAATTTTGGAAAACTATAAAAAAAATTGGGAAACAGGGGTCATTCGGTCGTGTGGCATAGCCCAAACTATGTAAACATTCAAAATAGGGACACATGGTCGTTTCCGGCTTGTGCGTCCGCTCGTGCGTGTATTTGAAATAGTGCCACACGGTAGTGTCGTAGATCGTGTGCCTATTCGAAGTTGAGTCACATGGCCGTGTCACTAGGCCATGTAACTCACTAAGACTGATATTCAACAAAAAAGGGAAAACATCACTCATTTAATCCCAAAATCAATTAGAATATCAAGAAACAAAACAAAAAAAAACAACTCAAATTTGGAATTGTGAAAAAAAAAACCCCAAATTTACAACAATGTTGTTTGTTTACAAGAAACTACAACAATAGAATCTAAGGTACTTGAATCATCAACTCCTAACCCCCATCAACCAATCCTTCAATCCTTCATAATAATTAAACCCTTAGACCCCATGGGTGCAGAAAATGATTCGACAAAGGGCGAACTATGGACCACCATGGTTGTAATAACCAACCCATCAAACACAACAAACCTAATGTTTTAGATTTTTAAGGTCAGTTTTTTTTGAAACCCATTTGAGAGATTTGAAAAGTGAAGAAGTTCATCATACCAAGGAGAAGTCATGGTCGAAGTTACAAGATGGTTCAATGGTCGGATTTTTAAATTAGCATTAGAGAAGTTCAAAAGTTGAATGCATTTTATGGCTTTTGAGAAATTTTTCAAGAAATTTATTCGGAGCATTCAAAAGAGGGAATGGAGAGCAACAATTAGGTGCCACTTTTGGGCAAAAAAAGTGGTCAATCATGGTGGCATAGGCTAGGTGCTGGCTAGGGTTGAGAGAGAAAGAAAAAGAAAAGAAGAATATGAGGAGAAATGGGGGGAAGGAAAGAAGAAACAGGGCAAAATCATTTTTATTATTTTTGTATATATTTTAAAATTTATTAATAATTTTCATTTTCATTTTTAGATGATGACATCATTTTGATGTCACTAATGACATGTGTCATTGTCTGATACTATTACTTGTTTGGGACTTAACAGTGTTAAAAAGTTCAGGTACCAATCTGTGATAAAAAAAAATCCTTAAATTGGTGTCTAGAATAAGTGGACAAATTCAAGTACCTAATTTATGTTTACCTTATATTTTTAATGTGTATATATTTTTAAATATTGTTGATGAATAATTTTAATTAATATGTTGTTATTTAAATAACAACAAATTTTATAAAATACATGAATAACTTATGCATCACATGTGTTTATATATAAATAATCATAAAATTAATATAATGTGTTTTATTTATTTTAATATTTCTTTTAAAATATTAATTAAAGATACTCAACAATTTTTTTAGAGTTCCACAACTAGTGTATCAAAAATAAAAATTATGGTGGATGCAAAATTGAGTTTGGGATCATGTAGTGTGATCCTTTGATTTGGTCGGCACCGTAGACGAAAGATGCAGGGTGTGGTTGGATTTCCACAAACTAAAATCCATTTTCAATTATTTCACACTTTTTTCTCAAAAAAATTGATATCAATTTTGTTTATGGTTGAGGAGTCGGTTTGAATATTATCTAGTTTTTCTAAAACCATAAGAGGCATGCTAGTGGCCATAGAGGAAATCGAAAAGAATAACAAAAGAGATAAATGTTTACTTGAGGCAGGACCGCTAGTGGCTAGAGACGAAGGAAGCAAAGGAGGTCGGGATTAATGAGGGTGAGAAAATGGGAGGATAAAATGAAAACAAGTCAGCTATTCAATGGGTATTTAGTGGGGATGAATAGGAATGCCCCCTATTCCATGCATAAACTCATAATGAAATAGACCCGTAATAGATATTTCACTGAACCAAACATTGGTTTGTGAATGGGCCCACAAAATTGAGTTGTAATGGCTATGCCATTACATTTAACCAAACATGACCTAATTTTCTATTATTATATAAAACAATAATATTAAATAGATATAATTTTTAAAAAAAAGTTCTTTTATACTTGTTACTTTTTCAATTTAACCCTTAAATTTGAATTCTATTAAATTGTAATCGAGTGACATTATAAAATTATGTTATACCATTGTCTATAAATTTTAAATAAATTGTATAAAAAAAATTAATTGATGATGTAACATAATCTCAAAATATTATATAATGCTTTAATAAAACCTAAATTTTTAGGTCATATTAAAAAAAATTGTCAAATTTTAAAACAAGTATTAACAAGAATCCAAGATCAAACTAAAAAAATTACTAAATTTAAAAATTAATATTTACTTTTATCCTTCTCATCATTTATTTTTCGTCTATCAAGTGGCTTAAAATATTATTAAGTTGGGTTGATTTTTGTTAGATTATTATTACATTAGATGACAAATAATTGTATAATATATATTTAAAGTTAAATTATGGTTATCATCCTTATATTATGTTTAAATTTAAGAAATTTTGAAATAATTTGATTCTTTTATATATCATTATTTAATCAAATAATTGAAATCTTAATTATTGATTAAAATATTAAAGTAGAATTTATTTATTTTCTTAAAATACTCATTTTAACGTAGGTAAAAGTGTTATGGAAACTCTTATATTAGGAGTCGGATTAAATTTTATCTCTTCTACTAAGAGAAAGACAAATTAACCCTCGTACATTATAAAAAAGTACAAACTGGCCATTCTATTAAAATTTTCATCTATTTATTATGTTAAATAATTATTTGGCCTTTTAAAAAAAATTAATGTAAGTGACATGGAATTAAAAGATAGATCGGGTTAAGTAAAGTATCATGGAGGCCCTATGTACTAGAAGATAGATTGCAATTTACACTCTTTATTCAAAAATTTCATCCATTTCAATTGTTAAGTGATGACTAGGCTGATGGAACAACTAAGCAGTGATGTGTAGTGTGCTACGTATATTTTATGCTGATATATTGTTTGGCATGTCAACAAATAATTAAAAATTAAAATTTATTCAACTCATAATGTCGAAATAAATCTTTTTGTTAAAATAGTTTTTTTGGGTAAAACTTTAGGTCTATATTTTAGTCTAAATAGTTAACAATATTAATAATTTAGACTAATTAATAATATTATACAAATATAAAAATAAATTATATTAGAAATTAAAATATAAAGATTAAATATCAAATTTAAACAAAATAAAAAGAATTGAAATATTACTATTTTCTTATAATTTGAAAAAATTAATTGGACGTGTCAATCCTTTACGACTTTCCTTATATATATAATTTATTTATAGATGAATTAACAAATAGCATTATAAAAATCTAAAAATAAATTATGTTATAAATTATAATTTAAAAATTAAATGAAAAATTAAAATGAAAAATAATCATTTTCTTATAATATAAAAAAATAATGCGACATATTCACACTTTAAATTTTAAAAATAATAATATCCGATTGAATTATTATATGTGAAATGGTTACCTGACGTAGTTTTACAAAAGTTAATATCCACCCCTAATATTATAAAGTGTTATATGTGGAGTATCACTTTTTAAAATAAAAATTTACTTTATATTAATGTGCAATGTTATACTCATAAATTTTGATTTTAGATTTTAAAATGATTTAATTTTTTAAATTATCAACAACATTATCTTTATCACACCATTTTACTCTATATATTATATATACAAATAATTATATTTATTTAATATAAAAATAAATTAATATATTAATTTTTAAAACATATATAGTTAAATTAAAATTAAAATTTATTTGAGAGAATAATATCAAATCAAAATTTATCTACCAAATTATATAGACTTTAAAATTATCTATTTTTAATAATTTTCTTAAAACAATATTTTAACAATAAAATTGGGAGAATTGTGTGGAAAATCAATGGACACAATTAGACAAAAGCTAAACTAGATATTTTGTTCTTATTTTCTTCAAACCTTTTTCACAAGTGAAATATTCAGTTTCATAGGTGAAGTGAGAAAGCTCTTGGCTTTGGTTAAGAATGGCTGTACTAAACCATATATCATTGAGACTAACTTCAACCACAGCAACAATCTCTCAAGAACAGCCAACAGCCAACCCCAGGCCCACCAAAGTGATATTGCCCAAGAAGAAGCCGCTTAAATGGTCTACAGGTCTGGCTCCAGGGGATTATGGCGGACCGCCCACAACCACCAAGCTTCGCAAGTACTGGGGTGGCGAAGAGGACGACCCTTTAACTTCTGATGACTTCATTTGGAACAAAGACTTCGTTGGTAGAATGAAGAAGCTAATTCAGGACCCTGCTTCGGAAGACTCTTCTCTTCAATCCTCTCCTGTTAAGCTCCAATTTTGTTTCTTCTTTCCATTTAATTGTCTTCTTCTCACTATGGGGTTCTTTTGTTTTGTCAAAATTTATACTTTTTTCTGTGTTTTTATAATTCGATATCTCAATTGGAATACCATTTGTGTATATTTGTGCTGATCTGATAAGTTTATAGTAATTGGGTCGGATTACTATCTTATCTTGCTCATTCTTTATGTTATATAACTCAGTTCATATGGTTTGGCGTAAACAGGAAGAGCCTTCTGGATTTTTAAGCTTAAATCGAGTCATGAGCCTTGACAGGTTTGTGTCTTTAAGCAACGCGGTTTATTTCCTCTGCATATTTCTTTCTTCCATTTTTGTCACTGGTGTTATTGATTCGTTTGTAATTGAAATTATGGGAATATAAATAGTCTGGAAGTCGATCTGAGCAAGGAGCTTGCAACACCTTCAAAGCCTTTGTTACAACAGGCTGTTGAAACTTCAACTCAAGTAAGACAATGGTCTTTATTTCCCATCACAACTTGTTGCTCCATTAGAATTTTCTTTGTAATTACTGTAATTTTTCTAATCTCATTTATTGGAACAAAATGACTAGCAGAGCAGTGGCAGCATGTCGCGCAAATGGAAATTAGTACCAACACGGCGTGAACAAGAGAAGTGGGATAAAGCAACAAAGGCTTCTACAGGTTGCAGTGTAAGTTATATTACATGTTCCACCCGCTGGTTATTAGTAGAGCTTTGATCAAGAAAACACACAGCATTTGATATTTTAGACTTTGAAGCCCAAATTTGACTTTGGTTCAAAAATAGATGTTGATTTGATTCTTGCCATTGCCATATGGAAGGATACTTCCATTTTGCATCTTCTGATTCTGTTTTTGTTCTACTGTTAGGATGTGATGCTTCGGGAACTGCGACAGCCTCAAGGAGACCCTGAAGTACTGGCTGCTCAATCAAGGGAGCAGTACTATAAGGTAGTTGGCTTAGTAGCTTATGATCTCTTCATCTCATTTGTTACAGTTTCTCATTGTTTGTATATGTGATTAGAGTTTTGTTAAGAATTCTATTCTATTTATAACTTTTGGAATTCCTGTTGCAGTTGAAAAAGAAGATGCAAGTTCTCACCTTGGTTATTGGCGGTTTTGGTTTAGTCTCAGCATATGTTTCTTACTCTCCTGAAGTTGCTGCTAGGTTTGTACCTTTCTGTATTTGTTTTAGTAAGTCAATACATTATTCAGAACATTCTTACCTGTCCCTCTCCGCTCCGGTATTCCTAATGTGATTAGAAATTTTAACTAATAAGTGGTTGCTTCTGGTATTTGACTTTCTGTAGCATCTCTCTACATCTTATTCTCTCCTTTTCTCCTTTTTTTTTGTTTTAATATTTTGTTACCTGGTCATGTTTTAACAGTCTAGCATATCAGGTACCAACTGCTATAGGCTACCATAGCAACCATTATTTAGAACCTGAACCTCAGAGCAACATTTATCATTTCGCATATAGTGATTGAGAAGGGAGAATTGCCCATTATGAATTCTAGCACTGGTGAATTTGTGAGGGTACATAACACATTAGCATTTATTCATATTCTGTTACGAGCCTTGGCTTAAGATGTAGTCACAGGTTGAGACGAGGAAGAATTCTTGCTTCGACCTATGGTTACTTAAAAGAGGCAGATTCGTTCTTTAATTGCTGCCGTCTCCTTTTTTCTATTTGTTCTCTAATATTGTTTTCCAATAAAAGCATCCACATCACTATTCTTCCTCCCGGAGTTGAGCTTGTCCTCAAGCTCAAATTCAGAATAAGCTTCCAACTTTGTCCAAAATCATCTACCTCATTGTCATCTTGCTTGCCTTCAACATCTGGTACTTCTATCCAAAATAACCTTTTACATTTGTGTCTGTTGGAATTCCTAAGATTAAGGACAGAAAAATTACTAGGAGTTCCCTTGTTAATAGAAACTAATCTTAGTCACTGATTCTTAGGAAGTTATTGTTTTTTAGGGATTGTTTTCCTTATTTGTGTGAATTCCTCTCTTTATAGGTGTAAACTAATTAGCGAATGAATAATAATCTTTTCTAAGTTTCTTCATGGTATCGAGCTTTAGGATTCATTCGATCCTCGCTCATTCGTCTCTAATCTCCTTCCTAAAAATCCTCGGTTTAGTCCTCCTCCCATGGGTGACTTCAATGGAACTCATCTCAAACCGAGACTTCACAAATAACTCGAATGTCAATCGGGAATCACTCAAGGTGAACTTAATTCCTCCTTATAATCACCAATCATCGGCTAGATGGGAAGAACTTCTTGCAATGGTCTCAATTGGTCCGTATGGTGATTCGTGGTCGTGGCAAATTAGGATACATCAATGGAGAAATTCCACGACCAACCATAGCTGGCCCAACTTATGCCACTTGGGAACTCAACAACTCGATTGTAATGGCTTGGCTAATTAATTCGATGGAAGGCCATATAAGCCGCACCTATCTCTTTTTCAAAACTGTAAAAGACATGTGGGATGCAGTAAAAAAAAACTACTCAGATCTTGGAAACGCCTCCCAAGTATTTGAGATCAAGCTTAAGTTAAAGGATATCCGATAAGGGACACTCGAAGTAACTCACTACTACAACAATCTGAAAATTTTGTGGCAAGAACTGGATATGTACTATGAGGCAGATTGGGGTGAAGGTTTGGAACACACCAAGTTTATGACTCACCTCAACAATGAACGTCTTTATGAGTTTCTAGTAGGACTGAACCTTGAGTTAGATGAGGTCCGTGGCCGAATTCTAGGCAGATCACCTCTACCAACCATCGGTGAAGCATTTGCAGAAGTTAGAAGAGAAGAAAAGCGCCGCCTTGTCATGATGGGAGACTCAAAGGAGCCTAAACAAGTGACAACACTTGGCAATCAGTCTACTGAGACCTCTACCCTCATCTGCAGAGGTCCACAACCATAAAAACCACGTGCTGGAAATGATTCTGGATCAACCAGGCCATGGTGTAACCACTGCAACCGTGTTGGTCATACAAAGGAAAAGTGCTTCAAACTCCATGGTTATCCTGAAAAAACAGAAGGATAATAAGATTGCCCTGTTATCCTCCACTACTGCAGATGATGTTCTCGATGTTCGCCTAACCAAAACCCAACTTGAGACTCTCCATAAGATACTTGGTACTTCCACTGCTCATGGATCTCTAGCCACCCAAGGTACTGCCTTCAATATTGCCTTTGAATCAAATAATCAATCTTCTTGGATACTCGATTTGGGTGCCTCCAATCACATGACAAGTAACTCCACTTTGTTTCACACTTGAACCCCTTGTCATGACAAGTCCCGAATCCGCATAACTGATGGTTCTTACTCACCTGTGGCTGGAGTAGGAGAAGTACAAATAACAGAGAATTTTTCTCTTGATAAAGTCCTACATGTCCCAAACTTGCCCTGCAATTTACTTTCAATTAGTAAACTTACTAAGGATGAAAAACTTCTTGCTAAATTTTCTGCAATTGGTTGTGTGATACAGGAACAGAAATCGGGGAGGATGATTGGCACTGTTAAAGTTGATGATGGACTATATGTTTGGAATAAAGACAGCACACAAGGAGGATTGGCTCTATCCACTTCAAAAGAGGACACGATTATGTTATGGCACCGTAGGTTAGGGCATCTAAACTTTTTGTATTTGAAGAAACATCTTCCGTTGTTATTTCGAAATCAAAGTATTAATTCCTTGAAGTGTGAAATTTGCCAATTATCCAAACATACCCGTGTGTCATACCCATTAAAACCATATATCCAGTCCCAACTATTTTCATTAATCCACAGTGACCTATGGGGAGCCAGCCGAGTGAAAAATATTACAGGGGCTAGGTGGTTTATAACATTCATTGATGTATGTTGGGTCTATCTCCTCAAAGAAAAATCTGAAACACCCAAAGTATTCCAAAATTTTCACTCAATGGTTCGAACTCAGTTCAACTCTACCATACATACTCTCCACACTGACAATGGGAGAGAATATTTTAACTCTGTCCTAAGCCCATATCTTTCTGACCAAGGCATCATACACCAAAGCTCTTGTCCTGACACTCCTCAACAAAATGGGATCTCCGAGAGAAAAAATCGACATCTCCTTACTGTAGCTCGAGCCATAATGTTCACCATGAATGTTCCAAAATACTTGTGGGGAGAGGCTGTCCTCACTGCCTGCTATCTCCTAAACCGAATGCCATCAAAGGTCTTCAATTTCCAAACACCTCTAAATACCCTTCTAAAGTCCTTTCCTCTATTTCGTGTTCCTAATCTTCCAGCCAAAATATTTGGTTGCAAAGTTTTTGTCCATAACCATCAACCAAATCAATCCAAACTTGATCCTCGAGCTCACACCTGCATCTTCATTGGATATTCCCCCACACAAAAAGGCTATAAGTGTTACTCACCCACCTTGTGCCGAATGTTTGTCTGTCGGGATGTTACCTTCTTTGAAAATGAACCATACTTTGCAGCATCTCATCTTCAGGGGGAGACTTTCAATGCAGATGAAACCCTTAATACTCTCCTCATTATACCTCATGATCCTACAACTACTATCACAAACAAGCCTAACAACCAAGGTGCTATGGTAATCCCAGATTTAGAGACTGTTTCCCCTGTGCAGCAAGAAATTAGCCCGATCCTTCCCAATAACAATACCACCACCGAAGTACAACAGCCCCCTGATCAAGGAAAACAGCAAAAATAGGTTCCCGAAATACAGGTTTACTCTCGACGGAATCGTTCTCCCAAACCGTCATAAAGAAGTGCCAATTGCATCCCCAACCGAGGATCTGCTCAAATGAAGTCTCACCTCCGTCACCATCCATCTATCTTCTAATTGCATTCGAAAGGGCACAAGGAGCTGCACTCAACACCCTATTTCTCGGTTTGTATCCTATGGAAATTTTTCTAAGTCTTACAAAGCTTTTGTGACTAATGTTGATTCTGTAAAAACTCCAAAAAATATAGAAGAGGCTCTTGAATCAGCTGAGTGGAGACAAGCTGTGATGGAAGAAATGAAGGCCCTCAAAAACAATGAAACATGGGAAGTCTAGGATCTACCTAAGGGAAAAAAAACAGTAGGATGCAAATGGATCTTCACTATGAAATTTAAACCTGATGGCCGTATTGATCGATACAAGGCTCGACTTGTGGCTAAGGGCTTCACTCAAACTTATGGTCTTGACTACGACGAGACGTTTGCACCGGTTGCCAAGCTAAACACCATTCGAGTCCTTCTATCTCTTGCTGCCAACCTTGATTGGCACTTGACTTAATTGGATGTAAAAAATGCTTTCCTCAACGGAGAATTAAGTGAGGAAGTGTACATGGATTTCCCACCCGGGTTTGAAGAAAGCAAGGGCCAAGTGTGTAAGTTGAAGAAGTCCTTGTATGGGAAACAATCTCCATGGGCGTGGTTCACCGATTTGCAAAAGCTATGACCAGCAGAATTACATTCAAGGCGGGCGAGACCACACCATGTTCTACAAGCACTCGGAAAAGGAAAATGTGCATCCTCATCGTTTATATGGACGATATAATATTAACAGGAGATGACTCAAGCGAAATTGTGAGGTTGAAAGAATTCCTTGGTACAGAGTTCGAGCTTAAAGACTTGGGAAATCTTAAATACTTTCTTGGTATGGAGGTAGCAAGGTCCCAAACAGGTATTTCCATCTCCCAAAGGAAATATGTTCTTGATCTCTTGTCGAAGTTGGTTTGATGAGTGCAAACCCATCGAAACTCCTATGGAATTTAACCTTAAACTGGAACCGATGAGGATGGAGAAGAAATCGGCGGGGAGATATCAACGACTAGTAGGAAGACTCATCTACCTATCTCACACCCGCCCGGACATAGCCTTGATGTAAGTGTTATCGGTCAAGACATGCATGCCCCGAGGGAGAAGCACCGAAGTCGCATATAGAATATTAAGGTATCTCGAAAGGGACTCCTAGTAAAGGCACGCATTTCAAGAAAAGCGCCAACGAGAATGTGGAAGTCTACACCGATGCGATCAAGGTGTTCTGATAACGATAGACGCTTTACAAGTGGCTATTGTAGTTATGTTTGGGGTAACCTCGTGGACGTGGGGAAGCAAAAACAGTCTGTTGTAGCACGCAGCAGGCAGAGGCGAGTATCAAGCACTATCTCATGGTATATGCGAAGGAGTTTGGATACAAAGACTTATGGGGAACTAAAAGTGCCTTACATCGGGCCTATGAAGATGTCTTGTGACAACCAGCATTTGTCAAGATAGCACATAATCACTGCATCATGATCGCACCAAACATGTGGAAATAGATCGCCACTTTATAAAAGAAAAAATACACTCAAGAGAAGTGTGCATCAATTACCTACCTACTAGACAACAAGTTGCAGACGTATTAACTAAAAGTTTGAATAGAAATATGTTTGAAGAACTTATTGGCAAGCTGGGTTTGATAAACATCTACACTCCAGCTTAAAGGGGAGTGTTGGAATTCCTAAGATTAATGATGAAAACTTGCCTTATTACTAGGAGTTCCTTGTAAATAGAAACTAATCTCGACCAACGATTCTTAGGAAGTTACTGTTTTTTAGGGATTATTTTCCTTGTTTGTGTGAATTCCTCTCTTTATAGGTGTAAACTAATTAGCAGAATGAATAATAATCTTTTTCTAAGTTTCTTAAGTGTCCCATGGAACAAGACTCATCACAATTATAACACAGCCCTTCGCTTTCTTTCTGCCATTTCTGCTCGTATCAATCTCTTAATAAATGGTGTGGAAAAACTTATTTTGTCGTTGTTCCCTGTTGGTTCTGTTATTTGTTCCCTTCCCCTTCAATGCTCTTAGTTGTTGGAATAATTGAATTGCTGCCAGTGTTTTGGGGAGTTGACTAGTTTAGGATGGCTCAAGACAATAGTTTGGAAGAGACCTTTTGTTTACGTTCTAATGCTCGAGCCATATTCATTGCAACTAAGGTTTTCCGGTTGTTGCATCTCAATATCAATTCTAAATTCCTCTACCAACCCCACAGTAAAAAGGTTTATTTGTTGTCGAGGTTTAAGATCAACGGTCCTGGCCAATAGTGATTGAAATTGGCGTTGATATTCCTCTACAGTTCCATTTTGTCTCAAGTTGGCAAGTTCCTTCAAAGGGTTATTATTCATATGTGGCCCAAACTTCACATGACAATACTCTTTGAAGTGTCCTCAGTAAGATCTGTCTCCTCTTCTTCCATTTGATCAAACCACAATTATGCCTCTCCTAAGAGATGGAATGCAGTTAAGCCTACTTTGTCTTCTTCGTTAGTCCGTTGATTGCCGAAGAATTTCTTGCATCTTTTTAGCCACCCTAAAGGATCTCCAACACTATCATAAGTGGGAAATTCCATCTTAGATTATCATAGCACCATGCACCCACCTTGTTGCGAGTCTGAATTCCTTTTTTTGCCTCCGTTGTTGCTCTGTTTTTCACTATTTTTCTTTGAATACCCTTTCTCTATCTTTTGGATTAAAAGAGATAACACTGCCATTTGCTCATCTAATGCTCGTTGCCTTGTAGCCATTTATTCCATGAAAGCATTCAACTTGGCTGCCAAAGTCTCTTTGTCACCCACGACTGAAGGCTCTGATACAAAGTTGTTATGAGCCTTGGTGTAGGATCTAGTCACAGGTCTAGATGAGGAAGAATTATTACTTCGATCTATGGTTACTCAAAGAGGCAGATTCGTCTTTGACTAAAGTCCTTCCAAAAATAACGTTTTTTTTATAGAATAATTGCTTAAAATTCCTAACTTTTGACTGCCAAGACTAGAGTTTATAAAGGAAATAAAAACTTAATATAATAGAGAAAATAAGTAAACTAAAACTCTATATAATAAAGAAAATAAATAAAAGTAAAACTCTAATTGCTGCCGTCTCCCTTTTCTATTCCTTCTCTAATATTGTTTTCCAATAAAAGCATCCACATCATATTCCTTCCATTGGTTAGGGTAAACAATAAAGAAGAGAAGAGAGGAGAAAATAATATTGAGCTACATAGGATCTTGCATGGCTTTCTTTTTGTTACCCTATTTAATGGTAATCAAATTGGACCAGTTAAAAAGTGTTTCAACCACTTTTTGAAAGTGTTGAAATTCAAACCTTATGATTGGATTAGAACTTAGCTTAAAATTTAAGGGTACTGTTTGTTATTTATGCATTTTTTGGCTTTTTGGATCCTAATATACACTTATATACTAATTTCAACGAAATCATGCCACTATACACTTATATACTAATTTCAACGAAATCATGCCACCACTAACTTGCTTTATGTGGAAATCCCTTTTGAACTGATAAAGCTGGTTTAGTTGTGATTATAGGTGGAAAATGTATATTAATTTTATAGTTCAAGCTTATGTTGTTGAGGTTAAAATTCTAAAATTAAGAGATCATTGTTCTCTCCATTATATTTGAAGCCTTTCCATTATTCCTGACTGCAGCTTTGGTGCTGGGTTGCTTGGTTCTTTGGTGTATATCCGTATGCTGGGAAGTAGTGTGGATTCGCTAGCAGAAGGAGCAAAGGGGGTTATGAAGTAAGTACTTTGTTATTCCTTAACGCGGAGATGCTTACAATCTTTACTTAACTTTCTGGTGGAATCTTCTGCATTGTTTTGATATCCTTTGCACCACATTGAACAATATGACTACATGCTTAACTGATTAACTTAACAACCATAATTTCATTGGTAGTTAACTATGTTACTCGAATCTCAGGTGCTAGTGTCAAATACAGGTGTGTGTTTGACACTGGTATGTTCAGTTTTTACTAAGGTCTTGTTCGATAACTTGCTGAAAAAAATTAAATCAATTGAAAATTAATATTTTCAGTGATTTAAGTTGTTTAAACAAGATTGATAATCCATAACAAAAATCATCTCACAGAATTTTTCTATAAAAAAGTGTGGCAAACGATAAGTAGATAAAGAGCTACTTAGTATTTATTTTCTCTTAAGGTTATATTATCCTTTAAAGATTTATGTTTAAAATCTAGCTTTGTTTAAAAAATGTGAAATGTTTTAAAAATAAGGATAAAATGTAAAATAAGAACTTTTATAATTCAACTTTTACATTTATCAAACAGTCTAATATTATCTAAATAAAAGATTCGAGTACCCAAATTCATTATCCACATAAGTAATGCATAAGTATAGCGGATTGAATGATGGATATTTGATGGTTAATACCCATATTCGCTCTGAATAATAATCATAATGTCCAAATCCAAATATTTTTTGAATCGACAAAAAAACAAATTGGATACCTGTAGATATCTGAATCTACAATATCCATTGCCAGCCCTATGACAGATTGCTTTTTTATGTTCCAAGAAGATACTCTCTTGCTAAAACATTGAATCTGCTAAGTTCCTTGAGTGTTGGGAAGATTGGGGAGGGGGCTGGGGACGAGATAAAGGTCCTGTGCATGTAAGAAATTACTTTAAGAATTTTATTAAATTGAATTATTGAGTGTTATTTCAAGTAGGCAGCGTGCACATGTTAATGTATTCAATTAGAGTGTATGTTCCAAGAAGCCATAATGTTGGTAGCAAAACAGAACTAGAGAATTTGTTTTTACTGCAGAGATACTCATTAGAGGTATTTTGATTATTAATATACCTAAGGTAGAATGATCCAAGTTTGGAAATAAATTCGTTCTTAAAGTAGAGACAAATAGTGGTAGCAAAACGGAACAAGAGGAGGTGTCTTTCTTCTTAATTGTACCATCTTGATCCATGTTTCCTCTGTTATGGCTTCTTACTTTTCCTATAATTAGGCTTTAAGCTATTCTGTTTGCATGTAGTAACTGATTTCACTTAAGTGATGTAATGGAAGTTGGTTGCTACTTGCTTTTTGGAGCATTGTCACAATATGCTGTCTCATACGTGCTGAGGGCAAGCCTTTATCTGCAGTGTCAATAGAATTAACCTGGAAGCAGCAGAAATTGCTCTGTATATCTTTCCACAGTTGTTCCATATATAATCTTCCTAGTCTAAAGTGACTGAATTTCACCTTTTTGTTCATTTTGAGCTTTGCTTGCAGGGGGGCAGTCGCACAGCCAAGGCTACTAGTTCCTGTTGTATTGGTCATGATCTATAATCGTTGGAATGGGTAAGCACGTTATCTAAGCATTCTCGAGTTTCTGTGGTTTGCCTAGCATGGAATCCCATGTTAAACCATGCTGACAATGGATGTGTTTGTGATGGGTGTAGGATCCTTGTCCCAGAATATGGATATATGCAGTTAGAATTGATTCCAATGTTGGTGGGATTTTTCACATACAAGATTGCAACATTCTTTCAAGCTATAGATGATGCAGTTAATGTTGTTGGGGGAAAAACAGAGGTCTAATATTAAAACACAATTGAAGTCTGTCTTAGCATTCTTTATCATAGTTTATTAGAAAATGGTTTGAAGATGACTGTAGTACTTATTCTTGTACAATTTCTGTAAAATGCTTTGTATATGTCAATCTTAGTGATTTTCGGATTCAGAAAAGTCCCCATGGCCAAATTTCAACCCTTAAGGGTATGATTAGCACCTGACCAATATGCTAAGATTAGATTTGGGGTATGATATTTTAAAATAAAAAAGTTTTATTTGTTTGTAATAGATAAATTATGTTATGAACTTCCACTTTTTTAAAATTAATATTGTTAACAATTGGTTTTGCATTTTAAATCGATAAGTAAGAGATTTAATAAGTGCGTAATTTTGTATTATTTGTGATATTTCTTCTTTTGAATTATGTTATTTATGTTTTTAATTATATTATTTATATATTAATTATTATTGATTTATGGAATAATTGGAGAAAAATGAGCATAAAGTTTATTTTGGCAATTTATTTTGTCAAGTTTTTACTGTTTGAACTTTTAACACAATGCAGTTTTAATATTTTGGCCATAACTTGAATTATAGATTTTCGTTTTAGGCCCATACTTTGAAAGATTTTATTTAAAATTATTTCACCGATAAAGCCCCAGAATGTTAGGAAGGTACTAAAAAGTGACTGGAAAGTTCGGTGTGGAAATTGCCAAGAAGCCTAAAAAATTACTACTTTATTTAATTAAGGATAATTTTTTGTATTTTCTCCGTCATATTATTTTTGTCTTGTAATAGGCATTAGTAAATTACGATTAGGGGACTTAGACTTAGTTTTATTTTGTTTTCTTTATTTTATGGGTTTCTAAACATTCTTTTCTAGTTAAAATAATACCCAAAGTTTGATTCCATAAGTTTGTGAGATTGAATTTCTTTTAATCTTTCTTTACTCTTTGGTATTTGCATATTTTCTAATTTAATTACAATTGTTCAAGTTTGTTAAATATGTGGTTAGGGTAACTACAACCAATTTATTAAAGAAGATTGAAATTTATTTTTGCTTCAATAATCAAACGGAAAATTTACTTTGGGTAGAAGCAAATCTTAATCTTAATTTTTCAGTCTTTCTTTTAAAAAATCCCCTTATTTATTTTATTTGTTTTAATTGAATTTCTATCAGTCTCCCTTATTTGTTGCTTCTACTAATTATTGTTGTTCAAGTAAATTTTATTTTCAGCGACTTAGATAACCGTTGCGGAATTAAATTTTTAATGCAAATTTTGATTAAATATGAGGAAGAGTAAATTGATGGGAGACTAGGCCGGACTTTAAATGTGGATTTTATTTGGGACAGGATTGGACTAAAATATTAAAGAAGTCTTATATTTTGTGGTTAAATAAGTTTTTGATAGTGATTCATTAAAATAAAATAAATATTGGTGAGAACGAAATGCATGACTATTCAACACGCAACACATTACTTATGCAGCAGATATGGTTATGGATGATTTTTTTTTTTAAAATAATTAACTAAATAAGTTGAGTGCCAACATCTCCATTGTCAATACCTACCACTAATTCTGATGAAAAAGGTTCTCATTATCTTCCATTTTTGTATATAACACAATTGTTTTTAGTATCAATTACAGTTTGAGCTTCCCATCGAATTCACTTCTTCCTTGAATCTCTATTTTTCTTATATGCCGAACCAAATAAATAATTGATTTTTGTTAATTTAGTTGAATTCAATTTTTCAATCTCTAAATTTTGACATCATAAATCTACTTAATATTTCTACAAGTGTTTATCAGAGGGGAATGTGTTGTTTTGTGCTCTCATTTGTTCAATTAAAACAACAACAAACTTCTCTCTAATAACTATCTATTAAAAGTCGCTGTTTTTCCTCTTATCAGACGAATTTAATTTAAAACTAATTTAAAAAACTGTCTAACAATGAAGCATCTTTACACTAGTGAGAATGTACCATGCTAAAATCACTATTCTATAAGTGGAGGACTAATTTGAATGCTTTATGTTATACCTTTACAAGAAACCACGTGGCAACTTGCAAGCAACTTTCCATGTAGAACTATTTACATACAACCTTTCGTTGGGGATCATCTGTAGCAACCCCTCGCTTTGGACAACCCACAAATGACCCCCCTCTGAACCCTATATAAACTAGATTGGGGACAACCCACTACGCACCTCCCATGGAAACCATTAAGGGACCACCAAGGTGTAACAACTTTGTACAACCCCTAGGACGAGAATATCAAAGCAAATCACACATCATGTTATATGATGACAATTGACTTGTAACAGTCTTATCACCTGGCCAATCTCTTGATCATGCAAACCCCCCTTATTATTAGCTACATGGGGCTGCAAGACAAGACAAGGGGTGACTATAACACCCATTACCCATTATCCATCCCAATGTAGAGCATGAGTAAGAGGTGCTACTGGAGCACTTTCATGCTTAAATCAAAATTTTCCTTTAATAAAACTCAATTTAGTAGCCTTATAAAATCTTTGTAAAATATTTTATAACATTTGAGAAAGGATAAAATACAATTTGAAATTATTATGGGTCATTGAATACATGTTAAGACCTATTTAAATTGCAAACCAAGTGTTTGGGGTTTATCAACTTAAATTTGGGTCTTCCAGGTGGAGATATGCAAGATTTATGTAACGACTCAAAAATTTATAGGTATCGGAAAAGTGTATTATCGGGTCTCCATTTTAGTAAAAGCGGATTCGTAAATATTTATTAAAAATATTTACGAAGTTAATTGTATGATAAATTAGGTTTTGGTTAGGAGAATTTATTTAAATTAAGGTTAATTAGGTATAAGGATTAAATTGATAAAATGTAAAAGTTTAATTATAGATTAGAAAAAATTAAAGGGCTAAATAAAGAATTATGCCTATTTCTAAAGCTGAGGTTTACATGTGAAATATCAAAGATATTTCTAATTAAAAATATATATATTATATTATATTAACTTAATAAATAAGTATGTATTATATTATATTATTATTAATAAATAATGAAATCATGTGTAATAATATATTTACACTTGTAATACATTTATATATTTACTTATTATTTAAGTAAAAGATATTTAATATTATTATATTATTATATTATATATTATATTATTATATAAAATAAATAAATGAAAGAAATGAAACATAATAGAAATTGAAACGAAAACAGAGAAGAAAAGAAGGAAAGAAAGGGAAAGAAAGATGAATGAAAAATTAGGGTTCTAAGGATTCAAATTCAAACTCAAATTGGTAAGTCCATTTAATTTCTTTTCTTGTAATTTTCGAGTTTTTATAATCCTAGAACAAAATACAACTAGGTATATGTTGAAAATTTAAAAGTTAGTAGATTTTTAGATATAGTTTATGTTGAATTAATTGATGAATTAGGGATTGAGTTGATAGAAATTCAAATTAGAATTGGGAAAATGATTAAATTGTAGAATAATTTATAAGTTTTGTGTAATAGGGATTAAATTGTAAGAAATTTGAAATTAGGGTTTTGTGATGAAAATTTGAGGGTTAAGTTAAGCTATAAGTAGAAATTAAGTGAAAATAAGGTATAATTGTGATAGAAATGAAAAGTAATTTTAGTTAGGGATTAAATTGGAATTAAGGTAAAAATTGAATAGAAAGTTTAAATATTTGATGTGAATTGATAGTGTATTGATGATTGTAAATTATTTTAAATTTTTGTAGCTAAAATTGTGCCGGAGATATCAACCAAGAAAGGAAAGGAACAGATTGACGTGGAGTAAATCGAGAAAAACTACGGTTTGAATTACTATAATTTGAATTTAGTTATTATTTATCTTTGAATTTTAATTAATGTGTGTGGTAAGTGGAATTGAGGTAAGAAATGATATTGAATTATGAATTATGTGAATATTTGAATGTATATTGGTTGGAAATTGAAAGTGATTTGACTTGAATTAAATAAGTTATTGTGATATTGAATTGAAAATATGAGAACTTGAGATTGGTATGAATTTGATTGAAATTGAATTGAGAAAGTGAATTGGACACCCTTTTAACTAGTCGGGCTAAGTTGGATATAGTTGGTATGCCATAGGATTGGAAGTGTTTAGGGATACTTCGACCTCGTCATAATATTGCTTTAGATAATTCCAATGAGGCATTATGTGTCGTATAATTGCTTCGAATTAAATCCAATGAGGTACTAGGTACCGATTCACTTCGGCAAGGCCGGTGAGGCACAAGGTGCCGTACTGGTGTGTTTGGTTGGATCCGTGTATCCGTCAAAGTTCGAGTCAAGTTAATAGGGGTAAATAAGTGAATTGAAAATTAGAATTGGTATTGAATGAATTGATAAACTGAATGATTATGCATATGAAATAGATTGAGATATCGGAATGAGAAGTGAGAATGAAATGAATCGAAATTAATGAAATAGTATATGAGTTTAATTGAATTCAACTTATGAAATGGTTATTGAAAGATTAATTGTGTAAACTGAATATGCATAATTTACTATATTATTTATAAATTTGAATTATAGTAATACCACTGAATGTATATACTCAGCATACGGTTTGTTTCCGTGCGCAGGTTAGTTGAAGTCAAAAGTTCCGGTTTAGCATCCAAGCAAATCCCGAACTCAGCAAAGTGGTGATGTATATTCTCTTTTGTAAAATGGTATGTACCTAGTTTGATTGTATAGGTCATTTTGAAATATGATTGTAAATGGTGTTATAAATTGACTTTGGAAGGTTATATAAAATATAAATGAAATACTAAGATTTTGGGTCATTTTAATATAGTATTTGAATTGGATTGAATAAAATCAATTGAATTGATTTGGATAATACATATGATAATGTTTATGAATAAACATTGATTAGGTCTTTAGGTTGTGGTGTTTGACATAATTTAGGTGTATTTGAACTTATATTGGATTGGTTGAAAGATTAGTTTATGAGTTACTTGTGGTTTAAGAATTGCAAGGTTGGGTTACTTGATGTAAAATGCTCATTTTGAGTCCACACGGGCTGGCACAAGGGAATGTGAGCTTTGCACTTAGGAAAAATTTTGAAATTTCACAAAAAAAAAAAATTTCTAAGGTACCGGAATTGATCCCGATTGGCTTCTTTTACGTGATTTGGGCTTTGAGGGCCCATAAAAGGGACATTATGATTTAATTGTGATATGAATTTGAATTAACTATAAAAGTTTATAATTGTTCTAAAAAGTCCGGTAATACTCCGTAACCCTATTCCGGCGATAGTTTAGGGTTAGAGGGTGTTACAATTTAACTGTAAATTAAAATTTCAAACAATTTAAATATAATCATGAAAATAATTTAAAAATATTTGAAGGCTTTAAAATAAACTCAAAACTGGTTAGAAATGTTTTTTTTTGGGGTCATGTACAAGCTCCAGAGGGCTCAAATTGGTTAAAATAGTGTAGTGGCCCTATCCAGGGGCTTATGTATCTGTGCCTAGGGTCTAAGTATTGGTACCTGTTACGCCCCATTTAAATTTAGTTATCTTTAGTTTTTAAACAAGATTTAGTGTTAGCCTAGTGGTTAAGAACAAGCATAGTTATCCTTAAGACTTGAGCTTAAGTCCCTTTTTTTACATTTTATTTTTAATTTCAACACACCCTTGGTCAACTCCTTTTGCCGCCCAAATGAGTTGTCAATCCATTTATTTCTCTTTTCTTCCTCTTGTTTTCCTCATTTCCAATTTTTCTTCCTTTTTGACTATCCTTGCCATCCTAGTAGCTAAAGAAAACACCTATTTTGTTTTTCTTTCATTTTTCCTCTCTTTTCTCCCCTTTTCACTTCTCCACCACTTGTGCCACCATCTTTTTTTTTCCACCACTTTAACCACCTTTAACCACTGTTACACCACTATTCTTCCTATTTCATTGCCGCCAGTACATCACTTCCATTGCCACCATCGCAGTTGTAGTTCCCGCCACCTGTTTTTCTCCATTTTTCTCTTCTCCTCATTTCATTGGTTATAACCAAATCCTTGTCACTGCTTCTATTCTTTTTAATTTTTTAAATAATATTCTTACTTTTATGCTCTTTATTTTTAATATTTTCTATAACATCTATACCACCCTCCATTCAACTTTTCCATTGAAATCATAAGATCTCTGATTTAGCTCGATATAGTGTAAGTAAGGAATGGCTCATCTAATCTCAACTCTTTATTTTCTTTAAGTGAGCAGAATCTATTGTTTAATGTATGTATAATATCTTTTCATGAAGGATCTAATCTGGATCGCTTGGATTTGCCTTAATGCAAAGGAAGTACTCGGATCTCTGTTCGAACAAGTAATAGAGTAAGTTCCTCACTCAATTTCATAAGAGAACTATATTGGACTATAATTGAAACTAACATGAGTATTTTGTTGTTGGTACCATTATGTCATGATCAGATCAAGGCTAGATTTGATTAGATCTGTAGCATTGAAGTGTGGTGGATTAGATCTAGCGCTGTGGGACTTTATTCCATGTGTGGGTTTCAACCAAGTAAAGTTACGAATGATTTGTCCATAAACATTATATATTTTTGTATAATAATTATCGTTTAAATCTACTCCGAAATTATGACTAAACGAATACATTAAGTATTTTAGTGAATGCTAAATCCTATATTAGGATTGATTATAAGTAAGTGCCTTTGATTTGAGAAATCCATGTTGCCAAATATGTATGTTATTATATGGCTTGGTAATGTTTCGCATGTTTTGTGATATTAAAGCATACCACTATTCTATTTTTGATATTGATAGCATGACAAACCATGTCCACTGAGAATGATAAATCTGACTACATGTTGAAGACATGCCATTGTTTATGTTTAAATCAATTATATGATAAAATCATGTTTATTGATATTGAAATACTAAATGCGTGATAAATCATGCCTACTATTTTTTCCATTAATCACATGTTCAAATCATGCTTGCTGTACTAGTTCTATTATTGTTAAAGCATGTCATACTACATTGGGGTTGAGATGATTATGTAAGGAGAAAGTATTGACAGTTTGTCTGCAACGCCGGTGGCTTGTTCACATTACTGGCAGCTTGTTTACAATACTAATAGCTTATCCACAATACTGGCAGTTTATCTGCAATACTGGTGGCTTGTCCACAATACCGACAGTTTATTTGCAATACTGGTGGATTGTCCACATTTCTTGTAGTTTATTTACAACACTGGTGGCTTGTCCACATTTTTGGTAGTTTATCTACAACACTGGTGGCTTGTCCACAAACTAGTATGTTATTGGTTGGATAAGCTATGGGAAACTCTTATTATGGTGTGTAGTGAAGTTGGGTAGGAACTTTTCTGAAAATATTGCATTGACATACTCATGAATGACATAAATTGTGAATTCTGTATTATTTGCAATATTCTGTATATTCATTGGCTTGAATGCTTTATTTACTGTCTATTATTGTTTTTTTGGAGTTAAGACTCACATTAAGCTTATTAGTTCACTCATTAGTTTTTTGATTTTATAGATAACCCTTAAGGTTAGGACTTGGACGACTTTCAGAGGAGCAACTCAGATGTTTTTGTTATTAAAGTATTTTAAAACTTATTTAAAACTTATTTATATTATTTGTTTTGGGTCTGTATTAATCTTTATTTGGATTGTGGCATGAGACTTTATTGTGGGATTATCTGATTGCATGATTTTAGAGTTTTAAAACTTCTTAAATTGATGTTTAAAATGTTTAAACATAAAACTCGATTTTTAAATAAAATCTATCAACAATACATTTTTGATGTAATACTAAAAAGCGAGGTTTTTCATAAAATCCAAATTGATTTGAAAATTGATTAAATATTTACAAATGAAATATTAAATATAATGATTTTAAAATTATCATATATTTTCATTTATACATTTGTATCAAATCATATCCACACATTTGTCTTTATTTAATTTATTCATCATATAATATTAATTTAATGATAATAAATACATTAATTATTTACCTAAATAATAAGTAAATACATACATATTTTACAAATGTTTGTACAATATTTATTACACATGTATTTTATTTTTGCCATACACTTGTCTTTCTTTTAATTTATTTAATAATAATAATAATAACAATTATAACCTTTAATATACATAATTCAAGAAAAATCTTGATTTTTCTTCCATTTGCCACCTCATCTATTGTCAATGGCTTAATTGCCATTTTAATCCTTTTTACTTTCTTTTAATCTACAATTCAACTTTCATCCTTTATTCAATTTAGTCATTTTTCCTAATTCCTCTTAATTAAGCTAAATTCACTTAATTAAAGCCTAGTTAATTACTCAATTAACTTCGTAATTATTTTTAATAAATATTTTCTAAACCATTTTTTAGAAACAGAGACCCGAAAATACACTTTTCCTATAACCTTAAAGTTCGGGTCATTACACACATGACCATCTCTCTGCCCGTGTCTGACCTCGTGTAACTCTCTAAATTGGGTCACACGGCCAATACACACGCTCGTGTGCTAGGCTGTGTGCTAGGCCGTGCCAAACCTGTAGGGTATACTGACTTATGCCACACGGCCAAGTCACACACTCGTGTGTGAGGCCGTATAGAGCATATTGACTTGATTTTAATTTCAACACCAAGGGACACACGGCCGTGTACAAATCCATGTATCACACACGACTGAGACACACGCCTGTGTCTCTGCCCGTGTGGACGAAAATAGGCTATTTACCAAGCCATTTTGCCACCTTATCTTATGCACACCTACAACAACCCAATTGGCACCAAAACGTAGCATCAATAGGCATTTTAAATCAACCAATTCAAACATATTTCATGCACATTAAATACTCCCATTCTATAAACATACTAATCACAAAACATGTCACACCATATATACCAAATTCACATTTACAATTCAATTAAATATACACTTCCAAATATGCATCATTTAGCCTAATTTTCCAAGAAAACCAATATTCACAAATCAACCATTTGATACACATAATACCTATTACCATTAAGCATCACAAAACTATCATATACCTATCCATGAACTCACAATTGAAACCATACATATATACATGATTCAAACATACCAAAACAACCCAAAATGAGCCATCACTCATGGCTATATATATACAAACCAAAACATATACATTTACAAGCCAATTCAAATGGCTAAATTCATCATCAACTTATAAACCAAAATGACCATAATCCTATACATGCATATAACCAAAACATAAGCTTAAAAGCACGAAATTGATAGTTGGATAGTGTGATGTAGTGTAACAGCCCGATTTAGACCCTAATCAGAACGATTGTTTTGGTACCATAAATCTAAGTCAGAAAAATATTTAAAAATTATTTTCTATGTTTATTTTGTGTGAATTTATATCTGTTAAATTTTCGTGATTTAATTTTGTCGTTTAGGTATCTGATTAAATAAAAGGACTTAATCGCGTAAAATGAAAATTTAGGGGTTATTTCTAAAAAGGGTTGAATTGTTAGTGGCTTTCTAAATTAAAGCCTTAAATTGGTAATTATGCCATTATTAATGTATGTGGACAGTAATAGGTAAGGAATATAATGATTTTTATTTAATTAGAAAGGACATAATAGTAATTAATTAAAATGTTAATATATATCATAATAAAACATAAGTTAAAATATATGTTATATTCATGTGTTCACCATCGGAACAAAAAATAAGAAAGAAAAAAAAGAAAAGATCTAGGTTTGGCTATCCTTTCAAGCTCAATCAAGGTTTATTTTTGTTCCGTTTTTGATAATTTCTACGTTTTTGAGATCGTTGCTTCGAGTACTACAAAACCCATGCTTGAATTTTTGATTTTGATGAATATTTTGAGTTATGCCATTGATGAGAGCTTGTGATTTTTGTTGTTTGATGATGAAATATGAAAGATATGTTTTAGATTAACATGTTTTGAATTGGAGTTTTTGATGATTTTGAGTAATTAGGACTAAATTGTAAAAATAATAATTTGAGGGACTAAAATGTGAAATAAATGAATTATATGGGTTTGTATGGTTATGGGTAATGTTCCACCTAGCTTGGGTATGGAGAAATTTTGTGTATTTTGTGTTTTGTGCAATAGGGACTAAATTGTAAAAATTGTAAATATCAAGGGTAAAATAGTAATTTTCCCATTTATGTGTTTTTGACTAAATTGAATGAAAATATGTTTGAATGAGATTAATTTGAATATGTATAGATAAAGAACTAAAGAAATCAGATTTGGATCGGGGAAAAACGAAAGTTGTCGACTAGCCGCTCCGTTCCGTTTTATATCATCTAAGGTAAGTTTATAAGCAAATAGATGTGTTTAATTGTAGTTAAATAGATATATATGCTGTTATGAAATGTATGAATTTATATTTGTTATGGCCGAATATGAAAAGGCTTGACTACTACATTTCCGAATTTGTTTCGACCGAGTTACGACGTTCGAAAGCCCCATATGAACCTTAGGAATAGTTAGGATACATATGTCATGACATAGGATTCCGATTTATGTGTGCAAGTAAGACTATGGCATCGATATGTGATTTTGATATATGTGTGTGAGTAAGACCCTATCTGGGACAGTGGCATCGATATGTGATTACATGTAAGACCACGTCTGAGACGTTGGCAATGTACGATATATGTGTGATTATCTGAGTGTCCTACCCAATTCTGAATGGTTCATCGGGCAAAGGTAAATTGAGTTGGAATGTGTAAAATGAGCTATATGCCAGGTATGAATTAACTTGTTACCTACTTGAGGTAAGGTAAGTAAACACCTTGGCTATTTGTTACAAATCTTGTAAAATGCAAATAAAGCAAATATGTGTATGTGATATGCATATTTGGCTTTGTGAATGAGTAGTAAGTATGTTATGAACAGTCCTTATATTTGTGTATATATGATGAGATATATTTGGTTATATGATTAGTATGTGTATATGAAACTATATTGTGACACATGAGCTTATATGTTTATGGTATGTGAACTAGGTTTGTGATGATTATTTGGTTGTGAAAGTAAAATGGTAAAATGATATTTTAGTTACATGAGCATTTGGCCAAAGTGATATTTAAGAATGAATGTATATATATTATTATGAACTTTATATGTTTTGGATTTAAATGTGTTATAATATTATAAGTTGTCTTGGTTTAATTCGGTTGATAATGTTATCGAGTTGTTTCTTTACTTATGAGTTACTAAGCTTCAAAAGCTTACTCTGTGTTTTTTATGTGTGTTTCTATTTTATATGTTTTAGATTCAAGTTACAAGCTTAGGGATCGCCAGCAAATTCTATCACACTATCTACAGCTTCGGTATTTAAATAATCAAACTCGAATTATGGCATGTATAGGCTGGAATGTGTTTTGAAATGTTGGATTTTGGTTTTGTATAATTTGAGCCATGCGAAAATGGTTAATTTCAATGTTAATTTCGGTTATGTTTGCTTATGTTTTGAGTTTATTTTGGCAATGGTATCTTATGCTATGGATGAATAATATTTGTGATATGTGTTTTGTGGTGCATTGAAGTTGATTAGTAATTTGGATATGTTTTGAAAGATTCGGCTATAGTATACCTATAAGTATGAACTATATTTGCTATGTTACTCTAGATTAAAATGATTTGGCTATTACTTGTAATAATAATAATAATAATTCCATTTGGTTGACAAGTACATTCGGTTAATTGTTGAAATGAGATAATGAATATATGTTTGGATATTAGTTCGGTATATATATATACTTGTGAAATGTGGTTGATTATAATGCTGATGGATGTTTGTACAATTGGTCATGTTAATTATGGTATTTGGTTATTATTTTCATGTGATATATGCTTTGGAGTTGGTTGATGATTACGGGCATATATATATATTTGTGGATGAAAAATCGGCTATGATATACATATATGTATATTCATAGATGTATTTAATTGACTCAACCATGTTTCATGATAACATATAATATGTATATGTGTGCTTATAATATGGACGATATGTTTACGGGTTTAGTTATATAAATTAGTTGGTTACTTGTAAGATTTATGTTTTGAATTTATGACAACTTGTGATTTGGTATTTATTTATATAAATTTTATGCACATGATGAATGGATTATATATATATATATAACTCATCTTAAGGTATATATTTATATAGGTAAATTTTGTTATCGGAATAAGCAAAAGATAAATATGGTTTTTGTATCGATCTCTAATGGTATATTATTTTAAAATTCTGGTTAGTTTATTTGAGTAGTATAATTTGGTTGGTAAGTACATTCAATGGAGTGTGAATTTAGGTAATGAAAATGTTGATTGGTGATTTGGCTTTTCATTTATGTAATTAAGTATATAATGTTTCGGTTTGATATATGTAAGTATATAAATATAATGTTGAATATATGAACTTAGTTTAGTGAATAAATATGGTTGTTTGAGGTATTTTTGTTGAGGTTCATTCTTGACTTATATTTTAATATGATTTGTACATCATATTATGATTAATAAAATCATGCTTATTATTTTAATTGAACTTTTGTTTTATATATATATATATATATGACTTGTATAAATGTGTGGTTGTTTGAAAATGTGTTTTTGTTTGTTAATGCCTCGTAATCCTAATCTGACGACGAATACGAGTTAGGGGTGTTACATGTAGTCTCCGATGATCCCTGAGTCCGAGCTAGCTTTAAGATCTCTATAAAAAATGGAAAAATAGCAGAGTAAGCTTTATAGCTTAGTAAGCTCGTATTGAATAAATCAATCTTAACATAAATATACAATTCATCAAATTGAACATATCAATATGTAGTTCATCTAACTAACAAACCTTTCACGTTTTCAATCGTAGTCTTATATACGAACTTCACAACTTTTTTGATTTAAGCTTATATGATTTATGTACATACCTGTACCATCTTGTATCAATCTCATACATATCCATGTCTTTCATTTACCCGTTGAACCATTCGGCATACTATCGGATACTTGGGAATCTTGCACGCTAAGTGCCAATATCATGGCTTGAAGCCAACTCAATCTCATATCACATATACTGCTCACACTAGAGCTATCAATGGGCCTGCTCACACAAGCTGTCAGTCGAGACATAGCTACATGGTGTTGCTCACACAAGCTGTCAAGTAACCGCAACACATACCGGTATACACAGCCACGAGTAGGACATACAGGACCAGCACCCGGATCAAATAATCACAATAATCCCTAATGACTTGTCACTAGTATCCAAATCTATTCCTAAGGTTCAGCTAGGATTTCCAATGTCGAATTGTTGTTGAATCATTGTCGAACATATCCGTAGTCCCGTAATCACAGTTTATGCAATATCAAAGCATTTAGAATACATTTATAATGAAATTTATCACATACGAACTTACCTTGGATGTTAAAATGGCGAAACGAATCAACTATTTTGTAGCCTTGTTCTTTCCCCGATCTAAGTCTGTATTTCGCCTTTCTAGATCTAAATATAATCAAAATTAACTTATTTAACCATCTCTCTATTCAATTTAGTCCAAAATTCACTTTAAAGTATTTTTACACAATTGCCCCTAATGTTTCACATCTTTTACAATTTAGTCCCTATGCTCGTAAAAAAATCATTCAATTTCCTTACAACCCAAGCCTAGCCAAATATTTATCATGCTTATAGCAGCCCAAAAATTTCATTTATTTCACAATTTAGCCCCTAATTTGAATTTTTACTAAAAATCACTTTATATAACTTGTATAATTCACAACAAACATTCATAATCTATCATCAAACATCAAAATACATGCTTATTCATCAAAGGCAATGTCCCTCACTTGTATTCGACGTCAGAACAGGGTTACGAGGCATTACTAGACTTACATCACAAACAATCATACAATTTCGAGTCATAAATTTCAATCAAATTAAAACCATTTGCTTTTAGTCATGAAGTCCTTAATTCGAGCCTACAAGGCCTAAAACATGTGTTGGAAGTGGTCAGGGATTAAACTGAGGACTTCAGAAATTTTTACAAAACTTAGGAGATTTTTTCCATGTACAGGGGTCACAAGCCTGAGTGGTTTGGGATACGCTCGTGTGGGCAGGCCGTGGGGTCACACACGCCCGTGTCCCTAACCCGTTTAACTCTCTGTTTTGTACGTGATTAATTAATTTTCAAAAAATAGGTGTAGACTTCACACGGCCAGGACACACGCCCATGTCCGGGGCCGTGTTCCTCACGTGGCTGAGACACATGCCCGTGTCTCCACCTATGTGCTCAATTCTGAGCATTCTGTTTCTCAAAATTAAGGTGCAGAGACACACGGCCTAGACACACGCCCGTGTGGACAAAAATAAAGGCTACCTACCAAGCCAATTTTCCACCTTCATTTGCACACATATACACAATATCAAATGACACAAATCATAGCATACTTAGATAACCAAAACATCCACAATTAAGGCTAAAACTTGTCATTTCAACACCTAACATATTTACAACATCATATTTTATCAAACCAAATCATACCAAACTCACATTCTACAAACTTCAATATGGCTACCATTAATTTGCATTGTATCGTATAAATCTTCTAGCATAACAATGATCCAAACTTAATCATTTAACAACAAAGCTATATATCCATAAATAAGCATATATCGAACCATTACAAAACACATAAACAAAAGGCATTGGCACATATACTTATATAAATAGGCTTACAACCATTTTGGCCAAAATAAGCTAATTACATGGCTAAATACCAAATCACCTTAAGCAAATATAAGGCAACACATTTGGCCAAGTTCATAATGACACATATACCAAAATGACCAAGTCCCTATACATGCCATATACTCAAAATGTTTAAGATCATCGATACCCAAAATAATAGTTTGATAGTGTGATGCGATCTCCGACGATCTCCAATCCGAGCTAGCTTGGTAACACTATAAAACATGGAAAAATAAAATGGAGTAAGATATATATCTTAGTAAGCTCATATGAAAGAAATAAGCAAATCTTACCATACATTTAACATTCAAGTAATACAATATAAGATAAAGTAATTTACCATAATCTCATTCCATCACAAACTTACCTTGAAATCATCATTTCACGAATTTAATAATCATAAGCTTTATGTACATACTTGTACCATCTCGTAATAGTTTCATACTTGTTCTCATCGTTGACATACCCAATGAACCATTTGGAATAATAATATCGGATACTCAGGAAACCTTGCACACAAGGTGTCACATATGTAGCCATTGCTACCTCTATCTCATAACACATATATGCTCGCTCTCAAGCCATCAACGGGCTTACTCACACAAGCTTTCAGTCAAGACGTAGGTACACGGTGCTACTCACACAAGCTGTCAAGTAACCGTGACATATGCCGGTATACTCAGCCACCGGTAATACATACAGGACCAGCACCTGGATCACATAACATAATACCCTAGTGACATGTCACTTGTATCCTAATCAATTCCTAAGGTTCAATTGGGAATTCTCGCTTGCCAAAATGTCGTCGAATGTGCCCATAGAGTCGTTTACACAATTCATGCAAAAATTAAATCATTTAAAATACAATTATAATAAAACTTATTTACATACGAACTTATCTCGAATGCAAAAACGGCAAAAGGGATATATTCGTCAATTATTTTATTTTCCCCCTGATCTAGATTCTAACCTTGTTTTTCTTGATCTATAATGTCAATTTTAACTTATTTAATCATCACATTATTCAATGTAGCCCAAAAACACATTATGGCAAAAATTATATTTTTGCCCCTAACATTTCAACATTTTACAATTTAGTCCTTAGGCTCGTAAAATGAATTTCATTCAACTTCATCACAACCCAAGCCTAGCCGAATATTACTAGTACTCATAACAGCCCACATTTTTCATTTATTCACACTCTGCTACACATTTTATAACCTTTTATAAATAAGTCCCTATTTGACGTTTTTATCGAAATTCACTTTACAAATGTTGTTTATCTAACAACAAACATGCATTTTATATTATCAGACATCAAAATACAAGCACATCCAACATAGGTAAAATTTTAGATTGTAACTTTCTTTCAAATTAGTCCTTGAAATAGCTAGATCAAGTTACACAATCTAAAAAATATAGAAATCATTAAAACGGGACAAGAACGGACTTACAATCGAGCTTGAAAGTTGGCCAAACCCTAGCTATGTCTTTTCCTCAAAATTTCGGCTAGGGAGACTAAATTGATGAAGATGAACATCTTTTATTTAGTTAATTTTTCTTTATTTACCAAATTACCCTTTACTTAGACTTTATAAATTCACTTACTCCATGCCCATTTTTGTCCACCCTAAAGTATAATGGTCTAATTGTCATTTAAGGACCTTTAATTAAAAATTCATAACAATTTACTACCTTCAACTTATAAAACTCATGTAACAACTCTTACCCGTATCCAGCGCCGGAATAGGGTACGAGGCATTACCGGACATAAACACAAGCAAATATACAAAATCGAGACATAAATTTCCATCCAAATTAAAGGTTTTTATGAACATTCATATCGTCCCTATAAAGAACTTATGAGGCTCAAAACATACATTGGGAGTGGTTCGGGACTAAACCGAGAACTTTAGAAAACTTTACAACACTTAGAAAATTTTTGCTAAAACAAGGGTCACACGCCCGTGTGGCTTGGGACACGCTTGTGTGGGTAGGCCTTGTGGTCACACACGCTCGTGTTCTTAACCCGTGTAACTCTCTGTTTGTCACCCATGAACAAATTGAAGTCACATGGACAAGACACACACCCGTGTCCTAAGGCCGTGTCCTACACACGGCTGAGACACACGGCCGTGTCTCATGCCCATGTGTTCAATATTGAGCATTTTGTTTTGCAACAATTTAGGTGTAGGGGACACACAACTGGGTCACACGCCTATGGGGCTGACCGTGTGTCACACACGGCCTAGACGCACGCCCTTGTGTCTACCCGTGTGGACAAAAACAAGGCTATTTACCAAGCCATTTTGCCACCCTCACTTGTACACATATACACCACATCACATGGCACAAATTTAAGCATGTAAAAGCAACCAAATAATCAAAACCAAGATAATAACATGTCATGCTCATACCATTATTAACCATGCTTAAAACACCAACCTTTCCACATCAAATTGTGCAAGTTTCCACATTCACAAAGGACATTAATACAAATATACTCATATTCCTCATCTCATCAATAGATCACAATTCCAAGCATTACACAATCATGCCATTAATTACATTCCAAACATATCACATTCACCAAGCATACCATGACCATATCACCACAGACATTGACGCATATATGAATATACTTAGGCTTACAACCACGTTAGCCAATATAAGCCAACTTACTTGGCCAAAGAGCAAAACAAGCCTTTGACGATTACAAGCCATTAAATTGGCTAAAATCATATGACACATATAACCAAATAGTTAAGTCCCTATACATGCCATAAACTCAAAATACTTGGATTCATCAATACCCAAAATGATAGCTTGATAGTGTGATAGAATCTACGGCGACCTCCAACTCGAGCTAGCTTCACGACACTCTAAAACATGGGAAAGGAAGGGGGTAACCTATATGGCTTAGTAAGTCCGTATGAAAATAATAAGCAACTATTACCAATCATTTACCAAGTTTAACAATATAAACATAAGGTAATATAAATTGCTATAAATCTCACAGTTATAATTTACTCAATCACATTGTTTGCTCTATCAATTTGCAAGCATAGTTTAATATGTCTCGACCTTAGCCTAACAACCATAATCTTTCCATTACACAGATTACCAAAATCAACCAATCATTTCAACCTCATAATAAACATACACATAAATTATGAGTATTCACATATCAAACATATATTTTAACATTTTTTATTTGTTTAGAGCTCATATTTTCCCACAATCATTTTAACAGGAAATTATGCTAACCTTTCCTTTTTCTCTTATCCATTACATCACAATTTGTGTGAATAAAACATATTATGCTATAACTCAATTTTGGCCCCGATACCAATTATACAATCGCCAACCGAATTTACTATGTATTTCGTGCAACACAAGTATAGATCAATAATCATAAGGCTTTCACAAAAACGTTCTCATAGAAACCGTGAACTCACAATATGATGAAATCGATGCTTATAAACTTTATGTACATACCTGTACCCATTTCGTAACATAGTCACATACTTTGTCATCTTTGACATACTCTTCAGATTACCCGTTGAACACTTGGAATACTATCGGATACACGGAAAGTCTTGGACATAAGTGCCACATATGTAGCCAATGCTACCTCATATCTCATAACACATAGGGCTCGCACATGAGCTAATCACGGGCCTGCTCACACAAGCAGTCAAGACGTAGCTACATGGGCTGCTCACACAAGTTGCCAGATATTCGCAACATATGCCAGACTACCAAGCCATCGGTAGGACATACATGACTAGCACCTGGATTCACATAAATCACATAACTCATGGTTTCCTAGTGACATGTCACTTGTATCCTAAACTATTCCTAAGGTTCAACCGGGATTTTCTCATCATTGAAACTTCGTTGAATATTTCCATAGAAACAATCATATGTAATATTAAACATTAAATACATAATACAACCTTGCATTATTTACACACGAACTTACCTTGACATAAAAATGGCGAAAAGGACCTAACCGTCAAAATACTCGTTTTTCTCTTGTTCTAACTCCGAACCTCGTTTTTCTTGATTTATAATATCACATTTAACTTATTTAACCATTATACTATTCAAATCAGCTCAAATTCACATTATGACAAAAATTACATTTTTGCCCCTAAAGTTTCACATTTTTACATTTTAGTCCCTAGGCTCGTAAAATGAAATGTACTCAATTTATTCAATACCCAAGCCTAGCCGAACCTTATACATGCTTATAGCAGCCCAAATTTTTCTTCTATTCACATTTTAACACCCATTTTTCAACTTTTACAAATAAGTCCTTTTTAGGCATTTTCACCAAAAATCACTTAGCAAAAGTCTTTTATCATACACCAAACATACATTTTCTACCATTTGACATCAAAAAACACAAATATCCATCATGGGTAAAATGTTAGACCTTGATTATATCTTAAATTAGTGGTAGAAATAGATAGATCATGTTACAAGGATTTCAAAAACATAAAAATAATTAAAATGGGCTAGAACGGACTTACAATCGAGCTTGGAAGCTTGAAAAACCCTAGCCATGATTTATCCTTGTGAAATTCGGCCATGGGGTAGAAGATGGACAAATTTTGGCTTTTAATTTGGCTATTTCATTCATTTAATTACCAAATTACAAAAATCCCCTTAATGAAAAACTTTAGAAACATACCTAACCATGTCCATTTTTGTCCAACAACTTAACAAATGGTCTAATTACCATCTAAGGACCTCCAATTTAAAATTTCATAACAATAGACACCTCAAGCATGTAGAACTCAACTTTTTCACTTTTTACAATTTAGTCCTTTTGACCAAATTGAGTGCCCAAACGTCAAAATTTTTAAACGAAATTTTTACAGGATCATTCTGTAAAACTGTAGTCCATAAAAATATAATAAAAATAAAATTTTCTACGTCATATTTGCGATCCTGAAACCACTGTTCCGACTAGCCCCAAAATCGGGCTGTTACAACTCAAAATTTGCACCAATTGCAATTTAGTCCTTCTAGTCAAATTGAGCACTCAATCGATAAAAGTTCTTAATGAAATTTTCACACAATTATTCTATCATGTTGTAGACCTTAAAATAGTAATAAAGTGAATATTTCTACTTCAAATTTGTGGTCTCAAAACTATTGTTCTAATTTAACCCTAAAACAGGTTATTACAGGCAACATTCAAAATCTTTAACAATTTTGTAAAATAGTCCTTGGGCTAGCTAGACCTCGTTGCAATGATCTCAAAAACATAGAAATTATTAAAAACGGGACAAAAAGGGACTTACAATTGACAAAATAGGGTTGGCCGAACCTAGCTCAACAATGGCTTCTATTTCTTCTTTTAATTTCGGCTGTAGATGATAGATTAAAAGATGATAGCTTTTGTGGTTTTGTTATTTTACTTATTTAATTTACTAAATTACTAACTTAACCTTAGTTATATAACTTAAAAATCATTTAATACTTGTCCATATTTTTCCACTCAAGCTAATAATGGTATAATTATCCTTTAAGGACCTTAACTATTTAATTTCATAGTTAATAAACCCTTTTAGCTTATAGAACTCCAATTTTTTACTTTACGCGATTTATTCATTTTTATCAAATTAACCATTCAAACGATAAAATTCTTTAATGAAAATCTCACACAACAATATTATCATGCCATAGACATTAAAATAATAATAAAATAAATATTTTGACTTCAGATTTATGGTTTCGAAACAATTGTTCTGATTTGACTAAAAAAGGGATGTTACATATACTTACCTTAAATTAAATATGAACAAAAGCATTTCGCACACATGGAGTAAGAAGGAACTCACCAGAAAAATGCAACAAGATTAGATAGCATGACTTTTGTTGATAAGGAGCGAGGCGGATAAAATCCAGAAGCGGATCATAAAGTTTATTCAAGTAAATATATGACTTAGGGCTCTAGACATTCGGAAAGAAACTTGGATTTTGACACAACCTGAAACGGAATCGAATTCAAGTAAGTAAAAACAATTAAAATAAATAACGAAGATAATAAATCAAAGACTAGGATAATAAAGAAGAAAATAAAGAACATAGATAGAATATATAGAACATGGCGTGTGGAAGTCATAAGAAGCCTTAGATTCACGAAGAATCCACAAGCCCCTTCAAGTTGCTCTAATTTCCCCTCTAGGAAAGAAAACTTGGCAAGAAAAAGTTTGAAGATGATCCCCACAATCTAAAAAGATTGTTAAAACTCTTCTAAAAGAAATTCAAGAGAAATTCCTAAAAAGAAAAACTTAAAGAGAATTTATTAACTAAAAAGAGAAACTAAATAAAAATGAATTGAATTATTGTGTACAATGCAAAGACCTATATATAGCCTAACTAAATAAATCTAAATAAGACTCTTATGTAATAGCCCAAAATTGGGTCTAGTTGGAAAAGAGGTTTCGGGACCACAAAATCCGAGATAGAAATAATTATTTTATGATTATTTTGAGGTCTATGATATGATTTCATGATTGTGTGAAAATTTCGTGAAGAAATTCTATGCATAAAGTGCTCAATTTGAAGTTAGGGACTAAATTGAATAAGTTGCAAAACTTGCATTCTAGAAGTTTCTAGTATGAAATTGCTTTGAAATATTAATTAGGAGGTATTAAATAGAAATTTGACCAATTTCTAAGTGATGGACAAAAATTGGACATAGATGGAATTTTTGAAAGTTTAGTAAGGAAGGGTATTTTGGTCATTTGGTAATTAAAAGAAATAAAAAGGGAAAATAAAGCCAAAATTGACTCATCTTTCTCATGGAGGCCGAAATTAGCATGGGGGAAGCTATGGTTAGGGTTTTCAAGCTTTGCAAGCTCAATAGTAAGTCCGTTATAACCCCGTTTTTCAAGTTCTTTACGTTTTTGGAATCCCGGTAATTTAATTAAGCTTATTCTAGCAATAATTTAAGCTAGGGTTCATATTTGGAAAAATACCCATAGGTGAAATGTGTTTATTTTGATGTTTTATGATAGACTATGAGGTTTTAAATTATGTTAGACAGCTTGTGCTACTCAGTTTTGAGTGAAAACGAGTAAAAGGGCTTAATCAGTAAAAATACCTAATAGTCATAAGTATATGTTAGAGTGAGAATTTGATGTTGCCATAGAAGGGAAAAGTAATCAGCATGTCATAAAACATAAAAATAAAGGATGGAGTTTAATTCCCAAGCCTAGGGGCAAAAGTGTAAATATGCAAAAGTTTAGGGGCAAAATTGTAATTTTTCCAAAGTTTGAGTTAAGGACTGTTTTGAATATTAAATTAATTAAATAAGTAAAATATGATGTTTTAGATCTCAGAAAATGAGATTTGAACCTAGAATGAGGAAAAATCGAAAATTGGAAAAGTTGGTAAAATGACCGTTTTAGTATCGAGGTACGTTCATATGTATAATAAGCATTAATTTATGCATGTTTCAATGTAAAATTGATATATTCATTATGATTTTCGAGGTGTTGAAAGTATGTAAGTTGGTATGATAATAATACAACAATAATCTTTGTAATTTATATTTGAAAATTAAATTTAGTGAATTAATTGAATTATATTAAATTAAATGATTATGGTGCCAAGTTTATGAATTGATTTAAAAATATGTCTATGGTACATGAAGTGCATTGAATTATCATACATAAATGTGATTTCTATGATTATGGATATTATGAGAAATTGTATGTTCATATGATTTTAATAAGGCAATGTGTAATTTAATGTTATTGCCTTGATATTAAATGAGATGTAAGTTTATATGTAAGTAATACATCAATATTACTTGTATTTTGATATTTTATAATAATATTGGAAATATGTTTGTGGATAATTACTTGATTGGTGAAATTGTTGGAAAAGAGAGAAATCCGGTTGAACCTTGGAAAGATTGGATGATCTGAGATAGTATGTAGCTAGGTCACATGTATCGTCTTTGAGTGCACATCATGTGTACAAGAGAGCTACAAGACATTATGATGTAGCTAGGTCGCATGGGTGATACTATGTGTACACCATGTAGACAAGAGAGCTACGAGATATATGTAGCTAGGTCGCATGCGTGGTTCCAGGTGAAGGACACCATGTAGACAAGAGAGCTACGAGATAAATTGGCTAGGTCACATGGGTGGTACTGAGTGTTCACCATGTGTACAAGAGAGCCGAACTATATGATGGGTGGAGCTATGTGCTGAAACCGCCAAGTATCGAGGATTGATCCGAAGTGTTCAACGGGAGACTCTCTATGTATTGCTTTGTGAGTTTTGTGATGAACAATACTGGAACTTGATTATGTGAATGATGTGTCCATTAAGTGACCAGGATGTGGTGAGGTTATAAACATATAAGTTATACATGAGGATGATTTTATGGTGACCTTGTGATCATGGACCTATACTTGTGATGTATGAAATGTGGTGAAAATGATTTGTGATATGTATGTTAAAATGAGGTTAATACAAAGAAAGGGTGAAAGAGTGAATTAGCAATAAAACTGTTTTGGACAGTAGCAGTGATGTGATTTTGAAAAATCACCAAAAATTATAGAAATTGAATCAGAGACTTAATAAGATATAAAATTAAATATTAATGAGTCTATTTTCATATAAAAGAAACAGAGAAAGAAAAGGAATTCTATATTTTGAGATATTTATGTTTTTGTGAGACTGGTTCAGAATGATTACGTGATCCCCTGTTCTGACTTTGGATAATCACAAAATTTTGGATAAAAATAATTATAGGCTTAAACTTATATTTTAAAATCCCTAATGAGTCTATTTTCAAGATAAATCAACAAGAACATTATCCGAGTTCATCTTTGTGAGATAATTAATTTTTAGTGAAGAGAGGTCGAAGCTGCCGGAAAGTGAAACAGGGGAAAATTTAATGAATAAACTGTACTAATTTTCTAAACCAAAAAATTATGAAAATTTTATGGTGGAAAGATATGTGAGTCTAGTTTTATGGGAAATTTACGGATCTTAATTTGGAGCTCTGTAGCTCAAATTATAAATAAGTAAGTGACTATGACTCGTGTGGACAGTTTGATGTGAGCATTTATTAGTAAATTGTGAAATCGTACTTACAAGAATGCTATATACATTAAGGATGTGGAATGGAGAGGAGGAGGAGGAAAATAAATATATGTGGAATACATGGAAACTATGGTATATGAAATATTGATGTAATGAAATAAATGATATGTGTTTATAAGAAAACAGAAAGAGAATGATATGTATCATGACATGTATATATTTATATATATATATATATATATATATATATGACTAGTCTCAATGTAATGCTTGTTGGGTATGGAGATGAATTGAAATGTTTCAGGCAAACATGTTATTTTGCGTATCTGAATTGTGGTATTTTATAAAGATATGATCTAGTTTTAAATATGAATGCTTGATGATTAAGCTGAAGATATTTTGTAAGATGATAATCTTGGTATAAATGTATAAGTGGTACTATAATAAACAAGGTAAAATGAGTATGAGAGACACATGTATGATGACATACAAATGCTATGTTTGTGGTTTAATTGAGAATATTTAATCATTAAATGAATACCATGTTATATGCTTTTGATTTTGTATAAGTGTGTAAGAGATTAAGGTTGACCAAAGCTTGGAAAATAGCCTAGGTATATTCCACACAGGCAAAGACACGACCATGTGTCTCAGCCGTGTATGGAACATGACTTTGGGACACGGGCATGTGGAGCCTTAAAGCATGAAATTTCCAAGATTTTCGTAGGTTCTTGGTTTAGTCCCGAACCCTTTCTAAAGTATGTTTTGGGCTTCGTAGACTCAAATAAGGGACTATGTGTAAGTGAATGAACGTTTTGAAATATGAATGAAATTTTATGGCCCGTATTTTAGTTTAATGTTTGTATGTTTATCCGGTAATGCCTCGTACCTTATCCCGGCCTCGAGTACAGGTAAGGGGTGTTACATCTTAAGTATACTAGAACTCTAATTTAATCTAAATAAAAAGTGGTTTTAAACTAAACTTTTTTATTGACATAAAACTCCTAAATAACCTAAACTACTTGGTAATTATTAAAAATTCAGAATAATAAAATTTTAAGAGCTGATAAATACAATATTGGGCTCATATATAATAAAAATTAAGCCCAAAACTCGAACCCAATATGTTTTAAACTCAAATTAAAAGCCCAAAACTTGTAATTCCCGTCATAATCACGCCCAAAAATTTTTCTCACCCAATCTTTATTAAAATGATCATAACTTGAGCTCTCAAACTCAAAATCGAGTGATTTAAAGTGTGTTTCGAAGCTAAGAGATAGATATTTGAATGCCATGAAGATATCTCAAACAAAAAATGTCTGGATTCTATCCAAAAGTCGTCGCAATTCTGCTGATTTCCTAAACTTGAAAATTCGCAACTTCGGTGAACTAAATTTAATAAATTTCACCCCATCCGTGCATGTATCACTTTCCCTTATCACGAGAGCTTTCAAGAGTTTCTTGAGCTATAATATAAAGAGTTAACTTATCAAATTATTTTACCAGAAAAACTAAACAAGTTTTACAGGACTATTAACAGGAAACCCAGAATCTAGAAGTTTCTTTCCTTACACCTCAAACTGACCCTTAAGCATAAAACACTAAGACCCATAAATAACCATGAAGATAGCTTGAGTTTCATCGATATTTACCAGGTACCAAATGAAGGTGGAGTTGGCTGAGTATAACAAACCTAAAACTTCAATCAAGTCTTAAGTCTAGATTTTTCTGAGAGAAAAATTGCAGAGAAAGTTTGGGAAGAAAATATGGTTGCAAAAGAAAGCACAAAACTTTCTTAAGAAGCCAATGTTGGCTTTATACATGTATACACAAAAGGAAAAACTTAGTTGGCAAGTTTACTAATCCACTACCCTTCCTTCAGTACCCGTGACTAAAAACTTTCTCTCACATCTTAAATGCATGTCCTTTTAATTGCAAAACTTAGTCCTATTCCAACTAGTTCTCTTTAAACCAACTAATTTGCTTAACCAAAAAAAAATAGAATAATAAAATAGTAGACGGTTCTTTCAAAATAAGGCTCAACACTAAGGATTAAACATTTTCGTCTAATAGCTACAGTGGCGCATACTCTACAGGAGAGTCCACCAAATCACCAAGCTCGCCTAACACAGACCTTACTTACTCAGAACTTACTCCATAAGCCTTGCTTCTATAAATAGTACTTGAACACTAGGGCTTCACCGGGTGAGATGTTACAGCTCCCCCCTACTTAAGAAATTTCATCCCCGAAATTCATGGTTGAAAATAATTGAGGATACTGATCGTTCATTAAGGTCTGCCTTTCCCATGTAGCTTCTTCAGTGCTATAGTTCCTCCATAACACCTTAACGAAGGGAATTCTTTTATTTCTTAGCTACTTATCTTCTCTGGCCAAGATATAAATACGCTCTTCTTCGTAGGACAAGTTCAACTCAATGATGGGCATTGAAATCACCAAATATAAATTCTTACACACTAACTTAATTAAATAGTAGTATAGAGTAGTTGGGTCGATCCCACAGAGACTAGATTACTAATTATCCTATTTTTGTGACCAAATTTATGAGTGTAGGTAGTTTTCGTGCCCTCAACCTGTGTGTGCAAAACTGTAAAATAAATGAAAGGGGGAATTTAGTTGATAGAAAAAATAAAATAAACAAAAATGTAATAAAATAAAAACAAATTTGAGATTGCAAAATAAAATTAAGTGAATTAAATTAAATCAGGGAACTAAATATATTAAAACTTAGCCCCAGCCTTGGTATGGTCTGAACTTGAATTGATCCTTAAAAGAAATGGTTTTTCTCTTCCAATCGATAAGTTGGTTAAAGTGACTAAGGACGACTCAACCACTAACTTTCCCTTCTGTAGTTGATTCTAGTACGACCTGTCAAATTCTGAAAATGGAAAAAACTTAGCCAAAATGCTGAAAATGGAAAAAGAATGGTAGGATGCCAAATTCTTTACTGATCCAGAAGAGAAAGAATTGAACTATTTTATTCCCAAAAACCAAGTGTGTATTCTAGTGTTACCAACATTAGGTATTCATACACATTTCTCATGCTAAATTTAACATGTTTATCGTAAGAAAATATCAACTAAAAATAAAAATTTAAAAATCAAATTTAAACTAAAGATAAAATTCAAACTATTTATAGGATTTTGACAATATAAAAAATAACCTGATCTTTATCTAGCCAACCACTAAATCTTCAATCCCTCAATTTTGGCCCTCCTTTTTGTTTTTCGTTCCAATTTAGCCCTTTTTGTATGATTTTGAATTTCGACACACTAATTTCATTCCTGATAAGAAAAACCCAAGTTTAGTAGCAAATTAGCCCAAAATAAATAAATTCAAAACACAAATTTATCTTGCCATCAAATTCCCCCCACTTAACTGATGATTGTCCTCAAGCATGATGTCTACTAAAAATCATTTGACAATCCTTTTCGAAATCAAACCCCCTTCCTCATTCAAGCATAAGTCAAACAATTAGGTGAATAAAAAATAAAAAGATGCTAGACTCAATTAATAAGCATTTTATAAAATCTTGAACAATATGTCAAATTTAACTACTTCACTAAATCTAGGCTTAATCAAACTTACGAGACAATCCAAGCACCTCAACTCTGTTACTTAACTTGACACATTTTTTTTTCTATTTTTTTTTCAAAAACGAATTCAAGACATAGTCAATTTGATGTGAAATGAGATGACAACCTAAGCACCTTATCCTGGTTTCTCTTTTCTTAAGGTAGCTCGGTTGTGGAGTGTTACAAGTTTCGGCTCATCACTAAAATATTTTGATGTAAAATGAGATAACGACCCAAACACCTCATTCCGGTTACTCAAATCGGTCACATTTTTGAATCTTCACTCTTAACAAAGCCATTAAAAATTATTTATTTATTTAAATAAGTACTTTCATTAGACAAGTTTAAAAGAGCCAACAATTTATATGAAACATTGACTAAGCCATAATATTTTCAATTCTACAAAATATTTATTGATCAAGTAAGTAATAGTTATTCATGATTCAACCAATTATTTAAATAAACTTAGCATAAGAATTAAAGGTTCATTTTCGAACCAAATTAAGGAATTATCTTGGTGAATGAACACATGCAAAGAAGAAATAGCATGACATGTCCCCCTTACTTGGCCCAAATTGCCCTCAATGTGCAAAAAGAATAACAAAAGTTGAAGGTAAAGTGTACTCCCCATGTATAATTAATGGTCAGAGGATGGTGCAAGTGACCGCTTTGCAATATGGTGAGGATGCTTGAGATGTTGGCTTCCATTGTTGCTAGGTGAGTCTCAATGCAATTAAGCCATTCTTCCACCGCAGAAAAGGGCTGCTCCTCTTTTTCTCTAGTAGGTGGATCATGTGTTCGTCGAAAAACTTTATTGCTTCGAGTGGTTCGTGTACCTAGAGGGAAATAAAATGCAGTAGGGGTGCCATAAGCAAACCCAAAGAATCCAAACAATATTCATCTAAAGGATCCATATTATATGCATACATTAGCGATGAAAAATCAACTCTGGATGGAAGAATATTTGTAGCTAAATGTGTGATGTAAGGGCCGAGTACAAGATGTCGGTGAGCTCGAATTACAGCATGAAAACTACGTGCAAACCAATATCCGAAATTGACCCTAAAATCAAAATGCATGCACCATAAGGGAAATAGTTCTATCTTATTTAAGATAGACGTAGAATCATTGCGGCTAAAATAATTAAAAGTGAGAAACCGATGAATGTACCTTAGGGCGGTTCATGCACAAGCAAAGCTTTAGAGCTCTTAGAATTTTAAGACCGGGATACTGAGTTAGTCAAAATCGAGTAAGCTAAATTGGCATCGAAATCACTACGTATCGAGTAGAGCAATATGGTATGAGTCAGACTAAACATCATTAGGGTGAACGAAACCCATGGCTATTTTAAAATCAGAAATAGACATAGTAAATGAATGGCCAAGCAACCTGAATTTAATTAAGTTCGGGGTTTCAACAGTCCTAACTGTAGATATATCAAAACTAAACATTGAATGAAATTTAAATACAAGTTCATAATATGCAACACAATAAATGTAACACCCCAAAATAAGACCTAAGAGTTTTACGAGTATTTTAGGAATTTTAGCCTTAGAGTGTTTGGAATTTTGTGACATGGCATATCGATAATGTTTTCAATTATTATTTTTAGAAAATTAAATTAATTTCTGAAAAAGAGTTTTAAATACCTTTAATTTTGAAAATAGGATTGATTTGTAAAAGAGCCAAAATTGAGAGTTTTTATGAAGCAATTTAACCAGATTTTAAAATTCAAGCTAAAAACCCTCATTCTCCAAATTATTTCCTGTAAAAACAACCCCCAAAACTAAAACTAGTGTTTGTCGTCCCTTGTTCTCTCTTACTATTCCAATCAATTTTGAACTCCAATTCCTAATGCTCTTTGATTTCTATCATTCTTGAATCATAAGCCTCTATAAAAACCAAGAAAATCACCCAAAAACTTTATCATCTATATCATCTTTTCCAATTGTGGGTTTTTCCAAATTTGTGTCAAAGCTTATTTTTTTCCATCGAAGGTAACCGTTTGACTTTCTATGAGTTTTAAATGGTAGATATCTAGTCCCTTAAACTAAATTTTTAGCCATTGAAACACATGTTTTAGATAAAAGCCGAAAATCGGGTCTCTAATGGTGAATTTTGGGTTTGTGGATAAAAACTTGGTTTCAAAGTGTTTTCAACTTGTTTAAACATTATTAGAAGGTTTCTAAACTTACTTTAAAGTTTTGTTGAAGATTTCTTGAGTTTTAATGAATTTTTTGAAAGTAGCCATAAAACATGTCGGCAAAGTCGATACTATGAATTGAGTATTTTATTGTAGTTTAAAGGTTGGGAATTACTCATAGGTGAATAATAAATGAACGAAATTGGTTTTAGGTGAAAATATTAAGTATAGATCGAGATATTTGAATTTAAAGTTTGCTATGTTATAAGTTTCGGTTACATGGGAAAATAGCTTAGGCTTATGTTTTCAAAATTTGATAAGCGTTGAAACCACCAAACATAAATTCCTACACTCTAACTTAATTGAATAGTAGTATAGAGTAATAGTGTCAATCCCACAGGGACTGGATTAGTAATTTTCCTATTTTCATGATGAAATTTCTGAGTCTAGGCAACTGTCGAGCCCTTGACCTATGTATGCAAAATTGTAAAATAAATGAGAGGGGGAATTTAGTTGATAGAGAAAATAAAATAAACAAAAAATATAATAAAATAAGAATAAATTTGAAATTGGAAAATAAAATTAAGTGAATTAAATTAAATCGAGGAACTAAATATATTAATATTTAACCTTAGCCTCGGTATGCTCCAAACTTGAACCGATCCTTGAAAAAAAGGTTTTTCCCTTCCAATCGATAAGTTGGTTATAACGACTAAGGATGCCTCAACTGCCAACTTTCCCTCATGTAGTCGATTTTGGTACGATCTGCAAACTGACCCTTGTCAAATTTCTAACCATGTGAAATGTGCCCATAATTTAATATTTCGACAGCTTTGGGATTTAGAAAGCCCAACTTGAATTAATAGCCTCAACCGTGTGGGTTGTTTAAATTCAATCACCATCTCCCTTGACAGAACCCAACTATCTTTTCTCCAATTGAACAGAGACTTGACGATAGAATATTCTATGAGAGAATTCTCATGAATTAAGGGTCGTATTTATAGTCCTAACTGTCCTCAAAATCTTAGGATACCCTACTTGACTTAGGAAATATGTTACTTGCACGAAAAAGCATTTGTAGATACACTATATCTCTATTTCCTACTTTCAGTCTAACCCAATCTTTGACTGGCGAACCCCCAATCACAACTCAACTAGTGAACCCCTAATTGATAGCTTACCTGGCGAACCTTGGGTCGCCAAACACACTGGCGAACCCTAACTCGCCAAACCAACTACCGGACTCGACTTGGCAATGAATTTGGTGAACCTCTTCCCACATCCTTTTAGAGCATACTGCAACATTGAAATGTTGGTGAACTCCTTGCTGATACTCTTTTGGTGAGCTCCCCAGCTCACCGTAACACTAGTGAACCCTATTTTGCGAGGCTAAAACTTCGAAGCCTAATCTCGGTATGTTGGAGGAGTCTGATGAGATAGCTCATTGCTATATGCTGGAAAGCGTAACTAGCACTCTTTATAAGAAACTGAAGGGCTGCAAGATTGCCAAAGTGATTATAGAAAAACTAGAAGACTTGTTTGAAGGCCAAGTTGCCTTGGCTCGCTAGCCGGCTATTACTAGTTTGATGAATGTCCAGTAAAATCCCGACACTTTGATCAAAGATGATATGATCACTCTTATGGGATACTTTTCTGAGGCCATGAATAATGAGGCCAACCTGGACTTGAACACGTAAATTGAGATAGTGTCAAAAGCTTGTCCAAGGATTTTGCATGCATTAAGGTTGCATATAACCTTGGGAACAAGAAATGATTCTTACATAACTCATGAACAAATTATAATCCTATGAATTGATATTGAATGACGGTTAATTAGTCAAAAAAGCATAAGCAAACTTAGTTGTTGCTCTTTCCTCAAAAGGGAAGGGAAAGCACACTAATAAAAGCAACGCTAAGTTCTTTGAGCCACCACAAGTGGAAAGAAAGAGAACAAAAAAGCCTAAATACTTATCTAAGTCCAAGTGCTTCTTCTGTAACAAGAAAGAACACTTCAAGGCAAATTGCAAAGAGCGGAAGGATTACCTAGTAACTAAGGGCAAAGGTATAAAACTTTTTATGATAGAAGCTTACTTAGTCGAAGATTCAGTAGACCACTGGGTCATTGATTTGAGAGCCACTAATCATGTGTGTTTCCCTATAGGGGTTTCAAGAGATGAAAGATCTTAAATATAAGAGTTTGTCATTGTAGACTTGAAATAGGACAATTGAGATAGTTGAAGCAGTGGGAGATATACATCTTTATTTTAATAATTTTAAGAGATTATTTTTAAAGACGTTTTTATTTTATTTTTAAAGATGATTTCTGTGTACCAAGTTTCAAAATAAACTTGATTTCTGTTGCATGTTTATATAAAGACTACTTGACTCTGAATTTTAATAATATTTCAATATTTAGTAATCACAAACTTATCTATAATGGATGGATGTACACAATGCTTGAGACTGAAATTTTGAACAAAAAACTTAAAACTTCTCACTCTAATGAGACATACCTTTGGCATTTGAGACTTGATCATATTAACTAAGAAAAAATCACAAGGCTTGTGAAAGATGACACTTTAAGTTTGATTAACAGCAACATCATTAGCCCAATGTTGTGACCATGAGTGTTGGTCTCGCGATATCAACTCATTGGTGTCACAACCTTGGAGACAGTCCACTTTAATATGCAATTTGATAAAGTCCAACTCCTTAGTTGATGGCAAGAACATTGCTGTTGCGACACCAATATCTTGATGTCATGACTTTGGCTTCAATTTAAGCTCCTCTTTTCATTATTGCATCTATTTAGTGCCTGAAAAAAACTTATTTAAAATATTAAACCCCAAATGGGACATACTTCTTATTTTATTCATAAAAGTAGTAAAACGGGATAAAAACTAAAATTAAATATGAAATCTATAAAATGCAAAAAAAGAATTAAAAGACAACAAGATGCTTGAGAATAAGCTCTTTAAGTTGTTAAAGAGCTTAATTTTACGTATATAAATATGTTAGATCAATACCAAACAAATTCCAATCATTCGTAAACAATAAATCATCTAAAAGTATCATTCAAACATATCAAATAAAAAACTATTCACTTGATTAATATGTAAACCTAAAATTATATAAAAAAAAGGAATTAATTCTCAAAGTAAAGAAAGTAATTTCTCTGACATAGTATGCCTCGCCTTTCTCCTAAAAGAATCCTATGTGCATACCATCAAAGACCATAATTCAAAATACAAAAAAGTGCAAAATACATATTTTTTTTTAGTGTTGTGATCTAAGGCTTTAAACAAAACGATCTTCTCAAGTCAATGACTTCTGACCTATGCATAAAAATCAACAACGTGCTAAGCATATATAACACTTAGTTAGTACTCAATGAAATCGCATTGCTCACCTTATTGTCAAGCCAAGTTTATAATACCCCACAATTACAAATGCATTTATAACTATGAGCATCCATTCACTATGATTAAAACTTTAACCATGACATTAATAAAAGACATTTTCCTTAAGTTACAAGGTTGACTCTCCATTCCTTTAATGTATCATTAATCGTAATAAATATTAAGTTTACCTTATCACTTTTACCTTAATTATTAGTTCATGTCTTGATTACTCCTTAATGTTTATTTCACTTTAAACATCACTATTAAGTTAAAATTACTTTCTTTATAATCATAAAATTTATTACTATCATTATTAGATCATGTTTTTTAAGAAATACATATATGCTCAATTTAAATTTTGGCCCTTAATAACTTTTGGTGATTCATACATCGGATGTACAGAATGTGACCATCCATCACTCTAACATATGCACCAAAATGCTCCATCCTACACTCCAATATAAGGTATTGAAGTGTCATAAACATACAAAAACTTGAATTCATCATGTCTCGTACAATCCCAAATCTCGTACCTTGTGTACTATTCTATTTCTATTGTCATGTTAATTACATATGGACAATGTACTACCAAATTACTAGGGCTAGTCACAATTCACATAACATTTTCAAGTCCATTCATTCCACTCAAAATCAACATTATCAACATCAATTTATAATAAAAAAGAATAAAAAATATACCATTTCAATATTTATTTTCACATTTCACAATATTTATTCATTTCAAGTGTATCACCACTCTTATCTCAATAACATTCATACTCGAATAAATTAATATCAAATCCATCTCGATAAACAACTTATTTTAACAATTCTCTTATATTGTTCTATTTTTAAAATACCCTCCATTTAAATTGTCATTCTTATCACAACTAATTTTTCCAATTTAATATATTTTAACCTCACCATTTCATTTCATTTAACCTGACTCAACAATTTTTTAAACATTTAAAAACATATTTCTATTATTTCATCTAATCTACAATTTATTTCTAACACAAGTAAATTTCATGACTTGGCTTGACAAAAAAATATTTCTCTCTCAATCCACTTTCTTTTATTTGCCTTCCTTTTCCTCTTTAAAAATTATTGAAGACACAATGAATAAATAAATAAATAATAAATACTCAAATTAAACAAAAATTGAAGCTTGTATTAATAAAATCATGGAACATAAGAAGATCACTAGCTTTCCTACCTTGATTCTCAACTTTACCTTTTTTATATATATATATATATATTGTTGAAATTTTAGCTCTCTTAAATATTAAGTTCAAAAAGATTTAGAGATCAGTGGAAAGCTTTTAGGTTTTCAAAAAATTAACTAGAATTTCATTAAGCCTTCAAATGAAGGTTTAATATAAAAGAGAAGAGATGAAAAAAAAAAATAAAGGAAAGAGATTTCTTACATTTCTTTCCAGAAAAAAAAAAGGGAAAATTTTCTTCCGTTTTCATTAAAAGATCATAATTATTTGACCCCTAAATCTAGTGACTAACGTTAATTTTAAGTCATTTGATCTAAATGGTTCAAATCCCTCCAAAATTTAATGGTTAAGATTTCACATGAGATTTTAAATCCAATGACATAGAGTATCTCCTTCAAAACACTTCAATAGAAAATTATCACTTTATCCTTAATGAGTTCTAAGGGCGGCCAAGATTAAATCACAAGTTTAATCTAATAACTCTCATAAAATTCATGTTTTCTCGTATACTATTTTTTCTCCATATCACATGTCATAATATTCTATATATCATTGAGCAATTTATTCTTTTATAATTTACCCTACATTCTAAATTGGATAAATATCTCAACAGTCCTGCATTTTAAATTAATCTAATAACACGAATAAAAGATATTATTTATTGCCTTACTATTCACTTTTCGATGTTTGTCTAAATTCATAAGTATTTCATGCACTTAAAATTTTATGATTCTTGTTTCCGGAATATTGCCATTAATGATACCGCTATAAGAAAAATCTTAGTAAGGCTACATTTTATGCCAAAACTAGTAACAACAATGACTTGTTAGTTGTCTTTTTATATGTTGATGACATACAAGTGATAAGGAGCAACTTTGAATTGGTGCAACAATTCAAAGATCAAATGATGATGGTCTTTGAAATGACAGAGTTCTTTGGAATCAAAATTTCTCAATTCAAATACGGAATTTTCATTTCTTAACAAAACTATGCCAAACAAGTGCATAAAAAATTCAACATGAAGAATTGCAAAAATGTTAGCACTCCATTGGCTCAAAATGAGAAGCTTAGCAAAGACAATAGCTCTGCCATGGTTGGCGAAACCAATTACTTAAGGCTAACCGGCTACTTGTTGCATTTGACAGCAACTAATGTTTGCTGTCAATCTTCTTTATAGATTTATGAATTGTCCTAAAGAAGCTTATCTCATAATAATAATAATAATAATAATAATAATAATAATAATAATAATAAAATAGATTGCTAAGATACTTTAAGAGGACAATTGATTTTGGTGTAACATTTTGTTCGAAAGGCTGAAGCAGAAAGTGAAGTAAAGTTCGTCTATTATAGCTTGGAAGACCAACTTGCGGACATTTAGTCAAGGCAAATTTTGAAACATTAAAGGAAAAATCTTTGTTTTTCATTAAAAATAGCATGGAGGATGTTGAAGATCTTGCTATTTTTAATGTTTAAAATATTTATTGTATTATTTTATTTTAATTAGATTTGCTGTTATTTTAGTGATCAACATCCTTTTATAGTAGAGAATAAAAAAAACTTTTATAGTAGATTTTGGATATAATTTAATTTAAATAAGGATTATGTTTTAAATAAAAATAAGAAAAAATGATTGGTGCATAAAAGATAATTTACATAAGATTTTTATTATAAATATGCACCTAAGATATTTGGTTAATGTATTAAAGTAAAAAATCAAAGCTTGTTCCTACCCTTTCTTTTTCTTCTAAATTTTCTCTGAAAGTTTCTTTTCTTCCTAGATTTGTTCATGGATCGGGTTATCTATCTAGGTTCGAATACTTACTAAAAATTCAGAAGGATTTGAGAAAAAATATTAAGCCTGAAAAATGGGTTTAAGCAAAAAATTAAGTCAATTTAAAATATGGGCCAGGCTAGGCCTTGACATTCAAATCTTGAACCCAGCCCAACCCAACCAGTTTTAAGTTTATAATACTTTATGTTATGTTATTTTTATATATTATGTAATTTAGAACACATTAAAAAATAAACCTATACTAAATATATAATACTACTCTAATGTAAACATTAAAAAAATTTAAGACAAGTATATAAAAATTTCAATAAATGAAAAATTATATAAAATTATTAAATATTAAAATATAAATATAAATATATTTTTTAAAAAAGTAGAGAATAATTTGGATGGTGAATTAGTTTTTGTAAATATGAGCTAATTTAGAAAAATTAAGGCCCAAATTTTTACCAAACCGAACTTAAATAAGAATAAAATATATTAATATTATACTCAGGCTCCACCCGACCTAAACACCAGTATCTCCTCCCTTCCAATTGATTTTATATATTTTGGTAATTAATTTAGTCCTCAAACTATTTCCATGAGTTTTTCTAATAATAATAATAAAAATAATAATAATAATAAACCACTCATAAAGCATGTTTGGAATTCAGATGGTAAACAGCACACTCAAAGGGGAAAATTTTCGCCCATGGTATCCATGTTTTTCACCTTCATGCATATTTGAAGATGGTCCTCTTATCGAAAGAGAAGGGGAAAAAAAAAGTTGTTTCCAGTTCTAGATGATTAAACCAGAAAAAAATAATAATAAAGGATTTATTGGATGCAAATCGGGCCTTGAAAGGCAACGCATTTCATACAAATAAATTGAGAATAAGAAAGGAAGAGGGGTTTCAACCAGTGTTTTGCATGCCAGCAGCTATACCCTTCATGGTCAAAATAAGTGTGTCTTCAATACCAGGAGCATACTCGCTTTTAGGGTTAAGGTTCACAAGTTCCGCAGCAGGCTTGCTTGACTGCGTGGATTCCTTGGCTAAAGGAGGCTTCACTTTGGTGTGATAATCAGGGTCTCGGATCCTTTTCAAAGTGTACGCTTGGCACACATTAAGAGTTGTGATGTAAGCATCACGAAGACGAAGTCTCTGCTTCAAGTATGGGTCTCCTTCAAGAAGATCTTTGTGTCCAGCAGCCTACAATGGAATGGAAGAGAGTTAATTTTGGTTAACCCTATGATGAATATATCCTATATATTACCTCCAGAACAAGACGGTTCGTATCTTCATAGTTGGTTCTCAATTTCTGTCCGAAAGGCCAGAGATCTTGAGATACTAGCAGCTTCTCATATAAAGCAGCGATTCCAGGGTTTCCCTTGGAAAACACCATTTCTATCAAGTCCATTGTGACCTTAAAGAAAGGCCATTGGTTGTACATGGTCTGAAGAATTTGGAGATTCTTTTTATCCTTGTCGATCACATGCTTAATAGCAGCCCCGAAGCCAAGCCACACAGGCAAATGAAATCTTGTTTGAGTCCACGCAAAGATCCAGGGGATTGCACGGAGGGTTTCAATGCCTCCACTTGGCTTTCTTTTTGATGGTCGACTGCCAATATTCATCCGACCATACTCCAATTCTGGTGTTGCCTGCAACCATTCAAAATTCACTGTTGGGAAGTACTTTTAATCAAAATTTGTCGGTACCAAATAATGGTGAAATACTTACCAGACGGAAGTATTCAACAAATCGAGGTTCCTGGAAGACTACAGAACGGTATTCCTTGGTTGCAACAACTGCCATTTCATCCATGAGTGCACGCCATTCAGGCTTTGGTGACACAGGGGGATGCATTCCATGTTCAAGCGTAGCAGCAGTAAAACGTTGGAGTGCCCTGAAGCACAAGTGCTTCTCTCCAAATGATTGTTCTATAACTTCACCTTGAACTGTTACACGAAGTGATCCATTAATTGTGTCGGGTGGTTGAGACAGTATAGCAAGATGTGTTGGTCCCCCTCCACGTCCAACTGTCCCTCCTCGACCATGGAACATCGTAAGCTTAACACCATACTGCTTTGCCACCTTTACAAGTTCCTCTTGTGTCTTGTACAGCTGCCAAGCAGCAGAGAGACGACCAGCATCCTTACCAGAATCTGAGTAACCTATCATTACTTCTTGCTTTCCATTGATCCGGTTAATATACCAATCTATAGAGAAGAGACGACCCACAGCAGCAGGAGCAGCTTCGAGATCAGCGAGCTTTTCGAACAATGGAACAACCCGTAACGGTTGTTTCACATGGCATTCACGTTGTAAAAGCTCAACCGCAAGCACATCAGATGGGGTTGTTGCCATTGAGATTATATAGGCACCGAAGTTATCTGGCGGTAGTTCTGAAATGACATGGAATGTGTTCAACACATCAGCTACTTCCTCTGTTTTGGGAAGATCAGGGCCGAATAGAGGTCGTTTCCCTCTGAGTTCCGATAAGAGCCATTCTTGTCGGCGTTCCTCAGGCCATTCTCGATAAGATCCAATATCTAGATGCTTTGTAATGGCATCAAGGACATCAGTGTGCCTGTCAGACTCCTGTCGGATATCAAGTCTTACAAGTGAAAGCCCAAAAGTGGAAACTTGTCGTAAGAAATCAAGAAGGCTTCCATCAGCTATTGATCTATCACCACAGGCGCAAAGTGATCTATAGCAGAGCTCAAGAGGCTCCAGGAACTACAGGAAATCAAAATTGAACCAGTCAACAAAAACAAAAAAAGCTTTTTATGGAAAGCGAAAATGGAGATGATTTGAAGGATTTTAAAAGAAACCTGTTCCACATTGGTGAAAGTTACTTCTTCAGGAATGTCAGAAATCCCATTGGCCAGTAGGTTACGAGCGCGTTCACGTGTGTTGTATAACTTGTCCCTCAAGTCACCAAGAATAACACGATAGGGCTCATTTGGTGGAATCCGTTTCCAAAATTCTGAGCTCAAACAAATTTCAAAATCAAACAAACCATACAGTGCTACGGATACTTTATTAATCCTTATATATTTGATCTAAGAGCAATTTAGTTATTTCTGTTAAAAATTTCATCGTTGTTAAAAACTAGCGTGGTTAATAGAACAATTAAACAACTACACATGGCGTGCCACATGCACCTCATTCTGACATAAAATGATCAATTTTTAATAGTAAAAACGGATGAAATATTTAATAGAATAACCAATTTGCTTTTTAATCTAACATATAAACACTAATTTGATCATTTTTTGAGTAGAGAAGATAAAATGCAATCTAACTTTTAATACAAAGTTCTCTTCAAGAAGAACTAGTGATTAGTGATAAACTAAAACCAATCTAAAAAACACATGGTTAAGATGATAGTTAGAACCTATGTAATGCTTTGCATCTTTTCTTGAAGACCTAAGAAGTACATCTGCACGAAGGCGAAGTTCATCATTGCATCGCCACATTGATAACTGAAAACAGAAGAAACATGAAGAATGGATCAAAATTGTAATAAATCATCGACTACGTTCTATCCATAAATGTAATACCTCAAACATAAGATCCTCTATTTGAGAGAAGTACAAGTTAGCAGCCATCATTCTAGCCAATAAGCATACATCTCTTGTAACTTCAGGAGTTACCCAGGGATTTCCTGCGTACCACATCAAATAGACATCTCACACTTAGAGATGTTGGAATTAAAATAGTTGAATGTGGAAGAGAAGGATACCGTCACGATCCCCTCCCATCCATGAAGAGAATTGAATAAGAGGGGCATTATAAGGAACACGTTCGTTTATCCCTATGTTCTTCAAAGCTGTGTCGATACGACGCAAAAATTGTGGTACACCTTTCCAGATGGTTTCGTGGAAGTAGCTCATTCCTGCCCTCATCTCATCTTGTGGGGTGGGAGGGTTTCTTCGGATCTCATCTGTGCGGAAAGCAGCTTGAATCTGTATTTAATAAAAGAGAAATAGTTGTGAGCATGTCAATCAACATATTAATCTCATTATTGCTATTTTTTGTTATTTTTTAAGCTTCATATTTACTTGTTCAAATCATCAGTTATGGCTTGACATAAACTTTCTTGTTAGAAGATTTTCATATGAATTTTTGGATTTCAGTAAGAAAATAATATAACCATTGAAATAGTGATTTGGAATGACTTATAAATACAGTTAACCTTATGTATAATAATTAACCTCTATAACAACATTTTATTTTAAAATTAACCGATTTTTTATAATTTATTTTTATCTCCTATAATAGTTTTTATCTATAACAACAACCATAAAGTATAAAATACACTCTTTACTAAATTAATTCTTTATAACATTCCATTGTTTCAAATTTTAGTAAAATTAGTTTTATTCCTAAATGAAGTAAAAATAATAAATTTTAGTTAAAATATTTAAATTTTATATAAAAATGTATTAATATTATATTATTAAATAAAATAAAATAATATAAATAAATGAAATTACATTTGTAAATTTTATTAAAGATATGATCTAAATCTCACTAATTAATATTATTAATAATGTAATATATATTTTTATTAGAAAATTAAGATAAAATATGAGTTGAATCTAAAATACTGTTATAGGTGTATATCAATCTCTATAATATCCAAAATTTTGAGAGACAAACGAGATGTATGGGTAAAACTTTTGGTTAAAATATATCCAAGTAAAAATAAAATGAATATTATTTGATACATAAATAGTTCTATTTTTTTAACTCTACAAGTGGATTAAAAGGCATTATCTAAAAAAATCCTTTTACATATAAATAATAATTTTTTTCTTATTTGATACGTCATACTGAAATTTTATAATTTCCATAAAAAATTTAAAAGATGACACATATCTCATTTAATATAGTAAGAAAATTAAAACATTAAAAAAATGAAAGTTGGCACTCTATATAATAAAAAGCAATGAAGAAACCTCTTGTATACAAAAGAAATTTCAATCAAATATCTAAAAGATTATAAGAATATATAGATACACATATTAGTAGTTTGAATTAGACAAAAGTATTATGGAGGCCTTTTATTAAAATTAGATTGTGTTTTATCTTCTTTACTCAAGAAAAGAGTAAATTAATCCCTATACATTGATTAAAGAGTAAATTGATCTTTTCTGTTTAAAATTTTCATCCATTTCTGTTATTAAAAATTAGAGGGGTTTACGGAATAACTAAACAGTTACACGAGTGTATTGGTGTACAATGATGAGTTCTTAATAGAAAGATCAATTTATTATTTAATCTTACATGCAAAAATTAGTTGATGGGAATATTCATACCTCCCTTTGTAGCGCCTCATCTAGTTCCTGCTTATCATCTGGCGTAACGTCTTTAGCATACAAGTGAGTCAAACACTCACGAATCCTGAAAGTTTGACAATGACAAAATATATGAGATATTTTAAAATGCTGAGACAGAGTGGAATGATACGAACCTTCCATGCTTTTGGAGTAAAGATCTTCGAACAGACTGAGTTGGATGGGCAGTGAAGACCAAATCTACAGTCTGATTCTTAAGAGCATCAAAAACTTCATCAGGTGACTTGTTCAATTGGCCCACTAATCTCTTGAGAGTCTCTTCAATGTCAGATTCAGTGGTTGCTGAGCTTTCATCAGCAAAGTCTCCTTTTTTCATCTTGATCCTCCTTCTATATGCAATTTGAACCTCCTCAGCCAAATTGGCTAAGTTAAGCATGTGGGAGAACGATTTGGTTACAACGATTGAGTCCCCTGGATCCAAACTTGTTATGACTTTCCCAAGCTCTTCCAATATTTTAGGGTCATGCTTTCCTTCATACTCAGCTGAAAGTTCATAACATTCTTGAACCTAACATCAACATTTTAACATTATTAATAATCATAGTAATGATTTGAGAGAGGGAATGAAGCCAGAAAGGATTAATTACCGTTTCTCTGATATCTTCCCCATGTAAATCTTGAAGAATATCAAGAAAACGATCCAATAGCAAAGCATCATATTCCACCAACTTATCATCTTCCGAGACTTTGGCAGGTGCCAATAGCCTTAGCTGTGCATCTATTGATGTCAACTTCTCTACTTTCCTACTCGCCATTTTCTTATGGATCAAAACATTCACAAGTGGAGTTATTTGTTATGTTGTAAAGCAGTGAAGAAATTTTCTACAAACTGATTAAATTAGGAGACATTCAGAAAAAGTACAAGCCCAAAAGAGAGACTTTTACTCTCTTTCCTTTCTTAAGGTATCAATCATCATAACCGAAACACACTTCCTTCGCTAGCTTTGTTTATTTTGTACTTTTTAGCAACAAAAAAAGCAACTGTTTTTTCTTTTTTTAATTAACAGCCTCATATTTTAAAATATTGACCTTATTCACACAAAAATTTATTTTATTTTATAGTTTAAATATATAATTTGCATTCTATAAGGGAAACAAATTGGAACTTAGTTGGCTCGGGTGGTGAGTAAAATTTAGGTTTTAAGAATTTATAAAGATATTAAATTATTTTAATAATAAAATATGTAAATTATAAGTGAAACAATATAATCTTAAATAAATAAATAAAACGAACAGTTTAGATTTGAACTTAATGTCTACTAAATCAATAAATTTTTTTAAGGTAGAACTTGAATTAACAACCCAAACGTATTGCATGGCCATGCAACAAGAGAGTATAGGCTACTCTTGTAGCTTTAGAAATCGGAATGTCCTGTAGGAATTATGAAGCACTGCCAGATCCTTAAAAGTAAAAAAGGAAAAAAAAAAAACATTAAATTCTAAAATTTATAAGATTGATTTCTTTTATTTTGTGCTAATTTTACCTTTCTTGTCACCGGGTTAGGCGATATACGCACTTTGGTGTTAAGTGACACCTTAATTTAATTGTTAGAGATAAAATATTATTTTAAAAAATATGTTGGACAATAATACATGTTAGCAAACATATATATAATTAATTATAAATAAATACATATGAACTAAAATATAAATAAAATGATTTATAATTAATTTATTAAATACGAAAAATCAAATAAAATTATAATAAAAGTTGAAATAAAAAAGAATAGAGATTTTACGAAACATTGAGGCATGTGAAATACAATTTCCTTAAAACAGATTCGGCCGCTCCTACGATACTTGGAGAAACATTGGTCGAATGTCTCCCAGGATACAACAACAGCAGTGATCAAAGTAATAGCACCTCTACAACGATCAACGAACGAACTTTGCCTTTTTCTATCATTGGAATATTGTAAAAAATACGGAGAAGCAAAAAGAAGAGTTTTGAAATGAACAGAATTTCGGTATAAGAAATTAGTCGAATGTGTATTTTATCTTACAGAATACACAACCTTTTATAGACATTTAGGATAGTGGAAAATTTAGAAATTTAGTAGGTTATAGTTACGGCCGAATAAATAAATTCGTGTTGGGCTAAAAGTTCGTAAGCCCATTTGGGCCAACATGTCCAAATATTTCGTGTTGCCCACGTTGTGCACTCTAACCCTATTAGGTTTAGAGCTTCACCCCCTACATGCAAGACAATGTTACAAGGTTAGTCATTCAATTGCCTTTTAAGAGGGTTCACATATATAAGCACATCTCACATGTTGGAATTTAACTAATGTGGGATTTAAGCTTTTACTTTTCCTCAACAATATTTTCAAGTGGCTTACTTTGAGTATCAATTTCTCATTCATCACTCAACCATTTTGAGCATATGATATACAGTTGTAAAGGTCTCATGGAGTAAAATATGAAACCATAGTAATATGATTCAACTCTCTACCTTTATGTATTAAGAATATGCCTCAAAGTTCCCATAAAATGCAATTTTTCCAACAAAATATTTAGTATTTATTTGAATTGGGGTAAGGAAGGAACAAGAAGGAAAATAAATGAGAAGAAAGCTATTGTATATGTTATGTCTCTTGATCGAAAATTGCACACGCAAGTATATGTACGTTACAAATAGTATAAAATATAGATCCCACCAAAAATTAATACTAATTAACATGCCAATCACCAAATATTATTTTAAAACCTATCCAAATTAATCGATAATTTAATTTTCTAACTAAATAAAAGAAATGAAAATAAGTTATGCAGATTAAAAAATTAATAAATAGTAAAACCCTATGATTACAATTTCATCCAATGTGTTAGTTAATTGATCCATCTCTACTAAATTTTTTCTAATAGAGCTAATTATTAACTTGGAAAACTAAAATTCCCTTAATTTTTTTCCAAACAATTAAAGAATTAATTTAGTCTAGCTATTGAGCTATATTCCTATGTCAATAATTTAAACCCTTAGCAAATGTCATCCCATGTGTTTAAATATTTTCTGTTAAAATAAAAATAAGGAAGTGTGTAGTCTAATGGTTTAATAACTCTTTAGCTATCTTAGTGGTCCTAAGTTTAAGCCCTCATGTTCACACTCTTTTTTCTTTTCTTTTTTTTTTTTTTGAAATTTTTAGATATTTCCATGTGCTTTTAGTGCTTGCCATCCATGGATCCACCCCATTTTCACCATAAATAGGAGGATTTCTTTCCTCCAATATAAGTCAAACTTAATTTAAGGGAGCATGATCCCCCATTTCACTCCATTTTTCCCTCTTTTTGCCAAAACTTCTTACCTTACCTTTAATTGAGGTTCATTGAACCTAGTCATGGTTGACCAAGCTTTCACCACCCCTTTGTCGTCCCTACCTCTCTCTTACTCTCATTTTCTTTCTTTTTCATTTCTTTTTTTATCCATTTTGTAAAAAAATCACCACCTTTTCTTTTAACTTTTGCCCTTTTCCTCCACAGTGACCGAATCCTTCACCACTAACCACTGCGCATTGTACTCACCGCACCTCCTCTCCTTTTTCTCCTCTCATTGCTTTTGTGATCACCGCCATGAGCTACCAGGAGTTTCTTTTCTCCTCCGTTTCTCTCCCTCCATTTTATTTTCTTATCCAACATTGTTGTGCCGAAACCCATATTGTTCCTTTTTATCAATCATCGCTGGACCACCGCTCCCTCGTCACCGGACCATAGCAGCAACTGCCGGACTGCCGCCTCCGGTGGTTGAATTTATTCCCTTTTCTTCCTTCTCTATTTTTCCATTCTACATATTGATTAAATTTATACTCACTTTGCTTTAACGATTCTTTTAGATTGCTCAACTCATGAGCTCATTCCTTTCTCGATTTATTATCCATCCCTGTTTAATCAATTTGTAAGTGTGGGTTATTTAGATTGTAAAATTGTGACAGCCTTAAAACGACCCTAGTCGGAATGTGGTTTCGGGACCACAAAACCGAGGCATAAAAATAATTTGATATTTATTTTGATGCCTATAATATGTGTTAACTCATGTGTGACATTTTGATGCTTTAATTTAGAGTTATAAATGTGAATTTCACTAGAAAGGACCTAGTAGAAAACTTTGAAAGTATGATGGGGAAATGTATGATGACTAATTAAAGCATGCATGCAAAACAATGGCCTTGCATGTCAAATACCCCCTTTTACAAGTGATGGCCGCCATGACAAGGAGTATGGGCTAAACATGTCATGAAACATGTTTTGTTGGTGCATTAGGGGAAACAATAAACAAATAAGCATGGGTAGTAAAGAAAGAAAAAAACGTGTGTGTGAGTGAAACCCCCATTGCCGTACATGGAAGAAAAGAAAAGAAAAAATTTTGCTCATCCATTTCATTCTCTCTTGACCGAAAATACTAGAGGGAAGGGAGGAATTTTGCTTCATGCTTGGGTTGGAAGAGGATTAGGAAGAGGTTTGGCTATATTTGCATCAAGATTAAGGTATGTTTGATGTTGTGGCATGAGATTCATGCATGTTTTGGTTGCTAACTTGATGTTCTTATTAGCCCATGGTTCAAATCTTTATTATATCATGGGGATGGTATTTGGCCAAGGTGGATTTTGAGTTAATGCCATTGCATGTTAAATATGAAGCTTGATGATGATACATGTGATGGTGGATTGAGGACTCTTAGATTTTCTTTGAGCATTTTTGAATGATATACTAAGTTCTTTGTGTAATCGTGACCAAAATTATGGTGTTGCGATGTATTCGGCCATGGTACATCCCCAAGTGTGATTTATGCTCTTTGCATGGAGAGTAAGATTTGTGTTTCGAAATCATGTTCATGTTTAGTTACAATCAACTTGAGATTCGGCTCTAGCATACATATATGTATATATGTTTGAGCATGATGTATTGGTATGACGTATATACTATCTTAAGGTATATACTTATTTATGATGATGTTTTGGTTATGAAGGAAATGATAGATGTGTATTGAGTTACAATATGGAAAGGTATTAGTTAGTAATGTATGCTGTTTTTGTGTGGTAATAAGTGCATAAATGGTCTCAACATGGACATGTATATTCGGCCACATGAAGGGAAATTGGTGAGCATGTATTCGGTTAGAGGCAACCATATTGAAGCCTTATCTTGGCTTAGATTGTTGACTAAATGGGTAATAAGTGAGGATGGTTGCCGAATATACAAACATACGCATGTGTAATTGAATTATGAATGTTTAGCAAGATAGTTAAACTAGTTGATTTATTGATTAAGCTCAAGGAGTTAAAGAAGGAGAATCAAGCAAGGGAAAGGCGAAGGTCATCGAGTAGCCGACTTGGACTATTTTACCCAACACAAGGTAAGTCATTAAGCATATATTTGATATTGCTTAAATGATTGTAATATCTATGCAATTGTGTTTAATGAGATGAAATATATACAAATGTATGTGTATGAAAAGATGATAATGTTGAGCGTAAAAGAGATAGTGAAATGTGTAGGAAGTTTGCTTGGCACTAAGTGTGCGAGAAATAGATGTGTACGGTGACAAGATTGGCACTCGAGTGTGCGAGCTTGTAATGTACGGCACTAAGTGTGCGAGTTTGGACTATATGGCACTATGTGTGCGGGCTTGAATCATATGGCACTAAGTGTGCGTGATTGAGTATTAAGCACTATGTGTGCGAACTCTACACATATCTCCGATTGAACATTTATATGGAGGCGTGACTTTATCGAGATGAGTATGGACAGCGGAAAGAGTAAGTACCTTGAGTTCATGGCTAATAGATGCTATGTTCATGCTCGGGTGGAGTTGGTAAGATTTAAATCTATGTGATGATTTCAATTGCATTCCGTAAATAAGGTATCGTGGAATAGATGAAAGTTCATTTGATTGCATGATTGTTGCGGAAATGAAATGATGTATGGAAATTGCTTCAAATATCCTATTGAACAGTATATGAAATGTAAATGTATGACTTGGTATGAGATTGATCCGAAAGATCTAAGGAACTATGGTATAGTTCGGTATGGCTGGAACATTTGGCCTTGTTTCATTATTTCATTTTATGATAATTGTATTAATGGATGGTTGTGGAATGCTTATGACTTACCGAGTTATAAACTCACTCGGTGTTTTCTTGTCACCCATTTTAGGTTCCTTGGGCTCGTCTCCTTTTGGGTGTTTGTAACTGTCAACGAAGTCATCACACCGGCGAGCAATCTTTGGTATTATCTTCTTAGTCGACTTAGGAGAACATTTGGCATGTATGAGCTATTTTGTTTTGTTAAATTTTGGGTTGTAAACTTTAAGCCATGTGAAAATGGCCTATGTGGTCGTTTGAGTGGGATGTTAGAATCTATAGCCACGAGTCTTAGAAACCTTAATTTTGATAAGGTGGCCATAATTTGTGTCACGTATGATGGATGAGTAGTAAGACTAAGGAAGGATTCATGAAATTGGCATAGTCTACTGCAGTAACTGTTGCGGACAGCAGCAGTGATATGAGATCGAAAAATCACTAAAAATAGTAGAAGTGGAATTAATAGCTAAAAAAATTACGTACTCGAAGCTTGATGGGTCTATTTTCATATGGATGAAACAAAACGACCATATGAGCTGTATTTTAAGAGATATTAAAGTTCTCGTGAAACAGGGCCAGAACGGTTTCTAGATCCCTGTTCCGACTTTGGAAAATCATTGTAAATTAACCAGAGATAATTAGGAGTCATGCCATATATGTGTAGATTCCTCTCTGAGTCTAGTTTCTATAGAAACAAACGGCATCAGTATTGAAGCCCTGTACAGGGAGATATCCAATTCGTAACGCACAAAGGTCAGTGTAGTCGATCCCTGCAACAGGGGAGACTTTAACTAATAAACTGTACTAATTGGCTTGACAAAAAATTGTAGAAAAAAATCTGTAGATGGACATATGAGTCTAGTTTCAGGGAAAAATTACGAAACTGATTTTCGAGTTGTAAAACTCAAGATATGATTTTTGAAGCGACTTGTACACAGATTGGCAGCTTGTCTAGGAAATTCTCAATAAGTGGTTTGAAGTCTGTTAACACCTCGTGTTCGACTCCGGCGACGGTCTCGGGTTTGGGGTGTTACAAAAATCCTTTTCTTGGTGATTTCATATCATGGCCAAATGGTATAGTGGCCAAAAGGACAATGTTACATTTTTTTATCATTATTTATTTATTTATTATTGTACTAATATTATTCCATATCATTTGAAGGACCAAACGATAATAATACGGGAGACCCCTAAGTTCGATTAGAAATCATCTTTTCAAGAATCCAAAACTGTAAGGTAAGTATTAATAGGACTATTAGTAATCGATCTTTAAGTGATAAATTATTTTCAAATGATCTTAACTAATAAACGCTACTCATGTGTTATGTAACACCCCTTACCCGTATTCGACACCGGGATAGGGTCCGAGGCTTTACTGGACTTAAACATAAGCATTCATACAAAACTGAGCCATAAAATTTTGCCCAAATTAAAACCATTTGTACACAAAATATTGTCCTTTATACGGGCCCATTTATATGAGTTTTTCGTACATACCTATACCAACTCGTATCACATTCTCATAATTCCTCATCATTGACTTGTCGAATAACTCATTGATTTACCTGTTGAACACTTAGAATACTATTGGATACACAGAAAGCTTGTACATAGTGCTTCATACGTAGCCACATGTGTGATATCCCGAATTAGGGCCTAATCAGAATAGTGGTTTCAAGACTACAAATTCGAGATAGAAATAATTATTTTATGATTATTTTGAGGTCTATGATATGATTGCATGATTGTGTGAAAATTTCGTGAAGAAATTCTATGCATAAAGTGCTTAATTTGAAGTTAGGGACTAAATTGAATAAGTTACAAAATTTGCATTCTAGAAGTTTCTAGTATGAAATTGCTTTGAAATATTAATTAGGAGGTCTTAAATAGAAATGTGACCAATTTCTAAGTTTATGGACAAAAATTGGACACGGATGGAGTTTTTGAAAGTTTAATAAGGAAGGACATTTTGGTCATTTTGATATTAAATGAAATAAAATGGGAAAAATAACACAAAAATGATCATCTTCTCCATAAGTTGCTGCCAAATTTTGCTCTCCACCATAGCTAGGGTTTCAACACTTTTAAGCCTTGGTTGTAAGTGATTTTTATGCCCCTTTTTAATGTTCTTTACATTTTTAAAATCCTCGTAGCTCAGTTTACCTGTTTCTACCAATATTTTGAGCTAGGGTTTATATTTAAAAATTTACCCATGAATGATATGCATGAATTTTGATGTTTTATGGTAGAATATGAAGCTTGAGATTGTGTTAAACAACTTTTGCTAAGTAATTTTACGTAGAAACGACTAAAATGACATAATCGGTAAAAATACCTCATGTTCATAAGTACATGTTAGAGTGAGAATTGGACGTTGCTGTAGAAGGGAAAAATGATAAGCATATCATAAAACATAAGAAAATAGGATGAAGTTTAATTTACGAAATTTGAGGCAAAAGTGTAAATATGTGAAAGTTTAGGGGCAAAATTATAATTTTTCCAAAATATGATTTTGGGTTGATTTGAATAATATGGGTCCTAATTAGGCTATATTTGAAATGATAGAGCAAGGAAAATCAAAATTTGGGCTAAAATCAGCAAAATACCAAGTTGTGGACAAAATGGTAAAAATGACTATTTTCGCATACGAGGTAAGTTCATATGTAAATATTGAAATATAACAGTTATTTTAAATCATTTAATGCTATTTATACGATATTATGATTGTTATCATGCAATTCTATGCTTTGTGGTCATTGTTGGATAACATGCAAAAATTTTATGAATTATGTGAAAAATGTGAAAGACTACCAAAGTATCGTCATTGGTATTCCAAGGAGAATGGTAAAGGAGTACGATCGAGGAAAGTTCCGTTGAACCTTAAGAATAGATTCAGATATTTAGGCATCCGAACTCGTTGTGTTGAGTCCGAGTTCACTTATGGATGCGAACGTCCGAACTCGTTGAGTTGAGTCCGAGTTCGTGAGATGTAACTAGGCATCTGAGCTCGTTGAGTTGAGTCCGAGTTCACTTATGGATGTGAACACTTGAGCTTGTTGAGTTGAATCCGAGTTCACTTATGGGCGGGTTACATGGTAGCTTGGCTACATATGTGGCACTTATGTGCAAACTTTCCATGTATCCAAGTTATATTCTGATGTGTTCAACGGGTAAAATTCTAGTGAAATGGAAGAATACTTAAGATGCAAGTGACGTATTGGTAAGTGTTATGGAATGGGCACTTTGGACAGGTATGTACTTAACCCTAGGGTTGAGACTTGATACGACAACAATAATGTAGTTAGACGATGAATGATGAATAGAAATGTGATATATGTTTTGGTGATATTATGCTAATGTTGGTTGGTATAATTGCTTTGTTAAGTTATTTTTTATTTACATGTGAACTTACTAAGTATTTATGCTTACTCCTTCCCTTCCATTCCTTGTAGTTTTGTCAAGCCGGTTTGGAGATCAGGATGGTCGGAGGCACGCTCACACTATCAACGGACCATCTCGGTATGGTGGCTTGCATATTTTGGGAATCTGGCATGTATAGCATTATAATCCTTTTGTGTATATAATCTTATGATATAGCTCATGGATGGCATGGAAATGTTTGAGAATGATTAGCTATTGGAGTGGCTAATCAAGATTATATTTGATAACACGTATGCTTTATGTGCTAACTAATCTATGAAATCCATAAAATGGTGAAATTAGCTATAAAACAGAATCACACAGCAGCAGTGACATGAGTTTGAAAAATCACTAAAAATAGTAGAGATAGAATTAGATGATGAATAAAATATTAAATTGAAACTTAATGAATCTATTTTCATGTGGAAGAAAAAAAATAGGTAAAAGAGTTGTATTTTAAGAGATATTTACTTTTTGGTGAAACAGGGTCAGAGCAATTTTTGGATTCCCTATTCTGACTTTAGAAATTCACCATAATTTGTGTAAAAATAATTAGGACTCACAATTTATATGTATGGATTCCTTATTGAGTCTATTTTTAAGTGAAACAAACGATATAGTCATTGGATTTCTGTATAGAAAGAAATTTGGTAATAGGGGAGACTTTAACTAATAAACTGTACTAATTGGCCCGACCAAAAATTTTAGAAAAAAATCAGTAGATAGATATATGAGTCTAGTTTCATGAAAAATTTACGGATCTTAATTTCGAGTTTCGGAACTCAAGATATGAATTTTTAAGGGACTGTGACACAGTTAGCCAGCTTTTCTGGAAATTTTAAAAATAAATTGTTTGAGTTGTTTAATTAATGAATTAAGTTCGTTAACACCTCGTGCTCGACTCCAGCGATGGTATCGGGTATGGAGGCGTTACATTTGGTGGTATCAGAGCCAGGTTTAGTCAATTCTCGGACTAACCTAGCATGTGTAAGAGTCTAGCTATACATGACACGGACCCGTGATTGTGTGATGCCTCCCGACGCGTATGAGCACCGTCTTGTTTAGACAGAGGTACTCTCCAATCGAGCTGCACTGGCCATGTTCAATGTGATGCGAAGGTGTTTGAATAAAATTACGATTATGATGAGTCTCAATTTAAAAAAGTATGAATAAAAGTTTATGATATATATATGTGTGATAACACGTGAGATGAAAGCTCATGTTGTGATAAATATCCATACTTGCTTAATGCTCATATGATGTAGTGCACTTGGCTTACTTGATAAGATGAAAGGGATAACGAGAAATTCGTAGAGGTATGAGTAAAGGTTCCTAATATCATAATATGAATGAAAATGTCATTGCCTTGATTGAACGTTGAATGTTGATGAATGTCAATGATATTTTTTATGAGATAAATGATTATAATGAAATGAATTTATCTATGTTAAATTATTTGGACTGAATTATATGATTGTAATGATATGTATATGATAATGCACGAAATGAAAATTGCGATTTTGATGCAAATATCTATGTTTGTTTAGCCCTTATATGATGTTATGAGTATGATTTGTTTGAGTAAATGAATGGATAAGTCAAGCTATCCAGAAAACAAAGGATGCATGCATAAGTATACTTGTCTAAATGAGATAACTAGAAAATTTGTGTAAACCAACATGAATGATGCATTGCCTGAATGAATGATATGATTTTGATGATGTTGTTATGATGATGGAAATTGTGTCATATGTATATGTATAAGAAAGTCGAGTCAGAGGCCCTACAACCCCTCCCCCTTACCGAAGTGGAGCTTATAATGGAATTTCATGAGATTTGTACTGAATAAGTTTCCGGTTGAGAAACTAAAGAGTCCAGTGATAGAATAATCATAAACATGATTAGAGACTAAGAATGAGTTGGTAAATAAAAATAGAGATAGAAAAGTATTAGGTTGATATAAAGATTATTGGAGCTATGCACTGTCTCAGTTAAAGAATGAATTTACTTTGGTAAATTGAATTACTCAAATACAAGGTCGAGAAAAGTGTAAATCAAAATTTATTCAGAGCTGGTCTTCTTTAGTGAAAGGTCTAACATGAAATTTGTGATGGCGAGAACTAGTTGTGGAAATGATATTTGAAATGTGTAATATCCGAGTGTGACGATTCTACCGGCATGATTTTCTGATTTCTTCGAGATGTTCTATGTATTTATCCGTTCTCGAAAAAAATTTCTATGGTGTTGATCTTTTAAGAAATTCTTGTTATATGGGAATGTTTTCTAATCACGGGGTTAGATGGATGCATTGGTAGTCCGATTGGTTTATAATTTGTATTCTTGTATTTCTCGAGCATTTTATTACATTTAAATCGATAAGAATTGATGAGAGGATATGTATGATATTATGATACTGTTTCTTCTACTTATTGCTCAATTTGATATATATGTATGGGAGGATACATTGTTCTTGTTATATTTGATTCCAGTGGGATTAAATGATGTTTTCTTCTAGACTTCTTTTCTCTGAGGAATTTTCGAGATCTTCTATATTTTCCTATGAGTTAGGTTTTTGATTTTCCAGCATAGTATTGTATCTTGGATTTCTTTATTCTGGGTTTCTCAATCTTGGATTTCTTTATTCGGTTTTCTTGTTATCTTTATTCCATAATTTGTCAATTATGACTTATGTTCGAAGTGCGCTCTTCAGCTGGTGATAATCATGACAAGCATGACTATACTTTTGATTTGATCTTGGTAATATGGTGATTTTAATATTGGAATTTCTCAAATTTCTGTGTAAGGATTTGACAACAGTAAAGGCATAAGTGATAAAAGTGCGAGTTTCAATCGGTATGGTGGATTACTTCTCTCAAGTAAGTCAATTATAATTAATGACTTCAATTGAGTTATTTTGGTTACTTGAGGTAATGCAATTAAGATGGTTTTGATTAGCGTAAGAAATGAATAGTAAAGGGCTGCATGATGAATTGTTTAGTAACTAGAAGAAAGGATTACTTGAAATGTCATTCAACGGTGTTTATATCGGCTCGGGTGTTTAATCTGTGTGAATTATTTATTTGAAAGATTTCATATGACAATTATGTCAGGATCATTTTTTTTAAGTCTGATAATAGAATTTCATATCTTTACGAGTAAAAGGCAAATAGTCTGAACGAGAAGTGTATATCTCTTAGAAAATTTTGATATAAGTTGAAGCTACTAAGAATGATAAAGTTTTCATCTTACGAAAGCTGAAAAGTTTATTACATGTTATCAAGGTTTGGACAGATGAGAATATTGCTAACCAAAGCGTCTGAACTAGACTAGTCTGCATTGAGTAAAGATTTCCTAATTTTCAGTAATGCACTGTTTTATGAATGGTGACGTGTTTCATGAAAATAAGGTAATGTGATAGTTTGGAGCATTTGATGTCACAGAAAATTGGAGCTGAGTATCAGGATCTACCAGAATTATCTTTGCCAGAATTGATATTAGGATGAGAATGAGAAGGATTATTTTCAAGGCTATATCAGAATTATTTCCGTAGTGGAAAGAGGAAAATGTGATAGTGAGTAGTAAACTAAAAGAGTACAGTGAGGATCAACTTCTGATGTTGAATTTCAGATTGGATCTGATTCATGGTATTATTATTCTGAGGCTTATACAAAAAGAATTATATGAAGCTTACAGTGAAAATTTGCCTATTCATTCAGAGAGTAATGACATGTACTGTAAATTGATTCAGATGTTATTGGATTGTTATTTATCGATGATGAAAATTTGTATGATTATTTTGGAAGAGTGCAGGTCCCTTTGATTGTTGGATTTCTTGGAATTCTAGTCTCCATTAACCAAATTGAGATCTGGGTTTTATGTCAAGATGACAAGGGAAACTGAGAAGGGTTGAAAATTTAAGAACAATTTAGAGATGAGTCCGTAGGCTTTCAGAATATATGAGAAATTAAAGAGATATATTGGAGGCACCGCCTGAGTGAAAGTTCTTCGACACTGAATATGAAATTGAAGAATCTAAATGAAGACCACTTTTCCAGTAAGATTTTTGGGGACGAAAATCCCTAAAGCGGGGGAGAGTTGTGATATCCCGAATTAGGGCCTAATCGAAATAGTGGTTTCAGGACCACAAATCCGAGATAGAAATAATTATTTCATGATTATTTTCAGGTCTATGATATGATTGCATGATTGTGTGAAAATTTCGTGAAGAAATTCTATGCATAAAGTGCTTAATTTGAAGTTAGGGACTAAATTGAATAAGTTACAAAATTTGCATTCTAGAAGTTTCTAGTATGAAATTGCTTTGAAATATTAATTACGAGGTATTAAATAGAAATTTGACCAATTTGTAAGTTTATGGACAAAAATTGGACATGGATGGAATTTTTCAAAGTTTAATAAGGAAGGGCATTTTGGTCATTTTGATATTAAATGAAATAAAATGGGAAAAATAACACAAAAATGATCATCTTCTCCATAAGTTGCTGCCAAATTTTTCTCTCCACCATATCTAGGGTTTCAACACTTTTAAGCCTTGGTTGTAAGTGATTGCTATGCCCGTTTTTAATGTTCTTTACATTTTTAAAATCCCCGTAGCTCGGTTTACCTGTTTCTACCAATATTTTGAGCTAGGGTTTATATTTAAAAATTTGCCCATGAATGATATGCCTGAATTTTGATGTTTTATGATAGAATACGAAGCTTGAGATTGTGTTAAACAACTTTTGCTAAGTGATTTTATGTAAAAATGACTAAAATGACATAATCGGTAAAAATACCTAATGTTCACAAGTACATGTTAGAGTGAGAATTGGATGTTGCTGTAGAAGGGAAAAATGATCAGCATATCATAAAACATAAGAACATAGGATGAAGTTTAATTTACGAGATTTGGGGCAAAAGTGTAAATATGTGAAAGTTTAGGGGTAAAATTGTAATTTTTCCAAAATATGATTTTGGGTTGATTTGAATAATATGAGTCCTAATTAGGCTATATTTGAAATGATAGATCAAGGAAAATCGAAATTCAGGCTAAAGTCGGCAAAATACCAAGTTGTGGACAAAATGATAAAAATGACAATTTTCGCATACGAGGTAAGTTCATATGTAAATATTGTAATATAACTGTTATTTTAAACCATTTAATGCTATTTATATGATATTATGATTGTTATCATGCAATTCTATGCTTTGTGGTCATTGTTGGACAACATGCAAAAATTTTATGAATTATGTGAAAAATGTGAAAGACTAACAAAGTATCGTCATTGGTATTCCAAGGAGAATGGTAAAGGAGTACGAACGAGGAAAGTCCCGTTGAACCTTAGGAATAGATTCAGATATTTGGGCATCCGAACTTGTTGAGTTGAGTCCGAGTTCACTTATGGAATCGAACGTCCGAACTCGTTGAGTTGAGTCCGAGTTTGTGAGATGTAACTAGGCATCCGAGCTCGTTGAGTTGAGTCTGAGTTCACTTATGGATGCGAACACCCGATCTCATTGATTTGAGTCCAAGTTAGCTTATGGGTGGGTTACATGGTAGCTTGGCTACAATGTGGCACTTATGTGCAAACTTTCTATGTATCCGAGTTATATTTCGATGTGTTCAACGGGTAAAATTCTAGTGAAATGGAAGAATACTCAAGATGCAAGTGACGTATTGGTAAGAGTTATGGAATGGGCACTTTGGACAGGTATGTACTTAACCCTCGGGTTGAGACTTGATACGACAACAATAATGTAGTAAGACGATGAATGATGAATAGAAATGTGATATATGTTTTGGTGATATTATGCTAATGTTGGTTGGTATAATTGCTTTGTTAAGTTATTTGTTATTCGGATGTGAACTTACTAAGCATTTATGCTTACTCCTTCCCTTCCATTCCTTGTAGTATTGTCAATCTGGTTTGGAGATCAGGATGGTCGGAGGCACACTCACACTATCAACAGACCATCTCGGTATGGTGGCTTGCATATTTAGGGAATCTGGCATGTATAGCATTATAATCCTTTTGTGTATATAATCTTATGATATAGCTCATGGACGGCATGGAAATGTTTGAGAATTATTAGCTATTGGAGTGGCTAATCGAGATTATATTTGATAACACGTATGCTTTATGTGCTAACTAATCTATGAAATCCATAAAATGGTGAAATTGGCTATAAAACAGAATCACACAGCAGCAGAGATGCGAGTTTGAAAAATAACTAAAAATAGTAGAGATAGAATTAGATGATGAATAAAATATGGAATTTAAGCTTAATTAATTAATTTTCATGTGGAAGAAAAAAAAATAGGTAAAAGAGTTGTATTTTATGAGATATGTATGTTTTGGTGAAACAGGGTCAGAGCAATTTTTAAATTTCCTGTTCTGACTTTAGAAATTCACCATAATTTTTGTAATAATAATTAGGACTAAAAATTTATACGTATGGATTCCTTATTAAGTCTATTTTTAAGTGAAACAAATGGTATAGTAATTTAATTTCTGTACAAAAAGAAATTTGATTCGTAGTGCACAGGGGTCAGAGTAGCCGAACCATGAAATAGGGGAGAATTTAACTAATAAACTGTACTAATTGGCCCAACTAAAAATTTTAGAAAAAAATTAGTAGATAGATATATGAGTCTAGTTTCATGAAAAATTTACAGATCTTAATTTCGAGTTTTGGAACTCAAGATATGAATTTTTAAGCGACTGTGATGTAGTTAGCCAGCTTGTCTAGAAATTTTAAAAATAAATTGTTTGAGCTGTTTAATTAATGAATTAAGTCCGTTAACACCTCGTGCTTGACTCCAGCGATGGTCTCGGGTACGGGGGCGTTACAACATGCTACCAAATATCACATATCACACATTGCTTGCTCTCAAGCTAATCACGGGCCTACTCACACAAGTTGATAGTCAGGAGGTAACTACACGGGCTGCTCACACAAGCTGACAGGTACCCGCAACACATGTCGGGCTACCCAGCCACCGGTAGAACGTACAGGACCAGCACACGGATCACATTACATACATCACATAATCTCATGAGCTCATAATCACATAGTTCCTAGTGACATGTCACACGTATCCTAATCTATTCCTAAGATTCAAACGGGATTTTCTCGATGTCACATCTTCGTCGAACTTGTTCACAATGTCATTCTCATTGACCATAATATTGTTCATACACTCATTATAACAATTAAACGTAGAAATTCATACATTAATAAAGTATTAAAACATGACAAAACATTGCATTATTTACACATGAAATTACCTCGGTACCAAAATATGGCTAATTATTCGATTTAGTCCACGACCTAGTTCTTTCCTCGGTTTAGGTCCGGACTCCATTTTTCTTGATCTATAATAGAAAATTTCACTTATTTAGTTATCAAATTGTTCAAAATAGCCCATAAATCATACTTTGGAAAAATTACAATTCTGCCCCTAAACGTTCACATAATTACAAATTAGCCCCTAGGCTCGTAAAATGAAATGTGTTTATTTTCTTTGTTACTCAAGCCTAGCTGAACTTATGTCATACTTATAACAGCCCACATTTTCTTTCAAATCAAATTTTTACCACCTATTTTATAACTTTTACAAAAAGGTCATTTTTAGGTGTTTTCATGAAAAACCACTTAGTAAAAGATGTTTATCATACATGAAACTTTCATATTCCTCCGTTAAACATCAAAATACATGCATCTCACACATGGTTAGGTTTTTTAACATGAACCCTAGCTCAAAATAATGGTAGAAATAGCTAGATCGGTTGATAACAACTTAAAAAATACAAAAAACATTAAAAACGGGGCTTGGATGCACTTACTATCAAGCTTGGAAGTTGAAAAGAAACCCTAGTTATGGCTCCTTGATAATTTCGGCTAAGGTAGGAGAAGATGGACAAGATTTTTGCTTTATTTTTCCCTTTTTATTCTTTTATTAACCAAATGATAAAAAATGCCCTTAAGGCCTTTCTTTCAAAATTTTCCTATTCATGCCCATTTTTTTCCATAAAAATAGAAATTAAGAAAATTCTATTTAAGGACCTCTAATTAATAATCCATGGAAATCATCCTTAAAGCTTCTAGAACTCACATTTTGCAACTTTTGCAATTTAGTCTTAAAAGTTGAATTGGACACTTATTCATAAAATTTCTTCATGAAACTTTCATACAATCATGCAAACATGTCATGGACCTCAAAACAATCATAAAAAAAAATATTTCTACCTCAGATTTGTGGTCTCAAAACCACTGTTCTGACTAGACCCAAAATTGGGATGTTATATGTTAGTTCGTCTTGCGAGTTAGATCAAAGTGAAATCGTTAATAAGGATTGTGGAAAATTAGATCTTCGATAAAAGGTGTCGGATCACTACTATTTCCTTGTATGTGATATAGTTATTTTATTATATTAATAACTTAATTATAATAAACCTGAGCACACTAAATATTCACGAAGAGTTGAAAAACTTATCAAGATGTACACCAAGTAAGTGACTCTAACCGAGTGATTTGATGAAACACATGAAAATTGATGTGATTATGATTGTGACTATGATGTATGTATAGATCTCATCCTCATGATCTATGATGTATAGCTTATGTGATATACGTGATGATTTAAACATGTGAGATTTATATAGTATATGTTAAAAATATAGAGATCCATGATCTAATGTGAAAAGCATGTTTAACATATTAAAGGTGATTATCATGTGATATGTGATAATGAGAGCATGTTTACACGCATAAGTGTAAAAGTGATCCATATGTGTTAAAAAGTGAATTTTCCATATCACATGCATGGGGTGGGTAATTGTGAAAGGTTGAAGCTGTGACAGTATATCTGCAAATCAGTGGTAGCTTGTCCACAAAATTTATCAGTGGCAATATATCTGCATATCAATGGTGGCTTGTCTACAAAAGTGTTATCACTGGAAATTTATCTGCAAATCAGTGGTAGCTTGTCCACAAATGGTGTTTAGGATGGACAACTTCTGGGGAACTCGATATTGGAGTGTAGCGGAGAAGGGTAGGTCCGTTTTCACAAAATATGTATTTGTGACAGCCCTAAAGTGACCCTAGTCGGAAAGCGGTTTCGGGAAGTTGAGTGGTCGATAAGCATGTTGTGTTTGTATTCAAGTAATGTAAATGATATAAAAATGTGTATTGCTATATGTGTATATGTACATGAGAATTGAGAGTGATGTATCCGGACTAAGTTCTGAAGAGCATTCGTGCTAGTGATGTATCCAGGTTAGGCCCCGAAGAGCAATCATACTAGTTACGTGTATTCGGGCCTTCGTGCCTAGTAGGCTTCGTGCCGGTAATTTGAGCAAAGTTTAAGTGTTCATTTCTATACGAATTCAAACTTAAATGAGATGATATGTTTAAAAGTGTACATATATGATGTTTTATAGACTTGGTTAAGTCCTTTCAATGGGTAATAACGAATGAATATGGGCATTACGTATGCGAATGATTGAGGCACTATGTGTGCGAGATCGAATTGAGGCACTATGTGTGCGAGATCGAATCGAGGCACTATGTTTGCGAGATCGAGAATCGAGGCACTATGTGTGCGAGATCGATGTCGAGGCACTATGTGTGCGAGATCGGTAATCGAGGCACTATGTGTGCGAGATCGATGTCGAGGCACTATGTGTGCGAGATCGTAATCGAGGCACTATGTGTGCGAGATCGTGTCGAGGCACTATGTGTGCGAGATCGAATCGAGGCACTATGTGTGCGAGATTGGTAATCGAGGCACTATGTGTGCGAGATCGATGAATTGAGGCCTTGTGTGTGCGAGTTTTCAACGAGCACTAAGTGTGTGAAATGAGACTCATGTAAGACCTCGTCGGGACGAAGGCATTGATTTGAGATAATGTGTAAGACCATGCAGGACATGGCATCGGCTCGAGATGTGAGAATATGTAAGACCATATCTAGGATATGGCATTGTAAGAGCTATATGTGCTTGAATTAGTTGAGCCCTTACAAGTAAGTATTCGCCGTTGATAAACGAGCTACCGCCTTTGGCTAAATTGATCTTTTGTGTATGAACATAAGGGTTGGTAATGTGAAGTAAGTTCTTGAGTGAATAGAGCTTAAATTATGATTTGATTAGATCATGTTTTAAGCAAATCAAATCACGCTCTTGGTGTGTGGCTATTGAGCGAAATTGTAAATATGATGAGTGTCTTGTGTTTGAGCTTTGGTAATGAGAATGTAATAAGAATGTGTATTGATTTGTTGATATATGTGCTTGGTTATTCGAATGGTATCCGGCTAAGTCCCGAAGGCTTTTGTGCTAAGTTACTAAATCCAAGGCTAATTCCGAAGGCAATTGTGCGAATAACTATAACGGGCTATGTCCCGAGGACAATCGGCGAGTCGCTATATCCGGTTAAATCCGAAGGTACGTGATTCGAAATGAGCAATCTTGCTGTAAAATTTCAGTTAATACGCTTGCAAAAATTCCAGCAATGAGGTATGTTCAGTATGTCTTTGAATGAATTAAATGTTCAAGTGTGTGGAAGTTGAATATTGAGATCTGACGGAGTTATAAAGGATATTTATTGGGATGTTTGAGTATATGTGTATTTTCGGCGAGTTACTGACTTATACATGGATGAAAATGTGGGTTACAAATATGTGGGTTGATGATGTGAATTATACATGTTAGTATGTGCTTGATATGTGTTTGAAATGCAATTGTGAATTAAATTAAGTGATTATTGCTTATGAAATCAAGGAAATGAGATATATGTGCATACTTGTAGAAATGTTTATGTATTTGTTTTGAGATAAGAAAATGATTTTATAGATCGATGTGAAATCAATAATGAATTACAATTGCTATCGATGAGCTAATGTTTATATGAATATAATTCAATAAGAGGACGTTATTCTAAACTATGCATCGGTAGAAATTTTCGGGACGAAAATTTCTTAAGTGGGGAGAGTTGTGACAGCCCTAAAGTGACCCTAGTCGGAAAGCGATTTGGGACCGCTAAACCGAGTCACCAAATTATTTGGATGTGATATTTATGGTCTAAAATATGTGAATATGAATGTGCGAAAATCTTAAGCTTGATTTAGTAAATTGCATGTGAATTTAGTCAAAAGGACTTGTGTGACACTTTTGAAATGTGATAGGCTAATCTACAAGGATCTAATAGTGCATGTAAACAAAAAGGAGGACTTGCATGTCAAATTCCCCTTTTAATTGCTAGTGGCTGGCCATGACAAAGGATGATGGGCAAAACATGTCATAGACATGTTTTGTTGGTGCATCATGGGTGGAAAAATAAATTAAAGAGCATGGGCAAAGAAAGAAAAAAAAAATGGTCTCATCCATGCTCCCCCCTCCCCTTGCCATGAATGGAAGAAAGAAACAAAGAAGAAAAAAAAAATGTTCATCCTTTGATTCATCTTTTGGCCGAAAATTTGAAGGAAAAAAAGGAAGAAGGGAGTGAAGCATTCGGCTATCCTAGGTCACTATTGAGGTAAGTTTGATGTTTTGCCATGAGATTCATGTATATTTTAGTAGTTAGCTTGAGTTCTAACTAGCCATGGTTCCAATCCTTACTATGTCATGGAGATGATATTCGGCTAAGGTAAGATTGTGTTGATATCATTTGCATGCTAAAAGTGAAGCTTTGTAATGGTGCATGTGGTGGTGTATTGATGATGAATGTGTTATGGAAAGAAATCGGTCTTCCTAAGAATATATTTGTGAATGTTTATATTAGTAATAGCCGAAATTAAAGAGGTTTGATGTCTTGAACAAATGTTGATTACATGATTCGAAAATGAGATATGTCAATGATGAAGTATAATCGGCCATGGAGGTAGCTCATTTTGGAAGTGTGATTGTGGTATATTTTCTTTGTGATTGATTATAAAAAATTTGGCTTAAGTGAGGTAATTGGTAAAAGATGTGTTTATGATGTAATACATATGTTCTCATAAGCTAAGTTATGTATATGTGATATCTTGCATATTGGTTGTTATGGTAAGGTTTGAGATATTGACGTATGAATATGTTTTGTTTGTGGTTCGGCAACTAATGGTTAAGTTGTTAAGTTACATGCTTGAGTAGTAAATATGTTAAGAACGGTTCTAAAATGTATACGGATGCCGTGTGATGGTGTTTGATTGGGAAGTAAATTGTTTGATTTAGCTCAAGAGCCTAGAGGATCAAAGTCGGATAAGGGAAAAGAGGAAGTAAACGAATAGCCGTGGATATCTAGTCGTCGACCACTTTCGAGGTAAGTTTTAAGCGATAAATCGTTGAGTAAATTCAATCATAATAGGGCATAATGAGTTGATTTGATAAGATATGATGTGGCCATGATATGTCTTAAACCCAAATGGTAAGTTCATAAGTGTTTGGACTTGGAAATTTAAGTGCAAATTGTAATAAATTGCTTGGACAGCAGCAGTAAGGTGATTTTAGAAAATCACTATAAATTGTTGGTGTGGAATTATAGGCTGAATAAAATATGTAATCAAAGCTTAGTTGGTCTAGTTTCTTATAAAAGAGACCGTGGAAGCAAAGAAATTTCCTATAAAGAGATATTTAATGTTGTGCGGGACAGTGTCGGAATGACTCCGAAATCCCCTGTTCTGTTTTTGGAAAATCATTATAATTAATACAAAAATGGTTATGAGATAAGATTTATATGCTTAGACTCCTTAATGAGTGTAGTTTCAAATGGAGTCAAATAGAACACATTATGAATTCTGTACAATGAAAAATTTGATTCGTAGTGAAGAGTGGTCAGATTAGTCAAACAGTGAAACAGGGGAAATTTTAAGACAAATCTGGTATTGATTGGCCAAACCTAAAATTCTGAAAATTTTATGGGTGGAAGATACATGAGTCTACATTCGGGGAAAATTAACGGCAATTGATTTTGAGTTTTGTAGCTCCAGTTATAAACATCTTAGTGACTGTTGGTCAAAAAAACTGCTTGTAGTGAATATGTGATTTTGTTGTAAACTTTGATGAAACTATTTGAGTTGCTTATAAGCTATTGCTGAAATTGATGTACAAGAAAAATATGAAATATGTATGATATACATATATGTGTGATAAGGCCGAATGGCCAATGCGATGAATGTGAAAGTGTATGTATATGTGATAAGGCCTAATGGCCGATGTGGTGAATGTGAAAGTGTATGTATATGTGATAAGGCCTAATGGCTAATGTAAAATATATGTGTGATATGCATATGTGGTAAAGCCGAATGGCTAATGTGAATGTTGTAACATGTGATTAAATGTACATGAAACTTGGAATATGTTCAGGTGAGACCCGATGACTACGTGTGGAGATTATGACCGGTAAGACCCGATGACTACGATGTGGAGATTATGACCGGGTAAGACCCGATGACTACGTGTGGAGATTATGTCCGGGTAAGACTTCTTTTATAAGAATTGCTTATAAAAATACGCAATGCGAAAGGTTAAACCGGTATGTACTCCAAGCTTATATGTGAGCTTGATTTAAACTAAACCATAAGGTAGTTATGTGATGTATCTGAGAGCAATCTATGAGACTATTCCTATGATTATGATGAGATGTGCATATTTGGATAAAGGGTGGTATGCCCGAAGGAAGAGTGAAATAAAAATACGAACAACTATGTTATAACTTGATTGTTATCTGTTGACACTGCTTGAAACTTACTAAGCATTGTAATGCTTACTCCGTGTACTTTGTTTCCTCTGTTTTATAGATCTCATTTGGAAGCTACAGGCTCGGGGATCGTCAAGCAACTAGTCACACTATCACTATCCACTGTTTGGTACTGCTATGTTTTGGAATATCTTATGGCATGTATAGAATAGACTAGTAGTGAGAGGATATCTTGGTTAATGTATAGGACTACCCTTTTGGTGTAGGTCATGTACCCTTCGGTTTTGTGTAAATTCGGATAGCCATGCGAAAATGGCTTAGATATACTTTGATCATAGCATTATAATCATTGTATGTTGCTTGTCAAGAGGTATGGAAATGTTGGTAACGGTTAGCCATGGGAATGGTCATTCATGATCACTTTTGGTATATGTATGACAAACTCTAGTTGATCCATGGAGGACAATGAAATAGGTAAAGTTTACCTTAAAAATAGATGCTGGTAGCAGCAGTGACGTGAATGTGAAAAATCACTAAAAATAGTAGAAAGGGAATTAAATAGTGAATAAATTATGTAGTCAAACCTTGATGAATCTATTTTCGTAGGAAAGTAACGAAACGATCATATGAATAGTATGTTAAGAGATATTTAAGTTTTCGTGAGACAGGGCCAGAACGGTTTCTGGATTCCCTGTTCCGAATTTGGAAATTCATTGTAAATTAACCAGAGATAATTAGGAGTCATGCCATATATGTATAGATTCCTCTTTGAGTCTAGTTTCTATAGAAACAAATGGCATCAGTATTGAAGCCCTGTACAGGGAGATATCCAATTCGTAACGCACGAAGGTCAGTGTAGTCGATCCCTGCAACAGGGGAGAATTTAACTAATAAACTGTACTAATTGGCCTGACCAATAATTCTAGAAAAAAATTTGTAGATGCATATATGAGTCTAGTTTCAGGGAAAATTACGAAACTGGTTTTCGAGTTTTAGAACTCAAGATATGATTTTTTTAAAGTGATAGTGACGCAGTTAGCTAACTGCCTGGAAAATTTTTAAAATGGACCGTGAAAGTGAATGGTTTAAGCAGTTAACCCCTCGTGTCCGATTCCGGCAGCGGACTCGGATACGGGGTGTTACAGTATTGTTTTACAAAATATGCATTGAAATAATCATGCATAGTATAAGTGTGAAAGATTGAGTTATATGAAATTGGTATGATTATTGTGATTGTATAATGTATATGTTTATATGTATATGATTGTGTTTATTTAATCTCACATTGGGCTCTTTAAAGCTCACCTACTTTACTTATATGTTTCAGATAATCCCCGTGGTTAGGACTCGGATTCAGTCATCAGAGATGCTCTCGAAAAATGGTTTTTAAATAAATATGGACTTTTATTTATGATTTGGATTTTTATGGACTTTATTTCTATTTGATACTTTTTATGTTAAATTATGGTACTGTGGCATGGGACTTTAGGGTTTTTATTCTGATTTGAGAGTAAGGGGATCTTGTTGTTATCCACATAACATCATACACGTCGAGACTATAATAATCATATTATATGCTACTTTGATTGAGCTCATATGGTGATTTTAGTTTTAATCCATATAGTGGATTCATTCTTTGAGCTTGATCTTGCAAACATTGGTGGTGATCATCGAGTTACGTAAATAATTCATTTGTGTTCTTTTTATTAATTGTTCTTTGTGAAGTTACAACATGCCATACAACACTTGCTAATAACCAAACTTTTTAATGAGTTTCAGAACGAGTCATCAAAATTTTATTTTTAGTGTGATTCTAATTGCCTGGCTATTAGCTAAAGACTATCTAAAGGAAGGATGATTCTTCTCTCAACACAATTGCTTGGTGGATTTAACTATGCTTATTGTAAAGCTCACATGAGAGCCTTCATCAAAGCTATCGATGTAAGGGTATGGCATGTTATCATAACAAGTTAGACTCCATCTGTTGAAAGCAGTGTTGATGGAAGCTATGGCAATTTTACTTTCTCTTGGAAGATTTAGAAAGAAAAGAAAATTACTGCTCACTCAAAATTTCAGCAATGGATTTCACAAATACTTTAAGAAGAACATGCACAATGATGGATGATGATCAACAATTAAGAACAAAGACAAAGGAGCAACATCAAAAAGTGTGCTAACACTCTAGAAATCCTTCGATAACACTTAGGTAGTGTTTGAGTAATCATTGTAATTAGTGGATCTCACTCAATTGGGTACAATTGGAGTATCACATTTATACTTTCCAATTCTTAGAGGTAGAGGTGAGAATTGGAATAATTATGTAAGTAATTATATTTAAATTCAATTTTAAAAAATATTTTTATACAAGTTATAAAAATTATATTATAAGAATAAACTTGTATGAATAGGATGGTTATGGCCAAAATTTTTATATTATAAATCCTAAAAGTTATATTATAAAAGTAATTTATGTATTTTATAAATGTACAACAAAAACTTATATTATTTAAACCCTAAAAATTTCTAAAGTTACCAAAAATTTTATTATAAAAATTAATTTACATATTATAAAAGTGTTACGATATATTTATTTATAAAAAGTTATAACCAAGTATGGACATCACATATTTATGTGTCCATGCTATATTATAAAAATAATACACTTATTTATGGAAAACAAATATTGTTCTTTGTGTCATAACTTAAAAAAATAACTTTCTAAAGTTATGAAAAAATTATATTATTTATAAAAATGTTACGAAAGATTTGGATAATTTATAAAACTTTTTTATATAAATGTTATATATTATAAATTTTATATTAATTTTACTTCATTTACGTACTATAAAAAGAGATATAACTTAACATAAGGTTTTTTTTAAAAAATTAAGTTTATATAAAATTTTATAATTAAAGCTACATATTATTTAGCTTTGTAAACCCAAATTTATAAAGTCAATGTTAATTTTACAAATAAAAAAGGTTTTGTTGCACCATATTGTGGTATATGATATCATTTGAGAGAATAAAAAAATGAAAAGATATGAAAATAGGTGATGCAAATTAAAAATAATAACTAATCAATAGTGAAACCCTATTATTACAATTTCATCCATTGTGTTAGCTAATTGATCCTTCTCAACTTAATTTATCCTAATAGAGCTAATTATTAATGTAACACCCCTTACCTATATCCGAAGCCGGAACAGGGTTCGAGGCATTACCGAACTTACATCATAACATTTAAACACTTTCAAGTCATAAATCTTGCACACAATTTAAAACTTTTATCAATCACAATCATACTGTCCCTTACTAGGCTCATCGCAGCCTTAAAACATGCTCGGAAGAGGTTCGGGATTAAATTGATGACATTTTAAAACTTTTGGAAACTTGGAAAATTTTCATCTCTGCAAGGGTCACAAGCCCGTGTGCCCTGGCCGTGTCACTCACACGGCCAAGAGACACGCTCGTGCTCTGGTCGTGTGGACATTCGAATTAGGAATACATGGCCATGTCCCAACCCGTGCTCAACCCCGTGAAGCTCACTGATTTACCTCACACGGCCAGACCACATGCCCGTGTATCTAGTCCGTATGTCATCCACACGCCCGTGTCCAAGCCGTGGGGAAACAGGGCATACATACTGACTTGGATCACACGGTCGTGTACCAAGGCCATGTGTCACACACGGTCGAGCCACACGCCCGTGTGCTCGGCCGTGTGAAGTGAAAATAGGCTTGGTTAAAGCCACATTTCTCACCCTCCACAAGCATACTTCAACACCACACTTCATGCCATTTCAATACACACATAGGCAATTACAACATGCCAAATTCATATACAGATTAGGCCATTATATCACAATCCAAATCACTACTCAAAACTCAACCTTAAACATATCCAAAACAACATATCATTATCAATAATTTTCCTATCTTCCTTATGCATTTTCTCAATCATTATCACCTAAATCATGTTTCTTAAACATATCAATTCATCATTTATACTTCATACTAAGATATGCCACCACAAAAGCATTATATATACATCACATATATCATTTATCAAACATATACTTTAAGCTAACTTAAATGGCCAATACATATCAACATTTACAAGCCAAATCACATAGTTAAAATCACCACTCAAATCATATCATCTTAACACTAGCCTATACATGCCATATATCCAAACCCAAAGTGTAAAAATACCGTAAGTTAATAACCGAATAGTGTGATGTGATCTCCGTTGACTTCCAACCTGAGCAAACATCTGAGGCACTACAAAACATAGAAAAATAACACAAAGTAAGCCTCACAGCTTAGTAAGTTCGTAATTCAAAGAAACAAAGCTTATAACTTCAATTTATAAGCATAATCCATTTAAGAGAATCCAACATGTTTTGGCCTTAGCCTAAACAACATTAGCTTTTAAATTATAAACATCACATGAACTAGAAAATTATCATAAAATATTATGACATAAGTTTACATTACTTATGTGTATTCACATATCAAGCATATGGCTAAATATCTATAAATCATCCAAAACTCGTTCTTTTCCATGCTTTCAATAGCAATTCAAATCTAAGAATTTGCCACTCTTTACCCTTTTCTCATAACAGTTGAGCCACAATTTAAATGAATAAAATGGGGCATATCGCAATTCATTTTGACCCAAAAGTCTAACACGAAATCATCAACCAAATTTATTATTCAATCACTATTCAAGTGATATAACATAATATATTACCAAACCATTAATCACGTTATTATTACATATTCATTTCCTCAATGATCATGAATTCACAATTTTCATGGATTCAATACTCAATTGAATTTTCGTACATACCTATACCATCTCGTACAAATTTCCATACATACCTGTACCATATCGTACCAATCTCATACTCAATCACATCTTTCATTTACACATTGAACTATATGGAGTAATATTGGTTACTCCGGAATCTTGCACACTAAGTGCCAATACGTAGCCGAAGCTAACTCAATCACGCACACTAAGTGCCAACGCATAGCTGAAGCTATCTTGATCTCGCACACTAAGTGCCAATGCATAGCCGAAGCTATCCCGATCTTGCACACTAAGTGCCAATGCATAGTCGAAGCTATCTCAAATATTCTTGTACAATTATAATCATCAACCATTCAATATAAAGCATTAAATATCAATTATAATAATGCTTATTAACATACGAACTTACCTGGCTAAGTTGTAGAGATATCAAAGTTCAGGGGCATTTTGGTAATTTTTCTATTTTTCTTGATTTTCCACTCGATCTTGATCTAAATCAATAATTTCATTCAATACATTAATTTAGACAGTAAAACACTTCATTTCATACAATTTGGTCATTGTTTACATTTTTTGCAAAATTGCTCCTAAAGTTTTACTTTTATTCAATTTAGTTCCTGAGCCCAAAACATGCAAATTAATCATTTTTAACACAAAACCAAGATAAACGAATGTTCATAGTATCCAACATTGCCCATTTATGCAACAACTTCACATTAAATCCTTGTACTTTTATCAATTTGACAAATTAGTCCCAAATCGTAAAATTCATCAAAATCACTTAACAAATTACTTTTAAATATAAATCAACATTCCAAATTCATCATCTAACATAAAAAATTACAATATTCATCAATGGTAACTTTCAAAATACTTAACAATTTTGAAATCAGAGATACGGGCTAGCTAGAATACGAAGCAACGATCTCAAAAACATAAAAAATTATTAAAAACCGAACACAAAACATACCTAAATCAATTCATGCAAGTGCCGAAACTAAGGAAGCTTCAATGGCTTTCTTTTTTTCCTCAATATTCGGCCAAGAGATAAATTTGCATGGCCATTATCACATTTTAATATACCATTTACCTTTTTATCCCTTATAATAATACATAATTTCATATATGCCAAACCACCAATCTCCACTATCATAAAATAATGGTTTAATTAATAAATAGGGACTCTATTTTAGTATAATATAGCAAATAAACACTTAAACAATTAGAATGCAACTTTTGCATTGTACGTGATTTAGTCCTTTTTGCTTAATTAACAATCTAAATGATAAAATTTATCAACGAACTTTAATACTATCTTTAGGTCCACTCCGTAATTATTTATAAAAATATTTATGACTCGGTTTATAAAAACGAGATCCCGATTCTTCATTTTCTAAACCCACTTGACCTTAGGGTCATACCACTTGAACTTAATAAATCTCTTATAAAACAAAAATCACAATATCAAAAGCCTTTTTAAAATCACAATTAACTTGTAAATATTAAATATAATATTTACAAACCTACTTATCAGATTTGGTGGCCCCGAAACCACTGTTTCGACTAATCCTAAAAACAGGCTGTTACAATTAACCTGGACTTTTCCAAAAAATTAATGAACTAATTTAATCTAACTATTGAGTTATATTCCTATGTCAATAATTTAAACCCTTAGCGAAGGACATCCCATGTTTTTAAATATTTTTTGTTAGAATAAAAATTAGGAAGTGTGTAATCTAGTGGTTGAATAACTATGTTTTATATTGGTTAAAATCATTATTATTTAAATTATGTTTGATGAGGATACCTTAAGTGTCCATTAAGAGAGATAAAACCCACCGATATGGACTATGTCAAGTAAGTGATTCCAAACCGTATATATTGTGAAAAGCATATTGTGTGATCTTAATGATTATTATTGATATGAAATGTATGAAAATCTCATTCTCATGTTATGTGATCTTATGGCATATGTGATTTTCCCATGATTTATAAAATGTGAAATGTTGATATAAAGTGCATATATGTGATTTGAATGTTAAGCATGCTTATGTGATTTTAAGTTAAAAGGGATATGATAAACCGTAATTTATACATATTTTTACCCCATGTTTAACACATTTTATGGATGATTTCCCATTAGAATTGGTGAATTCGATGCTCCTAGTGCTTTAATTTCATGTTTTATACCTAGGAGAGCATAGAAAAGCGAAAGGAACGAGAAACGGGCCAAAAAAGGAAAAAATGGGCCAAAGTACGAAATCAACACGGCCTAAACCGCCTCACACCGGTAGACCACATGGCCGTGTCAATTTGGCAAGCTCGAACACGGCTTGAAGTAATCGTACACGGGCGTGTCACATGGGCGTGTCCCTGCCGAGCCCAAATTGAGTCCAATTCGGAAAAGGCTAATTTTGAGGGCTCTTAGGCATTCCAAAGCCTATAAATACCCTAAAGGAGGAAGAAAGGGACACACAGTATAGGGGGCAAGGAATTACCCCAAGAAAGCCGATTGATCCATATCAGAAGCCGGATTCATCACCAAGATTGAAGATCTCTCCTCAATTTCCCTTCAGGAGTTTTGGGTTTTCTTTATGTTTTGTATTCTTTATTATTCTGAGATGTTTTATTGTTTAGTTATGAACTAAAACCCTTAAATACCTAAGGGGAATGAAACTTAAGACGAATCTTGTTTTTAATTTCTGAATCGTATGATAAATATTTAACTTGTTCTTAATTATGTGTTCTTAGTTCTTGTTTTGATATCCCAGGATACTGATTCAAGATAAGCTCTTGTTCAGAGAAGGAATAGACCCTGTTTAAGAGTACATTTGTCATAATTAAGCAGAGTTGATTGCGCCCCTAGACATAGGGTGACAAGATTTTGCCAGATTAGGGTCAAACCTAATAAGGGGATCCATAGATCGAGTTAATGCAACCCTAGAGTGTTAATTAGAGAAAAGTCTCGGTTATTCAATCTAGGGATTAGATGTTATTAGTCTTGAATAGGGATAATAACATAACTTAAGGGTCTCTACGGAACAAGTTAAATGAATAAATCGTCCGATTCGGAGCCAGAATAACAAGTACAGTCTAGGTGGATTTTTCCTTAGGTATTGCCTTCATTCAATCGATTTTCACAAAAGCAATTTCCCAATTCTATTCTCTGTGAGTTCTTAGTTTAGATAATTAGTTAGTTAAAAAAAAACCTCCTTATTCTTAGGCTAGATAATAAAAAGACAGTCATTACTAGTACTTTTAGTTCCTCTGGGTTCGACAATCCGGTCTTGTTAAAACTATACTACTGTTCGATAGGTACACTTGCCTACATCGCGATAATAGTCAGTTTCAAGAATGAGTAATTATAAATATTTAAAACCTATCTCGAAATCACGCGATCAAGTTTTTGGCGCCGTTGCTGGGGACTAAGATATTAGGAACACTGAATTTTTATTACTTTAGCCATTTAGTTTTCTTGCAATTTAATTTATTATTATTATTATTATTATTATTATTTATTAATTTACTTTTTCTTTCTCTTGGCAGGTTTTTATAGTTTATGACTAGAAGAAACCCGTCAGGACTACTACTTTTTGACGAAGAAATCGATCGTACAGTACGCAAAAACCAAAGAGGAATAAGGCGAAGCTTAAGATACACAGAGAACGAGCAAGATGACGATACTCAAATCCCAGCCGAAGAGATGGCTAAAAACTAAGACAATCAGCTACCTCTTGCAATTGCAGCTAATAAAAAATCCTACTCCACGTACTATGTATGATTATGATAAGCCTTCTTTAACAGGAACTGAATCTAGCATAGTTAGACCTGCTGTAGCTGCAAATACTTTTGAACTGAAACCTAACACAATTCAAATGATACAACAGTTTGTTCAGTTTGACGGTTTGCAGGATGAAGATCCCAACGCTTACTTAGCAAACTTTCTGGAATTTTGCGATACATTCAAAATCAATGGTGTTTCTAATGATGCCATACGTCTTCGGTTGTTTCCCTTTTCATTGAGGAATAAAGCTAAACAGTGGTTGAACTCGTTACCACGAGGGTCAATTACTACTTGGGAACAAATAATCGAAAAATTTTTACTCAATTACTTTCCGCTGTCTAAAACGTCTAAATTACGTAATGATATCTCTTCGTTTGTACAGATGGACTTAGAAACAATGTACGATGCATGGGAGAGATACAAAGGCTTACTGAGAAGGTGCCCTCACCATGGGTTACCGCTTTGGCTTCAGGTTCAAACATTCCATAATGGCTTGAATCCTTTGACTCGACAAATGGTTGACGTAGCTACTGGCGGAACCATCAACAATAAAACACCTAAAGATGCCTATGAGTTTATAGATTAGATGTCACTGAATAACTATCAGTGGCAAGTCATGAGGACTAAGCCAACTAAAGCAGCAGGCATTTATAACGTCGATTCGGTTACTATGCTGTCAAACCAGGTAGAACTTCTAAATAAAAAGATTGATGGTTTTCTTAGTTCTTCACAGGTTTACCCAGTAATGTAGAGCGAAGCAAGTGGAGGTGGACCAAACCATTCGGAATACCAACCTTATGGCTACAACATGGATAACGAGCAATTAAATTACATGGGTAATAATCCTCGACCTCAAAACAATCCATATAGTAACACTTACAATGCAGGTTGGAGGAACTACCCCAATTTCGCGTGGGGCGGTCAAGGAAATCAAAGACCACAACATCCTCCGGGTTTTCAACAACCACCCTACCAATAGGAAAATAAGTCGAACCTTGAAGAAATGCTCTCAAAGTTTATATCGGTGTCAGAAACCTATTTTCAGAACACCGAGAGAGCACGTAAAAATCAACAAACGTCGATCCAAGGGCTCGAAACTCAAATAGGCCAGCTTTCCAAACTAATCTCCAAACGACCACAAGGTAGCTTGCCAAGTAATACTGAACCCAACCCAAGGGAACAGCTTAACACAATTAATATTCAAGATGAAGAAGGATTTGTTGAGCCTGAGCCAGAACCGAGGCAAAAAACTGTGGTAAGCAAAGGTCGAGGTGAGGTAGATCACAATACAAACAAATCAGTGAACGTCGAATGTAAACCTCGTGTGCCATACCCCAACACGACAAGGAAAGACTGCTTAGATGAACAATTTGGTAAATTCCTTAAACTCTTAAAAAAATTACACATTAACTTACCGTTTATTGAAGCCCTGTCGCAAATGCCAAATGTAATGAAATTTTTAAAGGAGATTTTAGCAAATAAGCGGAAGTTGGACAAGGCATCGCATGTGGAGCTAAACACAGTGTGCTAAACTATTTTGCAAAATAAGCTACCAAACAAACTAAAAGATCCAGGGAGTTCTACGATTCCTTGCTTAATTGGTAGTTTAGATGTTAATAAGGCATTAACTAATTTAGGGGCTAGTATCAAAGTCATGCCCTACAAAATGTTTAAAAAATTAGGTCTCGGGAAACCCAAACAGACTAGGATGAGCATTCAATTAGTAGATAAAACTATAAGATTTCCTAGGGGTATTATTGAAGATGTGCTAGTTAAAATTGATAAATTTATATTTTCTGTTGACTTCATTGTTTTATACATAGAGGAGGATAGCAACACTCCTTTAATTCTAGGAAGGCCCTTTTTAGCAACTGCTAAAACAATTATTGATGTTGGCACAGGTGAGCTCACGCTTCACGTAGGAGACCAAACAATCACCCTTCAAGCTCGCAATTCTGGCAACACATCGGAATTGAAGGTGATCATCTAAACCATTCTATTAAAACTGACCATATGATACAACCCACTTTGCAGGAGATAAGTCTGAAGGAAGTACATGAGCTATTCTCGAGAAATAGTAGAGGCCTTGTTCATGAAGATCGAAGACTACAAATCGAGGAGCTAGATGAATGGCGGATGCATAAATCGAGAACACCCGACAAACTGAATCTTCGACAGAACGAGGTCAATACCTTTCCAAATCAACTTAAGGTTGGAGATAGAGTCTTATTAGATGCCACAGATCCCCACATTGTCGCTACCACACTGAATGAAGAAATCCCTCTTACGGTACTCAGCATTTTCCCATTCTGTACGGTAGAGGTGAGTCATCTCAGGTTCGGCACTTTTAAGGTAAACAACACACGTTTAAAACCTTATTTTGATGAGATTGATAGTAGGAATGAGGAGTATAAACTCCTAAAACCACCATGATCATTCAACGGAGAGGTAAGTCAAGCTTAGACTATAAATAAGTGCTTCTCGGGAGGCAACCCGAGCACTAACTGTATTAAATTCTTTAAAATTTAGTATTCGACATCTAACTTACTAATAGAACACTTGAATATAGGTTTTCCACAGAGACACGACAAAGCACACGGGCGTACGTAGGGCTGAGTGAAAATAGGCCAAAGATTTCCATAAACACGGGCTGTGATAAACCGCCACGACCGTGCGACATGGCCATGGTCGAGCCTGCCAAAACAACACGGACGTGTGACACGCCCGTGTGGAAGAACCGTGGGTGAACCTGTTAAAATAGTACCGGCGTGTGACACGCCCGTGTCTAACACCCTTGGTCGAACCTGTCAAATGAACATGGGCATGGGGCTTTCATACACGGGCTTGGAAGAAGCGAACAATACCAGACATGGCCGTGCGACATGGCCGTGTGCACCCACAAGCCCAAGGAACATGGGCGTGTATTAAATGTCAGACGTGCCCAATTCCAAAATTCGCGAATCACACGGGCTGAAAATTGGGGAACACGGACGTGTTCCCTGACCGTGTGCCCCAAGATCTATAAATACCCTACACTATTCACTTTCTTCCCCATTCAAAAACCCTAACCCTAGCTCTGCAAGTCCACACGCACTCCCTGCCACGCCCTTGCGCCGCTTCCCACTCTATTTTTGATGCTCAATTTCTCTCCCCTAGTGTTTGTTTACTCCTTTCACTTCTATTTTACTTATTTCTAATGCATAGTATCAACATAATCTTCCTATCTTTTGAACTATTCTTCATTTTGCTCATTATTCTATCATTTAATTTGCATTCTTAGGTTAGTCATGACATTACTATGCTTATTCTCATGCTATTACCATGCCAATGTCTATCATTTAATTTGCATTCCTAGGATTAGTTATGTGACAGCCCTAACTTGACCCTAGTCGAAAAGTGGTTTCAGGACCACAAAACCGAGTTATAAAAATAATAAATTTTTATATTCTATGCTTATTATATGTGTACATGCATATGTGAAAGTTTCATGCTTTAATTTTGTCTTTTGTATGTGAAATTATTAAATAGGACTTATGTGAAATAATTGTGAAAGGTGATAGGTAATTTTAAAAGGGGTCTATTAATGCATGTCACAAAAAGTTTGGACTTGCATGTCAAATATCTAATTTTTGATTATGGTGGCCGGCCATAATGATTGTTGATGGGTAATATATGTTTAATTAAATATTATAATAAGAATTTGCATTATTTTGAAATAAAATAATAATTAGTAAAATAAGGTAAAGAAAATAAAATTAAAGAATGCTCATCTTTCTTCTTCATTGCCGAAACTAAGAAAGAAAACATTGAAAAAGAAACCAAGGCATTCGGCCATGGCTATTCCAATTTAAAGGTATGCATTGTGATTTTATTTTAATTGATTATGAGATTAAGTTGATAAGTGTATAGTCTAGTTAACCCATAGTTTAGATTCATGAATTCTTGAATAAATAAAACCATTCGGCAAGTAGATAAATTTGTGTTAATTTGATGAGTTTTTGGAAGATGTTTTTATATGTTAAAGTAGCTTAATTGAATAAGTTGAATTCATTGTTGGGAGGTAAGAATGGAAGTTTCCGTATGTATATGTATATATGCACTTTGGAAAGAAGATTTTTGTGTTATTTGAGTTTTTTTTATATATGTGTGTATGTGTATTCGGTCATTAGGAGCAATAAGATGAAATTAAAATGTTGTGGCTTGTTTTTAAGGATGGTTAAATGTTGTTGTTTCATGTTCTTTTGATGAATAATGTTAGATAGGTGAATTTGAACTAAACAAATTAAGCATATATGTGCATTAGATGCTAAGTAGGAAATCGGCTAATATGTTGGGTGTACTATGGCCGATTGTGGACTTGAATAAAATTTAGTAATGTCAGTGCTTTAAATGTGTTATGAACTATTATAGGTTGAATTAGATTGAAGCTTGGTAAAATTGAATAATTGTGGCTTAATTTCTTAATGGCAATTGGCTATTATGGTGAAATGCAAATGTTAATATTTAGTTGCTAGTGTTTGTATGTGTATTAGCCGAAATGGAACTTGAATAATGATTTGAGCTCAATGTGTTGTATTGATATTATGTTTAAGTGAATTTATAGATATATATGATGAAATCTATTGGTGATATACATGCTTAAATAACATGTAAGAGTAATTTTGGCTTGTTAAATATGTGGTACTTGTATGGCAAATTGTATAAACATGATGTATTGAAGTTACCCTATAAGGTCGAAATGAGTAATTAAATTATTAGTGTGTATGTATTTTTATTCATTGTAACTTGGCATGTGAAATGGGTGTATGATAGTTTATATGTGTGCTTAAGGTGATGTGATAAAATAATTAGGTATATGGTTTGGTTTCATTATTGAGTATAAGGGTTAAGTACTTTAAAAGGCCTTTGATGTTCGAATTGATTAAACAAATTCATTTGTTTAAATTAAGCTCAAGAGCAAAGAGGAACTAGTCCAGGTAAGGGAAAGGAGAAAGCGATCGAATAGCCTATCCGCAACTGTTCAAAAATATCCGAGGTAAGTTTTGTGTAATTATAATTATTAGATAATTGATGTAATGAGATAAGCATGATAAATGAATTGCAATCTATTGTCTCTACTTGAGTAAGGTTGTTTAATAAATAACTTGAGTATATGGAATGTAATCGAATGGATATTAGGAGTTAAGCTGAGATAGTGAAATGGTTATGTGTTCTTGAGTAAAAGTGTTGAACCGAAAGTTATATTGAAAGTGTGTTTTCGTTGGGTGCTTATACTTGAATGAAGAAAGTGAAGTACAAATGTGATATGTTATATGAGCCGAATTATCATGTGGATAAATACGCTTAGCTCTCGATATATTGTATATCCGGGTTAAATATCGCAGGCTTCGTGCTGGTAAAGTATATCCGGGTTAAAGCCCGCAGGCTTCGTGCTGGTAAAGTATATCCGGGTTAAATCCCGCAGGCTTAGTGCTGGTACTATATCCGGGCCTAAAGTCCCGCAGGCTTTGTGCTAGTAACTGGATTCGGGTTTCGAAACCTAGCAGGCTTAACGCCGGTGATTTGAATGAGATTTCAAGTTCAAATGATCAAAGCAAACTATTATCGAATATGTATGATACATGGAAATGACCAGGTACGTATTATATATTGATATGTGAATTGATTGCAAAGTGAGTCATTAGTATCAAACAACGATAAAATTGTGTGAATGATTAATATATCTATGAGTAAGAGAAATGACCTATTCGATCGATGTCTGCCATTATATGAAAATATGTGAATTAAATTAGTTGTATGAGCCATAAAGTAAAGTGAAGCATGTGCTGAAAATTTCTTTGTGAATTTATATTCGGCCAATAGTCTTTATGTGTAGTATAATTGTGGATATTCAGCCTAGTGATTGTAATTAGAATACGAGTTTGGTAATATTCATTGTTTGATTTAAGTGACGTGTTTTAATTGTTGAAAGGATTAAAACTTACTAAGCATAGTAATGCTTACTTTGTTGCCTTAATTCTTTGTTTTATAGATTTTGTTCGTCAGCTATGGTCTCGAGATCTCAAAGTCAAAGTCGTCCACACTATCTAAGTTTTTTTTTGGTACTTTAGTAGTTAAATTTCGATATTGGCATGTATAGGCTTAACTTTTTGTTGTTTAATAATTAACTTTTTGATGATGTATATATGTTTAGCCATGAGAAAATGGCTTGATAAGTTACTATATGTGTTCCAAATTTTTATTGTGAATGTGTGGTTGAGATTTAATTAATGTTTTAAATTTCTGATGTGAATTGAACTTAAGAAATGAATCACTATACCTAATTATCTCGATATGACCCCTTTTGTATATGGTAATACTCTTTAACCCTCCGACGACGGGTACGGGTTAGGGGCGTTACAAGTTATCATACATTTCGTGTTGAATCGAGATTAGGAAAACCTCATACCCATTGCATTTATATTCTCATTCTTATTGTTATTGTGGTTGAGTTTGCTTTATATTAGTAGTCTTGGCTGAAATAAGTTAGTTCAAATTCATGACTTTTTACTTCTTCGAATTTGTTTACCTATCATTATTATTCATTTATCTATTACTATTATTGTTTATATTACAGGCTTTTAATGTCGTCTTCATGAGGAAAGAAGGTCGCTGTCCCTATTTCGAAGAAAAGGAAGGGAGCGTCATCCTTCGTGGGTCTAACCGTGAAAATTTGTCACCCTCTCCTTCAGTTTCCCCGAGGGCCTCAAGAAGAACTTTTCCAAATCCTTCGAGCCCGACCTTTAATTGCGAGCCACTGCATCGACTAGACTGCTGTAGAACAAGTTTAGTTGGCTGATGTGATTCTGGCCCTCCTAACCACCGACCCTTGGGAGCTGTTCTTTGTGATTATTGAGCCAACATACCTCGAGCTGACGATGGAACTATGCTCAACGTTCAATTTTCAGACAGTAATGACGAACTACGATAACCCCGGCACAGTCTAGTTTTCCCTAGGCGGGTTAGTCCGCCAGCTAAGCGTCCCAGAGTTTGGTGCTGCACTGGGCTTATATATAGAGAAGTTCAAAGAGGAGAATGACTTACATGCTCTAAGCCGCCACATCCATCGTTCTCCTTTACGATGCTGGGACGCACTAGTACTGGGTGGGGCCACCTACAATCCCAACCGCTCTAAAGCATCGGCTCTCCCTCCCTCTCTAAGGTACCTACACGCCATTTTGGCTCACACAATTATAGGGAGGCGAGAGAGCACCAGCGTCGTCAACACTCAAGACGCCTACTTCTTATGGCGCATGTTGCACGAGAAAGTCATCGACCTCGCCTATTTCATTGCCCTCACAATTCAGCACCAAACGGAGCGGCATCGGAAGGGGGTTATCTCTATTGGCCACTACGTGACCCTGTTGGCTCGACACTTCGGGCTCTTTAGCATCGCAGCCCAAGAATCATCCCTTACCCTCATCGGCCAGATGTCTCCACAAGGCATCTCGAGCATGCTTAGCATGAGGATGATCGAGAGGCACCGCGGAACCTACCCTCCCCAATATCGTCTCACCCAATCTACCGAGGAGGAAGCTTATGAGGACATTCCTGATGATGTCCCTCCACAGCACGAGGACCCATCGACTCGGCCACTACCACCCTCTCGTCCAGTTCATGCGGCGGCTTTATATGCTGACATCTTTGAGCGCCTAACTCGATTCGAGCAACAATGTTTTCAACATTTTGACAACATTGATGTTACTCTACAGCAGATTTGTCAGCACCTCTACATCTCATCGCCAGTCCCACCTCGCGAACCATCCAGTGATGAAGATGTTTAAAAAAATTATTTATTATTTTATGTTTTTCAATTTTATTACAAGTACTTTTTTTTTATTTTTAGTTGATCTTAGAATTTTATTTTTAATTATCAATTTCGGTTATTTCTTTATGAGTAATTCTTCTTCCTACTATCTCTTAAAAAGTTCCTAATTTTATCACAGTTATATAGAGCTCCTCAGCACATCATCGCATAGGAACTAAAAACTCCATCGGGAAAGGTTCTCTACGACTGCCATGTCCTGATCGACCAAGACCATAGCTACCACTAGATATAATATTCTTTTGGCGCAGGACTTATAGACTAATGAACCTATACGATTGCTAGAGTATCCTCCTCCACTCTCGAACCGATTACTCTCCAAACCTCCAGTTCGAGGAATTCATCATTCAGGAAGTTTCACTTCTCTCCATATCTTATTTTTATACTCTAATATCTATCTTTGTACATCAAGGACAATGTACATCTTAAGTGTGGGGGGATATTTATTTCATTATCAGAAAAATCCCTAAATGACTACCTTGTTCTCTTGAAAAGCTCTCATATTATATTTAGGATAAATTTTGATTGATTTATGATTTTTGTTGATATATCTTGAATTAAAACATAGGCATTTATGCATTGATTGTTTAAACTTCAAGACATTAGAGAGTCAAGCATGATAAGTTGATTTTTAAGAATTTAAAATCTTAGGTTGTTTCCCCAAAGTTTAGGTATTAGTTTGAGTTGGAATTCACAAGTTTTAAACATTAAAAAGCCATAATTATTGTGAGATTTTTGAGCCTTTTGAGCATCATTGATTCTTTCATGCTCACTTTTATTATTGCTTGGAGTGCGTCAGTATTGAACTGTTATTCTAGAACTTGCTTGATTATGCATGTCGAGACCACACCATTTGATTTTATATGTCAAAATGATTAAGGCACTTAGGATTAACCCACTCATGCCATGAAAAGCCTACCTCCACGATTAACCCCTAGTAAACCCCCTTGAACCTAACAAGCCATTTCTTGTATTACCCTTAATACTAACCCTTAACCCATTATTGTTGAAATCCCCTAAATTAATCCATATTTTTGTCGAGATTTGAGTTGAACAAATTGCTTAGCTATGTCTTGTTCTTAATAGTTAGTCTATGTTATTTAACTTGTTCTTAAAAAAAAAATTATGTATACATATTAGTAATTCCATATTCTGAAAAGAAGCGCTGTTGTACGCAAGTGATGATTAACTCTTTTTCTAGTTAGGCAATTTTCCAATTCAATCTCAATTCTAACCCTTTCTTTCAACTTGTGACCACACCCCCTAACCAAGCCTCATTACAACACTCTAAAGATCTTTTGATTGATGTATCATCTTAAATTATAGTGGTGGAGATTTGATTCTCATGCAAGCCTATGGTAATGACCTTTCATTATTGACTATTGAGTGCTTCATTTATTGTTCTTAAACACCTCGAGTGATTTGAGTGATTTTTTAGTGAGGATGTGAAACTCTGTGATATTCTGAATCGAAGATAAATGCTCAACTTCGAATGTTTGAAACTTTTACGTTCTTTTAGTTGAATTCTCAATGTATGATTACCTATGGATGAATTTGAGATATTATCGATAGAAATTATAAGTTGAGAAGAATTTATTTTGATTATGAGTTGAGAATTTTGCTTGAGGACAAGCAAATGCTTAAGTGTGGGTGTATTTGATAAACCGTAATTTATACATATTTTTATCCCATGTTTAACACATTTTATGGATGATTTCCCATTAGAATTGGTGAATTCGATGCTCCTAATGCTTTAATTTCATGTTTTATACCTAGGAGAGCATAGGAAAGCGAAAGGAACGAGAAACGGGCCAAAAACGGAGAAAATCAACGTGGCCTGAACTGCCTCACACGGGTAGACCACACGACAGTGTAAATTTGGCAGGCTCAAACACGGCCTGAAGTAATCGAACACGGGCGTGTCCCTGCCGAGCCCAAATTGAGTCCAATTCAGAAAAGGCTAATTTTGAGAGCTCTTAGGCATTCCAAAGCCTATAAATATACCCTAGAGGAGGAAAAAAGGGACACATAGAATAAGGGGCAAGGAATTACCCCAAGAAAGTCAATTGATCCATCTCAGAAGCCGGATTCATCATCAAGACTGAAGATCTCTCCTCAATTTCCCTTCAGGATTTTTGGGTTTTCTTTATGTTTTGTATTCTTTATTATTCTCAGATGTTTTCTTGTTTAGTTATGAACTAAAACCCCTAAATACCTAAGGGAAATGAAACCTAAGATGAATCTTGTTATTATTTTCTGAATCGTATGATAAATATTTAACTTGTTCTTAATTATGTGTTCTTAATTCTTGTTTTGATATCCTAGGATACTGATTCAAGATAAGCTCTTATTCAGAGGAGGAATAGACCCTGTTTAAGAGTACATTTGTCATAATTAAGCGGAGTTGATTGCGCACCTAGACATAAGGTGACAAGATTTTGCCAGATTAGGGTGAAACCTAATAAGGGAATCTATAGATCGAGTTAATGCAACCCTAGAGTGTTAATTAGAGAAAAGTCTCGATTATTTAATCTAGGGATTAGGTGTTATTAGTCTTTAATAGGGATAATAACATAACTTAGGGATCTCTACGAAACAAGTTAAATGAATAAATCATCCTATTCAGAGCTAGAATAACAAGTACAGTCTAGGTGGATTTTTCCTTAGGTATTGCCTTCATTCAATCGATTTTCCCAAAAGCAATTTCCCAATTCTATTCTCTGTGAGTTCTTAGTTTAGATAATTAATTATTAAAAAAAGACCTCTTTATTCTTAGGCTAGATAATAAAAAGACTGTCATTACTAGTATTTTTAGTTCCTTTGGGTTTGACAATCTGGTCTTGCTAAAACTATACTACTTTTCGATAGGTACACTTGCCTACATCACGATAATAGTCAGTTTCAAGAATGAGTAATTATAAATATTTAAAACATATCACGAAATCACGTGATCATGATATAATGAGCATGTCTCACATGCCAAAGTGAAAACTGATTTTGTGGCCATATCACATGCATGGGGTGAGATATGTGAAAGGTTAAAAAATGTGTAGTTTATTTGCAAAAGTGGTGGCTTGTCCACAATTTGATTTTGTGGCAGTTTATCTGCATTACCGTGACATTGTTCACAACTTGGGGTGTTATCGGATGGATGAGTTCGGGGAAACTCGATTGTGGTGTGTAGCGGAGATGGGTAGGACCGTTTTTATAAAATTTGCATCATTTTACGAAATGTGCATTAACATGATCATGCATAGTATAAATGTGAAATATTGAGTTATATGAAACTGATATGATTATTCTGATTGTATATTGTATATGTTCATATGTTTGTGATTGTGTTTATGTTAATCTCACACCGGGCTAAAAAAGTTCACCCCGTTAGTGTTATAATCTTTCAAGTAACACTTAGACATAGGACTTGGAGCCTCTCAGATATTTTTACCTTATGAACATTTTTATGAATTTTAAAAGCTGTTTGGATTTTGGTTTGTAGACTTTGGACATTACTTTTTATTTTGGGATGTGGTTTGTTTTTAAAACTTTAGAACTATCATACATGCATGCAATTTATAAGATTTCAAGTATTTTTAAATTATAAAATTTATCTAAACTATATATGATTTTACTTGGTTTTTTTAAAAAAACAATAGCTCATAAATTTTCTAAATAGTTTTATTGAAATTCACTGCTAAGTTCTTCCAAAACCATTTTTATAATTATAATGCAAAATTCTTTATTTTAAATAACTTAAAACGATATTTCAATAAATGTTTCTTTTTTGAATAAATATATTATTAAGTATTTTTAAAAAATAAATAAAATTATTCAATCTTTAAATTTTTAAGTTTTCTCAAAACAACTCAAATCTTGTTATTTTCAAGAAGCAAATAAATTCGAGTGTCGTTAATGTAATTTCCGAGATTCAGCCATAACGTCTAGCCTAGGTTTGGGGTGTTACAAACTTAATGACCAGAATTGAGTTAATACGCCTTCTAATAGTCTCCTATATACTCACAAGGTATATTAGCTCACCCTTAGGCGTCATTCAGTCCCTGAAGTAAAAAAAAGACTCGAATAACACATTTTATTACACTTAACTAAATTTGTTGAAATGTAATTAAAACATTACTAAAATGCTTATGCTCAAGCTCCTAAAGTGTGAAAACTAGTTTAATCTACTGCATCGAATTTCGATAGATCACCTACTTGCTCTGAACTTACTCTATATGCCTTACTTCTATAAATAGTAGTCGAACATTAGGTCTTCGACGGGTGGGATGTTACAACTCTCCCCCACAAAGGAAATTTCGTCGTTGAAATTCATACCTGAAAATAACTGAGGGTTTTTATCTTTCATTAAGCTCTATCTTTACTAGGTAGCTTCTTCAGTGTTATGATTCCTCCATAAAACCTTAACCAAGGGAATTCTTTTATTTCAGACCTCCTTAACTTCTCTGGCTGGAGTACATACGGGCAATTTGGTTTATTTATTTTATTTAATTAATTTTTTATTTTTGTATTTTCTTTTCAAGTGTTTATGAGTATTGATTGAATCATCAAATTACTCCTTGTAGACTTTGAAATCAAGTGGAAATTTAGACAAAGGAGACGAGAAACATTAGCCCAGAGAAAAGCCGCAAAAATGGACCCGGAAAATTGAAACGAAGTTCAAGGGAATGGAGATGCTAATGCTCGTAATCCAATCCGTGTTGCTGATGACAGGGATCAAGTTATAAGGCACTACACTATGCCATTTTTAATGAACTTCATCTAGGGATTAGAAGACTTGAGATCGAGGCACCACAGTTTGAATTAAAGCCTATGATGTTTCAGATGCTTCAGATAGTGTGCCAATTTAGTAGAATGCCCACAGAAGATCCGTACCTTCACCTTCCACTGTTCATGGGAATGAGTGATTCCTTCAAGTTAGTTGGTGTAATTGAAGACACATTGAGTTTGAAGTTGTTTCCATACTCATTGTAAGATGGAGCACGAATTGAGTTTGAAGTTGTTTCCATACTCATTGCAAGATGGAGCACGAGCATCGCTTAATTCATTGGCACCCAGTTCAGTTTCTACATGGCAAGAATTAGCAATTTGCTTCCTAGTTAAGTATTTCCATCCTAGCAAAAATGCTAAGTTGTAGAATGAGATCACTACTTTTCAAAAATTGGATGATGAATCCTTATACGAGGCATGGGAAAGATTTAAAGAGCTACTATGAAAATGCCCTCACCACGGTATTCTGCATTGCATCCAGATGGCGACATTTTATAATGGTCTCAATGCACACTAGGATGGTGGTAGATGCTTCTGTGAATGTTGCTCTCCTTTCTAAGTCTTATAATGAGGCTTATGAAATTATCAAGAGAATAGCTAGTAAAAACTATCAGCGACTGTCCAATCAAGCAGTTTTCGGAAGACGAGTAGCAAGAGTACATGAAGTGGATGCACTCACTTCACTTGCAACTCAAGTATCTTTAATTTCTTCAATGCTTAAGACTTTTTTTCCTAACAGACTGAATAATGTTGCAGCTCAGTTGCTGTAACATCCCTAACCCCTATTCGTCGCCAGAACAAAGGTCACGGAGTATTACTGGAGTATACAGATCAATTACAAAAAAAATCATATAATTTACTATTCATATTTGAAATTAATCATATCGTCCCTTTATTGGGTCCTTAAGGCCCAAAATACACGCTAGAATCAAATCAGCACTAAACCAGAAACACGAAATTTTTTTCGCAAAATTTCAAAATTTTTCTTAGGTGCAGGGGACACGCGCCCGTGTGGTCAGGCCGTGTAGTTGACACGGGCAAGTGACACGCCCGTGTATTAGGCTGTGTGGGCATTCGATGTGAGGCACACGGCCGTGTCCCTACCCATGCTCAAATTAGGGTAGCTACTAACTTGGGTCACACAACCAGCCGCACGACCATGTGTTGGCCTGTGTGTTTCACACAGCTGAGGCACAGACCCATGTCTCTGCCTGTGTGACCAATTCTGAGCATTCTGTTTCTATATTTTTTGGATGTAGGGGACACACGGCAAAACCACATACCCGTGCGCATGGCTGTGTGTCAAACACAGTTAAGACACGCGCTCGTGTGTCTATGGAATGAAAAAAGGTGCAAATGTAGACAATCGCAACAAGTAATAAAGTGACAAGTAAATGTCTACCCACAGGGACTGTGAAAAGAATTATTTACGAATGCAATTTAAAACATTTTGGTAAAAAAAAAATTCGTTTTGAAAAGTGTAATATCCCGAATTAGGGCCTAATCGGAATAGTGGTTTTGTGACCACAAATCCGAGATAGAAATAATTATTTTATGATTATTTTGAGGTCTATGATATGATTGCATGATTGTGTGAGAATTTCGTGAAGAAATTCTATGCATAAAGTGCTTAATTTGAAGTTAGGGACTAAATTGAATAAGTTGCAAAACTTGCATTCTAGAAGTTTTTGGTATGAAATTGCTTTGAAATATTAATTAGGAGGTCTTAAATAGCAATTTGACCAATTTCAAAGTTTATGGACAAATATTGGACATGAATGGAATTTTTGGAAAATTTAGTAGTAAGGGCATTTTGGTCATTTAGGGGTAAAATGAATTAAAATACAAAATTAAAAGCCAATTTTGCTCATCTTCTTCACCATGGACGTGTATACCAAGGGAGACTCCATGGATAGGGTTTCCAAGCTTCCAAGCTCGATTATGAAGGAAATCGAGATTCGGGCTTAAATCGGGAAAATATAAGGTTATTGACTAAAATGGTAAATTGTTGTTTCTGGATCGAGGTAAGTTCGTATGATAATAATAATACAATGTTATGTTTGAATTATATTTCTTATTGTTATTGCATATATTTTATGATTTAATATATTGGAAAAGTTGATGGAATGGTGTTTATGATGTGGAAATATAACATGAAAGAATGTTACATGAAATACAAGAAAATGAAGATACATGACAAGTGATTTATGAAATATGTGATATATGTTATGTAAATTCTTAAAAGCTGATTTAATATTTGAGTTGTGTCTTATTATACTATGAATGGACAATTGGTACTATGGATAGTGAGATCGACTTCGAGTAAATTCGTACATAAATAATCTATCGATTCTTTTTATGTTATTATATTTTGATATCATATAAAATGTGGCTGCCTATCAAATGGTTATTTGATGTAAATTATGAATTTAAATTGATTACGGACAATTTAGTAAAATGTTGAAAGGTGAGGAATTTCCCGATTGAACCTTCGGAATAAAAACGATACGAATGATCTATTGTGAGGTCGCATGTGTAATACTAAGTGCAGGCTACTATGCGTACCCGAAAACTGTGATCACATGTGTAGTACTAAGTGCAGGCTACTACGTGTACCGGATAATTGGTCGCATGTGTAGTACTATGTGCAGGCTACTATGCGTACCAGATAGCTTTGGCTACAAGTGTGAAAATATGTGCAGGCAATTGAGTATCAGTTATTATTCCGAAGAGTTCAACGGGAAAATCGATTAAGTAAAAATACAATTGAACATGATTATATGATAAATAAGTGTAGGTATATGTTTATGAAAAATTATGAGCAATGTGCTCGATGATTGGGTGAATTTCGATAAGGCAAAATGGATTAAGTGGAATTATGTAAGAATGAATTTTAGTGGTAAAACAGTGTTGGACAGCAGCAGTTGTATGACTTTGAAAATTCACTAAAAATTGTGGAAGTTGAATAAAAATGCAAATGATATATGAAAATAAATCTTAATGAGTTTGTTTTCACATGAAAGAAACAGGGGAAGTAAAAGAATTCTATATTGTGTGATATTTGAATTCTTGTGAAACAGGGTCTGAATGAATTCGAGATTCCCTGTTCTGAATTTAGAAATTCACCATAAATTGTAAAAATATTATTAAGAGTCATACCTTGAATGGATGGATTCCTTATTGAGTCTATGTTTAAGGGAAATAAACTTCATGGTCGTTGGAATTCTGTAAAAGGAGAAATTTGGTTCGTAGTGCACAGAGGTCAGAGTAGTCGTACTCTGAAACAGGGGAGACTTTAACTAATAAATTGTACTAATTGACTAAACCAAAAATTCTGGAAATTTTATGGAAGAAATATATATGAATCTATTTTCAAGGAAAATTAACGAAACTAAATTTGGAGTTTTGTAACTTCAGATATGAATGATTTAGTAACTGTAACTCGATAACACATCTTAACCTGAATATGTGTAATTGTACAATTATAGTGTTTTATCTTGAAAAGCATGGTAGTAATTGCTTATTATTTTCATATGAACTCACTAAGCGTAAAGCTTACCCATCCTCTCCATTTCTTTAGTATTGGCAGGTCGGCTCGGGGTTGGAGATCGTCGGAGGCAAAATCACACTATCAAACTATCATTTTGGGAAAATTAATTCAAATATTAGAAATATCAAGTGAGTGGCATGTATAGGAAGTTGGTTTGTGATATGTATTTTATTATGATTTTGACCTTACGATCGATCGCATTGAGTTATCATATATGATCATGAGATGTGGTCCTTATCCATTATGGTTTATAAGTTTAATTAATCGTGCCATGTCCTACGTTTTGATGTGATGATATAGTTAGCTTTGGTTGTTATGCATGCGTTCGAAAAGTTTTGAATCAAATGAAATTTTATGGCCCGTTTTTCGTCTATGTGTATTGTTAAGTCTGGTAATGCCTCGTACTCTGTTCCGGCCTTGGATACGGGTAAGGGGTGTTACAAAAAGGGTGATTAAAAATGAATAAGATTTTAAACTAAATAAAAATAAAAGTTCTAATACAATATTTCAAAATATGATTTAATCAAGATGACATAATTGTGTTTGTAACACCCCTTACCCGAGATCGTCGCCGGAGTCGAGCACGAGGAGTTACCAGACTTATCTTACTTGTTCGGGGCATAAAAATTTTTTTTTTAAGAAAAAATTTAATTTGCTCACATTCATCCAATAAATCCCTAAAACATGCAATTGGAACGGTTCGGGACCAAATCGAGAACATTAAAAATTTTTCGATTATTTACACAAATCAAAACAATTTATTTCACTATTCATAATAAAATTGTCCTTCTGCATAATAGTCACTAAATTAATTATAACTTGAGTTAAGAAACTCAAATTTTAAATCTGTAAATTTTCCCTAAAACTATACTCATATATCTTTTTACCATAATTTTTCCAGAATTTTTGGTTTAGCCAATTAGTACAGTTTATTCATTAAAGGTTCCCCTGTTTCGCAGTTCAGCGGACCTAACCTCTCTACACTAAAAAATGATTATATCATTATAAAGAATTTGGATAATGTTTTTGTTTGTTTCTAATGAAAATAGAAGGAATCTAGAAATATAAATTACGACTTACAATTATTTTTTTACAATTTCTAGTGATTTTCCAAAGTTGGAACAAGGGATCACGAAGTCACTCTGAGCCAGTCTTACAGAAATTTAAATATCTCAGAATATAGACCTCCTTTGCTTGCTCTGTTTCTTTCCTATGAAAATAAACTCAATAAGCTTTAACTATATATCTCATTCACCATTTAATTCCATTTCTACAATTTTTATTTATTTTTCAAATCCACGTCACTATTGTTGTTTCCTAACTGTTCCGTGGCCAACTCTTACTCTTTCATAATTTCTTTGCATCAAACCTCATTTTGGCATACATAATACCAAAACATGTTATTATTTTGCTATATCATAAGATAATCATTACCAAGTATTCACATGTCATTCTTTAATCATATCATAAGGACATATACACACAATAGCCAAGTCCCTATAGATGCCATAACTTAAGATATTTCTAGTGAAAAAATACCGAGATAGCTCGTTGATAGTGTAAGGCGATCTCCGACGTCCTTACGATTTTCCGAGTTGGCTTTGCGATACTATAAAAAAGAGAGAAAAGAAAGGGAGTAAGCATAAAGCTTAGTAAGTTTGCATGTAAATAAATAACAACATTCTAAATGAATTATCAAGATAACCTGAGCCTAATGTCATGACATTTGTATCCTATACATTCCTAAGGTTCAACCGGGACTTTTTAAGTATCATTTCTCCATCAATTCTTACTTGAATCATCAAGGAATAAGTTTGTAAAATAAATATATAGACGCTGAAAAATAACATCATTAATTATAAATAATAAAACATTGCATTTATTTACTGCAAACTTACCTCGATACAAAATACGATCAAATATTTTGATTTAGTCCTCAACCTTTTCCTTTCCTTGGTCAAACCTCGAATTTTGTTCTTATTGATTATGAAGCTTGGAAGCTTGACAAAACACTAGCTATGAAGAACCATTGAAATTTCGGCCTAATGAAGAAGATGGACACATTTTGCCATCTTTTTTCCCTTTTTTAATCTTTTAATTACCAAATGACTAAAATACCCTTCATTAAAACCTTAGTTGTTTTTATCTATGTATGTCCATTTTTGTCCATGAAAACCTAATGGTCTAATTACCATTTAATGACCTATACTTCAATTATACTCTTCACTTTAATCCTTTAGTATCTAAAACTCATATTTATCAACTTTTGCAATTAAGCCCTAGTAGGCAAATTAAGCATGCTCTCTATAAAATTTTCCATCGATACTCTAACACATGCATCTAATCAGTCAGTAAATTATAAAAATTAATTGGAATAAACTTTTCTATCTCGGATCTGTGGTTTCGCAACCACTGTTCTGTTTAGGACCTATTTTGGGTTGTTACATTTCTCCCCCCTTTAGGGATTTTCGTCCTCGAAAATCTTACCTGTGAAAATATTTGAATACTATTTTCACATAACCTCTTTAGGCTCCCATGTAACCTTGTCTACCCCATGCCTATTCCATAATACTTTCACATGTGCAATACTTTTGTTCCTTAGTTGATTGACCTCTTATGCTACAATCTTTATCGGTTCTTCACCATAAGTCATATCTTGCTGAATCTCAACCTCTGTATGTGAAATCACATGTGAAGGATCTGAATGGTAACGACGTAACATGGACACATGGAACACATCATGAATCTTCTCTAACTCTTGCGGCAAAGCTAACCGATATGCTAATGGTCTAAGTCTTTCAGTCACCTCAAACGGTCCAATAAAACGTGGACTTAGTTTTCCTTTCTTGCCAAATCTAAAGACTTTCTTCCACGAGGATACTTTCAAGAACATTTTGTCACCAACTTGATACTCAATCTCTTTTCTTTTCAAGTCTGCATAAGACTTCTGTCTATCTAAAGCTTCTTTCAAGCAATCTCTGATAACTTTCACTTTCTCTTCAGTTTCTTTAACTAAATCAACCTCGTAAATATGATTTTCTTTAAGCTTTGTCCAATACAAAGGTGTGCGACATTTACGTCCATACAAAGCTTCATAAGGTGCCATTTTCAAACTCGATTGGTAATTATTATTATAAGCAAACTCTACCAACGACAAATATTTCTCCCAACTACCTTGAAATTCTAAGACACAACATCTGAGCATATCCTCAAGTATCTGAATAACTCTCCCTGATTGACCATCGTTCTGAGGATGGAAAGCTGTACTAAAACTCAACTTTGTGCCCAAAGCTTCCTGTAACTTCTTCCAAAATCGCAAAGTGAATCTCAGGTCTCTGTCTAAAATAATCGATAACGGTACTCCATGTAGTCTGACTATCTCTAAAATATACAACTTGGCCAAATTGTCAAGTGAATAATCCATACGAACTGGAATAAAATGAGCTGACTTCGTTAGCTTATCAATCACAACCCATACTGCATCTTTCTTTCTCGGTGTCAACGATAATCCTGTCACAAAATCCATGGCAACTTGGTCCCATTGCCACTCAGGAACTAACACAGGCTGCAATAAACCTGAGGGTACCTGATGTTCGGCTTTTACATGCTGACGAATCAAGCATCTAGAAACAAACTCTGAGATATCTCTCTTCATTCCTACCCACCAATACATTTTCTTCAAATCATTATACATCTTTGTACTACCTGGATGAATAGACAAAGAACTACTATATGCTTCCTCTAAAATCTTTCGAATAAGCTCATCATTATTTGGTACACATATCCGATTTCTAAACATTAAACAACTGTCAGAACTGATCTAAAAATCTGACTCTATACCAACTCACACTGAGCTCTTTTGGCTTGCAACTCACTGTCATCTTTCTGAACTTCACAAATTTCTTCAAGAAACATTGGCTTAGCTCTTAATTCGGCTAAGATAGAACCATCATACGATAAGGTTAAACTAGTGTTCAAAGCCCTTAATGCAAATAAAGATTTTCTACTCAAAGCATCGGCAACTACGTTTGCCTTACTCGGATGATAATCGATCACTAGTTCATAATCTTTAATCAACTCTAGCCATCTTATTTGCCTCAAGTTCAAATATTTCTAAGTCATCAAGTATTTCAAACTTTTACGATTAGTAAATATTTGGCACTTCTCACCATACAAGTGATGTCTCCAGATTTTCAACGCAAATACAATGGCAGCTAGTTCTAAATCATGTATCGGATAATTTTTCTCATGTGGCTTCAGCTGTCTAGAGGCATAAGCAATTACCTTCCTGCATAAGTACACAGTTTAATCCATTCAAGGACACATCACTGTATGTCACAAACTCTTTACCCAATTCTGGTTGTACTAAAACAGGAGCTTTAGTCAACAATGCCTTTAACTTGTCAAAACTCTGTTGACACTTTTTAGTCCATTCAAACTTGACATCTTTCTGTAGCAATCTTGTCAATGGAGTAGCTATCATAGAAAATCCCTCTACAAATTGTCTATAATAACCAGCGAGACCAAGAAAATTTTTGACCTCTGGTACATTCCTGGGAGGCTTCCAATCAACAATGGCTGAAATCTTGCTCGGATCAACTCTAATACCTTCACCTGAGACTATATGTCCAAGAAAACCAACTTTTCGTAACCAGAACTCACTTTTGCTAAACTTGGCATAAAGCTAATTATCTCTCAAAGTCTATAAAACTGTTCTCAAATGCTCTGAATGCTCAGTCTTATCATGAGAATAAATCAAGATATCATCAATGAACACAACTACAAATTTATCCAAGTAAGGTCTGAAAATTTGATTCATTAAGTCCATGAAAAAGACAGGAGCATTAGTCAAGCCAAACGGAATCACAAAGAACTCATAATGGCCATACCTAGTCCGAAAACCAGTTTTCAGAACATCCGACTCTTTAACTCACAATTGATAATATCTGGATCTCAAATCTATCTTGGAGAACACAGTAGCTCCCTTCAGTTGTTCAAACAAATCGTCAATTCTAGGTTGCAGATACTTGTTCTTAATAGTCACCTTGTTAAGCTTCCGATAATCTGTGCACAATCTTATCGAACCATCTTTTTTTTCACAAAGAGCACTGGTGCACCCCATAGTGAACAACTAGGTATTGCAAAGCCTTTCTCTGTTAGTTCCTGCAATTGAACTTTCAATTCTCTCAATTCCATTGGATCCATTCTATAAGGAGCAATAGAAATGGGTGTTGCACCCGGAACCAATTCAATACCAAACTCAACTTTTCTGATAGGAGGCAAACCTGGTAGTTCTTCTGGAAACACATCAGGAAACTCACATACCACAGACACTGATTCAATTTTCAACTCTAGATCATATCCTTTTCTCAAGCATGTCTGAGCAGACATAACAAAAATCATGGCAATTGAACAATTTGACTCATCTGAATTAACCCGAAGAATTTTACCATTTTCGCATTTCAACTCAATAAATTTCTTTCTACAATTCACTATCACGTCATGCGCAGTCAACCAATCCATACCAAGAATCACATCAAACTCATCAAATGACAATAGCATGAGATCGGCCGAAAAACAGTAACCTCTAATCATCAAAGGACAATTTTTACATACTTTGTCTACTAATACATACTAACCCAATGGATTCGATACTTTAATCACAAATCCCCTAGACTCCATGGACATGTTCATACTAGGCATCAATTTTATACAAACATAGGAATGGGTCGAACCTAGATCAATCAAAGCAATAACATTAACATCATGAAGAGAAAATCTACTCGTGATTACATCTGGGGAGGATGCCTCTTCACGTGCATGGATAGCACAGGTCCTTACAGGTGCTCTAACATCCGGTCTCACTACTAAACTTCTTTGAGGTCTGCCTCTAACGGGGGCATTTCCTGATCTTTCACTCAATATTACTTCTCTTTTAACCATCTCAGGACACTCCCGAATGAAATGATTCGATGCACCACATCAAAAACAACCAGTCTCAGTTGCTCGACATTGACCTGGATGGCTTCGACCACATTGAGGACACTTGGGTCTATCATGCTGAATACTGTTAACACTCACAATTGAAGTGATCTGAGCTTTTTGACCCAGAAATCTTCTACCTCTGTTTTGGCTAGAATACCCTGCTGAAAAATTAGATCTTGCAGAGAACTCTCTAAGCCTCTTGGATGTAGACTAAAATGACTTGCTCATCTGTCTTTTCTTCGTGTCTTGCATCTCAATTTTAGCTTTACCCTTTCCTTTCAGCAACTCCTCTGCCTTACAAGCTCTTTCAACTAAAATAACAAACTCTTTTATTTCTAAAACATCGACTAACAGTCGAATATCATCATTGAGCCCATTTTCAAATCTCTTTCACATAATAGCTTCAGTAGACACACACTCTCGAGCATAATTACTGAGTCTGACAAATTCAAATTTATATTCAGTCACTGTCATCTTACCTTGCTTTAGTTCAAGGAGTTCTTTTATTTTTCTAGTCCATGAACCTCTGACTAATGTATTTCTTACGGAACTACTCCTGAAAGAAATCCCAAGTAACCTTCTCTTTTGGTACTATTGACACAAGTGTCTTCCACCAATGGTAGGTTGAGTCTCAAAAAAGTGATACAACACACTTCATGCACTCTTTAGGTGTGCAGGATAACTCATCAAAGACCCTGATAGTATTCTCGAGCCAAAATTTAGCTTTCTCTGCATCGTCATCTTTAGTAGCCTGAAAATATTCGGCCCCTTGTTTTCTAATTTTATCAACTGCTAGCTTCTCTCTTCTGACTGTATCTATGACTGGGGTAGCTACATGGGTAGTCTGAGGATCATGAGGGGGTGGAAGTCTAACGGCTGGATTCGTACGAACGAACTCGGCAAGCCATTCATTCATAGCTTGGAAGAAAGTTTCTCGAGCCCCTCCTCCCTGACTAACTGTAATGGGCCTTTACTACTATTTAGTGGCACTGTCCCTTCTATGGGAGCGGGCGCATTACTTTCTACATCATCTGTACCAACTCGTTCGGGATCCATAACTATAAAAGAAAAATATTTTAAAATCGTCAGGAGTTATCACATTATCAAAATATAAGTATAGCATGTATAGCTAGACTCTTACTCATACTGAATATTCTAAGAATCGGCTAAACTCTTGCTCTGATACCAATAAATGTAACACCCCTTACCTGAGACTGTCGCTGGGGTCGAGCACGAGGCGTTACCAGACTTCTCTTGTTCGGGGCATAAAAAATTTTAGTTTTAAAAAAAAATTTAATTTGCTCACATTCATCCAATAAATCCCTAAAAAGGGCCCTCGAGGCCCTAAAATGTGAAATTCGAACGGTTCGGGACCAAACCGGGAACATTAAAAATTTTCTGATTACTTACACAAATCAAAACAATTTATTTCACTATTCATAATAAAACTGTCCATCTGCATAACAGTCACTAAATTAATTATAACTTGAGTTAAGAAACTCAAAATTTAAATCTGTAAATTTTTCCTAAAGCTAGACTCATATATCTTCTTACTATAATTTTTTCAGAATTTTTGGTTTGACCAATTAGTACAGTTTATTCATTAAAGTTCCCCTGTTTCGCAGTTTAATGGACCTAACCTCTCTACACTAAAAAATGATTATCTCATTATACAAAATTTGGATAATGTTTCCGTTTGTTTTTAATGAAAATAGACTAACTAAGGAATCTAGACATATAAACCATGACTTATAATTCTTTTTTTTTTTACAATTTCTAATGATTTTCCAAAGTTGGAACAGGGGATCACAAAGTCACTCTGAACCAGTCTTATAGAAATTTAAATATCTCAGAATATAGACTTCCTTTGCTTGCTCTGTTTCTATGAAAATAAACTCAATAAGCTTTAATTCTATATCTCATTCACCATTTAATTCCATTTTTACAATTTTTAGTGATTTTTTAAAACCACGTCACTACTGCTATTTCCTAGCTGTTCCATGGCCAACTCTCACTCTTTCATAATTTCTTTGCATCAAACCTCATTTTGGCATACATAATACCAAAACATGTTCTTATTTAGCTATATCATAAGCTAATCATTACCAAGTATTCACATGTCATTCTTTAATTATATCATAAGGACATACACACACAATAGCAAGGTCCCTATACATGCCATAACTTAAGGTATTTCTAGTCACAAAATACCGAGATAGCTCGTTAATACTGTGAGGCGATCTCCGACGTCCTTACGATTTTTCAAGTTGGCTTTGCGATACTATAAAAAAGAGAGAAAAGAAAGGGAGTAAGCATAAAGCTTAGTAATTTTGCATGAAAATAAATAACAACATTCTAAATGAATTATCAAGATAACCCGAACCTTTCGAACATGGACTTATCTTACCTTCCATTTGGTACACTCTTTGAATTTTCCGTTGAACCATTTGGAATACTAAGGATACACGGGTACCTTTCCTTTTTAAACTTACCATTGCCATGTCTTGAAATGGTCTTATGTGGTATCCTTGCCTTATGAACTCACCATTGCCATGCCTTGGCATGGTCTTACATGGGATCTTTGCCTTATAGTAGTTTATCAATGCCATGTCTTAACATGGTCTTACATGATTTCCTTGCCTTGTAAAACTTACCAATGCCATGCCTTGGCATGGTCTTACTTGGTATCCTTAAACCCTAATGTCATGACATTTGTATCCTATACATTCCTAAGGTTCAACCGGGACTTTTAAGTATCATTTCTCCGTCAATTCTTACTTGAATCATCAAGGAATAAATTTACAAAATAAATATATAGATGCTGAAAAATAACATCATTAATTATAAATAATAAAACATTGCATTTATTTACCACAAACTTACCTCGATACAAAATACGACCAAATATTTTGATTTAGTCCTCAACCTTTTCCTTTCCTTGGTCTAACCCTAAATTTCGTTCTTCTTGATTATGAAGCTTGGAAGCTTGACAAAACCCTAGCTATGAAGAACACTTGAAATTTCGGCCTAATGAAGAAGATGGGCACATTTTGCCATCTTTTTTTCCCTTTTTTAATCTTTTAATTACCAAATGACTAAAATACCCTTCATTAAAACTTTAATTATTTTTATCTATGTATGTCCATTTTTGTCCATGAAAACCTAATGGTCTAATTACCATTTAAGGACCGCTACTTCAATTATACTCTTCAATTTAATCCTTTAGTTTTTAAAACTCATATTTATCAACTTTTGCAATTAAGCCCTAGTAGGCAAATTAAGCATGCTCTCTATAAAATTTTCTATCGATACTCTAAATATGCATCTAATCACTCGATAAATTATAAAAATTAATCAGAATAAACTTTCACTCGATAAATTATAAAAATTAATCAGAATAAACTTTTCTATCTCAGATTTGTTGTTCCGCAATCGCTGTTCTGTTTAGACCCTATTTTGAGATGTTACAGTCTTGGACTAATTACATTTCTTTAACTTAGAATTATTAAACTCATGTTTATGTTGTTACGAATAAATTCACGGCAACTCGGTAATTTGCTAACTTATGAACATACTCACCTACACAAATCCATTCATCTCTTAACATATCCCTATGTTAGTTCAATCGATTAAACAGATTCTAATAAGCAAACATGTTATTGCACATACATACTCATTAAATTGGACTAATCTCTTACATATTCCTATGTCAATTCAAACAATTAATTAAATCTAATAAGCACATAAAAGACGATGTGAGGTAACAAGGTATCCTTACCTCGAAACAGTTTAATCACAATAATCTTACAAGTTATGGAAGGCAAATGTATCGCCAGATACAATGCTAATTTAACCTTTAGCTACCTTAGAAGAATAAACATGCACTGATTAAGTATTGTGTCAATCAATTACAATTTCAATTTGTTTAAATAATTAATTCATTAGTTCCCTCACAATTGTAATGCAAGAATAACTTAGGCATGATTTTACTTAATCAAGCATTTTATCGAGGCCTACAATAGCATAAACACAATTTTAATAATTTAAGAGGACGAAATGCAATCAACCCAACACGAATTAAAATCTAGCTAAGGTGATTAAATTAACCATTCCAACAACATAAATATTCATAGATGTGTTCATCACAAAAACAACAAAATTTAAAGAGATAAGGAACAAGAATCAAATCCGGTGTTTTTCCGTGGCTTGAATAGGTTGCTCCGTTCTTCCTTCTTTGTTTTCCTCGCTGATCAAGGCTACTATGAACACTCAATTGCTGCTCCAAAATGGCTAAAGATTATCCCTTTCTCAATAGGAGAAATCGGTAAAAGAGCAAGGAACTTTGAATGGGAAAATGAGAGAAAAAGGAGAGAAGAGAGAAAATATGTGAATGAATGAGATGTGTTTCAAATGATTAGATTCAAGGGGTTTTTATAGCTGAAGAGGGCTGCTAAAAATAGCTAAAATTAGCAACCAAAGAGCCCTCCCTTGGCTGGCCACACATGTGGCAAGTTTGATGATTTCAAACTTGCTAAATTAAGCTTGGGGCAAATCTAGAAAGCCACCATTTGTGGAGGGGTTTGAATGTTATTTGAACAAGTCTTCAAGGGCCTCTTTGCAAGCTAAATAATCAGCCAATAAGCTGATTTGGGTCAGCACATGGGGCGGTTTTGGGCTATCCATTACTTGGTCGATTTGGTTCACTTGATTCGGCTCAACTTGACCATTTTTCATAATTTATTAATAATAATTTATTAACCCAAATTAAATTAGATATAAATTAAAATTAATTATATTATGAATTAATACACTACCTTGATACTTCAAATTGCTTCTCAGTTTTGTGCTTCTAGTAGTGTCTGCCGAGCCATTTTTCGCCCTTTGTGTAAATCTATCGAAAATAACCAAAATTCATCAAAATTAATTATAAAATTAATTAAAATTCAAAATCTTCATATTTTAAGTACACTTTAATTATTTTATAAAAATTAATTATTTTTGACAGGAATTTTATCAAAACTACATGAATTTAAGTTAAAAAAGGCATGAAAAAATGTGTAAATTTTGGTGTTTCTAGTCTACCCGTGTGGAAAAAATAAGGCTATTTCCATGTCATATTTCTCTCCCAAATTTTGCCTTGTACCTACATTAACACTTGTATACATATATCAACTAATTGAAGACATCAAAACCAGACCAACATTAACATTATACATGATATATCATCACATGTATTCAAACTCACCTTTTATAAGACACATATGTTTACCATAATTCAATATAACCATATCAAACACACATATATTAACCATATTATAACCTCATATATATATTCACTAAACATATCATCACTAGCCATTCCAATGGCTATATTACAATCAACCATTTAAATGCCAACACTGGCCAAGTTAGCCTACACATGCCATTATATCAAAATAAGTTTGCTATTTATACCAAACCGAGCAGAAGTATAGTGTGATGGTACTCTGACCGGTTCCAACCTTCACGAGCTTCCGATCGCTATCAAATAGAGAAAAATAAAACAAAGTAAGCATTTAATGCTTAGTAAGTTCGCATAACAGGAATTTAACTTACCATTTATATTCAATTTAAGTAATCATGTAAATAATATGCATCCCAAAAATTTGACCCATTGTCTAATCACATACACTCAATCAAACAAGTTAGTCATAAATTTCTAAATACTTTTTGAGTAAGAAAGATGAGCTTATCATATAATAACTTTCATACACATATACTTTTCTTATCCTATTTCCGTATAACATTTACATTTCTATGATAAATCATCTCAAGTTCAGATTAGTCCTGATAGAATTTTGCCCATTGAATTTATTTGAAATATTGATGGATACACATGTAATACACTTAAAGTGTACAACACTGTAAACTGTAAACCGTCAACTCATATTCAAGGGTACCCAAATAGGGCACATAATCAGGAAGCACTCTCTCGAGCCATATAACAGGATGCTCATGTGAGCCATGTAGCAGGAAGCTTATTCGGGCTATAATAGGAAACTCACAAGAGTTTAGAACCAGAAGCTCATTAAACTTAACAGGTAACTCCGAAGAGCTATTATCATGGAGCTTCGGATAGCCATATAACAGGATGTTCAAGCGAGCCTATATCAGGACACTCATAAAGAGTTGCGTTTGTGTCCACAATATATGCAAGATCACCACTGATCATATAACAGGACGCTCACAAAGAGCTGTGGTGGTCCGCAACACATGCAGGATCACTACTGGTCAGGATGCTCGCAAGAACTATATAATGGGAAGTTCAAAAGGGCTTATAATAGGATGCTCTTTCAAGTTATGGTGTGTCTGCAACATATGCAAGACCACAACTAATCGGGAAATCTTGTATCCATCGAATTTCATTTATTCAAACGGGACTTATACTAATCGAGCAATATCAGACATGTAGTTAATTTTATACATTAAACATTTATACAATTTACACATATGCAACATTCAATTCCAAACATATTAATATACATAATCTAGTTACAAGAACTTACCTCGATAAACGTTCGTATACAAGGATCTACTAATCTGATACTTTTTGTTTTCATCGATCCAACTCAGTATTAGGTCTTTCCGGATCTATATAAATGAATTTAACGTCAATTTAATCCATTTCATACTCAATTTAATTCAATTCACATCCTAGACAAAATTACCATTTTGCCCCTATACTTTCCATAAATGACGATTTCGTCCGTAGGCTCGGAAAATCAAATTCGTGCAATTTAATCCTTATTGCAAGCCTAATCAATTTTTACATATAAAATTTACAGCACATATAATTCATTAAAATCATAAATTTTCCATGAATTTTACATTTTTAAAATTTAGTCCCTAAATCACAATTTCATGACAATTCACTTTACAAATGTTGTTTATCTATCAAAAACCTTTCATTTTCTACCATCAATTTCAAAATTTTAGCATATTCATCCATGGAAAAATTTTAATACTTTGTTAAGTTTACAAATTGATCCCCAAAATAACTAGATTATGTTATTTCCATCTTAAAAATATAAATATTACTAAAACGAGACAAGATTACTTACCCAATTAGGCTTGTTTGATTTTCTTTCTTTTCCTAGGGTTTCCATAGAATTTGGGGAAGAAGATGATATAAAATGATGATATTAGATATTTATTTTATTTATCATCTTTTATTTATTTCAATTTCCAATTTAGTCTTTTTTTTTTCTAATTTTCCATAGATGAATCATCAAAAATTTCTACTAAATTTTCTTAATGATCTAATTACCATGTAAGGATCTCAAATTTTGAATTGCATAGCTATTTGATACTTATAGCTATGAGAACTCAACTTTTGCTTTTTATGCAATTTGCTCCTTTCTATAATTAAACATGAAATCGGTAAAAAGTTTTTATCAAAATTTTCATACGTCTTTCCTATCATAATATAGATCATGTAATAATATTAAAATAAATTTTCTTTCTGACTTGGATTTGTGGTCCCAAAATCATTGTTTCGGTTTCACTGAAAACAGACTGTTACAGCTGCCAATTCAATTTGACAATATTTCCTGCATATACTATGGGGACAGACATTCGTTTAAGAATTTTCCATCAAATCTCGACTTTGTCTATTATGTAGGAAATCAAACCAGAATAGAACTGGAAAAGGACCACAGTCCAACTTTTATAACTCTTCATGGTGAAACCATCCAAACTTCTCTTGGAGTAACTAAAGAGCTAAACCAAACAACACCTACATGCTGCATAGATCAAATCAATCTCTAAGGTTCAATCAACAAGTTCAGAAACCATCATAAGCTAAACCTTCCAATAATTTGGAAATTTTGTTAAAGGATATATGGACAAGAATGATGTCTTAATCCAGAGCCAACCAACAACACTAGAAAATTTGGAGAACCAAATGGGTTAGTTAGCTGTGGAGCTTCATAATAGACTTTAAAGAGCTTGCCAAGTGACACAAAAAATCCAAGGAGTATGGGTAAGGAACATTGCAAAGTAGTTGCTTTACGAAGCAGAAGGGCTTCAGAACCCAAGGTTGTTGAGGTTGAAGACGAATCTGCCAAGAGAAAGGAAAATCAACCGTTAGTTGAAATTCCTGCACCATAGATGTCAAATTCTGAAAATTCTGAAGAGGTAAAATCTAAAGTAAACAATTTTGATAAGCTAACACCTTTGTTAGGTGGATATACAGTACCATATAAAATTTGTCCAATCCAAGCCAAGGTTCCATCACCTTTGTATCCACAAAAACTCAGGCAACAAAAACAAGAGGTGTAATTCATGAAATTCTTGGATGTTCTTAAGCAGCTTCACTTCAATATCCCATTGGTAGAAGCCTCAGAACAAATGTGTAACTATGTCAAGTTCATGAAGGACATTCTGTCTAAGAAGAAAATACTTGGCAATTTCGAGACTATAGCACTAATAAAAGAGTGCAGTACAGAACAAGCTACCTTAAAAAATGATGGACCTTGAGAACTTTATACCCTGTAACATTGGAGAATCTTACTATGGTAAAGCTCTATGTGTAACACCCAAAAAATTGGGCCTAGAAATATTGGGTTTGGAGTCCGAGTTCGGGTAGAAGATGGCCCGAGATAGAATTATTGATGTTTTAACTTTTTACGGGAAATTATTGTCAATATTGTTGTTAATTATTTTATGTAGGATCTAAGTGAATTACGATGGATTTATAGTGTGGGAAAAGGCTTGGGTTCGATTCAAGACTCTAGCAAAAAAAAAAATTAAATTTTATGCTACCTTAGGGAATCTGGGCAGTAGGCCTTATTAATAATTTGGGCTGAGTTTTAGCACAAACAAGCACCTGACCCAGTGGCTAAGCACGCTAGGAGGGCGTGGGAGGTGCCTAGGTTCTAGGCACGGCGCGCGCAAATGGTTGTTTTTTTTTAAGTATTCAGGTTGCGGTTAAAATAGGGGTTAAGAGGAGTTGCGAGCCTAATCCAGCACAAGGAGTGCCCGTGGCGCAGTGGCAGCAGTGTGCTGGGCACGCGGAGAGGGCGCAGGTTCGAGTCCTTGCGCGGTCGAATTCTGTTTTATTTTTAAAGCGGGCCAGAACTGAAGCAGGTAAGGGTTATAAATTATTGTGGTAGTATTATATTGAAAACAAGGTTTTGTCCTAGTGGCCAGCAGCATGGGGGTGTGCCTGGAGGTCTCGATTTCAAGCTACTGTACGCGAATGGGCTACCTTTTTGTTGTACGCGTGGAGGGAGTAATTCAATTGGACCGAAACTTATCCAAGCAACAAATTGAGTCGGCCAAGCTGTGGGAAAATGGTGGCTGCTAATTGGTAGGAAGGATTTGGATGGAATTCAAATTAGGTGGTGGCTAAAATTAAGAAGAAAAACATGGAATTTGAACTTGGGAAGGCTTTTATGCTGAAATAGGACTCATGGTAGTACCAATTCGACTATAGGAAATTAAATACCGAAAAAGCTCTTAAAATTTTGGCTTGTATGGGTTATTTTTCTTCTTTGTTTAGTTTTGGGTATTTTTAAGTGTTAGTCGATTTAGGTTGGGGCCATTCACATCTATTATTATTTTTGAGATCGACCTTCATTCTTTTTGGTTTATCTTTTCTTCACCAAGCTTAATCTTCTACTCCTACTCATAAGTCCTTTCTCTTTGATTTTCTTCTCATTATTGCCGAATATAGAGACTTTTCTCTGTGCCAAAAATTCGAACCTCACAACTCTCTTATCCTTCTGCTAACTTCTCCCCTCTACTTCACAAACTTCTATTCTCCATCTCGTTCCTTCAAAAGCCGAATCACCTAGATCTATTCTCTATTCATATTTTGGGTTAGATCTACAATAAATCGGGAATAGGAAGGTACTTGGGAGCATTTTTGGCAAGTAAATCTTTGGTAAGTGCTCGAAATCCCTTCTCTATCCATTATTTGGTGATTAAGAAAAGCCGAAAACCCCTATATGCAAAGGGTGCCTGTCGACTAAACTAAAAGGGTTTAGTGGTGTTATTTGATTTGTTTTGCTCTAGTGTGGATTAAAGGCTACTGATCAAGGGCTTGGATAATTGGAACAACTAGATTTAGATCTAGTCCATATTCTGGCAAAGGTAAGAACTTTAGTGCCTAAGGTGTTAATGGCCGATTATTGGTAAGGGGATTTGTATATAAGTTGTTATGGATTCATAGTTTAACGTGTTAGTAACTGATTTTAGGCAACTCGTGTGTGGAACTCGTCAACGTTTCGTCAAAAAATAGGTACATAAATGACACCCACAAGTAGACTAGATCGGCAAAAGCCGAAAAGCCGAAATGCCGAAAAGTCGGCATTTTGAGAACTTATGAGCGTGTGAGTGCTCGTGGGATTGTTTGTATTGATAATTTTGGTATCTTCAATGGTAAGATTGCAAAGTGCGCAATTTCGTGCACCTCGGTGAATTTGGGCTTCAATAGGCCGAAATTGGGTAATGGGCAACGGGCCCATTTCGGTAAAAACGTCCGATAAGTATTCTGAAGACATGTTAATAATTGTAATGAACATGAAACCCTAAAAAGACTGATAAAATTACTGAAATACCTCTGTAAGGTAGAATTATCGTAATACCCTTAAAGGGGTAAGTTTACGATTACGCCCCTCAAGGGTAAATAACTGTTCTTACGCTATAATCTGACTGTCTTTCTGAAGCATGCCTTGTTAATTATATATATATTCTTCATACATGTCATACTGCATGGGGTTGGGTTTTGTTATGGAGGAAGAACCCGTTCTGGTGGCTGTGCCACATATTCTGATATAAGCACTTTGTTGCGGATTATAGTTAGTGCCAAGAATCGGTGCTAACACTCGTAAGTGTAGGGATGGCGTGGGTGATTTATTCCCCACTGTGAAGTGTAGGGGTGATGAGCAAGTGCAGGGTTGGATGGGGTTATCATGCATTAATCATATGAGACTATTTTGTTATGGGCCAACTGTATTAAAATGGGCCCAACTGTGTTAATATGGGCAATGCCCAATATATCTCAACTTGTAATAGGGCTACTGTAACACCCCGTACCCGAGTCCGTTACCGAAGTCGAACACAAGGTGCACACAAATTTAACTTAATCATTTTTACTGTCCATTTAAAAATTTCCAGACAAGCTGGTTACTGCATCACTGTCGCCTTAAAAATCATATCTTGAGTTTCAAAACTCAAAAATCAGTTTCGTAATTTTTTCCCAAAACTAGACTCATATGTCCATCTACAGATTTTTTTCTAGAATTTTTGGTCGAGCCAATTAGTACAGTTTATTAGTTAAAGTCTCCCCTATTCCAAGGTTAGACTACACTGACCTTTATGCATTACGAATTGGATATCTTCCGGTACAGGTCTTCAATACTGATGTTGTTTGTTTCTTTAGAAACTAAACTCAAAGAGGAATCTATACATATATGGAATGACTCCTAATCATCTCTGGTTAATTTACAATGAATTTCCAAAGTCGGAACAGGGGATCCAGAAACCGTTCTGGCCCTGTTTCACGAGAACTTTAATATCTCTTAACATATAACTCATATTACCATTTCGTTTCTTCCATATGAAAGTAGATTCATCAAGGTTCATTTACATAATTTATTCACTATTTAATTCCATTCCTACAAATTTTAGTGATTTTTTAAATGCTCACCACTACTGCTGTCCGTATCTGTTTTCAAGGTAAACTTTACCTATTTCGTGGTTTCCATGGACCAACTAGAGTTTTGTCATACATAGGTCCACATATACTCATATTTAGCCATTCCAATGGCTGATCATTTGCCTAACACTTCCATTCCAGTCCATGCTCACATCATGAAACCATACATATATACATAAACACAAATAGTCTAATGCCATACCCCACTTTTACGAGCCATTTTCGCATGGTGCACACACATACATCACAAAACGTATTTGAAAAACAGCAAAGGGTAGTCCTATACATGCCATATCCGAGTTCAACTAAAAGAATACCAAAAGGGCTTTGATAGTGTGGATGACTTCGACTTGATGATCCCGAATCCGATAGCTAACGAGCAAAATCTATAAAACAGAGAAACAGAGAAACGGAGTAAGCAATTTATGCTTAGTAAGTTTGAGCAAGGGATTCCAAGACAACAAAAGCATAGCAATCATATAGCTAACGGATAATTTCGTATGCACAAATTCTCAATGTCATACTTATTTCACATTCCAACCCCTATATTCATACATAAGGGATCATCTTAGCCAAATACCGGAAGCTCATTACTCGATCGAGCGAGTATCATTCAAGGAATCAACTAATTTCAAGCACATACGAACATACCTCATTGCTGGAATTTTTCAAGCGTATTAACTGAAATTTTTACAGCAAGAACGCCGTTCTCGAATCACGCACCTTCAGAATTTAACCGGATATAACGACTAGCTCAAATGCCTTCGGACAAACCCGGTTATAGTAACTCGCACGAATGCCTTCGGACTTAACCCGGTTTAGTAACTCGCACAAATGCCTTCGGCTTAACCCGGATTTATTAACTCAGACAAATGCCTTCGGCTTAACCCGAATTTATTAACTCGCATTTAACGCCTTCGGATCTTAGTCCGGATATGGTCACTTAACACAAAGCCTTCGGGACTTAGCTCGGACATCATTCAAATAGCCAAGCACAATTATCAATAAATCATGACACATTCGCATTTCATTCTCATTAGCAAAATTCAAACACAAGTCACTTATCATATTTGCAATTTCGGCTCAATAGCCACACACAAAGAGCATGATCTAATCAAATCATAATCTAAGTTCCATTACTCGAGAACTTACCTCGGACGTGGTCGAACGATTTCGACGGCTATTCGACGACTTTTTCCTTCCCTTATCGGATTTAGCTCCCCTTGCTCTTGAGCTTAATTTAACAAATAAATTGGTTTTATCATTTGAGCATCGAAGAGGAATTCAAGGTACTTAGCCCACATATTTTCATTAGACATTAAAGTCACATATGTACGGAAATCATGAATCAACTCAACACATTAGTTAGTACTCTCCTTAGCCGGATTTTCTAAGCCAAGAATAGGCATCAATATGCTTGCCTCTAACCGAATGCATGCACACCATTTCCCTCATGTGGCGAATATGCATGTCCATGTTGAGGCCAATTATACACTTAATACCACACAAAAAAAACAGCATACATTTTACTAACTAACGCATTCCATATTGTAACTCAATACACATCTATCATTTCCTTCATAATCGAAACATCATCACAAGCAAATATACACCTTGAAATAGTATACATGTCATACCAATACATCATGTGCAAACATATATTCATGTAGGTGCAAGGGCCGAATCTCAAGTTGCTTATATCCAAATATAAACACATATCCAAAGCTCAAATCTTACTTACCATGCAACATGCATGAATCGTACTTATGGATATACCATGGCCGAATACACCACCACACCATACCGTTTCAATTTGGTCATGGTTAAACAAAGAACTTAGTATCTCATTCAAAAATGCTAAAAGAAAATCTAAGAGTCCTCAATCCCCCATCACATGTATCATTATCAAGCTTGATATTTAGCATGCAATGGCATTAACACCACATCCACTTTGGCCGAATATCATTCCATGACATAGCAAAGATTTGAACCATGGGCTAATAAAAACATCAAGCTAGCAACTAAAAACATGCATGAATCCCATGGCACAACCTCAAACATACCTTAATCTTGACACAAGTATGGCCAAACTTCCTCCTAATCCCCCTCCAAACCAAGCATGAAGCAAGAACCCCTTCTTTCTTCCTTAGAATTTCAGCTCAAAGAAAATGAAAAAAAAGATGAACAACAATTTTTTTCTTCTCTCTTCCTCTACTCACGGCAATGGGGAGGGGGAGAGCCTTCACACACAATTTTTTTTATTACCCATGCATCTTATTTTATTTCTTCTTACATAATGCACTTACAAAACATGTTTCATGTCATGTCTTGCCCATATTTCCTTGTCATGGCCGGCCACTAGCTATTAGGGGGGGAAATTTGACATGCAAGTCCATTGTTTTGCATGCATGCTTTAAATTAGTCATCACACATTTCCCCATCATACTTTCAAAGTTTTCTACTAGGTCCTTTCTAGTGAAATTCACATTTATAACTCTAAATTAAAACATCAAAAATGTCACACATGAGTTAACACATATTATAGGCAATAAAACAAATATTAAATTATTTTTATGCCTCGGTTTTGTGGTCCCGAAACCACATTCCGACTAGGGTCGTTTTAAGGCTGTCACAGCTACGGCCAAGATTTATACTGATATGGGCTAGGCCCAGTATACTCTGATACTTAATATTGATATGGGCTAAGGCCCAGTTAACTCTGATTTCTGAATAGGGCTTAGACCCAGTAAAGCTTGAACTGATTTGGGCTCTGGTTGGGATACTTTACACACTGAGTTTTCCAAACTCACCCCTTCCTTTTTACCCTTGCAGGTGAGCCTTAAACTGGGGACTTGGAGCTAGTAGGATTCAAGATGGCCACGTGGACAGCGCAGATGGTTTTAATTAAATTAGTAGTTCTTTAAGTTATTTTTCAGTTATATTTCGGGTTGTAACAAGGCCGTTTTAATTATTTTTAACTGTTTTTAGTATGTTTTGTTAGCTTAGATATGATATTGTTTTAATTGTTTGAAATTGAATAGCTTTAGGGCGCATTTTAAAAGGGTTACTTGATTTCAAAATATAGCGATAACAAAGCAAAGCTTCCCCAATGAAAACGTTTTCAAAATTAATAACCTTTTCAAATGGTTTTAAACAAATTGGTTTTCCATGAACAATCACTCAGTTAAAGTGGGGCAATGGTTGTGTGCATGTCTAGGATTGGATCCGTGGAGAGCTGGGTACTTAAGCAGTCTAATTGACTCACCTCCTCTTTTCTGGCATCCTACATGGTGCACAGCTTCTATTCACTTTAATCTATAACGAAGATATTCTTTAAACACTAAGAAAGACTTTAGATAAAACATGATTCTAGTAACGCTTCAATGTGACACGTCGGATTCGGTCATAACGTCTGGGCCGGGTTTGGGGTGTTACACTATGTTATTTAGGAGTGAGCATCAACTTGATGCTAATGTTTATTTTTCAGATGTTAGGTATAGGTGATGTTAGACCAACAACTGTGACACTCTAATTGGCGGATCGATTTCTAACACACCTAGAAGTAAAGATTAAGGATGTTTTGGTACATGTAGATAATTTTCTTTTTCATGATAATTTTATTGTTTTAGATTTTGAAACAGATAAGGAAGTATTGATCATCCTAAAGAGACCTTTTCTAGCAATGGGAAGAACATTAGTAAATGTGCAGACAAGTGAACCCTCTATGTGAGTTCAAGTTGACCAGGTAACCTTTAATGTTCTTAAAGCCATGAAATTCCCTGATCCAATGGAAAAAATGCTTAGCAATGGAGGAGATAGAATCCTTATTCTCTACAGAATGAGAGTGTAATTCTGTGAAAGACCATTGGAAAACACCTTAGGGTTTGAGCCACTAGAAGATGAACAAGGTAAGAAAAATATGGCTTTGAGGGTTATGTTGGAGCAGCATGTTTTGAATCATTGGAGGCCAAAGTTGTTAATTGAGGAACCGCCCAAACTTAAATTAAAGGTACTTCATTCTTATTTGAATCTAGGTAAAATTTCTATTTTGCTTGTGATTATTTCAGTAAAACTAACAGAACACCAAGAGGAGTAGCTGATTGAGATTTTAAAGGAATTCAGAAAGGCGATCGGTTGGACTATAGCTAATATCCGAGGAATAAGCTCATCTTTTTGTATGCGTAGAAAGGTTATGTTGAATCATGACTTCTTATAACTTGGGTAGCAATGATGCATTACTAGATGCCACTCATTGCTTGTAATGTTAGAAACATTCTAGTATTACTATCAACATTATAAGAGCCTACAGGGTCACACCCTACAATTGAAGCGAACAGAATTCAAATACATTTGGTATTGTATTTATCTATCACATAATTAAATTAATTGTTGAATTAATTTAATTTTATATTTAAATATTAAACACATTATAAGTACAAACTTGTTGTACACAAATAGAAAACATAGATAAAATTAATATATGAATTTGATTCAAACTATAACACCCTAACTTGTTTCCGTCGCCGGAATAAGGTTCTAGAGCATTACCGTTTAATCGAATACATTTAAACTTTAAATCATTCAATAATTTAATAATATTGTCCCTAAATCATACTTTAATTCAATAAATCATTTATAAACATGCATATTGTCACTAAATCGAGCCCTCGAGGCCATAAAATAACTTAGAAGCAATTTGGGACCAATTTGAAACAATTTGGAAATAGGGATCACATGCTCGTGTCTTAGGTCGTGTAACCTTTGAACTAGGGACTCATGGCTGTGTCCCAGCCTGTGCCCTCACCTATGTAACTCTCTAAGTAAGGTCACACGGCCGTGTCAAACACCCGTGTGCCAAGCTATGTAACTCTCTAAGTTGCCCCACATGCCCATGTGCCAGGCCGTGTGTCTCACACAACTGAGTCACACGCCCGTGTCTCTGGCCATGTGGACCCAAATTTACCTAAAATCAAGCAATTTCAAAACTATATCATGCAGAAACATTTATACCAATAATGCACACTTTCGAAGCACCAAAACCTTACCTAAACACACACATATATAAAAATCCCAATACCCTAATTCAACTAACCAATATGCCATTGAAAGGCACCACAATATATCAAAACATCAAGCATCAAAACATGTCAATATTGTACCAATTCATTCATGATAACCTATTCAGTTACTTACCTAAAACATACAACATATTGACCATTCTCAGACCAACAATTTACAGCAATGCGCCATAGACATCCATTATCAAAAAGTGACCAAAAGGACTTACCTAAGCAAGCATTATAAGTCCATCAACAATCCATAAACATCAAAGCACAAACATACCAAGTTTCCATTTTACATGTTCATCGAAAACACCATTATAAACTACCTTAAACATGACCTTGGCCAAAATGCACAAAAAACTACTGAATTGACTTCTGGATAGTGTGTTAGATCTCCGACTAGCATCCAACCAAATCAAGCTTCTGATAATCTATAAAACATAGGAAAGAAACTATGTAAGCAATTAATGCTTAGTAAGCTCATATAAACTAAACACAACTAACCAATACATTTGTATAATATAAAGCATAAGTATCATGTCAACCAAAACCATAAGCTTGACATAAGCCTATACATCACCATCAAATGCACAAATTAGCTCACTTGTAGCGTGCTCGTATTCGTGAATTTCCCGATTGTCTAATTTTAGTACCGTTTCAAGTTGGTATTCTAAGTGAAATTGTGAGTAATAGAAAATACGTTGAATAAAAATATCAAAGAGGGTTTTGGAATAATGACTTACACAAATCAAGCACTAAGAAAAGAACCATCAATATAAATGATCATGACCCAATTTCTATATAGTGAAATAACAAACAAGTCTTTGAAGAAGAAGAAGTAAATTGTGACCCGCTATTTAAAAAAATAGGAGCCAACAATATATTTGAACACCACATTTTAGAAAATAAAGAAAGAATGGAAGTGATAAGTTCAAAAAGAAAGGGTTTGACACAACAAGAAGGACCTTGATAAGTCCAAGTAAGTTGGACCAAGAACAAAGAGATAAAATTCTCACACAAAACTCAAAAAAATTCATTAGCCAATCAAAGTTCTGTTTACAGGATATTTATAGGCACTTTTGTGACTATTCAATACCTATGTGAGGCTTTCCATATTCGGCCATTAACTAGTATTATTAAAAGCACTAATTTCATTTTTAACTCTTGTAAGGAAGCCAATGAGTCACGTCTCTTCATTGGAATCTGATGTAGTTGAAAAGGCATGCTAATTCTACTTAATGAAGACTTAATGTGTTTAATTGATGTCCCTTCAGCTCCCTTGTAACCAAATTATAAAAGCTTGTGTAACATCCTTCTAAATGACACCATAATGAAGGTTTAAGACTCCAAAAACGTTCAGACTTGAAGAGTCTCCTTTGGTCTATTAAACAGTATGTTATTTAAAAAGCTATGAAATCGTCTAAATTGAAGAGTCTTTAATCATATGAAAAGTCACCTGTAAAATAGATATTTAAAATTAAACAATAACTTAAAACACTTATAAAAATAGCATATTTAATAACACTTGCGCAAACAAATTAAATGAACATGCAACTTAAACCATACTTGAAGTAAATTAACAAATGAGATGATTTAATGTATGACTTATTAATATGAAAAACACATAATGCAAGTATTAAAGGATACTAATGTATTAATGTAAAGCATTAACTAAAAACACATTCAATAAACAAGAAACATAATGCACATTTTAAAAGATGTAGATATATTAATGCGAATATTAAATAAAGATGCATTTAACAAATAAAACATATAATGAAGCAGATCATTAAACAAAAAGATGCATTTAACAAACAAAACATATAATTAAAAATTGAAAAGTTTGTTCAAGCTGATCAAACTATCACATGCAACACATTGCATGAAATTGGATCGTTATCCTGTGTCCAATAGAAATTGGACTTCTCATGCTCGGCCCAAACTTGCTGAATCAACCCTAACACATTGCTGTTGTTCATGAAAAAGAAGGATGGTACTTTGAGGTTGTGTATCGATTATCGCCAGCTGAATAAGTTGACCATCAAGAATAAGTATTCGATACTAAGGATTGATGATCTATTAGACCAGTTTCAGGGAGCTTCGATTTTCTTAAAGATTGATCTAAGGTCTGGGTATATTATCAATTGAAGGTTATGGATTCTTATTTGATGAAGACTACTTCAAGACTTGGTATGGTCATTACAAGTTTCTTGTCATGCCATTCATAGTGGTTTTCATAGATATTATATTGGTGTATTCTTGATTAGTGGATGAGCACAACGAACACTTGAGAGTAGTTCTGCAAGTTTTGCAGGAGAAACAGTTGCATGCGAAGCTGAGCAAGTGTGAGTTTTGGCATCGTGAGGTAGATTTTCTAGGTCCTATCATTTCAGCTGAGGGTATTTGGGTTGATTGGAAAAAGGTTGAGGCGATTTTGGATTGGAAGCCACCAAGGACTGTTTCTGAGGTCAAAAGTTTTTTGGGGTTAGTTGGTTATTACTGTCACTTTGTCGAGGAGTTTTCGAGCATTGCTGCTCCTTTGACGAAGTTTCTTCAGAAGAACATTTCCTTGAGTAGACTGATGAGAGGTGTGTGATATACACTGATCATAAGAGTCTTAAGTATCTCTTAACCAAGAAGGAGTTGAACTTGAGACAAATGCACTGAATTGAGTTACTGAAGGATTATGATTATGTGATCGAGTATCATTTGGGAAAGGCGAACGTAGTTGTAGATGCTTTGAGTCACAATTCTCTAGTTGATTTAAGGGCTATGTTTGTTAGGTTTTTTGTCTCTGAGGATGTGGGTTTGTTGCCTAAACTTTAGGTGAGGCTAGTTCTTTTACAATAGGTTCGTGAGCGTCAGCCTTTTGATAAGAGTTTGGTTCAATGGATTTGTCAGGTTGAGTCAGGTGTTCAGGAGGAATTTGATCTCAACTCTATGATGTTCTATGTTTCCGAGGTCACTTATGTGTTTCGAAGGAAGAGGGTCTGAGGCGCTTGATTCTTACTGAGGCATATAGTAGTCCTTTTGCTATGCATCCCAGTGGGAAAAAGATGTATTAGGATCTTTAGGTTTTGTATTGGTGGCCTAGGTTGAAGAAGGATGTTGCCGACTTTGTTGCTAGATGTTTGGTTTGTCAAAGAGTGAAAGGCAAAAATCAACGTCCCTCAGGTTTGCTTCAGCCTATTCAGATTCCAGAGTGGAAATGGGAGCGGATTATGATGGATTTCGTTATGGGTTTGCCTTTGACTCTGAAATGTAAGGATTCAATCTGGGTGATTGTGGATAGATTTAAAAAATCTGCACAATTTCTGCTAGTTCGTACATCTTTTAGTTTGCATTAGTTAGCTGAGCTCTACATCCGAGAGATTGTTCATCTTTATGGAGTTCCTATTTCGATCATATCAGACTGAAATCCATAGTTTACTTTGAGATTCTAGAAGGCGCTGCATAAGGCTATGGGTTCGAAGCTTCATTTTAGTTCAGCTTATCATCCGAAGTCTAATGGTTAGTTAGAGAGGGTGATCCAGATTCTTGAGGACATGCTTCGTAGTTGTGTTATCGACTTTAGAGGTAACTGGGATCATCACTTATCATTAGCTGAGTTTGTGTATAATAATAGCTATGTAACACCCCAAACCTGGCCTAGATGCTATGGCTAAATCTGGAGTGTCACATTGAAGTGTTTTAGCGAAAATCGTGTTTTCATTGAAAACCCTTCTTAAAATAAAAGAACATCTTAAAAAAATAAACACCTTTCAATCACTTGTTTGAAACATAAGATTTGATGAAAACATGTCACTTAAAAATTTAGTTGCAGAAACGTAGAAAACATATTATAATTTAAGAAATCCATGTTCAACTTCTCGTAATTACAATGAAAAAAATAATAATAATTCAAGTAATAATAACATAATGAAAACCTTATTACAATCTGATCTGAACACACGTAAAAAGAAATAAAAACTTAAATGCTTAAAAAAAACCAAGTCCGAATTATCTTGCTAGCCGGCCACCCAGAGTCCCTCCAAACATTGAACCTTCTACTGAGCATCACTTGAAAATAAAATAAAAGAGGGGGTGAGTTTTCGCAAACTCAGTGTGTACAACCCTCGAAGAAAAACAAGCATTCAAAGAGAAATCATCAAACATGCAATGCAATCCCATCCAAATTATCCATCCGCTACACACCTGCTCCATCCCCCGTCACACCATGTGGGGATATAAATATTAACCCACCCAGCCCACACACTAATGGTAGCCCGGTTGCGGAACTACCTTCATTTACATATTGGGCTTTAAAAGCCGTTGGTGGATCCACGATTGTCAGGCAACCATACGATCCTCATATACTTCCTCCATTCCAAAGTTCCCACCCTATATGCAATCTAAGCAGAACATCATATGTATGCATGTCACATCCATAAAACTTACATTCAACACCTAGGGGTATTTTGGTCATTTTCGCCCTTAGAGGCATTTCAGTAATTTTCCCTTAATTATGGCTTTCACTTACCTTGACCCGTTAACAAGTCCCGCGAGCTAAGATGAACAAATACTATGCACCAGGTAGGATTCGAGAGAAGAGGAGGTGCGTCATTAAGACCGCTTAAGTTCCAAGCTCTCCCTAGATCCAATCCTAGACATGCATATACCCGTTGCGACACCTTAACCCTATGACTTGTCCACGGTCTGAATTAATTAATTAAGTTTTATGTAGTCATCATATACTAGGCCTAATACCCCTACATACATGCATATGGTCCACTGGGCCCAATTTATTCATATGGCCCATCTGGCCCAGTTCATATTCTTATGGCCCATTAGGCCCAATTCACATTCATATGGCCCATTAGGCCCAAATCATTTATATTCATGCTCACATAAAAATTTCCTAACACATAGCATCACTTAACAATCTTTGCCTATTATGGGCCCAACATCTCATCAGGCCCATTTAGCCCATTCCGATCCATTTGGCCAATTCTCAACCCAAGTCCACAGAATTGCTTGTGGGCCTTAGGCAACCTATCGGTTTCCTCTCCATGAGTGTTTTCGCACTTGTGTGACTACCATAGCCCAACTTTTGGCTTTTCAGCATTTCGGCATTTCGGCATTTCGACTTTTACTGATTTATTGTGTGTGCAGTGTATGTACACACCTGGTAAGCAAGCATGATGCGATCTCCTTAGCCCAAACCTACAATCGATATCACTCAAAGATTAATCTCATATACTTATCGAATACTTTACCAAAAGCCGGAATCTCACCTTAACCTTACCTTGCGCGGTAAGTATAACAACCCCTTCACTATCCATAATCAACTCCTAGATCTGCACCAATCGTAACTATTAAAACCAGAATAATAGGTGACTCATATCCAACATAAGTCCCCTTACCTTACTATGGCTATTCGACCAACCTTAGCCAATGGATGAGGAATACTTACCAAAACCGCAACACCTAAGGAGTAATTCGGCAATGAGCTAAGATTTGAGATCCAATACTAATTCCCTACCACAGTTGATTAGAAAGAGAGAGGGACAATATTCGATACTTAGCAAAAAAACCCGATTGGAAGAGAAACACTTACACTAGATTCAGTCAAAGAGTATTCGGCCCTTGAGGAAATCGGCATCTTGGCTTTCAAACTTAGTATGGTGAATAAAATTTATTTGGTATAAATTAAAGAAGAAGAGTAGAAGAAGAAATCGGCAAAAAGAATTGTGTTGAGAAGAATAGAAATTGGCAGGAAGAAAAGAAGAAAACAAAAGTGTTTTCAGCTTTTAGGGAAGAGGGTTTTTGGCAACAAGGTGAGAAAAAGATTTCGGCATTAGCTTTATACCCTAGCATTCGGCACCTATTTATAAGCCTTATAGCCGAATTTTCCCATGCCAAATTCCCCATTCGGCTCCATCACTTCTCTCTTATAATCTCCTCATTTTTCTCCCTAATAACTCCCTTGATCCTTTCCTGAATTTTCTCTTCTAAACACTCCCCTTGGAGTCCATCTTCACACCACTTCCATCCTTCTAGAAGGCCAAAATTAAACTTCTAAAAACACTCTAAGTGGCGTCACCTTGGACCTCCTTGGTAGCTACTAACGCCACCTCCCTGCACTCTAAGTGGCGTCACTTGGCCACTCTTCCACAAGACTTTTTTATGCTATTTCCCCTATCTTAATTTAAAAGCCCAACTACTTGCCAACCTTGATCCTTTTAATAATTAAATTATAATTTCTTCTACCCCTTAATTCGAACTCAAACCATGACCAAGACCTACCTTTGCGTAATTAGCACTTAACCAGAATTATTAAGCACAAAAAGAAAAAAAATTCAAGATTTCGAGTTTTTTGGATTTCGAGATTTTTGGGGTGTTATAAGCTATCAGAAGAGTATTCAGATGGCACCGTTCAAGGCTTTGTTTGGGGAGTTCTGTCAAGCTGAATTTAAAAAGAAGTATATTAGTCAAAGGTTCTTGGATCAGAAGAGAAAGGAATTTCTAGAACTTAAGCAAGGAGATTAGACTGTGTCAGAATACGAACGAGAGTTTGTCCGACTAAGCCAGTATGCTCAAAAGTGGGTTCAGTCTGAAGAGAAAATGTGCAAGCACTTCGAAGAAGGATTAGACGAGGATGTTAAACTATTGATTGGGATCCTTGAGATAAGAGAGTTTGCCGTGTTGGCCGACAGAGCCAAGAACGATGAAGAGCTAAGTAATGAAAAGAAACAAGCAGAGAGCACAGCTCGAGTTCTGTGTAAGAGATTCATGGGCAAGACATATTCATCTCCCACAAAGAAATCGAGAAGCCACCAAGAACGCTTCAATTCATTAGTGGGATATTTAGGTAAAACAAGAACCTCTAAGCGCCCTAATTCACGGTCTTCATATCCTATGACAACTAGTGTGAGGAGTGTGGGAAACCAAAAGCCGTGGTGTAACAGTTGTAACAAGTTTCACTTTGGAGAGTGCCAGATGAGGAGCAGGGCATGCTATAGGTATGGTTCTCTTGACCACTTTCTTAAGGATTTCCCAGAACGAGATGACAAAGAGGTTAAGCCAAACCCAAAATCAAATGGTCCTATCTCTCGAGGTAGGCTTCCAAGATGCCCTGAAAGTACTAATGGTGGTTGTAGTGTTGCAAAGAACTCCACTGTAAAATCAGAGGCTCAAGCCCCGGCAAGGACTTATGCCATACATGCTAGAGAGGAAACCTCAGCTCCTGATGTCATTACGGGGTACATTTTGTCTTTATGATATTCCTATTGTTTCTTTGATTGACATGAGGTCAACTCATTCATATGTTTGCATGAAATTGGTGTCTAGTAAGGAGCTACCTATAGAGTTTACTGAATACATTATTAAGGTGTCGAGCCCGTTAGGCAAACATGTATTAGTTGACAAGGTATGCAAGAAATGCCCTTTCATGATTAGAGGTCATTATTTTTTGGCTGACTTGATGTTGTTGCCATTTCATGAGTTTGATGTCATTTTGGGTATGGATTGGTTGACCCTACATGAAGCTATAATAAATTGTAGATAGAAGGTCATTGAATTGAAATGTGAAAATGGTAAAACTCTTCAGGTTGAACCAGATGAGTCAAACATACCATCCGTGTGATTTCTCCTATGTCAGCTCAAAAATGCATAAGAAAAGGGTGCGAGGCCTATCTGGCCTAGGTTTTGAATACTAAGGAATCTGAATTGAAAGTTGAATTAGTACCGGTAGTATGTGATACCCAGATGTGTTTTCGGAGGAGTTGTAGGGATTGCCCCCATGAGAGAAGTTGAATTTAGCATTGACCTAGTACCGGGAACAACACATATCTCGATTGCTTTGTATCGGATGGCTCTGATAGAATTAATGGAATTAAAGTCTCAGTTACAAGAATTGAAAATAAGGGTTTTGCTTTTCTCCCTAGGGTGCACTGGTGTTATTCGTGAAAAAGAAGGATGGTTCTATAAGACTCTGCATCGATTACCGTCAACTCATTAAGGTAACAATTAAGAACAAATACTCGTTGCTGAGGATTGATGATTTATTTGACCAGCTGAAGGGAGAAACGATATTTTCAAAGATAGACTTGAGGTCCGGCTATTACCAACTACGAGTGAAAGAATCGGATGTGCCCAAAACTGCTTTCCGAACAAGGTATAGTCACTATGAATTTCTTGTTATGGCATTTGGGCTAATGAATGCTCTCGCAGTATTTATGGACTTGATGAACCAAATTTTCTGACCATACTTGGATAAATTTGTTGTTGTGTTTATTAATGACATATTGATTTATTTACATAATGAATTCGAGCATGCTGAACACTTGAGGACGGTCTTGCAAACTCTAAGAGATAAAAAAAAAGTGAATTTTGGCCTAAAGAAGTCAGATTTTTGGGACATATTATTTCGAGTGATGGTATTAGAGTTGACTTGAGTAAAATTGTGGCCATCCTCGAATGGAAATCACCGAGAAACGTGAAATAAGTTAGAAGCATTTTAGGCTTGGCTGGCTACTACAAGCGATTTGTTAAAGGATTTTCTATGATCGCCACTCCGATGACGAGGCTGCTCCCAAAAGATGTTAAGTTTGAGTGGTCAGAAAGGTGTCAGCAATGCTTTGAGAAACTAAAGGCGTTACTGACCGAATAATTGGTTTTGGTATAACCCAAATCGGGTAAAGAATTTGTGATCTTTAGTGATGCATCCTTGAATGGTTTGGGATGTGTACTCATGCAAAGAGGTAAGGTGGTAGCCTATGCTTCAAGGCAGTTTAATCCTCATGAGAAGAACTACCCGACACATGACATGGAATTGGCTACCATTGTTTTTGCATTAAAGATTTGGAGAGACTATCTTTATGGTGAGAAGTGCCGGGTGTTCACCGATCATAAAAGCTTAAAATACTTGATGACTCAAAAGGATTTGAGCCTAAGGAAATGTAGATAGCTTGAATTACTCAAAGATTACGAGCTTGTGATTGATTACCATCCGGGTAAGGCGAATGTAGTCGCTAATGCTTTAAGTAGGAAATCACTGTTTGTCTTGAGAGCTATGGGTACACAGCTGGCTTTGTTCGATGATGGCTCAATCCTAACAGAGTTGGGAACTAGACCGACCTTTCGTCAATAGATTTGTGATGACCAGAAAGTCGATAAAGAGTTACAAGCTAAAAGAGCTCAATGCGAGTCTAGCAGTGAACTGAATTTTTAGATTGACTCTGATGGTTGCTTGAGGTTTCATAGTAGGATTTGTGTTCCAAATGACGTCAAGTTGATCCAGAATATTTTATATAAGGCGCATGGCGGTTGTTTATCAGTCCACCCGGGTAGTACAAAGATGTATAATGATTTGAAGAAATCGTATTGGTGGAATGGCATGAAAAGAGATATCTCAGAGTTCGTATCAAAATATCTGATTTGTCAACAGGTAAAGGCCGAACATCAAGTGCCTTCAGGGTTACTTTAGCCTATCATGATCCCCGAGTGGAAATGGGACCGTATTACCATGGACTTTGTAACAGGGTTGCCTTTGACCCCAAAGAAGAAAGATGTCGTCTAGGTCATAGTTGACAAGTTGACTAAATTGACTCATTTTATACCTGTACGAATCGATTTCTTGCTTGATAAGTTAGCCGAACTGTACATTACTGAAATTGTGAGACTTCACGGAGTACCCTTGTCAATTGTCTCGGATAGAGACCTGAGGTTCACTTCTCGGTTTTGGAAGAAGTTGCAAGAAGCCTTGGGCACGAAACTAAATTTTAGCACTGCCTTTTATCGACAAACTGACAGCCAATCCAAGAGAGTAATTCAGACTTTGGAAGATATGCTCAGGTGTTGTGTTATTGAATTTCAAGGTAGTTGGGAAAATTACTTACCGTTGATAGAATTTGCCTACAACAACAGTTATCAATCAAGTTTGAAAATGGCACCTTATAAGGCTTTATATGGGCGTAAATGCCGAACACCCCTATATTGGACTAAGCTCAAAGAAAATAAGATTCAGGGGGTGACTTAATTAAGGAGACCGAGGAAAAAGTAAAGATTATTCATGATAGTTTGAAAGCTGCTTCTGACAGATAAAAATCTTATGCTGATTTGAAACGAAAGGAAATTGAGTATCAAGTTGGTGATAAGGTATTTTTAAAAGTGTCTCTGTGGAAAAAAGTCCTGAGATTTGGAAGGAAAGGAAAATTAAGTCCTCGTTTTATAAGGCCGTATGAGATTACTGAAAGGATTGGACCGGTAGCATATCGGTTGTACTTGCCATCAGAGTTGGAAAGAATTCATGATGTGTTCCATGTATCCATGTTGCGTCGTTATTGATCTGATCCCTCACATGTAATTTCATCAACAGAGGTTGAGATTTGTTTGGATATGACTTACGGAGAGGAACCAATTAAGATACTAGCTCGGGAGGTCAAACAGTTGATAAATAAGAATATTGCTCTCGTGAAAGTACTAATGCAAAGGCATGGAATTGAAGAGGTTACATGAGAGCCTGAAGAGACTATGAGTGTGATAACCCGAATTAGGGCCTAGTCGGAATAGTGGTTTCGGGACCACAAAATCTAAGATAGAAATAATTATTTTATGATTATTTTTAGGTCTATGATATGATTGCATGATTGTGTGAAAATTTCGTGAAGACATTTTATGCATAAAGTGCTTAATTTGAAGTTAGGGACTAAATTGAATAAGTTGCAAAACTTGCATTCTAGAAGTTTCTAGTATAAAATTGCTTTGAAATATTAATTAGGAGGTCTTAAATAGCAATTTGACCAATTTCTAAGTTTATGGACAAAAATTGGACATGGATGGAATTTTTGAAAGTTTAGTAAGGAAGGGCATTTTGGTCATTTGGATATTAAATGGAATAAAATGGGAAAAATAACACAAAAATGATCATCTTCTGCATAAGTTGTTGCTGAATTTTGCTCTCCACTATAGCTAGGGTTTCAACACTTTTAAGCCTTAATTATCAAGAGAAAAGAGATTCGAGTTGAGATCGGGGGAAAAATAAAGTTTACGAGGAATAGGCTTGACTATTCTCATTTTGTATCGAGGTAAGTTCATATGTAAATATTATAATATAACCATTATTTTAAATCATTTAATGCTATTTATACGATATTATGATTGTTATCATGCAATTCTATGCTTTGTGGTCATTGTTGGACAACATGCAAAAATTTTATGAATTATGTGAAAAATGTGAAAGACTACCGAAGTATCGTCATTGGTATTCCAAGGAAAATGGTAAAGGAGTACGAACAAGGAAAGTCCCATTGAACCTTAGGAATAGATTCGGATATTTGGGCATCCGAACTCGTTGAGTTGAGCCCGAGTTCACTTATGGATGCGAACATCCGAACTCGTTGAGTTGAGTCCGAGTTCACTTATGGATGCGAATGCCCAAGCTCGTTGAGTTGAGTCTAAGTTCACTTATGGATGCGAACGTCTGAACTCATTAAGTTGAGTCCGAGTTCACTTATGGATGCGAACGTCCGAACTCGTTGAGTTGAGTCCGAGTTCACTTATGGATGCGAACGACCGAGCTCGTTAAGTTGAGTCGGAGTTCGCTTATGGGCGGGTTACATGGTAGCTTGGCTACATATGTGGCACTTATGTGCAAACTTTCCATGTATCTGAGTTATATTCCGATGTGTTCAACGGGTAAAATTCTAGTGAAATGGAAGACTACTCAAGATGCAAGTGACGTATTGGTAAGTGTTGTGGAATGGGCACTTTGGACAGGTATGTACTTAACCCTCGGGTTGAGACTTGATACGACAACAATAATATGGTAAGATGATGAATGATGAATAGAAATGTGATACATGTTTTGGTGATATTATGCTAATGTTGGTTGGTATAATTGCTTTGTTAAGTTATTTGTTATTTTCATGTGGACTTACTAAGCATCTATGCTTACTCCCTTCTTTTCATTGTTTGTAGTTTTTACAAGTTAATTTGGAGATCGGGATGGTCGGAGGCACGCTCACACTATCACTGGACAATCATGGTATAATGACTTGAAATTTTTGGAAATATGGCATGTATAGCATTCCAATCATTTTGTGTGTATAATCTTACGATATGGCCATGGATGGAATGGAAATGTTTGAGAATGATTAGCTATTGGAATGGCTAATCAAGTTTATATATGATAACATGTATGCTTTATGTCTTAACTAAACCATGAAAATCCTTGGAAAGGTAAAATTTGCCACAAAACAGAATCAGACAGCAGCAGTGATGTGAATTTGAAAAATCACTAAAACTAGTAGAAATGGAATTAAATGATGAATAAGTTATGGAATCTAAGCTTGATGAGTTTATTTTCATATGGAAGAAACGAAACAGGTAAATGAGTTATATTTTATGAGATATTTAAGTTTTGGTAGAACAGGGTTAGAGCTATCTCCAAATCCCCTGTTCTGAATTTAAAAATTCACCATAAATTCTACAAAAACAATTAGGAGTTTTTCATTACATGTATGAAATCCTTATTCAGTCTAGTTTTATGATAAACAAACTTCATAGTCATTGAGACTCTGTACAGGGAGATATCTGATTCGTAATACACAGGGGTCAGAGTAACCGAACCTTGAAACATAGGAGAATTTAACTAATAAACTGTACTAATTGGCCCAACCAAAAATTATAGAAAAAACATTAGTAAGTATATATATGAGTCTAGTTTCAAGGAAAATTTACGGAATTGGATTTCGAGTTTTGTGACTCGAGATATAAACTTTTTAGCGACTGTGATGCAGTTTGCCAGCTTGTCTGGAAATTCAAAAATAAATTGTTTGAGCTGTTTAATTAATGAATTAAGTCCGTTAACACCTCGTGCTCGACTCTGGCGACGGTCTCGGGTACAGGGGTGTTACAATGAGAAACCAAGCCTTTTTACTGGTAAGATTTTCGGGGATGAAAATCCCTAAAGGGGGAGTGTTGTGACATCCCAACTTAGGACCTAGTTAGAATAGTGGTCTCGAGACCACATCTCTGAAATAGAAATAATTATTTTATGATTATTATGAGGCTTAGTATAAGGATGCATGCTTGTGTAAAAGTTTTATGGAGAAATTCTATGGCTAAGATGCCCAATTTAGTTTTAGGAACTAAATTGAATAAGTTGCAAAACTTGAGTTCTAGAAGCTTTTAGCATGAAATTGAGTTGGATTATAAATTAGAGGTCCTCAAATAGTAATTTGACCAAGTTCTAAAAATTTGGACAAAAATGGACCAGCATGGGTAAAATTTTAAAAAAAGGCCTTAAGGGCATTTTGGTCATTTAGTTAATTAAAGAATAAAAAGGGAAAAATCAAGCAAAAATGTTGTCCATCTTCTTCCTAGTGTGCCGAAAATTAAAGGGGTTCCTTAGCTAGGATTTTCCACATTTCAAGCTTGATTGTAAGTGCTCCCTAGCCCCGTTTTTTATGTTCTTTATATTTTTGAGATCTTTGAAGCATGTTTTAGCCATTTCTACCATTATTTTAGTGTTTAATGGAGGAATATGAAAGTTTGATGTATGATAAACATCTTTTGTTAAGGGGTTTTCCATGAAAACACCTAAAAAGGACCAAGTTGAAAAAGATGTAAAAGTGAGTAGTAGAAAAGAGAAATAAAGGAAAGTATGGGTTGTTATCAGCTAGAATATAATTCGGCTAGGCTTGGGAAAACAAGGGAATGCATGTATTTCATTATACGAGCCTAAGGACTAAAATGTAAAAATGTACAAAGTTAGGGGTAAAAAGGTAATTTTACCATAGAGTAAGTTTTCGGGCTGAAATTGAAGAATGTGATGAATTAATAATTTAATTTGTTTATATAGACTCGGAAAGACCAATTCCGGAAGTAGACCGTGGAAAACAAAAATTTTTGGAATAGTTGGAATCCAAACCCGAGACATCATTTAGCTAAGTTCGTGTAACTTAACCAATTATAAATATATATATATATATATATAAATGTGTTAAGTTTATTGCTATGTTGTATTGAATGTGCAATGTACAAATATTGAATTGTATGAAAATATCCTTACTCCCGAAATTGAGTGAAAAGAGTTATATTCCGATTGAATACTGAATTCAAATGGATAGGTTATTTATCACGTGAAATAGGATCCTGCATGTGTTGCAGAAAGGATTTAACCCATACGGGTAATCCATTGATCTAAGTGTAGAAGGGATTTAGCCCAGATGGGTAATCCTGAAACGAGCCTATCGATCATATGTTTCTGTTAGGATTTAGCCTGGACTGGTAATCCTAATTGACTGGAGTCAGCCTGGACTGGTAATCCAGATTAGACTCTGTAGGGAATTCTTTATCATAAGAATGATTTAACCTGGACTGGTAATCCAACAAAGCCTTTAGAGTACATGGCACAGTTAGAATTTAGCCTGGATTGGTAATTCTGCTGTAAGAGATATGGCTCAAGAGTGTACCGAAAGGGTACTACTGAATATGAATTGACGGTCAGTAAATTGTACATCTAGAGTGTACTAAATGACGAAATATCCATCGGGAATTCAATGATTCAATGGATAAAGTACATTTAAATAACTCAAGAAATATGAATTTGAATGTGTACATGATATGATGAGCTCATCTATGGATCTTGAACTTCTTGTGACTAACTTGTTGATTGAATGCACGTGTTTAAGGAAAATTAGTTATAATTGATGGATAACATGGCTTATTGAGATTATGTGTTAAAATGACCAGTAAGTTTACTTTCCTTTATATGAACTTACTAAGCATGTAATGCTTACCCCGTTTTACTTTCCTCTATCTTATAGAGCTTGCAGAGTCATGAAGGTTGGAGGACGGTTGGAGCTTTGATCACACTATCAGCAATCTCATTTTGGGTATAAAAGAACTATTCATTTTGATATAATGGCATGTATAGGGTAACTTATCTTTTTAGTTACATGTGTCATTTAAATTATCCAAGTGTAATGGCTCATGATGGTTAACAAATCATTTTGTATATAGCCATGAGATATGGTTCATATTTTACTATTGGGTTGTAACCCTTATTAATCATGCATGCATGCAAATGTTCATGTTAATGTGGTTGTTTGAGAATGATGGACGTGAATAATGGCTTATTGAATTGTGATGAATCATGAACTATAAAAATGGCCATAACAATGTAATAATGAGTAAAGTTGGAAAGAGGGTTAGAAAACCTAAGAGTTACATATTGGTATGAAAAGATTGAAGGAAGTTTGTAAACTTGAGATAGTCCTAAATAATATTAGGGGCATAATTTTAATCATGAATGTGGTTGAGTAGCTAGATGTGCCTTGTTGCGTGCTATGAAAAATGTATAAGTAAGTAAATCTTAAGGGTGAAAATGGCTTGGAAATTAGCCTAGAATTTGTCTACACGAATAGACACACGGTCTGCCCCATGGGCATGTTGTTCGGCTATGTGTCCCCTACAACTTAGTTTTACAAGTCAGAATGTCCAGTAGTAAACACACGGGCTAAGACACGAGCATGTGTCTTGGCCATGTGAGAGACACGGCTTACCCACATGGGCGTGTACACTGGCCGTGTGAAGTCTGCACTATTTTATGAAAAAAATCATTAAATTTTTAATTGATCACACGAACTGGCTACACAGGAGTTTGATACGACCGTGTGGCCTTAATTTGGTGCTGACATCATAGTGAGAGAGTTACACGGCCCGAGGACAAGGGCGTGTTGAAAGCACACGAGTGTGTCCCCGATCTCACACGGGTGTGCAACTCAATTCTAAGGAACAACCGTTAAAGTTTCTGGTTTGGTCCCGAACTATCCCCAGTGCATGTTATGGACCTCGTAGGTCCATATAAGGGATGTTAAACATGTATATGATTGAAGTGGGTTTGAAAGGAAGTTTTATAACACGATTTTGCAGGATTATTTGTGTACTTGCCCGGTTATGCCTCGTACCCTGTCCCGGCCTCAGATGCGGGTAAGGGGTGTTATGTGAAACACATGCCTATTGGGCAGACAGTATGTCACACATTGGGCGTGTGTCTACCCGTGTGGACAGAATAAAGGCTATTAACCAAGCCATTTGTCACCCTCATTTACACCTACAGACACACAAGTTCAATGGCATAAATCATGGTATACTTAGGCAACCAAAACATCCATAATCAAGGTATCATTTCATTATCACACATAACATACTTACAACATCATATTCTATCAAGCCAAATCATACCAAATTCACACCCACAAGTACCAACACAAACACTTTTATCATGCATAATTCTTCTTAAATTTCTTAGCATACCAATGAGCCAATCTCAACCATTCGACAATGAAACCATTAAGTCACATTCAACCATTCACCAATCATTTATAGACCACATCATAAAGGAGATATTTTCACATGTACAATTATACTTAAGCTTACAACCAATTTAATCACAATAAGTCAATTTACATGGCCAAAATACCAAATCAAGCCTTTGACAATTACAAGCCAATATATTTGGCTAAAATCATGATGACACATATAACAAAATGACCAAGTCCTTATACATGCCATATACTCAAAATGTTTAAGATCATCGATACCCAAAATGACAGTTTGATAGTGTGATGTGGTCTCTGATGACCTCCAATCCAAACTAGCTTGGAGACAATATAAAACATGGAAAGTAAAATGGAGTAAGCTATATAGCTTAGTAAGCTCGTATGAAAGAAATAAGCAAGACTTACCATAGATTTAACATTTAAGTAATTTAATATAAGGCGATGTAATTTACCATAACCTCATAACCATAATTCGTTCCATCAGAAACTTACCTTGAATTCTCATTTCGTGAATTTAATAATCATAAGTTTTAAGCACATATTTGTACCAACTCGTAATGGTTTCATACTTATTCTCATCTTTGACATACCCAATGAATCACTCGAAATAATAATATCGGATACTCGAGAAACCTTGCATACAAGGTGCCACATATGTAGCCGTTGCTACCTCTATCTCATAACACATATATGCTCGCTGTTGAGCCATCAACGGGTCTGCTCAAACAAGCTATCAATCAAGACGTAGCTACACGATGCTGCTCACACAAGCTTTCAGTCAAGACGTAGCTACACAGTGCTGCTCACACAAGCTGTCAGTCAAGACGTAGCTACACGGTGCTGTTCACACAAGCTGTCAAGTAACTGCAACATATGCCAGTATACTCAGCCACCGGTTGGGCGTACAGGACCAGCACCCAGATCACATAACATAAAACCCTAGTGACATGTCACTTGTATCCTAATCTATTCCTAAGGTTTGATTGAGATTTCTAGCTTGCCAGAACATCACCAAATGTGTCTGTAAAGTCAATTACACAATTCATGTATAAATTAAAGCATTTAAAATACAATTTTAACTAAGCTTATTAACATATGAACTTACATCGGTTCCAAAAATGACAAAATGATCCATTCGTCAATTAATTTGTTTTTCCCCCGATCTAGATCCGAACTTCATTTTTCTTGATCTATAATGTCAGATTTAACTTATTTAATCATCACATTATTCAATATAGCCCCAAAAAACATTATGAAAAAATTATAGTTTTGCCCTCAACATTTAACATTTTACAATTTAGTCCCTAGGCTCGTAAAATGAATTTCTTTCAATTTCATCACAACCCAAGCCTAACCGAATATTACTAGTACTCATATCAACCCACATTTTCATTTATTCACACTTTTCTACTTATTTTATCACCTTTTACAAATAACTCCCTATTTGACTTTTTACCAAAAATCACTTTATAGATGTTGTTTAACTAACAACAAACATGTATTTTCTACCATCAAACATCAAAATACAAACATATTCAACATGGGTAAAATTTTAGACTTTGACTTTCTTTTATATTAGTCCTTGAAATAGCTAAATCAAGTTACAACGATCTCAAAAATAGAAAATCATTGAAAACGGAACAAGAACGGACTTACAATTGATCTTGAAGGCTTGGCCAAACTATGTCTTCCCTTGCAATTTTCGGCTATGGGGAACTAAATTGAAGAAGGTGGACACTTTTATTTGTTAATTTTGTCTTTATTTACCAAATTATTAAAATACCCTTAATGTATGACTTTAAAACATTTTTGTCCATCCAAAATGATAATGGTCTAATTACCATTTAAGGACCTCCAATTTAAAATTTCATAGCAATTAGACACCTTTAACTTATAGAACTCAAATTTTGTACCTATTGCAATTTAGTCCTTCTAATCAAATTGGGTACTCAATCGATAAAATTTCTTAACGAAATTTTCACACAATTATTTTTATCATGCTGTAGACCTTAAAATAATAATAAAATAAATATTTCTACTTCAAATTTATGGTCTCGAAACTACTGTTTTGATTTGATCCTAAAACGGGCTGTACAACTCTCCCCCTTTATAGATTTTCATCCCCATAAATCTTACTAGAAAAGAGGTTTGGGTACTGTTTTCTCATAGCTTCCTCAGGTTCCCACGTAGCCTCTTCGACCTCATGCCGTTTCCATAAAAAATTTACTAGAGCTATGCTTTTATTCCTCAATTGTTTAACCTCTCGAGCTAACCATTTGATCTGTTCTTCACTGTATGTCATATCGGGTCGAATCTCAATCTATGATGGTGAGATTACATGCGATAGATCTAATCGATATCGCTGCAACATCGACACATGAAATACATTGTGGATCCTTTCTAACTCTGACCGCAAAGCTAGTCGATATGCCAGTGGCCCTATTCTTTCAATAATCTTATACGACCCAATGAAACGTGGAATCAACTTGCCTTTGCAACCAAATCTAAGAATTTTCTTCCACGGAGACACTTTCAGAAATGCCTTATCATCAATTTGAAATTCGATATCCTTCTGTTTCAAATCCGCGTACGATTTCTGTTGATCCGAAGTTACTTTCAAACTCCATGACCAAATTCGACCAAATTTGCGTATGAATTACTTTCACTTTCTCTTCGGTTTCTCTGACCAAATCAACTCCATGAATCTGTTTCTTGCTAGGCTTGGTCCACTACAGTGGAGTTTGACACTTGTGACCATACAATGCTTCATACGGTGCAATCTTTATACTCAATTGAGAACTGTTGTTATAAGCAAATTTGACCAATGATAGATATTTCTCCCAACTACCTTCGAACTCTAAAACAGAACAGTGAATCATGTCTTCGAGAATTTGAATCACTCTCTGAGATTGACCATCAATTTATGGATGGAATGCGGTATTAAAATTCAACTTTGTACCCAACGCTTCTTCCAATTTCTTCCAAAATCACGACAACCTTGGATTTCTATTCGAAATAATAAAAGTAGGCACCCCGTGCAATCTAACAATCTCAACAATGTACAATTCAGATAGTTTATCAAGTGAATAATCTGTACGTACAGAAATGAAATGAGCTGATTTCGTCAATCTATCAAAAATGACCCAAACGACATCTTTCTTCTTCAAAGTTAGAGGTAATCCCAATACGAAATCTATTGTAACTCTTTCCTATTTCCACTCGGGTATAGTGACAGGCTGAAGTAAATCTAAAGGCAGTTGATGCTCAACTTTCACTTATTAACAAATCAAACATCTCGTTACAAACTCTGAAATGTCTCATTTCATGCTCGACCACTAGTATAATTGTTTCAAATCATTACACATCTTAGTACTTCTAGGATAAATAGATAAGCAACCATTATGTGCCTCATAAAGAATTTTCTGAATCAATTTAATATATCTCGGTACACAAATCCTACCTCAGAACCTCAAACAGTCATTCGATCAAATCTGATATTCTGAATCACTATTTGATTTGCATTAAACTCTTTTAGCTTGCAACTCATTATCACCTTTCTGAGCTTTGCAAATTTGTTGAAGAAATATTGGTTTAGCTTTCAACTTGACCAAAATCTATCCATTATCAGATAAGGTTAACCACATATTCATCGCCCTCGAAGCAAACAAAGACTTTCTACTCAAAGCATCTGCGACTACGTTTGCTTTCCTTGGGTGGTAGTCGATCTCTAACTCATAATCTTCCAACAACTCGAGCCATCTTCATTGTCACAAATTCAAATCTTTCTAGGTCATCAAATACTTTAAACTCTTATGATCGGTAAAGATGTGACACTTCTCAATGAATAAATCGTGTCTCCAAATTTTTAAAACAAAACAATAGTGGCTAATTCCAAGTTGTGCGTCAAATAATTCTTTTCATGCAGTTTCAACTGTCTCAAGGCATAACCTATCACTTTACCCTTTTGCATCAACACACAACCAAGACCGTTCAAGGACGCGTCACTGAAAATCACAAACTCTTTCCTCGACTCAGGTTGCACTAATACTGGTGCCTCAGTCAACAATGTTTTCAACTATTCAAAACTCCTTTGACATTTCTCAGGCCACTCGAATTTCACATCTTTTTGTAACAATCTGGTCATAGGTGTAGCAATCATCGAAAATCCTTTAACAAAACATTGATAATAACCAGCCAATCCCCAAAAGCTGCTAACTTCGGATACATTTCTCAGTGGTTTCCAATCAACAACTATTGAAATCTTACTCGGATCAACCAATATGCCTTCTGTGAAACAATGTGTCCTAAAATCTAACTTTTCGGAGTCAAAACTCACTTTTGCTAAATTTAGCAAACAATTTCTTATCTTTCAAAGTCTGTAATATTGTTTTTAAATGTTCGGCATGCTCAAACTCATCTCGAGAAAAAATCAAAATGTCATCAATAAAAGTAACCACAAATTTATCTAAATACGGTCGGAAGATTCAATTCATCAAGTCCATAAAAACTACAGGAGCATTAGTTAATCCAAATGGCATAATAAGGAATTCATAATGCTCGTACCTTGTTCTGAAATCGGTCTTTGGCACATCCAAATCTTTAACTCTCAACTGATAATAGCCTGATCTCAAGTCTATCTTCGAGAACACTGTTGTCCCTTTCAATTGATCGAACAAATCATCAATTCTCAGTAAATGGTACTTTTTCTTTATCATAACCTTATTAAGCTAACAATAATCAATACAAAGTCTCATGGATCCGTCTTTCTTCTTGAAAGGTAACACAGGTGCACCCTAGGGCGAAAAACTCGATCTCGCAAAACCCTTATCCGTCAACTCTTGGAATTGAGATTTCAGTTCTTTCAATTTAATTAGAGCCATTTTATAGGTTGCTATCGATATTGATGAAGTTCCTGGTACTAAATCAATAGCAATCTCAGCTTCTCTGATCGGTGGTAATCTAAGCAACTCTTATGGAAACACATCCGGGTATTCACAAACTACCGGTACAGATTCTATCTTCAATTCAGACACTTTTGTATTCATTACATACGCAAGATAAGCTTCACAACCTTTTCTTATGTACTTCTGAGCCGATATTGACGAAATCATAATGGCAACTCACCCGACTCATCCAGTTCAATTCGAAGAATTTCATTTTTTTTTGACATTTCAATTCAATAATCTTTCGTCTGCAATTCACTATGACATCATGTAGAGTCAACCAATCCATTCCATGAATTTAATCAAACTCATCAAATGGTAAAAGCATTAAGTCAACCGAAAAACAGTGACCCCGAATCATTAAAGGATAATTCTTGCAAACTGTATCAACTAGAACATTTTTACCTAAAGGGTTCGACACTTTAATCACATATTCAGTAGACTCAACAGGAAAATTCTTACTAGATACCAAATTTATGCAAATATAAGAATGAGTCGATCCAGGATCAATTAGTGCAACTACATTAGCATCATAGAGAGAAAATGTACCATTGGTAACCTCAGGGGATGATGCATCTTCATGAGCGGGAATAGTGTAGGTTCTAACAGGTGCTCTAACCTCTGATCTCACAATTAAATCTGTCGTTACACCTCTACTGTTGTTCCCATTTCCTGTATTTCTCGGTGGCCTCCTAGTAGTGGCAGTGTTACTCGGTCTTGCATTCTAAAAATTATCTTTCTCAGCCATTTCAGGGCAATCTCGAATGAAGTGACTTGGGGAGTCACATTTAAAGCAAGTCCAATTATTCATTCTACATTCACTGGGATGTCATCTACCACAGTGTTGACATTCAGGTCTATTAGACTTAGCATTACCAATGTTCGCTATCGACATACTTTGGGCCTTAAAACCCGAATATTGCTTCGCACGATCTCTATTGGGATACCGAGTTGAAACATTCAATAGAGTATACAGATCCCTCAATTTCTTTAACGAAGATTGAAATGACTTATTCATTGACCTTTTTCTCGAATCTCTAGCCTCAAACTTAGCTTTTCTCTTTTCTTTACTCAACTCTTCAGCTTTGCAAGCTCTGTCGACTAGCGCGACAAATTCTTTCAACTCTAAAATCCCAACTAACAGTCTGATATCCTCATTCAACTTATCTTCGAATCTCTTGAACATAATGGCCTCAGTGGAAACACATTCCTGAGCATACTTACAAAGCTTAACAAACTCTTACTCATATTCAGTCACAAACATACGACCCTGTTTCAGCTCTAAAAACTCTTTTCATTTCTGATCAATGAACCGTTGACCGATATATTTCTTTCTGAACTCATCTTGTAAGAATTCCCATGTAACTCTTTCTCTTGGTATTATGGATACAAGAGTATTCCACCACTGATATGCCGAGTCCCTCAGAAGTGATATAGCACATTTCAAGCACTCATCCAATGTGCAAGAAACCAAATACCCTGATAGAGTTCTCAAGCCAAAACTCAACTCTCTCAGGATCACCGTCAACATTGGCTCTGAATTCTTCAGCCCTTTATTTCTTAATCTTATCAACTGGAAGTTTGTTCAGTCTTAACAATTCCACACCTTAGGGATCTACTGGAACCAATTGAGGGTTAGGTGGGGGTGGAAGACGTTGGGCAACCAGATTTGTTCGAACAAACTCGGCAAACCACTCATTCATCCTTTGGAAAAAGGCTTCTCAAGCCTCTCCTCCCTGACTAACCGTTACAGGTTTACTTTCAAATGGCGCTGTCCCTTGGGCGAGAGCTGGTGCATTACTTTCAACATCATGAGCTACACCTCAGTTGGGATCAATTTACTATATGAAAGCACAATTTTAATTTGTCAAGAGTCGTCATACTATCACAAATTATATGGCATGTACAGCTAGAATCTGACACACACTACATTATTTCGAGAATCGACTAAATTTTAGCTCTGATACCACTAAATGTAACACCCTTTAACCGTATTCAATGCTGGAAGAGGATACAAGGCATTACCGGACTTACATCGTAAGCAAACAGACAAACCGAGTCATAAGATTGGCATCCAAATTAAAACCATTTGTATTCAATCATAAAGTCCTTAATACGAGCCTATGAGGCCCAAAACATGCTTTGGAAGTGGTTTGGGACTAAACCGATAACTCAGGGAATTTTTAGAAAACTTAGAAAAAATTTTCTATGAATAGGGGTCACACGCCCGTGTGGTTTGGGACACGTCCGTGTGGGTAGGCCGTGTAGTCATACACGCCCGCGTCTCTAACCCGCATAACTCTCTGTTTTGTAAAGTATGAGCAAATTAAAGTCACACGGCCAAGTCATACGCTCTTGTGCTAGGCCGTATGGTTAATTTAATTTTCATAAAATAGGTGCAGACTTCACACGGTCGAGACACACACCCTTGCTTGAGGCCATGTCCCTTACATGGCTAAGACACACGCCAGTGTCTCTGCCCTTGTGCTCAATTTTGAGCATTTTGCTTCTCAAAATTAAGGTGTAGGGGACACACATCCGAAACACATGCCCATGGGGCAGACTATGTGTCACACATAGTCTAGACACACGCCCCTGTGTCTACTTGTGTGGACAAAATAAAGGCTATTTACTAAGCCATTTTTCACCTTCATTTACACCTATACACACACAAGTTCCATGGCATAAATCATGGTATACTTAGGCAACCAAAACTTCCATAATCAAGGTTAAAACATATCATTTCATTATCACACATAACATACTTACAACATCCTATTCTAGCAAGCCAAATCATACCAAATTCACATCCACAAGTACCAACACAAATACTTTTAACATGCATAATTCTTCTTAGATTTCCTAGCATACAAATTAGTCAATCTCAACCATTCAACAACAAAACCATTAAGTCACATTCAACCATTCACCAATCATTTACAGACCACATCATAAAGAAGATATTGCACATGTACGAGTATACTTAAGCTTACAATCAATTTAATCAAAATAAACCAATTTACATGGCCAAATACCAAATCGAGCCTTTGACAATTACAAGCCAATATATTTGGCTAAAATCATGATGACACATATAACAAAATGACCATGTCCCTATACATGCCATATACTCAAAATGTTTAACATCATCGATACCCAAAATAACATTTTGAAAGTGTGATGCTATCTCCGACGACCTCTAATCCGAGCTAGCTTGGTGACACTATAAAACATGAAAAGTAAAATGGAGTAAGCTATATAGCATAGTAAGCTTGTATGAAAGATATAACCAAGACTTACCATATATTTAACATTTAAGTAATATAATATAAGGCGATGTAATTTACCGTAACCTCATAACCATAATTTGTTCCATAGAAACTTACCTTGAATTCATCATTTCATGAATTTAATAATCATAGGTTTTAAGCACATACATGTACCAACTTGTAATGGTTTCATTCTTATTTTCATCTTAGACATATCCAATGAACCACTCGGAATAATAATATCGGATACTCTTGAAACCTTGCACACAAGGTGCCACATATGTAGCCATTGCTACCTCTATCTCATAAAACATATATGCTCGCTCTCAAGCCATCAACGGGCCTGATCACACAAGCTATCAACCAAAATGTAGCTACACGGTGCTACTCACACAAGCTGTCAGTCAAGATGTAGCTACACGATGCTACTCACACAAGCTGTCAAGTAATGCCAACATATGTCGGTATACTCAGCCACTAATAAGACGTACAGGACCAGTACCTGGATCACATAACATAAAACCCTAGTGACATGTCACTTGTATCGTAATCTATTCCTAAGGTTCAATTGAGGTTTCTCGCTTGCTAAAACGTCGCCAAATGTGTCCGTAAAGTCGATTACACAATTCATGGATAAATTAAAGCATTTAAAATACAATTTTAACAAAGCTTATTAACATACGAACTTACCTCGGTTCTAAAAATGGTAAAAAGATCTATTCATCAATTAATTTGTTTTCCCCCGATCTAGATCCGAACTTCATTTTTCTTGATCTATAATGTCAAATTTTACTTACTTAATCATCACATTATTCTATATAGCCCTGATAAATTGTAATTTATACATATTTTTCTCCCATACTTAGCATATTTTTGGATGAATTATCCTTAGATTTGGTGAATTCGATGCTCCTAATCCTTTAATTTCATGTTTTATACTTAGGTGAGCATAGGAGAGTAAGAAGAGTGAGAAACGGGTCGAAAATGAAAGAAATGGGTCAACGTGGGAAATCAACACGGCTTGGACTTCCTCACACAGGTAGTTGACATGCCCGTGTCCATTAAACAGACTCAAACACGGTTTGAAGCAATCGAACACGGGCGTGTTCCTGTCGAACCCAAATCTAGTCCTATTTGGAAAAGGCCACTCTTGAGGGTTTTGAAGCATTCTAAATCCTATATAAACACCCCAGGAGGTACCTGAAAGACACACATAGAGTAGGAGGCAAGGAATTACTCGAAGAAAGTCGATTAATCCATCTCAGAAGCCGGATTATCCTTCAAGATTGAAGATCTCCCTTCAATTTCCTTCAGAAGTTTTTGGTTTTTCTTTATGTTTTGTTATCATTATTCTTTTGAGATGTTTTCTTTTACACTTATGAACTAAACCCCCTAAATACCTAAGGGGAATGAAACCTAAGACCGATCTTGCTATTATTTTCTAAATTATATGATAAATATTTGACTTGTTCTTAATTATGAGTTCTTAGTTCTTGCTTTAATATTCCAGGATATTAATTCAAGTATTGATGTGCTTATTCAGGAGCAAAAGTCCCTGTCTAAGAGTAGATCTAGCATAATTAAGCGGAGTTGATTGCACGCCTAGACATAGGGTGACACAATTTTGCTGGATTAGAGTGAAACCTAATAAAGGAATCCATAGATCGAGCTAATGCAACACTAGGGGTTTTAATTAGAAAGAGATTTCAATTAATCAACCTAGGGTTAGATGGTGTCAGTCTTGAAAGAGATAATAATATAACTTAGGGATTTCTACGGATCAAGTCAAATGAATAAATCGTCTAATTCAGAGTCAATAACAAGTGAAGTCTAGGTGGATTTTTCCCTTGGGTATTGTCCAAATCATTCAGTTTTTCCAAAAGTTATTTCCCCAATTTACTTTCGGTGCATTCTTAGTTTAGTAATTAGTTTAGATAAAACAAACCCCTCTATTTTTAGGCTAGATAATAAAAAGAAAGTTAATACTAGTACTTTTGGTTCCTTTGAGTTCGACATCCCGGTCTTGCCATATGTTATACTACTATTCGATAAGGTGTGCTTGCCTTTGTCATGATAATAATTAGTTTTCAAGAACGGACATTCATAAATTATAAAACTTATAGCGATTCGCATCACATCAAGTTTTTGGCGCCGTTACCAGGGAACTAAGATATTAGGAACACTTAATTTTTATTACTTTAGACATTTACTTTATTGTAATTTAAATTTTATTTTGACTTTTTTTACTAAATTTTCTTTTTCCTTCTGGTAGGTTTTTATAGTTTATGACTAGAAAAAAACCCGTCAGGACCATTACTTTTTGATAGTTAGATCGATCGCACAGCTCGTAGAAATCGAAGAGAAATAAGGCAAAGCCCAAGACACACAGAGGAAGAGCAAGAGGACGATATTTCCACCACAATCAAGGAGATGGCTGAAAATTAGGAAAACCCGCTACCTTCTGCAATTGCTACTGATCTAGTAAATCAGAATCCTACTCCACGCACTATGTATGATTATGCTAAACCTACTTTAACAGGAACTGAGTCAAGTATAGTTAGGCTTGGTTTTGCTGCAAATAATTTTAAACTGAAACCTAGCACAATTCAAATGATCCAACAGTTTGTTCAGTTTGATGGTTTGTAGGATGAGGACCCAAACACTCACTTAGCGAACTTTCTAGAATTCTGCGACACCTTTAAAATCAATGGCATTTCTAATGATGGCATTCACCTTCGTTTATTTCCTTTTTCATTAAGGAATAAGGCTAAACAGTGTTTGAACTCGTTACCACGAGGGTCAATCACTACTTGAGAACAAATGACTGAAAAATTCTTACTTAAATATTTTTCGCCGGCTAAAACGGCTAAGTTGAGGAATGACATCTCTTCTTTTGTGTAGATGGATCTCGAAACACTCTATGATTCATGGGAGAGATACAAGGATCTTTTGAGAAGGTGTCCTTACCATGGATTACCTCTCTGGCTATAGGTTCAAACTTTTCAGAATGGACTGAATCCTTCGACTAGACAAATGATTGATGCAGTTGTTGGTGGGACTATCAAGAATAAGACACCTAAGGTGTCTTACAAATTTATTGAAGAGATGTCACTGAATAACTAACAGTGGCAAGTCATGAGGACAAAGCCAACAAAAACAGCCGACGTTTTTAACGTCGATTCGGTCACTATACTCTCTAATCAGGTAGAACTTTTGAATAGAAAAATTGATGGTTTACTTGGTTCTTCACAGGTTCATCTAAAAATGCAATGAAATGCAAGTGGAGGAGGAACGAGCAATTCATAATACCCACCTTATGGCCACAACATGAAAAATGAGCAATTAAATTATATGGGTAATAATCCTCGACCTCAAATAATCCTTATAGTAACACTTATAATGCAGGATGGAGGAGCCACCCAAATTTTTCAAGGGGAGGCCAAGGGAATTAGAGACCACCACCCCCTCTAGGCTTCTAACAACAACCTTACCAACAAGAGAAAAAGCCAAACCTTGAGGATATAATGTCAAAATTTATTTCAATAGCGAAAATTCATTTTCAGAACACTGAAACTGCACTTAAAAATTAGCAAGCATCGATCTAAGGACTCGAGAATCAAATTGGGCAGCTGGCTAAGATGATTTCAAAAAGACCACTAGGAAGTCTACCTAGTAACATCGAACCCAATCCAAAAGAGCATGTAAAAGCAGTTACACTAAGGAGTGGGAAAGTGTTAGCTGAATCCGAAACGAAGCCAACACAAGAAGTTGATAGAAACAAAGGAGAGGAGGTAAAACCCGAAAACAATGACAATCCAATGCCAAAGGAAGATAAACCACCAATCCTGTGACAACCCTAAATTGACCCTAGTCGGGAAGTGGTTTCGGGACCGCTAAACCGAGTCACCAAAGTATTTGAATGTGATATTTATTGTCTAGAATATGTGAATATGAATGTGTGAAAGTTTTAAGCTTCGATTTAGTCGATTGCATGTGAATTTAGTTAATAGGACTTATGTGAGAAAATTTAGAAATGTGCTAGGCAAATGTAAGTGGCCTATTAATGCATGCTATAAAGATGATGGGTTTGCATGTCAAATTACCCAAAATTTGAACTAGTGGCCGGCCATGCTATGGGTTAAAACCTATTATAAACATGTTGTGTTAATGCTTTATGTTGGAAATAATAAAATAAAAAGGGTTAGTAATAAAATAATAGAAATTGGGGGGGTGATGAAAAAAAAAAGAAAAAAAGTTCTCATTCTATTCTTCTTGACCGAAAAATCAAAGGAAAGAAAAGAAGAAAGGTTGAAGAGGTTCGGCCATGCTTGTAACTAGGCAAAAGTATGTTTGATGTTGTTCCATGAGATTCATGCATATTTTTAGTTTTTAGTTGTTAGCTTGAGTTCTACCTAGCCCATGGTTTAAATCTTTGCTATGTGATGGAGATGATACTCGGCCATGGGTATTGTCTTCTTGGTTGGTGTTTGATGTTATGGTGATGAGGCATGAAGATGATTGAATTTGAGTGCTTAATAAAAAGGATTGAATGTGAGTGTGTGTGAGAATTTGAAAAGGATGGGTCTTAACAACTTCATGAAGTATTCGGCCATGGTGCTAAAATGTTGTATTGTGTTTAAACTTAGAATTTTTAGTCATATGGATGTGTCTTGTTGTATGAGTGCTTGAACAAACTATGATTAAATGGATGCATAGATTCAAAGTGGGAAGAATTGGCTATTATGCTTGATACTAATGCCGAATATGAGAATGTTGTACTTGAAAAAAAAGAAAATGTAGGTGAACATGACAAGTATATTCGGCTTAGGGCATAAGGATATGAAAATTTTGGGTATTTATTTTTGATTGTGTGTGCATGACTATAGATAGTTGGCTACCAAAAATATTATAAATACATGGTGTATGTTAAATTTATTAAGCTACAAAACATTATACATGTTCGGCCAAAGTAAATTATTTGAGTAAAGTATATCTTGATGGTACATTTCGGCTAGTATAAAATGTATATGGATGTTGTATGACTATGTTTGATTTGGGAAGTAAATTGTTTGATTTAGCTCAAGAGCCTAGAGGATCAAAGTTGGATAAGGGGAAGGAAAAAGTGATCGAATAGCCGTCGAAATCGTTCGACAACATCCAAGGTAAGTCTTTGAGTAATGGAACTTAGTTTATGATTTGATTAAGTTATGACGTATAAGCATAACAAATAAATAGTGATATAATGATTTTACTTGAATTATATGTCGAGATAATTAGTTATACCTATGACGGGTAGTCGAATGTGCATAGAGATCATGTCATAAAGCAAATCAATTTATGCTCTTTGTATGTGGCTATTGAGCCGAAAATAGGAATGATTGATAAGTGTCTTGTGTTTGAGTTCTAGTGATGAAAATGAAATATAGATGTGATATGATTTATTGATATACGTGCATGAATATTCGAATGATAACCGGGCTAAGTCCTGAAGGCATTTGTGCGAGTTACTATGATAACCGGGCCAAGTCCCGAAGGCATTTGTGTGAGTTACTATGAAAACCGGGCTAAGTCCCGAAGGCATTTGTGCGAGTTACTATATCCGGGCTAAGTCCCGAAGGCATTTGTGTGAGTTACTATATCTGGGCTAAGTCCCGAAGGCATTTGTGCGAGTTACTATATCCGGGCTAAGTCCCGAAGGCAGTTGAGCGAGTAGCTATATCCGGCTAAATTCCGAAGGTACTTGGTTTGGGAATGAGCGATCTTGCTGTAATAATTTCAATTAATATGCTCGTAAAATCCCGACGATGAGGTATGTTTCGTATATGCATTGGAATAGTTGATTCCTTTTAAATAGTATTCGCTCAGTCAATTAATAAGCTTCTGGCCTTTGGTTAAGTTGATCCCTTATGTATGAATATAAGGGTTGGGAATGTGAAGTAGGTATGATTTTGAGAATATGTGTATATGAAATTATCCGTTTAGTCATATGAATGCTATACTTCAGTTGTGCCTAATTTCATTGCTCAAAACTTACTAAGCATTAAATGCTTATTCCGTTTCTTTGATTCTCTGTTTTATAGATTTTGGTTCGTTAGCTATCGGACTCGGGAGTGTCAAAGTCGAAGTCACCCACACTATCAAAGCCCTTTTGGTACTCTTTTAGTTGAACTCTGATAATGGCATGTATAGGGCTGCCCTTTTGTTGTTAGTCAAGTACTTTGGTATTGTATATATTTGGATAGCCATGCGAAAATGGCTTAAATATTTTGAGAATAGCATTATAATCATTTTGTATATATATGGTTATTGAGAGGTGTGGAAATGCTTGGCAATGATTAGCCATTGGAATGGTTAATCACTATCATATTTTCGTGCTATGTATGTTAAAGGGCTAGTTGAATCATGGAAATTATGAAATAGGTAAAGTCTACCCTAAAAACAGATGCCGACAGCAGCAGTGATGTGAATTTGAAAAATCACTAAAAATAGTAGGAATGGAATTAAATATTGAATAAATTACGTAATCGAACCTTGATGAGTCTATTTTCATATGAAAGTAACAAAACGATCGTATGAGCCATATTTTATGAGATGTTTAAGTTTTTGTGAAATAGGACCAGAGCAATTTCTGGATCCCCTGTTCCGACTTTGGAAATTCATTATAAATTAACCAGAGATAATTAGAAGTCATGCCATATATTTATAGATTCCTTTTCGAGTCTAGTTTCTTTAGAAAGAAACAGCATAAGTATTGAAGCTCTGTACAGGGAGATATCCAAGTCATAATGCGCAAAGGTCAGAATGGTCAAACCCTGTAATAGGGGAGACTTTAACTAATAAAATGTATTACTTGGCCCAACTAAAAATTCTAGAAAAAAAATTGTGGATGGATATATGAGTCTAGTTTCAGGAAAAATTTACGGAATCAGTTTTCGAGTTTTGGAACTCGAGATATGATTTTTAAAGTGACTGTGATGCAGTTAAGCAGCTTGTTTGGAATTTTAAAATGAACTGTGTTAAGAAATGAAATAAGTCTGTTAACACCTCGTGTTCGACTCCGGCAACGGTCTTGGGTACGGGGTGTTACAATTTTATTGGTATCAGAGCTACGGTTTAGTCGATTCTAGGACTACCGTAATACGTTTGGGTCTAGCTATACATGCCATTATGTGATTATTTGATAGTGTGGTGATTTCTGACAATTAAAAATGTGTTTATTTATAGTAATGGATCCCGATCCCAACCGAGCGGTAGCTGATGATCTTGAGAGTGTAGCGCCTGCTCCCGCACAAGGGACAGCGCCGGCGGACTCTCAACCTATTGCTAGTAATCTGAATGATGAAGCTAGACAAGCTTTTTATAGCGTGATGAATGATTGGTTCAACCAATACATTCGAACTAATACGGCTGTTCCACAACCCCCGTTCCCGACTAATACAACCCCCGCACCTGCAATACCTCCGGTAACTGACCAAATAAGGTCAAATAAGCCCCCGGTTGACAGAATCCGAAAACACGGGGCTACTGAATTTAAAGCTACGGACAGCGACGATGCCGAGCAAGTTGAATTTTGGTTGGACAACACTATTCGGGTACTTGATGAACTATCTTGTACACCCGATGAATGCCTAAAGTGTACTATCTCCTTGCTACGTGATTTTGCCTACTATTGGTGGAATACGTTGATTTTTTTTGTGCCCAGAGAGCAAGTAACTTGGGAGTTTTTCCAAACCGAGTTTCAGAAAAAGTATATCAGTCAAAGATTCATTGATCAAAAACGGAAGGAATTTCTTAAACTTAAACAAGATTCCATGTCGGTTACTGATTATGAACAAAAGTTTGTAAGGCTTAGCCGGTACACTCGAGAATGCATTTCTTCAGAAGCTGTGATGTGTAAACGTTTCGAGGATGGACTGAACGATGATATAAAGCTGTATGTTGGCATTTTAGAAATTCAAGAATTTGTGGTACTTGTCGAACGAGCTTGCAAAGCCGAAGAGCTCAGTAAGGAGAAAAGAAAAGCTGATATGGGAGCGAAGGAGTTTCGTAAGAGATCTTCGGGAAAGCCCGTTCAACAGTCATCGAAGAAATTTAGTGATGACTTAGGCCGGTCTAGAGACACTTCGGGTTTTCTAGACGAGATCGTGATCGACCCCGTGAGTACACGAGTCACTTGATCGCCGATGTTGGAAATGATCGTCGAGACGTAAGCTGAGTGCGATGATTGTGGTAAATGGCATTCGGGAGTTGTAGATTCCATGACCGCTCTGTTACAAGTGCGGATCAGTTGACCACTTTATTAAAGATTGCCCGAGATTGTGCGAGCAGAATGTAAATCGAGTGGGAAACCGGTGCTACCACTTGCTGGGGTAGACCATCTAGGAATACGGGCAATGCTAGTGGCGGTCGAGAGGATCTAGAGATGCTACAACCAGATCTCGAGGCTCGTGCTCTGCTAGAGCTTATGCTATACACGCACGCGAGGATGCTTCCTCGCCGGATGTTATTACCGTATTTTTACTCTCTTTGATACTAATGTGATTGCTTTGATTGACCCCGGTTCTACTTATTCTTATATATGTGAAACCTTAGCATCCGATAAGACTTTACTGTTGAGTCTCTTGAGTTTGTAATTCGGTGTCAAATCCCTTGGGTCGTTACGTGCTTGTCGACAAAGTGTGTAAGAAATGTCCCCTAGTAATCCGAGGTTCCTGTTTTTCGGCCGATTTGATGCTTTTACCGTTTGATGAATTTGATGTTATCCTCGGTGTGGATTGGTTGACCGTACATGATGCAATTGTAAATTGCAAAAGAAAAACCATCGATTTGAGGTGTGTAAATAACGAGATAATTCGAGTTGAGTCTACTGACTTGAATAGGTTGCCAGCTATAATATCATCGATGTTGGCTCAGAAATATGTAAGAAAGGGGTGTGAAACATACCTTGCATATGTACTTGATGAAAAAGAGTTAGAAAAGAAGCCTGAATCTGTGCCGGTAGTTTGTGAATATCTGGATGTTTTTCCCGAAGAATTACCGGGTTTACCACCTGTTCAGGAGGTAGAGTTTGGCATCGAGCTTGTACCTGGGACTACACCGATTTTGATAGCTCCGTATTGTATGGCACCAACGGAATTAAAGGAATTGAAACCTCAGTTGCAAGAGTTGATGGATAAAGGTTTCGCTCGACCAAGTTTCTTACCTTGGGGTGCACCAGTATTGTTTGTGAAAAAGAAGGACGGAACCATGAGGTTGTGCATCGACTATCGTCAGCTGAATAAGGTGACAATAAAGAATAAATATCCGATACCGCGCATTGACGATTTGTTTGATCAACTAAAGGGAGCCTCGGTGTTTTCAAAGATAGATTTGAGATCGGGTTATTATCGATTCATGAATTCGAGATTCGGATATACCCAAAAGCGCTTTCGAGCGAGATACGGTCACTACGAATTCTTAGTGATGCCGTTTGGGCTCACTAATGCCCCATGGTATTTATGGATCGATGAATCGGATCTTCGACCGTATTTAGATCGGTTTGTAGTTGTGTTTATCGATGATATTTTGGTCTATTCGAGAAATGAAACCGATCATCTTTGAACACAGGATTAGTGTTACAAATTTTACGGGATAAGCGGTTGTATGCTAAGTTCGATGAAGTGTGAGTTTCGGTTAAGAGAGGTTAGCTTCTTCGGACATGTGGTATCTGCATCGGGTATTCGAGTTGATCCGAGCAAAATTTCAGCCATACTTAACTGGAAGCCTCCGAGAAATATTACTGAAGTTCGAAGCTTTTTGGGACTTGCCGGTTACTACAGACGGTTTGTAAAAGGTTTTTCGATGATAGCCACACCAATGACGAAACTAATTCAGAAAGATGTTAAGTTTGAATGGACAGAAAAGTGTCAGAAAAGTTTCGATCAATTGAAAACTCATTTGACGGAAGCTCCAGTACTAGTGCAGCCCGAATCAGGCAAGGAGTTCGTCATTTACAGTGATGCATCCTTACTTGGGTTGGGTTGTGTATTGATGCAAGAAGGTCGAGTTTTAGCTTATGCGTCGAGACAATTGAAGCCACATGAGAGAAATTATCCAACCCATGATCTCGAATTAGCTGCCATCGTATTCGCTTTGAAAATATGGCGACATTACTTATTTGGTGAGAAGTGCCATGTATTTTCGGATCACAAAAGTCTCAAATATTTGATGACTCAAAGAGACTTGAATCTGCGACAAAGACGTTGGCTCGAGTTGTTAAAAGATTATGAGCTTGTCATTGACTATCACCCAGGAAAGGCTAATGTGGTTGCGGATGCTTTGAGTCGTAAATCACTGTTTGCTTTACGAGCGATGAATGTACACTTGTCTGTTCGTGTGACATCCCTAATTTGACTCTAGTCGGGAAGTGGTTTCGAGACCCCAAAACCGAGTCACACAAGAAATTGATTGTTAAATTTCATGTCTATATTATGTTACAATTTGTGTGTGAAATTTTGATGCTTTGATTTTGTCAATTGAATGCGAATTTAATCAAAAAGGGCTTATGTGAGAAACATTGAAAATGTGTTGGTTAATTTTTAAAATGGCCAAATTGTTGCATGGATTAAATATTGGGACTTGCATGTCAAAGTCCCCATTTTCATGATAGTCTTAAGCCATGTTGATGGTTATGACAATATATATGTATTATTTACTAGTTTTAGGGCAACTAAATGGCTTTATAATTTTATAATATTATTGAATGAAGAAATAAGTGAGAAGTTGGGTGAAGAAAAAAAAAAAAGCTTCATCTTTGTTATTCATGACCGAATTGTAAGAGAGGAAAGGGGGGGGGGGGAAGCTCCATTCGGTCACTTTAGGCTTGAATCAAGGTAAGACTTCTAATCAATCCTTAAAATTCTTGTTAATTTTAAGTTAGCTACCAAGCTCTTTATTCAACCCATATTAAAATTTTGATTTTTGGAAAGGATTTGAGCATTCGACCATGGGAGAAATTGAAGAGGATAGATTGTTGTTCTCATGTTTTAATGAAGTTTGAGTTAGTTAATACTTAGTTGTTAGTAATCATATTTACTTGAACAAATGCTTGGTATTTAAATGTCAAAATGTAAGCTATTGCCGTTTGGGTTATAGAAGTGAATGAATTAGAGGTTTGGCATTGTATATGAATTTTAAGGGTATAAATTGAATAATGTGAGTAGGGTTATGCATAGGTTTCTGCTTTGATAGTATTTATATAAGTGTAATTAGCTCATCTTGATAATATTGTGTAAAGTGATAAGTAGAAATACTATGATGACAAAAGTTTAATAACATTTGGCTAAGGACTATAAGTGTTAGTTAATTCGGTATAAAAGTATGGGTGTTAATTACTTCGTATTTAAAGTTGTGAAGAGTAGGTAATGGTCAATTAAAGTGATGAAGGTTAAATTTTGAAGTTTGGTTAAATTGGACATTCGGCATTACGTATGACATTGGATAAGAGTGTAGGAAAGTTTAAGCTTGAATGGTTAGGGCTTAATGGGGCATATAATGATCTTAAATGGATTGTATGCATATGAGAGTGTAAGTATTCGTGTGTACAGCATTGAAGATAAATGGAAATTGGTATTGTGGTAAATTTTGATAAGATGACAGTCGGAATCAGTTATATGTTTTGGAACTATGCTGAAATTTGAAAATAAAAGTATATAATATTAAGGCATGTATTATACATGTATGCATGTGTGTATGCGGTTGTGCATAATTAGGAGTAAGTGGTTAAATGATGATAGTCATATATAGGTACGAACATATATATATATGTGCCTTATGTATGTACCATGTACACACGAGGACATTCGGCAATATGATTAAATTCATGTATAAGAAGCATGAAATTGAGTCATGGCATGTTTTATTAAATATGATACATATTGAAATCTATTGTTTTAGATATAGATTAAATGATAAGTGATTTCCAAATGTGATTGTTAAGTGAATAATATTAGTTAAGTACTTAAGCAAATCTATTGTTTTACTTAAGCTTAAGAGCAAAGAGGATCAAAGTCGAATAGGAGAGAAGAGAAGGTAAACGAATCTTCCGAGGTAAGTTTTAAGCAATTAAACGTTGAGTAAATTCAACCATAATAGGACATAATGAGTTGATTTAATAAGATATGATGTGGCCATGATATGTCTTAAACCCAAATGGTAAGTTCATATGTGTTTGGACTTGGAAATTTAAGAGCAAATTGTAATAATTTGCTTGGACAGCAGCAGTAATGTGATTTTAGAAAATCACTATAAATTGTTGGTGTGGAATTATAGGCTGAATAAAACATGTAATCAAAGCTTAGTTGGTCTAGTTTCCTATAAAAGAGACCGTGGAAGCAAAGAAATTTCCTATAAAGAGATATTTAAAGTTGTGTGGGACAGGGTCAGAATGACTCCGAAATCCCCTGTTTTGTTTTAAGAAAATCACTATAATTTGTACAAAAATGGTTACAAGATAAAATTTATATGCTTAGACTCCTTAATGAGTCTAGTTTCAAATGAAATCAAATGGAACATACTTTGAATTCTGCACAATGAGAATTTCGATTCATAGTGAAGACTGGTCAGGTTAGTCAAACAGTGAAACAGGGGAAACTTTAAGAAAAATCTGGTATTGATTGGCCAAACCTAAAATTCTGAAAAATTTGTAGATGGAAGATATACGAGTCTATGTTCAGGGAAAATTTACGGCAAGTGATTCGGAGCCTTGTAGCTCCGGTTATAAATAATTTAGTGACAATTGCTCAGGAAAAATAGCTCGTAGTGTATATATGTGATAAGGCCTAATGGCCGATGTGATGAATGTGAAAGTGTTTATATGTCATAAAGCCGAATGGCTAATGTGAAATACATGTGTGATATGTATGTGTGGTAAAGCCGAATGGCTAATGTGAAATATATATGTGATATGTATATGTGGTAAAGCCAAATGGCTAATGTGAAATATATATGTGATATGTATATGTGGTAAAGCCGAATGGCTAATGTGAAATACATGTGTGATATGTATGTGTGGTAAAGCCGAATGGCTAATGTGAAATGTATATGTGATATGTATATGTGGTAAAGCCGAATGGCTAATGTGAAATACATGTGTGATATGTATATGTGGTAAAGCCGAATGGCTAATGTGAAATACATGTGTGATATGTATATGTGGTAAAGCCGAATGGCTAATGTGAAATACATTTGTGATATGTATATGTGGTAAAGCCGAATGGCTAATGTGAAATATATATGAGATGTGTATATGTCGTAAATCCGAATGGCGAATGTGAAATATGTATGAGATATGAATATGTGGTAAAGCCGAATGGCTAATGTGAATGTTGTAACATGCGATTAAATGTACATGAAACTTGGAAATATATTCCGGGTGAGACCCGATGACTACGTGTGGAGATTATGTCCGGGTAAGACCCGATGACTACGTGTGGAGATTGTGTCCGGGTAAGACTTCGTAATAAGAATTGCTTATAAATATATTCAATGCGAAAGGTTAAACAGGTATGTACTCCAAGTTTATATATGATGCATACGAGAGCAATCTATGGGACTATTCCTATGATTATGTGACATCGGATTAGTGTGAGAGGTTATGTGAAATCATACGATATATCTATGTCACATGAGCTCACTTTTATGTGAGAGTTTATCTGCCTATTGTATATGATGAGATGTGCATATTCGGTAAAGGAATGGTATGCCCGAAGGAAGAGTGAAATGAAATTACGAACAACTATGTTATAATTTGATTGTTATCTGTTGACCTTGCTTAAAACTTACTAAGCATTGTAATGCTTACTCCGCTTATTCTGTTTCCTCCGTCTTATAGGTCTTATTGCGAAGCTACTGAGGCTCGGGATCGTCAAGCAACTAGTCACACTATCACCATCCTTTGTTTGGTACTGCTACGTTTTGGAATATCTTATGGCATGTATAGAATAGACTAGTAGTGAGAGGATATTTTGGTTAATGTATAGGACTACCCTTTTGTTGTAGGTCATGTACCTTTCGGTTTGTGTAAATTTGGATAGCCATGTGAAAATGGCTTAAGTATACTTTGATCATAGCATTATAATCATTTTGTAAGTTGCCCGTCGAGAGGCATGGAAATGTTGGTAACGGTTAGCCATGGGAATGGTTATGCATGATCACTTTTGGTATATGTATGATAAACCTTAGTTGATCCATGGAGGATCATGGAATAGGTAAAGTTTACCCTTAAGACAGATGCTAACAGCTGCAGTGACATGGATGTGAAAAATCACTAAAAATAGTAGGAATGGAATTAAATAGTGAATAAATTATGTAAACGAACCTTGACGAGTCTATTTTCATAGGAAATTAACAAAACGATCATATGAACAGTATGTTAAGAGATGTTTAAGTTTTCATGAGACAGGGCCAGAACATTTTCTGGAGTCCCTGTTCCAAATTTGGAAATTCATTATAAATTGACCAGAGATAATTAGAAGTCATGCCATATATGTACAGATTCCTTTTCGAGTCTAGTTTTTTTAGAAACAAACGGCATCAGTATTTAAGCCCTGTACAGGGAGATATCCAAGTCAAAATGTGCAAAGGTCAGTGTAGTCGGACCCTGTAACATGGGGGACTTTAACTAATAAACTGTACTAATTTGCCCGACCAAAAATTCTAGAAAAAAGTTTGTAGATTCATATATGAGTCTAGTTTCAGGGAAAAATCACGAAACTGATTTTCGAGTTGTGTAACTCAAGATATGATTTTTAAGGTGACAGTGACACAGTTAGCCGGCTGTCTGAAAATTCTTAAATGGACTGTGAAAATATTTAAAGTTAAGTCTGTACGCACCTTGTGTTCGACTCCGGTAACGGACTCGGGTACGGGGTGTTACAATTTTATTGGTATCAGAGCTACGGTTTAGTCAATTCTAGGACTAACGTAGCACGCGTGAGTCTATTTATGCATGCCATAAAGTGATAAAATGATAGTGTGATGATTTTTGACTATTAAAATGTGGTTGCTGTATGGTAATGAATCTTGATCCCGATCGAGCTGTAGCAAGCTTCTGACTATGAGAATTTGCGATATAACTTCACTTAGATATGCCTAAATTATTAAGTTGATCAGGTACGTATCATGTACTCGTATTTGAATTTCGATTTGGATTGAATTAAGGGTATAAGTGATGCAATTTTGAAAGAGTGTTATGACTATAAATGTGATTTTTGTATGTGGCTATGGAACTGGAAGTTGAATGGTCGATAAGCATGTTGTGTTTGTATTCAAGTAACGTAAATGATATACTAATGTGTATTGCTATATGTGTATATGTACATGAGAATTGAGAGTGATATATCCGGGCTAAATCCCAAAAAGCATTCGTGCTAGTGATGTATCCGGACTAAGTTCCGAAGAGCATTCGTGCTAGTGATGTATCCGGACTAAGTTCTGAAGAGCATTCGTGCTAGTGATGTATCCGGACTAAGTTCCGAAGAGCATTTGTGCTAGGGATGTATCCGGACTAAGTTCCGAAGAGCATTCGTGCTAGTAATGCAACCGGACTAAGTCCCGAAAAGTATTCATGCTAGTGATGTATCCGGGCTAGGTCCCGAAGAGCAATCATGCTGGTGACGTGTATTCGGGCCTTCGTGCCTAGTAGGCTTCGTGCCGATAATTTGAGCAAAGTTTAAGTATTCATTACTATACGAATTCAAATTTAAATGAGATGATATGTTTAAAAGTGTACATACATGATGTTTATAGACTTGGTTAAGTCATTTCAATGTGTAATAACGAATGAATAAGAGCACTATGTGTGTGAATGATTAGAGGCACTGTGTGTGTGCGAATTCCTTTAATCGAGCACTATGAGTACGAGATCGGTCAATGGGCACTAAGTGTGCGAACTGGAATTCATGTAAGACCTAAATCGGGACGAAGGCATTGATTTGAGATAGTGTGTAAGACCATGTCAGGACATGGCATCGGCTCGATATGTGAGCATATGTAAGACCATATCTAGGATATGGCATTGTAAGAGCTATATGTGCTTAATGAGTATCCGTAATGATTTCGAATGATTCAACGGGTATATTTAAGGTGATAAATTAAGTAAGATCAGAATAAGTGATACAGTTATGTACGGAAGGTATGAGAAAATCAGATGAAAGTAAAAAGATGGTGGATATGTTGTTAAGAAATGAGTTCAAGTTATAAATGTGTTACGGATTTAGTCTATGGAATGCTTGGTATATGAAGTCATATGTGCTATTGCTAAATGACCCCTATTTTTTTTTTTTTTGTTAATCATATTCATGAAATTATTTCGATTAAGTTCGACATTTGAAAGTCTGTAAGAATTTCTGATGAATGCTGATAATTTTTGGATATATGGGTTACGTGCTAACATAAATCCCATGCCGATGTACTATACGAGGCTTTATGCCTAATCGACTGTATATGGGTAGCATTAACGGTGATTGAATGTGCTGAATGAATTAAATGTTCAGGTGTGTGGAAGTTGAATTTTCTGTTGGAAATAAATTAAGTTGAATATTAAGATACGATGGAGTTATAAAGGATATTTTTTTGGGATGTTTGAATATATGTGTACGTTTGGTCAGGTTACAGCTTATACATGAATGAAAATGTGTGTTACAAATATGTGGGTTGATGATGTGAATTATACATGTTAATATGTGCTTAATATGTGTTTGAAATGCATTTGTGAATTAAATTAAGTGATTATTGCTTATGAAATCAAGAAAATGAGATATATGTGCATACTTGTAGAAATGTTTATGTATTTGTTTTAAGATAAGAAAATGATTTTATAGATCGATGCGAAATCAATAATGAATTACAATTGCTATCGATGTGTTAATGTTTATATGGACATGATGCAATAAGAGGACGTTATCCTAACCTAGTCGCTAGTAAGATTTTCAGGATGAAAATCCTAAAGAGGGGAGAGTTGTGACATCCCTAATTTGACTCTAGTCGGGAAGTGGTTTCGAGACCCCAAAACCGAGTCACACAAGAAATTGATTGTTAAATTTCATGTCTATATTATGTTACAATTTGTGTGTGAAATTTTGATGCTTTGATTTTGTCAATTGAATGCGAATTTAATCAAAAGGGCTTATGTGAGAAACATTGAAAATGTGTTGGTTAATTTTAAAATGGCCAAATTGTTGCATGGATTAAATATGGGGACTTGCATGTCAAAGTCCCCATTTTCATGATAGTGCCGGCCATGTTGATGGTTATGACAATATATATGTATTATTTACTAGTTTTAGGGCAACTAAATGGCTTTATAATTTTTATAATATTATTGAATGAAGAAATAAGTGAGAAGTTGGGTGAAGAAAAAAAAAAGCTTCATCTTTGTTATTCATGACCGAATTGTAAGAGAGGAAAGGGGGAAGCTCCATTCGGTCACTTTAGGCTTGAATCAAGGTAAGACTTCTAATCAATCCTTAAAATTCTTGTTAATTTTAAGTTAGCTACCAAGCTCTTTATTCAACCCATATTAAAATTTTGATTTTGGAAAGGATTTGAGCATTCGACCATGGGAGAAATTGAAGAGGATAGATTGTTGTTCTCATGTTTTAATGAAGTTTGAGTTAGTTAATACTTAGTTGTTAGTAATCATATTTACTTGAACAAATGCTTGGTATTTAAATGTCAAAATGTAAGCTATTGCCGTTTGGGTTATAGAAGTGAATTAATTAGAGGTTTGGCATTGTATATGAATTTTAAGGGTATAAATTGAATAATGTGAGTAGGGTTATGCATAGGTTTCTGCTTTGATAGTATTTATATAAGTGTAATTAGCTCATCTTGATAATATTGTGTAAAGTGATAAGTAGAAATACTATGATGACAAAAGTTTAATAACATTTGGCTAAGGACTATAAGTGTTAGTTAATTCGGTATAAAAGTATGGGTGTTAATTAATTCGTATTTAAAGTTGTGAAGAGTAGGTAATGGTCAATTAAAGTGATGAAGGTTAAATTTTGAAGTTTGGTTAAATTGGACATTCGGCATTACGTATGACATTGGATAAGAGTGTAGGAAAGTTTAAGCTTGAATGGTTAGGGCTTAATGGGGCATATAATGATCTTAAATGGATTGTATGCATATGAGAGTGTAAGTATTCGTGTGTACAGCATTGAAGATAAATGGAAATTGGTATTGTGGTAAATTTTCATAAGATGACAGTCGGAATCAGTTATATGTTTTGGAACTATGCTAAAATTTGAAAATAAAAGTATATAATATTAAGGCATGTATTATACATGTATGCATGTGTGTATGCGGTTGTGCATAATTAGGAGTAAGTGGTTAAATGATGATAGTCATATATAGGTACGAACATATATATATATGTGCCTTATGTATGTACCATGTACACACGAGGACATTCGGCAATATGATTAAATTCATGTATAAGAAGCATGAAATTGAGTCATGGCATGTTTTATTAAATATGATACATATTGAAATCTATTGTTTTAGATATAGATTAAATGATAAGTGATTTCCAAATGTGATTGTTAAGTGAATAATATTAGTTAAGTACTTAAGCAAATCTATTGTTTTACTTAAGCTTAAGAGCAAAGAGGATCAAAGTCGAATAGGAGAGAAGAGAAGGTAAACGAATCTTCCGAGGTAAGTTTTAAGCAATTAAATGTTGAGTAAATTCAACCATAATAGGACATAATGAGTTGATTTAATAAGATATGATGTGGCCATGATATGTCTTAAACCCAAATGGTAAGTTCATATGTGTTTGGACTTGGAAATTTAAGAGCAAATTGTAATAATTTGCTTGGACAGCAGCAGTAATGTGATTTTAGAAAATCACTATAAATTGTTGGTGTGGAATTATAGGCTGAATAAAATATGTAATCAAAGCTTAGTTGGTCTAGTTTCCTATAAAAGAGACCGTGGAAGCAAAGAAATTTCCTATAAAGAGATATTTAAAGTTGTGTGGGACAGGGTCAGAATGACTCCGAAATCCCCTGTTCTGTTTTAAGAAAATCACTATAATTTGTACAAAAATGGTTACAAGATAAAATTTATATGCTTAGACTCCTTAATGAGTCTAGTTTCAAATGAAATCAAATGGAACATACTTTGAATTCTGCACAATGAGAATTTCGATTCATAGTGAAGACTGGTCAGGTTAGTCAAACAGTGAAACAGGGGAAACTTTAAGAAAAATCTGGTATTGATTGGCCAAACCTAAAATTCTGAAAAATTTGTAGATGGAAGATATACGAGTCTATGTTCAGGGAAAATTTACGGCCAAGTGATTCGAGCCTTGTAGCTCCGGTTATAAATAATTTAGTGACAATTGCTCAGGAAAAATAGCTCGTAGTGTATATATGTGATAAGGCCTAATGGCCGATGTGATGAATGTGAAAGTGTTTATATGTCATAAAGCCGAATGGCTAATGTGAAATACATGTGTGATATGTATGTGTGGTAAAGTCGAATGGCTAATGTGAAATATATATGTGATATGTATATGTGGTAAAGCCGAATGGCTAATGTGAAATATATATGAGATATGTATATGTGGTAAAGCCGAATGGCTAATGTGAAATACATGTGTGATATGTATGTGTGGTAAAGCCGAATGGCTAATGTGAAATATATATGTGATATGTATATGTGGTAAAGCCGAATGGCTAATGTGAAATACATGTGTGATATGTATATGTGGTAAAGCCGAATGGCTAATGTGAAATACATTTGTGATATGTATATGTGGTAAAGCCGAATGGCTAATGTGAAATATATATGAGATGTGTATATGTCGAACCGAATGGCGAATGTGAAATATGTATGAGATATGAATATGTGGTAAAGCCGAATGGCTAATGTGAATGTTGTAACATGCGATTAAATGTACATGAAACTTGAAATATATTCGGTGAGACCCGATGACTACGTGTGGAGATTATGTCCGGTAAGACCCGATGACTACGATGTGGAGATTGTGTCCGGTAAGACTTCGTAATAAGAATTGCTTATAAATATATTCAATGCGAAAGGTTAAACAGGTATGTACTCCAAGTTTATATATGATGCATACGAGAGGAATCTATGGGACTATTCCTATGATTATGTGACATCGGATTAGTGTGAGAGGTTATGTGAAATCATACGATATATCTATGTCACATGAGCTCACTTTTATGTGAGAGTTTATCTGCCTATTGTATATGATGAGATGTGCATATTCGGTAAAGGAATGGTATGCCCGAAGGAAGAGTGAAATGAAATTATGAACAACTATGTTATAATTTGATTGTTATCTGTTGACACTGCTTAAAACTTACTAAGCATTGTAATGTACTCGCTTATTCTGTTTCCTCTGTCTTATAGGTCTTATTGCGAAGCTACAGGCTCGGGGATCGTCAGCAACTAGTCACACTATCACCATCCACTGTTTGGTACTGCTACGTTTTGGAATATCTTATGGCATGTATAGAATAGACTAGTAGTGAGAGGATATTTTGGTTAATGTATAGGACTACCCTTTTGTTGTAGGTCATGTACCTTTCGGTTTGTGTAAATTTGGATAGCCATGTGAAAATGGCTTAAGTATACTTTGATCATAGCATTATAATCATTTTGTAAGTTGCCCGTCGAGAGGCATGGAAATGTTGGTAACGGTTAGCCATGGGAATGGTTATGCATGATCACTTTTGGTATATGTATGATAAACCTTAGTTGATCCATGGAGGATCATGGAATAGGTAAAGTTTACCCTTAAGATAGATGCTGACAGCTGCAGTGACATGGATGTGAAAAATCACTAAAAATAGTAGGAATGCAATTAAATAGCGAATAAATTATGTAAACGAACCTTGACGAGTCTATTTTCATAGGAAATTAACAAAAATGATCATATGAACAGTATGTTAAGAGATGTTTAAGTTTTCATGAGACAGGGCCAGAACATTTTCTGGAGTCCCTGATCCAAATTTGGAAATTCATTATAAATTGACCAGAGATAATTAGAAGTCATGCCATATATGTACAGATTCCTTTTCTAGTCTAGTTTCTGTAGAAAGAAACGGCATCAGTATTTAAGCCCTGTACAGGGAGATATCCAAGTCGAAATGTGCAAAGGTCAGTGTAGTCGATCCCTGTAACATGGGGGACTTTAACTAATAAACTGTACTAATTTGCCTGACCAAAAATTCTAGAAAAAAATTTGTAGATTCATATATGAGTCTAGTTTCAGGGAAAAATCACGAAACTGATTTTCGAGTTGTGTAACTCAAGATATAATTTTTAAGGTGACAGTGACATAGTTAGCCGGCTGTCTGAAAATTCTTAAATGGACTGTGAAAATATTTAAAGTTAAGTCTGTACGCACCTTGTGTTCGACTCCGGTAACGGACTCGGGTATGGGGTGTTACAGTTCTATCCTACAATGTGTTAGTAGCGGAATTAAAGGCTAGACCATTGTTGATTCATCAAATTCGTGAAGCTCAGAAAGTCGATGATGAATTAGTTGCAAAACGGGCTGAATGTGTTTCGAATATGGAATTAGAGTTTTAAATTGATGATGACGATTGTTTGAGGTTCAGAAATCGTTTGTGTGTTCCAAGAAATTCAAAACTTATTTCGATGATTCTGAACGAAGCTCATTGTAGCCGAATGTCAATTCACCTGGGGAGTATGAAAATGTACAACGATCTGAGACGTCAGTTTTGGTGGCAGGGTATGAAACGAGTCATTTCTGATTTTGTTTCGAAGTGTTTAATATGCCAACAAGTGAAAGCGGAACATCAAGTGCCTAGAGGTTTACTTCAGCCGATCATGATACCTGAATGGAAATGGGAACGAATCACGATGGATTTTGTATTTGGGTTACCATTGTCGGCGAGTAAGAAAGAGGCGATTTGGGTTATTGTTGATAGACTGACTAAGTCGGCTCATTTTATTCCCGTACGTATGGATTATTCATTGGATAAACCAGCTGAATTGTATGTTTCTCAGATTGTGAGATTACACGGGGTACCCATTTCTATTGTGTCGGATAGAGTCCGAGATTCACCTCGCGATTTTGGAAGAAATTGCAAGAAGCTTTGGGTACCAAGTTGCATTTTAGCACCGCTTTTCATCCCCAAACCGATGGTCAATCCGAGCGGATAATTCAGATACTCGAGGATATGTTGAGATGTTGCATCCTTGAGTTTAGTGGTTCATGGGAACGGTATCTATCTTTGATTGAATTTGCTTACAACAATAGTTTTCAATCAAGTATTAAGATGGCACCTTACGAGGCTTTGTACGGTCATAAATGCCGTACACCATTGTTTTGGACGGAGCTCGGTGAAAGTAAAATTTTCGGAGTTGATTTGATTAAAGATGCTGAGCGGAAAGTAAAAATAATTCGTGAAAGTTTGAAGGCAGCATCGGATCATCAGAAGTCGTACGCGGATTTGAAACGAAAAGACATTGAGTATCAGGTGGGAGATAAAGTGTTTCTTAAAGTTTCACCTTGGAAAAAGATACTCAGATTTGAGCGTAAGGGCAAATTGAGTCCAAGGTTCATCGGGCCATATGAAATATCTGAACGAGTCGGTCCAGTTGTGTATAGAGTGATTTTACCCCCTGAACTTGAAAAGATTCACGACGTCTTTCATGTTTCAATGCTTCGACGGTATAGATCTGATCCATCGCACATAATTAATCCATCAGAGGTTGGAATTCAATCCGATATGAGTTATGAAGAAGAACCGATTCGTATCCTAGCTCGTGAAGTGAAAGAGTTACGAAACAAAAAGGTTCCTTTAGTAAGAGTGTTATGGCTCAAACACGGGATGGAAGAAGCTACTTGGGAACCCGAGAACTCTATGAAAGAACGATACCCAAACCTATTTACCGGTAAGATTTTCTGGGACGAAAATTTCTTAAAGTGGGGAGAGTTGTGACACCCTAAATTGACCCTAGTCGGAAGTGGTTTCGGGACCGCTAAACCGAGTCACCGAAGTATTTGAATGTGACATTTATTGTCTAGAATATGTGAATATGAATGTGTGAAAGTTTTAAGCTTCGATTTAGTCGATTGCATGTGAATTTAGTTAATAGGACTTATGTGAGAAAATTTAGAAATGTGCTAGGCAAATGTAAGTGGCCTATTAATGCATGCTATAAAGATGATGGGTTTGCATGTCAAATTACCCAAAATTTAAACTAGTGGCCGGCCATGCTATGGGTTAAAACCTATTATAAACATGTTGTGTTAATGCTTTATGTTGGAAATAATAAAATAAAAAGGGTTAGTAATAAAATAATGGAAATTGGGGGGGGTGATGAAAAAAGAAAAGAAAAAAAGTTCTCATTTTGTTCTTCTTGACCGAAAAATCAAAGGAAAGAAAGGAAGAAAGGTTGAAGAGGTTCGGCCATGCTTGTAACTAGGCTAAGGTATGTTTGATGTTCTTCCATGAGATTCATGCATATTTTTAGTTGTTAGCTTGAGTTCTACCTAGCCCATGGTTTAAATCTTTACTATGTGATGGAGATGATACTCGGCCATGGGTGTTGTCTTCTTGGTTGGTGTTTGATGTTATGGTGATGAGGCATGAAGATGATTGAATTTGAGTGCTTAATAAAAAGGATTGAATGTGAGTGTGTCTGAGAATTTGAAAAGGATGGGTCTTAACAACTTCATGAAGTATTCGGCCATGGTGCTAAAATGTTGTATTGTGTTTAAACTTAGAATTTTTAGTCATATGGATGTGTCTTGTTGTATGAGTGCTTGAACAAACTATGATTAAATGGATGCATAGATTCAAAGTGGGAAGAATTGGCTATTATGCTTGATACTAATGCTGAATATGAAAATGTTGTACTTGAAAAAAAAGAAAATGCAGGTGAACATGACAAGTATATTCGGCTTAGGGCATAAGGATATGAAAATTTTGGGTATTTATTTTAGATTGTGTGTGCATGACTATGGATAGTTGGCTGCCAAAAATATTATAAATACATGGTGTATGTTAAATTTATTAAGCTACAAAACATTATACATGTTCGGCCAAAGTAAATTATTTGAGTAAAGTATATCTTGATGGTACATTTCGGCTAGTATAAAATGTATATGGATGTCGTATGACTATGTTTGATTTGGGAAGTAAATTGTTTGATTTAGCTCAAGAGCCTAGAGGATCAAAGTTGGATAAGGGGAAGGAAAAAGTGATCGAATAGCCGTCGAAATCGTTCGACAACATCCAAGGTAAGTCTTTGAGTAATGGAACTTAGTTTATGATTTGATTAAGTTATGACGTATAAGCATAACAAATAAACAATGATATAATGATTTTACTTGAATTATATGTCGAGATAATTAGTTATACCTATGACGGGTAGTCGAATGTGCATAGAGATCATGTCATAAAGCAAATCAATTTATGCTCTTTGTATGTGGCTATTGAGCCGAAAATGGGAATGATTGATAAGTGTCTTGTGTTTGAGTTCTAGTGATGAAAATGAAATATAGATGTGATATGATTTATTGATATACGTGCATGAATATTCGGATGATAACTGGGCTAAGTCCCGAAGGCATTTGTGCGAGTTACTATGATAATCGGTCCAAGTCCCGAAGGCATTTGTGTGAGTTACTATGATAACGGGCTAAGTCCGAAGGCATTTGTGCGAAGTTACTATATCCGGCTAAGTCTCAAGGCATTTGTGTGAGTTACTATATCGGGCTAAGTCCGAAGGCATTTGTGTGAGTTACTATATCAAGGGCTAAGTCCAAGGCGCTTGAGCGAGTAGCTATATCCGACTAAATTCCGAAGGTACTTGGTTTGGGAATGTGCGATCTTGCTGTAATAATTTCAATTAATACACTCATAAAATCCCAACGATGAGGTATGTTTCGTATATGCATTGGAATAGTTGATTCCTTTTAAATAGTATTCGCTCAGTCGATTAATAAGCTTCTGGCCTTTGGTTAGGTTGATCCCTTATGTATGAATATAAGGGTTGGAAATGTGAATTAGGTATGATTTTGAGAATATGTGTATATGAAATTATCCGTTTAGTCATATGAATGCTATACTTCAGTTGTGCCTAATTTCATTGCTCAAAACTTACTAAGCATTAAATGCTTATTCCGTTTCTTTGATTCTCTGTTTTATAGATTTTGGCTCGTCAGCTATCGGACTCGGGAGTGTCAAAGTCGAAGTCGCCCACACTATCAAAGCCCTTTTGGTACTCTTTTAGTTGAACTCTGATAATGGCATGTATAGGGCTGCCCTTTTGTTGTTAGTCAAGTACTTTGGTATTGTATATATTTGGATAGCCATGCGAAAATGGCTTAAATATTTTAAGCATAGCATTATAATCATTTTGTATATATATGGTTATTGAGAGGTGTGGAAATGCTTGGCAATGATTAGCCATTGGAATGGTTAATCACGATCATATTTTCGTGCTATGTATGTTAAAGGGCTAGTTGAATCATGGAAATTATGAAATAGGTAAAGTCTACCTTAAAAACAGATTCCGACAGCTGCAGTGATGTGAATTTGAAAAATCACTAAAAATAGTAGAAATGGAATTAAATATTGAATAAATTACGTAATCGAACCTTGATGAGTCTATTTTCATATGAAAGTAACGAAATGATCGTATGAGCCGTATTTTATGAGATGTTTAAGTTTTCGTGAAATAGGGCCAGAGCGATTTTTGGATCCCCTATTCCGACTTTGGAAATTCATTACAAATTAACCAGAGATAATTATAAGTCATGCCATATATTTATAGATTCCTTTTCAAGTCTAGTTTCTTTAGAAAGAAACGGAATAAGTATTGAAGCCCTGTACAGGGAGATATCCAAGTTGTAATGCGTGAAGGTCAGAATGGTTGAACCCTGTAATAGGGGAGACTTTAACTAATAAACTGTACTACTTGGCCCAACCAAAAATTCTAGAAAAAATTTTTGGATGGATATATGAGTCTAGTTTCAGGAAAAATTTACAGAATTAGTTTTTGAGTTTTGGAACTCGAGATATGATTTTTAAAGTGACTGTGATGCAGTTAACCAGCTTGTCTGGAATTTTAAAATGAACTGTGTTAATAAATGAAATAAGTCTGTTAACACCTCGTGTTTGACTCCGGCAACGGCCTTGGGTACGGGGTGTTACAAATCCCATATCCAGTAAAGTTGAAAAAAGACCGCATGGATGCATAATTCGATAATTTCTTGAACTTTTTAAACAACTGCATTTTAACTTACCTTTTATTGAAGCTATATCACAAATGCCTACATATGCAAAATTTTTAAAGGAGCTTTTAACAAACAAAAGGAAGTTTGAAGACCTATCTACAGTGGAACTTAATGAGGAGTGCTCAGCCATACTCCAAAATAAACTGCCAACCAAACTCCAAAAGGAAGTTTGAATGCTGATAAGGCACTAGCTGATTTAGGCGCTAGCATTAATTTGATGCCATATAAAATGTTTAAATAGCTTGGTCTTGGGGAACCTAAACCCACTAGGATGAGTATTCAATTAGCTGATAGATCTATTAAATATTCTAGGGGAATTATAGAGAACGTACTTGTAAAAGTAGATAAATTTATATTCCCTGTTGATTTCGTGGTGCTTCACATGGATGAGGATGTTGAAGTGCCTTTATCGTCCATTTTTAACCACTGCTAGGGCTGTTATTAATGTGGGTGATGGTAAATTGGTACTTAGAGTACATGACAGAGAGATTATCTTTAAAATTTATGATGCCATAAGATTTTCTAGGGAATAGGATGACTCATGTTATTTCATTGAATCTACTGATCATGCTATTCAAGATTCTTTTCAGGGAATCATACATAAGGACATGATGGAACTGTGTCTTACCCAAGGAGAGGGGGTGGACAATGATTCTGAGGTAGGAACCAAACTAAATTCCAATGAAACCTCCCCAAGACTAGCAGAATATGAGGGTATTAAGGTAAATGATGAACTTAAACAAAAACCCTCTATTGAAGAACTTACCAAACTGGAACTTAAACAATTGCTGAATCACTTGGGATATGAATTCCTTGGAAATAATTCTACATTACCGATGATTATTGCATCCAACTTGTAACCCAAGGAGAAAGAGGAATTACTCCAAGTATTAAGAGAGCATAAAAGGGCCATAGCTTGGAAAATTTCTGACTTTAAAGGGATCATCCCTTCTTTTTGCACCCATGTGTGCAAGCCCAAAGACGACTGAACCCTAACCTGAAGGAAGTTGTTAAAGCTGAGGTAATTAAACTCCTAGATGCTGGAATTATTTATCCTATTTCTGACAGTTCTTGGGTAAGTCCAGTGCAGGTTGTTCCTAAGAAATGAGGCACGACTGTTGCAGCCAATGAGAAGAATGAATTAATCCCAACAGGGACATTCATAGGTTGGAGAGTTTGCATTGACTATAGGAAGCTGAATGATGCCACGAGAAAAGATCATTTCCCCTTCCATTCATTGACCAAATGTTGGAAAGATTATCAGGGCACATGTACTACTGCTTCTTAGATAGACTCTCTGGCTATTTTCAAATTCCAATAGCTCCTAAAGATCAAGAAAAGACGACATTTACATGTGTCCATACGGTACGTTTGCTTATCGTAGAATGCCTTTTGGATTATGTAATCCTCCTGCTACTTTTCAGCGTTGCATGATGGCCATTTTTTTTCGAACTCATAGAAGACATCATGGGGGTATTTATGGATGATTTCTCGATTTTCGGTAACTTTTTCCATCTTTGCCTTAAAAATTTAAAATGAGTCTTAATAAGATACGAGGAAACAAATCTTGTACTCAACTGAGAAAAATGCTACTTTATGGTTCAAGAAGGTATTGTGTTAGGACATAAAATTTCTAGTAAAGGGATTGAGGTTGATAAATCTAAAATTGAAGCCATTGAAAAACTACCTCCCCCTAAATTGGTTAAGACTATTAGAAGCTTTTTAAGAAATGCTGGGTTTTATAGAAGATTTATTGAAGATTTTTCTAAAATAGCTAAGCCTTTGACTAAATTACTAGAAAAAGATGTGCCTTTTAATTTCGATCAGGAATGTTTAGAAGCATTTAATACCTTAAAGGATAAATTGACTAAAGTTCCAATTATAATTGCACCTGACTGGAATTCACCTTTCGAACTAATGTGCGGTGCAAGTGATTTTGCAATAGGTACAGTTTTGGGACAGCGAAGAGATAAGCATTTTCAACCTATCTACTATGCTAGCAAAACTTTGTCAGCCGCACAAGAAAACTACACCACCACGGAGAAAGAGTTACTAGCTGTGATTTTTGCATTCGATAAATTTAGGCCATATCTAATATTGTCTAGAGTTATTGTTTATACTGACCATTCTGCTCTTCGGTACCTTTTAACTAAGACTGATGCAAAACCCCAACTCATTCGATGGATTTTGTTATTGTACAAATTTGACTTGGAGATTAAGGATAAGAAAGGAACTGAAAATCTCGCGGCTGATCATCTTTCCAGGCTTGAAAATTCAAGTACCAAAGAGCTAGATGAAGTTGAAATAAATGATTCATTCCCTGAAGAACAATTTTTTGCCATATCTGATTCTAAGGTACCTTGGTTTACAGACATTGCAATTTTTTTAGCCACTAACATTATCCCAAAAGGGTTGACACATCAGCAAAAGAAGTGATTCTTCACTGATGTGAAAAACTACTTTTGGGAAGACCCTTTCCTTTTCCGTATATACACAGACCAAGTCATTAAGAGATGCGTTACAAGGACAGAAGCATTGAAGATCTTGGAACATTGCCATTCAAGACCGACTGGAGGACACTACAGTGGGAATAAGACCGTATAAAAAATACTCGGATCAGGTTTTTATTGGCTCACTCTATTCAAAGATGCCAGCAGGTATGTTACTTCTTGTGACAAATGCCAAAGGACAGGAAATATCTCCAAACGTGATGAAATGCCTCAGACATATATGCTCTCATGTGAAATATTTGAAGTTTGGGGTATCGACTTCATGGGTCCATTCCCTAGTCCATTTGGGAATAAATACATCTTAGTAGCTGTCGATTATATGTCCAAATGGGTTGAAGCCCAAGCTTTTACCTACTAATGATGCTAGAGTAGTAGTACGTTTCCTTAAGAAACTTTTCTCTCGATTTGGAACACCTAGAGCAATCATCAGTGATAGGGGTACTCATTTTTGTAACGCCCATTTTAATAAGATCCTTAAGAAATATGGAATTCACCACAGAACAGCTACCCCTTACCACCCTCAAACTAGTGGCCAAGTCGAACTGTAAATAGAGAGCTTAAACATATCCTGGAAAAGATAGTAGAATCGAACAGGAAGGATTGGGCGATGAAAGTAGATGATGCTTTATGGGCTTATAAAACTGCTTTTAAGACCACCATAGGAACATCGCCTTACAGACTTGTGTATGGAAAAAGTTGTCATCTACCATTTGAGTTAGAACACAAGGCATTCTGGGCTATAAAATTTCTAAACCTTGATCCCAAACTTGTAGGTGAAAACAGGTTGATGCAGTTGAACGAGTTAGATGAGTGGCGAACCAATGCATATAAAAATTCACGCCTATACAAGGAAGCAACAAAACACCGGCACAACGCTCGTTTAAGACAACGCAAGCAATTTGAAGTTGGAGATCTTGTCTTGTTGTATAACTCGAGGTTCAAATTGTTCCTGGGAAGCTTAAATCACGATGGTTAGGTCCTTTCATAGTCCAAGTTGTCTTTCCATATGGCACAATAGAGGTAAGTCACCCATCACAAGGCACTTTCAAGGTTGATGAACATCGCCTCAAACTCTACAACGATAAGAATTTCAAAGACGATAGAGAGGAGCTATGGCTCCACGAACTTCCCTAAATATACCCACAAGGTAGAGTCGAGCTTAGACTCTAAATAAGTGCTTCTCGGGAGGCAACCCGAGCAGTAACAGTGTTGATTTCTTTAAATTTTTGTTTTTAACATCTAAATCATTAATTGAGACCTTAAACACAAGTTTTCCAAATTCACACGACAAGGCACACGGGCATGCCTTCGGCCGTGTGCTTACCACGGGAGGAGACACGACCGTGCGATTCGGCCATGAGAGAATAGAGCAAAATTGTTTTCCCAACATGGGATTCGATACATCGCCACGGCTGTGCGACACGGGCATGTGCAATCCTGCCAAAACAACACGGGCATGCGACACGTCCATGTCTATTAACCATGTTTGAAATTGCCAAATGAACACAAGCGTGTGACACGTCCGTGTCACCACCCATGGTCGAGACTGTTAAAAGAACATAGGCATGCGCATTTATACACGGTCTTGGGAAAAGCGAACCACATCACGCACAATCGTGCAATATGACCATGTGACCACATAACCTATACACACGGGCGTGTCCTTAGGCCTTGTGGCAATTCCTTATTTCACGACAAACACGGGCTGGACGCCAGCCACATGGGCGTGTGACACGGCCGTGTGAGACCAGTGTTGGGCGGCATGACCGTGCCTATTTTAAACTCGTTTTATTTTTATTTTGTTTACTTTTATTTCTATTTATTTTTGAAGACTCATGTTTTATATTTTTAAACTCTACCTATCTTTATGGTAATCATTGAATTATTCCCTTAATTCTCCTTTCACAGTCGTGTCTTCTCATTTATCCCTCAAAATCATGCCTTTCCTTCAGCTTTATCTTTAGTTTTCGCTCTAGCTAATCCAAGGATTTCATCCACAATCTCAGGGCCGTTTCACTTATCTTCCTTTCTTTCGATATTATATTTATATCGCTATTATATATCTTTGTACATTGAGGACAATGTACATCTTAACTGTGGGGGGTTATTTATTACATTATCAGAAAAATCCCTGAATTTTGTCTTATTCTCATGTGAATCACTCATATCATTATTTGAATGAATTTTGATTAATTTATGATTTTTATCGATAAATCTTGAATTAAAACATAGGCATTCATGCATTGATTATTAGACTTTAAGGAATTAGAGAATCAAGCATGATAAGTTGATTTTTGAGAATTAAAATTTTTAGGTTGTTTCCCCAAGTTTAGGTATTATCTTGAGTTGAAATTCACAGGTTAAACATCAAAAAGCCATAATTTTTGTGAGATCTTGAGCCTTTAAAGCATATATTATTTCCTTCATGCTCACTTTTATTGTTGCTTTGAGTGCATTAATATCGAATTGTTATTCTAGAACTTGCTTGATTATGCATGTCAAGACCACACTTTTGATTTGATATGTCAAGATGATAAAGGCACTTAGGTTTAACCCACTCATTCCATAAAAGCCTACCTTCATAATTAACCTTTAGTGAACCCCCTTAAGCCCAACAACCCATTCATTGATCTATCCTCAATATTAACCCATAACCCATTATTGTTGGAATCCCCTAAATTATTTTGATCCCTATTTTTGTCAAGATTTGATTTGAATAAATTGCTTAGCTATGTTTTATTTTTTATTGCTAGCCTATGTTATTTGACTTGTCCTAAAAAAAACAAAAAAAAAAACATACATACATATTAGTAATAACTTTTTATTTTTGAGCTTAAGTATTTAATTCCATATCCCATGAGAAAAGCTCAATTCTAGGATCTTCTAATTAGGAATGTAATTTATCAAGTTTTATTATTTTTCTAGTTAGGTAATTTTTCAATTTAATCTCGATTCTAACCTTCTTTTTTAGCTTGTGACCACCCCCTAACCAAAGCCACGTTACAACCCTCTAAAGACTTTTTGATTGATGTATCATCTCAATATATAGTGGTGGAGATTTGATTTTCACGCAAGCCTATGGTAATAACTTTTCATATTGACTGTTGAGTGCTAAATCTCTTGTCCTTAAACACCTCGAGCGATTTGAGTGAATCTTTAGTGAGGATGTGAAACATTGTGATATTTTGAATCAAAGGTGATTACTTAAATAAGGGGAGACACCTAGGTTTTCGTGATAAAATGCTTAACTTGGAATGTTTGAAACTTTGATATTCTTCGAGTTGAATTTTCAATGTATGATTACTTATGGATCATTTTGAGATATTATTGATGAGAATTATAAATAGAGAAGAATTTATTTTGATTGTGAGTTGAGGATTTTGCTTAAGGACAAGCGAACGCTTAAGTGTGGGGGTATTTGATAAACCGTAATTTATACATATTTTTATCCCATGCTTAGCATATTTTTGGATGAATTATCCTTACATTTGGTTAATTCGATACTCCTAATCCTTTAATTTCATGTTTTATACTTAGGTGAGCATAGGAGAGTAAAAAGACCGATAAACGAGCCAAAAATGGAGAAAATGGGTCAACGTGGGAAATCAACACGGCCTGGACTTCCTCACACGGGTAGTTCACACGCCCGTGTCCATTCAACAGACTTGAACACAATTTGAAGCAATCGAACACGGGCGTGTCCCTGTCGAGCCCAAATCTAGTCCTACTCAGAAAAGGCCACTCTTGAGGGTTTTGAAGCATTCTAAAGCCTATATAAACACCCCAAGAGGTACCTGAAAGACACACACAGAGTAGGAGGCAAGAAATTACTCAAAGAAAGCCGATTGATCCACCCAAAAGCTGGATTATCCTTCAAGACTGAAGATCTCCCTTCAATTTCCGTCAAAAGTTTTTGGGTTTTCTTTATGTTTTGTTATCATTATTCTTCTAAGATGTTTTCTTTTACACTTATGAACTAAACCCCCTAAATACCTAAAGGGAATGAAACCTAAGACCGATCTTGTTATTATTTTCTAAATTATATGATAAATTTTTGACTTGTTCTTAATTATGAGTTCTTAATTCTTACTTTAATATTAAAGGATATTGATTCAAGTATTGATGTGCTTATTTCGAGGAGCAAAAGTCCCTGTCTAAGAGTAGATCTAGCATAATTAAGTGGAGTTGATTGCACGCCTAGACATAAGGTGACACAATTTTTCCAGATTCGGGGGAAACCTAATAAAGGAATCCATAGATCGAGTTAATGCAACACTAAGGGTTTTAATTAGAAAGATATTTACATTAATCAACCTAGGATTAGATGTTGTTAGTCTCGAGAGACATAATAATATAACTTAGGGATTTCTACGGATCAAGTCAAATGAATAAATCGTCTAATTCAGAGTCAATAACAAATGAAGTCTAGGTGGATTTTTCCCTTGGGTATTGTCCAAATCATTCAGTTTACCCAAAAGTTATTTCCCCAATATATTTTCGGTGCATTCTTAGTTTAGTAATTAGTTTAGATAAAACAAACCCTTCTATTTTTAGGCTAGATAATAAAAAGAAAGTTAATACTAGTACTTTTGGTTCCTTTGGGTTCGACATCCCGGTCTTGCCATAAGCTATATTGTTGTTCGATAAGGTGCGCTTGCCTTTGCCGTGATAATAGTTAATTTTCAAGAATGGACATTCATAAATTATAAAACTTATCGCGATTAACATTACATCAAGCCCAAACCACATTATGCCAAAAATTACATTTTCCCCCAACATTTTAACATTTTACAATTTAGTCCCTTGGCTCGTAAATGAATTTCTTTCAATTTCATCACAACCCAAGCCTAGCCGAATATTACTAGTAGTCATATCAACCCACATTTTCTATTTATTCACACTTTTCTACTCATTTTATAACTTTTTACAAATAAATCCCTATTTGATGTTATTACCAAAAATCACTTTATAAATGTTGTTTAACTAACAACAAACATGCATTTTCTACCATCAAACATCAAAATACAAACATATTCAACATGGGTAAAATTTTAAAATTTGACTTTCTTTCAAATTAGTCCTTGAAATAGCTAAATCAAGTTACAACGATCTTAAAGATATAAAAATCATTGAAAACAAGACAAGAACGGATTTACAATCAAGCTTGAAAGCTTGGTCAAACTCTAGCTATGTCTTCCCTTGCAATTTTTAGCTATGGGGGACTGAATTGAAGAAGATGGACTATTTTACTTGTTAATTTTGTCTTTATTTACCAAATTATTAAAATACTCTTAATGCATGACTTTAAAATTTTACCTAGCCATGTCTATTTTTGTCCATCCTAAATTATAATGTTATAATTACCATTTAAGGACCTCCAATTTAAAATTTCATAGCAATTAGACTCCTTTAACTTATAGAACTCAAATTTTGTACCTATTGCAATTTAGTCCTTCTAGTCATATTGGACACTTAATCGATAAAATTTCTTAACAAATATTTCACACTGTTATTCTATCAAGATGTAGAAATTAAAATAGTAATAAAATAAATATTTCTACTTCGAATTTGTGGTCCAAAAATCACTTTTCTGATTTGACCCTAAAACGGATTGTTATATAGTAAAATCATTTTGGTATAATGGCATGTATAGGACAACTTGACCAATAGTGTCTTGAGAATGATGTTTTGTAACCTAGCCATTGGAATGGATAGGAATGGCTTATTTTGAGTATAATTAAATAGGTTATGATGATATACTCATATGTGATATGTTATGTATATGTGATCAAATGATGGTAATGCCTAAGTTAATCCAAGGTAAGTTTATAAACACATATGCATGTAATGATATGCCTTGTTGAATGATGAAGTTTGTTTAATTTGAATGCTTGGAATGGTTGGTATTGGTTCTGTGTTTCAAGTGCAGGTCTTGGGTGAAATTTTGGGTGAAAAAAAGAGCTAGAAATAGTTTCATTTTGTCCACACGAGTTTGTGTCTAGACCGTGTGTGACACATGGCCTGGTAACATGGGCATGTGGTTAGGCCGTGTGTCCCCTGCACCTTAATTTTGAGAAATATAATGCTCAGAATTGAGCACACGGGTGGAGGCAAGAGCGTGTGTCTAAGCCGTGCACATGGGCGTATGGCATGGTCATGTGCCCACGTCAGATAGTTACACTAGGTCAAACACGCCTCTAGCACGAGCATGTCCAGGGTCACACGAGCGTGTCCCTTGGACCATATGGGCATGTGAACCCTGCACCTTGGAAAATTTTTGAAAATTCGTAAGAAATTCTTAGAGTTTCTGATTAAGTCTCGACTCAATTCTAATGCTCGTATTGGGCCTCGAGGGTCCAATTATGAGACATTTTGGATTATCTCGGTCAATGCATAGTAATTTATAGAAATTATTTGTAAAATGTTCTAAAAGTTTTGGTAATGGTCTAAGACCCTGTTCTTACTACAGATACGGGTTAGGGGTGTTACATTTAGTGGTATCAGAGCTATGGTTTAGGCAATTCTTAAATTTGATGTAGCAAACACGAGTTTAGCTATACATGCCATTATATAAATTGTGATAGTGTGATGACCCCTGATCATTTTAAATATGTTTTTCATATAGTAATGTCATCCAACCGAGCTAGACCTAAATCCAAGGATGCTGAGAGGAATGCTTCAGCTTCAGTTCAAAGAGTTACATCTGCATCTAGTAGTGAAAAGCCCGTGTCTAAGGGCCCAAGTGAGGAGGTAAAACAAGCCTTCTTTCAAATGATGAATGAATGGTTTACCCAGTATCTAAGAACATACCATGTTGTACAACCACCTCTCCCACCTACTCCCCAACCGATTCTTAAAGTTCCATAGGGTGTTAAACCTTTTAGAATTGGTAAGCTTCCGATAGATAAAATTCGTAAGCATGGGGCAGAAGAATTTAGAGCTACTGCAGATCATGATCCGAAAAGGGATGAGTTTTGGCTAGAAAATACTATCTGGGTTTTTGATGAATTATCCTGTACACTTGCTGAATGTCTGAAATGTGCAGTATCTCTACTGAAGGATATAGCTTATCATTGGTAGAATACCATAACTTCAGTGGTAACGAGAGTGACTGTTACATGGGAATTCTTCCAAGCTAAATTCAAGAAGAAGTATGTTAGCCAGAGATCTATGGACCAGAAAAAGAAAGAATTTTTAGAACTCAAATAGAGAAACATGATTGTACCCGAATATGAACAGGAATTTGTTCAGTTGAGCAAATATGCCTGAGAATGGGTTCTAACCAAAGCTAAGATGTGTAAACGCTTTGAAGAGGGTTTAAATGAGGATATCAAGTTATTGATTGGAATTCTTGAAATAAGGGAATTTACGGCGTTAGCCAGTCGAGCCCACAGAGCTATGGAATTGAGTAAGGAAAAGAGACAAGCTGAAAGAGAGGCTCAAGTTTTTGGAAAAAGAACCATGAGTAAGTCATAATAATTTGCTGCTAAGAAATTAAAGAAGTATTATGATCGTGTTACAACCTCTATGGGATATTCTAGATAAGAGCGAGGCTCTCAGTATTCTAACCCGAAGTCTTCATCTCCGCTAGTGACCAGTGTGGGTAGTGTTGGTAATCCCAAACCGAAATGTAAACATTGTAACAAATTTCATCATTGGGAATGTCGATCTAGAAGTGGAGCTTGTTTCAGATGTTGTTCACTTAACCATTTTCTCAGGGATTGTCCTGAAAGAATTGAAAAAGAAATAGAACCAGCTCTAAAGCCTAGTAATCCTGTTGCGAGAGGTAGACCACCCCATCACCCCGGTAATGTTAGTGGTAGTCGAGGTACTACCAAGGATACAACATTTAGATCTGAGACACGAGCACTTGCTAGAGAGGATGCCTCTGTGCCAGACGTTATTACTGGTACATTTTCTTTACTTGATACTGATATTACTACATTGATTAATCCTGGTTCCACACATTCATACATATGCACGAACTTAGTGACTATTAAAAATTTACCTGTTGAATTCACTAAATTTGTGGTTAAAGTTTCAAACCCTCTAGGCCAGTGTGTTATGGTGGATAAAGTTTGTAAGAACTGTTCGTTGATGGTAAAAGGTTATTGTTTTTTGGCTGGCTTGATGTTATTTCCATTTGAAGAATTTGATGTGATCTTGGGAATGGATTGGTTAACCCAATATGATGCAGTGGTGAATTGTAAACATAAATATATTGTATTGAAATGTTAGAGTGGTGAATTACTTCATGTTGAATCTAATAAACTAGATGGATTACCTAATCTGATTTCAACAATATTAGCACAGAAATATGTTAGAAAGGGTTATGATGCTTATCTCGCATATGTGTTGGATACTAAAATATCTGAGTCAAAGATTCAGTCAGTGTCAGTTGTATGTGAATTTCCTGATGTATTCCCATAAGAATTACCTGGTTTACCATCTGATAGAGAAGTGGAATTCTTTATAGATCTTGTTCCGGGAACAACACCTATATTTATAGCACCTTACAGAATTGCTCCTACTGAATTGAAAGAGATGAAAGTATAGTTGCAAGAGTTGATTGATAGAGGTTTTGCTCCACCTAGTTTCTCACCTTGGTGTGTGCCAGTTCTATTTGTAAAGAAGAAGGTGGATCGTTGAAGCTGTGCATTGATTATAGACAGCTCAAAGAAGTTGCAATAAATAACAAGTATCCATTGCCTCGAACCGGTGACCTGTTTGACCAGTTAAAATGTGCCACTGTATTTTCAAAGATTGATCTCCGTTCTGGTTACTATCAACTATGGGTAAAAGAATCAGATGTGCCAAAGACAGCTTTTAGAACCAGGTATGGACACTATGAGTTTCTTGTGATGCCATTCGGCTTGAAAAATGCACCTGTAGTGTTTATGGATCTAATGAACAGAATTTTCAGCCCATACTTGGATAGGTTTGTAGTGGTATTTATAGATAGATGATATTTTGGTTTACTCTGAGATGAAAATGAACATGCTGAGCATTTGAGAACTATGTTGTAAACTTTACGAGAGAAACAACTGTATGCCAAATTTAGTAATTGTGAATTTTGGCTATGGGAAGTTAGTTTTCTTGGGCATATAGTATCTGCTGAAGGTGTTAGAGTAGACCCAAATAAAATTTCAGCCATTGTTAATTGGAAGCCACTGAAGAATGTGTCTAAAGTCTGAAGTTTTCTAAGACTAGCTGGTTATTATCAGAGGTTTACAAAAGGTTTTTCAATGATAGCCTCTCCTATGACTCGTTTACTATAGAAAGACGTAAAGTTTGAGTGGACTGATAAATGCCAACAAAGTTTTGATAGATTAAAAGCTTTATTGACAGAAGCACCAGTGTTAGTTCATCCAGAATCGGGTAAGGAATTTATAGTTTATAGTGATGCGTCATTGAATGGTTTAGGTTGTGTTTTGATGCAAGATGGTAAAGTAGTAGCCTATGCTTCACAATAGCTAAAGCCACATGAAAAGAACTACCCGACAAACAATCTTGAATTGGCAGCCATAGTGTTTGCATTGAAAATCTGGCGGCATTACTTATTTGGTGAAAAATGTCATTTTCACCGATCATAAAAGCCTAAAATATTTGATGTCACAGAAAGATTTGAATTTGAGAGAGCGCAGATGGCTTGCGTTATTGAAAGATTATGATCTCGTTATTAACTACCATCTGGGAAAAGCTAATGTAGCGGCGGATGGTTTGAGCAAAAAATCCCTGTATACTTTGTGAGCAGTGAATACCTGATTATTATTGTCCGATGATGGTTCAATCATAGCTAAGTTAAAAGCTCAACCAATGTTTTTGCAACAGATCTCTAAAGCTCAGAAAAATGATAGTAAGTTGCAAGTAAAATGGGTACAAAGTGAATCGACTCCTGACTCAGAATTTCAAATCGGGATTGGTGGTTGTTTGTTATTTAGAGATAGAGTATGTGTACCGAAAGGTACAGAACTAGTACAGAAGATTTTGAATGAAGCTCCTAACGGTAACATGTCTATTCATCCTAGACTCTTATAGCCAGTTACGATACTGAAATGGAAATGGGAAAGAATTACCATGGACTTTGTAACGGGATTACCCCTGTCTCCAAAGAAGAAAAGGTACCATTTGGGTAATTTTTGATTGGCTGACAAAGTCTGCACGCCTTATTCAGGTACGTATGAATTATTCCTTGGATAGACTGGTTGAATTATATGTTTCTGAGATTGTCAAACTGCATGGAGTGCCTATCTCCATTATTTCAGATAGAGACCCTCGGTTTACATCTCGATTCTAGAGCAAATTGCAAGAAGCTCTGGGTACTCAATTACACTTTAGTACTGCATTTCATCCCGAGATAGATGGTCAATCTGAGCGGGTAATACTGATCTTGGAAGATATGCTTCAGTGCTGTATACTTGAGTTTGAAGGTAACTGGGAAAAGTATTTGCCTTTGGTTGAATTTGCTTATAATAACAGTTATCAGTCTAGCATCAAAATGGCACCGTATGAAGCTTTGCATGGTCAAAAATGTAGAACTCCATTGTATTGGAGAGAACTCAGTAAGAAAAAGTTACAGGGAGTTGACTTAGTCTGTGAAACTGAGGAAAAGTGAAAGTAATACGGGACAATTTGAAAGCAGCCTCTGATCGTCAAAAGTCCCATGCTGATCTTGAATGAAAAGAAATAGAATTTCAAGTCAGTGACAAGGTATTTTTGAAAGTATCGCCTGGAAGAAAGTTCTCCGGTTTGGTCATAAATGAAAATTGAGTCCACGGTTCATTAGACCATATGAGATTACAAAAAGAATTGGACCGATTGTATATCAATTAGATTTACCACCAGAACTTGATCGAATTCATAATGTTTTTCATGTGTCTATGCTATGATGATACCGATCTGATCCTTCACATGTTATTTCTCCTACAGAGGTGGAGATTCAACCTAATATGACATATAGTGAAGAACCAATCAAAATCTTAGCTCGAGAAACAAAAGAGTTTAGAAATAATAAGGTAGCGTTAGTAAAAGTTCTTTGGCAAGGATATGGTATAGAAAAGGCTACCTAGGAGCCAGAGGATACTATGAGGAAGCAATATCTAAATCTTTTTACTGGTAAGATTTTGGAGGACGAAAATCCTTAAGGGGGAGAGTTGTAACAACCCACTTTTAGTGAAATCGGAACAGTGGTTCAGGACTACAAATCCAATCCAAAAATAAGGTTTATTTTTATTTCATTATATGGTCCATATTTTAATAGGCATGTCGTTTGAAAATTTTGATACGAAAATTTCATCGATTAAGTGTTTAATTATGAAAAGGACTAAATCACATAAAATGCAAAAGTTGAATTCTAGTAGCTATAAGGATTAAATAGTAATGAAATTCAAAACTAGAGTTCCTTATATGGTAATTAGACCATTAAAGAAAAGTATGTAGATTCTTGGTGACTTATCCCTGGAAATATAGAAAAAGGGAAAAGATTAAATTGGAAATTGCAAAATACTTAATTAATTAAAAGACGAAAAGAAAATATCATCTTATTTTCTCATCATCTTCAACCTAAAAACACATGGAAACCCTAGGAGAGAGAGAAGAAACTTTCAAGGCCTAATTGAGTAAGTTTCCTTGTCCCGTTTTTAGTAATTTTGATATTTTTGAAATTGGGATAGCTTAAACTATCTATTTGGGGGATTAATTTGAAAATTTATCAAAGTATGGAAAATGGGTCATGGATTTATATGCTGAAAATTAGAAATTTATGGTAGAAAATGAAAGGTTGTTGATAGATAAACAATTTTTACAAAGTGATTTTTTATGAAAACATGATTTAGGGACTAAAATGTAAAGTTATGAAATTTGATGAAAAATTATAAAATTATATGAATATATGTGCTGTAAAATTTGTAGTAGGATTTTGGCTAGGCTTGAAAAAGAGAGTAAATTGCACAAGTTTCATTTTCCGAGCCTAGGGACAAAATTGGAATTTATAAAAAAATTAGGGGCAAAATGATAATTTTGGCTAAGACGTAAATTGAGTCCAAATAAATATGAAATGAGATAATTTGATTATTAAGTTCATTTACATAGATCCGAATAACACAAACTTGAGGCTAGATCGAGAAAAAGAAAAGATTTCGGATTAGTACATTATTCATGCGAACAAGTGTCGAGGTAAGTTCATGTAACATAATCGAGCATGTAAATATGTTAAATGGAATGTTGTGTTTGTATGGAATGTGACTTATATTGATGTACATTATTTGAATGCTATAATGAAAAATATAATACATGCTTGAAATGGTGAAAAAGGGTTAAGTCCTGATTGAATATTGGATTTCGATGATTATATGTGCTTTTCCGAAACGGATAAGGTCCTGCATTTGTTGCAGACGGGATTTAGCTTGGACAACTAATCCTATTGACCTTGTTATAGAAAGTATTTAGCCCGGATGAGTAATCTCGATATAATACCTCTCGAGTGTACGTTACAATTAGGATTAGCTTGGACTGGTAATCCTAATCGAGCTCTTCTGATCATGTGTTATATAAAGGATTTAGCCTGGACTAGTAATCCTGTTATATGATATTTGGCTCAAGAGTATGTTCCTTGAGGAAGTACCCTAATGGGTACCCTCAAATAAGAGTTGACGGATTATGGAACAATATGCCTCGTGTGTACTACTTGAACATCCATCGAAATTTTAATGAATCAATGGACATAAAACTCTGGACATGGTATGAGAATTATGAGATGGAATGATAATGAATTGAAAGAATATTGCATGATGAGCTCATCTATGTTTACTTGATTGCTGTGAGGATTTTTGGTGACTAACATGTTTGATTGAATGCATGTGTTTAGGCAATATTGCTAATGGATGGTAAACATGATATTGTGTGCTTAGATTTAAATAACAGGATTGGTAAGTTTAGTTTTCTGTTATACAAACTTACTAAGCATGTAATGCTTACTCCATTTTATTTTCCCTGTCTTATAGTGCTCGGAAGCTCATGAAGGTTGGAGGATCATTGGAGCATCGGTCACACTATCAACTAGTCATTTTGGGTATACTTAGTAAAATCAATTTGGTATAATGGCATGTATAGGACAACTTAACCAATAGTGGCTTGAGAATGATGTTTTGTAACCTAGCCATTGGAATGGGTAGTAATGGCTTATTTTGAGTATGATTAAGTAGTTTATGATGATATATTCATATGTGATATGTTATGTATATGTGATCAAATGATGCTAATCCCTAAGTTAATCCAAGATAAGTTTATAAACACATATGCATGTAATGACATGCCTTGTTGAATGATGAATTTTGTTTAATTTGAATGCTTGGAATGGTTGGTATTGGTTGTGTGTTTCAATTGTAGGTCTTGGGTGTAATTTTGGGTGAGAAATGAAGCTAGAAATGGCTTCATTTTATCCATAAGGGCAGACACAGGAGCGTGTGTCTAGACCGTGTGTGTAACACCCCTAACCCGTATCCATCGTTGGACTAGGGTTAAGAGGTATTATCGGACGTATCGGAACATTTTATGATCAATTCAAAAACGTCATCCACACATCATAACATCATGGTCAAACATCATCAAAAAATCCCTTTCTTAGGTCAACGAGACCTTAAACATGCTTTAGGAAGGGGTTGGGACAAAACTGAGCACATGCAAAAATTTTTTGAAACTTAACAAATTTTTCAAAGTTACAGAGGTCACATGCCTGTATGGGTAGGCCGTGTGCCTCACACAGCATTAGACATGCCCGTGTGTCTAGGCCGTAGCAAAGTAGTGCATACATACTAACTTATCCACACGGCCACATGACACACCCGTTTGTCAGGCCATGTGAAAATTAAGGAGGTTACTGACTTGGGTCACACGACTGACCACACGCCCATGTGCCAGCCTATGTGCCACACACGGCCAATAGACACGCCCGTGTGTCTATGCCGTGTAACTCACTGACTAATTTTAACTAAGATGCAGGGGTCACACGGTCGAATCACACACTCGTGTTCTCAAGCCGTGTGGCATAAAAATAGGCATGATTAAAGCCACATTTCACACCCTTATCAAGCATACCTACAAGCATCAGATGACACATAATTCATACCCAATTTGCAGCCAAAACATAATTAATTCACATAACAAATCTATTCATTCATCTATGATTAACATTACTTATTCGACATCAAATTTATGCCAAAATCATACCAAATTCTCAACTGAATCTCATATCAAACTTACCAAATTGACCATTTTCACTAAGCCATATATGAACACATTATGAACATCCAATTTTATCACATATCGTAACCAAAATAAGTTCTTCATCTAAAGCCATATCACATGGCAAGATTCACTAAACAAAACATAACATATTCCCCTAGCCTATAAATGCATACACCAATATTTACAACTTCAAATATACCAAAATATTGATTGATAGTTTGATGACGATCCTTGACGATCCCCGAGCTCACAGTAGCTTTTATAAAACAATTAAAAAACACACAAAGTAAGCTTTCCAAAGCTTAGTAAGCCATATACAAATCAACTTATCACATAAACAATTATAGACCAATTAATACATATGAATCATGTCAAAACACAATTGCAAGAACATATTTCTCATATAGCTCAATTGCTCATAATCACTTGCTTATAAGCACATTACATTTTTCATATAGTTCACATCTCAAATGATCATATTCATTCTTACTTCTCATTGCCAAATTTTATATACCTTTCGTACATACCTGAATCGGATACACATTCACTTGATCATTTATTTCTCAATAATGCCCGTTGAATCGTTCGGAAGCAATAAGGATACTCGGATAGCTCGAAAAGCTTGTACAATGCCAACGCTCGGATGTGGTCTTACATGTAATCAAATATCGATGCCACTGTCTTAGAAAGGTTCTTACACGAAATCATATATGATGCCGATGTCCTAGACATGGTCTTACACGTTTATCTCAAGTCGATGCCAATGTCCCAAACATGGTCTTACACGATATCACACCTCAGAATCCTATGTCATGAAATATGTATCCTATACTATTCCAATGGTTTGTATGGGGCTTTCGGATGTCGTAACTTTGTCGATACTTTCTCAGATTCAACTATTAAGCTCTCATAGCAATTCAATACATTTCCACAATAATCAAACATATATTATTTAATTGAAATGCGTTTATTTGCATATGAAGTTACCTCAGAAATGAGAACGGCTAAACAAGTCTATTATTCTACAACCTTCAACTCTCCCCGATCTAATTCCGATTTCTTTCGTTCTTGATCTATATAAATTCATATTTCACTAATTTAATCACACATTTATTCATTTCAATCCTCAAACACATAATTAGGGCATTTTACACTTTAGCCCCTAAAATTTCACATTTTAACATTTTAGTCCCTATTTCATAAAATCTAAAAATACACATAATTTCACATTTCTCATGCTTAGCCGAATTTTCAAATAGTCTCTAACAGCCCATAACTTTCACTTATTTCATATTTTAACCCTTCAATTTCTCATTTAACCCAACACATATTAACCCAACACATATCTTTCATTTTTCATCAATTAGCCCATAATAATCAAATTCATCAAAAATCCTAATACAAAACATATTAACCCAACACATATCTTTCATTTTTCATCAATTAACAACACAAAAATCATGGATTCATCCATGGCATATCTCAAAATCATCATCAAATTCAAAAATTCAAGCATGGGCTAGCTAGAGTATTAAGTAACAATCACAAAAACATAGAAATCATAAAAAATGGATAAAAAATAACATACCAATTAGCCAAGATAAGTGCCGAACGTTTGAAGGCTTAGAAACCCTATTTTTATTTCTTCAAATTTGGCTAGATGATGAACATATTAGCTAATTTAATGTTTTGTTTTATTTAATGCACATTAATAAACCATTTACCAATTTAACCTTAATTATAACATTAATAATCCACTAACTCACATCTAAATTTGTCCATGCATTAATCCTAGGGTCCATTTACAACATAAGGACCTCAAATTTAATATATCAAAGCAATTCGACACTTATTCATGTAGCATACAACTTTTACATTTTTTGCGATTTAGTCTTTTTGTCAAATTGGACACCCAAACGATAAAATTAATTCACGGAATTTTCACACATATCATATAACATACAGTAAACACGGAAAATAATATTAAAATATTTTTCTAACTAATATTTCTAGTCCTGAAACCGCTATTTTGACTAGGGTCTAAACCAGGCTATTACAGTGTGTGACACATGGCCTGGTAACATGGGCATGTGGTTAGGTCGTGTGTCCCCTGCACCTTAATTTTGAGAAACAGAATGCTCAGAATTGAGGCACACGGGTGGAGGAACGGGCATGTGTCTTGGCCGTGTGAAACCTGCACCTAATTTCAAATTAAATTAATTAACCACACGGCCTAGCACACAGACGTGTGGCATGGCCGTGTGCACAAGTCAGAGAGTTACACGGGATCGAACACGGCCTCTAGCACGGGCGTATCCTAGGGTCACATGGGCGTGTTCTTTGGACCACACGGGCGTGTGAGCCTTGCACCTTGGAAAATTTTTTAAAATTCGCGAGAAATTCTTAGAGTTCCCGATTAAGTCCCGGCTCGATTCTAATGCTCGTATTGGACCTCGAGGGTCCAATTAAAGGATGTTTTGGATGATCTTGATTAATGTATAGTGATTTATAGAATTTTTTTTTTTAAAATGTTTTGAAAGTTCCAGTAATGCTCCGAGACCCTATTTCGATGACAAATACGGGTTACGTGTAACACCCCAAACCCGAGACCATCGCCGGTGTCGGACACGAGGGGTTAACAAGCCAAATCCACATATTTCGCCCACCAATTGACATTTCGGTCAGTGGAAAACTGCGTCACTGTCGCCTTTAAAATCATATCTCGAGTTTCAAAACTCGGAAACTGGTTTCGTAAATTTTCCCTGAATTTAGACTCATATATCCATCCATGGATTATTTCTAGAATTTTTGGTCGGGCCAATTGGTACAGTTTATTAGTTAAAGTCACCCATGTTACAGGGATCGACTGCTCTAACCTCCGCGCGTTACAACTTGAATATCTCTCTGTACAGGGCTTTAATACTGGTTTCGTTTGTTTCTAATGAAACTAGACTCAAAATGGAATCTGTACATATAAGGCATGACTCCTAATTCTTTCTGGATAATTTATAGTAAATTTTTAAAGTTGCAACAGGGGACCCAGAAACCGTTCTGGCCCTGTCTCACAATAGCTTTAATATCTCTTAACATGTGACTCCTATGACCGTTTCGTTTCTTCCATATGAAAGTAGACTCATCAAGGTTCATTTACATAGCTTATTCACTATTTAATACCACTCCTACAAATTTTGGTGATTTTTCACATTCACGTCACTGCAGCTGGCAGCATCTGTTTTTAAGGTAGGTCTTACCTATTTTGTAGTCTCCATGAACCAACTAGTCTTGCCATACATAGGTTCACATATGATCATTTTAACCATACCAATGGCTGATCATGTGACCAACACTCCCATTTCCAATCCATAATCACATCATGACACCATATATATATATACAAACCGCAAATAGTCTAAGTTCAGTACTTCACTTTTACGAGCCATTTCGCATGGCCGTACACATATACATCACAACATATTTGAACCAACAAGGGTAGTCCTATACATGCCATTTCAAAGTTCAACCAAAATTTATACCAAAATGGAGGCTTTGATAGTGTAGATGACTTCGACTTTAATGATCCCGAATCCGATTGCTATCGAGCAAAATCTATAAAACAGAGAGCCAAAGCAACGGGTAAGCATTTTTATGCTTAGTAAGTCTCAAGGAATAAAATCAGCTTTAATTAAAGCAATACATTCACATAGCCAAATGCATCATTTCATTAATACACATTCACATAATAATTCTTACTTCACACTTCATCATTATATACTTTCACAAGGTATCAACCAATTCAATAGCTGAAATTCGTTAGTCGATTGAGCGAATGTTGCTCAAGCATGTCGACTTTTCCAATGCACATATAATCATACCTTATTCTTTGGGCTTTTCGAGCGTACTAATGGAATTTATTACAGTAGCCAACACTCACCTCCAGCCCAAGCTTCTTCGGAATACAACCGGATATAACCACGTGCACGAATGCCTTGGTCTTAGCCCGGATAGAACGACTTCGCACGAATGCCTTGGTCTTAGCCGGATGTAGCCACTAGCACAATTGCCTTGGTCTTAACCGGATATAATTTCCAGCATAAATGTCGTCGGGACTTAGCCGGATATCATTCAATTGCTCATGCACACATACATCAATAATCATTAGACATTCATGTTTCATTTTCAGTTACTAAGGCTCAAACACAAATGTAATCACTAGCATAATCACCTTCGGACTTAGCCCGGTATCATTCAAATACTCATACACACATAAATCAATAATCATTACACATCCATATTTCATTTCACATAATTCAAGTAGGGTCACTTCTTGAGGACTTACCTCGGATATTGTCGAACGGCTTTTACGGCTATTCGATCACTTTTTCCTTCCCCTTGTCCAATTGTGGCCCTCTAAGCTCTTGAGCTAATTCAAACAAATTCAATTTATTAAAACCTCATTATGCTAGCTTATGGCGAATATGACAAGGAGTTTAAATGGTCATATGGCCACCCTTTAGCTTGAATACACAATGGTCATGCACATTTTATACTACATCAAGCAATTCAATACAATTCATTCAAGCATCAAGGAAAAGCTAAGGCCATCAATAGGCTACCTAAGGCCGAATATACTTGTCCAATTTGAGGCCAATTATACACTTAATACCACACAAAAACAGCATGCATTTTACTAGTTAATGTTTTACATATTGTGGCTTAATACTTATAATATAACATCAAGCACTCATATGGCCAATTATACTTAGTCATACTTGCACCAAATCAACAATAAATTCCAAGATTTCCACATCATATGTGTACTAGGCCGAATGTACTTGCAATTTCACAAACATTCTTCAACATTTTCTTCTTTAAACAAACATATTCATCACTTACTTCATAACCAAAACATCATGTGCAAACATATATATACATATATGTGCATGGTCAATTTCAAGGTGTCCCTAGCCATCCAAAACACAAATTTTAACTAACATGCAAGAAGCATGAACCATGCTCATGAATGCATCATGGCGAATACATCACAATCATGCCCTTTTCAACTTCAATCATGGTTAAACAAAAGAAAACTCAATGTCTTACTCAAGATGGCTACAAAGAAATTTCAAGAGTAGACAATCCATCATTGCATGCATCATCATCAAGCTTCACACTTAGCATGCAATGGCTTTATCACAATATCAACTTTGACCAAATACCACTTCCATGGCATAACAAGGATTTGAACCATGGCTAACATGAACATCAAGTTGGCAACTAAAACATGCATGAATCTCATGACACAACCTCATACATACCTTAATCTTGGTGCAAGTTTAGCCAAATCTCCTTCTAGATCTCTTCTAAACAAATAAAATGAAGCAAAATCTCTTCTTCCCTTAGTATTTTCGGCCAAAAGGAGAGAACAAGGATGAACAAAAATTTTTGTTTTCCTTCTTAGTTGCACTAAGCAATGGGGGGAATGCTACACTCTCACACACATTTTTTTTGTTTCTCTTCCCACATCTAATTATTAATCATTTCTTTCATGCTCCATTAACAAAACATGTTTCAACATGTTTTCTTTGCCCATAACCCATGTCATGGCCGCCACCACCTATAAAAGGGGAATTTGACATGCAAGTCCATTATTTTGCATGCATGCTTTAATTAGTCATCACACATTTCCCTATCGTACTTTCAAAGTTCACTACTAAGTCCTTTCTAGTGGAATTCACCTTTATAACACTAAATCAATCATCAAAAAATGTCATACATGAGCATACACATATTATAGGCATCAAAATAAATTTTGAATTATTTTTATGCCTCGGTTTTGTGGTCCCGAAACCACATTCCGACTAGGGTCAATTTTGGGCTGTCACATTACGGGTGTTATAAAGTGCTTGTACTTGAAAGTGCATGATATGAATATTAGAAAGAGTGATGTGATTGTGATATGTGTAGGTGTGCATAAACCAGAAAAATGAATGTGAAATATGGATATGTTGTCCTTGTGATTGTTTAAAATCATTGGATATAGTTGGCATGCCATAGTATTTGAGTACTCATATATATGTTTTGTTATTGGGACATGTTTGGACGGATGAAGGGAATGTAGAGCATGGCTCCATTCATTGGGATATGTTGGTGTGCTGAAGAGTGTTAGCTTAAAGTTGCACTTGCTTGGGACATGTTAGACTCTATTAGTCATTGGTGTGATGAAGATCCGTGTATCTGATGTGCTGTATTTTATAGTTATTTCATAATAGTAATAGTAAGAAAAAGTTTTACATTATGGTCTCTATGACACCCTGTACCCGGCCTGGTCGTTGAGCTCGATTAACAGGACGCTACACCACCATCGCATATCACATACATTATAAATCATCCCATTAGCGAGCGAACAACATTTGTTTTGGCATTTAATAGAAATTTAAGTCAAACGTATCCTAATTATCATATGAGCATGGTAAACAGACATGAAACAAACCTATAATAAGATTAAACATGCTTTCAAACCACTAAGTAAATATTTTGAATAAATCACATAGGTATCGATACTGAATCAATGCTATTGATAATTCTCATGGATGGTATCGATGCCACACTAAAAGCCAGTACCAAATTAGCATTCTATTTCTCACCTAAAATCCAAACTCAAAAAAATATCAATACATTTTAAAAAGTATCAAATTTATTACGCTGAGTATCGATACTCATGATGTGGTATCGATATCAAATTACACTACTGACTTCTTGTACTTTTGAAAATCATGGAGGTATCATTTTTAAAACTCAAATATCAATACCTCTTCTCCAGACAACAAAAATACAACATATTAAAGAAATTAGTCCAACCTAACTTAAATCCATTCAACATGAAACTTTTACCACATCAAACAATTGTCAGAACGACTATTATAACAATTCAAAACATCAAAAATATGTCCGAGCAAGAATCAACATATCATGCTTGATATCCATGAGTCCTAAGAGCAATAAAGTCATGTAAATGTCATTATCATTGTTATTTGGCATGTATATCATGCCCACAACACAATTCACAATAGTCATCACATATGTCTCATTTCACAATATCGCATCATAATAATCAATCCACAATTATTCAAATAGTCACATAATTTTCCAAAATAAAACAAGGGAGATAGAAAGCTTACAATTAGAACTGAGGATAATGGTTTAGGCTAGTCCTAAGCTCCCAGTTAACACTATGAATCGTGTCTACTAGCAGTGATTCCAAACACTCACTGTTCGCGCTTTTGCCTAGTTGTCAAAAGCTTAAACTAGTTTTTCCTTGCCTTTCGCCTTGCTAGTAGAAGGCTCCAACAGTTACAATGCTTCACACATAATTGCTACAAAATATACACAATCATTTAGCTCCCATAACACACCTTAAATAAACTAAAACATAGGTGTAAGGCTAGTTCCTCTTGGAATTGAAATTTCGACTAACAAACTTGAAACTCAAATATTTTAATCTTTACTAATTTTCATTGCCTATAATCAATTCCAATCATCTAATTATATATCTAAGAATAATTTCCCCCTTCAAACTTCACAAAACTACACAGATCCATGGTTCCAAAATTTCGACATAAAGTAGCCATTTTTCATGAAAACCCTTTAAAACCTTATATTCTCTTAACAAGACTTTAGGGAAAGTTTAGAAACCTTCTAATCTCATTAAAACGAGTTGAAAAACAATGAAATATTGATTTAATAGAAAATCTTGAATTTCACCATTAACGACCCAAATTTCGACATTTATTTAAAATTGTTGATTCAATAGATAAAAACTCAATCTAAAAGGCTAGATATAATTAAAAACTAATAGGAAAATGAAACATCACTTTCGTTGAAGGAGAATTGAACTTTTGATTGAATACCCCGAATAACTCACTAGAAGAAAAATCAATGGATTTAATAGTGTTTTTCGTGTGTTTATTTGAATTGAAAGGGGGTTTTTATATTTGAAGGATAATAGAAAACAAGAGATTGGAGTAATAGAGACAAAAAATTGAAGGATAAAATTTTGGGGTTTTCTTCTCTAATGGACGCCACAAATAAATAGGATGAAGGGTTTTCTTTCTTCTTCTTTTTCATTCACGTTAGAAGTAGGTTTAAAAAGGGGAAAATGGGCTGATTTTAAAACTTGGTTTATTTGCTTTAAAACTACTATTAATTTATTCTCTTTTACAAAACAATCCTTTATTCTAAATTAAAGGTCTTTCCTACCTTACTTTCAATTTTTTATTTGATTTTCAAAAAGCTATAGTCGAAAATAATTTTGGGTTGCCATAATTCAAAATTTTTGAACCCATTCCGAGCTAAAATTCCTAATTTACCATTAAAACTTCTAGGCCCAATTTTGGGGTGTGATAATCTTTGTTCAAATCAATTTGATTTAGGCAATCTTTCTTATAATGATCGAGAGATCCACAAACAAAACATGACCTGTCTTACATTCTACATATCCCAAAATAATTTCAGCCATAATGATCACATTTAAGTCTATTCACATTCTAAATGCTACCAGCTCTGGCTACTAAAGTCATTTGTGGTCTCACATTATTTTGTTTTGTGCCAGAAAGCCCTAATGTTGCTGAAAAACAACTACCAGGTTCTTTCATTTTCTTCGACAGGGGAGCAAAAAATGCTTTTGTGATTGTAAATTTCTTACATCTTCTCACTCTAATAGATAAAACTACGAACTCATGCAATTCCATTACACCCAAAAGTATTTTAATCTCATCATTCAATTTGTCTTCAAAGTGAATAAACAATTCTTCCTCAATTGAAACAATCACACAAGCATATTTACTAAGCTGAACAAACTCACGCTCATATTCAACAATTGATTGATTCCCTTGCTTCAAATATAGAAATTCTTTCTTTTTCTTGTCCAGATAACGCTTACTGATGTATTTCTTTCAGAATTCATCTTTGAAGAAATCCTAGTTAATTCTCTTTTTCGGTACCACAATTGTTAAAGTTGACCACCATTGAAAAGCTTCTTCTTTTAATAATGATACCACGCATCTCAAACAATCTTTAGGAGGACACAACATGTCATCTAAAACCCTCTATGTATGCTCTAACTCGTACTTGACTCTAGCCAGATCGTTGCCCATTTTATCGTAAAACTCTTCGACCATGCATTTTCAAACTCTATCTATAGAAAATCTGTTAACATTCTATCGTATAGGGCTTTGAGAATGAAGGGGGTGGAAGTTTTTGGGTCATAGGGTTGGCTCTCATGTAATTAGCAAACACATAATTCATTATTCGGAGAAAGGCACTATGAGCCTCTTCTTTGGGCCTTTGAGACAGAAGCATATTTTGAGCAGCCCTTTAATTAGTGGCTAGAACATTACTTTGTACCTCATTGGAATATGCTTAATTGGATCCAATTCACATATTTTATCTATAAGAAAACAAGTCAAACTAATTAGGAGTCATTACACTATCACAGGTTATAAGGTGGCATGTTCATTCCTAGAATTGACTAAATTGTAACTTTCTAATACCACTAAATGTAACACCTATACTCGGTCCGATCACCTAACCTGAACTATAAGGTATTACAGTTGTTAAACATTACTATCATACAAAGTTTCAGCATAAATAATCAATAAACCTATTAAACAACATTAACACAACTGAGATGTGATTTACAACCAAATTTGGGCATTAATTAAGCATACGAATCTCTTAAAACGACTTGAAATCATAACAGGAGATTGAAACATTTACAAAAAAATCAGGTAAAAAGTGTAAAAATGGGTCACACGGTCGTGTGGCCAAGACCATATGGTCCTAAAATATGGACGTGTTACCTAACCGTGTGATAGACTAATGCCATGTGAACGAACTTGCACCAAAATCAAACATACCACATGGTTGTGTCGTGTAACCATATGTGGCACACACTTGTGTCGCAAGCCATGTGCACCTAAACATGTTTTCAAAACCAAACCATGACATATCACTTAGGCCACAAGTTATGCAATTACCATCCATTAAACCTACATAAAATACATCAAAATTTACCAAAACATGCCAAATGACATGCAACCTATGTGTCTAACCAATATGTCATCATTGGCACCATAATTCAAACATTAAACTTTAACTATTCAAGCATAACAACCAAACATTCCATGCCAATTCAACCGTTAAACTAACATCATTTCCTCATGTTCACATTCATGAAATCAAGTTTACCAAATAGCCAAAAATTATGCACATTTCATAGCCAATGTAGTATGAATAACACAAAACAAATTTATACTATCACAAGCCAAAAGCAACCATCATAGCTTACAACCATATACATTAGTCTATATACCAAATGGAAGAAAATGTAACTAAAAACTTATAACATACATTGCCAGACCCTATTTACATGACACTTATAATTGGGCCAAAATAAGTAAATAACTATCAAAAGAGTTGATGGATAGTGTGATCTCCAAAATCGATCCAATCGATAGCTAGAATATGACAATCTACAAGAAAGAAAATGAACGAGGTAAGCTTATATAAAACTTAGTAAGTTCATAAAATTTACTCTTTTTGTCCTTAACCACGTACTTTCTCGATTTAAGCCCAGATCTCGATTTTATTGATCTAACATGATGAAATTCACTCATTTAATCATTACATTAATTAAAACATTCTATAATTCACAATTAGGCAAAATGACCATTTTTCTCTTAGACTTTACAAAAATTATGATTTTGCCCTTAGGCTCGTAAATTGATTTTTATCGAATTTCCTCTTTTACCAAGCCTAGCCAAATTCTTTTATAACTATAACAACTCAAAATTTCAATTATTTCACACATTTACAACTTATTTTACAAAATAGCCCCTTTTTAGGTGTTTTTCATGAACACCACTTCACAAAAGTTGTTTATTTAACAACCAAGATTCATTTTTTTCCATAACAATTCAGCAAACAACAAGAATACTCTCATTGAAAAACCTTATACTTTCAACCATTTTGCAAAATAGTCCCCTCATTAGTTAGATTATGCTACAAGGGTCCCAAAAGTACAAAAATTATCAAGAAAGACCATCAAAATCACTTACTTGAAAGGGTGAAGAGTGGCTGCAAATTTCAAGCTTTCAGAACCCCTATTTTGCTAGTATTTTTGGTGGAGAGAATGAAGGTGAAAAGATGATATCACTTTCTCTTTATTTTATTTTATTTCTAATCAAACAAGTCACCAATTCACCTAACCTTTGAAAATTTTCATTCCCTTGTCTCTATGACAGGCCACCACTAATTTGAAGGCCTATTTGCACTTTAAAGACCCCCAATTATGGTTCTCTAGCTATTTAACACATTTGGCTAGCAAAACAAAACTTTTTCCCCTTATGCGATTTAGTCCTTTTTCGTAATTAAGCATGAAATCGCTAAAATTATTTCACCAAAATTTTCATGCACTCATATAATCATGCTATAACACATAAAATAATATTAAAAATAATTTCTCCAACCTCAAAATAGTGGTTTCAAAACCACTATTCTGACTAGGCCCAAAATCGAGTTGTTACACAACATATAGCATACATTTCTCAAACATAAAGCATCCATTCTCATAAATCATTCAACACAATCACATTGTCCCTTATAAGGGCCTACGAGGCTTAAACATGCTTTAGAAGTGGTTCAGGACTAAATCGATAACTTATGAAAATTTTGGAAAGTTAGAAAAATTTCAACCATACAGTGGTCACACACCCGTGTGAACAGGACGTGTGCCTCACACGGCTCCAGACACACCTGTGTCTCAAGCCGTGTGAAAACAGGGCATACATATTGACTTGTATCACATGGCTGAGGACACGCCCGTGTGCCAGGCTGTGTGAAAACTAGAGGGTATACTGACTTGGCCACATGGCTGACCCCACACCTTTGTGTCTAGGCCACGTAACTCACTAAATGATTTCTAAGCATCATCAGGGGACACACGACCATATACCATGAACGTGTGTCACACACGGCTAAGACACACGCCCGTGTCTCTGCTCGTGTGGATAGAAAAAGGCTAATTCCCAAGCCATTTTGCCACCCAACCAAGTATAACTATAAAAGATCAAATGGTACCATTTCGTCATACAATTAGGAGGCCAAAATCATCAACCAAATGCACAATTCATACCATTATAATTTCATCTATTCCAAATCTCAAATCACTACCATTTACTTAGCCAAATACATGCCAAAACAATATCAAACAATATGGCTTATTTACCATAGTTTACACATACATAAATTACCCTATAAATAACCAACACAACATCTAAAATATATCTCATCAAGGCATTTCTCAAGCATTTATACTCCATAAATCAATTAACCATTTGAGTAACTATAAAACCATAACCACATTCATACCAAAACATACCAAAAAAAGCCATCGTTCATGGCTATATATACAAACCAAAACATATACATTTACAAGCCATTTTAAATGGCTAACTTCATAAGCTTCACATATACCATAATGGTCAAAGTCCCTATACATGCCATAAACTTAAAACTTAACTCAAAAGTACCAACTTAGATGTTTGATAGTACGATGGTTTTCCCAATGACTCCCGAATTTGAGCTAGCCTTGATTCACTATAAAACTTAGAAAAATAACACAAAGTAAGCTTCATAGCTTAGTAAGCTCATAGTTGAACAACTTAATTTATCAAATCAATGCAAATCAACCAATTATACAAGACAAAACCATATACACATTAACTACAAACCTTTCTCATGTCTCAAAACATGATCAAATACCATCTCATTGAACTTTCACTATTTAATACTCGAATAGGTACTGTACATACTTGTATCGCCTCGTACTAACCTCTTCCTCATCCAAATCGTTCATTTACTCATTGAACCATTTGGAATAGAAATTAGATACTCAAGAGTCTTGTACGATAAGTACCTATACCATGGCCTGTAGCCAAATCAAGGTTACTTATCCAAAAACTATTATCATGTCCCGAAGCCAAATTATCCGATATGCATAACTCGAAGCCAAATCGGTAAAATATGCACCCGAAGTGCTAATATCATGGCCCAAAGCCAACTCAACGTATCACTTGCTAACATGTCAATAGTATCCAAAACTATTCTTAAGGTTCAATCGGGCTTTCACACTTTTCGTTTCTATCATCGAATGCATTCGTAGAGTCATTTTCACAATTCATACATTATCCATAATACCATTTTAATAAATTATGCAATATTAAAGCATTTTAACATACATTTATAATGTAATCATCACATACGAACTTACCTCATATTCAAAATTATAACGGATCGAGTCGACTACTCGATAACCTTACTTTTTCCCCGATCTAAATACGAATTCTTTCTTTCTTGATCTATATGAATTAAAAATTAACTTATTTAATCAACCATTCATTCAATTTAGTCCACAACATACATTTAGGGCTATTTGCACATTAGCCCCTAAACTTTCACACTTTTAACAATTTAATCCTTATTTCACAAAACACAAAATTCACATAATTTCAATAAACCCAAGCTTGGTTAAATTATTTATATATCCCTGGCAGCCCAAAACTTCCATTTATTTCACATTTCAACCACACAATTTGCACATTTCACAATTTAATTCCTATTACGTATTTTCATCAAAAAGTGCTTTACCAAACATGAAAATCTATCATCAAGCTTTCATATTTCAGCATTAAACATCAAAGAGCACATAGATTCAACAATGGAAACTCTCAAAATCTTTAACAATTTTGAAATCAAAGGTACGAGCTAGCTAGATTGAGCTGCAACGATTACAAAAACATAAAAATCATCAAAAATCGAGCTAAAACCATACCTTAATCAAACTAGGAATGTGTCGAACCTTTGAAACCCTTTTATTGGTTTTTTATTTCCAACTTTCGGCTAAGTGAAGAAGAAAACAAGATGATATCTTGTTTTTTCTTTAATTTAATTCATCATTTAATACTAAATTACATTTTAACCTTGTTATAAACCATTTAAATTCATCATATTAATGTCCAATATTGTCCACCCACCATATTAATAGTCTAATTACCATTTAAGGCTACCATAATTAATAGCCAAAGCTATTTGACACCTTTAACTAATAGAAGATGCATTTTTCATTTTACGTGATTTAGTCCTTTTTACCGAATTAAGCATTCAAACAATAAAATTTCTTTACGAAACTTTCACACATACATGCTATCATGTTGTAAACACATAAAATAATATTAAAATAGTTTTTTGACATCAAATTTGTGGTTTTGAAACCATTGTTCTGATTTAGCCAAAATCGGGCTATTACATTGTCGAATCGACACTTCGGCTTGTCCATTAGTTTGCGGATGATAAGTAGTAGCCATTCTATGATTGAGTCCATATCTATTTAGTGTAGCTGACACTTGGTTGCAATGAAAGTGTGTACTCTAATCACTAATCAATGGCTTTGATGTGCCAAAGCAAGTGAGTATATGCTTGTGAAAAAAATTAAGCAATGTCTTTGCATCATCCTTTCTAACGATAACAGCTTCAACCCACTTTGAGACATAGTCAACAACTACTAATATATAAATATTTCCAAATAAACTTGGAAATGGTCCCATTACCCCAAACATCAAATAATTCAACCTCCATAATTTGCTACTGCAACATTTCATTGTGTCGAGATATAGAACCTGTGCACTAACACCTGTCGCATTGATTTACAAAATTATGGGCATCTTTGAATAATGAAGCCTAGTAGAATCTTGATTGGAGAACCTTAGCGGCAGTTCGCATGTCACCAAAATGACCTCTATAAGGAGTATCATGACAGTGCTTCAAGATTGAAAGCATGTCCTCTTCCAGAACACAACGCCGAACTATGTTGTCCTTGCGTACCTTGAATAAATACAGTTCGTTCCAATGATACTTCACTACTTCACGAAGAAATCTATCATTTTTATGGCCTGTGATACCCAATGGGAGTTTTCCACATACTAAATAATTAATCAGATCTGCATACCAAGGGGTTGCATCTACAGCAAATAACTTCTCATCTAGGAATGCATCGACAATTTGAAGTATGTTTCCATTTTTGCTGCCAACTTCCAACCAGCAATAAGCATAAGGGTTTTGCAATTTTCAAGAAATCTGTAATAAATCTTCAGTAAAACCCCGCATGCCCAAGAAAACTGCAAATACCTTTCACATTTGTCGATGGAGGTAATTTTTCAATAGTTTCCACTTTATCTCGATGTCAAATTCTTGCAACAGTAAGGTCCAGCATATCAATATTGGTTTTGTATCCTTCTTTGCAAAAAGATATCTCAACGCTGAGTGATCAGTAAATACGTTACATTGGTAAAATAAAAATGAAACTTATCGAAAGCAAAGACTACAACCAACAACTCTTTCTCTGTAGTGGTATAGTTGATTTGAGCCTCTGTAAGAGTTTTGTTAGCATAATAAATGTCGTGAAATATTTTTCCCTTACATTGTCCTAGAATAGCATCCACAGTAAAGTCGCTTGCATCGTACATAACTTCAAAAGGTTGAGACCAATCAGGTGCAACGACAATTGGTGTATTTACTAGTTGTGTCTTCAATTGAATGAATGCATCCAAACATGCATCATCAAAGAAGAATTTTCGATTCTGTTCCAGCAATAAGCATAAGGGTTTTGCAATTTTCAAGAAATCTATAATAAATCTTCGGTAAAACCCCGCATGCCCAAGAAAACTGCAAATACCTTTCACATTTGTCGATGGAGGTAATTTTTCAATAGTTTCCACTTTATCTTTGTCGACTTCAATTCCTTAACAAGAGATATGATGGCCTAATACAATGCCTTCTATTACCATGAAATGTCAATTTTCCCAATTTAGAATAAGATGTGTGCCTTCACATCGTTGGAATACTTTATCCAAATTGTCAGTGCAGTGATCAAAATTTTTCCCATAAACTAAGAAATCATCCATAAACACCTCTAAAGAGTCTTCAGTCATATCCAAGAATATTGTCATCATGCACCTTTGAAATGTGACTAGTTGTTGCAAAGACAGAATGAAATTAAATGAAAAGCGAATCTACCAAAGGGACAAGTGAAGGTAGTTTTTTTTTTATCCTCTAATGCAATAGCAATCTGATTGTATCCAGAATAGCCATCTAAGAAGCAATAATAGCCTTTTCTAGCAAGCCTATCCAACATTTGGTCAATGAAAGAAAGTGGGAAGCGATTCTTCCTTGTGGTCGCATTAAGTTTGCAATAATCCACACAGACTCGCCATCTCGTAGAAATGCATGTAGGAATTAATTCGTCTTTGTCATTGCTAACCACAATGATGCCACTCTTCTTAGGAACGCATTGCACTGGACTTACCCAAGTGCTATCAGCAATAGGGTAAATAATTCCAGCATCAAACCATTTTATAATTTCTTTCTTAACAACTTCCTTCATCTTCTCGTTTAATATTCTTTGTTGCTCAATCAATTTCTTGCCTTTATCTTCCAACTTGATCTTGTGCATGCAAAAAAATGAACTAATGCCTTGGATATCGGTAATACTCCAAGCAATAGCTTGTTTTATGTTTCTTAAGAATATGGACCAATTTCTCTTCTTGATTTGCATCTAGTGTTACGAAGACAATAACTGGAAGAGTATAGTTATCACTAAGGAAGATGTATTTAAGGTGAGTAGGTAATGGTTTCAATTCTAGAGTAGGAGTTTCAACAATAAATGGCTTGAAAATTGGAACCATTCTATTGGCTAAGTCTAAGGATTCAATATGCCATCCATGCCTGAGTTCAATATTATTAGTTTCAACCATGCTATCACAATCATCTAAAAATTCATCGTCAGATATCATTGCAAACTCCTTAGAAAGTATTGTGTGTTGTTCATTGAATTTTGCCTTAATTCGATCATCTAGTATATCGACAGTATGTCATTCTTCTTTGTTCTTGCCTTAAATACATTCAAAAACACTAAAGGTAACGTGTTCATCATTAAGTCACATGGTTAGCTCACCTTTGTAAACATCAAATAAGAGTTCGTCTGGTGGCTAAAAATGGTCGACCCAAGATTACGGGAACCTCCTTGTCTGCCTCACAATCAAGTATGATAAAATTAGTCGAAAAAATGAATTTAACTATACAAACTAAGACATCATTAATTTTCCTTTCAAGTTGAGCCAAAGATCGATCAGCTAGTTGCAATGTCATTGTAGAAGGTTTCATGTGACCAATTCCCAAGTTTCTAAAAGTTGATAGCGGCATTAGGTTGATGCTAGCCCCCAAGTTGCATACAGCCTTGCCCAAATAATGGTTGCCAATTAAACATGAGATAGAAAAGCTTCCAGGATCTTTCATTTTTTAGGGCAACTTATTTGCCAAAAGAGCACTACAGCCCTCTGTGAGCGCAATAGTTTCCATGTCACTAAGCTTATTCTTCTTAGACAAGAACTCCTTCATAAATTTCCCATAATTTAGAATTTTCACAAGAGCGTCTACTAAAGGAATATTGACCTAAAGTTGCTTCAGTGTGTTCAGGAACTATTGGTACTACTTATCCTATTTATTCTCCTTGAATCTTTATGGAAAAGGTAAGGGTAGAGAGACATTTGATTGCATCGACACCTTTGGTTGCGTCGCAGTTTCGAGGGTTAGACATTACGCATATGAGTGACAATTTGTGGGACTTCTTTGACTGGTACATCGGCAAGATTTTCAGATTCAACCTTCCCACTAGGGATCATTTCACCAGTAGTTTGAGTTATGACAGTAGAGTCTGTAGTCGGCTTGCCAATTTGTTTACCACTCTTAAGCGTAATAGCCTTACAGTGTTCTTTTCCCCTCAGACTGGGATTTTTCGTGTCACTAGGTAGTATGCTCGATGGTTGATTATTCAGATTTGAAGCAAGTTTTCCTAATTATGCATCCAACACCTAAATAGAAGATGAATTCCCTTGTACAATAGCTTCTATGAGAGTCATATACTCTTGCATTAAAGCTTCAAGAGCTGTTAACGGGTTAGAAGGAGAAGCCTGCGTGTACTATTGACGTCAATGTTCTTGACCATGCTAATTCGGTATTGAAGAATGTTGTGGTTGCGTCAGGGTTTGGTACGGATTCATCTGGCCCTATTGTGGATGCATCTAAGTGTCCTAATTGTAGTTCTGATATTGAGGATTGTAATTCCCTTGTCTTAAACTATAATTTCCTTGAGTGAATATACTCTTATATAGGAATGTCACAGAATTTTGTTCAGCATTCTGAGTTCCCCAAGGCTGTTGATTGCGTGCGAAATTATTATAAGAGTTGCATAAGAATTATTGTGGATGTTACAGACATAAAAGGCTTTCTCTACATATTGTGGACAATCTTCATAGATGTGATTGTCACTACAAATCTCACAACAAAAGGTAGGAACATCAACTTGTTGAGTGATTTGTATAGGGGCAACCTCACTAGTCCCTTGTATATTTTTTTCAAATTTGTAAACTTGTGCACTAAGTGTAGATATGGCATCCAATTCAATAACTCCCAGAGTAGCTTTTGTTTGTACAACTCTAAAGATAGGGTATTGATAATCATTCTGAGTAAATCTCTCAAGAATTCCAATTGCATCATTATAAGTACAATGCAGTAAAAGTCCATTAACTGATGTGTCAACAAGATTCCCTGTATGTGAATTTAGCTCATTATAAAAAATCTCAATTTGTGTTTCCTGTTGAATGTCGTACATGGGACAACATCAAAGTAAATATTTATAATGCTCCCTTGTAGTGTGAATATTCTGAATGTCCAATTGATGATAAGTTGTAATATCATTTTGGAAATGAGCATTCATTGCCGGTGGGTTAAATCGCAAAACAAACTGTGTTGCTAGTGCATTACAAGAAGTAATTGATTTGACAGGTAACCCAAAGAACCATATACGAGCTCTTCCCTGCAAGAAATAAATAAATAACTGCATCTTGAAAGCGTCATCAGGAACACCTTGTTGACTAAAGGAAGCACAAATTAAAAAAATGAATTTAGATGTTCTCGTGCATCTTCATGTGGCAACCCAACATATTTCCTAGTAGAATTCAACATTTGGAACTTTATTGACTTGTGTTCAAAATTTCCACCTTGGATTGCTGGCCTAACAACTCCCGGTTGTAAATCATCCAAGACAGGTACTACAAAATCTTGTATAGTTATGTTTCGTATTTGACCGTCTTGCTGCAACGGTGAGTCATTAGCATTTTGGTTTTGCATCGGGGGTATAACTACAATGTTTATTGGGAAAGCATATTCCTTCATTCTTGTAGTCTCCTCCGAACAGTTCTTTTAATTTATGGATCAAAATCGACAATAAACTTTGAATTGCTTCGGGTCATACAACACCTAAAATAAAATGTTACAATAACGACAAAAAGAAAACAAGTTAAAAGCAACTAAATTTTATGAAATAAAAATAAACAAAAATAAAAATCAAACAAACGCCATCCCGGGCAACGACGCCAAAACTTGATCGGCTGTTAACGTCACAGCAATAATGTGTAAGTGTACACTATCGGTGCAAGTATAGTAGACAGATATGAGTTTGTCAGATATTGATCCCACGAGGATAGTTGTCTTTTTTCTATCAAAGTCAGTTCAATAAATAGTTAGGAATGAGATAAATGGTGAATATAGTTGTTGAAGCAATAAATTGAAAACCATAAGATAAAATATGATACTGATAAACTGGGATTCCCAATGTGAATATTCAACAGAATGCTAAGTTCTCACAATGTATAAAAGGATAGGTGATTGTTGATGCATTAAATTGCAATGCATATGTTACCAAGCTAACTTCTACATTTAATCAAAGACTTAAACATGCGCATTAGCCATACCTTTCGATGATGGCAATGGAACACTATTAAGAACAAGTGGACTAAATTCTTCTAATCCTCAAGCAACTTCTGTTGTCATGCTTGTTAGCTTGAACTGGCATTGCACCTTTTAGTGTCAGTGACTGCAATAATACTTCCATGCTAAAAACATTCAAACCTAAAGATTAAACCATTAGAAGCAAGATTGAATAAAATAACATTTAACCCAAAAATCATGTGTACTTCCATACTAAAATGAAATAGAAAGTAATCACTAGCGTTTAGAAAAGAAAAATAAAAGAACAGGTGGATAATACTATTCCTAGACAACTCATCTTGGATCTATCTATTGCTCCTTGTGTTGCACTCAGGTGCGGCGACAATTCTGGGTGCAATCTGAGATTACTTATGCAGCGACATCAGTAACAAAATATGAAAAAACTGAGGCTCAATAAGCTAAGATCCATTGAGTCATAAAATGTAAATTATTGAATTGAAAATACTAAAATATGTGCTAAAGATAACTAAAAAAGAAACATATTAACCAATAAATAGGTATAAAGCATATGATTTTTCTAGTACTATTAATTGTGTGGACAAGAAATAGGCCAAATTCAAGTCATTTCTTTCACCCAAATCAAGCACACACCTACAAGCCATTTGCACATACGATCAAGCCTTAAAACATACCTAAAACAGGCATAATAAAGTCAATTCAATAGGTCTTTTATCCATACGACCAATATGCCCAAACGGCACCTCAATCACCACAACCAAGCATACTTGAACATATACAAAAATCAGTCATTCATCACTTATATATTTCTAGCCTATTTCCATACCAAACATACCACAATGACCACATGCCAAATCATATTCGAACATACCAAATTGGTCATTCAAAACATACATTCACTTGGCCATTTCAACACCAACCATCAAAGCACCAATATGCCAAAAGTTCACCAATCATAATACCACATTTACAAGCCAAACATAATAACTATCTCATCAATACAATTCACCTTTACATGCCAATATAACCATGACCAAAACTGTAACACCCTTTACCCATATTCAATGCTAGAATAAGGTTACGGAGCATTACTAGACTTACAACTTAAATAACCATCCAATTCGAATCAAATATCATCAACCAAATGTAATTCCAATCAAATACAATCACGTTGTCCCTATTACGAGCCTACGAGGCCCTAAACATGCTTTGGGAATGGTTCGGGACTAAACTGATAATTTAATTAACTTTTACAAAACCATGAAAATTTTTTTCAAAATAGGGGACACACGCTCGTGTGGCCCAGTCGTGTCTCTCACACTTCCATAGACACGCCCGTGTCACAGGCTATGTGGACATTCGAAATGGGAGCACATGGATGTGTCCCATCCCGTGTCTGACCATGTTTAACTCTCTGACTTGGGTCACACGGCCAACACACATGCCCATGTGGCTATCTCATGTGCCCTAAAAATCACCATACACGCCCATATGCCAGGCCATGTGCTAGGCAGTGCCAATCTTGTAGGGTATATTGACTTATGCCACATGGACGTGTTATATGGCCGTGTGGGGCACACTGACTTGATTTTAATTTCAACACCATGGGACACACAGCCGCGTAACATGACCATGTGTCACACACAGCTGAGACACGCGCCCGTGCCTCAGCCCATGTGGACAAAAATAGGCTATTTACCAAGCCCTTTTGCCATCCAAATCTGCAAGTACCTACACAACCAAAATGGTACTCATTCATAACATATGTTTGCATCCAAATCAACCACAATAAAAGCTAAAACATATCATTTCAATACCAACAAATAACATGCTTATAATCTCATGTTTTAGTTATTCATATCATACCAAATTCACATATTCAAATCATCTAATTAAACCTCTCCAAACATGCATCATCATGCACCAATTCAAAAGCACATAACTTCTCAGTTATCAACCATTTGACGTTCAAATTAGCTATTATCAATAAGCTTCATGAATCCAACCTTAATCATATAACATAAACCAAATACACACATACACATATACACAAGCAAATTAACTCAAAATAAGCCAACTCTCATGGCTATTATATACAAACCAAAACACTTAATATTCACAAGCCAACACAAATGGCTAAAATAATGCTACATATACCAAATTGACTCAGAGTCCCTATACATGCCATATGACCCAAAACTTAATTTCAAAGGTACCAAGTGATAGTTGGATAGTGTGAAGCGATCTCTGACGGTCCTCGAATCCGAGCTAGCTTTGAAATAACCATAAAATATAGAGAAATACACAAAGTAAGCTTTATAGCTTAGTAAGCTCGTATAGCATTTAAAATCAACTTACTAAATGTGCACAATTTAAACAAATAAAACATAATATACATTTCACATAAGGAATCATCATCCTATCACCATTTCATTCACAAGATTTGTTATGACTTTCAATATCTCCTCATTTTAATGCTTATATTGTTTACGTGCATACCTATACCATTTTGTATCAAATTCATACTCATTCATATCTAGTACCCGTTGAACCATTTGGAATATTATTGAATATTCGAAAAACTCGTACACTTAGTGCCAAATAAATAGCCGAAGTTGTATCGATCTCGCACACTAAGTACAAATATACATATCCGAAACTGTCTCGATTTCGCACACTAAGTGGGCATAATTAGTCGAATCATCGTCAAACATGATTATGGTCTCGTATACAATATTTATGCAATATCAAGCACTTAAAGCATAATCATAACATGCTTATCTCATACGAGCTTACATCGAATGTTAAAACTGCAAAACGAGTCAACTATTCTGAAACTTTGTTCTTTCCCCAATCTAAGTCCGTATTTTTCCTTTATTTATCTAAATATAATCAAAATTAACTTATTCAATCATCTCTCTATTCAATTTAGTCCAAAATTCACTTTAACGCATTTTACACAATTACACTTGATGTTTCACATATTTTAAAATTTAGTCCTTATTTCACAAAAACTCCAATTCATGCAATTCAATCAAAACCCATGCTATCCAAATTTCAATTAGGTCTCTAGCAACCCATATTTTCCATTCATTTCACATTTTAACCATGAAGTTTTCACATTTCACAATTTAATCCCTATTTTGCATTTTAGCTAAAAATCACTTAACAAAACTTGTATATCTATTAACAAGCATTCATAATCTATAAAAAAAATCAAAATAGATGCTTATTCATCAATATAAACATTCAAAATCTTTAACAATTTTGTAAATTAGTCCCTGGGCTGCTAGACCTAGCTATAACGATCTCAAAAACATAGAAATCATTAAAAACGAGACAAAAACATACTTACATGAACCAAGAATAGCTGGCTGAATCTTCAAACCATTTTCATCGCTTTCTTCAAACCATTTTCATGGCTTTCTTTGCCCTAACATTCAGCTAATAAGATGATGAATAGAAGAAAAATGGATTTTTGTTTTATTTAATTTATCCTTTTCACTAAATACCAAAATTACCCTTAGTTATATAACATTAAAATAACTTAATACATGCCCATCCTTGTCCATTCAATTAATAAATGGAATAAATGCCACATAAATCCCTCAACTATTTAATTCTATAGCCATTAGATACTTTTATCTAATAGAACTCCACATTTACTCTTTACGCGATTTAGTCCATTTTATCAAATTAAACACTCAAATGATAAAATTTCTTAATGAAAATTTCACATGATCATATTTTCATGTTGTAGACATTAAAATAATAATAAAATAACTATTTCAACCTTAGAGTTATGGTTCCGAAACCACTGTTCTCATTTTACCAAAAACGGGCTGTTACAATTCTCCTCCCTTAGGGATTTTCGTCCCCGAAAATCTTGCCAGTGAATAGGTTAGGGTACTATTTTCTCATAGCATCCTCAGGTTCCCATGTGGCTTCTTCGACATCGTGTCATTTCTGCAAAACCTTCACCAAAGTTGTTCGTTTATTTCTTAACTCTTTAGTTTCTCGAGCTAATATTCTGATCGGTTCCTCGTTGTACGTCATATCAGGTTGAATTTGAATCTCTGCTGGAGAAATTATATGTGATGGATTCGATTGATATCAAGGCAACATCGACACATGAAAAACATTGTAGATCTTTTCTAATTCTGACCGTAATGCTAGCCAATATGCCACTGGCCCTATTTTTTCAATGATCTCATACGGCCCGATGAATCGCAGACTCAATTTACCTTTATGACCAAATCTAAGTATTATCTTCCATGGAGATACTTTCAGAAACATTTTATCACCAATCTAAAATTCAATGTCTTTTCCTTTCAAATCTGCGTACGATTTCTGTAACGCCCTGATTTTTAGGAGTTTTTTGGGTTTCTGTGATTTTTGGTAAATTTTGAAATTTTGGTGTTCTGAATATTGGAATGGTGTTTAAATGTGTTAATAGGTCTTTAGAAGGCCCAAGCCTAGGTTAAACATGGTAAAATATCAAGGTTGGATTTTAAGTGAATAAGAGACTGGGTTAAGTGGCCTTTAAGAAGAACTTTGTAAGTCATGACACAAATAAGGCTTTGGTAAAGTGGCAAGGTGGTGCCATTAGATTCCTAAAAAAATGGCGCATGGGAAGGAATTGAAGGTCCAAGGTTCGAGTCACAAGGTAGGCATGTAGTTACTTTTTAATTTTGGACATGTGCTGGGCACATGATCACTCAAGAGAATTTCGGCAAGGGCCTTAGGGAGGTTGGGCCGATTACTTTAGTTGATATTAGGGTTAGGTTCTTTTCTTTTTCTGTCTTGGAGGATTAGGGTTAGCCACCTGAAAGTTTTCATTCATTCATTCTGAGTTCTCACAAAAGCCGAAAACGCAAGTTCCTCGTCTTGATGCCGAATTTTCTCCCTCTCTTTTTCTCCATTTTCTTTCTTCCCTTATGCTTCTTCTATTAGCCGAAACCTTCTGATCACCCTACTCACCTTCTCTGCCGATCCCATTCTCCACAAAACCTCCATAGCCGTTCGCTATAAAAGCCGAATCCCGAAACTCACTACTTGTGCCGATTTTTCCAAAGCCAAAATCCTTCGGTATTTTTGTTCCTCTTGATCAATATTCATCTTCTCTAAACCCTTGGTACCAGTCGGCAGCATTATTCCAAGGTTATAGCCTCAAATCATCATCTTCTTCACCATTTAAAAAGCCGAAATACCATAAGACTTAGGGGCTTATAGCCAAAACTTCAGATCTCCTGGATTCGAGTTCTGTCATCATTTAGAGGATAGATCTACATCAAATCTACGTAGAAATCAAGGAGGAATAAGTAGTAAGTGCTCATTACTTCAGATCTAGTCTTATTTCTTTCAAGTTAGAAAAAGCCGAAGTCCCTAAAGGTTAGGGAGGCTGTCGATTTGGGCTTGTAGCTCTAAGGGATGTTATAATTGTTTTATTTTGATAATAGTGTGATCTAGAGGTTGCTGATTGAAAGGCTTGGACAAGTGGAACGACTGGATCTAAACCTAGTCACTAATTTCGGCAAAGGTAGGATCGCTAGCGCCTAAGGTGCTTTTGGTCGAATATGGTAAGGGGTTAATACGTAGTTCATTTTTGATAGTTAGATTAACGTGTTAGTAATCTAATTGTAGGCAGTTCGTGTGTGTGGATCTCGTCAGCATATCGTCCAAACAGGTGTGTAACTGACACCCTTTCATAGACTAGATTGGCAAAAGCCGAAAAGCTGAAATGTCGAAAAATCGGTATTTTGTGGACTTGCGAGTGTGCGAATGCTCGTGAGGTAAATTGAGTAACATTTTTGGTAAACTACAATGTTTAGACTACAGAGTGCATGATTTCTGTGCCTTCGATATTTTTAGGCTTTATGGGCCAAAATTAGGATAGTGGGCCAACGGGCCAAATTCGGTAAGGACCCTCGGTAAGTGTTTCTGTTAGTATGCGAAAGGTGGGAATATGCATGGAAACCCTTAAAACTGATAAAATTACTGAAACACCTTTATAGGTGGAAAATTTACAGATTTACCCCTAGGAGGAAAATTACTGATATACCCCTAGGGTTAAGGTTGACCTGAATGCATGTTTAACTGTTATTATTTACTGTATGCCATGTTATTATTATCTGATGCATGGGACTGGGATACTGATGGAGGAAGTACTGAAAGTGGCTTGTCCACGTACTGGAGGCTTTGCCTCAACTTACTGATAACTGACGACAAGAATGCAAGAATCTGTGGAGTGTAGGGCTGGGTGGGTTGAATTATTCCCCATATGGAGTGTTGGGCTGGTACGGGTGGAGTGTAGCGGTTGGTTATAGGCTGGGTTGGGCTTGCATACACGAATATGTCTGATCTGTTCTGGAATGGGCCTCTGGGCCATACTGTTATCTGAAAATGGGGCTAAGGTCCAATTTATTCTGAAAAGGGCTTCTGCCCAATACACACTGTTATCTTATGGGCTCAGTCCCAATGGGCTTGAGCTGACTTGGGCTTTGAATAGGCTTTCCTTACACACTGATTTTGCCAAACTCGCCCCTTTCCCTTCCATCTTTGCAGGTGAGCCCTAGTTGGTGGACTTGGAGCTGGGCGGGATTCAGAGTGGCCACGAAGATTAATTTCTATTTTTTTTAAGTTTCACAATTATTATTTTAATTATTTTGTTTCTGGTTTAAGTTGTAAGAAGACCGCTCTTCTTATTATTTTATTTGATTTGGGTATTTAAATTGGTTAGCTTTAGGGCGTGTTTTTAAAAGTTTCTTCTTTTCAAAATATCACAATAACCGAGCAAAGCTTTCGCAATGTAAACATTTTCGAAGGAAATAAATATTTTAAATAGACTTAAACTTAATTAATTATTCGTGGACTAGTAACAGGCTTAAAGTGTGGCAATGGATGTGTGCATGTCTAGAATTGGATCCGTGAAGAGCTTGGTACTTAAGCAGTCCAACAGACTCACCTCCTCTTTTCTGGCTTCCTACCTAGTGCACAGCTTCCGTTCACTTTAACTTAAAACAAAACATTCTTCAAACCCTAAGAAAGATTTTTGGATAAAACATGACTTCTTTAGTAACATTCCCCATGTGACACGCTGAATTCGACCGTAACATCTGGGCCAGGTATGGGGTGTTACATTTAGTGGTATCAGAGCCCGGTTACAATAAATTGGTTGTAGATCGGGTCCAAAAAGGTTTTCAAAACTTTAAGCCCAAAGAGGGTATTTTTGAAAAAAATCTGATTTTTGAAACCAAATTTTTGTTGAAAGGAGATATTTTCGAAACCTGTTTTCTTTAAACCAAAAGTGTGAGAAATGGATTTCAAAAGGGCCTAAATCTTTTGAGTTTGTCTGAAAACTGATGAGGTGGCACACTGAATCCCTGGCACCAAGTCTATAAGTATCTTTTTGTTTTATATACTGAACTGTACTGTAGATAGTACTGAGCCTTAGAGATAGTACTACAGATAATGTAGCATTAAGGCTACAAAACTGAGACTATAGGGTAAACTAAGCCCTAGGGAACTGAGACAGTAGCTAAACTGCGGTCACGCGAGAACAACTCTGAAACTTTATTTGTTCATAAGATATTCTGTAATAAACAGTGGAAACAGTAAACTAACAACATAAAATTCATAAACAGATAAATCGATATGAGTACAAAAGCTACTCGGGGAAGAGGCCGTGGTCGAGGCCGAGTTAGTACTCAAGCTGGATCTTCGTCTTCTGAACACATACCAGCTGGCGAGGCACGACCACCACTGGTGGATGAAAATGGGCCGTATGATCGGGCTACGGGGGACAACGCTCTGTCTCAGGCCATGTTGAGAGTTTTGGAAAGGGTGGCCGGAGCTAATGCCGGGCCCATGAATAGGGGGTCCATTTCTGAGCGACTTCGGGCCAACGGAGCTGAGGTTTTTAGGGGTATATCTGGAGTAGCCCCAAATGTGGCTGAGTATTGGCTAGAAGCCACGGAGTGGATTATGGATGACCTGGACTGCTCAGTGGAGCAGAAGTTAAAAGGGGCGGTGTCATTACTGCGGGATGAGGCGTATCAATGGTGGATCACTGTGAGAGAGGGTACCCCAGCTGAGAGGGTAACTTGGGAGTTGTTCAAGCAATCCTTCAAGGCGAAATATGTCGGAGCTAGCTATATGGATGCACGAAGAAAGGAATTCCTGAACCTGACCCAGGGTAGTAAGACCATTGCTGAATATGAGGCAGATTTTCTGCGATTGAGCTGGTACGCTAGTGGCATTGTCTCTATCGAATATGAGCGCAATGTTCATTTTGATGATGGCCTCAGGGATGAGCTAAGGGTGCTCATAGCTCCGCAAAGAGAGCGCGATTTTGCTGCACTGGTAGAGAAGGCTAAGATAGCCGAAGACGTGAAGCAAGCCAAATGAAAGAACCACGACAGGGATCAAAACCGGTTCAGGAGGGATGCTGGACCAGCTGGTGCTGTAAATCGAAATGTTAAGAGAGCTAGGACGGAGGAACCAGTTCGAGCGATTCTGGTGAACACGGTTAGACCACAAGCTTGTGGAGATTGTGGTAGAATGCATCTGGGGGAATGCTGGAAGCGTTCTGGGGCTTGTCTTCGTTGTGGATCAAAGGAACATAGGATCAGGGACTGTCCTAGGAGGCCAGCTTAGACTCAAGAGGCTGAACAAGGGGCTGTGCAACCTGTCCAACCAGCGCGAGGTGGACTGCCGCCGCCGAGAGGTCGGGGCCAAGGTCGCGGTGGCAATGGCCGTGGACGTGGGGCACCTGGCAGGGGTACTGTTAATGCTGATGCTCGTTAGCCAACTTTGGTATATGCTGCTCGTCGCCGCGAGGAGGGTGACGCACCTAATGTCATAACTAGTACGTTTTTTATCTCTGGCGTACCTTATACTGCTCTGATAGATGTGGGGTCAACTCATTCGTATGTTGCATGTGACATTTCTGGGGCATTGAGTGTTCACTTTGAGGAGACTGTGTGTGGGGTAACTATGATAAGTCCTTTAGGTCACTTGGTTAAAGTAGAAAAACTCTTTAGGGAGGTGCCTTTAGAGACTCAAGGTAGGATTTTCTGTGGAGACTTGATGGAGTTACCTTTCAGAGAATTCAATTTGATCCTAGGGATGGATTGGTTGACCAAGCATAGGGCAACGCTGGATTGTGCAGCTAGGAGGGTGGTGTTAAGGACTGTTGAGGATGAAGAGGTAATGATTATTAGAGAACGAAGAGATTACTTGTCCAATGTAATATCGACTTTGAGGGCTGAGAAACTGATGCGTAAGGGATGCGAGGCATATTTGGCTTTTGTAAGCCAAGTTGAAACTGAGGATCTGACTGTGGAGACCGTCAGAACTGTTAGGGAATTCCGGGATGTTTTCCCAGAAGAGCTTCCTGGATTACCTCCGAATCGGGAGGCTGAGTTTGGAATCGATTTGCTACCTGGAACAGCTCCAGTATCCATTGCACCCTATAGGATGGCACTGAAGGAGTTAGTGGAACTAAAAGCACAAATCCAAGAGTTGTTGGATAGAGGCTTCATTAGACCTAGTGTGTCTCCATGGGAAGCACCGGTCTTGTTTGTGAAGAAAAAGGATGGGACGATGCGCATGTGCAACGATTATCTCCGGTTGAACAAACTGACGATAAAGAACAAATACCCACTGCCAAGAATTGATGACTTATTTGACCAACTTAGAGCGGCTTCGGTATTTTCCAAGATTGACCTTCGATCTGAATACCATCAGCTAAGGGTAAAGGAAGTGGATATTCATAAGACAGCATTTAGAACTTGATATGTTCATTATGAGTTCCTGGTTATGCCATTTGGGTTGACGAACGCACCTGCCGCTTTCATGGATTTTATGAATCGGGTATTCCAACCTTACTTGGACCGATTTGTAGTAGTTTTCATCGATGATATTCTGGTATATTCGAAAACCGGGGAGAAACAGTAGGAGCATTTACGTATTGTGCTGCAAGTGCTGAGAGAGAAGCAACTGTACGCGAAGTTTAGTAAGTGTGAATTCTGGTTGCGAGAAGTGGCTTTTTTAGGTCATGTGGTTTCTGCTGAAGGAATTAGAATGGATCCTCGAAAAATTGAAGCAGTTCTGGGATGGAAACCACCGAAGTCAGTATCAAGAATTTGGAGTTTTCTGGGTTTAGCAGGCTATTACCGAAGGTTCGTAGAGGGATTTTCTCTAATTGCCGCACCATTAACGAAACTGTCAAGGAAAGGGGTAGAATTTGTCTGGACTGAGAAACAGCAAAAAGCTTTTGACCATTTGAAAAAGGTATTGACTGAAGCGCCAGTGTTGATTCAACCGGAGTCTGGGAAAGACTTCACTGTGTACAGCGATGCGTCGCATGTGGGGTTAGGATGTGTACTGATGCAAGAGGGTAAGGTGGTCGCTTATGCTTCGTGACAGCTTAAGCCTTATGAAGCGAACTACCCTACGCACGATTTAGAGCTAGCAGCAGTGATCTTCGCGTTGAAAATCTGGAGACATTACTTGTATGGAGAAAAGTGTATCATATACACAGACCATAAGAGCCTAAAGTATCTGTTGACTCAGAAGGAGTTAAACCTTAGGCAACGAAGATGGGTAGAGTTGCTTAAGGATTACGATCGCCGATTGAGTACCACCTGTAAGGCTAACGTGGTGGCTGATGCGTTGAGTCGAAGGGTTGTTACTGATTTGAGGGCCTTGTTTGCACGTTTGAGTCTGTTCGACGATAGAAGTCTGTTGGCAGAATTGAAAGTGAGGCCTACTTGGACTGAGCAGATTAAAGAAAAACAGTTGAAGGATGATTCGTTAGTTCTTCAGTTTTGGCAAGTTGAGAATGGTAGGAATGAGGATTTTGGACTGAACACTGACGGAGTTCTGTGCTTTCGTGGAAGAGTTTGTATTCCGAAAGACCCTGAATTAAGGCGGTTAATTTTAAAGGAGGCTCATGGTGGACCCTGTGCCATGCATCCTGGAGGGAATAAGTTATATCGAGATCTGCAAGAGGTGTATTGGTGGCCTGGACTGGAACGGGAGGTGACTGAATTTGTTGGAAAATGTCTGACGTGCCAGCAAGTTAAGGCCGATAACTAATTGCCTTCTGGATTACTACAACCGGTGAAAATTCCACTATGAAAGTGGGAGAGGGTAACTATGGACTTCGTAAGTGGGCTACCTTTGACACTCACCAAGAAAGATTCTGTGTGGGTAGTTGTAGATAGGTTAACAAAATCTGCACATTTCATACCACTTCATACTGATTACTCACTGCAAAAATTGGCCAGTTTGTATGTGGCAGAGATAGTGCGACTGCATGGAGTGCCAGTGTCGATTATTTCTAATCGAGACCCTAGGTTTACATCTCAGTTCTGGCAGAAGTTGCAGGAGGCATTGGGTACACAATTGGATTTTAGTACTGCATTTCATCCTCAGACGGATGGACAGTCGGAAAGGGTTATTCAAATTTTGGAAGATATGTTAAGAGGTTGTATCATCGATTTTCGTGGTAGTTGGGAGGACTACTTGCCATTGGCGGAGTTCGCATACAACAACAGCTACCAAACAAGTATTCAGATGGCTCCATATGAGGCACTTTATGGGCGGAGATGTCGTACGCCTACGTGTTGGGCAGAGTTGGGTGAACGACAAGTGCTTGGACCAGAGTTAGTGGCAGATACTGAAAGTAAGGTTAAGTTTATAAGAGATCGATTAAAGGAGGCATCTGATAGACAGAAGTCGTATGTGGATCTAAAGCGTAAAGAGATTGAGTTCGCTGTTAGGGATATGATTTTCTTGAAGGTTTCACCTTGGAATAAGATCTTAAGGTTCAGCAAGAAAGGCAAATTGAGTCCGCGGTTTATAGGGCCTTATCGGGTTCTTAAACTGGTAGGGCCAGTAGCGTATCAGTTAGAATTACCACCAGAGTTGGACAGAATCCATGACGTCTTTCATGTGTCTATGTTGAGACGATATCGATCGAATCCTTCACATGTCGTGCCAGTGGAGGAGATTGATGTAAAGACTGATTTGACCTTTGAAGAAGAACCCGTACAAATTTTAGATCAAGAGGTTAAAGTTTTAAGAAGGAAGTCGGTTCCATTGGTAAAAGTACTGTGGCATAATCATGGGAGGGAAGAGGCTACTTGGGAGTCAGAAGAGACTATCCGTCAACAATACCCTCAACTATTTAGATCAGGTAAATTTCGAGGCCAAAATTTCTTTAAGGGGGTAAAGTTGTAACGCCCTGATTTTCTAGATTTTTTTGGGTTTCTGTGATTTTTGGTAAATTTTGAAATTTTGGTGTTCTGAATATTGGAATGGTGTTTAAATGTGTTAATAGGTCTTTAGAAGGCCCAAGCCCAGGTTAAACATGGTAAAATATCAAGGTTGGATTTTAAGTGAATAGGAGACTGGGTTAAGTGGGCTTTAAGAAGAACTTCTTAAGTCATGACACAAATAAGGCTTTGGTAAAGTGGCAAGGTGGCGCCACTAGATTCCTAAAAAAATGGCGTATGGGAAGCAATTGAAGGTCCAAGGTTCGAGTTGCAAGGTAGGCATGTAGTTACTTTTTAATTTTGGACATGTGCTGGGCACATGATCACTCAAGAGAATTTCAGCAAGGGCTTTAGGGAGGTTGGGCCGATTGCTTTAGTTGATATTAGGGTTAGGTTCTTTTCTTTTTCTGTCTTGGAGGATTAGGGTTAGCCACCTGAAAGTTTTCATTCATTCATTTTGAGTTCTCACAAAAGCCGAAAACGCAAGTTCCTCTTCTTGATGCCGAATTTTCTCCCTCTCTTTTTCTCTATTTTCTTTCTTCCTTTATGCTTCTTCTGTTAGCCGAAACCTTCTGATCCCTTATTCACCTTCTCTGTCGATCCCATCCTCCACAAAACCTCCATAGCCGTTTGCCATAAAAGCCGAATCTCGAAACTCACTACTTGTGCTGATTTTTCCAAAGCCAAAATCCTTCAGTATTTTTGTTCCTCTTGATCAACATTCATCTTCTCTAAACCCTTGGTACCGGTCAGCAGTATTATTCCAAGGTTATAGCCTCAAATCATCATCTTCTTCACCACTTAAAAAGCTAAAATACCATAAAACTTAGGGGCTTATAGCTGAAACTTCAGATCTCCTGGATTCAGATTCTGTCATCATTTAGAGGATAGATCTACATCAGATCTGTAACACCCCTATCTCGTGACCGTCGCCGGTGTCGGACACGAGGGGTTAACGGCCAAATCCTCTCAAGGTACCAACCAATTTGACATTTCCAGTCAGGTTGGAAAACTGCGTCACCGTCGGCTTAAAAATCATATCTCGAGTTTCAAAACTCGGAAACTGGTTTTGTAAATTTTCCCTGAATTTAGACTCACATACCCATCCATGGATTTATTTCTAGAATTTTTGGTCGGGCCAATTGGTACAGTTTATTAGTTAAAGTCACCCATGTTACAGGGATCGACTGCTCTGACCTTCGCGCGTTACAACTTGAATATCTCTCTGTACAGGGCTTTAATACTGGTGCCGTTTGTTTCTAATGAAACTAGACTCAAAATGGAATCTGTAAATATAAGGCATGACTCCTAATTCTTTCTGGATAATTTATGGTAAATTTTCAAAGTCGCGACAGGGGACCCAGAAACCGTTCTGGCAGTGTCTCACGAGAACTTTAATATTTCTCAGTATACTGCTCATATGGTCGTTTTGTTTCGTCCATATAAAAATAGATTCATCAAGGTTCAATTTCATAATTTACTCACTATTTAATTCTACTTCTACTATTTTTAGTGATTTTTCAATCTCATCTCACTGCTGCTGTCCGCAACAGTTACTGCAGTAGACTATGCCAATTTCATGAATCTTTCCTTGGCCTTAATCATCCATCATACATGACACAAATTATGGCCACCTTATCAAAATCAGAGTTTCTAAGACTCGTGGCTATAGGTTCTAGCATCCCACTCGATGACCCCATAGGCCATTTTCACATGGCTTAAAGTTTACAACCCACAATTCGACAAAATATAATAGCCTATACATGCCAAATGTTCTTCAACAACGAAAACAATACCACAAGATTTCAGCCGGTGTGATGACTTCAACGACGGTCCCGATCACGCAAACAATAAGAGTCCGAGAGACCTAAAATGGGTGACAAGAAAACACCGAGTGAGTTTACAACTCAGAAGTCATAAGCATTCATCAATCCACCGATAAAGTTACTACAACATGTACAACAAACGAGGCTAGGTACTCATCCATATCGAATCTATACCATAATACCTCGGACCTTTCGGTCCAATCTCGCATCAAGTCATACATCCACATTTCATATTCTACACAACAAGATAATCGAAGCATTTTTACACATTAACTCATTTTCCAGCACAACCATACAATTTCAATCATCACATAGATTTAAGGCTTACCAAATTCAATCCCCAAGCATGAACGAATTCTCTATTCGTCATGAGCTCGAGGTACTTACCCGATCCGCTGTCCATACTCAATTCAATGGAGACACACCCTCCATATATATAGCGTACGCACACACAGTGCTTACTACTCGATTTCGCACACTTAGTGCCACGCAAATTTAAGCCCGCACACATAGTGCCATACCCTTCGAGCTCGCACACCCAGTGCCGTATTTTTCCAGCATGCACACTTAGTGCCATATATTTCCAGCACGCACACTTAGTGCCATATATTTCCAGCACGCACACTTAGTGCCATATATTTCCAGCACGCACACTTAGTGCCAATCTCGTCACCATACACACGTATTGCCAAGACACATAGTGCCAAAGCAAACTTTCTACACATTCCACTATTTCTTTTACATTCAACAATTATCCTCATTCCATACACATACAATTTCATTTATACATATATAGCATTCCATTAAACACAATTGCATAGATTTTCCAATCATTTAAGCAATATCAAACATATGTGCTTAATGACTTACCTTGTTTGGGGTAGAACGGTTCCAAATCGGCTACTCGTTTGCTTTCTCCTTTCCTTTGTCCAATCTAGTTCCCTTTGCTCTTGAGCTAAATCAAACAATTTACCTCTCCATCAAACACAAACATACGGCATTCACATGCATTATTATGGTTATTGCCGAATACTTAACACAACTAAGCTGAAAATTTACTCAATCTCATCTTAATTTATTGCTACTTATTTATCAAAGTTTCCAATACAAGGTATTTAACACCTATGCCCATTTATACCCTATATGGTCAATGCTTCATTCCTTACCCAATTAACCATCCAACAATTTTTTCAGCCTCATTACCACCCTTTTCATGTCTAATTGTTTAAATACTCTCAAGCTCATTCACAAGTACTATTATACTTCTCATTAAGAATTAATCATTTTGCAACATAAATTCTATAGCATGGCCGAATACTCATGCACACACACACATAACAACAAGAACTCAATGGCACAAAATTTCCTTTTGTTAAACATTCAACTCACTCATCTCCATGCTTTCATCACAACAACATTAAAACACTCACCAAGGAAGACAACATGCATGGCCGAATGTTCTAGTCACCTCAAAATCACAATTTCTAACATGGGTCACCTTATTTATGGCTTAGAAACCACATGGTTGCTCTCTTTTCTCCCTTAGAATCGGCCAAGAAGAATCAAGAACAAGGACTTGTTTCTTTCACCCATTTCTAATTATTCCTTACATCATAAAGGCAACAACCATCTCCTTAAACATCCTCCATGGCGAACACTTGTATTACTACCACCTTCAAATTTTTTTTGACATGAGCAAGTAAAGGACTTAGTAACTAGCTTCATACATGCAAAGATTTCAAAGACTAACATGGATTCCATACCTTAGTTCAAGCTCAAGTGACCGAATGCTAAGTCTTCCTTTTCTTCTTGAAGGATCGGCTAAGCTAGGAGGAAGATGAACCAAACTTCTCTTTTTTTTTTCTTTGCTCAATACACGGCAATGGGGAGGGGCAACCACACATACCCTTTTTTTTTTCTTCCTACTAACACCAATATAATAACCATTCTAACATCATCCATTAGCAAGACATGTTGGGAACATGTTTCCCTTGCCCATAATTTGTCATGGCCGCCATCCACCTTAGGAAATGGGATAATTGACATGCAACTCCATTTATTTCACTTCATGCATTATTAGGCCACTTCAACATTTGCCTATCTCATTTCTAAGTTTTCTCACACAAGTCCTTTCTAGTGAAATTCACCTTTATAACACTAAATCAATCATCATAAAATGTCATACATGAGCACACACATATTATAGGCATCAAAATAAATTTTAATTATTTTTATGCCTCGGTTTTGTGGTTCCAAACCACATTTCGACTGGGGTCAATTTTGGGTGTCACAACTCTCCCCACTTAAGAAATTTTCGCCCCGAAAATCTTACCGTAAATAGGTTTGGATATCGCTCTTTCATAGAGTTCTCGGTCTCCCAAGTAGCTTCTTCTATCCCGTGCTTGAGCCATAACACTTTCACTAGCGGAACTCGCTTGTTTCGCAACTCTTTCACTTCTCGTGATAGAATACGAATCGGTTCTTCTTCATAACTCATATTAGCTTGAATTTCAATTTCGATGGACTAATCACGTGCGATGGATCGGATCTATAGCGTCAAGCATCGAAACGTGAAAGACATCGTGAACCTTTTCGAGTTCGGGGGCAAAATCAAACGATATGCCACCGGACCGACTCGCCGGATATCTCATATGGCCCAACGAACCTCGGGCTCAACTTGCCCTTACTACTGAATCGAGTATCTTTTCCAAGGCGATACCTTGAGAAACACTTTATCACCCACCGATACTCGATATCTTTACGCTTCAGATCCGCGCACGACTTTTGACGATCGGAGGCTATCTTCGACTTTCACGGATTACTTTCACTTTTTGTTCAGATCTCTAATCAAATCCACCCCGAAAATCTTGCTTTCACCAAGCTCACCAAAACAATGGTGTACGGCATTTACGACCGCACAAAGCCTCGTAGGGTGCCATCTTAATACTTGATTGAAAGTTGTTGTTGTGTTTAATTCAATCAACGGCAAATATCTTTCCCATGAACCACTAAACTCAAGTATGCAACATCTCAACATATCCTCCAGATTTGAATTATCCGCTCGGATTGACCATCGGTTTGGGGATGAAAAGTGCTAAAATGCAGCTTGGTACCCAAAGCCTCTTGCAACTTCTTCCAAAATCGCGAGGTAAATCTCGGATCTCTATCCGACACGATGGAAATAGGCACCCGTGTAGTCTCACAACTGAGAAACGTACAATTCGGCTAGTTTGTCCATTGAAAATCCGCACGACGGGACAAAGTGAGCCGACTTAGTCAATCTATCTACAACGACCCAAATCGCATCCTTCTTACTTGTCGACAATGGCGGTCCGGACACGAAGTCCATTGTGACTCGATCCCATTTCCACTCGGGTATCATGATCGGTCAAGTAATCCCGATGGCACTTGATGTTCCACTTTCACTTGTTGACATATTAAACATTTCAAACAAAATCGAGATGTCTCGCTTCATACCATGCCACCAAAACCGACGTTTCAAATCGTTGTACATCTTCGTAATCCCGGTGGATTGCCATTCGGCTACAATGGGCTTCATTTAGAATTATCGAAATAAGTTCAATTCTTTGGAACACACAGACGACTTCAACCTCAAACAATCATCATCATCAATTTGAAACTCGATTCCTTGTTCGTAACACACTCAAATTTCGCTTTGCAAGCAACTCCTTATCAACTTTTCGAGCTTCCCGAATTTAATAAGCCAACAATGGTTTGTCCTTTAATTCGCTACTAACACATTGTCGGGTAGGATAGACAAGTGTACATTCATCGTCGTAAAGCAAGCAAAGTGATTTCGACTTAAGGCATCCGCAACCACATTAGCCTTTCCCGGTGATAATCAATGACGAGTTCATAATCTTTTAACAACTCGAGCCATCGCCTTTGTCGCAGATTTAAGTCTCTCCGAGTCATCAAATATTTGAGACTTTTGTGATCCGAATACACATGGCACTTCTCACCAAATAAGTAATGTCGCCATATCTTTAAGGCGAATACGATGGCGACCAATTCGAGATCATGGGTTGGATAATTTTTCTCATGTGACTTTAATTGTCTCGACGATAGGCCACAACTCGACCTTCTTGCATCAATACGCAACCTAACCCAAGTAGGGAGGCATCACTATAGATGACAAACTCTTTGCCGATTCGAGCTGTACTAGAACCGAGCTTTGTCAAATGGGTTTTCAATTGGTCGAAACTTTTTCGACACTTTTCCGTCCATTCAAATTTGACATCTTTTCAAGCGCTTTTGTCATGGGTGTGGCTATCACCGAGAATCCTTTACAAACCGTCGGTAGTAACTAGCAAGCCCCAAAAGCTCCTAACTTCGGTAACATTCCTTGGAGGTTTCCAATTGACTATGGGCGAAATTTTGTTCGGGTCCACCCGACACCGATGCGGACACCACGTGCCCCAAAAAGCTAACCTCTTTCAACCAAAATTCACATTTCTTGAACTTTGCGATAATCGCTTATCTCGTAAGATTTGCAACACTAGCCTTAGGTGTTCAAAGATGTTCGATTTCATCTCTCGAATAGACCAAAATGTCATCGATAAATACAACTACGAACCGATCCAAGTATGGCCTGAAAATTCTATTCATTAAATCCATAAACACCGTAGGGCATTAGTGAGCCCAAACGGCATCACCAAGAATTCGTAGTGACCGTACCTTGTTCTAAAAGCGTTTTGGTATGTCCGATTCTCGGACCCTCAACCGATAGTATCCCGACCTCAAATCTATCTTTGAAAACACCGAGGCTCCCTTTAATTGATCAAACAAATCGTCAATTCGTGGTAACGGATATTTATTCTTTATCGTCACTTTATTGAGTTGACGGTAGTCGATGCACAACCTCATGCTTCCGTCCTTCTTTCTCACAAACAATACTGATGCGCCCCAAGGAGAAAAACTCGGTCGAGCGAAACCTCTATCCGTCAATTCTTGCAATTGAACCTTCAATTCCTTTAACTCCGTTAATGACATACGATACGGAGCTATTGAGATCGGCGTAGTGCCCGGCACAACTTCGATGCCGAATTCCACTTCTCGAACCGGTGGCAATCCCAGTAACTCCTCCGAAAAACATCCGAATACTCACAAACCATCGATACCGATTCGAGTTTCTTTTCCGTCTCTTTACTTTCCAACACATACGCAAGGTATGTTTCACACCCTTTTTCACATATCTCCGAGCGGTCATAGAAGATATTATCGCCGGTACTCCTTTTAAATCAAGAGACTCGACTCGGACTACCTCATTATTTGCACTCCTCAAATCAATGGTTTTCCTTTGCGATCCACCATCGCATCATGTACTGGTCACCAATCCATACCAAGAATAACATCGAATTCATCAAATGGTAGAAGCATCGATCGGCCGTAAAAAGGATTCTCGAATTATTAGGGGCATCTCTTGCACACTTTATCAACGAAGTACGTATTGACCCAAAGGGTTTGACACTGATTACGAACTCGAGAGACTCAACAGTAGAGTCTTATGGATGCTAAAGTTTCACATACATATGAATGAGTAGAGCCGGGTCAATCAATGCAATCACACTAGTATCAAAGAGAGTAAAAGTACCAATGATAACGTCGGGGAGGATGCCTCCTCTCGTGCGCTGGATGGCATATGCTCTAGCAGAGCTCGGGTCTCGAATCGAACAGCCAGACGGTGGCTCCCCTCCGATTACCACCCCTACCTCCTGAAACCCTCGGGGTCACCTCTAGTCGTCGCCCCACTAGATCTCGCACCTTGCATCTTATTCTTCTCATCTAGCTCCGTGCAATCCCTAATGAAGTAGTCCTTCAACCACATCCGTAATAAAGGCAGGTTAATGACTTACCCCAACATTCACCTAGGTGTCGTCTTCCACATTGGGGACATTCAGGTCTCTCTTGACGATTATTGCCCACACTAGCTACCGATGTAGCTCGGAGTCCGTCAATGGTCGGGCTCTAATGGAAATTCCCGCATCGCCTCGACTTCATTGGTGTCCTCCCCGAACCTCTTTACAATGAGAACGGAGCTTTACTCGCTGATCTTTTACGGTAATCTCTTGCTTCAAATTCAGCCTTCTTCTTCTCCTTCCCAAGTTCTTCCGCCTTGCGTGCTCGCTCGACTAGTGTCACGAACTCCTTTATCTCCAAAATTCCCACTAGTAACTTTAACTCTTCATTCAATCCTTCTTCAAATCTTTTGCACATAGCAACCTCATCAGCCACACACTCCGAGCATACCGACTAAGTCTTACGAACTCATGTTCAGATTCAGACACTGATCACACGGCCTTGCTTGAGTTCCAGAACTCCTTACGCTTCGATCGATGAACCGTTGACTAATATATTTCTTCCGAAATTCCGTTTGAAAGAAATCCCAAGTAACTTGTTCCTTTGGGACTATGGAAATCAAGGTCCTCCACCAATAGTAGGTGAGTCTCATAACAAGGATATAGCACACTTAAGACATTCATCGGTGTGCATGACAGTTCATCAAACACTCTAATGGTGTTATCAAGCCGTAACTCGGCCCTTTCGGCATCATCGGTAACTATGGCCTTAAACTCCTCGCCCCACGCTTCCTAATCAAGTCCACGGTGGTTTACTCAGCCTCACAGGATCAAGAATCGATGGCATTACGGGCTCTTGGGGTGGATTATTTAAATTCGGGAATGGTTGGACAGCCGGATTGGTTCGGGCATATTGCGCGACCCACTCATTCATCATGGTGAAGAAGGCTTGTTTCGCCCTTCATTTTGATTATTCGCGGATGACCGAGGCTCAACAGCGGTGTCCCTTGCGCAGAGCAGCCGCTACACTTTCAACGTCATCCGCCAAGGGTCTCTATCCCGGTTTCATCGCTAATAAAAACAAAAATTTCAACCGTCAAGTCATCACATTATTAAGCACTAACAATTTGGCATGTATAGCTAGACTCACACGCCTATGGTAGTCCTAGAACCGACTAAACCATAGCTCTGATACCAATAAAATTGTAACACCCTAACTCGTGACCGTCGCGATTGTCGGACACGAGGGTTAACGCCAAATCCTCTCAAGGTACCAACCAATTTGACATTTCCAGTCAGGCTGGAAAACTGCATCACCGTCGCTTAAAATCATATCTCGAGTTTCAAAACTCGGAAACTGGTTTTGTAAATTTTCCCTGAATTTAGACTCACATACCCATCCATGGATTTATTTCTAGAATTTTTGGTCGGGCCAATTGGTACAGTTTATTAGTTAAAGTCACCCATGTTACAGGGATCGACTGCTCTGACCTTCGCGCGTTACAACTTGAATATCTCTCTGTACAGGGCTTTAATACTGGTGGCGTTTGTTTCTAATGAAACTAGAATCAAAATGGAATCTGTACATATAAGGCATGACTCCTAATTCTTTCTGGATAATTTATGGTAAATTTTCAAAGTCGCGACAGGGGACCCAGAAACCGTTCTGGCCCTGTCTCACGAGAACTTTAATATTTCTCAGTATACTGCTCATATGGTCATTTCGTTTCGTCCATATAAAAATAGATTCATCAAGGTTCAATTTCATAATTTACTCACTATTTAATTCTAATTCTACTATTTTTAGTGATTTTTCAATCTCATCTCACTGCTGCTGTCCGCAACAGTTACTGCAGTAGACTATGCCAATTTCATGAATCTTTCCTTGGCCTTAATCATCCATCATACATGACACAAATTATGGCCACCTTATCAAAATCAGAGTTTCTAAGACTCGTGGCTATAGGTTCTAGCATCCCACTCGACGACCCCATAGGCCATTTTCACATGGCTTAAAGTTTACAACCCACAATTCGACAAAATATAATAGCCTATACATGCCAAATGTTCTTCAACAACGAAAACAATACCACAAGATTTCAGCGGTGTGATGACTTCAACGACGGTCCCGATCACGCAAACAATAAGAGTCCGAGAGACCTAAAATGGGTGACAAAAAAACACCGAGTGAGTTTACAACTCAAGAAGTCATAAGCATTCATCAATCCACCGATAAAGTTACTACAACATGTACAACAAACGAGGCTAGGTACTCATCCATATCGAATCTATACCATAATACCTCGGACCTTTCGGTCCAATCTCGTACCAAGTCATACATCCATATTTCATATTCTACACAACAAGATAATCAAGCATTTTTACACATTAACTCATTTTCCAGCACAACCATACAATTTCAATCATCACATAGATTTAAGGCTTACCAAATTCAATCCCCAAGCATGAACGAATTCTCTATTCGTCATGAGCTCGAGGTACTTACCCGATCCGCTGTCCATACTCAATTCAATGGAGACACACCTCCATATATATAGCGTCACGCACACAAGGCTTACTACTCGATTTCGCACACTTAGTGCCACGCAAATTTAAGCCCGCACACATAGTGCCATACCCTTCGAGCTCGCACACCCAAGGTCAGTATTTTTCCAGCATGCACACTTAGTGCCATATATTTCCAGCACGCACACTTAGTGCCATATATTTCCAGCACGCACACTTAGTGCCAATCTCGTCACCATACACACGTATTGTTCAAGACACATAGTGCCGAAAGCAAACTTTCTACACATTCCACTATTTCTTTTACATTCAACAATTATCCTCATTCCATACACATACAATTTCATTTATACATATATAGCATTCCATTAAACACAATTGCATAGATTTTCCAATCATTTAAGCAATATCAAACATATGTGCTTAATGACTTACCTTGTTTGGGGTAGAACGGTTCCAAATCGGCTACTCGCTTGCTTTCTCCTTTCCTTTGTCCAATCTAGTTCCCTTTGCTCTTGAGCTAAATCAAACAATTTACCTCTCCATCAAACACAAACATACGGCATTCACATGCATTATTATGGTTATTGCCGAATACTTAACACAACTAAGCTGAAAATTTACTCAATCTCATCTTAATTTATTGCTACTTATTTATCAAAGTTTCCAATACAAGGTATTTAACACCTATGCCCATTTATACCCCATATGGTCAATGCTTCATTCCTTACCCAATTAACCATCCAACAATTTTTTCAGCCTCATTACCACCCTTTTCATGTCTAATTGTTTAAATACTCTCAAGCTCATTCACAAGTACTATTATACTTCTCATTAAGAATTAATCATTTTGCAACATAAATTCTATAGCATGGCCGAATACTCATGCACACACACACATAACAACAAGAACTCAATGGCACAAAATTTCCTTTTGTTAAACATTGAACTCACTCATCTCCATGCTTTCATCACAACAACATTAAAACACTCACCAAGGAAGACAACATGCATGGCCGAATGTTCTAGTCACCTCAAAATCACAATTTCTAACATGGGTCACCTTATTTATGGCTCAGAAACCACATGGTTGCTCTCTTTTTCTCCCTTAGAATCGGCCAAGAAGAATCAAGAACAAGGACTTGTTTCTTTCACCCATTTCTAATTATTCCTTACATCATAAAGGCAACAACCATCTCCCTTAAACATCCTCCATGGCCGAACACTTGTATTACTACCACCTTCAAATTTTTTTGACATGAGCAAGTAAAGGACTTAGTAACTAGCTTCATACATGCAAAGATTTCAAAGACTAACATGGATTCCATACCTTAGTTCAAGCTCAAGTGACCGAATGCTAAGTCTTCCCTTTTCTTCTTGAAGGATCGGCTAAGCTAGGAGGAAGATGAACCAAACTTCTCTTTTTTTTTTTTCTTTGCTCAATACACGGCAATGGGGAGGGGGCAACCACACATACCCCTTTTTTTTTCTTCCTACTAACACCAATATAATAACCATTCTAACATCATCCATTAGCAAGACATGTTGGGAACATGTTTCCCTTGCCCATAATTTGTCATGGCTGCCATCCACCTTAGGAAATGGGATAATTGACATGCAACTCCATTTATTTCACTTCATGCATTATTAGGCCACTTCAACATTTGCCTATCTCATTTCTAAGTTTTCTCACACAAGTCCTTTCTAGTGAAATTCACCTTTATAACACTAAATCAATCATCATAAAATGTCATACATGAGCACACACATATTATAGGCATCAAAATAAATTTTTAATTATTTTTATGCCTCGGTTTTGTGGTTCCGAAACCACATTCCGACTAGGGTCAATTTTGGGCTGTCACAAGATCTACGTAGAAATCAAGGAGGAATAAGTGGTAAGTGCTCATTACTTCAGATCTAGTCTTATTTCTTTCAAGTTAGAAAAAGCCAAAGTCCCTAAAGGTTAGGGAGGCTGTCGATTTGGGCATGTAGCTCCAAGGGATGTTATAATTGTTTTATTTTGATAATAGTGTGATCTAGAGGCTACTGATCGAAGGCTTGGACAAGTGAAACGACTGGATCTAAACCTAGCTGCTAATTTCGGCAAAGGTAGGATCGCTAGTGCCTAAGGTGCTTTTGGCCGAATATGGTAATGGGGTTAATACGTAGTTCATTTTTTCAAGTTAGATTAATGTGTTAGTAATCCAATTGTAGGCAGTTCGTGTGTGTGGATCTCATCAGCATATCGTCCAAGCAGGTGTGTAACTGACACCCTTTCATAGTCTAGATCGGCAAAAGCCGAAAAGCCGAAATGCCAAAAAACTGGTATTTTGTGGACTTGCGAGTGTGCAAATGCTCGTGAGGTAAATCGAGTAACGTTTTTGGTAAAGTACAATGTTTAGACTGCAGAGTGCATGATTTTTATGCCTTCGATATTTTTGGGCTTTATGGGCCAAAATTGGGATAGTGGGCCAACAGGCCCAATTCGGTAAGAACCCTCGGTAAGTGTTTCTTTAGTACGCGAAAGGTGGGAATATACATGGAAACCCTTAAAACTGATAAAATTACTGAAACACCTTTATAGGTGGAAAATTTACAAATTTACCCCTAGGAGGAAAATTACTGATATACCCCTAGGGTTAAGGTTGACCTGAATGTATGTTTGACTGTTATTATTTACTGCATGCCATGTTATTATTATCTGATGCATGCAATTGGGATACTGATGGAGGAAGTACGGAAAGTGGCTTGTCCACGTACTAGAGGCTTTGCCTCAACTTACTGATAACTGAGTAGCAATGTTGCAATTGTGGAGTGTAGGGCTAGGTGGGTTGAGCTATTCCCCATATGGAGTGTAGTGCTGGTACGGGTGGAGTGTAGTGGTTGGTTATAGGCTGGGTTGGGCTTGCATACACGAATATGTCTGATCTGTTCTGGAATGGGCCTCTGGGCCATACTGTTATCTGAAAATAGGGCTAAGGTTCAGTTTATTCTGAAAAGGGCTTCTGCCCAATACACACTGTTATCTTAATGGGCTTAGGCCCAATGGGCTTGAGCTGACTTGGGCTTTGAATGGGATTTCCTTACACACTGATTTTTCCAAACTCACCCATTTCCCTTCCATCCTTGCAGGTGAGCCCTAGTTGGTGGACTTGGAGTCAAGGGATTCGAGTGGCCACGAAGATTAATTTCTATTTTTTAAGTTTCGCAATTATTATTTTGATTATTTTGTTTCTGCTTTAAGTTGTAATAAGGCCGCTCTTCTTATTATTTTATTTATTTTGGGTATTTAAATTGGTTAGCTTTAGGGCGCGTTTTATAAAAGTTTCTTATTTTCAAAATATCACGATAACTGAGCAAAGTTTCTGCAATGTAAACGTTTTCAAAGGAAATGAATATTTTAAATAGACTTAAACTTAATTAATTATTCGTGGACTAGTAACAGGCTTAAATTGTGGCAATAGATGTGTACATGTCTAGGATTGGATCCGTGAAGAGCTTGGTACTTAAGCAGTCCAACAGACTCACCTCCTCTTTTCTGGCTTCCTACCTGGTGCATGACTTCCGTTCACTTTAACTTAAAACAAAACATTCTTCAAACCCTAAGAAAGATTTTTGGATAAAACATGACTTCTTTAGTAACATTCCCCATGTGACATGCTGAATTCGGCCGTAACGTTTGGGCCAGGTTTGGGGTGTTACATTTTCTATTGATCTAAAGCTGCTTTCAGACTGTCACGAATTACTTTCACTTTTTCTTCAGTTTCTCAGATCAAATCAACTCCGAGAATCTTTTTCTCACTCAGCTTGGTCCAGTACAATGGAGTTGGCATTTGCGACCATACAAAGCTTTGTACAGTGCCATCTTTATACTCGATTGAAAGCTATTGTTATACGCGAATTCAACCAACAACAAATATTTCTCCCAATTACCTTCAAATTCTAAAACATAACATCGAAGCATGTCTTCGAGAATCTAAATTACTCTTTCAGACTGATCGTCAATTTGAGGATCAAATGATGTACTAAAATTCAATCTCGTACCTAGAGCTTCTTTCAATATCTTCTAAAATTGCGATGTAAATCTCGGATCTCTATTCGAAATAATTAAAATTGGCACTCCATGCAATATAACGACCTCAGATATATACAACTCAGCAATTTATCAAGCAAATAGTCAGTACATACCGGAATAAAATGTGCAGACTTTGTCAATCGATCAACGACAACCAAAATGGCATCTTTCTTTTTTAGAGACAAAGGCAAACCCAACAAAAAATCCATCATAACTCTATGTCATTTCCACTCTGGTATCATCACTGGTTGTAACAATCCCGAAGGTACTTGATGTTCAGCTTTAACTTGCTGACAAACTAAACAGCTTGATACAAATTCAAAAATATCTCGTTTCATGTCTGACCACCAATATAACTATTTCAGATCATTATACATTTTAGTACTTCCTGGGTGAACAGATAAACAACCACTGTGTGCTTCATGCAAAATTTTCTGAATGAACTCAGAATTCTTTGGTACACAGATTCTATTTCGGAACATTAAACAATCGTCAACTCCGATCTAATAATCAGAATCACTATTTAACTCACATTGCTTTCTTTTAGCTTACAACTCGGTATCGTAATTTTAAGCTTCACAAATTTGATGAAGAAAAACTGGCTTGGCATTCGACTCGGCTAATACCAAACCATCATCAAACATAGTCAATCTTGTATTCATCGCTCTCGAAGCAAATAGAGATTTTCTACTCAAAGCATATTCAACTAGATTAGCTTTCCCCGAATGATAATCAATTACTAACTCGTAATCTTTCAATAGTTCGAGCAATCTCCGTTGTCAAAAATTCAAATCTTTCTGAGTCATTAAGTACTTTAAACTTTTATGATTGGTAAAGATATGACATTTTTCACTGTACAAATGATGTCGTCAAATTCTTAATGCAAAAATAATAGTGGCCAACTCTAAATCGTGCGTTGGATAGTTCTTTTCATGCAGCTTCAACTATCTGGAAATATAAGCTATCACTTTTCCCTTTTTCATCAACACGTAACCTAAACTATTCAATGACATGTCATTGTAAATCACAAATTCTTTACCCGACTCAGGTTGAACTAATATTGGTGCCTTAGTTAACAATGCTTTCGACTGATCGAAACTCTATTGACATTTCTCTGACCATTCAAATTTCACATCTTTCTATAATAGTCTTGTCATCGATGTAGCAATCATCAAGAATCCTTTGACAAATCGTCGATAATAACCAACTAAACCCAGAAAGCTTCTAACTTCGGATTCATTTCTCGGTGCTTTTCCAGTCAACAACTACTGAAATTTTGCTCGGATCAACTCTAATACCTTCTGCTGAAACAATATACCCCAAAAATCTGACCTCTCTGAGCCAAAGCTCTCATTTACTGAATTTAGCATATAGTTGCTTATCTCTCAAGGTTTGCAACACAATCCTCAAATGCTTGGCATGCTCAGACTCATCTCATGAATAAATTAGAATGTCATCAATGAATACAACAAATTTGTCTAAATACGGTCTAAATATCCGATGCATCAAATCCATAAAGATTATAGGAGCATTAGTTAATTCGAAATGTAACACCCCAAACCCGACCCAGACGTTATGGTCGAATCTGCGATGTCACATTGAAATGTTTTTCAAAAAACATAATTTCGTTGAAAAATCTGTTCTATATAAAACCTTTTTGTGATCTTAACGAAAAATTTAGGATATCTTGTTCATTGTTAAAACTCAAGTCATTTAAGCAAAATGTTAATCATATTAGGTTGTTATTACACTTTAAAACAATGTTTGTTGCGAGAGCTTTTAAAATATGTTGCGTAATTGTGCTGTTTTGAAAAGCATTTATCTTTTTGAAAATCCGTGGCCCACTACTAAAAGATATGAATCAAGGTAAATAAATCCCAAATTAAAATAGACACTTAAAGAGATCTTATTACAAAACAAATACCCAAATTAAATTACTCATAAATTAAATATTAAAAATGGAAGCAAATGCAGTTGTGTGGCCACCTTCGGTTCCCTCACAACACCGATCTGCCTAAGGGTTACCTGCGCAGAAAAGCAAAAGGGTGAGTTTATTAAAACTCAGTGTGCAATCCCTTAGCAATAGTCAGTCATACAGTAGGCAATTTCAGTCTGGGCCTAAACCCATTTCAGTAATAGTTCAATTTAGTTAGGGCCCTAGCCCATTATAGTATCAATATCAGTGAGGGCCTTAGCCCAATTCAGTAGCGGTCACAGTACAGACATGCAATCAGAAATCCTACCCAGCCATTCTCTACACACCACTCCGTCCAGCCCTACACATCATGTGGGGATAAAATCAACACACCCATCCCTACACACCAAAAATAACACAGGTTACGGCACTAAATAGAAATTGCAGTAGAGCTACCAGTACAGTACCCTTCCTCCAATCATAACAACTCATCCCCATGCAACATATCATAATATCATGCATGTATGCAACATATATAAAATGGCATGCTCAATACAATCATACATCTCAAAAGGGCATAATAGTCATTTTATCTCATAGGGCATAATAGACATTTATAAAATTTTGGGTCGAGGTATGCTTACCAATCCAATAGTAAGTCCACAATTGTCTCGGACGACCCGTGCAACCTTAACAGTCAAATAGTGAAAATTGGCCCAAGGCCTATAATGCAGGCCCCTATGGGCCCACACGCCTGTGTGGCCCACAAGCCTAAATCTGGCCTTGGCTGTGTGAATTACACAGCCTAGCCCAATATTTTCCATTTGTCCATGTGGTTTACCCGTGTGAGGCCCACGAGCCCGTGTGGTTTACTCGTGGGGGCCCACAAGCTCGTAGGGCCCACACGGCCCATTTCGGCCCAACATGGCCCAAAACGGCCTAAGCCCATGAAATCGCTCATGGTAGCCTTTATGATCCAACATCTATTTTTTACATTCGAACTACCACACGAGTAAGTGCACGTTCATGTGGCACCGACAGTCTCTTATTTCGGCTTTTGTCGATTTACGAGTAGAGGCAGTGTTTTACACACCTTCTCTACGAAAACATGTGACAGGACCACAAGTGCTTCAAACCTAGATTTAAACACAATACACCATTAGTTCCCTTGGCAACAAGATTCAACCATCCCTTTTATAACATTTATTAACACGATTTCTTAACACTTGTCTAGGTTGATCGACTGAGGATCACCCATTTAATCTGTTGCAAGAGGCTGATTCCAAATCCTTTTTTGAGGTATCCTGCCATACAACCAAGGCTTAAAAACTCAAACCATGTAATGATCATAACCAACACATTGTACTAACCACACAACACTTACCGAATGCGCCACACTAGGAAATGAGTAATCGGCTTTTACCCCAATGGCAGCCGAACACAAACACTACTATCGAGATAGAGACTAGAGCCAACACAACCCTAGCCATGAACGACATCAAGAAAAATGTTAGTAGGAATATTGCAACATAGAGAAAAAGAGAACAAAGAAGAAACATGCACCCACTGATTGGCCAAGAACAATCACAACAATCAGAAATAAAATTTAAAGAGGGAGAGATACCTTAATTGGCCCAAGTATCAAGATGGAAGGATAATAAGAAGAGAGTTGAGAGAGATTCAGTAAATGGTTAAAGTATTAAGATGAAGGAATGTCAAGAGGAGAGTGTTGAAAGAAAGGAGAAGAGAAGGGTAATCAGCAGTGAACACAAGGAGAAGAGATGGTAAACGAAATGATTGGGAAGGAAAGGGCAGAGAAAGCAAGAGAAGATATTCAGTCATACAACAAAGAAGTGACAAGAAGCCAAAAAAGAGCAATTGGCAAAAATCGAAAAAGGACAAATGAGCATACCAACCAAAGCAGAACCTGAGAAGCAAGAATCCTATTTTGGCACATACTCCTCTTCCCTTAATTCACTCCTTGAAAACCTCCTTACATCACTCCACCCACCAATTTGAATTCCACACAACTTCTTCTATCTAATTTTTTCTCCACAAAACACTCCCCAAATCTCCCTAACTTCTTCTATCCAAATTTTCCTCCACAAAACACTCCCCAAATCCCCCTAACAACCGAAATTCCTGAAGAATCTCTTAAAATTCTGCCACAACTCCCCACACTCTCCAAACACTCAAGTTTCAGCCAAACTAGAACTCTCTCATGGCCAACAGCAACATAAAACACTCCACTGCGCTCACCAGGATTCGAACCTCAGTCCTTTAGCATAGGTAACACGCCACTTATCCCTTAGACCAGTAAGCCCTTTATGTCATGAAATACCCATATTTATTTAAAAATCCTACTGACTAGAAGCAGGGTTTATTCAAGTAAAAATAAAATTTTGTACAAGCCAAGGCTTGAACCCAAGACTTCTCAAACTCTTCCAGAACACATAACCACTGAAGCAGATACACAGTTGTGTCTCTTCTTGCACAACTAATCATTTATGTTCTGCCTCCTAATTGTTCCCATGCTCAAGACCTAATACTTTTGTGCCCAAAATTCGGGGTGTTACATAAAAGGCATAACAAGGAATTCATAATGTCTGTTCCTCGTTCTAAATGTAGTTTTGGGCATATCTGAATCTTTAACTCGCAACTAATAATAACCAGATCTTACATCAATCTTCGAAAACACTGTTACACCTTTCAACTGATAAAATAAATCATTAATTCTCGAGAATAGATATTTATTCTTTATTGTAACCTTGTTGAGCTGTCGATAGTTAATACACATTCTCATTGACCCGTCTTTCTTCTTTACAAGCAATACTGGCACACCAAGGGTGAAAAACTAGGTCGTGCAAAACCTCTATCTGTTAATTCTTGCAACTAAGATTTCAACTCTTTTAGTTTGATCAAAGCCATTCTGTATGGAGCTATCGATATCAGTGAAGTTCCTGGTATTAACTCAATAGCAAACTTAACCTCTCTAATCGGTGGTAATCTAGGCAACTCTTCTGGAAACATATCTGAAAACTCACATACTATCGGTACTAACTCAATCTTCGATCCAGACACTTTTGTATCCAGTATATAAGCGAGATAAGCTTCACAACCTTTTCTCACGTATCTCTGAGCTGACATAGATGAAATCACTACAGGTAATCCACTTGACTCATTTGACTCAATTCTAAGGTTTCACCATTCTGACATTTCAGTTCGATAATCTTTCGTCTACAATTTACAACGGCATTATGCAGAGTTAACCAATCCATAACATGAATTATGTCAAATTCATCAAATGGAAATAGCATTAAATCAGTTGAAAAATAGTAACCCCGAGTCATTAAAGGACAGTTCTTGCAAACGTTAATCATAAATTTAGTAAATTCAACAAGAAATTTCTTACTAGACACTAATTTCATAAAGATATACGAATGAGTCAATCCAAGATCAATCAATGCAATCACATAGTGTCATAAAGAGAAAATGTACCAGTGATAACATCAGGTGACGATGCCTCTTCATGAGCGGAAATGGCCTAAGCTCTAGTAGGTGCTTTCGCTTCAGATCTCATGGTTGAATCCTTTATCGCGCCTGTACTACTGGTCACATTTTCGGCATTTCTTGGTGGCCTCTATCTTGTGGCTGTATTATGGGTCTTGTATTTTGGAATTGATCTTTCTCAGATAACTCAGGACAATCCCGAATAAAATGATCTGGTGCACCACACTTGTAATAAACTCTATAATTATATTTTGGCCAACATTCCCCAAAATGCCATCTTCCACACTGTTGACACTCGGGTTTATTGTTTCTCACACTGCCAACGCTCGAGACTAAATTAACTTGAGCATTGGGACTCACGTATTGACTTCCATGATCTTTATTTTGATATCCCACTAAAGTATTAGATCAGCTATACAAATCTCGTGATTTCTTTGATGAAGAATGATATGGCTTATTCATCGGTCTTTTCCTCAAGTCTCTAGCCTCTAAATCTACTTTTCTCTTTTCTTTGCTAAGCTCCTCGGCTTTGCATGCTCTATCAACCAGAACAATAAATTTTTTTCAATTCTAGGATTCCAATTATGTGACAACTCGAATTAAGGCCTAATCAGAATAGTGGTTTCGTGACCACAAATTCGAGATAGAAATAATTATTTTATAATTATTTTGGGGTTTATGATATGATTTCATGATTTCGTGAAAATTTCGTGATGAAATTCTATGCATTGAGCGCTTAAGTTGAGATTAGGGACTAAATCGAATAAATTTTTAAACTCGTGTTTTAGAAGTTTTTAGTATGAAATTGCTTTGGGATATTAACTAGGAGGTCTTAAATAGAAATTTGACCCATTCCTAAGTTATGGCAAAAGTTGGACATGGAGGGAATTTTTGGAAACTTTAGTAGTAAGGGCATTTTGGTTATTTGTATATTAAATGAAATAAAATGGGAAAAATAACACAAAATTGGTCATCATCTTCACTAGTTGCTGCCGAAATTTTCTCTCCTCCATAGCTAGGGTTTCTTCAACTTTCAAGCTTCATAGTAAGTGATTTCAAGCCCCGTTTTTAATGTTCTTCACATTTTTAAAATCCACGTAGCTCAGTTTACTTATTTCTACCATTATTTCGAGTTAAGGTTTATGTTTAAAAATTTACCCATGAATGATAGGCATGTATTGTGTTGTTTGATGGTAGAATATGAATGTTTAAATTTAGGAGAACGATCTTTTCTAAGTGATTTTTAACGAAAACGAGCAAAACGGCATAATCGATAAAAATACCTATTGTTCATAACTATGTGTTAGAGTGAGAATTTGATGTTACCATAGAAGAGAAAAATGATCATTAGGTCATTAAACATAAGAATAAGGGCTGAAATTAAATTTTCGAGCCTTGGGGAAAATCATAATTTTGTAAAAGTTAGGGGGCAAAAATGTAATTTTTGTATAATGTGATTTTTGGATTAGAATAAATAGTTCGAGTGTTAAATGAGCTAAATATGTTTTTATAGATCAAGAAAGGCATGGAATCGACCTCGAACGGGGGAAGGAGAAAGTTTTGGACTAAATTGCAAAATTCCCATATTTTGCACCGAGGTAAGTTTGTATGTAAATAATACATTAATTTCATTTACATTCTTATATTTCAGCCTATTATATATATATATATATAGATATATAGATATATATATACTAGTTATGTTGAAGTATAAATCGACTATTGGAAGAATGGAAATTAGTAATAGAGAGAGAGATCCCGGTTGAACATTCGAAAAGATCGAATAAAATAGAGGGAGCGTAGATAGGTCACATGTATAGTGCTGAGTGCACATCATGTGTACAAGAAAGCTACGAGATACTATGTAGTAGCTAGGTCACATGTGTGATACGGGATGTATCCCATGTAGACAAGAGAGCTACGTGAGAGATAAATGTAGCTAGGTCGCATGCGTGATTCCAAGTGAAGGACACCATGTAGACAAGAGAGCTACGAGACAAATAGGCTAGGTCACATGAGTGGTACTAAGTGTTCACCATGTGTACAAGAGAGCCGAATTAAATGAAATATGATGGTGGGGCTTTGTGCTGAAACCATCAAGTATCGAGGATTAATCCGAATTGTTCAATGGGATGGCTTTATGGTGACATTGTAGTCATGGGCCTATACTTTTGATGTATGAAATATGGTGAAAATGAATTGTGATATATATATATATAAAAGTTAAAATGATGTTAGTACAAAGAATGTGTGAAAGAGTGAAATTAGCATTAAAACTGTTTTGGATAGTAGCAGTGACGTGATTTTTAAAAATCATCAAAAATAGAATGAAATTTAATTAGAGGTTGAATGAGATGTGAAATTAAATATTAATGAGTCTATTTTCATATAAAAGAAACAGAGCAAGCAAAGGAATTCTATATTATGAGATATTTACAATTGTGTGTGACTTGCTCAGGATGACTATGTGATCCCCTGTTCTAACTTTGAAAAATCATTAAAAATTTTAAAAAAACAAATTAATAAATATAGTTAATATGCCTAAATTCCTTATTGAGTCTAGTTTTAAATGAAATAGGTTTCATGGTTATTTGAATTGTGTAATTGAGAGAAATTCAATTCAGAGTGAACAGAGGTCGATGAGTTGAGCTGTAACAGGGAAACTTTAACTAATAAACTGTACTAATTGGCTGAACCAAAAATTCTAGAAAAAAATTTATAATAATTTTTATTAGTCTAGATTCATGGAAATCTTACGGATTTGAATTTTAAGTTTCGTAACTCGAGTTATGATTTATTTAGTGATCATGACGCTGGAGGGACAGCTTGATCAAATCGGAGTAAATAGTAAAATTAAAAATATGATATAATTGAGTTATGTTGTAAACATATTAGATTCCTTATTTGTTATTTATATACTTACTTACTAAGCTATAAGCTTACTTTCTTTTCTCTCCTTTGTCTTATAGTGTCATCTAGCTAGCACAGGAGTTATAGATCGTTGAAGATCCACCCGCACTATTAATACTCTTGGTATTTGAACTCAACATTTTGAAATATGGCATGTATAGCAGACTTAGTTATTTTGTTACGTGTCATAATTGTCTAGGTTTAAAATACTAATTATAGTATCAAACTAATGATTTTGTACGAAGCCTTTAAAATTGGTTTGTATTGTTAATGGCATATGTTATAATGATTCATGATAAAATTGCACGCCATATTTTTGTTGGGTTTTATTTAATAGTATATACTATAATTTGTTAATACCTCGTAGCCTATTTCGGCGACGGATACGGGTAAGGGGTGTTACATTTAGTGGTATCAAAGCCAGGTTTAGTCGGTTCTCAGACTAATAAAGTGTGTGTAAAAGTCTAGCTATACATGCCATAAAAATATTGTGATAGTGTGGTGACTCCTGATTATTCTAAACTGTGTTTTGTTTCAATATAGTAATGGATCCTGAAGGAACTGCGACTGATGATGCTGCTAGTAATGCGCCGGCTCCCGCACAAGGGATCGCGCCTCCCATACCTCAGACGATTCCTGTAGCTACTCAAGCCATAGATTTGGTAAGAACGAACAAGCCTCTGGTTGACAAGATTCGAAAACAAGGGGCTGAAGAGTTTAGAGCAAAGATCGATGATGATCCTGAGAAAGTGGAGTTCTGGCTTGAAAATTCTACCCGTGTGTTTGATGAGCTCTCATGTACACCCGAGGAGTGCTTAAAGTGTCTGTATCACTTTTGAGAGATTCACCTACCACCGTGGAAGACTTTGGTAGCAGTGGTGCCAAAAGAAAGAGTTACTTGGGATTTCTTCCAGGAAGAATTCAGAAAGAAATACATAAGTCAGCGATTTATTGATAAAAAACAGAAGGAGTTCCTTGAATTGAAGCAGGGCAAGATGTCTGTGGCAGAGTATGAACACGAATTTGTAAGACTCAGCAAGTATGCCGAGGAATGTGTGTCCACCGAGGCCATTATGTGCAGAAGGTTTGAGGATGGGCTAAATGAGGACATTAAAGTGCTTGTGAGAATTTTGGAGTTGAAAGAATTTGTAGTATTGGTTGACCGAGCTCTTAAAGCTGAAGAATTGAACAAAGAAAGAAGAAAAGCTGCTATTGAGGCTCGAGATGCCAGAAAAAGACCGATAAGAAAGTCATTTCAATCTCAATCAAAGAGGTCCAAAGAGACAAACCCTCGAATGACAGTTTCAACTGGGGATTCACACAGAGATCGTGGTAGAGCATATTCGGGGTCTAAAGCTCAAGCTACTTCGGTGGCAAGTGTGGGTAATGTACGACCTAGAAAGCCCGAGTGTCAGCAATGTGGCAGGCAACATTATGGTGAGTGTTGGGGAAACTAGCAAGCTTGTTTCAGGTGCGGTTCTCGCTAGCATTTTATTAGAGACTGTCCGGAGAAAGTTAAAGAAGAAAGATTTCAGAGTGCTAGACAGAATACCACCATTAGTAGTGGTAGACCACCGAGAAATACTGGAGGTAGGACTAGCAGTAAAACTGCTATGAAAGATTTAGCGGCGAGATCAGAAGCTAGAGCGCCTGCTAGAGCTTATGTTATACGTGCCCGAGAAGATGCATCATCTCCCGATGTCATTACTGGTACATTTTCTCTCTATGATACTATTGTTATTGCATTGATTGATCCCGGTCCACTCATTCCTATATTTGCATGAATTTAGTATCTAATAAAAAGTTGCCTGTTGAGTTTACTGAGTTTACGATTAAAGTGTCGAACCCCTTAGGCCAATATGTGCTAATTGACAAGGTTTGCAAGAATTGCCCATTAATGATTCAAGGTCACTGTTTTCCGGCTAATCTGATGCTATTACCATTTGATGAGTTTGACGTTATTTTGGGAATAGACTGGTTGACATTGTATGATGCCAAGGTAGATTGTAAACAAAAAAAACTATAGTTGAAATGTGAAAATGGAGAAATTTTGTGAGTTGAAACAGATGAATCAAATAAATTGCCTATGGTGATTTTGCACATTGCTGCACAGAAATACATGAGGAAAGGGTGTGAAGCTTATCCGCTTATGTAATGAATCTTGAGTTGCCTCAATCAAGTTTGAATCAAGATCGATAGTCTGTGAGTTTCGGATGTATTTCCGTAAGAATTGCTGGCCGCCTCGAACAGAGAGATAGAGTTTGCCATTGATTTGTTGCCGGGTACTGCACCGATCTCGATTGCTCCATATAGAATGGCTCCGACTGAATTAAAAGAATTGAAGGCTCAGTTGCAAGAGTTAACATATAATGGATTTGTGAGACCGAGTTTCTCTCCCTGGGGAGCTCCTGTATTGTTCGTAAAGAAGAATGATGGTTCAATGAGACTTTGCATTGATTACCGTCAGCTTAATAAGGTGACTATAAAGAACAAGTACCCATTGCCGAGGATTGATGATTTATTCGATTAGTTAAAGGGGGCCACAGTGTTTTCAAAGATCGATTTGAGGTCTGGTTACTACCAGTTGAGAGTTAAGGAGTCGAAGGTGCCGAAAACCGCCTTTAGGACAAGGTATGGATATTATGAGTTTCTTGTGATGCCAAAAACCAGCTATATTTATGGACTTGATGAACCGGATCTTTCGGCCATATTTGGATAAGTTTGTAGTAGTGTTTATAGATGACATTCTAATTTATTCTCGGGATGAGTCTGAACATGCCGAACACTTGAGAACCATATTGCAGATCTTGAGAGAAAAGAAACTGTTTGCTAAGTTTAGTAAAAGTGAGTTCTGGCTTCGTGAAGTCGAATTTTTGGGACATATAGTCTCAGGTGATGGTATTCGGGTGGATCCAAGCAAGATTTCCGCGATCGTTGATTGGAAACCGCCAAAGAATGTATCCGAGGTTAGAAGCTTTTTAGGCTTGGCCGGGTATTATAGACGTTTTGTTGAGGGATTTTCGATGATTGCCTCTCCTATGACTAAGTTGTTGCAAAAGAATGTTAAGTTTGAATGAACTGATAAATGTCAGCAGAGTTTTGAAAAGTTGAAAGCACGATTGACTGACGCACCAATTTTAGTACAGCCCGAGCCAGGAAAGGAGTTTGTAATTTATAGTGATGCATCATTGACAGGCCTTGGATGTATGCTGATGCAAGAGGGTAAAGTGGTAGCTTATGTTCAAGACAGTTAAAACCGCATGAGAAGAACTATCCTACACATGATTTGGAATTGGCCGCTATTGTCTTTGCCTTGAAGATTTGGCGACATTATTTGTATTGTGAAAAATGCCGAATTTTTATTGATCACAAAAGTTTGAAGTATTTGATGAATCAAAAGGATTTGAATCTGCGACAGCGGAGATGGCTTGAATTATTAAAAGATTATGAGCTAGTGATTGATTATCATCCGGGAAAAGCAAATGTAGTTGCTGACGCCTTGAGCAGGAAATTTATTTTTACTTTGAGAGCCATGAATACGAGGTTAGCATTGTCTGATGATGGGTCAATCTTAACAGAAATGAGGGCTAAACTGTTATTTCTCCAGCTGCTTTGTGATGCTCAAAAGAACGATAGTGAGTTGCGAATCAAGAGAACTCAATGCGAATCAGGTTACGACTCAGATTTTCGAGTTGGACCAGACGACTGTTTGATGTTTCGAGATAGGATATATGTACCAAAAAACGATGAATTGATTCAGAAAATATTACATGAGGCATAAAGGGTCGTTTATCGATTCACCCCGGTAGCACAAAAATGTAGAATGATTTAAAGAAGTTGTATTGGTGGCGGTATGAAAAGGAACATTTCGAATTTGTAACCAAGTGTTTGATCATCAACAAGTAAAAATCGAACATCAAGTGCCTTCAGGACTACTTCAACCGTAATGGTGCTCGAGTGGAAATGGGACAAGATTACCATGGATTTTGTAACCGGTTTGCCTTTGACTCCTAAAAAGAAGGATCTTTGTCGGGTAGTGGTTCATAGATTAACAAAGTCACCCACTTTATACCAGTACGTACCGATTACTCACTTGATAAATTAGCTGAATTATATATTGCTGAAATTGTGAGGTTGCACGGATTACCTATGTCTATAATATCAGATAGAGATCCGAGATTTACCTCAAGATTTTGGAAAAAGTTACAAGAAGCTTTGGGTACAAAATTGAACTTTAGTACCGCATTTCATCCACAAACAGATGGTCAGTTAGAAAGAGTAATCCAGGTACTCGAGGATATGCTTAGATGCTGTGTTTTAAAATTTGGAGGTAGTTGGGAGAAATATCTATCTTTCATTGAATTTCCCTACAATAACAGTTATCAGTCAAGTATACAAATGGCACCGTACGAGGCCTTGTATGGTCGCAAGTGTCGGACTCCTTTATATTAGACCGAACTTAGTGAGAAACAGATTCACGGAGTTGATCTAGTTAAAGAAACCGAAGAGAAAATAAAAGTAATTCGAGATTGCTTGAAAGCTGCTTCAGATCGACAAAAGTCATATGCACATTTAAAAAGAAAAGAGATTGAATTTCAGGTGGGTGATAAAGTGTTCTTCAAGGTGTCACTATGGAAAAAGATTCTGAGATTTAGCCGAAAAGGCAAGTTGAGTCTGCGTTTTATTGGGCCGTACGGGATTACTGAGAGGATTGGACTAGTGGCATATCGGCTGCCCTTACCGGCAGAGTTTGAAAGAATTCATAATGTGTTTCATGTATCAATGTTGTGACGTTATCGTTCTGATCCTTCACATGTGATTTCTCTAACAGAAATTGAGATTCGACCGGATATGACCTATGAGGAGGAACCAATAAAGATTTTGGCTCGGGAAATTAAACAGTTAAGAAATAAAAGTATAGCCTTAGTAAAAGTATTGTGGCACAGACATGGGATAGAAGAGGCTACGTGGGAACCTGAGGAAGCTGTGAGAAAACAGTACCCAAACCTCTTTACCGGTAAGATTTTCGGGTTCGAAAATCTCTAAAGGGGGGAGAATTGTGACAACCCGAATTAGGGCCTAATCGAAATAGTGATTTCGTGACCAGAAATCCGAGATAGAAGTAATTGTTTTATAATTATTTTGGGGTTTATGATATGATTTCATGATTTCGTGAAAATTTCGTGACGAAATTCTATGCATTGAGCGCTTAAGTTGAGATTAGGGACTAAACCAAATAAATTGTAAAACTCGTGTTTTAGAAGTTTTTAGTATGAAATTGCTTTGGGATATTAACTAGGAGGTCTTAAATAGAAATTTGACCCATTCCTAAGTTATGGACAAAAGTTGGACATGGAGGGAATTTTTGGAAACTTTAGTAGTAAGGGCATTTTGGTCATTTGTATATTAAATGAAATAAAATGGGAAAAATAACACAAAATTGGTCATCATCTTCACTAGTTGCTGCCGAAATTTGCTCTCCTCCATAGCTAGGGTTTCTTCAACTTTCAACCTTCATAGTAAGTGATTTCAACCCCCGTTTTTAATGTTCTTCACATTTTTGAAATCCTCGTAGCTCAGTTTACTTATTTCTACCATTATTTCGAGTTAGGGTTTATGTTTAAAAATTTACCCATGAATGATAGGCATGTATTGTGTTGTTTGATGGTAGAATATGAATGTTTGAAGTTAGGAGAACGATCTTTTCTAAGCGATTTTTAACAAAAACGAGCAAAACGGCATAATCGATAAAAATACCTATTGTTCATAACTATGTGTTAGAGTGAGAATTTGATGTTGTCATTGAAGAGAAAAATGATCAGTAGGTCATTAAACATAAGAATAAGGGCTGAAATTAAATTTCCGAGCCTTGAGGAAAAATCGTAATTTTGTAAAAGTTAGGGGGCAAAAATGTAATTTTTGTATAATGTGATTTTTGGATTAAAATAAATAGTTTGAGTGTTAAATGAGCAAAATATGTTGTTATAGATCAAGAAAGGCGTGGAATCGACCTCGAACGGGGGAAGGAGAAAGTTTTGGACTAAATTGAAAAATTCTCATATTTTGCACCGAGGTAAGTTTGTGTGTAAATAATACATTAATTTCATTTACATTCTTATATTTCAGCCTATTATAGATATATATATATATATATACTAGTTGATGTTGAAGTATAAATCGACTATTGGAAGAATGGAAATAAGTAATAGAGAGAGAGATCCCGGTTGACCATTCGGAAAGATCGAAAAAATAGAGGGAGCGTAGCTAGGTCACATGTATGGTGCTGAGTGCACACCATGTGTACAAGAAAGCTACGAGATACTATGTAGTAGCTAGGTCACATGTGTGATACGGGATGTATCCCATGTAGACAAGAGAGCTACGTGAGAGATAAATGTAGCTAGGTCGCATGCGTGATTCCAAGTGAAGGACACCATGTAGACAAGAGAGCTACGAGACAAATCGGCTAGGTCGCATGAGTGGTACTAAGTGTTCACCATGCGTACAAGAGAGTCGAATTAAATGAAATATGATGGTGGGGCTGTGTGCTGAAACCATCAAGTATCAAGGATTAATCCGAATTGTTCAACGAGATGGCTTTATGGTGACATTGTAGTCATGGGCCTATACTTGTGATGTATGAAATGTGGTGAAAATGAATTGTGATATATATATATATATATATATATATAAGTTAAAATGAGGTTAGTACAAAGAATGTGTGAAAGAATGAAATTAGCATTAAAACTGTTTTGGACAGTAGCAGTGACGTGATTTTTAAAAATCATCAAAAATAGAAGGAAATTTAATTAGAGGTTGAATGAGATGTGAAATTAAATATTAATGAGTCTATTTTCATATAAAAGAAATAGAGAAAGCAAAGGAATTCTATATTATGAGATATTTACAATTATGTGTGACTTGCTCAGGATGACTATGTGATCCCCTGTTCTAAATTTGAAAAATCATTAAAAATTGTAAAAAAACAAATTAATAAATATAGTTCATATGCCTAAATTCCTTATTGAGTCTAGTTTTAAATGAAATAGGTTTCATGGTTATTTGAATTGTGTACTGAGAGAAATTCAATTCGTAGTGAACAGAGGTCAGATTAGTTGAGCTGTGTAACAGGGGAAACTTTAACTAATAAACTGTACTAATTGGCTGAACCAAAAATTCTAGGAAAACTTTTATAATAATTTTTATGAGTCTAGATTCATGGAAATTTTACGGATTTGAATTTTAAGTTTCGTAACTCGAGTTATGATTTATTTAGTGATCATGACGCTGGAGGGATAGCTTGATCAAATCGGAGTAAATAGTAAAATTAAAAATATGATATAATTGAGTTATGTTGTAAACATATTAGATTCCTTATTTGTTATTTATATACTTACTTACTAAGCTATAAGCTTACTTTCTTTTCTCTCCTTTGTCTTATAGTGTCATCCACTAGCATGGGGAGTTAGAGATCGTTGAAGATCCGCCAAGCACTATCAATCTTGTTGGTATTTGAACTCAACATTTTGAAATATGGCATGTATAGCAGACTTAGTTATTTTGTTACGTGTCATAATTGTCTAGGTTTAAAATACTAATTATAGTATCAAACTAATCATTTTGTATGAAGCCTTTAAAATTGGTTTGTATTGTTAATGGCATATGTTATAATGATTCATGATCAAATTGAACGCCATATTTTTGTTGGGTTGTATTTAATAGTATATACTATAATTTGTTAATACCTCGTAGCCTGTTCCGGCGACGGATACGGGTAAGGGGTGTTACAAATTAGAAGTTTAATATCGTTGTTCAACCCGTCAATGAACTGTTAACACATAATTTCTTTGGTAGAAACATACTCTTGAGCATACTTGCTCAACCATACGAATTCTCTTTCATAATCTGTCACAGTCATACGACCCTGTTTTAGTTCTAAAAATTCTTTGTGCTTATGATTGAGGAATCTCTGACTAATGTATTTCTTTCTGAACTCAGCTTGAAAGAAATCCAAAGTAACTCTTTCTCTCAGCACCACGGATGTCAAAGTATTCCATCATTGATACGCAGTGTCCCTCAGAAGTGATACAACACATTTTAAAAACTCGGCTGGTGTACACGACAATTCATCAAGTACCCAAATAGTATTTTCAAGCCAAAATTTAGCTCGTTCGGGATCATCATCAATGGTAGCTCTGAACTTTTCAACTCCGTGTTTTCAGATTTATCAATCAGAGGCTTATTTCGTTGTTGAAATTCCACAACTTGAGGGACTATAGAGATCGATTGAGGATTAGGTGCGGGTGGAGGTTGTTGACCAACCAGATTTGCTCAAACATACTCCGTAAACCACTCATTCATCATCTAGAAGAAGGCTTCTTTAGCCTCTCCTCCCTGGCTACCTGATACGGGTCTCGATTTTGATTGTGCTACTCCATGAACAGAGGTAGGCGCATTACTTTCAACATCATCAGCTACAGCTCGATTGGGATCCATTTACTATAGGAAAATATGTTTTAAACTGTCAGGAGATATCACACTATCATAGGTTATATATGACATGTATAGCTAGACTCTCACATGCACTATGTTAGTCCGAGAATCGACTAAACCATAGCTTTGATAACAATAAACGTAACACCCCTCACCCGTATTCAATGCCGAAATTGGGTTACGGAGCGCTACCGAACATATCATACAATTACACATACATTTTCAAATTTCATATCATCATCAATTAACATTATTCATATCGTCCCTAATACGAGCCTACGAGGCAAAAAAACATGCATTTAGGGTGGTTCGGGACTAAACTAATAACTTTAGAAACTTCTGGAACACTTAGATATATTTTTCCAAAAACAGGGGACACACACCCGTGTGGCTCGGTCGTGTGTCTCACGCAGCCAAAGACACGCCGTGTCACAGGCCGTGTGGACATTCGAAACGGGAGCACATGACTGTGTCCTAGCCCATGTCTGACCCTGTGTAATTCTCTGACTTGGGTCACACGGCCAACACACACGCTCGTGTGGCTAGCCCGTGTGCCCTAAAAATGGCCGTACAAGCCCGTGTGCCAGGCTGTGTGGTAGGTCGTGCCAAACCTGTAAGGTAAACTGGCTTAGGCCACATGGCCAATCACACGCCTGTGTTGTGACAGCCCTAAATTGACCCTAGTCGGAAAGTGGTTTCGGGAACACAAAATCGAGTCATAAAAATAATTAACCGTTATTTTCTATGCTTATTGTGCATGAACATGCATATGTAAAAATTTCAATCTTTAATTTATTCATTTGAATGTGAATTTATTTAATAGGACTTATGTGAGACAGTTGTGAAATGTGATAGGTAATTTTAAAAGTGGTCCATTAATGCATATATTCAAAAATTGTGGACTTGCATGCCAAAATACCCATTTTGGGATAGTGGCCGGCCATGATATTGATTAATAATGATAATATGTATTTTTCTATTAACATTTTTAGTTTACAAATTGTATTATTGAATAAAGAGTAATAAAGTATTGGGTGAGTGGGAGGAGAAACCAAAGTTGGTTCATCCTTACTCCACCATTGCCGTAACTTGAGGTGAGGAAGAAGAAAAAAATCCTTGTTTGATATTCGGCTTGGATAATGTTTAGAAAGAGGTAAGTACTTTGAAATTCTTGAAAATTTATGTATAATTTAGGTGATTTGTTCGAATTCTATTCATTCCATGGATTTAATTTTTGGTTGTTTGGAGGTTTGATATTCGGCCAAGTAGTTTGAAACTCTTGGTAAATATTTTTTTTTTTATTTTTTTTTTGTGTCATTAAAATGGATGGTATTATAGGATATGAAGAGTGATAAATTGTTTTTTTTCTTTACTTCAAGGTTGAGATTAGTGTATGTTTAGAGGGAGGTGCCGAATGTTTTAATGAATAAAATGTGAAATTGAGGTTATAACATTCGGTTAAGTATTTTGTGTGCTAGCAAATTTGGCATATTGTATAGTTGTAAATTGCCTTGTATTAGATGCTTTTTGAAGGATAGTAAATGGTTAATTAAGATGTTCTTGGGGAAATTTTAGTTTAGCAAATGTTAAAGCATTCGGCGTTTCTTATAATAATGTATAAGATTAGGAATTATGGTAAGTGAGTTGTGATCTTATAGGAGCAAGATAGAATCAGCTATTTAGGTATTGGAGTGATTCGGTCATTGTGTGGCATACGTAAAACCAATATGAAATTGCTACATTGATCATGGAATGAAAATTTTTTTAATATAGAGGTTAAGTTTGTTTGATTAGGGCCGATGGGGTTTATAAGTAAATGACATGTTAAATATATTTATATATGTGAATCCGTGGTTGTGCATAAAACTAGTAATCGATTAAATTGTGATAGTCACACATAGGTATAGATATACGAATGCCTTGTGTATGTACCTTGAGATGTAGAGGCATTCGGATATATATATAGTTAAATTTGTGTATATGAAGCATGGTAAGTTATGTGAATTTTTGTTTGTGCATGCTAAATAGATGTTGGTGTAATAGACATAAATTAATAATAATAATCATATCATATTTTATAAAACATATTATGCTTCAAGTTATATGATTGTTTAATGTGACTACTAAACTAAGAAGTAAAGTCGAGTAAATAAATCTATTTGTTTTAATTAAGCTCAAGAGCAAAAGGGTCTAAATCGAGAGGGAAAGGAGAAAGCAATGAGTAGATTATCCGAATCTGTTCAAAGTATCCAAGGTAAGTTTTAAGTAGTCACCTTTAAAATATATAAATGATGATGTCTTGGTATGAATACATTAGTTGAATCGAAATCTTTGGTCCTACTTGAAGTAAGTTATGATATAAATAATTTATATGTATGCCATATAGATGAGTGGTCACTATGGGTTAAGATTGAATGGGGACTTTTGAACCGCAATGAAAATGGTCATATTCATATGGAGCTTGTATCTGAATGTAGTAAATGACTACTAATGTAGTAAGTTGAATGGGAATTGTTAGTATATGATTAAATAGGCATAACATATGATGTATTATATTCGGGTTAAATCCATGAGCTTAATAATCGGTATTATATCCGGTTAAATCCATGCAGCTTAATCTTTGGTATTATATCCGGGTTAAATCTCGAGCTTAATCTTCGGTATTATATCCGGGTTTAAAGTCCCGCAAGCTTTATGCTAGTGACTGGATTCGGGTTTTGAAACCTAGCAGGCTTAACGCTGGTGATTCGAGTGAGATTTCAATTTGAATGTTCGAAGTAAATTATTTTGAATTACATATGATACATGATAATACCCCGGTACGTATTAAGTACCTATATGTGAATCAATTTCGAGGTGAGATATTAGTATCAAATAACAATATAATTGTGTGGATGATTATTATATCTACGAATAAGGGAATGACCTAATCAGTCGATGTCCGTCATTGTATGAAAATATGTGAATTAAATTAGTGGTATACTTGTGTACATTTGGCCGAGAGAATGTATTTTGAATATGAGTTTTGTGACATTTAAATGTTCATTTTTTATGACATGTTTTGAACTATTTGAAATGCTTAAAACATACTAAGCCTCGAGAGCTTACTCTGTTTCTTATTTCTTTTGTTATAGATTGTTGATTTTGGCTATCGACTCGGGGATCGTCAGCAGTTCTTCATACTAACGATCTTTTTGGTACAGTTATATTTTGGACTCGATATGGCATGTATAGGTTGGACTGTTGAAAAAAAAACAAATATATATATGTTTTGAAATTGTAAATATCTTGGCCGTATGAAAATGGCACTTATGACTTATAAATTTGCACATATTCAGTTTGATTTATACTTGCGTGGGTAGATTATGTGAATGAATTTTAATGTTTAGCTTGGTAATACCTCATAGCCTATACCGGCGATCGGACACGGGCTAGGGGTGTTACATTTATTGGTATCAGAGCTACGGTTTACTCGATTCTAGGACTAACGTAGAGTGTTTGAGTCTAGCTATACATGCCATATAGTATTAATACTGTAGTATGATGAATTCCGACAGTTAAAAATGTGTTTTCATATAGTAATGGATCCCGATCCCAATCGAGCGGTAGCCGATAATGTTGAGAGTGTTGCGCCTACTCCCGCGCATGGGACAGCACCGATGGACTCTCAACCTATTGCAAGCAATTAGAACAACGAGGCTAGACAGTCTTTTTATAGTGTGATGAATGATTGGTTCAACCAATACATTCGAACTAATACGGTTGTCCCACAACCCCCACTCCCGAATAATACGCCCCCTGCACCTACAATACCTCCGGTAATTGATCAAACAAGGTTAAATAAGCCTCTAGTTGACAAAATCAGAAAGCACGGGGCTACTGAATTTAAAGCTACAGATAGTGATGATGCCGAGCAAGCTGAATTTTGGTTAGACAACACTATTCGAGTACTTGATGAACTATCTTGCACACCCGATGAATGCTTGAAATGTGTTATATCCTTGCTACGTGATTCTGCTTACTATTGGTGGAACATATTGGTTTTTGTTGTACCCAGAGAACGGGTGACGTGGGAGTTCTTCCAAACTGAATTCCGAAAAAAATATATCAGTCAGAGGTTCATTGATCAAAAACGAAAAGAATTTCTTGAGCTTAAACAGGGTTCCATGTCGGTTACTGATTATAAACGGAAGTTTGTCAGACTCAGTAGATATGCTCGGGAATGTGTATCGTCTGAAGCTATTATGTGTAAACGTTTTGAAGATGGGTTGAATGAAGATATAAAGATGTTTGTTGGCATTCTTGAAATACGAGAGTTCGTAGTACTTGTCGAACGAGCTTGCAAAGCCAAAGAACTTAGTAAAGAAAAAAGGAAAGCTGATGTCGAAGCTGGAGAATTTCGTAAAAGATCTTCAGGAATGTCTTTTCAGCAATCATTGAAGAAATTTCGAGATGATTCAGGCCGATCAAAGAATACTTCGGGTTTTTCTAGACGAGACCACGATCGACCTCCTGTGAATGCACGAGCCATTTCAGTTGCCAGTGTTGGAAATGATCGTCGGGACAGCACAGAGTGTAAGTATTGTGGTAAATGGCATTCGGGGAGTTGTAGATTTCATGACCGCTCCTGTTATAAATGCGGGTCAGCCGACCATTTTATTAAAGACTGCCCGAGATTACCCGAGCAAAATATGACCCAGAGTGGGAAACCAAGTATTACAGCACGAGGTAGACCATCTAGGAATTCAGGGAATGATCTGCAACCAGATCAGAGGCTCGTGCTCCTGCTAGAGCTTATGCTATACGTGCACGCGAGGATGCTTCTTCGCCTGATGTTATTACCGGTACTTTTACTCTCTTTGATACTGATGTGATTGCTTTTATTGACCCTGGTTCTACTCATTCATATGTATGTGAGACTTTAGCATCCAGTAAGACTCTACCTGTTGAGTCTACTGAGTTCGTAATCCGAGTGTCAAATCCCTTGAGTCAATATGTGTTAGTCGACAAAGTGTGCAGGAAATGTCCCCTGATAATCCGAGGTTCCTATTTTCCGGCCGATTTGATGCTTCTACCGTTTAATGAATTTGATGTTATTCTTGGTATGGATTGGTTGATCGTCCATGATGCAGTTGTGAATTGCAAAAGAAAGACTATTTATTTGAGATGTGCAAATGATGAGATAATTCGAGTTGAGTCTACTAATATGAACGGGTTACCAGTAGTTATATCCTCGATGTTAGCTCAGAAATATGTCAAAAAAGGGTGTGAGGCGTATCTTGCGTACGTACTTGATTGTAAAGAATCAGAAAAGAAGCTTCAATCAGTAACAGTGGTTTGCGAGTATCCAGATGTTTTTCCTGAAGAATTGCCAGGGTTACCACCTGTTCGTGAGGTAGAATTCGGCATCGAACTAGCACCTGGTACCACACCAATTTCGATAGCTCCGTATCGTATGGCACCAACGAAATTGAAGGAATTGAAAACCCAGTTGCAAGAATTGACGGATAGAGGTTTTGCTCGACCAAGTTTCTCACCTTGGGGTGCACCAGTATTGTTTGTGAAAAAGAAGGACGAAACCATGAGATTGTGCATTGACTATCATCAGTTGAATAAAGTGATAGTAAAGAATAAATATCCGTTACCGCGTATTAATGATTTGTTTGATCAACTGAAGGGAGCCTCAGTGTTTTCAAAGATCGATTTGAGATCGGGTTACTATCAGTTGCGAGTTCGAGATTCAGATATACCTAAAACTGCTTTTAGAACGAGATACGGTCACTACGAGTTCTTAGTGATGCCGTTTGGGCTCACTAATGCCCCTACGGTATTTATGGACTTGATGAATCAGATCTTCAGACTGTATTTGGATCGGTTTGTAGTTGTATTTATCGACGACATTTTGGTTTATTCACGAGATGAAACCGAACATGCCGAGCACCTGAGGTTAGTGTTGCAGATGTTACGGGATAAGCATTTATACGCTAAGTTCAGTAAATGCGAGTTCTGGTTGAGAGAAGTTAGCTTTTTGGGTCATGTGGTATCCGCATCGGGTATTCGAGTTGATCGGAGAAAAATTTCAACCGTACTTAACTGGAAGCCTCCAAGAAATGTTACTGAAGTTCGAAGCTTTTTGGGACTTGCCGGATATTACAGACGTTTTGTAAAGGGTTGCTCGATGATAGCCACACCAATGACGAAACTGCTTCAGAAAGACGTTGTGACACCCCGAATGTGACCCTAGTCGGAGAGTGGTTTCGGGACCACGAAACCGAGTCACAAGAATAATTAAGTGTTATATTCCGTACTTATTGTATGTGGAATTGGTATGCGTAAATATTTCGTGTCTCGATTTTTATTAATTAGGTGCTAAATTATAAGAAAGGACTTAGTAGTGAACTTTGAAAGTACGATAGGAAAATAGGTGATGACTAATTAAAGCATGCATGCAAAATAATGGACTTGCATGTCAAATTCCCCTTTTACAAGTAATGGCCGCCATGACAAAGAATATGGGTCAAACATGTCATGAAACATGTTTTGTTGGGCATTAGGGAGAAATAGTAAACAAATAAGCATGGGTAAGAAAAGAATGAAAAAAAATGTGTGTGAGAGAGTGGCATACCCCATTGCCGTGAGTTGTAGAGAAGGAAAGAAAAAATTTTGTTCATCCTTTCTTTGAGCCAAAACTAAGGAAGAAGGAGGATTTTTGCTTCATGCTTGGTTTGGAAGAGATCTAGAAGGAGATTTGGCTAAGTTTGCATCAAGATTAAGGTATGTATGAGGTTGTGTTGGGAGTTTCATGCATGTTTTGGTTGCTAACTTGATGTGCATGTTAGCCATGGCTCAAATCTTTGGTATGCCATGGAAATGGTATTTGGCCAAAGTTGTTATAGTGATAAAGCCATTGCATGCTAAGTGTGAAGCTTGATGATGATGCATGCAATGATGGATTTTCTACTCATGAGTAAGATTTTGAGTTTTCTTTGTTTTATCATGATTAAAGTTGAAAAGGAGCATGATTGTCATACTTGGCCATGATGCATTCTTGAGCATGATTCATGCTTCTTGCATGTTAGTTAAAAGTTTGTGTTTTGGATGGCTATGGACACTTTGAAAATTCGCCATGCTCATATATGCATATATATGATTGCACATTTTGTTTGGTTATGAACTAAGTGATGAATATATTGATTTAAAGAAGAAAATGTGGAAGAATGCTTGTGAAATTGCAAGCACAATTGCCTAGCACACATATAAGTGCTTGATGCTATATTATAAGTTTTGGGCCACAATGTGCAAGCATTAATTAGTAGATTGCATGCTGTTTTGTGAGGTATTAAGTGCAAATTTTGACCTCAACAAGTACATGAATATTCGCCTTGGGTAGCCCATTGAAGGCCTTAGCATTTCCTTGATGTTCAAACAAATTGTATTGAATTGCTTGATGTAGTATAAAATGTGCATGACCATTGTGTATTCAAGCTAAAGAGTGGCCATATGACCATCTAAAATCCTTGTCATATTCGCCATAAGCAAGCACAATGAGGTTTTAATAAATTGAATTTGTTTGAATTAGCTCAAGAGCCAAGAGGGCCACAATTGGACAAGGCGAAGGAAAAGGTGATCGAATAGCCGAAAAAGCCGTTCGACAACATCCGAGGTAAGTCCTCAAGAAGTGACCTTACTTGAATTATGTGAGATGAAATATGGATGTGTATGATTATTGATTATGTGTGTATGAGTATTTGAATTCCACCCGGGCTAAGTCCCAAGGCGAATATGCTAATGATATTAATTGTGTTTGAGCCTTAGTAACGAAAATGAAATATGTATGTCCAATGATTATTGATGTATGTGTGCATGAGAAATTGAATGATATCCGGCTAAGCCCAAGACAATTATGCTGAAATTATATCCGGTTAAGACCAAGGCAATTGTGCTAGTGGTTATATCCGGCTAAGGCCCAAGGCATTCGTATGAAGTTATTCTATCCGGCTAAGACCAAGGCATTTGTGCACGTGATTATATCCGGTTATATTCAAGAATCTTGGGCTGGAGGTGAGTGTTGGTTGCTGAAATGAATTTAATTAGTACACTCGGACAGCCCAAAGGATAAGGTACGTTATATGTGCTTTGGAAAGTCGACGTGTTTGAGCAACATTCGCTCAATCGACTAATGAATTTCAGTTATTGAATTGATTGATGCTTTGCGAACTTATACAATGATGAAGTATGAAGTAAGAATGTGTATTAATGAAATGATGCATTTGGCTATGTGAATGTATTGCTGTAAATTATAGTTCATTATATTCCTTGAGACTTACTAAGCATAAAATGCTTACCCGTTGCTTTGGCTCTTAGTTTTCTAGATTTCGCCGAGGCAATCGGATTTGGGATCGTTGAAGTCAAGTCATCCACACTATCAAGCCTCCATTTTGGTATAAATTTTTGTTTGAACTTGAGATGGCATGTATAGGACTACCCTTGTTTGTTAAATATGTTGTAATGTAAGTATGTACGGCCGTGCGAAAATGGCTCAAAAGGGAAGTATGAACTTAGACTAATTGTGGGTTGTATGTATATATTTTGTGTCATGATGTGGCTATGGCTTGGAAATGAGAATGTTGGTCATATGATCAGCCATTGGCACGGTTAAAATGATCATATATGAACCTATGTATGGTAAGGCTAGTTGAATCATGGAGACCACCAAATAGGTGAGTCCTATCTTAAAACAGATGCTGCCAGCTGCAGTGGCGTGAATGTGAAAAATCACCAAAATTCATAGGAATGGAATTAGATAGTGAATAAGCTATGTAAATGAACCTTGATGAGTCTATTTTCATATGGAAGAAATGAAACGGTCATAGGAGTTACAGGTTAAGAGATATTAAAGCTATTGTGAGACAGGGCCAGAATGGTTTCTGGGTTCCCTGTCGCAACTTTAAAAATTCACTATAAATTATCCAAAAGAATTAGGAGATATATCTTATATGTACAGATTCCATTTTGAGTCTAGTTTCATTAGAAACAAACGACACCAGAATTAAAGCCCTGTACAGAGAGATATTCAAGTTATACCGCGCGAAGGTCGGAGCAGTCGATCCCTGTAACAGGGGTAACTTTAACTAATAAACTGTACCAATTGGCCCGACCAAAAATCCTAGAAATAAATCCATGGATGGATATATGAGTCTAAATTCAGGGAAAATTTACGAAACCAGTTTCCGAGTTTTGAAACTCGAGATATGATTTTAAGGCGACAGTGACGCAGTTTTCCAGCCTGACTGGAAATGTCAAATTGGTGGGCAAAAACATGTGAACTTGGTTTGTTAACCCTCGTCCCGAACCGGCGATGGTCTCGGGTTTTGGGGTGTTACAATTTTATTGGTATCGAGCCACGGTTTAGTCGATTCTAGGACTACCGTGATGTGTTTGGGGTCTAGCTATACATGCCATTAAATGATGAATCGATAGTGTGATGAATTCGACAATTTGACTTCATGATTGTTTATAGCAATGGATCCCGATCCCAACCGAAGCGATAGCTGATGATGTGGAGAGTGTGGTGCTGCCCCGCGCAAGGGACAGCGCGGCGGACTCTCAACCTATGGCCGATAATCCTAATGATGAGGCTAGGCAAGCCTTTTATAGTGTGATGAACGAATGGTTCAATCAATACATTCGAACCAACACTACTGTTCCACCACCTCCATTCCCGATTTAATGCAACCCCGCACCTACAATACCTCCGGTGGATCTGACCCAATAAGGTCGTAAGCCCCATCGATAGGATTCAAAACATGGGGCCCTTGAATTTAAGGCTACGGATGATGATGATGCCGAAGCGAGCTGAATTATGGTTAGATAACACTATCCGGTGCTTGATGAGCTATCCTGCACACCCGATGAGTGCTTAAAGTGTACCATCTCCTTGCTACGCGAGTCCGCCTACTATTGGTGGAGTACTCTGACTTCTGTGGTGCCTAGAGAGCAAGTGACTTGGGAATTCTTTCTAACCGAGTTCCGAAAAAAGTATATCAGTCAGAGATTCATCGACCAAAAGCGGAGGGAGTTCCTTGATCTTAAGCAAGGTTCTATGTCCGTTACCGACACGAACGAAAGTTTGTGAGGCTTAGCCGGTACGCGCGAGAATGCATTTCGTCCGAAGCTATTATGTGCAAACGCTTCGAGGATGGGCTGAATGATGATATAAGGATGTTTGTTGGCATTCTCGAGATACGAGAGTTCGTAGTACTTGTTGAGCGAGCTTGTAAAGTCAAGAGCTTAGAAAGGAGAAACAAAAAGCTGATGTGGGGATTGGAGAATTCGAAGAGGTCCTCGGAAAGTCTCTTCAACAAGCATCGAAGAGATTTCGAGATGATGCGAGCCGGTCTAGAGGCGTTTGGGATTTTCTAGACGAGGACGCGATCGACCCCGTGACCACACGAGTCACCTCGATTGCGTGGCGGAAATGATCGCCGAGAGAGGACGGAGTGTCCACATTGTGGCAAATGGCATTCGGGAGCTGTTGGTTTCGTGATCGCTCCTCGCTATAAGTGTGGATCGGCCGACCATTTTATGAAGGATTGCCCGAGGATGCATGAAGAATGCAAGTCGAGTGCAAACCCGGTGCTACCATCGCCGAGGTAGGCCACCTAGAAATATGGGCAATGTCGTTGGCGGTCGAGAGGATCTAGAGATGCTACCATCGATCCGAGGCTCGTGCTCTGCTAGGACTTATGCCATACGCGCACGCCGAGGATGCTGCCTCTCCGGATGTTATTACGGTACTTTCACTCTTTTCAATACAAATGTAATTGCTTTGATTGACCCGGTTCTACTCATTCTTATATATGTGAAACCTTAGCATCCAAGAAGACTTTGCCCATTGAGTCATCGAGTTTGTAATTCGGTGTCAAACCCTTGGGTCATTACGTGCTTGTTAACAAAGTGTGCAAGAAAAGTCCCCTAGTGTTCCGAGGTTCTTGTTTTCCGGCGGACTTAATGCTTTTGCCATTCGATGAGTTCGATGTTATTCTTGGTTTGGATTGGTTGACCATGCACGATGCGGTTGTAAATTGCAAGAGCAAGACTATCGATTTGAGGTGCGCGAATAATGAAATAATTCGGGTTGAGTCCACGGACTTAAAGGGGTTGCCAGCTGTAATATCGCCGATGTTGGCCCGTAAATATGTAAGAAAAGGGTGCGGCGTACCTTGCGTCACGTACTCGATGACAAGGAATCGAGAAGAAACCCGAATCTGTGCCCGTGGTTTGTGAATACCGGATGTTTTCCCGAAGAATTGCGGGTTTACCATTGCTCGAGAAATAGAATTTGGCATCGAATTGGTACCGGTACCACCCCAATTTCGATAGCTCCGTATCGTATGGCACCAACGGAATTGAAGGAGTTGAAAACTCGGTTGCAAGAATTGGTGGATAGAGGTTTTGCTCGCCGAGTTTTTCGCCTTGGGGTGCGCGGTGTTGTTCGTGAAGAAGAAGGATGGAGCCATGCGACTATGCATCGACTATCGTCAGCTTAACAAAGCGACGATAAAGAACAAATATCCGTTGCCACGTATTGATGACTTGTTCGATCAACTGAAGGGAGCCTCGGTGTTCTCAAAAATAGATTTGAGATCGGGCTACTATCAATTGCGAATCCGAGATTCGTGACGTGCCCAAGACCGCCTTGAGCGAGATATGGTCACTATGAGTTCTGGTGATGCCGTTTGGGCTCACTAATGCCCTCGGTATTTATGGATTTAATGAATCGAATCTTTAGACCATATTTGGATCGATTCGTAGTCGTGTTCATTGATGACATCTTGGTCTATTCAAGAAATGAGACCGAACATCTTTGAACACTGCGGTTAGTGCTGCAAATTTTACGGGACAAGCAATTATATGCTAAGTTCAGCAAGTGTGAGTTCGGTTAAGAGAGGTAAGCTTCTTGGGTCATGTGGTATCTGATCGGGTATTCGAGTCGACCGAATAAAATTTCAGCCATACTAAATTGGAAGCCTCAGAAATATTACCGAGGTTCAAGCTTTTTGGGGCTTGCTTACATTACCGACGATTTGTAAAGGCTTCTCAACGATAGCCACTACCGATGACGGCTTACTCCAAAAGGATGTTAAGTTCGAATGGACGGAGAAATGCCAAAAAGCTTCGATCAACTGAAAACTTATTTGGTGAAGCCCCAATTCTAGTGCAACCCGAGTCCGCAAGGAGTTTGTCATCTATAGCGACGCTCTCTACTTGGGTTAGGTTGCGTATTAATGCAAGAAGGTCGAGTTGTGGCCTGTCGCGCCGAGGCAATTAAAGCCACATGAGAAAAATTATCCGACTCATGATCTCGAATTGGCCGCCATCGTATTCGCCTTAAAGATTTGGCGACATTACTTATTCGGTGAAAGGTGCCATGTATACTCGGATCACAAAAGTCTCAAGTATTTGATGACCCAACGAGACTTAAATCTGCGACAAAGACGTTGGCTCGAGCTGTTAAAGGATTATGAGCTGATCATTGACTATCACCCGGAAAGGCGAATGTAGTTGCGGATGCCTTGAGTAAATCGTTATTCACTTTACGAGCGATGAATGTGCACTTGTCTATCCGATCCGACGGTGTGTTAGTGGCTGAAATGAAAGCCAAACCATTATTGACACACCAAATTCGAGAAGCTCGGAAAGTCGATGACGAGTTGGTTGCAAACGGGCGCGTGTGTTCGAACAAGGACTCGGAGTTTCAAATCGACGATGACGATTGTTTGAGGTTCAAAAGTCGTCATGTGTCCCAAAGAATTGAACTCATTTCGATAATTCGAATGAAGCCCATTGTAGCCGAATGGCAATCCACCCGGGAGTACGAAGATGTACAATGATTTGAAACGTCGATTTTGGTGGCATGGTATGAAGCGAGACATCTCCGACTTTGTTTCAAGATGTTTAATATGTCAACAAGTGAAAGCGGAACATCGGTGCCTTGAGATTACTTCACCAATCACGATACCCGAGTGGAAATGGGATCGAGTCACAATGGACTTTGTATCCGGACCGCCATTGTCGCAAGTAAGAAGGATGCGGTTTGGGTCGTGGTAGATCGATTGACTAAGTCGGCCCACTTTGTCCCCGACGCACGGATTTTCAATGGACAAATTAGCGGAATTGTACGTTTCTCGATTGTGAAATTACACGGGTGCCTATTTCTATCGTGGTCGGATAGAGATCCGAGATTTACCTCGCGGTTTTGGAAAAAGTTGCAAGAAGCTTTGGGTACCAAGTTGCATTTCAAGACCGCCTTCCACCCCAAACCGATGGTCAATCCGGCGGGTAATTCAGATACTTGAGGATATGTTAAGATGTTGCGTCCTCGAGTTTAGTGGTTCATGGGAACGGTATTTGCCGTTGATTGAATTCGCTACAACAACAAACTTTCAATCGAGTATTAAGATGGCACCCTACGAGGCTTTGTACGGCGTAAATGCCGTACACCATTGTTTTGGACCGAGCTTGGTGAAAGCAAGATTTTGGTGGATTTGATTAGGGATGCCGAACGAAAGTGAAAGTAATCCGTGAAAGTTTGAAGATAGCCTTCGATCGTCGTAAGTCGACGCGGATATGAAGCGTAAGGATATCGAGTATCGTGGGTGATAAAGTGTTCCTCAAGGTATCGCCTTGGAAAAAATACTCGTGTTCTAGTAAGGGCAAGTTGAGCCCGAGGTTCATTGGGCCATATGAGATATCGAGCGAGTCGGTCCGGTGGCATATCGTTTGATTTTGCCCCCGAACTCAAAAGGTTCACGATGTCTTCCACGCTTCGATGCTTCGACGTTATAGATCCGATCCATCGCACGTGATTAGTCCATCGAAATTGAAATTCAAGCTAATATGAGTTATGAGGAAGAACCAATTGTATCCTATCACGAGAAGTGAAAGAGTTATGAAACAAGCGGGTTCCGCTAGTGAAAGTGTTATGGCTCAAGCACGGGATAGAAGAAGCTACTTGGGAGACCGAGAACTCAATGAGAGAGCGATATCCGAACCTATTTACCGGTAAGCTTTTCGGGACGAAAATCTCTTGAGTGGGGAGAGTTGTGACACCCGAATGTGACCCTAGTCGGAGAGTGGTTTGGGACCACGAAACCGAGTCACAAGAATAATTAAGTGTTATATTCCGTACTTATTGTATGTGGAATTGGTATGCGTAAATATTTCGTGTCTCGATTTTTATTAATTAGGTGCTAAATTATAAGAAAGGACTTAGTAGTGAACTTTGAAAGTACGATAGGAAAATAGGTGATGACTAATTAAAGCATGCATGCAAAATAATGGACTTGCATGTCAAATTCCCCTTTTACAAGTAATGGCCGGCCATGACAAAGAATATGGGTCAAACATGTCATGAAACATGTTTTGTTGGGCATTAGGGAGAAATAGTAAACAAATAAGCATGGGTAAGAAAAGAATGAAAAAAAATGTGTGTGAGAGAGTGGCATACCCCATTGCCGTGAGTTGTAGAGAAGGAAAGAAAAAATTTTGTTCATCCTTTCTTTGAGCCAAAACTAAGGAAGAAGGAGGATTTTTGCTTCATGCTTGGTTTGGAAGAGATCTAGAAGGAGATTTGGCTAAGTTTGCATCAAGATTAAGGTATGTATGAGGTTGTGTTGGGAGTTTCATGCATGTTTTGGTTGCTAACTTGATGTGCATGTTAGCCATGGCTCAAATCTTTGGTATGCCATGGAAATGGTATTTGGCCAAAGTTGTTATAGTGATAAAGCCATTGCATGCTAAGTGTGAAGCTTGATGATGATGCATGCAATGATGGATTTTCTACTCATGAGTAAGATTTTGAGTTTTCTTTGTTTTATCATGATTAAAGTTGAAAAGGAGCATGATTGTCATACTTGGCCATGATGCATTCTTGAGCATGATTCATGCTTCTTGCATGTTAGTTAAAAGTTTGTGTTTTGGATGGCTATGGACACTTTGAAAATTCGCCATGCTCATATATGCATATATATGATTGCACATTTTGTTTGGTTATGAACTAAGTGATGAATATATTGATTTAAAGAAGAAAATGTGGAAGAATGCTTGTGAAATTGCAAGCACAATTGCCTAGCACACATATAAGTGCTTGATGCTATATTATAAGTTTTGGGCCACAATGTGCAAGCATTAATTAGTAGATTGCATGCTGTTTTTGTGAGGTATTAAGTGCAAATTTTGACCTCAACAAGTACATGAATATTCGCCTTGGGTAGCCCATTGAAGGCCTTAGCATTTCCTTGATGTTCAAACAAATTGTATTGAATTGCTTGATGTAGTATAAAATGTGCATGACCATTGTGTATTCAAGCTAAAGAGTGGCCATATGACCATCTAAAATCCTTGTCATATTCGCCATAAGCAAGCACAATGAGGTTTTAATAAATTGAATTTGTTTGAATTAGCTCAAGAGCCAAGAGGGCCACAATTGGACAAGGCGAAGGAAAAGGTGATCGAATAGCCGAAAAAGCCGTTCGACAACATCCGAGGTAAGTCCTCAAGAAGTGACCTTACTTGAATTATGTGAGATGAAATATGGATGTGTATGATTATTGATTATGTGTGTATGAGTATTTGAATTCCACCCGGGCTAAGTCCCGGCGAATATGCTAATGATATTAATTGTGTTTGAGCCTTAGTAACGAAAATGAAATATGTATGTCCAATGATTATTGATGTATGTGCATGAGAAATTGAATGATATCCGGCTAAGCCCAAGACAATTATGCTGGAAATTATATCCGGTTAAGACCAAGGCAATTGTGCTAGTGGTTATATCGGGCTAAGGCCCAAGGCATTCGTATGAAGTTATTCTATCCGGCTAAGACCAAGGCATTTGTGCACGTGATTATATCCGGTTATATTCAAGAATCTTGGGCTGGAGGTGAGTGTTGGTTGCTGAAATGAATTTAATTAGTACACTCGGACAGCCCAAAGGATAAGGTACGTTATATGTGCTTTGGAAAGTCGACGTGTTTGAGCAACATTCGCTCAATCGACTAATGAATTTCAGTTATTGAATTGATTGATGCTTTGCGAACTTATACAATGATGAAGTATGAAGTAAGAATGTGTATTAATGAAATGATGCATTTGGCTATGTGAATGTATTGCTGTAAATTATAGTTCATTATATTCCTTGAGACTTACTAAGCATAAAAATGCTTACCCGTTGCTTTGGCTCTTAGTTTTCTAGATTTCGCCGAGGCAATCGGATTTGGGATCGTTGAAGTCAAGTCATCCACACTATCAAGCCTCCATTTTGGTATAAATTTTGTTTGAACTTGAGATGGCATGTATAGGACTACCCTTGTTTGTTAAATATGTTGTAATGTAAGTATGTACGGTAGTGCGAAAATGGCTCGAAAAGGGAAGTATGAACTTAGACTAATTGTGGGTTGTATGTATATATTTTGTGTCATGATGTGGCTATGGCTTGGAAATGAGAATGTTGGTCATATGATCAGCCATTGGCACGGTTAAAATGATCATATATGAACCTATGTATGGTAAGGCTAGTTGAATCATGGAGACCACCAAATAGGTGAGTCCTATCTTAAAACAGATGCTGCCAGCTGCAGTGGCGTGAATGTGAAAAATCACCAAAATTCATAGGAATGGAATTAGATAGTGAATAAGCTATGTAAATGAACCTTGATGAGTCTATTTTCATATGGAAGAAATGAAACGGTCATAGGAGTTACAGGTTAAGAGATATTAAAGCTATTGTGAGACAGGACCAGAATGGTTTCTGGGTTCCCTGTCGCAACTTTAAAATTCACTATAAATTATCCAAAAGAATTAGGAGATATATCTTATATGTACAGATTCCATTTTGAGTCTAGTTTCATTAGAAACAAACGACACCAGAATTAAAGCCCTGTACAGAGAGATATTCAAGTTATACCGCGCGAAGGTCGGAGCAGTCGATCCCTGTAACAGGGGTAACTTTAACTAATAAACTGTACCAATTGGCCCGACCAAAATCCTAGAAATAAATCCATGGATGGATATATGAGTCTAAATTCAGGAAAATTTACGAAACCAGTTTCCGAGTTTTGAAACTCGAGATATGATTTTTAAGGCGACAGTGACGCAGTTTTCCAGCCTGACTGGAAATGTCAAATTGGTGGGCAAAAACATGTGAACTTGGTTTGTTAACCCTCGGGTCCGACACCGGCGATGGTCTCGGGTTTTGGGGTGTTACAGACGTTAAGTTTGAATGGTCAGAGAAATGTCAGAAAAGTTTCGATCAATTGAAAACTTATTTGACTGAAGCTCCAGTTCTAGTGCAACCCGAATCCGGTAAAGAGTTTGTCATTTACAGCGATGCATCCTTACTTGGGCTGGGTTGTGTATTGATGCAAGAAGGTCGAGTTGTAGCTTATGCGTCGAGACAATTGAAGCCGCATGAGAAAAACTATACGACCAATGATCTCGAATTAACTGCCATCGTATTTGCTTTGAAAATTTGGCGACACTACTTGTTTGGGGAGAGGTGTCATGTATATTCGGATCATAAAAGTCTCAAGTATTTGATGACTCAAAGAGATTTGAATCTGCGACAAAGACGTTGGCTTGAGTTGTTGAAAGACTATGAGCTTGTCATTGACTATCACCCAGGAAAGGCTAACGTGGTTGCCGATGCTTTAAGTCGAAATTCACTGTTTACTTTACGAGCAATGAATGTACACCTATCCGTTTCATCTGATAATGCGTTGGTAGTAGAATTAATGGCTAAACCGTTAATGATTCATAAAATACGTGAGTCCTAGAAAGTCGACGATGAATTAGTTGCTAAACGAGTTGAATGTGTTTCGAATGTGGAATCAAAGTTCCAAATTGATGATGATAATTGTTTGAGGTTCAGAAGTTGATTGTGTGTTCCAAGAAATTCAGAACTTATTTTGATGATTCTGAATGAGGCTCATTGTAGTCGAATGTCAATCCACCTGGGTAGTACGAAAATGTACAATGATTTAAAACGTCAGTTTTGGTGGCATGGTATGAAACAAGACATTTCTGACTTTGTTTCGAAGTGTTTGATATGTCAACAAGTGAAAGCGGAACATCAAGTGCCTTTAGGGTTATTTCATCCGATCATGATACCTGAATGGAAGTGGGATTGAGTCACGATGGATTTTGTATCTGGGTTGCCATTGTCGTCAAACAAGAAAGATACGATCTCGGTTGTTGTTGATAGACTAACAAAGTCGACTCATTTCATTCCTGTGCGTACGGATTATTCCCTTGACAAGCTAGCTGAATTGTATGTTTCTCAGATTGTAAGGATACACAGAGTACCTATTTCTATTGTGTCGGATAGAGATCCGAGATTCACATCGCGATTTTGGAAGAAATTACAAGAAGCATTGGGTACCAAGTTGCATTTTAGCACTGCTTTTCATCCCCAGACTGATGGTCAATCCGAGCAGATCATTCAGATACTCAAGGATATGTTGAGATGTTGTATCCTTGAGTTTAGTGGTTCATGGGAACGATATTTTCCTTTGATCGAATTCGCTTACAACAATAGTTTTCAATCAAGCATTAAGATGGCACCTTACGAGGCTTTATACGGTCGTAAATGCCGTACACCGTTGTTTTGGACCGAGCTTAGTGAAAGTAAAATCTTCGGGGTTGATTTGATCAAAGATGCTGAGCAGAAAGTAAAAATAATCCGTGAAAGTCTGAAAGTAGCTTCAGATCGTCAGAAGTCGTATGCGGATTTAAAACGAAAAGACATTGAATATCAGGTCGGAGACAAAGTATTTCTTAAAGTTTCACCTTGGAAAAAGGTGATCAATTTGGTCGTAAAGGCAAATTGAGTCCGAGGTTCATCGGGCCGTATGAAATATCTGAACGAATTGGACCAGTCACATACAGATTGATTTTACTCCCTGAACTTGAAAAGATTCACAACGTTTTTCATGTCTCTATGCTTCGACGTTATAGATCCGATCCATCGCACATAATTAATCCGACAGAGGTTGAAATTCAATCTGATTTGAGTTATGAAGAAGAACCGATTCGTATCCTAGCTCGCGAGGTAAAAGAGTTACGAAACAAAAAGGTTCTGTTAGTAAAGGTATTATGGCTTAAGCACAGGATGGAAGAAGCTACTTGGGAACCCGAGAACTCTATAAAAGAACGAAAATTTCTTATGTGGGGGAGAGTTGTGACAGCCCTAAATTGACCCTAGTCGGAAAGTGGTTTCGGGACCACAAAACCGAGTCATAAAAATAATTAACTGTTATTTTCTATGCTTATTGTGCATGAACATGCAGATGTAAAAATTTCAATCTTTAATTTGTTCATTTGAATGTGAATTTATATAATAGGACTTATGTGAGACAGTTGTGAAATGTGATAGGTAATTTTAAAAGTGGTCCATTAATGCATATATTCAAAAATTGTGGACTTGCATGCCAAAATACCCTTTTTGGGATAGTGGCCAGCAATGATATTGATTAATAATGATAATATGTATTTTTCTATTAACATTTTTAGTTTACAAATTGTATTATTGAATAAAGAGTAATAAAGTATTGGGTGAGTGGGAGGAGAAACCAAAGTTGGTTCATCCTTACTCCACCATTGCCATAACTTGAGGTGAGGAAGAAGAAAAAAATCCTTGTTTGATATTCGGCTAGGATAATGTTTAGAAAGAGGTAAGTACCTTGAAATTCTTGAAAATTTATGTATAATTTAGGTGATTTGTTCGAATTCTATTCATTCCATGGATTTAATTTTTGGTTGTTTGGAGGTTTGATATTCGGCCAAGTAGTTTGAAACTCTTGGTAAATATTATTTTTTTTATTTTTTTTTTTGTGTCATTAAAATGGATGGTATTATAGGATATGAAGAGTGACAAATTGTTTTTTTCTTTACTTCAAGGTTGAGATTAGTGTATGTTTAGAGGGAGGTGCCGAATGTTTTAATGAATAAAATGTGAAATTGAGGTTATAACATTCGGTTAAGTATTTTGTGTGCTAGCAAATTTGGCATATTGTATAGTTGTAAATTGCCTTGTATTAGATGCTTTTTGAAGGATAGTAAATGGTTAATTAAGATGTTGTTGGGGAAATTTTAGTTTAGCAAATGTTAAAGCATTCGGCATTTCTAATAATAATGTATAAGATTAGGAATTATGGTAAGTGAGTTGTGATCTTATAGGAGCAAGATAGAATTGGCTATTTAGGTATTGGAGTGATTCGGTCATTGTGTGGCATAGGTAAAACCAATATGAAATTGCTACATTGATCATGGAATGAAAATTTTTTTTATATAGAGGTTAAGTTTGTTTGATTAGGCCCAAATTGGGTTTATAAGTAAATGACATGTTAAATATATTTATATATGTGAATCCGTGGTTGTGCATAAAACTAGTAATTGATTAAATTGTGATAGTCACACATAGGTATAGATATACGAATGCCTTGTGTATGTACCTTGAGACGTAGAGGCATTCGGATATATATATATATATAGTTAAATTCGTGTATATGAAGCATGGTAAGTTATGTGAATTTTTGTTTGTGCATGCGAAATAGATGTTGGTGTAATAGGCATAAAATAATAATAATAATCATATCATATTTTATAAAACATATTATGCTTCGAAGTTATATGATTGTTTAATGTGACTACTAAACTAAGAAGTAAAGTCGAGTAAATAAATCTATTTGTTTTAATTAAGCTCAAGAGCAAAAGGGGTCTAAATCAGAGAGGGGAAAGGAGAAAGCAGTCGAGTAGATTATCCGCAACTGTTCAAAGTATCCAAGGTAAGTTTTAAGTAGTCACCTTTAAAATATATAAATGATGATGTCTTGGTATGAATACATTAGTTGAATCGAAATCTTTGGTCCTACTTGAAGTAAGTTATGATATAAATAATTTATATGTATGCCATATAGATGAGTGGTCACTATGGGTTAAGATTGAATGGGGACTTTTGAACCGCAATGAAAATGGTCATATTCATATGGAGCTTGTATCTGAATGTAGTAAATGACTACTAATGTAGTAAGTTGAATGGGAATTGTTAGTATATGATTAAATAGGCATAACATATGATGTATTATATCCGGGTTAAATCCCGCAGGCTTAATGCTGGTATTATATCCGGGTTAAATCCTGCAGGCTTAATGCTAGTATTATATCTGGGTTTAAAGTCCCGCAGGCTTTATGCTAGTGACTGGATTCGGGTTTTGAAACCTAGCAGGCTTAACACCGGTGATTCGAGTGAGATTTCAATTTGAATGTTCGAAGTAAATTATTTTGGATTACATATGATACATGATAATACCCAGGTACGTATTAAGTACCTATATGTGAATCGATTTCGAGGTGAGATATTAGTATCAAGTAAGAATATAATTGTGTGGATGATTATTACATCTATGAATAAGGGAATGACCTACTCAGTCGATGTCTGTCATTGTATGAAAATATGTGAATTAAATTAGTGGTATACTTGTGTACATTTGGCCGAGAGAATGTATTTTGAATATGAGTTTTGTGACATTTAAATGTTCATTTTTTTTATGACATGTTTTGAACTATTTGAAATGTTTAAAACTTACTAAGCCTCGAGAGCTTACTCTGTTTCTTATTTCTTTGTGTTATAGATTGTTGATTTTGGCTATCGACTCGGGGATCGTCAGCAGTTCTTCATACTATCGATCTTTTTGGTACAGTTATATTTTGGACTTGATATGGCATGTATAGGTTGGACTGTTGAAAAAAAAAAACAAATATATATATGTTTTGAAATTGTAAATATCTTGGCCGTATGAAAATGGCACTTATGACTTATAAATCTGTACGTATTCAGTTTGATCTATACTTGCGTGGGTAGATTATGGGAATGAATTTTAATGTTTAGCTTGGTAATACCTCATACCCTATACCGGCGATCAGACACGGGCTAGGGGTGTTACATGTGTGCTAGACCGTATGGAGCATACTAACTTGATTTTTAATTCAACACCAGGGGACACACGACCGCGTAACCTGACCGTGTATCACACGGATAAGACACACGCCCGTATCTCTGCCCATATGGACAAAAATAGGCTATTTACCATGTCATTTTGCCACCCAAATTTGAATACACCTACACCAAAAAAACATAGCTTATATAGGCATTCAACCAAATAAATCAAGCTAAATTCATGCCAAACCAACTCCATTATCCACAATATACACAAGTCACAAATGGACCGCTACATCATATCAAATTCACATATACAATTCAACTAAGTGAACATTTCCAAACATGCATCATTATGCTCATGTTTATAGGCATATATCTTCTCTAATATCAATCATTTAACAACCACAATACCTACTATCAATAAGCATTACAAAGCCAACCTTAATCATATAACACAAGCCATATGCACACATATATATACACAACCAAACATAGACATTTACAAGCCAATTCAAATGGCTAAATTCATCATCAACTTATATACCAAAATGACCAAAGTTCCTATACATGCCATATATTCAAATAACATAGATTCAAAAGTACTAAAACGATAGCTTGATAGTGTGATGAAGTCTCCGATGATCCCTGAATCTGAGCTAGCTTTGAAATCACTATAAAACATGGTAAAATAAATAGAGTACGCTTCATAGCTTAGAAAGTTCATATGATTGATAAGTATAATTTTCCAATTCATTTACAATTTAAAGAACATAACTAAAAGTAAGTAATACATTCAACTTAACAATTTACACATTTCCATAATTCTATGTATCTTTTATAAATTCATCAACTTTCACTTAGTTTTCATCTGAACTTATCAATTATCATTTACTTGCCAAACTTTTCACAAGTACTTGAAATGATCCGTATCATTGCTTACATTTTCGTACCATCATCTTTTCCTATTGAGCCATTCGAAATAATATCATATACTCAGGAATCTCACACCAAAGTGCCACATGCATAGCCAATGCTATCTCAATCTCATATCACATATAGACTCACTCTCGAGCTATCAACGGACCTGCTCACACAAGCTGTCAATCAAGACATAGCTACACAGTGTTGCTCACACAAGCTGTCAAGTAACCGCAACACATACTGGTATACTCAGCCACCGATGGGAAGTACAGGACTAGCACTCGGATCACATAATCACCCTAATGACATGTCACTAGTATCCTATCTATTCCTAAGGTTTAATCGAGATTTTCACTGTGTCAAAGCATTATCGATAAATTCCACAGTGTTGTAATATCACATATAAAATTAAGCTTATTAATCATACAAACTTACCTCGGTTCACAAAAACGATGAAACAAGTCAGTTAGTCAAGTACTTTGTTTTTCTCCCAATCTAGATCCGAATTTTGCTTTTCTTGATCTATATGTAATCAAATTTAGCTTATTTAATTATCATTCTATTCAGTTTAATCCAAAAACACTCATTAAAGCACATTTACACTTTTCCCCCAAGTATTTCATAACTTTTACAATTTAGTCCTTATTTCATAAAAACTCAAATTAATGAAATTTGATACCAACCCATGCTAGCCGAATTTTCCTAGTACACATATCAACCCATATTTTTCATTATTTCACATTTTGACCACAAAGTCTCCATATTTCACAATTTAATCCCTAATTTGCATTTTCACTAAAAATCACTTAACAAAACTTATATAACGATCATCAAACATTCATAATCTATCATCAATGTAACACCCCTTACCCGTATCCGTTGCCGGAACAGGGTATGAGGTATTAACAAATTATAGTATATGCTATTAAATAAAACCCAACAAAAATATGGCGTGCAATTTGATCATTATAACATATGCCATTAACAATACAAACCAACTTCAAAGGCTTCGTACAAAATGATTAGTTTGATACTATAAGTAGTAATTTGAACCTAAACAATTATGACACGTAACAAAATAACTAAGTCTGCTATACATGCCATAATTCAAAATGTTGAGTTCAGATACCAAGAGTATTGATAGTGCGGGCGGATCTTCTACGATCTCTGACTCCTGTGCTAGCTGAATGACACTATAAGACAAAGGAGAGAAAAGAAAGTAAGCTTATAGCTTAGTAAGTAGGTATATAAATATCAAATAAGAAATCTAATTTGTTTACAACATAACTCAATTATGTCATATTTTTAATTTTATTGTTTACTCCAATTTGATCAAGCTGTCCCTCCTGCGTCATGATCACTAAATAAACCATAACTCGAGTTAAGAAACTCGAAATTCAAATCCGTAAAATTTCCCTTAATCTAGACTCATAAAACCTCTTACTAATTTTTTTCTAGAATTTTTGGTTCAGCCAATTAGTACAGTTTATTAGTTAAAGTTTCCCCTGTTACACAGCTCAACTGATCTGACCTCTGTTCACCACGAATTAAATTTCTCTCAGTATACAATTCAAATAACCATGAAACCTGTTTCATTTAAAACTAGACTCAATAAGGAATTTAAGCATATAAACTATATTTCTTAATTTCTTTTGTACAATTTGTAATGATTTTTTCAAAGTTGAAACAGGGGATTACATAGTCATCCTGAGCAAGTCTCACATAATTGTAAATATCTCAAAATATAGAATTTCTTTGCTTGCTCTGTTTCTTTTATATGAAAATAGACTCATTAAGCTTTAATTTTACATCTCATTAAACCTCTAATTAAGTTCCTTCTATTTTTGGTGAATTTTCAAAATCACGTCACTGCTACTGTCCAAAACAGTTTTAATGCTAATTTCATTCTTTCACACATTCTTTATACTAACCTCATTTTAACTTACATATATATATATACCACAATCATTTTCACCATATTTCATACATCACAAGTGTAGGTCCATGACTACAATGTTTCCACAAAACCATCCCGTTGAACAATTCGGATTAATCCTCGATACTAGATGGTTTCAGCACACAGCCCCACCATCATATTTCATTTAATTCGGCTCTCTTGTACACAAGGTGAACACTTAGTACCACTCATACGACCTAGCCGATTTGTCTCGTAGCTCTCTTGTCTACATGGTGTCCTTCACTTGGAATCACGCATGCGACTTAGCTACATTTATCTCTCATGTAGCTCTCTTGTCTACATGGGATACATCCCGTATCACACATGTGACCTAGCTACTACATAGTATCTCGTAGCTTTCTTGTACACATGATGTGCACTCGGCATCATACATGTGACCTAGCTACACTCCCTCTATTTTATTCGATTTTTCCGAATGTTCAACCGGGATTTCTCTCTCTATTATTTATTTCCATTCTTCCAATAGTCAATTTATACTTCAACATCAGCTAGTATATACATATAATAGGCTGAAATATAAGAATGTAAATGAAATTAATGTATTATTTACATACAAACTTACCTCGGTGCAAAATATGGGAATTTTGCAATTTAGTCCAAAACTTTCTCCTTTCCCCGTTCGAGGTCGATTCCATGCTTTTCTTGATCTATAACAACATATTTAGCTCATTTAACACTCAAACTATTTATTTTAATCCAAAAATCACATTATACAAAAAATTACATTTTTGCCCCTAACTTTTACAAAATTACGATTTTTCCCCAAGGCCCGGAAATTTAATTTCAGCCCTTATTCTTATGTTTAATGACCTACTGATCATTTTTCTCTTCTATGGGAACATCAAATTCTCACTCTAACACATAGTTATGAACAATACGTATTTTTATCGATTATGCCGTTTTGTTCGTTTTTCGTTAAAAATCGCTTAGAAAAGATCATCCCCCTAGCTTCAAACATTCATATTCTACCATCAAACAACAAAATACATGCCTATCATTCATGGGTAAATTTTTAAACATAAACCCTAACTCGAACTAATGGTAGAAATAAGTAAACCGAGCTACGAGGATTTCAAAAATATGAAGAACATTAAAAACGGGGCTTGGATTCACTTACTATGAAGCTTGAAAGTTGAAGAAACCCTAGCTATGGAGGAGAGCAATTTTTGGCAGCAACTAATGAGGATGATAACCAATTTTGTGTTATTTTTCCCATTTTATTTCATTTAATATACAAATGACCAAAATGCCCTTACTACTAAACTTTCAAAAAAATTCCCTCCATGTCCAACTTTTGTCCATAACTTAAGAATGGGTCAAATTGCTATTTAAGACCTCCTAATTAATATCCCAAAGCAATTTCATACTAAAAACTTCTAAAACACAAGTTTTACAATTTATTCGATTTAGTCCCTATTCTCAACTTAAGCGCGAAATGCACATAATTTCATCACGAAATTTTCATGAAATCATAAAATCATATCATAAACCCCAAAATAATTATAAAACGATTATTTCTATCTCGGATTTGTGGTCACGAAACCACTATTCGGTTAGGCCCTAATTCGGGTTGTCACAATCAATCATTAAAATACATGCTTATTCATCAATTGAAACTTCCTAAATCTTTAAAAATTTTGAAAAATAGCCCCTGGGCTAGCTAGACCTAGTTGCAATGTTCTCAAAAACATAGAAATCATTAAAAACAGGACAAAAACGAATTTACAATTAGGCTAGCAATTCACCGAAACTTCAAACCCTCGAAATGGCTTTTTCTTCTCTTCAATTTCATCAAAATATGAAGATGAAAGCATTTAATTTTTGTTGTTTTATTATAATTAACTATATTTACTAAATACGAAAAATAACCTTATTACTAATTCAAAAATTCAATAATGCCAAGCCATTAACATCCATTATCTAATTAATGGGCTATTTACCACATAAGGACCTTTATTTTAAGGTTCTATTGTTATTAGACCCTTTAGCTAATAGAACTCAAGTTATGCACTTTACGCGATTTAGTCCTTTTATCAAATTAAGCATATAATGATAAAATTTCTTGACAAAAATTTCACACAAACATACTATCATGTTGTAAACATTAAAATAATAATAAAATAATTATTTTCAATTCATATTTGTGGTCCCAAAACCACTATTCTGATTTGACAAAAAACGGGCTATTACACATGATGCCACTCATACACGTTAACGAGTGTCTGCAACAAATGTCAAAACTTAGTCATCGATAGGACATTCAAGGCCAACACTCGACACATGATAACTGTAATGACATTTCATTTGTATTCTATATATTTTTAAGGTTCAAATGGGGCTCGATATTCATCGTAACTTTGTTGGATTTCTGTTGTGACATCATATGATGAATAACATAATAGCATTTAAATCAAATACATTAAAACGCTATTTAAACATATGTACTTACCTTGATCTCCAAGATGACGAAATAGGACAACTAGTCTAATACTTTATCTTTCCCTCGATCTAAATTCGTATAAGGATAAACTTGATATAAATAAGCAAATTCAATCCATTCAATATTCACTCTATTCAATTCAGTCCAAAATACACACTTTTACAAATTTATACTTTTACCCCTAATATTTTAACTTCTTTACAATTTAGTCCTTAAGCCTTTAAATTGAAATTCATACAATTTCATCAACATACTAAGCTAGCCAAATTCAATATAATCCCATAGCAACTCATACAAACCATTATTTCACAATTTCACCATGAATTTACACATTTTACAAATAAATCCCTAATTAACATTTTCAACAAAAATCACTTTACAAAAGTTGTTTATTTATCAACAAAGATTCATTTTATTCCATCAAACATAAAAAATCACATGCACACATTCATGGAAAAACCTTAACGTTTTAACTTTTTTTTGCAAATTAGTCCCTAGGCTAGCTAGATTAAGCTACAACAACTTCAAAAACATATAAATCATTAAAAATGAGACTGAATCACTCACATGCACCAGGTAGTCTTGGTCAAACCATAAAGCTTCTTTAATGGAGTTTCCTAGGTCTAGTTTCGGTGGAAGATGAACTAAACAAAGATGATATCTTTGTTTCTATTATTTTACTTTACTTAATTAGAGAATTACATATTTATCCTTTAATAATAACATCAAATTCACTTAATAAAGTGCCCATAATTGTCCATTAACTTTATATATGGAAAAATTACCATTTAAGTCCCTTATGTAATAGCTTATTTTCAGTCAAATCAGAATAGTGGTTCGGGACCACAAATCTGAGGTCAAAATAATTATTTTATTATTATTTTAATGTCTAAAGCATGATAGTATGATTGTGTGAAAATTTTGTTCAGAAATTTTATGGTTTAAATGCTTAATTGATAAAAAAGACTAAATTGCATAAAATGTAAAACTTGAGTTCTATTAGCTAAAGGTGTCTAATAGATATAGAACCTTAAAGTGGAGGTCCTTATGTGGTAAATAGCCCTTTATCGAGATAGTGGATGATAGTGGCTTGGCATTTGGTGTAATTAATAGGAGTTTTTAAGGTTAATTTTGTTATTTAGTTAATAAAGTTAAAATTAAATAAACGAAATCAAATTCTTTCCATTCATCTTCAACATCCACCAATTTTGAAGAAGAAAAACAAGTTATTTAGGGTTCTCATTTGGCCATATTAAATTCTTGCATTTAGGTACGATTTTTGTCCCGTTTTTAATGATTTCTATGTTTTTGAAATCATTGTAACCTAATCTAGCTATCCAGGGACTAATTTGTAAAACTGTTAAAGGTTTAGGGCTTTTCCATTGATGAATGTAGGTGTAGTTTGATGTTTGATGATAGAAAATGTATTGTTGTTGTTAGATAAACAACATTTGTAAAGTGATTTTTAGTAAAATTTTCAATTAAGGATTAAATTGTAAAATGTGTAAATTTTATGGTTAAATTGTCAAATAAATGAAAATTATGGGTTGATATGGGGCTATATGAAATTTGGCTAGCATGGGTAGGGACCTAATTGTATGAATTTGGGTTTTTATGAGCTAAGAACTAAATTGTAAAAATGTTGAAATATTAGGGGCAAAAGTGTAAAATTGTCATAATATGCATTTTGGGATAAATTGAATAGAATGATAATTAAATAAGTTAATTTTGATTACATATAGATCAAGAAAAATGAAATTCAGATTTAGATCAGGGGAAAAAGAAAGTGTTGGACCAATCGACTCATTTCATTGTTTTTGCATTCGAGGTAAGTTCATATGTTAATAAGCATTAATATAATTGTGTTTAAAAGACTTTATTATTGAATTATTTATGGATATTACCTTGCAGATATATTCGAAGAATATTCAGCATTGAGAAATCCCGGTTGATCCTTAGGAATGGATTAGGATACGAATTACATGTCATTAGGGGTTATGTGATTTGGGTACTGGACCGTACATCCTACTGATGGCTGAGTTATCTAACATGTGTTGCAAATTCTCATCAGCTTGTGTGAGCAGCATGTGTGGCTACATCATGACTGTTAGCTTGTGTGAGCAGACCCGTTGATAGCTCGAGAGTGAGCATTATAAGAGATATGTGATTGAGATAGCTTCGGCTATGTATGTAGCACTTAGGGTGTGAGATTCCTAAGTATCTGATACTATTCCAAATGATTCAACGGGTATATCAAAGATATGAAATGGTGAGAAATAGATACGTATCAGTAAAGGGATGTACAAAAACTATACGAGCATTAAAACTATGAAAGTTATGAGATCTTGATTAATTATGTGATTGAATATATGTTTATCTTTTAATTACACGATTTTGAAATATACTACGTTAAATTACTTGACTGGTGATTAAATGGTGAGTTTTGCTTATTATGTAATGCCCCAAATTTGGGCCTAGAAGTATTAGGTTTTGTGCGTGGGAGCAGTTGGGAAGCTACTCGTAAATATTTAATTGTGAGAGGAAGTGACACAACTGTGTATCAGCTTCAGTGGTTAAGTGCTCTGGGAAGTTTCTGAGAAGTCTGAGTTCAAACCTGGACTTTAGTAAATTTTTGGTTTTCCCTTGAATGAATCTGGACAATAGCATGTAGACCTTATAAATATTTTTTGTTGGAATGTGATACATATGAGCTTGTGGTCCTGTGGTAAGTGGCGTGTGGTAGTTACTGGAGGTCTGAGGTTCAAGTCATGACAATGTAAAAGAGTATTTATTTTGCTGCTCTTGTTGTGTAAGAAGCAGTGGTTGTTTGAAACTCTGTTGAGTGGAGTTTGACTTGGTTAGGGGGTGTCTTGTGGAGAAAATCAGGGAAAGGATTACAGAGAGATTTTAAGAGGGGATTGTGGGATTTGAAAATGGGTGAGGTTATGCTGAATTTGAACTCTTGTTCAAGAGTGTTTCGGCTGAGGTGGATAAGGGGAGAAAAGTTGCCAAATTGGGAGTTCTTTTGGAAAAAGTCTGGTTTAGCTTCTCCTTTTGTGTTGGTTGTCGATTTTGGTTAGTTTTGGTACGTGACATTTTTGGCTGTTTAGGCCGATTAGTGCTTGCTTTCGGGTTCCTCTCTTTTCTGCCTTGTGTTTTATGTGTTTCTTTCTGGACCTCTTTTCTTCTGAGCGAGTGATTTTCTGTTTCCCCATCTTCTAATTCTATTTTTTTCCCTTCTTGACCGATTGTTGTTGTCCCTTTTTCCGATCTCTTCCTTAGTCGATTGTGCTTCTAGGGCGATTTCTTGATCTTTTCTTCTCTCCTCTTCTTCCATTCTTCTCTCTCAAGTCTTTGTCTTTAGTGGTCGAACGCCGACTGGTAAGTCTCGGTTTGACTCTACTTTATTCGGCTTATTTTTTTTTTCTCTAAGGCGAGTTCTTATCTTCTTCTTTTATTGATTATGGTATTCATTCGGGTTAAAGTATCCCTCGGGGTGCGAAGGAGTTCTCTAGCGTTGCTTTTTCGATAGGAACCTTTTCGCTTGTTCTGGATCGAAGGTAATACTTGTCATCATGATTGATCCAGACTAGATTATGCTGGCATGGGTTTTTGGCCAAATGGTCCCATTTCTCACTTTGGACTTACGTTTATAGGCTATTATATATGGTTTTAACTCATAAGTTTTGGCAGCATGGGTAATGAATCTACTTTATGTGCAGATAACCACCAAGGGGATTGTTAGCAATCTTTAGCAGAGTTTTGGGTGGGTTGAAACCACACTCATTCAATCAAGGCGAATATAGGTGTGCTTTTGTGATAAGTGTTTAAGAAGGTGTTTAATCTTGTTGATTATAGGACTAATCGAGAATCTTGTTTGAATATAGGTTGGTGGTCGTGGACTTCATCGCGTTGTCGTAAACAGATGTGTATTCACACACTGAATAGACTGTAGATCGGCAAAAGCCAAGAAGCCGAAAGGATGGCTTTTTGGCCATATAGGTGTGCGAATACGCATGTGGTGAACTTAGCCCACGAAACGTGAGTGTAAGACTGTAGAGGCCACTATGGGCGTTCTCATGGGTTTGATCCATTCTGGGCCACGATGGGCTGAAATGAGCCGTGTGGGCCTAATGTGCTCGTGGGCTCTACACGAATAAATTCAATGGTACGTGGTAATTACTGGAATGGGCTACGTAGTTCGCATGGCCATGGTAAATTTTGGGCTTGATGGGCCACACGAGCATGTGGGCTTACTTGGGCCGCATAATGGGCCTTTGGCCCATTTTCACTGTTAAGACCATTAAGGTTACACGAGTCGCTCAAGGCGACTGTTGACCTTTTGATGGGTCGATAAAGAGTACCTAGATCCTAAGGCAGGTAAAATGACGAAAATACCTCTATAGGGTAAAATGACTATTTTATCCTCGAAGGTATATGAAGGATTTATGCTATGATTTGACTGTTCTTTCTGAGTATGGCATTCTGCATATATTTATATTTTATGACATAACATTCTACATGGGGTTGGGATACTGTTATGGAGGAAGTGTACTGTTACTAGTGGCTTTGCCACATATACTGATACTCGCAGCTTTCGTGCGATATTATTACTGACAGCTTTGCTGCGATATTGGTGTGTTGGTTGGGTGGGTCGACTTTGTCCCCACATGGTGTGTTGGTGGTACGGAGTGGTGTGTTGGCTGGATTGAGATGGGTTACATTCTGGTGTTGCATTGTTACTGCATTAGGTCCAAGCTCACCCTGTATTATTTCTGAATAGGGCTTAGGCCCAGACTGTATTGTTCGCTGTTTGTTTATTATTGGGATTACACACTGAGTTTTTGTAAACTCACCTATCTGTTTTAACTGTACAGGTAATCCTTAGGCAGATTGGTGCTGCGAGGGACTCGAAGATGGCCACACTACTGCTCCTGTTTTCTTTCATTTGATATTTATTTGCTATTAGATTTCGTATTGGGTTTTAAAGTTTGTAATAAGGCCTCTCTAATTTTCTAGCTTTTAATTTGGGCTTTTTGTTTATTATGATTTATACTTGTTAAAATTAGAATGCAATTTTCCAAAATGATAACTATTTTCAAAACACCACGTTCACTTTCGAGATGCTTTCGCAACAAACAGGGTTTTAAAAGTAATGAAAATTTAAGATGAATAACGAATAGCTAAAATGATTTGAGTTCTAACAAGGAGGCTTTAGTTTTCCAAACGGGTTCTCATTTTACAAGAGCAAGTTTTTGAAAGGCACTCCAATGTGACACCGCCAGATTCGGCCATAACGTCTAGGCTGGATTTGGGGGTGTTACATTTCGTGATATCATAGCCTAGTTGCAAAACTCGGTTGTGGTTTGGGTTTCTTTAAAACTTAGATTTTGAAAAAAAACTATTATAAATGATCTGAAATACTTGGAAATGTTTTACTGAATGTGTGGTACACCGAGTCTCCAGCGCCGATCCTGTAAGTTATTCTGAAACTAAATACTTAGATTTCTTTAGGTATTGGACTGTATTGAAACACCATAGTTACAGTAAACTGAAACACGAGAATTTAGACTTTGTATTTACTCTGTGTGTTTTGGAAATGTAGATTTTTAGGTTAACGACGAAATTGATATGGATTTTGAAGATAAGTAAGGTCGCAAGGGGTTGCCTATTTCACCAGATCATGAGATTGTTCAGGAGATGGAGGTCGGGGTAGGTTCGCCAACTCTGGGTAGTGATAACCCAGAGCTTGGTAGTGAGGCACTGACTCAGTTAGTAAGGGAGGTGCTGGAGGAAGTGTTTGAGGCTAGAGTTAAGGAGATTGGTGAAACGCTGCAGGCTAGGTGCTTGGATTGTAAGAAGAAAAGAGATCACATTTCTTTGAGGCTAGAGTCCCGTTCTGTGAAACGTGTTAAAACGTGTCCAAACCTACCAGTTTGTGAGCATTGTAAAATGCATCATTCAGGTGAATGTCAGAGGATGTCAGGAACTTGTCTCAGATGCGGGTCTAAGGAGCATCGAGTTCAGGATTGCCAAGTCACTTTTAAGTCGGTATGCTTTATTTGGGTGTGATGATTGGGATATAGAAATTTTATTCGGGTGATATCTATCTCCTCCAATAGTTAGATGTTTTGGGTGTGTATAAGAGGTTTCAAGATCTAGCTAAAGTGTGTAACTATTATTAGGATTAGAGCGCGCAGCGAGAGCATGGTGGTGCAGTCTGTGTTATGCGACTACTTTGATAGTGGGAAATTTCGGGGACAAAATTTCTTTAAGGAGGGTAGAATTGTAACGCCCCAAATTTGGGCCTAGAAGTATTAGGTTTTATGCGTGGGAGCAGTTGAGAAGCTGCTCATAAATATTTAATTGTGAGAGGAAGTGACACAACTGTGTATCTCCTTTAGTAGTTAAGTGCTCTGGAAGTGTCTAAGAAGTCCTAAAGTGTCTAAGAAGTCCTAAGTTCAAACCTGGACTTTAGCAAATTTTGGTTTTCCCTTGAATGAATCTGGACAATAGCATGTAGACCTTATAAATATTTTTCGTTGGAATGTGACACATATGAGCTTGTGGTCCTGTGGTAAGTGGCGTGTGGTAGTTGTTGGAGGTCTGAGGTTCAAGTGATGGAAATGTAAAAGAGTATTTATTTTTCTACTCTTGCCGTGTAAGAAGCAGTGGTTGTTTGAAACTCTGTTCCATGGAGTTTGACTTGGTTAGGGGTGTCTTGTGGAGAAAATCAGGGAAAGGATTACGGAGAGATTTTAAGAGGGGATTGTGGGATTTGAAAATGGGTGAGGTTGTGCCGAATTTGAACTCTTGTTCAAGAGTGTTTCGGCTGAGGTGGATAAGGGGAGAAAAGTTGCCAAATTGGGAGTTCTTTTGGAAAAAGTCTGGTTTAGCTTCTCCTTTTGTGTTGGTTGTCGATTTTGGTTAGTTTTGGTACGTGACATTTTTGGCTGTTTAGGCCGATTAGTGCTTGCTTTCGGGTTCCTCTCTTTTCTGCCTTGTGTTTTATGTGTTTCTTTCTGGACCTCTTTTCTTCTGAGCGAGTGATTTTCTGTTTCCCCTTCTTCTAATTCTATTTTTTTTCCCTTCTTGACCGATTGTTGTTGTCCCTTTTTCCTGTCTCTTCCTTAGTCGATTGTGCTCTTAAGGCAATTTCTTGATCTCTTCTTCTCTCCTCTTCTTCCGTTCTTCTCTCTTAAGTCTTTGTCTTTAGTGGCCGAATGCTGACTGGTAAGTCTCAGTTTGAGTCTGCTTTATTCGGCTTATCTCCTCTTTTTCTCTAAGGACGATTCTTGTCTTCTTCTTTTATTGATTATGGTGTTCGTTGGAGTTTAAGTAACCCTCGAGGTGCAAAGGAGTTCTCTAGTGTTGCAGTTTTGATAGGAACCTTTTCGCTCATTCTAGATTGAAGGTAATACTTGCCATTGTGATTGATCCAGATTAGATTATGCTGGCATGGGTTTTTTTCCGAATGGTGTAACACCCCTTACCCGTATCCAAGGCCGGAACAAGGTACGAGGCATTACCAAACTTAACCATACACATAGATGAAAACCGGGCCATAAAATTTCATTTAATTCAAAACTTTTCGAACACATGTATAGACTCATATTTAAAGACATATAACGTGGCATAAATGAGCACTTACACATCCATAATCATGCAATAACATATCATTCACTTTAAACATATTTGCTTACCATCCTGTATATAATATACATTCTTACATTAACTAGAACTAGACATGCTAAATCTTATTCTCATTTTATACCATCATAATGTAGTTACCAATTTGTCCATTAAACATCCATATTCAAGGAAACATTACTCATTTCCATTTAATTCATGATCCACTGGCCTGCATTTAACTTACCTGATGTATTACCAATCATGCATAACAAACAAAGCTAACTATATCATCACATCAAAACATAGGACATGGCATGATTAATTAAACTTATAAACCATTATGGATAAGGACCACATCTCATGATCATATACGATAACTCAATGCAGACTGATACGTATGATCAAATTCATAATAATAATACATATCACAAACCAACTTCCTATACATGTCACTCACTTGATATTTCTAATATTTGAATTAATTCTCCCAAAAATGATAGTTTGATAGTGTGATTTTGAATCCGACGATCTCCAACCCTGAGCCAACCTGCCCATACTAAAGAAATAGAAAGGATGGGTAAGCTTTACACTTAGTAAGTCCATATGAAATTAATAAGCAATTACTAACATGCTTTTCAAGATAAAACACTATAATTGTACAATTACACATGTACAGGTTAAGTTGTTTTATCGAGTTACAGTTACTAAATCATTCATATCTGGAGCTACAAAACTAAAACTTTAGTTTCGTTAATTTTCCTTGAAACATTGACTCATATACCTTTCTCCCATAAAATTTACAGAAATTTTAGTTTAGCCAATTATTACAGTTTATTCATTAAAGTTTCCCCTGTTTCACTGTCCAAAAATTCTGACCTTTATTCACTAAAAATTATTTATCTCATATTTCGGGACTCAGATGATGTTCCTGTTAATTCCTCCTGAAAGTAGACTCATTAAGGATTCTATTCATATAAATTATAACTCATAATTATTTTTTTTACAATTTTTAATGATTTTTCCAATTCAGAATAGGGGATCTCGAATTCATTCTAACACTGTCTCACAAAAATTAGAATATCACATAATATAGAACTCTTTTGCTCCTATTGTTTATTTTATATCAAAATAGACTCATTAATATTTAATTCCATAATTTTTTTGAAATTTAATTCAACTTACACAATTTGTGGTGAATTTTCAAAGTCAAGCAACTGCTACTGTCCAACACTGTTTTACTACTAAAATTCACTCTTACATAATTTCACTTAATCCATTTTGTCTTATCGAAGTTCACTCAAATATCAAGCACATTGCTCATAATTTTCATAAACATATACCTGCACTTATTCATCATATAATTATGTTCACATGTATTTTTACTTAATCGATTTTCCCGTTGAACTCTTCAGAATAATAACTGATACTCAGTTGCCTGCACATATTTTTACACTTGTAGACAAGGCTATCAGGTACGCATAGTAGCCTGCACTTAGTACTACACATGCGACCAATTATCCGGTACATGTAGTAGCCTGCACTTAGTACTACACATGTGACCTAACCATCTGATACATGTAGTAGCCTACACTTAGTACTACACATGCGACCAATAATTCGGTACACGTAGTAGCCTGCACTTAGTACTACACACGTGGCCTCACAATAGATCATTCGTATCGTTTCTATTAGGCTCAACCGGAAAATTCCTCACTTTTCAACATGTTACAAATTTATTCATAGTCCTTTTTCAATTTGCAATTTGCAACAAATAATCATTCTATATGTAGCCACATTTCATATGATAACAAAATATAATAAAATAAAAAGAATCGATAAATTATTTACGTATAAACTTGTTGAAATCTCATCAGGTACAACTGTGTAGCAATTCATACAACCCATGTAATAGTAATTTAACATTCAATTCATGTGACAATAATTTGCCATTCAATTTCACATGACACAACAAGCATCACATTTTCCACATCATACACACCATCCATCAACTTCTCCTCGTATACGAAAATGGCCATTTTTACCATTTTGTCCACAACTTGGTATTTTGCCGATTTCAACCCGAATTTCAATTTTCCTTGCTAATCGAGCTTTGGAGTTTGAACAAACCTTAATCATGGCTGCTGCTGGTAGAAACGATTGAATGAAGAAGATGATAGCTAATTTGGCTTATTTCCCTTTTTAATTCTTTTAATTATTAGTTTACCAAAATACCCCTAACTTAAAAATATTTTATTACACCCATTTCATCTCTATTTTTGTCTAGCAATAAAAAATGGTCTAATTACCATTTAAGGACCCTCAATTTAAAATTTCATAACAATTGGACACCTCTAGTATGTAGAACTCAACTTTTGTACTTTTTACGATTTAGTCCTTTTGACTAAATTAAGTGCCCGAATGTCAAAATTTTTGAACGAAATCTTTTACCATAAAAATATAATAAAAAATAAAATTTTCATTGTGGTCCCAAAACCACTGTTCCGACTAGGCCCAAAATCAGGGTGTTACAAATGGTCCCGTTCCTCGCTTTGGACTTACATTTATAGGCTATTATATTTGGTTTTAACTCATAAGTTTTGGCAGCATGGGTAATGAATCTCCTTTATGTGCAAATAACCACCAAGGGGATTGTTAGCAATCTTTAGCAGCGTTTTGGGTGGGCTAAAACCACACTAATTCAATCAAGGCAATTATCGATGTGTTTTTGTGATAAGTGTTTAAGAAGGTGTTTAATCTTGTTGATTATAGGACTAATCGAGAATCTTGTTTGAATATAAGTTAGTGGTCATAGACTTCGCCATGTTCTCGTAAACAGGTGTGTACGCACACACTGAATAGTCTGTAGATCGGCAAAAGCCGAAAGGCTAAAAAGCTGAAATGATGGCCTTTTGGCCACATGGGTGTACGAATGCACATGTGGTGAACCGAGCCCACAAAACGTGAGTGTTAGACTGTAGAGGCCACCATGGGTATTCTCATGGGTTTAGGCTGTTCTGGGCCACGATGGTCCGAAATAGGCCGTGTGGGCCCAATGGGCTCGTGGGCTCCATACAAATAAAATCAACGGTACATGGTAAATACTGGAATGGGCTGCGTAGTTTGCATGGCCGTGGTAAATTTTAGGCTTGATGGGTTACACGAGCGTGTGGGCCTACTTGGGCCGCATAATAGGCCTCAGGCCCATTTTCACTGTTAGGACCGTTCAGGTTACACAAGTTGCTCGAGGAGACTGTTGACCTTCTGATGGGTCGATAAGAGTACCTAGATCCCAAGGCAGCTAAAATGACCAAAATACCCTTATAGGGTAAAATGACTATTTTACCCTCGAGGGTAGATGACTGATTTGTGCTATGATTTGACTGTTCTTTCTAAGTATGACATTCTGCATATATGTATGTTTTATGACATATCATTCTGCATGGATTGGGATACTGTTATGGAGGAAGTGTATCACATCGGTGGCTTTGCCACATATATCGATCTTGGCGACTTTCTTTGCGATATTATTTGGCGACTTTGTTGCGATATTGGTGTGTTGGCTAGGTGGTCGACTTTATCCCTACATGGTGTGTTGGTGGTACAGAGTGGTGTGTTGGCTGGATTGGGATGGGTTACATTATGGTGTTGCATTGTTACTACATTGGGTCAAGGCTCACCCTATATTATTTCTGAAGAGGGCTTAGGCCCAGACTGCATTGAGTTATTGTAAACTCACCCATCTATTTGAACTGTAAAGGTAATCCTTAGGCGGATCGGTGCTGCGTGGGACTCGGAGGTGGCCACACTACATCTCCTGTTTTCTTTCATTTGATATTTATTTGCTATTAGATTTTGTATTGGGTTTTAAAGTTTGTAATAAGGCCTCTCTAATTTTCTAGCTTTTAATTTGGGCTTTTTGTTTATTATGATTTATACCTGTTAAAAGTAGAGCGCAGTTTTCCAAAACGATAACTGTTTTCAAAACACCACGTTTTCGCAACACTTTCGAGATGCTTCCGTAACGAACAGGGTTTTAAAAGTAATAAAAATTTAAGATGAATTGTAACAGCCCAATTTAGACCCTAACTGGAATAGTGGTTTCGGGTATTTTGTGTGAATTTATATCTGTGAAATTTTCGTGATTTAATTTTGTCGTTTGAGTGTCTGATTAAATAAAAGGACTTAATCGTGTAAAATGAAAATTAGGTGGTTATTTCTAAAAGGGGTTGAATTGCACTTGGCTTTTTAAATGGAAGCCTTTATGTTGCAATTAGCCCAATACTAAGTGAAGTGGACGGCAATGGACATAATATAAATGATAGTATAATGTTTTATTTAAGGTTAAAAATTTAAATTAAAAGTTAAGTTATAATATATCATAAAACATTATTAATAAAACCATGTTCATTATCTTTCTCTTGGCCGAAAGTTAAAACAAAGAAAAAGAAAGAAACCAAGCTAGGGTTCGACATATATTCAAGCTCAATCAAGGTTCGTTTTTGTTCGGTTTTTGATAATTTTTACGTTTTTGAGATTGTTGCCTTGAGTACTACAAAACCATGCTTGAATTTTTTATTTTAATGAATATTTTGAGTTGTCCCATTGTTGAGAGCTTGTGATTTTTGTTGTTTGATGATGAAATATGAAAGATAGTTTTAGATTAACATGTTTTTTATTGGAGTTTTTGATGATTTTGAGTAATTAAGACTAAATTGCAATAATAATAATTGGAGGGACTAAAATATGAAATAAATGAAATATATGGACTTGTATGAGTACTAGGAACATTTTTCCTAACATGGGTATTTTGAGATTTTTCATATTTTGTGTTTTGTGCAATAAGGACTAAATTGTAAAAATTGTAAATGTTAGGGTAAAATGGTAATTTTCCCATTTATGTGTTTTTTGGACTAAATTGAATGAAAATATGTTTGAATGAGCTTAATTTGAATATGTTTAGATTAAGAACCAAATAAATCGAATTTGGATCGGGGAAAAACGAAAGTTGTCAACTAGCAACCTTGTCTAGTTCTATAACGTCCGAGGTAAATTTATAAGCAAATAGACTTGTTTAATTGTAGATAAATGTTAAATATATATGCTGGTATGAAAAATATGAATTCATATATGCCATTGCCGAATGTGATTAAGCTTGGTAACTGTGTTCAAGCATTTGTTTCGACCGAGTTACGATGTCCAAAAGCCCCGTATGAACCTTAGGAATAGTTAGGATACATATGTCATGACATAGGATTCCGATATATATGTGTGAGTAAGACCATGACATCAATATGTGATTCCGATATGTGTTTACGAGTAAGACCCTATCTGGGACAATGGCATCGATCTGTGACTATATGTAAGACCACGTCTGGGACGTTGGCATTGTACGTTATATGTGTGATTATCCGAATGTCCTACCCAATTCTGAATGGTTCATCGGGCAAAGACAAGTTGTGTATGAATGTATTAAACAAGCTAAATGGTCAGGTAAGAATTAACTTGATATCTACTTGAAATAAGGTGAGTAAGTACTATGAATATTTGTTGTAAATCTTGTACAATGCAAATATGTGCACATATGGTTCAGTATATTCGGTTTGTGAATGAATAATTTGTGTATCATTGAAATGTTCTTAAATATGTGCACATATGGTTTAGTATATTCGGCCATGTTGGTGATTTTATATATGAGAGGTTACTCTATGATCCTTGAGTTTGTGCATATGAATAAATGAATGCATGGTTTATTATGATTAATTAGTTGGAAGTTGATGAAAAACGTATTAAGTAGCCTTGTGAGTATTCGGCTTAGATGGAAAATTGTTCATAAAAGTGTTTTAATTATGGAAATTGTAATTCAAGGTCAAGTATGGTAATGATAATGTAAAATGTTAGTTAGTATGAGTTGACTGTATTAATGAGTTATTTATTTGCTTATAACTTACTAAGCTTCAAAAGCTTATTCTATGTTTTATATATGTTTCTATTTATAGATTTTGGATTCAAGTTATAAGTTCGGAGATGGTCAGCAAAGTCTATCACGCTATCAACCACTTTCGGTATTTTATAATTTGCATTTTGGATTTATGGCATGTATAGGCTGAAACATATTTGAAAATGCTGGATTTGGTTGTGTATATAAGCCATGTGAAAATGGCTAAGCTTTTGTCTTTAAAACTTCAGTTTATGTTCACTTTGGTTTTATAGTTACGAGCCATGTATGTATAATATTTGTGTTAGATATTACGTGTACTGTAAAATGGTTGCTTGCTATGTCCCTATTCAATTTTGATATGCTTTGATTAAGTATTCATTGAGTTTGATTGTTGGTAAATAAATATAAATGCATTCATTCTTAGGTGTTTTTGGTTGTTTTAAATGTGATTCATACTAAATAAAGCATGTATGAAAATTGGGTTGACAAGTTATTAAAGTATTAATATGCGATATAGCACTAATATTTATTTGGTTATAATCGAACATGAGATAAGTTTATTTGGTATGATTATTACACAGCATGAGTGAGATATGTTTTGTATAGCATTAAAAGAATTGTCGACTATGTTTCAGGATGGTTAGGATTAATAGTAGGATGTGTGTTATTTGCTACGTTTGGTACTTGGAAATGATAAACTAGTTTTAGCTTAGTATCGAAACAAACATCATAGGCATGCATGTACTCAGATGAGTTTTATTTGTTTAAATTTGGTTGTGATGGTATTTAATGTGTGGTTCAAATAATGATAACTTATATATGTTATTAGATTTTATTAAGTTATATTACATTATGACTCGACAAATGTGATTAAAATAGGCAAATTTTAACAAGTTTGTATTTGATCATGGCTTGTTAAATGATGTCATTATTATATTTTATAATATGAATATTGATTTGATTGTTTGAAGTGCTTAGGTTTGTAAAAAGACTAAGTTAAGTTGTAAGTGTGTAATTGTTAACTAAACTTGCATTCGGCTAATGCACTAATTAATAACCAACTGTATAGCAACTTGTACAATGGTAAATCATGAAATAGTATGTGTTTTGATGTGAAGTATAGGTGTCCAACTTGATATTAAATGAATGCCGAATATGTTATGACTTTATTTAAATAATTATATGTAATAGATTTCGTATATTTCATTTGTGTATAGAATATTATGTGCTATTAAAGTGTAATAAAGTTTGAATGTCGCATATTTTTATAACTTGAATTAAAAGTATATTCTATTATGTTTTATTAGTAATTGTAACAACTATTGATGTTAAATAATTGTTCTTAAAAGTTTATGTAAGTGTACTCATGTGAATGTTTGGATTTGTGCTTTGAATGGTGATACCTCGTAACCCTAATTCGACGATGGATATGAGTTAGGGGTGTTACATGAATAACGAATAGCTAAAATAATTTGAGTTCTAACAAAGAGGCTTTAGTCTTCCAAACAGGTTCTCATCGACAAGAGCAAGTTTTCGAAAGGCACTCCAATGTGACACCACCAGACTCGGCCATAACGTCTAGGCCGGGTTTGGGGGTGTTACATATTAACTATATGAGTTTACTGAGCTTTATAGCTTACTTTTTTTAATTTTCCATGTTTTATAGTGAATTTTGAAGCTAGCTTGGTTTGGGAGTCATCGGAGGCTGCATCACACTATCGAGCTTCTACTTTGGTACTTTTGAGCTTATGTTTTGGTTATATGGCAAGTATTGGACTTATGGTCATTTTGGTTTATGGTTTGGTAATGATTTTAGCCATTTGAATTGGCTTGTAAATGTTAAGTGATTTTCAATGAAAACGTCCAAAAGGACTAAATTGTAAAAATTATGAAATATGTAGTAAAAGTGTGTTTTAATGGAAATTTTGGGATGTTATAGTTATGAAAATGATTCGGATATGCTTGTATGTTAAATAAATTGAATAAATTTTATTTTACGAACCTAAGGATGATAAAATTTAGGGCAAAAACATAATTTTGCCATAGTATGCTTTTTGGGTCACATTGAATATAAGTGGGCTAAATTTGATGTTATAGATCAAGGAAAATGAGATTCGGGCCTAGAACGAAGGAAAACGAGTAATTGACGATTAGGTCCCTTTTTGCTATTTTGGTGTCGAGGTAAGTGTGTATGTAAATAATGCTATGTTATGTTTGTATTTTAAATATTCTAAATGCTTTGATAATGTATGAAATAAATGATTGATTGTATGGTTGTATTTAACGAAGTTCGAATAAGTAAGAAAAATCCCGTTTCAACCTTAGGAATAGAATAGGATACGAGTGACATGTCACTAAGGATATTTGTGATGTATGTGTAATTATGTGATCTGGGTGCTGGTCTCGTACATCTACCAGTGGCTGGGTAGTCCGGCATGTGTTGCAGATACCTGACAGCTTGTGTGAGTAGGCCTGAGATTTGCTCGAGAGCGAGCATTTATGTGATATGAGATATGGGTAGTTAAAACTACATATGTGACACTTATGTGCAAAGACATTCTGTGTGTCCATTTGGTATTCCAAGTGTTCAACAGGTATGCCAAAGATGAGAAAGTAAGTGGTTATGTTACTAGACGGTACATGTATGTATGTTAAGATTTTAAGAATTAACCTTATGTTATTGTGAGTTATGATCACTATGAAAGTGCCTTTGAGATAGCCTTACGATTGTTGATTTATGGTCATGATGTATAAATGCATGGAACCACGGTTGATGACTATATGTTAGGCATTGGAGGCCCAATTGATTTGGTGAAATAGTAAATGTTGTTCATTTGAATTGTGATTTATCGATTATGAGTGAAAGGAAATATTGGCCTAATTTTCCATTAAAATGGTTAAGAAATTATGGAAAGAAAGAGTTATTACACTTTGAAATATGTTGAGCTATATGCATTAAAACATGAATATACATAAGTAACGTGTACTTTCACTAAGATGTTTAAAATGATTTGCTAATTATGAAACATACTGTAACGGAGAAATTATGGCTGCTAGACTGAAAGTCGAGTAATGTTAAATTATTTTAATAAATCAAAAGAGAGTAAACATGTGAATAGGTTATATTACAACCTTGAGGTTTAAAGCTATTTTTATATTAACTTGTGCTTGTATTGTCTAGCATAGTATATGACTTGCATGAGTTGCTCATTATTTTCATATGAACTTACTAAGCTTTGAAACTTACTCCCCTTCCTTTCCCATCTCTTATAGGTTAATTTAGCTAGCTTGGGTTGGATGCTGCCAGAGATGTCATCACACTATCAAGCTTTCATCATGGGTAAAAATGAATACAAACCCCTTAAGTTTATGGCATGTATAGGGACTTAGTCAATTGTGAATGTGTTATTACGATTAGTCAATTGTGAATGTGTTATTACGATTTAGCCAAAGGTATTCGCTTGTAATGGTTAAGGGTTTGTTGTAATGTGAAGCCATGTAAATTGGCTTATATTGGCTTATATTAATATTTGATTCATTTTTAAAAGGCCATAAGATGTGGCTCATATTGATTATTGGGTTGTAAGCCTATTTATTTTAGTATGCATGTGCCCGTGCAATTGTGATGTGGTTGGTGGTTGTGTGTATGTGATGAGATATGTCGTAGCTATGAATGCTTGATGATCTAATTGGGATTTTTTTAGTATGATGATAACCATTGTAACACCCCTTACCCGTATCCGACACCGGGACAGGGTTTAAGGCGTTACTAGACTTAAACATTCACAAACATGCAAAACCGAGCCATAAAATTTCATTTAAATTAAAAACATTCAATCACATGCATAATGTCCCTTACACGAGCTACCGAGGCTCTAACATGCATTAAAGGCAGTTTGGGACAAAATCGAGAACTTTAGAAAGTTTTGGGGAAACTTAGAAAATTTTTCCTGAAACAGGGTCACACGCCCATGTGGACACAGGGGCATGCCTATGTGTCTCCAACACACCCGTGTCCTCAGGCCATGTAACTCTCTGATTATGATGTCAGCAAAGAAAATTTAACCACAAAGCCAAGCCACACGCCCATGTGCTAGGTCGTGACCTCCACACGGTTCAGACACATGGCTGTGTCTCTGCCCGTGTGACTAGTACTTAGGCTATTTTCCAAGCCTTTTGTTACCATTAATCCCTCACCTTTACACACATCAAAGATATACATAATTGCGTTATTTTAATGATTTAACATACTTCGCTAAGGTATATTCTTAACTTTAACATGCTATCATTCACTTATTACATGTACTCATATAGTATCAAATCTAGACACAACAATTCTATATTCATTGACCTTATCATTTGATGACCATTTTTACCAAACTTTCATAACCATCAATTTATCAAGTAGCTTCAATCAACATCAAGTATTCATGTTCAAACATTATCAGCTTATTTCCATATTACACATTTACCATGTGGCTATGACCATTTCTATCGGTCAAGAAGCACCCATCATGCATAGATGTTATAATACCAACCATACATATCCCACAAGCATAAACACATCATCGCATCACAAGCATTAGAACTTATCATGAATAATTAGGCTTACAAGCCACAATCATTACAAGCACATCTCATGGCTATATACAATGAATCAATATAAGCCAATACATATAGCTAATCATAACAACATCTATCATAAAACTAAGTCCCTATACATGCCACTCACTTAAAGACATTAAGATTCATCAATACTCCAAATGAGGTAGCTTGATAGTGTGAGGTTGCCTCCGACGATCTCCAACCCCGAGCTAACCCGTCAACACTAAAGAAATGGAAAGGAAGGAGTAAGATTAAAGCTTAGTAAGTCCATATGAAAATAATAAGCAAATTATCAACATGATTCCATGGAAATATAATCATAATTACACTTTTACTTATTTTCTGGTCATGCTGTTTTCTCAAGTCATAGTTACTAATTTATTTATATCTGGAGCTACAGAACTCCAAATTAAGATCTGTAAATTTTTCCTGAAAATAGACTCATATATCTTTTTACAACAAAATTTTAAGAATTTTTTGTATAGCCAATAAGTACAGTTTATTCTTTAAAGTTACCCCTATTATGCTGCTTGAAAGCTTCGATCTTTCTTTACTAAAAATTGATTATCTCATAGTACAGGTTTTGATTAATGTTCTCATAAATTTCTATTGAAAATAGACTCATTAAGGATTTAATCATATCAATTCTAACCTATAATCATTTTTTTACAACTTTTAGTAATTTTCCAAAGTTGAGACAGGGGAGCCCAAAAGCACTCTAACTCTGTCTCACAAATGTTCAAATATCTCATAATATGAAACTCTTTTCTTACACCATTTCTTCTATGTGAAACTAGATTCAATAAGATTTAATCTTATATGTTATTTAGTCTCTAATTCAATTTCCAAAATTTTTGGTGTATTTTCAATTCACACAACTGCTGATGTCCAAAACTGTTTTAGTGCAATATCACGATAACTATCATATGATGGCATAATAACATAATTACCAAGATTATTCATCATTCAAGCATTCTAGCTCATTAATCAAATATTCATATACATATACATGAATATACCTTTTCGTCATATATCATCCTATAACAAAGTATTACTCATGAGTATAACATACGTACCTGTACGTATCTGTAGCATATCAAATAACTTTACCTTTATTACCATGCCCGTCTCGGAACTTTCATCGCATCATTCATTATAATACCCGTTGAACACTTGGAATACTATTGGATACACAGAAACTTGCACATAGGTGCCACATAAATATACGTAGCCAAAGCTACCTTATAACATGTAGCACATCAATAACGAACTCGGACCTCTCAACGAGCTCGGATGTTACATGTATCGCATCCATTATGAACTCAGACCACTCAACGAGCTTAGATGCTCGCATCCATAATGAACTCAGACCACTCAACGAGCTTAGATGCTCGCATCCATAATGAACTCAGACCACTCAACGAGCTCAGATGCCACATATATCATGAACATGGACCACTCAACAAGCTCAGATTCTGACATATATCACGAACTCAGACCGCTCAACGAGCTCGGATTTCTTAATTCCTAGTGACATGTCACTTGTATCCTAAACTATTCCTATGGTTCAAATGGGATTTTTCTCATTGCACATAGCATCTTCATCATACTTGTTCATATCGTGGTGGATAACGACCGTAATATAATTCATGCTTCAAATTCACCATTCTCTTATTCATGAAATAATCATGGCATTGTTCATAATAACATTTAGGCATTTGTCACATAATACAATCATCATACCAACTATATAAATATTCACCACATAATGTTCACACATCAATTTAAGTTCAAGCATAAACAATGATATTATTGCATTATTATTGACATATGAACTTACCTCGAAAGCGAGCACAACTATTTATTTCGATTTAGTCCATAATCTCATTCATTTCCAATCTATGCCCGAATCTCATTTTCCTTGATCTATAATATCAAATTTATCTTAATAATTAGTCACATTATTCACATGGGTCCAAAAATCATACTTTTATAAATTTGCATTTTAACCCCTAAACTTTACATATTTTCACTTTTGCCCCAAAGTCGTAAAATGATTTTCATTCAATTTCTTTCTACTTTAAGCCTAGACGAACCATATTCATAACTAAAGCAGCCCCTAATTTCCACTCAATCACACTTTTATGACAAATTTTGTTACTTTTACAAAACGGTCCTTTCTGACAATTTCGTCAAAAATCACTTAGTAAAAGTCATTTATTACACACCGAGCATTCATATTCTACCATTAAACATAAAAACACATGCATGTCATCCATGGGTAAATTTTTAAACACAAACCCTAGCTCAAAATATGGGTAGAAATGAGTAGATCTTGTTACGAGGATTTCAAAAACGTAAAAATCATTAAAATCGGGGCTAGAACGAACTTATAATCGAGCTTGGAAGCTTGAAAAACCCTAGATATGTTCTTCTCAACACAATTTTTGGCCATTGGGTAGAAGATGAACAAAAATTGGCTTTTAATTTTGTTTTTAATTCATTTTAATTACTAAATGACCAAAATGCCTCTAACTTAAAAATATTCTATTTCACCTATTTCATGTCCATTTCTGTCCAAAAAATTAACCAATGGTCTAACTACCATTTAAGGACTTCCAATTTAAAATTTCATAGCAATTAGACACCTCTAGCTTCTAGAACTCAAGTTTTGCACTTTTTACAATTTAGTCCTTTTTGACCAAATTGAGTGCCCAAATGTCAAAATTTTTGAACAAAATTTTCATGAAATCATCTTGTAAAATTGTAGGCTATAAAAATATAATAAAAAAGTTTTCTTACGTCGGGTTTGTGGTCCTGAAACCACTGTTCTGACTAGGCCCTAATTCGGGATGTTACAACCATGGCTTAAATGACAATTGGTAAATTGGGCTTGACAAAGTATGAAGTCTTATGCATGGATAAGTAAAGATGAAGTCTTCATGATCATTTCTTGTTTGTGTATGTTTAAGTGCTCACTTATTTCATGCTAAGTGTCTTTGAAGTCGTGTATGTGTATGTGCAAATAAGGGTGGCAATTGGCTTGGAAAATAGCCTCAAAGTTGTCCACATGGGTAGACACACGGGCGTGTGTCCAGACCGTGTGTGACACACAGTCTGCCCCATAGGTGTATGATCCGACCGTGTGTCCTTTGCACCCTAATTTGGTAAAACATAATGCTTAGTAGTAAACACAAGGGTAGAGACACGACCGCGTGTCTCAGCCGTGTGGAGGCCATGGCCTGAGCATACAGACGTGTGACTTGGCCATGTGACCCCAATTTATTTGATGATGTCGTAAATAGAGAGTTACCCGGGTTGAGGACACGGGTGTGTCCCAAGCCACACGGGCGTGTGTGACCACACGGCCTACCCACATGGGCGTGTGACATTCCAAAATAAGAAACTTTTTTCTAAGTGTCACAAAATTTTCAAAAGTTGTCAGTTTAGTCCCGAACCACACCCAATGTATGTTTTGGGCCTCGATGGCCCATATAAGAGACGATATGCATGTGAATGAAAAGTTTTAAATTTGAGCGAAATTTTATGGCCCGACTTTGTGTGAATGATTTTGTTTTAGTCCAGTAATGCCACGAACCTTGTTCCAGCATAGGATACGGGTAAGGGATGTTACATTTAGTGGTATCAGAGCTATGGTTTATTTGATTCTCAAACTAACCTAGCATATGTGATTCTAGCTATACATGTCATATTACTATTTGTGATAGTGTGATATCTCCCAGCTCTAATGAAATTGTTTTGTTAAGTTAGAGATGACTTCCAACCGAGCTATTTTCGATAATTCTAAAAATGATATTGAGATGATTGAAATGTTCTTATGATGTGTCAAATTTTGGAAAGGTATCAATAGAAATTCACTATATATATGTGTTAGTATATGAAATTAGATAACCATAAGTTGAGAAATGTGGAAAAGTGAAATGAAACGAAGGTTTATGTTATGATAATCTCATCCATGTATGTTGGCATTCATATGATGTTATGTACCCAACCTATTTGATTAAGTGAATATGATAAGTAAACTTACCCAATGGATGAAATGTGTGTATATACACTTGTTTGAATAGTGCATAATCAGTATGTCTATATAGTTGATCTCATGTTTAATTGTTAAATTAGAGAATTTATAATGTTTTGTCTTACGACCTTGTTATTGAACCATGAATATTATAATGGTATGATAATGACTTGGAAGTTCAAATTGAGTAGAACACAGGAAATGAGTACGATCGTTCAATGATGAATTGATGGATAAGACCATGGTTGGACCACGGCAGTACATGTGAGTACGTATAAGACCATAGCTAGGCTATGGCATTGCGATCCCGTGTAAGACCATGTCTGGGACATGGCATTGGCATCGATGTGTGATCCCATGTAAGACCATGTCTGGGACATCACATTGGCATCAACATGTAATCTCATGTAAGACCATGTCTAGGTCATGGCATTGGCATCGATATGTGATCCCATGTAAGACCATATCTGGGATATGGCATTGGCATCGTTACGTGATTTCGTGTAAGACCATGTCTAGGACATGCCATTAATATAGACATCGTTTAAGACCATAGTTGGACCATGGCATCAAGTAAACGACGTACTCAAAACCGTAAGACGTTCTCTAATTTGACAATTTTTGGTAAGTAAAATTGAAGTTAAGTGTTGGAATTTAATTAGATATTAATTTTGAGCTTGAGTAAGTAAATTCACTGTTTGAAATTATGGATGATAGAAAACATTTTTAAAATGAATAAGTGTGATAATTTTCTTGAAGTGAACTAGGTGATTATGATGATATGACGTTGATGATGAATGCTAAGTTATATATGTGTATTTATAAGAGTCAAGTTAGAAGCTTTATGACCTCACCCCCTCACCAATGTTGCTTTTATAATGAAAATTCACGAGAATTATGTTGAATAAGTTCACAAGTGTGAAACCAAAGAGTACAATGGTGGAATAATTAGTAAAGAATATGGAGATGAGAATCGAGTGGAAGGGGAAAACAATTTTGGAAGAAATATAAGAATGTTTTAAGGATTATACCGATTATGCAATGTCATTGGTAAAGAAGAAGTTAGTCTGGGCTAATCGACTCAATTAGGGATGGAGTCTAAAGTATGTGTTTGACAAAATCCCTCCGAAATTGATTTTCGTTAGTGAATAGAACAATACGGGGTTCGCGATGACAAAATTAGTTAGAAAAATGATAATCGAGTCTATGTGTAGCAGTTATGGTTGAATAAATTATGATGACCTCTTTTGGATATTCTATATATTCCTTATTCTCAGAGATATGTGTGATTGTTCATTTTCTAATAAAGTTCTTATGTTGCAAGAAAGTTAGCTAACTCTAATGTTAGTCAAAAGCACTATTAGCCTGGTTGGTTTATGATTAGTATTATATTATCTCTCTCTTCAAGACTCTATTCTAGTATGTTCGGAATAAAAGTTGATAGTGAAAACTTATGTCAGACTATTCTTCTGTATCTACTGGATGATGTTTTGTCTTATATGCATATTTAGAAAGTGTATTATCTTTGCTACGATGGAAATTCGAGAGCTAGTAAGTTTGATTAAAGTCGATGAATTCAATCAGGATATTTGTTTCCTAGAGCTAATACGGTTGAAAAGAGTATAGTGATATGTTATTATTCGATAGTTGAAATCAACCTAGTTGTTTTTATCAAAGTAAACTGATTTGTTGAAATGTAGTTTGAGTTATATGTATTTAAGCATGACTTCAGCTAAAGGAATAAATTATGTGAATTCATGAGTATATATATAGACGGATAGTCTTAATGAAGAGATTATATGTTAGAAAGCATGATATAGAGATATACTTATTGGATTGCTCTAACCGAATGATGTTATTACGAGTTAAAGTTGTTCTGATTTGAAAGGTTAACGTATTTATGATAATTTGAGTAGTCGAATTCCTATTAGTAAGGTTCCAAACAGTTAAAGGTATTGTTAACCGAAGCAATGATTCTGGAATCGGCTGAATTGAGTAAAGAATTTGTGATTTTTATAATGTACTATTGAACAGTTTGGAATGTGTTTTAATACAAGAATATAAAGAGGTAGTTTGTATTTTCAGACGGTTAAGGTCACATTACGAAGAATTGTTAGACTGGTGATTTAGAGACGACCGCTATTATGTTTGTGTTGAGAATTGGATGACTTAATGTGTTCAATGGGAAATGTCACGTGCTTCTTGGTCCAAAAAGTTAAAGTATTGAATATCCTAGTAAGATCTGAAATTTAAGGCAGTGTCAATGGTTTGTGATGATGAAAGATTTCGAGTAAGTTATTGATTTAATCTCTAAGAAAGCAGTTATAGTTACAGATGTCTGGATGGAAAATCTTTGTTTATTTTGTGAGTATTGGTTACTTGATTGACCTTATTTGATGACGATCTAATTCTAGTATATTAAACGCTAAAGCGAGGTTTTCCTTGCGAAATTGAGAAGCATAGAAATGTGATAGTGAATGGTAATCTAAATGAGTTCGGAGTGAATTTACTTCTGAAGTTGAATTTCAAGTCAGACATGATTCCTGTTATTATTGTTATTTCTAGACAGAACTTGCGTACTTATGAATCCAGAACTTATGCAAAAGTTTTTGTATAAGGCTCAGTAGTAGCACGTCTGTTCATCCAAGAGTAGTAAAACGTGCAGTTATATGAGGTAGACGTTCTAGTGAATGAGTATGTACCATGATATTTTGAAATTATGATCAGATATCTATTTGTTAGCAAGTAAGAACATCAGTGTATTCAAGACTAATACAGTCAGTGATTGTGCGAGAGTGATAATGAAATAGAGTTAATATAGATTTCGTATCAAGATTGTCATTTCCTCTAAAAAGGAAGATGTTATTTGGATTGTGGTTGATTGTTTGGCAAAGATCCGTATGATCATTTCAGTATGTACAAAGTTTTTATTTGACAGAACAACTGAGTATATGAATTCCTGAAAGAGTAACTAAAATCTTGACGATTTGCTCCGGTATTGTGTGCTAAAGTCCAAAGGTTACTGGAAAGATATATACGAAGTGAATTCGGTTTGTGATTCTGAGAATTTTTGTGAAAGTGTTTCGTGAGAGTTGAAAGAAACTTCTTTTGGTAAGATTTTCAGGGATGAAAATCCCTAAAGGGGGGAGAGTTAAAACATCACGATTTAGGGTCTAGTCGAAACAGTGATTTCGAGACCATAAATCCAACGTAAGAAAATTTATTTTATTATATTTTTATGGTCTAAAATTTCATGAAATTATTTCCTAAAAATTTCATTTGAAAATTTTAATGTTTGGGCACTCAATTTAGTCAAAAGGACTAAATCGTAAAAAGGGAAAAAGTTGAGTTCTACATGCTAGAGGTGTCCAATTGTTATGAAATTTTAAATTGGAGGTCCGTATATGGTAATTAGACCATTGGTTAAGTTGGTGGACAAAAATGGACATGGTTAGGCATGTTTCCAAAGTTTTTCATTAAGGGCAATTTGGTCATTTAGTTATTAAAATGAACTAAAAACAAAAATAAAAGCCAAAAAATTTTTCCATCTTCCTCCTCGGCCGAAATTTGCAACAGCAAGCCATGGCTAGGGTTTTTCAAGCTTTCAAGCTCGATTGTAAGTCCGTTCTAGCCCCGTTTTTAATGATTTTCATGTTTTTGAAATCCTTGTAACACGATCTAGCTATTTCTACCATTAATTTGAGATATGATGAAGGTCTAGGTTTTGACCCATGTTAGAAATTTGTGTATTTTGATGTTTAATGGTAGATTATGCATGTTTATGGTTAGAGAAATGACTTTTACTAAGTGATTTTTGGTGAAAACGTCTAAAAGGACTAAATTGTAAAAGTTATAAAATATATAGTAAAAGTGTGTTTTAATGGAAATTTTGGGATGCTATGGTTATTAAAATGATTCGAATAGTCTTGTATGATAAAGAAATTGAATAAATTTTATTTTACGAGCCTAGAGGCAAAAGTGTAATTATGACAAACTTTAAGGGCAAAAACATAATTTTTCCATAGTATGATTTTTGGGTCACATTGAATAATGTGACTAATAAGTGGGCTAAATGTGATGTTATAGATCAAGGAAAATGAGATTCGAGCCTAGAACAAAGGAAAACAAGTAATTGACGGTTAGGTCCCTTTTTGCCATTTTGGTGTTGAGGTAAGTTCGTATGTAAATAATGCTACGTTATGTTTGTATTTTAAATATTCTGAATGTTTTGATAATGTATGAAATAAATGATTGATTTTATGGTTGTATTTAAGGAAGTTTGGATAAGTGAGAAAAATCTCGTTTGAACCTTAGGAATAGAATAGGATACGAGTGACATGTCACTAAGGATATTTGTTATGTATGTGTAATTATGTGATCCGAGTGCTGGTCTCGTACATCTACTAGTGGCTGGGTAGTCCGGCATGTGTTGCGGATACCTGACAGCTTGTGTGAGCAAGCCCGAGATTTGCTCGAAAGAGAGCATTTATGTGATATGAGATATGAGGTAGCTTTAGCTACATATGTGGCACTTATGTGCAAACACTTATGTGTCAGTATAATAGGCTTAGAGCCATCAGTGATTTACAATAGAGCTGCCAGTATAAAACACTTCCTCCAATCATAATAAACCCATCCCCATGCAATGCACAATACAATCATGTCATGTCATATCATAGAATCATACATGTATCCATTATAGTTTAAATAGCATGCTAAAATACGGTCATACATGTACATATAAACATATATACATCACATAGGGCAAAACAGTCATCTTACCAAATAAGGGCAAAACAGTCATTTCACCACATAAGGGCAAAACAATCATTTCACCACATAAAGGCAAAATAGTCATTTCACCACATAAGGGCAAAACAGTCATTTCACCATATAAGGGCAAAATAGTCATTTTGCCAAATAAGGGCAAAATAATCATTTTACCACATAAGGGCAAAACAGTCATTTTACCACATAAGGGGTCTAGGTAAACTTACCAACCCATCAGCAGGTCCACAGTCATCTCGAGCAACCCGTGCCACCTTAACGATCAAACAGAGTGAATGGGCCAAAGGCCCATTATGCGGGCCCATGTGGGCTCACACACCCGTGCGGCCCACATAGCCAAAAAATGGCCTTGGCCGTGTGAACTACACAGTCTGGCCCAATATTCTCCACCCGTCCGTGTGGTTTACCCGTGTAGGGTCTACAAGCTCGTGGGGCCCACGTGGCCCATTTTAGCGTAAAATGGCCCAAAACGGCCTAAGCCCATTAGCTCGCTAATAGTGGCCTCTACGATCAAATGCCCATGTTCATGCGTTAGGATTACCACACAAGCGAGCGCACGACCGTGTAGCGTCAATGGTCGTATTTTTTGACTTTTGTCGATTTACTGTTTGGGCAGTGTTTACACACCTTGTTTGCGAAAAGTGCTAACAATCCACGAACGCCAAAACCCCAACCGCTCCAAATGGTGTAGTCTACGTTTTCGAAATTAGACCACGCTCGTTGTGATGTTGTAGCCATAATAATTTGACATAACTGAATGTTAGGAACTTTTACAACAACAAATATTACAACATTAGAGGCATAGCTTCCCTTCTTTACCCAAAACGACTTACCGAAATAGCGACACGTAGAACAGAAATAGAATTCAAAAATTAGCAAAGAGAGCAATAGAGAAAGTTCAAAACCGTGAGGGTAAAGAAAAGATAGAAGAAAGAATCGGCAAGAATCGAGAGAAAGAGGGCATTTTAAACTTAGCAATAATCAATGATTTTAGGCAGCACTAAAAAAGAAAAGAAAATAGTAGCAAAGAGGAGAGGAAAAGAAAATCAGTGAACAAGGGGAACAAAGAAACAATCTCCAAAGGAAAAACGAAGTAGAAAATGAATAAGAAAAGAAACCAGTAGGAACCTTAGTAAAAATTTGGCCTTCCAGCAAGGAAAATAATTGACTGAAGCTAAGAATGAGAAAAAATCACACTCTAGCCGAAAATTTTGAGAGAGCATAAAAGAATTCAATTCGGCACAACCCTCGCTTCATATCCCTAAAACTCTCATTAAAATCCTCCCTAATATCTCACCTTTATCCCCTAAACAATCGAAACCAACACTCAGTCAAACTCTTCAGTATTTTGGCTGGATTAAAATACCAACACGGCTTAAGCAACAAAACAAAACACCCTTGCACATTCCAGAACTCGAACTCCAAACCTCCTGCTCAATTGCTTTCCACTCAACCACTAGACCAGCAGGCCTACTCTGACATTTCTCACCAACAAATAATTATGAGTCTGCTAATTAAGGACAAGGGTTTATTCACTTTTAAAAAAACCAAAAACTGCCCAAACTAAAGCTTGAACCCAAGACTTCTCAGACACTTCCCAGAACACATAACCACTGAAGCAGACATATATTTATGTCATTTTCTTGCACAATTAAATATTTATGTGTAGCCTCCTAACTGATCCCATGCTTAAGACTTAATACTTCCAGGCCCAAATTTACGGCGTTATATGTGCCATAACTATGAATGCTTGATGATCTAATTGGGATTTGTTTAGTATGGTGATGATAACCATGGCTTAAATGAGAATTGGTAAATTGGGCTTGACAAAGTATGAAGTCATATGCATGTATAAGTAAAGATGACACAATTATGATCATGTCTTGTTTGTGTATGTTTAAGTGCTCACTTATGCCATGCTAAGTGCCTTTGAAGTCATGTATGTGTATGTGCAAATAAGGGTGGAAATTGGCTTGGAAAATAGCCTCAAAGTTGTCCACACGGGTAGACACAGGCGTGTATCTGGACTATGTGTAACACACAGTCTGCTCCATGGGCATGTGATGCGGCCATGTGTCCCCTACACCCTAATTTGGTAAAACGGAATGCTCAGTAGTAAACACATGGGTAGAGACACGACTGTGTGCCTCAGTCGTGTGGAGGCCACAACCTAAGCATACGGGCGTGTGACTTGGTTGTGTGACCCCAATTTAGTTGATGATGTCATAAACAGAGAGTTACACGGGCTGAGGACACGGGCGTGTCCCAAGCCACACGGGCGTGTGTGACCACACGGCCTACCCACACAGGCGTGTGACCTTCAAAAACAATAAATTTTTTTTTCTAAGTGTCACAAAAGTTCCGAAAGTTCTCAGTGTAGTCCTGAACCACGCCCAATGTATTTTTTGGGCCTCGAGGGCCCATATAAGGGACGATATGCATGTGCATGAAAAGTTTTAATTTGGGGCAAAATTTTATGGCCTGACTTTGTGTGAATGTTTATGTTTTAGTCTAGTAATGTAACACCCCTTACCCGTATCCAACATCGGAACCGAATTTGAGGCATTACTGGACTTACATCAAAACATTCATACAAAACTAGGCCATAAAATTTCATCCAAATTAAAACTTTTCATACACATGCATAACATCCCTTATACGGGCCTACGATGCCCAAAACATACATCGTTGGTGGTTCAGAACTAAACCGAGAACTTTGGAAACTTTTGGAAAACTTAGAAAATTTCATCATGAAACAGGGTCACACGCCCGTGTCCTCAGACCATGTCACTCTCTGTTTATGACATCATTAAAAAAATAAGGGCACACGGCCAAGGCACACGCCTATGCTTCCAGGCTGTGTCCCTCACACAGCTGAGACACATGGCTGTGTCACAACCCGTGTGGCTAATTCGAAACTAAAGTACATGATGCAAGGGACACACAGCCCGTGTGGAAAATATTTGGCTATTTTCCAAGCCAATTGCCACCCTCAATAACAAACTCACATGCTTACTTTTATTGACCATTATCATTGCACATTAGAACATTCAATCATCCACAAACAATACAAGATCAAGGTAACCTCATATCATATTTTACATACTTAAAACATCATGCTTAGTCAAGCTCAAATTTACTAATTCTCATGCATCAAAGTTTAGAAGATTACTCCCATATCACACATTTAAGCCTTAGTTATCAACACATCATCTCATCTCAATTAAACCATCAAGCATTCACCACCAACAATATAACTTATTACATACACACAATCACAAGCCTCATCTCTATGGCATAGGCACATGCATAATCATATAATCAACATAAGCCATCATTCATGGCTATACACAAATTGAACTATAACCATTATAGGCAACCACAGTTCGCCACATTAGTAATGACATAATTACTAAAGATAAAGCCCCTATACATGCCATAGACTTAAGTATTTGAATACGTATACCCAAAATGGAAGCTTGATAGTATGATTGAATCTCTGACGATCTCTAACCTGAGCTAGCTAAATAAACCTATAAGAGATAAAAAGGACGAGAAGTAAGCTATAAAGCTTAGTATGTAACACCCCTAACCCCTAACTGACATTGGATTAGGGTTACGAGGCATTACCAGACAGACAAAACATTTGGGACCAATTCAGAATCGCAGATATTATTTAACATCATTTCATAAACAATCATTTCTAGATATAGTCTACGGGACCTAAAACATACATTTAAGGAAAGGTCGAAACTAAACCGAACCTATTCAGAATTTTCAGAACTTAACCAATTCTTTCAAACTATTAAAGTCACACACCCATGCGATTAGGCCGTGTGTCATACATGGGTACTAGACACGCCCATGTGAACCAGCCGTGCCAAAAAATAGGTCCTATACTGACTTTTTCACATGACCAATAGGCAAGCCCGTGTACTATGGCTGTGTGATACTTAGCTAGCTACTGACTTTAGCCCACGGCCATATGGGACGCGCGCGTCCCCTGACCATGTGGCACCAAGCAGGCTTGGTTTAAGCCAAATTTGCCACCCCTTTTTGGGTCCAATCCTACAAGCAATAATATACAATATTCTTACCAAAATTTCCAACCAATTCCATGCTCAAAACATGCTTCATTATAACAAAAACATATTAGCTCATAAAACACTACAACCATACATCATTTGGCACCATCAACCAAATACCAAAACTATATACAACATTTCATTTGCTAGCCAACTCCCATGGCATAATATATACATCAAAACTTATATACATAGACCTTCTAGCCTATACATGCCATACTTTAAAATATGTACACTTTCAGAAGTACCAAAATGAGATCGATAGTGTAATGACGATCCTCGACTATCCCCGAGCCTTCAGTAGCTACGATAATTGTAAAACAGACAATAAACATACAGAGTAAGCTACAAAGAGCTTAGTAAGCCAAATACAGTTGGTCTAACTACTAAAGATTCATAACCGTTTCATAGAATAATTCATAAACTTAACCATGCTCCTTTGTTTGCATATATGCCATGCTTCATTTCCATACATATTTCACAAAGACAGAGTTCTTCGTATTAAAAAATTTAGTACGATACAAACGTACCTGTATAGGTTACACATTTCATATACTCAATCTCAGATTTCGTATGCTATCATCAGACGGGTCAGAAATGATACAGATGCTCATAAACAAGTACAATGCTGACGTCCCGAATATGGACTTACAGGTAATTCAATATCAATGCCTCTGTCCTAGACAGGGTCTTACACGAAATCAGATACGTTGCCGATGTCTCAGAAATGGTCTTATACATAAATCTCAATCGAGGCCTGTGTCCCAGACATGGTCTTACACGATGTCTCAAACAGATGTCAACTTTTCTTAGAAACATACAGAGCTTTTTAGACTAACATATTATCATACTTTACTCCAAATATATTTATCCGGCACTCAAGACCATCCAATACAGATTACAGTTTATATGTGCAAAATTTATTTCAATTAACATGTAATTGTAATTTGACTTACCTTGGACGGATTTCAGACGGAACGAGTCGACTATTCGACTAATTTGGACTTCCCCCAATCTAAGTCCGATTTTCTTTGTTCTTGATCTAATACAATACAATTTCAACCATTCAATCATTTATTACATTCAATTTAATCCATATACATATATTTAGGGAACTTTTCATTTTAGCCCTTATAATTTCACACTTTGACAATTTAGTCTATTTTTCAAAAAATCACAAATATGCAAAGTTCACCAAGACTATATCTTGGCTGAATGTACATGGTTTCTACACAAGCCCAAATAACATATTTAATTCATAATTTAGTCCTTCAAAACCCTATTTACACAAATTAGTCCAAATGACTCTATTACATCAAAACTCAAAGACAAAACTTATAATCCATCTACCAAGCCTTCATAATTCATCTAAAAACATCACAAAACTCATGATATCAACAATGGCATTTCATGAAAGCTTTAACAGAAATAGAAATTCAGACATGGGCTTTGAAGAACACGAAGCAACGATCACATAAATGTAGAAATTATCAAAAACGGACAAAAATTCATAGCTTAATCAAGATGAACAAGGGCCGAACCCTAGGTAAGCTTTTATCTTTTCTTTTTCTTGTGATTTTCGGCAATAAGGATGAATGATATATCCAAAAACATGTTTTATTTGATTATAAACATTATAATGTCCCGTTTACCAAATTAACCTTAGTATAATAAACATTTAAGCTTATCATGGATGTCCAATAATGTCCATTTAATATATCAATGGTCTATTTGCATCTTAAAGACCTCATATTTAACAAGACAAATCAATTAGGTACTTAAACAAATAGAAGGCCACTTTTGCATTCTCTGCAATTAAGTCCTTTTTTATAATTAAGCTCAGAAACAGACAAAAAATCATAGAAATTTCACAGATGTAAATTCACATATCAAAAACACAGAAAATAATATTAAAATAATTTTCAGACTCAGATTTGTGGTCCCAATAACACTATTCTAACTAAGGTTAAAACCGAACTGTTACAATTCTCCCCCTTAGGGATTTTCGTCCTCTAAAATCTTACCGTTAAACAGATTCAGATATTGTTGTCTCATTGAATCTTCAGACTCCGACGTGGCCTCTTCAACATCGTGTCGATGCCACATCACTTTAACCAATGGAATTTTCTTGTTTCGCAACTCTTTAACCTTACGAGCTAAAATACGGATCAACTTTTCTTCGTAAGTCATATCGCAATGAATTTCAATCTGAGACAGTGAAATTACATGTGAGGAATCAGATCTGTATCATCTAAGCATCGATACGTGAAACACATTATGAATCCTTTCTAACCCAGATGGTAGCCTCAATCTATAAGCAGTTGGTCCAACTCGCTCGATATTTCATACGGTCCAATGAACCTCAGACTCAACTTTTCATTTTGCCAAATCTGAATAGTTTCTTCCATGGAGATACTTTCAGAAACACTTTATCACCGACCTTAAATTTGATTTCTTTTCTTTTCAAATCTGCATATGATTTCTGACGATTAGAGGTAGCTTTCAGACTATCTTGGATTACTTTCACTTTCTATTCTGTTTCTTTAATCAGATCAATACCGTAAATCTTATTCTCACAGAGCTCAAACCAATATAACGAAGTTCTACACTTTCTATCGTATAAAGCTTCGTACAATGCCATTTTGATGCTCGACTGAAAACTGTTATTATAAGCAAATCCAATCAAGGGTAGATATTGTTCCTACGTACCTTCAAACTCATGAATACAACATCTCAACATATCCTCGAGAATCTAAATAATCCATTCAGATTGACCATCTGTTTGGGGATGAAAAGCATAGCTAAACTGTAATTTAGTACCCAGAGCATCTTGCAATTTCTTCCAGAATCGCGATGTGAATCTTGGGTCTCTATCTGACACAATCGACAATGGTACACCATGAAATCTCACAATATCAGAAATATAAAGCTCCACTAACTTATCAAGTGATAAATCAGATCGTACTGGAATAAAATGAGCTGACTTTGTTAATTTGTCAACTACAACCCGGATTGTATCTTTCTTTCTCGAAGACAGAGGTAAACTTGAAACAAAATCCATGGCCACTTGATCCCATTTCCACTCCGGAATCATAATTGGTTGTAATAACCCAGATGGCACTTGATGCTCAGCTTTAACTTGCTGACAGATTAAACATCTCAAAACAAAGTCAGAAATATCTCTTTTCATTCCCGGCCACCAATATAGTTGTTTCAAATCGTTATACATTTTCGTACTTCCCGAATGTATAGAAAATCTACTTCTGTGAGCTTCACTCAAAATCATTTGAATCAACTCTAGATTTCTCAGAATACAAAGTCTATTTCTGAATCTCAAACAACCATCAACATCAACCCGGAATTCAGAATCACACAGAGTTTGTTTTGCTATCAATTCATTGTCATATTTTTGAGCCTCGTAGATCTGTTGTATAAACAAAGGTTTTGCTTTCAGTTCAGCACAAGCCAAGGTATCATCAGACAGTGCTAAATGAGCATTCATAGCATGCAACGCAGATAATGATTTCCTACTCAGAGCATTAGCAACAACATTAGCTTTGCTTGGATGATAATCAATCATGAGTTCGTAGTCTTTTAACAGTTCTAACCATCTTCTCTGTCGCAGATTCAAATCTTTTTGCGTCATTAAATACTTCAGACTTTATGATCAGAAAACACGTGAAATTTCTCACCAAACAGATAGTGACGCCAGATCTTCAAAGCAAATACAATGGCAGCTAACTCAAGGTCGTGTGTTGGATAATTCTTCTCATGTGGCTTTAATTGTCTCGAAGCATAACCAACAATTTTTACTTCTTGCATTAAAACACAACCAAGTCCATTCAACAAAGCATCACTGTAAACAACGAATTCTTTACCTGATTCAGGTTGTACCAGTATCGGAGCTTCAGTTAATAGAGCTTTTAACCGCTCAAAAATTTTCTTACGTTTCTCAGACCATTCAATGTGACATCCCTAAAGTGACCCTAGTCGGAAAGCGGTTTCGGGACCGCTAAACCGAGTCACTAAATCATTTGAGTATGATAGTTACTGTCTAAATATGTGAAAATGCATGTGTGAATTTTTAATTCTTTGATTTAGTTAATTTGAATGTGAATTGAAAGAAAAGGGACTCATGTGAAAGGATTCAATTATATGTGGCTAATTTTAAGAGGTTAATAAAGGAATGAAGTAAAATAAATGGAGTTGCATGTCAAATAATCCATTTGACAAGGATAGTGGCGACCATGACAAAATTATGGGCAAGGAAACATGTTTCCAACATGTTATGTTAGTGGGGTATGTAGAAAACAATAGAATAAAAGCTAGTAATAAAGAAAGGGAAAAAAGGAAAATGATGATAGCAAAAAAAGTGTGTGGATGCCTCCCCCTATTTGCCGTGAAGTGAACAAAGAAAAGAAAAAAAAGTGTTCATCTTTGAACATGCTTGGCGAATTGAAGAAGAAAGCAAGAGAAGGTTTGGTCACCCTTGAGCTTGAATTAAGGTAAGTGAGTTCATGTTGGTTCTTGAAAGGTTAGCATACTTTAAGCTAGCTACTAAAATTTCCTACTTAGCCATGTCAAAATCTTGGTTGTGTGGTAATATTGGGTAATCGGCCATGGAAGAAATTGAGGAAAAGGATTGTTGTCTTTGTGTTGTAATGAGTGTTTGGGGATGGGTGAAGTTTGAGTTAGTTAAGTGTTCATGTAGATGGTTTGGGTGATAGGAAAAAAAATTGGCTTGTGTGTGTATGGATAGTTGCCGAATGTGTGTATAGTCAAAGAAGAAATCCTTAAAGTGTCTAGTTAATTGATGTTAGGTAAATGGTGTGTGTAAATTATTTAAAATAAAATAATTGTATGAGTATTAAGGATGGTACATGAATTGACCTTAGAAGAAATTTTAGTATAATATGCTTGGATGTTAATAGGTTATTGCTTTAATGACCGGGTGTGTCAAGGGATAATGCATGGACTAATTGATTAATATGTGTTAAGGGAAGGTGAATAAATGTCTATTTGATAAGCTATATATATATTCGGCTATGAAGGTGAAGGTTAAGTCATAGAGATTTTGGTGATATTCATATTCGGTCATAAGGGTTATATGTGTAACTTGGCTATGTGGGTTACGAGTTAAGGTAAATTGCTTATTTGATATGGGTATTCGCCATAAGCTAGCATGATGGGACTTTAATAAGATAAATTTGTTTGAATTAGCCCAAGAGCTTAGAGGATCGAAGTTGGACAAGGGAAAGAAAAAGTAATTGAATAGCCGTTGAAGACATTCGACAACATCCGAGGTAAGTCATTAAGCATATATTTGGTATTGATTTAAATGATCATAATATATATGCAATTGTGTTTAATGAATTGATGTGTAAATGGAAATGTATGTGTATGGAATGATGCCATCGTTGAATGTATAAAGGTGGTAAATTGCATAAAGTATTGGTCTCGGCACTAAGTGTGCGGGTATAAATGGACACGGTGACAAGATTGGCACTAAGTGTGCGGGTATAAATGGACACGGTGACAAGATTGGCACTATGTGTGTGGGTTTAAATTGTACAGCACTAAGTGTGCGAATTTGATTATATAGCACTATGTGTGCGAGCTGATTTTATAGCACTAAGTGTGCGGATTCACTATATGCTCTTGCATTACAATTGGCACTTGAGTGTGCGACATTATCGAGTTAATCCGGACAGCGGATCGGGTAAGTACCTTGAGCTCATGACGAATAGGCAATATGTTCATGCTCGGGGTTGAGCTTGGTAAGCTTTAAATCTATGTGATGATTGCAATTGTGTGATTGTGGTGAAAATGAGTTAGTGTGTGAAAATGCCTCAAATATCTTATTGTGTAGAATATGAAATGTGGATGTATGACTTGGTATGAAATTGAACCGAAAGGTTCGAGGAATTATGGTATAGTTTCGGTATGGATGAGTACCTAGCCTCGTTTATTGTTTCATGTTGTGATAACTTTATTAATGGATGGTGGTTGAATGCTTATGACTTACTGAGTTATAAACTCACTCGGTGTTTTCTTATCACCCCTTTTAGGTCTCTTGGACTCGTATTGTTTGCGTGCTCGGAATCGTCGTTGAAGTCATCACACCGGCTGGAAATCTTTTGGTATTGTCTTCGTAGTTGAACTAGGAGAACATTTGGCATGTATAGGCTATTATGTTTTGTTGAATTATGGGTTGTAAACTTTAAGCCATGTGAAAATGGCCTATGTGGTCGTTGAGTGGGATGCTAGAACCTATAGCCACGAGTCTTAGAAACTTTAATTTTGATAAGGTGGCCATAATTTGTGTCATGTATGATGGATGATTAGTAAGGTCTACCTTGTCCTAAAGGCGGTTTTCGGCACATCCGACTCCTTAACTCTCAACTGGTAGTAACCAGACCTCAAATCGATCTTTGAAAACACTGTGGCCCCCTTTAACTGATCGAATAAATCATCAATCCTCGGCAATGGGTACTTGTTCTTTATAGTCACCTTATTAAGCTGATGGTAATCAATGCAAAGTCTCATTGAACCATCCTTCTTCTTTACAAACAATACAGAGCACCCGTGGAGAGAAACTCGGTCTCACAAATCCCTTGTCTCGTTAACTCCCCTGAATCGAGCTTTCAATTCTTTTAATTGATGAGCCATTCTATATGGAGCAATCGAGATCGGTGCGATGCGACAACAAATCAATGGCAAACTCTATCTCTCGTTCGGAGGCAACCTGCAATTCCTCCGAAATACATCCGAAACTCACAGACTATCGATCGATTCAAACTTGATTGAGGCAACTCAAGATTTATTACATAAGCGGATAAGCTTCACACCCTTTCCTCATGTATTTACATGCAGACATGTGCGAAATCACCATAGGCAATTTATTTGATTTATCTGTTTCAACCCACAAAATTTCTCCATTTTCACATTTCAACTCTAGTGTTTTTTGTTTACAATCTACCTTGGCATCATACAATGTCAACCAGTCCATTCCTAAGATAACGTCAAACTCATCAAATGATAACAAACATCAAATTAGCGGAAAAGCAGTGACCTTGAATCATTAATGGGCAATTCTTGCAAACCTTGTCAACTAGCACATATTGGCCTAAGGGTTCGGCACTTTAATCGTAAACTCGATAAACTCAACAGCAACTTTTATTAGATACTAAATTCATGCAAATATAGGAATGAGTGGACCCGGATCAATCAATGCAATAACAATAGTATCATAAAGAGAAAATGTACAAGTAATGACATCGGAGATGATGCATCTTCTCGAGCACGTATAGCATAAGCTCTAGCAATTGCTCTAGCTTCGATCTTCTTGTTGAATCTTTCATCGCAGTTTGATTGCTAGTCCCACCTCCAAGATTTCTCGGTGGTCTACCTCTACTAGCGGTGGTATTCATCTAGCACTCAAATCTTTCTTCTTTAACTTTCTCCGAACAGTCTCTAATAAAATGCTCATGAGAACACTTTGAAACAAGCTCGCTCGGTTCCCCAACACTCACCATAATGTTGCACCGCCACATTGTCGACACTCGGGCTTTCTAGGTCGCACATTACCCACACTTGCCATCAAGTAGCTTGAGCTTTAGACCTCAAATATGCTCTACCACGATCTCTGTGTGAATCCCAGTTGAAAGCTGTCATTCGAGGTTTGTCTCTTTGGACCTCTTTGATTGAGATTGAAATGGCTTGCTTATCGGCCTTTTTCTCGCATCTCGAGCCTCAATAGCGACTTTTCTTCTTTCTTTGTTCAATTCTTGACTTTAAGAGCTCGATCAACCAATACTACAAATTCTTTCAACTCCAAAATTCCTACAAGCACTTTAATGTCCTCATTTAGCCCATCTTCAAACCTTTCGCACATAATGGCCTCGGTGGACACACATTCACGGGCATACTTGCTTGAGTCTCACAAATTCGCGTTCATACTCGCCACGGACATCTTGCCCTACTTCAATTCAAGGAACGACTTAGTTTTTATCAATAAATCACGACTTATGTATTTCTTTCTAAATTCTTCTGGAAGAAATCCCAAGTAACTCTTTCTTTTGGCACCATCTGCTACCAAAGTCTTCCACCGGTGGTAGGTCGAATCTCTCAAAAGTGATACAGCACACTTTAAGCACTCCTCAGATGTACATGAGAGCTCATCAAATACACGGGTAGAATTTTCAAGCCAGAATTCCGCTTTCTCAGGAGCATCATCGACCTTTGCTCTAAACTCTTCGGCCCCTTGTTTTCGAATCTTGTCAACCGGAGGCTTGTTCATTCTTACCAAATCTATGCCTTGAGCAGCTACAAGAATCATCTAAGGTATAGGAGGGGGTGGAGGAGGTTGAGCATTTCGATTTGCTCGAATAAATTCAGTATACCAATTGTTCATCATTTGGAGAAAGGCATCCCGAGCCTCATCTCCCTGTCTCAATGTCTCAGGTCTACTTTCCACAGGCGCGGTCCCTTGTGCGGGAGCCGGCGCATTACTAGCAACATCATCAGCCGCAGTTCCTTCAGGATCCATTACTATATTAAAACAAAACACAGTTTAGAATAATCAGGAGTCACCACACTATCACAATATTTTTATGGCATGTATAACTGGACTTTTACACACACTTTATTAGTCCGAGAACCGACTAAACCATATCTCTGATACCACTAAATGTAACACTCCTTACCCGTATCCGTCGCCAGAACAGGGTACGAGGTATTAACAGATTATAGTATATACTATTAAACAAAACCCAACAAAAATATGGCGTGCAATTTGATCATTATAACATATGCCATTAACAATACAAACCAACTTCAAAGGCTTCGTACAAAATGGTTAGTTTGATACTATAAGTAGTAATTTGAACCTAGACAATTATGACACGTAACAAAATAACTAAGTCTGCTATACATGCCATATTTCAAAATGTTGAGTTCAAATATCAAGAGTATTGATAGTGCGGGCGGATCTTCTACGATCTCGACTCCGTGCTAATGGATGACACTATAAGACAAAGGTGAGAAAAGAAAGTAAGCTTATAGCTTAGTAAGTAAGTATATAAATAACAAATAAGAAGTCTAATATGTTTACAACATAACTCAATTATATCATGTTTTTAATTTTATTGTTTACTCCAATTTGATCAAGTTGTCCCTCCTGCATCATGATCACTAAATAAATCATAACTCGAGTTACTGAAACTCAAAATTCAAATCCGTAAAATTTCCTAAATCTAGACTCATAAAAATTCTTACTAATTGTTTTCTAGAATTTTGGTTCAGCCAATTAGTACAGTTTTTAGTTATAGTTTCCCTGTTACAGCTCAACCGATCGACCTCTGTTCATTACGAATTGAATTTATCTCAGTACACAATTCAAATAACCATGAAACCTATTTCATTTAAAAGTAGAATCAATAAGGAATTTAGGCATATAAACTATATTTCTTAATTCGTTTTTTACAATTTTTAATGATTTTTCAAAGTTGAAATAGGGGATTACATAGTCATCCTGAGCAAGTCTCACACAATTGTAAATATCTAAAAAATATAGAATTCCTTTGCTTGCTCTGTTTCTTTTATATGAAAATAGACTCACTAAGCTTTAATTTCACATCTCATTCAACCTCTAATTAAATTCCTTATAATTTTGGTGAATTTTAAAAATCACGTCACTGCTATTGTCCAAAACAGTTTTAATGCTAATTTCATTCTTTCACACATTCTTTATACTAACCTCATTTTAACTTACATATATATATACCACAAATCATTTTCACCACATTTCATACATCACAAGTGTAGGTCCATGACTACAATGTCACCACAAAACCATCCCGTTGAACAATTCGGTTTAATCCTCGATACTTGATGGTTTCAGCACACAGCCCCACCATCATATTTCATTTAATTCGGCTCTCTTGTACACATGGTGAACACTTAATACCACTCATGTGACCTAGCCGATTTGTCTCGTAGCTCTCTTGTCTACATGGTGTCCTTCACTTGGAATCACGCATGCGACCTAGCTACATTTATCTCTCACGTAACTCTCTTGTCTACATGGGATACATCCCGTATCACACATGTGACCTAGCTACTATATAGTATCTCGTAGCCTTCTTGTACACATGATGTGCACTCGGCACCATACATGTGACCTAGCTACACTTCCTCTATTTTATTCTATTTTTCCGAATGCTCAACCGGGATCTCTCTCTCTATTACTTATTTCTATTCTTTCAATAGTCGATTTATGCTTCAACATCAGCTAATATATATAATAGGCTGAAATATAAAAATGTAAATGAAATTAATGTATTATTTACATACAAACTTACCTCGGTGCAAAATATGGGAATTTTGCAATTTAGTCCAAAACTTTCTCCTTTTCCCGTTCGAGGTCGATTCTACGCCTTTCTTGATTATGAAGCTTGAAAGTTGAAGAAACCCTAGCTATGGAGGAGAGCAATTTTCGGCAGCAACTAATGAAGATGATAACCAATTTTGTGTTATTTTTCCCATTTTATTTCATTTAATATACAAATGACCAAAATGCCCTTACTACTAAACTTTCAAAAAAAATTCCCTCCATGTCCAACTTTTGTCCATAACTTAAGAATGGGTCAAATTTCTATTTAAGACCTCCTAGTTAATATCCCAAAGCAATTTCATACTAAAAACTTCTAAAACACGAGTTTTACAATTTATTCAATTTAGTCCCTAATCTCAACTTAAGCGCGAAATGCACAGAATTTCATCACGAAATTTTCATGAAATCATGAAATCATATCATAAACCCCAAAATAATTATAAAACGATTATTTCTATCTCGGATTTGTGGTCACGAAACCACTATTCCGATTAGGCCCTAATTCGGGTTGTCACATATCAGTGTAAGCGCTGATGACTGGGCCACAGTGTTGAGGAGGCCGAAGTGCCTGGCAAGGCGCGTCACATAGGGGCCAATAGAGATTACTCCTTTCTAATGCCGCTCGGTCTGATGGCGAATGGCGAAAGCGATGAAGTATGCCAAGTCAGTCACGTGTGCATTCGCCATGCACCATAAATAGTAGGCATCGTGGGTGTTGACAACGCCGATGCTCTCTCTCCTTCCGATCAATATGTTTGCCAATATGGCATGGAGATAGCGTAGGAAAGGGGCGAGAGCTGAGGCCTTTGAGCGACTGGGGTCGTAGGTGGAAGAGAGTGGTGCCAAAGCTTTCCAGCACGATGAGGGCGAAATGTGGATATTGCATGGTAGTGCATTCATGTCCTCCTCCTCCATAAACTCATTGGTGTAAAGTGCTAGAATGACTCCAAACTCTGGGACACTCTTCGCGTGAACTAGGCCGCCTAATCGGAAGTGAATGGTGTCGGGGTTGTCATTGTTCTTCTTCACCACCTGTAAATGAAAAGTAGAGCATAATTTTAAAGTTAGCTCTAAATAAGTGGGTTCGGTAATAGCGAAGAACCGTTCCCATGGATCTGTGGATAGGAGGGCGCGGATGGCATCAACTAGCTGGACTTGCTCTACGGTAGCCCAGTCGATGTAGTGACATGTAGTGAGTGGTCGTGCGCGTAGTATCTGAAATAGCTTCTCCTGCGAAGCTTGCGGAAACTCAAGGAACGAGTGTCGAACTTCGGCTGTAGCACGTACCGAGGATGAACCCAGTCCCCTACATCTCTTTGAGGATGGTACTGCAGCCTTCTTACCTCTCGATGATGACATAATGTGCCTGAAAATGTATGAGCATTGATATAGTAGGTCCAAGATGTGTTAACATTTAACTATATCAAGCGAAAGGTGAAAAATTTATATGTTTATTCAGAAGCATTTATTGGAATCAAAGATGTATCATTAGTTAAGCAAGAATCCTAAAACTACCATATGCTATTTAGCAGTTTAAACAATTCAAATATAAAAAAAAACTAAACAAATTCCTAAAGTATTCAGGTTGAGAAAGTGAACCAAAAGCTACTGCAGGGTGGCGCACGGGCGTGTTAGTGGCGAGCACGGGCGTGTGGCGTGGGTGTATAGCCGTGTGGAGGAAAAATGGAGGGAAAAAAAGGGGAAAGTGAGGATTAATTTAGGGGGAGTGGATTTTAGGGTGGTTTGAGGGTTGGGGAAGTGATAATCTGAGTAATGGTGGCCGGAATAGGGATTAGAGAGTGGGGAAGGGGAGATTTCGGCTAGGGTTTTGAAAGGAAGAAGAAAATGAACAGTGGTTTGCTTATATAGGGGGAACCCACACGGCCTAAGGCCACACCCGTGTACTCTGAAAGTGAGCCCGTGTTTTTTGAATTTTGCAATTTAAGTCGTGCCCGGCTACTATCCCACCCCCGTGTGCCTTGGACTTGTGTGGCCCACGGCCATATTGCACGGTCGTGGCTAGCTTTGTTTGCTTCTCCCACGCCCGTGTGCTATGGTACCACGCCTGTGTATTGTTGTCCATGGCTTATAGGCACCGACGTGTCTCACGCCCGTGTCAAAGAAATAGAATCGAGCCTTACTCCTGGCACGCTCGTGTTTTTCTATTCCCATGCTCGTGTTCACCTATCAATTTCACCCACAGCCATGTCGCACGGTCGTGGGGATTTATCCCATCCCATGTTTTGGGGAAATCATGTCCTGCTTCCACACGGCCCTATCGCACAGCCGTGTTTCTTCCCCTACTTGGCCACGGTTTTAGGCACGCTCGTGTTCCTGGCCGTGTGTACTGAAAAACTTTGCAATTCAAAGATAAATCTAATTATTTATAGTGTTAGAAATAAAAAATGAAAAATAAAGAAATCAAAATATGTTAGTGCTCGGGTTGCCTCCCGAGAAGCGCTTATTTATAGTCTAAGCTCGACTTACCTCTCTAGTAAATGGTCAGGGTGGTTCGAAGAGTTTATACTCCTCATTCCTACTATCAATCTCATCAAATAGGGTTTTAATCAGGTGTTGTTTACCTTAAAAGTGTCGAACTTGGGGTGACTCACCTCTGCCGTACCGAATGGAAAAATACTGAGTACCGTAAGAGGGATTTCATCATTCAGTGTGGTAGTGACAATGTGAGGATCTGCGACATCTAGTAAGACTTTATCGCTAACCTTAAGTTGATTAGGAGAGGTATCGGGCTTGTTTTGGCGTAGTTTCAGTTTATCATGTGTTCTCGATTTGTGTTCTCGCCATTCGTCTAGCTCCTCTATCCGTAGCCTTCTTTCTTTATGAATGTGTCCTCTATCATTTCTGGAACATGGCTCATGAACTTCTTTGAAGCTTAATTTCTGCAAAGTCATATTGTCAGTTTTAGTAGATTGGTGTGGACTATTACCTTCAACGTTCGATGTGATGCCAGAATTACGAGCTTGAAGGGTGATCGTTTTGTCTCCCACACGAAGTGGAAGCTCACCTGTGCCAACATCAATAACTGTTTTAGCAGTTGCTAAAAAAGGCCTTCCTAAAATCAAAGGGGTGTTATTATTCTCCTCTATGTCTAGAACAACGAAATCAATGGGGAATATGAACTTATCTATTTTCATGAGTACATCTTCAATAATACCCCTAGGAAATCTTATAGTTTTATCTGCCAATTGAATGCTCATCCTAGTTTGTTTAGGTTTCCCAAGACCTAGTTGCTTAAACATTTTGTAAGGCATTATGTTAATAGTAGCCCCTAAATCAGCTAATGCATGACGTATATCTAAACTACCAATTAAGTAAGGAATTGTAAAACTCCTCGGATCTTTCAATTTGTGAGGTAGCTTATTCTGTAGAATAGCTGAGCAGACTACATTTAGCTCCACATGCTTCGCTTCATCCAACTTCCGCTTATTTACTAAAAGCTCTTTTAAAAATTTCATTGCATTTGGCATCTGCGACAAAGCTTCAATAAACGGTAAGTTAATATGTAATTTTTTCAAAAGTTTAAGGAATTTACCAAATTGTTCGTCTGAGCGGTCTTTCCTTGTCACGTTAGGGTATGGCACACGAGGTTTATATTTGACAGTCACTGGTTTGTTTGTATTTTGACCTACCTCATCTCTCCATTTGTTTACCACTGTTTCTTGTCTCGGTTCTGGTTCAGGCTCAACGACTCCTTCGTCATCTTGAGTATTAATTGAGTTGAGTTGTTCCTTTAGGTTAGGTTCGGTATTACTTGGCAAACTACCTTGTGGTCGTTCAGAGATCAGTTTAGAAAGCTGGCCTATCTGAGTTTCGAGTCCTTGGATCGATGCTTGTTGATTTTTAAGTGTTGTCTCGGTATTTTGGAAACGGGTTTCTGACACTGATATGAACTTTGAGAGCATCTCCTCAAGGTTTGGTTTCTTCTCTTGTTGATAAGGTGGTTGTTGAAAATCCCCAGGATTTTGTGGCTTTTGATTCCCTTGACCACCCCAGGAGAAATTTGGGTGGTTCCTCCAACCTGCATTATAAGTATTACTGTATGGGTTATGTTGAGATCTAAAGTTATTGTTACCCATATAGTTGACTTGTTCCACTTCGGTTGTGGGATTGAAGGGTTGATATTCTGTATACACACCTCCTCCACTTGCGTCACACCTCATTACTGGATGTACCTGCGTAGAGCTAAGTAAACCATCAATTTTTTTATTGAGAAGTTCTACTTATTTTGACAGTATAGTAACTGAGTCGATGTTATAAACACCGGCTATTTTTGTTGGCTTAGTCCTCATGACTTGCCACTGATAGTTATTCAGTGACATTTCTTCAATGAATTCATAAGACTCTTCAGGTGTTTTATTGTTGATGGTTCCACTAGTAGCTGCGTCAAGCATTTGCTGAGTCGAGGGATTCAGACCATTGTGGAATGTTTGTACTTGAAGCCAAAGTGGTAACCCATGGTCAGGGCACCTTCTCAGTAAGTCCTTGTATCTCTCCCATGCATCGTAAAGTGTTTCTAAATCCATCTGCACACAAGATAAGATATCATTGCGTAATTTAGACGTTTTAGCCGGCGAAAAGTATTTTAGTAAAAATTTTTTGGTCATTTGTTCCCAAGTAGTGATAGACCCTCGTGGTAACGAGTTCAACCACTGTTTAGCTTTGTTCCTTAATGAAAAAAGAAATAACCGAAGACGAATGGCATCATCAGAAACACCATAGATTTTAAATGTATCGTAAAATTCCAGAAAGTTTGCTAAGTGAGCGTTGGGATCTTCATCCTGCAAACCATCAAACTGAACAAACTGTTGTATCATTTGAATTGTGTTAGGTTTCAATTCAAAAGTATTTGCAGCTACAACCGGTCTAACTATGCTAGACTCAATTCCTGTTAAAGAAGGTTTAGCATAATCATACATAGTGCATGGAGCAGGATTTTGATTAGCCGCAATTGCAGGAAGTAGCTGATTGCCTGTTTTCAGCCATCTCTTCGATTGGGGGTTGAGTATCATCTTCTTGCTCGTTCTCCGTGTATCTTAAGCTGTGCCTTATTTCTCTTTGATTTCTGTGAACTGTACGATCGATTTCTTCGTCAAAAAGTAATGGTCCCGACAGGTTTCTTCTAGTCATAAACTATAAAAAAAAAACTGCCAAGAGAAAGAAAAAAGTAAATTAATAAATAATAATAATAATGAAATTAAATTAAATTACAAGAAAAATAAATGGCTAAAGTAATAAAAATTGAGTGTTCCTAATATTTTAGTTCCCCGGTAATGGCACCAAAAACTTGATCGCGTGATTTGTAACAAGTAATAAATATTTATAATAAAGATCAAACCTAAACTAACTATTATCACGACGAAAAGGCAAGCGCACCTATCGAACAATAGTATAGTAATGGCAGGACCGGGATATCATACCCAAGGGAACCAAAAGTACCAGTAATAACTATCTTTTTATTATTTAACCTAGAAATACGGAGGGGTTGTTTATTAAACTAATTAACTAAACTTAATTAACTAATTAAACTAAAGCAAAGAGACCATTTGGAAAAAGGCTTGAAGAAAAGTAATTGATAAAGACGAAACCCAAGGAGGAATCCACCTAGATTTCACTTGTTATCAGACTCTGAAACCAGACAATTTATTCACTTGACTTGATCCGTGAGACTCCCTAACCTATATTATTATCTCTTTCGATACTAATAACGTCTAACCCTCAATTGAATTAATCAAAATCTTTTCTTAATTAAAACCCCTAGGGAAGTAGTAAATCGATCTATGGACTCCCATATTAGGTTTCACCCTAATCCGATAAAATCTCGTAACCCTATTTCTAGGCTTTCGATCAACTCTGCTTAATTATGTCAAAACTACTCTTAGACAGGGACTTTTGCTCCTCTGCATAAGCACATCAAATCATTAATTAATACCCAGAATATTAACTCAAGCATTAAAAACACATAATTAAGAACAAATTAAGTATTTATCATACAGTTCAGATAATAATAACAAGATCCATCATAGGTTTCAACCCCCTTAGGTATCTAAGGGGTTTAGTTCATAATAAAATAAGAGTACATCTTAAAAGTGTGAAAATAACAAAACATAAAGAAAACTCTAAAACCCCTGAAGGAATTCTAAGAGAGATCTTCAGTCATGGAGTAGTTGCAGCTTTTGGGATGGATCGTCTGGCTTTCTTCAAGTAATTCCCGGCGTGTGGTTCTGTACTCCAGAAAAGTTTTGGAGATAGTGGCCCCTTTCTAAGTCATACTTAGGGTGTTTATATAGGCTTTGGATTGGCTTTCTTCCTCCCTAAGTATTCTTTCCGTGTAAAATACAACTATTTGAAAAAAGGACACGCCTGTGTGCCACGACCGTGTGATGTGATTGCCAGGTCGTGTTCAATCCGTTAAATTGCACACGACCGTATGGGTCAATGGCCAGGCCGTGTGAATCGTGAAAGCCTTGGTCGACACCCACGAAAGACATGGGCGTGTAAGCTGCCTGTGTGGCAAGGCTTAGGCCATGTCATCTTCTCGATTTGGTCCGTTTTGTCCCTTTTTGGCTCGTTTTTGGCTCCTTTTGACTCTTGGTGCTCTCCTGAGTACAAAACATGAAACAACTGGATTAAGAGCACCAAAATCCATAAATCTAGTAATAAACATCCATAAATATGCTAGGTATTTGGGGTAAAAATATGTATAATTTTGCGTTTATGAAGAATCTATGTACCAAAGAATTCTGAGCTCATTCAGAAGATTTTTCACTAAGCACATGATGGTTGTTTATCTGTTCACCCTATGAGTACCAAAATGTACAATGACTTGAAACAACTGTATTGGTGGTCGGGTATGAAATGAGACATTTCAAAATTTGTATCGAGATGTTTAGTGTATCAACAAGTTAAAGCTAAACATCAAGTACCCTTGGGATTGTTACAACTAGTGATGATACCAGAGTGAAATGGGATAGAGTTACAATGGATTTTGTATCGGGTTTGCCTCTGTTTCTGAAAAAGAAAGATACTATCTGGGTTGTTGTAGATCGACTAATGAAGTTTGCACATTTCATCCTGGTACATACTGACTATTTGTTTCATAAATTAGCTGAACTGTACATATCTAAGATCGTTAGATTGTACGGGGTGCCAGTTCCATTATTTCAAATAGAGATCCGAGGTTTACATTGGGATTTTGGAAGAAGTTGCAAGAAGCTCTTGGTACGAGGTTGAATTTTTGTACATTGTTTCATCCGCAAATAGACGGTCAGTCTGAGAGAGTAATTCAGATTCTCAAAGATATGCTTCGATGTTGTGTTTTAGAGTTTGAAGGCAACTGGAGAAATATTTTTTGTTGGTTGAATTTGCGTACAACAACAGCTTTCAATCGAGTATGAAGAAGGCACCGTACGAAGCTTTGTATGGTCGCAAATGTCGAACTCCGTTGTACTAGATTGAGCTGAGTGAGAAAAAGATTCACGAGGTTGATTAGATTCGAGAGACTGAAGAAAAAGTGAAAGTAATTCACGATAGTCTAAAAGCAGCTTCAGATCGACAGAAATCATACATGGATTTAAAACGGAAAGATATTGAATTTCAAATTGTTGATAAAATATTTCTAAAAGTGTCACCATGAAAGAAAACCTTCAATTTGGTCGTAAAGTAAACTAAGTCCGCTATTCATCGGGCCATATGAGATCATTGAAAAAATAGGTCCAGTGGCATATCGACTAACATTACCGTCAGAATTAGAAAAGATCCACAATGTATTTCATATGTCAGTGTTGCATCGATATCGATCGGATCCATCACATGTAATTTCTCTGGCAGAGATCGAAATTCAACCCGATATGACATACAACAAAGAATCAATCCGAATTTTAGCTTGAGAGGTTAAAGAGTTAAGAAATAAATGCATAGCATTAGTGAAAGTGTTATGGCAATGTCACTGGGTTGAAAAGGCTACAAGGGAACCCGAGGAAGCTATGAGAAAATAGTACCCTAACCTATTCACTAGTAAGATTTTTGGGGACGAAAATCCCTAAGGGGGGAGAGTTGTAACAACCATTTTTAGTCAAATCGGAATAGTGATTTTGAAATCACAAATTCTAAGTCAAAAAATTTATTTTATTATTATTTTAATGTCTACAGCATGATAATATGTTTGTGTGAAATTTTCGTTAGGAAATTTTATCTTTTTGATTAGTTAATTTGAGAAAAATGACTAAATCGCGTAAAGTGTAAAAGTGAAGTTCCATTAGCTAAAGGTATCTAATAACTATGGAATTTTAAATTAGATGTCCTTATGTTGTAATTAGACCATGATTAGTGTGAGTGGACAAATATGGACATGATTAATGAATTTTAATGAATTAATATTAAGATTAATTTGGTAATTTGGTTATTTAAAGTATAATAAATAAAATAAAAACCAAATTCTAAGTGCTTTCATCTTCCTTAGCCGATTCTTAGTATGAAGAATAGCTATTTTTTAGCTTTCAAATTCGGTCAAGATTGGGTAGCTAATTAAGGTATGGTTTTTGTTCCGTTTTTAATGATTTCTGTGTTTTTGAGATTGTTGCAGCTATGAAACACCCTTTACCCGTGTCCGACGCTGAGGCAGGGTATGAGGCATTATCGAACTTAAATATAACCAATCATACAAAACTAGGCCATAAAATTTCATTAAATTTAAAACCATTCATACACATGCATATCATCGCTTATACTGGCCCGCGAGGCCCAAAACATGCATTTGAAGTGGTTCGGGACTAAATCGAAAACTTTGGAAAACTCAAAAAAAATTTCATCAAAACAGGGGTCACATGCCCATGTGGCTTAGGACACACCCATGTGGGTAGGCCGTGTGGTCACACATGCACATGTCCTTAGCCCATGTAACTCTCTGTTTATGATGTCATGCACAATTTGGGGTCGCACGGCCAAGTCACACGCTCGTGTCTCGGGGCCGTGCCCTTCACACAACTGAGACACACCGTCGTGTCTCTGCCCGTGTAGCCAAGAAAATGGCTATTTACCAAGCCATTTGCCACCCTTATTTGCACACTCACATACACAATTTCAATGGTAATTAATATTGCACAATTAAGCTACCAACACAACCATAATCAAGGCTTAAACATACCAAAACAACTATTTACTGTTCATAACAAAACTGTGCACTTGAGTCATAGTCACTAAATTATTTATATCTTAAGCTATAGAATTATAAATTAAAAAATTTATGGTTTAGCCAATAAGTCAGTTAATTCTTCAAATTCATCCCTATTCTACTGTTTGATAGTTTCGACCTTTCTTCACTAAAAATTAATTATCTCTTAGTACGAAATATGAATGATGTTCTTATTTGTTTCTCTTGAAAATAGACTCATTAAGAATTTAAAAATATAAATTTTAACCCCCAATTATTTTTATACAATTTTTAATTTTTTTTCAAATTCAAAATATGGGAACCCAAAATCATTCTGACCTTGTCTCATAAAATTTCAAATATCTCATAAAATGAAATTCTTCTGCTTACACATTTCTTCTATGTAAAACTAGACTTAATAGGCTTTAATTTCATATTTTATTCAACCTCTAATTTTATTTCCACAATTTTTTGTGATTTTTCAAAGTTATACTACTGCTGCAGTCCAAAACTATTTTAATACTAATTTTACTCTTTCATGATTTATTTGTATTAACTTTCATTTAGACATACACCTTCAACATAACAACTTCCCACATGTATCATCTAGTCTAGTTTCATAAACATACCATTATAAACTACATCACACAATGACATTGGCATAGGCATATGAGTAATTAATATGCTTGCAACTCAGTAGCCAATATAAGCCAATTTATGTGGCTATATACCAAATCAAATCCTTAATCATTACAAGCCAATACATTTGGCCATACCATAATGACACATACACAAAAATAACTAAGTCCCTATACATGCCATAGACTCAAGGGTTCGTGTTCATTTACACAACATGATAGCTTGATAGTGTGATAGCATCTCTGGCGATCTATAACTCGAGCTAGCATACAACCCTATAAGATATGGGAAAGGAAAGGGAGTAAGCTACAAAGCTTAGTAAGTTCGCATGAAAATAATGAACAATTCATGTTAATCATACACCATGCTTGACAATATAAGCACAAGTTCATATAAAATAGTTATAAATCTCAAGAATTGTAATATAACCAATTCATATGTTTACTCTTTTTTATTTATCGACATAAATTAATACAACTTTACTTTAGTTTAACAACCATAACCTCTTCACTGTAATATGTTTCATAATTAGCAAATGATTTCCAACATCATAGTAAAAGTACATTACTTATGTGTATTCATGTTTTCATGCATATGGCTTAGCACATTTCAAATTGTCTAAACTCTTTCTCCCATACTTTCTTAACCATTTTAATAGACAATTATGTCAATATTTCCCTTTTCTCATAACCGATAAATCACAATTCAGACGACAACCATTTACTATCTCACCAATCAATTTGGCCCCAAAGCCTTACACATGTTCGTCAACCGAATCTACCATGAGTTTACCCATCCTAAACATAAACACTTAATCACAAGATTTCATAAATACTTTTAATAGACATTAATATCAATCTTTCCTTCTTCATATTCATTGAGTCACAATCAAAGAAAATAAAACATTTCATATCTCAATTCCATTTGGCCTAAAAACCCTTTTTTTCATAGTATCAATCAACCTTACCATGTATTTATTCATCATACACATGAACCAATAGTCACATGGTTATCTTAAAGTCACTTTCATAGTGATCATGAATTCATAATATCATGAATTCATAATATCTTAAAGTCAACTTTACGTACATACCTGTACAAATTTGTAACATACTCATTTACTTTCTCATCTTTGGCATAATCTTTGAATTACCCGTTGAACTACTTGGAATACTATCGGATACATGGAATACCTTTGCACATAAGTGTCACATATGTAGCCAATGCTACCTCATATCACATATCACATAATGCTCATTCTCGAGCTAATCATGGGCCTACTCACACAAGCTAATAGTTAGGACGTAGCTACTCGGGCTGCTCACAAAAGCTGACAGGTATCCGTAACACATGTCGGAATACCCAGCCACTAGTAGGACGTACATGACTAGCACTCAAATCATGTAGTCACAAATACACATAATCTCATGAGCTCATAATCACATAGTTCCTAGTGACATGCCACATTGTATCCTAAGTTATTCTTAAGGTTCAACTGGGATTTTGAGTTACCAAATCTTAGTTGAATCGTCATCGAGTCATCAATAATCAAATACATAGAGATAAATATACATTTCATGAAATATCAAGTATTTAAATATGTAACATAATGTTGAATTATTTACACATGAACTTACCTCAATACAAAAAATGGTGAAAAGACCTAACCGTTAAATACTTGTTTTTCCCTCATCTAGGCCCAAATCTTGTTTTCTTGATCTATAATACCAAATTTAGCTCACTTATTAGTCACATTATTCATTGTGACCAAAAAATCATATTATGGAAAAATTACATTTTTACCCTTAAAGTTTCACATATTTACACTTTTGCCCCTAAGCTCGTAAAACGAAATTTATTAAAATTATTTAACATACAAGCCTATCCAAATCATTTTCACAACTATAGCAGCCCACAATTTCCATTAAAACACACTTTTACTACATATTTTATAACTTTTACAATTTAGTCCTTTTAGGCATTTTCATTGAAAATCACTTAGTAAAAGTCGTTTCTCTAACCATAAAAATGCATTTACTACCATTAAACACAAAAATACACACATATTCATCATGGTTCAAAACCTATAATTTAACCATATCTCAAATTAGTGGTAGAAATAGATAGATCTTGTTATGAGGATTTCAAAAACGTAAAAATCATTAAAAATAGGGCTAGAACGGACTTACAATCGAGCTTGAAAGCTTGAAAAACCCTAGCCATGGTTTCCTCTTGTGAATTTCAGCCAAGGAGGAAGATGGACAAATTTTTGGGTTTTTATTTTGTTTATTAAGTCATTTAATTACTAAATGACCAAAATACCCTAAACTTAAAAATATTATATTTCACCTATTTCATGTTCATTTTTGTCCAAAATATTATTCAATGGTCTAATTACCTTTTAAGGACCTCCAATTTAAAATTTCATAGCAATTGGGCACCTCTAGCTTCTAGAACTTAAGTTTTGTACGTTTTACGATTTAGTCCTTTTGACTAAATTGAGTGCTCAAACGTCAAAATTTTTTAACAAAATTTTCATGAAATTATTCATTGAAATCGTACACCATAAAAATATAATAAAAAATAAAATTTACACATATCGTAATCATATCGCAAAAAAAACCAATTCATGATATAATTACACTTATTAGCCGTAAATTCAGCTTACGGAGCCCTAAAAATAATTCAAGAACAATCTTAGGTTAAATTGTAACAAATCAAAAAATTTTAGAAAAACTTGAAAATTTGCGAAATAGAGGTCACACAGCTGTGTAGCATAGCCCAGACCATGTGAACAATCGAAGTTAGGACACACGGCTGTGTCCTAGCCTATGTGTCCACCTATGTGAATGTTCAAAATAGGGCCACACAATTGTGTACCAGACCGTGTGTATATTTGAAGTTGTGTCACACGGTCATGTAACAAACTATTTTGGCTTACACGGTCGTCTCACAGGCCTTGTGGATATTGCACCTAAAAACAATAAATACACACGGCTGTGTGAGGTGAACAGCTCGTGTTCTAGGCCATGTGCATCATTTCAACCTCTAAATTAAGCAATTTCATACACCATTCCTGTAACACCCGTAACCCGTATCCATCATCGAAATAGGATTATAGAACATTACTGTAAAATCGTAACTTAAAACATTAAATTAGTTACATTTCGTAAATTATACCAAATTCGTTCAAACACATGCATATTGTCCCTTGTTCGAGCCCTTGATGCCTTAGAAACACTTTAGAAACAATTCAGGACTAAATCGAGAACATTTGAATCATTGAGGAAAAATTTATAAAAATTCACACTGTAGGGGTCACACGGTTGTGTGGCCAGGCCGTGTGCCACACATGGCTGAGACACACACCCGTGTACCATTCGAAATAGGGACACACGGTCATTTCCCAGCCCATGGAACTCTCTGACTTGGGTCACAAAGCTAAGACGCATGCCCGTGTGCCAAGCCATGTGCTAGGCCGTGTAATTTCCTGGCTTGCAACCCTTTGAAACCTATAGGGGACACATGGCCATGTCGTATGGTCGTGTGTCACACATGGTTGAGACACATGCTCGTGTCTTAGGCCGTGTGGACAAGAAATAGGTCAAATCCAAGCCATTTTTTCACCCAAATCAAGCACAAACCTACAAGCCATTTGCACATACAATCAAGCCTTAAAACATACCTAAAACATGCATAATAAATCCAATTCAATAGGTCATTTATCCATACAACCAATATGCCTAAAAGACACCTTAATCACCACAACCAAGCATACTTGAACATATACATGATTTAGTCATTCATCACTCATACATTTCTAGCCTATTTCCATACCAAACTTACCACAATGACTATATGCCAAATCACATCCAAACATACTAAATTGGTCATTCAAAACATACATTCACTTGACCATTTCAACACCAACCATATAAGCATCAGTATGCCAAAAGTTCACCAATAATAATACCACATTTACAAGCCAAACATAACAACTATCTCATCAACACAATTCACCTATACATGCCATTATAATCATGACCAAAACCTTAAAATCTACCGATATATTCACTGGATAGTGTGATTTAATCTATAAAACATAGGAAAGAAAAATAACGTAACCACATAATGCTTAGTAAGTTCATGAATCATGAACATAGCTTATTGTTTCAATGCATAATCATAAAATAGACATAAATCAATCCAACATAGCTTAGCATAAGCCTAAGTATCAACAACACAAGTTAGTGATTAAACACATAACTTAGCAATATCATCACATGGTAAGGTATAGTACAATAACATAGCATCACTTAAATCATACTTTTCATAGTCATGAGTGTTCATGCTTTGATCATCAACAATTCATAACTTTTCATGAATTCTTAACATAGTTTCAGTACACTTACCATTCTTCCCCTTTTCATGCCTGTTGAACCACTTAGAATAATATCGGATACGCAAGAAGCTCACACAAAGTGTGTAAATACATAGTCAAAACCATTCCTTTCCTTTTCCTTTACATAGATGCTCACTCGAACCAAAAATGGGTCTGTTCATACAAGCTGACAGTGAAAATGTAGCTACATGATGCCACTCACACAAGCTAACGAGTATCTCCAACAAATGCCAGAACTTAGCCATTGGTAGGACATTCAAGACCAGCACCCTAAACATGGTAACCCTAATGACATGCCATTTGTATCCTATATATTCCTAAGGTTCAAATGGGGTTCAATAGTTATCGCAACATCATTGGATTTCCATCATGACATGATATGATGAATAACATAATAGCATTTAAATCAAATACATTAAAACGCTATTTAAACATATGAACTTACCTCGATCACAAAAATGACGAAATAGGATTGACTAGTCTGATACTTTATCTTTCCCTTGATCTAAATTCGTATGAGGCTTAACTTGATCTAAATAAGAAAATTCAATACATTAAATATTCACTCTATTCAATTTAGTCCAAAATACATACTTTTTCAAATTTACACTTTTACGCCTAATATTTGAACTTCTTTACAATTTAGTCCTTAAGCCCGTAAGTTGAAAATCATGCAATTTCATCCACACACTAAGCTAGATGAATTCAATAAAATCCCATAGAAACTCATAGAGACCATTATTTCACAATTTCACCATGAATTTTACACATTTTACAAATAAATCCTTAATTGACATTTTCAACAAAAATCACTTTACAAAAGTTGTTTATTTATCAACAGAGATTCATTTTCTTTCATCAAACATAAAAAATCACATGCACACATTCATGGAAAAACCCTAACCTTTTAAAAATCTTGTAAATTAGTCTTTGGTCTAGCTAGATTAAGCTACAACGACTTTAAAAACATAAAAATCATTAAAAATAAGACCGAAATCACTCACATGCACAAGGTAAGCTTGGCCAAAACTCATGCTTAATGAGTTCGATATGTACACAAGATCGAAACCACTTACATGCACAGGTGTAACACCCTGAATTTGGGCATAGAAGTATTAGGTTTGAGCAGGGGTGCAGTTAGGAGACTGCACATAAATATTTAATTGTGCAAGGAAGCAACACAATTGAGTGTTTGGCTTAGTGGTTGTGTGCTTTGGAAGTGTCTGATAAGTCATGGGTTCAAGTCCTGGCTTCTACAAAATTTTGGTTTTTAAGGATAAAACCCTTACCTTTTGTCAGTAGGGTTATAAATAAAATTTGGTAAGGTATGACATAAAAAGCCTACTGGTCTGGTGAATAGTGGCTTGTGGAGTATGATATTGGTCTGAGGTTTAAATCTCTGCTTGTGCAAATGGAGATTATTTTTACTGTTGGCTATGGGAGGTAGTAGAGTTTGACTGAAACACTACAAAGTGGAGTGGAGTTTGAATTGGTCATGAAGGGATTGTAATAGGGAGTGGAGGAGAGATATAAGGACAGATTTTAGGAGGAAATTGTGGGGAGTTGAGGGTAAGTAGACGTTGTGTCAATTAGGGACTCTAGACTCTCTTTGAGTGTTCAGTTGTGAAGGGAGTGGGGAGGTGTTTAGGGTGTTAAAGGCTAAACAAATTTGTAAAGTGTTTTTGGTCAAGAAAATTTGACTATAGTCTTTTGGGGTGTCGTTTTGGTGTTAGCTAAGCATAGGTCATTTTCGTTTCAATACCTCAGGTTGGCAATTTTACTCCTTTTGTTTTGTTTTGGCTCTCGTCGAAGACTCTTGAAAACCTCTCAGCATTTTGTTCTTTTTCTTTGGCTGAATACCTAAAGTGACATCTTATTTTTCATTTCTCCCTCTTCTTTGTCCCCTCTTTTCTAAAGCCGAATACTCCTTTTCCCAATTTCATTCTTCTTTCCTTTATTCTTTGGCAGGCTGAATCATTCCCTCTCTTTCTTTGTTGGCTGAATACCCTAAATAGTTTTCACTTCTTCTTCATCTCTGTTCTCCAAACCGATTACCCTCTGTCTTTGGGTAGCTAAAATTGTCAAGGACTAGTTATTTTCTCTGTTTTCCTCTTATCTTTCACTAGGCCAATTCTTACTGAAGTGCTGCCGAAATTCCTTGGACTTGTTGGGTAAGTGTTTTATGGTTTGTTTTCCCCATTAGTCGAATTTCATTTGGTTTCTTCTCAAAGATTCAGCTTTTGGTATCTCTTAGGCTGAGTTTTTGCTTTCTCTCTTTCCTACCATGGGGTAGTATTCATCTAACACCTTTTTAATTCCTTGTTCGTGCGATTGTTATTAGGGGCTTGATTTCTGTAATCAGGGTGCTTAGCCGATTACCCTGTCCCATCAAGGGCTACCTTCTCTATTGGTGAGTATTTTAATCCTAGGTACAATTAAGTGGGGTTATGGAGTTTGATGATTTGGTTAACTATTCTTGTGAAGGTAAAGCTTTTGGAAGGAGTACGTGGAGTTAGAGTAAGGAAGGTTGTTTGCTAAGTAGATGTTTTAGTTGCAGTGTTTCAATATTATGGTATTGAATTAACAAGGGTTTGAGACTAATGAGGGGTTGTGGTTGATCATAGGTTCTCATTTCAGAAGTGGTTCGATTGCAACTCCATAGTAGGTGTGTATTGACACACTGAATAGACTGTAGATCGGCAAAAGACGAAAAGCCAAAAAGCCTAAAGGATGGCCTTTTGGCAAAATGGGTGTCCGAATGCGCATGTGGTGAACTGAGCCCACAAAACGTGAGTGTTAGACTGTAGAGGCTACCATGGGCGTTCTCATGGGTTTGGGCTGTTCTGGGCCACGATGGGCCGAAATAAGCTGTGTAGGCCCAATAAGCTCATGGGCTCCACACGGATAAAATCAATGGTATGGGGTAATTACTAGATTGGGCTGCGTAGTTCGCATGGCAGTGGTAAATTTTGGGCTTGATGGGCCACACGAGCGTGTGGGCTTACTTGGGTCGCATAATGGGTCTTGGGCCTATTTACACTGTTAGGACCGTTAAGGTTATACGAGTCACTCGAGGCGACTGTAGACCTTCTGATGGGTCGATAAGAGTACCTAGACCCCAAGGCAGGTAAAATGACCAAAATACCCCTATAGGGTAAAATGACTATTTTACCCCTCGAGGGTAAATGACTAATTTGTGCTACGATTTGACTGTTCTTTCTGAGTATGACATTCTGCTCATATGTATGATTTATAACATTAAATTTTGCATGGGGATGGGTTTTTGTAATTTGCAGGAAGCGTACTGTACTGATATGGTTGCACGGGTCGCACAAGACGATTGTGGACCTACTGATGGCTTTGTGCCGCTACAGATGGCTTTGTGCCACTATTGATGGCTTTGTGCCGCTATTGATGGCTTGGTGCCATAATTGATGGCTTTGTGCCACTACTGATGGCTTTGGACCTAGGCTTTGTACCACTACTGAAGGCTTCGTGCCGCTACTCATGGCTTTGTGTTAAATACTGATATTATTACTGGCAGCTTTGGCTGCGTTACTATTACTAGCAGCTTTGCTGTGATACTGGTGTGTTGGCTGGGTGGGTCGACTTTGTCCCCACATGGTGTGTTGGTGGTACGGAGTGGTGTGTTGGCTGGACTGAGATGGGTTGTATTATTGCATTGAACTGTTATTCATATGGGCTTAGGCCTAGACTGCATTGTTCACTGTTTGTTTATTATTGGGATTACACATTGAGTTTTCGTAAACTCACCCATTTATTTTAACTGTATAGGAAATCCTTAGGCGGATCAGTACTGAGAGGGATTTGGATATGGCCACACTACTGCTCCTGTTTTCTTTCATTTGATATTTATTTGCTATGAGATTTCGTATTGGGTTTTAAAGTTTGTAATAAGGCCTCTCTAATTTTCTAGATTTTAATTTGGGTTTTTGTTTATTATGATTTATATCTGGTAAAAGTAGAACATGGTTTTCTAAAATGATAACTGTTTTCAAAACACTACGTTTTCGCAACACTTTTGAAATGCTTCCGCAAGAAACGAAGTTTTAAAAGTAATGAAAATTTAAAATGAATAACGAATAGCTAGAATGATTTGAGTTCTAACAAAGAGGCTTTAATTTTCCAAACGGGTTTTCATCAGCAAGAGCAAGTTTTCGAAAAACACTCCAATCTGACACCGCCAGATTCGGCCATAGCGTCTAGGTCGAGCTTGGGGTGTTACAATAGGTATGTACACAAAACTCATGCTTAATGAGTTCGATATGTGATGAAACCTCGAATTGGTTGATCGAGTAAGTTATGATATTAAGATTTTAATTACATCTATGCTAAGCTTGATTATGAATTCACAATGACATTTATGTTAATTTACTTTATGTTAAATCTATGTTAAAGTGTGTTTATGATGCCTATTATTTGCATAGGAACTTACTAAGCTTTAAAGCTTACTACCCTTTCTTTTTCCCTTGTCTTATAGTGTCGCCAAGCCAACTCGGGGATCGAAGACGGTTGGAGATCCATTCATACTATCAAATTTTTATTTTGGGTACTTATGATTACATCAATTTGAGTTATGGCATGTATAGGGACTTGGTCATTTTGTTATGTGTCATATTCAATTTGGCAAAATGTGTTGGCTTATAATGGTTGATGATTCTTTTGTAAATGGCCATTGAAATTGGCTAATATTGGTTAAGTATATATGCATATGATGGCGTTCTCATGGATATGGATTTTGCATAGTTTGAGATGATAAGTATGAGATGTTGTATGTGATAGTACATAGCATGTAATTGATGTGCGAATGACTTGGTTGTGGCTGGATTGGTTGTATATATATGCTAGAATTGGTGTTGGTTGTTGTTGTGTAGGTTGGTGCAAGTAAGGGTGGCAAAATGGCTTGGTAAATAGCCTTATTTTTTTCCACACTAGTAGAGACACAGCCGTGTGTCTCATCCATGTGAAGGGCACTACCAGGGACATGGGCGTGTGCCCAGGGTGTGTAAAGTCTGCACCTATTTTATGAAAATTTATGAAAATTAAATCGCCTACACGGCCTAAGCACATGGGCGTGTGACTTGGCCGTGTGACTTTAATTTTTTGATGATGTCATAAACAGAGAGTTACACGGGTTGGGGACACGGGCGTGTGTGACCACAGGCTTACCCACACGGCGTGTCCCAAAGCCACACAGGCGTGTGACCCATATTTTAATGAAAAAGTTTTTTAAGTGTTTTAAAAACTTCTAAAGTTCTCGATTTAGTCCCGAACTACTCCTAATGGATGTTTTGGGGATCGTAGGCTCGTTTAAAGGACGATATGAATGTTTTTGAAAAGTTTTAGATTTGGGTGGAAATTCATGTCTCAGTTTGTATGTTTACTTGTGTTTAAGTCTAGTAACACCTCGTACCCTATTCCGGCGTCGAATACGGGTAAAGGGTGTTTACTTTAAATGTATTTTAAATGCTTCAATTTATGCATGAATTGTGTAATCGATCTTACGGACACATGTGTTGACGTTTTGACAAGCGAGAAATCCCAATCGAACCTTAGAAATAGATTAGGATAAAAGTGACATGTCACTAGGGTTTTATGTTATGTGATTCCGGGAGCTAGTCTTGTATGTCCTACCGGTGGCTAAGTGTACCGGCATATGTTGTGGTTACTTGACAACTTGTGTGAGTAGCACCGTATAGCTACGTCTCAACTGATAGCTTATGTGAGCTGGCCTATTGTTGGCTCGAGAGCGAGCATGTATGTGATATGAGATAGAGGTAGCAATGGCTACACATCTGGCACCTTGTGTGCAAGGTTTCCCGAGTATCCAAATTTATTATTCCAAGTGGTTCATTAGGTATGACAAGGATGAGAATGTATATGAAATTATTTCGAGGTGGTACAGGTATGTACTCAAAGCTTAGGATTATTAATTCGTGATGTGACGAATATAAGGTAAGTTTGTGATGGTAGCTGGAAACACAAAAATTTACACACTTATTCATACCCTTTTTTTACTTAAATTCATGTAAATTCAGTTAAATTCTTGTTGAAAAATAATTAATTTTTATAAAATAATTAAAGTGCACTTAAAATATGAACATGTTGACATTTATGTAATTTTATAATTATTTTTGATGAATTTTGGTTATTTTCAACAGATTTGTGCAAAGGGTGAAAAATGGCTCGGTAGACACTACCAAAAGTACAAAACTGAGAAGCAATTTGAAGTATCGAGGTGAATTAATTTCTAGCCTAAGACGGTCCAATTATGTATATTAATTCATAATATAATTAATTTTAATTTATACCCAATTTAATTTGGGCTAAATAAATTATTATTAATTAATTATGGAAAAAGTGGTCCAGTTTAATCGAATCGATTGAACCAAACCGGCCAAGGATTGGGCAGCCCAAAACCGTCCATATGCTAACCCAAATCAGCTTATTAGCTGATTAATTAAGCTTGCAAAGAAGCCCTTGAAGACTTGTCAAAGTGGCATTCGAGCCCCTCCACAATTGGTGGCTTTATGGATTTGCCCCAAGCCATATTTAGCAAAGTTGAAGCCATCAACTTTGCCACATAGATGGCCAGCCAAGGGGTGGCTCTTTGGCTGCTATTTTTAGCAAATTTTAGCTGCCACATTTAGCTATAAAAACCCTCCTTGGCTGATCATTTAAAACACACTTCAATTCATTCACATCTCTTCTCTCCTCTCTTAGTTTCTCCTCTCATTTTTCCATTTCAAGTCCCTTGCTCTTGTGCCGATTTCTCCCCTCGGGAAAGGGTTATTGTAACAGTTCGATTTTGATCCTAGTCAGAATATTGTTTCAGGACCACAAATTCGAGTCCAAAAAATATTTTCGTATTATTTTCTGTGTCTGTGATATGTGAATTTATGTCTGTGAAATTTCTGTGATTTAATTTGTCTGTTTCTATGGTTAGTTATGAAAAAGGATTAAATCGCGTAAAGTGTAAAAGTTGAGTGCTATATGTTAAAGCACCTATTTGGCTTGGCTTTTAAAATAAGGGTCCTTTCATGTTAAATATACCATTGATATAGTAAGTGGACAATGTTGAACATGTGTTAGGTGAATGGACAATTTTATAACAAAGGGTAAAATGGGAAAAATGATTATTAAAGTTATAATAATAAAATGAAAACATGAAAGTGGCCATACTTTCACCTTGTTCAGCCAAAATTAAGAGAAAGAATAAGCCATTGAAGCTTCAAAGTATTCTGCCATTGCATGAGAGAATAGGTTAGTCCATTTTCCTTGGTTTTTGATAATTTCTGCGTTTTTGTGATCGTTGCTTCATGTTCTTAAAAACCCATGTCTGAATATCTATTTTTTTTGAATATTGTGAAATGTTCCATTGATGATTATAGGAGCTTTATGATGTTTTTATATGGAATATGAAAGATATGTATGAGATTATTAAGCTTTGTCTTTGAATTTTGATGAAATAGAGCTTATTGAGCTAAATTGTGAAAATGAGGTTTTGAAGGACTAAATTGTGAACTAAATATGTTATTTGGGCTTGTATGGAAGCCATGTATATTCGGCCAAGCTATAGTCTTGGTGAATTTTTCAAATTGGTGATTTTGTGAAAAATGGACTAAATTGTCAAAGTGTGAAAATGTAAGGGCTAAAATGTAAAGTGCCCTAAATATGTGTTCATGGATTATTTTGAATGAAATGAATGATTGAATGGTTGAATTTGAATTGTATTAGATCAAGAACAAAGAAAATCGGACTTAGATCAGGGGAAGTCCAAAATAGTTGAATAGACGACTCGTTTTATCAGAAATCTGTACGAGGTAAATCAAATTACAATTACGTGTTAAATTGACTGAATTCTACGCATACAAACTATAATCTGTATTGGACGGCCTTGATAGCCTGATGAATGAACTCTGAATAGATTCTGATAATATGTTAGTATCTAAAAAGTATTGGTATGCTTCCAAAGGAACGTTGACTTCGATCTGAAATTTCGTGTAAGACCCTGTCTGGGACAAAGGCATCGATATTGAATTACATGTAAGACCAGGTCTGGGACGTTGGCATTGTACTTGTTTATGAGTATCTGATTTCGTGTAAGACCCTATCTGGGACAGAGGTATCAATATTGAATTACATGTAAGACCACGTCTGGGATGTTGGCATTGTACTTTTTTTATGAGTATCTGTATCGCTTCAAAATCGTCTGACGATAGCATATGAAATATGAGAATGAGTATATGAAATGTATAACCTATGCAGGTACGTTTGTATCGTACTAAATTTCTAAATATGAAAGACTCTGTCTCTATGAAATATGTATGGAAGTTGGAAATGAAGCATGATATATATGCAATAAAGGAGCATGGTTAAGCTTATGATTTATTCTATGAAATGGTTATGAATCTTTATGGCTAAATTGTACTTGTATGCTTTAGTAATTACACCAATTGTAATTGGCTTACTAAGCTCTTTGTAGCTTACTCTATGTGATTACTGTCTATTTTACAGTTATCGTAGTTACTGACGATCTCATTCTGGTACTTTTGAAAGTGTAAATACTTTTAAGTATGGCATGTATAGGCTACAATATCCATGTATTAAGTTTTGAATTGTATATATGTTAAGCCATGAGAGTTAGCTAGAAAATGGTATGTGTGTGTTAAGATTTGGTATGGTTTTGATTGGGTTGTTGAATGATGATGATATAGTTGTAATGAAGCATGTTTCGAACATGAAATTGGTTGAAAATTTTTTGTATGGATGTTGCTTAGCATTGCTAGTAGTAATGACCCAAAAAGGGGTGGCAAATTGGCTTAAACCAAGCCTGCATTATGCCACACGGTCAGAGGCCATGGGCGTGCCTGGTGGCTGTGTTGGTTTGGCAGTAACCTATTAAAATTTGCACGGTTAAGGAACACGGGCGTGTCATAAGGCCGTGGGCTAAAGTCAGTAGCTAGCTAAGTGTCACACGGCCATAGTACACGGGCGTGCCTATTGGCCGTGTGAAAAAGTCAATATATAACCTATTTTTGGCACGGCTGCTTTACATGGGCGTGTCTAATGCCCATGTGTGACACACGGCCTAGTCACACGGGCGTGTGGATTTGACAGTTTTGAAATATTTGGTTAAGTTTTGAAAATTCTGAATAGGTTGGGATTAGTTCCGACCTTTCCTTAAATGTATGTTTTAGGTCTTGTAGACTATATTTGGAGATGATTGCTTATGAAATGATGTTAAATAATATCTGTGATTCTGAATTTGTCCAAAATGTTCTGTCTGTTTGGTAATGCCTCGTAACCCTAATCCGATGTCAGTTACAGGATTAGGGGTGTTACAGTTATTCTTCAGCCATTTTGGAGCAACATTGAAGTGTTCATAGCAGCCTTGATCGGTGAGGAAAACAAAGAACGAAGACGGAGCAACCTAGTCAAGCCACGGAAAAAATGTCAGATTTGATTCTTGTTCCCAGTCTCTTTAATTTTTGTTGTTGTTATGATGAACATATCTATGAATATTTATGTTGTTGGAATGGTTAATTTAATCAGTTTAGCTTGAATTTAATTTTTTTTGGTTTGATTGCATTTCATCTACTTAAATTATTAAAATCGTGTTTATGTTGTTATAGGCCTCAGTAAAATGCTTGATTAAGTAAAATCATGCCTAAGTTATTCTTGCATTACAATTGTGAGGTACCTAATGAATTAATTATTTAAATGGATTCAAATTGTAATTAATGGACGCAATACTTAATCAGTACATGTTTATTCTTCTAAGGTAGCTGAAGGTTAAATTAGTAATGTATCTGGCGATACACTTTCCTTGCATAACTTGCAAGATTATTGTGATTAAACTGTTTCAAGGTAGGGATACCTTGTTGCCTCACATAGGCTTTTATGTGCTTATTAGATTTAATTAATCGGTTGAATTGACATAGGTATATGCAAGAGATTAGTTCAATTTGATGAGTATGTATGTGCCATAACATGTTTGCTTATTAAAATTTGTTTAATAGTTTGAATTAACATAGGGATATGTTAAGAGATGAATGGATTTGTGTATGAATATGTTCATAAGTTAGCAAATTACCGAGTTGTCGTGTTTATTTGTAACAACATAAGCATGAGTTTAATAATTCTAAGTTAAAGAAATGTAATTAAATCAACACAATTATATCATCTTGATTAAATCATATTTTGAAATCGTGCATTTGAGATTTATTTCTTTAGTTTACTTAGTTTAAAATCTTAGTTTTCAATTACCCTTTCCAAACAAAATATTTTTCTTCACCAAAGTGTTTTAAATTGCATTCATAAATAATCCTCTTCACAGTCCCTATGGGTACAATAACTCGACATTTACTTGTCACTTTATTACTTGTTGTGATTGTGTACACTTGCACATTTTCGTCGTTCCAAGTTTTTGGCGTCGTTGTCGAGGACTGTTTTAAAAATTCATTATTTGTGAATTTGTTAGTTTTACATTTTGTTTTATTTTTCCTATTTAATTTTTAATTTAATTAATTTTTCTGTGATTATTTCAAGTGTTTATGAGTATTGACCAAATTATTGACCTACTCCCTGTAGACCCTGAGATTGAACAAACTTTCCGATAGCAAAGAAGACAAGCAAATCAGAGAAGGACCGAAGATATGAACTTTGAAAATCCGATCGAAGAAAATGGAGCAAACCCTGCTCAAAATCCTATCCTTATTGCTGATGATAGGGATAGAGCTTTACGACAATATCTCGTGCCAGTATTTAATGATCTTAATCCGAGTATTAGGAGACCCGAAATTGAGGCACAAAAGTTTGAGCTAAAGCCAGCATGTTCCAGATGCATCAGACAGTGGGCCAATTCAGTGGAATGCCTACCGAAGATCCTCACCTACACTTAAGACTATTTATGGACGTGAGCGATTCTTTCAAATTAGCCAGAGTACCCAAATATGCATTATGATTGAAGCCTTTCCCATATTCACTGAGGGATAGAGCTCGAGCCTGGTTGAACTCATTGCCATCAAACTCAATTTCCACATGGAAAGAATTAGCAGAAAGATTCCTTATGAAGTATTTCCCGCCTAGGAAAAATGCTAAGTGAAGGAACAAGATCACTACCGTCCAACAAATGGATGATGAGTCCTTGTATGAGGCATGGGAAAGATACAAATAGTTATTACGAAAGTGCCCTCATCATGGAATCCCACATTGCATCCAACTTTAGTCATTTTATAATGGTCTCAATGCTCACACAAGGATGGTAGTGGAAGCTTCTGCTAATGGTGCTCTCCTTTCCAAGTCTTATAATGAGACTTATGAAATCATTGAGAGGATTGCCAGCAACAATTACCAATGGCCAACCAATTGAGCAGCGTCAGGAAGACGAGTTACTGGAATACATGAAGTAAATGCTCTTACTTCACTCACATCTCAGGTATCATCAATATCTTCAATGTTAAAAAACCTTACTACTAATGGGTCTAACAATTTTGCAACACAGCCACCAACCCAATTTGAAAATATAGCCTGTGTTTACTGTGGGGAAGGACATTTGTTCGAAGAATGTCCATCAAACCGAGAATCCATGTACTACATAGGTAACCAGAACCAAAATCGAGGAAGGCAAGGACTGCAATTCAATTTTTATAACCCATCGTGGTGAAATCACCCCAAATTTTCTTAGAGTAACCAAGGGGCTGGAACCAGTAACACTTACACCCAACCTAGACCAACCCAGCCGCCTAATTTTCCCCAACAAGTTCAGAAGCCAACCCAAGCTGAACCATCCAATAGCTTAGAAAACCTGTTGAAGGCATATATGGCCAAGAATGATGTCTTAATCCAAAGCTAAGAAGCTAGATTGAAAAACCTAGAAAACTAAATGGGCTAGCTTGCAACTGAACTCAAGAACCAACCACCAGGTGCTTTACCTAGTGATACGAAGGATCCAAGTAATCTGGGGAAAAAGCATTGCAAAGCATTGACATTGATGAGTGGAAAGACAGTAGAACCCAACACCATTGAAGCTGAAAAGGAGCAAACTGATGCTCAAGATTCAGAGGAAGTTCAACTAAGTGTTGAAATTCCAGTTTCACAAGAACTGAAATCTGCAAAACCCGATAAGGGAATTTCAAAACCAGCTAATTCCTCTCTATTTATTCAAAGTCTAGTTAAGCTATTTTCTCGAGTCATCGTCACTAAATTACTTATATCTAGATCTACGAGACTCCAAATTGAGAACCACTAATTTCCCCAGAAACTAGACTCCCATATCTTCTTACCATAAAATTCTTAGAATTTTTGGTCCAGCCAATAAGTACAGTTTATTTTTTCAAATTACCCCTGTTTTTCTTTCTAACAGTTCTGACCTCTCTTCACTACGAATTAATTATCTCATAGTATGGGACTCAGATAATTGTCCTATCTATTTCTCTTGAAAATAGACTCATTAAGGATTATAAGCATATAATTAATAACCCATGATTATATTTTTACAATTTCTAGTGATTTTCCCAATTCAAAATAGGGGATTTCGAACTCATTCTGACTCTATCTCACAAGAATTCAAATATCTCATAATATGAAATTCTTTTCTTACACTATTTTCTTTATATGAAAATAGGCTCAATACACTTTTATTTAATATCTTATTTAACTTCTAATTCAATTTCCACCATTTTTGGTGATTTTTCAAAGTCACACAACTGTTGCTGTCCAAAACTGTTTTATTACTAAATTTCACTGTTTTATGTTTTCTTTGTAGTAACTTTCATTGTAACACTTACTCCATATCAATCATACCAAAGTTCGATCACATATGGAGCACATTTCTCATAAGTTTACACACATGAACCTTCACTTATTCATCACATAGTCATGTTCATATGTATTTTCACTTAGTAAATTTCTCGTTGAGCTCATCGGAATAATAACAGATACCCGGTGGCATGTACATATTACCACCCTTGTAATTGAAGCTCTCTGGTACGCATACTAGCCTACGCTTAGTACTACACATGTGACCTAACAATCAGGTACACGTAGTAGCCTGCACTTAGTACTACACACGACCTAACTATCAGATACACGTAGTAGCCTCCACTTAGTACTACACATGTGATTGAAGCTATCGAGTATGCATAGTAGCTTGCACTTAGTACCACACATGCGACCTAACAATCTGGTACACGTAGTAGCCTGCACTTAGTACTACACACGTGACCTTACCATCGAATACACGTAGTAGCCTGCACTTAGTACTACACACGTGATCGAAGGTATCGGGTACCCATAGTAGCCTTCAATTAGTACTACACATGCGACCTAACAATCTGGTACACGTAGTAGCCTGCACTTAATACTACACACATGACCTAAAACTGTCTTAAACACATAGTAGCCTGCACATAGTACGACACATGTGTTTCAACAACGGATCTTTCGTATCTTTTCTATTTCGAAGGCCCAATCGGGAAATTCTTCACTTTTCAACATTTTACTCATTCATTCTTAGTCAATTTCGATTCGTAATTTACATCAAATGATCATTCTATAGGCAGCTACATCTCATATAATCACAAAAGATAATAACATAAAAAAAAGAATCAATATATTATTTACATACAAACTTACCTTCCTTTGCACTCTTTCACAAGTTATCCAACTTAATAAAACATCATGTTATATCAAATTCTCAATATATTCAGATATTATATTGCAAGCCATCAATAATTGAACCATCCAACATTTCATGTGCTACTAGTCATATATCATTATTCTTACAAGTTTTATATACCATTTATTCATGACTTTTCAATATATTAAATCATGCCATTCCTGCAATAATAATATAGAATTCTCAATCCAAACATAGCATTGCAATATTATTGACACACGAACTTACCTCGAATGCGAGCACGGCTATATATTCTGATTTAGTCCATAATCTTATTCATTTCCAATCTATGCCCGAATCTCATTTTCTTTGATCTATAATATCACATTTACCTTACTAATTAGTCACATTATTCATATGGGTCCAAAAATCATACTTTTACAAATTTGCATTCTGACCCTTAAATTTTCACATATTTTCACTTTTGCCCCAAGGCTCGTAGGATGATTTTTATCCAATTTCCTTGCATTTTAAGCCTAGAAGAATCATTTTCATAACTATAGCAGCCCCTAATTTCCACTAAATCACAGTTTTATGATAAATTTTGTAACTTTTGCAAAACGGTCCTTTTTGACAATTTCACTGAAATTCACTTAGTAAAAGTCATTTATTACACACCGAGCATTCATTTTCTATAATTAGACATCAAAACACATGCACGTCATCCATGGATAAATTTTTAAACACAAACCCTAGCTCAAAATATGCGTAGAAATGAGTAGATCTTGTTACGAGGATTTCAAAAACGTAAAAATCATTAAAAACGGGGATAGAACAGACTTACATTCGAGCTTGGAAGCTTGAAAAACCCTAGCTATGTCTTCTCCATGCAAGTTTCGGCCATGTGGTAGGAGATGGACAAAAATTGGCTTTTAATTTTGTTTTTAATTCTTTTTAATTACTAGATTGCCAAAATGCCTCTAACTTAAAAAATTCTATTTCACCCATTTCATGTCCATTTTTGTCCAAAAAATTATCCAATGGTCTAATTACCATTTAAAGGCCTCCAATTTAAAAATTCATAACAATTAGACACCTCTAACATGTAGAACTCAACTTTTGCACTTTTTACAATTTAGTCCTTTTGAACAAATTGAGTGCCCAAACGTCAAAATTTTCGAACGAAATTTTTACGAAATCATCCTGTGAAATTGTAGACCATAAAAATATAATAAAAACAAATTTTATTGTGTCGAATTTGTGGTCCCGAAATCATTGTTTCGACTAGACCCTAATTCAAGATATTACAACTCTCCCCCCTTTAGGGATTTTCGTCCCCGAAAATCTTACCAAAAGAGTGGTTCAGTTTTCACATAAACTCCACTATCTCATAATCATTGCTGAAGAACTTTTACTCAGGCTATGTTTAATACTTAGCTCTTTAATTTCTCATACTAAAGTCATGAACAATTCCGTGTTATACGACGCATCAATCAAATCTTAACTTCTATCAAAGAACTCATATGTATATACACATTATATTTAGTGTAGCACCCCAAACCCGGCCCAGACGTTATGGCCGAATCTGACGTGCCACATTGGAGTTGAAAACCCACGTTCCGTTTTAGTGTTTTAAAACCATACATTTTATTGAGTTAACAAAGTGTATGGAAGCTGGGCACCAGGTAGGTATCCGAGACAGAGAAGGTGAGCCATGAAGGCTGCTTAAGTACCAAGCTCTTTAATTGGATCCAATCCTAGACATGCCCACAACCATAGCCACACTTTGTCATTTCGAGTTTAAATTCATTTAAGTGGACGTCTTTGATTAACCGATGAATCGTGGTGTTGAGATAATTTGAAAACAAGTATCATTTTGAAAACACGTCCTAAGTCTAGCCCATTTGAATAATAATGAACCAATTTTAAAGTTATTAAAATTAAAATAATCCCGAAAAGAAATAAAAGAAAAGTTAAAATTGGCCTTATTACAACCCAAAAACAAATAATAGTTAAAGGAAATTAAACGGAAACCAACACTTTATTTAAAGCCCAAGACGATCACCGTGGCCACTCTGAATCCCCTCCGGCCCAAGTCTCCACATCAAGGCTCACTTGCAAGGTTAAGGAAAGGGGTGTGAGTTTGGAAACTCAGTGTGCAACAAGCCCCTTTCAGAGCCCAAAACAATAACGGCTCTTTGGGTCTAAGCCCAAATCAAATCTCAATCATGCATTGGTCAGTAGCCCTTTTCATATTTCATATTTCATAATACTGGGCCGAACCCTTTTCATATTTCATATTACTGGGTCGAAGCCTTTTCATATTTCATATTATTGGTCAAGCCTTTATCAGAAACGATATGGCCCTTAGGCCCATTTCAATGTCACATATAATTTCAATGAAAGAATGCAACCCATTTGGGAGACTACTCAACCCACCATCCGCTACTCTCCACCCGTACCAACCAACACACCATGTGGGATTAACTCGACCCACCCCGCCAAACTCTCCATCGGCGGCATAGTGCTTTATCATATAACCGAGGCCTAGCCTCTTTTAATAATCGGGCAAAAGCCCTTTCAATAATCGGGCATAAGCCCTTTTATAAGCGGGGCATAAGCCCTTTTGATAAGCGGGGCATAAGCCCTTTTGATAATCAGGGCATAAGCCCTTTTCACTTCCTCCATCCATATAAAACCCAACCCAATGCGATTATGATTACATCATGTGCATATCATACATATCATGTGCATATCATACATGTCATGTGCATCTCATACATACCATATTTATCAAAATCCCATGTATTAAAATCATACATAAACCCTAGGGGTATAATGGTCATTTTACCTAGGGGCAAACGGTCATTTCATATTATAAGGGTAATCTCGTAATTTTACCAAAATTAGGGTTTCCATGTTCATTAACGATTACTAACAATCCATGGGTGCAACAAAGTGATTCGGCCCATTTTAGCGAAATCGAGTTATTGGGCCTAAAACCCTAATGGGCGCTTACTTAGCCAATTTCGTCATCTAGGCCCATTTAGCTTATATTCCATAACGGTTTTAACGGTCTTATCATGCCATATAATGATTTCGTTTTCTACCAATTTTACCCAAATGGGCCCTAAAGCCCAATGGGCCCCACCGACCCTCGAGGCCCAACTTACCAAGAACGCCAAAATCACATTCTTACCATTTCCATCGTCCTCGATCACCGTCTCATCGATTCTAACTAACTAGTGAGCGTTCATTGCTCACAAGTCCTCGAAATGCCGAAATTTGGCATTTCGCTTTTCGCATTTTATCGCTTTAAGCTATGAAAGGGTTCGTTACACACGATTTGCGATATTCCTTGACGAGATCTCCTATGCGATTTCTCCTATAATCAATTGTTAAATAGATCAGCTCGCAATAATTGAACCAAATTAAGAACTTTCCAATATTAACACTTACACATTCGCCACCATCCATAATGGCCTTAGGCACCTTACCTTTGTCGCGATTGATGACTAGGCCTAGCTACTCCGTGATCCAAGCTACTCCAAATCGACACTACACCTTGCTGCTCCTTCAATAAATAAACCAAAATATTAAAAGAAGACCCCATAGAGTCTATGCCCATATTTGGCCATCTCCTAAACTTGGAGTTTGGCTTTTGGCCAAAGCTACACTAGGAATTGTTTAGAGTTTGAACACTTACCACGTCTTTCTCCTCTTGAATCCGGATGTCTAAAAGGTAAAGGAACCGAACGCCAACTATTGAAAAGGAAGAAAAGGTTGCTGGTCACAAAGAATCGGCACCCCCTATCTTCACTGATTTCGGCTTTTTGCGGCACTTCGGCAAAAATAAAGATAAGGGAAAGAAACAATGGTGAATGGAGGGAAATAGTGGGCTGATTTGAAAGAAGAAAAAGGAAGAAAAATGAATAGGAGGGAGGTAGATTCGGCTGGAAAAGAAAAGAGAGAAAAAGGCTACACTTGAAGAAGAAATCGGCACAACTAAGACCCTAATACCGAAATTACTAACCTAATGCCCTTGGTGAAAATCCCTCTCCAATCTCCCTTATTCGCCAACTCTATCTCCATATCACATCCTAAAATCTCTCCCTTATCCCTCCTTAATTTATGCATTTGGCTTGATCCAACTCTCCTCTTCTGAGAATCCACTTAAGTTCCAACACTTACCCTTCCCGCACACAAAAATAAATACTATTATTTGCCAACACAGGGAATCGAACCCAGGTCTTCCTCTATGCTCCACACGCCACCTTTTTAGGAGCCTAGTGGCGTCACCCTTGCCACTTTACTAAGGCTCTTTTTGTGATACACTTTACCCACAACTTAATATAAGGGAACCTAGCCAGAAACCCTAACTCCTAAGTCCAAAATTTAAAAAAATTTTACCGGGTTTTGGCCAACTCATAGGCCTTCCATAAGCCCATTTACATACCCAAATTATGAATTCCATCATCACATACCAAATTTTAGAAATTTACTTAAAATATCAAGAATCGCGAAAAACCCGAAAATCAGGATGTTACAACTCTACCCTCCTTAAAGAAATTTCGGCCTCGAAATTTACCTGGTCCAAACAGTTGAGGGTATCACGACGCATTGCCTCTTCGATCTCCCAAGTAGCTTCTTCCTTGCCATGGTTCCTCCAAAGTACCTTCACCAACGGATCGACCTCTTTCTCAACACCTTGACATCACGATCAAGTATTTGCAGAGTTCCTCTTCAAAGGTCAAATCCATTGTACCTCAATTTACGAATCGCACGATATGAGTTGGGTCGAGAATGATATCGCCTTAGCATGGACACATGGAAGACATCGTGAATGCGATCCAGTTCTGGAGGTAACTCTAGTTGATAAGCCACCGGCCCTATCCGCTTAATGATTCGATAAGGTCCAATAAACCGTGGGCTCAACTTACCCTTCTTACCAAATCTCAAGATCTTCTTCCAAGGTCAAACTTTCAAAAAGACCATGTTTCCTACCGCATATTCAATATCCTTACGCTTCAGATCGGCATAAGACTTTTGTCGATCCGCCGCCTCTTTTAACCTCTTCCTGATTACCTTAATCTTGTCTCAGTATCTGCTACCAACTCTGGTCCAAGTATTTGCCTTTCCCCCAATTCTGCCCAACAAGTAGGCGAATGACACCTTCGCCCATATAGTGTCTCATATGGAGCCATCTGAATACTTGCTTGATAACGGTTGTTATACACGAACTCCGCTAAGGGCAAATGGTCCTCCCAGCTGCCTTTAAACTCAATAGCACAACCCCTCAACATATCCTCTAAAATCTGAATAACCCTCTCTGACTGCCCATCCGACTGAGGGTGAAAAACCATACTGAAATCCAATCGCGTTCCCAATGCCTCATGCAACTTCTGCCAAAACCGAGATGTAAACCTTGGGTCTCGATGCGAAATTATCGATCTTGGCACACCATGCAACCGTACTATTTCCGCCACATACAATCGGCCAACTTCAAGTGAGTAATCGGTCCGGACGGTATGAAATGAGCAGATTTCGTGAGTCTATCCACAATCACCCAAACCGAATCCTTCTTAGAAGGTGTCAACGGCAACCCACTTACAAAGTCCATAGTTACCCTTTCCCACTTCCAAAGTGGTATCTTTACCATTTGTAACAATCCGAAGGTAGTTGATGCTCACCTTCACTTGTTGACATGTCAAACATCTCCCAACAAATTCGGTCACTTCTCGCTTAAGCCCGGGCCACCAATATTGCTCTCGCAAGTCTCGATACAACTTACTCCCTCCTGGATGTATAGCATAAGGTCCATTATGTGCCTCTTTCAAAATCATCAATCTCAAGTCGGAGTCTTTCGGCATACAAATTCTTCCTCGAAAACAAAGAACTCCCTCACTATTTAACCCAAAGTCGATTCTCCCCTTCTCAACTTGCGAAACCGAGCAACCAACGACTCGTCCTCCAAGCTGTTGCTTCTTAACTGTTCTACCCAAGTCGGTCTCACTGTAACTCGCCAACAAACTCCCGTCGGCATACAAACTTAGGCGAGCAAACATCACCTTTAATTCCGCCACGACTCTTCGACTTAGCACATCACCACGACATTCGCCTTACAGGTGGTACTCAATCGAACAGTCATAGTCCTTTAACAACTCTATCCACCTTATTTGCCTAAGATTTTGCTCCTTTTGAGTCGCAAGTACTTAAGACTCTTGTGATCCGTATAGATGATCGTTTCTCTCCATACGGTAATGCCTCCATATCTTAAGTGCAAAGATTACCACTGCCAATTCCAAGTCATGCGTGGGGTAGTTCACCTCATGTGGCTTAAGGCGTCGTGAAGCATAGCGACCACTTTACCCTCTTGCATCAACACACACCCAAACCTACATGTGGCGCATCGGCTGTACAGTGAAATCCTTACCGACCTCTGGTGAATCAATCTTGGCGCTTAGTCAAAACCTTCTTCAACTTCTCAAAAGCCTCTTCTTTGCTTATCTGTCCAAACAAAAGGTGCTCCCTTCCTTATAAGTTTAGATTAGCGGTCGCCATCACGAAAATCCTTCCACGAATCTCCGATAATAACCCGCCAACCCCGAAAACTTGAATCTCTGTTATCGACTTGGTGGCTTCCATTCAAGATTGCTTCAATCTTTCGAGGTCCACCTTGATCCTTTCAAGCAGACACAACATGCCCCAAGAAGGTAACTTCCTTCACCAAAACTCGCACTTACTAAACTTTGCATAAAGTTGCTTCTCCCTTAACACTTGCGATTGCTACGAAGATGCTCATCATGCTTCTCTTCCTTTTCGAATACACCAAGATATCATCAATAAAATGACTACAAACCGATCCAAGTATGGTGGAATACCCGATTCATCAAATCCATGAATCTTTGCGGTGCATTAGTCAACCCAAATGGCATTACGAAACTTCGTAATGACCGTATCGAGTCTGAACGCCGTCTTATAAATATCCCCTCTTTAACTCTTAATTGATGATATCCGGCCGAAGGTCGATCTTAGAAAACACCGAGGCTCCTTTTAATTGGTCGAGCAGATCATCGATTCTTGGTAACGGATACTTGTTCTTGATAGTCGACTTATTCAACTGCCGATAGTCAATACACATTCGCATAGTCCCATCTTTCTTCTTTCTTAACGATGCGGTGCACCCTTACGGAGAAACACTTGGTCTTATAAACCTCTATCCAATGACTCTTGAATCGAGCTTTCAATTCTACCAACTCCTTTGGTGCATATCCGATAAGGCGCAATGGACACAGAGTCGTTCCGGTAGTAAGTCGATTCCAAACTCGACTTCTCGTCGGGGTAATCTAGGAAGTTCATCAGGAATACATCCCGAAATTCCTTAATAGTCCTAACCGACTCCACCGTTATCTCCTCAAGTTCCGTTTGACTTACAAAGGCCAAGTCGCCTCACAACCTTTCCGGATCAACTTCTCGGCTCTTAACGCCAAACAACATTGGATAAATAATCCTTCGTTCCCCTATGACCATTATCTCCTCATCTTGACGAGTTCTTAGTACCATCCTCTTTGCGGCACAATCCAACGTCGCCTTGTGCTTAGCTAACCAATCCATTCCCAAAATAAGATCAAAATCCGAAATGGCAGCTCCATCAAATCTCCTTCAAAGATTTTATCTTGTGTTACTATGATGATCGCCTAAAAATTTTATCTACCTTAACCGAATGTCCCAATGGACTTATTATCGATACCCCACTCACGGTCTTCTCGGAAGCACATCCAAAGGCCCAGATACATCACAAGCAACATACGAGTGGGTGGAACCCACATCAATCAAAGCGATGTAAGGCATGCTATGAATGAAGAACGTATCAGTTATAACATCGGGCGTCACCCTCCTCACGACGTCGTGCGGCATAAACCAACGCCGGTTGTCGAGCTTCAAGATGACCAGCACCTCGCCGGTGCCCCACGTCCTCGTCCATTACCATTGCCACCTCTACCTTGCCCACGACCCTCGTGGTGGTGGTCCTCCTCGCCGTGGTTGGACATCCTTTGCTCTGCCGCTAGCTCTCGAGCTGTCCTCCGAGGACACTCTCGAACTTATGCTCCTTTGACCCACATCAAAACATGCTCCGATTCGTTTCAAGACTCCCCATATGCACCCTACCACAGTCCCCCGCAAGCTGCGGTCTATAAGTATTTATCGAACTGCTCGAACCGGTTCCTCCATCCTTGCTCTTTTAACACTTCGATTCGTGGCACTCAAGGGTCTCAAATCCTCTTGAATCTGGTCGATCCTTCTCACGATTCTCGCTCACTCGGCTTCACCTCCTCGGCTATCTTAGCCTTTTCTACCAAAGCAGCAAAACAATGCTCCCTCTGTGGAGCTATCAATATCCTAAGCTCATCGCGGAGACCATCCTCGAAGTGGACACTTCGCTCGTATTCAGTTCCCACTATACCACTAGCATATCGACTCAGACTCAAAATTTCGCCTCATACTGCTCATGTCTTATCACCTTGAGTCAGATTCAAGAATTCCTTTCGACGAGCATCCACATAGCTTGCTCCAACATACCTCCCTTTAAAGGCAATTTTGAACAATTCCCAGGTTACTTGCTCAATTGGGGTACTCTCCCTTACGGTGATCCACCATCGATATGCTTCGTCACACGCGGCGACACACGACTCCTTTCGACTTTTGCTCCACCGAGCGGTCTAGATCGTCCATGATCCGTTCGTAGCCTCCGGCCAATATTACGCCACATTCGAGGCCACTCCGGATACACCCTAAATACCTGCTCCGTTGGCCCGAGTCGCTCCGATATAGACCCCTATTCACCGTCCCAATACTAGCTCCACCACTCTTTCTAAAACCCTTAACATGGCTTGGGATAAAGCGTTATCCCATGACCCGATCATAAGACCGGTCTACATTACTTTATGCACGGTGGCTCTTGGTGGCCTATGCCCCGAGGATGAAGATTCAGCTTGCACCCTTCGCGACCACGTCCGCGGCCTCGTCCTGAGCTCCTCTAGTACTCATATCGAATTATCGATTTACTGAATTTTATGAAATTAGTATAACGTTCCTTGTTTATTAAGAAAATGTCTTATGTAGATATAGCGGTTCAAGGATTGTTTTCGTATCATCATAGCCTAGCTACGGTCTCATTCCTACCGTTACTGACTCTACCTAGCTAAGGTATCATAGTAGGGTCTCAAAGACTATTCATAATATCATATCAATATCATATATTTAAAGGAAAATATACTTACAGACTTGGTGCCGGGATTTGATGCGCCACTTCTTTCTCAAAAAAACCATGTTTTGATTATCGAAAATAGAAATTGAAAACTTTGATTTGAAAACTCCCTTTATTTTGAACTCTTGATTAAAACAGAAAATGGTACCTTTTAACATATATTTTCCATAAAACATCTTTAAAATGAACTTTTGAAACCATTTCCAAAAATACCCTTCTTAGGCCTAAGTTTTCAAATAGATTTTCAGACCGATCCACAGTAGAGTTGTTGCAACCTAGGCTCGATACCACTAAATGTAACACCCCAAACCCGGCCCAGACGTTATGGCGAATCGGACGTGCCACCTTTGGAGTTGAAAACCCACGTTCCGTTTTAGTGTTTTAAAACCATACATTTTATTGAGTTAACAAAGTGTATGGAAGCCGGGCACCGTGTAGGTATCCGAGACAGAGGAGGTGAGCCATGAAGGTCGCTTAAGTACCAAGCTCTTTAATTGGATCCAATCCTAGACATGCCCACAACCATAGCCACACTTTGTTATATCGAGTTTAAATTTGTTTAAGTGGGCGTCTTTGATAAATCGATTAATCGTGGTGTTGAGATATTTTGAAAACAAGTATCATTTTGAAAACACGTCCTAAGTCTAGCCCATTTGAATAATTATTAACCAATTTTTAAAGTTATTAAAATTAAAATAATTCCGAAAAGAAATAAAAGGAAAGTTAAAATTGGCCTTATTATAACCCAAAAATAAATAATAATTAAAGGAAATTAAATGAAAACCAACACTTATTTAAAAGCCCAAAGATGATCACCGTGGCCTCTGAATCCTCTCCGCCCAAGTCCCCACATCAAGGCTCACTGCAAGGTTAAGGAAAGGGGGTGAGTTTGGAAACTCGATGTGCAACAAGCCCCTTCGAGCCCAAAACAATAACGACTGTTGGGTCTAAGCCCAAATCCAATCTCAACATATCTTGGGCCATAGCCCTTTTCATGTTTTATATTCCATAACACTGGGCCGAAGCCTTTTCATATTTCATATTACTGGGCCGAAGCCTTTACTATAAACGGTATGGCCCTTAGGCCCATTTCAATATCACATATAATTTCAATGAAAGAATGCAACCCATTTGGGGAGACTACTCAACCCACCATCCGCTACTCTCCACCCGTACCAACCAACACACCATGTGGGATTAACTCGACCCACCCCGCCATACTCTCCTTTGGCGGCAGATAGCTTTATCATATAACTTGGAGGCCTAGCCTCTTTTAATAAGCAGGGCAAAAGCCCTTTCAATAAGCGGGGCATAAGCCCTTTTATAAGCTGGGGTATAAGCCCTTTTGATAAGCGGGGCATAAGCCCTTTTGATAATTGGGGCATAAGCCCTTTTTCACTTCCTCCATCCATATAAAAACCCAACCCAATACAGTTATGATTACATCATGTGCATATCATACATATCATGTGCATATCATACATGTCATGTGCATCTCATACATACCATATTTATCAAAATCCCATGTATTAAAATCATACATAAACCCTAGGGGTATAATGGTCATTTTACCTAGGGCAAAACGATCATTTTCATGGTATAAGGGTAATCTCATAATTTTACCAAAATTAGGGTTTCCATGTTCATTAACGATTACTAACAATTCATGGGTGCAAACAGTGATTACGGCCCATTTTAGCGAAATCGAGTTATTGGGCCTAAAACCCTAATGGGCCCTACTTAGCCAATTTCGTCATCTAGGCCCATTTAGCCTATATTCCATAACGATTTTAACCGTCTTATCATGCCATATATGATTTCGTTTTCTACCAATTTTACCCAAATGGGCTCGAAAGCCCAATGGGCCCCACTTGACCCCTCGAGGCCCAACTTACCAAGAACCCCAAAATCACATTCTTACCGTTTCCATCGTTCTCGATCAACGTCTCATCGATTCTAACCAACTAGTGAGCGTTAAGCTTGCTCACAAGTCCTCGAAATGCCAGAATTTCGGCATTTCGGCTTTTCGGCATTTTATCGCTTTAAGCTATGAAAGGGTTCGTTACACACCTGATTTGCGATATTCCTTGACGAGATCTCCTATACGATTTCTCCTATAATCAATTGTTAAATAGATCAGCTCGCAATAATTGAACCAAATCAAGAACTTTCCAATATTAACACTTACACATTCGCCACCATCCATAATGGCCTTAGGCACCTTACCTTTGTCGCGATTGATGACTAGGCCTAGCTACTCCGTGATCCAAGCTACTCCAAATCGACACTACACCTTGCTGCTCCTTCAATAAATAAACCAAAATATTAAAAGAAGACCCCATAGAGTCTATGCCCATATTCGCCATCTCCTAAACTTGGAGTTTGACTTTTGGCCAAAGCTACACTAGGAATTGTTTAGAGTTTGAACACTTACCACGTCTTTCTCCTCTTGAATCCGGATGTCTAAAAGGTAAAGGAACCGAACGCCAACTATTGAAAAGGAAGAAAAAGGTTGCTGGTCACAAAGAATTGGCACCCCCTATCTTCACTGATTTCGGCTTTTTTTGCGGCACTTTGACAAAAATAGAGATAAGGGAAAGAACCAATGGTGAATGGAGGGAAATAGTGGGCTGATTTGAAAGAAGAAAAAGGAAGAAAAATGAATAGGAGGGAGGTAGATTCAGCTGGAAAAGAAAAGAGAGAAAAAGGCTACACACCAAAGAAGAAATCGGCACAACTAAGACCCTAATGCCGAAATTACTAACCTAATGCCCCTTGGTCGAAAATCCCCTCTCCAATCTCCCTTATTCGGCCAACTCTATCTCCTTATCACATCCCTAAAATCTCTCCCCTTATCCCTCCTTAATTTATGCATTTGACTTGATCCAACTCTCCTCTTACAGAATCCACTTAAGTTCCAACACTTACCCTTCCTGCACACAAAAATAAATACTCTTATTTGCCAACACAGGGAATCGAACCCAGGTCTTCCTCTATGCCCACACACCACCTTTTTAGGAGCTTAGTGGCGTCACCCTTGCCACTCTACCAAAGCTCTTTTTGTGATACACTTTACCCACAACTTAATATAAGGGCACCTAGCCAGAACCCCTAACTCCTAAGTCCAAAATTTAAAAAAATTCTACCGGGTTTTGGCCAACTCATGGGCCTTCCATAAGCCCATTTACATACCTAAATTATGAATTCCATCATCACATACCAAATTTTAGAAATTTACTTAAAATATCAGGAATCGCAAAAAACCCGAAAATCAGGATGTTACAAATAGTCCCATAGATTGCTCTCGTATGCATCATATATAAACTTGGAGTACATACCTGTTTAACCTTTAGCATTGCGTATATTTATAAGCAATTCTTATTGTGAAGTCTTACCCGGACATAATCTCCACACGTAGTCATCGGGTCTCACCCGGAACATATTTCCAAGTTTCATGTACACTTAATCACATGTTACAACATTCACATTAGCCATTCGGCTTTACCACATATATATATACACTTTCACATTCATCACGTCGGCCATTAGGCCTTATCACATATATACACACTTTCACATTCATCACATCGGCCATTAGGCCTTATCACATAGCCTTATCACATATACACACACTTTCACATTCATCACATCGGCCATTAGGCCTTATCACATATACATACACTTTCACATTCATCACATCGGCCATTAGGCCTTATCACATATATACACACTTTCACATTCATCACATCGGCCATTAGGCCTTATCACATATACATACACTTTCACATTCATCACATTGGCCATTAGGCCTTATCACATATATACACACTTTCACATTCATCACATCGGCCATTAGGCCTTATCACATATACATACACTTTCACATTCACCACATCAGCCATTAGGCCTTATCACATATATATACACTTTCACAAATTTTAATATCAAGAATCCATCAAATACTCATATATCATTTTACAATATCACGATTTAGAATTCAAGTATGGGTTCAATCAATAGCTTATGAGCAACTAAAACAAGTTTTATCCATGTTTGCAACAAAATCACATATTCGCTGCGAGCTATTTTCCTGAGCAATGGTCACTAAATTATTTATAACCGGAGCTACAAGACTCCAAATCACTTACCGTTAATTTTCTCTGAATATAGACTCATACATCTTTCATCCATAAAATTTTCAGAATTTTAGGTGTGGTCAATCAATACCAGATTTTTCTTAAAATTTCCCCTGTTTCACTGTTTGACTAACCTGGCCAGTCTTCACTATGAGTCAAAATTCTCATTGTACAGAATTCAAAGTATGTTCTAATTGATTTCATTTGAAACTAGACTCATTAAGGAGTCCAAGCATATAAATTTTATCTTTTAACCATTTTTGTACAATTTATAGTGATTTTCTTAAAACCGAATAGGAGATTTTGGAGTCATTCTGACACCGTCTCACACAACTTTAAATATCTCTTTATAGGAAATTTCCTTACTTACACGGTCTCTTTTATAAGAAACTAGACTAATTAAGCTTTGATTTCATATTTTATTCAGCCTATAATTCCACACCAAACATTTATAGTGATTTTCTAAAATCACGTTACTGCCGCTGTCTTGAGCAAATTATTACAATTTGCTCTTAAATTTCCAAGTCCAAACACTTAGGAACTTACCATTTGAGTTTAAGAAATATCATGGCCACATCATATCTTATTAAATCAACTCATTATGTCCTATTATGATTGAATTTACTCAACATTTAATCACTTAAAACTTACCTCGGAAGTTGCCGAACGATTACGACGGCTATTCGATCACCTCTTTCTTTCCCTTATCCAACTTTGATCCTCTAGGCTATTGAGCTAGATCAAACAATTTACTTCCCAAATTAAACATAGTCATACGACATCCATATACATTTTATACTAGCCGAAATGTACCATCAAGATATACCTTACTCAAATAATTTACATTAGCCGATCATGTATAATGTTTTGTAACTTAATAAACTTATCAGACATTATGTATTCATAATATTTTTGCAGCCAATTATCCATGGTCATACACACACAATCAAAAATAAATACCAAATTTTCATATCCTCTAGGCCCTAAGCCGAATACACTTGTCATGTTCACCTACATTTTTCAAGTACAACATTCTCATTTTCGGCATTAGTATCAAGCATAATAGCTAATTCTTCCCACCACTTCATCAATGCAATCATACCATCACAAATCAACTTAAAATAACCATATCTAATAATCAAATACCTATAGCATTGCACATTTCTCACATAGCAAGTACAACTAAATTCATTATTAATATATATATATATCTAAACACTTAACTACAAGATTTAATCACCATTTTCAAATCATAAAACAGCTTATAACCATCATCTATATTTACTTCACATAAACCGAAATAACCATTACATCATCTTTAAAACACTTAGCATTTTACCCATTTAATCAAGCCAACTCTCAAGACCATTCCATCACACAAATTATACCATAAATCATACTTACAATTTCAGTTAATGCATGACCGAAACTCACCATCATCAACATCATTATCAAACCAAAACCAAAACACATCTATGGGATGAGTAGAGTTTGAACTAATCATCTCAAACATGCATAAATTTTCAAGAATCATTCAATACATACCTCATTCTAGCCATCTTCTAAGCCAAAAATCAAAGCAACCAAACTTTCCTCTCCCTCCCTTTAGGCTACGACAATGGAGGACAAAGATCAACCAATTTTTTATTCAATTTTCTCTATGACCCAATGCACATACCTTGGATTTTTAGCTTGCTATCTTGCTGAAATTCTCAAAGCATATTTCTTCTTTCTTTCTCCAACATTCGGCAAGAACAAGGTGGGAATGTATGGCTTTCTTTTATTTTTTTTTTCTTCTAATACTTATTTCCTATTATAAAACCATGTAGTCATTATAATATTAACACAAAATGCATGTTTTTTGTATCCCATACCATCATGGCGGCCACTTCCTCTAGAGTGGGAATTTGACATGCAAGTACAATTATTTTGCAACATGCATAAATAGGCCACTTACATTTGCCTAGCACATTTTTAAATTCTTTCACATAAGTCCTATTTAATAAAATTCACTCACAATTAACAAAATTCAAACATGAAATATTCACACATACAAATTCCACATACAATAAGCACATAATATAACATCTAATTATTTTTGTGACTCGGTTTTGTGGTCTCGAAACCACTTTCCGACTAGGGTCACATTAGGGGTGTCACATTTTTGACAATTTCACCAAAAATCACTTAGTAAAAGTCATTTATTACACACCGAGCATTCATTTTCTACCATTATACATCAAAACACATGCATGTCACCCACGGGTAAATTTTTTAATACAATCCCTAGCTCAAAATATGTGTAGAAATGAGTAGATCTTGTTATGAGAATTTCAAAAACGTAAAAATCATTAAAAACGGGGCTAGAACGGACTTACAATCGACCTTGGAAGCTTGAAAAACCCTAGCTATGTCTTCTCCATGCAATTTTCGGCCATGGGGTAGAAGATGGACAAAAATTGGCTTTTAATTTTGTTTTTAACTCATTTTAATTACTAGATTACCAAAATGCCCCTAACTTAAAAATATTCTATTTCACCCATTTCATGTCCATTTTTGTCCAACAAATTATCCAATGGTCTAATTACTATTTAAGGGCCTCCAATTAAAATTTCATAGCAATTAGACACCTTTAACATATAGAACTCAACTTTTTCACTTTTACAATTTAGTCCTTTTAACCAAATTGAGTGCCCAAAAGTCAAAATTTTCGAACGAAATTTTTACGAAATCATCCCGTGAAATTGTAGACCATAAAAATATAATAAAAATAAATTTGACTATATCGGATTTGTGGTCCAGAAACCACTGTTTTGACTAAGCCCTAATTCGGGATGTTACAGGACCATTACCGATATTCGTAGAATTAGTCCATCTGTATGCTTGCACAAGATTATCCTTGAAGATGATGAAAAAGGGACGATCAATGGACAGCAAAGACTGAACCCCATCATGAAGGACGTAGTAAAGAATGAAATCATCAAGTGGTTAGATGAGGGTATAATTTACCTCATCTCAGACAGTTCATGGGTAAGTCCGGTCCAATGCGTGCCAAAGAAAGAAGATATCACGGTCATTGAAAATGAGAATAACAAGTTGATACTGACTAGAACGATTATGGGATAGAGAATTTGCATCGACTACCGGAAGCTGAACAAGGCGGCTAGGAAAGATCACTTTCCTTTGCCGTTTTTGGATTAGATGCTGGATAGACTCGCGGGGTGAGACTACTACTATTTTCTCGATGGATACTCGGAGTATAACCAGATTAAAATAGCACCAGAAGATCAACACAAGACAACATTCACCTTCTCGTATGGTACATTTGCATTTAGACGCATGCCATTTGGTTTATGTAATGCACCTGCTACATTTCAAAGATGTATGACGTCTATTTTTACTAATATGGTTGAGAAGTATTTGGAAGTTTTTATGGATGACTTTTCAGTATTTGGAGATACTTATGATGATTGCTTAGCCAATCTAGCGAAGGTACTAAAGTGACGTGAAGAAACAAACCTAGTACTCAACTGGGAAAAGTGCCACTTTATGGTACGAGAAAGGATTGTTCTAGGGCATTGGATACAAGACATAGAATAGAGGTTGATAAAGCAAAGATAGATGTTATTGAGAAACTCCCACCTCCAACATCTGTAAAGAGTGTTAGGATGTAACACCCCGAACCCGAGACCGTTGCCGGTGTCGGACACGAGGGGTTAACAAGCCAAAACCACTTATGGCACCGACCAATTTGACATTCCAGGCAAGCTGGAAAACTGCGTTGCTGTCGCCTTAAAAAGCATATCTCGAGTTTCACAACTCAGAAACTGATTCCGTAAATTTTCCCTGAATTTAGACTAATATATCCATCCATGGATTTATTTCTAGAATTTTTGGTCGGGCCAATTGGTACAGTTTACTAGTTAAAGTCACCCATGTTACAGGGGTCGACTACACTGACCTTCGCGCGTTACAACTTGAATATCTCTCTGTACAGGGTTTCAATACTGATGCCGTTTGTTTCTAATGAAACTAGACTCAAAAAGGAATCTTCACATATTAGGAATGACTTCTAATTCATTCTGGATAATTTATGGTAAATTTTCAAAGTCGCGACAGGGGACCCAGAAACCGTTCTGGCCCTGTCTCACGATAACTTTAATATCTCTTAACACGTAACTCCTATGACCGTTTCGTTTCTTCCATATGAAAGTAGACTCATCAAGTTTCATTTACATAATTCTTTCACTATTTAATACCATCCCTACAATTTTGGTGATTTTCACATTCCCATCACTGCAGCTGGCAGCACCTGTTTTTAAGGTAGGTCTTACCTATTTTGTAGTCTCCATGAACCAACTAGTCTTGCCATACATAGGTTCACCTATGATCAGCCATTCAATGGCTGATCATGTGACCAACACTCCATTTCAATCCATAATCACATCATGAAACCATATATATATATACAAATCACAAATGGTCTAAGTTAGTACTTTACTTCTACGAGCCATTTTCGCATGGCCGTACACATGTACATCACAACACATTTGAACCAACAAGGGGTAGTCCTATACATGCCGTTTCAAAGTTCAACCAAAATTATACCAAAATGGAGGCTTTGATAGTGTGGATGACTTGACTTCAATGATCCCGTATCCGATCGCTAACGAACAAAATCTATAAAGCGAGAGAGCCAAAGCAGCGGGTAAGCATTTTTATGCTTAGTAAGTCTCAAGCAATAAAATCAGCTTTAACTAAAGCATTACATTCACATAGCCAAATGAATCATTTCATTAATACACATTCACATAATCATACTTACTTCACACTTCATCATTGTATACTTTCACAAGATATCAACCAATTCAATAGCTGAAAATTCGTTAGTCGATTGAACGAATGTTACTCAAACATATCGACTTTTCCAATGCACATATAGACATACCTTATCCTTTGGGCTTTTCGAGCGTACTAATTAAATTTATTACAGCAACCAACGCTCACCTTCAGCCCAAGCTTCTTCGGAATACAACCGGATATAACCACATGCACGAATGTCTTCGGGTCTTAGCCCAGATAGAACGACTTGCACAAATGCCTTCGGGTATTAGCCCGGATTTAACAACTTGCACGAATGCCTTCGGGTATTAGCCCGGATTTAACAACTTGCACGAATGCCTTCGGGTATTAGCCCGGATTTAACAACTTGCACGAATGCCTTCGGGTCTTAGCCTGGATTTAGTCACTAGCATAATTGCCTTCGGGTCTTAACCCGGATTTAACTACTAGCATAAATGTCTTCGGGACTTAGCCCGAATATCATTTAATTGCTCATGCACACACATACATCAATAGTCATTACACATCCATGTTTCATTTTCGTTACTAAGGCTCAAACACAAACATATCACTAGCATAATCGCCTTCGGGACTTAGCAGGGTATCATTCAAATACTCATACACACATAAATCAATAATCATTACACATCCATATTTCATTTCACATAATTGAGTAGGGTCATTTCTTGAGGACTTACCTCGGATGTTGTCGAACGGCTTCAACGGCTATTCGATCACTTTTCCTTCCCTTATCCAATTGTGGCCCTCTAAGCTCTTGAGCTTTATGTTAACAAGTAAATTGATTTAGTCGTTTGAATATCAAAGGGGAATCCAAGGTACTTAGCCCTTATAAGGCCGCACACAATTATATTCACACACTTGAGCTCATTAATTATAACATAGCATCAAGCACTCATATGGCCGATTATACTTAGTCATACTTGCACCAAATCAACAATAATTTCAAGGTTTTTCATACTATACATGCACTAGGCCGAATGTACATGCAAATTTCACAACCATTCTTCAACAAATTTCTCCTTTAAAGAAACATATTTATCACTTTCTTCATAACCAAAACATCATGTGCAAACATATATACACATATAGGTGTAAGGTCAATTTCAAGGTATCCATAACCATCCAAAACACAAATTTTAACTAACATGCAAGAAGCATAAACCATGCTCATGAATGCATCATGGCCGAATACATCACAATCATGCCCTTTCAACTTCGGTCATGGTTAAACAAAAAAAACTCAATGTCTTACTCAAGATTGCTACAAAGAAATTTCAAGAGTAGTCAATCCATCATTGCATGCATCATTAGCAAGCTTCACATTTAGCATGCAATGGCTTTAACACAATAATAACCTTGGCCAAATACCATTTCCATGGCATAACAAGGATTTGAACCATGGCTAACATGAACATCAAGTTAGCAACCAAAACATGCATGAATCTCATGACACAACCTCATACATACCTTAATCTTGATGCAAGTTTAGCCAAATCTCCTTCTAGATCTCTTCTAAACAAAGAAAATGAAGCAAAAATCTCTTCTTCCTCTTAAGAATTTCGGCCAAAGGAAGGAGGGGAAAAGATGAACAATTTTTTGTTTTCTTTATCACCTACGGCAATGGGGGATGCTACACTCACACACATTTTTTTTGTTTCTCTTCCCACATTTTAATTATTAATCATTTCTCTCATGCTCCATTAACAAAACATGTTTCAACATGTTTTCTTTGCCCATAAACCATGTCATGGCGCCACCACCTATAAAAGGGGAATTTGACATGCAAGTCCATTGTTTTGCATGCATGCTTTAATTAGTCATCACACATTTCCCCATCATACTTTCAAAGTTTACTACTAGGTCCTTTCTAGTGAAATTCACATTTATAGCTCTAAATCAAAACATCAAAAATGTCACACATGAATACACACATATTATAGGCATCAAAATAAATTTTAGATTATTTTTTTATGCCTCGGTTTTGTGGTCCCGAAACCACGTTCCGACTAGGGTCAATTTTGGGCTGTCACATAGGAGCTTTTTGGGCCACGACGGTTTCTATCGAAGATTTATCAAGGACTTTTCCAAAATTACTAAACTATTATGCATATTATTGGAGAAGGACTCGACATTCAAGTTTGATGAGGAATGCTTAGAGGCTTTCAAATATTTGAAGATTCAATTAGTTACGGCACCCATAATCGTCACACCAAACTGGGATTTGCCATTCGAATTGATGTGTGACGCAAGTGACTTTGCGATAGGAGCTGTCATGGGCCAGCGAAGGAACAAAGTTTTTCATCCCATCTACTATGCAAGTCAAACTCTAACAGGAGCTCAACTGAATTATACGCTAATAGAGAAAGAGTTACTTGATATTGTGTTTGCTGTTGACAAGTTTCGATCTTATATTATAGGTACCAAAGTGATTCTCTATACAGACCACTCAGCAATTAAGTACTTACTTTCTAAGAAAGACACTAATCCGAGGTTAATCCATGGGTACTTCTACTTCAAGAGTTTGATCTAGAAATTCAAGATCGAAAGGGAGTGGAAACCCAAGTAGCAAATCACTTGTCCAGATTGGAGCAGCAAAAAGGGAACTCTCCTCTTATACCAATTCGAGAGACGTTTCCGGATAAACACATACTGAAGGTAAATCATGTCCATAATACCCCTTGGTTTGCTAATATTGCTAACTATTTAGCTTGTGGTTTGATGCCAATTGATAAGAAATATCATCAAAGGAAAAAGTTTCTTCATGATGTGAAGTACTATTTCTGGGAAGAACCATACTTGTTTAAAAAGTGCGCAGATCAAATGATCAGGAGTTGCGTGGCAGAAGATGAAGTACAAAAGATTTTATATCGTTGTCACTCAGCTCCAAGTGGGGGACACTTCAGAGGTACATGTACTGCGGCCAAAGTATTACAAGCCGGATTCTTTTGGCCAACACTGTTCGAGGACACATATGCTTAGGTAAAGAGTTGTGATCGATGTCAAAGGGTTGGAAATGTCACCAACAGAACTGAGATGCCTCGAACAAATATCATTGAGGTAGAATGGTTTGATGTATGGGGTATTGACTTTCTTGGTCCTTTTCTGCCATCTTTTGGTCACAAATACATATTAGTAATAGTGGACTATGTGTCTAAGTGGGTCGAGGCTAAAGCTTATCCGACAATGATGCTAAGGTTGTAATTAATTTTTTGCAGAAACATGTGTTCATAAGGTTTGGAACCCCAAGAGCTATTATCAGCGATAAAGGGTCCCATTTTGTGAACAAGTGGTTGAAATGGTTATTAGATAAACATGGAGTGAAACACAAGGTCGCTATAGCTTACCATTCGTAGACAAATGGGCAAGTTGAACTGGCGAACAAGGAGATCAAAGGTATACTTGAGAAGGTAGTTTTCCCGAACCGACGAGATTGGTCCAAAAGACTGGATGATGCTTTATAGGCTTACAGAACAGCATACAAGACACCTTTAGGGATATCACCCTACAGGTTGGTCTTTGGGAAAGCCTGTCTTCTACCCCTAGAGTTAGAGCACAAAGCTTACTGGGCCCTACGACAACTCAACTTGGATCCGAAGCTTGCTAAAGAGAAACGGATGCTCCAACTCAATGAGCTAGAGGAATTCTGAATGTTCTCGTATGAAAATGCCAAATTACTCAATGAGAGACTTAAGAAATAGCATGACAAGCACATTCGAGTTCGAGAGTTTGAAGCAGGTCAGCAAGTCTTGTTATTTAATTCCATATTAAGGTTCTTTCCAGGTAAATTAAAATCATGTTTGTCCGGTCCATTTACAATTCATCACGTCCATCCATACGGAGTTGTTGAACTCTAAGGTAAGGGAGGTAATTTTCAAGTTAATGCTCAGCGTCTAACGGAATCAAATTTCGTTCATTTTATCAGATGTTTGAATTTTCTTATTTTCTTTTTTAATAAATGATTTAGGGTATATTTTCGGGATTAGTATGTTTAAATAAATTCTGTCTAGAAGCTTGGAACTTAAGCGGGACCGCTTGTGACCCCTCCAATCTTTCCTGGGAATTGATTTTAACATAATTTCTTGAGAAATTATTCCCTAAATAAAATTAAATTTTTGGTTTTCCAAATAAGATGGTCAATTTTGATCCAAGTTTTAAATTGCTACTCAATTTCAAATTTTCATTAAGTCTAGGGACTTAATTGAAGTATTTTTAAAATTTGGTTGCTCTTTTTGTAAATAATAAAATTAGATGCCTCTTTTGTAAATATTTTGAAAGGCTTCTAGAATAAATGTTTTTAATAAAAAAGATGATAATTATTAATATATAATTATATCCATTATAAAATATATTAATTATTATCAACTTTATATAGAGTTAGAATTAGTGTTAATTTAATCATATTTTATTTAATAAGTTTTTTAAGATGATAATCTCTAATATATAATTATATCTATTATAATTTATATATTAATTTTATCAATTTAGCATAGAATTAGGATTAGTTTATCTTATTTTTAAATAAATTAATAGTATTAATAATTTAATATGCATATATTTAATTATTAATTGTTGTTACCCTAGATTAGAATTAGAACTTAGAGTTTTTAGCTATCAAATTTCTCTAAGAATTCTACTTTAAGTCGTATTCTGTTCATTATAAATACCACATTGTTCATCATTCATCACTCAAAATCCTAAAGCACCAAAAACCTTCAAGTGCCGAAACCTCCTAGCTGAAAAGCAGCTATTCGGCCAGCAGCCCCAGCTCCATCACATGTCGTAGGCTAACCTCGCGCACACGTGCCCTCAATGAGCGCTCCATTGCACGCTTCATGCTGCTTCCCACACCAGGCCTTTGTCCCGCGCATTGCTACCTTCGCCCAAGTCCCACGCGCGCTCACGCCAGGTCTGCTCAACGAGGATCCGCACGTTACTCGCACATCCGGTCTAGCCTGTGCGCGTTGCTACTTACTCCCAATGCCTGCTGCCCACTACTACCTCACACACCCGAACGACACCACCCTCTCACCCATCCTTAGCCAATTCCTCCAACCTACTTCTGTTTGACCTCTTTTGCTTTCTAACTATTTATTTTTTAGGAGTTCTAAAAAAAAAGTGGTAAGATCGAATTTTCTCCTAAATTTTTAATTTTATTTAATTATTTAATTTTTCAAGTTATTCAATCATTAAAAATTTTTATTTAATTAAATGTTTGAGAAAATATTTGTCTTATGACTAGGTTAATCATGCCTCGCAAGAGAACTCATGCCTACGCCCAAATTGATGAAATACAAAATAAGTTCCATTGTGAAGAAGCCAAAACAAGATACGAGAGTATCTTCAAAAATCAACAGATACATCCACAGAAATGCTTTACATTTAAAGAGAGCAGCTACAAAGATTTTATGACATGTATTTGTCAAGTTGCTGAAACCCTCAATTAGGAATTATTTTGTGAGAACAGACCTGTGTGGATGAGGAACTAGTTCGCGAGTTCTATGCGAATTTAACCTCAAGCGAGTTGACGGAAGTTCCAGTTCACAGAATCAAGATACCAATAACTTCAAATGCTATTAATGAGTTCATTGAATTTCCTGATTTTGAAAACGATGATTTGTGACAGTCCTAATTTGACCCTAGTCGAAAAGTGGTTACGAGACCACAAAACTGAGTCACAAAATTATTTAAATGCTCTTTTCTATGTTTATTATATGTGAAGTATCATGTGTGAAAGTATCATGTCTTAATTTTGTCATTTGGATGTGAAATTATTAAAAAGGACTTATGTGTGAAACTTTGAAAATGTGATAGGTTAACTTGTAGTGGTCAAATAATGCATGGTTTAAAAAAATGTGGACTTGCATGTCAAATTCCCCACTTTTGAGATAGTGGCCGGCCATGATGATATTTGATACAAAATATATGTATTTTATATTAGTATTATAATAACTAAATGGTTTTATAATATAAAATAAAGATAAGTAAAATAGCTAAAGGGTGAAAAAAAACAAAGTGCTCATCTTTGTTTCTTCTTAGCTGAATTTAAAGAAAGAAAAGGGAGCTAAGCCATTTGGTCACCTTTAAGCTTGAATTAAGGTAAGTAATTCATGTTAGTTCTTGAAATTTTAGCATATTTTAAGCTAGTTACTAAGTCCCTTACTTAGCCCATGTCAAAATTTTGAATTTTGTGGTGATATGAGCAATCAGTCATGGAAGAATTTGAAGGGAATGGTTGTTGTCTTTATGTTTTAATGAGTAATTGTGGATAGGTGAAGTTTGAGCTAGTTAAATGTTCATATAGGTGGATTAGATGATAAGGGGAAATCGACTTGTGTGTATGTGTAGTTGCCGAATGTGAATTTAGATAACATTTGAGTAATGTTTGCGTTTTAAAATGATGGAATGGAGATTTAAGCTTGATAAAATTTTGTTAAGAATGAATGAAAGAAATATGTGTATTCGGCTATGGATGATTGGATAATAAATTGGTGTGGATGCTTTGAATGAGATATGCACAATTATAAGTTGAATTTAAGGTTTGTTAAATTTGTCCTTATCATTGCCGAATGAGTTTAATGGTTAAAGAAAATTGTTAAGTGCTTAGTTAATGTGCATTCGGTCATTTAGGATGAGTATACATTTGATAATGTTTTGATGCTTTGAAATGGAATTTAATTATTAAATGAGCTCTAAGCTTGTTGAATTTTGAGATGTGATTGGGAGCAAATTTGACATGAGCACATTTTTCTAATGACATGTTGATAAATGTTGAGTTATGGTACCATGATATTAACTTAGTTATCAAGTTGCCGAATGTGCTTATAAGTAAGTGAAGTTATGTTATAATTGAGCTAAGTGTGGCTAGTAAAGCCCATTTAGTTTTCTTGATATATTTGACCATAAATATGTTTGAGTGATTTCGATTATAGCTTAACGTTTAGTTAAGCATGATTTGTGCTTTTAATTATATAGTTGTATAACTGAATTTGTTTTGGTTGAGTGTTATTTTGTTAAAGGATTGCTATTATTAAGCTTAAAGGCATTTAGACATGAGATGGATTAAGGTGAATAAATGTTTATTTGTTTGCTTGAATTAAGCTCAAGAACAAAAGGAGCCAAATTCGGATAGGGGGAAAGCAAAAGTAGTTGATTAATCAACCCGTAATTGTTCAATGACAGTCAAGGTAAGTTCTTAAGTGTTTAAGCTTGATTCTTTTTATATGCCTAAGAGTTAAATTAATATGGCAAAGAGAATGTTAATTTTATTTAGTTAAAGTGCCGAATATATAATGATTTAAGGCTATAAGCCAGTTATGGCTATTATGCTTAAGTTGAATTGGATTTGGAAATTTGATACACTAAATGAGTGTTACAATGAATAAACTATGCCGTATATGTGCTGGAAGAGATATCACGATTTGTGATTATTGAATATCTAAAGGAAACCATGATGTGTATAAAATTATTATTAGTCATATGTGGTAGCCGAATGTGGCTTGGTACTAAAGTGATTAAATGTGAACTTTGATGAGGTAAATGTTAGTAATCGATGATATAAGTTATACATTATAATATATATTCGGGTTTCAAACCTAGCAGGCCTTGTGCCAGTGATGAATTTCGGGCTTTGAGCCTAGCAGGCATAATGCCGGTGAAATGATATCGACTTAAAGGTCTAGCAAGCTTTAAGCTAATGAATATTATCGGGCTCCGAGCCTAGCAGGCGTAATGCCAGTGAAATGATATCGGACTTAAAGGTCTAGCAGGCTTATTGCCGGTGATGAAATCAGGTTATTACCTAGTAGGAAAATTGCCGGTGAACTATTAAAAGTGTGGTGCTATAAGACTATAGGCTAATACGATATGTGGATTCGTTCCGCAAAGTAAATTATTCAGATACGAACAACCTAATTATGTATATGTGAATTAAATGAATTTGATGATTGATGTGAATCGAACATATGAGAAATGGTTTCATGTTTATGTTCAACTATGAGACCTTGTGTTAGATCGACAATTGAATTTGTGTAATACATTAAGTTGACCAGGTATATGTTATATACCTATATATGTTAGATTGATCGAAATTGAATCATGGATGTGAAATGAGAAGTATATGTGAAGATGATATATATATATATCTAAAATAGAATTTATGGTGACCTTGTAATCATAGGTCCATGCTTGTGATAAATAAAAATGTGATGAAATTGAATGGTGATATACAAGTTTAAATAATATGAATGCAAAGAATGTGTGAAAGAGTAAATTTGTAATAAATCTGCTTGGGACAGCAGCAGTAACGTGATTTTTAAAAATCACCATAAATTGTGGGAGTTGAGTTAGAGGCTGAATAAATTATGTAATTAAATCTTAATGAGTCTAGTTTCTTATAAAATAAACTTTGTAAGCAAAAGAATTGCCGATAATGAGATATTTGAAGTGATGTGGGATAGAGTCAAAATGACTTCTAGATCCCCTGTTCTATTTTTAAAAAATAATTATAAATTGTACAAAAATGGTCATAAGATAAAATTTATATGCTTAGACTCCTTAATGAGTCTAGTTTCAAATTAAATAAACGAGAACATATTTTGAATTCTGTACAATGAGAAATTTGATTCGTAGTTAAGAATGGTCAGAATAGTCAAACAATGAAACAAGAGAAACTTTAAGAAAATCTGGTATTGAATGGCCAAACCAAAAATTCTGAAAATTTTATGAATATAAGATATATGAATCTATTTTAGTGAAAATTAACGGCACTTGATTTGGAGTTTCGTAGCTCCAGTTGTAAATAATTTAGTGACTGTTGCTCAGGAAGACAGATTGTAGTGAATTGGTGATTATGTTGCAAACATTGATAAAACTTGTTAATGAGTTGCTAATATTTTTCTTATGAACTTACTAAGCTTTGAAGCTTACTCCCCGTTCTCTTTCCCCATTTCTTATAGGTATGTACAATAGCTTGAGTTGGAAGGGCCGGAGATAACACCACACTATCAAGTTATCATGTGAGGTGAGAAGGATTGTAAATCATTAAGATTTAAGGCATGTATAGGGGACTCCATTTTTCTGAGTGTGAGTTATGTATAATGATAATGTGTAATAATATGATATAATTTCATTGTTTATAAAGTTTTGAATGTATTAATAATTGTATAAGTGTTTAGGATTGTTCAGGGTGGCAAATGGCTTGTCATATAGCTTAGAAGTGTCCACATGGATAGACACACGGGTGTGTGTCTAGGCCGTGTGTGATACACGATCACACTATATGGGTGTGTTCTCAGGACGTGTGTCCCCTGCAACTTAAACCCCTCTTCTGTTTTGGTAACACGACTGTGTCTAATGTCACACTGGTGTGTGACGTAGTTAAATGCTAAATTTCTTAAGTGACTGAAGGGTCTCGGTTTATCTCCGAACCCACTTATATGTTCGATATGGGCCCGATACGTAAATAAATAAGAAAATTGAAATCAGATGTATTCCGTGAAGGTAATTTTTGAATGCCATAGCCTGAAATAGTGTAAAAGTGTTCGGTAGCACCTTAAACCCTGTTCCGGTCGGGTGAAGGGTGTTACATGATTATTCTTCCTTGATGAGCAATATCAAGCCTGAAAATTTGCAAGAAATTCTTGAGGAACTTACAGTTCCAAGTTCTAAGTGGATTGTGTCAAAGCAAGGAATCCACACTTGTCGAAGAGAATATCTGACACCACTCACAAAGGTATGGTTCTATTTCATCCGTTTCAGCCTTATGCCTAGCTCACATGGGACTACAATTTCGTTAGAGCGAATGGTCTTATTATAATCGATCTTAACTGGAAAAACCATTGATGTGGGAAAAATCATCCTAAGAGAGATGCGGATTTGTGCCGTTAGACGTTCTGGCCCAACCTATTTTCCCTTTACAATAACAATTTTGTGCTTGAAAGCTAAAATTCTTGCAAACATAAAGAAGATAGGTTATAGCCAGGGCACAATCATAGATTGGGACCTTTACCAAATAGCTGGAGATTCTGTTCTACAGCAGCGAATTGAAGAAAGTATCTTTTCATTAACCAATCCATAATTATGTCAAATTCATGCACGCCTAACCAATCCACAATAGCATCATGTAGAGTTAACCAATCCATTCCCAGAATTATGTCAAATTCATCGAAAGGTAAAAGCATCAGATCAGCAGGAAAACAGATATCTCGAATCATTAACGGGAAATTCTTGCAAACTTTATCAACCAAGACACTTTTGTCTAAGGGGTTCGATACTCTAATTACGAATTCAGTAGACTCTACAAGCAAAGTCTTACTATGCACTAAATTCATACAGATATAAGAATGCGTTGATCCAAGGTCTATCAATGCAATCACAGAAGCATAATAAAGAGTGAAAGTACCAGTAATCACGTCCGGAGACGAAGCTTCCTCATGAGCTCGGATAGCATAGGCTCTGGCAGGTAGTCTGGCCTCAGATCCAATAGCAGTATCCCTAGTAGCTCTTTGACCTCTGCTAACATTTCTCGTATTTCTGGAAGGTCTACCTCTAGCTGAGGTGTTACTCGGTCTCAAATTCTGTACATTCTCTTGTTTAGTAGGTTCAAAACAATCTCTTACGAAATGATCCAGAGATCCACATTGAAAATAGGCTCGATCATTCAGTCTACAATTTCCCAGATGTTTTTTCCCATAGTGTTTACATTCAGGTCTCTCAGATCAGACATTCTCAACACTTGCAATAGAAGTAGCAAGGACTCTGAAGTTTGTATGCGATCTAGCTGAATCTCGGTTTGAATGTCCCACATTAGCATTTGGACGACTTTGATCATCTCGGAATTTCTTTGGCACAGACTGAAATGATCTACTCGAAGATCTCTTCCTAGCATCTCTAGCTTCAGAATCAGCTTTTCTTTTCTCTTTACTTAATTCTTCAGCTTTACAAGCTCGCTCAACAAGCACAACCATTTCTTTAATTTCCAGAATTCCAACTAACAGACGGATAACTTCGTTTAGTCCATCTTCAAACCTTTTGCTCATTATTGCTTCATTTGATGCACATTCCCAGGCATACTGGCTCAATCTCACAAATTCACGTTCGTATTCAGTAACAAACATGCGACCCTATTTAAGCTCGAGAAACTCTTTACGTTTCTGATCAATGAATCACTGACTAATGTATTTCTTTCAAAATTCAGATTGGAGGAAATCCCACGTAACCCATTCACTCGGGACTACAGATATTAAAGTTTTCCACCAATGATACGCTGTATCTTTCAAAAGTGAAACGGCAGATTTTACACATTCCTCAGGATTCAGAGACATTTCATCAAATACTCGTATTGTATTTTGCAACCAGAATTCGGCTCTTTCAGCATCATCATTCGTTGTAGCTCGGAACTCTTCAACCCTATACTTTCTAATCTTATCAACTGGTGGTCTACTCAACTGTACCAGATTCACTCGTGGCATATCAGGAGTTTCAGAAAGATTAACCGTGTAACGCCCCAATTTTTGGGCCTAGAAGTATTGGGCCTTGAGTCTAGGTTTGGGTGGAAAATGGCCCGAATAATTTGGATGTTATTATTATTTCGTATGTTTAGTTTAGTAATTAAATAAATTATGAAGGGTTTATGGTATGGGAAAAAAGGCCCAAGAGTAAATTTTATTCGAGGCAATTCCTAAATTTTAATTTTGGGAGAGAGGGTTCTGGCGATATGGGCTTTTAAAGTTGAGGTGGTAAAATAGGACACAAAAAGATCTATGGTAAAGTGGCATGTGCCACCACCTAGGTGTTTGGGGAGTGACGTGTGGATGTTTAAGGGGAGCCAGAGTTCAAGTCACAAGGTAAGCATATTGTTACTTTTTTTTTTGTGTTCATGTGCTGGGCATGTGATAGAGCTTAAGTGGAAATTCGGTTAGGGCTTTAGGAAGGTTGTGGCCGTGGGTCTGAATGGCCATTAGGGCAAGCTTTATTTTCTTTTTGTTTTGTCAAATTAGGGTTAGCCACCTAGAGCCTTCCCTTTCATTCTATTCTCTTCTCAGTACCTCAAAAAGCCAAAAAATGCAAAGTTAGATCTCCTGAGTGCCGAATTATTCCTTCTCTTCTCCTCTCTTCTTCTATTTTCTTTTTCTCCTTCTTTTCTTCTCTAGCTGAAACATTCCTACTATTCTACTCATCTCCTCTTTCATTCCCATTCTTTTCTAAACCTCTATAGTCGATTGCCATAAAAGCCGAAATCCCAAAAGTTGTTTCTTGTGTCGATTTCTCCAAGCCAAAATCCTTCAGTTATTTTTGTTCTTTTTTATCAACTTTCATCTTCTCTAAACCCTTAGTATCTTTCGGCAACATTACTTCAAAGTTATAGCCTCAAATCGTCATCTTCTTCATCACTTAAAAAGCTGAAATACCATAGATTTAGGGACTTATAGCCGAAACTTCAGATCTCCTGGATTCGAGTTCTACTATCATTTAGAGGATAGATCTGCATCAGACCTGCGTAGAAATCAAAGAGGAATAAGTGGTAAGTGCTCATCACCTCAGATCTAGTCTTATTTTACAATTTAGAAAAGCTGAAGTCCCTAAAATCTAGGGAGGCTGTCGATTTGGGCATAGGGCTTTAAGGCCCTTTAACCGATGCTTTCTTTTGGTAATTAGTGTCTTCTAAAGGTTTGATCAAAGGCTTGGATCTTTGGAACAACTAGACTTAGATCTAGTCATCGGTTTTCGACAAAAAGGTAAGATTCTAAAGGCTTTAGAGGCATGGCTCGAATATGGGTTGCTGAATATTGGGATTGGTTGTTGTGGGTTGCAATCTAAGAATTGTGGTAATCAATTGTAGGACATCGTAAGGGATCTCAATAGCAGTCATCGTGAAACAGGTGTGTATCGAACACCCTCACATAGTTCAATTCGGCAAAATTCGAAATGCTGAAATCCCGGCATATCGTGGGCTTGTGAGTGTGCGAGTGCTCGCAAGACGTTTAGAATTAGATCTAAAATCGCAAAGAGGTAAGTTAGTCGTGTGTGAAATTTCTTGCACTTCGGTAATTGGGCCTCAATAGTCTAAAACTGGGCCTAATGGGCTTACGGGCACATACGGGTAATAATAAAAAAATGTATAATATAAAAAAATAGGCAATAAGTATGTTTTGTTAGACTGTAGAATCGAAACTACTTAAACCGGTAAATTGGTCATAAAACTTGAGTTAAATGGGCTTAAATTGCTAGTGGACACTGTAGGGCCCATTAGGGGTTTTAGGGCCCAATGGCTAAAATTGTGAAATTGAGACAAATAAATTATTGCGATGACAAATGGGCTAGTAAGGACAGTAACATTCGTGAGAAACCTTAAAAGTGATAAAATTACTGAAATACCTTTATAGGTGGAAAATTTACAAATTTACCCCTAGGAGCAAAATTACTGATATACCCCTAGGGTTAAGGTTGACCTGAATGCATGTTTGACTGTTACTATTTACTGCATGCCATGTTATTATTATCGATGCATGGACTGGGTTATTGATGGAGGAAATCGAAAGTGGCTTGACCATGTCTTTGGAGGCTTTGCGTCAACTTACTGATATCTGAGCAGCTATGCTGCAACTATGGAGTGTAGGGCTAGGTGGGTTGAGCTATTCCCCACATGGAGTGGAGGGCTGGTACGGGTGGAGTGTAGCGATTGGTTTTAGGCTGGGTTGGGCTTGCATACACGTATATGTCTGTTCTACTCTGGAATGGGCCTATAGGCCATACTATTATCTGAAAAGGGGCTAAGGCCCGCCTTTGATTCGAAAAGGGTTTGCCCAAGACCATTGTTATCTGAATAGGGCTTAGGCCCAATGGGCTTGAGCTGACTTGGGCTTTGGATGGGTTTTCCATACACACTGAGTTTTCCAAACTCACCCCATTTCTCTTCCATCCTTGCAGGTGAGCCCTAGTTGGTGGACTTGGAGCTGGGCGAGATTCAAAGTGGCCACGAAGATTAAATTTTTGGTTTTAAAATAAGTTTCAATTAGCTTCCTTTTAAATTTTTCATTTACTTTTGATTATTTCTATTTTGGTTAAAATTGTAATAAGGCCGCTTTATTATTTTTATTTTGGGTTTTTAAATTACTTAAATCATTTTCAACTTGAGATTCACATCACTTAAATTGATTTCTTAAAATTGGTTAGCTCTAGGGCGCGTTTTATAAAAGTTAGTTATTTTCAAAATATCACGATAACCGAGCAAAGCTTCTGCAACGTAAATGTTTTCAAAGGAAATAAATATTTTAAATAGACTTAAATTTAATTTGTTGTTCGTGGACAAGTAATAAGCTTAAAGTGTGGCAATGGATGTGTGCATGTCTAGGATTGGATCATGGAAGAGCTAGGTACTTAAGCAGTCTAATTGACTCACCTCCTCTTTTCTTGAATCCTACCTGGTGCATAGTATCCATTCACTTTAAGCCATAACAAAGAAGGTTTGATTTTCGATACTTAATTGTTTTTAAAATAACATGTTTCTGCCACTACAAAGGTTTACATGTTTTCAAAGTTACCCATAAGATTTTTCAAGGTTGTTAACAATGTTTTGATTATTACAATGAATCACGTTTTGGAAAAAAAATAAGGCTAAGGTTTTATACAAGTTTAAACAGTAAAAGTTTCTAAACATCAAGAAGGGTTTTCAATGGAAACATGGTTTTCGAAAAACATTTCAATGTGACACACCAGACTTGGCCATAATGTCTGGGCCGAGTTTCGGGTGTTACAAACCGGGGGTGGAGGTTGTTGTACAATCGGATTGGTTTTAATATACTGAGTGAACCAATCGTTAATCATCTAATAGAAGGCTTGCTTAGCCTTACTATCACGACTACTCATAGCCAGTCGTGAATCATCTTGCACCATCCCTTACATGGTAACAGGCGCATTACTTTCAACACCATCAATTACAGCTCTATAGGGATCCATTTGCTATATAAAAGCACATTTCAATGTCAAGAGTCATCACACTATCACAGATTCAGATATATGGCATGTATAGCTAGACTCACATATGTTATGGTAGTCCTAGAACCGACTAAACCATAACTCTGATAACAATAAAATGTAACACCCCTAACCTGTAACCGCCATCGAATTAGGGTTACGAGGCATTACCAGACAGACAGAACATTTTAGACCAATTCAGAATTACATATATTATTTAACATCATTTCATAAGCAATCATCTCCAAATATAGTCTACGAGACCTAAAACATACATTTAAGGAAAGGTCCAAACTAGACCAAACCTATTCAAAATTTTTAGAACTTTTAACCAAATATTTCAAAGCTGTCAAATCCACACGCCCGTGTGACTAAGCCGTGTGTCACACACGGACACTAGAAACGCCCATGTGAACCAGTCGTACCAAAAATAGGTCCTATATTGACTTTTTCACACGGCCAATAGGCACGCCCGTGTACTATGGACGTGTGATACTTAACTAGCTAGTGACTTTAGCCTACGGCCATATGACACGCTCGTGTCAAGGCCATGTGATTTTTAGGTGAATACTGTTTTTCTTACGCGGCCACAAGGCAAGCCCGTGTCCCTTGACCGTGTGGCACAATGCAGGTTTGGTTTAAGCCAATTTGCCACTTCTCTTTGGGACAAACCTACAAGCAATGCTAAGCAACATTCATACAACAAATTTTCAGCCAATTTCATGGTCAAAACATGCTTCATTACAATTATATCATCATCATTCAACAACCTATTCAAAACCATACCAACTCTTAACACAAACATACCATTTTCTAGCCAACTCTTATAGCTTAACATATATAGAATTCAAAACTTAATACATGGATATTCTAGCTTATACATGCCATACTTAAAAGTATTTACACTTTCAAAAGTACCAAACTGAGATCGATAGTGTGGCAACGATCGTCAACTATCCCCGAGCCTTCAGTAGCTATGATAACTATAAAACAGACAGTAAACACACAGAGTAAGCTACAAAGAGCTTAGTAAGCCAAATACAATTGGTCTAATTACTAAAGCATATATGTACCATTCAACCATATAGATTCATAACCATTTCATAGAATAATTCATACTTAACCATACACCATTGTTTACATATATGTCATGCTTCATTTCCAATTCCATACATATTTCACAGAGACAGAGTTTTTCATATTCAGAAATTTAGTACGATACAAATGTACTTACATAGGTTATACATTTCATATACTCATATTTTGTACGCTATCATCAGAAGGTTCAGAAACGATACAGATGTTCATAACCAAGTACGATGTCGACGTCCCGAACGTGGTCTTACATGTAATTCAATATCGATCCCTCTGTCCCAGATAGGGTCTTACACGAAATCAGATACGATGCCAATGTCCCAGAAATGGTCTTATACGTAAATCTCAATCGAGGCCTATGTCCCAGACACGGTCTTATACAATGCCTCAGACAGATGTCAACTTTTCTTTAGAAACATACAGAGCTTTTCGGATACTATCATGTTATCAGAATTTATTCAAAATCCATTTATCAGGCTCTCAAGGCCATCCAATACAGATTACAGTTTATATGTATAGAATTTATTTCAATTAACATGTAATTGTAATTTGACTTACCTCAGACGGATTTCGGATAAAAAGAGTCGTCTATTCAACTATTTTGGACTTCCCCTGATCTAAGTCCGATTTTCTTTGTTCTTGATCTAATACAATACAAATTCAACCACTCAATGATTCATTTCATTCAATTTAATCCATATACACATATTTAGGGCACTTTACATTTTAGCCCTTACATTTTCACACTTTGACAACTTAGTCCATTTTGCACAAAATCACCAATATGCAAAATTCACCAAGACTATAGCTTGGCCGAATATACATGGCTTCCATACGAGCCCAAATAAAATATTTAATTCACAATTTAGTCCTTCAAAACCTCATTTTCACAAATTAGCCAAATTAGCTCGATTTCATCAAAAATCCAAAGATAAAACCTGATAATCATTTACCAAGCCTTCATAATTAATCCAAAAACATCACAAAGCTCATGATATCAACAATGGCATTTCATGAAATCTTTAATAGAAATAGAAATTCAGACATGGGCTTTGAAGAGCACGAAGCAACGATCACAGAAACGTAAAAATTATCAAAAACGGACGAAAATTCATACCTTAATCAAGATGAACAAGGGTCGAAACTTAAAAGGGTTTTCTTCTTTTTATTTTCTTTAATTTTCGGTTCTAATAGGTGTTTTATGAACACATGCATGAATTTTGTTTTCTTTAATTCATGTTAAAGCATGAATTACCCTTGTATCCTTCATTAATAAACATATAAATTACATGAGACAAGGTCATTTATGACCACTCAAAAATTCAATGGAATAATTGCCACATAAGGCCATATAATCCAAAGCCATGCCAATTAAACACATTGAATATCTAACATACAAATTTTATCATTTACGCGATTAAATCCTTTTTGTAAAATCGACCACAGAAACAGACAAATTAAATCACAGAAATTTCACAGATACAAATTCATATATCACAGACACAAAAAATAATATTTAAATATTTTTCAGACTCAGATTTGTGGTCCCGAAACCACTATTCCTACTAGGGTCTAAACCAGGCTGTTACAATGAAAGTTTAAGTCTTTAGAATTGACTTAGTAGTTTCTCGAGGCAAAATCCTAAGAAGCATGGAACATTGAAAATGATTTAGGCAACTTTTGTTGGACCGTTTGAGCCTTTCAAGCCAACCATGATGAAACTTTTATCTTTTGAAACCCGACTTTGAGATTACATGGCCTGATTCTATTTGAACCCTTGCAAATTTAGCCATCACTTCTCTCTTAACTATCTATCACTTTCTCTTAACTATCTTAAAATTGTCTCAAACGCTAGACTCAGTACTGTTCAAAGTATTCTTTAAAAATAAGTTTGGGGGAGTTGAAAAGAAGAAAAGAAGTATCGAATGCTCTAAAATTGTAGTACATTCAGCAAAATGCTTGATTTAAAAAAATGAGTTCTTACAATAAGATGTACAAAAGATCAAGTGAAAGCAAAGAAAGTTGATGTATTGAAGGTAATTATTTCGAAGGTCCGATGCAAGCTGAGTCTAGGGTTTAAAAGCCTAAATTTATCTATCTTTTACCTACCCTTAAGCCCAGCCACGTTACAACCTTGTTAAAGACCTATTGATTCAAAAGTTTCAACGCTACCTACATTAGTGGAGAGAAATTGCTACGTACAACATATGGTTAAACTTAATGATTGTAGCTTAATCTTGAATAAAGGGAATAAAATTACATTGGTAAGGTTTAACATGACTTTATTAGGAAGCATTTAGTCTATTTTTTTCTATCATAATAGTTGTTGAGATTAATTTGAATGATATGTATACTTAAGTAGCATAACTATCAAATTTCTTGTCTTTGAGCATAAGTATATTAAATTCATAATTTTGGGAAAAATGTTGTTCTGAAGGAATTTTTCAAAGGTGTTTTCGAGAAATTCTTTTCAAAATTTGTGCATTACTCGGGACGAGCAATGAATTAATTTTGGGGGTGTGGAAACAAAAAAATTTACACACTTTTTCATACCCTTTTTAACTTAAATTCATGCGAATTCAGTTAAATTCTTGTCGAAAAATAATTAATTTTTATAAAATAATTAAAGTGCAGTTAAAATATGAACATGTTGACATTTATGTAATTTTATAATTATTTTTTATGAATTTTGGTTATGTTCGACAGATTTGCGCAAAGGGCGAAAAATGGCTCGGTAGACACTACTAGAAGCACAAAACCGAGAAGCAATTTAAATTATCAAGGCGAATTAATTTCCAGCCTAAGACGGTTCAATTATGTATATTAATTCATAATTTATAATATAATTAATTTTAATTTATACCCAATTTAATTTGGGCTAAATAAATTATTATTAATTAATTATGGAAAAAGTGGTCCAATTGAACCGAACCGATTGAACTGAACTGGCCGAGGATTGGGCAGCCCAAAACCATCCATATGCTGACCCAAATAAGCTTATTAGTTGATTAATTAAGCTTTCAAATAAGCCCTTGAAGACTTGTCAAAGTTGCATTCAAGCCCCTCCACAATTGGTGGCTTTATGGATTTTCCCCGAGCCATATTTATCAAAGTTGAAGCCATCAACTTTGCCACATAGATGGCCAACCAAGGGGTGGCTCTTTGGCTGCTATTTTTAGCAAATTTTATCTGCCACATTCAGCTATAAAAACCCCCTTGGCTGATCATTCAAAACACACCTCAATTCATCCATATCTCTTCTCTCCTCTCTCACTTTCTCCTCTCATTTTTCCATTTCAAGTCCCTTGCTCTTGTGCTGATTTCTCCCCTTGGGAAAGGGTTATTCTTCAGCCATTTTGGAGCAACATTGAAGTGTTCATAGCAGCCTTTATCGGCGAGGACAACAAAAAACGATGATGGAGCAACCTAGTCAAGCCATGGAAAAACATCGGATTTGATTCTTGTTCCCTATCTCTTTAATTTTTGTTGTTGTTATGATGAACATACCTATGAATATTTATGTTATTGGAATGGTTAATTTAATCAATTTAGGTTGCATTTAATTCGTGTTGGTTTGATTGCATTTCATCTACTTAAATTATTAAAATTGTGTTTATGCTGTTATAGGCCTCAATAAAATGATTGATTAAGTAAAATCATGCCTAAGTTATTCTTGCATTACAATTGTGAGGTACCTAATGAATTAATTATTTAAACAGATTGAAATTGTAATTAATGGATGCAATACTTAATTAGTGCATGTTTATTCTTCTAAGGTAGCTGAAGGTTAAATTAGCAATGTATTTGGCGATACACTTGCCTTGCAGAACTTGCAAGATTATTGTCATTAAACTATTTCAAGGTAGGGATACCTTGTTACCTCACATAGTCTTTTACGTGCTTATTAGATTTAATTAATCGGTTGAATTAACATAGGGATATGCAAGAGATTAGTTCAATTTAATGAGTATGTATATGCCATAACATGTTTGCTTATTAAAATCTGTTTAATCGTTTGAATTAACATAGGGATATGTTAAGAGATGAATGAATTTTTGTAGGTGAATATGTTCATAAGTTAGCAAATTACCGAGTTTCCTTGAATTTATTCGTAACAACATAAGCATGAGTTTAATAATTCTAAGTTAAAGAAATGTAATTAAATCAACACAATTATGTCATCTTGATTAAATCATATTTTGAAATCGTGCATTTGTGATTTATTTCTTTAGTTTACTTAGTTTAAAATCTTAGTTTTTAATTACCCTCTCCAAACAAAATATTTTTCTTCACCAAACTGTTTTAAATTGCATTCGTAAATAATCCTTTTCACAGTCCCTGTAGGTACGATAACTCGACATTTACTTGTCACTTTATTACTTGTTGCGATTGTGTACACTTGCACATTTTCATCATTCCAGTAGTGAATTCTGATCATGAGAATATGGTAAATTACATTTCCTTATGATGTATTACTTGCATGTTAATGTATGGTACGGTTAGCTTATTTCTTTCATACGAGCTTACTAAGCTATATAGCTTACTCCGTTTTATTTTCCATGTTTTATAGTGTCGCCAAGCTAGCTCGGATTGGAGATCGTCGGAGATCGTATCACACTATCGAACTGTATTTTGGGTACTGATGATTTTAAACATTTTGAGAATATGACATGTATAGGGACTTGGTCATTTTGTTATATGTGTCATTATGAATTTGACCAAATGTATTGGCTTGTAATTGTCAAAGGGCTGATGTGGTATTTAGCCATGTAACTTGGCTCATTTTGGTTGAATTGGTTGTAAGCATATATATATATATATATATATATATATATACATATACATACATGCATGTGCAACTATCTCTTGTGTGATGTGGTTTATAAATGCTTGTAAATGGTTGAATGTGGCTTAATGGTTTTGGTTGTTGAATGGTTAAGATTGGCTCATTAGTGTGCTAGGAAAACTAAGTAAAATTCATGCATGTTGTTGGTAGCCATATTGAAACTTGTAGAATGTGAGTTGGTATGATTTGATTTGACAAATTATGGTGTTGTAAATATGTTGAGTGTGGATGTTTGGTTGTCTAAGTATATCATGATTTATGTCATTGAACTTGTATGTTTAGGTGGAAATGAGGGTGAAAAATGACTTAGTAAATAGCCTTTATTTTGTTCACACGGGTAAACATAGGGGCTTGTGTCTAGGTCATGTGTGAAACACAGTCTGCCCCATGGAACTATGTTCTGGCCATGTGTGACAGCCCAAAACTGACCCTAGCCGGGAAGTGGTTTCGGGACCGCTAAACTGAGTCACCGAAATGTTTGAATGTAAAATTTATTGTCTAGAATATGTAATTATGAATGTGTGAAAATTTCAAGTTCCAATTTAGCCGATTGCATGTGAATTCAGTTAGTAGGACTTGTGTGACACTTTTGAAAAGTGAAAGGCTAATCTATAAGGACCTAATAGTGCATGTAGTCAAAGGGGAGGACTTGCATGTCAAATTTCCCCCAAGTTGTAGTGGCGGCCATGACAAGGAATCATGGGCTAAACATGTCATGAAACATGTTTTGTTGGGCATTAGGGAGAAATAATAAACAAATAAGCATGGGTAATAAAGAAAGAAAAGAAAAAAAAAATGTGAGTGTGAGTGTGAAACCCCATTGCCATGTATTGTAGATGAAAAAAAATTGTTCATCCAACCTTGCATTCTCTCTTGACCGAAAATACTAGAGGAAGGAAGGAATTTTGCTTCATGTTTGTTTTGGAAGAGGATTAGGAAGAGGTTGGCTAAACTTGCATCAAGATTAAGGTATGTTTGAGATTGTGCCATGAAATTCATGCATGTTTTAGTTGCTAGCTTGATGTTCTTGGTAGCCCATGGTTCAAATCTTTGCAATGTCATGGGAATGAAATTCGCCAAAGTAAATGTGGTGTAAATGCCATTGCATGCTAAATATCCACTTGATAATGATACATGTGATGGGGGATTGAGGACTCTTAGATTTTCTTTTAGCATTTTCGAATGAGATGCTAAGTTTTTGTTTAATCATGACCAAAATTATGGTGTTGTGATGTATTCGCCATGGTACATCCAAAAGTGTGATTTATGCTCATTGCATGGAAAGTAAGATTTGTGTTTTGAAATTTTGTTCGTGTTTAGTTACAATCAACTTGAGATTGGCTCTATCATATATATATGTATATATGTTGTACATGATGTATTGGTATGACATATATACTATTTCAAGGTGTATATTTGCTTGTGATGATGTTTCGATCATGAAGGAAATGATAGATGTGTATTGAGTTACATTATGGAATGCATTAGTTAGTAAAATGTATGCTGTTTTTTTGGTGTGGTATAAAGTGTATAATTGGCCTCAACATGGACATGCATATTCGCCACATGAGGGGAAATTGGTGTGCATGCACTCGGTTAGAGGCAAGCATATTGATGCCTACTCTTGGCTTAGAAAATTCGCTAAGAGGAATATTAACTAATGTGTTGAGTTCGACTCATGATTTCGTACATATGCGACTTTGATGCCAAATGAGTATATATATTGGCTAAGTACCTTGAATTCCTCTTTCGATGCTCAAATGATTAAATCAATTTATTTGTCAAATTAAGCTCAAGAGCAGAGGGGAGCTAAATCCGATAAAGGGAAGGAAAAAGTAGTCGAGTAGCCGTCGAAATCGCTCGACAACATCCAAGGTAAGTTCTTGAGTAATAGAGCTTAAATTCTGAAATGATTAGATCATGTTTAAAGCAAATTAAAATCATGCTCTTTGTGTGTGGCTATTGAGCCGAAATTGCAAGTGTAAAAAGTGCCTTGTGTTTGAGTTTTGCTATTGAAAATGAAATACGAATGTGTCATAATTTATTGACAATTGTGCTCGGTTATTCGAATGATGTTCGGGCTAAGTCCCGAAGGCTTTGTGCTAAGTGACTATATCCGGACTAGGATCCGAAGGCATTCGTGCGAGTTAATAAATCCGGGCTAATCCCGAAGGCTTTGTGCAAGTTACTAAACCCGGGTTAAGTCCCGAAGGCATTCGTGCAAGTCGCTATAACCGGGCTTCGTCCCGAAGGCATTTGAGCGAGTCGTTATATCCGGTTAAATTCCGAAGGTACGTGATTCTAGAATAAGCAATCTTGCTGTAAAATTTCAGTTAATGCGCTTGAGAAAAATTCCAGCAATGAGGTATGTTCATATGAGCTTGAATCGTTGATTCCTTGAATAATATTCGCTCATCGAGTAATGAGTTTTCGGTATGTGACTAAGGTGATCCCTTATGTATGATCATAGGGGTTGAAATGTGAAATGAGTATGATATTGAGAGTTTGTACATATGAAATTATCCGTTAGCTTTATGAATGCTAAGCTTTTGTTGTGCTGGAATTTCTTGCTCAAACTTACTAAGCATAAATTGCTTACTCCGTTTCCTCTGCTTTCTCTGTCTTATAGATTTTGCTCGTTAGCTATCGGATTCGGGATCCTTGAAGTCGAAGTCATCCACACTATCAAAGCCCCATTTTGGTACTCTTTTAGTTGAACTTTGGATATGGCATGTATAGGACTACCTCGGTTGTTTTCAAGTGCTTTTGTGATGTAGATATGTACGGCCATGCGAAAATGGTTCGTAAAAGTGAGTACTGAATTAGACCATTTGTGGTTTGTAATTTTATATGGTTTCATGATGTTATTATGGATTGGAATGGGAGTGTTGGTCACATGATCAGCCATTGGAATGGCTAAACATGATCATAGGAGGACCTATGTATGACTAGACTATAGTTGGTCCATGGAAACTACAAAATAGGTAAGGCCTACCTTAAAAACGGATGCTGCCAAGTTGCAGTGACGTGGATGTGAAAAATCACCAAAATTTGTAGGAAGGGTATTAAATTGTGACTAAGTTATGTAAACGAACCTTGACGAGTCTATTTTCATATGAAAGTAACGAAACGATCATATGAACAGTATACCGAGAGATATTAAAGTTCTCGTGAGACAGGGCCAGAACGGTTTTTAGGTCCCCTGTCGCGATTTTGAAAATTTACTATAAATTATCCAGAAAGAATTAGAAGTCATTCCTTATATGTGCAGATTCCATTTTGAGTCTAGTTTCATTAGAAACAAACGGCACCAGTATTAAAGCCCTGTACAGAGAGATATTCAAGTTGTAACACGCGAAGGTCAGCGTAGTCGACCCCTGTAACATGGGTGACTTTAACTAATAAACTGTACCAATTGGCCCAACCAAAAATTCTAGAAATAAATCCATGGATGGATATATGATTCTAAATTCAGGGAAAATTTACGGAATCAGTTTCCGAGTTTTGAAACTCAAGATATGATTTTTAAGGCGAAGATGACGCAGTTTTCCAGCCTGTCTGGAAATGCCGAATTGGTCGGTACTTTAAGAGGATTTGTCTCGTTAACCCCTCGTGTCCGACACCGGCGATGGTCTCGGGTTCGGGGTGTTACAATTTTATTGGTATCATAGCTACGGTTTAGTCGATTCTAGGACTACCGTGATATGTTTGGGGTCTAGCTATACATGCCATATAGAGATAAATTGATAGTGTGGTGATTTCGACAATCAATTTGTGTTTGTTTATAGCAATGGATCCCGATCCCAACCGAGCAATAGCTGATGATGTGGAGAGTGTGGCGCTGCTCCGCGCAAAGGACAGCGCGGCGGACTCTCAACCTATGGCCAGCAATCCGAATGATGAGGCTAGGCAAGCCTTTTATAGTGTGATGAATGATTGGTTCAACCAATACATTCGAACTAACACTACTGTTCCACAACCTCCATTCCCGACTAATGCAACCCCAAGACCTACAATACCTCCGTGGCCCGACCAAATAAGGACAAGTAAGCCCCAATGATCGTGATTCGAAAACATGGGGCCACTGAATTTAAAGCTACGGATGATGACGATGCCGAGCAAGCTGAATTTTGGTTGGACAACACTATCCGGGTGCTCGATGAGCTATCTTGTACACCTGATGAGTGCTTAAAGTGTACCATCTCCTTGCTACGCGATTCCGCCTACTATTGGTGGAGTACTCTGACTTCTGTGGTGCCTAGAGAGCAAGTAACTTGGGAGTTCTTTCAAACCGAGTTCCGAAAAAAGTATATCAGTCAGAGATTCATCGACCAAAAGTGAAGGGAATTTCTTGATCTTAAGCAAGGCTCTATGTCAATTACCGACTACGAACGAAAATTTGTGAGGCTTAGCCGGTACGCGCGAGAATGCATTTCGTCCGAAGCTATTATGTGTAAACGCTTCGAGGATGAGCTGAATGATGATATAAGGATGTTCGTTGGCATTCTCGAGATACGAGAGTTCGTAGTACTTGTTGAGCGAGCTTGTAAAGCCGAAGAGCTCAGAAAAGAGAAACAAAAAGTTGATGTGGGAACTGGAGAATTTCGAAAAAGGTCCTCGGGAAAGTCTCTTCAATAGGCATCGAAGAGATTTCGAGATGATGTGAGCCGGTCTAGAGGCGCTTCGGGCTTTTCTAGACAAGATCGCGATCGACCCCCTGTGACCACACGAGTCACTTCGATCGCCAGTGGTGGAAATGATCGCCGAGAGAGAGCGGAGTGTCTGCATTGTGGCAAATGGCATTCGAGGAGCTGTAGGTTTCATGATCGCTCCTGCTATAAATGTGGATCGGCCGACCACTTTATCAAGGATTGCCCGAGGTTGCTTGAACAAAATGTAAGTCAAAGTGGAAACACGGCCGCTACCATCGCTAGAGGTAGGCCATCCAAATGCGGCAACGCTAGTGGCGGTCGAGAGGGTCAAGAGATGCTACAACAAGACCCGAGGCTCGTGCTCTGCTAGGACTTATGCCATACGCGCACGCGAGGATGCTACCTCACCGGATGTTATTACGGTACTTTCACTCTTTTCGATACTAATGTGATTGCTTTGATTGACCTGGTTCTACTCATTCTTATATATGTGAAACCTTAGCATCCAAGAAGACTTTGCCTATTGAGTCTCTCGAGTTTGTAATTCGGTGTCAAACCCTTGGGTCATTACGTGCTTGTCAACAAAGTGTGTAAGAAAAGTCCCTAGTGTTCCGAGGTTCTGTTTTCCGCGGACTTGATGCTTTTGCCGTTCAATGAATTCGACGTTATTCTTGGTTTGGATTGGTTGACCATGCACGATGCGGTTGTAAATTGCAAAAGCAAGACTATCAATTTGAGGTGCGTGAATAACGAGATAATTCAAGTTGAGTCTACGGACTTAAAGGGTTGCCACCGTAATATCGCAATGTTGGCCCAGAAATATGTAAGAAAAGGGTGCGAAGCGTACCTTGCATATGTGCTCGATGACAAGGAGTCAGAAAAGAAACTCGAATCTGTGCTAGTGGTTTGTGAATACCCGGATGTTTTCCCTGAAGAATTGCTGGGTTTACCGCCTGTTCGGGAAATAGAATTTGGCATCGAATTGGTACCTGGTACCACTCCAATTTCGATAGCTCCGTATCGTATGGCACCAACGGAATTAAAGGAGTTGAAAGCTCAGTTGCAAGAATTGGTGGACAGAGGTTTTGCTCGCTCGAGTTTTTCGCCTTGGGGTGCGCCATTGTTGTTTGTGAAAAAGAAGGATGGAACCATGAGGCTGTGCATCGACTATCGTCAGCTTAATAAAGCGACGATAAAGAACAAATATCCATTACCGCGTATCGACGATTTGTTCGATCAACTGAAGGGAGCCTCAGTGTTCTCGAAAATAGATTTGAGATCGGGCTGTTATCAATTGCGAATTCAATATTCGGACGTACCCAAGACTGCCTTCAGAACGAGATATGGTCACTACGAGTTCCTAGTGATGCCGTTTGGGCTTACTAATGCCCCTGCGGTATTTATGGATTTGATGAATCGGATCTTTAGACCATAATTTGGATCAGTTCGTAGTCGTATTCATTGATGACATCTTGGTCTATTCAAGAAATGAGACCGAACATCTTTGAACACCGAGGTTAGTCTGCAAATTTTACGGGATAAGCGGTTATATGCTAAGTTTAGCAAGTGTGAGTTCGGATAAGAGAGGTTAGCTTCTTGGGGCATGTGGTATCTCAGATCGGGTATTCGAGTTTAACCAGAACAAAATTTCAGCCATACTTAATTGGAAGCCTCAGAAATATTCTCGAGGTTTGGAGCTTTTTGAGGCTTGCCGGTTATTACCGACAATTTGTAAAAGGTTTCTCAGCGATAGCCATGCCAATGACGAAGCTACTCCAAAAGGATGTTAAGTTCGAATGGACGGAGAAATGTCAGAAAAGTTTTGATCAACTGAAACCTTATTTGACTGAAGCCCTAATTCTAGTGCAACCCGAATCGAGCAAAGAGTTTGTCATTTATAGTGACGCATCCCTACTTGGGTTGGGTTGCGTATTGATGCAAGAAGGGCGAGTTGTGGCCTATACGTCGAGACAATTAAAGCCATATGAGAAAAATTATCCGACCCATGATCTCGAATTGGCTGTCATCGTATTCGCCTTAAAGATATGGCGACATTACTTATCTGGTGAGAAGTGCCATGTGTATTCGGATCACAAAAGTCTCAAATATTTGATGACCCAAAGAGACTTAAATCTGCGACAAAGACGTTGGCTCGAGTTGTTAAAAGATTATGAGCTCGTCATTGATTATCACCGGAAAGGCTAATGTGGTTGCGGATGCCTTAAGCGAAATCTTTGTTTGCTTCTGACGATGAATGTACACTTGTCTATCTTACCCGACAATGTGTTAGTAGCCGAATTAAAGGCCAAACCATTGTTGGCTCATCAAATTCGGGAAGCTCGAGAAAGTTGATGAGGAGTTGCTTGCAAAACAGTGAGTGTGTTCGAACAAGGAATCGGAGTTTCAAATTGATGATGACGATTGTTTGAGGTTCGAAGTCGTCTGTGTGTTCCAAAGAATTGAACTTATTTCGATAATTCGAACGAAGCCCATTGTAGCCGAATGGCAATCCACCCGGAGTACGAAGATGTACAACGATTTGAAACGTCGGTTTTGGTGGCATGGTATGAAACGAGACATCTCCAACTTTGTTTGAGATGTTTAATATGTCAACAAGTGAAAGCGGAACATCAAGTGCCTTGAGATTACTTCACCGATCACGATACCCGAGTGGAAATGGGATCGAGTCACAATGGACTTTGTATCCGGACCGCCATTGTCGTGAGTAAGAAGGATGCGGTTTGGGTCGTGGTAGATATATTGACTAAGTCGGCTCACTTTGTCCCCGTACGTACGGATTTTTCAATGGACAAACTAGCCGAATTGTATGTTTCTCAGATTGTGAGATTACACGGGGTGCCTATTTCCATCGTGTGGGATAGAGATCCGAGATTTACCTCGCGATTTTGGAAGAAGTTGCAAGAAGCTTTGGGTACCAAGTTGCATTTCAAAGACCGCCTTTCACCCCCAAACCGATGGTCAATCCGGCGGATAATTCAAATACTTGAGGATATGTTGAGATGTTGCATCCTCGAGTTCGATGGTTCATGGGAACGGTATTTCTCTTTGATTGAATTCGCTTATAACAATAGTTTTCAATCAAGTATTAGGATGGCACCTTACGAGGCTTTGTACGGTCGTAAATGCCGTACACCATTGTTTTGGACCGAGCTCGGTGAAAGCAAAATTTTCGGGTGGATTTGATTAGAGATCTTTGAATAGAAAGTGAAAGTAATCCGTGAAAGTCTGAAGATAGCCTCTGATCGTCAGAAGTCGTACGCGGATCTGAAACGTAAAGATATTGAGTATCAGGTGGGAGATAAAGTGTTTCTCAAGGTTTCACCTTGGAAAAAGATACTCAGATTCGGCCGTAAGGGCAAGTTGAGCCCGAGGTTCATTGGGCCATATGAGATATCCGAAGCGAGTCGGTCCGGTGGCATATCGTCGATTTTGCCCCGAACTCGAAAAGATTCACGACGTCTTTCATGTTTCGATGCTTCGACGCTATAGATCTGATCCATCGCATGTGATTAGTCCATCAGAGGTTGAAATTCAAGCCAATATGAGTTATGAGGAAGAACCGATTCGTATCCTGGCACGTGAAGTGAAAGAGTTGCGAAACAAGCGGGTTCCGCTAGTGAAAGTGTTATGGCTCAAACACGGGATAGAAGAAGCTACTTGGGAAAACGAGAACTCTATGAAAGAGCGATACCCAACCCTATTTACCGGTAAGATTTTCGGGGACAAAAATTTCTTAAGTGGGGGAGAGTTGTGACAGCCCAAAACTGACCCTAGCCGGGAAGTGGTTTTGGGACCGCTAAACCGAGTCACCGAAATGTTTGAATGTAAAATTTATTGTCTAGAATATGTAATTATGAATGTGTGAAAATTTCAAGTTCCGATTTAGCCGATTGCATGTGAATTCAGTTAGTAGGACTTGTGTGACACTTTTGAAAAGTGAAAGGCTAATCTATAAGGACCTAATAGTGCATGTAGTCAAAGGGGAGGACTTGCATGTCAAATTTCCCCCCTCCAAGTTGTAGTGGCCGGCCATGACAAGGAATCATGGGCTAAACATGTCATGAAACATGTTTTGTTGGGCATTAGGGAGAAATAATAAACAAATAAGCATGGGTAATAAAGAAAGAAAAGAAAAAAAAATGTGAGTGTGAGTGTGAAACCCCATTGCCGTGTATTGTAGATGAAAAAAAAATTGTTCATCCAACCTTGCATTCTCTCTTGACCGAAAATACTAGAGGAAGGAAGGAATTTTGCTTCATGTTTGTTTTGGAAGAGGATTAGGAAGAGGTTGGCTAAACTTGCATCAAGATTAAGGTATGTTTGAGATTGTGCCATGAAATTCATGCATGTTTTAGTTGCTAGCTTGATGTTCTTGGTAGCCCATGGTTCAAATCTTTGCAATGTCATGGGAATGAAATTCGGCCAAAGTAAATGTGGTGTAAATGCCATTGCATGCTAAATATCAAGCTTGATAATGATACATGTGATGGGGGGGATTGAGGACTCTTAGATTTTCTTTTAGCATTTTCGAATGAGATGCTAAGTTTTTGTTTAATCATGACCAAAATTATGGTGTTGTGATGTATTCGCCATGGTACATCCAAAAGTGTGATTTATGCTCATTGCATGGAAAGTAAGATTTGTGTTTTGAAATTTTGTTCGTGTTTAGTTACAATCAACTTGAGATTCGGCTCTAGCATATATATATGTATATATGTTGTACATGATGTATTGGTATGACATATATACTATTTCAAGGTGTATATTTGCTTGTGATGATGTTTCGATCATGAAGGAAATGATAGATGTGTATTGAGTTACATTATGGAATGCATTAGTTAGTAAAATGTATGCTGTTTTTTTGGTGTGGTATAAAGTGTATAATTGGCCTCAACATGGACATGCATATTCGCCACATGAGGGGAAATTGGTGTGCATGCACTCGGTTAGAGGCAAGCATATTGATGCCTATTCTTGGCTTAGAAAATTGGCTAAGAGGAATATTAACTAATGTGTTGAGTTCGACTCATGATTTCGTACATATGCGACTTTGATGCCAAATGAGTATATATATTGGCTAAGTACCTTGAATTCCTCTTCGATGCTCAAATGATTAAATCAATTTATTTGTCAAATTAAGCTCAAAAGCAGAGGGGAGCTAAATCAGATAAAGGGAAGGAAAAAGTAGTCGAGTAGCCGTCGAAATCGCTCGACAACATCCAAGGTAAGTTCTTGAGTAATAGAGCTTAAATTTGAAATGATTAGATCATGTTTAAAGCAAATTAAAATCATGCTCTTTGTGTGTGGCTATTGAGCGAAATTGCAAGTGTAAAAAGTGCCTTGTGTTTGAGTTTTGCTATTGAAAATGAAATACGGAATGTGTCATAATTTATTGACAATTGTGCTCGGTTATTGAATGATGTCCGGGCTAAGTCCCGAAGGCTTTGTGCTAAGTGACTATATCCGGACTAGGATCCGAAGGCATTCGATGCGAGTTAATAAATCCGGGCTAATCCCGAAGGCTTTGTGCAAGTTACTAAACCCGGGTTAAGTCCCGAAGGCATTCGTGCAAGTCGCTATAACCGGGCTTCGTCCCGAAGGCATTTGAGCGAGTCGTTATATCCGGTTAAATTCCGAAGGTACGTGATTCTAGAATAAGCAATCTTGCTGTAAAATTTCAGTTAATGCGCTTGAGAAAATTCCAGCAATGAGGTATGTTCATATGAGCTTGAATCAGTTGATTCCCTTCGAATAATATTCGCTCAGTCGAGTAATGAGTTTCCGGTATGTGACTAAGGTGATCCCTTATGTATGATCATAGGGGTTGAAATGTGAAATGAGTATGATATTGAGAGTTTGTACATATGAAATTATCCGTTAGCTTTATGAATGCTAAGCTTTTGTTGTGCTGGAATTTCTTGCTCAAACTTACTAAGCATAAATTGCTTACTCCGTTTCCTCTGTTTCTCTGTCTTATAGATTTTGCTCGTTAGCTATCGGATTCGGGATCCTTGAAGTCGAAGTCATCCACACTATCAAAGCCCCATTTTGGTACTCTTTTAGTTGAACTTTGGATATGGCATGTATAGGACTACCCTCGGTTGTTTTCAAGTGCTTTTGTGATGTATATATGTACGGCCATGCGAAAATGGTTCGTAAAAGTGGAGTACTGGAATTAGACCATTTGTGGTTTGTAATTTTATATGGTTTCATGATGTTATTATGGATTGGAATGGGAGTGTTGGTCACATGATCAGCCATTGGAATGGCTAAACATGATCATAGGAGGACCTATGTATGACTAGACTATAGTTGGTCCATGGAAACTACAAAATAGGTAAGGCCTACCTTAAAAACGGATGCTGCCAAGTTGCAGTGACGTGGATGTGAAAAATCACCAAAATTTTTAGGAAGGGTATTAAATTGTGAATAAGTTATGTAAACGAACCTTGACAAGTCTATTTTCATATGAAAGTAACGAAACGATCATATGAACAGTATACCGAGAGATATTAAAGTTCTCGTGAGACAGGGCCAGAACGGTTTCTGGGTCCCCTGTTGCGACTTTGAAAATTTACTATAAATTATCCAGAAAGAATTAGAAGTCATGGCTTATATGTTCAGATTCAATTTTGAGTCTAGTTTCATTAGAAATAAAAGGCACCAGTATTAAATCCCTGTACAGAGAGATATTCAAGTTGTAATGCACGAAGGTCAGCGTAGTCGACCCCTGTAACATCGGTGACTTTAACTAATAAACTGTACCAATTGGCCTGACCAAAAATTCTATAAATAAATCCATGGATGGATATATGAGTCTAAATTCAGGGAAAATTTACGGAATCAGTTTCTGAGTTTTGAAACTCAAGATATGATTTTTAAGGCGACGGTGACGCAGTTTTCCAGCCTGTCTGGAAATGCCGAATTGGTCGGTACTTTAAGAGGATTTGTCTCGTTAACCCCTCGTGTCCGACACCGGCGATGGTCTCGGGTTCGGGGTGTTACACCATGTGTCCCCTGCACCTTAATTTTGAGAAATAGAATGCTCAGAATTGATCACACGGGTGCGTGTCTCATCTGTATGAGAGACACGGCCTCAGGCATAGGCTTGTGTCCCGACCGTGTGATGTCTGCACTTATTTTATGAAAATTAAATTAACCACACGGCCTAGCACACGAGCGTGTGACATGGCCGTGTGATCTCAATTTGTTCATGCGTTGCAAAATAGAGAGTTACAGGGGTTAGGGACACGGGTGAGTGTGACCACAGGGCCTGCCCACATGGGCGTGTTCCAAACCACACAGGCGTGTGACCCCTGTTCATAGCAAAAATTTTCTAAGTTTTGTAAAAATTTCCTGAGTTGTCGGTTTAATCCCGAACCACTTTTGAAGCATGATTTGGGTTTCATTGGCTCATATTAGGGACTTTATGTTTGAATGCAAATGGTTTTAATTTGGATGAAAATTTATGACTTGTAATTGTATGTTTGCTTGCAATGTGAGTCCGATAATGCCTTGTATCTTGTTTCGGTGTCAAATACGGATAAGGGGTGTAACACTCAGCTTCAATCAGACCATTGGAATAACTATTTTCAATACAACAACATACTTAGCTTTCACATGCTCTTTTGTACATCTATTTTCTTTCAAGTACATATGCTCTCTTTTTTTACATGAGCATTTTACTATATGTACTACAATTTTTTGAGCATTTGATACTTCTTTTCAACTCCCCTAAACTTATTTTCAAATAACATTCTGAATAGTCTGAGTATAGTGTTTGGGACAATTTAAAGATAATTAAGATAAAAGTGATAGCTAAATATTGCAAGGGTTCAAATAGAATTAGGTCATATAGTCTCAAAGTTGGGTTTCAAGGGATAAAAATTCATCATGGTTGGCTTGAAAGGCTTAAACGGTCCAAACAAAAATTTGCCTAAATCATTTTCAACTTCCCATGCTTCCTAGGATTTCACATCAAGAAACTACTAAGTCAATTCTAGAGACTTAAACTTCCATGCATGCCTAGCTTTCCTAAGGAACTAAAAATCTTATGGTATGATTTGCATGCTTTATTGAAAATACATTTATGTCATATTTCAGTTAACATAACAATTATTGAAATAATCAAACTTTATTCATACAGAAGTTTAGCATACTTAACAAAATTTCAAATTTTTGAACAGAATATAACCTAATCATAACTGAAAGAAAATTTTATTTCGAGTGGAAATAATTTCAATTTTTCGGTCCCCCTACTTAAAATGAACAATTTCCCCATTGTTAAAAATAATAGAGAAATGAAAATACATAAGTGAATAGATACTGTACACTAGGTAGGATCCCAGAAAAAGGAGGTAAGTCAAGTTTGACTGTTTAAATACCAAGCTCTTCCTAGACATGTACTTATATATTGCCACACTTCCTATTTTATAAATTGTTCAATTTTATTAATGATTTCAACCTCTTGGTTTAGTATAAGAGAAATAGAAATATCCTAAGGGATAAAATAAAATAAAGTAAAGACAAGATCCCCCTTTTTTTATTTGCAAAACCCTCAGAATCCAATTGGCTCTTTCCTTCCTCGACATTGGAGTCCATGGTTTGAGTATTAAGTCTGGAAATTCAAGCACAAAAACAAATGGGTTATGAAATATATATTTTTTAAATATATCTCCGGTTGAGTCATCCCAAATTTTTGAGTATCTCCAGTAAGCTGGTTGCTGCAACTACATGTGTTGCAGCATAGCCATTATATCAAACTATTCACTTTGTGAAATGGTGCTAGATGAAAGAACTCTCAATGTCAGACTTAAAAAATATTTTAAGGGTGGTTTCAGTTTTAGGCATGTGGTTGAGTAGCTGATGGTAAGGTTTAGAGTTGAAGAGGGCGACAGTTTTAAGTATAGTTTAGGTGAGGCAGTTGCTAACTTTGAATGAAGGTGTCCGGGTTAGTGATCCAGGGAGTTAAGGGCTGCGACATGAAGAGGTTAAGTGAGATGCACTATTAGGCTACTTGGGAGTGGCGATGGAGAAAGATGAGTGCTATAGGTTTGTACGGAAAGGGGTTGAATATTTCCCTTCTTAGTAATATCTTAAACCCAATGGCAACTTATTTTTGGATCCTAAGCTCTTGTACTGAAAATAAACTGAAAAAAAAAACTCAAAGAAATTAGTGTTTGGGTTAAAAGTTGACCCTTTATTTAACAAAACAAAAACTTAATTTTTTGGGCTACCTACAAAAATATTTTTCGAAAAATTACATTAAATTAAACTCCCAGGAAAGACTAGAAGGGTCACGGATGGTCCCTCTTAAGTCCCAATCTCTTAGACAAAGTTTTAATTAATGTAATGAGCCAAAGAAAATTTTATCTAAGTCTACCATTTTATTCAAATGAGAAAAAAAAAACTAAAAATATAAAATAATAATAGAGAAAGTGAAGGGAACTCCCTTCATTTTATTCAGGATCGCCATTGACCATGGTGGTGTCAAATGGCTATTTGTCATACCAACCATAACCATCTAGGAAGCAATCATATTCCTTCCCATCAAATCTATCCAACATCTTATTAGGGAAAGAAAACCCGTAATGATCTTTCCTGGTGGCCTTGTTTAACTTCCTGTAATTCCTACAAATCCTCTAACCTATGACTCAAATATCTGCAATAATCCATCTAACACCCTTCTTGTGCTTTTCCAAAACAATAAATGACTCTTCTTCTTGATTCTTGGTGAACTCAACTGAAATCATGATAGGTAAAAATGGAGATAAACCCAAATAATCATATTTCAAATGAGGAGGCAAAGTATTCAGTTCCAATTCAACTAGCTCCTTAATCAACATTTTTGGTTGTGTGTACTCCCGGGATAATAACTCTAATGATTCCAGTGGAACTTCCTAAGGGAATCCCTTCGTTTTAGCTTCTAACAGAGCCAAACATTCCTCGTCTTCATCATCACTTGGTGAATCCGCTAGCACAATACATTCTAACAGATCATCTATCGAATTGAGCTCCAACTCTGTAGAAGCCAGCGATTCCATCTTGGAAATAGCAAAACAATCTTCAACTACATCTGGGGATTTAGTAGCATCAAAGTCATTAAAAGTCTCCTCGTCATCAAAAATTTCTTTCAACTGAGTATCCCGTTGCTACTTTTGGAATCGTTGAGGATATGGCAATGGTGGAATCTTAGCTTTAACTGGACAACTCTTTTGTGGAAATTTTTTACATCAGACAAGGTGTTAGATAATTAGAACTAACTAGTTTAGAGTTTACCTCATCAAGGATCACTAAATCTGACTTCTGTGATACACGAGTTTCAACACTTGGTTGAACTTCCTATTTGTCTTAAGCTACAACAGGCTCATCTTGCACCTCAATCAACTTGGGCTCCAATGTCTTTCCACTTGGCAAAGTGACTGCTTTGCAATGTTCTTTACCCAAAATTTTTGGATTTTCTGTGTTGCTTGGCCAAATACCTTGGGGTTTATTTCGAAGTTCATTGTAATGACCCGAATTTTACCGATACTAAAAAGTGTAATTTCGGATCTCTGTTTATGAAAAATGGATTCGTAAATATTTATTAAAAATATTTATGAAGTAAAATGAGTGGTTAATTAGAGTTTAATTAAGTGAATTTAACTTAATTAAGAGTGATTAGGAAAAGGATTAAGTTGAATGAAGTGTAAAAGTTTAATTACGAATTACTAAATAGGCAATTAAGCCTATTCTAAAGAATGAGATGACAAAACATAAAAATCTTTGATTTTATGTTGTTTAAATTATAAATATATTATTAATGTTATTATTTTATTATATTACAAATTAAATTAATTATATTATTATATTTTGAAATAAATTAAGAAAAGACAAATGTATGGTGTATATGGATATGGTGACATGTGTAATATTAATATACATATAATTGTAAAATACATGTATATTTACTTATCATATAAGTATATTATTAAATTATATATTAGTATTAAGTAAAAAATATTTATATAATAAATAGATTAAAGAAAGACAAATGTAAGGATATAAATGGATACAAATGTTAAATAAATATTGATTATTTAGTAGATTTTATTGTTATTATATTATATATATAAAACAAATGGAATAAAAAAAGAAGATAGAAAAGAACAGAATGAAACGAAATAGAGAGCAGGGGAGAAAAAAGAAAGAAAGAAAAAAAAGAAAGGGGGAAAAGGGAAAATTGAAGGTTTGAAGCTTTAAGCTTTAATAGGTAAGTCAATCAAGCCCTTTTTACTTAATTTTGATGTTTTAGAAGTTTCAGAACAAAGTTTTGATGAAATTAAGTTGATATTTTGAAAGTTATTAGATTTCTAGATATTATCCATGTTAAATAAAATGATGAATTAAGGGCTAAATTGATAGAAATTCAAGTTAGAAATGATATAAGGATTGAATTGTAAAGTGATTCATAAGTTTTATGCTTTAAGGACTAAATTGAAAGAATTTCAAAATTATGGTTTTATGATGAAAAATAGATAATTATGTCTAAGTTTGGTTAAAAATTGAGTAGAAGTAAAGTATGAATTAAGATAGAAAAGCAAGTGAATTTAGTTAGGATTAAATTGAAATTAAAAGTAGAAAATCAACATTTTGCACTAAGACTATTTTGGACAGCAGTAGTAGTCTAAGTTTGAAAAATCACCAAAAATTGTAGAAATTGAATTAGAGGATAAATAAAATACAGAATTAAATATTATTGAGTCTAATTTCTTATAGAAGAAACTGTATAAGCAATTGAATTGTAAATTATGAGATATAATGAATTTTGTGAGACAAGGTTAGAATGAATTTGGGTTCCCCTGTTTTGACTTTGGAAAATCACCAAATATTGGAGAAAAATAATTAGAGGCTTAAAGTTATATTTGTAGAATCCCTAATGAGTCTATTTTCAGGATAAATCAATGGTAATATATCCTAGTTTTGTACTGTGAGATAATTAATTTTTAGTGAAGAAGGGTCGAAACTGTCAGACAGCAAAATAGGGGTAACTTTAAAGAATAAACTGTACTTATTGGCTAAACAAAAAATTATGAAAATTTTATGGTAAGAATATATATGAGACTAGTTTTAGGGAAAATTAGTAGATCTTAATTTAGAGTTTTATAGCTCCAGATATAAATAATTTAGCGACTATGACATAGATGGACAGCTTGAATATCCATAAAAGTAAATAATAAAAATTATAGATAATGTTACCTACAAGTGTGTTATATACATTAAGGATGTGGAATGGAGAGGAGGAGGAGGAAAATATATATGAATATTCAGTTAGCATGGCTAATTTGCATGTTTTAAGCTCATGGACTAAATTGAATAAAAGTAAAATTTTAGGGGGCAATTTTGTAAAAATGTCAAAAATGACTAAATTGAAGGGAATGAATTGTTTTATTATCTAAATTAATGAATTGAATGAAATTATCAATTTAATTGGGTAAAATTTGGGAAAATGGTAAATTACCAATATGCCCCTAAATCTTGGTATTTCTGCAATTTAGTCAGGTAGGTTCGTATATCCTAAATGAGTATGTAAATATGACAATTTAAGTATTGTATCATATTTTATATGATATTTTGAATTGAATATATGAAAAGGATGTTACATGAAACATGAAAATGAATACTAAATAATATAAATTACTTAATAATTATTCTGAAAATCTTGGTAATGCCTCATATCCTATCCTGGTCTCAGGTACGGGTATGGGGTATTACATTCATTGGTTGGCTGACCCATTCGATTCTCTAGATTTCTTAAAGTGGTATCATTCTTTGCTATGTATGCCTTCAATAGATTCTCAAGATCACTTGAAGATTCAGTTGGTGGGGGTTGCTGCACTTGTTGAGAATATTCAGACAGATAATTTGGTCGAAATGGTATAACAAACTAGATATGGTCTACCCATTGATTACTCCATGGAGAAATTGGATGATTCTGCCGTGAAGAGTTGTAAATATTTGATTGCGGACCATTCCAATTCTGATTTCCCATATAATAAATTGAATCTTGATTCAATGGGAAATTTTCAAAGAAATGGCCATTTCCACAGTATTCACAAGAAATATTCTCGAACTGGTTCGGCTACTTGCCTGGAAGATTACCATTCATACAAAACATAGAGGATTCCTGGGCTGCCAAAGAAGCAAGTGTATCAGCTTCATGTACTCCTATTGCTCGTCAATCTGAGGCTGCTCGGTTGGTTGGTGACTGATAGTTATTGCTGGCAATTCTTTCAATAATCTCGTAAGCATCATTATAAGATTTAGAAAAAAGGGCTCCATTTGCTGAAGTATCCACCATCATTCTAGTATGAATATTGAGACCAATACAGAAAGTTCCATTTGAACGTAGCAAGGTGTGACAGCCCAAAATTGACCCTAGTCGGGAGGTGGTTTCGGGACCACAAAACCGAGGCATAAAAATAATTTATAATTTATTTTGATGCCTATAATATGTGTTAATTCATGTGTGACATTTTGATGTTTCGATTTAGAGTTATAAATGTGAATTTCATTAGAAAGGACCTAGTAGTAAACTTTGAAAGTATGATGGGGAAAGGTGTGATGACTAGTTGAACATGCATGCAAAAATAAGGGATTTGCATGTCAATTCCCCCAACATGAAGTGGCCGGCCATGGCAAGAGTGGATGGGCAAAACATGTCATGAAACATGTTTTGTTGGTGCATTAGGGTGAAATAATAAAATAAAGAGCATGGGCAAAGAAAGAAAAAAAATGGTCTCATCCATGCTTCCCCCCTTGGCCGTGAGTTGAGAGAAAGGAAAAGAAAAAAAAATTGGTTCATCCATTCTCATTTTCTTTGGGCTGAAAATTCTAAGAAGGAAGGAAATTTTGCTCCATTTTTAGTTTAGAAGAGATCTAGAAGGAGATTTGGCTATACTTGCATCAAGATTAAGCTCAAGAGCAAAGGGGAGCTAAATCCGATAAGGGGAAGGAAAAAGTCGTCGAATAGCCGTCGAAATCGTTCGACCACGTCCGAGGTAAGTTTTCGAGTATCGAAACTTAGATTTTGATTCGATTGAATGAAGTAATAAGCAATCGAAATTGTGCCTTTGTATGTGGCCATTGAGCCGAAATGATATTTTTGCTAAGTGAATTGTGCATAAAAGTTGTGTTATGAAATTGAAACAAAGATGTGTATGAATGTTCGAGTGATATCCGGGCTAAGCCCGAAGGCAATTGTGCGAGTTATGATATCCGGGCTAAGCCCGAAGGCAATTGGGCGAGTTATGATATCCGGGCTAAGCCCAAGGCAATTGTGCAAATTGTGATATCCGGGTTAAGTCCGAAGGCCTTTGTGCGGGTTACCATAACCGGGCTATGTCCCAAGGCGTTTGAACAGTAGCTATATTCAGATAAACTCCGAAGGTATGTGATTCGAGAACTTTGAACTTGCTAGAAAATTTTCAGTTAATGCACTTGTGAAATTCCCAACAACAAGGTATGTTTTGTGTGCTTCGCACACTATGAGTAAGTGCGTATGAATATTCGCTCTAATGATAAATGAGCTATCGGCATTAACTAGGCCGTTATTTGTGTATGAATATAAGAGTTGGGATTGTGAAGTAAGCATGTCTTTGAGAAATTGTGCATATGAATTATTGTTTAGCTACTTGAATGCTATGCTTTGGTTGTGTGTATATTATGGCTCAAACTTACTAAGCATAAATTGCTTACTCCGTTTCTTTGTTTCTCTGTTTATAGATTTTGCTCGTTAGCGATCGGATTCGGGATCATAGAAGTTGAAGTCAACCACACTATCAAAGCCCTTTTTGGTACTCCTTTAGTTGAGTTTTGGATATGGCATGTATAGGACCACCCTCGGTTGTTTTTAAGTACTTTGTGATGTATATGTGTGCGGCCATGCGAAAATGGTTCGTAAAAGTGGAGTATGGAATTTGACCATATGTGGTTTGTAATTATATTTGGTTTCATGATGTGATTATGGTTTGGAATGAGAGTGTTGGTCACATGATCAGCCATTGGAATGGCTAAATATGACCATATGTGGACCTAAGTATGACTAGACTATAGTTGGTCCATGGGAACTACAATATAGGTAAACCTACCTTAAAAACAGAGGCTGCCAGCTGCAGTGACGTAGATGTGAAAAATCACCAAAATTTGTAGGAATGGTGTTAAATAGTGAATAAATTATGTGATCGAACCTTGACGAGTCTATTTTCATATGAAAGTAACGAAACGATCATATGAACAGTATACTGAGAGATATTAAAGTTCTCGTGAGACAGGGCCAGAACGGTTTCTGGGTCCCCTGTCGCGACTTTGAAAATTTACCATAAATTATCCAGAATGAATTAGAAGTTATTCCTTATATTTCCAGATTCCTTTTTCAGTCTAGTTTCATTAGAAACAAACGGCATCAGTATTGAAACCCTGTACAGAGAGATATTCAAGTTGTAACGTGCGAAGGTCAGTGTAGTCGACCCCTGTAACATGGGTGACTTTAACTAATAAACTGTACCAATTGGCCTGACCAAAAATTCTAGAAAAAATTCCAGGGATGGATATATGAGTCTAAATTCAGGGAAAATTTACGGAATCAGTTTCCGAGTTCTGTAACTCGAGATATGCTTCTTAAGGCAACAGTGACGCAGTTTTCCAGCCTGCCTGGGAATGTCAAGTTGGTCGGTGCTATAAGTGGTTTTGGCTTGTTAACCCCTCGTGTCCGACACCGGCAACGGTCTCGGGTTCGGGGTGTTACACAAGGAATACCGTGATAAGGGCACTTTCGTAATAACTCCTTGAACCGCTACCATGCCTCATATAAAGATTCTTTATCAAGTTGATGAAATGAAGTAATTTCATTTCGGATCTTGGCGATTAAAGATGGAGGGAAATATTTCATTAAGAAACATTCAACCAACTCTTGCCATGTAGTTATGGAACCAGACGGTAGGGAGTTCAACCATGCTCGTGCTCTATCTCTTAAGGAGTATGGAAATAATCTCAGTCTTAAGGCATCCTCAGTCACCCCGACTAGTTTAAATGAGTCACTCACTTCCATGAATAGCCTAAGATGAAGATGTGGATCTTTAGTAGGAATCCCACTAAATTGACCCATATTTTGCAACATTTGGAACATGACCGGCTTCAGCTCAAATTGTTGTGCCTCAATTTTGGGTCTCCTAATACTCGGATTAAGCTTGTTGAATAGAGGAATGGCAGCTTGTTGAATGGTACAGTTTCTATTATCGGCAACAATGATCGGATTGTAAGTATTATAAGTGAATGTTCCTCCGGGATTTTGGTTTGGATTTTCGAAATTCATATATTCGCTTCTTCTTTGGTTCACTTGTCTTCTCCTTTGTCACAAAGTCTTTTCAATTTCAAGGTTTACAGGGAGCAAGTCAATACTTTGATCAATACTCATAAACACCTGAAACAAACACAAAAAACAAATGAAATTAAAATTTAACAAAAAAATTACCAAAATGAAAAATTTAACAATTTCACAAATAATGTCTTTTAAACAATCCTCGGCAATGGCGTTAAAAACTTGGAACGACGGAAATGTGCAAGTGTACACATAATCGCAACAAGTAATAAAGTGACAAGTAAATGTCGAGTTATCGTACCCACAAGGACTGTAAAAAGAATTATTTATGAATGCAATTTTAAAAACACTTTGGTGAAGAAAAATATTTTGATTTGAGGAGGTAATTAAAAACTAGGATTTTAACTAAGTAAAATAAATAAAATAAAATAAAGTTCCAATGCACGATTTCAAAAGATGGTTTCAATCAAGATGATATAATTGTGTTAAATTAATTACATTTCTTAACTTAGAATTATTAAACTCATGTTTATGTTGTTACTAATAAATTCACGGCAACTCGGTAATTTACTAACTTATGAACATACTTACTTACCAAAATCCATTTATCTCTTGACTATATCTCTATGTCAATTCAACCGACTAAACAAATTTTAATAAGTAAATGTGTTAATGCACATACATACTTATGAAATCAAAATAATCTCTTGTACATATCTCTGTGCCAATTCAAACAATTAATTCAATCTCATAAGCACATAAAAGATCATGTGAGGTAACAATGTATTTCTACCTTGAAACAGTTTAATCACAATAATCTTGCAAGTTATGCAAGGCTAATGTACCATTAGATACCATTGCTAATTCAACCCTAAGCTACCTTAGATGATTAAACATGCATTGATTAAGTATCGTGTCAATTAATTACAATTTCAATCCATTTAAATAATTAATTCATTAGTTACCTTACAATTGTAATGCAAGAATAACTTAGTCATGGTTTTACTTAATCAAACATCATACCGAGGCCTATAACAACACAAACACAATTTTAATAAATAAGTAGATGAAATGCAATCAACCTAACATGAATTAAATTTAAGCCATATTAATTAAATTAAACATATTAACATCATAGATATTCATAGACATGTTCACTATAACAACAAAAAAATTAAAAGGATAGGGAACAAGAATCAAATTCGACGTTTTCTCCGTGGCTTGACTAGTTTGCTCCACTCTTCCTTCTCCACTTGTTCTTGTCGAACCAAAGCTTATACGAACTCTTGAATGCTGTTCCAAATGGTGGTTTATTGACTCTTTTTCAAGAGGTGAAATCAGCAAGGGAATAGGGGAAGGAAATGAAGAAAAATGGAAGGGAATGAAGAGAGAAAAATGAGAGAGAAGTGAAGAAATGAATGGGTTTGAGATATGTTTGAAATGAGCAGCTACGGGGGGTATTTAAAGGTTGATATGGCTGCTAAAATTAGAAAAAATCAACATCCATAGAGTCCCCCCATGGCTGGCCACACATGTGGCAAGTTTGAAGGATTCAAACTTGCTATTTTAAGGTAGGGGCAAATCTTAAAAAACATGAATAGTGGAGGGGTTTGAATGCAATTTGAAGGAGTCTTTAAGGGCCATTTTGCAAGTCAAATAATCAACCAAACAAGCTGATTGGGTCAGCATGTAGGACGATTTTGGGTTGCCCTATTCTCGGTTGGATCGGTTTTCTCGGTTTAGCTCAACTAGGCCACTTTTCATAATTAATTAATAATAATTTTGTGACAGCCCTAAAGTGACCCTAGTCGGAAAGCGGTTTCGGGACCGCTAAACTGAGTCACCAAATTATTTGAATGTGATATTTATGGTCTAAAATATGTGAATATGAATGTGCAAAAATTTTTAAGCTTCGATTTAGTAAATTGCATGTGAATTTAGTCAAAAGGACTTGTGTGACACTTTTGAAATGTGATAGGCTAATCTACAAGGATCTAATAGTGCATGTAGTCAAAAGGGAGGACTTGCATGTCAATTTTCCCCCCCTAACTAGTAGTGGCCGGCCATGAGCATGAGGATGGACAAAATGATATGGGGTGAAACATGTTGGAAACATGTTGTGTTAGTGGTTTATGGGAGAAAGAAAAGAATAAAGGGTTTGTAATAAAGAAATGAATGGGAAGGGTGATGAGAAGTTGTCTCATCCATGTTCTTCCCCCTTTAGCCGTGACTTGAGAAAGAAAGAAAAGAAGAAGTTGGTTCTTCTTGGCCGTGAATTGAAGGAGGAAGAAGAGGGGAAGTTCGGCCAAGGTGGTTCTTGGGATTAAGGTATGATTAATGCTCTTTCATTGAAAATCTTTGTATATTTGGAGTGGTCATCAAGTATAGAAGCTAGCTCATGGCAAATGTTTTTGTAAATTTATGAAGATGACATTCGGTCATGGATGGTTGTATTTTTTATGTTGTTTTTGATGCTTTAGAGTATTGAAGGTTGATTATAGATAAGTTGAGCTTGGTAAAAATTGAATAGATGTGGCTTAATTGCTTAATGACAATCGGCTATGTTGAAGTGAAAATGTTTTGCAAATTGGTTATGGACATTCGGTTAAGGAGAGTATTTGTGTTAGAAATCAAGATTGGATAGTGAGTTAGGCATGTGATCTTTGTGTTCGATTATTGAATGGAAAACTAAAGGGATGAGGTTGCATGTTGAGCTTGTATTGAATAATACAAATGAATTGCTAATGTGAGATGTTATGTGTTAATATGTGAATTAAGTGATAATTGATAATCAACTAAGTAGCTACATGGCATTTAGATATATATTATAGTAGCTGATTTTGGATTTGATTCTCATTGTGAATTAGTAGTTGATATGGAGATTAGACCGAATGAAATTTAAAATGTTAAAGAAATTATTTCGCTAAGTGCTAACCTTGTTTATATTAGCGAATGTGTAAATGTATACCATGAAGTGGTTTAGCTTAAAGTGAATCAAGGTTCTTGGAAGGTGAATTGCGGGGATGGTTTAAGAAATGAATCTAATTTTGTTATGTATGTGATGACATTGCGAATGTAAATTGAGTTGTTGAATTGGTTGATTTAGTTCACGAGCTCAAGGAATCAATCTTGCATAGCGGGAAGGCGAATATAATTGAATAGCCGTTTTGAAATTGTTCAACAGTATCCGAGGTAAGTTCTCAAGTGTTTGAACTTTACTTTAGTATACTTGAAGATTGTATAAACTTAGTAGCGAGAAGGATGAATTTATATAGTTTAAGTGCCGAACTAGTCTTGACAGATTTGAGTTACTGCAGTGTTGTAACTTTGAAAATACACCAAAAATTGTAGAAGGCGAGTTCGAAGTTGAATAAAATATGAAAATGAAGCTTATTGAATCTAGTGTCTTATAAAAGAAACTATGTAAGCAAAGGAATTTCCTATGAAGGTATATTTAAAGTTGTGCGGGACAGAGTCGGAATGACTCCGAAATCCCTGTTCTGTTTTTGAAAAATCATTATAATTTGTAAAAAATGGTTATAAGATAAGATTTATATGCTTAGACTCCTTAATGAGTCTAGTTTCAAATGGAACCAAATAGAACACATTATGAATTCTGTACAATGAAAAATTCGATTCAGAGCGAAGAGTGGTCAGATTAGTCAAACAGTGAAACAGGGAAACTTTAAGAAAAATCTGGTATTGATTGGCCAAACATAAAATTCTGAAAATTTTATGGGTGAAAGATACATGAGTCTACATTCGGGAAAATTAACGGCAATTGATTTTGGTGTTTTGTAGCTCAGTTATAAACAACTTAGTGACTGTTGGTCAGAAAAACTGCTTGTAGTGAATATGTGATTTTGTTGTAAACTTTGATGAAACTATTTGAGTTGCTTATAAGCTATTGCTGAAATTGATGTACAAGAAAATATGAAATATGTATGATATACATATGTGTGTGATAAGGCCGAATGGCCAATGCGATGAATGTGAAAGTGTATGTATATGTGATAAGGCCTAATGGCCGATGTGGTGAATGTGAAAGTGTATGTAAGGCCTAATGGCCGATGTGGTGAATGTGAAAGTGTATGTATATGTGATAAGGCCTAATGGCCGATGTGGTGAATGTGAAAGTGTATGTATATGTGATAAGGCCTAATGGCTAATGTAAAATATATGTGTGATATGCATATGTGGCAAAGCTGAATGGCTAATGTGAATGTTGTAACATGTGATTAAATGTACATTTAACTTGGAATATGTTCCGGGTGAGACCCGATGACTACGTGTGGAGATTATGACCGGGCAAGACCCGATGACTACGTGTGGAGATTATGTCCGGGTAAGACTTCTTTTATAAGAATTGCTTATAAAAATACATAATCTGAAAGGTTAAACAGGTATGTACTCCAAGTTTATATGTGAGCTTGATTTAAACTAAACCATAAGGTAGTTATGTGATGTATACGAGAGCAATCTATGAGACTATTCCTATGATTATGATGAGATGTGCATATTTGGATAAAGGGGTGGTATGCCCGAAGGAAGAGTGAAATAGAAATCGACCAACTATGTTATAACTTGATTGTTATCTGTTGACTTTGCTTGAAACTTACTAAGCATTGTAATGCTTACTCCGTGTACTTTGTTTCCTCTGTTTTATAGATCTCATTTGGAAGCTACAGGCTCGGGATTGTCGACAACTAGTCACACTATCACTATCCACTGTTTGGTACTGCTATGTTTTGGAATATCTTATGGCATGTATAGAATAGACTAGTAGTGAGAGGATATCTTGGTTAATGTATAGGACTACCCTTTTGGCGTAGGTCATGTACCCTTCGGTTTTGTGTAAATTTGGATAGCCATGCGAAAATGGCTTAGATATACTTTGATCATAGCATTATAATCATTGTATGTTGTTTGTCAAGAGGTATGGAAATGTTGGTAACGGTTAGCCATGGGAATGGTCATTCATGATCACATTTGGTATATGTATGACAAACTCTAGTTGATCCATGGAGGATCATGAAATAGGTAAAGTTTACCTTAAAAATAGATGCTGGTAGCAGCAGTGACGTGAATGTGAAAAATCACTAAAAATAGTAGAAAGGGAATTAAATAGTGAATAAATTATGTAGTCGAACCTTGATGAATCTATTTTCATAGGAAAGTAACGAAATGATCATATGAACAGTATGTTAAGAGATATTTAAGTTTTCGTGAGACAGGGCCAGAACGGTTTTTAGATTCTTTGTTCCAACTTTGGAAATTCATTTTAAATTAACCAGAGATAATTAGGAGTCATTCCATATATATATAGATTCCTCTTTGAGTCTAGTTTCTATAGAAACAAACGGCATCAGTATTGAAGCCCTGTACAGGGAGATATCCAATTCGTAACGCACGAAGGTCAGTGTAGTCGATCCCTGCAACAGGGGAGACTTTAACCAATAAACTGTACTAATTGGCTTGACCAATAATTCTAGAAAAAAATTTGTAGATGCATATATGAGTCTAGTTTCAGGGAAAAATTACGAAACTGGTTTTCGAGTTTTGGAACTCAAGATATGATTTTTTTAAAGTGACAGTGATGCGGTTAGCCAACTGCCTGGAAAATTTTTAAAATGGACTGTGAAAGTGAATGGTTTAAGCCGTTAACCCCTCGTGTCCGATTTCGGCAGCGGACTCGGGTACGGGGTGTTACAATTTTATTGGTATCAGAGCTACAGTTTAGTCGTTTCTAGGACTAACGTAGCACGCGTGAGTCTATTTATACATGCCATAAAGTGATAAAATGATAGTGTGATGATTTTTGACTATTAAAATGTGGTTCTTTGTATTGTAATGAATCTTGATCCCGATCGAAATGTAGCAAGCTTCGACTATGAGAATTTGTGATATAACTTCACTTAGATGCGCCTAAATTATTAAGTTGATCAGTGCGTATCATGTACTCGTATTTGAATTTCGATTTGGATTGAATTAAGGGTATAAGCGATGCAATGTTGAAAGAGTGTTATGACTATAAATGTGATTTTTTTGTATGTGGCTATGGGCTGGAAGTTGAATGGTCGATAAGCATGTTGTGTTTGTATTCAAGTAATGAAAATGATATACTAATGTGTATTGCTATATGTGTATATGTACATGAGAATTGAGAGTGATATATCCGGACTAAGTTCCGAAGAGCATTCATGCTAGTGATATATCCGGACTAAGTTCCGAAGAGCATTCATGCTAGTGATATATCTGAACTAAGTTCCGAAGAGCATTCATGCTAGTGATGTATCCGGGCAAAGTCCCGAAGAGCATTCGTGCTAGTGATGTATCCGGGCAAAGTCCCAAAGAGCATTCGTGCTAGTGATGTATCCGGGCTAGGTCCCGAAGAGCAATCATGCTAGTGACGTGTATTCGGGCCTTCGTGCCTAGTAGGCTTCGTGCCGGTAATTTGAGCAAAGTTTAAGTGTTCATTTCTATACGAATTCAAACTTAAATGAGATGATATGTTTAAAAGTGTACATATATGATGTTTTATAGACTTGGTTAAGTCCTTTCAATGGGTAATAACGAATGAATAGAGGCACTTTGTGTGCGAGATCAGTAATCGAGGCACTATGTGTGCGAGATCAGTAATTGAGGCACTATGTGTGCGAGATCGATGTCGAGGAACTATGTGTGCGAGATCGATGTCGAGGCACTATGTGTGCGAGATCGATGAATTGAGGCACTACGTAATGCGAGATCGATGGTGAGGCCTTGTGTGAGAGTTTTCAACGAGCACTAAGTGTGTGAAATGAGACTCATGTAAGACCTCGTGCAGGGACGAAGGCATTGACTTGAGATAATGTGTAAGACCATGCAGGACATGGCATCGGCTCGAGATGTGAGAATATGTAAGACCATATCTAGGATATGGCATTGTAAAACTATATGTGCTTGAATTAGTTGAGCCCTTACAAGTAAGTATTATTTCATTGATAAACGAGCTACCGGCCTTTGGCTAAATTGATCTTTGTGTATGAACATAAGGGTTGGTAATGTGAAGTAAGTTCTTGAGTGAATAGAGCTTAAATTATGATTTGATTAGATCATGTTTTAAGCAAATCGAAATCATGCTCTTGGTGTGTGGCTATTGAGCCGAAATTGTAAATATGATGAGTGTCTTGTGTTTGAACTTTGGTAATGAAAATGTAATAAGAATGTGTATTGATTGGTTGATATATGTGCTTGGTTATTCGAATGGTATCTGGGCTAAGTCCCGAAGGCTTTTGTGCTAAGTTACTAAATCCGGGCTAATTCCCGAAGGCAATTGTACGAATCATTATAACCGGGCTATGTCCCGAGAACAATCGAGCGAGTCGCTATATCCGGTTAAATCCCGAAGGTACGTGATTCAGAAATGAGCAATCTTGCTGTAAAAATTTCAGCTAATACGCTTGCAAAAATTCCAGCAATGAGGTATGTTCGTATGTCTTGAATGAATTAAATGTTCGGTATGTGGAAGTTGAATATTGAGATACGATGGAGTTATAAAGAATATTTATTGGGATGTTTGAGTATATGTGTATTTTCGGCCGAGTTACTGACTTATACGTGGATGAAAATGTGGGTTACAAATATGTGGGTTGATGATATGAATTATACATGTTAGTATGTGCTTGATATGTGGTTGAAATGCAATTGTGAATTAAATTAAGTGATTATTGCTTATGAAATCAAGGAAATGAGATATATGTGCATACTTGTAGAAATGTTTATGTATTTGTTTTGAGATAAGAAAATGATTTTATAGATCGATGTGAAATCAATAATGAATTACAATTGCTATCGATGAGCTAATGTTTATATGAATATAATTCAATAAGAGGACGTTATTCTAAACTATGCATCGGTAGAAATTTTCGGGACGAAAATTTCTTAAGTGGGGAGAGTTGTGACAGCCCTAAAGTGACCCTAGTCGGAAGCGGTTTCGGGACCGCTAAACCGAGTCACCAAATTATTTGAATGTGATATTTATGGTCTAAAATATGTGAATATGAATGTGCAAAATTTTTAAGCTTCGATTTAGTAAATTGCATGTGAATTTAGTCAAAAGGACTTGTGTGACACTTTTGAAATGTGATAGGCTAATCTACAAGGATCTAATAGTGCATGTAGTCAAAAGGAGGACTTGCATGTCAATTTTCCCCCCCTAACTAGTAGTGGCCGGCCATGAGCATGAGGATGGACAAAATGATATGGGGTGAAACATGTTGGAAACATGTTGTGTTAGTGGGTTATGGGAGAAAGAAAAGAATAAAGGGTTTGTAATAAAGAAATGAATGGGAAGGGTGATGAGAAAAAAAAAAGTTGTCTCATCCATGTTCTTCCCCTTTAGCCGTGACTTGAGAAAGAAAGAAAAGAAGAAGTTGGTTCTTCTTGGCCGTGAATTGAAGGAGGAAGAAGAGGGGAAGTTCGGCCAAGGTGGTTCTTGGGATTAAGGTATGATTAATGCTCTTTCATTGAAAATCTTTGTATATTTGGAGTGGTCATCAAGTATGGAAGCTAGCTCATGGCAAATGTTTTTGTAAATTTTATGAAGATGACATTCGGTCATGGATGGTTGTATTTTTTTATGTTGTTTTGATGCTTTAGAGTATTGAAGGTTGATTATAGATAAGTTGAGCTTGGTAAAATTGAATAGATGTGGCTTAATTGCTTAATGACAATCGGCTATGTTGAAGTGAAAATGTTTTGCAAATTGGTTATGGACATTCGGTTAAGGGAGAGTATTTGTGTTAGAAATCAAGATTGGATAGTGAGTTAGGCATGTGATCTTTGTGTTCGATTATTGAATGGAAAACTAAAGGGATGAGGTTGCATGTTGAGCTTGTATTGAATAATACAAATGAATTGCTAATGTGAGATGTTATGTGTTAATATGTGAATTAAGTGATAATTGATAATCAACTAAGTAGCTACATGGCATTTAGATATATATTATAGTAGCTGATTTTGGATTTGATTCTCATTGTGAATTAGTAGTTGATATGGAGATTAGACCGAATGAAATTTAAAATGTTAAAGAAATTATTTCGCTAAGTGCTAACCTTGTTTATATTAGCGAATGTGTAAATGTATACCATGAAGTGGTTTAGCTTAAAGTGAATCAAGGTTCTTGGAAGGTGAATTGCGGGGATGGTTTAAGAAATGAATCTAATTTTGTTATGTATGTGATGACATTGCGAATGTAAATTGAGTTGTTGAATTGGTTGATTTAGTTCACGAGCTCAAGGAATCAATCTTGCATAGCGGGAAGGCGAATATAATTGAATAGCCGTTTGAAATTGTTCAACAGTATCCGAGGTAAGTTCTCAAATGTTTGAACTTTACTTTAGTATACTTGAAGATTGTATAAACTTAGTAGCGAGAAGGATGAATTTGTATAGTTTAAGTGCGAACTAGTCTTGACAGATTTGAGTTACTGCAGTGTTGTAACTTTGAAAATACACCAAAAATTGTAGAAGGCGAGTTCGAAGTTGAATAAAATATGAAAATGAAGCTTATTGAATCTAGTGTCTTATAAAAGAAACTATGTAAGCAAAGGAATTTCCTATGAAGGTATATTTAAAGTTGTGCGGGACAGTGTCGGAATGACTCGAAATCCCTGTTCTGTTTTGAAAAATCATTATAATTTTTAAAAAATGGTTATAAGATAAGATTTATATGCTTAGACTCCTTAATGAGTCTAGTTTCAAATGGAACCAAATAGAACACATTATGAATTCTGTACAATGAAAAATTGATTAAGTAGCGAAGAGTGGTCAGATTAGTCAAACAGTGAAACAGGGGAAACTTTAAGAAAAATCTGGTATTGATTGGCCAAACATAAAATTCTGAAAATTTTATGGGTGAAAGATACATGAGTCTACATTCGGGGAAAATTAACGGCAATTGATTTTGAGTTTTGTAGCTCCAGTTATAAACAACTTAGTGACTGTTGGTCAGAAAAACTGCTTGTAGTGAATATGTGATTTTGTTGTAAACTTTGATGAAACTATTTGAGTTGCTTATAAGCTATTGCTGAAATTGATGTACAAGAAAAATATGAAATATGTATGATATACATATGTGTGTGATAAGGCCGAATGGCCAATGCGATGAATGTGAAAGTGTATGTATATGTGATAAGGCCTAATGGCCGATGTGGTGAATGTGAAAGTGTATGTAAGGCCTAATGGCCGATGTGGTGAATGTGAAAGTGTATGTATATGTGATAAGGCCTAATGGCTAATGTAAAATATATGTGTGATATGCATATGTGGCAAAGCTGAATGGCTAATGTGAATGTTATAACATGTGATTAAATGTACATTTAACTTGGAATATGTTCCGGTGAGACCCGATGACTACGTGTGGAGATTATGACCGGTAAGACCCGATGACTACGTGTGGAGATTATGTCCGGTAAGACTTCTTTTATAAGAATTGCTTATAAAAATACATAATCGAAAGGTTAAACAGTATGTACTCCAAGTTTATATGTGAGCTTGATTTAAACTAAACCATAAGGTAGTTATGTGATGTATCTGAGAGCAATCTATGAGACTATTCCTATGATTATGATGAGATGTGCATATTTGGATAAAGGGGTGGTATGCCCGAAGGAAGAGTGAAATAGAAATACGAACAACTATGTTATAACTTGATTGTTATCTGTTGACACTGCTTGAAACTTACTAAGCATTGTAATGCTTACTCCGTGTACTTTGTTTCCTCTGTTTTATAGATCTCATTTGGAAGCTACAGGCTCGGGGATCGTCAAGAACTAGTCACACTATCACTATCCACTGTTTGGTACTGCTATGTTTTGGAATATCTTATGGCATGTATAGAATAGACTAGTAGTGAGAGGATATCTTGGTTAATGTATAGGACTACCCTTTTGGTGTAGGTCATGTACCCTTCGGTTTTGTGTAAATTTGGATAGCCATGCGAAAATGGCTTAGATATACTTTGATCATAGCATTATAATCATTGTATGTTGTTTGTCAAGAGGTATGGAAATGTTGGTAACGGTTAGCCATGGGAATGGTCATTCATGATCACTTTTGGTATATGTATGACAAACTCTAGTTGATCCATGGAGGATCATGAAATAGGTAAAGTTTACCTTAAAAATAGATGCTGGTAGCAGCAGTGACGTGAATGTGAAAAATCACTAAAAATAGTAGAAAGGAATTAAATAGTGAATAAATTATGTAGTCGAACCTTGATGAATCTATTTTCATAGGAAAGTAACGAAACGATCATATGAACAGTATGTTAAGAGATATTTAAGTTTTCGTGAGACAGGGCCAGAACGGTTTTTAGATTCCCTGTTCCAACTTTGGAAATTCATTTTAAATTAACCAGAGATAATTAGGAGTCATGCCATATATATATAGATTCCTCTTTGAGTCTAGTTTCTATAGAAACAAACGGCATCAGTATTGAAGCCCTGTATAGGAGATATCCAATTAAGTAACGCACGAAGGTCAGTGTAGTCGATCCACGCAATGGGGAGACTTTAACCAATAAACTGTACTAATTGGCTTGACCAATAATTCTAGAAAAAAATTTGTAGATGCATATATGAGTCTAGTATGATTTTTTTAAAGTGACAGTGACGCGGTTAGCCAATTGCCTGGAAAATTTTTAAAATGGACTGTGAAAGTGAATGGTTTAAGCCGTTAACCCCTCGTGTCCGATTTCGGCAGCGGACTCGGGTACGGGGTGTTACAAATTTATTTAACCCAAATTAAATTGGATTAAAATTAAAATTAATTATGTTATGAATTAATAAACATAATTTTGGACTGTCTTAGGCTGAAAAAAATTTTCGGCTTGATGCTTCAAAATTGCTTCTCGGTTTTGTGCTTCTAGCAGTGTCTGCCGAGCTGTTTTTCACTCTTTGTGCAAATCTATAAAAAATAATCAAATTTTGATAGAAGATTAATTAAAATTCAACATGTTCATAATTTGAGTGCAATTTAATTATTCTATAATTATTATTTATTTTTCGACAATAATTTTACTGAAACTGCATAAATTTGAATTAAAAAGGGCATGAAAAAGTGTGTATATTTTCGTGTTTCCAAAGCTATTACCCTAGACATTATTGTGGGTACTTTTTCTCTCTTTGATATTAATATATATGCATTGATTGATCCTGGATCAAGTCACTCGTTTATACACACTACATTAGCAGACAAAAAGAATTTTTCTATTGAGTTCACTAAATATACTCTCAAAGTAACGAATCCACTGGGTCAGTATGTTTTATTTAATTAGATATGTAAATCCTGTCCACTAAAAGTTAAGGGTTATGATTTTCCCACTAGTTTGATGTTGTTACCTTTTGATGATTTTGATCTCATTCTGGGAATGGATTGATTGTCTGAGCATGATGTAATAGTGAGTTGCTGAAGGAAACATGTTAGTTTGAAGCGTCCGAATGGTGAATTTATCTGTGTTAGGGTAGATGAGGTCGATTGTATTACAAATGTAGTTTCAGCACTGTCAGCTCTAAAATTGATTAAAAAATGATGTGAAGCTTATTTAGCTTTTCTTGATTCAAAAGTGGCTGAATCAAAAATGGAACAAGTGTTGATAGTCAAAGAATATGCTAATGTTTTTCCTGGAGAACTGCCTGGGTTGCCGCTGGCTCGGTAAGTAGAATTTATGATCGAACTTATGCCTGGAACAGCTCCAATTTTGATAACACCATACAAGATGACCCCTACAAAATTGAAAGAATTAAAAGTACAGTTGCAAGAGTTGTTAGATCGAGGATTTATTTGACTGAGCGTGTCACCTTGGGGTGCTATAGTTTTGTTCGTGAAGAAGAAAGATGGGTCAATGAGACTATGTATAGATTATCAATAACTGAATAGAGCCACCATTAAGAATACTCGTTACCTCGTATTGATGATTTGTTCGATCAATTAAAATGAGCTAAAATGTTTTCGAAGATCGACTTGAGATCCAAATATTATCAACTGCAAGTTAAAGAGCAAGATGTATCAAAAACTGCATTTAGAACTAGCTATGGTCACTATGAATTTCTGGTAATGCCATTTGGTTTCACTAATGCTCCTGCGGCATTCATGGACTTGATGAATTGGATATTTTAGTTATATTTAGATTAGTTTGTTTTGGTATTCATTGTTGACATTCTGATTTATTCATTGAACGAGTCAGATCATGCCAAACATTTAAGAGTTGTGATGTAAACTTTGCGTGAAAACAACTATATGCGTAATTCAGTAAATGTGAATTCTAGCTACAAGAAGTTGATTTTCTTGGACATGTTATATCCACTGATGGAATCAAGGTTGATCGAAATAAAGTATCTACAATTGTTGATTGGAAAATCGCAAAGAATGTTTTTGAAGTTCGAAGTTTCTCGGGATTAGTGGATACTATCGGTGATTTGTTAAAAACTTTTCAATTATTGCTTCACTTACGACCATGTTACTACAGAAAAAAGTCGAATTTGTTTAGTCTGATAGGTGCCAATAGAGTTTTGATCAGTTGAAAAACATGTTAACAAAAGCTCCAGTATTAACTCAGCTTGAATCTGGGGCGGCATATGTTGTTTACAATGATGCGTCTCTCAATGATTTAGGTTGTGTGTTAATGCAGTCAGGGAAAGTAGTAGCTTATGCTTCTCGGCAGTTAAAGTCGCATGAAAGAAATTATCCTACTCAAAACTCGAGTTGGCCACGATTATTTTTACTTAGATGTGGAGACATTATTTATATGGTGAGAAATTTCATGTGTATACTGATCATAAAAGTTTAAAGTATTTAATAACGCAGAAGGAATTGAACTGAGACAACAACTTTGGTTAGACCTACTAAAATATTATAATTTGGTTATTGATTATCATCTGGGAAAGACTAATGTGGTTACAAAAGCACTCAGCCGAAAGTCATCATTGTTTGTACTTCGAGCGTTGAACGCTTATTTAGCTTTGAATGTCTATGGTTCTGTATTGGCAGAATTGAGGACTAAGCCCTTGTTTCTACAATGAATTCAGGAGTTACAAAATGACGGCCTGAAGTTGATAATGAAAAAGAACTTGGTTCAGGATAATTTGACTACTGAATACAGTATTGGTGATGATGGTACATTACTTTACCGTGATAGAATTTGTGTTCTGAATAATTTAAATTTGAAACGTGATATTCTATCAGAGGCTCATGGTAGTACATATTCCATTCATCTTGGTAGCACGAAGATGTATTGTGATTTGAAAAAAAATGTACTAGTGGTCGGGTATGAAATATGATATTTGTGAGTTTGTAGCTAAACATTTTATTTGTCAACAGGTAAAAGTAGAGCATCAAGTGCCGTTAAGATTATTACAGCCCGGTGGAAGTGGGAGCGAGTCACGATGGATTTGGTATCTGGTTTACATGTAACTCCAAAAAAGAAAGATTCGATTTGGGTGACTGTTGACAAATTGACTAAGTCGACCCACTTTATTCTAGTTAGAATAGATTACTCACTTGTGAGGCTAGTGGAGTTATATATGTTAGAGATTGTGAGATTACATAGAGTTTCGACATCTATTATTTCTGATCGTGATCCGTGATTTACATTGAGATTTTGGAGCAAACTCCATGAAGCTTTAGGCACTAAACTCAATTTTAGTACAATGTTTCATCCTCAGACGAATGGGCAATTAGAACGAGTAATACAGATTCTGGAAAACATGCTAAGATGTCGTATACTCGAGTTTGAGGGTAGCTGGGAAAAAATTTGTCGTTAGCTGAGTTTGCTTATAATAACAGTTATCAATCCAGTATTAAAATGGCACCGTTTGAATCTTTATACGGAAGGAAATGTAAAACATGTTGTATTGGTATAGGCTGAGTGAATCCAAAATGGTACGGATTGATTTGATTCAAGAAATTAAATACAGGGTTTGAATAATTTGAGATTGTTTGAAAGTTGCATCTGATCTTCGGAAATCGTATATGAATTTGAAAAGAAAAGATATAGAATTTACTGTTGGTGATTGGGTATTTTTAAAAGTTTCTCTGAGGTGTTGTGATTCGGCAAGAAAAGTTGTGTCCAAGATTTATTGCGCCGTATGAGATTACCGAAAGAATTGGTCTGTAGCTTACAAATTAGCTTTACCTCCTGAACTCGAGAAAATTCATAACGTGTTCTACATTTCAATGCTAAGACTGTACAAATCTGATCCTTCACACGTGATTCCTCATAGTGAAAATTGAATTACAACCAGATTTGACATATTTTAAAGAACTAATGAAAATTTAGGCTCGAGAAGTCAAAAAACTTCAAAATAAACGAGTTTCGTTGGTGAAGGTCTGGTGGAATCGGCATGGTACTGAAGAGACTACATAAGAAACTGAGTAATCGATGAGATTACAATATCCAAATCTATTCTCAGGTAACAATTTCAAAGACAAAATTTTCTAATAAGGGAGAGTTATAACAACCCATTTTTTAGTGGTAACAAAATAGTGGTCTTGGGACCATTAAATTCTATTGTGTCGACTCATAAATATTATTTATAGAATATTTATGAAGTCATTAGAGTTGTATTAAAATTTGGTTAGGAAATTTTAACGTTTAGATAGCTAATTAAGAAAAAGGACTAAATTGTAAAAGGTGCAAAACTTAGCAATTATGGTAATTAAGTGATTTATTAGATTAAATAATAAATGAGGGAGGGTTATAAAGAAAATATACCCTTATTAGTTGATAATGGATGGTAATTAGAATTAAAATTGAGTAAAATAGGTTAAAATAACAATTTTGTAAATAAGTGGAAATTAAAAGAAAACATAATTGAAGAAAGTGTCATCATCTTCTTCATTTTTTTCTTGTTGTGCCAAAAACACCATGAAAAGTTAGGGTTGGAGATTTGGCTAGTCCTTTTCCTTGCATGAATCAAGATTTGAATCAAAGAGACAATAACTGAGGAAAAGGGAAAATAGTAGAATATTCCCTGTGTGTTGACCAGAATTAAATCGTAGGTAAGTTCTTAGTATTTCAATACGTAAATAAAGTTCGACTTGTAATATTATATTATTTTTCTTTAGTTAATATGTTTATAGATAATTATTGCTGAATGCACATACGTGCCCCTGTTTGTACTTCGGTACCCCTGAATGCACATATGTGCCTCTGTTTGTTCTTCGATACCCGTGGATGCACATACGTGCCCCTGTTTGTTCTTCTGTACCCCTGGATGCACTAGTATGTGAACTATGTTTAATGGTATTTAGATTAAATGTTATAATATTCCTTACTAAGCTATGTAAGCTTACCAATTATTGTGGATTATTTTGTAGATAATCGTTGGTGACATTTTGGAAGGATCAAACAACCGCCTCACACTATCCATCTAAGTCGGTAGTTTTTGTATCTCCTAGGGTAGTGGCATGTATATATAGATAAATATGTGGTTTTGAAATGTTTATAGGTGTTGTTTATGTATGAGATGTGTGTTTTGTTTAGGGTATGTTTCTATTGATGGAACAAGTATACTTATATATTACTTAGATGAACACTTTGATGTTTAATGTTTAGTTGTTCAATGAAGTGGTTTTAATCATGGTTCATTGCTTATTTGCTCAATGTTTAGTATATATATGTAATATCCCTAACCCATCTCCGTCGCCAGATTAGGGTTATAGAGCATTACCGTACAATCGATACATTTAGACATTATAACACTCAATAGTTTAATCACATCATAAACCATTCATACACATGCATATTCTCCCTAAATCAAACCCTCGAGGCCCTAAAAATAGCTTAGAAGCAATTGGGGACCAATTTGTAACAATTTGGAAATTTTAGGAAAAAGATGCAAAATTTGCAAAACAGGGGTCACACGGCTGTGTGCCTCACACGACTGAAACACACGTCCATGTCTCAGGCCATGTAGCCTTCGAACTAGGGACGCACAGTTGTGTCCCAACTCGTGTCCTTATCTGTGTAAGTCTCTGAGTAGGGTCACACGGTCGTGTTACATACCTGTGTGCCAAGACATGTGTTAGGCCGTGTAACTCACTGACTTGGAACCTTAAGAAATTTTTAGATGACACACAGGCATGTGCTTCACATGGCTAAGTCACACGCCCTTGTCTCAAGCTATGTGAACCCAAATTTCACCTAAAATCAAGCCATTTCAAAACCGTGTCATGCATGAACATTCAACTCATTCGTGCACACTTAAAAAGGGACCTAAACAACATCCAAACATACATCAAAATACCATTTCAAGATCCTAGATCAACTAACCAATATGTCATTCAAAGGCACCACAATTATAACAGCACAACATTTACCAAAACATGTGAATATTACCAAATTCCATGCATAAAGACTTCATTCTATTATGCGCCTAAAATTCAACACAATTGATCATTTCCAAGTCAACATCTTGTACCAAAATGTCATACACATCAATTAGCAAAAAGTGACCCAAAAGACTTACCTAATCAAGCATTATAATCTAGTTCAATTACTTACCAAAACATACCTCAAATTGGCCATTCTCAACCATTACAAGCCTTCCAAAAGTTTATACTTTTCAATAACTAAAAATGGTTAATATGGCCTTACTTAACGAGCATTACAAGTCCATCATATAACATAAACTTTAAAGACACAAGCATACTAATTCAACCATCAATACCTTCATGCGCCATCAATACAATAAACCTAAACATGATAATATTGCCATTTCTATACATGATAACCTATCTCATATATAAACTAAAACATGTCACAAGTATTCATTTCCAAGTCGTCATCAACATGCCAAAACACTATTAACACATACACCACAATACCATCACAAAGAACCCTATACATGCCACTATAAACCTTAACCAAATTACAAAAAAACTAGCAAATGGTCTACTGGATAGAGTGATAGATCTCTGACAAACTTCCAACCTATTGAGCTTTCGATAAATTGTAAAGTAAAGGAAAATAACTACGTAAGAAATGAATGCTCAGTAAGCTCGTATAAACTTTAAACATAATATACCATTTCAATAATTAACTTTATAAAATAAGTATAAACCTTTACCAATGCTATAAGATTAATAAAGCCTATATAACACCATCAAACTCACAAGTTAGCATACTTGTTCATGATACATATGAAATCAATCGTATATATATATATAAACATAACTTTTAATTCATCATTGTTACCAACGATTATGTTTCATTCCATTTGCTTACTTACCATTCCAAATGCTTAGTATAAGCCTAAACAACATCATCAAATCACAAGTTAGTGCACTTGTCCATATATAAATGAGTCCATCCATAACATAAGTAGATTTCCCATATAAATACATCATTTAATTTATCAATCCCATATAAATACATCATTTAATTCATCAATCTTTTTATAACAACATGTTACATCTCAATTGTGAACTTATCCTTTCCTTCCCTTTTCTTACCCGTTGAACCATCTAGAATTACATTGGATACTCAGGAAAGCTCACACAAAGTGTGCCTTTACATATAACTGTAACATTTCCTTTACATGAATGCTCACACGAGCTTTGAAATGGGTCTGCTCACACGAGCTGTGGGTCAAACTATAAGCTACACAATGCTACTCACACGAGCTGTGGAGAATCTGCAACAAATGCAGGACCTCAACTGTCGGTAGGACATTCAATTCCAACACCCGAAACATGAAATCCCTAATGACATGTTATTTGTATCCTAAGAATTCCTAAGGTTCAACCAGGACTTAATAGCCGTCAATTCATCATAACATTGGTACATTTATAAAATAATTCAATTGCACTAAAATGACATAAAAAAAACATTCATTTTATATAACATTAAAATTATTATAGTTCATACGAACTTACTTGACTAAATTGCAGCAATAACTAAGTTTAGGGACTATTTGGTAATTTTTTCTTCTCCTTGATTTTCTACTCGTTCTTGATCTAAATTAATAATTTCATTCAATTCATTAATTCTAATAGAAAAATCAATTCATTTTATGCAATTAAGTCTTTTTTGACACTTTTACAAAATTGCTCCCAATATTTTACTTTTATACAATTTAGTTCCTAAGTTCAAAACATGCAAATTAACCATTTTTATTCAATTAATCCCATTCCAGCATTTAGAATAATTAATTTAGCTTATAATAATAATAATGAAAATTTACTAAATTACCCTCAAATTTTACCCTTTCTGCAATTCAGTCCCTAAACCCGAAACATGCAATTTCATTATTTCTAAATAAAATCCATGCAAACCAACTTTTACCTATTTTTATAACAGCCCATATTTATCATCCATTTGCAATATTTTCCCATCAATTTTACCATTTTCATAAATAAGTCCTTATACCTTAAAATCATCAAAATTTACTTAATAAAACATGTCTATTTAACAACTAAACTTAACAATCTATCATAAAACTTCAAAAACATAACAAATCCATTAATGGCATAATCTACAATATTTAACATTTTTACAAATTGACCCCCGGGTTAGCTAAACCTAGTTGCAACAATCTCCAAAACATAAAATTTATAAGAAATGGATAAGAAATTTACTTACATGCACCCAATTAAAGCTAGGAAGATATGGAGTTTTGGTTCAAATACAAAGAAGAGGAAGATGATGCTTATGTTTCTTTATTTTGTCTTTATCTTTTAATAATATTATAACATATATTTAATTTTAAAATAAAACATTCTAATCATATAATTTCATATCTTTCAATCCACTAACCGGCCATTATAATAATTAAGGTCTAATTGCATTTTAAAAACCTTCATTTCATACTTTTATAACCATTTAATACAAATAATCTATACCAATCAACTTTTGTAGCTTTTACGATTTAGTCCATTTTACGTAATTAACTATCTAAACGTCCAAATTCCTTAATGAATTTTTAATATAACCTTAATAACACTCCTTAAATATTTAATAAAATATTTATAGCTTCAGTATATAGAAACAAGATCCTGATACCTCATTTCCTAAACCCACTTGACTTTAAAGTTTTACCACTTTACCTAAATTATTCGATCAAATAACATAAATTACCATATCAAAATCAAATATAATACAATATTTGATTTGTAAACATTAAATAATAATATTTAAAAACTTACTTGTCAGATTTGTGGCTCCAAAACCACTGTTTCCAACACCACTAAAAAATTGGTTGTTGCAATATATGTGGTGCCTTTGAATGGCATATTGGTTGGATGATATAGATTGATTATTTTGGTATATTTAGGTATGTTGGAGTAGTTCCTAGATCTATTGAATGTGTGCATAATTGGAGTAGTGGAATAGGAATGGTTTAATCTTAAAGTGGTATGATTTTTGGGTCAAATTTGGTGTACATGGCCTGAAGCATAGGCTGTCACACGGTCCTGTGACACGCACGACCTGACGACACAACCGTGTGACACACACGGCCTGGTGACACAACTGTGTGTCATTTGAGAGTTTCTTAGTGTTCCAAGTCAGTGAGTTACACGGCCTAGCACACGAGCGTGTGGGGCAACTCAGTGAGTTACACAGGCTAGGACACAACCGTGTGTCCTTAGTTCAAATGTTACACGGCCTAGGGTATTTTCACACAACCTGGCCACACAACCGTATGACCCCTATTTTCCAATTTTTTACAACTTTTTCTTAAAACTTCTATTTTGTTTCAAATTAGTCCCAAACTGCCTCAAAGCTATTTTTAGGGCCTCAAAGGCTCGATTTAGGGACGAAATGCCTATGATTAATATGTTTTAAATGTCATGTATTTATTTTAATTTTATATAAATAAATGATTTTTGATTGTATGGTAATGCTCCGTAACCCTAATTCGGTGACAAAGATGGGTTAGGGGTGTTCCAAAACATATTTCCCCGGATAAAGCCAGTTAAGTAGAAGAAAAGAAGATCTATTCCACATGTCATGTAGTCCAGAAAGTAGGAGGTAGGAAAACTACTTTTAATAGGGTCCATCAGAGAGGTGTCATACCCTGATTGGGTTTCGAATGTTGTGATGGTGAAGAAGGCCAATGGAAAGAGGAGAATATGCATTGATTTCACCAACCTTAATAAAGCTTGCCCCAAAGACAATTTTCCTTTACCCTCGATTGATAGGTCGGTGGATGCATCCTTGGGTCATAAATTCACAAGTTTTATGGATGCATTCTTGGGTTATAACCAAATTTCCCTAATGACATACCATTACGAAAGCATCTCCATTAGTGTTCGTCTAATAACCTTGTCATAAGTGTGTTACCCTCATAGGATATCCATAATCTCTTTTAGATAAACCTACTCTTCCAATATGATCATATTTCATCTCGTGGTAATCATTACATACTTCTTCATGAAAAGCCAATTACTATCAAATAGTAATCAAGTCATTCATCACAAAGACAAACGACCCATGGTCATTTTTACTTTTCATCTATCATGTAATGCCAATAAGAGTATATCGTTTACCAACGTCTTGAGCTATGAATTCTGCTATTGTGAATGATGCTACATATTGCAGAAGTTGTATACCGAACACACCAACTTTCGGTTTCTTATCTATTGGAACTCAGGCTTTGACTTACATCAAAGTATACGAGTCATGCATACATTGTCCATCGTCCACTCAAGATTAATGCATGTCACACTTTGAATGTCACAAGTGAATAATTCAATAAATGGATTCATGATCTATTCTTCTTAGGTCTAGTCCAATGTACTATGAGTTCAATTAGTTACATCTATGTCTCTATCTTTTAGGAATCATCCCCTCCGATGCCTAAGACAATGCATCTCCCCAATTAGACGGGATAAATGACATATTAGTCTTTCAATTGCTTTGTTCATTTCCGATTAAACCAAGCACATGTTCATGTTTCATTTACTATATAAGTTGTCTTTTTGTATTACGATCCGACCACGTAATACCGCTTAGTATTAGTTAAACATTAGACAACCAGTAAGCTAATATTTGCTTTTATTTTCCTTTACATGCAAAAATCACGTGATAACAATATACAAAGTGTATTAATGTAATTCACGAATTATTTTAATAATAAATCTGTTTGAAAAAAATACAAACTTATGAACGAATATACCACACTTAAAGCACTAGATCCAACAATTATTACCTCTCAATTTAATATATACATCAATTTTTAAAAAAAAATTACTATACTTGATTGCTGATAATTTCTCTAGTACCTAATTACTCCATCTAATTACTAATTAATCTTAATTTCTTTTCTCGAAATTTTTCTTTGCACTCCCTAGAATAATTCCAATTTATGGTATCGGAGTTTTAGGAACCTTATAATCCTACTCTTTGGGATGATGGCATTAAACTCTACACCACATAGATCCAACAAGGTTGAACTAGAAAACAGAGTGGTAAGCGTGCTCTTCTGCACTCACCAAAACTAATGTTTGTAGATCCCAGGTAATAGGCAAATTTGCCATAGCACATACGAAGCAATCAAACCGGAGGAATCAGAAACAAGTATTTCGATGATGAAAGACAATTAGAGGAATATCAAACAATTTCTTAATTGATAACTAAACAGATTTAAACAAAAGAACCAAGGTTAACAAGCTAATATGGATCAAAGGAAACCAACATTACCATCTTAAAGTTAAGATTATCTACACCCGTATGAATGTTTTGAGTATACATTTGCTCCTCACCACGTTTCCCCAAAAGTCAAAGCCCAAAACTAGCCCATATATAAAATTGAATCATGGGCTATAATACAACTTAAGGCGGGGAAGCTCTTTTAAACAACCTCTCTTCCGGGATTCAATCTAATGACTAAACAAGAAAGAGGGGATTGACAATCATGGGGACAAACTAAAAGAAAAGATCATGCTTGCATTGGGATGGCTAGGCAAAGCTTGAAGAGCGACGCCATCTTTTTTGCAAGTAATCCTCTATTTCTAAACTTTGTTCATCGCTGCTTGCAGAAACTGAATCATCCTCCAAGTCGAGTAATGCAAGGTTAAGATGAGATTCGATGTTTGTCGGGTATAGTTCCTCATCAGAAACATCAACTTCTTCGGATGTCCTAACTTCTTGTTCTGCCCAATTTGCTACTTCCTGATCACCCTGTAGGAGCTTCAGGATCTGTATTCAAACAAAGATCGATAAGCAAAGAAAAGATCCAAATAAACATAATCGCAAAGAAAGCATAAGGAAAAATAAGAAAAAGGTCAGTTGAGAGTGAGCTTACAAGGCTAATTTGAGGCCGCATTAGTGGTGAGCGTCTTATGCACAGGGTAGCAGCTAAAACCATTCTTTCTATCTCATGAAATTCACAGCCACTGCCGAGCTGCGGATCTAGCAACTGAGAACTATCACAGTCCTTTAAAATTGGCTTTGCCTGGATGTTATTATCAAAGCATTACTGAATGTTAAAAACTGACACATTATTGAAACAGCATTGTACTTCTGACAGGGAGAAACAGAAAAATTAATTTAGAGGATGATCTACTCAAACATTCTTGCTTTTACAATTGTTTATCCGCAAATCTCTAACGTATGTTACCATTATGCCATTTAGTGAAGATATGCAGAACCTTTCTCCCAATTACATGTTACAAAGGCAGATAACCAATAGGCTTATATATGAACTCACCCATACAGCAAGGCTCTCCTGACCTTTCGGACAGTTATTGTCAATGGGCTTTCTACCGGTGAGGAGCTCTAGAAGGACAATGCCAAACGCATAGACATCAATTTTATCACTCATTTTTCCATGCATCAGGTATTCAGGAGCCAAATAACTGCTACAGACAAATGTTATAAAGTCTATCTAAACTGAGTGTTAAACTAGAAAATTTTCAAACAAATCACATACCCAAAGGTTCCTGCAACATCCATGCAAGTCATATGAGATGCAGAACTTGAGACCTGACTAGCAAGTCCAAAATCTGAAAGCTGAAGAAACAGAACAGCTAGTAATGAGCCAAGCAAGCTTAACACCTAAAGGTAAATTTTGAACTAAATTGATTCAACAAGCTACCTGGGGCTCAAAATCATTGGACAAAAGAACATTGGAAGATTTCACGTCTCTGTGGATCACAGGTTGTTCACAACTATTATGTAGGTAATCAAGTGCTTCAGCTAAGCCCACCGCCACCTTGTATCTCTCCTGCCAGCCAAATGCATTGCCATCCTTCTTATTTCCTAGTAACAAGTGCAGCCAGTTAGGTTCGAAGACAATGTAAACCAAAAACTGTAAATTACATCCAATTAAAAGAGTAGTAAATTGGATGATGTGCTTACCATGAAGGTTCTCTTCTAGACTTCCCCTGGAGAGGAAATCGTAAACCAAGAGCAACTTGTTTTGTTCAAAACAGAACCCAAATAAGGAAATCAGGTTTTTATGGTTTAAACTCGTAATGATCTCAATTTCCTGAACAAATTCCTTGATTGCATGCTCAGTTGGCTTAACAATTTTCACTGCCAATTCCTTGCCATCAGGAAGGCACCCTTTGTAAACATGACTGCTACCACCTCTACCAACCATATTCTCTGCAAAATCAGAAAATGAAAATCACTAATATCAACATCCAGAACAAGCCAAACTCAAGATTTTTTTTTTTTACATTAACTGCTAAAATGAATAAACCTGGCATGAAGCTAGAGGTCGCGCCCAAAAGCTCTTGGTAACTAAACAATCTACAAGAAGAGGAGGATTTCTCAAGTAAACTTTGTAGCTCTTCTGGAAAATCACAAGCAGACAGAGGAAAAATAGCCTCACAGCCAACGGGCACAATTGCAGAAGTTTCTCCATCCAAATCGGAAGAACGATTCTTTTTCCGATAGTAACAGTTTTGCTTTAGATCAGGATAAACAACAGCTGAAGATTGCTGGCTTGGTAATTTTAACACCCATTGGTCCACAGATTTCTTTGCAGAAGAATTCTCCAGGTGATAACGCTTCCGTAAAAACACCCATCGTAGAAGAGACCAACCAGGCAACTTTCTAACCAGAACAGCATTATCCTTAGTTGTTCGAATAGGTACCAAACTTAGTCTATTGTCCGTACTGCCATTTCCGGATAAATCTTCTCGCAATCCGGTATTAGAATTTTCAGGTAATTTCAAGGCTGAAGCACAGGCTGCATGGTTCTTCTCCAACGTTTTATGCTTTGAAAATAAACCAGATTTATAGGAACAATTGCCATTATCTGTTCGTATACTCTTTGGCAAAGACACAAGGTGAACAAGGCTTTTATCCCGTGGAACTTTGTCTGTGCAACCAACAAATATATATATAAATAAATAAATAAGCAGAATTAAAACTATAACTAAAAAGAAAACAAGAAGCACAACCTTGGAATTGGTTCAAGTTTGTCTGAATTGCTTCCCTTTGGAAAACAACTTTGCCATTTCGGACAGCATAAACCGAGAAACAATTGGATAATTTTCTGGCGCAAAATTTTGCAACTGAGGCAGGTGACTGTAAAGGGTTATGGGTCTTGGAAGTTCCCAGAATTAGCTTAGTTGTTTCGAAAGACTTAGCTTCCCTCACCAGAATCCTCTTTGGGGATGGACCTCTACACACTTTTAGCTTCAAATCAACCTGAATAATTTTCCCCACTCAATATCTACGACTTTGTAAAACAAGTAGAGTAACAACATTGTTAAGTTACCTGTTTTAAGTTGCAGAAGCCTTCGTAAACTGCTAGTGTATAATCAAATGTCTTGACAAGAGAAAGAATCGACGCCGGACACTCTAGCGGAAATACCAAGGAAATAACGTCATTAAAAAAGAAAAACAATACCAGTAGCATCAAGTGAAAAAAAGGACAAGTGTGGAGAAGAATACCAGTAGCAGCATCAAGGATGTGAAGGGCAATGATTTGATCACCTGGCTGAGCCACCTTGACAAGCGCCCATGTCAGTAATTCATTGCTGTCTGCATCAAATTTGACCCCCACCAACACCGTGCCACCTCCTCCCTCATCGCCTTTCATCTCCAAAGCAAAGCACCGCCGTTTCCTTCCTCTGCTGCGATGGTGTCTCTGCAGATAACAAAAGGAAAGGAAAGGAAAGGGAAAGGGAAAGGGAAAAAGGTACAGAGGTTTTAGCTTTCGGCTACTCTAGGCTTTGGTTTTGCTTGCTATGCGCCTATAAGAGTATGTATTTCTTTTCTTTTCTTTTCCTTTTTCTAGTTAATTTTAAAATGGAATAATAATCATGATTTGATGGCTTGCACTGCACGTTGTACATCAAGGTCTGGTGTGAAAAATGGAGATGGTGTTTCGTATTTGTACGTTGTAAAAATAAATAAAATATAAAATGGTAGGATCCGACAATTTACAGCCTTAAGGAAAATGAAAACAAAAACAATCATCCGACAGTAGGGAAATTACAAAGCAAAGAATCCAATGAGGGAGGGTTGGCCAATGTGCACTGCTACTTTTGTCATTTCTTCCCATCACATTGGATAAATTTTCTTTTTAATTTCTTTTGGTCTATTTCTTTTACATTGATGACTAAAATTAATTAAATTGTTCATTCTACTCGAATGGATAATATCATTATGTGTTTCTTTCTACAAAATATTTTTAAAGGAAAACAATTACATAAGGGTAAGTTTTTAAAGAGTGAATAGTATTTTTAAATATATCTTACGAAATTTCGAAATGTATAAACTTTTTTAGTTTTGAAAAAGCTTTTAATAAAAAAATTAATTAAGAAACTAAACTAATCCATCTATTGAGTCCATAAACAAATCAGAAAAATTTTAAAATATTATTTTAAAATATAAATAAATTAGGGTAAATCATCATTTGTCGAATTTCATTCTAAACTCAAAACTAAATAAGAAATTTTTAAAATACTAAAATTATAAAAACATTAGTAAAATTGCAGTTGACTCTCATTCATCAACACCTACGCCAGTATTTACCTTTCACTGTTTGCTTTAAGTTTTATTTATAAAAATAAAATAAAATTGAGTTGAAAAAGAAAATTAATATTTTCAAATTTTCAAATGATCTAATCAAATCTATGATTAGCATGTGAAAGTAGTGTTCAAAGATTATACATATTTTTTGAAAAATGTGAACATATTTAAAAAATGTGAAATTTGGTTATAATTGAAATCACGTTTATTTTAGTTTAATTCAGATTTTTTACTCAAATAATATAAAATAAATAATTTAATTTTTTTACTTAAATAAAATAAATAAATAAATATTGAAACAAGATAAACCCCATTATTTATCAATCTAGGCAAACTGAACAATGTCCCCACAATGTCGCCTAAGCAATCATCGGCACCTCTCTCCCCTGTTATTGATGATTGAAGCAATCGTTAACTTTTTAAAAAAATTTTAAGGTGTTTCTTGAGCAATCGGTGGCACCAGTATTTATACCCAAAAAGTACCCCGTATTTTATACATGTAAAACGAGAAAAAATATTTTTTATTGATGTCGCCGATGTCAGCGGTACCCTAATTTTTTATCGTAATTTTTTTATTAAAGCTGAAAACAAAAGCTAAAATTTTATCGGTTATTGGAATCCAGACATGTGACCGACGAGTCACATCGGTGGTAGGCGGTCAGGCCAGTGCCATCGAGCTGTAGGTAACCTGTCGGTCATGGGTTCAGGTTTCAATACCCAAATATTTAAATTTTTTTACTATTAATAATTATACTATTAGAAAAAAAAATACATACCTTTTGTGTGGGGGGGGACCTTCGGCTGTGGAGAGGTCCGGACCATTCAAGTGTTTGTAATATAAAAAAAAAAAACAAAGATGTAAAATAATTAGTACTAACATTTTCACACAAATAACATACATTAATCTCAAAAAAAAAATTGAGTAATTTTTGTGAGCTCTTGGGTCACAAGGTTAATGCTAGGAAAACCAATGCCTTTTTTTTTGCCGGCGTTAAGGAAGAGCTAAGGGGGAATATCTGTAACATGCTAGGCTTTCAAGAAAGACTTGGGTCACTATTTGGGAGTTCCCCTTTTTCACCAAAGAGTATGTAACACCCCGAAACCGTGGCCGTCACCGGGATTGAACACGAGGTGTAATCTGGCTTAATTCATCACTTATACAGCTCAAACAATTTATTTTAAAACTCCTAGACAAACTGTCAATCTGCGTTATAGTCACTTAAAAATTCGTATCTTGAGTTCTGAAACTCGAAATTTAATTCTGCAAATTTTTCCTGAAACTAGACTCATATATCTATCTACTAAAATTTTTCCATAATTTTTGGTCTATCCAATTAGTACAGTTTATTAGTTAAAGTCTCCCCTGTTTCAGGGTTCGACTACACTGACCTCTGTGTATTACGAACCAGATATCTCTCTGTACAGAGATTCAATGACTATGCCGTTTGTCCCTAATAAAACTAGACTCAATAAGGAATCTTTACATATAAGGTATGACTTCTAACTATCTTTGTAGAAATTATGGTGAATTTCCAAATTCGGAACAGGGGATCCAAAAATCGTTCTGACCCTGTTTCAAGAGATTTTAAATATCTCATACAATATAGCTCATATTCTTTCTTTACTTCTTCCATGTGAAAATAGACTCATCAAGCTTCAATTCCATAATTTATTCATTATTTAATTCCATTTCTACTATTTTTAGTGATTTTTCAATTTCACATCACTACTGCTGTCTGCATCTATTATTAGAGTAAATTTTACCTATTAGAGTAATTTAACAAACATATCACCAAGTACGATCATGACTAGCCATACCAAGGGCTAATCATTACCAAGCATTTCCTTACTACTCAATAACCATATCGTGAGTGTAACACCGGAAATGATTAGCCATGACAAACGGCATAATAATCAAATAGACTTTAACTATTGCTTATAACTAAGTACCATAAGACCAAATCCAACTTAACATTTATGCCATTTTCGCATGGCTAAAAGTATACATACCAAAGTTCAAACAAAACATAATAGCCTATACATGCCGAAATGTTCTCTTAGACCAACTAAGAAGAAGATACCAAAAAGTTGCAAGCTGGTGTGATGACTTCGACGATGGTCCCGAGCACACAAAAATGGATCAAAGGAACCTAAATAAGTGACAAATAAACACACCGAATGAGTATATAATTCAGTAAGTCATAAGCATTACACTGCTGTCCATTTATAAAATATCATAAAAGAAAACAAATAATGCAAGATTAGGTACTCCAACAATACCGACTATGCTATAATTTCACGCACATTTATCATTACATGCTCTCAACTAGCCAAGCCTCCATTGACATCTTGTATGATATTCGTTATGATATTTGATGCATTTCCTCACATCATTTTATTTTTGTTTAGATTATACTAATAATAGCATTTCATCTATTCCACAATAATCTTATGTTCCTAACTTCAAATATAATCACCACATATGTTCAAGACTTACCAAGCTCAGTTCCAAATATAAACATAACGTCTATTCCTTTTGAACTCAAAATATCTACTCATTCCGCTGTCCATGATTTACTCAATAAAGTCGCACTGTGACAGCCCTAAAGTGACCCTAGTCGGAAAGCGGTTTCGGGACCGCTAAATCGAGTCACCAAATTATTTGAATATGATATTTATTGTCTAAAATATGTGATTATGAATGTGTGAAAGTTTTAAGCTTCGATTTAGTAAATTGCATGTGAAATTAGTCAATAGGACTTATGTGTGACACTTTCAAAATGTGATAGGTTAATTTATAAGGATCTATTAGTGCATGTAATCAAAAGGGTGGACTTGCATGTCAATTTCCCCCATTTAATTACTAGTGGCCGGCCATGACAAAGGGTGATGGGCAAAACATGTCATAAAACATGTTGTGATAATGGTTTATGTTAGAAAAAAATAAAAATAAGGAGTATGGGCAATAAAATAATAATGGAAAGGTAAATGATGATGAAAAAAAAATTGTCTCATCCATGTTTCCCCCCGCCCATTGTCGTGAATTGAAGAAAGAAAACAAAAAAAAAAGTGTTCATTCTTGAACATCTTTGGCCGAATAGAGGAAAGAAAGGAAGGGGAAGAGCTTGAGAAAATCGGCTATGGTGGTTTGCTAGACTAAGGTATGTTTGATGTTGTCCTTGAGATTCATGCATGTTTTTAGTTGTTAGTTTGAGTTCTACCTAGCCCATGGTTTAAATCTTTGCTATGAGATGGAGATGATATTCGCCATGGGTGTTGTCTTTTGGTTGATGTTTGATGTTGTGGTGATGAGGCATGAAGATGAGTTAAGTTTCGCTAAGGTGGATTTGTGTTGATGTCATTTGCATGCTAAGTGTGAAGCTTTGTAATGATACATGTGATGGTGATTGATGACTCTTGGATTTTCTTGTTGGCATTTTTGAGTTAGACATTAAGTTCTTTGTGTAACCCATGACCAAAATTGAATGGTATGGTGTCTTGATGCATTCGGCCATGGTAGAAAATAGATGTGAAATGGTAGTAAGGTGAAGTGCAAAATGTTAATATTTGATTACTAGTGTATATATGCGTATTAGCCGAGTTTTGAACTTGAAACAAGATGATATTTAATCAATACAAGTAACCATACTTGTAGGAAGTATTAAACATATAATCGGCCTCAACATAGACATGCATATTCGGCCATAGGAAGAAGATTGGTGTTGCATGTATTCGGTTAGAGGCAAGCATATTGATGCTTTTATCTTGGCTTAGACAATCGGCTAAAAGGAAGTGTGGGTTAATGTATGGAGTTGATTCATGATTTCATATGTATGTGACTTTAATGTCTAATGTATATATATATGGGCTAAGTACCTTGAGTTCCTCTTTTCGATGCTCAAATGATTAAATCAATTTATTTGTTAAATTAAGCTCAAGAGCAAAGGGGAACTAAATCCGATAAAGGGAAGGAAAAAGTGGTCGAATAGCTATCGAAATCGTTCGACAACATCCGAGGTAAGTTTTCGAGCAATGAGACTTAGTTTATGATTTGATTAAGTCATGATGTTTGAGCATAACAAATATACGGTGATATGATGATTCTACTTGAATTATATGATGAGTAAATTAGTCTATACGCATGGCGGGTAGCCGTATCTGCATAGAGATCGTGTCATAAAGCAAACTAAACCATGCTGTTTGTATGTGGCTAGTGAGCCAAAAATGGGAGTGCTTAATACGTGACTTGTGTTTGAACTCTAATTATGAAAATGAGATATAAATGTGTCATGATTTATTGATATGTGCATGAATATTCGGATGATAACCGGCTAAGTCCCGAAGGCATTTGCACTAGTGACTAGTTCCTGCTAAGTCCCAAGGCATTTGTGCGAGTTATTACATCCGGCTAAGTCCCAAAGGCATTTGTGCGAAGTTACTATATCCGGCTAAGTCCCAAGGCATTTGTGCGAGTTATTACATCCGGCTAAGTCCCAAGGCATTTGTGGGAGCTACTATATCCGGGCTAAGTCCCAAGGCATTGGTGCGAAGTTACTATATCCGGCTATGTCCCAAGGCATTGAGCGAGTAGCTATATCCGGTTAAATTCGAAGGTACTTGGCTTGGGAATGAGCAACCTTGCTGTAATAGTTTCAATTAATATGCTCGTAAAATCCCAGCAATGAGGTATGTCTCAGATATGCATTGATTTAGTTGATCCCTTACAATTAGTATTCGCCAATCGATAAATGAGCTACCGCCTTTGGCTAAGTTGATCTTTTGTGTATGAATATAAGGGTTGGTAATGTGAAGTAAGTATGATATTGAGAATTTGTGCATATGAAATTATCCGCTTAGCCATATGAATACTACACTTTAGTTGTGTCTAATTGCATGGCTCAAAACTTACTAAGCATTAAATGCTTACTCCGTTTCTTTGAATCTCTTTTATAGATTTTGGTTCGTCACCATCGGACTCGGGATTGTCGAAGTCAAGTCGTCCACACTATCAAAGCCCCTTTTGGTACACTTTTGGTTGAACTTTGAAATGGCATGTATAGGACTACCCTTTTTGATGTTGGTCATGTACCTTTCGGTATTGTACAAATTTGGATAGCCATGCGAAAATGGCTTATATATATTTTTGAGCATAATGTTATAAATCATTTTGTATGTCTATGGTTATTGAGAGGTGTGGATGTGCTTGGCAATGATTGGCCATTGGAATGGTTAATCACGATCATACATTGTGCTATATATGCTAAAGGGTTAGTTGAATCATGGAAACTATGTACTAGGTAAAGTCTACCTTAAAGGCAGATGCTGACAGCAGCAGTGGTGTGAATTTGAAAAATCACTAAAAATAGTAGGAATGGAATTAAATAGTGAATAAATTATGTAATCGAACCTTGATGAATATAATTCCATATGGAAGAAACAAAACTGTCATATGAGTCGTATTTTAAGGGATATTTAAGTTTTCGTGGGACAGGGCCAGAGCGATTTCTGGATCCCATGATCTGAATTTGTAAATTCATTATAAATTAACCAGATATAATTAGAAGTCAAGCCATATATGTATAGATTCATTTTTGAGTCTAGTTTCATTAGAAATAAACGGCATAAGTATTGAAGCCCTGTATAAGGAGTTATCTAAGTCGCAATGAAGGAAGGTCAGTGTAGTCAAACCCTGTAACAGGGGAGACTTTAACTAATAAACTGTACTAATTGGCTTGACAAAAAATTCTAGAAAAAAATTTGTGGATGCATATATGAGTCTAGTTTCAGGGAAAAATTTCGAAACTGATTTTAGAGTTTTGGAACTCAAGATATGATTTTTAAGGTGACAGTGACGCAGTTAGCCAGCATGTCTGGAAATTTAAAATGGACCGTGCAAATAAGTGAATTAAGTCTGTTAACCCCTCGTGTCCGACTCCGGCAACGGTCTCGGGTACGGGGTGTTACACGCACACTTAACGTTAATAATTATTCGAAAATATATAGTAAGTCCGCACACTTAGTGCTTAATAGTCAAACTCGCACACTTAGTGCTATACAATTAAACTCGCACACTTAGTGCCAATCTCATTATCGTAAATGTTTATACCCGCACACTTAGTGCCGAAATCAACACTCAATACATCTCACTTCTTTTTTTTTACAATCGATAATTTTTCACTACATGCATTTATATATCATCCCATTCGACATAAGTACATAAGTATTATGATTATTTAAATCAATACAAAATATATGCTTAATAACTTACCTTGTGTTGGGTAAAACGGTTCCAACTCGGCTACTCGATGTTCTTTCCTTTGCCTTTGCTTGATTCTCCTTCTTTAACTTCTTGAGCTTAATCAATAAATTAACTAGTTTAACCGTCTTGCTAAATATTTATATCAAAATATTAATGATTTCATATCATAGGAGATACATGACTAATTCTTATCTTCCCACCATATGTTTTTGAGCTATTCGGCTAATAACCATATGCTATCACCCTACTATCAATAATCCAATCACACATGCATATATTTATATATATGGCCGAATGTGCAAAGCTTAGACTCAACATCACCTATGCTCTTAATTTGATGGCCGAATATGCATACATATATATATGATATCAACTATACTATCATCTTAAATTCACCTAAACACAAAATTTCATCTCATGAACACTTGACCGAATTTTTCCTAATCTAGCATGGCTTCACATCTATTTGTAACATCCTATAAATCCACATATACCATATTTCTACATAAATTTTCTTTTACTTTTCCACTACTTCCATTCACAACATCAAAAGCACCATACACTTGGCATTTACCTCTTCCTAACCATATGCCATCAAAGTACCCTTTTAGGTAGAAAATTAACATAAGGATTGTAATAAGACATTGGCTACTAACTAGATTTTCACAAGAATTTAGTAAAAGTAACATAAATCCTACCTTAATCAACCCCTTTTGAGTTGGCCGAATGTCTAGAGCATGTATTCTTTCCTTCTCCTAACTCACGGCAATTGCAAGAAAAGAAAGAAGATGAATACTCCCTCTTCCTTCCTTATTTTATTCATCTTTTCTTTTAATTCCTTTCTTTAATTTATTTTAATTGCTAACTAATAAAAGAATTGCATTGAAATTCAACCTAGTGGATGGGCATCATGGCTTGGCGGCCACTACTTGGGTTTTGGGCAATTTGACATGCAAACCCAAGTTTCCTCACTTTGTTATTATTTGGTCCTTACATATCCCCTATCATATTTTCTTAAGTTCTCAACTAAGTCAATCACATGAAATTCACATTCATAAGTCTAAATTAAAACATCAAATTTTCACACATGCACTAATACACATAGAGGATATGCAACCAAATTTTAAATAAATTTTGGGACTCGGTCTTGTGGCCTCGAAACCACATTCGATTAGGGTCGAATTAGGATGTCACAACTCTCCTCACTCAAAAATTTTCGTCCCGAAAATCTTACCAATGAATAAATTTGGATAACGTTCTTTCACCGAATCCTCGAGCTCCCAAGTGGCTTCTTCGACCCCATGTTTATGCCACAGTACCTTCACTAATGGGATTTTCTTATTTCGCAATTCTTTTACTTCACGTGTTAGAATGCAAACCGGTTCTTCCTCGTAACTCAAATCCGATTGAATTTCGATCTCAGATGGAGTAATTATGTGTGATGGATTGGACCTATATTGTCGAAGCATCGAGACATGAAAAACGTTATGAATCTTCTCAAGTTCGGGGGGTAAAATCAATCTATATGCAACTAGGCCAACTCGTTCGGATATTTCATACGGCCCAATGAACCTCGGACTCAATTTGCCCTTACGGCCAAATCTGAGTATCTTCTTCCAAGGCAAAACTTTTAGAAACACTTTATCTCCCACCTGATACTCAATGTCTTTTCGTTTCAAATCCGCGTACAACTTCTGACGATCTGATGCTGCCTTTAGACTTTCACGAATTATTTTTACTTTCTGCTCAGCATCTTTAATCAAATCGACTCCGAAAATTTTACTTTCACCAAGCTCGGTCCAAAACAATGGTGTACGACATTTACGACCGTACAAAGCCTCGTAAGGTGCCATCTTAATGCTTGATTGAAAACTATTGTTGTACGCGAATTCAATCAAAGGTAAATACCGCTCCCATGAACCACTAAACTCAAGGATGCAACATCTCAACATATCCTCGAGTATCTGAATTATCCGTTCGGATTGACCATCAGTCTATGGATGAAAAGCGGTGCTAAAATGCAACTTGGTACCCAAAGCTTCTTGCAATTTCTTCCAAAATCGCGAGGTGAATCTCGAATCTCTATCCGACACAATAGAAATAGGTACCCCGTGTAATCTTACAATCTGAGAGACATACAATTCTGCCAATTTATCAAGCGAAAAATCTGTATGGACAGGGATAAAATGAGCAGTATTTGTCAATCTATCAACGATAACCCAGACCAAGTCTTTCTTATTTTGTGTTAATGGTAAACCAGATACAAAATCCATTGTTACCCGATCCCATTTCCATTCGGGTATCATGATTGGCTGAAGTAATCCCGAAGGCACTTGATGTTCTGCTTTCACTTGTTGACATATCAAACACTTCGACACAAAGTCAAAGATGTCTTGTTTCATACCAGACCACCAAAACTGACGTTTCAAATCATTGTACATTTTTGTGCTACCTGGGTGGATAGACATTCGGCTATTATGAGCCTCATTCAAAATCATCGAAATAAGTTCCGAATTTCTTGGAACACATAATCGACCTTTGAATGTCAAGCAATCATTGTCGTCAATCTGAAACTCCGATTCCTCATTCGAAGCACATTCAGCTCGTTTAGCAACCAATTCATCGTCGACTTTCTGGGATTCAAATATTTGACGAATCCATAATGGTTTGACCTTTAATTCAGCTACTAGCACATTTTCGGGTGAGACGGACAGGTGAACATTCATCGCTCTCAAAGCAAATAACGCTTTATGACTTAAAGCATCGGCAACCACGTTAGCTTTGCCCGGGTGATAATCAATGATAAGTTCATAATCTTTCAACAATTCAAGCCAGCGTCTTTGTCGCAGATTCAGATCTCTTTGAGTCATCAAATATTTAAGACTTTTGTGGTCAGAGTAAATATGACACCTTTCTCCAAACGAGTAATGTCGCCATATTTTCAAGGCGAACACTATGGCCGCTAATTCAAGATCATGGGTCAGATAGTTTCTCTCATGCGGCTTTAATTGTCTCGACGGGTAAGCCACAACTCGACCTTCTTGCATCAACACACACCCTAGCCCAAGCAAGGATGCATCACTATAAATGACAAACTCTTTACGGACTCATTGTACTAGTATTGGAGCTTCAGTTAAGCAGGTTTTAGTCAATTGAAACTTTCTCGACGACTTCGACCATTCAAACTCAACATCTTTTGAAGTAGTTTACAATCAGCAGTGCAACTATCATCGAAAAACCTTTTACAAACCGTCGGTAGTATCCGCAAGTCCCAAAAGCTCCTAACTTCAAGAACATTCCTGAGGTTTCCAATCGAGTATGGTCGAAATTTTGTTCGGATCAACTCTAATTCCGATCGCGGATATGACGTGCCCCAAAAGCTAACCTCTCTCAACCAAAATTCTCATTTATCAATTTTGCGTACAACTACTTGTCTCGTAAAATCGTAATACTAATCTCAAATGCTCGGCATGTTCAGCTTCATCTTGGGAATAAATTAGAATATCATCAATAAACACAACCACAAACTGATCCAAGTATTGTCTAAAAATTCGATTCATTAAATCCATGAATATCGCAGGGGCATTAGTAAGCCCAAACGGCATCACTAAGAATTCGTAGTGACCATATCTCGCTCTAAAAGCGTTTTGGGTATGTCCGAGTCTCTAACTCTCAACCGATAATAACCCGACCTCAAATCTATCTTTGAAAACACCGAGGCTCCTTCAATTGACCAAACAAATCATCAATACGCGGTAACGGATATTTATTCTTTATTGTTACTTTATTCAACTGACGATAGTCGATGCACAACCTCATGGTTCCATCCTTCCTTTTCACAAACAATACTGGTGCACCCTATGGTGAAAAACTTGGTCGAGCAAAACCTCTATCCGTCAATTCTTGCAACTAAATTTTCAATTCCTTTAATTCCATTAATGCCATACGATACGGGATTATCGAGATTGGCGTGGTACCAGGTACAAGTTCGATGCCAAATTCTACCTCTCGAACAGGTGGCAACCCCGGTAGCTCCTCAGGAAAAATATCTGAATACTCGCAAACCACCGGTACCGATCCGAGTTTCCTTTCCGTCTCTTTGCTATCAAATACATACGCAAGATATGTTTCACACCCCTTCCTCACATATCTCCGAGCGATCATCGAGGATATTGTTGCTGGCACTCCCCTTAAATCAGTAGACTCAACTCGGACTATCTCATTATTTGCACCCCTTAAATCAATGGTTTTTCTTTTGCAACTCACCACTACGTCATATACGGTCAACCAGTCCATACCAAGAATAACATCAAATTCATCAAATGGTAAAAGCATCAAATCAGCCGGAAAACAGGATTCTCGGATCATTAGAGGGCATCTCTTACACACTTTGTCAACAAGCGCATATTGACCCAAGGGATTTGACACTCGAATTACGAACTCAGTAGACTCAATAGGCAGAGTCTTACTGGATGCTAAAGTCTCACATACATAAGAATGAGTAGAGCCAGGGTCGATTAATGGAATTACATTAGTATCAAAAAGAGTGAAAGTACCAGTGATAACATCAGAGGAGGATGCTTCCTCTCGTGCACAGATGGCATATGCCCTAGCAGGAGTACGGGTCTCAGATCGAACAGCCGTATCAAAAGTCCCTCTCTGACCACCACCCCTGCCTCCTGAAATTTTCGGCGGTCTACCCCTAACCGTTGTTCCACTAGGTCTTGCACCTTGCATCTTGTTTCTCTCATCGAATTCCGTGCAATCTCTAATGAAGTGATCCTTCGAACCGCATCTATAACAGGCCCTGTTAGTGGACTTACCCCAACATTCACCTATGTGTCGTCTTCCACATTGTGGACATTCAGGTTTTTCTTGGCGATTGTTACCCACACTAGCAACCGAAGTAGCTCGTGAGTCCGTTAATGGTTGTGTCCTAATAAAAATTCTCGCAGTCGTCTTCGGTTTATGAGTGTCCTCCCTGAACTTCTTTATAGCTGAGAACGGAGTTCTACTCGTTGATCTTTTACGAAAGTCTCTAGCTTCAGATTCTGCCTTCTTTTTCTCCTTTCCAAGTTCTTCCGCCTTGCAAGCTCGTTCAACTAGTGTTACAAATTCTTTTATCTCTAAAATACCCACTAGTAGCTTTAAATCTTCATTCAATCCTTCTTCAAATCTTTTGCACATAGCAATTTCATCGGCTACACACTCCCAAGCATATCGACTGAGTCTTACGAACTCACGTTCGTATTCAGATACTGTCATGCGGCCTTGCTTAAGTTCTAAGAATTCCTTACGCTTTTGATCGATGAACCGTTGGCTAATATATTTTTTTTGAAACTCTGTTTGAAAGAAATCCCAAGTAACTCGTTCCTTTGGGACTATGGAAATCAAGGTCCTCCACCAATAGTAGGTTGAGTCTCGCAACAAAGATATAGCACACTTTAAACACTCATCAGGTGTGCAGGACAGTTCATCAAAAACTCGGATGGTGTTATCAAGCGTAACTCGGCCCTTTCAAAGATCATCAAGAATTCACGGCTCAATTCCTCTACCTGCGCTTCCTAATCAAGTCTGGTGGTTTACTTGGCCTTACAGGATCATTAGTCGATGGCATTATAGGCTCCTGGGGTGGATTATTTAAATTCGAGAATGGTTGGGCAGCCGAATTAGTGCGGGCATATTGTGCGACCCACTCGTTCATCATAGTAAAGAAGGCTTGTTTTGCCCCCTCATTTGATTATTCGCAGATGACTGAGGTTCAACAGGCGGTGTCCCTTGCGCAGGAGCAGTCGCTACACTTTCAACGTCATCCGCTAAGGTTCTCTCTAAGTCGGGATCCATTTACTAATCAAAACAAAAATTTTAGCCGTCAAAAGTCATCACACTATTAAACACTAACATTAAGGCATGTATAGCTAGACTCATACGCGCTATGGTAGTCCTAGAACCGACTAAACCATAGCTCTGATACCAATAAAATGTAACACCCTGAAACCGTGGCCGTCACCGGGATCGAACACAAGGTGTAATCTGGCTTAATTCATCACTTATACAGCTCAAACAATTTATTTTAAAACTCCCAGACAAACTGTCAATCTGCATTATAGTCACTTAAAAATTCGTATCTTGAGTTATGAAACTCGAAATTTAATTCCGCAAATTTTTCCTGAAACTAGACTCATATATCTATCTACTAAAATTTTTCCACAATTTTTGGCCCTTCCAATTAGTACAGTTTATTAGTTAAAGTCTCCCCTATTTCAGGGTTCAACTACACTGACCTCTGTGTATTACGAACCAGATATCTCTCTGTACAGAGATTCAATGACTATGCCGTTTGTCCCTAATAAAACTAGACTCAATAAGGAATCTTTACATATAAGGTATGACTTCTAATTATCTTTGTAGAAATTATGGTGAATTTCCAAATTCGGAACAGGGGATCCAGAAATCATTCTGACCCTGTTTCACGAGATTTTAAATATCTCATACAATATAGCTCATATTCTTGCTTTACTTCTTCCATGTGAAAATAGACTCATCAAGCTTCGATTCCATAATTTATTCATTATTTAATTCCATTTCTACTATTTTTAGTGATTTTTCAATTTCACATCACTACTGCTGTCTGCATCTATTATTAGAGTAAATTTTACCTATTAGAGTAATTTAACAAACATATCACCAAGTACAATCATGACTAGCCATACCAAGGGCTAATCATTACCAAGCATTTCCTTACTACTCAATAACCATATCGTGAGTGTTACACCGGAAATGATTAGCCATGACAAACGGCATAATAATCAAATAGACTTTAACTATTGCTTATAACTAAGTACCATAAGACCAAATCCAACTTAACATTTATGCCATTTTCGCATCGCTAAAAGTATACATACCAAAGTTCAAACAAAACATAATAGCCTATACATGCCGAAATGTTCTCTTAGACTAACTAAGAAGAAGATACCAAAAAGTTGCAAGCTGGTGTGATGACTTCGACGATGGTCCCGAGCACACAAAAATGGATCAAAGGAACCTAAATAAGTGACAAATAAACACACCGAATGAGTATATAACTCAGTAAGTCATAAGCATTACACTGCTGTCCATTTATAAAATATCATAAAAGAAAACAAATAATGCAAGATTAGGTACTCCATCCATACTGACTATGCTATAATTTCATGCACATTTATCATTACATGCTCTCAACTAGCCAAGCCTCCATTGACATCTCGTATGATATTCGTTATGATATTTGATGCATTTCCTCACATCATTTTATTTTCGTTTAGATTATACTAATAATAGCATTTCATCTATTCCACAATAATCTTATGTTCCTAACTTCAAATATAATCACCACATATGTTCAAGACTTACCAAGCTCAGTTCCAAATATAAACATAACGTCTATTCCTTTTGAACTCAAAATATCTACTCATTCCGCTGTCCATGATTTACTCGATAAAGTCACACACTTAACGTTAATAATTATTCGAAAATATATAGTAAGTCCGCACACTTAGTGCTTAATAGTCAAACTAGCACACTTAGTGCTATACAATTAAACTCGCACACTTAGTGCCAATCTCATTATCGTAAATGTTTATACCCGTACACTTAGTGCCGAAATCAACACTCAATACATCTCACTTCTTTTTTTTTACAATCGATAATTTTTCACTACATGCATTTATATATCATCCCATTCGGCATAAGTACATAAGTATTATGATTATTTAAATCAATACAAAATATATGCTTAATAACTTACCTTGTGTTGGGTAAAACGGTTCCAACTCGGCTACTCGATGTTCTTTCCTTTGCCTTTGCTTGATTCTCCTTCTTTAACTTCTTGAGCTTAATCAATAAATTAACTAGTTTAACTGTCTTGCTAAATATTTATATCAAAATATTAATGATTTCATATCATAGGAGATACATGACTAATTCTTATCTTCCCACCATATGTTTTTGAGCTATTCGGCTAATAACCATATGCTATCACCCTACCATCAATAATCCAATCACACATGCATATATATATATATATATATATATATATGGCCGAATGTGCAAAGCTTAGACTCAACATCACCTATGCTCTTAATTTGATGGCTGAATATGCATACATATATATATGATATCAACTATACTATCATCTTTAATTCACCTAAACACAAAATTTCATCTCATGAACACTTGACCGAATTTTTCCTAATCTAGCATGGCTTCACATCTATTTGTAACATCCTATAAATCCACATATACCATATTTCTACGTAAATTTTCTTTTACTTTTCCACTACTTCCATTCACAACATCAAAAGCACCATACACTTAGCATTTACCTCTTCCTAACCATATGCCATCTAAGTACCCTTTTAGGTAGAAAATTAACATATGGGTTGTAATAAGACATTGGCTACTAACTAGATTTTCACAAGAATTTAGTAAAAGTAACATAAATCCTACCTTAATCAACCCCTTTTGAGTTGGCCGAATGTCTAGAGCATGTATTCTTTCCTTCTCCTAACTCACGGCAATTGCAAGAAAAGAAAGAAGATGAATACTCCCTCTTCCTTCCTTATTTTATTCATCTTTTCTTTTTAATTCCTTTCTTTAATTTATTTTAATTGCTAACTAATAAAAGAATTGCATTGAAATTAAACCTAGTGATGGGCATCATGGCTTGGCCGGCCACTACTTGGGTTTTTGGGCAATTTGACATGCAAACCCAAGTTTCCTTACTTTGTTATTATTTGGTCCTTACATATCCTCCTATCATATTTTCTTAAGTTCTCAACTAAGTCAATCACATGAAATTTACATTCATAAGTCTAAATTAAAACATCAAATTTTCACACATGCACTAATACACATAGAGGATATGCAACCAAATTTTTAAATAAATTTTGGGACTCGGTCTTGTGGCCTCGAAACCATATTCCGACTAGGGTCGAATTAGGACTGTCACAGAGTAACTAAGAGTACTTTGAATTTTTTAGTTGAAAGAATCCGCAACAAGCTGTCTAATTGGGATGCCAAAAAACTCTCTTTTGTAGGGAAGGTCACCCTTCCATAGTCAGTCTTGTTATCCATTCTGAGCTATCTCATGCAGTCTATAATGGTCCCAAAAGGCATCTGTGATTCCATCAAAGAAATGGCAAGGCAGCTTATTTGGGGTGCCTCTGAAGGGAAACAAAAAATAGCCTTAGTTTGGTGGGACACTATTTGTCAACCTAGATCATGTGGAGGCCTTGGGATTCGTTGTGTAAGTGATCAAAACAAAGCCTTCATGATGAAACTTGGTTACAATATTGCCACTAAGACGGATACCTTATGGGTTAGAGTTCTCAGAGCAAAGTATGGAATAAATGAGAGTTTGTCGGAGTGCATCATGTGGAGTAGAAGTTCTTTTGTGTGGAAATCTATTGTTAAGTATAACCTTTACCGCGAGAAAATATGATATGGTTGTTGCGTGTGAAATGATGTGCGAGTTGTGCAAGTGTATATATCGAATCAAGTAATAATGTAACACCCCTTACCCGAATTCAACACCGGAACTGGGTACGAGGCATTACCAGACTTATACACAAGCAATCACACAAAATCGAGATGTAAAATTCCATCTAAATTTAAAACTTTTCACAAACATTCATAACGTCCCTAAAGCGATCCTATAAGGCCCAAAACATACACTGAAAGTGGTTTGGGACTAAACCGAGAACTTTAGAAAACTTCACAACACTTAAAAAAAATTTCATGTTTTAAGAGCCACACGCTTGTGTGGCTTGGGACATGCATGTGTGGGCAGGTCGTGTGGTCACACACGCCCGTGTCCCTAAGTTGTGTAACTCTCTGTTTGTCACCCAAGAACAAATTGAAGACACACGGCCAAGTCACACGCCTGTGAGTTAGACCATGTGGTCGATTTAAAAATTATGATTTTCCATAAAATAGGTGTAGACTTTACACGCCCAGGTCACACGCTCGTGCCTAAGGCCGTGTCATCCACACGACTGAGACACATGCCCGTGTCTCTACCCGTGTGCTCAATTCTGAGCATTCTGTTTTGCAATAATTAAGGTGCAGGGAACACATGGCCAGAACACACGCCTATAGGGCAAGCCGTGTGTCATACACGGCCTAGAAACATGCCCGTATGTCTACCCTGTAGACAAAAACAAGGCTATTTACCAAGTTATTTTGTCACCATTTTATGCACACACCTACACAACAAAACATAACACCAATCTAAGCAATTACATTCAACCAATTCAGCCACAATCGTGACATCCACACATCATTCACATGCTACCATTTACTATATACAATCATCACATACTTATCAACTTAAACCATGCAAATTTTCACATCCATGAAAACGTCATCATATGCATATATACTTAAACCAATATTAGCCAATTTCAATGGCCATTTACAAAATAAATTATCAACCGATATAGGCCAACACATTAGGCCAATTAAATTATGACACATAACAAAATAGCCAAGTCCCTATACATGCCATAACTCAAAATGTTAAATTCATTGGTACCCAAAATAATCAGTTGATAGTGTGAGTGGATCTTCGACCGTCTCCAATCCCCGAGTTAGCTTGGTGACACTATAAGATAAGGGAAAGAAAAACAGAGTAAGCTACATAGCTTAGTAAGTTTCCATACAAATAATAGGCATCATAAACCAACTTGTAACATACAATTAACATGATGATAATTGGCATAAATATTATTAAGATTTTAAATCATAACCTTACCAAAGGTTCATCACATAACGAGCTCATCACATATGAGTTTGTCGTACATATCTGAGTCATTTCGAATTCAAATTACACACAATTCATCTTTGACATACTCATTAAATGACCCGTTGAACCACTTGGAATATTAAAGGATTGTAATAGCCTGATTTTGGGCCTAGTCGGAATAGTGGTTTTCGGACCACAAATCCGACTGTAACATCCTAAATTAGGGCCTAGTCAGAACAGTGGTTTCGAGACCATAAATATGAAATAGAAATAATTTTTTTATGATTGTTTGATGATCTACGATATGTTTGTATGCTTGCGTAAAAATTTCATGAAGAAATTTTATGTGAAAAGTGCCCGATTGGACTTTAGGGTTAAATTGAATAATTTATAAAACTTGAATTCTAGAAGCTTTTGGCATGAAATTGATATGGATTATTAATTAGAGGTTCTTAAATAATAATTTGACCAAGTTCTAAAAATTTGGACAAAAATGGGCTTGGATGGGTAAAATTTGAAAGAATGACTAAAAGGGCATTTTGGTCATTTGTTAATTAAATGGACTAAAAGACAAATTAAAAGCCAAAAATGTGTCCATCTTCAACCATATGGCCATGTGAACCAAGAGAGACACCATGGCTAGGGTTTTCAAGCTTTCAAGCTCAATAGTAAGTGCTCCCAAGCCCCATTTTTAATGTTCTTTGTATTTTTGAAGTCCTTGTAGCACGATCTACCCATTTCTACCCTTATTTTGAAGTAGGGTTCATGTTTAAAAAAATTGACCCATGCATGACATGTTAGTATTTTGATGTTTAGTGAAATAATATGAAAGATTAATGTTTGTTCAACATCTTTTACTAAGTGATTTTACATGAAAATGCCTAAAACTGACTAAAATGTAAAAGTTGTAAAAGTGGGTAGTAAAAATGTGAAATGAAGAAAAATGTGGGCTGCTATGAGAAGGAATATGAATCGTCTAGGCTTGGGTAACAAAGCAAATGTATACATTTCATTTTACGAGCCTAAAGGCTAAAGTGTAAATATGAGAAAGTTTAATGGCAAAATTGTAAAATTTCCAAAGTATGATTTTTGGACCGATTTGAAAAATGTGAGTGTTAAATAAGTTATATTTGACTTTTTAGATAAAAAAAAATGAAATTCAGGCTTAGATCGGGAAAGAACAAGGTTATGGACTAAATCAGAATAAATAGCCTTTTTTGCACCCGAGGCAAGTTCGTGTGATAATAATAATGCAATGTTATTGTTGCTTATGCTTGAGACCTAAATTGGTATATTAATTCAATTATGTTAAATTAAATGTTTATGATGCTATGTACGTAATGGTGATGTACTCCATGAAATATTTGATAGTTCAAATATTGATAACTTGTTATGTGATGATTGAATATATTGGAAATGAAATGGAAGTTTATATGTGATTGGCGCCATGAATATTGAGATCGACATTACAAGCAAGCTCAACAGAAATATGGTATTGAAGAATCTTGTTTGAACCTTAGGAATAGTTTAGGATACAAGTGACATGTCACTAGGAATGATGTAATCTAAACTCATTGAGTTGTGTCTGAGTTCATGATATATGTGAAATTCAAACTCATTGAGTTGTGGTCTAAGTTTGTGATATGTATGACACATGTTTTGGTGCCCGAGTACTGGTCTCGTATATGCTATTAATGGTGAGGTAGTCCGGCATGTCTTGCGAATACCTGATAGCCTATATGAGTAGTCCCATGAGTAACTCGTAAGTGAGCAACATGGTGTCTGAGATATGGAGTAGCATTGGCTACATATGAGGCACTTAGGTGTAAGTTTCCGATGTATCCGATAGTATTTCGAGTATTCAATGAGTAGTTCTATAGGAAGTTCAATGAGTAATCTTGATGAATACGCCAAAGACAAGAAAGTAAGTTATTATGTGTAATTGAGCATAGGTATGTATGTCGAACTCATGAGAATGACATGAGAAATGAGCTTTGTATGTGATGAATATGTGGTAAGAATGTTTACAAGGAAGTTATGCTTATGAGAAAGATTTCTATAATGACCATGTAAGTATAGATTTATATTCATGAGGTATAAATATGTGATGAATTCGATTGTTGAATATGTGTACGACTTTTAGATCAATGTGACTTGAGACACGATATGTTTATTCTTTAAGGTTTGTGATTCATTGAATGATGGCAAACTACATGACTTTAGGAACATGAATATGCATAAGTAATATGTGTTTGTAGTACATATGTTGAGATGTATACTCATGAAGGGATTATGATTACTTGACTAAAAACCTAAACACTATAATCTATGATTATGTTTTTGAAAAGGACGAGCTTTATAATTGAATAATTAGTAATTACTAGAATTGGTTGATGAAGTTGATAAATGCATGTAAATGAAATGCTTATTATTTTCATACTAGCTTACTAAGCTTTAACTTACTCCCTCCTTTCCATTTCATTTAGTGTTGTCAGGTTCGCTTGGGGTTGGAGATCGTCAGAGGCAGCATCACACATCAAGCCATCACCTTTGGGGTGTTGATAAACCTTAAGTGTCTTTGAGTGAGTGGCATGTATAGGGAATTAGTTATTATGATATGAGTTCTTATGATTTGGCCAAAGATGTTGGCTTATATTGATTCATTGTGTATAGCCATGAGATGTGGCTTATATTGGTTATGGGTTTGTAAGCCTAATTATCCATGTTATGTGCCAATGCCTTGTGATGTGATCATACTTGTTTGTTATGAATGGGTAGTGTATAGTATACGTGCTTGATGAATGTTTTATGCCCAATCGAAATGGTCATAGCCAAGGAGAAATTGTATGATATGGTAACAAGGAGATGAAGATTGAACATGAATGCTTGATAATTAAGTTAGGATTAATTGATAGGTTGATAATCATGGTATAAAAGTATAAGTGGTAATCAAAATGACAAGTCCAATTGATTGTGAATTGGTGTGTTTAAACTTGGTATAAAATGAGAATGTGAAACACATGTAAGATGACATGCAAATGCCATAATTGAATCTTAATGGAGGATGTTTAATTATTAAATTGATGTTATATTATGTGCCCATGATGTGTTTAAGTATGTGAGGGATTAAGGGTAACAAGAGGCTTGAAAAATATCCTAAGTGTTGGCCACACTGGTAGAGACAGGGCCGTGTGTCTCAGCCATGTGAAGGACATGGCCTGGAGACATAGGTATGTGTCTAGGGCGTGTGAAGTCTATAGCATTGTTACGAGAATTTAATTCGTCACAAGGCCTAGCACACAGGCGTGTGGCTTGGCCGTGTGGTGCAATTTGGTTGTTGACTTCATAAGCAGAAAGTTACACGGCCTGATGACACGGGCGTGTTGAAGGTACACAGGCGTGTCCCTATGTCCTAACAGGTGTGTGACCCTGTTTCAAGGAAAAATTTTCTAAGGTTTCCCAAAACCTTCTTATGTTCTCAGTTTAGTCCCTAACTACTTTCAATACATGTTTAGGGCCTCGAAGTCCCGTGTAAGGTACATTATGCATGTGATTGAAAAGTTTTAAATTGGGACAAAATTTTGTGGTTTGGTTTTGTATGATTGGTTATGTTTAAGTCTGGAAATGCCTCGTACCATGTCCCGGTGTCGGATACGAGTAAGGGGTATTACGCCGATACATTGAAATTCATTTTTTATTATATTTTTATGGTCTAAAATTTTATGGAATTGTTTTGTGAAAATTTTGTTCAAAAATTTTGACGTTTGGGCACTCATTTTAGGCAAAAGGACTAAATTGTAAAAAGTGCAAAACTTGAGTTATAGAAGCTAGAGGTGTCTAATTGCTATGAAATTTTAAATTGGAGGTCCTTAAATGGTAATTAGGCCATTGGTCAAGTTGTTGGAAAAAAATGGACATGGTTTGGTATATTTCTAAAGTTTTTCATTAAGGGTAATTTGGTTATTTGGTAATTAAAATGAATTAAAAATAAAATTAAAAGCCAATTTTTGTCCATATTCAACCCCATGGCCGAATTTCACAAGGGAAAACCATGTCTAGGTTTTTCAAGCTTCCAAGCTCAATTGTAAGTCCGTTCTAGCCCCGTTTTTAATGATTTTTATGTTTTTGAAATCCTCATAACAAGATCTATCTATTTCTGCCTTTAATTTGAGATATGGTTAAATTCTAGGGTTTTTACCCATGTTGAATATTTGTGTAGTTTGATGTTTGATGGTAGAAAATGCATGTTAGTTGTTTGTTAAATGACTTTTGCTAAGTGATTTTCGGTGAAAATGCCTAAAAGGACTAATTTGTAAAAGTTATAAAATATGTAGTAAAAGTGTGTTTTAATGGATACTGTGGGCTGTTACAGTTATAAAAATGATTTGGCTAGGCTTTTATGTTAAAGAAATTGAATAAATTTCATTTTTCAAGCTTAGGGGAAAAAATACAAATATATCAAACTTTAGGGGCAAAAACATAATTTTACCATAATATGATTTTTGGGTCACATTGAATAATGTGACTAATAAATAAGCTAAATGTGAATTATAGATCAAGAAAAATGAAGTTCGAGTCTAGATCGTGGGAAAAACAAATATTGGACAAATAGGTCATTTTTGTTGTTGTCGCATTCGAGGTAAGTTCATGTGTAAATAATGCAATATTATGATCATATTTTAATGCATTAATATTGTATGAATTGTATAATTGATTCAATGAATACATTCGACAAGTTCTGACAAGAGAGAGAAAATCCCGTTTGAACCTTAGGAATAGATTAGAATACGTGTAACACCCCTTACCCGTACCCGAGGCCGGGATAGGGTACGAGGCATTACTGGACTTAAACATACACAATTTAATAAAATCGAGCCATAAAATTTGAACCAATTCAAAAAAAATTCAAACACATGTATATCGCCCATTATACGGGCCTACGAGGCCTAAAACATACATCAAGGGTGGTTCGGGACTAAACTGAGAACTTACGAACTTTTTACAACACTTAGAAAATTTTCTAGTTTGGAGAGTGACATGCCCATGTGGGTAGGCCGTGTGGTCACACACGCCCGTGTGGCTCGAGACATGCTCGTGTCCTTAGTCCGTGTAACTCTCTGTTTATGAAGCCAGCAACAAAATAGAATCACACGGTCAAGTCACACGCTCGTGTGCTATGGCCATGTCCCCCACACGGCTGAGACACATGGCCGTGTCTCTGCCCGTGTGGCCAACACTTAGGCTATTCTCCAAGCCTTAGTCAACCATAAACCCACACACATTTATACAATATCAAAGGCAAATAACATGGCATCCATTTAGTGATTAAACATATTCAATTAGGCCATAAACATAGCATTTGCATGTCATCATACTTGCATTTCTCATACTCATTTTATAACAAGTCTAGACATACCAAACCATATTCATTTGGCCTTGTTATCTTCAATACCACTTATACCCTTATGCCATGGTTATCTTCATGCTAATATTCTCAACTTAATCATCTAGCATTCATAGTCATGTCTAATTTATAACCTTAATGTCACATATAACACAGTCACATTAACATGTTTCTTTAAGGCACTCCACACCAATTTCATTCTTCATCAACATCATTTAACTTACTCTAAATTTACACTTTTATACTAAGAATATGGTCACATCTATTGATAAAAGTTCATCCATCAAATATACATACCATATCATACATCCATCCACAACAAGTCATCACAACATGCACCTCATCAGGACATTAGAATAGTCAAGCAAAATCAATTAGGTTTGCAACCCAATGATCAAATATAAGCCATATCTCATGGCTTTATAAAAATGAATCTTATAAGCCAACTCAATTGGCCAAATCATGAAACACATATCATAAAGTACTAAGTCTCTATATATGCCACTCACTTGAAAACACTTAAGTTTTATTAATACCCTGGCTTGATAATTTGATAATGTGATGCTGCCTCTGACGGTCTCCAACCTCGAGCTAACTTGACAACACTAAACGAAATGAAAAGGAGATGGGTAAGCTTTATAGCTTAGTAAGCCCGTACAAAAATAATAATAAGCAATTTATTAACGTGATTTTGCCAAATTCTTACAACATGTTCTCATGGCAACACAATTGAAATTACACAAAATTCCACTATTTGCTCATATTCCAGTCAATCTGTCTACTCGAGTCATAGTCACTAAGTTATTTATAACTTGAGTTACGGAACTCTAAATTAATATCCGCAAATTTTCCCTGAAACTAGACTCACATATCTTCTTACCATAAAATTTCCAGAATTTTTGGTAATTATCTCATAGTACCGGATTCGGATAATGTTCTCGTCTATTTCTCTTGAAATTAGACTCATTAAGAATTTAGTCATATAAATTCTAACCCATAATTATTTTTGTACGGTTTTTAGTGATTTTCCAAAGTTAAGATAGGGGAGCTCGAAATTACTCTGACCTTAAACTTGCATAATCTACCATTAAACATAAAAAAACATGCATATCACTCATGGGTAAATTTTTAAACATCAACCCTAGCTCACATTAATGGTAGAAATAGCTAGATCTTGTTACGAGGATTTCAAAAACATAAAAATCATTAAGAACGGGGCAAGAACGGACTTACTATTGAGCTTGGAAAGCTTGAAAAAAACCCTAGCCATGGCTTCCATGCAAGTTTTGGTCAAAGGTTGAAGATGAGCATAAATTTGGCTTTTATTTTCCCCTTTTCATTATTTTAATTACCAAATGACCAAAATGCCCCTAACTTAAAAATATTCTATTTCACCTATTTCATGTCCATTTTTGTCCAACAAACTAACCAATTATCTAATTACCATATAAGGACCTCCAATTTAAAATTTCATAGCAATTAGACATCTCTAGCTTCTAGAACTCAAGTTTTGAACTTTTTACAATTTAGTCCTTTTGACCAAATTGAGTGCCCAATCGTCAAAATTTTCACGAAATTATCCCGTGAAAATGTAGACCATAAAAATACAATAAAAACAAATTTTAATGTGTCAGATGTGTAGTCCCGAAACCACTGTTCTGACTAGGCCCTAATTCGGGATGTTACAACCCTTCCCCCTTTAGGGATTTTCGTCCCCGAAAATCTTACCAGAAGAGTGGTTCAGTTTTCACATAAACCCCACTATCTCATAATCATTGCTAAAGAACTTTTACTCAGGCTATGCTTAATACTTAGCTTTTTAATTTCTCATAGTAAAGTCATGAGTAATTCTTCGCTATACGACACAGCAATTGAACTTGATCTCTATTGGGGAATTCATGTACTCAAAGGTCTGATTCATACTGTCATAGCACATACATACATAAAATACTTGAATATTTCTGGATTTAAATGGCGTAGCTAGCCCGATTATCATGGCCTTATACTCTTTACAATTTTATACAGTTGGACAGTTTGCTAATTCAACCTCTAGCCTTCATTAAAATTCAGAACCTCATTTAGCTTTCTTAATAATTCACGATTTAAATCCTGGATCTTAATCCCATTAACAAAGATTAGCATTTTTAGAAATTCGACAATCTTAGAGATACATAATTCTAGTAAACTGATAAGCGAGAATTCAGTATGTACCGACATGATTTGCAGATTTCATCAAATACTTAATACAAGCTACATAATATTTCTCTTTTTTCAGAGACAAAGATAATCCAGATATGAAATCCATAGTAATTCTTTCTCATTTCCACTCAATTACCACCACTGGTGAGAATCTTTCTGACATTACCTGATATTCGACTTTAATCCTAATAACATTTCATGTATTCAAGCACAAAGACCAAAAATGTCGAGTTCCAAACTCGAACACCAATACATTACTCTTGTAAGTTTTCTTGCGACTTTCTATATCAGCTCTGGATTTTCTTCCCAAGCCCTAGTGACTATATTTTGCTTTTCTCGAAGATCATACAATAACTATCTCATCATTTTTTAACAACTTTAATCATCTATGCTATCAAATACTCAGATCTGGCTATAATACTGGATACATTGTGCTATCACATTGCCTTTTAGTCTTAAAATGCATCACAATCTGTTTAATATCACATCACAATCTTTCCCGATTTAGGCTAAACCAGGTCTAATGTTTTGATTAACAATGTTCCCATCTGTCCCAAACTTTACTAACATGCAATAGGCCATTCAACTTTCACAAGACAAAAATTTTATCATTCAAAGCAGCTTTAAATCATATCAAAGTCTTCTAAGTTATGTACACCTGTCATTCAGACTATCTGTCTTTTACCCGAAAAGAAATAAAATCTTTTTCTCAAACTTGAGAAAAATGATTTGGATATACATGTCTCATTAAATCTTCCTAACAATAACCCATATCGATTAAACAACCAAGTCGGTCTTAATCATCAATAAATGACATTTCAAGAAATCCTCTCTTCCAGTCAATAGAACAATTCAACATACAACTATTCAAAATTCACTTGTCATGTTGAGAAAAGAAATCCACCATACAAATTGAAACTAGCAATTTCACCACTTATACCTTTGCCGATATCAATTCTTTACATAAAAATTAAAGAAACCCAGATACTAAGATCACCACGTTACCACAATCAAATCAGAATCATTGTAATACTTGATATAAATATCACAAGTTGAAGGTCATACTTTAGATGCGAACCATAATCGACAAATTACGGAATATAGATGAAAAGGGAAAGCAAATAAAGAAATCCAAGATAGAGAAATCCGAGATAGGATACCATGTTGAAATACCGAGAATAAAACTCTTAAGAAATATGGATGATTTCGATAATTCCTCAGAGAAAGAAGTCCAGAAGAAAACATCATTCAACTCACTGGAATTAAAATGCAACAAAGACGATATACTTTCCATATATATATGTCGGATAGAGCATCAATTTGAAGGAATAGAATCATAGCGTCATGTGCATTTTCTCATAAAATCCCAACAGACGGAATATAACAGAATACCAGAGAGAAATAGAACAATACCGATTATAAACCAATCGGGTTATCAATGCTTTCGTCTAGCATCAAGATTAGAAAACATCCTCGTACAATAACAATTTATCAGAAGATAGACAGTTACAATAACACTTTTGAGAACAAATGAATCCTTAGGGTACCTCAAAAGAGATTGTCATAATCTGTTCACTGTGATTACCACATTCTTTCAATATTTACCACATTCTTTTAATATCGTGTCTGAATAAGTGGATTTACCAAAGTTAATTTCTTCTCCCACTGTGATATTTTGTAAACTGAATAATCTTTAAATCAATCTGATATCTTTCTAGTTTTGTCTTTACTTATCAACTCATTCTCAAACTCTGACCATATTTATAATAATTCTACAGCTGAACTATTTGGTTTCACACTTATGAGCTTATTCCACATATCTTATAAAATCCTTTATAAACACCACTCTAGTAAGGGGGTGGGGTCGTAAGGTCCCTAACTCATCTTTCATACACATATACTTACAGTACAATTTTCATCATTATAGTCATTTTATCACCATCATATCATTCACTTCAGGCAAGCTAACATTCATGTTTGTTTTATGCAGACTTTTCAGTTGCCCTATTTAAACAAGTGTACTTATACATGCATTCTATGGATTCTGAATAACTTTTCTAATCATTTTCATTTACTCAAATGAGTCATGCACATAACATCATACGAAGGCCAAACAAACATGTATAAGCATATTACAATCTAAACTTTCATCTGCACAACATTGAAATTCATCAATATTCAATGTCCAATCGGGACAATGACATTTCCATCCGTAACATGATATTATGAGCCTTTATTCATACCCTTATGAATTTCTACTTATCACATTCACTTAATCAAATAAACCAAGTGCACAACATTTTATGAACATCAAATAAGCACGGGTTATCATCGCAACATGAACTTTCATCCCACGTGACATCACGTACATATCATGAACTTTTATTCATACTTTTCTGAGTTTAGACTCATCATAACTGTAATTTACTCAAATACCTTAGCATCACTTTGAACATAGTCGGTGTAGCTCGGTTGGAGAGTATCTCTGTCTAAGTGAGATTTATCTCGTCACAGATTATATGTGGCATGTATAGTTAGACTCTCACACATGATAGGTTAGTCTAAGAATTACTAAACCATAACTCTGATACCACTAAATGTAACACCCCTTACCCGTACCCAAGGCTAGGATGGGGTACGAGGCATTACTGGACTTAAATGTACACAATTTCATAAAATCGGGCCATAAAATATCAACCAATTCAAAAACATTCAAACACATGCATATCGTCCCTTATACAAGCCTACGAGGCCCAAAACATACATCGGGGGTGGTTCGGGACTAAATCGAAAACTTACGAACTTTTTACAACACTTAGAAAATTTTCTAGTTTGGAGAGTCACACGCCCATGTGGGTAGGCCGTGTGGTCACACACGCCCATGTGGCTCGGGACATGCCCGTGTCATCTTCAATTATGCTACAAACATAGCATTTGCAAGTCATCATACTTGCATTTCTCATACTCATTTCATAACAAGTCTAGAATACCAAACCATATTCATTTGGCCTTGTCATCTTCAATACCACTTATACCCTTATGCCATGGTTATCTTCATGCTAATATTCTCAACTTAATCATCTAGCATTCATAGTCATGTCTAATTTATAACCTTAATGTCACATATAACACAGTCACATTAACATGTTTTTTTAAGTCACTCCACACCAATTTCATTCTTCATCAACATCATTAGCTTACTCTAAATTTACACTTTTATACTAAGAATATGGTCACATCTATTGATAAAAAGTTCATCCATCAAATATGCATACCATATCATACATCCATCGGTAACAAGTCATCACAACATGCATATCATCAAGACATTAGAACAGTCAAGCAAAATCAATTAGGTTTGCAACCTAATGATCAAATATAAGCCATATCTTATGGCTCTATACAAATGAATCATTATAAGCCAACTCAATTGGCCAAATCATGAAACACATATCATAAAGTACTAAGTATCTATATATGCCACTCACTTGAAAACACTTAAGTTTTATTAATACCCTGGCTTGATAATTCAATAATGTGATGGTGCCTCCGACGATCTTCAACCTCGAGCTAACCTGACAACACTAAAAGAAACGAAAAGGAGAGGGGTAAGCTTTATAGCTTAGTAAGCCCATACGAAAATAATAATAATCAATTTATTAATGTGATTTTTCCAAATTCTTACAACATGTTCTCATGGCAACACAATCGAAATTACACAAAATTCCACTATTTGCTCATATTCCAGCCAAGCTATCTACTCGAGTCATAGTCACTAAATTATTTATAACTTGAGTTACGGAACTTTAAATTAAGATCCACAAATTTTATTTAAAACTAGACTCACATATCTTCTTACCATAAAATTTCCAGAATTTTTGGTTTAGCCAATAAGTACAGTTTATTCTTTAAATATACCCCATGTTCTTCTAGTTGAAAGCTTCGACCTTTCTTTACTAAAAATTAAATATCTCATAGTACTAGATTTGGAAAATGTTCTTGTCTATTTTCTTGAAATTAAACTTATTAATAATTTATTCGTATAAATTCTAACCCATAATTATTTTTGTACATATTTTAGTGATTTTCCAAAGTTAAGACAGGGGAGCCCGAAATCACTCTGACCTTGTCTCACAAAAATTCAAATATCTCATAATATGAAATTCTTTTGTTTACGCCGTTTCCTCTAGAACTAGGCTCAGTAAGCTTTAATCTCATATCTTATTCAATTTCTAATTCAATTTCAAAAATTTTTGGTGGATTTTCAAAGTCACACAACTACTACTGTCCAAGACTGTTTTAATGCAATATCATGATAACTATCATATGATGACATAATAAACATAATCATAAACATAAGTTTATTCATCATTCAAAAACTTTTGATTTGCTTATCAACACATACCTTTTTATCATGAAACATCATATATCAAGGCATTACTTGTGAGTTTAGTATACGTACCTGTACAAACTAAAATCACAATGTCATATTCCCTCTTCATTGATTTACTTGTCGATTGACTCACAAGTTTACCCTTTGAACACTCGAAATATTATTGGATACACAGAAGACTTGCACATAGTGCTTCAAACGTAGCCACATGCTACCTCATATCACAATCACATATTGCTCGCTCACGAGCTAATCACGGGCCTGCTCACACAAGTTGACAGTCAAGACGTAACTACTCGGGCTGCTCACACAAAACAAGTACCTACAACGCATGCTGGGCTACCCAGCCACCAGTAGGACGTACAAGACCAGCAACCGGATTCACATATCACATTTATACATATGTTTATGAGCTCATATCCACATAGATCCTAGTGACATGTCATATTGTATCCTAAATTATTCCTAAGGCTCAAACAGGATTTTCTCAATATCTCATGTTTCTCGAATTCATTCAAAATCTTGTATTCATAGATTACAACATTATTCACACATTTGACATAATAAGTAATCATATAAACTTATACATTAACAAAATATTAAAAACATGATATATCATTGCAACATTTACATATGGACTTACAATTCATGTAATATCAAGCATTACCACTCAAGTTTAACATTCCATTATTATTGACGTACGAATTTACCTCGAATCCGAGCATCGCTAATTATTCCATTTTAATCCATAATCTCGTACTTTCCCAGTTTAAGCCTAAATCTCGGGTTTCTTGATATAACATTTCAAATATAGCTTATTTATTACTCATATTATTCAAATTGACCGAAAAATCATACTTTTACAAATTTGCATTTTTACCCCTAAACTCTCACATATTTGCACTTTAGCCCCTAGGCTCGTAAAATGATTTTTATTCAATTTATTTGCACTTTAAGCCTAGCCGAATAAATTTGATAACTACATCAGCCCTCAATTTCCATTAATGAACACTTTTATGACAAATTTATAACTTTTACAATTTAGTCCTTTTATAATTTTTTACAGAAAATCACTTAGTAAAAGCCGTTTCTCTAACCATAAACTTGCATAATCTACCATTAAAAATCAAAATGCATGCTTATCACTCATGGGAAAATTTTTAAATATCAACCATAGCTTACATAAATGGTAGAAATAGCTAGATCTTGTTACGAGGATTTGAAAAACGTAAAAATCATTAAGAACGGGGCAAGAACAGACTTACTATTGAGCTTGGAAAGCTTGAACAAAACCCTAGCCATGGGTTCCATGCAAGTTTCGGCCAAAGGTTGAAGATGAGCATAAATTTGGCTTTTATTTTCCCTTTTCATTATTTTAATTACCAAGTGACCAAAATGCCCCTAACTTAAAAATATTCTATTTCACCTATTTCATGTCCATTTTTGTCCAAAAAATTAACCAATAGTCTAATTACCTTATAAGGACCTCTAATTTAAAATTTCATAGCAATTAGACACCTCTAGCTTCTAGAACTCAAGTTTTACACTTTTTACAATTTAGTCCTTTTGACCAAATTGAGTGCCCAAACATCAAAATTTTTGAACGAAATATTCATGAAATCATCCCATGAAATTGTAGACCATAAAAATATAATAGAAAAAATTTTACTGTGTCAGATTTGTTGTCCAGAAATCACTGTTCCGACTAGGCCCTAATTCGGGATGTTACAATACGAGTGACATGTCACTAGGAACCCATGTAATATATGTGATTTATGTGATCTGGGTGCTGGTCTCGTATGTCTACCAGTGGCTGGGTAGTCCGGCATGTGTTGCAGATACCTGTCAACTTGTGTGAGCAGCACTGCGTAGTTACGTATTGCCTAATAGCTTGTGTGAGCAGGCCCGTGATTAGCTTGAGAGCGAGCCCCTATGTGTTATGAGATATGAGGTAGCATTGGCTACGTATGTGGCACTTATGTGTTAGAATTTTCATGTATTCGATTAGTATTCCAAGTGTTCAACGGGTATGTCAAAGACGAATAAGAGCATGATATGTTACAAATTTGTACAAGTATGTACATAAGTTTATAAGCATGGATTTCTTGTTATCGTGAGTTCATGATTTCCATGAGAATGTTTTACAAAAGCTTATGATTTTAGCCTATACTTGTGATATATGAAAGTCATGATAAATTTGGTTGAGTATCATGTGATTGGCTTTAGGGCAAAATTGAGCTATGATATAGCATGTTCTATTCACACGAATTGTGATTTATCGAATATGAGAAAAATGAATGATTGGCATAATTGCCTATTAAAAATGACTATAGAAGTATGGGAAGAAATGAGCTTTAACAGTTGAAAAGTGTTAAAATATATGCTTGAATAATGAATACTCATAATTTAATGTGCATGTTTACTATAAAGTTTGAAATGATTTGTTAATTGTTGTAATATGTTACAAAGAAAAATTATGGTTGGTAGGCTAATGCCAGGATATGTTATATTATGCTTATAAGTTGAAAGGGGTAAGCATTGTGACTGGATAAATTATAACCATGAGATTATGGTAGATTATCATAATTTTTTTTCACATTGTTGAATATGATAAACACTTGGTAAAATATGAATGAGTAAGTTATATTTATGAGACTTAAATGACATTCGTATAGTTTTACATTATGTTAATTGTATGATATATGTATGGTTGAGGTTGCTTATTGTTTACATATGAACTTACTAAGCTATATTATATAGCTTACCCCCATTCCTTTCCCATGTCTTATAGGGCTATTAAGCTAGCTTGGGTTGGAGATCGCTGGAGATACTATCACACTACAAAGTTATCATTTTAGGTATAAATGAATTCAAGTACTTTAAGTTTATGGCATATATAGGAACTTGGTCATTTGTTATATGTGTCACTATTAATGTGGCCAAATGTGTTGGCCTATAATGAATTATTGTTTCAATTGTATATAGCCATGAATGATGGCTTACATTGATTACAAGTTTATTCATGTGTTAATGCCCTCTTATGAATGTGATGTTAATATGTTTTTAATAGGCTAAGTATGATATGTATTATGCCTTTGAATTGATATGAGTGCACGTGTGAATAAGGGCTTGGTAAATAGCCTTGTTTTTGTCCACACGAGTAGACACATGGGCGTTTGTCTAGGCTGTGTGTGACACACCGCTTGCCCCATGGGCGTGTGTTTTGGTCGTGTATCCCCTGCACCTTAATTGTTGCAAAACAGAATGCTCAGTATCGAGCACACGCGCAGAGAAACGGGCATGTGTCTCAACCATGTGAAGGACATGGCCTAAGCAAACGGGCATGTGACTTGGCCTTGTGACTTCAATTTGTTGATGATGTCATAAATAAAGAGTTACACGGGTTAGGGACACAGGCGTGTGTGACCACACGGCCTACCCACACGAGCGTGTGACCCCTGTTTTAGCAAAAAATTTCTAAGTGTTGTAAAATTTTCTAAAGTTCTCAGTTTAGTCTTGAACCCCCTCCAATGCATGTTTTGAGCCTCGTAGGCTCCTGTTAGGGATGATGTGATTGATTGTTAAAAAATTTTAATTTGGTGCCAAGTTTACAACTCATAATGTATGTTTGCTTGTGTTTAAGTCTTGTAATGCCTCGTACCCTATTCTGGCATTGAATACAGGTAAAGAGTGTTACATTTAGTGGTATCAGAGCTATAGTTTAGTCGATTCTCAGACTAACCTAGTATGTGTGAGAGTCTAGCTATACATGCCATACTACCACCTGTGATAGTGTGATATCTCCCAACTCTGACGAGAACTGTCCTTCTAAAATAAAGATACTTAGAAAGGTATGAATAGAAGTTCATGATATGTATGTGATAATGTACGAAATGAGATAACCATAAGTTGAGAAATGTGGAAACGTGGAATGAAATGAAAGTTTATATGGTGATAAGCCCATCCATGTTTATTTGGTATTCATATGGTGTTATGTGCCCAACATATTTGATTAAGTGAATATGATAAGTACACTTACACAAATTGACAGGATGTGTGTTTATATACACTTGTTTGAATAAGTGTGATAAGTATGTTCATATGGTTGAATCTTATGTTTAATTGTTAAATTAGAGATAATATAATTTTTTTATTTCTTTGTTATTGAACCATGAATTGTATAATAGAATGAAAATTGAATTGGAAGATCAAATTGAGTAGAACACAGGAAATGAGTACGATCGTTCAATGATGAATTGACGGATAAGACCATGCTTGGACCATGGCAAAGTATGGAATGTAAAACCATAGCCGGGCTATGGCATTCTAGTGAAAAGACCATAACTGGGTTATGGCATTGTGATACATGTAAGACCCTAGCAGGGCCATGGCAGAATATGTGTAAGACTATAGTTGGACTATGGCGTCAAGTAAACAATGTACTCGAACCCGTAAGACGTTATCTAATTTGACAAGTGTTGGCAAGTGATATTGAGGTTAAGTGCTGGAATTTAATTAGATATTGATATTGAATTTAATTAAGTAAATTCATTGTTTGAAATTGTGGATGACAGGAAATATTTGTAAAATAAATAAGTATATTAATTTACTTAGAGTGAATTATGTGATTTTGATGATAAGTTGATGATGAATGTAAAGTTATATGTGTGTATTTATGAGAGTCAAGTTAGAGGCTTTACGACCTCACCCCCTTACCAGTGTTGCTTTATAACAAAAATTTACGAGAATCATGTTGAATAAGTTCATAAATGCGAAACTAAAGAGTTCAGTGGTGAAATAATTAGTAATGCATACAACGATGAGAATAGTTTGGAAAGTGAAAACAGCTTTGGAAGACATATCCAAATGTTTTAAAGATTATACAGATTATGCAATGTCACAGATGAAGAAGAAGTTAGTCTCGGCTAATCGACTCAATTAGGTATGAAGTCTAAAGATATGTTTGCTGAAATTTGTCCCGAATTGGTTTTCGTTAATGAGTGGAATAATACGGGGTTCATGATAACAAAATTATACAGAGAAATGATGTTTGAATTGTAAAGATGTCTGAGTATAACAATTATGGTTGAATAGATTACAATGATCTCTCTTAAGTATTCTGCATATATATTCATTCATCCTCAGGGGTTTATGTGATTGTCTGTTTTCTAATGAAATTCTTATCGAGTGAGAATGTTAGCTAACTCTAATGTTAGATGAAAGCACTGATGGTCTGTTTATTTTATGATTGGCATTACCTTATTTCTTCGGGATTCTATTATAATATTTTAGAGTAAAGACGAAGGAAAAAATTTATGTGAAGTTATTCTTCTGTTTCTGCTAGATGTTGTTCTATCTTATATATATAAATATTTTGAAAGTGCATTAACTCTGTTACGATGGAATTCCAGAACTGGTAACTATTATTTTTCTTCTGGTTTTCTCTGAGAAATTATCCAGATCTTCATTATTATTTTCTTATGAGTTATGTTCTCGGACTTCTGGTATGGTATCGTATTTGGGTTTTCTTATCATCCTTAATGTGTAAATTATCTGACATGGCTCATCTTTAAAGTATGTGTAACACCCCAAACCCGACCTAGAAGTTAGGCCCGAATCTGACGTGTCACATTGAAGTGTTTTTCAAAAACCCTGTTTTCATTGAAAACCCTTCTTATTTGAAAACTTGAGTTAAATCCCAGTTACGATAGTTTATTTTCAACACGTGGTTCATTGAAAAATACATAATTTTATTCCCTAAATCTCTTTTAGTTGCAGAAGCTAGTTTTAAATTAATTACTAAAAAATTGATGTTAAAAAGTTAAGTTGCGAAAGCATTTTGAAAATGTTGCAGAAACGTAGTGTTTAAAAACAGTTATTGTTTTGGAAAATCGTGTCCTACTTTTAACAGATATTAAAATACTAAATAAAATTCCCAAATAAAAAAGTGAAGAAAATAAAGAGGCCTTATTACAACCCAAATAAAAATCAAAGTGCTTAACTAAATAAACGAAATAGAAAAACATGTGCAGTTGTGTGGTCGTCTCCGAGTCCCTCTACGACACCGATCCACCTAACGCTAGGGATTACACGACATTAATAAGCGGGTGAGTTTACGAAAACTCGTGTGTAATCCCTTACTAGAGTAATGATCAGTATACCAAAACGAAACAAAAATCGTCAGCTAGAGCCAGTTAACGTAAAGCAAGATGCAGGTCTAGTTTAGAGCATACCTGGGCCAAAGCCTATTACAATAACATTTGGGTCACAGCCTATAACAGAATTAGTTGGGCCTAGCCCAAACTAATAACAGAACATAATGTGTGAATGTATGAATGCATGTTATCCCATCCAACCCTGCACTTGCCTCCGTTCAACCCTGCACTACCTGTGGGGAATAACTCACCCACGCCATCCCTACACTTACAATGTTAGCACCAGTTGTAGCACTAATCAAAATCGCAGCAAAACTGCTAGCAATATGCATGGCTTAAAGCCATTACTAAGATAATACGATCGGCACAAATCCATCGATAACAGATCGACACATAGCCATCAATATCATATCGGCACAAAGCCATTGATAATAGATCGACACATAGCCATCAATATCATATCAGCACAAAGCCATCGTTAACAGATCGGCACATAGCCATCAATAACATATCGGCACAAAGCCATGAATAACATACTGGCACGAAGCCTTCAGTAGCATATCGGCACAAAGCTTTCAATAGCATATCGGCACAAAGCCATAATTAGAATAACAAACTAAAAGCCCTCAGTACAGAATCTTCCTCCATAATAGTGTCCCAACCCTATGCATTATGTCGTGCATGCAGAATGTCATGCTACCTCATTACACGTGTATGCAGTATGGAAATGCTCAGTAATAATCATTTACATACATATCATAAGCACATCAGTCATGCTTAACAAAAATTAAACAGTCGTTCTACCTCTAGGGGTATATTGGTCATTTTTACCTAATAGCGGTAAAACGTCATTTTACCCTACAAGGGTATTTCAGTAATTTACCCTACAGGGGTATTTCAGTAATCTTACAAACTTGGGTTTTAACGACCCAACAGAAGGTCCATCGTCGCCTCGAGCGACTTAAGTAACTTAAATAGACATAATGGTGTAAATGAGCCTAAGACCCATACTCGGCCAAATATGGGCCCACACCCTCGTGTGACCTATTTAGCCCAAATTTAGATACGGCTATGTGACCTATATAGCCCAGTCCAATAATTATCACAAGTTGCAGATTTAATCTGTGTAGGGCCCACGAGCCTATTGGGCCCACACGGCCCATCTAGGCCTAACGTGGCCCAAACTACCTAAGTCGTGTGTACAACATGACAAGTCTAACTACATCCCACTTAGCAGTGAAGTTTACACAAGCGGGCCAATCGGCCCATCGGGCCCATCGAGGCCCAGAATAGCCCCAGCACACGAGAACGCTCGTGGTGGCCTCTACAGTCTATCGCCCATGATTTGTGGGCTCAGTTTGCCCCTCGTACGTTCGTACGCTCATGGGGCCCCGAATGCCAAGGTTTCGGCTTTTTGGCTTTTACGAACTTCTAACAAAGAAGGGCGTGAATATAAACCTGTTTACGAGAACGCATCGAAGTCTACGATCACCAACCTTTGCACATCTTGCATTCAGTCTTAATCCCTTTTTCCCCCCTCCAACTCATCTGGTTCGCTCTATTTAAAGCCAGCTTCTTGCCACTTCTTATGTTAGCTTCCCGATGTAGGAGTACTTTCAACCATTAGGAAAATTCCTTATTTTTTATGACCACTTCAACCAACTCCACCTCCTACACAGCTCAAATAGCAAAATAAATTCCCCATTGCGCATCCCAAGACTTGAACCTTAAACCTCACAGTTACACAACACGCCACCTTGCCACTCCACCACAAGCTCTTTCTGTGTCATATTTTATCTTCAATTAATTATAAGGCATATGTGCTAACGTCCAGATTCCTTTAAAAGAAAAACCAAAATAAATTGTAAGAGCCTAGACTTGAACCCAGGCTCCCTTGCAACCTTAATGATGCCACAACCACTAGACCACATGCTTTCTTATGTCATTTATTTACCACAATAATTTAAAAGGCCTTCATCCAAGCACCCAGGGTTTTATTCACTAAAAACCAAAACTTTTGCTAAAGCCCAAGTTTGAACCCAAGATTTCTCCAACACTTTTCAGGGCCATAAACCACCAAAGCAGACATTTAATTGTGTCATTTCCTTGCACAATTAAATGCTTATATACAACCTTCTTACGGACCCACACTCAAGGCCCAATACTTCTAGGCCCAAATTCGGGGCATTACAATTCTACCCCCTTAAAGGATTTCGTCCTCGAAATTTCCAAGTATCTGAACAAGCGCTTAGCTCAATCTACACCACTACGCTCCCGCTGTGCACTCTAGTTCCAATGTACACTAATACATTTTTAACTTAATCTCAAAACCTCTCACACCTAACCAAACATCTAACCACAGAAGCAAACAGATATTTACCACAAATGCATACAATTTCTATATTCAAACATCACATCCAACAAAACACACCTGACTTAAAAGGAACTGTGCAATCCCAAACCCAATGCTCTTTAGACCCGCATCTAAGACACGCTCCCGACTTCCTCCAGCATTCACCTGGATGGTGCCTTTTGCAACGCTCGCAAGTCAGAAAGTTTGGGCGGCCTTAACGCGTTTCACAAAACGAGGCTCCTGCTTCAGAGGATGTGGTTCCTCTTCCTGATGCACTCCAAGCGCCTAGCCTGAAGTGTTTCACCATACGCCTTAACTCTTGCCTTGAATATTTCTTCCAGCACTTCCCTTACCAACTAGGTCAGTGCCTTCATACCAAGCTCCGAGTTATTGTTACCCGAAGTTGGCGGACTTACCTTGGCTACAGTTTCCTGAACCATCTCATGTTCCAAGGAGATGGACAACTCCTTGTGACCTTGCTTGCTTTTAGAATCTATCGCAGTACTGTTGCTAACTTAAAAAAAAATCTTATTTCCAGAACATACATTGAATAAATACAAAATCTAACTTTAAGTATAGTCTAACAGAAAACTTAGGGATTCGGCGCCGAAGACTCAGTAACCACATTTTCAGGAAAATATTAAGAAAAAACATTTCAAATACTTCAAATCTTTTTAAACCTTTTTGAAACAATTCATTCGGAGATCCAATTTTAGAACCAATTCTACAGCCGAGTTTTGCAACTTGGCTCTAATACCACTAAAAGTAACACCCAAACCTGGCCTAGAAGTTAGGCCCGAATCTGACGAGTCACATTGAAATGTTTTTCAAAAACCCTATTTTCATTGAAAACCCTTCTTATTTGAAAACTTGAGTAAAATCCCAGTTACGTTAGTTTATTTTCAACTCGTGGTTCATTGAAAAATTCATAATTTTATTCCCAAAATCTCTTTTAGTTTTAGAAGCTAGTTTTAAATTAATTACTAAAAACATGATGTTAAAAAGTTAAGTTGTGAAAGCATTTTGAAAATGTTGCGAAAACATCATGTTTGAAAACAGTTATTGTTTTGAAAAACCGTGTCCTACTTCTAACAGATATTAAACATACCAAATAAACTTTCCAAATAAAAAAGTTAAGAAAATAAAGAGGCCTTATTACAACCCAAATAAAAACCAAAGTGCTTAACTAAATAAACGAAATAGAAAACATGTGCAGTTGTGTGGTCGTCTCCGAGTCCTTTTGCGACAACGATCCACCTAACGCTGGGGATTACCTGCACAGTTAATAAACATGGTGAGTTTACGAAAACTCAGTGTGTAATCCCCTTACTAGAGTAATAGTCAGTATACCAAAATAGAAAAAGAAACTGTTTGGCTAGAGCCCGTTAACAGAAACAGTACAGTCCAGTTCAGAGCATACGTGGGCCAAAGCCTATTACAATAACATTTGGGTCATAGCCCATAACAGAATCAGTTGGGCCTAGCCCAAACTAATAACAGAACATAATGTGTGAATGTATGGATGCATGTTATCCCATCCAACCCTACACTTGCCTGCAGCCAACCCTACAGTACCTGTGGGGAATAACTCACCCACGTCATCCCTCTACTTACAATGTTAGCATCGGTTGTAGCACTAATAAAAATCGCAACAAAACTGCTAGCAATATGCGTGGCTTAAAGCCATTATTACAACAATACGATCTGCATAAAGCCATCGATAACAGATCGGCACATAGCCATCAATATCATATCGACACAAAGCCATCGATAATAGATCGGCACTAGCCATCAATATCATATCAGCACAAAGCCATCGTTAACAGATCGGCACATGGCCATCAATATCATATCGGCACAAAGCCATGAATAGCATACTGGCACGAGGCCTTCAGTAGCATATCGACACAAAGCTTTCAATAGCATATCGGCACAAAGCCATAATTAGAATAACAAGCTAAAAGCCCTCAGTTGTCCCAACCCTATGCATTATGTCGTGCATGCAGAATGTCATGCTCCCTCATTACACGTGTATGCAGTATGGCAATGCTCAGTAACAATCATTCACATACATATCATAAGCACATCAGTCATGCTTAACAAAAATTAAATAATCGTTCTACCTCTAGGGGTATATTGGTCTTTTTTACGTAATAGGGGTAAAACGTCATTATACCCTACAAGGGTATTTCAGTAATTTACCTTACAGGGTATTTTGGTAATTTTATAAACCTGGGTTTTAACGACCCAACAGAAGGTCCATTGTCGCCTCGAGCGACTTAAGTAACCTAAACAGACATAACGGTGTAAATGGGCCTAAGACCCATACTCGGCCCAAGTGGGCACACACTCTCGTGTGGCCCATTTAACCCAAATTTAGATACGGCTATGTGACTTACATTGCCCAGTCCAATAATTATCATAAGTTGCAGATTTAATTCGTGTGGGGCCCATGAGCCCGTTGGGCCCACACGCCCATCTAGGCCTAAGTGGCCCAGAATTACCTAAGTCGTGTGCGCGACATGACAAGTCTATCTATATCCCACTTAACAGTGAAATTTACACAAGCCCATTGGGCCCATCAAGGCCCAGAATAGCCCCAGCATACGAGAATGCTCGTGGTGGCCTGTACAGTCTATCGCCCATGATTTGTGGTGTAACACCCCAATCCCGTGACCGTTACCGGAAATCGAATACGAGGTGTTACCGAGCTTACTTCATTTATTTCCCCCTATTTATTTATTTTTTGTTCCAGGCAAGCTGGCTAACTATATCGTAGTCGCTTTAAAAATCATATCTTGAGTTCTGGAACTCGAAATCCAATTCCATAAATTTTCTCCGAAACTAGACTTATATATCTATATGGGGGAATTTTTGTAGAATTTTTGGTTGGGCCAATTAGTACAGTTTATTCATTAAAGTCTCCCCTGTTTCAAGGTTCGACTACACTGACCTCTGTACCTTACGATTTAAATATCTCCCTATAAAGGGCTTCAATGCCTATGCCGTTTGTCTCTATTCAAACTAGACTCGATAAAGAATCTGTACATATAAGGCATGACCTCTAATTATCTCGATAAAATTTACGGTGAATTTTCTAAGTCGAAACAGGGGATCCAGAAATCGCTCTGGCCCTGTTTCACAAGAATTTAATTATCTCCTAACATAAAGCTCATATGGTAGTTTCGTTTCTTCCATATGGAAATATACTCATCAAGCTTCGATTACATAATTTATTCATTATTTAATTCCATTTCTACTATTTTTAGTGATTTTTCAATCTCACATCACTGCTGCTGTCAGCATCTGTTACTAAAGCAAACTATGCCTATTTCATGATTTTTCCTTGATCTAACTAATAATTCATCATACATATTACAAATTATGACCATGACTAGCCATGCCAAAGGTTAATCATCACCGAGCATCTCCCTACTACACTATTACCAAATCATGAATTTAACACCGAAAATAATCAGCCATGACATATGGCACAATAATCAGTAGGCCTCAACCAATACTCAACCAAAACCGAATTACCAAGACTTGTGTCCAAACATCATAGAACCAAATCCAACCGAACATTATGCCATTTTCGCATGGCTAAAGTTTACATACCAAATTTCAACAAAACATAATAGCCTATACATGCCGAAATGTTCTCCTAGACCAACTAAAAAGAAGATACCAAAAGTTGCTAGCGGTGTGATGACTTGATGACGGTCCAGAATGCGTAAAAAGTCGAGTCCAAGAAACCTAAAATAGGTGACAAGCAAACACCGAATGAGTATATAACTCAAGAAGTCATAAGCATTACACTACCCTCCATTAATAAAATTTTCACAAGAGGAAACAACAAAATGAGGCTAAGTACTCCATCCATACCGAACTATGCCATAGTTTCTTAGACCTTACGATTAAATCTCATTCCAAGTCCTACATTGACATTTCATACGCTATTCAATAGAGTAATTGAGGCATTTCCATACATCATTTTATTTTCGTTACAATCATACAACTAAACGAACTTTCACCTATTCCACGATGAACCTTATGTACGTGACTTCAATTATAATCATCACATAGGTTCAAAACTTACCACGCTCAACTCCAAATATAAACATAGCACCTATTAGCCATGAACTCAAGGTACTTACCCTTTCCGCTGTCCAAAATCGACTCGGTAAGGTCGCACCCTTAATGTAAATAATCTATAGAAAATACATAGTGGGTTCGCACACATAGTGCTAAATAATCAGCAGCGCACACTTAGTGCCATATACTTTAAACTCGCACACTTAGTGCCATGCATTTCAAGCTCGCACACTTAGTGCCATGCATTTCAAGCTCGCACACTCAGTGCCAATCTCTCAACCATGAACACTTATTGCCCGCATACTTAGTGCCGAAAACCAGCCACTCTATACGCTTCACTTCTTTTTTACATTCGACAATTTCATCTCTACATACATATACATTTGTATACATTTCACCTCATTAAACACAATTGCATAGGTATTACGATCGTTTAAATCAATACCAAATATATGCTTAATGACTTACCTTGTGTTGGGTAGAACGGTTCCAACTCGGCTATTCGATTGCTTTCTCCTTTCCTTTATCCGATTTAGTTCCCTTTGCTCTTGAGCTTAATTTAACAATTAAATTGATTTAATCATTTTGAATATCAAAGAGAAATTCAAGGTACTCAACCCTTATTTTTAATAATAAGACCAACCATACACCTATAATAACATCCAATTCATTAATTATTTTAGCACACGCATGGCACATAAGGTTAACTAAAGCTACATTCACTTATAAGATAGCACCTTAATGAGCTCATACCATGACTATACCTAACCGAATTCAAATAGAGAATTTAGTACAATTACACATTCTTACTAATGTATAATTCTAGCATGCTTTAATATTTTATACACCTCATTCGCCCTAACCATTCACTTAACTTATATGTACAAATTCCATCTCAAAATTAAGAGTTGCAACTACAATTAGGTTACAACAATGCCCATCAATGACCGAATGCTTAAGCACAACTATACTAAAATTTATCCAACATCATTTTAATTTGCCGTTCACTATTTTTTTCTAATCATCAAATACAAAGTGATTTACATATATATATTAAACCAACCTTGCTAGCACACAATATTCCTTAACCGAATGTCATAAACCCAAGCCACACATTTTGTTCATTAAGACCCTTCGATGACCACATTCGGTACCCCCTTATGAACAAACCAATTTCAACCTTCAAGAAAAAGTATATGTACCAAGAGCTTCAAACTACTTGGCGAATATCAAACCTCCAAACAACCAAACTTAATCCATGGAATGAGTAGAACTTGAACTAATCACCTTATTTATACCTAAATTTCCAAGAATTTCAAAGTGCTTACCTCTTCCTAAGCATCATCCAAGCTGAATCATGAACAAAGAATTCCTTTCTTCTTCCTCCCTCAAGTCACTAAGCAATGGAGAAGAAAGATGAGCATTCCTTCATTTTTTTTCATTTTTACCTTCTTTTACTAACAATATTTTATCTCCAATAACCCAATTTCTTATTATAATATCTAATTAACATATATATTGCCCATCAACAATCCATCTTGGCCGGCCACTACAAAGGAATTGGGGAATTTGACATGCAAGTCCACCCTTGTGTCATCATGCATTAACAAGCCATTTAAAATTAGCCTATCATATTTCATCATGTCTCATATTGATCCCTATTTAATAATTTCTCATGCAATTGGCAAAATTAGAGAATGAAACTTCCACATACTCATATACACACATAATAAGCATAGAATATAGCAATTAATTATTTTTATGACTCGGTTTTGTGGTCCCGAAACCACTTTTCGACTAGGGTCACATTAGGGCTGTCACATGTGGGCTCATTTGCCCCTTGTGCATTCGCACGCTCATGAGGCCCCTAATGTAGAGGTTTTGGCTTTTCAACTTTTTTCGACTTCCAACAAAGAAGGGTGTGAATACACACCTATTTATGAGAACGCGCTGAAGTCCACGATCACCAACCTTGGCACATTTTGCATTCAGTCTTAATCCCTTTTTCCCCCTCCAACTCATCTAGTTTACTCTATTTAAAGCCAGCTTCTTGCCAATTCTTATGTTAGCTTCCCGATGTGGGATTACTTTCAACCATTAGGAAAATTCCTTATTTTTTTATGACCACTTTAGCCACCAAGTTCTAGTCCAACTCTACCTCCTGCACAGCTCAAATAGCAAAATAAATACCCCATTACGCATCCCAAGACTTAAACCTTAGACCTCACAGCTACACAACAAGCCACCTTGCCTCTCTACCACAGGCTCTTTCTGTGTTATATTTTATCCTCAATTAATTATAAGGCATATGTGCTAACGTCTAGATTCCTTTAAAAGAAAAACCAAAATAAATTGCAAGAGCCAAGACTTGAACCCAGGCTCCCTTACAACCTTAATGACACCACAACCACTAGACCACATGCTTTCTTGTGTCATTTATTTACCACAATATTTTAAAAGGCCTTCACCCAAGCACCTAGGGTTTTATTCACTTAAAACCAAAATATTTGCTAAAGCCCAGGTTTGAACCCAAGATTTCTCCAACACTTCTCAGGGCCATAAAAAACCAAAGTAGACATTTAATTATGTCATTTCCTTGCACAATTAAATGCTTATATACAACCTCCATACGGACCCACACTCAAGGCTCAATACTTCTAGGCCCAAATTCGGGGCGTTACAGTATGTTTCTTGGTTTGTAATGGCTATATTTATTATGATTGAATTTCTAGATTCGATAATAGGAATGTAGTGATTCTGGTCTTAGGATATTTTTTTCCTCGAGCTAATACGATTGAAAAGATCTTTGGTTAGCATGTTAAGAGAATTTTGAAAGACTGTGTGTTTGAGTTATTTTCTCAGCATGAAGAAAAGAGTACCTTGATATGTTATTATTTGATAGTTGAAATCAAACCAGTTGTTTTTATTAGAGTGAATTTAATTATTGAGATGTGATTTGAGTTATACGCATTTAAGCCTATCCTCAGCTAAGAGAATAAATTCTGTGCACTCACGAGTATGAAGATGGACAGTTGGAATGAAAAATCTATATTTTAGCAAGCATGATATAGAGATATACTTATTGGATTACTTTAATTGAGTGATGTTATTATAGGTTAAAGCTGTTCAGATTGATAACATTATCACAGTTGTGAAAGTTTGAATGGTCTGTTGCATGTTAGAAAAGTTGAATACAGTTGAAGGTATTATTAACTAAAGCACTGGTTCTAAGTTCAGTCTGAATTGAGAAAAGAATTTGCAACTTTTAGTTATGTACTATTAAACAGATTGGAATATGCTTCAATACAAGAATGTAAAGTGATAGTTTGTATTTTCAGGCGGTTAAAGTCACATTAAAAAGAACAGTTCGACTGGTGATTTAGAGACAGCCACTTCTATGCATGTAATGAATGGTAAGCTAAATAAGTACAGTATGAGCCAATTTTCAATTCTAAATTTCAGGTCTGACCTGATGACTGATGTTATTATTCTGAGATAGAAATTGCGTACAAATGAATCCAGAGCTTATGCAGAAGTATTTGTATGAGGCTTAGTAGTAGCACGTCTGTTCATCCAAGAGTAATAATATGTGCAGTTATATGAAGTAGATGTTCTGGTGATTGAGTATGTACCATGATATTTTTGAATTTATGTTCAGATGTCTATTTTTTAGCAAGTAAGCCGAACATCAAGAGCATACAGTACTATTGCAGTCAGTGATAATACTAGTGTGCTATGAGATAGAGTCACTATAGATTTCGTATCAGGACTACCTCTATCCCCGAAATGGATGGTGTTGTTGAATGTTGATCATTTGACAAAATCGGCATGATTGTTTCAGTATATACCAAGTTCTTATTTGACAAATCAACTGAGTATATGTGTTCCTAGGAGAGTAATTTAGATCTTTGACGATATACTCAAGCATTGTGTGATAAAGTTAAAAGTTTATTGGAAAGAGATATACGAGGTTAAATCGATTTGTGATTCTGAGAAGTTAATGAAAGTGTTTCATGAGAGTTGAAAACAACTTCTTCTGGTAAGATTTTCGGGGACAAAAATCCCTAAAGGGAGGAGAGTTGAAACAGCCCGATTTTGTGCCTAGTCGAAATAGTAGTTTCGGGACCACAAATTTGACATAGTGAAATTTATTTTTTATTATATTTTTATGGTCTATAGTTTTATGGAATTGTTTTGTGAAAATTTTGTTTGAAAATTTTGACGTTTGAGCACTCATTTTAGTCTTGTAAAAAGTACAAAACTTGAGTTATAGAAGCTAGAGGTGTCTAATTGCTATGAAATTTTAAATTGGAGGTCCTTAAATGGTAATTAGACTATTGGTTAAGTTGGTGGACAAAAATGGTCATGGTTTGGTATATTTCTAAAGTTTTTCATTAAGGGTAATTTGGTCATTTGGTAATTAAAATGAATCAAAAGCCAATTTTTGTCCATCTTCAACCCCATGGCTGAATTTCACAATGGGAAATCATGGATAGGGTTTTTCAAGCTTCCAAGCTCGATTGTAAGTCAGTTCTAGCCCCGTTTTTAATGATTTTTATGTTTTTGAAATCCTCGTAACAATGTCTATCTATTTCTACCATTAATTTGAGATATAGGTAAAGTCTAGGGTTTTGAACCATGTTGAATATTTGTGAATTTTGATGTTTGAGGGTAGAAAATGCATGTTAGTTGTTTGTTAAACGACTTTTACTAAGTGATTTTCGGTGAAAATGCCTAAAAAGACTAATCTGTAAAAGTTATAAAATATATAGTAAAAGTGTGTTTTAATGGAAATTGTGGGCTGTTATAGTTATGAAAATGATTCGGCTAGGCTTGTATGTTAAAGAAATTAAATAAATTTCATTTTTCGAGCTTAGGGGTAAAAATGTAAATATGTCAAACTTTAGGAGCAAAAATGTAATTTTGCCATAATATGATTTTTGGGTCACATTGAATAATATGACTAATAAATAAGCTAAATGTGATATTATAGATCAAGAAAAACGAAGTTCGAATCTAGATTGTGGGAAAAACAAATATTGGACAAATAGGTCCTTTTCGCTGTTGTCGCATTTGAGGTAAGTTCATGTGTAAATAATGCAATATTATAATCATATGTTAATGAATTAATATTGTATGAATTGTATAATTGATTTGATGAAAACATTTAACAGTTCCGACAAGAGAGAGAAAATCCCGTTCGAACTTTTGGAATAAATTAGGATACAAGTGACATGTCACTAGGAACCCATGTGATATATGTGATTTATGTGATCCGGGTGCTGGTCTCGTACGTCTACCAGTGGCTGGGTAGTCTGACATGTGTTGCAGATACCTCTCAGCTTTTGTGAGCAGCACTGCGTAGTTACGTCTTGACTGACAACTTGTGTGAGCAGGCCTGTGATTAGCTCGAGAGTGAGCCCCTATGTGTTATGAGATATGAGGTAGCATTGGCTACGTATGTCGCACTTATGTGCAAGAATTTTCGTGTATTCAATTATTATTCCAGGTGTTCAATGGGTATGTTAAAGACGAATAAGAGCACGATATGTTACGAATTTGTACTGGTATGTACATAAGTTTATAAGCATGGATTTCTTGATATCGTGAGTTCATGATTTCCATGAGAATGCTTTGCGAAAGCTTGTGGTTCACCCGTGTGGCCCACATGGCCCAATTTGATCCAGCCCGTGTATCGCACATAGTCTATCTCGTCGATCACATGGCCGTGTTCCAATACACGACGTACCACACGGGCGGCCACACGCCCATGTGGCATCGACAACCCCATTTTTTGGCTTTTTGCCTATTACCGTTTTCAGTGTTGTGGTTATATACCTGCTTGGATTTTTACGCCTAAAACTCCTGAGCACTCCCGAAACCTAAAATCAGTAGCATACACATGATTAAACGATTAAACTATTGAATACATCTAAATCACGAAACAAGGTATTCACTTTCGACTGGTAAGCTATTACCTTAAATCGAGTAGCAGGAATACCCTGCCTTTAGAACATTGACGAGCGATAAACAACCCTTCGATAAACCCCTAATCACCAAAAGCATCCATATCAACACTTGTCCACATCCCAATTTAAAGTTTTCTTAAGACTAAACTTACTGAGAGGGCGAAGAGAACAATGCGCAGAAAGAAAATAGAAATGAAAAGAACCAAAAAGGGGAAGAAGCCCAACAAAGGTTCGGCTAGGGAAGAAAAGGGAAAATGTCAAGAGACTTTTAGTAAAAAGAGGAGAAACTGAAAGTTGAGAGGAAAACCAATTCCACCTTATTTCACTTACCAAACAGATGGAAACGAAGGTTGCCACAAACGAATGATTGAAGCCAAGGAAACAAAAAGAAATGCCAAGGGTGAGGGAAGAAAGGCAGAATTTGGCAGCAATGGGAGGAATTGAGGAAAGAAAATGGTAGAGATGGGAAATAAATCATCAGAAAGATGGAGAGAAAAATGACTCTTTTTTTCCAAAAGGAAAAGAAAAATGATTAGATTTTGGATATTTTCCCCCATAATCCTATAATTTCCTCCCACTTATACTTAAATTCACTCCCACACTTCCCCACACCTTCAAACACTCCATAACCGTCCATTACTTCCCCATACACCTCAAACACTCAACAGTTTACCAGACCTCAAACTCCTACACGCCACAAGTAGCAAAAATAATACCCAAGTACAACTCAAACCCAAGACCTCTAGCATTTTTAACACACTACTTATCCACCAGCCCAGCAAGCCCATTCTGACATGTTTTTACAAACTTTTAACTATAAGCCTACTGAATAAAAGCAAGGCTTTATTCAATTAAAACAAAAATTTGGTTCAAGACAAGGCTTGAACCTAAGACTTCTCAAACACCCCCAGCATACATAACCACTAAAGCAGATAAGGTTTATATCACAAACACATAAAAATAAATATAAGAGATTTTTGGTGCGTTACAACTCTACCCCCCTAAAAGAAAATTTTGGGCTTGAAATTTTACCTGATCAGAACAGATAAGGATACTGTTGATGCATCGCATCCTCAGGCTCCCATGTAGCCTCCTCAGAGCTATGATTATTCCATAAAACCTTAACTAATAGGATGGATTTTCTCCTTAGAATCTATACGTCGTGATCTAATATCTGAACCGGCTCCTCCTCGAAAGTCAGATCTGGCCTAACCTCGATCTCCTCCACTGGAATAATATGTGATGGATCAGAGTGGTAGTGCCTCAACGTTGAGGCATGGAAAACATCATGAACCCGATCCAACTCTGGAGGTAGCTCTAACTGGTAGGCAACTGGTCCCACTCGTTTCAGTATGTAATAGGGTCCAATAAACCTAGGGCTCAACTTGCCTTTAGACCAAATCTCAATACCTTCTTCCATGGCGAGACCTTAAGAAAAATGAAGTCTCCCACAGAATACTCGATTTCGTGTTGCTTCAAGTCTACATAAGACTTTTATTTATCAGATGCCGCTTTCAGTCGATCCCGTATCAATTTGACCTTATCATCAGTATCAGAAACCAATTCAGGACCCAGAACTCGTCACTCATCCAACTCAGTCCAACATAAAGGAATGCAACACTTACGACCATAAAGTGCCTCGTAAGGTGCCATCTGTATACTAGACTGGTAACTATTATTGTAAGCAAACTCTGCCAATGGCAAAAACGCCTCCCAACTACCTTGAAAGTCAATCACACAGCTCCTCAACATATCCTCCAGTATCTAAATCACCCTCTCAGATTGTCCATCTGTCTGAGGGTGGAAAGCAGTACTGAAGTCTAACCTTGAACCCAAAGCCTCATGTAGCTTTTTCCAAAATCGAGATGTGAAGCGAGGATCTCTATCAGAGATGATCGAAACTAGTACCCTATGCAGTCTCACTATATCAGACACATACAATTTAGCCAGCTTCTGCAGCGAGTAGTCAATATGAACCGGTATGAAATGGGCAGACTTGGTCAATCGATCCACGATGACACATACAAAATCCTTCTTAGTGGGTGGGTAACCCACTAACAAAGTCCATAGTCACCCGCTTCCACTTCCAAAATGGAATCTTAATTGGTTGCAACAAACCCTAAGGTAATTGATGCTCATCCTTAACTTGCTGGCAAGTCAGACATTTACCCACAAAATCGATAACCTCGTTTAAGTCTTGGCCACCAGTATAACTCACGAAGGTCTTGAGTACATCTTATTTTCACCAGGAAGCATAGCATTGGAGCTACTATGCACCTCTCTTAGTATCGACTGCCTCAATTCAATGTCTTTTGGTACGCAAATTCTCCCATGGAAATAGAGTACCCTTTTGCTATTCAGTCCAAAGTCCTCAGTATGCCCACTCTCAACCTGTTGGAAACGAAGACCCAAAGATTCGTCCTCCAACTATTTACCCTTAATTTGCTCAATCCACGTAGGCTTAACCTGTAGCTCAGCTAGTAGACTTCCATCATCAAATAAATTGAGGCAAGCAAACATCGCCCTCAAATCAGTCATAGCCTTATGGCTCAGTGCGTCGGCCACCACATTGGCCTTACCAGGGTGGTATTCAATTGTACAGTCATTGTAACACCCTTAACCTGTATCCGTCGCCAGACTAGGGTTACAAGGCATTATTGAACAAAAACATAATTCCAAACATTCACATATTCATACAATTCATATTCATATATAATAAGCACATGACTAATTAAATATTAATCATATTACATTTACGAATCATACCTCAAAATTTAATCGAATTTATACCATTAAAATAATCACATTTTTATTATAAAATATATACATACACATATACTTTCATTATAGACCAAACCATTATGGCTAGCATCATTCGAATAAACAACATGTACATATATATATATATACACATAATTAACATTTTGCTAAAATTCATATAATTCCCAAAGTGTATTATTACACAAATCACTATTCATTTGGTAAATTATCTTTATCTCACTTATAATCTATATCAAACAAAACAATCTCAATATATAATCTTTATTTAACTTTATTAACCATATCTATATAATTAAACAACTAATCACTTTAAGTATACATACACTTTCCATGCAAAATGAACCAATTTCTATTCATTAATACAAAACATACCATATATCATGCATATCAAAATATACTTTAAACTATGCATATCAAAATATACTTTAAACTAACTTAACATTTAACCCTATTTATACATACCATGACCGAATTATCAATCACAACCAAGTTCAATAATCATATTTAAGCTATTTCCAACATATATATCAACAATCACATATACCTACCATTCATTTCACATAACTTTAAAATCAAAACGGAATAAACCATTACTAAACATAATCACATCCAAACTTTTAAGATAAGCTGTATTCGCATGGTTAAGTTTATACATATCCAAAGTTGAACAAAATATTTATTAGCCTATACATGTCATAAGTTTGAAAATAGACTTTAAAAAGTACCTAAAGTGGACAATAGTGTGGATGGCTTCAATAACGATCCCCTAGCTTGTAACTTACCACCAAAATCTATAAAAAAGAGTAACAAAAACACACACAAAGTAAGCTAACTTAGCTTAGTAAGCCTTAAGCAAATTTAAATTACTCAATGAATAATCAAAACATTCAAACAAACCGAATTATATCAATAATGTTATACTTTAACACATTAAGTTACCTTGACCGAGTGTTCAAAATCAAATATATAACATCACATGGACACTTACATACATGGCCGAATATACAAGGTTCACTGTAACACCCCTTACCCGTGTTTGATACTGGAACAGGGTACGAGGCATTACCCGACTTAATCACTAATCATCATATAAAAATCGATTCATAATTTCACTCTAATTTAAAGCTTTTTCAAACACATTCAAGCTGTCCCTTAAAAAGAGCTTACAAGGCCCATATCATGCTTTAATTCAACCACACACATAGGCAAGCATGCACATTCATAAATTGCATCATTTAATTAATAACATAATCAAGACTATCTACATTAAATGACTTTATACAATAGAGACCTTCAAATAACATAGGTCAGTATTTTAAGCCAATTCCTAGCAACTTAATAACAATTAAACGAGTCTCCATACATGCCAAAGACTTAAAATACTTTAAAACCTTTATATATCAATCAATAGTTTGATAGTGTGATTTAACCTCCGGTGACCTCCAACTCGAGCTAACATCTGCGACACTATAGAAAAAAGGAAAGGAAGGGAGTAAGCATTATAGCTTAGTAAGTAAGTATGTAAATATTTATAAACAATACATTATCAAACTTTAAACAAAGTCACAATATGTTCCCGGAATATTACCATCACAAACACACATACTTTCACTATTACAATCATAAACAGGTTCAAAATAAGCTGTCTAGCAGAATACCAGCAACTAAATTATTTCTTACCATAAAATTTTCAAAATTTTTGGTCTAGCCAAATAGTACAGTTTATTCATTGAAGCTACCCCTGTTTTACTGCTAAACTATTCTGACCACTCTTCACTACAAATAAATTTTCTCCTCATACAGAATTCAAAGCATGTTCTTGTTTATTTCATTTGAAACTAGACTCATTAAGGATTTCAAGCATATAAATTATATCCCCTAATTATTTTTGTACAATTTTTAATGATTTTTCCAAGTCAGAATAGGGGATCACATAGTCATTCTGAACCAGTCTCTCAAAAACTTAAATATCTCATAATATAGAATTCCTTTGCTTGCTCTGTTTCTGTTATATGAAAATAGACTCATTAAGCTCTAATTTGATATCTCATTCAGTCTCTAATTCAATTTCTACTATTTTTGGCAAATTTTTAGATTCACGTCACTGCAACTATCCAGAACAGTTTTATTGTCAATTTTGATCTTTCACACTTCAATTGTATTCATCACTTTCCCATAACAATCTTTCCAATTTCCAATCACATATCGAGCATATTTGTGACAGCCCAAAATTGACCCTAGTCGGGAAGTGGTTTCGGGACCGCTAAACCGAGTCACCGAAATGTTTGAACGTAATATTTATTGTCTAAGAATATGTAATTATGAATGTGTGAAAATTTCAAGCTTCAATTTAGCCGATTGCATGTGAATTCAGTTAGTAGGACTTGTGTGACACTTTTGAAAAGTGATAGGCTAATCTGTAAGGACCTAATAGTGCATGTAGTCAAAGGGGAGGACTTGCATGTCAAATTCCCCCCCCCCAAGTTCTAGTGGCCGGCCATGACAAGGAATCATGGGCAAAACATGTCCTAGACATGTTATGTTGGTACATCATGGGAGAAAAGAAATAAACAAATAAGTATGGGTAATAAAGAATGAAAAAAAATGTGTGTGAGTGAACCCCCCTTTTGCCGTGAGTTGAAGGAAAGAAAACAAAAAAATGAAAAAATTGTTCATTCTTGAACATCCTTGGCCGAATAGAGGAAAGGAAGGAAGGGGAAGAGCTTGAGAAAATCGGCTATGGTGGTTGTTAGATTAAGGTATGACATCATGTGATTCTTTTGGAATTTTTGTGAAGTTGAGTTTGTTTTGCTCATAACATGACCCATGTGTTAATTTTTGAGTTTTGTGTTGCAAGAAACATTTGGTTATGTCCTTATATGTCAAATTGATGATAAATTTTTTATATTTGGTGAATGAATATGGGTTTCGGTCATGGTAGATAACAAAGAATGTGGTTGTTGTTCTTGTAAATTTGGATGAATTTTTGGTGGATAGGTGCTTGAATCAAACAAATGATCATGTGTGTACACTAGGTGCTAGTTGAGAAGAATAGGTCACTATATTGGAGGCCATTGCCGAATTTGAGTTTAGTTATTGAGAGGGATGAATGTGTTTTGAGTTGATGGAATAAAAGAATGCTTAAAGATGTGTTTATGAAGTAATACATATGTTCTCATAAGCTAAGTTATGTGATATCTTGCATATTGGTTGTTATGGTAAGGTTTGAGATATTGACGTATGAATATGTTTTGTTTGTGGTTCGGCAACCAATGGTTAAGGTGTTAAGTTACATGCTTGAGTAGTAAATATGTTAAGAATGGTTCTAAAATGTATATGGATGCCGTGTGATTGTGTTTGATTGGGAAGTAAATTGTTTGATTTAGCTCAAGAGCCTAGAGGATCAAAGTCGGATAAGGGAAAAGAGAAAGTAAACGAATAGCCGTGGATATCTAGTCGTCGACCACTTCCGAGGTAAGTTTTAAGTGATTAAACGTTGAGTAAATTCAATCATAATAGGACATAATGAGTTGATTTAATAAGATATGATGTGGCCATGATATGTCTTAAACCCAAATGGTAAGTTCATAAGTGTTTGGACTTGGAAGTTTAAGAGCAAATAGTAATAATTTGCTCAAGACAGCGGCAGTAACGTGATTTTAGAAAATCACTATAAATGTTTGGTGTGGAATTATAGGCTGAATAAAATATGTAATCAAATCTTAGTTGGTCTAGTTTCTTATAAAAGAGACCGTGGAAGCAAAGAAATTTCCTATAAAGAGATATTTAAAGTTGTGCGGGACAGTGTCGGAATGACTCCGAAATCCCCTGTTCTGTTTTTGGAAAATCATTATAATTTGTACAAAAATAGTTATAAGATAATATTTATATGCTTAGACTCCTTAATGAGTCTAGTTTCAAATGGAATCAAATAGAACACATTATGAATTCCGTACAATGAAAAATTTGATTCAGTAGCGAAGAGTGGTCAGATTAGTCAAACAGGTGAAACAGGGAAAATTTAAGAAAAATCTGGTATTGATTGGCCAAACGAAAATTCTGAAAATTTCATGGATGGAAGATATATGAGTCTATATTCTGAGAAAATTAACGGCAAGTGATTTGGAGTCTTGTAGCTCGGTATAAATAATTTAGTGACCATTGCTCGGAAAACAGCTCGTAGCGAATATGTGATTTTGTTGTAAACATGGATAAAAACTTGTTTTAGTTGCTCATAAGCTATTGATTGATCCCATACTTGAATTCTAAATTGTGATATTGTAAAATGATACATGAGTGTTAGATGGATCTTTGATATCAAAATTTGTGAAATTGTAAGTTTATGAGTATTCGAATATGAAATGATAGTATGGCGTGAAATTGAATTATTCATTGGAAAATGATTGATGTAGATTCGGCCAAGACCAAGTCTGTATGTAATAATATATGTGATAAGGCCTAATGGCCGATGTGATGAATGTGAAAATGTATATATATATATGTGATAAGGCCTAATGGCCGATGTGATGAATGTGGAAATGTATATATATGTGATAAGGCCTAATGGCCGATGTGATGAATGTGAAAATGTATATATATATATGTGATAAGGCCTAATGGCCGATTGTTATCTGTTGACACTGCTTAAAACTTACTAAGCATTGTAATGCTTACTCCGTTTACTCTGTTTCCTCTGCCTTATAGGTCTCATTGCGGCTACTGTGCTCGGGGATCGTCAACAACTAGTCACACTATCACTATCCTTTGTTTGGTACTGCTATGTTTTGGAATATCTTATGGCATGTATAGAATAGACTAGTAGTGAGAGGATATTTTGGTTAATGTATAGGACTACTCTTTCGTTTGTTGGTCATAGACCCTTTGATTTTGTGTAAATTTGGATAGCCATGCAAAAATGGCTTGTATACACTTTGGCATGGTATCATAATCATTTTGTATGTTGTCCATTAAGAGATGTGGAAATGTTTGGAATCGATTAGCCCTTGGAATGGTTAATCGTGATCATCTTTGTGCCATGTATGCTAAAAGGGCTAGTTGAATCAAGGAAATTATGAAGTAGGTAAAATCTACCTTAAGGACAGAGGTTGACAGCTGCAGTGATGTGGATGTGAAAAATCCCTAAAAATAGTAGGAATGAAATTAAATAGTGAATAAATTATGTAAATGAACCTTGATGAATCTACTTTCATATGGAAGAAACGAAATGGTCATATGAGTTGTATGTTAAGAGATATTTAGGTTTTCGTGAAACAGGGCCAGAACGGGTTCTGGATTCCCTGTTCTGACTTTGGAAATTCATTGTAAATTAACCATAGATAATTAGGAGTCATGCCATACATGTATAGATTCCTCTTTGAGTCTAGTTTCTATAGAAACAAACGGTACCAGTATTGAAGCCCTGTACAGGGAGTTATCCAGGTCGTAATGCATGAAGGTCAGTGTAGTCACACCCTGTAACAGGGGAGAATTTAACTAATAAACTGTACTAATTGGCCCGACCAAAAATTTTAGAAAAAAATTTGTAGATGCATATATGAGTCTAGTTTCAGGGAAAAATTACGAAACTGGTTTTCGAGTTTTAGAACTCAAGATATGATTTTTAAGACGACAGTGATGCAGTAACCAGCTTGTCTGGAAATTTTTAAATGGACAGTGAAATTGATTAAGTCAAGTTTGTGTGCACCTTGTGTTCGACTCCGGTAACGGACTCGGGTACGGGGTGTTACAATATTGCTCATAAGTTACACACGTATATACTTACACTTATCATCACAAAGTCATACACAATTTCATTTAATCAATTTCCCAGTTGAACGCTTCGGAATAATAACAGATACGCGATGGTATCGCACACAACCCACCTTTAAAATCGAAGCTCTCTTGTACACATAGTGGCCTTCACTTAGCACCACTCATGTGACCTAGCTTGATTGTACACATAATTTTGGCTCTCTTGTACACATGGTGAACACTTAGTACCACCCATGTGACCTAGCCAGTTTATCTCGTAGCTCTCTTGTCTACATGGTGTCCTTCACCTGGAACCACGCATGTGACCTAGCTACATATATCCCGTAGCTCTCTTGTCTACATGGTGTACACATAGTATCACCCATGCGACCTAGCTACATCATAATGTCTCGTAGCTCTCTTGTACACATGATGTGCACTCAGCACTATACATGTGACCTAGCTACATACCATATGTATCATCCAATCTTTTCGAAGGTTCAACCGGGATTTCTCTCCCTTTCTAATACTTGATTCCATACTTCCAATAGTCAATTATGATTCAAAAATCAGCTACAATACATAAAATATGCTGAAATACAAAAACATAATAAAGATAATGTATTATTTACATAAAACTTACATACTTTCTCATTTCCATGTCGAATTAATATTGAACATTTAAATCATCATAATTATACTTACTTTCAACACCTCGGCAATCATAGTAAATATATCAATTTTACATTGAAACATGCATAAATTAATGCTTATTATACATGTGAACTTACCTCGATACTAAAACAGCCATTTTACCAACTTTCCTGATTTTCGATTTTTCTCCCATTCTAGATTCAAATTTTCCGGGATCTAAAACATCATATTTTACTTATTTAATTAATGTACTATTCAAAACAGTCCTTAACTCAAACTTTGTAAAAATTACAATTTTGCCCCTAAACTTTTGCATATTTACATTTTTGCCTCTAGGCTCGAGAATTAAACTTCATCCCTTATTCTTATGTTTTATGACATACTAATCATTTTTCCCTTCTATGGAAACATCAAATTCTCACTCTAACATATAGTTATGAATAATAACAACTTTTACCGATTAAGCCGTTTTACTCATTTTTGCTTAAAACCGTTTAGCAAAAGTTGTTTAACATAATTTCAGCCTTCATATTCTACCATAAAACATCAAAATAAACACATTTCACTTATGGGTATTTTTCCAAATATGAACCCAAGCTTAAATTATTGCTAGAATAAACTTAATCAAGTTACCGAGATTCTAAAATCGTAAAGAACTTGAAAAACGGGGCTAGAACGGACTTACTATTGAGCTTGGAAAGCTTGAAAATCCTAGCCATGGCTTCCCCCATGCTAATTTCGGCCTCCATGAAAAAGATGAGCCAATTTTAGCTTTATTTTCCCTTTTTATTTCTTTTAATTACCAAATGACTAAAATGCCCTTAAGGCCTTTATTTAAAATTTTGTCCTATTCATGCTCATTTTTGTCCAAACAAAATATAATGGTCTAATTACCATTTAAAGACCTCCTCTTTAAACCCCCATTTCAATCAAGTACTTATGAATTAGAACACATATTTTGCAACTTTTGCAATTTAGTCTTAAAAGTCCAATTAAGCACTTTATCAGTAAAATTACTTAACGATATTTTTACACAATATTTTAATCAATAAATAAACCTTAAAACTTAATCGGAATAAATTTTTCGACTTCGAATTCGTGGTTCTAAAACCATCATTCCGTTTAGGCCCTAAATCGGGCTGTTACAGTAACTTTTGCAAATAAGCCCTAATAGGCAAATTAAACATGCAATCTATAAAATTTCTTATCAATACTCTAACACATGCATCTAATCACTCGTTAAATCATAAAAATTAATTGAAATAAAATTTTCTATCTCAGATTTGTGGTTTCGCAACCACTATTCCATTTAGGCCCTATTTCGAGATGTTACATTCACTATATCATCACATGTGGCCAAATATAAAAGTTAAATAAAACATCACATATAACCTAAAGTTCAATTTCAATAGAACATCACATATGGCCGAATATGTGCATGCAAGATAACTTCACATATAACCAAATATACAAGTTCAATATAAGCTCACATGTACTTACCTATGTAACTGAATATAAAAGTCATTTATATCAACTTACTTGCTTAATTTCCACATCGATGTAAAGTCTTATAGACATAGACTTGAAATAAATCACCGGCATAAAACCTGCTAGGCATAAGCTTGAATCACACACCGGCACAAGGCCTGCTAGACCCAAAGTCTGATATTTATTCACCGGTAATAAGCCTAGTAGGCAAAGCCCAATCAATGTCACCAGCACAAGGCTTGCTAGGCTCAAAGTCCAAATATCACAATTATAGAATCATTTCACAACATTTCATATATCGAAATCATCCAATATTCCATGTAATACATACTCACTTTCAGAGGGTTTAAAAATAGTCGAATAAAGCTCAACCACATTAATTCATTGATATATCACATTTGACTATTATACTAATAGATTATAAAATTTGAATCATCACAGTAAAACATTCTATGTTCAAAAGAAACCATGTTTAATTGCTTAAAGACTTACCTCGGATATCGACGGAGTTACAAATCGACTATTCTACTATTTTTTTCCCCGATCCAAGTCTGATTTCCTTTGTTCTTGATCTATATAATTTCAAATTAACCTCATTTAAACACAATTTCATTCAATTTAATCCAACAACAAATAAATGGGAAAATTACCATTTTACCCATGATATTTCATACTTTTACAAAGTAGTCCAAATTGCATAAAACACAAAATACACAAAATCTCACCATATCATGATTAGGCCGAATATTCCTTATTCTCATACCAATCCATATATTTCATTTATTTTTCATTTTAGTCCTTCAATTTATTATTTTTGTAATTTAGTCCTAATAACTCAAAATCATCAAAAACTCCAATACAAAACATATTAATCTAAAACATATTTTTGATATTTCATCATCAAACATCACAAAACACAAATATTCATCAATGGCATAACTCAAAATATGCATCAAAATCAGAAATTCAAGCATGGGTCGGGTAGTACTCAAAGCAACGATCTCAAAAAAGTAAAAATCATCAAAAACCGAAACAAAACATACCTTAAAATTGAATCAACAATGGTCGAATACCTTGTTTCTTATTCTTTCTTTCTTCTTTTACTTTCAGCAATAACAAAGTAATATGAAACCTTATTTTATTTTTTTATGTTATGATATATTATAAATTATTTCATAAGTTACCATATTAACCTTTATTAAATAATATAAAACCATTACTCATTAAGGTCATGACCGTCCAAGACATAGTATCATGGAAAATTTGCAACATAAATACCCCATAATTAAAAGCCACTATCTATTCAACCTTTATGATTTAAACTATCAAGTTTTCAACTTATGCGATTAAGTCCTTTTATCAAATTAAGCACACAAACAATTAAATTTTCGTACGAAATTTTTACATGCAAATTCACATATAATAAATAAGAAAAAATAATATTTAAATATTTTTCTGACTCAGATTCGTGGTCCCTAAACCACCGTTCTGATTAGGTTCTAAATCGGACTGTTACAAATCTCCCCCATAGGGATTTTCGTCCCCGAAAATCTTACCGATGAATAGGTTTGGATAACGCTCTTTTATTGTATCCTCTGGCTCCCACGTTGCTTCCTCAACTCCATGTTTATGCCACAATACTTTAACCAATAAAATTTTCTTATTTCGTAACTCCTTAATCTCGCGAGCCAGAATACGAATCGGTTCTTCCTCGTACGACATATCAGGCTTAATTTCAACTTCGGTCGGACTAATCACATATGAAGGATCAAATTGATATCTACGAAGCATTGAGACATGAAATACATTGTGCATCTTTTCTAGCTCAGGTGGCAACAATAGTCTATATGCAACCGGCCCAATTCTCTCAATAATCTCATACGGCCCAATAAATCTCGGACTCAATTTGCCTTTACGATCGAATCTGAGTATTTTCTTCCACGGTGAGACTTTCAAAAATACTTTATCCCCTATCTGAAACTCTATATCATTTTGTTTCAAATCCGCGTATGATTTCTAACGATCTGATGCTGCTTTCAAACTTTCACAGATTGCTTTTACTTTTTGTTCGGTTTCTTTATCAAATTAACCCCGTGTATCTTATTTTCTATGAGCTCAGTCCAGTACAATGGTGTACAACATTTACGAATGTACAGAGCCTCGTAAGGTGCCATTTTGATACTCGATTGAAAGCTATTATTGTATGCAAATTCAATCAAAGGTAAATATCGTTCCCACGTACCTTCGAATTCAAGAATGCAACATCTTAGTATATCCTCAAGTATCTGAATAATTCACTCAGACTGACTGTCTGTCTGGGGATGAAAAGCCACTTAGGTTTTAAATCAGACTGTTACAGTCGTAGTCCTTAAGCAGCTCAATCCATCTATGCTTCCTAAGATTTAGCTCCTTCTGAGTGAGGAGATACTTAAGGCTCTTGTGATCCGTGTAGATTATACACTTTTCACCATATAGGTAATGCCTTCAGATTTTCAATACGAACACCACTACGCCCAACTCTAGGTCATGTGTCGGATAATTCACCTCATGAGTCTTAAGCTGACGAGATGCACACGCTACTACCTTACCCTCTTGCATCAACACACATCCCAAACCGACATGTGATGCATCACTATAGACAGTAAACTATTTTCCAGACTCTGGCTGTATCAAAACAAGGGCCTCAATCAGTACAATTTTGAGCTTTTCAAAGCTCTCTTGCTGTGCATCAGTCCAATTAAACGGCACACCCTTACATAGCAGCTTAGTCAAGGGTGCTACAATAAGTGAAAAACCCTCTACAAATCGTCGATAATACCCTGCCAATCCCACAAAACTGTGAATCTTAGATATAGTCTTAGGCTGTTTCCAATTCAACACCACCTCAATCTTTCGAGGATTGACCCTAATAACCTCAGCAGAAACCACATGCCCCAGAAATGTTACATCTAGTAATCAAAACTCACATTTACTGAACTTGGCATACAGTTCTTTCTTTCGTAAGATTTGTAGAACCACTCTGAGGTGTTCATCCTGCTCATCCTCAGTCCTCGAGTACACCAGTATGTCGTCAATAAATACTACCACGAACCGATCCAAATAGGGCTGGAACACTTGGTTCATCAGATCCATGAAAGCCGCTGGTGCATTCGTCAGTCCAAATGGCATCACTAGGAACTCATAATGACTGTATCAGGTCCTAAATGTTGTCTTGTGTACATCAGTCTTCTTAACCCTCAACTGATGATATCCTAATTAGAGGTCAATCTTGGAGAAAACCGAAGCCCCTCGGAACTAGTCATACAAATAATCTATCCTTGGTAAGGGATACTTATTCTTGATTGTCGATAGTCAATACACATATGTATAGATCCATCCTTCTTTTTGACGACCAGAACTAGTGCTCCCCACGGAGACACACTAGGGCGGATAAACCCACGATCCAATAACTCTTGAATCTGAGCCTTAAGCTCCACAAGCTCTTTCGGTGTCATTCTATAGAGAGTGATGGACACTGGAGCTGTACTAGGAAGGAGCTCAATCCTGAACTCTATTTCAAGATTCGGGGGTAACCAGGTAGCTCTTCAGGAAAAACATCTGGAAAGTCTTTAAACGTCCTGATATCCTTAACCGAAGAATCCCCAGAATCTGAAACACTGATTTAGGCCAGATACGCCTCACATCCCTTATGAACCAACTTTTCCATCCTTAATGCAGAAATCACATTCTATAGGTAGTTCTGATGTTGCCCAATTACAACTACCTCGCTATCCTCCTCAGTTCTCAGTACAATGCTTTTGTGGCACAATCTAAGCTCACTCGGTGTTTGACCAACCAGTCCATTCCCAGTATCAGATCAAACTCTCTAAAAGGCAGTTCCATTAGATCAGCCAGAAAAATAGCCCCTTGACCCTTGAACCTCTAAAAGAACGTCTCTAAACAATTTATTTACCCTTATTGATTGTCTCAGCGGACTCAATACAGCCACCTCACTTGCAGTTCTCTCAACCAAGATGCCAAAGTTCTTGGATACAGTACAGGCTATATAGAAATGAGTGGATCCTATATCTATCAGTGCAGTATAAGGTACATTATAAATAAAGAACATACCTGTGATAACGTCCGGAGCATCTCTATCCTCTTGACGACGTGCAGCATAAACTAGAGCCGACTTTCTCGCGTCAGTATGACCAGCACCTCTACCCGGTGCTCTCTGACCATGGCCCAACCCATTACCACCTCTGGCCTGACCACGACCTCTCGGTGGTTGCTGGATTGCTCTAGGTGGTGGTGCAGTACTAGTACCTAGAGCTTGCATCTGATTGGACCTCCGTAGACACTCTTTAATATGGTGCTCTAATGAATTGCACCTCAAACAAGCCCCAGTTCTTTTCCAACACTCGTCCTGATGGAGTCTACCACAGTCAGTACACGGTGATTGCCCAGTACCAGCAATAGGAGCCCCAACTCTGATCGACCCATCAACTCTGACAGTTTTCTTAGGCCTCTGAACGGAACTCGAGGGCTCCAAATCCCTCTTGCTCCTACCTCTCTCTCAGTTCTGGTGCTCAATGCGCTTCACTTTCTCTATGATCTTAGCCTTATCAACTAGTGTAGCAAAGTCTCACTCCCTCTGCGGAGCTATCAGAAAACTCAAATTATCCCTGAGGCCATCCTTGAAGCAAACACATCGCTCATGCTCAGTTGCCACCATACCTCACGCATAGCGGCTTAGTCTAAAAAATTTGGCCTCATACTCGGCCAACGATCTATCTCCCTGAGTTAGATTTAGGAACTCTCTCCTACGTGCATCCACATAACTGGCCCCCACATATTTCCCCTGGAAGGCGGTCTTAAAGAACTCCCAGATCAGTCGATCGGGCTGAGTGCCTTCCTTAACAGTGAGCAACTACTGATATGCCTCATCACGTAGTAGCGATACAACAACCTTTAATTTCTGCTCGGGAGTACAGTCTAAATCATCCATAATCCTTTCTGTGGCCTCTATCCAATACTCAGCCACATTAGGGGCAACTCCAACTATATCCTTGAAAAGCTCAGCTCCATTAGACCAGAGTCGTTCGGTAACTGACCCGCGGCCTCTAGCTCTAGTATTGGGCAACGACCCTCTCTAAAATCCTCAACATGGCCTGGGGCAGTGCGTCGTCCCCAGCCGCTCAATCATGAGATCCAGTCTCAGTCACAGGTGAAGCTGATGTCTCACTAGTATCCAAATTAGGCAAATTGCCAGATGACGAAGACCCAGCTCGAGTACTTCTACGACCCCTACCATGGCCTTTTGTACCCCGTCTGCGAGTACCTCTGGTGCTTATTGTCTAATTGCGTTTTATCTGTATTAACAGTTTTATGAATCAGTTTACAGTTTCAGTGTTTATTAACAGATATTTTATGAAAACAATATTAGAAATGTAAAGTTTGTTTCGTACATCTCAGTGTCAATCAATGTCTATCAGTTTTATTATAGTCTCAGTATACACTATTTTAAGTGTTTTCAGTACAGTCTGTCTATAGTAGTCTCAGTATATACTACCTATAGCAGTTTCAGGATATACTATCAAAAACAATTTTAGTTTTAGTTTAAACAATTCACAGTTTCAAAAAATTACTGGATCATCGCCGTAGACTCGGTGTACCACACTTTCAGTAAAAACATTTAGAAATCACTTCTCAGAAATCACATCTTAAAAACCCACATCCATAGTCGAGTTTTGCAACCTAACTATGATACCACTAAATGTAACACCCCAAACCCAGCCTAATCATTATGGCCGAATCTAACAGTGTCACATGTTAATGTGTTTGAAAACCGTAACTTGGGATAAAAACTGTAACTTTACTTCAAATATTTTCCATTTAGAATCTTTTCATTATTAATTATTAATTCTATTATTGTGTTAGTTAATCAATCCCAAGCTTTCAAAACATTTATTCTATGCGAAAGCTTTTAAAATAGTTTGCGTATTCATAAGTAATTTGTTAAAAATGTTTGGTTCCTTTGAAAGCTCGAGTTTCCTAAAACTAGTAGTTATAATCCATAACTAATAAAAATCTCAAATTTAAGAAAAATCCATAGAGGCCATATTTAGAATAAAATTCCCAAACAAAATTTAAAATCATAATTAAGTATAAAACAGAGTCAAATAAGGTTGTGTGGCCACCACTGAGTCCTTCGCCGCACCGATCCGCCCACACCTAGAGATTTCCTGTATAGATAAATCAGAGGGGTAAGTTTACGAAAACTCAGTGTGTAATCCCCATATAAAAATAAGAAGACAAAATGCAGTCACAGCCTGGGCATAAGCCATTTTAGTATCAGATTCAATTTCAGTTTGGGCCTTAACCCATTTCAATATCAGCAGCCAGTATAGTAACAGATATACAATCACAAAATTCCTACCCAGCCATCCTCTACACACCATCTCCATCCAATCCTACACTTCATGTGGGGATATAATCAACCCACCCATCCCTACACTCCAAAAAGTACCGAATGCAGTACTAAACTATGGTTTATAGCTGAGCTACCAGAAAATTAGGCCCAAGGCCTTTCAATACACTTCTTTCAAACAATACTAATCCCCAACCCAATGAAAAGTAACATTTAGTAATGACATGCTATATCATGGTAACAGTGCATACAATATCAGTTCATTAAATATCATTATGCTCGCTAACATGTAAATATATATATATATATATATATATCAGTCATTCAGTCATTTCAGTCAATTAGAGGTGTAGGTAAGCTTACCGATCCTACAGTAGATTCATAGTAGTCTCGAGCAACCCGTACAACCTTACCAACAAAATAGTAGAGATGAGCTCACACGCCCATGTTGTCGGCCTGTGTGGTTCACCTGTGTGGCCCACACAGCCCAATTCGGTCCAACTTGTGCATCACACATGGCCTGTCTAGTCGATCACATGCCCATTTTCCATTACACGGCCTACCACACGGGCGGCCACACACCCATGTATCGTCGACAACCCCATTTTTCAGCTTTTTACCGATTACCATTTTCAGTGTTGTGGTTATGCAGTTGCTTGGATTTTTATGCCTAAAACTCCCGAGCACTCCCGAAACAAAAAATCAGCAACATACACTTGATTAAACAATTAAACTATCAAATACATCCAAATCCTAAAATAAGGTATTCACTTTCGAGAATCGAGTAGTAGGAATACCCTGCCTTCAGAACGTTGACGAGTGATAAACAACCCTTCAATAAACCCCTAATCACCAAAAGAATCCATATCAGCACTTGTCCACATCCCAGTTTAAAGTTTTCTCAAGACTAAACTTACTGAGAAGGCGAAGGAACAATGTGCAGGAAGAAAGTAGAAATGAAAAGAATCAAAAAAGGGGAAGAAGCCTGGTAAAGGTTTGGTTAGGGAGGAAAAGGTAAAACGTCAAGAGACTTTTAGTAAAAATAGGAGAAATCGAAAGTTGAGAGGAAAACCAATTCCACCTTATTTCACTTACTGAACAGACGGAAATGAAGGTTGCCGCAAATGAACGATTGAAGCCAGGAAAACAAAAAGAAATGCCAAGGGTGGGCAGAATTTAGTGACAAGGGGAGGAATTGAGGAAAGAAAACGGTAGAGATGGGAAACAAATTGTCAGGAAGATGGAGAGAAAACTGACTCTTTTTTTTTTCAAAAAGAAAAGAAAAATGATCAGATTTTGGATATTTTCCCCCATAATCCTCTAATTTCCTCCCACTTATCCCTAAATTCACTCCCACACTTCCTCACACCCCTTAAACACTCCATAACCTTCCACTACTTCCCTACACACCTCAAACACTTAGCATTTTACCACACATCAAACTCTTACACGCCACAAATAACAAAAATAATACCCTAGTACAGCTCGAACCCAAGACCTCTAGCATTTTTAACACACCACTTATCCACCAGACCAGCAGGCACATTCTGACATATTTTTACAAACTTTTAACTATAAGCCTACTGAATAAAAGCAAGACTTTATTCAATTAAAACAAAAATTTGGTTCAAGAAAAGGCTTGAACGTAAGACTTCTCAGACACCTCTAGCATACATAACCACTAAAGCAGATACAGGTTTATATCACAAACACACAAAAATAAATACAAGAGATTTTTGGGCCGTTACATGCACACCTCTTCCTAACGTACCACACCATCAAGACACCCTCTAACCATCCCTACACTACCCTTTTTAGCTTTATATTTATTTTTTTGAGTTCTTAATTTTTATAAAAAGGTGGTAAGAAAATTGTTTCTCGTAAATTTCAAATTTATTTAATTTATGAATTTTTAATATTTTATGTAATTTTAAAGTTTAAGAAAAAATTGTTTCCATCTTATGTTTAGGTTAATCATGCCTCGCAAAAGAACTTGTGCCTTTGTCCAAATTGACGAATCACAAAACAAATTATACTGTGAAGAAGCCAAAGCGAGAAACAAAAGTGTTTTCAAGAATCACAAATGCAACCTGAAAAAGGCTTTACACTGAAAGAAAGCAATTATATCAATTTTATGGCACACATTCGACAAATTGTTGAAGCTCTCAATTGGGAGTTGTTTTGTGTGAAAAGACTTAGTGCAGATAAGGAATTAGTTTGTGAATTTTATGCACATTTGACTTTAAGTGAATTAACAAAATTTTTGTCCGAGGAATCAAGGTACTAATAAGCTCGAATGCTATTAATGAATTCTTTGAATTACGTGATTTCGAAGACGATGAATATTCTTTCTTGATGAGAAATATTGAGACTAAAAATCTGCAAGAAATTCTCGAGGAACTTACAGTTCCAGGTTCTAAGTTGACTGTGTTAAAGTAAGAAATTCACACTTATTGCAAAGAATATTTGACACCACTAGTGAAGGTATGGTTCTATTTCATTTAGTTTAGACTTATGCCTATTTCACATGGGACTACAATTTCATTAGAGCGAATGGTCTTGTTATACTCGATTTTAAATGCAAAGACCATTGATGTGGGAAAAATCATTCTGAGAGAAATATGGAACTGTGCCGCTAGATGTTCTGGCCTATCTTACTTCCTCTTTAAGATAACAATTTTGTACTTGAAAGCTAAAATTCTTGCAAATGTAAAGAAGACAGGTTAGAGCCAGGGCACAACCACAGATTGGGACCTCTACCGGATAGCTAGAGACTCTGTTCTCCAACAACGAGTTGAAGAGAGCGAGGATCCTGAAGAAGAAGAAGATGAAGATCCCACAGACATCGAACTAATGAAGTCAACTGAAATCCCTAATTAAGGCAGAACCAATGGAACCAGCAACTAAACCTAATGTGACAACCTCAATGTTCTGAACTCAATTGCCTCACCCAAATCTTCGAGATGAACTGTCAAAATTGATGGACATAATGCAACATATGCAGTGGTAGCAACAAGCTTACTAGAGATATTAAAAAATACGGGATGACTCAATGAGAAGTGCTCTTACGAAAATATTCAATGACCCGTTTATTTTTGTGCCTAAGTTTCCAGATTTTATATTTGAACCATGGAGTCAACTATCGAAGAGGGAATAAAGTGATTCATGCAAAAACAAAGATGATGGAGAAAAAGATGAGTTAAATTTTAAGGGATCTACAAATAATTTAGAAATGGGGATCTTTACCTTATATTATTTTCTTTCCTAGGTTATTTTAGGATTAGGATTTATTAGGATTTTTAAATTTTCGCATAATAAAACAAGAGATGAAAATCATGAACAAAAATGAACAAGTTTTTATAATAAGAAGTGTGGAAATAGATATATACATGTCTAGGATTGGATCTAGAAAGAGTGTGGTACTTAATCAGTCAAATTCACTCACCTCCACTTTTCTAGAATCCAACCTGGTGTATACTATCTATTCACTTCTAACAATGAGGACATTGTTCATCTAAAGTAGGGGGACCAAAAAATTAAAAGTTAAAATTATTTCCTCTCAAAATAATTTTTTCTTAATTGTGATTAGGCTATATTTTGTTCAAAAATATGAATTTTTTTTAAGTATGCTAAAATCTAATATGAATAAAGTTCTATTATTTCAAATAATTGTTATATTAGCTAAATTATGACATAAATGTACTCTTAATAAAGTATGTAAATCATACCATAAACTTTAGTTTCTTAAGAAGCTATGCATCCATGAAAGTTTAAGTCTCTAGAATTGACTTAGTAATTTCTTGAAGTGAAATCCTAAGAAGCATGGAATGTTGAAAATGATTTAGGAAGACTTTTGTTTGGACCGTTTGAGCCTTTCAAGCTAACCTTAATGATTTTTTTATCCTTTGAAACCCAACTTTGAGACTCTATGGCCTAATTTTATTTGAACATTTGCAATATTTAGCCATCACTTTTCTCTAAATTATCTTTAAATTGTCCCAAACACTAGACACAGTACTGTTCAAAATATTCTTTGAAAATAAGTTTGAGGGAGTTGAAAAGAAGTATCAAATGCTCAAAAAATTGTCGTACATATAGCAAAATGCTCGTGAAAAAAAAGAGAAGAACATATGTACTTGAAAGAAAATAGATGTACAAAGGAGCATGTGAAAGCCTAACTTTATCTATCTTTTACCTACCCCTATCCTAGCCATATTACAACCTATTTAAAAGACGCATTAATTCAAGTTCCTATGCTACCTGCGTTAATGGAGAGAAATTGCTATGTTCAACATATGAAGTGTAACAACCCATTTTCAGTGAAATCGGAACAGTGATTTTGGGACCAAAAATCCGAGCCAAAAAAAATTTTATTTTAATATTATTGCATACTCTGCATTAGGATAGGAATGTCATATAAAAATTCTGATAATTTTTTTTACCGATTATCTGTTTAATTATGGAAAGGACCAAATTGCATAAAATGCAAAAGTTGAGTTCTAGTAGTTATAAGTACAAAAGAGCTATGGAATTCAAAACTTGAGGTCATTATACGGTAATTAGACCATTAAAGAAAAGTAAATAGATATTTTTGATGAATTATCCATGGAAAATTAGAAAAAGGCAAGGACTAAATTGGAAAGTGTAAAAATTAAAAGATGATAATCAAATTAAATAGAAATTATCATCTTATTTTCATCATCTTCCCAAAAATTTCTATGGAAACCCTAGGAAAGAGAAAACAAGCTTTCTTGGCTTAATTGAGTAAGTATTCTTGTCCAGTTTTTAGTAATTTTTATATTTTTGAGATCGAAATAGCTTAATCTATCTATTTTGGGGATTAATTTAAAAGGTTATCAAAGTATAGAAGTTTTTCCATGGATGAATATGCTAAAATTTTGAAATTTATGGTAGAAAATGAAAGGTTGTTGATAGATAAACAACTTTTACAAATGAAATTTGATGAACGTATGATTTAAGGATTAAATTGTAAAGATATAAAAGTTATGGAAAAATTCTAAATTTCGTGAAATACATGTGCTGTAAAAGTTATATGACAATTTTGGTTAGGCTTGGAATAAGGATTAAATTGCATGAATTTCATTTTTTGAGCTTGGGGACGAAATCATCATTTGTGAAAAGTATAAGGGCAAAATAGTAATTGTGCCTAGGATGTGAATTGAATTAAATTGAGAATGAAATGCATTAATTGATGTTAAATTCATTTATATAGATCCTGAAAGACCTAATACTGAGTTGGATTGAGGAAAACAAAAAGTTTCGAATTAGTAGATTTTGTATACGAACAAGTATCAAGGTAAGTTCGTGTAACTAAATTGTCTATATTTATATGTTTAAATTAATTGTTGTATCTGGGAATTGTATAATTGTCATGTATGTGAAACTGATTGAATATTTGATAATGCTCGAAAAATGTCAAGTCTCGTTTGGATAGATGAAATTCGATGGATACATAATTACCCGTATTGGTTGTGGTTTAGCATATGTTACAGACACACCATAGCTCTTACGAGTGTCCTGTTATAAGCCCTCTCGAGTTTCTCGTATAAGGTTCTTGCGAGCTTCTCAATAATAGCTCTTCAGAGCGTCCGGATAGGTTGTGATCCTACATTTGTTGTGGACATACCTTAGCTCTTATGAGAATTCCGATTAAAGGTTCTTTATGAACTTCCCATTAAATTGGTTCTTTGTGAGCTTCCCGATCGTGCTCGCTTGAACTTCCTGATATTGGCTATCAAGAGCTTTCCGACATGGTCTTTTGTGAGCTTCCCGATATGGTTCTTTGTGAACTTCCCAATTACTGCTCGTATGAGCTTCCCGTTATATAGCCCAGATAAGCTTTCTGATAGGCTCTTATGAGCTTTTCGAAATGGCTCTATCTAAGCTTTTCGTTACAAGACTCAAGAGTGTGCTTCCCGATTATGTGCCCTAATTGGGTACCCTGAGAAATGAATTGACAAATTATAGTAGTGTACACTAAATTTTACTATATGAGTGTATCCATCAATATTTCAAATAAATTCAACGAGTAAAGTTCTGACATGGCTAAACTGAACTTGAAATGATTGTCATTAAAGTGTACATGTAATATGAAATAATGATATGGAAAGAATATGTATATGAAAGACAATTAATGATGAGCTCATACATGTTCTTGGTATTATGTAAATTACTTGACTAACATGATTAGTAAAGTTGTGTTTTAGGCTATAATCCAAATTGCTTGGATGAGTTATTGTATGCTTATCTTAAATGTAAATATATGGTAAGTTAAATTCCTGTTATACGAACTTACTAAGCATTAAATGCTTACTAGGTCTTATTTTCTATGTTTTATAGTGCTCGGAAGCTCGTAAAGGTTGGAGATCGGTCGGAGTATCATCACACTTTCCTCCAGCTTGTTTTGGTATAAATAGAAAACTTTCTTTGACATAAGGGCATGTATAAGCTAATTCTACTAATGATGATACGTAAATGGATGTTTGTAATCTAGCCATTGGAATGGCTAGTAATGGTATATTTTGGTATGATAATATAAAGTTATATCATGTTTAATACATACATGTATAAGGTATGGTTAGATCGAATTAGGGTAAAATATATATATACTTGCAAAAAGGTAAGTTTGACTATATTTATGTATGAAATGTTATACTATACATATTAATGATGTTTGCTTAGTTTCGTGCCTGAAATCGGTTGGTATATATATATATGTACAAGTATTGTTGTAGGTTATTGGCAAATTTGGGTGAGAAATAAGGCTACGGAATGGTCTTATTTTGTCCACACGGGTAGACACGGCGTGTGCCTTGACTGTGTGTGACACACGGCCTAGCACACGGGTATGTGGTTTGGTTGTATGTCCCCTGCATCCTAAAATTGAGAAATAGAATGCTTAAAATTAGGCACACGGGCAAACACACGGGCGTGTGTCTCAGTCGTGTGAGAAACACTTCCTAGAACACAGGCGTGTGTCTTACCCGTGTAAAACCTGCACCTAATTTGTGAAAATTAAATTAACTACACGGTCTAGCACACGGGCGTGTGGCAGGCCATGTGGCATAAGTCAGAGAGTTACACGGGTAAGGATAAGGGCTAGGACACAGTTGTGTGCCTCACATCGAATGCTCAGACGGCCTGAGACATGGGCATTTCACTTGGCCGTGTGAGCAACGTGGCCTACTCACACGGGCATGTGACCCCTGTATTGAAGAAAATTTTTTAAATTTCACAAAAAATTCTCTGAGATCCTGATTTAGTCATGACTTGACTCTAATTTTTAAATTGGGCCTCGAGGTTCCATTCAAGGGACAATATGATTATTTTCAGATATAAATAGTAAATGATATGAATTATCTATACTTGTTCTATAAACTTCAGTAATACTCTGTAACCCTATTTCGATGACAGTTACGGGTTAGGGGTGTTACATTTATTGGTATCAGAGCTACATTTATCCGATTCTTAGAATGACGTAGAAAGTACGAGTTTATCTATACATGTCATTATATAATTTGTGATAGTGTGGTATCTCCTGACCATTTTAAACGTGTTTTTTCATATAGTAATGTCATCCAACCAAGATAGAGCTGAATCTAAGGAAGTTGAGAGTAATGCTCCAGCTTCAGTTTAAAGAGCTGCATCTAATAGTTGAAGGCCCGAATCTGAGGACAGAGGTAAGGAGGCAAAAGAAGTCTTCTTCTAAATGATGAATGAGTGATTTACAGAATTCATAAGAACAAATCCTGCTGTAGAACAACCTCCCCCTCCTGTTCCTCAACCGGTTCCTGAGATGCCACAAGGTTCTAAACCTGTTAGAACTGGTAAGCCTCCAGTAGATAAAATCCGTAAATATGGGGCAGAAGAATTTAGGGCTACTACTGAAGATGATCTGAAGAGGGCTGAGTTTTGGTTGGAAAATACTAGCAGGGTTATAGATGAATTATCATGTACACCCGCTGAGTGTTTGAAATGTGTAGTTTCTTTACTAAAAGACACAACCTACCATTGGTGGAATACTCTGATTTCTTTGTACCGAGAGAAAATGTTACATGGGAGTTTTTCCAAATGAAATTAAAAAACAAGTACACTAGTCAAAGATTTCTAGATCGAAAAAAGAAAGAATTTCTAGAACTTAAATAGGGAAGTATGATAGTATCTGAATATGAATGAGAATTCGTTAGATTGAGAAAATATGCCAGAAAATGGGTTCCGATTGAGGCTGACATGTGTAAACGTTTTGAAGAGGGTTCAAATGAAGATATTATGCTGTTGATTGGAATTCTAGGATTAAGGGAATTTGTTGTAGTGGCTGATCGAGCACACAAAGTCAAGGAATCAAGTAAGGAAAAGAAGCAAGCAGAGAAAAAAGCTCAGATTTCTAGTAAGAGATTTATGGGCAAGTCACAATCATCTTCTTCAAAGAAATCAAAGCAGTACCATGATTATTTTACTACATCTGTGGGGTATTCTGGAAAAGAATGAAGCTCCCAATGATCTAATCCGAGATCTCCATCTCCATCCGTTACAAGTGTAAGGAGTGTTGGAAGTCCTAAACCAAGATGTAAACATTGCAATAAATTGTATTTCGATGAATGCCGCGCAAGAAGTGGAGCTTATTTTAGATGTTGTTCTTTTTACCACTATCTTAGAGATTGCCCAGAAAAGCTCGTAAAAGATACTGTTCAGGCCTTTAGGCCGAGCAATCCTGTCTCCAGAGGCAGACCACCTTAACATCCTAGTAATGTTAGTGGTAGTCAAGGTGTGACAAAAGATTCAACAGACAAATCTGAAGCCAGAGCATCGGCAAGGACATATGCTATACGTGCAAGAGAGGATGCTTCTACACCTGATGTTATTACTGGTACATTTTCTCTTCTTGACACTGATATTACTGCTTTGATTGATCCTGGTTCAACACATTCATACATATGCACGAACTTAATATTTGTTAAAAATTTACCTGTTGAATTCACTGAATTTGTGGTTAAAGTTCCAAACCCCCTAGTTCGGTATGTTATGGTTGATAAAGTTTGTAAAAACTGTCCGTTGATGGTAAAAAGTTATTATTTCTTGACTGATTTGATGCTACTTCCCTTTGATGAATTTGATGTAATTTTGGGAATGGATTGGCTAACTCGACATGATGCAGTGGTGAATTGTAAACAGAAATACATTGTGTTGAAATGTCAGAACGGTGAATTACTCCTTGTTAAATCTGATAAACTGGATGAGTTGTCTAATGTGATTTCAGCTATATTGACACAAGAATATATCAGAAAGGGATATGATGTTTATCTTGCATATGTGATAGATACTAAAGTATTTGAGTCGAAAATTCATTTAGTGTTGGTTGTTTGTGAATTTCCTAATGTATTTTTGGAAGAGTTACCTGGTTTACCACCAGTTAGAGAAGTGGAGTTCTCTATAGATCTTGTTTCGGGGACAACACTGATATCTATAGCACCCTATAGAATGGCTCCTACAGAATTGAAATAGTTGAAAGCACAGTTGCAAGAATTGACTGACAGAGGCTTTGCTCGACCCAATTTTTCACCTTAGGGTGCACCAGTTCTGTTTTTAAAGAAGAAAGATGGATCATTGAAATTGTGTATTGATTACAGACAATTGAACAAAGTCACAATAAAGAACAAGTATCCATTGCCTCGTATTGATGACCTGTTTGACCAGTTGAAAGGTGCTACTGTATTTTCAAAGATTGATCTTCATTTTGGATATTATCAGCTACAGGTGAAAGAATCAGATGTTCCAAAAACAGCTTTCAGAACCAGGTACAGGTATTATGAGTTTCTTGTGATGCCGTTTGGTTTGACAAATGCACCTACAGTATTCATAGATTTAATGAATAGAATTTTCAAACCATATTTAGATAGGTTTGTAGTAGTATTTATTGATAATATTCTGGTTTATTCTCCAGATGAAAATGAACATGCTGATCATTTGATAATTGTATTACAAACTCTGCGTGAGAAACAATTGTATGCCAAATTCAGTAAATGTGAATTTTGGCTACGGGAAGTTGGTTTTCTCAGACATATAGTATCTACAGAGGGTATCAGAGTAGATCCGAATAAAATTTTAGCTATTGCTAATTAGAAACTACCAAAGAATGTGTCTGAAGTAAGAAGTTTTCTGGGACTAGATGGATATTATGGGAGATTTGTTAAAGGATTTTCAATGATAGCTTCTCCGATGACTCACTTGTTACATAAGGATGTGAAATTCGAGTGGTTTGATAAATGTCAACAGAGTTTTGACAGATTGAAAGCCTTATTGACAAAAGCACCAGTGTTAGTTTTAGCCTGAATCGAGTAAAGAATTTATAATTTACAATGATGCATCGTTAAATGGTTTAGGTTGTGTATTGATGTAAAAAGGTAAAGTAATAGCCTATGCTTCAAGACAACTAAAACCACATGAGAAAAATTATCCGATACATGATCTTAAATTGGCAGCCATTGTATTTGCATTGAAAATCTGGTAGCATTACTTATTTGGTGAAAAGTGTCACATGTTCACTGATTATAAAAGTTTGAAGTATTTGATGTCGCAGAACGACTTGAACTTAAGACAGCGCAGGTGGCTTCAATTATTGAAAGATTATGATCTAGTCATTGATTATCATCTGGGGAAAAGCTAATGTGGTTGCTGATGCTTTATGCAAAAAGTCTTTATTTTCCTTACGAGCAATGAATACTTGATTGTCATTATCAGAAGAAGGTTCAATCATAGCTGTGTTAAAAGCTAGATCCACATTTCTGCAACAAAAGAGCGATGATGAATTCCAGGCTAAATGGGTACAAGGTGAGTCAAATTCTAATTTAGAATTTCAGATTGGGTCTGATGGGTATTTGTTATTTAAAGGTAGAATATGTGTACCAAAGAATTTAGAATTGGTACAGAAGATTCTACATGAAGCTCATAATGGTAATATGACTATTCATCCTGGTAGTAATAAAATGTACAATGATCTGAAAAAGATGTATTGGTGGCTGGGAATGAAACAGGATATTTTTGCATTTGTATCTAAATGTTTGATATGTCAGCAAGTAAAAACTGAACATCAGGTGCCTTCGAGATTATTATAGCTAGTTACAATACCGGAATGGAAATGGGAAAGAATTACCATGGACTTTGTATCGGGGTTACCCCTATCTTTAAAGAAGAATGATGCTATTTGGGTAATTATTGATCGATTAACAAAGCCTGCACACTTTATTTTAGTACGTATAGATTTTTCTTTGGATAGATTAGCTAAATTATATGTTTTTGAGATTTTCAGATTTCATGGAGTACAGGCTGCCATTATTTCTGATAGAGATCCTCGGTTTACATCTCGATTCTGGAATAAGTTGCAACAAGCATTGGGTACTCAATTACATTTTAGTACTGCATTCCATCCTCAAACTGATGGACAATCCAAATGTGTTATATAGATTTTAGAAGATATGCTTTGGTGTTGTGTGCTTGAATTTGAAGGTAACTGGGAAAAGTATCTACCTTTAGTTGAATTTTCTTATAATAATAGCTATCAGTCCAGCATTAAAATGGCATCGTATGAGGCTTTATATGGTCATAAATGTAGAACTCCATTATATTAGATAAAGCTCAGTGAGAAAAAGATACACGGAGTTGACTTAGTCAGTGAAACTGAAGAAATGGTAAAAGTAATTCAAGATAGTTTAAAAGCAGCCTTAGATCGTCAAAAGTCTTATGCCGATCTTAAACGAAAAGAAATAAAATTTCATGTAGGTGACAAGGTATTCTTGAAAGTATCACCTTGGAGGAAAGTTCTCCTGTTTGACCGTAAAGGAAAACTAAGTCCACGATTCATCGGACCATATGAGATTATTGAAAGAATTGGACCTGTTGCTTATCGGTTGGCATTACCACCAGAACTTGACAGAATTCATAATGTTTTCCATGTATCCATGTTACAACGGTATAGATCAGATCCTTCACATGTTATTTCTCTGACAAAAATTGAGATCCAGCCTGAAATGACTTACAATGAGGAACTGATCAAAATCCTGGCACATGAAACAAAAAAATTAAGAAATAAAAAGGTAACTTTAGTAAAAGTTCTTTGGCAACGACATGGGATTGAAGGAGCTACTTAGGAACCGGATGATACCATGAGAAAGCAATGTCCAAACCTTTTTACTGGAAAGATTTTCGAGGATGAAAATTCTTTAAGGGGAGAGCTGTAACAACTCATTTTCAATAAAACTGAAACAGTGGTTTTGAGACCACAAACCCGAGCCAAAAAGAAAATTTATTTTAATATTATTGCCTAGTCTGCATTATGATAGGAATGTCATATGAAAATTCTGAATTTTTTTTACTGATTTTGTGTTTAATTATGGAAAGGACGAAATTGCATAAAATGAAAAAGTTGAGTTCTAGTATTTATAAGTACCAAATAGCTATGGAATTCAAAACTTGAGGTCCTTATATGGTAATTAGACTATTAAAGAAAAGTTGGTAGATATTTTTTATTAATCATCCATGGAAAATTAGAAAAAGGCAAGGACTAAATTGGAAAGTGGAAAAATTAAAAGATGATAATCAAATTAAATAGAAAATATCATCTTATTTTCATCATATTCCCCATAATTTCTATGGAAACCCTAGGAAAGAGAAAATAAGCTTTCTTGGCTTAATTGAGTAAGCATTCTTGTCTCGTTTTTAGTATTTTTTATATTTTTGAGATTGGAATAGCTTAATCTATCTATTTTGGGGATTAATTTGAAAAGTTATCAAAGTATAGAAGTTTTTCCATGGATGGATATGCTGAAATTTTGAAATTTATGGTAGAAAATGAAAGGTTATTGATAGATAAACAATTTTTACAAAGTGAATTTTGATGAAAATATGATTTAAGGATTAAATTATAAAGAAATAAAAGTTATGGAAAAATTATGAATTTTGTGAAATACATGTGCTGTAAAGGTTATATGAAAATTTCGGTTAGGCTTGGAATAAGGATTAAATTGAATGAATTTCATTTTCCGAGCCTGGGGACAAAATCGTCATTTGTGAAAAGTATAGGGGCAAAATAATAATTTTGCCTAGGATGTGAATTGAATTAAATTGAGAATGAAATGGATTAATTGATGTTAAATTCATTTATGTAGATCCTGAAAGACCTAATACTGAGTTGGATCGAGGAAAACAAAAAATTTCGAATAGATTTTGTATACGAACAAGTATCGAGTTAACTTCGTGTAACAAAATTGTGTATATTTATATCTTTAAATTAAATTTTGTATATGTGAATTGTATAATTAACATGTATGTGAAATTGATTGAATATCTGATAGTGCCCGAAAATGTCAAATCCCGTTTGAATAAATGAAATTTGATGGATACAGAAATACCCGTACTGGTTATGGTCCAACATATGTTACGGACACACCACAGCTCTTACGAGTGTCCCTTTATAAACAATCTCGAGTTTCCAGTATAAGGTTCTTGCGAGCTTCCCGATAATATCTCTTCGGAGCGTCCCGATAGGTTGTGATCCTACATTTGTTGTGGACACACCTTAGCTCTTATGAGCATTCCGATTAAAGGTTCCTTATGAACATCCCGTTGAATTGGCTCTTTGTGAGCTTCCCGATAGTGCTCGCTTGAACTTCCCGATATTGGCTATCTGGAGCATCCCGGTATGGTTTTTTGTGAACTTCCCGATTATTGCTCTTATGAGCTTCCCGTTATATAGCCCGGATAAGCTTCTCGATAGGCTCTTTATGAACTTCCCGAAATGGCTTTATGTGAGCTTCCCATGACAAGGCTCGAAAGTGTGTTTCCCGATTATGTGCCCTAATTGGGTATCGCGAGAAATGAATTGACGAATTATAGTAGTGTACACTAAAGTTCACTATATGAGTGTATCCATTGACATTTGAAATAAATTCAACAGGTAAAGTTCTGACATGGCTAAAATGAACTTGAAATGATTGTAATTAAAGTGTAAATGTAATATGAAATAATGTTATGGAAAGCATATGTATATGGAAGACATTAAATGATGAGCTCATCTATGTTCTTGGTATTATGTAAATTACTTGACTAACATGATTGGTAAAGCTGTGCTTTAGGCTATAAGCCAAATCGCTTGGATGCATTATTGTATGCTTATCTTAAATGTAAATATATGGTAAGTTAAATTCCTGTTATACGAACTTACTAAGCATTAAATGCTTACTAGGTTATACGAACTTACTAAGCATTAAATGCTTACTAGGTTTTCTTTTCTCTATTTTATAGTGCTCAGAAGCTTGTAAAGGTTGGAGATGTGTCGGAGTATCATCACACTATCCTCCAGCTTGTTTTGGTATAAATAGAAAACTTACTTTGATATAACGACATGTATAAGCTAATTTTACTAATGATGATATGTAAATGGATGTTTGTAATCTAGCCATTGGAATGGCTAGTAATGGTATATTTTGGTAAGATAATATAAAGTTATATCATGTTTAATACATGCATGTATAAGGTATGGTTAGATCGAATTAGGGTAAAATATATATATTCTTGCAAAAAGGTAAGTTTGACTATATGTATGTATGAAATGTTATACTATACATATTAATGATGTTTGCTTAGTTTCATGCCTGAAATTGGTTGGTATATATATATATATATATATATGTACAAGTACTATTTTAGGTTATTGGAAAATTTGGGTGAGAAATAAGGCTAGGAAATGGCATTATTTTGACCACACGGGTAGACACAAGGGTGTGTGTCTTGACCGTGTGTGACACACAGCCTAGCACACGGGTATGTGGTTTGGCTGTGTGTTCCCTGCGTCCTAAAATTGAGAAATAGAATGCTCAAAATTGGGCACACGGGCATGTGTCTTAGCTGTGTGAGATACATAGCCTAGAACACGAGCGTATGTCTTGGCCGTGGGAAACCTTCACCAAATTTGTGAAAATTAAATTGACCACACAGCCTAGCACACGGGCGTGTGGTATGCCTTATGGCATAAGTCAGAGAGTTACACAAGTAAGGACACGGGCTGGGATATGGCCGTGTGCCTCACATCGAATTCCCACACGGCCTGAGATATGGGCATGTCACTTGGCAGTGTGAGCCACACGGGCTACTCACACGGGTGTGTGAACCCTGTATTCAAGAAAAAATTTTAAATTTTGCAAAAAATTCTTTGAGATCCCGATTTAGTCATGATTTGACTTTAATGTTTAACTTGGGCCTCGATGGTCCATCAAGGAATAGTATGATTATTTTTGGATATGAATAGTAAATGATATGAATTATCTGTATTTGTTCTGTAAACTCTGGTAATACTCTGTAACCCTATTTCGACGAAGGTTACGGGTTAGGGGTGTTACATAAAGGCATAAATTAAACTTGATGATTACAGCTTAATCTTAAATAAGGGAATAAAATCAAATTTGTAGGGATTTAACATGTCTGTATTTAGTAAGCATTTAGTCTATTTTTGCTATGAGAATAATAATTGAGATTAATTTGAAAGATATGTATACTTAAGTAGCATAAATATCAAAATTCTTATTCTTGAGCATAAGTATACTAAATTCATAATTTTGGGAAGAATGCTTTTCTGAAGTAATTTTTCAAAGGTGTTTCAAAGTTATTCTCTTTAATTTGTGCATTACTTGGGGAGAACAATGAATTAAGTTTGGGGGTGTGGAAACACAAAAATATATACATTTTTTCATGCCTTTTTTAACTCGTTATTCTTGTCGAAAAATATATAATAATTATAAAAAATTAAATTGTACTTAAATTATTAACATGTGAAATTTTAATTAATTTTATAATAAATATTGATAAATATTGATTTATTTTCAACAGATTCGCATGAAAGGCTAAAAATGGCTCGATAGGCACTACTAGAAGTGAAAAATCGAGAAGCGATTTTTGAAGCATCGAGGCGAATTAATTTTTCAGCCTAAGACGGTCCAATTTATGAATATTAATTCATAAAATAATTAATTTTAATCTTAATCCAATTTATGTTGGGTTAAAGAATAATTATTAATTAAATTATGAAAGGAGGCCCAATTGTGCTAAACCGAGAGGACCAATCCGATTGAGCAATGGGTTTCCCAAAACCATCCCAGATGCTGACCTAGTTAGCTTATTTAGCTGATTATTTGGCTTGCAAAATATCCTTTGAAGCTTCCTTGAAACTGCATTCAAATCCCTCCACTTATCAAGATTTTGTAGATTTCCCCTAGCTAAATTTAGCAAGTTTTAAAACTTTAAATTTGCCACATGTGTGGCCAGCCATTGAGGGAGTCAATGGCTACTGATTTTTACTATTTTTAGCAGCCTACTCAACCTATAAATACTCCCCTTCGCTGCTCATTTCAAACACAGCTTTCATCCTTTCATTCCTTACTTCTCTCTCACTTTCTCTCTTCAAAAGCCTTCATTTGTTCTCCATTTTTATGTTCCATTCCCTTGCCGATTTCCCCTCGTGGAAAAGAGACCTTCAACCATCATTGGTAGCAGCATTCAAGTGCTTGTAGAAGCCTTGGTTCAATAAGAACAAGTTGAGAAGGAGGAGTAGAGCAAACTAGTCAAGCTTCGGAGAAACACCAAATTTGATTCTAGTTCCCTATCTTTTAATTTTTATTATTGTTGTTATGAACATGCCTATGAATACTTGTTATGTTGATATGTTTAATTTAATTAATATGGTTCAAATTTAATTCGTGTTAAGTTGACTACATTTCGTCCACTTAAGTTATTAAAATTATGTTTGTATTGTTATAGGTCTTGGTAAGTTGTTTGATTAAGAAAAATCATGATTAAGTTATTCTTAAATTATAAGTGTAAGGTAACTAATGAATTAATTATTTAATCAAGTTGAAATTGTAATTAATTGACATAATACTGAATTAGTGCATGTTTAATCTTCTAAGGTAGTCGAGGGTTAAATTAGCGACGGTATGAAACGGTACATTAGCCTTGCATAACTTGCAAGATTATTGTGATTAAATTGTTTCAATGTAGGAATGCATTGTTACCTCACTTGATCTTTTATGTGCTTATGAAGATTGATTAATTATTTGAATTGGCATTGGAAAATTTTCAAGAGATTAGTTAATTTAATAGGTACATATGAGTAGTAGTTAGCAAATTACCAAGTTGCCTTGAATTTATTTGTAACAACATGGATATGAGTTTAGTAATTCTAAGTTAAGAAATGTAATTAATTTAACACAATTATGTCATGTTAATTAAAATCATATATTGAAATCATGGATTGGAACTTTTATTTTATTTTATTTTATTTTACTTAGTTAAACTTTAGTTTTAATCACTTCCTCAAAATTAAAATATTTTTCTTCGCCAAAGTGTTTTTAATTGCATTCACAAATTATTCTTTTCACAATCTTTTTGGGTACGATAACTCAACATTTACTTGTCACCTTATTACTTGTAGCGATTGTGCATACTTGCACATTTTCGTCATTCCACACCCATAATTAATTAATTTTAATCATTAATTAAGGTACTAATTAAACATAACTGAGGGCCAATTTACTAAATTGCCCTTATAAACACTCACCACACAATTTTATTCTATCACAATAAGTGATCAACTAGGAAATTTCGAGCTTAAATTCTAGTTATCTCGGTCCTCTTCATGATTCAGAGCTTCAACAGAGGTAAAGTAGGCATTACCACCTTTCTAAAGCTACATTAAACACTATTTTTAATTAACTATGCTAATCAAAATTCACTCTCAAAGATACCTTACCGGATTTGTAACATCAAGTCAAAAACTCGATTCCTCACAAAATCGACCTATCCAGCCCTCCTAATCACTTCCAAACATCAATACTAAACCAATTACACATAAACTAAGCATCAATTTCACATTTAAATCAAATTCACAAAAATCTGGAAAATTAATTCATGAAAATGATGAAATTCAGATTTCTTCAAATTACCTCACAAATCATGTATAATCTTGACAAATAAAACCAAAAACCGTTTAATAGATCTATTTTGAGTTGGAACATCCATTGATTTGTGAATTTCCTCTAAAAATTTAAGATCCACCATTAAAGCATCTTAAGCTTTTGAAGAAGATGATATTGATAAAAACTCTTTTAATTGACTCTCAAATTATATACAAATGTTTCTAATCTTCATAAAAACAAGTTTAGGATTGAAGATTACCTATGATTCGCTCTAAATTCGTTGATTAAAAATCTTGATTTAAGAAGCTTGAGAAATTTTAAAATATTTTTAACTACTTTTGAGAATAATTTCAGGTGAATTAAGAGAGTATTTTGAGAAGGAAAATGGTTGGATCTATTTTAACAGCCCGTTTTTGGTCAAATTAGAACAGTAGTTTGGGAACCACAAATCCGAGGTCAAAATAATTATTTTATTATTATTTTAATGCTTACAGTATGTTATCATGTTGGTGTGAGAATTTCGTTAAGAAATTTTATCGTTTAATTGCTCAATTTGAGAAAAAGGATTAAATAGCGTAAAGTGCAAAAGTGATGTTCTATTAGCTAAAGGTATCTAATGGCTATAGAACTTTAAATTTGAGGTCCTTAAGTGGTAAATAAACCATTAGTATGATAGTGGATGATAGTGGCATGGCATTTGGTGTACTTATTAAATTTTTAAAGGTTAAATAAGTAAATTGATTATTAATGGTTAATTAAATTAAAACAAAATCAAAATTAAGCTTCATTACCATCTTTCTTTGGTTGAATATTGAAGAAGAAGAAAACATTTTGTTCATTTTAGGGTTCAATCAATTGGGAGCTTAATTGGTAAGCTCGGTTTTTTATGATTTTTACATTTTTGAGATTGTTGCTTTATATTCTAGCTAGCCCGTACCTTTAATTTTGAAACTGTTAAAGATTTTGAGAGTTGCCATTGTTGAATCTATGAGTTTTTTTATGTTTAATGCTGAAATATGAAAGCTTGATGATAGATTTTCATGTTTTTTAAAGTGATTTTTGATGAAAATGCTAAATAAGGATTAAATTGAGAAAAGTGTAAAGTCAGTGGTTGAAATGTGAAATAAATGAAAATTATGGGCTGCTAGGGCGCTATGGTAATTCGGCTAGCATGGGTTAGTCTTGAATTTCATTAATTTGTGATTTTGTGAAATAAGGACTAAATTGTGAAAAATGTGAAATTTGTGGGGCCAAAGTGTAAATGTGTTTTAAAGTGTATTTTGGACTAAATTGAATGAATAAATGATTGAACAAGTTAATTTTGAATATAATTAGATAAAAAAAATTGAATATGGACTTGGATCGGGGAAAAGATAAAGTTATCGACTAATCGACTCGATTCACTATTTCAGCATCCGAGGTAAGTTCGTATGTAATAAGCACTATTTTAATTATGCTTTAAATGCTTTGATATTGCATAAATTGTATATACGAGACTACAGTCATGTCCGATGATAAATCAGATATATGTGGCACTTAGTATGCGAGATCGAGATATATTTGGCTATATATATGGCACTTAGTGTGCAAGATCGAGATAACTTCAGCTATATATGGCACTTAGTGTGTGATTTAAGATAGCTTCGGCTATGTACGACACTTAGTGTGTGAGATATTGAGTATGGCACTTAGTGTTTGAGGCATGGAGTATTCAACGGCATTCCATGTATGTATGAACTTGTTATGCATTGGTATAGGTATGTACATGTATATTATGAGCTCAAAATCGAAGAAGTTAGAAAGTTTGTATATAAGCTTATGAATAAGCAATTGAAAGGTTTGTTAATAATCATAAAGTAAATGATAATATGTTTAGATTGATGGATGTTGTATTTGTGATTAGTTAAGTTTATATCATACGAGCTTACTAAGCTTATTAGCTTACTTTGTGTATTTTTCCCGTATTTTATAGTGATATCGAAGCTAGCTCAGATTCGGCGATTGTGAAAGACTTCATCACACAATCGAACATCTATTTTGGTACTTTTGAAGTTATGTATATATGGTATATGGCATGTATAGGCTTGAGTCATTTTGAGTATGTTTGATGAACATGTGTTTTTAGGGCAATTGAGTTGGCTTGTGATTATGAATTTGTTAATGTAGTAAGTTGTGTAAATGGCTTTGTTTTAAGTTAGGTAATTGACCTATATGGAGTGAATGAAGTTGAATTGATAATGCATGTTGGAATGGTTTAACCATATGAATTGTATATGTGAATTATGTTTAGTAAGGCAAGTTGAATTGATAGGTAATTGAATAGTTAAATGGCATTGAATTGAGTATTGAATTGGCTGAAATGGATATAATATGATTGTGTTTTGGTTGATGACTTTTGGCTACATATTTGTGTCTTAAAATGGTATCATTTTGATTGTTTAGGTGAGCATGAATAAGGGTGGTAAATTGGCCTTGCAAATGGCCTATTTTTGTCCATATGGGCGTGTGTTTCAGCCATGTGTGACACACGGTTATGTTACACGGCCGTGTGTCCCCTAGTGTTGAAATTTAATTGAAGTTAGGATGCTCCACATGGTCTCACACATGGGCGTGTGACTGGCTGTAAAGTACAAGTCAGTATACTCCATAATTGGCACACGGCCTAGCACACGGGTTTGTGACTTGGTCGTGTTGCATAAGTCAGTATACCCTATAGTTTTGGCAGGGCCTAGCACACAGCTTGGCACATGGGCATGTGTGGCCACTTTGAAGGGCACACGTGCTAGACACACGGGCGTGTGGTTGGCCGTGTGACCCAAGTCAGTATGTATGCCCTGTTTTTACACGGCTTGAGACATGGGCGTGTCTGGAGCCATGAGAGGCACACGGCGTATTCACACGGGCATATGATCCCTGTAAGGTTGAAAATTTTTCTAAGTTTCCAAAATTTTCATATGTTATCGGTTTATTCTCGAACCATTTCTGAATCATGTTTAAGGCCTCGTAGGCATTTATGAGAATGAATGCTTTATGTTTGATAAATGTATGCTATATTTTGTAAATTGATCGATAATACCTCGTAACTCTACTCCGGCAACAGATACGGGTTAGGGGTGTTACATCTATTCTCTGATGGTAGATCTTTAAAAACATGAAAAGAAAACAAAATTTATAGCTCTTGTTTTAAAACTGAAAAAAACCCACCAGTATTTAAAAATTGGAGAATTTGCCTAATGGCCACTCCTATATTTCCCTTGTTTTACCATTAATCATTTCCCTCCAGAACTTTGAAATTTAAGGTTTATTTTCCAAATAAATACTCTAAATTCTCCTATGTTTCACAATTAAACCCAATTTAATTAATAATTAAATTTAGCTCAAATTAACCCCTAATAAAATTATTTTAAAATTCTTTTTCAACCCAATTAATTATTTTCACTAATAATTATTTAATTACTTTAAAATTAATTGTCCAAAAATATTTTTATTTTTTGGATTATTGTTTAATCGATTTTAGATGAAATTAACCTCCTAAATTATATTAAAAATTACTAGAAAACCCATAAATTCCTAGTTTCACACTCGAAACCCGAAAAATATACCCGAAACTTCTAGAATTGATTTTGGGATATTGCAACTTTTCCCCTTTAAAAAGAAATTTTGTCTTCAAAATTTACTTGAATAAAGTAGATACGGATATTGATATTTAATCACATCTTCTGACTCTTAAGTTGCTTCTTCATTCTTGTGGTTGCGCCATAAAACTTTCACCAACGAAACCATCTTATTGCGTAGCACCTTGACATCATGATCTAGGATCACAACTGGTTCCTCCTTGTACGAAAGATCAGTTCAAACCTCGATCTCCTTAATAGGAACAATGTGAAAAGAATCAGATCAATACTTTCATAACATGGAGACATGGAAAATGTCATGATTACGCTCTAACTCAGGCGACAACAACAAATGATAAGCAACCGGTCCAATCTGGTCTGGAACCTCATAAGGGCCAATGAATCTCGGACTGAGCTTACCCTTCTGCTTGAACCTTAGAACATTCTTCTACGGTGAAACCCATAGAAATACCTTATCACCAACCTGATATTCGATGCCTTAATGTCTCAAGTCAGCGTAGGACTTCTGTTGATCAGAAGTAGCCTTTAATCGTTCGCAAATAAGTCTCGCCTTATCCTCAACCTTTCGAACAATCTCAAGACCCAAATTCCTCTTCTCCTCTCTCGGTGCCACTGATGATAGAATCTTCCACCAGTGGTATACAGTGTCTTTCAGGAGAGATACCGCGTACTTCAAGTATTCCTCGGGGGTACATGACAGTTTGTCAAGAACTCGCATGGTGTTCTCAAGCCAAAACTCAGCCCATTCCGGATCATTGTCAATTGTAGCCTTAAACTCTTCAACTCCCTATTTCCTCATTTTATATATTAGAGCTTTACCAATTCTTACTAGTGCCATACCTCGTAGTACTTCTTCTTCAGATTGAGTAAGAGGTGGGGGAGGTCATGGTATAGCAAGGTTGGTTCTCAAGTACTCACCAAACCATTCATCCATTATTTCGAAAAAGGCTGCCTTTGCCTCTTCCCGGCCCCTAGACATGGGCCTCCTACTACTACCAAATGTGGCTTGTTGTACAGAAGTTGGAGCATGGCTCTCGACTTCCTCGGATTCTTCTCAAGCTCGGTTGGAAGACATTTACTATCTATAAATACATTTTAAATGGTTAGGAGATGTCACACTATCATAACTTGTATAATGGCATGTATAGCTAGGCTCGATACATGCTACATTAGTCTGAGAATTGACTAAACTGTAGCTCTGATACCACTAAATGTAACACCCCTTACTCGTATCCAAGGTCGACACAGAGTACGAGACTTAACTAGACAAGTACACAAATATTCATGTAAAACTGGGTTATAAAATTTCCTTTCAAACCCACTTCAATCATATACATGTTTAACGTCCCTAATGTAACGCCCCAAAATTTGGCCTAGATGTATTGGGCCTTGAGCATGGGAGTGATTAGGAGACTACTCATAAATATTTTAGTTAAGCAAGAAAGTGACACAAATTTCATGTTTTCTTTATTGGCTAAGTGATTTGGGTGTGTTTGGGAGTGTTTGAGAAGCCTGGGTTCAAGTCTAGGCTTTTACAAAAATTTTAGTTTTTCCCCTTAAGTGAACCTTGGCTTTAGCTTATAGGCCTTATAAATATTTATGGGTAAAATGTGTCACAAAAAGTGCCTTGTGGCTTGGTGGCAAGTTACGTGTTAAGTAACTGAGAGGGCTTGGGTTCGAATCCCATTGCATGCAAAATGATATTTATTATGCTACTTGGGGCGGCAAGTGTTTGTGGTAGACTAAAACTCTATTGAGTGGTTATGGACTTAGTAAAAGGGGAGGGGATCAAGGGATAGGATGTTAGTTACCGGGGGTTTGAAGGAGTGGATTATGGAGAAAAGGGTGGAGTGAATCAAGGAATTTGAAGCTTGGAGAGTTGTAGCTGAATTAGGTAGCTTGTATGTAAAAATTCGGCTAAGGGGTTTGGGGAGTGCATGTACGGCAACTTGAGAGTGTATAGGTGCCAAATTCTCTTTTTGGCATTTTGGGTTGTTTTTCCCTTTTGCATTTTGGTTTCTTTCTCTTCTTTTGGCAATTTCATGCATTACCTTTATAACCATTTGGACATTTTTCTTTCTTTACTTTCTTTTCTAAAAGCTGAATCTAGTATCCCCCTCTCCTCAATTTTAGTTCACCATTAGATCGAACTTTGCCTTTTTTCTTCTTCCCCTCTTTTATTCTTCCGGTTTTACTTGCATAGCCGAACCTTTTATTTTCCTTTCTTAACAATTCTTCTATGGTTCCTAAGGTTTGACTAAGCCGAATTCAATTTTTTCTTTACCCTTCTACCATTTCTCTTCTTTTCAAGTTAGCCTAATACTTCTCCCTTCTCAATGCATTGGGTTTGTGCCTGTTTAGGAATTTAGGCTCTGATAGTGGCCGACTATTACTTCGTTATTCCATTCCTATCAGCTGATTTTGGGTAAGTATTTCTTGTTCTTGATTTGGTTCTTGGTCCTTTTATGATGGTTTTCTTCTCTGATGAACCCGAGTGTCTCAATTTTGGGTTACTAACTCTTTGACCCTTCTCATGTGTTTGGGTGCTCAAATATTCGTAGGCGTTCAAGTCTTTCTTTCGGCATTCAATCAATAATCGGGGTAAGTGGACTTATTTTGGCCGAATGCTCATTCTTTTGTCTCTAGTTTTAAGATTCCTTTAAACGAGTGGATACCAGAATAAGCCTCTTGCCTATTCGTTTCAAGTTAATGGATTCTTTTAGTTAATACAGCCTTTCGGCAGGATGGGAAGTAGATATCTTTCAATTAGCATCATAAGTGGATTAAATCGCATACTTGGGTGAAGGTTCGACATTTGTGGGTTAATCATGCGAGCTGCGATAAAGGTGTGTAACCATACCCTTCCTTACTGTAAATCGACAAGAGCCAAAAACCCGAAGTGCCAAAAATCATGGGGTAAACCGAGCCCAAACATCATGGGCGATAGACTGTAAAGGCCACCAAGAGCGTTTTCGTGGGCTTGGACTGTTATGGGCCACATTGGGCTAAAATAGGCTGTGTGGACCTAATGGGCTCGTAGGCCCTACACAGATTAAATCTACGATAAGTGATAAATATTGGACTGGGCTATGTAGGTCACATAGCCGTAACTGAATTTGGGCTAAATGGGCCACACGAGTTGTGGGCCCACTTGGGCCGAGTAATGGGCCTTGGGCCCATTTACAACATTATGATCATTTAGGTTATATGTGTTGTTCGAGGCGATTGCAGACCTTCAAAGAGGTCGTTATCTGAGCTAAAACCCCAAAATAGGTAACATGACCGTAATGCCTGATAAACCATAAATTATATATATTTTTACCCCATGTTTAATGCATTTTATAGATGATTTCTCATTAGAACTGGTGAATCCGATGCTCCTAATGCTTTAATTTCATGTTTGTACTCAGGAGAGCACCAAGAGTCAAAAGGAGCCAAAAACGAGCCAAAAAGGGACAAAACAGACCAAATCGAGAAGATGACACGGCTTAAGCCTTGCCACATGGGCAGCTCACACGCTAGTGTCTTTCGAGGGTTTCGACCAAGGCTTTCACGATTCACACGGCCTGGCCATTGACTCACACAGCCGTGTGCAATTTAACAGATCAAACACGGCCTGACAATCACGTCACACGGCCGTGTCACACGGGCGTGTCCCTGTTGAGCCCAAGTTAAGTCCAATTTGAAAAAGGCCACTTTGGAGGGTTTCTAGGCATTCCAAAGCCTATAAATAAGCACTAGAGGACGAGAAAAAGGGAGACGGAGAAGGAGGGTAAGGACTTATCCTAAGGAAGCCGATTGATCCCGCAGAAGTCAAATTCATCATCAAGACTAAAGATCTCTCCTCAATTTCCCTTCAGGAGTTTTGGGTTTTCTTTATGTTTTGTATTCTTTATTCTTCTGAGATGTTTTCCTATTTAGTTATGAACTAAATCCCCTAAATACCTAAAGGGAATGAAACCTAAGACGAATCTTGTTATTATTTTCTGAATCGTATGATAATTATCTAACTTGTTCTTAATTATGTGTTCTTAATTCTTGTTTTGATATCCCAGGATACTGATTCAAGACATCCTCTTATTCAGAGGAGGAATAGACCCTGTCTAAGAATACTTTTGTCATAATTAAGCGGAGTTGATTGCGCGCCTAGAAATAGGGTGACAAGATTTTGCAGGATTAAGGTAATAAAGGGATCCATAGATCGAGTTAATGCAACCCTAGAGTGTTAATTAGAGAAAAGTCTCGATTATTCAATCTAGGGATTAGACGTTATTAGTCTTTAATAGGGATAATAACATAACTTAGGGATCTCTACGGAACAAGTTGAATGAATAAATCGTCCGATTCGGAGCCAGAATAACAAGTAAAGTCTAGGTGGATTTTTCCTTAGGTATTGTCTTCATTCAATCGATTTTCCCAAAAGCAATTCCCCCATTCTTTTCTTTGTGAGTTCTTAGTTTAGATAATTAGTTAATTAAAACAAAACCCCATTATCCTTATTCAGAGGAGGAATAGACCCTGTCTAAGAGTACTTTTGTCATAATTAAGCGGAGTTGATTGCGCGCCTTGAAATAGGGTGACAAGATTTTGCAGGATTAAGGTGAAACCTAATAAAGGGATCCATAGATCGAGTTAATGCAACCCTAGAGTGTTAATTAGAGAAAAGTCTCGGTTATTCAATCTAGGGATTAGACGTTATTAGTCTTGAATAGGGATAATAACATAACTTAGGGATCTCTACGGAACAAGTTGAATGAATAAATCGTCCGATTCGGAGCCAGAATGACAAGTAAAGTCTAGGTGGATTTTTCCTTAGGTATTGTCTTCATTCAATCGATTTTCCCAAAAGCAATTCCCCCATTCTTTTCTTTGTGAGTTCTTAGTTTAGATAATTAGTTAATTAAAACAAAACCCCATTATCCTTAGGCTCATAAGCTCAAAAAAAAAATAATGGTTTTGATGTCAAACCCGCAATTTCAAATTTTCAAGATAATAATCCAATTTAGGGAGACAACCTAACATATTTAATTCTGAAAACAGCTTGTCATGCTTGACTCTCTCGTGTCTTAACGTATACACCAATCAATGCATAAAAATTCACAAATTAAATCCAAAGAAACATCAATAAAAATTCCAAATAGCAAAAATTCACTCTAATTGGGTGTGAGAAAATTACTTAAGCACAACAAATAATTCAGAAATTTTGTCACAAGTATACACAATCAACCTCCCGACACTTAAGATGTACATTTTCCTCAATGTATAAACAACTATAAATAGAATAAGCACAATATCATAAGGAGGAAGGGAATTGAAATTTTCCTGAATTAGGATGATTTCGTCTGAGTTGGAATAATAAAAAATGCAGCGAGTCTAAAGGAAGTGCAATTTTCTAAGCAAACTAAAAAGAAAATAAACAAACATTATTAAAAAATAGAGTTAACAACTAGAATAAAACAACCATAAAAATAACAACAATAATAACAACATAGTTCAATATCAAAGAAATAAGTCTAACAAATAAAAATAAAACAACCAAAAGTAAAATAAAAGTACAACTAAAAATAAAGATGAATAAAACAACTAAAACGAATATAGATCAGTAATCATCATCGTGTAAGGCGGTAGGGTCCTGCGGCACATCATTAGAATGAGAGATCTGCATCTTTTGCAACTGAGCATCAATACTATTGAAGAGGGCTCTCTACTGTGCAAAATTTTCATGGTGTAACCGTAAAAAAAGATCGATATTCTAATTGTGCTGCTGTGCATAGCGGTCAAGCTGATCCAAATATCGCTACTCAAACTGCTTAAACTGGTCGTAAGAGACATAGGGCCCAATAGTAGTATGCTTCGATGGAGAAGGAGGATGACCAGGCTCCTTGTGTCGAGATGTATCATTTTCATGAGAGTCATCTGGCTTGTGGTGAAGGTCGTGACGAAGTAGGGTGTAGCGAGTAGGACTCCGTCCCTCCTTACTACAAATCATCCTCATATGTCCTATAATAGATAATCCTTACGAGACCATCTAGCCAACCAAAGTGAATGAGGATGTCTACTCTGGTGTGTCGAGCAATCCAAAAAGTCACTCCAAACGAGTCACATAAGGGCAAGCAGATAGGACCCTGCCTTGTACAATTTGTCTGGTGGCGGCATGCTAAGGCGACAAAATAGGCGACGTCTATGGAGTGTTGTGTCACCATACACTATAGAAAATACACATCAGTTGTCCCTACCACCACAGTACTCTCTGTACGTCCTGTCAGTGTATGTACAAGGAGAGCATGAATGTATCGAAGCGCAAGAGGTAAGGAAGTAGTTTTCAACCTACTCGAGTTATCCGGTACTGGTGTCAATACTATAGTAGCCCAATGGTCATGTGGCGGATGATGAATATGTCGATGAAGAGTGGAGAAATCTGAAGTGTCCATGAACTCCTGAATATATATTTCAAGCCAGAATAACAAGTACAGTCTAGGTGGATTTTTCCTTAGGTATTGTCTCAAGTCAATCGATTTTCCCAAAAGCAATTCCCTAATTCTTTTTCTCTGTGCTTTTTAGTTTAAATAATTAGTTAATTAAAACAAACGCCTTTTATTCTTAGGCTAGATAATAAAAAGATAGTTACTTCTAGTACTTTTGGTTCCATTGGGTATGATATCCCGGTCTTGCCATTACTATACTATTGTTCGATAGGTGCGCTTGCCTTTACGTCGTGATAATAGTTAGTCTAGGTTTGATCTTCATTATAAATATTTATAACTTGTTACGAATCACTGCGATCAATGCCCTTGTAGGATAAAATGACCGTAATGCCCATGTAGGGTAAAATGACCGTAATGCCCCCGTAGGGTAAAATAATTGTAATACCCTTGTAGGTTAAAATGACCGTAATGCCCCTGTAGGGTAAAATAACCGTAATACCCTTGTAAGGTAAAATGACCGTAATGCCCTTGTAGGGTAAAATGACTGTAATACCCCTATATGGTAAAATGACAATTATGCCCTTATGTTCCGAATGATTGATGTGCTTATGATTTACATATATGATTGTACTGAGTATGACCTTCCATACACGTAATATTTATGACACGACATACTATATAGGGTTGGGATTTTGATATGGAGGAAGTACTGTACTGGTGACTATGTCACATTCACTGTTACTGGTAGCTTTGCCACATTTACTGTTTCTAGCAGCTATGATGCATTATTATTATTGGCAGCTTTGTTGCGTTATTGGTGTGTTGGCTAGGTGGGTCAATTTATATCCCCACATGGTGTGTTGGTTGGTACAATTGGTGTGCTGGCTGGATTTGGGTGGGATGCATAATTGCATTACACTATACTGATACTGTATTGGGTTTTGGCCACACTATTACTGTATAGGGCTAAGGCCCAGACTATACTGTTACTGAATAGGGCTCAGGCCCAGATTGTGTTATTCACTGTTTGTTTAATATTGGGATTACACACTGAATTTTCATAAACTCACCCTTTCTTTTCAACTGTACAGGTAATCCCTAGCTTTAGACGATTTGGTGCTGCGAGGGACTTGGAGGTGGCCACACGACTGCTGTGTCTTGCATTTGACTTTATTTAATTTGGATTTCACTTTTGGGTTTTTAATTTTGTAATAAGGCTGTTCGTGAGTTTTAATTTTTAATTAGCCTTTGGATTATATATTTTTAAACTGCTATCTAGGTAAAGACGAGTTTTTTTAAAACAATTACTGTTTTCTAAGACATGCATTTTAAACTTCAACGACTTAAAAAGCTTCCACATTTTTAAATCAATTTATTATAACACTGATGGTTAATAAGGTAAATGTTTTGACAAGAACTTTCGTTAATTAATAATAAAAGGATTTAAATTCATTAACGGATTTTTACCGAAAGGATCAATTTTCAAAGAACACTCTGATGTGACATGCTAGATTTGGCAAAAACGTCTGGGTTGAGTTTGGGGTGTTACACCTTATATAGACCTACGAGGTCCATAACATGCATTGGGGATAATTCGAGACCAAACCGAAAACTTTAGAAAAACTTGGATGATTTTTCCTTAGAATTGAGTCACACGCCGCGTGAGACCGGGGACACACCCATGTGCTTTCAATACGCCCTTGTCCTCAGGCTGTGTAACTCTCTGACTATAATGTTAGCACCAAATTAAGGTCACACGGTTGTATCACACGCTTGTGTGGCCAGACCGTGTGATCATTTAAAAATTTAATGATTTTTTTTCATAAAATGGTGCAGACTTCACATGGCCAGAATACACGCCCATGTGGTTAGGCCGTGTCTCTCACACAGCCAAAGACACATGCCGTGTCCTAGCCCGTGTGTTTACTATTGGAAATTATGACTTGTAAAAGTAAGGTGCAGGGGACACATGGTTGAACAACACGCCCATGGGGTAGACCATGTGTCACACACGGTCTAGACACATGCCCGTGTGTCTGCTCGTGTGGACAAATTCTAGCCTATTTTCTAAGCCATTTGTCACTCTTAAGACTTACTAATACATTTTTCTTTGCATGCGACAAGGCACATCTAGCTACTCAAATACCCATATTCATGATTAAAATTATGGCCCTAATATTATTTAAGACTATCTCAAGTTTACAAACTTCCTTTAATCTTTTCATACCAATATGTAACTATTAGGTTTTATAACACTTGATAAACCGTAAATTATACATATTTTGACCCCATGTTTAATGCATTTCATCGATGATTTCTCATTATAATTGGTGAATTCGATGCTCCTAATGCTTTAATTTCATATTTTATACTTAGGAGAACATAGGAGAGCGAAAGGAACGAGAAACGAGCAAAAACAGAGAAAATGGGCTAAAGTACGTGTAACACCCCTTACCCATATCCGAGGTCGGGCTAAGGTATGAGGCATTACCAGACAAACATACAAACATTAAACTAAAATACGAGCCATAAAATTTCATTCATATTTCAAAGCGTTTATTCTCTTACACATAGTCCCTTTTTTGAGTCTACGGAGCCCAAAACATACTTTAGAAAGGGTTCGGAACTAAACCGAGAACTTACGAAAATCTTGGAAATTTCATGCTTTAAGGCTCCACACGCCCGTGTCCCAAAGTCGTGTTCCATAGACGGCTGAGACACATGGTCGTGTCTCTGCACTGTGGAATATACCTAGGCTATTTTCCAAGCTTTGGTCAACCTTGATCTCTTACACACTTATACAAAATCAAAAGCATATAACATGGTATTCATTTAATGATTAAACATCCTCAATTAAACCACAAACATAGCATTTGTATGTCATCATACATGTGTCTCTCATACTCATTTTACCTTGTTTATTATAGTACCACTTATACATTTATACCAAGATTATCATCTTACGAAATATCTTCACTTAATCATCAAGCATTCATATTTAAAGCTAGATCATATCTTTATAAAATACCACGATTCAGATCTGTGAGAATAACATGTTTGCTCGAAACATTTCAATTCAATTCCATACCCAACAAGCATTACATTGAGACTAGTCATATATATATATATACACATGTCATGATACATAACATTCTCTTTTGTTTTCTTATAAACACATATCATTTATTTCATTATATCAATATTTCATATACCATAGTTTCCATGTATTCCACATATATTTATTTTCCTCCTCCTCCTCTCCATTCCACATCCTTAATATATATAGCATTCTTGTAAGTACGATTTCACAATTTACTAATAAATGTTCACATCAAACTGTCTACACGAGTCATAGTCACTTAATTATTTATAATTCGAGCTACAGAGCTCCAAATTAAGATCCGTAAATTTCCCCTGAAACTAGATTCACATATCTTTCCACCATAAAATTTTCATAATTTTTGGTTTATCCAATTAGTACAGTTTATTCATTAAAATTTCCCCTGTTTCACTTTCTGATAGTTCTGACCTCTCTTCACTAAAAAATAATTATCTCACGGTACAGAACTCGGATAATGTTCTTGTTGATTTATCTTGAAAATAGACTCATTATGGATTTTAAAAATATAATTTTTAGCCTCTAATTATTTTTCTCCAAAGTTTTGTGATTTTTCAAAGTCAGAACAGGGGATCACATAATCATTCTGAATTAGTCTCACAAAAACATAAATATCTCAAAATATAGAACTCCTTTGCTTTCTATGTTTCTTTTATATGAAAATAGACTCATTGATATTTAATTTGATATCTCATTCAGCCTCTGATTCAATTTCTACTAGTTTTGGTGATTTTTCAAAATTATGTCACTGCTACTGTCCAAAACAGTTTTATTGCTAATTCACTCTTTCACACTTTCTTTGTATTAACCTCATTTTAACATACATATCACAAATCATTTTCACCACATTTCATACATCACAAGTATAGGCCCACGATCACAAGGTCACCATAAAATCATCCTCATGTATAACTTACTTGTTTATAACCTTACCACATCCTGGTCACTTAATGAACACATCATTCACATAACCAAGTTCCTGCACTTATTCATCACAAAACTCACAAAGCAATACATAGAGAGTCTCCTGTTGAACACTTCGGATCAATCCTCGATACTTGGTGGTTTCAGCACATAGCTCCACCCATCATATAGTTCAGCTCTCTTGTACACATGGTGAACACTTAGTACCACCCATGTGACCTAGCCAGTTTATCTCGTAGCTCTCTTGTCTACATGGTGTCCTTCACTTGGAACCATGCATGCGACCTAGCTACATATATCCCGCAGCTTTCTTGTCTACATGGTGTACACATAGTATCACCCATTCGACCTAGCTACATCATAATGTCTTGTAGCTCTCTTGTACACATGATGTGCACTCAGCACTATACATGTGACCTAGCTACATACCATCTGTATCATCCAATCTTTCTGAAGGTTCAACCGGGATTTCTCTCTCTTTTCCAACAATTTCACCAATCAAGTAATTATCCACAAACATATTTCCAATTTTTTTATAAAATATCATAATACAAGTAATAGTGATGTATTACTTACATATAAACTTACATCTCATTTAATATCAACGCAATAACATTAAATTACACATTGTCTTATTAAAAATCATATGAACTTACAATTTCTCATAATATCCATAATCATAGAAATCACATTTATGTATGATAATTCAATGCACTTCATGTACCATAGACATATTTTTAAATCAATTCATAAACTTGGCACCAAAATCATTTAATTTAACATAATTCAATTAATTCACTAAATTTAACTTTCAAATATAAATTACAGCATTATTGTTGTATTATTATCATACCAACTTACATACTTTCAACACCTCGAAATCAAAGTAAATATATCAATTTTACATTGAAACATGCATAAATTAATGCTTATTATACATATGAACTTACCTTGATATTAAAACGGCTATTTTACCAACTTTCCCAATTTTTGATTTTTCTTTTGATCTCACATTTGCCGTCTTCCATGGAATATCGGAACCGATACTCGGTAGCAATTCATATTTATCAAGTAGTAAACATAATTTGCATATTACTCAACATTAACCACAAAGCATAATATTTCACGATTAAAATCAGCATATCATATAATTAACATCAATAACTTAAAATAACAATTATGCTACATTATTTACACATGAACTTACCTTGGTACCAAAATATAAAGATTTTGCAATTTAGTCCACAATCTTTTCTTTTCCTCGATCGCGACTTGAATCTCGTTTCTCTTGATCTATGATGCCAAATTAATCTTATTTAATACATACATTCATCAAAACAGCATTTAATATGAACTTTGGAAAAATTACACTTTTGCCCCTAAACTTTTGCATAATTACACTTTTGCCCCTAGGCTCGGAATTAAACTTTATTCCTTATTCTTATGTTTTATAAGATGCTGATCACTTTTCCTTCTATGGCAACATCAAATTCTCTCTAACATATACTTGTGACTATTAGGTATTTTTGCCGATTAAGCCCTTTTACTCGTTTTCACTCAAAACCGAGTAGCACAAGTTGTCTAACATAATTTAAAACCTCATATTCTATCATAAAACATCAAAATACACAAATTTCACCTATGGGTATTTTTCCAAATATAAACCCCAGGTTCAATTATTGCTAACATAAGCTTAATCGAGCTACCGGGATTCCAAAAACGTAAAGACATTAAAAACGGGGCTTGGAATCACTTACAATTGAGCCTGGGAAGCTTGAAAACCCTAGCCATGGAGTCTCCCTTGGTATACACGTCCATGGTGAAGAAGAAGAGCAAAATTGGCTTTTAATTTTGTATTTTAATTTATTTTACCCCTAAATGACCAAAATGCCCTTACTACTAAACTTTCCAAAAATTCCATCCATGTCCAATTTTTGTCCATAACTTAGAAATTGGTCAAATTGCTATTTAATACCTCCTAATTAATATTTCAAATCAATTTCATACTAGAAACTTCTAGAATGCAAGTTTTGCAACTTATTCAATTTAGTCCCTAACTTCGAATTAAGCACTTTATGCATAGAATTTCTTCACGAAATTTTCACACAATCATGCAATCATATCATAGACCTCAAAATAATCATAAAATAATTATTTATATCTCAGATTTTGTGGTCTCGAAACCTCTGTTCCAACTAGACCCAATTTTGGGCTATTACAGTACGAAATCAACACGGCCTGGACCTCTTCACACGGGCAGACCACACGGCCGTGTCAATCTGGCAGAATTGAAGCACGATTCACATGGGTATATCACACGCCTGTGCTATTTTAACAAGCTCGAACACGGCTCGAACATGACGCGCCTCGCTAGGCACTTCGGCCTTCTCAACACCGTGGCCCAGTCATCAGCGCTTACACTGATAGGTCAGATGTCCCCATAGGGCATCACAATTATGTTACACATGAGGATGATCGAACACCAATGTGGGACCGATCTACCTCAGTACCATCTCACTCATGCCATTGACGAGGAGGATCTTGAGGACGTTCCTGATGATGTCCCCCCACAGCACGAGGAGCTTTCTACCACGCCACTTAGGGAGCGACCAGTTCATGCGGCTGCTCCATTGGCACACCTTTCCGACCGACTCACTCACTTTCGAGTAGTATTGCACGACACAGTTCAAGATGATTCACGAGCGAGATTAGCGACGTGATAGACAGATGGACAACATACAAACCATGATGCAATAGCTGTGCCAGCACTTTCACATTGCCACTTCAGCGCCACCACCTAAAGGCCCCAGTGACGAGGATCATTGAATCCTCCTATCTTTTTATTTTTAATTTTATTTTTATTTTCATTTCAATTTTATTATTTTCTTTTGAAAGACATATCTATATTAGTAAATTTTACTTTCTTCATTTTTCTGGTATTTCTAACAAGCAATCACACTACACTCTCTTCCACACCTACTCTTAATAAAACTCTTCATGATTCTACAGACTTCCAAGCAAAGCTGCTAGGATATCTTACGGAATGAGGAAACAAATAGGGAACAATACCTCACGAGTGCCATGTTCAACGACCAAATTTCTTTATCCAGTAACGAATAGTGGCATCTACCACTTTCCCTAAACACTCCAGCCTCAGAATCAAGCTCCGCATCCATATAATAGGGAGTTTCACCTCTTATCTTCTTATGATTTTCTTTATATTGAATATTCTATCTTTGTACATTGAGGGCAATGTAGGTGAACATGAACATAATGCCTAACTTTTTGCATTATTCTCAAATCCCTGAATCTGGTCTTATGCTTAAGTGATTTTCTCATAATATTGATTGAATGAATTCTGATTGATCTATAATTATTGTTGATATGTCATGAATTAGACCATGGGAATTATACATGATTATTTGATTATAGGACATTAGAGAATCGAGCATGATAAGTTGATTTTTTGAGAACTAAAATTTTTAGATTATTTTCCTAAATTGAGGTATTATCTTGAAATCTTAAGAATACAAGAATGACATCACAAACCCAAATTTTTGGTGAGATTTTTGAGCCTTTTGAGCATATAGCTTTCTTTCTTGCTCACTTTTTTTATAGTTTGAGTATTTCAACATTGAACTGTTATTCTAGCACTTGCTTCGATTAAACATGTCAAGATCACACATGATTTGATATACTGAGATGATAAAGGCACTTAGGATTTAACCCACTTACTCCATAAAAAGCCTTCTTACATAATTAAACCCTTAGTGAACCCCCTTGAGCCTACTAACATTTTTTATTGATTAACCCTCATCATTAACCCATCAACCCATTATTGTTGAAATCTTCTTACTTAATTTACTTTTTTTTATCGAGATTAAATTTAATATTGTTACCTCACTATGTTCACCATTTTTTGTTACTGAATCATGAAGTATGATTTCTATATTGTATTAACTTGATTTGTTCCTAAAAAAAAAGAAAAAAAAAAGAGAGAGCTCATGTAATATAGTTCTAGATATTTGTTTGTGATTCAGTAATTAAGTTTTTGATAGTGGGGTAACATATTGAAATTATCTCGATTCTAACCTTTTTCTTTTCAGCTTGTATCCATACCCGTAACCTAAACCCCGTTACAACCATGCAAAGACCTTTTGATTTGTGTATCATATCATTTACAAGTGGTGGAGATTTGATTTTCATGCAAGCCTATGGTAATAACTTCTCATGTTAGACAATCGAGTGCTTAATCGTGAACCTTAAACACTTTGAGTGATTTGACTAAATCTTTAGTGATGATGCCATCTCTTTTATATTTAGGACTAAGGTTAATTACTTAGAGGAAGGAGATTACCTATGATTTTATTATCAAAATATTCGATTTAGATTGTTTGAGGCTTTTAATGTAACACCCCGAACCCGAGACCGTCGCCGGAGTCGAACGCGAGGTGTTAACAGACTTCAACCCACTTATTGACAATTTTCAGACAAGCTGCCAATCTGAGTACTAGTCGCTCCAAAATTCATAACTTGAGTTTTACAACTCGAAAATCAGTTCCGTAAATTTTTCCTGAAACTAGACTCATATGTCCATCTACATATTTTTTCTAGAATTTTGGTCGAGCCAATTAGTACAGTTTATTAGTTAAAGTCTCGCCTGTTGTAGGGATCGACTACACTGACCTTTGTGCGTTACGAATTGGATATCTCCCTGTACAGGGCTTCAATACTAATGCCGTTTGTTTCTATAGAAACTAGACTCAGAGAGGAATCTACATATATGGAATGACTCCTAATTATCTCTGGTTAATTTACAATGATTTTCCAAAGTTGGAACAGGGATCCAGAAACCGTTCTGGCCCTATTTCACAAGAACTTTAAAATCTGTTAACTTATAACTCATATGACCATTTCGTTTCTTCCATATGAAGGTAGATTCATCAAGGTACACTTACATAATTTATTTGCTATTTAATACCATTCCTACTATTTTTAGTGATTTTTCACATCCACGTCACTGCTGCTGTCAGCATCTGCCTTTAGTAGGCTTTACCTATTTCATACTTTCCATGATTCAATTGGCCCTTTTACAAACATAGCACAAAGCGTGATCATGATTAACCATTCCAATGGCTAATCGTTTCAAAATAATTCCATACCTCATAAGGGTCAACATACAAACGATTATAGTTCTATGCTAAAAGCGTATATAAGCCATTTTCGCATGGCTATCCAAGTTTACACAAACCGAAGGTACATGACCTTCAACAAAGGATGGTCCTATACATGCCATTTCAAAGTTCAACCAAAATTTGTACCAAAATGGGGCTTCGATAGTGTGGATGACTTGACTTCTTTGATCCCGAATCCGATAGCTAACGAGCGAAACCTATAAAACAGAGAGCCAAAGCAACGGGTAAGCATTTTAATGCTTAGTAAGTCTCAAGCAATGAAATCAGCTTTGACTAAGGTATTTTATTCACATGGCTAATTAAACCACTTTACTAATTCACATTCCCATACTCATACTTATTTCACATCACCGACCCTTATGTTCATACACAAAAGAACAACTTAGCCCAAGGCCGGTAGCTCGTTTATCAACTTAGCGATACTTACTTGTAAGAATTCAATTAGTACAAGTACATACAAACATACCTCATTGCTGGAATTTTCACAAGTGTATAAGCTGAAATTTTCACAGCAAGATTGCTCACTTCGAATCACATACTTTCGGATTTAACCGGATATAGCGACTCAGACGATTGCCTTGGTCATAACCCGGATTTGGTGACTTGCACAAAGGCCTTCGGTCTTAGCCGGATATATCAACTCGCACGAATGCCTTTGGTCTTAGCCGGATATATCAACTTCGCACGAATGCCTTGGTCTTAGCCCGGATATATCAACTCGCACGAATGCCTTCTGGTCTTAGCCCGGATATATTTTCAATGTTCACTTACACATATATCAATATTCAAGACACGTCCATAGTTCATTTTCGTTACTAAAGCTCTAACACAAAATATTTATCAACCTTTACTATTTCGGCTCAATGGCCACACAAACAAGGAGCATAATTTTGATATAATTCAAGTAGGGTCATCACTCGAAGACTTACCTTGGATGTTGTCGAGCGATTTCGACGGCTATTCAACTACTTTTTCCTTCCCTTTATCGGATTTAGCTCCCCTTTGCTCTTGAGCTAATTCACACAAATTTAACTTATTAAAATCTCATCATGATAGCTTATGGCCGAATATGACAAGGAGTGTAAATGGTCATATGGCCATCCTTTAGCTCAAATACACAATGGTCATGCACATTTTTACATCACAACAAGCAATTCAATACATTCAAACATCAACGTGAAGTTCAAAGTACTTGGCCCTTATATACATTAGGCATCAAAGTTGCATATGTACGAAATCATAAATCGAACTCAACACATTAGTTAATATTCCTCTTAGCCGAATTTTCTAAGCCAAGAATAGGCATCAATATGCTTGCCTCAAACCGAATGCATGCACACTAATTACCCCTCATGTGGCCGAATATACACTTAATACCACACAAAAAAAAACAGCATACATTTTACTACTAACACATTACATATCGTAATTCATTGCACATCTCTTATTTACTTCATAATCAACACATCATCACAAGCAAATATACACTTTGAATTAGTATATATGTCATACCAATCCATCATGTGCAAACATATATTCATGTAGGTGCAAGGGCCGAATTCTCAAATGGCTTATATCCAAATATATACACATTTCCAAAGCTTAAATCTTACTTACCATGCAACATGCATGAATTATACTTATGGATATATCATGGCCGAATACCACAACACCACACCATTTCAATTTGGTCATGGTGAAACAAAGAACTTAGTATCTCATTCAAAAAAAAATGCTAAAAGAAAATCTAAGAATCTTCAATCCTCCATCACATGTATCACTTTCAAGCTTGTCATTTAACATGCAATGGCATTAACACCACATTCACTTTGGCCGAATTTCATTCCCATGACATAACAAGGATTTGAACCATGGGCTAACAAGAACATTAAGCTAGCAACTAAAAACATGCATGAACCTCAAACATACCTTAATCTTGATGCAAGTTTAGCCAACCTCTTCCTAATCCTCTTCCAAACCAAGTATGAAGCAAAACTCCTTCCTTAACCTTAGTATTTTCGCCAACAAGAGAGTGAAAAGAGATGAACAAAATTTTTCTTTCTTCCTTTAGGACATTCGGCCAAGCTATGGAGGAAGATGGACACTTTTTTTTTTTTGTTTCTCATCTACTAACATTAATTGTTTATTCCATACCCTTATTTTATTCTTTCCATCATAACCCATTTACCAAACATGTTTCATGACATGATTTTTGCCCATAAATCCTTGTCATGGCCGGCCACTAGCTATGGGGAAATTTGACATGCAAGTCCATTGTTTTGCATGCATCCTTTAATTAGTCATCACACATTTCCCTCATACTTTCAAAGTTTATTACTAGGTCCTTTCTAGTGAAATTCACATCTATAATTCTAAATCAAAGCATAAAAAATATCACACATGAGTTAACACACATTATAGGCAATAAAATAAATATTAAATTATTTTTATGCCTTGGTTTTGTGGTCCCGAAACCACATTTCGACTAGGGTCGTTTTAAGGCTGTCACATTTAATGCCCCTTTAGTTGAATTCTCACTGTATGATTTTCCGTGGAATAATTTGTAACATTATCAGTAATGATTATGTGATTGAAAGGAATGAATTCTTGCAGTAAATGAGAGTTTTGCTTGAGGACAAGCAAATACTTAAATATGGGGGTATTTGATAAACGCCAAGTTATACATATTTTTACCCCAAATACTTAGCATATTTATGGATGTTTATTACTAGATTTATGGATTTTGGTGCTTTTGATCTGGTTATTTCATGTTTTGTAGTCAGGAGAGCACCAAGAGTCAAAATGAGCCAAAAAAGAGCAAAAAAAGGACAAAATGGACCAAATCGAGAAGATGACACAGCCTAAGCCTTGCCACACGGGCAGCTCACACGCTCGTGTCTTTCGAGGGTGTCGACCAAGGCTTTCACGATTCACACGGCCTGGCCATTGACCCACACAGCCGTGTGCAATTTAACGGATTGAACATGGCCTGGCAATCACGTCACACGGCTGTGGCACACAGGAGTGTCCCTTTTTCAAGAAGTTGTGTTTTACACAGAAAAGGATACTTAAGGGGGAAGAAAGCCAATCCAAAGCCTATATAAACACCCTAAGTATGACTTAGAAAGGGGGCCACCTTCTAAAACTTTTCTGGAGTACAAAACCACACACCGGGAATTACTTGAAGGAAGCCAGACAATCCATCCCAAAAGCCTGAGCTACTCCAAGACTGAAGATCTCTCTCGGAATTCCTTCAGGGTTTTAAAGTTTTCTTTATGTTTTGTTATTTTCATACTTTTGAGATGTACTCTTATTTTATTATGAACTAAACCCCTTAGATACCTAAGGGGGTTGAAACCTATGGTGGATCTTGTTATTATTATCTGACCTGTATGATAAATACTTGATTTGTTCTAAATTATGTGTTCTTAATGCTTGAGTTAATATTTCGGGTATTGATTCATGATTTGATGTGCTTATGCAGAGGAGCAAAAGTCTCTGTGTAAGAGTAGATTTGGCATAATTAAGCGGAGTTGATCGAACGCCTAGAAATCGAGTAACGAGATTTTGTCAGATTAGGGTGAAACCTAATATGGGATTCCATAGATGATTTAGTGCTTCCCTAAGGGTTTTAATTAAGAAAGATATTTCAATTAATTCAACTGAGGGTTAGACGTTATTTGTCTCGAAAGAGATAATAATATAGGTTAGGTAGTCTCACGGATCAAGTGAATAAATCGTCTGGTTCAGAGTTAGATAACAAGTGAAATCTAGGTGGATTCCTCCTTGGTGTCGTCTTTATCAATTACTTTTCTTCAAGTCCTTTTCCAAATTTTCTCTTTGCTTTAGTTTAATTAGTTAATTAGTTTAGTTAATTAGTTTAATAAACAACCCCTCTTTATTTCTAGGTTAAATAATAAAAAGATAGTTATTACTAGTACTTTTGGATCCCTTGGGTACGATATGCCGGTCTTACTAGATGCCGCAGATTTCTACATTGTCACTACCACACCGAATGAGGAAATCCCTCTTACGGTACTCAATATTTTTCCATTCGATACGGTGGAGGTGAGTCATCCCAAGTTCGGCACTTTTAAGGTAAACAACACCCGATTAAAACCTTATCTTGATGAGATTGATAGCAGAATGAGGAGTATAAACTCCTCAAACCACCATGGCCATTCACTGAAGAGGTAAGTCGAGCTTAGACTATAAATAAGGGCTTCTGGGGAGGCAACTCGAGCACTAACATTACTAATTTCTTTAAATTTTGTTATTTAACTCCTAACCTACTAATAGAGATCTTGAATACAGGTGTTTCAACAGAGACACGGCCAAGCACACGGGCATGCTTAAGGCCGTATGAAAACAAGGCAAAAGATTTCCCCAACACGGGCTACGATAAAACGCCACTGCCTTGTGACATGGCCGTGGTCGAGCCTGCTAAAACAACACAGGCTACGATAAAACACCCACGCCTACACCTACGCCCAGGAAGAACTGTTCCAAATACTTTGGGCCCGACCTTAATTGCAGGCCGCTGCATCGATTGGGCTGCCGTAGAACAAGTCCATATGGCTGACACGATTCGTGCTCTCCTAACCAACGACCCTTGGGAGCTATTCTTCGGGATTATCAATCCAACATACCTTGAGCTCACGATGGAACTATGCTCAACGTTCCATCTCCAGACTGTAATGTCAAGGTATGATGATCCCGGCACGATCCAGTTTTGCCTCGGTGGATTAATTCACCAGCTAAGCATCCCAGAGTTCGGTGTTGCTCTAGGCCTATATACGGAGGAGTTCTGAGAGGAGAATGAACTACATGCTCTCAGTCGCCACATACATTTCTCTCCCTTGAAGTGCTGGCACACTTTGGCCCCTAGCACGGCCTCGTACAATCCTAGCCGTTCAAAGGCATCAGTTCTCCCACCATCCCTGAGGTACTTATACGCTATTTTAGCTCACACGATTATAGGGAGGCAAGAGAGCACTGGCATCGTCAACACCCACAACGTCTACTTCTTATGGTGCATGTCGCAAGGGCACATCATTGACCTTGCCTATTTCATCTCCCTTGTGATTCAGCACCAGACAGAGTGGCATCGGAAAGGGGTCATCTCCATTGGCCCCTACGTAACTAGGCTGGCGCGACACTTCAGGCTCCTTAACACCGCGGCCCAAGAATCATCCCTCACCCTCATCGACCAGATGTCTCCACAAGGCATCTTGAGCATGTTTAGCATTAGGATGATCAAGAGGCGTCGAGGAACCTACCCTCCCCAGTATCCTCTCGCCCAATCTACCGAGGAGAGGCCTACAAGGACATTCCTGATGATGTCCCCCCACAGCACAAGGACCCACCGACTCAGCCACCACCACCCTCTCGTCCAGTTCATGCGGCGGCTTCATATGCTGACATCTCTGAGTGCCTCACTCGATTCGAGCAGCAGTTTTTTCAACGATTTGACAACATTGATGCTACTCTACAGCAGATTTGTCAGCACCTCCACATCTCATCACCAGTCTCACCTTACGAACCATCCAGCAATGAAGATGTTTAAGAATATTTATTAATTATTTTATGTTTTTTTTATTTTTTTTATTTTTATTAAAACTACTTTTTATTTTTATTTGATTTTAGAATTTTATTTTTAATTATCAAATTCGGTTCTTTCTTTACGAGTAATTATTCCTCCTAATATCCCTTAAAAAATTTCTTGATTTAATCACAGTTAAATAGAGCTCTTAAGCTTATCATCGCATCAGAACTAAAAACTCCACCGGGAAAGGTTCTCCACGACTGCCATGTCCTGACCGACCACGACCATAGCTACCACTAGATATAATATTCTTTTGTCGCAGGACTTATAGACTAATGAACCTCTACGACTGCTGGAGTATCCTCTTCCACTCTTGAACCGATCACTCACCAAAACACTAGTTCGAGGAATTCATCATACAGGAAGCTTCACTTCTCTCCCTATCTTATTTTTATACTCTAATATCTATCTTTGTACATTGAGGGCAATGTACATCTTAAGTGTGGGGGGGCATTCATTCATTATCAGAAAAATCCCTGAATAATCACCTTGTTCTCTTGAAAAACTCTCATATTATATTTAGGATAAATTTTAATTGATTTATGATTTTGATTGATCTTTCTTGAATTAAAATATAGGCATTTATGCATTGATTGTTTAAACTTTAAGACATTAGAGAATCAATCATGATAAGTTGATTTTTAAGAATTTAAAATTATAGGTTGTTTCCCCAAGTCTAGGTATTACTTTGAATTGGAATTCACGAGTCTAAACATCAAAAAGCCAAAATTTTTGTGAGATTTTTGAGCCTTTTGAGAATCTATTAATTCTTTCATGCTCATTTTTATTATTGCTTTGAGCGCGTCAATATTGAACTGTTATTCTAGAACTTGCTTGATTATGCATGTCAAGACCACACCATTTGGTTTGATATGTCAACATGATTAAGGTACTTAGGATTAACCCACTCATGCCATGAAAAGCCTACCTCCACGATTAACCCCTAGTAAACCCCCTTGAGCCTAACAAGCCATTTCCTGTATTACCCTTAATATTAACCTTTAACCCATTATTGTTGAAATCCCCTAAATTAATCCCAATTTTTGTCAAGATTTGAGTTGAATGGATTGCCTAGCTATGTTTTGTTCTAAATAGTTAGTCTATATTATTTAACTTGTTCTTAATTTTAAAAAAAACTACTATGTATACATATCTGTAATTTCATATTCTGAGAAGAAGTTCTGTTGTACGCAAGTGAAGATTAACTCTTTTTCTAGTTAGGCAATTTTTCAATATAATCTCAATTCTAACCCTTTCTTTCAGCTTGTGACCACACCCCCCTAACCAAGCCTCATTACAACCCTCTATAGACCTTTTGATTGATTTTCATGCAAGCCTATGGTAATAACTTTTCATTATTTACTATTAAGTGCTTCATTTATTGTCCTTGAACACCTCGAGTGATTTGAGTGAATCTTTAGTGAGGATGTCAAACTCTGTGATATTCTGAATCAAAGGTAATTACTTAGATGCGGAGAGTCACCTATGTTTGCATGAGTAAATACTCAACTTGGAATGTTTGAAACTTTTATGTTCTTTTAGTTGAATTCTCAATGTATGATTATCTATGGATTATTCTGAGATATTATCGATAGAAATTACAAGTTGAGAAGAATTTATTTTGATTATGAGTTGAGAATTTTGCTTGAGGACAAGCAAATGCCTAAGTGTGGGGGTATTTGATAAACTGTAAATTATACATATTTTGACCCCATGTTAATACATTTTATGGATGATTTCTCATTAGAATTGGTGAATTCGATGCTCTTAATGCTTTAATTTCATATTTTATACTTAGGAGAGCATAGGAGAACGAAAGGAACGAGAAACGGGCCAAAAATAGAGAAAATAGGCCAAAGTACGAAATCAACAGGGCTTGGACCTCTTCACACGGGCAGACCACACGGCCGTGTCCATCTGGCAGAATTGAACCACGATTCACACGGGTATAGCACATGCCAGTGTTATTTTAATAGGCTCAAACATGGCCTGATGTAATCGCACACGGGCGTGTCCATGTCGAGCCCAAGTTGAGTTCAATTTGGAAAAAGGCCACTTTTGAGGGCTTATAGGCATTCCAAAGCCTAAAAATAGACCCTAGAAGAGGAGAAAAGAGGAGGCGAAGAATAGGGAGTAAGGAATTACTCCAAGGAAGCCGATTGATCCATCTCAGAAGCCAGGATTCATCATCAAGACTGAAGATCTCTCCTCAATTTCCTTTCAGGAGTTTTGGGTTTTCTTTATGTTTTGTATTCTTTATTCTTCTGAGATGTTTTCTTATTTATTTATGAACTAAAACCCCTAAATACCTAAGGAGAATGAAACCTAAGAAGAATCTTGTTATTATTTTCTGAATCGTATGATAAATATTTAACTTGTTCTTAACTATGTGTTCTTAATTCTTGTTTTGATATCACAGGATACTGATTCAAGACATGCTCTTATTCAGAGGAGGAATAGACCCTGTCTAAGAGTACTTTTATCATAATTAACTGGAGTTGATTGCGCACCTAGAAATAGGGTGACAAGATTTTACCAGATTAGGTTGAAACCTAATATGGTATCCATAGATGGAGTTAATGCAACCCTAGAGTGTTAATTAGAGAAAAGTCTCGGTTATTCAATCTAGGGATTAGACGTTATTAGTCTTGAATAGGGATAATAACATAACTTAGGGATCTCTACGGAACAAGTTGAATGAATAAATCGTCCGATTCGGAGCCAAAAGAACAAGTAAAGTCTAGGTGGATTTTTCCTTAGGTATTGTCTTCATTCAATCGATTTTCCCAAAAGCAATTCCCCAATTCTTTTTTCTGTGAGTTCTTAGTTTAGATAATTAGTTAATTAAAACAAACCCCATTATTCTTAGGCTAGATAATAAAAAGACAGTCCTTACTAGTACTTTTAGTTCCTGTGGGTTCGACATTCTGGTCTTGCTAAAACTATACTACTGTTCGATAGGTACACTTGCCTACATCACGATAATAGTTAGTCCAAGAACGAGTAATTATAAATATTTAAAATTTATCACGAAACCTCGCGATCAACCCTCTTTCCAACTTTACTCATTATTACATTGTTATGGCCATTTTTATAGTTCATGATTCATCACAATTCAATAGGCCATTATTCACGTCCATCATTCTCAAACAACCACATTTACATGAACACTTGCATGCATGCATGATTAATAAGGGTTACAACCCAATAGTAAAATATGAACCATATCTTATGGCCAGATACAAAATGATTTGTTAACCATCATGAGCCATTACACTTGTCTAATTTAAATGACACATGCAACTAAAAAAGATAAGTTACCCTATACATGCCATTATATCAAAATGAATAGTTCTTTTAAACCTAAAACGAGATTACCGATAGTGTGATCAAAGCTCCAACCGTTCTCCAACCTTCACAAGTCCTCAAGCTCTATAAGACAAAGGAAAGTAAAATGGGGTAAGCATTACATGCTTAGTAAGTTCGTATAATGGAAAGTAAACTTACCGGTCATTTTAACACATAATCTCAATAAGCCATGTCATCCATCAATTATAACTAATTTTCCCTAAACACATGCACTCAATCAACAAGTTAGTCACAAGAATTTCAAGATCCATATATGAGCTCATCATATCACGTACACATTCAAATTCATATTTCTTGAGTCATTTACATGTACCTTATTCATAGAATCATTGAATTCCCGATGGATATTTTAGTATTTAGTACACGCTAGATGTACAATTTACTGACTGTCAATTCATATTCAGTAGTACCTTTTCGGTACACTCTCGAGCCACATCTTTTACAACAGAATTACCAGCCCAAGCTAGCTGTGCCATGTACTCTAAGGGCTTTTTCGGATTACCAGTCCAAGTTAAATCCTTCTTATGACAAAGAATTCCCTACAGAATCTAACCTGTATTACCAGTCCAGGCTAAATCCAGTCAATTAGGATTACCAGTCCAGGCAAAATCCTAACTGAAACATATGATCAATAGGCTCGTTTCAGGATTACCCGTCCGGGCTAAATCCCTTCTACAATGAGATCAATGGATTACCCGTCTGGGTTAAATCCTTTCTGCAACACATGCAGGATCCCATTTCATGTGAGAAATAAGTTATCCATCGAAATTCACTATTCGAACAGAATATAACTCTTTTCACTCAATTTCGGGAATATGGACATTTTCATACAATTCAATATTTTTACATTGCACATTCAATACAACACAGCAATAGAATCAACACATTTATATATATAACCAATTAAGTTACACGAACTTACCTGAATGATGTCTCGGGTTTGGATTTCGACTATTCCAAAACCTTTTGTTTTCCACAGTCTACTTCTGAAATTGGTCTTTTTGAGTCTATATAAAAAATTAATTATTAGTTCATCACATTCTTCAATTTTAGCCCGAAAACTTACTCTATGGCAAAATTACCTTTTTACCCTTAACTTTGTACATTTTTATATTTTAGTCCCTAGGCTCGTATAATGAAATACATGCATTCCCTTATTTTTCCAAGCCTGGCCAAATTATATTCTAGTTGATAAAAGCCCATATTTTCCTTTATTTCTCTTTTCTACTACTCACTTTTACATCTTTTGCAACTTGGTCCTTTTTAGGTGTTTTCATGGAAAACCACTTAACAAAATATGTTTATCATACATCAAACTTTCATATTCCTCCATTAAACACTAAAATACAAACATGCCGCACATGGGTAAGTTTTTGAACATGAACCCTAGCTTGAAATAATGGTAGAAATGGCTAGAACATGCTTTAAGGATCTCAAAAATATAAAGAACATAAAAAACGGGGCTAGGGAGCACTTACAATCAAGCTTGAAATGTTGAAAACCCTAGCTATGGAACCCCTTGAATTTTCGACACACTATGAATAAGATGGACAACATTTTTGCTTGATTTTTGCCTTTTTATTCTTTAATTAACCAAATGACCAAAATGCCCTTAAGGTATTTCTTTATAATTTTACCCATGCATGCCATTTTTGTCCAAATTTTTAGAAATTGGTCAAATTACTATTTGAGGACCTCTAATATATAATCCAACTCAATTTTAGGCTAAAAGATTCTAGAACTTAAGTTTTTCAACTTATTCAATTTAGTCCCTAAAACTAAATTGGGCATCTTAGGCATAGAATTTCTCCATGAAATTTTTACACAAGCATGCATCCTTATACTAGGCCTCATAATAATCATGAAATAATTATTTCTATTTTAGAGATATGGTCTGGAAACCACTGTTTTGACTAGGCCCTAAGTTGAGATGTTATATTTCGGCCGTGTGTCCCCTGCACCTTAATTTTGAGAAATAGAATGCTCAGAATTGAGCACCCGGGTAGAGACATGGGCATGTGTCTCAGCCATGTGAGGGACACGGCCTCAAGCACGGGCGTGTGTCCCGACTGTGTGAAGTCTGCACCAATTTTTGAAAATTAAATTAACCACACGGCCTAGCACACGGGCGTGTGACTTGGCTGTGTGACTTCAATTTGTTCATGCTTTACAAAATAGAGAGTTAAACGGGTTAAGGACACGGGCGTGTGAGACTACACGGCCTGCCCATACAGGCATGTCCCAAACCACACGAGCGTGTGACCCTTGTTCGTAGCAAAAATTTTCTAAGTTTTGTAAAAATTCCCTAAGTTATCGGTTTAGTCCCGAGCCACTTCCAAAGCATGTTTTGGGCATTGTAGGCTCGCATTAGGGACTTTATGATTGAATACAAATGGTTTTAATTTGGATGCCAAATTTATGACTCTATTTGTATGTTTGTTTACAATGTGAGTCTAGTAATGCCTCATATCTTGTTCCGACGTTGAATACGGGTAAGGGGTGTTACATACTAAGTATACCCAAAATGATTAGTTGATAGTGTGACGATGCTCCAATGATCCTCCAACTTTCGCGAGCTTTCGAGCATTATAAGAAAGGGAAAATAAAGCGGAGTAAGTGATAAACCATAATTTATACATATTTTTACCTCATGCTTAGCACATCCATGGATGATTTCTCCTTAGATATGGTGAATTTGATGTTTCTAATCCTTTAATTTCATGTTTTATACTTAGGTGAGCATAGGAGAGTAGAAAGAGCGAGAAAACGGGTAGACCACACGCCCGTACCTATTTAACAGCCTTAACCACGGTCTGAAGCAATCGCACACAGGTGTGTCACACGGGCGTGTCCCTGTCAGGCCCACGTATAGTCCTATTAAAAAAAGGCCACTTTTGATGGCTCTTAGGCATTCTAAAGCCTATTTAAACACCGGAGGAGGCACTTAGAAGACGCACACGGAGTAGGAGGCAGGGAATTACTCAAGGAAAGCCAATTGATCCATCTCAGAAGCCAGATTCATCGTTATGACTGAAGATCTCCCTTCAATTTCCTTCAGGAGTTTTGGGTTTTCTTTATGTTTTGTTATCTTTATTCTTTTGAGATGTTTTCTTTCATAATTATGAACTAAACCCCCTAAATACCTAAGGGGAATGAAACCTAAGACGGATCTTGTTATTATTATCTGAATTGTATGATAAATATTTGACTTGTTCTTAATTATGTGTTCTTAATTCTTGTTTTAATATTCCAGGATATTGATTCAAGTTAATGCACTTATTCAGAGGAGCAAAAGTCCCTGTCTAAGAGTAAATTTATCGTAATTAAGCGGAGTTGATTGCACGGCTAGAGATAGGGTGACAAGATTTTGCCAAATTAGGGTGAAACCTAATAAGGGAATCCATAGATCGAGTTAATGCAACACTAGGGTGTTAATTAGAAAGAGATTTCAATTAATCAACCTAGGGTTAGACATTATTAGTCTCGAGAGAGATAATAATATAACTTAGGGATTTCTACGGATCAAGTCAAATGAATAAATCGTCTGATTCAGAGTTAAATAACAAGTGAAGTCTAGGTAGATTTTTCCTTGGGTATTGTCTTAATAATCGAGTTTTCCCAAAAGCTTTTCCCAATTTTCTCTCTGTGCACCCTTAGTTTAGATAATTAGTTTAGATAAACAAATCCCTTAATTTTTAGGCAAGATACTAAAAAGAAAGTAATTACTAGTACTCTTGGTTCCTTTGGGTTCAACAATCCGGTCTTGCTAAAGCCATATTAGTGTTCGATAGCTACACTTGCCTTCATCATGATAATGTTAGTTTCAAGAATGATTAATTATAAATTTTTAAAACCTATCGCGAATATTAGATATCAAGTTTTTGGCGCCGTTGCCGGGGAACTACGATATTAGGAACACTCAATTTTTATTACTTTAGCCATTTTACTTTATTTGCAATTTAAATTTTTATTTTCTTTTCTAATTTTATCTTTTATTCGCTTCTGACAGGTTTTTCTAGTTTATGACCAGAAGAAACCTGTCAGGACCATTACTTTTTGATAGTGAGATCGATCGCACAGCTCGCAGAAATCGAAGAGAAATAAGGCGAAGCCTAAGATACATAGAGAAAGAGCAAGAGGATGATATTCAAACCACAACCGAGTAGATGGCTAAAAATTAGGAAAATCCACTACCTCCTGCGATTGCTACTGATCCAGTAAATCAGAATCATGCTCCACGCACTATATATGATTATGCTAAACCAAATTTAACAGAAACTAAGTCAAGTATAGTTAGGCCTGCTATTGCTGCAAATAATTTTGAACTGAAACCTAACACAATTCAAATGATATAGCAATTTGTTTAGTTTGACGGTTTGCAGGATGAGGATCCAAATAATCACTTGGCAAATTTTCTGGAGTTTTGCGACACATTTAAAATTAATGGTGTTTCTGATGATGCCATACGCCTTCGGTTATTTCCCTTTTCATTAAGGAATAAGGCTAAACAGTGGTTGAACTTGTTACCACGAAGGTCAATCACTACTTGGGAACAAATGACCGAAAAGTTTTTATTAAAATATTTTCCGCAGACTAAAACAGCTAAATTAAGGAATGATATCTCTTCTTTCGTGCAGATGTGTGACAGCCCTATTTTTGACCCTAGTCGGAAAGTGGTTTCGGGACCACAAAACCGAGTCACAAAAATAATTAACCGTTATATCTTATGCTTATTGTATGTGAACCTGCATGTGTGAAAGTTTCTTGCTTTAATTTTGTCAATTGTATGTAAAATTTATTAAATAGGACTTATGTGAGACAATTGAGAAATGTGACAGGTAATTTTAAATATGGTCTACTAATGCATGTTAAAAAAAAATGGACTTGCATGTCAAATTATCCATTTTTCTTTAGTGGCCGGCCATGTAGTTGATTCATATATATTATATGTATATTATATTAACATTTAATTTAAACTAAATGAATTAAAGAATAAAAATAAAAGAATAATGGCTTAGTGGGGAGGAGAAACCAAAGTTGGTTCATCCTTTGATTTCTTTGGCCGAAAATTTCAAGAAGAGAAGAGGGGAAAACAAACATTCGGCTACCCCTTCCTAACCTTGATTAAGGTATGTTTGAAGTGTTTTGATAGAAATTTCTTGTGTGTTTTTGGATAGTTTCTTAATTCCTCCATAACCCATATGCAAATTTTCATTTTGGTAGCTATAGGAGCAATCGGTCATGAGAGGATTTTTCATTTAGAAATGTTATGTTGATGTTTTGTTGTGAATCAATAAAAGTACTCTATTTGGTTGAGATTATAAAAGTATGTTAAGTTTTTGAATTTGTAATTGTAAAGATTAAGTGTTTGTGTTATAGCCGAATATACATTGGAAATTCTAATGGAGAAACTCTTATGATATAAGCTTGTAAAATTGAAGTTATAAATTGTGTTTTGTAGTTTAAATGGTTAAAGACTATTCGGTTATAGCCTTAATTTTTCATGAAGAAATCAAGTTAAACGTATTTGTGTCTATGCTATGGCCGAATGTACTATGGCTGATTGTGGACTATGATAAAATTTAGTAAGGTATGTGCTTTAAATGTGTTATGAACTATTATAGGTTAAGTTAGGTTGAAGCTTGGTGAAATTGAACTTGAAAAATGATTTGAGCACAATGTGGTATTGATATTATGTATAAGTAAATTTATAGATATATATATGATGAAATTGATTGGTGAGATACATGCTTAAATAATATGTATGCAAAGAATGTGTGAAAGAGTGAGTTGGTAATAATCTACTTGGGATAGCAGCAGTAAGGTGATTTTCGAAAATTACCATAAATTGTAGGAGTTGAATTAGAAGCTGAATAAATTATGTAATTAAATCTTGATGAGTCTAGTTTTCTATAATAGAAACCGTAAAAGTAAAAGAATTACCGATCATGAAATATTTGAAGTAATGTGGGACAGAGTCAAAATGACTTCTAGATCCCCTGTTCTGTTTTTATAAAATCATTATAAAATGTATAAAAATGGTCATAGAATAAATTTTATATTCTTAGACTCCTTAGTGAGTCTAGTTTCAAATGAAATAAATGAAAACATATTTTGATTTCTGTACAATGAGAAATTTATTTCGTAGTGAAGAATGGTCATATTTGTCAAACAGTAAAACAAGGGAAACTTTAGAAAAAATCTGGTATTGATTGACTAGACTAAAAATTATGAAAATTTTATGGATAAAAGATAAATGAGTCTATTTTCAAGGAAAATTTATGGCAATTGATTTGGAGTTTCGTAGCTCTAGTTATAAGTAATTTAATGACTGTTGCTCAGGAATTCAGCTTATAGTGAAATTGTGATTATATAGTAAACATTGATAAAAGAAAAATTTTGCTAATGAATTGCTTATTGATTTCCTATAAGCTTACTATAATCTGTATGTGTGAAAGTCGAATATATATGTATTATATTCTAAAAGTAATACTTGAATAATTGATTAATGATTAGTTTAAAATTTATTGAATTAAAGCTCAAGAGCATAGAGGGGCAACCTCGGATAAGGGAAAAGCTAAAGTCGCGGAATAGCCAACCCGAAATTTGTTCAGAAAGATACAAGGTAAGTTTTGAGTAATCGCCTTTAGTATAAAATTTATAATGCCTTGACATATATATACTACATGAATTTTGATCTTTTTGGTTCTATTTGAATTAAGTTGAATGGTAAATTAGGGTTAAGCTTGATTGATGAAAGGTACGTGTGATATTCATGAATGATTTTAAGCTGAAATGAAATAATGGTGTTCATAAGAAGCTCATGTCCGAATGTAGCCAATGGCTACTAATAATGTGAAATGTTCTATAAAATGTGTTAGAATACGATAAAAAAAAACATGTTATTTGATGTGGAATTGTATCCGGGCTTAAAGACCCACAGGCTTCGTGCTGGAATTGTATCCGGGTTTAAAGACCCGCAGGCTTCGTGCTGGAATTGTATCCGGGCTTAAAAACCTACAGGCTTCGTGCTGGAATTGTATCCGGGCTTAAAGACCCACAGGCTTAATGTTGGAATGACATCCGGTTAAAAAACCTGCAGGCTGTGCTAGATATGTGTTTCGAATCCTAAGACTTGATAGGACCGGTGTCAGTAAGTTAAGTATGAATACGACATTGAATGTCCGTGCGAGTAAGTATTATATATGTTATACCTGCTAAGGTATGTATTACGTACTCATAAGTGAATTGACTTCAAAACGAATTATTAGTATCAAAGAATGGTATATATATATGTGAGTGTGTGTATATGTATGTGAATGAATACCGTATTTATGAATAAGAGAATGACTTATTTGGTCAATGTATGTCATTGTAAAGGCATGTGTCTTAAAGAAATTTTATGAACCATATAGTATAGTGAAATATGTACTGAGAATTTTCTTGTGTATTCATGTATATATATATATTCGGCCAATAGGTTATAATTAATGTACTTGTGAGTTTTTGGCCAAGTAATTTACAAATTAAATTTGGGTTCTTGTGATACTTAATGTTAGATTTTAAATGATACGTTTTAATTGTTTGAAACACTTAAAACTTACTAAGCCTCGAAAGCTTACTCTGTTTTATTTTATTTTTTGTTTTATAGATTGTCAATTTTGGCCACCGACTCGGGGATCATCGTGATTCATCATACTATCGATCTTTTTGGTACAGTTATATTTTGGCCCTAGGTATGGCATGTATAGGTTAGGCCAGTGACGGTTATGTTTTGTATTGTAAATATTTTAGCCATATGAAAATGGCATTTACATAACTTAAAGATCAGTATGTACTCAGCTTAATTTCTGTCTTTGTTGATTGATTATATAGACAAAAAAAAAATTTAATTGTTTGGCTCAGTAATACTTTATAACCTAAACCGACGATCGGACTCGTGCTAGGGGTGTTACATTTTATTGGTATCAGAGCTACGGTTTAGTTGATTCTAGGATTAACGTAGAGTGTTTGAGTCTAGCTCATGCCATATAGTATTAATGTGATAGTATGATGAATTCTGACAGTTAAAAATGTGTTTTCATATAGTAATGGATCCTGATCCCAATCGAGCGGTAGCTGATGATGTTGAGAGTGTAGCGCCTCCTCCTACGCATGGGACAGTGCCGATGGACTCTCAACCTGTTGCCAGCAATCAGAATGATGAGGCTAGACAGGCTTTCTATAGTGTATTGAATGATTGGTTCAACCAATACATTCGAACTAATATGGCTGTTCCACAACCCCCACTTCCGAATAATACGCCCCCTGCACCTACAATACCTCCGGTAAGTGATCAGACGAGGTTAAATAAGCCTCCGGTTGGCAGAATCAAAAAGCACGGGGCTACTGAATTTAAAGCTATAGATAGTGATGATGCCGAGCAAGCTGAATTTTGGTTGGACAACACTATTCGAGTACTTGATGAACTATCTTGCACACCCGAGGAATGCTTGAAATGTGCTATATCCTTGCTACGTGATTCTGCTTACTATTGGTGGAACACCTTGGTTTCTGTTGTACCCAGAGAACGGGTAACGTGGGAGTTCTTCCAAATTGAATTCCGAAAAAAATACATCAGTCAGAGGTTCATTGATCAGAAACGAAAAGAATTTCTTGAGCTTAAACAGGGTTCCCTGTCAATTACTGATTATGAACGGAAGTTTGTCAGACTCAGTAGATATGCTCGGGAATGTATATCGTCTGAAGCTATTATGTGTAAACGTTTTGAAGATGGGCTGAATGAAGATATAAATATGTTTGTAGGCATTCTAGAAATACGAGAGTTCGTAGTACTTGTCGAGCGAGCTTGCAAAGCCGAAGAACTTAGTAAAGAAAAAAGGAAAGCTGACGTCGAAGCTAGAGAATTTCATAAAAGATCTTCAGGAAAGTCTTTTCAGCAATCATCGAAGAAATTTCGAGATGATTTAGGCCGATCAAAGAATACTTCGGGTTTTTCCAGGCGAGACCATGATCGACCCCCTATGAGAACACGAGCCACTTCAGTTGCCAGTGTTGGAAATGATCGTCGGGACAGGACAGGGTGCAAGTATTGTGGTAAATGGCATTCAGGGAGTTGTAGATTTCATGACCGCTCCTATTATAAATGCGGATCAGCCAACCACTTTATTAAGGACTGCCCGAGATTGTCTAAACAGAATATGAATCAGAGTGGGAAACTGAGTACTACCGCACGAGGTAGACCACTTAGGAATACGGGGAATGCTAGAGGTGGTCAGAGAGGGTCTAAAGATGCTACAACCAGATTCGAGGCTCGTGCTCCTGCTAGAGCTTATGCTATACGTGCACGCGAGGATGCTTCTTCGCCTGATGTTATTACTGGTACTTTCACTCTCTTTGATATTGATGTGATTGCTTTGATTGACCCTGGTTCTACCCATTCTTATGTATGTGAGACTTTAGCATCCAGTAAGACTTTACCTGTTGAGTCTACTAAGTTTGTTATTAGAGTGTCAAATCCCTTGGGTCAATATGTGCTTGTCGATAAGGTGTGTAAAAAATGCCCCTTAAAAATCCGAGGTTCCTGTTTTCTGGCTGATTTGATGCTTTTACCGTTTGATGAATTTGATGTTATCCTCGGTATGGATTGGTTGACCGTACATGATGCAGTAGTGAATTGCAAAAGTAAGACCGTTGATTTGAAATGTACAAATAATAAGGTAATCCGAGTTGAGTCTACTGATTTGAACGGATTGTCAACAATGATAATATCCTCAATGTCGGCTCAAAAATATGTAAGAAAGGGGTGTGAGGCGTATCTTGCGTACGTAATTGATAGTAAAGAATCAGAAAAGAAGCTTGAATCAGTATCAGTGGTTTGTGAGTATCCAGATGTTTTTCCCGAGGAATTGCCAGGGTTACCACCTGTTCGGGAGGTAGAGTTTAGTATTGAACTTGTACCTGGGACTACACCAATTTTGATAGCGCCATACCGTATGGCACCAAATGAATTAAAGGAATTGAAAGCTCAGTTGCAAGAGTTGACGGATAGAGGTTTCGCTCTACCGAGTTTTTCACCATGGGGTGCACCAGTATTGTTTGTGAAAAAGAAGGACGGAACCATGAGGTTGTGCATTGAGTATCGTCAGTTGAATAAAGTGACAATAAAGAATAAATATCTGTTACCGCATATTGATGATTTGTTTGATCAATTGAAGGGAGCCTCAGTGTTTTCAAAGATAGATTTGAGATCGGGTTATTATCAGTTGCGAGTTCGAGACTCAGATATACCTAAAACTGCTTTCAGGACGAGATACGGTCACTACGAGTTTTTAGTGATGCCGTTTGGGCTCACTAATGCCCCTGCGGTATTTATGGATTTGATGAACCGAATTTTCAGGCAGTATTTGGACCAGTTTGTAGTTGTGTTTATAGATGACATCTTGATTTATTCACATGATGAAACTGAACACGCTGAGCACCTGAGATTAGTGTTACAGATTTTACGGGATAAGCAATTGTATGCTAAGTTCAGTAAATGTGAGTTCTGGTTGAGAGAAGTTAGCTTTTTAGGACATGTAGTATCTGCATCGGGAATTCGAGTTGATCCAAGCAAAATTTCAGCCATACTTGATTGGAAACCCCCGAGAAATGTTACTGAAGTTCGAAGCTTTTTGGGGCTTGCTGGTTACTACAGACGATTTGTAAAGGGTTTCTCGATGATAGCCACACCAATAACGAGACTACTTCAGAAAGATGTTAGGTTTGAATGGTCAGAAAAATGTCAGAAAAGTTTCGATCAGTTGAAAACTTATTTGACTGAAGCTCCAGTGCTTGTGCAGCCTGAATCCAGTAAAGAGTTTGTCATTTACAGTGATGCATCCTTGCTTGGGCTGGGTTGCGTGTTGATGCAAGAAGGTCGAGTAGTAGCTTACGCGTCGAGACAATTGAAACCACATGAGAAAAACTATCCAACCCATGATCTTGAATTAGCTGCCATTGTTTTCGCTTTGAAAATTTGGCGACACTACTTGTTTGGAGAGAGGTGTCATATATATTCGGATCATAAAAGCCTCAAATACTGATGACTCAAAGAGATTTGAATCTGCGGCAAAGACGTTGGCTTGAGTTGTTGGAAGATTATGAGCTTGTCATCGACTATCACCCGAGAAAGGATAACGTGGTTGCCGATGCCTTAAGTCGTAAATCACTGTTTGTTTTGTGAGCAATGAATGTACACCTGTCCGTTTCACCCGATAATGTGTTGGTAGCTGAATTAAAGGCCAAACCATTATTGATTCATCAAATACGTGAATCCCAGAAAGTTGACGATGAATTGGTTGCTAAACGAGTTGAATGTGTTTCAAATGTGGTATCAGAGTTTAAAATTGATGATGACGATTGTTTGAGGTTCAGAAGTCGACTGTGTGTTCCAATAAATTCAGAACTTATTTCTTTGATTTTAAGCGAGGCTCATAGTAGCCGCATGTCAATCCACCCGGGTAGTACGAAAATGTACAACGATCTGAAACGTCAGTTTTGGTGGCCTGGTATGAAATGAGACATTTCTGACTTTGTTTCGAAGAGTTTGATATGTCAACAAGTGTAACACCCCGTACCCGAGACCGTCGCCGGAGTCGGACACGAGGGGTTAACGGGCTTAATCCATTTACTTACACAGTCCACTTTTTAAAAATTTTCAGGCAGTTGGCTAACTGTGTCACTGTCACCTTAAAAATCATATCTTGAGTTCCACAACTCAAAAATCAGTTTCGTGATTTTTCCCTGAAACTAGACTCATATATGCATCTAAAAATTTTTTTGTAGAATTTTTGGTCGGGCCAATTAGTACAGTTTATTAGTTAAAGTCTCCCCTGTTACAGGGTTCGACTACACTGACCTTCCTGCAATGCGACTTAGATAACTCCTTGTACAGGGCTTCAATGCTTATGCCGCTTGCTTCTAAGGAAACTATACTCAAAATGGAATCTTTACATATATGGCATGACTTCTAATTATCTCTAGTTAATTTATAATGAATTTCCAAAGTTGGAATAGGGAATCCAGAAACCGTTCTGGCCCTGTCTCACGAAAACTTAAATATCTCTTAACATACTGTTCATATGATCGTTTCGTTACTTTTCTATGAAAATAAATTCATCAAGGTTCGGTTACATAATTTATTCGCTATTTAATTCCATTCCTACTATTTTTAGAGATTTTTCACATCCACATCACTGCTGCTGCCAGCATCTATTTTTAAGGTAAACTTGACCTATTTCATGATCCTCCATGGATCAACTAGAGTTTGTCATACATATACCAAAGGTGATCATGAATAACCATTCCCATGACTAACCGTTACCAACATTTCCATACCTCTCGATGAACGACATACAAAACGATTATAATGCTATGATCAAGTATACTTAAGCCATTTTCGCATGGCTATCCAAATTTACACAAAACCGAAAGGTACATGACCTACAACAAAAGGGTAGTCCTATACATTAACCAAAATATCCTCTCACTACTAGTCTATTCTATACATGCCATAAGATATTCCAAAATGTAACAGTACCAAACAGTGGATGGTGATAATGTGACTAGTTGCTGACGATCCCCGAGACTGTAGCTTCCAAATGAAATCTATAAAACAGAGGAAACAAAGTACACGGAGTAAGCATTACAATGCTTAGTAAGTTTCAAGCAGTGTCAACAGATAACAATCAAATTATAACATAGTTGTTCATATTTTTATTTCACTCTTCCTTCGGGCATACCATCCCCTTTTCCGAATATGCACGTCTCATCATATGTAATAGGCAGATAAATTCTCACTTGATGGTGACCTCTTATGATCATAGGTACATTACATATTTTTACCTGACTTCCCACATTGACCAAATGCACAATAATCATAGAACAGTCTTATTGCTTTACTCACATGTGCATCACATAACGACCTTGTGATTTAGTCTAAATCAAACTTAAATATAATCTCAAATACATACCGACCAACTTAACGCATTGAACGATTTATTACTAATTGTCACCGTGAAGTCGCATAATCTTACGCTTTACTTGAATCTTCACAAAACCTTTAGTTCGGGCTTACCCGAACAAAATCTCCACACGTAGTCATCGGGTCATTAGAGCTCGGATATAGTACGAGCACGAAGCCTCACGGTCATTAATCGATGATAATATTCTCGCATAAAGCCCTGCGGGTTTTAACCCGAGATATAATCGACACAAATGCCCTTCGGGACTTATTACATTTATACACTTTCACATCCATCACGTTGGCCACTCGGCCCTATCACATATATACACTTTCACATTCATCACATTGGCCATTAGGCCTTATCACATATATACACTTTCACATTCATCACATCGGCCATTAGGCCTTATCACATATGTATACGCTTTCACATTCATCACATCGGCCATTAGGCCTTATCACATATATATACACTTTTACATTCATCACATCGGCCATTAGGCCTTATCTCATATTTATACACATTCACATTCATCGCGTAGAATCTTAAATCAAAATATAAATTTTCATGTATTCACATCACAATTATTCAAATATACTTCACATACCACATATACTATCATGTACAGACTTGGTCTTGGCCGAATCTACATCAATCATTTTCCAATGAATAATTCAATTTCACGCCATACTATCATTTCATATTTGAATACTCATAAACTTACAATTTCACAAATTTTAATATCAAAGATCCATCTAACACTCATATATCATTTTACAATATCACGAATTAGAAATCAAGTATGGGTTTAATCAATAGCTTATGAGCAACTAAAACAAGTTTTATCCATGTTTACAACAAAATCACATATTCACTACGAGCTGTTTTCCTGAGCAATGGTCACTAAATTATTTATAACTGGAGCTACAAGGCTCCAAATCACTTGCCGTTAATTTTCCCTGAATATAAACTCGTATATCTTCCATCCATAAATTTTTCAGAATTTTAGGTTTGGCCAATCAATACCAGATTTTTCTTAAAGTTTCCCCTGTTTCACTGTTTGACTAACCTGACCAGTCTTCACTACGAATCAAAATTCTCATTGTACAGAATTCAAAGAATGTTCTATTTGATTTCATTTGAAACTAGACTCATTAAGGAGTCTAAGCATATAAATTTTATCTTGTAACAATTTTTGTACAAATTATAGTAATTTTCTTAAAATAGAACAGGGGATTTCGGAGTCATTCTGACCCTGTCCCACACAACTTTAAATATCTCTTTATAGGAAATTTCTTTGCTTCCACGGTCTCTTTTATAGGAAACTAGACCAACTAAGCTTTGATTACATATTTTATTCAGCCTATAATTCCACACCAAAAATTTATAGTGATTTTCTAAAATCACATTACTGCTGCTGTCCAAGCAAATTATTACAATTTGCTCTTAAATTTCCAAGTCCAAACACATATGAACTTACCATTTGAGTTTAAGACATATCATGGCCACATCAGATCTTATTAAATCAACTCATTATGTCCTATTATGGTTGAATTTACTCAACGCTTAATCGCTTAAAACTTACCTCGAAGTGGTCAACGATTAGATGTCCACGGCTATTCGTTTACTTCCTCTTTTCCCTATCCGACTTTGATCCTCTTTGCTCTTAAGCTAATTCAAACAAATTTAACTTATTAAAGTCTCATTATGCTAGCTTATGGCGAATATGACAAGGAGTTTGATAGGTCATATGGCCACCTTTAGCTCAAACACAAAATGGTCATACGCATTTTTAATCACATTGAGCAATTTAATACAATTAATCTAACATTTCCTCATGTGCACCTTTATGACCGAATACATGCAACACCAAGCTATCTATTCATTCATGTGTGCATCTTATTTAAGCATGTATATCCACAATCAATTCATCATATAAATATCTATGATTTCACTCAAATAATCTCATTACAACACATGGTGCTCCAACCATTATTTAAATTCAAAGCTCGGCTAGTACACATATATACACTAGCAATCAATTACTAACATTTGCACTTCATCTTAATAGCTAGCTTAGCAAACCTTAATTTAACACATAATTCATACATATCACATTCCAAGCATTCACTCAATTCTATCACTTAAAACACACACATTACTCAATAACTTCATAGTTCAAATTCGCAACTACACCACTAATATTCAAAATCATATTCGCCTTAGTACTCCCTTGTTAGCCGATTTTTCTTCATTTAGCAACTAAAATATAATAAACCACAACATTTAAATTCATCTCATTCTTCTCCCATTTGACCGAATGAACATTTATCAAATGAAAATTCAACTAAACAACAACATCTTTCTTTCTAAAATGTATATACACTCACACGGCAACTTTCAATTTATACTTTTCAACCATGAACTCTACTCATTCAAACATCATTTAAGCCACTTAACAATTAATTAACATCTTTCAAAAAAACTTATCAAAATGACACCAATTTAGCACTTGCCGAATGGACATTTGTCTATTAATGCATGAAATTAAACCATGGGTTAAATAAGCTATGCACTTATCAATCTAATCTCATAGTCAATTAAAAAGAAAATCACAATGCATACCTTAAACTAGGATAGCCATGGCCGACTACCTTGGTTTTTCCTCTTCAATATTCCCTTTCCCACATTCGGCAATCAAGAAGAAGGATGAGCATGCATTTTTTTTGTTTCCTTTTTGTTATCTTTCTTCAACCCACGGCAATGGAGGGGGGAACATGGATGAGACAACTTTGTTTTCATCACCCCTCCCTTTTCATTTCTTTATTACTAACCTTTTTTTCTTTTATTGTTTCCTACATACCCCATTATCACAAAGTGTTTATAATATGGTTAATCCCATAGCATGGCCGGCCACTAGTTCATCTTTTGGGTATTTTGACATGCAAGAACAACATTTTCTAAGATGCATTAATAGGCCACTTTAACATTTGCCTAGCACATTTCTAAATTTTCTCACACAAATCCTATTTAGCAAAATTCACTTACAATTAACAAAATTCAAACATGAAATTTTCACACATGCCTATATACATATAATAAGCATCAAATATAATGGTTAATTATTTTTATGACTCAGTTTTGTGGTCCCGAAACCACTTTCCGACTGGAGTCACTTTATGGGTGTCACAACAAGTGAAAGCGGAACATCAAGTGCCTTCAGGGTTACTTCAACCGATCATGATACCCGAATGGAAATGGGATCGAGTCACGATGGATTTTGTATCTGGGTTGCCATTGTCATCAAGCAAGAAAGATGCGATCCGGTTGTTTTGATAGACCGACAAAATCGGCTCATTTTATTCCCTGACGCACGGATTATTCCTTGACAAGCTAGCTGAAATGTATGTTTCTCATATTGTAAGGTTACATGGAGTACCTATTTCTATTGTGTCGGATAGAGATCCGAGATTCACATCGCGATTTTGGTTGAAATTGCAAGAAGCATTGGGCACCAGGTTGCATTTTAGCACCGCTTTTCATCCCCAGACCGATGGTCAATCCGAACGGATAATTCAGATACTCGAGGATATGTTGAGATGTTGCATCCTTGAGTTTAATGGTTCATGGGAACGGTATTTACCTTTGATTGAATTCGCTTACAACAATAGTTTTCAATCAAGCATTAAGATGGCACCTTACGAGGCTTTGTATGGTCGTAAATGTCGTACACCTTTGTTTTGGACCGAGCTTAGTGAAAGTAAAATCTTCGGGGTTGAATTGATTAAAGATGCTGAGCTGAAAGTAAAAGTAATCCGTGAAAGTCTGAAAGCAGCTTCAGATCGTCAGAAGTCGTATGCGGATTTAAAGCGAAAAGACATTGAATATCAGGTCGGAGACAAAGTGTTTCTTAAAGTTTCACCTTGGAAAAAGGTGCTCAGATTTGGCCGTAAAGGCAAATTGAGTCCAAGATTCATCGGGCCGTATGAGATATCCGAATGAATTGGGCCAGTCGCATATAGATTGATTCTACCCCCTGAACTTGAAAAGATTCACAACGTTTTTCATGTCTCGATGCTTCGACGTTATAGATCCGATCCATCGCACATAATTAATCTATCAGAGGTTGAAATTCAATCTGATTTGAGTTATGAAGAAGAACTGATTCGTATCCTAGCTCGCGAGGTGAAAGAGTTGCGAAACAAAAAGGTTCTGTTAGTAAAAGTGTTATGGCTCAAACACGGGATTGAAGAAGCTACTTGGGAAACCGAGAACTCTATGAAAGAACGATACCCAAATCTATTCACTGGTAAGATTTTCGGGGACGAAAATTCCTTAAGTGGGGGAGAGTTGTGACAGCCCTATTTTTGACCCTAGTCGAAAAGTGGTTTCGGGACCACAAAACCGAGTCACAAAAATAATTAACCGTTATATCTTATGCTTATTGTATGTGAACCTGCATGTGTGAAAGTTTCTTGCTTTAATTTTGTCAATTGTATGTAAAATTAATTAAATAGGACTTATGTGAGACAATTGTGAAATGTGACAGGTAATTTTAAATATGGTCTACTAATGCATGTTAAAAAAAAATGGACTTGCATGTCAAATTATCCATTTTTCTTTAGTGGTCGGCCATGTAGTTGATTCATATATATTATATGTATATTATATTAACATTAATTTAAACTAAATGAATTAAAGAATAAAAATAAAAGAATAATGGCTTAGTGGGGAGGAGAAACCAAAGTTGGTTCATCATTTGATTTCTTTGGCCGAAAATTTCAAGAAGAGAAGGGGGGAAAACAAACATTCGGCTACCCCTTCCTAGCCTTGATTAAGGTATGTTTGAAGTGTTTTGATAGAAATTTCTTGTGTGTTTTAGGATAGTTTCTTAACTCCTCCATAACCCATGTGCAAATTTTCATTTTGGTAGCTAAAGGAGCAATCGATCATGAGAGGATTTTTCATTTAGAAATGTTATGTTGATGTTTTGTTGTGAATCAATAGAAGTACTCTATTTGGTTGAGATTATAAAAGTATGTTAAGTTTTTGAATTTGTAATTGTAAAGATTAAGTGTTTGTGTTATAGCCGAATATACATTGGAAATTCTAATGGAGAAACTCTTATGATATAAGCTTGTAAAATTGAAGTTATAAATTGTGTTTTGTAGTTTAAATGGTTAAAGACTATTCGGTTATAGCCTTAATTTTTCATGAAGAAATCAAGTTAAACGTATTTGTGTCTATGCTATGGCCGAATGTACTATGGCTGATTGTGGACTATGATAAAATTTAGTAAGGTATGTGCTTTAAATGTGTTATGAACTATTATAGGTTAAGTTAGGTTGAAGCTTGGTGAAATTGAACTTGAAAAATGATTTGAGCACAATGTGGTATTGATATTATGTATAAGTAAATTTATAGATATATATATGATGAAATTGATTGGTGAGATACATGATTAAATAATATGTATGCAAAGAATGTGTGAAAGAGTGAATTGGTAATAATCTACTTGGGACAGCAGTAGTAAGGTGATTTTCGAAAATCACCATAAATTGTAGGAGTTGAATTAGAAGCTAAATAAATTATGTAATTAAAGCTTGATGAGTCTAGTTTTCTATAATATAAACCGTAAAAGTAAAAGAATTACCGATCATGAAATATTTGAAGTAATGTGGGACAGAGTCAAAATGACTTCTAGATCCCCTGTTCTGTTTTTTATAAAATCATTATAAAATGTATAAAAATTTTCATAGAATAAATTTTATATGCTTAGACTCCTTAGTGAGTCTAGTTTCGAATGAAATAAATGACAACATATTTTGATTTCTGTACAATGAGAAATTTATTTCGTAGTGAAGAATGGTCATATTTGTCAAACAGTGAAACAAGGGAAACTTTATGAAAAATTTGGTATTGATTGGATGGACTAAAAATTATGAAAATTTTATGGATAAAAGATAAATTAGTCTATTTTCAAGGAAAATTTACGGCAATTGATTTGGAGTTTCGTAGCTCCAGTTATAAGTAATTTAATGACTGTTTCTCAGGAATTCAGCTTATAGTGAAATTGTGATTATATAGTAAACATTGATAAAAGAAAAATTTTGCTAATGAATTGCTTATTGATTTCCTATAAGCTTACTATAATCTGTATGTGTGAAAGTCGAATATATATGAATTATATTCTGAAAGTAATACTTGAATGATTGATTAATGATTAGTTTAAATTTATTGAATTAAAGCTCAACAGTATAAAGGGGCAACCTCGGATAAGGGAAAAGCTAAAGTCGCGGAATAGCCAACCCGAAATTTGTTCAGAAAGATACAAGGTAAGTTTTGAGTAATCGCCTTTAGTATAAAATTTATAATGCCTTGACATATATATACTACATGAATTTTGATCTTTTTAGTTCTATTTGAATTAAGTTGAATGGTAAATTAGGGTTAAGCTTGATTGATGAAAGGTACGTGTGATATTCATGCATGATTTTAAGCTGAAATGAAATAATGGTGTTCATAAGAAGCTCATGTCCGAATGTAGCCAATGGCTACTAATAATGTGAAATGTTCTATAAAATGTGTTAGAACATGATAAAAAAAAAACATGTTATTTGATGTGGAATTGTATCCAAGCTTAAAGACCCGCAGGCTTCGTGCTGGAATTGTATCCGGGCTTAAAGACCCGCAGGCTTCGTGCTGGAATTGTATCCGGGCTTAAAGACCCGCAGGCTTAGTGCTGGAATGACATCCGGGTTAAAAACCTGCAGGCTGTGCTAGATATGTGTTTCGAGTCCTAATACTTGATAGGATCGGTGTCAGTAAGTTAAGTATGATTACGACATTGAATGTCCATGCGAGTAAGTATTATATATGTTATACCTGCTAAGGTACGTATTACATACTCATAAGTGAATTGACTTCAAAACGAATTATTAGTATCAAAGAATGGTATATATATATATATATATATATATATGTGTGTATATGTATGTGAATGAATACCGTATTTATGAATAAGAGAATGACTTATTTGGTCAATGTATGTCATTGTAAAAGCATGTGTCTTAAAGAAATTTTATGAACCATATAGTAATGTGAAATATGTACTGAGAATTTTCTTGTGTATTCATGTATATATATATATTCGGCCAATAGGTTATAATTAATGTACTTGTGAGTTTTTGGCCAAGTAATTTACAAATTAAATTTGGGTTCTTGTGATACTTAATGTTAGATTTTAAATGATACGTTTTAATTGTTTGAAACACTTAAAACTTACTAAGCCTCGAAAGCTTACTCTGTTTTATTTTATTTCTTTGTTTTATAGATTGTCAATTTTGGCCACCGACTTGGGGATCATCAGTAGTTCATCATACTATCGATCTTTTTGGTACAGTTATATTTTGGCCCTTGGTATGGCATGTATAGGTTAGGCCGGTGACAGTTATGTTTTGTATTGTAAATATTTTAGCCATATGAAAATGGCATTTATATAACTTAAAGATCAGTATGTACTCAGCTTAATTTCTGTCTTTGTTGATTGATTATATGGACAAAAAAAAATTAATTGTTTGGCTCGGTAATACCTCATAGCTAAACCGGCGATCGGACTCGGGCTAGGGGTGTTACAAGATGGATCTAGTAACACTCTACGATGCATGGGAGAGATACAAAGATCTATTGAGAAGGTGCCCTCACCATGGGTTACCGCTCTGGCTACAGTTTCAAACCTTTCACAATGGCCTGAATCCTTCAACTAGACAGATGGTTGACGCAGCCGCTGGTGGGACTATCAATAATAAGACACCTGAGGATGCTTATGAATTTATAGAAGAAATGTCACTGAATAATTATCAGTGGCAAGTCATAAGGACAAAGCAAATGAAAGCAGCCGGGGTTTTTAACGTCAATTCGGTCACCATGCTCTCTAATCAGGTAGAAGTTTTGAAGAGAAAAATTGACTGTTTTCTTGGTTCTTCACAGGTTCAACCAGTAATGCAATGCAATGCAAGTGAAGGAGGAACGAGCAATTTAGAATACCCACCTTATGGCCACAACATGGAAAACGAGCAATTAAATTATATGGATAATAATCCTCGTCCTCAAAATAATCCCTATAGCAACACTTACAATACAGGATGGAGGAACCACCCAAATTTCTCATGGGGAGGCCAAGGGAATCAGAAACCATCACCACCTCCAGGCTTCCAACAACCACCTTACCAACAAAAGAAAAAACTGAATCTTGAGGAGATGCTAACAAAATTCATCTCAGTGTGAGAAACTCATTTTCAGAATACCGAGATAGCACTTAAGAATCAACAAGTGTCGATCCAAGGGCTCGAACCTCAGATAGGACAGCTCACTAAATTGATATCTGAATGACCACAAGGTAGCCTACCGAGTAACACTGAATCTAACCCAAGAGAGCAGCTCAATGCGATTACCAAGCAAGATGAGGAAGGGTTAGTTGCACCTGAACCAGAATCGAGGCAAGAAACTGTGGTAAGTAAAGGTAAAGGTGAGGTGGACCACAATGACCAAAAACGGGTAAGTAAAAGTACAAACCACATGTACCATACCCCAATGCGACAAGGAAAGACCACTCTGACGAATAATTCGGTAAATTCCTTAAACTTTTAAAGAAATTACATATTAACTTACAGTTTATTGAGGCTCTTTCACAGATGTTGAATGCAGTCAAATTTTTACAGGAACTTTTAGCAAATAAGAAAAAGTTAGACGAGGCGTCGCATGTGGAAATGAATGCAGTTTGCTCAACCATTCTGCAGAATAAGCTGGCCAACAAATTGAAAGATCCAAGGAGTTTTATGATCCCTTGTTTAATTGGTAGCTTAGATGTTAATAATGCCTTGGCCGATTTAGGGGCTAGTATCAATGTCATGCCTTACAAAATGTTTAAGCAACTAGGTCTTGGGAAACCCAAACAAACTAGGATGGGCATTCAATTAGTAGATAAAACAATCAGATTTCCTAGGGGTATTATTGAATATGTACTCATTAAAATTGATATATTTATATTCCCAGTTGATTTCATTGTTCTAGACATAGAGAGGATAGTAACGTGCCTTTAATTTTAGGGAGGCCCTTTTTAACAACTGCCAGAACGATAATTGATGTTGGTACAGGTAAACTAACACTTCGTGTGGGTGATGAAATAATCACTTTTCAAGCTCGTAATTCGAGTAACACCTCAAAAATCGAGGGTGATTGCATAAATCATACAACTAGTACTGATCATGTGGTGAAACCCTCTGTGCAAAAAACAGGTTCGATTTGTTCAAGCAACAACAAAGGACCTATATATAAAGAATGAAGGCTATGAGTTGAGGAACTAGATGAATGGCAGACACATAAACCAAAACCATGCCTTGACAAGCTCAATATTCCAGTAAATCAACTTAAGGTTAGAGACAAAGTACTACTAGATGCAGCAGATCCTCGTATTGCCACTTCTGAATCTAATAGAGAAATTCCTCTCACGTTTCTCAATATTTTTCCATATGGTACATTCGAGGTAATTCATCCTAAATTCAGCACTTTTAAGGTAAATAGTACTCAGTTAAAACCTTATTTTGATAAAATTGATAGCAAGGAGGAGGAGTGTAAACTCCTCGAACCACCATGACCACGCAACAGAAATGTAAGTCGAGCTTAGACTATAAATAAGCGCTTCTCAGGAGGCAACCCAAGCACTAACGGTGTTAACTTATTTAATTTTTAGTTTTTAACATTTGATCACTAACTCAGTACTTCGCCACATGTTTTCTAATCCACACGGCCAGGTACACGGGCATGCCTTAGGCCGTGCTCACACCAGGGGCGGAGACAAGACCGTACGATACAGTCGTGTGAAAATAGGGCAAAATTTTTCCCCAACACGAGAAGCAATAAGTTGCCACGGCCGTGCGACGTGGCTGTTGGCAAACCTGTCAAAACAACACGGGTGTGCGACACGCCCGCATCTTGAAGCTGTGGTTGAAACTGAGAATTTAACACTGGCATGCGACACACCCGTGCCCACCACCCGTGCTCAAGACTGATAAACCAACACGGGCATGCACCTAAACACACGGGTGTGGGAGAAATGAACGACGTAGAACACAGCTGTGTGACATGGCCGTGTGCATCAACGCGCTCAAAGAACACGGGCGTGGGACGAATTTCAGACGAGCCCAAATTTGAAATCGCGAAATACACTGGCTACAATAAGGGCACACGAGCGTGTCCCACGATCATGTGCCCCAATACCTATAAAAACCCCCACTATTCATCATCCCCTTCCCCAAAATCCCTAACCCTAGCTGCACTTCTCCACACGCCCTTCCTGCCATGCCCGTGCGCCAACCGACCGGCCACCCTTCAACTCTCCTTTCTTTTTCCCTTTCCCACCTTCCCTTCTCTCCTTTCTTTTTGCTTCTTTTTCCCCTTCCACGACAGTACACGCATGGCTAAGAAATCACTGCCCACGCTTGTGGCCAACTCATCTCTCCACTCCTCCGACCACCACCATCGTCGGTTACCATTTTTCCATTTTGTTACTCAGTTATTGCATTATTATTAATGTTATTGTTCTTATTCATTCATTATATTACTAGTTATTCTTATTATTTTTCGGTCTTAGTGCTTTATTGAACCTTATTTTGGTTGCCCTTGTTAATTTCATGCTCCATTTAGTCTTAGATATTACCACTAATTTGCAATTTTTTTTCCTTAAGATCCTAGTCTTTTGATATCTTTTATATTTTGCTTCCTCATAATTATACATTTTTATCTAGTGATCATTTACTTAAGTTTTCTACTAGGCATTTCTATTTTACTTGTTCGTTTGTTTGATGGAATTGAATTTGAATGATTATTTCCTATTCATTTGCCTATTTTGTGATTCTTCCAAACTAAAGTCTATAATTGCTTTTGCTGAAACACTATGACAAACCCGAAAGGAAAGAAAGCTGCGGTTCCCGCCTCAAAAAAATAAAAAGGAACGTCATCTTCATCGGCTCCTACCGTTAAAATCAGACACTCGTTCCTTAAATTCCCACCGGGACCACAGGAGGAACTTTTTCAAATACTAGGGGTCGGGTCGCTGTATTGACTAGGACACACTTGAACAAATCCAACTGGCTGACGCGGTCTGAGCCCTCCTGACGACTGACTCGTGGGGGCTATTCTTTGAGATCGTCGAGCTGACGTACCTCGAGCTGACACTCGAACTCTATTCGACCTTCTACCTCCAAGTAATTATGACAAAGTTTGATGATCCAGGAACGGTCTAGTTCTGCCTCGGTGGTTTGGTTCGCCAGTTGAATGTACTTGAGTTTGGAATTGCACTAGGGCTGTATACGGAGGAGTTCATGGATGACAGCAAACTCGACACCCTCCATCACCACATCCACTATTCTCCTTTGAAGTGTTGGAGAGCTTTAATCCCTGACTCGGCCACCTATGACCCCAGCCGCTCTAAGGCATCGGCTTTAGCCCCATCCCTGAGATACCTGCATGCTATCCTTGCTCACACTCTGATAGGACGATGAGAGAGCACTGGTGTCGTCAAAACTCATGATGCCTATTTCTTGTGGCGCATGGCGAACGGGCACGTCTTTGACCTTGCCTATTTCATTGCCCTCGCCATTTTCCATCAGAAAGAGTGGCATAGAAGAGGAGTCATCTCCATTGGCCCCTATGTGACTAGACTGGCACGGTACTTTGGGCTCCGCAACACGGCATGTAACACCCCAATCTCGTATCCGTCGCCGGAATAGGTAAAGGGGCATTCCGGACTTGAAACTCATATCAGAACAGTAAAATTTTTGAACTTTTTCTTGAAATAAAGATCATTCATCTAAATAAGTACTAAAGACAGTCAGTGATACAATTTAAACTTCTATAAGTACACATTCAAAAGATGCCATTTTCGCATGGCTTATATACATTAACCAAAATATTCTTCGGCCACTGGTCTATTCTATACATGCCATAAGATAATTCAAAACATAACAGTAACAAGCGGTGGATAGTGATAGTGTGACTAGTTGTTGACGATCCCCGAGCACAGTAGCTTGAAATGAGATCTATAAAAAGAGAAAACAAAGTAAAGCAGAGTAAGCATTACAATGCTTAGTAAGTTTTAAGCAAAACAAAGTGTTCTCATTCACTATCATTGGTCATTCATTTCAACCGTTCGATGAAGTTAATCTAGAGCTTCATCTCGAACTATAATATCAATAAATGTATCACTTGGCTGTCACATATATACTTTCGAATAATAATGACCTAGATGGTCAAATATTTCCGAAGCACATTCTTCATCAATTTTCAACTTTCAATAATCCTTTCCACTTGTTCATAATCACATCCATATTTTTAAGTATTTCAACATGACAAGTACTAAATTACCGTAGGCACATAAAGAACCAAACATATTCCTTATCACATATACGTAAGCTTACAAAACATAATCCTTACCTCGTACTGGCACATCTAGCTGAATCCAACCCATACTCAAATCATAAGGCTTTTGGGCAGAATATGCACTAATACATAAGAATATTTCATCACATACTTCATTATACAAGCATTACCAATTAGATCATTCTCATATTTGGAGTTATAATATTAATCACATTTACCTACCTCTTTGATACTGATAATCCACCTCGAAATCACTCCACCGATGAGTTAGTAATACGTACCTGAACATCTTAAATACATAACACTTATTTGATGGTAACTTATTTCAGATACTCAATATCAAAGTCTTACTTGAATCCTAGCATTTAGCCGTCGGGTCTTTAAAGCTCGGATATAGTACGAGCACGAAGCCTACGGACATTAATCAAGATAATATTCTCGCATAAAGCCTGCGGGGTTTTAACCCGGATATAGTACTGACACAAATGCCCTTCGGGACTTATCACATTTATACACTTTCACATCCATCACATTGGCCATTTGGCCTTATCACATATATACACCTTCACATTCATCACATTGGCCATTCGGCCTTATCACATATATACACTTTCACATTCATCAATTTCATCATAACAAAATTGACTAGGTATACTAGTCATTTACGGCTTATAGCTTCACTTTAATACGGATTTGGTACTTTGATTCCCAATATTTAATCGATAGCTTATAAGCAACTCAAATAGTTTTATTAAGGTTTACAACATAATCACAAATTCAGTACAAGCTGTTTTTCCTGAGCAACAGTCATTAAATTATTCGTTAATGGAGCTACGAAACTCCAAATGAAGTTTCGTTAATTTTCCCTGAATATAGACTCATATATCTATATGAGAGAATTTTTTTAGAATTTTTGGTTGGGCCAATCAGTACAGTTTATTTGTTAAAGTCTCCCCTGTTTCAAGGTTCGACTACTCTGACCTCTATGCATTACAACTTAAATATCTCCCTGTACAGGGATTCAATGTCTATGACGTTTATCTCTAATGAAACTAGACTCGATGAAAAATCTATACATATAAAGCACGACCTTTAATTATCTCGATAAAATTTATGGTGAATTTTCTAAGTCAGAACAGGGGATCCAGATATCGGTCTGGCCCTGTTTCACAAGAATTTAAACACCTCATAACATATAGCTCATATGGTCGTTTCGTTTCTTCCATATGAAAATAAACTCATCAAGCTTCGATTACACAATTTATTCATTATTTAATTCCATTTCTACTATTTTTAGTGATTTTTCAATTTCACATCACTGCTGCTGTCTGCATCTGTTACTAGAGTAACTATGCCTATTTCATGATTCATGCACTCATCAAACCAAACAAATCACATATCAATCTTTATATCTATTATCATAAGCGGCATTGATAATGGTCTTTATGAACAAGAATACTTTACACATTTATTTAAGTCACAAAACCATGTGCCAATTCACATGCCAAAAATTACCATATTTGAAAGACAAACACATAACCAAAACACCAATCAAGCTTTAAGCACAAGTCATATCCATTATTATCCATTTACTATGAACAAAAACAACCAACAATTTAACCAATAATTTATATCCATCTGACTATTATTCCAACCACCTTTTTCGATCACAATTGATAGATTCATAATATACGGATTACCAGCATTTTATTTCACATACACGATATACAAGATATATATATACACTTATCCTATATATTACACATAAAATGACTTTAAAACTATACCAATTGTACATCTTCTCTTATTACATATTTTATGTGCATAGGACCATATTATAAATGAACCCTTTTAAGCACATTTAACAATGATAAATATACCCAATTCATATGTTACTTTTCATGCTCAATAATGCATACACAAAACCACTCATCTTTCAATATATATATTCAACCGTCCTTAATAACTTCCTTACATAACATTTAAAGTATAACATTCTTTACCCTACTAAACCAAATCAAATATCAAACCATTCATCATATTTCATGAATATAAATGCCGAATCACAACTAGCTACTCATGCCGAATCAAAAATAGCTCATAACCATCACTTATATTTTATCACGTAACTGAATACATAAGTACATAAACAATCAATAATCCAAAACAGATTCATCAACCACAAATATATATGTCAAGCTTTTATTTTTAAAAGAACTAATCATAAGCCATATACAATTATCTCATGCCAGAACATATTTATACCAAGCATATCACAAATACCATTCATGCATGGGATGTAGCGTTTTAACCAAAATAAGCTTAAACCATGATCAAACATACCGAATTCAAGCATAGAAGTCAAGCCATTTAATTACTTTCTTCCTCACTAAGCAGTCACCCTTGTTGAAGGAAAATCTTAAGTATGCAATCAATAAACAAGTGCTCAAGGAACTCATCGAATTTTCTTCTCCCAAGGCGAAACTAACTCCCAACCTTTGCCTTCCCCTTCTTGCCCATGTCCTCCTCACTTCCTTTAGCTTCCTCATGCAACCGGCCACCTCCGCCATTCTCATTATAGCCATCACCTAAGCTGAAAATTTAAGCAAAGGAATTTCCTTCTCCTCACTTCAAGCTACGGCAATGGAGGAGTAAAAGAAAATGGATTTCCCTCCATGCAGCCGGTGTCATGGTCTCCCTCTCCATTCCAATCAACAGCCCAAAAAAAACAAAGAAGTAGATCAAGCTCTCTTCCTCTCCTCTCATAAATTCCTTCAACCAAATTCAGCTCTAAGGCATGAAAACAAAGTGGCGAATGTTCTTCTCCCCATAAAAAACATTTTTCTCCTAATATGCTTATTTCTATATTATATAATTCCCACCAATTAAAATAAAAATAATAGAACCCATGATTACATGCATGTTGGCGGCCATTTGCATTCAAAATTGGTCTATTTGACATGCAAGTCCCTATAATACTAAAACATAAAATGTTTGGCTACTACACATTTGCCTATCCCATTTTCAAGGTTTCTCGACTAAGTCCTTTCAAGTAAAATTCCCATTCATAAGACTAAATTAAAACATCAAATTTTTCACATATGCACTATCACACATAGAAGTTATGCAAATAAATTTTAAATACATTTTTGACTCGGTTTTGTGGTCCCGAAACCACATTCCGACTAGGGTCAAATTAGGGCTGTCACACGGCAGCACAATCATCCTCCCTCACCCTTATCGGCTAGATGTCCCCACAGGGAATCTCTAGTATGCTACATATGAGGATGATTGAGAAATGACGTGGAACTTACCCTCCTCAGTACCGCCTCGTCTAGTCCACCAAGGAGGATGATGTCCCTCTGTAGCACGAGGACCCACCGTCTCAACCACCACCCATCTATCATCCAGTTCATGCGACAGCTTCATACTCTGACATCTCTGAGCGCTTTACTCAATTTGAGCAGCAGTGATTTGAGCACTTTGATCACATTGATGCTACTCTACATCAAATTTGTCAGCACCTTCACATCTCATCGCCACCACCACCTCGCGAACCATCCGGCAATGACGATGTTTAAAGACTTTTTATTTTTTATTTTTATTTTCACGTTTATCTTTATCCATCTTCTTTAAGTACTTTTTATTTTATTTTCATTTAATACTATTTCATTCTTAGGTTTTATAATTTTTATTGAACAATTTATAGTTTCGGCTATTTCATTACGAGTAATTATGCTTATCTATATTTCTTAAAGAGTTCTTGATGTTATCAAATTTATAAAGAGCTCCAAAGCTCATCATCACTTAGGAACTCAAAACTCCACTGGAAAAGGTTCCCCACGACTGCCATGTCCTTCCCGACCACCATGATAACCTCTTTGCTGGATAATACGAGATATTTGTGATATGTTTTAAAAATTTATAATGAATTGTTCTTGAAACTAACTATTATCACGATGAAGACAAGTGTACCTATCGTACAGTAGTATAGCTTTAGCAAGACCGGATTGTCGAACCCAAAAGAACTAAAAATACTAGTAATGACTGTCTTTTTATTATCTAGCCTAAGAATAATGGGGTTTGTTTTAACTAACTAATTAACTAAACTAAGAATTCAAAAGAAAAATAGAATTGGGGAATTACTTTTGGAAAACTCGATTGATTGAGACAATACCTAAGGAAAAATCCACCTAGACTTCACTTGTTATTTGACTCTGAATCAAACGATTTATTCATTTGACTTGATCCGTAAAAATCCCTAAGTTATATTATTATCTCTCTCGAGACTAACAACGTCTAACCCTAGGTTGAATAATTGAAATCTCTTTCTAATTAACTCCCTAGGGTTGCATTAACTCGATCTATGGATCCACTTATTAGGTTTCACCCTAATCCGGTAAAATCTTGTCACCCTATCTCTAGGCGTGCAACCAACTCCACTTAATTATGACAAATGTACTCTTAGACAGGGTCTATTCCTCCTCTGAATAAGAGCTTACTTGAATCAATATCCTGGAATATCAAAACAAGAATTAAGAACACATAATTAATAACAAGTCAAATATTTATCATACAATTCAGATAATAATAAAAAGATCCGTCTTAGGTTTCATTTCCCTTAGGTATTTAGGGGTTTTAGTTCATAACTAAAAAGGTAAACATCTCAGAAGAATAATGAATACAAAACATAAAGAAAAACCCAAAACTCCTGAAGGGAAATTGAGGGGAGATCTTCAATCTTGATGATGAATCCGGCTTCTGAGATGGATCAATCGACTTTCCTTGAGCAGTTCCCTGCTTCCCTCTCTGCGTGTCCTTTTTCCTCCTCCTCTAGGGTGTATTTATAGGCTTTGGAATGCCTAAGAACCCTCAAAATTAGCCTTTTCTGTATTGGACTAAATTTGGGCTCGGCAGGGACACGCCCGTGTGCAATTGCTTAAGGCCGTGGTCAAGCCTATTAAATATGCACGGGTGTGTGGTCCACCCGTGTGAGTCGTGCTTCGATTCTGCCAAATTGACATGGCTGTGTGGTCTGCCCCTGTGAGGAGGTCCAGGCCGTGTTAATTTTTTACGTTAGTCTACTTTCTCCATTTTTTGCCCGTTTCTCGTTCTTTCCGCTCTCCTATGCTCACCTAAGTATAAAACATGAAATTAAGGCATTAGGAGCATCAAATTCACCAATTTTAAGGAAAAATCATCCATAAAATGTGCTAAGCATGGGATAAAAATATGTATGAATTATGGTTTATCAAATACCCCAACACTTAAGGATTTGCTTGTCATCAAGCAAAATCTTCAACTCATAATCAAAATAAATTCTTCTCAACTTATAATTCTATTGATAATATCTCAAAATAATCCATACGTAATCATATATTGAAAATTCAACTGAAAGAACATCAAAGTTTCAAACATTCCAAGTTGAGCATTTTATCATGAAAACATAGGTGTCTCCCCTCATTTAAGTAATTACCTTTGATTCAAAATATCACAGAGTTTCACATCCTCACTGAAGATTCACTCAAATCACTCGAGGTGTTTGAGGACAATAAAATGAAGCACTCAATAGACAATAATGAAGAGTCATTACCATAGGCTTGCATGAAAATCAAATCTCCACCACTATAAATTGAGATGAAACATCAAACAAAAGGTTTTTAGAGGGTTGTAACGTGACTTTGGTTAAGGGTATGGTCACAAGCTAAAAGAAAGAGTTAGAATCAAGATTGAATTGAAAAATTGCCTAACTAGAAAAATGACTAGTCTTCAATTGTGTACAACAGAGCTTTTTCTCAGAATATGGAATTTAACTTCTTTAGCTCAAAAGATCACTACTACTAATATGTAAACTTTTTTTTTTAAGAACAAGTCAAATTACAAAAAAGAATAAAACATAGCTAAGCAATTATTCCAACTCAAATCTCGACAAAAATAGGGATCAAATTAATTTAGGGGATTTCAACAATAATGAGTTATGGGTTAATATCGAAGGTAAACCAATCAATGGGTTGTTAGGCTCAAGGGGGTTCACTAAGGGTTAATTGTGAAGGTAGGATTTTATGGAGTAAGTGGATTAAACCTAAGTGCATTTATCATTTTGACATAGCAAATCAAATGGTGTGGTCTTGACATGCATAATCAAGCAAGTTCTAGAATAGCAATTCAATACTGACGCACTCATAATGAAAGTGAGCATGAAAGAAATAATAGATGCTCTAAAGGCTCAAGATCTCACAAAAATTATGACTTTTTGATGTTTAAACTTGTGAATTCCAGCTCAAGAAAATACCTAAACTTAGGGAAACAACCTAAAAGTTTTTAATTCTTCAAAAATCAACTTATCATGCTTGATTCCCTAATGTCTTAAAGTTTAAACCCTCAATGCATAAATGCATATGTTTTAATTCAAGATATATCAATAAAAGTCATAAATCAATCAAAATTTATCCTAAACATGATATGAGAGCTTTTCAAGAAAATGAGGCAATCATTCAGGGATTTTTCTGATGGTGAAATGAATACCCCCCACACTTAAGATGTAAATTGCCCTCAATGTACAAAGATAGATATGTAGAAAAGAATATAAATATAAGAAAGGGAGAGAAGTGAAACTTCCTGAGTGATAAATGATTTTCCTTGAACTGGAGTTTTAGAGAATAATCAGCGTCAGGGTGGAGGAGGATACTCCGGCGGTGGTAGAGGTTCATTAGTCCATAAGTCCTGCACCAAAAGAATATTATATCTGAAGTTGGTTATGGTCGTGGTCGAGCAGGACATGGCAGTCGTGGAAAACCTTTCCCATTGGAGTTTGAAGTTCCTAAGTAATAGTGAGCTTTAGAGCTCTTTCTGACTGTGAGCAAATCAGGAATTCTTTAAGAGGTATACTGAAGCATAGTTACTAGTAATGAAATAGCCAAAGAATAGAAATTGTAAAAACGCAGGATGAAATAGTATTAAAAGGAAATAAAATAAAAAAGAATAATTTCAAAATATGGAGATAAAAAAAATAAAATAAATAATATGTGTTTATAGAGAAATTGGGGCACACGGCTGTGGGACACGCCCGTGTACTCTAAGCTCAGCCCGTGCATTTCGTATTTTTCAAAATTAGGCGCATTGGTGTACACGGCCATGTTACACGGCCGTGTCGATCTCCGTTCGCTTCTCCCACACCCGTGTAGGAAGGCGCACGCCCGTGTTAAATTGACAGGTGGCAGTTTCGCCCACTACCATGTCGCACGGCCATGGCTACATGGCAGTCGTGGAAAACCTTTCCCATTGGAGTTTGCAGTTCCTAAGTAATAGTGAGCTTTAGAGCTCTCTCTGACTGTGAGCAAATCAGGAATTCTTTAAGAGGTATACTGAAGCATAATTACTAGTAATGAAATAGCCGAAAAATAGAAATTGTAAAAACGCAGGATGAAATAGTATTAAAAGGAAATAAAATAAAAAAGAATAATTTCAAAATATGGAGATAAAAATAAAATAAAATAAATAATATGTGTTTATAGAGAAATTGGGGCACACGGCCGTGGGACACGCCCGTGTACTCTAAGCTCAGCCCGTGCATTTCGTATTTTTCAAAATTAGGCGCATTGGTGTACACGGCCATGTTACACGGCCGTGTCGATCTCCGTTTGCTTCTCCCACACCCGTGTAGGAAGGCACACGCCCGTGTTAAATTGACAGGTGGCAGTTTCGCCCACTACCATGTCGCACGGCCATGGCTACTTAGCGCATCCCGTGTAGGGGAATAAATTTTTGCCCTATTTTCACACGGCCGTATCGCACGGCCGTATTGCATCCCGTGGTATGTGCAAGGCCTACGGCACGCCCGTGTGCCTGGCCGTGTGGTTCTAAAAAGCCCGTGCTCAATGATTTGGTTAGTATGTTAGATTTTAAAAACTAAAATTTAAAGAAAGTAATATTGTTAGTGCTCGGGTTGCCTCCTGAGAAGCGCTTATTTATAGTCTAAGCTCTACTTACCTCTCCATTGAATGGTCATGGTGGTTCGAGGAGTTTATACTCCTCATTCCTGCTATGAATCTCATCAAAATAAGGTTTTAGGTGGGTATTGTTTACCTTAAAAGTGTCGAACTTAGGATGACTTACCTCGACTGTACCGAATGGGAAAATGCTAAGTACCGTAAGAGGAATTTCTTCATTCGGTTTGGCAATGACAATGTGAGGATCTGTGGCATCTAATAAAACTTTATCTCCAACCTTAAGTTGATTTGGAAAGGTATTGAGCTTGTTCTGGCGTAGGTTTGGTTTATCGTGTGTTCGCGATTTATGTGTCTGCCATTCATCTAGCTCCTCAATTTGTAGCTTTCGTTCTTCATGAATAGGTCCTCTACTATTGCTTAAAAATGGCTCATGTACTTCTTTCAAACTCATTTCCTGCAAACTAGGTTGCACCATATTGTCAGTTTTAGTAGAACGGTTTAGACTATCACTTTCAATTTTTGATGTGTTGCCGGAATTGCGAGCTTGAAGGGTGATTGTTTCATCTCCCATACGAAGTATGAGCTCACCTATGCCAACATCAATAATCTTTCTAGCAGTTGCTAAAAAGGGCCTTCCTAAAATCAAAGGAGTGTTGCTATCCTCCTCTATGTTTAGAACAACGAAGTCAACGGGAAATATAAATTTATCGATTTTGACTAGCACATCTTCAATAATACCCCTAAGAAATCTTATACTTTTATCTGCTAATTCAATGCTCATCCTAGTCTGTTTGGGTTTCCAAAGACCTAGTTGTTTAAACATTTTGTAAGGCATGACCTTACTACTAGCCCCTAAATTAGCTAATGCATTATTGAAATGTAAACTACCAATTAAGCAAGGAATTGTAAAACTTCCTGGATCTTTCAATTTGTTAGGTAGCTTATTCTGTAGAATAGCTGAGCAAACCGCGTTCAGCTCCACATGCGACCTTTCGTCTAACTTTCGTTGATTTCCTAGAAGCTCCTTTAAAAATTTGACTTTGTTCGGCACCTGCGAAAGTGCTTCAATAAACGGTATGTTAATATGTAGTTTCTTTAAAAGTTTAATGAATTTACCAAATTGTTCGTCTGAGCGGTCTTTCCTTGTCGCATTGGGGTATGGCACACAAGGTTTATATTCTGTACTTACCAGTTTCTGCTCATTGTGGTCTACCTCACCATTACCTTTGCTTATCTCAGTTTCTTGCCTTGGTTCTGGTTCAGGTGTGACTAACCCTTCCTCATCTTGACTAGTAATCGCGTTGAGTTGCTCCCTTGGGTTAGATTCAGTGTTGCTTGGTAGGCTACCTTGTGGTCATTCAGAAATCAACTTGGCAAGCTATCCAATCTGAGTTTCGAGCCCTTGGATCGATGCTTGTTGATTCTTAAGTGCTATCTTGGTAGTCTTAAAACGAGTTTCTGACATCGATATAAATTTGGTTAGCATCTCCTCAAGGTTCGGCTTCTTTTCTTGCTGGTAAAGTGGTTGTTGAAAACCCAAAGGATGTTGTGGCCATTGATTTCCTTGACCGCCCCACGAGAAATTGGGATGGTTCCTCCAACCTGCATTATAATAGGTACTAGAATTATTGTTACCCATCTATTGGACTCGTTCCTCCCCGATGCTAAGGTTGAAGGGTTGATATTCTGTGCATGCTCCTCTTCCATTTGAATCACACCTCATCACTGGATGTACCTGAGTAGAACCACACAAACCGTCAATCTTTTTATTTAAGAGTTCTACTTGGTTAGATAGCATAGTAACCACGTCGAGGTTGAAAACATCGGCTGTTTTCGTCGGCTTTGTTCTCATAACTTGCCACTGATAGTTATTCAGTGACATCTCCTCAATAAATTTGTAGGCCACCTCAAGTGTCTTATTATTGATAGTTCCTCCAGCGGCTGCATCAATCATCTACCAAATCGAAGGATTCAGGCCATTATGGAACGTTTGAACCTGTAGCCAAAGTGGTAACCCATGGTGAGGGCATCTTCGCAAAAGGTCCTTATATCTCTCCCATGGATCGTAGAGTGTTTCTAAACCCATCTGCACAAAAGAAGAGATATCATTACGTAATTTGGCTGTTTTAGCCGGTGGAAAATATTTTAATAAAAAAATTTTGGTCATTTGTTCCCAAATAGTGATTGACCCTCGTGGTAACGAGTTCAACCATTGTTTAGCCTTATTTCTTAACGAAAAGGGAAACAACTGAAGGCGAATGGTGTCATCAGAAACACCATTAATTTTAAAGGTATCGCAAAATTCTAGGAAATTTTCCAAGTGAACGTTGGGACCCTCGTCCTACAAACCATAAAACTGAACAAATTATTGTATCATTTGAATTGTGTTAGGATTTAGTTCAAAATTATTTGTAGCAATAGCAGGTCTAACTATACTTGACTCAGTTCCTGTTAAATTAGGTTTAGCATAATCATCATAGTGCGCATAGCAGGATTTTAATTAACAGCAATTGCAGGAGGTAGTGGATTTTCTTGGTTTTCAGCCATCTCCTCGGTTGTGGTTTGAATATTGTCCTCTTGCTCATTCTCTGTGTATTTTAAGCTTCGCCTTATTTCTCTTTGGTTTCTGTGAACTGTGCGACTGATCTCACTGTCAAAAAGTAATGGTCTTGACGGGTTTCGTCTAGTCATAAACTATAAGAACCTACCAGAAAAAGGGAAAAAGAAGAATTAGTAATAAAAATTAGAATAAAATTTAAATTGCAATAAAAGTAAATGGCTAAACTAATAAAAATTGAGTGTTTCTAATATCTTAGCTCCCTAGCAACGGCGCCAAAAACCTGATACGTGATATTCGTGATAGGTTTTAAAAATTTATAATGAATTGTTCTTGAAACTAACTATTATCACGATGAAGGCAAGTGTACCTATCGTATAGTAGTATAGCTTTAGCAAGACCGGATTGTCGAACCCAAAGGAACTAAAAGTACTAGTAATGACTATATTTTTATTATCTAGCCTAAGAATAATGGGGTTTGTTTTAACTAACTAATTTACTAAACTAAGAATTCATAGAAAATAGAATTGGGGAATTACTTTTGGAAAACTCGATTGATTGAGACAATGCCTAACGAAAAATCCACCTAGACTTCACTTGTTATTTGACTCTGAATCAAACGATTTATTAATTTGACTTGATCCATAGAAATCCCTAAGTTATATTATTATCTCTCTCGATACTAACAACGTCTAACCCTAGGTGGAATAATTGATGTAACACCCCCGTACCCGAGACCATCGTCGGAGTCAAGCACGAAGTGTTACTAAACTTAATTCATCAATTAAACAACTTAAACAACTTATTACCAACCATGCATGACAACCAAGCATATGCACATCACCAATATCAAACATAACATAAATAGCTAGATTTATAAGTCAGAATCATTAGCTCACTAAAGACCAATATATTTGGCCAAATAATAATAACATATGTTATAAAATTAGGTCCCTATACATGCCACTCACTTGATAAATCTAGCATATGTGTTTATACTATCAAGGTGTTGGCTTGATAGTGTGATGCTGCCTTCGACGGTCTCCAACCCTGAGCTAACCTGACAACACTAAAAGAAATGGAAAGGAGGGGGGGTAAGCTTTATGCTTAGTAAGCTTACATGAAATAATAATAAGCAATTTACTAACATGCTTCCCACAATAAAACTAACTCATTTGTACATTTACACATGTTCTGGTTAAGCTGTTTTCTTAACTAATAGTCACTAAATCATTTATAATTAGAGTTAAAGAACTCCAAATTAAGATCTGTAAATTTTCCCAAAAACTAGACTCATATATCTTTCCACCATAAAATTTTCAGAATTTTGAGTCTAGCCAATAAGTACAGTTTATTATTCAAAATCTCCCCTATTTTGTTGTTTAACGGCTTCGACCTTTCTTCACTAAAATTTATTTATCTCATAGTAAAAAACTCGGATGAAGTTCTCGTTGTTTTTATTAAAAGTAGACTCATCAAATATTCTAGGCATATAAATTATACCCAAAAATTATTTTTCTATAATTTTTAACAATTTTTCCAAGTTAGAACAGGGGATCTCGAATTCATTCAGACAATGTCTCACAAGAATTCAAATATCACATAATATGGAATTCTTTTGCTTCCCCTGTTTCTTTTATTTGAAAATAGACTCAATAAACTTTAATTACATATTTTATTTGAAATTTAATTCAACTTACACAATTTTTGGTAAATTTTCAAATTCATGCACTGTTGCTGTCCAACACTGTTTTACTACTAAAGTTCACTTTTGCACAATTTCACTTAATCCCTTCCATTTTACCGAGGTTCGCTCAAATATCGAGCATATTGCTCATAAATTCAAATAAACATATACTTGCACTTGTTCATCACATAATCACTTTCACATTTATTTTCACTTAATCGATTTCCCGTTGAACTCATCGAATAATAATGATACACAATTGCTCGCACATTTTCTCATTTCCACACTTGTAGTCGAAGCTATCTGCACGCATAGTAGCTCGCACTTAGTACTACACATGCGACCAATTATCCGTACACGTAGTAGCCTGCACTTAGTACTACACACGTGACCTAACCATCTGATGCACGTAGTAGCCTACACTTAGTACTACACACGTGATCGAAGTTTTCAGGTACGCATAGTAGCTTTGCACTTAGTACTACACATGCGACCAATTATCCGGTACACGTAGTAGCCTGCACTTAGTACTACACACGTGACCTCACAATAGCTCATTCGTATCGTTTCTATTCCGAAGGTTCAACTGGGAAATTCCTCACTTTTCAACATTTTACTAAATTGTCCATAATCAATTTAAATTCATAATTTACATCAAATAATCATTTGATAGGCAGCCATATTTCATATGATATCAAAATATATTAACATAAAAGAATCGATAGATTATTTATATCTGAACTTACTCAAGTGTCGATATCACTATCCATAGTACCAGTTGTCCATTCATAGTATAATAAGACACAACTCAAATAGAAAATCAGCTTTTAAGAATTTACATAACATAAATCACACATTTCATATATCACTTGTCATGTATCATCATTTTCTTGCACTTCATGTAACATTCTTTCATGTCATATTTCCACATCATAAACACCATTCCATCAACTTTTCCAATATATTAAATCATACAATCTATGCAATAATAGTAAGAAATATAATTCAAACATAACATTGCATTATTATTATCATACGAACTTACCTCGATACAAAATATTAGCAATCGGGCCTATTCCTTGTAAACTTTGTTTTTCCCTCGATCACGACTTGAATCTCGTTTCTCTTGATCTATAATACCAAATTAATTTATTTAATACATACATTCATCAAAACAGCCTTTAATATGAACTTTGACAAAATTACCATTTTGCCCCTAAACTTTTTCATAATTACACTTTTGCCCCTAGGCTCGGGAATTAAACTTCATCCCTTATTCTTATGTTTTATGACATGCTGATCATTTTTCTCTTCTATGACAACATCAAATTCTCACTCTAACATGCACTTATGACTATTAGGTATTTTTACCGATTAAGCCCTTTTACTCGTTTTCACTTAAAACCGAGTAGCACAAGTTGTCTAACATAATTTAAAACCCCATATTATATCATAAAACACCAAAATACACAAATTTCACTTATGGGTATTTTTCCAAATACGAACCCTAGGTTGAATTATTGCTAGCATAAGCTTAATCAAGTTACCGGGATTCCAAAAACGTAAAGAACTTGAAAAACGGGGCTATAACGGACTTACTATTGAGCTTGGAAAGCTTGAAAACCCTAACCATGGCTTCCCCCATGCTAATTTCGGCCTCCATATGGAGAAGATAACCATTTTGTGTTATTTTTCCCATTTTATTTCATTTAATATACAAATGACCAAAATGCCCTTACTACTAAACTTTCAAAAAAATTCCATCCATGTCCAATTTTTGTTCACAAACTTCAAAATGGTCTAATTACCATTTAAGGACCTTTGATTTAAAAACTCATAACAATTAAACACTTCTTACATGTAAAACTCAACTTTTGCACTTTTTACAATTTAGTCCTTTTGACCAAATTGAGTGCCCAAACATCGAAATTTTTGAATGAAATTTTCACGAAATCATTCCGTGAAATCGTAGACCATAAAAATATAATAAAAATAAATTTTCCTTGACGAATTTGTGGTCCTAAAACTACTGTTCCGACTAAGCCCAAAATCAGGATGTTACAATTGAAATCTCTTTCTAATTAACTCCCTAGGGTTGTATTAACTCGATCTATAGATCCCTTTATTAGGTTTCACCCTACTTCGGTAAAATCTTGTCACCCTATCTCTAGGCACGCAATCAACTCCGCTTAATTATGAAAAATGTACTCTTAGACAAGGTCTATTCCTCCTTTGAATAAGAGCTTATTTGAATCAATATCCTGGAATATCAAAACAAGAATTAAGAACAAGTCAAATATTTATCATACACTTCAAATAATAATAACAAGATCTGTCTTAGGTTTCATTTCCCTTAAGTATTTAGGGGTTTTAGCTCATAACTAAAAAGGTAAACATCTCAGAAGAATAATGAGTACAAAACATAAAGAAAAACCCAAAACTCCTGAAGGGAAATTGAGGGGAGATCTTCAGTCTTGATGATGAATCCAGCTTCTGAGATAGATCAATCGGCTTTCCTTGAGCAGTTCCCTGCTTCCCTCTCTGTGTGTCCTTTTTCCTCCTCCTCTAGGGTGTATTTATAGGCTTTGGAATGCGTACAAACCCTCAAAATTGGCCTTTTCCGAATTGGACTAAACTTGGGCTCGGCAAGGACACGCCCGTGTGCAATTGCTTAAGGCCATGGTCAAGCCTGTTAAATAGGCACGGGCATATGGTCTACTCGTGTGAGTCGTGCTTTGATTCTGCCAAATTGACTCGGCTGTGTGGTCTGCCCGTGTGAGGAGGTCCAGGCCGTGTTGATTTCGTACGTTGGCCCATTTTCTCTGTTTTTGGCCCGTTTCTCGTTCTTTCCATTCTTTTATGCTCACCTATGTATAAAACATGAAATTAAGGCATTAAGAGCATTGAATTCACAAATTTTAAGGAAAAATCATCCATAAAATGTGCTAAGCATGGGATAAAAATATGTATGAATTACGATTTATCACTGGACACTATGGTTGTGGAACCCAAACTCTACCACCACCGGAGTATCCTCCTCCAATCTTATCATTGCCTTGGTCGATTATTCTCCATACCTCCAATCCAGGAATTCCATTCAACATTCAGGAAGTTTCAGCCCTCTTCCTATCTTATGATTTTATATCTATATTTTTCAATATATCTATCTTTGTACATTGAGGACAATGTACATCTTAAGTGTGGGGGGCCTTTTATATCATTATCAGAAAAATCCTGGAATTTTGTCTTGTTCTCAAATAATTTTCTCATATCATCATTAGAATGAATTTTGATTAATTTATGATTTTTATTAATATGTCTTGAATTAAAACATAGGCATTTATGCATTGATTATTTAAACTTTAAGGAATTAGAGAATCAAGCATGATAAGTTGATTTTTAAGAATTAAAAATTTTTAGGTTGTTTCCTCAAGTTTAGGTATTATCTTGAGTTAAAATTCACAGGTTTAAACATCAAAAGGCCATAATTTTTGTGAGATCTTGAGCCTTTAGAGCATCTATTATTTCTTCCATGCTCACTTTTATTGTTGCTTTGAGTGCATCAATATTGAATTGTCATTCTAGAACTTGCTTGATTATGCATGTCAAGACCCCACCATTTGATTTGATATGTCGAGATGATAAAGGCACTTAGGTTTAACCCACTCACTCCATAAAAGCCTACCTTCACAATTAACCCTTAGTGAACCCCTTGAGCCTAACAACCCATTCATTGATTTACCCTCAACATTAACTCTTAACCCATTATTGTTGAAATCCCCTAAATTAACTTGATCTCTATTTTTGTCGAGATTTGATCTGAATAAATTACTTAGCTATGTTTTATTTTTGATAGATAGCCTATGTTATTTGACTTGTTCTTAAAAAAAATACATATATATTAGTAGTAATTCGTTGTTTTTTGTGAGCTTAAGTGTTAATTTCATATTCCGAGAAGAAGGTCACTTGTATTCAATTAATGATTAGTTATTTTTCTAGTTAGGTAATTTTTCAATTCAATTTCGATTCTAACCTTTTCTTTCAGCTTGTGACCACACCCCCTAACCAAAGCCACGTTACAACCCTCTAAAGACCTTTTGATTGACGTATCATCTCAATATATAGTGGTGGAGATTTGATTTTCATGCAAGCCTATGGTAATAAGTTTTTATATTGACTAATGAGTGCTTCATTTATTGTCCTTAAACACCTCGAGTGATTTGAGTGAATCTTTAGTGGGGATGTTAAACTTTGTGATATTTTGAATCAAAGGTAATCACTTAAATAAGGGGAGACACCTATGTTTTCGTGATAAAATGCTCAACTTAGAATGTTTGAAACTTTGATGTTCTTCTACTTGAATTCTAATGTATGATTACTTATGGTTTATTTTGAGATATTAGCGATAGGGATTATAAGTTGAAAAGAATTTATTTTGATTGTGAGTTGAGGATTTTGCTTGAGGACAAGTAAACGCTTAAGTGTGGAGGTATTTGATAAACCATAATTTATACATATTTTTACCTCAAGCTTAGCACATTTATGGATGATTTCTCCTTAGATTTGGTGAATTCGATGCTCTTAATCCTTTAATTTCATGTTTTATACTTAGGTGAGCATAGGAGAGTAAAAAGAGCGAGAAACGGGCCAAAAACGAAGAAAACGGGCCAACATGGGAAATCAACACGGCCTAGACTTCCTCACACGAGTAGACCACACGCCCGTGCCTATTTAACAGCCTTGACCACGATCTGAAGCAATCGCACACGGGCGTGTCCCTGTCGGGCCCAAGTATTGTCCTATTTGAAAAAGGCCACTTTTGAGGGCTCTTAGGCATTCTAAAGCCTATTTAAAAATCAAAGGAGGCACTTAGAAGACACACAAAGAGTAGGAGGCAGGGAATTACTCAAGGAAAGCCGATTGATCCATCTCAGAAGCTGGACTCATCGTCAAGACTGAAGATCTTTCTTCAATTTCCTTCAGGAGTTTTGGGTTTTATTTATGTTTTGTTATCTTTATTCTTTTGAGATGTTTTCTTTCATAATTATGAACTAAACCCCCTAAATACCTAAGGGGAATGAAACCTAAGATGGATTTTGTTATTATTATCTGAATTGTATGATAAATATTCGACTTGTTCTTAATTATGTGTTCTTAATTCTTGTTTTAATATTCCAGGATATTGATTCAAGTTAATGCGCTTATTCAGAGGAGCAAAAGTCCTTGTCTAAGAGTAAATTTGTCGCAATTAAGCGGAGTTGATTGCACGCCTAGAGATTGGGTGACAAGATTTTGCCAGAATAGGGTGAAACCTAATAAGGGAATCCATAGATCAAGTTAATGCAACACTAGGGTGTTAATTAGAAAGAGATTTCAATTAATCAACCTAGGGTTAGACGCTATTAGTCACGAGAGAGATAATAATATAACTTAGGGATTTCTACAGATCAAGTCAAATGAATAAACCATCTGATTCAGAGTTAAATAACAAGTGAAGTCTAGGTGGATTTTTCCTTGGGTATTGTCTTAATCAATCGAGTTTTCCCAAAAGCTTTTCCCAATTTTCTCTCTGTGCACCCTTAGTTTAGTTAATTAGTTTATATAAACAAATCCCTTAATTTTTAGGCTAGATAATAAAAAGAAAGTAATTACTAGTACTCTTGGTTCCTTTGGGTTCGACAATCCGGTCTTGCTAAAGCTATATTACTGTTCGATAGGTACACTTCCTTTATTGTGATAATAGTTAGTTTCAAGAACGATTAATTTTAAATTTTTAAAACTTGTCGCGAATATCACGTATCAGTAAGCATTACATGCTTAGTAAGTTCGTATAATGGAAAACTAAACTTACCAATCCCGTTATTGAAATCTAAGCACACAATATCATGTTTACCATCCATTAGCAATATTGCCTAAACACATCCATTCAATCAAACATGTTAGTCACCAAAAATCCTCATAGCAATCAAGTAAACATAGATGAGCTCATCATGCAATATTCTTTCAAGTCATTATCTATCAACATAACTAAAATTTCAATTTTGTTCCTAGGCTCGGAAAATGAAACTTGTGCAATTTACTCCCTTTTTCAAGCCTAACCAAAATCCCCTTACAAATTTTACAGCACATGTATTCATAAAATTTTAGTATCAAAATTTTCAATTATTCCACCTAGAATTCAACACTCTAGTTTTCAATTATTCCACCTAGAATTTCATCAATTAAGGACCTCTAGAATTCAACTTTTGCATTTTATGCGATTTAGTCCTTCTCGTAATTAAACACTTAATTGATGAAATTTTCGTATGAAAATTTTCACACAACATGTCTATTATAATACAGACCATATAATGAAATAAAAATAAACCTTATTTTTGGATAGAATTTCTGGTCCCGAAACCACTATTCCGATTTCACTGAAAAATGGGTTGTTACACACTTGCTTATTGAGCCATTCACTTCCATATCAGATGTATGCATATTAAACCAACTGATCATAAGGCATATCCAGTCATGTATACTCAACACATATAATCACATCACATATTTAAGCATATCAGAAGTATCATAGCTTAGGTAAGTACACTTACTCTTAGGACTTAGGATCCCCCTTTAACTCACTGACTTGTGCATTAATTATAGCCCAGCAGATCACTCAACTTTGCAACCCTAGCTTCAATGTTAAAAGCTCAAGTAAGCTTTTGTCTGCCTTTGTCCTTGCTTGTTGATGCTCCCAAATGATTTGGCACCTTGCATATAGATAAAACTTATTGCAAATACATTACAAACAGCAAAAAATACAACTAAATAATTCTAGAATCATAGATCTAAGCTTCTCATTTACAATACCGAAAAACTAGTTAGTTTTGCCAAAATAGGTGTTTAACCACTCAAATCTCATTTCAAAGCTTAAATTTTGATTTCATATTTCCTAAATATCATCAAATTAGAGATCTAAACCATCAATTTCATCTAATTACACGGATCTAATTTTTCGTTTGAAAAGGGAAAATGTTTAATTTGTTTAAATTCATTAAGGATTTGCTAAATTAATATCAAATATCTTTTAATTAGATCAAAATGAGTTAGAAACCACTTTAAAACCACTTTAAAATAGTAGCTTAGCTTAATAATACGAGATCTATCATTTTCAAGCTAAAAATCAGTTAAAAATCAATTGAAACTTGAAATAAAATAACAACATACTTGATTTAATGTTTTTTTATGAATATCATGTATTTGGAGCTTTGATTATGTTATTTGATGAATTTGTAAAGTAATTTTTACTAGATTTTGATTTTAGGATTGAATTGTGAAAATGTCAAAATATTAGGGTTGGATAGTGAATTTGATATTTATTAGAGGCTGTTTGAAAGCCTAGTATATTTGGATAAAATGTTGACTTGAGAAAATTGGTTAATTTGATGAAATTCGAGTTAAGGGACTAAATTGCAAAAATAGTAATAATTTAGGGTAATTCTGTAATTTTGAAAAGTAAAAGGTTATTAATTGTAAAATGGTTTAGAAATGAAATATGTGCTAATAAATGAATAATTTTACATTTTAGATCAAAAATCTCGTAGATACTCCTAGAAAAGGAAAAATAGCAGAATAGTTCCTGAACCTCTACAACGACTACAATTCAGTCCAGGTAAGTTTGTATGGTTAAACTTAACATTTTTATTAATTAGTGATTTGTATTATATATATTTTATGGTTGGAAATGAATTATTGTTTGAATTATAACATTGAATTGGATATTCGGCTTGAATTGAACGCGGGATTTGAGTACATTCATGTTTTGGTATATGACGGGGGTTTGGAGTGGAAATGGTATTTGAGGGAGATATCGGCATATTACCCAAGTAAACCAGGGTTCAGCATTTATTACGAACTCTCATTTTTTACTTTCTGTTTGGCGTGATTTTGGTGGATCAGCTCTTATGAGCTTCTGTTTAGCTCTCACGAGCTTCTATTCAGCTCTTTCGAGCTTCTGTTCAACTCTTATGAGCTTCTATTAGCATGATCTGGTGGACAAGCTCTATGAGCTTCTGTTGACGATGTACTCTTACCTGTAAACCGTTCTTCGAATGGAAAATTTCTGTAAGGTAATTCAGTTAATGAATTTGGAAGATATGTTGTTTATTTCATATTAATCTGATTATGGAAAATTTTTATCGATTGAAGTTGTGAATGATAGGTAGTTCTTTTGGATGGTTATTATTTTTTGAATTATTTTAATTAATTCAATAAGATTTATCGTTTAACTCATTGAACTTACTAAGCTTCATTAAGCTTACTTGTGTTGTTTAATGTCATTGTAGATTTTCGGATGGTTGGAAGATCGGATCGGCACTCAAGTCACACTATCCAATTTATCTTGATAGTTTCTTTTGAAATGTTTAATTCAGATTATATGGCATGTATAGGCTTTTGTGCGGTTTTGGTCAATGTTTTGTTTATGTAAATATTATGAATGATATTTTGTGTATATTACCAACTTGCATATTGTATAAGAATGAGGTATAATTGTGATGCTAGTATGTGTGATATATATGTATTTGAATTGTTGTGATTGTGGTAACTTTGTTAGGTATATTGATTAGGTGTTGTTTGAAAGAGTTGATGAATTGAATTGATGATTATTTTGTTGTGGAAATGTTAAATACTTGCGGTACCAATGAGAGTACATTGGTTAGACTCTATTTAAGTTGGTTTGACATGTTTATGGCTCTATTATTATCATTTTGATTGCTATTTTGATTGGTATTTGAGTTTCTTAAGGTCTAAGAAATCTTGAAATGGTAAACTTGTGTTTTAAGGTTCATTTTAAGGCCACACAAGCATGTGTCTCAGCCATGTGTGGCACACATCCATGCGACACGACCGTGTGTCCCCTGTAGGTTCAATGCATACAAGTCAGGCAGTTGCATAGCCTAGCACACGGCTTGGCACATAGGCGTGTGAGGTTATTTTGAGGGGTACACGGCCTAGCACACAGGCGTGTGGCTTGGCTGTGTGACCCAAGCTAGTGAGTTACACAGGCATGGACATCGGCTGGGACACGGCCTGAAACACGGGGTGTGTATCAACCGGAGAGTCACACGGCCATGTAACCCCTGCAGTCCAAATTTTTCAACGTTTTCTTAAAATTTCCAAATGTTTCCGATTTTGTCCCGAATTTTTTCTATAGTATTTTTAGGTCCTCACGAACTCGATTAAGGGAAATTATGGATGTATTTGAATGAAATTTGATTATGTTTGTATTAATTTATGATTTGAATGTTTTACTATTCTATTAGTTCGGTAATACTCCGTAACCCTGTTCTAACGATGGATACGGGTTAGGGGTGTTACAAGTTTAATCATAAAAATTTAAAATGTTACCTCAATTAAAAGAAAAAGATGAGTTATGAGTCATACTCGAGCTAGGACATGTGGAGAACAATAAAGAAATTGAGGAAGAAAACTTGAAGATTCTTTAAAATTAAAAGAGGAATTTGTGTTTAGAAAGCTTAAGAATAAAAAATGATGAATCAATTTTGAGAGAAAAGCTCTAATTTGGTATTTGGAAAATTTTTTGAATGAAGAGAGAAATGAGAGGGAAAGGACGGTAGGGGTTGTTAAACAAGCAACCAATTTTCAAAAATTGGGTCATTACCCATTTAATCACCTCTAGTTTCTTCCATTTTTCAAATAGTTCCTTCTTTTCAATTAAAACTTATTTTCTAAATTATTTTCAAATCCGACCTCATTTTAAAAATGCATTTTAAGAAAATTTATTCTCAGACACCTAATTTTAATTTCTTAACCCATAATTTTAGTTCTAATTATTTTAATATTTTATTTGAATTATCTAACCTAATTCTGATTTCTGATTCACTAACCCTTGAGTTTTGAACTTGATTTTCGGGATGTGACTCACTTGGATATTTAGCAAGAAAGTTTAAACATATTAATACAGATAACAAACTCAAGGAACAAAAGAACTCACCAAAAACCTTCACTTAGAGCTTTCTACTCAACGGGTTCTTTTCCCTTAGCACTAGGACCTTCTCCTGTATCTTTGGCTAGAACAATCAAATAACTTCTTTTAAATATAAAAACAACCAAACCTCAATAACATAACATGAATCATTAAACATGCAAATAGTTCCCAAATGGAAGTTTTCTTCCTATCCGATATTCAAATGGAAACCTTACTAAACCGCTCTTACAACAACTTCTTTCTATCTAGCAAAACTTGAAGGATTTATGAAATTACTAGTAGACGACTTAAACAAAGAAGCTTCTACAAGCTTAAAAAATAGCTCTTCCGTTAGCGATGAAGAACACCTCTAGGTTTTCTTTGATAATAACGAAGACAAGTAAAGAAGATGAAAAGAAAAATTTCTCTCCACTATCTGATTGTCCTATTTATAGCTATATCTAGCCGAAATCCCACTCAGGGTTAATCTCTAATCAGTAATCATGCACACACAGTTCAAGTAATTAATCACATCCTATAAGGCTCCCCAAGTGTCATGGTTATTGACACGTTACCTTCACTACGATGCTAGATGACTTAAACGTGTCCCACTAACCACTACAGTTAGATCTGCGATAACACAAAACACAGGTGGCAGACTTATTAGTGGGAGAGTTCGCCAATCAAGGACCTTGCTAATATAGGGAACTTGCCAACTGCAAAATAATATTCTGCAAACTCGGCGAAGCTCAACAAAATACTTCGCCAAGAAATTCGTCAATGCGAATCAGTCTAAGTCTCGTGACTTAGGCAGTCTCACCAAAAAAATCTCCCAAACAATACCAGCTCACCAAATGAGGGTGTGACATATACAGAACTAGGAAGACCACCTTTCCATCCACTATACGTTTATAGGAACAAGATTCATCAACGTTTTGCTCAAATCCAAAATTTTTTATCACTTAATCAAATCTTTGATTCCATAAGCGAGATACTTACTTAAGTCCATATATGAATCTTAGAAACTTGCGAACTTTATTCTCATTTCTTTTAGCTATATATCTGGTAGGCTACACCATGCAGATGTTTTCTTCAAAATAGTTGTTTATAAATTTTGTCTTGACATCCATTTCATACACACCCAACCAGACTATCGGATCCGAGTGCATGATATCACATTATATTATCGAAGCAACTCGGACTATTTAGAACTATATCATTAAATACCATAACCTAATCAAACATTAATATTATCACATAAGTAAATCAAGATGCAACATAAAAATACATATATTTATCATGTTAAAAATACATATATTTATCATGTTCGAATTTATCTCATGCCCACGAAGGTATTCGTAAAACTTCAAAAGTGATTTGAGAATAGGTGGTGAAATAGTATGTATGGTCACAACAAGGAAATAGGAGATGTCGCGGCATCCCTAAAAACATGGCATGGTCACAACAAGATAAGGGCAAGTTGTGACGTTAAGCAAGAATGCCGCGAAGTTGAGGTACAGGATGCTATAATAAGACTTTTGTTCAACTCAAAGTAACCAAATTGTACATATCTTATCTGCATACATATTATTCCCTACCAATTGATTTTAGCATTAGAAATTATCATATCTTATCTAAATTGTACAAACTGTTATCCTCTTTTTACTTCAATATAATTTTGGTACTTTGATTGTTGATAGAAATATTCAAGGGCATTGATGGTTAAATTGATTAGTTTTGTTTAGAACTAAGAATGATGGTTTAAAGGGATTGTACTAAGGGGGATCATTCGTTGTTTCTGTTGTCTTGCTTAATTTGGCTTTGCTCAAAAAAAATTTTGAATGGGAAGATTGTTGGGGCAAGTATTTTTTATGTAGTTTGTGAGTGCCAATGGTAGTGACCACTGTGACAAGTAGAATAACTTCCTATTTTTGGAGCTGGCAAATTTTTAAACAAAATCCTTGAGCTATGAATCTTGATGAAACTATGGAAATATATTAGCCCATCTAAGAAGATCAATCCATCTGAAGCAAAAAAATTCTTGAAGATTGGATTTTATCGAAACAAATCAAGCAACCGGATCCCTTGAAATAAGGAGATTGGATCGAGACTACATTGAAGACTTATCTCCAATTATCCAATATTATCTTGGACTTTATTATTGTATTGTATATTTTATTTAGCTACTTTTGTAATGCCCTGGAATTGGAGTTAGAATTAATCAGGTTAGTTGGTTGGGTTGGTGGTTTGGTGGGACTATTAAGTTGGTTTTCACGTTTTAAGAGCAGAATGAGCTTACTAGTTCAGTGACTAGCTCTTTGGGGTAGCTTACCTTTTGTCTTAGGTTTGAGTCCACGTGTGTGCAATGTAGGAAATATTTTACTTTCTGGTTTCTGTAACACCCCTAAACTCGGCCCGGACGTTATGGCCAGATCCAGTGTGTCTCATTGAAATATTTTATCGAAAACCTTGTTTTCATTGAAAACACTTCTTTGAAATAAAAACCTTGAGTAAAATCCCAGCTTGTATTTGTTGCTTTCAAAGCGAGGTGTATTTTAAAGAAAAACTATTCCTTCTTGTATGATAATAATTACTTTGTAAAATATCTTTTCAGTTGAGGAAGCTTTATTTAAAACAGATGATCTATAAAAACTTGTCATTTAAAAATTGAGTTGTGAAAACGTAGTATTTAAAAACAGTTATGGTTTAGGAAAACCATGTTCTACTTCTAACAAATATAAAGCATAAAAATAATAATAATCCCAATTTGAAATAATAACCACAGGAAAGGCCTTATTACATTCTAGACTGAATTAACATAAAATACTAGAAATTATATGTTTAAGGAAACAAGTCCAAGTCGTCTTGCTAGCTGGCCACCTCGGAGTCCCTCCTACCGTCTAACCACCTACTGAGGATCACCTAAGAAAAATAGAGGGGGTGAGTTTTCAAAAACCCAGTGTGTACAACCCTATGCAAATAGGAAAGCATGCAATAGCAAGTCATTTTGGGCCTGAGCCCAATTCAATATCAGAACAGAAGTAAAGCAATCAAATATGCACACCCATCTAACCGCTACACACCATCTCCATCCCCCGATACACTCCATGTGGGGATACAAATATCGACCCACCCATCCGATACACTCCAATGGTAGCCCGATTGCAGTACTACCTAACGTTGCAGCAAAGCTACTAATCATATATTGGCCTTAAAAAGCCATCGGTGGGTCCACGGTCGTCAAGCATCCATGCGATCCTCATATACTTCCTCCGTTCCATAATTCCTAACCCATATGCAACCTAAACAAAATTTCATATGGATGCAGCAGGTACACATGCAACATCCGTAAATCTTACATTCAACACCTAAGGGTATTTTAGTCATTCTCGCCCTTAGGGGCATTTCGTAATTTCTCTTTATTATGGGTTTATTACCTATCTTGGCCCGTTAACAAGTCCTCGTTGGCTAAAGTGAACAGATACTATGCACCATGTAGGATTCCAGAGAAGAGGAGGTGGGTCATTAAGACCGCTTAAGTACCAAGCTCTCTTTAGATCCAATCCTAGACATGCATATACCCTGTAACACCCCGTACCCGAGACCGTTGCCGGAGTCGGACACGAGGGGTTAACAGACTTAATTCACTTATTTGCACGGTCCATTTTAAATTTCCAGACATGCTGGCTAACTGCGTCACTGTCACCTTAAAAATAATATCTTGAGTTCAAAAACTCGAAAATCAGTTTTGAAATTTTTCCCTGAAACTAGACTCATATATCCATCCACAAATTTTTTTCTAGAATTTTTGGTCCAGCCAATTAGTACAGTTTATTAGTTAAATTCTCCCCTGTTACAGGGTTCGACTACACTGACCTTCCTACATTGCGACTTAGATAACTCCTTATACAGGGCTTCAATACTTATGCCGTTTGTTTCTAATGAAACTACACTCAAAAATTAATCTATAAATATATGGCTTGACTTCTAATTATCTCTGGTTAATTTATAATGAATTTTCAAAGTCAGATCATGGGATCCAGAAATCGCTCTGGCCCTGTCCCACGAAAACTTAAATATCCCTTAAAATAAGACTCATATGACCATTTCGTTTCTTCCATATGAAAGTAGATTCATCAAGGTTCCATTACATAATTTATTCACTATTTAATTCCATTCCTACTATTTTTAGTGATATTTCAAATTCACACCACTGCTGCTGTCAGCATCTGCCTTTAATGTAGACTTTACCTAGTACATAGTTTCCATGATTCAACTAACCCTTTAGCATATATAGCACAATGTATGATCGTGATTAACCATTCCAATGGCCAATCATTTCCAAGCACATCCACACCTCTCAATAACCATATACATACAAAATGATTTATAACATTATGCTCAAAAATATATATAAGCCATTTTCGCATGGCTATCCAAATTTGTACAATACCGAAAGGTACATGACCAACATCAAAAAGGGTAGTCCTATACATGCCATTTCAAAGTTCAACCAAAAGTGTACCAAAAGGGGCTTTGATAGTGTGGAAAACTTCGACTTCGACAATCCCAAGTCCGATAGCTGACGAACCAAAATCTATAAAATAGAGATTCAAAGAAACGAAGTAAGCATTTAATGCTTAGTAAGTTTTGAGCCATGCAATTAGACACAACTAAAGTGTAGTATTCATATGGCTAAACGGATAATTTCATATGCACAAATTCTCAATATCATACTTACTTCACAGTACCAACCCTTATACTCATACACAAAAGATCAACTTAGCCAAAGGCCGGTAGCTCATTTATCGATCGGCGAATACTAATTGTAAGGATCAACTAAATCAATGCATATATGAGACATACCTCATTGCTGGGATTTTACGAGCATATTAATTGAAACTATTACAGCAAGGTCGCTCATTCCCAAGCCAAGTACCTTCGGAATTTAACCAGATATAGCTACTCGCTCAATGCCTTGGGACATAGCCGGATATAGTAACTCGCACCAATGCCTTTGGACTTAGCCGGATATAGTAGCTTCGCACAAATGCCTTCGGACTTAGCCGGATGTAATAACTTCGCACAAATGCCTTGGGACTTAGCCCGGATATAGTAACTCGCACAAATGCCTTCGGGACTTAGCCTGGATGTAATAACTCGCACAAATGCCTTTGGGACTTAGCCCGGAACTAGTCACTAGTGCAAATGCCTTCGGGACTTAGCCCGGTTATCATCCGAATATTCATGCACATATCAATAAATCATGACACATTTATATCTCATTTTCATAATTAGAGTTCAAACACAAGTCACGTATTAAGCACTCCCATTTTCGGCTCACTAGCCACATACAAACAGCATGGTTTAGTTTGCTTTATGACACGATCTCTATGCACATACGGCTACCCGTCATGCGTATAGACTAATTTACTCATCATATAATTCAAGTAGAATCATCATATCACCGTATATTTGTTATGCTCAAACATCATGACTTAATCAAATCATAAACTAAGTCTCATTGCTCGAAAACTTACCTTGGATGTTGTCGAACGATTTCGATGGCTATTCGACCACTTTTTCCTTCCCTTTATCGGATTTAGTTCCCCTTTGCTCTTGAGCTTAATTTAACAAATAAATTGATTTAATCATTTGAGCATCGAAAAGAGGAACTCAAGGTACTTAGCCCATATATATATACATTAGACATTAAAGTCACATACATATGAAATCATGAATCAACTCCACACATTAACCCACACTTCCTTTTAGCCGATTGTCTAAGCCAAGATAAAAGCATCAATATGCTTGCCTCTAACCGAATACATGCAACACCAATCTTCTTCCTATGGCCGAATAAGCATGTCTAAGTTGAGGCCAATTATATGCTTAATACTTCCTACAAGTATGGTTACTTGTATTGATTATATATCATCTTGTTTCAAGTTCAAAACTCGGCTAATACGCATATATACACTAGTAATCAAATACTAACATTTTGCACTTCACCTTACTACCATTTCACATCTATTTTCTACCATGGTCAAATGCATCAAGACACCATACCATTCAATTTTGGTCATGGGTTACACAAAGAACTTAATGTCTAACTCAAAAATGCCAAAAAGAAAATCCAAGAGTCATCAATCACCATCACATGTATCATTACAAAGCTTCACACTTAGCATGCAAATGACATCAACACAAATCCACCTTAGCCGAAACTTAACTCATCTTCATGCCTCATCACCACAACATCAAACATCAACCAAGAAGACAACACCCATGGCCAAATATCATCTCCATCTCATAGCAAAGATTTAAACCATGGGCTAGGTAGAACTCAAACTAACAACTAAAAACATGCATGAATCTCAAGGACAACATCAAACATACCTTAGTCTAGCAAACCACCATAGCCAATTTTCTCAAGCTCTTCCCCTTCCTTTCTTTCCTCTATTAGGCCAAAGATGTTCAAGAATGAACACTTTTTTTTTTGTTTTCTTTCTTCAATTCACGGCAATAGGGGGGGAACATGGATGAGACAATTTTTTTTTCATCATCATTTACCTTTCCATTATTATTTTATTGCCCATACTCCTTATTTTTATTTTTTTCTAACATAAACCATTATCACAACATGTTTTATGACATGTTTTGCCCATCACCCTTTGTCATGGCCGGCCACTAGTAATTAAATGGGGGAAATTGACATGCAAGTCCACCCCTTTGATTACATGCACTAATAGATCCTTATAGATTAACCTATCACATTTCGAAAGTGTCACACATAAGTCCTATTGACTAATTTGACATGCAATTTACTAAATCAAAGCTTAAAAGTTTCACACATTCATAATCACATATTTTAAACAATAAATATCATATTCAAATAATTTGGTGACTCGGTTTAGCGGTCCCGAAACCGCTTTCCGACTAGGGTCACTTTAGGGCTGTTACATACCCATTGCCACACCTTAACCTTATGACTCATCCACGGTCGCAAGTAATTAACTATTTAAGTTTTATGTCTATTTAAGCAGTTATTAGATACTAGGCCCCAAAACCCCCTTACGAAGCCCAAACAGGTCTACATACATGCATATGGGCCACTAGGCCCAATCTCATTCATATGGCCCATTAGGTCCAAATCACATCCATATGGCCCATCGACCCCAATCACATTCATAGTCATGCAATCATATAATTTTCCATCATTTAGTATCAAATTGCCAATTTTTCCTATTATACCCCTACAGCCCATTCTGGCCCGGTTGGCAAATACACGGCCCAAGCCCATGGAATCACTCATGGGGCCTCTGATAACCTATCGATTTCCCCCTTACGAGTGTTCGCGCACTCGCAAGACTATTGTAGCCAAACTTTCAGGTTTTCGGCATTTCGGGATTTGTCGATCTACTCTGTGTGTGCAGTGTATGTACACACCTAGTACTAAAACTTGTTGCGATCTCCTTAGCCAAGAACCTACAAACGATATCACTCAATGATTAATCACATGCTTATCAAATACGATCACCAAAAGTCAAAAATCTCATAGTTGGCTTACCTTGAACGACAAGCCTTGCAGACCTTCCTTGATCACTAATCACGAGTATTCCTTAAATCCAAACCCCAAAATGCCTAAAGACCAATTCGGCATAGATCTAAAATTTGAGATTCGATAACAAGAATCGAGCGAAGTAGAGGGAGTAGTGGCGGCACAAAGGGTCTTCAGCCAAAGAGGTATTCAGCTTTTGAGATTTGTATGGTGAAAGGGGTTATTCGGTACAAATAAGAAAAAGAGAAGAAGAAATCGGCTAAAACCAAAGGTGAATCAAAAGAGAATTTGAGTAGAGAAAGAATGGAAAATTGGCAAGCAAGGAACAAGGAATTTGACTTCTGAGCACTTAGAGAGAAAAGTGTTTCGACATCACAAAAAAACAAACAATTCAGCAACAAGAAGAGAAGCAATTTCAGCATTTCCCTATAATCTAAAATCGGCACCTTATATATTATAGCTGAATTTACCTATCCTCAAATTCCCTATTCGGCTCTAGTTCTCTGCACCCCTCATCTCCTAACTTTTCTCCCTAATAACTCCTTAATCCCGTCCTTAAATTTCTCCTCTGATCATTCCCTTCAGAGTTCACATCCAACGCCACTACTGGCCATTTATTAAACAAAAATAATTCTTTATTTTGAGCAAAGATGAATTCGAACCCCAAACCTCCTTGCCATGCATGTGACACCAAATCTAAGCCCCACATGTGACGCTACTAATGTAACACCCCAAACCCGGCCCAGACGTTATGGCCGGATCCGACATGCCATATCGAAGCGTTCAAAACATTTCAGGTTGTTGTTTTAGAAAAACTTACTTGGTGTTTTAAAAGATAATTTCAATGCAGGTTAAAGTGAAGGGAAGCTGTGCACCAGGTAGGAAACCGAAAAAGAGGAGGTGAGTCCATCAGACTGCTTAAGTACCAAGCTCCCTTCGGATCCAATCCTAGACATGCACACCGCCATTACCACACCTTAACGTCATGTATATTTCCAGGAAACCAATTTTATTAAGTTCTTTTTAGGAAAAGTGATTAATTTCAGAAAAAATATTTTTCATTGGGGAAGCTTTGCTTGATGTCGTGTTATTTTGAAATCAATTACTATTTTTGAAAACAAGCCCTAAAGCTATCCAATTCCAACAGTTATATATAAGTATTACCTACCTTATTAAAACATATTAAAACCATCAAAAATAATTAAGCGGCCTGATTACAATTTAAAAAAAATCGAAACCTTAAACATAAATAAAAAGATGTCCAGTTCACCGGAAGAGAGTCAAATTTGCAGAACGTGTGGCCACTCCAAATCCCTCACAGCTCCAAGCCCACTATGGTTGGGGATTACCTGCGTGGATGAAAAATAAAGGGGTGAGTTTGGGGAAACTCAATGTGTAAATTAACACAACCATAGCCTATATCAGCTCAAACCATAGAAACAGAATAAGATGGCCTTAGCCCAAAACAGAATTCAGAATAAAGCCCATAGGCCCAGAACAGAACAGAACAGATATCACAAGTTTATGCAGTACCCAACCCATATCCAACCACATGCACCCCCATACCAACCTTTCACCATGTGGGGAGACTACTCGACCTACCCAACCGCTACACGCCACAGAAATATGCAGCATGGCTGCCAGAACAGATAATGTGACAGAGTCACCAGAACAGATAATCGTGGCAGAGCCCCCAGAACAGATATATGTGGCAGAGCCACCAGATCAGATAATTGTGGCATAGCCACCAGGACGCTTCCTCCATAATATAACCCATGTCCCCATGCAATAGATATACAATCATGGCATAAATCTTACATAATTGAATCATCATGCTTTTCAGTCAAAAGTAACCCTAGGGGGTATAATGGTGATTTTGCACCTAGGGGTATATCAGAAATTTCCATACATAGGGGTATTCAAGTAATTTAACTATTCTTAGGGTTTTCATGCATATTTACGTAAGACCAGAAACACTTACGGCGTTTTCTTACCGAATTGGGCCTGTTGGCCCACTATCCCGACTTTGGCCCATTAAGCCCAAAAACATCGAAATGCACAGAATCGTGCACTCTACCATCTTATCACTTTAATCTACCATATACATCAAACTATTAATCTCACGAGCATTCGCACACTCGCATGTTCTCAAAATACCTGCTTTTCGACATTTTGGCTTTTCGGCTTTTGTCGATCTAGTCTATAAGAGGGTGTCAGTTACTCACCTGTTTGCGACGATATGATGACGAGATCCATACATGTACTTCCTACAATTGTATTACTAACACGTTAATCTAACTTATCGAAAATGAACTACGTAATAACCCCTTACCACATTCGGCCAAAAGCACCTTAGGCACTAGCGATCCTACCTTTGCCGAGGTTAGCAATTATGTCTAGATCCGCTTGTCCAAGCCTTCGATCAGTAGCCTTTTGATCCCACTATTGTCAAAATAAAACATTTATAACATCCCTTAGAGCTACATGCCCAAATCGACAGCCCCCTAACCTTTAGGGGTTTCGGCTTTTCTAAAACCCGAAATAAGGATTAAGTTAAAAACAACTTACCACCGGTTCCTTTAGTCAATGATTCCAATTAACTCTCACTCAATTCTGATGTAGATCTACCCCTCAAAAGATAATAAAATTCGAGCCTTCAATGATCTTAAAATTCGGCTATGACCCTATGGCTATGCGTTTTCGGCTTTTTGTAACAGTGAAGAAAAGTTGAGGTTTTGTAGTGGCTTTGTTGACAGAAACTTGGGGTTCAGAGGACAAGAGAATCGGTCAAGAAAATGAGGGAGAATAAGATGGTTTTGCCTAGAAGAAAATGGCACAAAAGAAATCAAGCCTTCGGGATTTCAGCTTTTTGAGGCCATCGACTATAGGCTTAAAACAATGGTAAGAAAGTTGTGTAGGATAGAGTGGTGGAAGGATTCGGCTATGGAGAAAAGAAGAGGAGAAAGTAGATGGAGAGAAAAAGAAAAGAAGAGAAGAGGAGGAAGGATGGTCAGAAAAACGGCACAACTTACCCCTAATGCCAAACTTAACTGACACTTAACCTAGCCGAAATTGCTCCCCTAAAGCACCCCTTGGCCGGCCAATTCTTGCTCCTCAAAAGTCCACCATTTGGCCAACACTGTTCTCCCTAATCAGCTCCTAAATCCTCTCCCTTATCAACTCCTAAATCCTCTCCTGACAGACTTTCACTTCAGTCCCACTGCTTACCTTTCTGTACATAAAAATTAATATCACTAATTTTCTTACCTTGCGACTCGAACCTTAGCTCTCCTTGGTCATCCACACACCACCTTTCAAGCCCCCCAAGTGGTGTCACATGCCAACTTACCATAGGCTTCCTAGTGCTTTATTTTACCCAGTTAATACTTAAAAGCCCAGTTAACCAGAACCCCTTTTTCTTATGGAACTAGAATTAACTAAAATTGCTGAGTTTTAACTTACGCTTGGGCCTTCTAGAGGCCCACTAACATAATTAAACCTACACCCACGCAGACAGAACACAGAAATTTTAAATTCGCCAACATACACAGAATTCCCAAAAATTGGGGCGTTACAACTTGCCACTCTAAGACAAGGCTCCTTGTGTCCAATTCCTCCTTCATTTATTTAAAACCCAATCTACTTGTCATCAAGGTTCTTTTAATTATTAAGCTATAATTTGCTTTACCTCGAAGTTCAAACTCTAAACTTAACCAAGGCATATTATCACATAAATAACACTTAACTAGAATATTAAGCACACTTTTTATCAAAACCATCATAAAAAGAAAGTTCGGGATTTTTGGGGCGTTATATTTTCAATTCTAAAAACCCTGATAGGTTAAATTTTTATTAAAAATATTTTTAATTTATTTATTTCAAATTTTTTAGAAAAATCAAAAAATTCCCAAAACCCTTCACACGTTCCTTTATTTCCTCTCATATTAGTTTTCAGTTTTTTTTTAATTGGAGATCTTGCCTTTTAACTTCAAAATTCCTCTGTTCCAACATTTTCCTTTTTCTTTCTCCTTTTTTCTTTAATTTTTTTCTTTCTTTTTTATTTCAACAATGTTGTCGAATTTAGTTTCAAGGAGGTTTATTTCTTTTCACATCTGCATTCAATCCAGATTCGTATAGGAGGAATGATTTGTGTGATCTTGTAGTCGAGTTTCAGTTTGGTTCAATGGTGGGAATTTGTAACACCCCGAACCCGAGACCATCGCTGGTGTCGGACACGAGGGGTTAACCAAGTCCACATGTTTCATGACATGTTTAGCCCATATCTCTTTGTCATGGCCGGCCATCACTTGTAAAAAGGGGAATTTGACATGCAAGTCCATTATTTTGCATGCATGCTTTAATTAGTCATCACACATTTCCCTATCGTACTTTCAAAGTTCACTACTAAGTCCTTTCTAGTGGAATTCACCTTTATAACACTAAATCAATCATCATAAAATGTCATACATGAGCACACACATATTATAGGCATCAAAATAAATTTTTAATTATTTTTATGCCTCGGTTTTGTGGTCCCGAAACCACATTCCGACTAGGGTCAATTTTGGGCTGTCACAGAATTGATCGTTCATTGGTGCTTCTAAACACGTATTAAGGTGTGATTTCCTAAAAATTTGTATTTTAGAGTGATTTTTGTCTGTGAATTTTCGTGCTTGTACATCAAGTTTAGGAGTGGTTTTGAGCCACACATGCAAGCACACAGGTGGTCCACACGACCGTAAGCCATTTGGAAATTAGGTATACGACACATAATTTTGAGTAGGTCACACGGGCTTGTCACACAGCCATGTGACCCCTATTGGGGAAAAATTAGTCAATCACCTATTGACGTGTCATTTAGTCGCACGGTCATGTGCCTCAATCACATAGGCGTGTATGCTAACCACATGGTCGTGTCTTTCCTGCTCCTTTAATGTTTTAATTTGGTCACCAGTTCAATGAGTTACACGATCTGGCCACACGGCCATGTACCTCAATCACACGGATGTATGTCTCAACCACATTGTAATAGCCTATTTATAGTAGAATAGGAATAGTGGTTTTGGGACCACAAATCTAATGTCAGAATAACTATTTATTTATTATTTTAATGCCTACAACATGTTAGTAGTATCGTATACCGTTTGCATGCATAATTCGATAAAAAGGACTAAATTGCAAAAGGTGTAAAACTTGAGTTCTTTACATTAGAGGGATTTATTAGCTATGATTTTAAATGTTTGGAGGTTTTATGTTGTAATTATACCATTTATATGGTTAATGGACAAAAATGGGCATGGTTTAGTTAATTTTTTAAAGGTTAAAAACAATGGTTAAAATAGTAATTAGTAAAATAATCATAAAATAAATAATAGAAAAATTAGTGCTCATCTTCATGAGCTTTCTTCTCCACCAAAATTAGGCTTGGAAAACTCCATTTTTGGAGCTTGAAAGTTCAGTTGATCTCTTACAATTGCATGGTATGAATTATAACTCTGTTTTTAATGATTTTTACATTTTTAAAATGTTGTAGCTTAATCTAGCTAGCCCAGGGACTAATTTGCAAAATTGTTAAAATTATACGTGTTACCATGAATGAATCATGTGAATTTGATGTTTGGTGGAAGAAAATGAATATAAGTTGTTAGATAAATAACTTTTGTAAAGTGAATTTTGTTGAAAATGTCAATTAGGGATTAAATTGAAAAATATGAAAAGTTCATGGTTTAAATTGTGAAATAATGGAATTTATGAGTTGATAGGTACCCTTGATCGCACTTACGTGCCCTTGTTGTACTTCGGTACTCCTGATAGCACTTTTGTGTATGGTTATGTTTCGGTAACATTTATTCAGTAAAATAGGGGTTTATTCATTTAATGTTGAGTTAAATAAAATGCTACGTACTTACTAAGTTTTATAAGATTATACGAGTTTATTTGTCCTTTTTTAGATTACTTTTGTAGACTTGGGACGGATCGAAACTTTGGCTCACACTATCCATCGTTGTTAGTAGCTTTTGAAATCTTTTGGGATTGTGGCATGTATATGTGGCTATAATTATATATGTATATGCGTCTAGTTCATTTTGGTATAAAAGTGAATCACTAAGTTGTGTGTTTGGACACTTTTTTTCTAGGTTGTACATATGTATCTTTTGATTTGATAAATTGGTATGAATGCAATCACTTATTAATGGTTTAATGCTGATGAATTTCAGTTGTTATGCTAGCATTTGTATTTGGTTAGGTGTTTGAATGATGGAAGATCAAATGTTTGTAATGATTTTACATATTATTTATGTCAAGTGTCTTTTATGGAAATGTAGTGAATTGGTACTTTGTTGCGAATGTCATATATGAATGTTAATCTAGTATTTGAATGGCTTGGTTAGCACCATTTGGTATGTTTTGGTAAGTAAATTAAATGGTATGTATAGATGTAAATATGCTTAGAAGTTAGTTGATTATTTTGGCCAAATTGAGTACAGGGTTGTACATGTTTTGATGCAATCATTAAGGTGCCTTTGGGCATATTGGTTGGATGTTACTATATCACATGTATATAGCTCAAATATGCATGACTTTGGTGCCTTGTTATGGCTGGTAATTGTGTGTAAATGTGCTTGTAGGTACATGTCTTGTTGGGTGAGAAAAATGGCTTGAAAATGTCCTATTTTTCATTGACATGGGTAAAGACACGGGCTTGTGTCTCAACCATGTGTGACACACGGCCAGGCAACATGGTCGTGGGTCCCCCGTAGCTTTCAAAAGGTTGCAAGTTAGGCTATTACACGACCTAGCACACGGCCTAGCTCACGGGCGTATGGCTTAGCCGTGTGACCCAAGTCAGTGAGTTACATGGGTTGGGACACTACCATGTGTCCCTACTTCAAATGCCCACACAGCCTTGAGACCTCTACAGTGTTGTAAATTTTCTCTATTTTCTGAAAATTTCTTTGAGTTTCCAATTTAATCCCGGCTTGTTTCTAATGTGTTGTTAAGGCCTCGAGGGCTCATACAAGGGAAAACATGTATGATTTAGATTGGTTTTAATATGATTATCGATATGACTTGAAATGTTTGAAATTTTTGTTCATTTGATTTGAAAACTCTGGTAATGCTCCGTAACCCTATTTCGGTGACGGATACAGGTTAGGGGTGTTACATTTATTGTTATCAGAGTTACGGTTTAGTCGATTCTAGGACTAATGTGGCAAAATAAAAATTAGTTTATACATGCCACATATAACCTGTGATAGTGTGATGCGTTTGATCCGTTCTAACAATTTGTTTATTATAGATTCAAGATGTCAGCAGAATCAAATCGAGTTATAGTTAATAAAGCTGAAAGTAATGTTCAAGCTTCGAATCCTAAGGCAAGTAACAGTGCTCGTATTTCTCAATCTTTGGTGATGAAATGAAAAACATGTTTATGGGAATTATGAACCAATGGTTCAATGAGTTTAAACAAGCAAATATGGCTACTTCGCCTCCTCCACCCCCTGTTGTGTCTCCTCTGGCACCCTTGAATACTACCACCCCTGTATCGATGTTGGTTACTCGGGTATTCGTAGATAAGGTTCAAAAATGTGAAGTGAAAGAGTTCATAGGTACGGTAAATGATGATTCGTCAAAAGTCGAGTACTAGCTATTAAATACAAAGAGAGTTTTTGTTGAATTACTATGCACCCCTAAAGATTGTCTGAGATGCACAGTGTCTTTGCTGAAAGACGAGGCATATTTGTGGTGGGATACTTTGAGTACACAATAGTATCAAATGATCAAATTAATTGGGATTTTTCTAGAATGAATTGAAGAAAAAGTATGTAAGTTGATTGTTTATCGATCAGAAAAAGAAAGAATTTCGTGAATTAAAGCAAGGAAACAAGACTGTAGTTGAATATGAATGAGAATTTATGCAATTAAGAAAGAATGCTCATAATATTGTTTCGACCAATGACAAAATGTGTATCAGATTTGAATATGGGTTGAACGATAAGATCTGGTTAACTGTAGCAGCACTAAAGTTACGAGAATTTGTAGAGCTATCCGAGTGAGCACAGAAGGTTGAAGAGATTTGTAAAAGTAAATAACTATTAGATTCAAGATTCAGAGACTATAATAAGAGAATGTCATTCAAGCCTACTCAGTCGTCTCCCTCAAAGAAATTTAGAAATAACACAAGTTGGTCAGCTGCTCCTTCAAAATTTGTCAATTGAGAGAAACCAAGACAAAGCAATTTCTAGACAGTCAATGCTCCAGCGGTGAGTGTTGGAAGTGCAAGAAATGTGGAGAGAACTATTTTGATGTGTGATGACTGTAATAAAAGACATTTTGGTGAGTGCCGGTCAAAATTGAAAGCTTGTTTCCATTGTAGAGCTACCGACCATTTTCTCTGTAATTGTCCCTAGAAGCAAAGCAATTTCGGGAGTCAATCAAATAAACTCAAAACAACCTCTCATAGGGGTAGAAAATCTGTATATGCTAGAAATACTACTCTCGGTAGAATAGCAAGATGACTGAAAGGTCAGAAGCAAGAACACCAGCTAGAGCGTATGCAATTCAAACTCAAAAAGAAGCGACAGCTCTAGATGTTATTGTGGGTACTTTTTCTCTCTTTGATATTAATGTATATGTATTGATTAATCTTTGATCAACTCATTTGTACATATGCACTACATTAGTAGACAAAAAGAAAATACTTGTTGAGTTCATGAGTATACTGTTAAAGTTACAAATCCTTTGGGTTAGTATGTTCTAGTTAATCAGTTATGTAGGTCTTCCCCACTGATAATTAAGGGTTACGATTTTTCGCTAGTCTGATGCTATTACCTTTTGATGAATTCGATGTGATTAGGGGATTGGATTGGTGAACATAGCATGATGCTATTGAGAATTGTAGAAGAAAATATATCATGCTAAAATGTCAGGATGGAAGGCGGGTCTGGATTAAATTAGATAGATTGGATGGTACATCTAGTTTAATCTCTATTACAATGGCATGAAAATATGTTAAAAAGGGTTGTGAAGCATATCTCACTTATATAGTTGACTCCAGAATTTCAGAAACGAAACTAGCATCATTCTAATGGTATGTGAATTCTTAGATGTATTTCAAGAAGAGTTATCTGGGCTACCTCCAACTCGGGACGTTGAGTTTGGAATTGAATTGGTGCCGGGAACATCCCCTATATCTATCACCATACAGAATGGCACTATAGAATTAAAAGAGTTAAAAGCACAACTACAAGAGTTGAAAAATAGAGGCTTTGCTTCTCCTTAGCTGCTCATGTTTTATTCATCAGGAAGAAAGATGGGTCTATGCATTATAGACAACTCAACAGAGTGACGATAAAGAACAAATATCCATTGTCACGTACTGACAACTTGTTTGACCAGTTGAAAGGTGCAACAGTGTTTTCGAAGATTGATATTCGTTTTGGCTATTATCAGTTGCGAGTTGGAGATTTAGATGTGCAGAAAATAGCATTCAGAACTAGGTATGGACATTATCAATTTTTAGGGATGCCATTTGGTTTAACCAATGTGCCTACCGTATTATGGATCTGATGAATAGAATTTTTATACTATATCTAGATCAGTTTGTTGTGGTTTTCATTGATGATATTTTGATTTATTCACGGGATAAATCCGAGCATGTTGAACATCTACAAATTGTTTTGTCAACTTTATGTGAAAAATAATTATTCGTTAAGTTTAGCAAATGTGATTTTTAGCTTCGAGAAGTTTGTTTTCTGGGACATGTTGTGTTGACAGATAGCATCAGAGTAGATCCAAGTAAAATTTTAGCTATTGTTGATTGGAAGCCTCCGAGAAATATATTTGAGATTAGAAGTTTTCTGGGACTAGTTGGATATTACAAAAGATTCGCCAAAGGATTCTTGATGATAGTTATACCGATGATGCAACTATTATAGAAAGATGTGAAATAAGAATGGTCTGAGAAGTGTCAACAAAGTTTCAACCAGTTGAAAGCACTGTTAACCGAAGCAACCGTTCTAGTTCAGCCTAAATTGGGTAAAGAATTTGTGATTTTCAATGATGCAATGGTTTAGGCTATATTTTGATGCAGGAAGACAAAGTAATAGCATATGCTTCCCGACAATTGAAGCCGCACGAAAAGAATTATCCAGCACATGACTTAGAATTGGCAACTATTGAGTTTGCATTAAAAATTTAGCGATACCACTTGTTTGGCGAAAAATGTCACATTTTTAATGATCATTAGAGTTTGAAGTACTTAATGTTGTAGAAAGATTTGAACTTGAGACAGCGCAGATGGCTCGAGCTGTTGAAAGATTATGATTAGTTATTATCATCTAGGAAAAGTAAATGTAGTGGTTGATACTCTGAGTAGCAAATCTTTGTTAGCTTTGCTAGCGCTGAACATGTCATTGTTTGTTGATGGTTCCATTTTAGCTGAGTTAAAAGCTAAATCGTTGTTCTTACAAGAGATTTGTGAGGCTTAGAAATGCAATGATGTTTTGGTAGCTAAATGGAAATCGTGTAATTGACTCCTAATTCAAACTTTCAGATAAGGTCTGATGATTGCTTACTTTTTAGAGGCAAAGTTTGTGTACCAAAGAATTTAGAACTCATTCGGAGAATCTTGCACGAAGCTCATAGTGATTGTAACACCTTAACCCGTATCCATCGTCGGAGTAAGGTTACAAGGTATTACCGATCAATAGACATTACTCAACATACATAAATCATACATTTATGCATTCATAATCAAATACCATTCAACACAATCATATTGTCCCTTATAAGGATTTATGAGTCCTTAAACATGCTTTAGAAATGGTTCGGGACTAACCCAATAACATATGAAAATTTTGGAAACTTAGAAAAATTTCAAACATACAGGGACCACAAGCCCATGTGAACAGGCCGTGTGCCTCATACGACTAGTAGACACGCCCGTGCCTTAGGCCGTGTTGAAACAGGGCATACATACTAACTTGCATCACAAGGCATAAGACATGCCCATGTGCCAGGCAGTGTGAAAACTGGAGAGTATACTAACTTGGGTCACATGGCCAACCACACGCTCGTGTGTCTAGCCCGTGTGCCTTTCGAAGTGGTCACACACTCCCGTGTGCCAGGACGTGCCAAACCTGTAGAGTATACTGATTTGTACAACACGACCAATCACACGCCCGTGTGTGAGACCATGCGGAGCATACTAACTTCATTTTAATATCAACACTAGGGGACACACGGTCGTGTAACATGACCGTGTCTCACCCACACCCGTGTCTCTGCCCGTGTGGACAAAAATAGGCTATCTGCAAAGCTATTATGCCACCCTAATTTCACATGTATACACAAGCATAAATAGTAACATTTTACAACCCAATTGATAGCCATTCTATAACATTTCATACACATATGATACCATTTCCACATAGTATTCAATACTTAACTAATATCATACATTTTCCATTCATAAGCCTATCATATAACAAAACATCATATGCGTATTTCCATTCCATCAACTAATTGCCAAAACATACCAAAACATAATAACAAGTTTAGCCAAATCGCATGGCTTAGACTTATAACACAAAATATACCAAAATCAAAATCTCAAATAGTCATAACTATCATCTTTATAACCAGCCTATACATGTCATATATACATATATCCACAAGTTCAAAAGTACCAATCAGCAACTGGATACTGTGATGTGTAACTCCAATTTGTCTGAAACGAGCGAGCTATCGAACCTCTATAAAACATGGAAAAGAAACAAAGTAAGCTTTATAGCTTAATAAGCTCGTATAATTTAGAATTAAACTTACCATTTATACATAATCAATGCAATAATCAAGATGTATTTAATTCAATTACCAAATACCTAAACATAAACATTCATCATAAGTTAGTCACCTAAATACATGAAATCATTCATAATCTCAATTTAAATACTCAATACATTGTATCATATCAAATTCACATATACCATGAACATCATTTGTAACATTTTACTTTCAATAGTATAACAGTAATTCGTTCATATAAACAATACTTTACCATATCATAGAATTTATGCCCGTTGAACCTATTAGAATTTCGATGGATACTCGGGTGATGTATAGTACATATAAATTAGTAATCCATCAATTCCTTATCATTTTTCGCTCTTTCAAGTTATGAACAGTAAGCCCCTCTTGAGTTGATGGACAGTAAGCTCTATAGAGCTGAAACGGTAAGCTATGACGAGCTGAAACAGTAAACTCATATGATCTGATATCAGTAAGCTCATACGAGCTACGGTGAGTCTGCAACACATGCAGGATCTCAACCAAAACGATAACACTAGTGACATGTCATTCGTATCCTACGAATTCATCCGGTTCAAATGGGGCTCAGTAACCATTAGTCTATATCAATAAGGCATTCATATTTAAAGTATGTCAATTATATACATTCATTTCCAATAATTAAAAGTATTTAAAAGTTCAATTCTAATTATACGAACTTACCTCGTATCGTTCGGATAACAACTATCGACTATTCGTCCACTTTCCTTTTTCCCCGATCTAATTCTGATCTCGACTTATCTTGATCTATATATTATCAAATTCAATACATTCAGTATTCAATCTATTCAATTTAGCCCATAATTCATATTTTGGAAAATTTACACATTTTCCCCTAAACTTTCACATATTTATAATTTAGTCCTTATCACATAAAATTGCAAATTCATGCAATTTCGTATAACCCAAGCTTAGCCAAATTTTAATGGAGTCCCTAGTAGCCCATATCCTTTATTTATTCACATATTTAAGCACCATATTTCACATTTTCACAATTTAATCCATTTTTGACATTTACAAAACTAGTTTAACTAACAATTATTCAAAATTCATCATTAACTATCAAATTACTCAAGCATTCAACAATGAAAACATGATAAATCTTTATCTATTTCAAAATCTAAGGTAAAGGCTAGCTAGAATACGAAGCAACGATCTCAAAAACGTAAAAATCATTAAAAACGAGCTAAAACCATACATTAATCTTGCTTTCAAATTGACCGAATGAAAACCTAAAGAATAGCTTTATTTTTCTTCAAATTTTTGGCAACAAAAATGAAGAAAGGTGAATAAAAATGGCTTTGTTTTATTTAATTAACAATAATAACCATTTTACTATTTTAACCTTTGTAATATAATGTAAAAATCACTTAATGCTTGTCCATCTTTGTCCACTAACAATTAAAATGGTCTAATTACCACTTAAGGACCTTAACGTTAATGTTCTATAGCTATTTAATACTTTTAACTATTAAAACTCAAGTTTTACAGTTTACACGATTTAGTCCTTTTTACCGAATTAAACATTCAAACAATAAAATTTTTTTACGAAACTTTTACATAATAATTCTGTCATACTATAAATTTTAATAATATAATAAAATAAATATTTTGACTTTGGATTTGTGGTCCCGAAACCACTATTTTTATTTGACTCAAAAACGGGTTGTTACAACTCTCCCCCCTTAGAGATTTTCGTCCTCGAAAATCTTACTAATAAATAGGTTAGGGTACTATTTTCACATAGATTCCTCGGGTTCCCTTGTAGCTTCCTCGATCCGTGATTATGCCAAAGAACCTTTACTAGAGCTATGCGCTTATTTTTCAATTATTTGATTTCAGGAGCTAAAATCATGATCGGTTCTTCACTATATGTCAAATCAGCCAGTATCTCAACATCTTCCGATCACATGTTACAGATCGGATCTATATCGATGTAGTATAGATATATGAAAGACATTATGAATCTTTTCAAGTTCTGATGGTAAAGCTAGTCCATACGCCACTGGCCCTATTCATTTAATAATCTCGTACGGCCCAATGAAACGCAGACTCAACTTCATTTTACGGCCGAATCGAAGAACCTTTTTCCATGGTGACACCTTTAGAAACACTCAGTCCCCGACTTGAAAATTAATTTCTTTACGCTTCAAATCTGCGTATGATTTTTGTCGATCTGAGGCTGTCTTTAAACTATCGCAAATTGTTTTCACTTTTTCTTCAGTTTCTCTGATCAAGTCAACCCCGTGGATCTTTTTCTCACTTAGTTCAATCCAGTATAGCAGAGTTTGGCATTTACGACCATATAAAGCTTCGTACGGTGCCATCTTTATACTTCTCTGAAAACTGTTATTATACGCGAATTCAATTATGGTAAGTATTTTTCCCAACTACCCTCAAACTCTAAAATACAAAATCTCAACATGTCTTCAAGAATCTGAATAACTGTTTCAGTCTAATCATCAGTCTAACGATGAAAAGCAGTACTAAAATTCAACTTCATACCCAGGGCTTCTTATAATTTCTTCCAAAATTGTAACACCCCAAACCCGGCCTGGACATTATGGTCGAATCTGGCAATGTCACATTGAAGTGTTTTTCGTAAAGCATGATATCATTTGAAAAGCCCAATGTTTATTTAGCCTCTTTGTGTGATCTAGAAAATAATTTTAAACCTTGCGTCACTATCAAAAGCATTTACTTTAAAACGTTATTAATTTCAAAATCTCGTTTATCGCAAAAGCTTTTGAAACGATTTTGCGTATTCATGGTATTTTGGTAAATCATGCATATCTTTTGAAAACTCGCATCCTACTACTAGCAAATATAAATAAAAGTAAATAAAACCCTAAAAATTAAAAATTATAGAGGCCTTATTACATAAAAAAACCCAAATAAAACTACTTATAAATTAAAAATCCAATGAGGAAGTAAGAGTGGTTATGTGCCCACCTTTGAGTCTCTCGTAGCACTGATCCGCTTAAGACTGGGGATTACCTGTACAGTTAAAACAAATGGGTGAGTTTACGAAAACTCAATGTGTAATCCCATATAAGCAATCAGTCAGATAACAAACTGGGCCTAAGCCCCTTTTAGTAACAGTGACAAGATCAGTTTGGTCTTTAGCCCATCTCAATACAGAAACAGTCATGTGCCCATTGCGATAATAAAGAACAAATGCAAGAATATGATAAGTAGTATGCAAGTCCTACCCATCTAGCCTCTACACTCCATCTCCGTCCAACCCTACACTCCATGTGGAGATATAATCAACCCACCCATCCCTACACTCCAGAATTAGCACCGGTTGTGACACTAAACAGCATTTACAGTAGAGTTGCTAGTATAATAGGCTTAGAGCCATCAGTGATTTGCAGCAGAGCTGCCAGTACAGTACACTTCCTCCAATCATATATAAGCCCATCCCCATGCAATGCATCATGCAACATGTCATGTCATATCATAATATTAAACATGTACTCAATACGATTACACATAGCATGCTAAAATATAAACATACATCACATAAGGGAAAAATAGTCATCCTACAACATAATTGTAAAATAGTCATTTTACCTCATAAGGGTAAAACCGTCATTTTACCACATAAGGGCAAGACTGTCATTTTAAAATATAAGGGCAAAACAGTATTTTTGCCACATAAGGGCAAAGCCGTCATTTTATAACATAAGGGCAAAATTGTCATTTTAACACATAAGGGCAAAACAGTCATTTTACCTTACCCACAGTCATTTTACCCTACGATGGTATTACAGTCATTTTACCCTATAGGGGTATTTCGATCATTTTATCCTATAGGGGTATTTCAGTCATTTTACCCTATGGGGATATTTCGGTCATTTTACCCTATAGAGGTATTTCGGTCATTTTACCCTATAGAGGTATTTCGGAATTTATTTTATCTCAACATGGCCCAAAACAACCTCAACCCATGAGATCACCCATGATGGTCTCTCGTAATCCAGTACCCACGTTTCATTCGTTTAGGGTTACCACACGAGCGATCGTATGCCCATGTGGCATCAACAGTCTTACTTTTCAGCTTTTGCCGATTTACGATTAAGACAGTGATTACAACTTGACGTGCTTTGAAGTTAACCGTGCTCCGAAAACTCCTATACCTGGATATAATCAAAAAGCTTTTTAATCAGTACTTAACTCATATACCATATGAAATCTAACGAAGTTCCAAATTGATCATAATAAACTCCTCCTTACCGAAGGCCAATCAAAATCCCACCCTTGGTTCCTAAATGGCGCACCAATCAACTTGCTCCATCTACACGAAAGTCATAACCTCTTTATTAAACTTATATTAGTTACAAAACAATCTTGGCTATACCACCCTTACCAAATAATGACAGTACAGAGTATGACTCAGTGATGCAGTGAACCAAGACCAAAGAGGAGAACTGAATTGAAATAGTAAATAGAGGGGGTTACGATAGCAAGGATAGAGAAATAGTGCACAGGAACGAGAGAAGTCGAAAGGGGCAGAAGTGAAGCAGAGACTTACTTACCAATGTTTGGCCAAGGAAAAATCGATAGAGGGAGAGTAATAGAAAAGAATCGCGTGCACCCACCGAATAGTCGAAGATTAATTGACAAAGCTAAAACAAAATAGAAAGAGGAAGAGAGACGAGGTATTCAGTCAGAGAAAATGGTTAAGAGGTAGGGGGAGAGAAGGAAAACTCAGCCAAAGTAAAAATGTAAAAAGTGGTGTATGATAAGATTCGATTGAGAGAGAAGAAAGTGCAGCACAAATCAAAATAAGTAATAAAAAGGAAAACGAGTAAAAAATGCCCAAAAAACCTGTAACACAATTCGGCTTCAAAATTGAGAAATGGAAAGAACCAAAAGAACAATTGATAACTAACCGAAAATGGAGAGAAAAGAAGTGACCACACACCAATTCGGCACCAATCTCCCCATAACTCAAATTCCTAAATTTCCTCCTAAAATCTCTCCAACCAATCACACCTCAACAACTGAAAAATCCCCCTTTTTACTCCCCAAATTTGGCCAACAACAACCTCATTCAAACTCATTCAAACTCCTCGGTGTTTCGGTCAAACACAACTTCCTCCCATGGCCACCAGTAAAAATAATCTCCATTAGCCCAAGCAGGGATTCGAACCTCAGACCCCTTGCACACTCTACATGCCACTTACCACTAGGCCAGCAGGCCCTTTCTATTATGATTTAACAAATTTTACTTATAACCCTACTGTCCAAAGATGAAGGTTTTATCCTTAAAAAGAAAAATTTTGTGCAAGCCAAGGCTTGAACCCAAGACTTCTCAGACACTCCCAGAACACTCAGAACAGTTAACCACTAAAGCAGATTCCCACTTGTGTCACTTTCTTGCACAATTAATTATTTATGTGTAGTCTCCTAACTGTTCCCATGCTCAAAATCTTACACTTCTAGGCCTAAATTCGAGTCGTTACAATTTACCCACCTAAAAGAAATTTCGTCCTCAAAATTTCCAACTATCATATCAGACTATACCACTACGCTCCTGCTGCGCACTCCAGACCCAAAACAATACCACCTTTAACTTGAACATTTTCGGTACAATCTATAAATAGACTGGGACAGTACATTACTCTAGTACTCAGGCACACAGTCATGAGACCCAGCTCGAGCAGCTTCATGGCCTCCGCCATAGACTCTTGTACCCCTTCCGCGAGTCCCTCTGATGTTAATAATCGAATTGTGTTTTATCTTATTAAGAGTTTTATACATCAGTTTACAGTTCTAGTGTTTATTAACAAGTATCTTATGGAAAAACAGTGTCAGTATTTAAGAGTTTGTTTTCGCGGTACGTAGTGTCTATCAGTGTCTACCAGTCTTACTACGGTTTCAATATACATTACCTAAGATTTGCAGTAATACCTACAGTAGTCTCAGTAATCCTACCTATGGCATTTTCAGTCAAAATAAAAATACATTTCTTAGAGAGAACTAACAGGATCAGCGCAAAGACTTGGTGTATCACACATTCAGTATAACATTTCAAAATACTTCAAATCGTTTAAAATAGTTCTTTTAGAAATTCAAATCTTAAAACCCAATCCACAATCAAGTTTTACAACCTGGCTCTGATACCACTAAATGTAACACCCCAAACTGATGTGAGCACGCCCGGGGCATCTTCGAGTGCAAACCAAGATCTAAACAAGCTGTCTAAAGGACTTATAACTCAAGCTCATGCTAAACATTTCCTAGAAGTTATTTTAGCTTCTAATGCAAAACCTTGGTTCGAAATAAGGGCCAATGCTCACAAAATCAGCTTGAAGCAACTATCCAAAGGACCCGTGCATTGTTGGCAAGCTGATCCTAGCTCATTTCTAGCTCCTCGAGCTCCGTCTAGCTCAACTCAGCTCATTTGAGCTCGTTCCAGCTCGTTTGAGCTCAACCGAGCTTACTTTCAGCTCCTTCTTTCTTCCTTTCATTAAACTAATTCTTAATTTAGTTTATAATTAAGTTTGCTACAGCTCATGCCGAAACCCCTAGCTCAATTTCAGCTCATTAAGTGTTTTGACTAATTTTAAGCTAGCCGAATTTACTTCATAAGTTGACTTATAATTATTATGTCTAAATTTAATTATTGCTTTTAAATTATTAAGTTATTAATTTAAATTATGATTTTTTATGAATAGTTATCTTTTAATTAATTGTGTGTTAATTCATGTAGGTTAGCCGAATGTGGAAGGTATGGTACATTTATGAAGAGATGCATGAACGGGAAAGTTCAACGAATGAGAAGATTCATGCATGGCCTGGTTCAATGCTTGGAGGGAATTAAGTTCATGTACATGGGAGGTTAATTACATGCATGTGGATTAAGAAGATACATTCACTTTGGACGGTACACATGCATGAATGAAGGCATTTCTTGCATGTTCATGTACGGCCAGATTCAAGCACCCTTCTAGTTCATGCATGGCCAAATGTATGTGGGTGAAATACATGAATTGTTTGCTGTCCAAATGAATTCCCTAAGAACCTATTCGGCCAAGAGACACTTTTTGATTGATTCATTCCTTCCATGGCCGAATCTAGACCAGCTATTGAGTTCCCAAGACTACACATTCATCTAAGATGCTTTGCTTACACATGAAGCTGTCCAATGGAGTTCCCATCAGCCGAATTTAGTCCTCGCACATTAAAGACTTGTTCTAGATTATTCTAGTGCATTCATAGCTGAATTTAATTAGTCTTTAAGTTATTAGTTTGACCATTCGGCTACTACTTATTAGCCTATAAATAGTTTGCACATTTCATTGTAAAGGGACTTTTGCCAAATTTGTTAATGAACATTTGTTCTTGTGAGGTTGCTTCCTCTCATATCTCATACAAGTTTCGAAAGACTTATCTGGCTTGTGCTAGTGGCGTCAATCGTCTTGTTTGAACTTATCACCAATCTTGGTGTGGCGTTCACCTATCCATCTATCCATCTTTTCACCTTAACAATATAGGAACCGGGGTGACACTTCTTAGTGTTGAATCATTCCTGACGTTGAGTTTGTTTTTCCATCCCCCATCTTTCAACTTTCCTTCTTGCAACCAAACCGACCCATTTATCCATCACCCATCTTTGCTACACATAACCGAACCTATTACAAAACTTACCCTTCTTGAAACCTTCCGCTTATTCTAATCCATTATTTTACTTTTATTACTAAAATTCGAGGCACGAACGACTCTCTCAAACTACGATCGGGCAACTACGTGAATTCGACTCATCTACCCGGGCCGGATCACATCATAAACTCGGCCTGGACACTATGGCCGAATCTAGCAATATCACACTGAAGTATTTTTCGTAAGCATGATATCATTTGAAAAGCCCAATGTTTATTTAGCCTCTTTGTGTGATCTAGAAAATAATTTTAAACCTTGCGTCACTATCAAAAGCATTTACTTTAAAACGTTATTAATTTCAAAAATCTAGCGATCTCACATTGAAGTGCTTTTCGTAAAGCATGATATTGTTTGAAAAGCCGAATGTTTATTTAGCCTCTTTGTGTGATCTAGAAAATAATTTTAAACCTTGCGTCACTATCAAAAGCATTTACTTTAAAATGTTATTAATTTCAAAATCTTGTTTATCGCGAAAGCTTTTGAAACGATTTTGCATATTCGTGGTATTTTGGTAAATCATGCATATCTTTTGAAAACCCGCATCCTACTACTAGTAGATATAAATCAAAGCAAATAAAACCCTAAAAACTAAAAATTATAGAGGCCCTATTACATAAAAATACCTAAATAAAACTACTTATAAATTAAAAATCCAATGAGGAAGTAAGAGCGGTTGTGTGGCCACCTTTGAGTCTCTCGCAGCACCGATCCGCCTAAGACTGAAGATTACTTGTATAGTTAAAATAGATGGTTGAGTTTATGAAAACTCAATGTGTAATCCCATATAAGCAATCAGTCAGACAAAAAACTGGGCCTAAGCCTCAATACGGAAACAGTCATGTGTTTGGGCCTTGTCCCATTGCAGTAACAGTAAATAGTGTAGTAACAATAGGCAGTATGCAAGTCCTACCCATCTAGCCTCTACATTCCATCTCCGTCCAACCCTACACTCCATGTGGGGATATAATCAACCCACCCATCCCTACACTCCAGAATTAGCAACGGTTGTGACACTAAACAGCATTTACAGCAGAGTTGCCAGTATAATAGGCTTAGAGCCATCAGTGATTTGCAGCAGAGCTGCCAGTACAGTACTCTTCCTCCAATCATATATAAGCTCATCCCCATGCAATGCATCATGCAACATGTCATGTCATATCATAATATTAAACATGTACTCAATACAATTACACATAGCATGCTAAAATATAAACATACATCACATAAGGGCAAAATACCCTACACCAATTCGGCACCAATTTCCCCATAACTCAAATTGCCAAATTTCCTCCTAAAATCCCTCCAACCAATCACACCTTAACAACCGAAAAATCCCCCGTTTTACTCCCCAAATGCGGCTAACAACAACCCCATTCAAACTCATTTAAACTCCTAGGTTTTTTGGTCAAACCCAACCTCCTCCAATGGCCAGTAAAAATAAACTCCATCAACCCAAGCAGGGATTCGAACCTCAGACCCCTTTCACACTCCACATGTCACTTACCACTAGGCCAGCAGGGCCTTTCTGTCATGTTTTTAATAAATTTTACTTGTAAACCTACTGCCCAAAGATAGAGATTTTATCCTTTAAAAGTAAAATTTTGTGTAAGCCAAGGCTTGAACCTAAGACTTTACAGACATTCTCAGAACACTCAGAACACTTAACCACTAAAGTAGATACCCACTTGTGTCACTTCCTTGCACAATTAATTATTTATGTGCAGTCTCCTAACTGTTCCCATGCTCAGAATCTTATACTTCTAGGCCCAAATTCGGGGCGTTACAATTCACCCCTCCTAAAGGAAATTTCGTACTCAAAGTTTCCAACTATCATATTAGACTACATCACTACGTTCCCGCTGTGCACTCAAACCCAAAACAATACCACCTTTAACTTGAACATTTTCAGTACAGTCTATAAATAGACTAGGACAGTATGTTGCTCTAGTACTCAGCTACACGGTCATGAGACCCAACTCGAGCACCTCCGCCATAGCCTCTTATACCCCTTCCGTGAGTACCTTCGATGTTCATAATCGAATTGCGTTATATCTTATTAACAATTTTATGCATCAGTATACAGTTCCAGTGTTTATTAACAGGTATCTTATGGAAAAACAGTATCAATATTTAAGAGTTTGTTTTTGCGGTACGCAGTGTCTATCGGTGTTTACCGGTGTAACTATAGTTTCAGTATACGCTACCTAAGAGTTTGCAGTACTACCTACAGCAGTCTCAATAATCCTACCTCTGGCAGTTTTAGTCAAAACCAAAATACAATTCTCAGAGAGAACTTACAGGATCGGCGCGGAGACTCGGTGTACCACACATTTACTATAACATTTCAAATTACTTAAAATCGTTTAAAATAGTTCTTTCAAAAATTCAAATCTAAAAACCTAATCCACAGTCGAGTTTTGCAACCTAGCTCTGATACTAGTAAATGTAACACCCCAAACTCGACCTAGACGTTATGGTCGAATCTACCTGTCACATTGAAGTGTTTTTCGTAAAGCATGATATCATTTGAAAAGCCCAATGTTTATTTAGCCTCTTGTTGTGATCTAAAAAATAATTTTAAACCTTGCGTCACTATCAAAAGCATTTACTTGAAAACATTATTAATTTCAAAAATCTGGCGATGTCACATTGAAGTGTTTTTTGTAAAGTATGATATCATTTGAAAAGCCCAATGTTTGCTTAGCCTCTTTGTGTGATCTAGAAAATAATTTTAAACTATCAACAGCATTTACTTTAAAATGTTATTAATTCCAAAATCCTGTTTATCGCGAAAGCTTTTGAAACAATTTTGTGTATTCGTGATATTTTGGTAAATCATGCATATCTTTTGAAAACTCGCATCCTACTACTAGCAGATATAAATCAAAGTAAATAAAACCTCAAAAATTAAAAATTATAAAGGCCTTATTATATAAAAATACCCAAATAAAACTACTTATGAATTAAAAATCCAATGAGGAAGCAAAAGCGGTTGTGTGGCCACCTTTGAGTCCCTCGCAGCACCGATCTGCCTAAGACTGGGGATTACCTGTACAGTTAAAAACAGATGGGTGGGTTTACGAAAACTCAGTGTGTAATCCCATATAAGCAATCAATCAGACAACAAACTGGGCCTAAGCCCCTTTTAGTAACAGTGACAAGATCAGTTTGGGATTTAGCCCATCTCAATACAAAAACAATCATGTGTTTGGGCCTTGGCCCATTGCAATAATAGTAAATAGTGTAGTAACAGTAATCAGTGCAGTAACAGTAAGCAGTATGCCAGTCCGATCCATCCAACCTCTACACTCCATCTCCGTCCAACCCTACACTCCATGTGAGGATATAATCAACCCACCCATCCCTACATTCCAGAATTAGCACCAGTTGTGACTCTAAACAGTATTTGCAGCAGAACTACCAGTATAATAGGCTTACAGCCATCAGTGATTTCTAGCAGAGTTGCCAATGCAGTACACTTCCTCTAATCATATATAAGCCCATCCCCATACAATGCATCATGTAACATGTCATGTCATATTATAATATTAAACATGTACTCAATACAGTTACACATAGCATACTAAAATATAAACATACATCACATACATCACATAGGGGCAAAACAGTTATCCTACTACATAAGGGCAAAATAATAATTTTACCTCATAAGGGGAAAACCGTCATTTTACCACATAAGGGCAAAACTGTCATTTTATCACATAAGGGCAAAATAGTCATTTTTCCACATAAGGGCAAAATTGTCATTTTATCACATAAGGGTAAAATCATCATTTTAACACATAAGGGTAAAATAGTCTTTTTACCTTACATGGGTATTACAGTCATTTTACCCTACAAGGGTATTACAATTATTTTACCCTATGGGGGTATTTCGGTCATTTTAACGTGCAGGGGTATTTCGGTCATTTTACCCTATGGGGGTATTTCGGTCATTATTTTGTCCCAACATGGCCCAACACAGCCTAAGCCCATGAGAACACCCATGATGACCTCTCGTAATCCAGTACCCATATTTTATGCTTTTGGGGTTACCATACGAGCAATCGCACGCCCATGTGGCATCAATGGTCCTACATTTCAGCTTTTGCCGATTTACGGATAAGACAGTGATTACATACATGACGTGCTTTGAAGTTAACCATGCTCCGAAAACTCCTATACTTGGATATAACCAACAAGCCTTTTAATCAGTACTTAACTCATATACCATATAGAATCTAACGAAGTTCCAAATCAATCACAGTAAACTCCTCCTTACCGAAGGGCAATCGAAACCCCACCCTTGGTTCCTAAGTGGCGCACCAATCAACTTGCTCCATCTACACGAAATTCATAGCCTCTTTATTAAACTTATATTAGTTACAAAACAGTCTTGGCTATACCACCCTTACCAAGTAATGGCAGTACAGAGTATGACTCAGTGATGTAGTGAACCAAGATCGAAGAGGAGAATTGAAATGAAATAGTAAATAGAGGGGGTTACGATAGGAAGGATAGAGCAATAGTGCACAGGAATGAGAGAAGCTGAAAGGGGCAGAAGTGAAGCAGAGACTTACTTACCAATGTTCAGCTAAGGAAAAATGGATAGAGGGAGAGGAACAGAGAAGAACCGCGTGTACCCACCGAATGGTTAAAGGTCAATTGTCAAAACTGAAACAAAATAGAATAAGGAAGACAGATGAGGTATTCGGTCAGAGAAAATGATTGAGAGTATAACAGCTCGGTTTAGACCCTAGTCAGAATAGTGGTTTTGAGACCACAAATTTGAGTCAGGAAAATATTTTAATATTATTTTTAGTTTTTATAGTATGTGAATTGATATGTGTGAAAGTTTCATGTGAAAATTTTATCGTTTGTGAACTCGATTTAGAAAAATGACTAAATCGCGAAAAATGCTAAAGTTGAATGCTATTTGATAAAGGTGTTATTTGGCTTTGGCTTTTAAAGTAAGGGTCCTTGCTAGGCAATTATACTTTAATATTGATAGTGGACTTTTATGGAAAAATTTGGACAACTATTGAATTCTAAGCTATATTACAAAGGATAAAATAGTAAATTATGTATTAAATACATTATAATAAAACGAAACAAGAAATGGTTTTGCATGTTCATCATTTTGGTCGAATATCACCATGGAAATAGGTTTTGAATGCTCAAAATAATTCGGCACTTTGAGGAAACAATTGTAAGTCCATTTTGACCCGATTTTTAATAATTTTTATGTTTTTGAGATCGTTGCTTCGTGTTTTACGAAACCCATGCTTAAATTTTTAGAATTTGATGATGATTTCATGAGATGCTATTGTTGATTTTGTAAGCTTTGTGATGATAAATGGTGAAATATGAAAGCTTGATGATAGATAAATATATTTTGATGAATTTGAGTATTTTGGGCTAATTTGTGAAAATGAGAAATTGAGGGACTAAAATGTGAAACAAATTGTATATATGAGCTTATACAGACTAGAGGAAATTTCGGCCAAGCATAAGTGGGGTCAAATTTTGAGTATTTTGTGTTTTGTGAAATAGGGACTAAATTGCAAAAAATGTGAAATGTCAGGGGCAAAAGTGTAATTAGCCCATTTATGTGTTTTTAGATGAATTTGATTGAATATATGATTAAATAAGTTAAATTTGTATTGAATTAGATCAAGAAATGCGGAAATCGGATTTGGATCAGGGAAAGTCAAAAATTATCGAATAGTCGTTTCGGTCCATTCGTGTTAGTACGAGGTAAGTTCATAAGTAAATAAATGTAGTTAAATTGAAATATATGTGCATTATATGTGCTGAATTGAGTTGTAAAGAAATATAATTGTGAAGTTGAAATATGTAAAATGTGAATTGAATTTGAGGCACTAAGTGTGCGATAAATGAAATAGCTACAGCTATTAAAAATGGCACAAGTGTGCGAGATTATAACAGCATTTGCTAAGAAAAGGAAACTATGTGTGTGACACCGATATGAGTTCGATTTAAACTATTGGCACTAAGTGTACGATAAAACTATAGCTTCGGCTAATTAATTGGCACTAAGTGTGCGATACAATTATAGCTACGGCTTAATTGGCACTAAGTGTTCGATACAATTATAGCTTCGGTTAATTAATTAGCACTAAGTGTGCGAGTTTTTTGAATGTTCAAGGATGATTGAATGAATTAATATTTCGGGGATTGAAATGATAAGCGAGACAGATAAGAAGGTAATGGTACAGGTATGTCTGAAACCTATGTGGTTGATGATGTTAAGTATGAAGTAGATAAAAAATTATGTAAATGAATGGTGAAGTGAGTTGGATTGAATGGCAATATTAATGCTATTCATAAGATTAAAGATGTGAAATAAAGTAAGATATGACTTTGAATAAAGATGAGTAGTATGATGTATTATATATACTCGCTATATGAAATTGTTTGTGCTATGTTTGGGATATGAAATTTACGAAACATGAAACATGACTGTGATGTATAATTTCTTGGTTCAAAAACTGAAATAGGTGTTGAAATTAAAATGGTGAGTTGGATATATGATTTATATGTGCAATTTGGTTTAGGTGAATAAGGAAATTATAGATGTTCAAATTTGGAAGGGTTTAAAAAGAAGTTGATATAACTTTATGTATTATTCGTAATAAATGACCATGGTTAGGTTGGAGATGAAATGAATATGTGCGAGCTTGATTTATATGATGAGCTAATGGTTGTTATTCGATTTTAAAAGTATGGTTATATGTTCATTGATAAACAAGATAAGTGAAGCTATTTAATGTGGTTCTATGAATTTATAAGTATAATGAATGTACATGTGATTGAGATTTGTTAAACTCGGTTTAATGATATTGATTTATAAATATCATTGAAATGACTTATTTGCTTATGACTTACTAAGCTTTCAAAGCTTACTCCGTGTATTATCCTATGTCTATAAAGTTTCAGAGACTTGCTCTGATTGAAAGTTGGAGGAGACGTCATCACACTATTCGGTTATCATTTCGGTAAATAAAAGCTTTAAGTTTTGGTTAGATGGCATGTATAGGCTAGTTTTGAGATGGTTCATTTTAACTTGTGTATTTATATGTAGCCATGTGAAAATGGCTCGCTAAAGATGTTAATGTTTGTGTATTCAGACATGGTATGAGTCCATTTTTGGAAAGTATATTTTATGGTATGTATGCATGGTATAATCTTGGCATAAGATTGGTAATTTGAGATGTTGATCATGTATGAGTAAATGAATTTAGCATGTGATATTGGTATGTTTTGGTATAGAAAGTGAACATGAAATTGACTGATGATATTATGGATTGATTGATACATGTTTGGAGTTGAATTTGACTGAAAATGTAGTACATTGATACGTGAATGATGCTTGTAGGGAGGACTCAAACTGGGTGGCAAATTGGCTATTCAAATGGCCTATTTTTGTCCACACGGGCAGAGACATGGGCGTGTGTATCAGCCGTGTGCGACACACGGTCATGTTACACGACCGTGTGTCCCTTGGGGTAGTCCTAAAATTTTAAGTCAGTTTCAACCACGGCCAATGCACACGGGCGTGTCTTGTGGCCATGTGTATAAGTCAGTATGTATGCTCTGTTTTGCCACGGCCTAGACACACAGGGCGTGTCTAGACCGTGTGAGGTACACGGCCTGTTTACACGGGCGTGTGACCTTTTAAAAGTGGAAAATTCTTATAAGTTTGGAAACTTTTATATGTTGTCAATTTGGTCCCGAATGCATGTTTAAGCATTGTATACTCGATTTTATGTGAACGAATAACTTTTATTAGTAATGAGATGATATTTGTTGTATAGTGGTTCTGATTTGAGTTATAACTCCGGTAATGCCTATTAACCTATTCTGGCGACGATTACGAGTTAGGGGTGTTACAGAGAGGGAGAGGGAGGGAAGGAAAATTCGGCCAAAGTAAAAATGTAAAAAAGGGTGTATGATAAAAGTCGATTGAAAGAAAAGAAAGTGCAGCACAAATCAAAATAAGTAATAAAAAGGAAAACGAGTAAAAAAATGCCCGAAAGACATGTAACACAATTCGGCTTCAAACCTGAGAAATGGAAAGAACCAAAAGAACAATTAATAACCAATCGAAAATAGAGAGAAAAGAAGTGACCACACACCAATTCGGCACCACTCTCCCCATAACTCAAATTCCCAAATGTCCTCCAAAAATCCCAAATCCCTCTAACAGATCACACCTCAACAACCGAAAAATCCCCCTTTTTACTCCCCAAATTCGGCTAACAAGAACCCCATTCAAACTCATTCAAACTCCTCGGTGTTTCAGTCAAACACAACTTCCTCCCATGGCCACTAGTAAAAATAATCTTCATTAGCCCAAGCAGGGATTCGAACCTCAGACCCCTTGCATACTCCACACGCCACTTACCACTAGGCCAGCAAGCCCTTTCTGTCATGTTTTTAACAAATTTTACTTATAACCCTATTGTCCAAAGATCGAGGTTTTATCCTTAAAAAGAAAAATTTTGTGCAAGCCAAGGCTCAAACCTAAGACTTCTCAGACACTCCTAGAACACTTAGAATACTTAACCACTAAAGCAGATACCCACTTGTGTCACTTTCTTGCACAATTAATTATTTATGTGCAGTCTCTTAACTGTTCTCATGCTCAAAATCTTACACTTCTTGGCCTAAATTCGGGGTGTTACAAGAATCACAACGTAAATCTTGGATCTCTATCAGAAATAATAGATAATGGCACTCCGTGTAACTGAACAATCAAAGAAATGTACAATTCAACTAATCTATCAAGTGAGTAATCTGTACGTACCGGTATGAAATGAGCAGATATCATTAGTCGATCAACGACAACCTAGATAGCATTATTCTTTTTCAGAGTTAGGGGCAATCCCGACATAAAATCCTTGTTATTCTATCCCATTTCCACTCAGGAATCATCACATGCTATAGTAAACCCGATGGTACTTAATGTTCAGCTTTGACTTGCTGACAAATCAAAAATTTAGAAACAAACTCTGAGATATCTCGTTTCATGCCTTACCACTAGTAAAATTGTTTCAAATCGTTGTACATTTTGGTACGTCCCAGATGAACAGATAAGCAGTTATGGTGTTCTTGTGCAAAATCTTCTAAATGAGTTCTGAATTTCTCGGTATACAAATTCTATTTCAGAACCTTAAACAATCATCGGTTCCAATCTAAAACTCTGAATCAGCGATATTTGCACATTGAATTTATTTAACTTGCAATTCACGGTCATTTTTCTGAGATTCGCAGATTTGTTGAAAAAATATTGGTTTAGCTTTTAATTCAGCTAAAATAGACCCATCATCACAAATCATCAACTGAGTATTCATTGCTCGTAATGCAAACAAAGATTTTTGGCTCAGGGCATCAGCAACAACATTAACTTTTCCTGGGTGATAATCAATCACGAATTCATAATCTTTCAATAACTCGATCCATCTTTGTTCTTACAGATTCAAATCTTTCTGTGACATCAAATATTTTAAGCTTTTGTGATCCGTATAAATGTGGCATTTCTCACTGTATAAGTAGTGTCGCCAAATCTTCAATGCAAACACAATTGCAGCCAACTCTAAGTCAAGTGTCAAATAGTTCTTTTCATGCGGCTTCAATTGTCAAGAAGCACAAGCTATAACTTTTCCTTCTTGTATTAGAACACACCCTAAACCATTTAATAACGCGTTGCTCTAAATCACAAATTTCTTCCCCGATTCCAGTTGAACCAATATTGGTGCTTCAGTTAACAGTGCTTTCAATTGTTCGAAACTCTATTGACATTTTTTTGACCATTTGAACTTCACATCTTTTTGAAGCAATCGCGTCACCGGTGTCACAATCATCAAAAATCCTTTCACGAATCTTCGGTAATAGCACGCTAAGCCTAAAAAACTACGGGCTTTCGACACATTTATTGGAGATTTCGAATCAATAATAGCAGAAATCTTACCCGAGTCAACTCTAATACCATCAGCTAAAACAATATGCCCCAGAAATCCAACCTCTCAAAGCCAAAACTAACATTTTCTGAACTTTGCAAATAATTGCTTATCACGTATAGTTTGTAACACAACTCTCAAGTGCTCGGTATGTTTAGATTCATCTCGTGAATAGATCAAAATATCGTCAATGAATACAACAACAAATCTGTCTAAATACGGTCTGAATATCCGGTTCATCAAGTCCATAAAAACTTCAGGAGTATTAGTTAATCCAAAAGGCATAACCAGGAATTCATAATGTCCATACCTTGTTCTAAACGCGGTTTTTGGTACATTGACTCTTTAACTCGTAACTGATAATAACTAGATCTCAAATCAATCTTTGAAAATACTATGGCCCTATCAAATGATCAAATAAATCATCAATCCGCAGTAGAGGGTATTTGTTCTTCATAGTCAATTTATTTAGTTCTCTATAGTCGATACACATTCTTATCCTGCCGTCTTTCTTCTTTACAAACAATACCGGTGCACCCTAGGGAGAATAACTCGGTTGTACAAAACCTCTGTCTATCAATTCTTGCAATTGAGCTTTCAATTATTTTAATTTTGTTGGAGCCATTCTGTACGGAGCTATCAATATCATTGTTGCTCCCAGTACTAATTCAATACCAAATTCAACCTCTCTTATTGGTGGCAAACCCGGTAATTTTTCTGGAAATACATCCGAAAACTCACAAACAATAGGTACAGATTCAATCTTTGATTCAGACACCTTAGTATCTAATACGTATGCAAGGTATGCATCATAGCCCTTTTTCATATATTTTTGAGCTAACATAGACGATATCACAATAGGTAATTCACTCGAATCATCAGAATCAATCCAAAGAATTTCACTATTTTTACATTGCAATTCGATAGTCTTTCATCTACAATTCACAACTGCATCATGCATAGTTAGCTAGCCCATACCGAGAATCACATCATACTCATCGAATGGTAAAAGCATCAAGTCAACCCGAAAATAGTAACCCCGAGTCATCAAAGGACAATTCTTACAAAATTTATCAACTAAAACAGACTTGCCTAAGGGGTTCGATACTTTAATTACAAACTCTGTAAACTCGACATGTAAACTCTTTTTAAATACTAAATTCATATAGATATATGAATGGGCTGATCCATGATCTATCAACGCAACTATATCAGTATCAAAAAGAGAAAACTATCGGTAATAACGTCTGGTGATGATGCCTGCTCCTGTACACAAATAGCATAAGCTCGGGCAGGTTCTCGTGCCTCATATCTCACAGTAGAATCTCTCGTAGCACATCTGTTACCACTCGTATTTCTAGTGCTTCGGGGTGATATACCTCTAGTAGCAGTATTACTTACTTTCGACGGTGGATCTCTTTCAGCTGTAAGCTTTTCCGGATAGTCCTAGAGATAATGATCAAGAGATCCAAATTTAAAACAAGCTCTGCTCACTAATCTACATTCACTGTAATATCGCTTATTGCAGTGCTTACATTCAGGTCTAGCATTTCTAACACTACCTACACTGGCAACTGATGTCGTCTGAGGTTTAAAGTTGAAATGTCTCACAACTCAATCTCTAATCGAAATACCCGTAAAAGAAACAAAACGAGGATGATATTCTCTAGATTCCTTTGATGTTGACTGATGTGATTTGCCCGCAAATCTTTTTCTAAAGTCTCTAGCCTTAGAATAGACTTTTCTTTTCTTCTAGCAAAGCTTCTCAGCTTTACAAGCTCTTTCAAATAGAACAACAAACTCTTTCAACTCAAGAATTCCAACTAATAGTCTGATTTCTTCATCCAATCCATCCTCAAACCTTTTACACATTATAGCTTCAGAAGAAACACATTCACAAGCATAATTGTTGAGTCGTACAAACTCTCTTTCGTATTCTGATACCGACATATGACCCTACTGATGTATTTCTGATCGATGAACCTTTGGCTGATGTATTTCTTTTTGAATTCAACTTGACTCCCAAGTAACTCTTTCTCGCAAAACTACAGATATCAAGGTATTCCACCACTGATACGCAGTGTCTCTCAATAGTGATACAACACATTTTAAACATTCTTCAGGTGTGCAACATAATTCATCAAATACCCAAATCATGTTCTCAAGCCAAAACTCGGCTTTCTCAGGGTCATCATTAACAGTGGCTCTAAATTGCTCAACTCCGTGTTTTCGTATCTTACCAATAGGTGGTTTATTTAATCGCAGAGGATCCATACCTTGAGGAACTACTACGATTGGTTCGGGAATAGGTAGGGGTAGAGGCTGCTGAATAGCCGGGTTCATACGAATGTACTGTGTGAACCACTCGTTCATTAATTGAAAAAAGGCTTCTTTAGCCTCACCTCCGCGACTAATTGTCACAGGTCTAAATTCAGAAGGTGCTGTCCCTTGAGCGGGAGCTGGCGCGTTACTCTCTACATCATCTGCTATAGCTTGTTCAGGATCTAATACTATATAAAAACATATTTGAAAATGTCAAGAGTCATCACACTACCACAGTTTTTAGATTTGGCATGTATAGCTAGACTCACATACACTACGTTAATCTTAGAATCGACTAAATCGTAGCTCTGATACTAGTAAATGTAACACCTCTACCCCATATCTATCACCAGAGTAGGGTTAGTAGGTATTACCGATCAATACACATTACTCAACATACATAACTCATACATATATGCATTCATAATCAAATACCATTCAACACAACCATATTGTCCCTTATAAGAATTTACGAGTCCTTAAACATGCTTTAGAAATGGTTCGTGGCTAACCCGATAACATATGAAAATTTTGGAAACTTAGAAAAATTTCAAACATACAAGGACCACACGCCCATGTGAGTAGGCCATGTGCCTCACACGGCTAGTAGACACGCCCTTCTCTTAGGCCGTGTAGAAACAGGGCATACATACTGACTTGCATCACACGGCCGAAGACACGTCTGTGTGTCAGGCCGTGTGAAAAATAGAGAGTATACTGACTTGGGTCACAAGGCCAACCACATGCCCGTGTGTCTAGCCCATGTGCCCTTCGAAGTGGCCATACATGCCCGTGTGCCAAGCCGTACCAAACTTGTAGGGTACACTGACTTTACCACATGACCAGCCACACGCCCGTGTGTGAGACCATGTGGAGCATATTAACTTCATTTTAATATCAACACCGGGGGATACACGATCGTGTGGCTTGACCATGTGTCACACACACCCGTGTCTCTACCCGTGCGAAAAAAAAAGGCTATTTGCAAAGCCATTATGCCACCCTATTATCACATGTATACACAAGCATAAATAGTAACATTTTTACAACCCAATTGGCAGCCATTCCATAACATTTCATACACATATGATATGTGACAGCCCTAATGTGACCCTAGTCGGGAAGTGGTTTCGGGACCATAAAATCGAGTCATAAAAATAATTAGCTGTCATGTTTGATGCTTATTTTATATATATATGCATGTGTGAAAATTTCATATTTGAATTTTGTTAATTCTAGGTGAATTTTAGTAAATAGGACTTACGTGAGAAAATTTAGAAATGTGCTAGGCAAATGTAAAGTGGCCTATTAATGCATGTTATAAAAATGATGGGTTTGCATGTCAAATTACCCAAAAATTGAGCTAGTGGCCGGCCATGCTATGGGTGGAAACATGTTGTAAACATGTTGTGTTAGTGTGTTATGTTAGAAAGAATAAAAAAAAGGGGTTAGTATTAAAGTAATGCAAAGGGAGGAGTGATGAAAAAAAAATTGTCTCATCCATGTTTCACCCCCCCCCATTGCCGTGAATTGAAGAAAGAAAACAAAAAAAAAAGTCTTCATTCTTGAACATTTTTGGCCGAATAGAGGAAAGAAAGGAAGGGAAAGAGCTTGGAGAAAATCGGCTATGGTGGTTCACTAAATTAAGGTATGTTTAATGTTGCTTTGAAAGTTCATACATCCCTTGTGTGATTAGTCTAAATTCTAACTATCTCATGGATGGATTTGGGGTTATTAGAGAGTTAGTATTCGACTAAGAGGCTTCAAAAGTTTCGGTTGAAGCCTTGATACTATTAGCATGTTAGCTATATGGATGTGTTATGATGCTTGAGGTGTTAGATAAATTTGAACTCATCACCAAGTTCTTTAAGCAACCCAAGTTAAAAGTTTGGTATTGAGGTATCTTGAGCATTCAGACATGGTAGGAAGTAGAAGAAAAATATGGTTGTTGTTAGATGAAGTAGAGTCTAACAAATGAGCACACATGTGCATTAGTTGCTAGATGGAGACGAATCGGCTAGCAAGTTGTGTGCTAAGGCCTAATATAATTTTGAACATTATTGAGTAATGTATGTGTTTTGGAATTGATGGAATGGAGAGTATGCTTAAATTGTGTTATGAACAATTATATGTTAAATCAAGGTTTGCTAAGCTAGCTATTAAGGTGAAGTGCAAATGTTAGTATTTGATTTCTAGTGTATATATGTGTATTAGCCGAGTTTTGAACTTGAAACAAAATGGTATTTAGTCAATACAAGTGACCATATTTGTAGAATGTATTAAGTATACAATTGGCCTCAACATAGACATGCATATTCGGCCACATGAATGAGTACATAGGTTGTTGTGTATGTTCGGCCATAGGTAAGCATATTGATGGCTTTATCTTGACTTAGAAAATTCGGCTAAGGAGAATATTGGCTAATATGTTGAATTTGATTCGTGATTTCATACATATATGAATCTAATGCCTAATATATAAGGGCTAAGTACCTTGAATTCCTCTTTGATGTTCAAAATGATTAAATCAATTTATTTGTTAATATTAAGCTCAAGAGCAAAGGGGAACTAAATCCGATAAAGGGAAGGAAAAAGTGATCGAATAGCCATCGAAATCGTTCGACAACATCCGAGGTAAGTTTTCGAGTAATGAGACTTAGTTTATGATTTCATTAAGTCATGACGTATGAGCATAACAAATATACGGTGATGTAATGATTCTACTTGAACTATGTGTTGAGTTAATTAGTCTATACGTATGACGGGTAGCCGTATGTGCATAGAGATCATGTCATAAAGCAAACCAAACCATGCTGTTTGTAAGTGGCTATTGAGCCGAAAATGGGAATGCTTAATAGGTGACTTGTGTTTGAATTCTAGTTATGAAAATGAAATAGAGATGTGTCATGATTTATTGATATGTGCATGAATACTCGGATTATAACCAGGCTAAGTCCCGAAGGCATTTGTGCGAGTTACTATTTCCGGGCTAAGTCCCGAAGGCATTTGTGCGAGTTACTATTTCCGGGCTAAGTCCCGAAGGCATTTGTGCGAGTTACTATTTTCGGGCTAAGTCCCGAAGGCATTTGTGCGAGTTACTATTTTCGGGCTAAGTCCCGAAGGCAATTGTACGAGTTACTATAACCGGGCTAAGTCTCGAAGGCATTTGAGCGAGTAGCTATATCCGGCTAAACCCCGAAGGTACTTGGTTGGGAATGAGCGATCTTGCTGTAATAATTTCAATTAACACGCTCGTAAAATCCCAACGATGAGGTACGTTTCGTATATGCATTTGAGTAGTGATCCCGTTTAAATATTATTCGCTCAGTCGATTAATGAGCTTCCGGCTTTTGGTTAAGTTGATCCCTTATGTATGAATATAAGGGTTGGAAGTGTGAAGTAGGACTGATTGTTGTGAATATGTGTATATGAAATTATCCGTTTAGTTATATGAATGCTATATTTCAGTTGTGCCTAATTTCATTGCTCAAAACTTACTAAGCATTAAATGCTTACTCCATTCTTTGAATCACTGTTTGCTTTACGCGCAATGAATGTACACTTGTCCGTTCTATCCGACAATGTGTTAGTGGCAGAATTAAAGGCCAAATCATTGTTGATTCATCGAATTCGTGAAGCTCAGAAAGTCGATGATAAATTGGTTGCAAAACGGGCTGAATGTGTTCCGAATATGGAATCAGAGTTTCAAATTGATAATGACGATTGTTTGAGGTTCAGAAGTCGTTTGTGTGTTCCAAGAAATTCAGAACTCATTTCGATGATTCTGAACGAAGCTCATTGTAGCTGAATGTCTATTCACCCGGGGAGTACGAAAATGTACAACGATCTGAGACGTCAGTTTTGGTGGCATGGTATGAAACGAGACATTTCCGATTTTGTATCGAAGTGTTTAATATGTCAACAAGTGAAAGCGGAACATCAAGTGCCTCTGAGTTTACTTGACCGATCATGATACGAATGGAAATGGGATCGAGTCACGATGGATTTTGTGTGCAGGTTGCCATTGTCGACAAGTAAGAAAGATGTGATTTGGGTTGTTGTTGATAGACTGACTAAATCGGCTCATTTTATTCCGTCGTCGGATTATTCTTTGGAAAAACTAGCTGAATTGTATGTTTCTCGTTGTGAGATTACACGGGTACCTATTTCTATTGTATCGGATAGAGATCCGAGATTCACCTCGCGATTTTGGAAGAAATTGCAAAAGCCTTGGGCACCAAGTTACATTTTAGCACCGCTTTTCATCCCCAAACCTATGGTCAATCCGAGCGGATAATTCGGATACTCGAGGATATGTTGAGATCTTGCATCCTTGAGTTTAGTGGTTCATGGGAGCGGTATCTACCTTTGATTGAGTTCGCACAACAATAGTTTTAGTCAAGCATTAAGATGGCGCCTTACGAGGCTTTATGCGGTCGAAAATGCGAACACCATTGTTTTGGACCGAGCTCGGTGAAAGTAAAATTTTGAGTTGATTTAATCAAAGATGCTGAATGTAAAGTAAAGATAATTCGTGAAAGTCTAAAAGCGACATCGGATCGTCGAGAAGTCGACGCGGATTTAAAACGAAGAGATATTGAGTATCGTGGGAGACAAAGTATTTCTTAAGGTGTCACCTTGGAAAAGATACTCGATTTGGCCGTAAGGAAAAGCGAGTCCAAGGTTCATAGGGCCATATGAAGTATCCGAACGAATTGGTCCAGTTGCGTATAGATTGATTTTGCCCCCTGAACTTGAAAAGATTCACGACGTCTTTCATGTTTCGATGCTTCGACGTTATAGATCTGATCCATCACACGTAATTAATCCATCAGAGGTTGAAATTCAATCCGACATGAGTTATGAAGAAGAACCGATTCGTATCCTAGCTCGTGAAGTGAAAGAGTTGCGAAACAAAAGGGTTCCGTTAGTAAAAGTGTTATGGCTCAAACACGGAATCGAATAAGCTACTTGGGAAACCGAGAACTCTATGAAAGAACGTTACCCAAACCTATTTACCGGTAAGATTTTCGGGGACGAAAGTTTCTTAAGTGGGGGAGAGTTGTGACAGCCCCAATGTGACCCTAGTCGAGAAGTGGTTTCGGGACCACAAAACCGAGCCATAAAAATAATTAGCTGTCATGTTTGATGCTTATTTTATGTATATATGCATGTGTGAAAATGTGACACCCCTAATGTGACCCTAGTCGGAAAGTGGTTTCGGGACCACAAAACCGAGTCACAAAAATAATTAGATGTTATATTCTGTGCTTATTGTATGTGGAATTTGTATGTGTGAATATTTCATGTTTGAATTTTGTTAATTGTGAGTGAATTTTATTAAATAGGACTTATGTGAAAGAATTTAAAAATGTGCTAGGCAAATGTAAGTGGCCTATTTATGCATGTTGCAAAATAATTGTACTTGCATGTCAAATTCCCCACTCTAGAGGAAGTGGCCGGCCATGATGGTATGGGATACAAAAAAAACATGCATTTTGTGTTAATATTATAATGACTACATGGTTTTATAATAGGAAATAAGTATTAGAAGAAAAAAAAATAAAAGAAAGCCATACATTCCCACCTTGTTCTTGCCAAATGTGGGAGAAAGAAAGAAGAAATATGCTTTGAGAATTTCAGCAAGATAGCAAGCTAAAAATCCAAGGTATGTGCATTGGGTCATAGAGAAAATTGAATCAAAAATTGGTTGATCTTTGTCCTCCATTGCCGTAGCCTAAAGGGAGGGAGAGGAAAGTTTGGTTGCTTTGATTTTTGGCTTAGAAGATGGCTAGAATGAGGTATGTATTGAATGATTCTTGAAAATCTATGCATGTTTGAGATGATTAGTTCAAACTCTACTCATCCCATAGATGTGTTTTGGTTTTGGTTTGATAATGATGTTGATGATGGTGAGTTTCGGTCATGCATTAACTGAAATTGTAAGTATGATTTATGGTATAATTTGTGTGATGGAATGGTCTTGAGAGTTGGCTTGATTAAATGGGTAAAATGCTAAGTGTTTTAAAGATGATGTAATGGTTATTTCGGTTTATGTGAAGTAAATATAGATGATGGTTATAAGCTGTTTTATGATTTGAAAATGGTGATTAAATCTTGTAGTTAAGTGTTTAGATATATATATATATTAATAATGAATTTAGTTGTACTTGCTATGTGAGAAATGTGCAATGCTATAGGTATTTGATTATTAGATATGGTTATTTTAAGTTGATTTGTGATGGTATGATTGCATTGATGAAGTGGTGGGAAGAATTAGCTATTATGCTTGATACTAATGCCGAAAATGAGAATGTTGTACTTGAAAATGTAGGTGAACATGACAAGTGTATTCGGCTTAGGGCCTAGAGGATATGAAAATTTGGTATTTATTTTTGATTGTGTGTGTATGACCATGGATAATTGGCTGCACAAATATTATGAATACATAATGTATGATAAGTTTATTAAGTTACAAAACATTATACATGATCGACTAATGTAAATTATTTGAGTAAAGTATATCTTGATGGTACATTTCGGCTAGTATAAAATGTATATGGATGTCGTATGACTATGTTTAATTTGGGAAGTAAATTGTTTGATCTAGCTCAAGAGCCTAGAGGATCAAAGTTGGATAAGGGAAAGAAAGAGGTGATCGAATAGCCGTCGTAATCGTTCGGCAACTTCCGAGGTAAGTTTTAAGTGATTAAATGTTGAGTAAATTCAATCATAATAGGACATAATGAGTTGATTTAATAAGATATGATGTGGCCATGATATGTCTTAAACTCAAATGGTAAGTTCCTAAGTGTTTGGACTTGGAAATTTAAGAGCAAATTGTAATAATTTGCTCAAGACAATGACAGTAACGTGATTTTAGAAAATCACTATAAATGTTTGGTGTGGAATTATAGGCTGAATAAAATATAAAATCAAAGCTTAATTAGTCTAGTTTCTTATAAAAGAGACCGTGTAAGTAAGGAAATTTCCTATAAAGAGATATTTAAAGTTGTGTGAGACGGTGTCAGAATGACTCCGAAATCCCCTGTTTGGTTTTAAGAAAATCACTATAAATTGTACAAAAATGGTTACAAGATAAAATTTATATGCTTAGACTCCTTAATGAGTCTAGTTTCAAATGAAATCAAGTAGAACATACTTTGAATTCTGTACAATGAGAATTTTGACTCGTAGTGAAGACTGGTCAGGTTAGTCAAACAGTGAAACAGGGGAAACTTTAAGAAAAATCTGGTATTGATTGGCCACACCTAAAATTCTGAAAATTTTATGGATGAAAGATGTATGAGTCTATATTCAGAGAAAATTAACGGCAAGTGATTTGAAGTCTTGTAGCTCCGGTTATAAATAATTTAGTGACCATTGCTCAGGAAAACAGCTCGCAGCGAATATGTGATTTTGTTGCAAACATGGATAAAACTTGTTTTAGTTGCTCATAAGCTATTGATTGAACCCATACTTGAATTCTAAATTGTGATATTGTAAAATGATATATGAGTATTTGATGGATTCTTGATATTAAAATTTGTGAAAGTGTATATATATGTGATAAGGCCTAATGGCCGATGTGGTGAATGTGAAAGTGTATGTATATGTGATAAGGCCTAATGGCCGATGTGATGAATGTGAAAGTGTGTATATATGTGATAAGGCCTAATGGCCAATGTGATGAATGTGAAAGTGTGTATATATGTGATAAGGCCTAATGGCCGATGTGATGAATGTGAAAGTGTGTATATATGTGATATGGCCTAATGGCCAATGTGATGAATGTGAAAGTGTATGTATATGTGATAAGGCCTAATGGCCGACGTGATGAATGTGAAAGTGTGTATATATGTGATAAGGCCTAATGGCCGACGTGATGAATGTGAAAGTGTATATATATATGTGGTAAAGCCGAATGGCTAATGTGAATGTTGTAACATGTGATTAAGTGTACATGAAACTTGGAAATATGTTAGGGTGAGACCCGATGACTACGTGTGGAGATTATGTGCAGGTAAGACTTACATAATAAGAATTGCTTATAAATATACGCAATGCTAAAGGTTAAACATGTATGTACTCCAAGTTTATATATGATGCATACGAGAGCAATCTATGGGACTATTCCTATGATTATGTGACATCGGATTAGTGGGAGAGGGTATGTGAAATCATACGATATATCTATGTCACATGAGCTCACTTTTATGTGAGAGTTTATCTGCCTGTTGTATATGAAGAGATGTGCATATTCGGTAAAGGGATGGTATGCCCGAAGGAAGAGTGAAATAAAAATACGAACAACTATGTTATAATTTGGTTGTTATCTATTGACACTGCTTAAAACTTACTAAGCATTGTAGTGCTTACTCCGTTTACTCTGTTTCCTCTGCCTTATAGGTCTCATTGCCAAGCTACAGGCTCGGGGATCGTCAGCAACTAGTCACACTATCACTATCCACTGTTTGGTACTGCTATGTTTTGGAATATCTTATGGCATGTATAGAATAGACTAGTAGTGAGAGGATATCATGGTTAATGTATAGGACTACCCTTTAGTTGTAGGTTATGTACCTTTCGGTTTTGTGTAAACTTGGATAGCCATGCGAAAATGGCTTATATACGTTTTTAGCATAGTACTATAATCGTTTGTATGTTGATCATTATGAGGTATGGAATTGTTTTGAAACGATTAGCCATTGGAATGGTTAATCATGATCACACTTTGTGCTATGTATGCAAAAAGGGCCAATTGAATCATGGAAATCATGAAATAGGTAAGGCCTACCTTAAAGGCAGATGCTGACAGCAGCAGTGATGTGGATGTGAAAAATCACTAAAAATAGTAGGAATGGTATTAAATAGTGAATAAATTATGTAAATGAACTTTGATGAATCTACTTTCATATGGAAGAAACTAAACGGTCATATGAGTTGTATGTTAAGAGATATTAAAGTTCTCGTGAAACAGGGCCAGAACGGTTTCTGGATCCCGTGTTCCGACTTTAGAAATTCATTTTAAATTAACCAGAGATAATTAGGAGTCATGCCATATATGTATAGATTCCTCTCTGAGTCTAGTTTCTATAGAAACAAACGGCACCAGTATTGAATCCCTGTACATGGAGATATCCAATTCGTAACACACGAAGCTCAGTGTAGTCGATCCCTGCAGTAGGGGAGAATTTAACTAATAAACTGTACTAATTGGCTCTACCAAAAATTCTAGAAAAAAAATATGTAGATGGACATATGAGTCTAGTTTCAGGAAAAAATTACGGAATTAATTTTTGAGCTTTGAAACTCAAGATATGATTTTTAAGGCGACAGTGACGCAGTAACCAGCTTGTCTGGAAATTTCTAAATGGACTGTGAAAATAGTTAAGTCTGTGTACACCTTGTGTTCGATTCCGGTAACGGACTCGGGTACGGGGTGTTACAATTTTATTGGTATCAGAGCTACGGTTTAGTCGATTCTAGGACTAACGTAGCACGCGTGAGTCTATTTATACATGCCGTAAAGTGATAAAATGATAGTGTGATGATTTTGACTATTAAAAGGTGGTTCTTTGTATTGTAATGAATCTTGATCCCGATCGAATTGTAGCAAGCTTCGACTATGAGAATTTGCGATATAACTTCACTTAGATATGCCTAAATTATTAAGTTGATTAGGTACGTATCATGTACTCGTATTTGAATTTCGATTTGGATTGAATTAAGGGTATGAGTGATGCAATTTTGAAAGAGTGTTATGACTATAAATGTGATTCTTTGTATGTGGCTGTGGAACTGGAAGTTGAATGGTCGATAAGCATGTTGTGTTTGTATTCAAGTAATGTAAATGATATACTAATGTGTATTGCTATATGTGTATATGACCATGATAATTGAGAGTGATATATCCGGACTAAGTTCTGAAGAGCATTCGTGCTAGTCACGTATCCGGACTAAGTTCCGAAAAGCATTCGTGCTAGTGATGTATCCGGACTAAGTTCCGAAGAGCATTCGTGCTAGTGATGTATCCGGACTAAGTTCCGAAGAGCATTCGTGCTAGTGATGTATCCGGACTAAGTTCCGAATAGCATTCGTGCTAGTGATGTATCCGGGCTAGGTCCCGAAGAGCAATCGTCTTTGGTGGACGTGTATTCGGCCTTCGTGCCTAGTAGGCTTCGTGCGGTAATTTGAGCAAAGTTTAAGTGTTCATTACTATACTGAATTCAAATTTAAATGAGATGATATGTTTAAAAGTGTACATACATGATGTTTATCGACTTGGTTAAGTCATTTCAATGTGTAATAACGAATGAATAAGAGTACTATGTGTGTGAATGATTGGAGGCACTGTGTGTGTGTAAATCCCTTTAACCGAGCACTATGAGTGTGAGATCGGTCAGTGGGCACTAAGTGTGTGAAATGGAATTCAAGTAAGACCTCGTCTGGGACGAAGGCATTGATTTGAGATAGTGTGTAAGACCATGTCTGGGACATGGCATCGGCTCGATATGTGAGAATATGTAAGACCATATCTAGGATATCGCATTGTAAGAGCTATATGTGCTTGAATTAGTTGAGCCCTTACAAGTAAGTATTCGCTCGGTTGATAAACGAGCTACCGCCTTTAGCTAAGTTGATCTTTGTGTATGAACATAAGGGTTGGTAATGTGAAGTAAGTTCTTGAGTAAATAGAGCTTAAATTATGATTTGATTAGATCATGTTTTAAGCAAATCAAAATCATGCTCTTGGTGTGTGGCTATTGAGCCGAAATTGTAAATATGATAAGTGTCTTGTGTTTGAGCTTTGGTAATGAGAATGTAATAAGAATGTGTATTGATTTGTTGATATATGTGCTTGGTTATTCGAATGGTATCCGGGCTAAGTCCCGAAGGCTTTTGTGCTAAGTGACTAAATCCGGGCTAATTCTCGAAGGCAATTGTGCAAATCACTATAACCGGACTATGTCCCGAAGACAATCGAGCGAGTCGCTATATCCGGTTAAATCCCGAAGGTACGTGATTCGGAGATGAGCAATCTTGCTGTAAAAATTTCAGTTAATACGCTTGCAAAAATTCCAGCAATGAGGTATGTTCGTATGTGCTGAATGAATTAAATGTTCAGGTGTGTGGAAGTTGAATATTGAGATATGATGGAGTTATAAAGGATATTTATTGGGATGTTTGAGTATATGTGTATTTTCGGCCAGGTTACAGCTTATACATGGATGAAAATATGGGTTACAAATATGTGGGTTGATGATGTGAATTACACATGTTAGTATGTGCTTGATATGTGTTTGAAATGCAATTGTGAATTAAATTAAGTGATTATTGCTTATGAAATCAAGGAAATGAGATATATGTGCATACTTGTAGAAATGTTTATGTATTCGTTTTAAGATAAGGAAATGATTTTATAGATCGATGCGAAATCAATAATGAATTACAGTTGCTATCGATGAGCTAATGCCTATATGGATATAATTCAATAATAGGATGTTATCCTAAACTATACATCGGTAGAACTTTTCGAGGACGAAAATCCATAAAGGGGAGAGTTGTGACACCCCTAATGTGACCCTAGTCGGAAAGTGGTTTCGGACCACAAAACCGAGTCACAAAAATAATTAGATGTTATATTCGTGCTTATTGTATGTGGAATTTGTATGTGTGAATATTTCATGCTTGAATTTTGTTAATTGTGAGTGAATTTTATTAAATAGGACTTATGTGAAAGAATTTAAAATGTGCTAGGCAAATGTAAGTGGCCTATTTATGCATGTTGCAAAATAATTGTACTTGCATGTCAAATTCCCACTCTAGAGGAAGTGGCGGCCATGATGGTATGGGATACAAAAAAACATGCATTTTGTGTTAATATTATAATGACTACATGGTTTTATAATAGGAAATAAGTATTAGAAGAAAAAAAAATAAAAGAAAGCCATACATTCCCACCTTGTTCTTGCCGAATGTGGGAGAAAGAAAGAAGAAATATGCTTTAAGAATTTCAGCAAGATAGCAAGCTAAAATCCAAGGTATGTGCATTGGGTCATAGAAAATTGAATCAAAATTGGTTGATCTTTGTCCTCCATTGCCGTAGCCTAAAGGGAGGAGAGGAAAGTTTGGTTGCTTTGATTTTTGGCTTAGAAGATGGCTAGAATGAGGTATGTATTGAATGATTCTTGAAAATCTATGCATGTTTGAGATGATTAGTTCAAACTCTACTTATCCCATAGATGTGTTTTGGTTTTGGTTTTGTAACACCCCAAACCCGTGACCGTTACCGGATTTGACCACAAGGTGTTACCGGGCTTACTTCCCTTATTTCTCTCTTGGAAATAATTAATTTCATTAAAGGCAGTGGCTAACTGCGTCACTGTTACATTAAAATCATATCTCGAGTTCGAACTCGAAAATCAGTTCCGTAAATTTTACGAAACTAGACTCATAATTCCATCTACACATTTTTTTCTAGAATTTTTGGTCGAGCAAATTAGTACAGTTTATTGTTTCCTACATGCATCACTAGTCTAACATGTTGGAGACATGTTTCCACCCATAGCATGGCCGCCATCATGCTCCAATTTGGCTAATTTGACATGCAAGGACAAACACTTTTCCACATGTATTAATAGGCCATTTAAAATTAGCCTATCATATTTCACCATGTCTCGCATTGATCCCTATTTTATAATTTCTCATACAATTGGTAAAATTAGAGAATGAAACTTCCACATGTGCATGTACACCCACAATAAGCATAGAATATAGCAATTAATTATTTTATGACTCGGTTTTGTGGTCCCAAACCACTTTCCGACTAGGGTCAATTTGGGTGTCACAACTCTCCCCACTTAAGAAATTTTCGTCCCGAAAATCTTACCGTAAATAGGCTCGGTATCGCTCTTTCATAGAGTCCTCAAGTTCCCAAGTGGCTTCTTCAATTCGTGTTTATGCCACAACACCTTCACTAATGGAATTTTCTTATTTCGCAACTCTTTTACTTCACGCATCGAATGCGAACCGGCTCTTCTTCATAACTCAAATTAGGTGAATCTCAATCTCGGATGGAGTGATTACGTGCGACGGTCGGATCTATATCGTCAAGCATCAAGACTTGGAAAACGTTGTAAATCTTTTCGAGCTCGGGGTAAAATTAATCGACGCCATCGCCCAACTCGTTCGGATACTTCATACGGACCGATGAATCTCGGACTCAATTTGCCCTTACGGCAAAATCTAAGCACCTTCTTCCAAGGTGAGACTTTGAGAAATACCTTGTCTCCAACCCGATATTCAATGTCTTTTCTTCTCAAATCCGCATACGACTTTTGGCGATCCGAGCGACTTTCAAACTTTCACGAATTACTCGAACTTTCGCTCGGCATTCTTAATCAAATCAACCACGAAGATTTTACTTTCACTAAGTTCAGTCCAGAATAATGGGGTACGGCATTTACGACCGTATAAAGCCTCGTAAGGCGCCATCTTAATACTTGATTGAAAACTATTGTTGTAAGCGAATTCAATCAAAGGTAAATACCGTTCCCATGAACCACTAAACTCAAGGATGCAACATCTCAACATATCCTCGAGTATTTGAATTATCCGTTCGGATTGACCATCGGTTTGGGGATGAAAAGATGCTAAAATGCAGCTTGGTACCCAAAGCCTCTTGCAATTTCTTCCAAAACCGCGATGTAAATGTTGGGTCTCTATCCGACACGATAGAAATAGGTACCCCATGCAATCGAACAATTTGGGAGATGTATAATTCTGCCAATTTATCGAGCGAAAAATCCAAAGGACAGGATAAAATGAGCAGACTTGGTCGATCTATCAACAATGACCCAAACCGAAGTCTTTCTTATTCGAGTCAATGGTAACCCGGACACAAAGTCCATTGTGACTCGATCCCATTTCCACTCAGGTATCGTGATTGGCTGAAGTAATCCCGATGGCACTTGATGTTCCGCTTTCACTTGTTGACATATCAAACACTTTGAAACAAATTCTGAAATGTCCCGTTTCATACTGGGCCACCAAAATTGACGTTTCAGGTCATTGTACATTTTAGTACTACCCCGGGTGGACTGACATTCGACTACTGTGAGCCTCATTCAAAATCATCGAAACAAGTTCCAAATTCCTTGGAATACATAATCGACCCTTGAATGTCAAGCAATCATTGTCATCAATCTGAAATTTCGATTCCTCATTCGAAACACATTCGGCTCGCTTAGCGACCAATTCGGCACCGACCTTCTGAGATTCGAGTACTTGATGAATCAATAACGGTTTGGTCTCTAATTCGACTACTAGCACCTCATCGGGTGAAACGGATAGATGAGCATCCATCGCTCTCAAAGCAGATAGTGCTTTACGACTTAAAGCATCAGCCACCACGTTGGCCTTTCCCGGGTGATAATCAATGACAAGTTCATAATCTTTCGACAACTCAAGCCAACATCTTTATCGCAGATTTAGATCTCTTCGAGTCATCAAATATTTAAGACTTTTGTGGTCCGAATAAATATGACACCTTTCTCCAAACAAGTAATGTCGCCATATTTTCAAGGCGAACACTATGGCTGCTAGTTCAAGGTCATGGGTCGGATAGTTTCTCTCATGCGGCTTTAGTTGTCTCGACGCGTAAGCCACAACTCGACCTTCTTGCATCAACACACAACCTAGCCCAAGCAAGGATGCGCCATCAGACGTGACAAACTCTTTACGGACTCAATCGTACTAGTCTTGGGGCCTCGGTTAAACAGGTTTTTAGTCAATCGAAACTTTCTTGACAGCGTTCCGACCACTCGAACTTAACATCTTTTTGGAGTAGTTTCGTCATCGGCGCAACTATCGTCGAAAAACCTTTCACAAATCGTCGATAGTATCCGGCAAGCCCCAAAAAGCTCCTAACTTCGGTAACATTCCTCAGAGGTTTCCAATCGACTATAGCCGAAATTTTGTTCGGGTCCACCCTGACACCCGATGCGGACACCACGTGCCCCAAAAAGCTAACCTCTCTTAACCAAAATTCACATTTACTGAACCTTGCGTATAACTGCTTATCTCGTAAAATTTGCAACACTAGCCTCAGGTGTTCAGCATGCTCAGTATCATCTCTCGAATAGACCAAAATGTCATCGATACGGGGCTATTGAGATCGGCGTAGTACCCGGTACAACTTCGATGCCGAATTCCACTTCTCGAACCGGTGGCAATCCAGTAACTCCTCGGAAAAACATCGAATACTCACAAACCATCGGTACCGATTCGAGTTTCCTTTCCGTCCCTTTACTTTCAAACACATACGCAAGGTATGTTTCACACCCTTTTCACATACCTCCGAGCGGTCATAGAAGATACTATCACGGCACTCTTTTTAAATCGATGGTTTTCCTTTTGCGTCCACCAACCGCATCATGTACTGGTCACCAATCTATACCAAGAATAATATCGAATTCATCAAATGGTAGAAGCAGCAGATCAGTAGGAAAACAGGATTCTCGAATTATTAGGGGCATCTCTTGCACACTTTATCAACGAATACGTATTGACCCAAAGGGTTTGACACTGAATTACGAACTCGAGAGACTCAACAGTAGAGTCTTCTTTGGATGCTAAGGTTTCACATACATATGAATGAGTAGAGCCGTGGTCAATCAATGCAATCACACTAGTATCAAATAGAGTGAAAGTACCAAGTGATAACGTCGGGGAGGTTGCCTCCTCTCGTGCGCGGATAGCATATGCTCTAGCAGAGCACGAGTCTCGGATCGAACAACCGCACTGCAGGCCCCTCTCGATTACCACCCCTACCTCCCGAAATCCTCGGGGTCTACCTCTAGCCGTCGTCCCACTAGATCTTGCACCTTGCATCTTATTCTTCTCATCTAGCTCGTGCAATCTCTAATGAAGTGGTCCTTCGAACCGCATCCATAACAGCCCTATTAATAGACTTACCCCAACATTCACCTATGTGTAGTCTTCCACATTGGGGCATTCGGCTTTTCTTGACGATTATTGCCCACACTAGCTACCAAGTAGCTCGTGAGTCCATCGATGGTCGTGCTCTAATGGAAATCCCCGATCGCCCTCGACTTATTTGTGTCCTCTCGAACTTCTTTACAGTTAGAAAATGGAGCTTTACCCGTCGATCTTTTACGATAATCTCTAGCTTCAAATTCGCCGTCTTCTTCTCCCTTCCGAGCTCTTCCGCCTTTGCAGGCTCGTTCAACTAGTGTTACAAATTCTTTTATCTCCAAAATACCCACCAGTAGCTTTAAATCTTCATTCAATCCTCTTCAAATCTTTTGCACATAGCAACCTCATCAACCACACACTCCGAGCATACCGACTAAGTCTTACGATCTCATGTTCAGATTCAGATACGGTCATCCGGCCTTGCTTGAGTTCCAAGAACTCCTTACGCTTCTGATCGATGAACCGTTGACTAATGTATTTCTTTCGAAATTCGGATTGAAAGAAATCCCAAGTAGCTCATTCATTTGGGACTATGGAAATTAAAGTCCTCCACCAATAGTAAGCTGAGTCTCACAACAAGGATATAGCACACTTAAGACATTCATCGGGTGTGCATGACAGTTCATCTAACACTCGAATGGTGTTATCGAGCGTAACTCACCTTTTCGGCATCATCAAGAACTATGGCCTTGAACTCCTCGGCCCCACGCTTCCTAATCAAGTCCACGGTGGTTTACTCAAACCTCACGTGATTAGTAACTCGGAGGCATTGCGGGCTCTTGGGGTGGGGTGTTTGAATTCGGAATGGTTGGACAGCCGGATTGGTTCGGGCATATTGCGCGACCCACTCATTCATCATGGTGAAGAAGGCTTGTTTCGCCCCATCATTTTGATTATTCGCGGATGATCGAGGCTCAACAGCGGTGTCCCTTGCGCGGAGCAGCCGCTACACTTTCAACGTCGTCCGCCAAGGGTCTCTCTACCGGGTTCCATTTGCTACCCAAGACAAAAATTTCAACCGTCAAGTCATCACATTATTAAGCACTAACAATTTGGCATGTATAGCTAGACTCACACGCGCTATGGTAGTCCTAGAACCGACTAAACCATAGCTCGATACCAATAAAATGTAACACCCCAAACCCGTGACTGTCACGGATTTGACCACAAGGTGTTACCGGGCTTACTTCCTTATTTCTCTCTTGAAATAATTAATTTGCTCCGGCAGTGGCTAACTCGTCCTTTGTTACATTAAAATCATATCTCGAGTTCCGAACTCGAAAATCAGTTCCGTAAATTTTACCTGAAACTAGACTCATAATTCCATCTACACATTTTTTTCTAGAATTTTTGGTCGAGCAAATTAGTACAGTTTATTGTTTCCTACATGCATCACTAGTCTAACATGTTGGAGACATGTTTCCACCCATAGCATGGCCGGCCATCATGCTCCAATTTGGCTAATTTGACATGCAAGGACAAACACTTTTCCACATGTATTAATAGGCCATTTAAAATTAGCCTATCATATTTCACCACGTCTCGCATTGATCCCTATTTTATAATTTCTCATACAATTGGTAGAATTAGAGAATGAAACTTCCACATGTGCATGTACACCCACAATAAGCATAGAATATAGCAATTAATTATTTTTATGACTCGGTTTTGTGGTCCCGAAACCACTTTCCGACTAGGGTCAATTTGGGGCTATCACAGGTTTGATAATGATGTTGATGATGGTGAGTTTCGGTCATGCATTAACTGAAATTGTAAGTATGATTTATGGTATAATTTGTGTGATGGAATGGTCTTGAGAGTTGGCTTGATTAAATGGGTAAAATGCTAAGTGTTTTAAAGATGATGTAATGGTTATTTCGGTTTATGTGAAGTAAATATAGATGATGGTTATAAGCTGTTTTATGATTTGAAAATGGTGATTAAATCTTGTAGTTAAGTGTTTAGATATATATATATATTAATAATGAATTTAGTTGTACTTGCTATGTGAGAAATGTGCAATGCTATAGGTATTTGATTATTAGATATGGTTATTTTAAGTTGATTTGTGATGGTATGATTGCATTGATGAAGTGGTGGGAAGAATTAGCTATTATGCTTGATACTAATGCCGAAAATGAGAATGTTGTACTTGAAAATGTAGGTGAACATGACAAGTGTATTCGCTTAGGGCCTAGAGGATATGAAAATTTGGTATTTATTTTTGATTGTGTGTGTATGACCATGGATAATTGGCTGCACAAATATTATGAATACATAATGTATGATAAGTTTATTAAGTTACAAAACATTATACATGATCGGCTAATGTAAATTATTTGAGTAAAGTATATCTTGATGGTACATTTCGGCTAGTATAAAATGTATATGGATGTCGTATAACTATGTTTAATTTGGGAAGTAAATTGTTTGATCTAGCACAAGAGCCTAGAGGATCAAAGTTGGATAAGGGAAAGAAAGAGGTGATCGAATAGCCGTCGTAATCGTTCGGCAACTTCCGAGGTAAGTTTTAAGTGATTAAATGTTGAGTACATTCAATCATAATAGGACATAATGAGTTGATTTAATAAGATATGATGTGGCCATGATATGTCTTAAACTCAAATGGTAAGTTCCTAAGTGTTTGGACTTGGAAATTTAAGAGCAAATTGTAATAATTTGCTCAAGACAGCGGCAGTAACGTGATTTTAGAAAATCACTATAAATGTTTGTGTGGAATTATAGGCTGAATAAAATATAAAATCAAAGCTTAATTAGTCTAGTTTCTTATAAAAGAGACCGTGTAAGTAAGGAAATTTCCTATAAAGAGATATTTAAAGTTGTGTGAGACGGTGTCAGAATGACTCTGAAATCCCTGTTTGGTTTTAAGAAAATCACTATAAATTGTACAAAAATGGTTACAAGATAAAATTTATATGCTTGGACTCCTTAATGAGTCTAGTTTCAAATGAAATCAAGTAGAACATACTTTGAATTCTGTACAATGAGAATTTTGACTCGTAGTGAAGACTGGTCAGGTTAGTCAAACAGTGAAACAGGGGAAACTTTAAGAAAAATCTGGTATTGATTGGCCACACCTAAAATTCTGAAAATTTTATGGATGAAAGATGTATGAGTCTATATTCAGATAAAATTAACGGCAAGTGATTTGGAGTCTTGTAGCTCCAGTTATATATAATTTAGTGACCATTGCTCAGGAAAACAGCTCGCAGTGAATATGTGTTTTTGTTGCAAACATGGATAAAACTTGTTTTAGTTGCTCATAAGCTATTGATTGAACCCATACTTGAATTCTAAATCGTGATATTGTAAAATGATATATGAGTATTTGATGGATTCTTGATATTAAAATTTGTGAAAGTGTATATATATGTGATAAGGCCTAATGGCCGATGTGGTGAATGTGAAAGTGTATGTATATGTGATAAGGCCTAATGGCCGATGTGATGAATGTGAAAGTGTGTATATATGTGATAAGGCCTAATGGCCAATGTGATGAATGTGAAAGTGTATGTATATGTGATAAGGCCTAATGGCCGATGTGATGAATGTGAAAGTGTGTATATATGTGATAAAGCCTAATGGCCGATGTGATGAATGTGAAAGTGTATGTATATGTGATAAGGCCTAATGGCCGATGTGATGAATGTGAAAGTGTGTATATATGTGATAAGGCCTAATGGCCGATGTGATGAATGTGAAAGTGTGTATATATGTGATAAGGCCTAATGGCCGATGTGATGAATGTGAAAGTGTGTATATATGTGATAAGGCCTAATGGCCGACGTGATGAATGTGAAAGTGTGTATATATGTGATAAGGCCTAATGGCCGACGTGATGAATGTGAAAGTGTGTATATATGTGATAAGGCCTAATGGCCGACGTGATGAATGTGAAAGTGTATGTATATGTGATAAGGCCTAATGGCCGACGTGATGAATGTGAAAGTGTATGTATATGTGATAAGGCCTAATGGCCGATGTGATGAATGTGAAAGTGTGTATATATGTGATAAGGCCTAATGGCCGATTAGGCCGACGTGATGAATGTGAAAGTATATATATATGTGGTAAAGCCGAATGGCTAATGTGAATGTTGTAACATGTGATTAAGTGTACATGAAACTTGGAAATATGTTCCGGGTGAGACCCGATGACTACGTGTGGAGATTATGTCCGGGTAAGACTTCGCAATAAGAATTGCTTATAAATATACGCAATGCTAAAGGTTAAATAGGTATGTACTCCAAGTTTATATATGATGCATACGAGAGCAATCTATGGGACTATTCCTATGATTATGTGACATCGGATTAGTGGGAGAGGGTATGTGAAATCATACGATATATCTATGTCACATGAGCTCACTTTTATGTGAGAGTTTATCTGCCTGTTGTATATGAAGAGATGTGCATATTCGGTAAAAGGATGGTATGCCCGAAGGAAGAGTGAAATAAAAATACGAACAACTATGTTATAATTTGGTTGTTATCTGTTGACACTGCTTAAAACTTACTAAGCATTGTAGTGCTTACTCCGTTTACTCTGTTTCCTCTGCCTTATAGGTCTCATTGCCAAGCTCTGTGCTCGGGGATCGTCAAGAACTAGTCACACTATCACTATCCACTGTTTGGTACTGCTATGTTTTGGAATATCTTATGGCATGTATAGAATAGACTAGTAGTGAGAGGATATCATGGTTAATGTATAGGACTACCCTTTAGTTGTAGGTCATGTACCTTTCGGTTTTGTGTAAACTTGGATAGCCATGCGAAAATGGCTTATATACGTTTTTAGCATAGTACTATAATCGTTTGTATGTTGATCATTATGAGGTATGGAATTGTTTTGAAACGATTAGCCATTGGAATGGTTAATCATGATCACACTTTATGCTATGTATGCAAAAAGGGCCAATTGAATCATGGAAATCATGAAATAGGTAAGGCCTACCTTAAAGGCAGATGCTGACAGAAGCAGTGATGTGGATGTGAAAAATCACTAAAAATAGTAGGAATGGTATTAAATAGTGAATAAATTATGTAAATGAACTTTGATGAATCTACTTTCATATGGAAGAAACGAAACGGTCATATGAATTATATGTTAAGAGATATTAAAGTTCTCGTGAAACAGGGCCAGAACGGTTTCTGGATCCCCTGTTCCGACTTTAGAAATTCATTGTAAATTAACCAGAGATAATTATGAGTCATGCCATATATTTATAGATTCCTCTCTGAGTCTAGTTTCTATAGAAACAAACGGCATCAGTATTGAAGCCCTGTACAGGGAGATATCCAATTCGTAACACACAAAGGTCAGTGTAGTCGATCCCTGCAACAGGGGAGACTTTAACTAATAAACTGTACTAATTGGCTCAACCAAAAATTCTAGAAAAAAATCTGTGGATGGACATATGAGTCTAGTTTCAGGGAAAAATTACGGAATCAATTTTCGAGCTTTGAAACTCAAGATATGATTTTTAAGGCGACAGTGACGCAGTAACCAGCTTGTCTGGAAATTTCTAAATGGACTGTGAAAATAGTTAAGTCTGTGTGCACCTTGTGTTCGATTCCGGTAACGGGCTCGGGTACGGGGTGTTACAGAAAATTTCATATTTGAATTTTCTTAATTCTAGGTGAATTTTAGTAAATAGGACTTATGTGAGAAAATTTAGAAATGTGCTAGGCAAATGTAAAGTGGCCTATTAATGCATGTTATAAAAATGATGGGTTTGCATGTCAAATTACCCAAAAATTGAGCTAGTGGCCGGCCATGCTATGGGTGGAAACATGTTGTAAACATGTTGTGTTAGTGTGTTATGTTAGAAAGAATAAAAAAAAGGGGTTAGTATTAAAGTAATGCAAAGGGAGGAGTGATGAAAAAAATTGTCTCATCCATGTTTTCCCCCATTGCCGTGAATTGAAGAAAGAAAACAAAAAAAAAGTGTTCATTCTTGAACATCTTTGGCCGAATAGAGGAAAGAAAGGAAGGGAAAGAGCTTGGAGAAAATCGGCTATGGTGGTTCACTAGATTAAGGTATGTTTAATGTTGCTTTGAAAGTTCATACATCCCTTGGGTGATTAGTCTAAATTCTAACTATCTCATGGATGGATTTGGGGTTATTAGAGAGTTAGTATTCGACTAAGAGGCTTCAAAAGTTTCGGTTGAAGCCTTGATACTATTAGCATGTTAGCTATATGGATGTGTTATGATGCTTGAGGTGTTAGATAAATTTGAACTCATCACCAAGTTCTTTAAGCAACCCAAGTTAAAAGTTCCAGTATTGAGGTATCTTGAGCATTCGGCCATGGTAGGAAGTAGAAGAAAAATATGGTTGTTGTTAGATGAAGTAGAGTCTAACAAATGAGCACACATGTGCATTAGTTGCTAGATGGAGAAGAATCGGCTAGCAAGTTGTGTGCTAATGCCTAATATAATTTTGAACATTATTGAGTAATGTATGTGTTTTGGAATTGATGGAATGGAGAGTATGCTTAAATTGTGTTATGAACAATTATATGTTAAATCAAGGTTTGCTAAGCTAGCTATTAAGGTGAAGTGCAAATGTTAGTATTTGATTTCTAGTGTATATATGTGTATTAGCGAGTTTTGAACTTGAAACAAAATGGTATTTAGTCAATACAAGTGACCATATTTGTAGAATGTATTAAGTATACAATTGGCCTCAACATAGACATGCATATTCGCCACATGAATGAGTACATAGGTTGTTGTGTATGTTCGCCATAGGTAAGCATATTGATGGCTTTATCTTGACTTAGAAAATTCGCTAAGGAGAATATTGGCTAATATGTTGAATTTGATTCGTGATTTCATACATATATGACTCTAATGCCTAATATATAAGGGCTAAGTACCTTGAATTCCTCTTTGATGTTCAAAATGATTAAATCAATTTATTTGTTAATATTAAGCTCAAGAGCAAAGGGGAACTAAATCCGATAAAGGGAAGGAAAAAGTGATCGAATAGCCATCAAAATCGTTCGACAACATCCGAGGTAAGTTTTCGAGTAATGAGACTTAGTTTATGATTTCATTAAGTCATGACGTATGAGCATAACAAATATACGGTGATATAATGATTCTACTTGAACTATGTGTTGAGTTAATTAGTCTATACGTATGACGGTAGCCGTATGTGCATAGAGATCATGTCATAAAGCAAACCAAACCATGCTGTTTGTAAGTGGCTATTGAGCCGAAAATGGGAATGCTTAATAGGTGACTTGTGTTTGAATTCTAGTTATGAAAATGAAATAGAGATGTGTCATGATTTATTGATATGTGCATGAATACTGGATGATAACCGGCTAAGTCCCGAAGGCATTTGTGCGAGTTACTATTTCGGGCTAAGTCCCAAGGCATTTGTGCGAGTTACTATTTCGGCTAAGCCCCAAGGCATTTGTGCGAAGTTACTATTTCGTGCTAAGTCCCAAGGCAATTGTGCGAAGTTACTATAACCGGCTAAGTCCCGAAGGCATTTGAGCGAGTAGCTATATCCGCTAAACCCGAAGGTACTTGGTTGGGAATGAGCGATCTTGCTGTAATAATTTCAATTAACACGCTCGTAAAATCCCAACGATGAGGTACGTTTCATATATGCATTTGAGTAGTGATCCCGTTTAAATATTATTCGCTCAGTCGATTAATGAGCTTCCGGCTTTTGGTTAAGTTGATCCCTTATGTATGAATATAAGGGTTGGAAGTGTGAAGTAGGACTGATTGTTGTGAATATGTGTATATGAAATTATCCGTTTAGTTATATGAATGCTATATTTCAGTTGTGCCTAATTTCATTGCTCAAAACTTACTAAGCATTAAATGCTTACTCCGTTCTTTGAATATTTGTTTTATAGATTTTGGTTCGTCAGCTATCGGACTCGGGATTGTCGAAGTCGATGTCGTCCACACTATCAAAGCCCTTTTGGTACACTTTTGGTTGAACTCTGAAAATGGCATGTATAGGACTACCCTTTTGTTGTTGGTCATTTACCCTTTGGTTTTGTATAAATTTGGATATCCATGCGAAAATGGCTTATATACACTTTGAGCATAGTATTATAATCGTTTTGTATGTTGTTCATTAAGAGGTATGGAAATGTTTGGAAACGATTAGCCATTGGAATGGTTAATCATGATCATATTTTGTGCTATATATGCTAAAGGGCTAGTTGAATCATGGAGACTATGAAATAGGTAAAGTCTACCTTAAAAACAGAGACTGACAGCAGCAGTGGTGTGGATTTGAAAAAAATCACTAAAAATAGTAAGAATGGAATTAAATAGTGAATAAATTATGTAATTGAACCTTGATGAATCTATTTTCATAGGGAAGTAATGAAAAGATCATATGAAAAGTATTTTATGAGATTTTAAAGTTTTTGCGAAACAGGGCCAGAACGGTTTCTGGATTCCCTGTTCCGACTTTGGAAATACATTATAAATTAACCAGAGATAATTAGAAGCCATGCAATATATTTATAGATTCCTTTTCGAGTCTAGTTTCTATAGAAACAAACAGCATCAGTATTGAAGCCCTGTACAGGGAGATATCCAAGTCGTAATGCATAAAGGTCAGAATAGTCAAACCCTGTAACAGGGGAGACTTTAACTAATAAACTGCACTAATTGGCTCGACCAAAAATTCTAGAAAACAATTTGTAGATGGATATATGAGTCTAGTTTTAGGAAAAATTTACGGAACTGGTTTTCGAGTTTTGGAACTCGAGATATGATTTTTAAGGTGATAGTGACACAGTTAGCCAGCTCGTTTGGAATTTTAAAATGGACTGTGCAAATAAGTGAATTAAGTCTGTTAACCCCTCGTGTCCGAATCCGGCAACGGTCTCGGGTATGGGGTGTTACATGATACCATTTCCACATAGTATTCAATACTTAACTAATATCATGCATTTTCCATTCATAAGCCTATCATATAACAAAACGTCATTTGCATATTTCCATTCCATCAACTAATTGCCAAAACATACCAAAACATAATAACAAGTTTAGCCAAATCACATGGCTTAGACTTATAACACAAAATGTACCAAAATCAAAATCTTAAATAGTCATAACTATCATCTTTATAACTAGCCTATCCATGCCATATATACATATATCCACAACTTCAAAAGTACCAATCGGCAACTAGATAGTGTGATGTGTAACTCTAATTTTTCCGAAACGAGCAAGCTATCAAACCTCTATAAAACATGGAAAAGAAATAGAGTAAGCTTTATAGCTTAGTAAGCCCGTATAATTTAGAATTAAACTTACCATTTTTATATAATCAATGCAATAATCAAGATGTATTTAATTCAATTACCAAATACCTAAACATAAAAATTCATCATAAGTTAGTCACCTAAATACATGAAATCATCCATAATCTCAATGTAAATACTCAATACATTGTATCATATCAAATTCACATATATCATGAACATCATTTGTAATATTTTACTTTCAATAGTATAATAGTAATTTGTTCGTATAAACAATACTTTACCATATCACAGAATTTATGCTCGTTGAACCTATTAGAATTTCGAGGCATACTCGGGTGATGTACAGTACATATAAATCAATAATCCATCAATTGCTTATCATTTTTCGCTCTTTCGAGCTATGAATAGTAAGCTCCACCTGAGCTGATGGATAGTAAGCTCTATTGAGCTGAAACGGTAAACTTTGACGAGCTAAAACAGTATGCTCATACGAGCTGAAACAGTAATCTCATACGAGCTGAGAATAGTAAGCTCTTAGGTAAGCTCATACGAGCTGCGGTGAATCTACAACACATGCAGGATCTCAACCAAAATGGTAACCCTAGTGACATGTCACTCTTATCCTACGAATTTATACAGTTCAAATGGGGGTCGGTAACCATCAATCTATATCAATATGGCATTCGTATTTCAAGTATATCAATTATATACATTCATTTCCAATAATTACAAGTATTTAAAAGTTCAATTCTAATTATACGAACTTACCTCGTATCGTTCGGATAACAACTATCGGCTATTCGTCCACTTTTCTTTTTCCCCGATCTAATTTTGATCTCGGCTTATCTTGATCTATATATTATCAAATTTAGTACATTCAGTATTCAATCTATTCAATTTAGCCCATAATTCATATTTTGGAAAATTTACACATTTGCCCCTAAACTTTAACATATTTACAATTTAGTCCTTATCACATAAAATTACAAATTCATGCAATTTAGTACAACCTAAGCTTATCCAAATTTTAATGGAGTCCCTAGCAGCCCATATCTTTTATTTTTTCATATATTTAACCACCACATTTCACATTTTCATAATTTAATCCCTTTTTGACATATTTGTCAGAAATCACGTTACAAAACTAGTTTAACTATCAACAATTATTCAAAATCCATCATTAACTATCAAATTACTCAAGCATTCAACAATGGAAACATGATAAATCTTTATCAATTTCAAAATCTAAGGTGCAGGCTAGCTAAAATACAAAGCAACGATCTCAAAAACGTAAAAATCATTAAAAACCGAGCTAAAACCATACCTTAAACTTGCTTTCAAAGTGACGAATGAAGACCTAAAGAATAGCTTTATTTTCCTTCAAATTTTCAGCAACAAAGAGGAAGAAAGATGAGTAAAAATGGCTTTTTTATTTAATTAACAATAATAACCATTTTACTATTTTAACCTTTGTAATATATAACTTAAAAATCACTTAATGATTGTCCATCTTTGTCCACTCACAATTAAAATGGTCTAATTGCCACTTAATGACCTTAACTTTAATGTTCTATAGCTATTTAATACTTTTAACTATTAGAACTCAAGTTTTACACTTTACACGATTTAGTCCTTTTTACAGAATTAAGAATTCAAACAGTAAAATTTCTTTACAAAACATTCACACAATAATTCTATCATGCTATAAACTTTAATAAAATAATAAAATAAATATTTTGACTTCAGATTTTTGTTCTTAAAACCACTATTCTGATTTGACTCAAAAACGGGTTGTTACAGTATAGCTTGTCTATTCATCTGAGAAGTAATAAGATCTACAGTGATTTGAAACAGATTTACTAGTGGCCTGGAATGAAACGCGAGATTTCAGAATTTGTATCGAGATGTTTTGTATGTCAACAAGTTAAAGTTGAACATCAGGTACCTTCTGGATTATTATAGCCTGTGATGATACCGAAATAGAAATGGGATCAAGTTACAATGGACTTTGTATCGGGTTTACCCCTATCTTTGAGGAAGAAAGATGCAATTTCGGTTGTTGTTGATCATCTGACGAAGACTGCACACTTTACTCCAGTGCGTACAGATTACTCCCTTAAAAGATTAGCTAAGTTATACGTTTCTGAGATCGTTAGATTACACGGGGTGCCAATCTCTATTATTTCTGATAGAGATCCATGGTTTACATCGCGATTTTGGAGAAAGTTCCAAGAAGCTATTGATACGTGGTTACGGTTTAGCACTGCATTTCATCCTCAAACCGATAGCCAGTCCGAATGAGTAATTCAGATACTCGAAGATATGCTTCGATGTTGCGTATTAGAGTTCAAAGGCAATTGGGAGAAATATTTTTCGTTGGTTGAATTTGCGTATAATAATAGTTATCAGTCGAGCATAAAAATGGTGTCTTATGAAGCTTTGTATGGTCGAAAATGTTGAACTTTGCTATATTGGACTAAGCTTAGTGAGAAAAAAATACACGGATTCGTGAGACTAAAGAAAAAGTAAAAGTGATCTGAGATAGTTTGAAAGCAAATTCAAATCGTCAGAAATCTTATGCAGATCTTAAACATAAAAACATAGAATTTCAAGTCGGCGACAAAGTATTTTTAAAGTGTCGCCCTGGAAGAAAGTGTTTCAATTTGGTCACAAAGGAAAGCTAAGTCCGCGATTTATCGGGCCATATGAGATTATTAAAAGAATCAGACCTATCGCGTATCGATTGAATTTACCATTAGAACTTGAAAAGATTTATAATGTCTTTCATGTGTCTATGTTACGACGGTACCAATCTGACGCTTCACATGTTATCTCCCCAATGAATATCAAGATTTAGCCTAATATGTCGTACAGTAAAGAATCGGTCAGAATTCTAGCATGAGAGGTGAAAGAATTGAGAATAAAAGAAGCTACCTGGGAAGCCGAGGAAGCTATGAGAAAGCAATATCTAAACCTCTTTTCTAGTAAGATTTTCGGGGATGAAAATTTCTTTCAGGGGGAGAGTTGTAACAGCCTGTTTTCAGTGGAATCAAAATAGTGGTTTTAAGACCACAAATCTGATGTGAAAATATCTATTTATTTATTATTTTAATGTCTACAACATGTTAGTAGTATCATATAAAAATTTCGTTAAGAAATTTTACCGTTTCCATGCTTAATTCGATAAAAAGGACTAAATTGCAAAAGGTGTAAAACTTGAGTTCTATAAATTAAAGGGAGTTATTAGCTATGAATTTAAATGGTTAGAGGTTTGATGTTGTAATTATACCATTGATATGGTTAATGGACAAAAATGGGCATGGTTTAGTTAATTTTTTAAAGGTTAAAAACAATGGTTAAAATGGTAATTAGTAAAATAATCATAAAACAAATAATAGAAAAATCAGTGCTCATCTTCATGAGCTTTCTTCTTCACCGAAATTAGGCTTGGAAAACCCCATTTTTGGAGCTTGAAAGTTCGGTTGAGCTTTTGGGATTGCATGGTATGAATTATAACTCCATTTTTAATGATTTTCATGTTTTTGAAGTCGTTGTAGCTTAATCTAGCTAGCCCAGGGACTAATTTGCAAAATTTTAAAATTCTAGGATGTTATCATGAATGAAATCATGTGAATTTGATGTTTTGTGGAAGAAAATGAATATATGTTGTTAAATAAACGACTTTTGTAAAGTGAATTTTGTTGAAAATGTCAATTAGGGATTAAATTTAAAAAATGTGAAAAATTCATGGTATAAATTGTGAAATAGTGAATTTTATGAGTTGATAGGGACCTATATGAAATTCGACTAGTTTGGGTTAAGGATGGATTTGCATGAATTTCATTTATTGAGCTTAGGGACTAAATTGAAAAGAAATCAAATGTGTACCGAAAAATTGTAATTTTGCTAACATGTGAATTTGGATTGAATTGAATAGAATAGTTATTAAATTGGTTGAATTTATTTATTTATATTAAGATAGATCTCAACTGGATTTAAATAGAGGGAAGGTGAAAGTTGTGGATTAGTTGATCGTACTCCTTCGCGATAATGTCAATGTAAGTTCATGGTAATTAAATTATATCATTTGATTTCCTTATTTATTTGTATTTTATAATCAAGTAGTTAATTATTATATAATTATACCCCTAATCGCACTTACATGCCCCTGTTGTACTTCGGTACCCCTGATCGCACTTACGTGCCCCTATTGTACTTCGGTACTCCTGATAGCACTTTCGAGCCGTGGTTATGTTTCGGTAAATTTATTAAGTAAAATAGGGGTTCATTCATTTAATGTTAAGTTAAATAAATTGCTATGTACTTACTAAGTTTTATAAGCTTATACAAGTTTATGTGTCGTTTTGTAGATTTCTTTTGCTGACTTGGGACAGATTGAAACTTTGGCTCACACTATCCATCGTCGTTAGTAGCTTTTGAACTCTTTTGGGATTGTGGCATGTATATGTGGCTATAAGTATATTTGTATATGTATCTGGTTCATTTTGGTATAAAAGTGAATCACTAAATTGTATGTTTGGACACTTTGTTTTTTAGGTTGTACATATGTATCTTTTGACTTGATAAATTGGTATGAATGCAATCACTTATGAATGGTTTAATGTTGATGAGTTTAAGTTGTTATGCTAGCATTTGTATTTGGTTAGGTGTTTGAATGATGAAATATTTTTGAAATATATGTTGTGTTATTCCGCCTTCTGCCATCTGCTTATGTTTCGAACTCACACTGAGCTCGTGTAGTTTATCCCTTTAGTTTTTCCATTTTCAGATAATCCTTGTGTTTTGAAGCTGGGCTCGGCAATCAGAAGTCTCAGAGGTTAAGTAATTTGGTTTGGTTTGGTTTGGTTTAATAATTGTTTTTCTAAAATTTTAGTCTAATAATTTTATTTGGTTGTAAAGAAGATTATTAAACTTTGGTATGAGTTTTCTTTTCGGGCTTTTGTTGAGTTTTGGGTTTTCACATTTTTTTTTCTTTTTCCAAATTAGGTTTGAACTTCATGCGTGGATTGAAAATAACTATTTTTTCTTTTGTGTCTAAGTTACTCGAAGAGTTTTGAGCTGGAGCTAAATTATGGTTTTTTCGTTGCTACAAATGTTTGCAAATCGATTTGGAAGACAACAATTTGGTTAATCCTAATTTTTACAATATCAAGAACACTAATTGCAAAGCACAAATCAAGTTTTATCAGACTTTCATTTTTCATAAAAAGAAAATGATTTTCGAAAATGGGATTTTTGGTATTTGACCAAAATTTTGTTTTGGGTTATTTCGTAAGCTCAATTTAGTCTCAATTTCTATTTGAATGACATCATGTATCACGATTAAGATACGAGTGATTGTTACATGATTATTTTAATGTTTTTAGTTTTGATTACAGTAGTAATATCTCGTAGCTCAGTCCAGCGACCGAACCAGGTAAGGGGTATTACATTTGATGGGTCACTTTAGTGTTTCTAAGACTTATGAAATTTTAAATGAACATTTTATTAGCCCAATATGAAAAAAGATTTTGAAAAATTTTATGCTAAATGTGTTGCATGTAAATAGGTTGAGTTCGTAGTAATGCCACATGAATTATATACTCCTTTGCCAATTCCTAACTCTCATTGGATAGGTATCTCTATTGATTTTGTCTTAGGTTTGCCAAGAACTAAAAAGAGTAAAGATACTATTTTTGTTATTGTTGACAACTTTAGTAAGATGGCTCACTTCATTCCATGCCATAAAATCGATGATGCATTACATGTAGTTGATTTGTTTTTTAAGGAAGTAGTTTGACTATATGGAATCCCTAAGATCATTGTTTCCAATCGAGATGTAAAGTTTCTTAACCACTTTTGAAAAGTATTGTGGGGGTAAGCTTGATACTAAACTTCTTTATACTAATACTTACCATCGACAAATTGATTGACAAACTGGAGTTGATAATAGAATTTTTGGAGCTTTAGTTACATATATTGTGGTTAAAAATATTGAACTTCTTGTTAAGTTTGCTTACAATAGATCTATAAATTCTTTTGCATGTTTTTCACCATTTGAGATTATTTAAGGATTTAACCCATTAATTATTTTGGACTAGGCTCGTTTGCCTTTACCTGAGTTTTGACGGTGGAAAAAAAGTTGAGCTAATCAAATCAATTTGAGTAAACTCGAAAGCAAACTGAGAAAAGAAACAATGTAGATGCACAAAGAGTCAATAAAGAGCGCAAACAAATTTTGTTCAATCCTAGAGATTGAATTGGTGCATATGAGGAAAGAAAGAGAGAAAATCAAAGCTTGACACTAGTGGAGATGATCATTCTCAAGTTTTAGAGGAGATGAATGATAATGCTTATTGAACTGATTTGCTAAGTGAGTATGGAGTTAGTGATATATGACTTATTTCAAAACTTTGACGTAGACTCAAGGATGATTTCTTTTTAAGAAGGGAATGATACAAACTCCATGGACAAAGTTAAGCGTCAAGACTTGTCATTTCCAAGTGATCCAATCAGAAGGAGCAAAGCAAAACATTTGATTAAAATACTAATAAAGCAAAACATTTTCTTTCATTTTAGCTGTTTCAAATCTGTCTTATGTGCTTTATTTATTAGTATTTTAATCAAATTCAAACTCGTGTACTAAGTGAACCATCAAGGCCGAATATACCAATTATCCATGACCTCAAATTCCTTTTTTGATGTTTGGATTACATCCATTCTCATTATATCTAGATTCCCAATTTAGGTCCACATTAGGTCATTCCAAAATCAAAATTGGAATTCAGATCTTGAAATTGCGCAACAATCTTTTCCATCAAAACTTCTCTCCATGTTTCCTCATTCTAGCCATTCTACTTGTTTATTTAAAAAAATAAATCGAAAGAGAAGTCAAAATAATTTTTAAAGTAATAAAACAAGTTCTGGAATATTATTCTTTCAGACACAAGAAGAAAACCCTGAGGATCCATAATTTAGACTTGATCGGGGGCATAATCAAATTCAACAAAGTTCAAACAATAAGTAAAATCTAACCAAGTTGAAACAGTAAACAGTGAAAGTAACATGAAATCTCTAATATTAAGAGTTAAATTACATTTTACCTCTATTTACTCAAAAAATAGGTAAATTAATCAATTTAAATCAAATCAATGAACAAATTAGTCTTTTCTATTAAAAATAATTTCATCTATTTCTATTGTCAAAATAGAAAAAACTAATGAAATAACCAAAAAGTTACAAGTAAACATCCATCTACGTATAGGAACTAGTTTTTAACAATAAAAATGATTAGAATTTTTAACAAAAAAATTTATTTGCTCTTTAATTCACCGTGTAAAAATTAATTTACCCATTTTTGAAGTATAAAGAATAAAATGCAATCTAATATTTAATACAATAATCACCATAATACTTTTGCCAAACAATAAACAGCTGAAGCTCAATTTAGAACTCGCAATTCAAAACACTACTAGCTCAATCAAGTTTTATTCAAACTTAATTAACCTAGTTTAATTTGTAGATACACAGCATGCTCAACTTCCAAAATAATTATGACCTCCAATTATTGTTTTTGTTCTCCTTGAATTTAATAAGTAGAACATCCAAATATTCAAATTATAACTCAAGTTTGCTCGAGTAAATAGTGACAATTAAATTCGAGTCTTTTTGAACCATACTCGTATATTTTATTTGCACCCCTATGAGTGACAACAGTAAACAAAAGCTACAGACAGATCCTTTAATAGTAATATTCCATGAAAATGCAAGTAAACATCGGAAAACATATGCTGCAGGGGTATACATGAGCAAGCAAGCTTCAAATTTTCACCATTAGCAGTAATGAAATTAGTTAAATATTAAAAAGAGAGAAAATTTATTATCAAAAAGCTGCAGCATTGTTGACTATCTTTTTTTATATGAATGTCAGCATTCAACAACGTCAAATATTTACATGAAACCAATCATATCAAGCATTAAAGATTCGAGATTCCTAGCATTCAATCTCAGGTACCTCCATTGCAATAATGGATACCATTACCGTGAGTGTCTTTCTGCTTAGCGCTTAGATTATTCAAGCCCCATATCCGAATCGTACGATCATCGCTGGCTGATGCCAACATGTGAGGGTTTGTTGGATTCCAGCTCACACAATTAACAGCTCCAGAATGACCTGGTAATGCCTCTATAAGCTCTCCTGTGCCCCTATGCCAAATATAGACCTAAACATACAGAAACAAAATTAAATTTCATTCGAACTTCAGCAATAAATAGCACTCCTTCACAAATTAGTGAAAACAAATGAATAAGAAAATTAGAGGCTCAAATCAACAAGAAATATCACCTATGCATGCAAGCATATGATTGCAAATGACCAACGAACATGAAGTTGCGACTTTCACGGATAAAGAAAAATTTTATCTATAGTAACCTTCACAAAACTTCAGTCTTTTATTTACACTAAAATCTCACTTAAATGACACATTTATGCAGAGATGGATCCTCTATATACCAACACATGGCAACCAGATTATCAGAAAATTGTTTTCCATATGGATCATTGGGGAACTTACTGCTACAGATTGATATAGTACAAATTTAAAGTCCGTACCAGTGAGTCCTCACTACCACTAGCTACAAAAGCTTGCTCAAGTCCACCAAAACAAGACCTAATGATGAAGCGGGTGCGTTTGTGGCCTCTATATTTAGAAACAAGCTTCAGATCATCTTCTATGCTCCATAAATGGATTTCCTGGTTTAGAAGATTTACCAGTAAGAATCTGTTGTCTCTTGATAATGAGAACGAAGTTATTGTTTGATCCTCTTCAATAAATCTCTCAACTTTCGCTTCCCTATCAAGTAATAATATTGCTGTTTCCCTACATATACTTATAATCTGCTTTCCATCACTTGTTATTTCCAAATCAGAAATTTTTAGGGTATGTTGCCCTTTCCAGCACTCTAGCTCTCTCCCATCCAATTCCCACAAACTAATACTCTTATCATTAACACCAGAAAAAATCCATTTGCCATCTGGAGACCATCCACATGAAACCATACCAAGACCAGCTTTTTCATAAACACTGAGGCACTCACCAGAAGAGGCGTCCCAGCGCCTTACAACCTCCTCTACCCCACATGTGAGAAGCTGGTGGTCATCAGGACTCCATGAAACAGAAGAGACGGGTTTCTGGTGACCAGAGAGTTTATGTTTTAAAGATATTCCATTTGCATCAACCTACAATAAGTCAAAACATTAGAATGAGAAAATCAACTGACTTCTAGGCTTCTGAGATGTGACAACATAGTTGATTCACAGTGATCTAAGCATTCTCACACATTAATACGATCCTTGTATGCTTGAAAATACAGATTCCAGCCAATACAGATTCCAGCCAATAGAAACTCTTAATTTCACCAGCACCTTTGCATGATTGTAGAAAATTTTGAAAAAGAGGAAAAGATGGAGTCTCTTATGTTTGAAAGTACTAAAAACTTGCCAAAACAAGAAAACAAAATAAGAGAATGGACTTAAATAGTAAATTGATAAAGGATGACAAAAGAAAAGTGACCGTTGCAGAGATTTTGATGTTAGATGGAGATGTTCCCCACAAGTTGCTTAAATTAGGATAAAATAAACCCTCAAGAAGGCTAAAGATTTCAAGAAAATAAATAGTTATGCTTTCCACTGCTAAAAAAACGAAAATCAAACTCAGAAAGCCCATGAGTAAAATATAGAAAAGCATTTTGACAAAACTAATATGCAGAAAAACTACAGGAGAAGAAATTTGGATTAAAAAAACCTCAAGTGGGTTTAATGATTCAAAAAATGAATAATTAAACTTTCTACTGCTACAAAAACAAGTTCAGGAAGTCCAAGAAAAAGATGGAGTAGAAAAGCATTTTGACCAGACACATATGTTGAAATGTACAGTAGAAAATGTTCAATAACAGGCCTTGTTCTAAAAAAACAAGCTCTCTCTTTTAGTAATCATCTGATTATATAATTTTTTATGTTTTTTTCATTCTATTCAAATGATAACTAAAACTAAATGAAAGATTCAATAACAGACCTTGTTCCAGACAACTTTTTCTCTTTGTTCCTTTTAATTAAATTTGATGTCTTCCTTTTTACTTCTTACTAATGATGCATGTCCTTCTACATTTGAAGTATACTGATTTTGATGTCAGATATAATAAGGGTTACATTCAGTTTGATGCACGTGAAGCAGCCCAGAAAGCTATAGGTCACTCAGTCTTTAACTTCTGTTTCATCACCCTTTCTCACAATTTCTCATGATATTAATTTGATGCAAACACTTGCACAACTCAGGTCCTATAAGGGGAAAATACTAGCTTTAATTATCAGAGTTCCTTCGTTGTAGCATCTCGGGTCCTGTTTGCTAAGGTTTGATTTGACTACTAGTTTTCGTTATTTGTTCATTGTTATTCTTTTCACCTTTCATAAACTTCATAAAAAGACACAATAATGAGGAAAAGGAAAAATCACATTTGATTAAAATTAAAAAATGGCTAAAATAATCCACATTCAGACATAATCTGTCCAATAAAAAAAAATGCTGTTTGTAGTGAACTGTCAATTTTAAAAGGGGAGGGGAGGGCCAAAATCAAGTAGTAAAAATAACAATCAAGCTTAATTAAGTTTAATCAACAAGAACCACTTCTCTTTTTATTATTTCTTTCCTTATTTTATTAAGTTGACAGCTAAGGTAGGCTATAAGATACAGATGAAGCATAAAGTATCAAAGGAAGATGCCAAAGATTAAGTGGACATAAGCAAAAAAGATATCATATGTTGCAATATTTAATTGAAAGTACATAATAAAATACTGCCCTTATGTCCGTAATGGAATACGAAAAACAGAGTTGAAAACGTAAAGCAGTTTATTACCATAAGTAGGAATTTAAAAAATAAAAATTGCAAGGCATAAGCTATAGGAAAAGTTTATCCTAAGCAAAATCAACCTTATATGTTATATCCATGTTCCAAGGAATAGCAATACCTCCCAAATGATTGCTGAGCAATCATGTGATGATGAAGCTAAGTATTTCCCATTATGTGAAAATTGCAAAAACCATATTTCATCAGTGTGCGCCGGTAGTATCTGTTGCACGAGAAATGGAGGGAAAAAGGATTTTAAAAAAAAGAACTTGCAAAAATAATTTAATAAAAAGAAAAAATTGCAAGTCAGAAGTTGATAAATTTCAGACTAGGAATAGACAAATAGAAACAATCAAAAATCAGAAAATATTCCAGTCAGAATGCACTAAAGCAAATCACTTGGAAGCATATGTAAACAAATAATCCAATCAACCAGACAAGTCCACTAAAAAGACATAAACACAAGACAGAGGTAACCAAATTTGGGTGTCATATGATTGTATTAGTGCCATGGCCATGTCAACCTGTTTATGACAAAAATATTCATATTATGCAAGCTGATCTGCCTAACCTGTATATGACCCGTTTATACATGTTCTATCAATTGTATCAATAGTGTTCCACATTAGTCAAAATATCTACGGGTCTAACTCATTTATTGAATTATTAATATTTAAAATACATAACAGAAATTATTGTTCGTGTTTAAATTACTAATAATGTCTAAATGCATTAATCAGGTCATGTTTAAACAGGATGATCATATTTAAATGTATTACCAGTTTTACATTATGTAACCGGAGTAATAGACACATCGTATTCATGTAAAAATTTGACATGATTAACTGATCATGCAATGTCAACGCCGGCTAATTTAACTGTTGTACTATTACCTTGACAGACTAAGGAGCCTGGAAAACATATTCTTGAAATTGTCTAGAACACCTTGAGATTTGTCTTAAGCATTCACTGGAAGACTTCACATGGTTATCCTTAGCCTATCACATATCACACCTCATTGTCTCAATCAATTACATTATCCTTGAGAAATCATGTCAGATAATGAATGTACATGTTTTATGCACATTATAAGAACTTGTTTGAAAGCTAGTGACAAAATCTTCACCAACAAAGTTTTATGGCACCAACAACCATCAATCAAAACATAATTGATAATAATATATGGGACTTGATATATAAATGGGACCCTTTTCATAAATGCAAAACTACCAAAATACTCTTTAACCATAAAATAGAATGTAACTAGCAAACTTAAAATCCCAAGTGCACTTTCCATTTGTCCTAGAAGACAGCTTTACGGATGGAAATGCCATCACATTCCTTAAAATGTGATTTATAATTTTGTTAAAATATCTCAATGAATCATAAATATCTTCTTTTTAACATGTGATTTATAATTTTCTTGGAGAAGACTTCCAATTGTTGATCACCAATGTAGCCAATAAAACTGGACCCAACCTGCAAGTTCAACTGGAAACTGGTACGTCTAGTAATTCAACTATAGTAATATGACCAAAAAATGGACTAACTGCATAGAACCAGCCAAAACCTGGAATCGGTCGGTCAACCCAGAAATAAACAATAAAATAAAGAATTGTTGAAGGTGAAATCAGGAACAACTCCCAAGCATTTTTTCTTGATCATGTCACCCCGAGAAGGAGAAAGGAAAAAGCAAGAGATAAAAGCTGGTAGTACAGATTTAAACTCGATTTTTCATTTTCAAAGTTTCCAACAATTTTCCTATTTTTGGGTGGGTGTTTGGCATAGACAAAAAGGAGAGAGACAAGACTGACCTTTTAAAATTTGTCGTATTTTGGCAATATAAGGTGAGAAGAGAGTGATTGGGACAGAGGTTGGGGGGGTCAGGAGAGAAGAGACTTGGGAAAGAGAAAGGAAGATGGGGAAACTAGAAAGAGAAGAAAGATGGAAGGTGGGAAGGAGAGATAAGAAATATGAAGGGAAGAGAAGATGGAGAAATGAGAAACAGAAGAAAGATGGGGAAGTTGTCAAAAGAAATAATTTTCTCAGGCTGTGTACATTTGATAGAGGACAATGTTAAGGACTATTGTTGAACCAAAAACTAGAGACTTGACCGGTTCAATTTCCGGCCTCCTTTTAAACATTGAGTGTAGCTTACGAGTACCTCCCAGACACCAAATGTGCATTCCAGGCACGACCACAAAGAAAAGGTAAAGATGAGTCAAGCTATGTTACAGGGATTCAAGTACTGACACCCAATAATAGTATGTGTCCACGTGTCTGACTTACCTTTTGTTTAAAAGCTTGAACCCACAAAATAAACCAAAAAGGATCCAATAATTATAGGATATGCAGATTATAACAATGCCTTAAATAAATAATATGAATGCAAATATTGCAATCATTTATAAATCAATGGTATGATTTTTAATTCTACATTTATTCATTTAATTATATATAAATTATTTATTTGATTTAATTAATTCATTTAGAATGGCATTTATATCATTGTATTCAAATTTCAAACAATGATCCTTTTTTTTATGCTATAACTCCTTCCTTAATAGTGATACCTTTAGTTTGGACACCATAAGATTCAACTCACTTTGCATACTCCCTCAATAAACTTTCCATTTTCATCTCTAATTATTTACCCAACTTCAATTCAAACCATCCAGATTATTAATAGTATTAATTCAAGAAAAGCTAATGTATGGATCAAACTATAGAAAGAGGGGGCCAAAGTGAACAGATTCAACAGTGGGAAGAATCAGGAATACATATTGTGTTTTATCCAAGTGTTGAAGTGTTGGATACACGTACAATATCAATTATAGAAGATTCTATGTAACAAAGGAGTCAAGGAAATTTGGTTTAACGAACTATTACAACATATCAAGAGTAGTTTCACTCGTCTAATTTATTTGTTGGAACAAAGCTTTGGATACCAAGCATGAAGATATTGACTTGGACATTGATCAACTTAGAAAATGATCTTCGATTAGTTTTTTTTTTTTTTTTTCAGAAATCACAACGAGTTCTCAAGCACCACGATTAGGATCATTCCATGCAATATTCTTCCAACAATGAATGGGATATCAAAGAGCTCACTATCTAGTCAATTACAGACTTCATATTGTTTCTTATAGTCCGCAAGTTCTACAATTTAATCTATGTTAGATACTTTTCTAGCACATCATCTATATTCAAGGTGAGAATCCTAGAACACAAACCATCATCAATGACTCAAGATTGGTCTTCCCATTGGCATTTTCAAATCTTAGATACCCTGGAGCACATTTTTTATGCTAGGGTAATCAGTATATAGGTAGTGAAAGGCTCAAGATTGCACCTAATAAAGAAATTGTTTATAGAAAATGAAGTATTCAAAATATTAATGCCAATGAAAGTATAAACACTAGAATTTAAAACCTATTTTATAAACAAACGCCTAATATCGTTTCTATCATGCCTGAATCAAGAAAAGATTATTGAAGCAAATTACCAGAGTTTATATTGCAACAAAACCCATATTGATAAAGCATGATGTAAAATAGATTTCTAATTTCTACAATACTAAGACACAAAATTTTGATTCAATAAAAAATGTAGAACTAATAAATTTGCCATCTTAAGTAAGGCATGAAAGATAAGAGAAAGATTTCAAAACTATAAAATCTGATTACCAAAATAGAATCTAACCTGCAATGCATAAGAAGGAATTTGATCTCTCGCACACTGATGATCAGCAAATAGTGATATTTCCTCATCCAAAGAGTTGTGAAACATGCAAGCATCTCTTTGCAAGCCAAGGGCCTGTTCAACTAAATGCTCCAACCTTCTTTCAGGAACCATAACTGTTGGAGGAAGCAGCTTCTGTAATTCTTCCAATAACTTAGTCCGGGATCTTGCCCTTGAAGTATTTTGTTTTGGAGACCGAACAGTAAAACAGTGAGAGGGTGACACAATGGACAAAGAAAGCTCACGAACTCTACCATGATTGATACAAAGAGGAGATATCTCAGTTCTCAGTGTCTTCAGAGCATCCATGACTTTTTCTTCGTCCAAAAATTCAAAAAACTTCTGCTCCAATATCAGAAAAGAGGCTGATTTTATGATCATTTCATCTGTTAGACCAATATTGTGCAATGTGGCGACACTTTCATCCCAATCTCCCTCAAGAACTTGCCGCATAAATACATTAATAATAGAAGAATGCAATGCTATCCCTGATTCCTCTTCTAAATGAGCACCACTCCTTATATAACCAAGTGAGTATAATGCTTTTGCTATTATTCGGACAAATTCGACTTTCTTTATAACTCCTTTTGAACCAACAACTTCTTCGCCCCCATCAGACTGCAGGGGTCGAGCCATCAAGTCTCTTGAAGACCCAACTATAGACTCTTTAACAGTTGAACCGTTTGAAAGATGTATCAATGCTTCAGAGGATAGTTTCATGCGTTTTGAGGCTGGTTCATCATCCTCTACACCTCCCATGAAATGTGCACCTCAGCCCATATATTATTGAAGTGGAAAAAGAATAGCAATAGGTAGCAATGCCAATAAACCCCTGCATAAAATAGTCAAAAAGAAGTTGGTTTCTAAATTTGAGCATAAGACAGAGACAGACTCACAGAGTAAACTCTCACCATTATCACCGTCCAAAATATAACATGATTAAGTCATAAAAAACACAGGCAATTGTGAGGAGGGTAAATGTTGTTTCCTAAAAGTAATCAGTTCAGTTATCCTTCATAAAATATGCAAATAAAGCTTTTTATACTTATCCTTCATAAAAGATCTTAGGAAGTAAGGAGAGCAACATCTTATCGAAGGCAAGGGTTTGTTTCAAAAACTCCATGGTATATCCATCCTTAAGAACTTCACATACTCATAGCAGATATAAGTTGTCTGTCCAAAATAATAGAACACATTCTTTATCACTTTGGAGACATCCCAAACTTGAAATTTTAGCCAAAAAAATTATCAACTAAGTGCCCAATGTGACAGTTAGAGGAGAGTGTTCGATTGAATCAAGTCGAATCAAGTGAAAAAATTTTGAGTTAATCGAGTTGACGAGTCCTTATTTAGATCCCAAAATTATTATTTAAAAAAATTAAAACTTTAACTATCTTTATATGTACTTTAGAATTTTTTTTAAAAAATTTATAATTTTTTTAGATATATAAATTTTGTAATTTTTATAAATATTTTGAATTTTAAAATTTATTTTGAATTTTTGAAAATTATTTTGTATTTTTTGTTGAGAGAGACGCCAATTTGCTCATTTTCAAAATTGACAAGGACCAAAGGATATTTACACCAATCTGTTATTCGAGTTATTCGAATTGTAAAATTCAACTCGACTCGAACTTGAAAGTTGAATTACTTATTCGAGTTGACTCGAATAACTCAAATAACTCGATTCGATTAACTTGAAATTCGAATTTTTTTCGATTTTTTCGAATTGAATCGAGTTTTGCTCACCCCTAATCATAGTTCCAATTTTCCAGCTATTCTGTTTTAACATAATGGTTAAAATATCCCGATTAACATTAAAAAGTACTCCAATAACAGAGTCAATCCATAGTAACATGCTTAGATGCAGATGGTCACATCATTTTTTGTTTACTTCCTAAGCAACAACAATGTAACCTCCCTAGGTTGCGGACAAAGCCATGTCTGGAGTAGATATCGACACCCACTTGAAGTAATTTCATGATTGTAAGAAGCCATTCAAGTAAAGAGAGCAGGATGTAATTTATGACAGGAGTCAGTTTCAAAAAGTCATAGTATAATTATTCTTAAGAACTTCAAATTCTCACAAATAGCAGATATTAGATATCTACCCAAAGGAATAGGAGACATACTTTTCTCCATGTATCCAAGGTAAATTGGAGGATTCCCAAACTTCAAATTTCAGCCAAAGAATCAAATTCAGGGAACTTGGAAAGATAAATTTTACTGAACCTTTTAAGGTTTAAAATAAATTGTTAGCTAGATATAACTGAGGATCCAATAAATAAGAAAGAAAATTAGTTCATCATTCTTGCTAGCATAAGAATTTAACCATAAAGACTTTGTTCCCAATACAGAAAACAAAGGGAACATTTCATTAATTTGACATAACTAAAGATCCTACCAAAAAATATAAAAAGTCAATATGGGATTTTGACATCATTTGTATTCTATCCTAAAGGGAAACACAGGGGGCATATGGTTTCAATGTCATTCAAAGATTATTCTTACCATACTATTCTACTGCAGAATGCTTTCAGAAGGACAATGCTTCTGATTTAGTATATTAGAGCAATTACTTGAAACATTTAAAGCAATTCTACTGCTATTAGACATGATGCTAACACAATCCGATTTTAAAGTCAGTGGTTCTTGATCATTCTCTTCGAATCTTTGTGATAGAAAGTTTTCAATATTTATGTTACTGCAGAAAAGAAAAACAAAAATGCATTTTGCAGCGCAATCCGTTCTAATTTAGTTGATGAAGCTGTTCAATTGGCATGTCTGCAAAGTGTGTCAAAGTTGGGAATGTCAATCATTACGGACAATCAAAGGAGAAGAATTATCATTGCATCCTTCTCCAATAGCAATTTACTTCTTATACATTTGGATCAGTCTACGAAAATAAATGTAGTGGCCATAACATCTCTAAGTACAACTTCTTTATCCCAAACTAACATGGAAGGAGAAAAATGGAAATAAGCATAAAGGATTCAGAAAGAAAATGTTTTGTTTTGCTAGGAGTCTAGGCCTAACATGGAAATTGAGCAGTCATAATTCTTAATATAATTGCGCAAGCCTATTTAGGTGTTGCATATTCCACTAACTCAACTAGTCAACATACAAGTTGAGAAAGTCACGTAAAATAATTATGAAATCCGCATTTGTACATGATTGAAAAGATCAGATTGCCACAATATCCATATATACGATAAAGCTGAAACTAAACAAATCACGTTAAAAATACGATGGCAATTTCAAAAAGATAAGAAAGAAATTTGCCAACATTAACATGTAAAAATGAACAAAGAAGAGGATTTTAGTTCCAAAATAGAATAAAAAAAGGTTTCAAGCAGGAAAGATGGAAAACCCACATCTGAAAAATAAAAAATAATGTAGATTATCTACAATACCAAGCAGCTAAAACTAGTACCTCCGAATACAGTATGAAAAAGACAAAGCTACTAGCAAATAAGCTAAAAGGCAAAACTTACCCAGAACCAGTAGAAGATTAAATTGCAAGTTAAATCAGAGTAAACCGGCATTAAAATGGAAAAATCTGGAATCCCAAAAAAGTATTATGAACCAAGCAGCCAATTCAGATCAGAACAATCGGATGAAAATCCAATGATCAATAAAATTAATGAAGGTGAAGAAATGCAGAAGACTAAGCTTAAAAAACAACAAACTAAACCAAACCAAAAAAGATTACCCTTTTTTATCTTATATTTGTCGGCAGAAACTTGATATAAGCAAGAAACTGACGAAATGAACAGGAAAAAAAAAGTATAAGGATTAAAATCAGATATGGAATTGTAAAGGGCTACCCATATCCAAGGGAAAAGCAAGGTGCTTGATAACTTTGCAAATGGGTAGAATAAGGAAAACAAGAGACTTTGAGTTTTTTTTTTTTTTTTTGGGATATTGAAATATTTTGCTTTGAATTTGGGTAGTAGATCCACTTTAATAAATTTTTTATCTTTGTAATTCCATCTGTTTTAATTTTTTAAAGAATTAATTCATTTATTCAGCGTACAAACATGTTATAATAAAAGGACAAACTTCCATTAACACGATATTTAGCTACATTAACAATAAAATATATTGCTGTTAAATTGCTTAATATCAATATTGTTATTAAAGAAAATTTGATTCAAATTTAAATAATTCTTATTTAAAAAGTTGTAAAAGATTATTATTAGTTTTAAACTTGTATAAGAAAAATAGAATATTAAAATATATCTATTTAATTTTTAAATGTGAAAAATGTAAAAGTTTAATAATATTGACTCTAAGTCATGACAATTTTTTCAAATAATAATAGAATATAATCTTATACCACCACATTTTAATCAAATTTTGATGAAATTTAAATTTAGAGACTAAAATTTATTTTTAATTGAAAGTAGAAAATATTAATGCCAAATAAACATTAAATTTAATGGCAAAAGCTTCAAAAGATTTTTTTTAAAAGCTATATTAACCCTTTTTTTCTTTTAAATAATGCTTTGCAATGAGAAAACTAATTAAAATGGGGTTATAGTGTAAGAAAAAAATAATAATGGATTTGGATATAAAGGTTATTGATTTTAATTAATTGGGTTATTTCAAATTAATTTTGGATCTTTTATCTTTCAGGGACTAAATTGAAGGTAAAAGGAAATTTAAGGGAAAAAAGTACAAATTTGAAGATACAATGGGCCAACATGCAATATAGGGAAAAAGGTGGTGTCAAAAATGCAAGTATGAAAGACATAAGGGCAAAAGTGCAAAAGAAGAGATTTTATAGTACAAGACTCTATTTAATGTTTAATTATATTAGGATAATTATTAAGAATTATTATTTAGATTTAATTTTAAAATTTAATTTCATTTATCTTTAATTATATTTAATTATCTTTATTTATTTGTATTTATCTTTTAGAATTTAATTAGGAATAGGTTAGGCTTCTTAATACTATAAATAGGCGATGAAGTGACACAAATTTGGGCTATCTTTTGCTATAAACATTCTCTCCCCCATAAATTTAGTTTTTTTATTCTTTCCATATTTTCTTTCAATAAAAATTTCCTTTCCATTATTTTTTCCCCAAAAATCATGAGCCACTAAATCTAATCTAGCTGAAGGTTGTCGAAATTCCCCAAAAAGGTTCATGAGGCTTAGAATCCGCACTTAGACTTCTCAACAAGGTATTCATCGCTTCTCTGCATTACGGGGTTGACGCTTCTGTCCATGTCCCTTAATAGATGATCTTTTCAACTTGTGCAAGGAACAGCCGCTTTGTACGTTTTGGGAAAGTTGCATAGTCGATTCGTTAGCTTTCTGCGTTAGAAGTTGGCGAGTCTAAGAGACAAAATAGAGTGGTATTCGATGTTGGGAAGTGATGATCTAGCAGAAGATAGTCCCACAAAAGCTATTATTAGCTAGAGTCAGGTTCTGCCAAATCTTAAGTCTAAATTCCTGGAACTGGTGGTCGTAGGCGTCCTCTTCCACTATAACTGGCTTATTCTGCTTGAAAAGGGTCACTTAAAAGCCAAGGAAGGCGAATCGAGACAACTGGAGGCTGGAAATCCACCATAAGAAATCTTTTTCTCAACTTTATTTTTACTTTTAATTTCTAAAATTTCAATTCAACTTTTAATTTCGTTTTTATTTTATTTCACTCCCAGATCAAAACTTTGAAATTCTTTTTTTTTATTTTTTTAGGAACGCAGGTTTTCTTGGGCACGATTCTACCAAATATTTCGAGAAACAAGCATTTGTACAATCTAGTCCATGAGGATTTAACCCTACTTCCCCTTTACTATTCTTTTTCATTGTTTAATAGGGAATAGAATATTTTTGGTACTCTCAACGACCGCATCAAATTTTGGCGCCTTTGTTGGGGACTAACAACGTACTAATCTTGTTTTTTGTTTCTTATGACCAGATCTGCTCTAGGTACTCTTGCATTTGATTTAGAGATTTAAAAGACTGCGAAAGCTAATCACAAGGAAACAAAGGTAAGGAAAAAGCAGCCAGCAGTGGTTTGGACTCAAAGCAATCCATCGCCAGAAATCGGAATCAACGACGAAGTAAAGTCTAAGGTTAACGAAAACCCTACTCAAACATTTGAAAGTGAAAAAGTAGAAGTCGATTCACCAGAAGAAGTGCTTAACGCCAGGGTTAATGAAAACCCTAATTTACCACATCAACCAATGGTTCAAACGATTCGGCAACTGGCCAAAGCTCTGGTAGAACAACCGCCATTGTGCATTGCGTATCCTACTATAGATACTGATTTTGAATTGAAGTCAGGCTTAATTCAGCTTCTGCCAACTTTTCGTGGGTTACAAAACAAAAATCCCCACAAGCACTTGAAAGAGTTCTATATGGTTTGCCTTAGTATGAAACCTCAGAGGGTAATTGAGGATCAAATCAAATTGCGTGCTTTTCATTTCTCCCTAGCAGATTCAGGTAGGGAATGGCTATTTTACTTACCTCCTAGATTTATTACAACTTGGCCTGATCTTTCTTGTTTATTTCTCAACAGTTTTTTCCAGCATCACGAGCAACTGAGTTAAAAAGAGAAATTGTTGGAATAAGACAAAAAGAAATAGAGTCTTTTTACGATTATTGAGAGCAATTTAAGAAGTTGTGTGCAAGTTGCCCATAACATGGTATAACAGAGCAATCTCTCCTCCAATACTTTTATGAAGGCCTGAAACCCATGGAGATGAATATGGTAGACGCCGCTAGTGGAGGAGCATTGGTCAACATGACTCCTCAGCAAGCAAGACACTTGATTTCCACGATGGCTGCAAATTCTCAGCAATTTTGAGCCAATCCTGAACCCCCTAGAAGGGTTCACCAGCTAAGTAATTTTACCTTTGAGGATAGACTTGATAGACTTACTATTATTGTGAATTCTCTTGTTGTAGAAAAAGCAAAACCAGCCCGAGTATGCGGAATATGTGCTACACCTGAACATACAACTGATGCATGTCCCAGACTGTATGATGATACTATGGCTCATTTAGATGCTGTGAGAAATTTCCCTAGGCCACCACAAAGACGATACAACCCTTATGCTAACACATACAATCCAGGATGGAGGGACCACCCTAACTTAAGTTATAGAGCCAGCCCACGATATAACCAGCTATACCAAAATCGGGTTCCACAACAGCCACAAGATTCAGGCAATTCTCTAGAAACTTTGGTTAATAAATTAGCAGCTAATGTCCTTGATTTTCAACAGCAAACTCTTAATTTCCATAAAGAAACAAAGGCATTTAGAAGAGAATTTACCATATCAATTGAGAAATTAAACTCTCAAGGGAAGATACCATCACAAATAGAACCTAATCCAAGACAACATGCAAATACAATGACGTTGCAAAGTGGAAAGGTACTGAAACCAATTCTTGGTAGGAACCTTGGCCAAGAAATCGCCTAGGAAAATCTCAAAAAAGACGAATAGGTCCGAGCGAAACCCCTATTATCGAAAATTCAACCTCCATTTCCAGGACGATTAAATCAATGTCGAAAGAGAAAAGAAGACAAGGAGATCCTCGAAACATTCAGAAATGTCGAGATCAACATACCACTGTTGGATGCCATCAGACAAATTTTTGGTATGCCAAGTTCCTTAAAGAACTCTCCACCAACAAATAAAAATTAACAGGTAATGAAAAGGTAAGTGTTGGTGAGAATGTATCTACAGTGTTACAGCGGAAAATGCCAGTGAAATGTAAAGATAGGGGCATGTTCGCAATACCATACAAAATAGGCCACTTGGGAATAAAAAAGGCTATGTCTTATTAGGGACCTCTATAAACGTAATACCTTTTTCTATTTATGAATCACTTAACAAGAGTTTTTTGATGAAAACAGGTGTTACTATATAGTTGGCAGACAGGTCTGTTGTGCATCTTGAAGGAGTCCTCGAAGACATATTAGTGAAAGTTAACGAGCTTATTTTCCTTACAGATTTTTATGTGGTAAAAATGGAGGAGGATAATGCTCCTGGGTCTTCAGACATCTTGTTGGGGTGACCTTTCCTTAGTATTGCAAATACTAAGATTGACGTACGAAGTGGAACCCTAATGATGGAGTTTAACGGGAAGATCGTGAAGTTTAACGTTTATGGCACTATTAGTCACCCAATTGAAGTCTTGGACGTAAACCGTGTCGACATAATTGACTCATCAGTGGAAAAAAATTTTGAGTCATCTTATGGAGATAAATCTAAAATGATATTTGAGGATTTTGAATCTGTTAATAAATTATTGGCTCCTATGGATACTAAACTTCTACCTTCCATTGTGCAGGTACCAGATCCGAAATTAAAACCACTTCCCGAGCATCTCAAATTCATATTTTTGGAGAATGATGAGACCATTACTGACTTAAAAGGAATCAATCCCTTGGAGGAAAATATGAATCCAAGGAAAGAGGCGCAAGGATGATTAAACCCAAATATGGTAGATGTGATAAAAAAGGAGAGTTTCCAAACCCATACGAATGAAAGAATTCAGCTGGAACAGCTCCAATACTAGTTGAGGCGTCAAGCTAGCAATGTTAAACAAGTGCTTATTGGGAGGTAACCCAATTTTTATTTTTCTTTATTTTTTTTATTTTTTTATTTATTTATTCATTACTTTATTTTATTTTATTATTTATTACTTTATTTTGTTTGGGTGATAATTAATTTCTCTTCTTTTATCCAGGTACACCGACGCGAAAATAGGGAGAAAAAGGAGAAAAACTAAAAAAATTAGCATGAAACAGCCCTTATCCTATCCCTATTCCAACCAAGAAAAGCGCGTCCCTGCTCCTGACTACCCACAGCCTGTAACCAAACATCAACCCTTTAGCCAAACACTCCACCTATACACCTCCAAACCCTAAAAATTTATCCTATTTTTCACCCAAACTCTCACCAGCCGCCTCACCTTCCTTTTACCCTCTCCACCGCCGATTTCTCCAACACCATGGTAAGAACCCGAAGCCAAGCCACCGCCGAACCATCCTTCACCATGAACAGCTACCTATAACACCCTAAACCCATCCTAGACGTTATGGCCAGATCCAGCATGTCAAATTGAAGTGTTTTATCGAAAACCTTGTTTTCATTGAAAACCCTTCTTTGAAATAAAAACCTTGAGTAAAATCCCAGCTTGTATTTGTTACTTTCAAAGCGAGGTGTATTTTAAAGAAAAACTATTCCTTCTTGTATGATAATAATTACTTTGTAAAATATCTTTTCAGTTGTGGAAACTTTATTTAAAACAGATTATCTATGAAAACTTGTCATTTAAAAATTGAGTTGCAGAAACGTAGTATTCAAAAACAGTTATGGTTTTAAGAAAACCATGTTCTACTTCTAGCAAATATAAAGCATAATAATGATAAATATAATTCTAATTTGAATAATAACCAGAGGAAAGGCCTTACTACATTTCGGACTGAAATAACTTTAAATACTAGAAATTATAGGCTTAAGAAAAGAAGTCCAAGTCATCTTGCTAGCTGGCCACCTCGGAGTCCCTCCAACCGTCGAACCACCTACTGAGGATCACCTGAGAAAAATAAAAGAGGGGGTGAGTTTTCGAAAACTCAATGTGTACAACCCTCAACAAATAGAGAAGCATGCAATAGCAAGTCTTTTTGGGCCTGAGCCCAATTCGATTTCAGAACAAATGTAAAGTAATCAAATATGCACGGATCCACCTATCCAACTGCTACACACCATCTCCATCCCCTGATACACATCATGTAGGGATATAAATATCGACCCACCCATCCGATACACTCCAATGGTAGCCCGGTTGCGGTACTACCTTCATTGCAGCAAGCTGCTAATAAATATTGGGCTTAATAGCCATCGGTGGATCCACGGTCGTCAAGCAACCATGTGATCCTCATATACTTCCTTCATTCCATAATTCCTAACCCATATGCAACCTAAACAGAATATCATATGGATGCAGCAGGTATACATGTAACATCCATAAGTATTACATTCCACACATAGGGGTATTTTAGTCATTTTTACCCTTAGGGGCATTTTCGGTAATTTCTCTTTATTATGGGTTTATTACTTACCTTGGCCTGTTAACAAGTCCTCGTTGGCTAAAGTGAACAGATACTATGCACCAGGTAGGATTCCAAAGAAGAGGAGGTGAGTTATTAAGACCGCTTAAGTACCAAGCTCTCCCTAGATCCAATCCTAGACATGCATATACCCATTGCCACACTTTAACCTTATGACTCGTCCACGGTTGCAATTAATTAATTATTTAAGTTTTATGTCTGATTGAGTAGTTACCAAAAAATTGGGTCCATAACCCCTTACTAAGCACTAACAAATCCATACTTATTCATTTGGCCCCTTTAGGCCCAATCTCATTCATATAGCCAATCGGGCACAATCACATTCATATGGCCCATCAGGCCCAATCACTTTCATATGGCCAATCAGGCCCAATCACATTCATAATCATGAAATCATATGATTTTTCATCACATATTATCAATTTGCCAATTTTGCCTATTATGGGCCCTACAGCCCATCGGGCCCATTTAACCCATTTTGGCTCAGTTGGCTAATACATGACCCAAGTCTATGGAATCGCTCATGGGGCCTCTGATAACCTATCGATTTTCCCCCTTACGAGTGTCCGCGCACTTGCAAAACTATTGTAGCCAAACTTCCAGCTTTTCGGCATTTCAGCTTTTCTGCATTTCAGGATTTGTCGGTCTACTCTGTGTGTGCAGTGTATGTACACACCTGGTACTAAAACGTGCCATGATCTCCTTAGCCACGAACCTACAAACGATGTCACTCAATGATTAATCGCACACTTATCAAATACGATCACCAAAAATCAAAAATCTCACCTTTGCCTTTCCTTGAACGACAAGCCTTAACAACCCTTCCTTGATCAGTAATCACGAGCATTTCTTAAAAGTGCATCAATCTTAATCATTAAGAACCAAAAAACAAGTGACTCATAATCATCTTAAGTCACTCTTAAATCATCCATGACCATTCGGCCAACCTTAACCAATAAAAAAGGAAAACTTATCCAAAACCCCAAAACGCCTAAGAAACAATTCGGCAGAGATCTGAGATTCGATACTAATCCCCTACCAACCGATTTAGAAAGAGTGAGGGAAAGAATAAATCGGTACTAGGAAGACCAATTAAAAGAAAGTAAAGCACTTACACAAGAATCGATCAACCAACGTTGAAGAAAAGTGGCGGCACAACAGGAGTTTGGCCAAAAGATATTCAGCTTTAGAGAAAGTAACTAGGAGCGAAAAAGAAAAGAGTTTGAGGAGAAAAGTGTGACAGCCCTAATGTGACCCTAGTCGGGAAGTGGTTTCGGGACCACAAAACCGAGTCTAAAAATAATTAGCTGTCATGTTTGATGCTTATTTTATGTATATATGCATGTGTGAAAATTTCATATTTGAATTTTGTTAATTCTAGGTGAATTTTAGTAAATAGGACTTATGTGAGAAAATTTAGAAATGTGCTAGGCAAATGTAAAGTGGCCTATTAATGCATGTTATAAAAATGATGGGTTTGCATGTCAAATTACCCAAAAATTGAGCTAGTGGCCGGCCATGCTATGGGTGGAAACATGTTGTAAACATGTTGTGTTAGTGTGTTATGTTAGAAAGAATAAAAAAAAGGGGTTAGTATTAAAGTAATGCAAAGGGAGGAGTGATGAAAAAAAAATTGTCTCATCCATGTTTTCCCCCCCATTGTCGTGAATTGAAGAAAGAAAACAAAAAAAAAAGTGTTCATTCTTGAACATCTTTGGCCGAATAGAGGAAAGAAAGGAAGGGAAAGAGCTTGGAGAAAATCGGCTATGGTGGTTCACTAGATTAAGGTATGTTTAATGTTGCTTTGAAAGTTCATACATCCCTTGGATGATTAGTCTAAATTCTAACTATCTCATGGATGGATTTGGGGTTATTAGAGAGTTAGTATTCGACTAAGAGGCTTCAAAAGTTTCGGTTGAAGCCTTGATACTATTAGCATGTTAGCTATATGGATGTGTTATGATGCTTGAGGTGTTAGATAAATTTGAACTTATCACCAAGTTCTTTAAGCAACCCAAGCTAAAAGTTTCGGTATTGAGGTATCTTGAGCATTCGGCCATGGTAGGAAGTAGAAGAAAAATATGGTTGTTGTTAGATGAAGTAGAGTCTAACAAATGAGCACACATGTGCATTAGTTGCTAGATGGAGAAGAATCGGCTAGCAAGTTGTGTGCTAAGGCCTAATATAATTTTAAACATTATTGAGTAATGTATGTGTTTTGGAATTGATGGAATGGAGAGTATGCTTAAATTGTGTTATGAACAATTATATGTTAAATCAAGGTTTGCTAAGCTAGCTATTAAGGTGAAGTGCAAATGTTAGTATTTGATTTCTAGTGTATATATGTGTATTAGCGAGTTTTGAACTTGAAACAAAATGGTATTTAGTCAATACAAGTGACCATATTTGTAGAATGTATTAAGTATACAATCGGCCTCAACATAGACATGCATATTCGCCACATGAATGAGTACATAGGTTGTTGTGTATGTTCGCCATAGGTAAGCATATTGATGGCTTTATCTTGACTTAGAAAATTCGCTAAGGAGAATATTGCCTAATATGTTGAATTTGATTCGTGATTTCATACATATATGACTCTAATGCCTAATATATAAGGGCTAAGTACCTTGAATTCCTCTTTGATGTTCAAAATGATTAAATTAATTTATTTGTTAATATTAAGCTCAAGAGCAAAGGGAACTAAATCCGATAAAGGGAAGGAAAAAGTGATAGAATAGCCATCGAAATCGTTCGACAACATCCGAGGTAAGTTTTCGAGTAATGAGACTTAGTTTATGATTTCATTAAGTCATGACGTATGAGCATAACAAATATACGGTGATATAATGATTCTACTTGAACTATGTGTTGAGTTAATTAGTCTATACGTATGACGGGTAGCAGTATGTGCATAGAGATCATGTCATAAAGCAAACCAAACCATGCTGTTTGTAAGTGGCTATTGAGCCGAAAATGGGAATGCTTAATAGGTGACTTGTGTTTGAATTCTAGTTATGAAAATGAAATAGAGATGTGTCATGATTTACTGATATGTGCATGAATACTCGGATGATAACTGGGCTAAGTCCCGAAGGCATTTGTGCGAGTTACTATTTCCGGGCTAAGTCCCGAAGGCATTTGTGTGAGTTACTATTTCCGAGCCAAGTCCCGAAGGCAATTGTGCGAGTTACTATAAGGGCTAAGTCCCAAGGCATTTGAGCGAGTAGCTATATCCGCTAAACTCGAAGGTACTTGGTTGGGAATGAGCGATCTTGCTGTAATAATTTCAATTAACACGCTCGTAAAATCCCAATGATGAGGTACGTTTCGTATATGCATTTGAGTAGTGATCTCGTTTAACTATTATTCGCTCCGTCGATTAATGAGCTTCCGGCTTTTGGTTAAGTCGATCCCTTATGTATGAATATAAGGGTTGGAAGTGTGAAGTAGGACTGATTGTTGTGAATATGTGTATATGAAATTATCCGTTTAGTTATATGAATGCTATATTTCAGTTGTGCCTAATTTCATTGCTCAAAACTTACTAAGCATTAAATGCTTACTCCGTTCTTTGAATCTCTGTTTTATAGATTTTGGTTCGTCAGCTATCGGACTCGAGATTATCGAAGTTGAAGTCATCCACACTATCAAAGCCCTTTTGGTACACTTTTGGTTGAACTCTGAAAATGGCATGTATAGGACTTGTAACACCCGTTACCCGAGTCCGTTACCGGAATCGAACACAAGGTGCACACAGACTTAACTATTTTCACAGTCCATTTAGAATTTTCCAGACAAGCTGGTTACTGCATCACTGTCGCCTTAAAAATCATATCTTGAGTTTCAAAGCTCGAAAATTAGTTTTGTAATTTTTCCCTGAAACTAGACTAATATGTCCATCTACAGATTTTTTTCTAGAATTTTTGGTCGAGCCAATTAGTACAGCTTATTAGTTAAAGTCTCCCCTATCCCAGGGTTCGACTACACTGACCTTCGTGCGTTACGAATTGAATATCTCCTTGTACAGGGCTTTAATACTGATGCCGTTTGTTCCTATAGAAACTAGACTCAGAGAGGAATCTATACATATATGGCATGACTCCTAATTATCTCTGCTTAATTTACAATGAATTTCCAAATTCGGAATAGGGGATCCAGAAACCGTTCTGGCCCTGTTTCACGAGAACTTTAATATCTCTTAACATGTAACTCTTATGACCGTTTCGTTTCTTCCATATGGAAGTAGACTCATCAAGGTTCATTTAAATAATTTATTCACTATTTAATACCATTCCTAGTATTTTTAGTGATTTTTCACATCCACATCACTGCTGCAGTCAGCATCTATCTTTAAGGTAGGCTTTACCTATTTCATGATTTCCATGATTCAATTGCCCCTTTTTGCATACATAGCACAAAGTGTGATCATGATTAACCATTCCAATGGCTAATCGTTTCAAAACAATTCCATACCTCATAATGATCAACATACAAATGATTATAGTACTATACTAAAAAACGTATATAAGCCATTTTCGCATGGCTATCCAAGTTTACACAAAACCGAAAGGTACATGACCTTCAACAAAAGGGTAGTCCTATACATGCCATTTCAAAGTTCAACCAAAATTATACCAAAATGGAGGCTTTGATAGTGTGGATGACTTCGACTTCAATGATCCCGAATCGATAGCTAACGAGCAAAATCTATAAAAGCAGAGAAACAGAGAAAACGGAGTAAGCAATTTATGCTTAGTAAGTTTGAGTAAGAAATTCCAGCACAACAAAAGCATAGCATTCATAAAGCTAACGGATAGTTTCATATGCACAAATTCTCAATATCATACTCATTTCACATTCCAACCCCTATGTTCATACATAAGGGATCACCTTAGTCAAATACCGAAACTCATTACTCGATTGAGCGAATATTATTCAAGGAATCAACTAATTCAAGCTCATATGAACATACCTCATTGCTGGAATTTTTCAAGCGTATTAACTCGAAATTTTACAGCAAGATCGCTTATTCTTGAATCACGTACCTTGAATTTAACCGGATATAATGACTCGCTCAAATGCCTTCGGACGAAGCCCGGTTATAGTGACTTCGCACAATTGCCTTTGGTCTTAACCGGATTTGGTAACTTGCACAAATGCCTTGGTCTTAGCCGGATATAATTACTAGCACAATTGCCTTGGGACTTAGCCGGATATCATTCCAATGTTCATTTACACATATATCAATATTCACGACACATCCATAATTCATTTTAGTTACTAAGGCTCAAACACAAAAATATTTATCAAACCTTTACAATTTCGGCTCAATAGCCACACACACAAGGAGCATGATTTCAATATAATTCAAGTAGGGTCATTATCAAGACTTACCTAGGATGTCGTCGAACGATTTCAATGGCTATTCGACCACTTTTTCCTTCCCTTTGTCGGATCTAGTTCCCTTTGCTCTTGAGCTTAATTTAACAAATAAATCGATTTAATCGGTTGAGCATCGAAAGAGGAATTCAAGGTACTTAGTCAATATATATACTCATTAGGCATTAAAGTCGCATATGTATGAAATCATGAATCGAACTCAACACATTAGTTAATATTCCTCTTAGTCAATTTTCTAAGCCAAGAATAGGCATCAATATGCTTGCCTCTAACCGAATGCATGCACACCAATTTCCCTTCATGTGGCCGAATATGCATGTCCATGTTGAGGCCAATTATACACTTAATACCACACAAAACAACATACATTTTACTAACTAACGATTACATATCGTAGCTCAATACACATCTCTCATTTACTTCATAACCGAAACATCATCACAAGCAAATATACACTTGAAATAGTATATATGTCATACCAATACATCATGTGCAAACATATATTCATGTAGGTGCAAGGGCCGATTCTCAAGTGGCTTATATCCAAATATATACACATATCCAAAGCTTAAATCTTACTTACCATGCAACATGCATGAATCATACTTATGGATATACCATGGCCGAATACACCACAACACCATACCGCTTCAATTTGGTCATGGTTAAACAAAGAACATAGTATCTCATTCAAAGATGCTAAAAGAAAATCTAAGAGTCCTCAACCCCCATCACATGTATCATTATCAAGCTTGATATTTAGCATGCAATGGCATTAACACCACATCCACCTTGGCGAATGTCATTCCCATGACATAGCAAGGATTTGAACCATGGGCTAACAAGAACATCAAGCTAGCAACTAAAACATGCATGAATCTCATGGCACAACCTCAAACATACCTTAATCTTGATGCAAGTATAGCCAAACCTCTTCCTAATCCTCTTCCAAACCAAACATGAAGAAAAATTCCTTCCTTCCTCTAGTATTTTTGGTCAAGAGTGAAAAATGGATGAGCAAAATTTTTTTCTTTTCTTTTCTTCCATGCTGCGGCAATGGGGGTTCACTCACACACACATTTTTTTTCTTTCTTTATTACCCATACTTATTTGTTTATTGTTTCTCCCTAATGCACCAACAAAACATGTTTCATGACATGTTTAGCCCATACTCCCTTGTCATGGCGGCCATCACTTGTAAAAAGAGGGTATTTGACATGCAAGGCCATTGTTTTGCATGCATGCTTTAATTAGTCATCACACATTCCCCATCATACTTTCAAAGTTTTCTACTAGGTCCTTTCTAGTGAAATTCACATTTATAACTCTAAATTAAAGCATCAAAATGTCACACATGAGTTAACACATATTATAGGCAATAAAATAAATATTAAATTATTTTTATGCCTCGGTTTTGTGGTCCCGAAACCACATTCCGACTAGGGTCGTTTTAAGGTCGTCACAACTCTCCCCACTTAAGAAATTTTCGTCCCCAAAATCTTACCGTAAATAGATTTGGGTATCGCTCTTTCATAGAGTTCTCGGGTTCCCAAGTAGCTTCTTCCATCCGTGTTTGAGCCATAACACTTTTACTAACGGAACCCTTTTGTTTCGCAACTCTTTCACTTCACGAGCTAGGATGCGAATCGGTTCTTCTTCATAACTCATATCGGCTTGAATTTCAACCTCTGATGGACTAATTACGTGAGACGGATCAGATCTATAGCGTCGAAGCATTGAAACGTGAAAGACATCGTGAATCTTTTAGAGTTCAGGGGGCAAAATCAAACGATATGCAACTGGACCGACTCGTTCGGATATCTCATATGGCCCGATGAACCTCGGACTCAATTTGCCCTTGCGCCCAAATCTGAGTATCTTTTTCCAAGGCGAAACTTTAAGAAACACTTTATCTCCCACCTGATACTCAATGTCTTTTCGTTTCAGATCCGCGTACGACTTCTGACGATCGGAGGCTATCTTCATATTTTCACGGATTACTTTTACTTCTGCTCAAAGATCTTTAATCAAATCCACTCCGAAAATTTTGCTTTCACGAGCTCGGTCCAAAACAATGGTGTACGGCATTTACGCCCGTACAAGGCCTCGTAAGGCGCCATCTTAATACTTGATTGAAAACTATTGTTGTAAGCGAATTCAATCAAAGGTAAATACCGTTCCCATAAACCACCGAACTCGAGAATGCAACATCTTAACATATCCTCAAGTATCTCGAATTATCCGCTCGGATTGACCATCGGTTTGGGGTGAAAAGCGGTCTTTGAAATGCAACTTGGTACCCAAAGCTTCTTGCAATTTCTTCCAAAATCGCGAGGTGAACCTCGAATCTCTATCCGACACAATGTAAATCGGTACCGTGTAATCTCACAACTGAGAAACGTATAATTCAGCTAGTTTATCCAATGAAAAATCCGTGCGCACAGGATAAAGTGAGCGACTTAGTCATCTATCAACAACAACCCGGATCGCATCCTTCTTACTTGTCGACAATGGCGGTCCGGACACAAAGTCCATTGTGACTCGATCCCATTTCCACTCGGGTATCGTGATCGGTGAAGTAACCTCAAGGCACTTGATGTTCCGCTTTCACTTGTTGACATATTAAACATCTCAAACAAAGTCGGAGATGTCTCGTTTCATACCATGCCACTAAAACCGACGCTTCAAATCGTTGTACATCTTCAGTACTCCCGGTGGATTGCATCCGCTACAATGGGCTTCGCTCGAATTATCGAAATAAGTTCAATTCTTTGGAACACACAGACAACTTCGAACCTCAAACAATCGTCATCATCAATTTGAAACTCCGATTCCTTGTTAAGTAACACACTCATTGCTTTGCAACCAACTCATCGTCAACCTTCTCGAGCTTCACGAATTTGATGAGTCAACAATGGTTTGGCCTTTAATTGGCTATTAACACATTGTCGGGTAGAATAGACAAGTGTACATTTATAGCTAAGTAAAGCAAGCAAAGTGATTTTCGCTTAAGGCGTCCGCAACCACATTAGCCTTTCCGGGTGATAATCAATGACAAGCTCATAATCTTTTAACAACTTGAGCCAACGTCTTTGTCGTAGATTTAAGTCTCTTTGAGTCATCAAATATTTGAGACTTTTGTGATCCGAATACACATGACACTTCTCACCAAATAAGTAATGTCGCCATATCTTTAAGGCGAATACGATGGCAATCAATTCGAGATCATGGGTCGGATAATTTTTCTCATGTGGATTTAATTGTCTCGATGCATAGGCCACAACTCGACCCTCTTGCATCAATACGCAACCTAACCCAAGTAGGGAAGCGTCACTATAGATGACAAACTCTTTGCCGATTCGGTACGTACTAGTACTAGAGCTTAGTCAAATGAGTTTTCAATTGGTCGAAACTTTTCGACACTTTTCCGTCCATTCAAACTTGACATCTTTCGAAGCGGTTTCGTCATGGGTGTGGTTATCATCGAGAATCCTTTTACAAACCGTCGGTAATGTAAGCAAGTCCCAAAAAGCTCGAACCTCATTAATATTTCTGAGGCTTCAGTTAAGTATGGCTGAAATTTTACTCGGTCGACTCGAATACCGATCGATGCAGATACCACATGGCCCAAGAAGCTAACCTCGCTTAACCAGAGCTCGCACTTGCTGAACTTAGCATATAACTGCTTATCCCGTAAAATTTGCAACACTAATCTCAGGTGCTCCGTATGTTCGGTCTCATCTATTGAATAGACCAAGATGTCGTCAATGAACACAACTACGAACCGATCCAAATACGGTCTGAAGATCCGATTCATCAAATCCATAAATACCGCAGGGGCATTAGTGAGCCCAAACGGCATCACTAAGAACTCGTAGTGACCATATCTCGTTCTGAAGGCAGTTTTGGGTATGTCCGAATCTCGGATTCAGAATCGATAATAGCCCGATCTCAAATCTATTTTTGAGAACACCGAGGCTCCTTCATTGATCGAACAAATTGTCGATACGCTGTAACGGATATTTGTTCTTTATTGTCACTTTATTGTCGACGATAGTCGATGCACAACCTCATGGTTCCGTCTTTTTTTTCACAAACAACACGGTGCACCCCAAGGTGAAAAACTCGGCGAGCAAAACCTCTATCCACCAACTCTTGCAATCGAGCTTTCAACTCCTTTAATTCCGTTAGTGCCATACGATACGGAGCTATTGAAATCGGTGTGGTCCGGTACAAGCTCAATGCCAAACTCTATCTCCGAACAGTGGCAAACCGGTAATTCTTCTGAAAACATCCGGTATTCACAAACCATCGCACAGATTCGGGTTTTATTTTTAACTCCTTATCATCAAGTACATACGCAAGGTATGCTTCGCACCCCTTTCTTACATATTTTTGGGCCAACATTGATGATATTACAGCTGGCAACCCCTTTAAGTCCGTAGACTCAACTCGGATCATCTCGTTATTTGTGCACCTCAAATCAATAGTCTTGCTTTTGCAATTCACAACCGCATCATGCACGGTCAACCAATCCAACCCAAGAATAACATCAAATTCATCAAATGGCAAAAGCATCAAGTCCGCCGAAAGCAGGGACCTCAATTACTAGGGGACATTTCTTACACACTTTGTCCACCAACACGTAACGACCCAAGGGATTTGACACCGAATTACGAACTCAGAGACTCAATAGGTAAAGTCTTCTTTGGATGCTAAGGTTTCATATATAAGAATGAGTAGAACTAGGGTCAATCAAAGCAATCACATTAGTATCAAAGAGAGTGAAAGTACCGGTAATAACATCTGGCGAGGAAGCATCCTCGCGTGCACGTATAGCATAAGCCCTAGCAGAGCGCCGAGCCTCGGATCTGGTCGTAACATCTCTAGATCCTCTCTGACCACCACTAGCATTGCCCGTGTTTCTAGATGGTCTACCTCGAGCAGTGGTAGCACCCGGTTTCCCACTCGATCTACATTCTATTCGACAACCTCGGGCAATCTTTAATGAAGTGGTCAATCGATCCGCACTTGTAACAGAGCGATCACGGAATCTACAACTTCGAATGCCATTTGCCACAATCATCGGCACTCCGTTCTCTCTCGTCGATCATTCCCACCACTGGCGATCGAAGTGACTCGTGTGGTCACAGGGGGTCGATCGCGATCTCGTCTAGAAAAGCCCGAAGTGTCTCTAGACCGGCCTAAGCCATCTCTAAATTTCTTTGATGATGGGAAGGGCTTCCCAAGACCTCTTCTGAAACTCCCTTGCTCCCACTTCACTTTTCTTTTCTCCATACTGAGCTCTTGGCTTTGCACGCTCGCTCGACAAGGGCCACAAACTCTCGGATTTCCAAAATGCCAACATACAGCTTTATCTCATCATTCAGTCCATCTTCAAAGCGTTTACACATCACAGCTTCTGAAGAAATGCATTCTCGCGCGTACCGGCTAAGCCTCACAAATTTTCGTTCATAGTCGGTAACCGACATGGAACCTTGTTTAAGTTCGAGAAATTCCTTCCGTTTTTGATCCATAAATCTCTGACTGATATACTTTTTCCGAAACTCAGTTTGGAAAAACTCCCAAGTTACTTGCTCTCGGGGCTGTGAAGTCGAGTACTCCACCAATAGTAGGCGTAATCACGTAGCAAGGAGATAGTACACTTTAGGCATTCATCGGTGTACAAGATAGCTCATCGAGTGCGGATCGTGTTGTCCAACCAAAATTCAGCTTGCTCGGCATCGCCGCTATCCGTAGCTTTAAATTCAGTAGCCCTATGTTTTCGGATTCTGTACACTGGGGGCTTATTCGACCTTATTTGGTCGATTCTGGAGGCATTGTAGGTGCGGGGTCGATTAGTCGGGAATGGAGGTTGTGGAACAAATTGTGTTAGTTTGAATGTATTGGTTGAACCAATCATTCATCACGCTATAAAAGGCTTGCCTAGCCTCATCATTCGGATTGCTAGCAATAGGTTGAGAGTCCGAGCTGTCCCTTGTCTTGGGAGCAGCGCTACACTCTCAAGATCATCACTACCGCTTCGGTCGGGATCGGGATCCATTACTATAAATAAACACATATTCAAACGTCGAAATCACCACACTATCAAATAATCACATAAAATGACATGTATAGCTAGACCCAAACGCATTACGGTAGTCCTAGAATCGACTAAACCGTAGCTCGATACCAATAAAATTGTAACACCTGTTACCCGAGTCCATTCATCGAATCGAACACAAGGTGCACACAGACTTAACTATTTTCACAAATCCATTTAGAATTTTCCAGACAAGCTGGTTACTGCATCACTGTCGCCTTAAAATCATATCTTGAGTTTCAAAGCTCGAAAATTAGTTTTGTAATTTTTCCTGAAACTAGACTCATATGTCCATCTACAGATTTTTTCTAGAATTTTGGTCGAGCCAATTAGTACAGTTTATTAGTTAAAGTCTCCCCTATCCCAGGGTTCGACTACACTGACCTTCGTGCGTTACGAATTGAATATCTCCTTGTACAGGGCTTTAATACTGATGCCGTTTGTTCCTATAGAAACTAGACTCAGAGAGGAATCTATACATATATGGCATGACTCCTAATTATCTCTGGTTAATTTAAAATGAATTTCTAAAGTCGGAACAGGGGATCCAGAAACCGTTCTGGCCCTGTTTCACGAGAACTTTAATATCTCTTAACATGTAACTCCTATGACTGTTTCGTTTCTTCCATATGAAAGTAGACTCATCAAGGTTCATTTAAATAATTTATTCACTATTTAATACCATTCCTACTATTTTTAGTGATTTTTCACATCCACATCACTGCTGCAGTCAGCATCTGTCTTTAAGGTAGGCTTTACCTATTTCATGATTTCCATGATTCAATTGCCCCTTTTTGCATACATAGCACAAAGTGTGATCATGATTAACCATTCCAATGGCTAATCGTTTCAAAACAATTCCATACCTCATAATGATCAACATACAAACGATTATAGTACTATACTAAAAAACGTATATAAGCCATTTTCGCAAGGCTATCCAAGTTTACACAAAACCGAAAGGTACATGACCTTCAACAAAAGGGTAGTCCTATACATGCCATTTCAAAGTTCAACCAAAATTATACCAAAATGGAGGCTTTGATAGTGTGGATGACTTCGACTTCAATGATCCCGAATCCGATAGCTAACGAGCAAAATCTATAAAACAGAGAAACAGAGAAAACGGAGTAAGCAATTTATGCTTAGTAAGTTTGAGCAAGAAATTCCAGCACAACAAAAGCATAGCATTCATAAAGCTAACGGATAGTTTCATATGCACAAATTCTCAATATCATACTCATTTCACATTCCAACCCCTATGTTCATACATAAGGATCACCTTAGTCAAATACCAGGAATCTCATTACTCGATCGAGCGAATATTATTCAAGGAATCAACTAATTCAAGCTCATATGAACATACCTCATTGCTGGAATTTTTCAAGCGTATTAACTGAAATTTTACAGCAAGATCGCTTATTCTCGAATCACGTACCTTTGGAATTTAACCGGATATAATGACTCACTCAAATGCCTTCGGACGAAGCCGGTTATAGTGACTTCGACAATTGCCTTCGGTCTTAACCCGGATTTGGTAACTTGCACAAATGCCTTTGGTCTTAGCCCGGATATAACAACTTCATACGAATGCCTTTGGTCTTAGCCCGGATATAATTACTAGCACAATTGCCTTGGGACTTAGCCGGATATCATTCCAATGTTCATTTACACATATATCAATATTCACGACACATCCATAATTCATTTTAGTTACTAAGGCTCAAACACAAAAATATTTATCAAACCTTTACAATTTAGGCTCAATAGCCACACACACAAGGAGCATGATTTCAATATAATTCAAGTAGGGTCATTACTCAAGACTTACCTAGGATGTCGTCGAACGATTTCAATGGCTATTCGACCACTTTTTCCTTCCCTTTGTCGGATCTAGTTCCCCTTTGCTCTTGAGCTTAATTTAACAAATAAATCGATTTAATCATTTGAGCATTAAAAGAGGAATTCAAGGTACTTAGTCAATATATATACTCATTAGGCATTAAAGTCGCATATGTACGAAATCATGAATCGAACTCAACACATTAGTTAATATTCCTCTTAGCGAATTTTCTAAGCCAAGAATAGGCATCAATATGCTTGCCTCTAACCGAATGCATGCACACCAATTTCCTTCATGTGGCCGAATATGCATGTCCATGTTGAGGCCAATTATACACTTAATACCACACAAAACAGCATACATTTTACTAACTAACGATTACATATCGTAGCTCAATACACATCTCTCATTTACTTCATAACGAAACATCATCACAAGCAAATATACACTTGAAATAGTATATATGTCATACCAATACATCATGTGCAAACATATATTCATGTAGGTGCAAGGGCCGATTCTCAAGTGGCTTATATCCAAATATATACACATATCCAAAGCTTAAATCTTACTTACCATGCAACATGCATGAATCATACTTATGGATATACCATGGCCGAATACACCACAACACCATACCGTTTCAATTTGGTCATGGTTAAACAAAGAACTTAGTATCTCATTCAAAGATGCTAAAAGAAAATCTAAGAGTCCTCAACCCCCCCATCACATGTATCATTATCAAGCTTGATATTTAGCATGCAATGGCATTAACACCACATCCACCTTGGCCGAATGTCATTCCCATGACATAGCAAGGATTTGAACCATGGGCTAACAAGAACATCAAGCTAGCAACTAAAACATGCATGAATCTCATGGCACAACCTCAAACATACCTTAATCTTGATGCAAGTATAGCCAAACCTCTTCCTAATCCTCTTCCAAACCAAACATGAAGCAAAATTCCTTCCTTCCTCTAGTATTTTCGGTGAAGAGAGAAAAAAATGGATGAGCAAAATTTTTTTTCTTTTCTTTTCTTCCATGCACGGCAATGGGGGGGTTCACTCACACACACATTTTTTTTTCTTTCTTTATTACCCATACTTATTTGTTTATTGTTTCTCCCTAATGCACCAACAAAACATGTTTCATGACATGTTTAGCCCATACTCCTTGTCATGGCCGCCATCACTTGTAAAAAGAGGGTATTTGACATGCAAGGCCATTGTTTTGCATGCATGCTTTAATTAGTCATCACACATTCCCCCATCATACTTTCAAAGTTTTCTACTAGGTCCTTTCTAGTGAAATTCACATTTATAACTCTAAATTAAAGCATCAAAAATGTCACACATGAGTTAACACATATTATAGGCAATAAAATAAATATTAAATTATTTTTATGCCTCGGTTTTGTGGTCCCGAAACCACATTCCGACTAGGGTCGTTTTAAGGCTGTCACAGGTCTACCCTTTTGTTGTTGGTCATTTACCCTTTGGTTTTGTATAAATTTGGATAGCCGTGCGAAAATGGCTTATATACACTTTGAGCATAGTATTATAATCGTTTTGTATGTTGTTCATTAAGAGGTATGGAAATGTTTGGAAACGATTAGCCATTGGAATGGTTAATCATGATCATATTTTGTGCTATATATGCTAAAGGGCTAGTTGAATCATGGAAATTATGAAATAGGTAAAGTCTACCTTAAAAGCAGATCTTGACAAAGACAGAAGTGGTGTGGATTTGAAAAAATCACTAAAAATAGTAAGAATGGAATTAAATAGTGAATAAATTATGTAATTGAACCTTGATGAATCTATTTTCATAGGGAAGTAATGAAACGATCATATGAACAGTATTTTATGAGATTTTAAAGTTTTTGCGAAATAGGACCAGAACGGTTTCTGGATTCCCTGTTCCGACTTTGGAAATTCATTATAAATTAACCAGAGATAATTAGAAGCCATGCCATATATTTATAGATTCCTTTTCGAGTCTAGTTTCTATAGAAACAAACGGAATTAGTATTGAAGCCCTGTACAGGGAGATATCCAAGTCGTAATGCATGAAGTTCAGAATAGTCGAACCCTGTAACAGGGGAGACTTTAACTAATAAACTGTACTAATTGGCTTAACCAAAAATTTTAGAAAAAAATTTGTAGATGGATATATGAGTCTAGTTTCAGGAAAAATTTACAGAACTGGTTTTTGAGTTTTGGAACTCGAGATATGATTTTTAAGGTGACAGTGACGCAGTTAGCCAGCTCATCTGGAATTTTAAAATGGACTGTGCAAATAAGTGAATTAAGTCTGCTAACCCCTCGTGTCCGACTCCAAAACGGTCTCTGCACGGGTGTTACAATTTTATTGGTATCAGAGCTACGGTTTAGTCGATTCTAGGACTACCGTAATATGTCTGGGTCTAGCTATACATGCCATTATGTGATTATTTGATAGTGTGGTGATTTCTGACAATTGAAAATGTGTTTATTTATAGTAATGGATCCCGATCCCAACCGAGCGGTAGCTGATGATCTTGAGAGTGTAGCGCCTGCTCCCGCACAAGGGACAGCGCTGGCGGACTCTCAACCTATTGCTAGCAATCCGAATGATGAGGCTAGACATGCTTTTTATAGCGTGATGAATGATTAGTTCAACCAATACATTCGAACTAATACTACTGCTCCACAACCTCCATTCCCGACAAATACAACCTCAAGACCTACAATACCTCCCAGAATCGACCAAATAGGTCAAATAAGCCCCGTTGATGTAATCCAAAACACGGCTATGAATTTAAAGCTACGGACAATGATGATGCCGAACAAGCGGAATTTTGGTTGGAAAACACTATTCGTACTCGATGAGCTATCTTGCACACCCGATGAGTGCCTAAAGTGTACTATCTCCTTGCTACGTGATTCTGCCTACTATTGGTGGAATACGTTGACTTCTGTTGTGCCTAGAGAGCTAGTAACTTGGGAGTTTTTCCAAACTGAGTTTCGAAAGAAGTATATCAGTCAGGGATTCATTGACCAAAACGGAAGGAATTTCTTGAACTTAAACAAGGTTCCATGTGGTTCACATCGACTATGAACGAAAATTTGTGAGGCTTAGTCAGACGCACGAGAATGCATTTCTTGTAAGTCGTGATGTGTAAACGTTTCAAGATGGATGAATGATGATATAAAGTCGTATGTTGGCATTTTAGAAATCCGAGAATTTATGGTACTTGTCGGCGAGCTTGCAAAGCCGAGGAGCTCAAGAAGGAGAAAAGGAAAGGCGATATGGGAGCAAAGGAGTTTCAGAAGAGATCTTCGGAAAGCCCTTCCAACTGCCATCGAAGAAATTTAGAGATGATCTAGGCCGATCTAGAGACACTTGGCCGTTTCTAGACGAGATCGCGATCGACCCCCTGTGAGTGCACGAGTCCCTTCGGTCGCCAGTGTTGGAAATGATCGTCGAGATAGAACGGAGTGCCAGTATTATGGTAAATGGCATTCGGGGAGTTGTAGATTCCATGACCGCTCCTGTTACAAGTGCGAATCAGTTGACCACTTTATTAAAGATTGCCCGAGGTTGTCTGAACAGAATGTAAATCAGAGTGGGAAACCGGGTGCTACCACTGCTCGAGGTAGACCATCTAGAAACATGGGAAATCCTAGTGGTGGTCAGAGAGGATCTAGAGATGCTACAACCAGATCTGAGGCTCGCGCTCCTGCTAGAGCTTACGCTATACGCGCACGCGAGGATGCTTCCTCGCCAGATGTTATTACCGGTACTTTTACTCTCTTTGATACTAATATGATTACTTTGATTGACCCTGGTTCTACTCATTCTTATATATGTGAAACCTTAGCATCCAGTAAGACTCTACCTATTGAGTCTACTGAGTTTGTAATTCGGGTGTCAAATCCCTTGGGTCGTTACGTTCTTATCGACAAAGTGTGTAAGAAATGTCCCCTAGTAATTCGAGGTTCCTGTTTTTCGGTGGACTTGATGCTTTTGCCGTTTGATGAATTTGATGTTATTCTTGGTTTGGATTGGTTGACCGTGCATGATGCGGTTGTGAATTGCAAAAGCAAGCTATTGATTTGAGGTGCGCAAATAATAAGATAATCCGAGTTGAGTCTATTGTCTTGAGTGGATTGCCAACAATAATATCCTCGATGTTAGCTCAAAGATATGTGAGAAAGGGGTGTGAAGCATATCTTGCATACGTACTTGATAATAAAGAGCCAGAAAGGAAACTTGAATCTGTGCCGATGGTTTGTGAATACCCGGATGTTTTTCCCGAAGAATTACCGGGTTTACCACCTGTTCGGGAGGTAGAGTTTGGTATTGAGCTTGTACAGGACTACACCGATTTCGATAGCTCAGATCGTATGGCACCAACCGAGTTAAAAGAGTTGAAAGCTCAGTTGCAAGAGTTGACGGATAGAGGTTTCGCTCGACCAAGTTTCTCACCTTGGGGTGCACCAAGATTGTTTGTGAAAAAGAAGGACGGAACCATGAGGTTGTGCATCGACTATCGTCAACCGAATAAGGTGACAATAAAGAATAAATATCGATACCGCGCATTGACGATTTGTTTGATCAACTAAAGGGAGCCTCGGTGTTTTCAAAGATAGATTTGAGATCGGGTTATTATCGATTCATAATTCGAGATTGAATATACTTAAACCGCTTTGAGCGAGATACGGTCACTACGAGTTATTAGTGATGCCATTTGGGCTCACTAATGCCCCTGCGGTATTTATGGATCTAATGAATCGAATCTTTAGACCGTATTTGGATCGGTTTGTAGTTGTGTTTATTGATGACATCTTGGTTTACTCAAGAGACCGAGCATGCTGAACACCTGAGATTAGTGTTGCAGATCTTATGAGATAAGCAGTTATATGCTAAGTTCAGTAAGTGTGAGTTCTGGTTAAGAGAGGTTAGCTTCCTAGGTCACGTGGTATCTGCATCGGGCATTCGAGTCGATCCGAGTAAAATTTCAGCCATACTTAACTGGAAGCCTCTGAGAAATATTACTAAAGTTCGGAGCTTTTTGGGACTTGCCGGTTACTACCGACGGTTTGTAAAAGGTTTCTCGATGATAGCTACACCAATAACGAAGCTACTTCAAAAAGATATTAAGTTTGAATGGACGGAAAGGTGTCAGAAAAGTTTCGATCAATTGAAAACCCATTTGACGGAAGCTCCAGTTCTAATGCAGCCCGAATCAAGCAAAGAGTTTGTCATTTATAGTGATGCCTCCCTACTTGGGTTGGGTTGCGTATTGATGCAAGAAGGTTGAGTTGTGGCCTATGCGTCAAGACAGTTAAAGCTACACGAGAAAAATTATCCGACCCATGATCTCGAACTAGCTGCCATCGTGTTCGCCTTGAAAATATGGCGACATTATTTATTTGGTGAGAAGTGCCATGTATATTCGGATCACAAAAGTCTCAAATATTTGATGACTCAACGAGACTTGAATCTGTGACAAAGGCGTTGGCTTGAGTTGTTGAAAGATTATGAGCTTGTCATTGATTATCACCCGGGAAAGGCTAATGTGGTTGCGGATGCCTTAAGTCGTAAATCACTGTTTGCTTTACGCGCAATGAATGTACACTTGTCCGTTCTATCCAACAATGTGTTAGTGGCAGAATTAAAGGCCAAATCATTGTTGATTCATCGAATTCGTGAAGCTCAGAAAGTCGATGATAAATTGGTTGCAAAATGGGCTGAATGTGTTCCGAATATGGAATCAGAGTTTCAAATTGATAATGACGATTGTTTGAGGTTCAGAAGTCGTTTGTGTGTTCCAAGAAATTCAGAACTCATTTCGATGATTCTGAACGAAGCTCATTGTAGCTGAATGTCTATTCACCCGGGGAGTATAAAAATGTACAACGATCTGAGACGTCAGTTTTGGTGGCATGGTATGAAACGAGACATTTCGATTTTGTATTGAAGTGTTTAATATGTCAACAAGTGAAAGCGAACATCAAGTGCTCTGAGTTTACTTCACCGATCATGATACCGAATGGAAATGGGATCGAGTCACGATGGATTTTGTGTCAGGTTGCCATTGTCGACAAGTAAGAAAGATGCGATTTGGGTTGTTGTTGATAGACCGACTAAGTCGGCTCATTTTATTCCGTGACGCACGGATTATTCCTTTGGAAAAACTAGCTGAATTGTATGTTTCTCAGTTGTGAGATTACACGGGTACCTATTTCTATTGTATCGGATAGAGATCCGAGATTCACCTCGCGATTTTGGAAGAAATTGCAAGAAGCCTTGGGCACCAAGTTGCATTTAGCACCGCTTTTCATCCCCAAACCGATGGTCAATCCGGCGGATAATTCGGATACTCGAGGATATGTTGAGATGCTACATCCTTGAGTTTAGTGGTTCATGGGAACGGTATCTACCTTTGATTGAGTTTGCTTACAACAATAGTTTTCGGTCAAGCATTAAGATGGCGCCTTACGAGGCTTTATGCGATCGAAAATGCGAACACCATTGTTTTGGATCGAGCTCGGTGAAAGTAAAATTTTGGAGTTGATTTAATCAAAGATCTTGAAGCAGAAAGTAAAGATAATTCATGAAAGTCTAAAGGCAGCATCAGATCGTCAGAAGTCGTACGCGGATTTAAAACGAAGAGATATTGAGTATCAGGTGGGAGACAAAGTATTTCTTAAGGTGTCACCTTGGAAAAAGATACTCGATTTGGCCGTAAGGAAAAGCGAGTCCAAGGTTCATAGGGCCATATGAAGTATCCGAACGAATTGGTCGATTGCGTATAGATTGATTTTTCCCCCTAAACTTGAAAAGATTCACGACATCTTTCATGTTTCGATGCTTCGACGTTATAGATCTGATCCATCACACGTAATTAATCCATCAGAGGTTGAAATTCAATCTGACATGAGTTATGAAGAAGAACCGATTCGTATCCTAGCTCATGAAGTGAAAGAGTTGTGAAACAAAAGGGTTCCGTTAGTAAAAGTGTTATGGCTTAAACACGGAATCGAAGAAGCTACTTGGGAAACCGAGAACTCTATGAAAGAACGTTACCCAAACCTATTTCTCGGTAAGATTTTTGGGGACGAAAATTTCTTAAGTGGGGAGAGTTGTGACACCTAATGTGACCCTAGTCGGGAAGTGGTTTGGGACCACAAAACCGAGTCATAAAAATAATTAGTGTCATGTTTGATGCTTATTTTATGTATATATGCATGTGTGAAAATTTCATATTTGAATTTTGTTAATTCTAGGTGAATTTTAGTAAATAGGACTTATGTGAGAAAATTTAGAAATGTGCTAGGCAAATGTAAAGTGGCCTATTAATGCATGTTATAAAAATGATGGGTTTGCATGTCAAATTACCCAAAAATTGAGCTAGTGGCCGGCCATGCTATGGGTGGAAACATGTTGTAAACATGTTGTGTTAGTATGTTATGTTAGAAAGAATAAAAAAAGGGGTTAGTATTAAAGTAATGCAAAGGGAGGAGTGATGAAAAAAAATTGTCTCATCCATGTTTTCCCCCCCATTACCGTGAATTGAAGAAAGAAAACAAAAAAAAAAGTGTTCATTCTTGAACATATTTGGCCGAATAGAGGAAAGAAAGGAAGGGAAAGAGCTTGGAGAAAATCGGCTATGGTGGTTCACTAGATTAAGGTATGTTTAATGTTGCTTTGAAAGTTCAAACATCCCTTGGATGATTAGTCTAAATTCTAACTATCTCATGGATGGATTTGGGGTTATAAGAGAGTTAGTATTCGACTAAGAGGCTTCAAAAGTTTCGGTTGAAGCCTTGATACTATTAGCATATTAGCTATATGGATGTGTTATGATGCTTGAGGTGTTAGATAAATTTGAACTCATCACCAAGTTCTTTAAGCAACCCAAGTTAAAAGTTTCGGTATTGAGGTATCTTGAGCATTCGGCCATGGTAGGAAGTAGAAGAAAAATATGGTTGTTGTTAGATGAAGTAGAGTCTAACAAATGAGCACACATGTGCATTAGTTGCTAGATGGAGAAGAATCGGCTAGCAAGTTGTGTGCTAAGGCCTAATATAATTTTGAACACTATTGAGTAATGTATGTGTTTTGGAATTGATGGAATAGAGAGTATGCTTAAATTGTGTTATGAACAATTATATGTTAAATCAAGGTTTGCTAAGCTAGCTATTAAGGTGAAGTGCAAATGTTAGTATTTGATTTCTAGTGTATATATGTGTATTATTGAGTTTTGAATTTGAAACAAAATGGTATTTAGTCAATACAAGTGACCATATTTGTAGAATGTATTAAGTATACAATCGGCCTCAACATAGACATGCATATTCGCCACATGAATGAGTACATAGGTTGTTGTGTATGTTCGGCCATAGGTAAGCATATTGATGGCTTTATCTTGACTTAGAAAATTCGCTAAGGAGAATATTGGCTAATATGTTGAATTTGATTCGTGATTTCATACATATATGACTCTAATGCCTAATATATAAGGGCTAAGTACCTTGAATTCCTCTTTGATGTTCAAAATGATTAAATCAATTTATTTGTTAATATTAAGCTCAAGAGCAAAGGGGAACTAAATCCGATAAAAGGAAGGAAAAAGTGATCGAATAGCCATCGAAATCGTTCGACAACATTCGAGGTAAGTTTTCGAGTAATGAGACTTAGTTTATGATTTGATTAAGTCATGACGTATGAGCATAACAAATATACGGTGATATAATGATTCTACTTGAACTATGTGTTGAGTTAATTAGTTTGTATGTATGACGGGTAGCCGTATGTGCATAGAGATCATGTCATAAAGCAAACCAAACCATGCTGTTTGTAAGTGGCTATTAAGCCGAAAATGGGAATGCTTAATAGGTGACTTGTGTTTGAATTCTAGTTATGAAAATGAAATAGAGATGTGTCATGATTTATTGATATGTGCATGAATACTCGGATGATGGTGGCTAAGTCCCGAAGGCATTTGTGCAAGTTACTATTTTCGGGCTAAGTCCCGAAGGCATTTGTGCGAGTTACTATTTCCGGGCTAAGTCCCGAAGGCATTTGTGCGAGTTACTATTTCCGGGCTAAGTCCCGAAGGCAATTGTGCGAGTTACTATAACCGGGCTAAGTCCCGAAGGCATTTGAGCGAGTAGCTATATCCGGCTAAACCCCGAAGGTACTTGGTTAGGAATGAGCGATCTTGCTGTAATAATTTCAATTAACACGCTCGTAAAATCCCAACGATGAGGTACGTTTCATATATGCATTTGAGTAGTGATCCCGTTTAAATATTATTCGCTCAGTCGATTAATGAGCTTCCGGCTTTTGGTTAAGTTGATCCCTTATGTATGAATATAAGGGTTGGAAGTGTGAAGTAGGACTGATTGTTGTGAATATGTGTATATGAAATTATCCGTTTAGTTATATGAATGCTATATTTCAGTTGTGCCTAATTTCATTGCTCAAAACTTACTAAGCATTAAATGCTTACTCAGTTCTTTGAATCTCATTTTATAGATTTTGGTTCGTCACTATCGGACTCGGGATTGTCGAAGTCAAGTCGTCCACACTATCAAAGACCTTTTGGTACACTTTTGGTTGAACTCGAAAATGGCATGTATAGGACTACCCTTTTGTTGTTGGTCATTTACCCTTTGGTTTTGTATAAATTTGGATAGCCATGCGAAAATGGCTTATATACACTTTGAGCATAGTATTATAATCGTTTTGTATGTTGTTCATTAAGAGGTATGGAAATGTTTGGAAACGATTAGCCATTGGAATGGTTAATCATGATCATATTTTGTGCTATATATGCTAAAGGGCTAGTTGAATCATGGAGACTATGAAATAGGTAAAGTCTACCTTAAAAGCAGATCTTGTGATGCAGTGGTGTGGATTTGAAAAAATCACTAAAAATAGTAAGAATGGAATTAAATAGTGAATAAATTATGTAATTGAACCTTGATGAATCTATTTTCATAGGGAAGTAATGAAACGATCATATGAGCAGTATTTTATGAGATTTTAAAGTTTTTTTGAAACAGGGCGTAAGCGGTTTGGATTCCTGTTCGACTTTGGAAATTCATTATAAATTAACCAGAGATAATTAGAAGCCATGCCATATATTTATAGATTCCTTTTGAGTCTAGTTTCTATAGAAAACGAATTAGTATTGAAGCCATGCATGGGAGATATCCAAGTCGTAATGCATGAAGTTCAGAATAGTGAACCACATAATAGGGAGACTTTAACTAATAAACTGTACTAATTGGCTCAACCAAAATTTTAGAAAAAATTTGTAGATGGATATATGAGTCTAGTTTAGGAAAAATTTACAGAACTGGTTTTTGAGTTTTGGAACTCGAGATATGATTTTTAAGGTGACAAGTGGCCGATTAGCTTAGCTAACTGTCTGGAATTTTAAAATGGATTTGTGCAAATAAGTGAATTAAGTCGTAAAACCTCGTGTCCGACTCTAGGAAGCGGTCTCTGTGCAGGTGTTACAAAAAGAAGGGAAGAAATCGGCACAAACTAAAAGAGAAAGAATAAGGGATTTCGGCTTTTAGATATTTGAAGAGAAAAGTGTTTTCGGTAAAAAGAAAGGAAAAATTTGGCATTAGCCTTAAATTTCCAAAATCGGCACCTATATATACTATAGCCGAATTTACCTATCCCTAAATTTCCAATTCGGCTCTGCTTCTCTACCCCTCTCATCTCCTAACTTTTCTCCCTGATAACTTATTAATCCCTTCCTTAAATTTCTCCTCTAATCACTCCCTTCGGAGTTCACATCCAACACCACTACTGGCTATTTATTAAGCAAAAATAAATCCTTCTTTTGAGGGATTTGAACCCCAAACCTCCTTGCCATGTATGTGACGCCACCTCTAAGCCCCACATATGACCCCACTTGCCACTCCAACATAGGGCTCCTTGTGTCCAATTCCTCCTTCATTTATTTAAAAACCAAACTACTTGCCACCAAGGTTCTTTTAATTATTAAACTATAGTTTCCTTCACCCCAACTATAATTTTCCCCCCTTACGAGTGGTCACACACTCGCAAGACTATTGTAGCCAAACTTTCGGCTTTTTGGCATTTTGACTTTTCGGCATTTTGGGATTTGCCAGTCTATTGTGTGTGTAGTGTATGTACACACCTGGTACTAAAATGTGCCGCGGTCTCCTTATCCACGAACCTACAAACGATTTCACTCAACGATTAATCGCACACCTATCAAATACGATCACCAAAAATCGAAAATCTCACCTTTGCCTTACCTTGAACGACAAGCCTTAACAACCCTTCTTTGATCACTAATCACGAGTATTTCTTAAATCTGCATCAATCTTAATCATTAAGAACCAAACAACAAGTGACTCACAATCATCTTAAGTCGCTTTTAAATCATCCATGACCATTCTACTAACTTTAACCAATAAAAGAGAAAAACTTACCCCAAACCCTAAAACCCCTAAGAAGCAATTCAGCAGAGATCTGAGATTCGAGATTCGATACTGATCCCCTACCAACCGATTTAGAAAGAGTGAGGGGGAGAAGAAATCGGTACTAGGAAGACCAATTAAAAAAAAGTAAAGCACTTACACAAGAATCGATCGGCCAATGTTGAAGAAAAAGTGGAGGCACAACAGGATTTTGGCCAAAAGATATTTGGCTTTAGAGAAAGTAACTAGGAGCGAGAAAGAAAAGAGTTTAATGAGAAAGGAAGGGAAGAAATCGACACAAAATAAAAGAGAAAGAATAAGGGATTTCAGTTTTTAGATATTTGAAGAGAAAAGTGTTTTCGGTAAAAAGAAAGGAATAATTCGGCATTAGCCTTGAATTCTCAAAATTGGCACCTATATATACTATAGCTGAATTTACTTATCCCCAAATTCCCAATTCAGCTCCACTTCTCTACCTTCCTCATTTCCTAACTTTTCTCCCTGACAACTCTCAATCCCTTCCTTAAATTTCTCCTCTAATCACTCCTTTCGGAGTTCACATCCAACGCCACAACTGGCCATTTATTGAGCAAAAATAAATCCTTCTTTTGAGCAATGAGGGATTCGAACCCCAAACCTTCTTGCCATGCATGTGACGCCACCTCTAAACCCCAGATGTGACGCCACTTGCCACTCCAACACAGGGCTCCTTGTGTCCAATTCCTCCTTCATTTATTTAAAAACCAAACTACTTGCCACCAAGGTTCTTTTAATTATTAAACTATAATTTCCTTCACCCAAAAGTTCAAACTCATAACTTAACCAAGGCCTATTATCACATAAATAACACTTGACTAGGAATATTAAGCACACTTTTTATCAGAATTGATAAAAAAGAAAGTTCGAGATTTTTGAGAAGTTACAACTCTACCCCCTAAAAGAAATTTCGTCCTCGAAATTTTACCTGATCCAAACAGTTGAGGATATTGATATCGCATCGCTTCCTCATGTTCCCAAGTAGCCTCCTCAGCCTTGTGATTACGCCAAAGCACTTTGATTAATGGGACAGACTTCCTTCTCAGTACCTTAACATCACGACCAATTATTTGTATGGGCTCTTCCTCGAAAGTTAAGTCTGGCCTAACCTCAATCTCCTCAACCGACACGACATGTGAAGGATCCGAGCGATACCATCTTAGCATGGAAACATGAAACATGTCGTGGATTTGGCTTAGTTCAGAAGGTAATTTCAGCTGATAAGCGACTGGCCCAATCCACCTTACAACCTGATATGGCCCAATGAACCTTGGGCTTAGCTTCCCCTTCTGTCCAAACCTTAATACCTTCTTCCACGGAGAGACCTTAAGAAAAACTAAGTCCCCCACTGCGTACTCTATCTCTCGACGCTTAAGGTCAGCATACGACTTCTGCCTATCTGAGGCCTCTTTCAACTGATCCAGAATCAATTTTACCTTACCCTCAGTATCTGCTACTAACTTAGGGCCCAAAACTTTTCGTTCGCCTAATTTCGTCCAACACGTTGGAGTTCAACACCTTTGCCCATACAGTGATTCATACGGAGCCATCCCAAATACTTGCTCGATAACTATTATTGTACATAAATTCGGCTAATGACAAATAGTCTTCCCAGCTACCTCGGAACTCAATTACACATCTCATAAACATATCTTTCAAAACTTGGATCACCCTTTCCGATTGTCCATCAGTTTGAGGGTGGAATGTTGTACTGAAGTTCAACCTAGTACCCAATGCCTCGTGCAGCTTATTCCAAAATCACAAAGTGAAATGTGGGTCCCTATCAGATATTATGGAAACTGGCACTCCATGCAATCTTACAATCTCCGCCACATACAACCTATCCAGCTTTTGTAACGAGTAATCGGTGCGGACCGGTACAAAATGGGCAGACTTGGTTAACAGATCCACTATAACCCATATCAAGTCTTTCTTAGTAGGCACCAAGGGTAGCCCACTAACAAAGTTTATAGTAATCATTTCCCACTTCCAAAGTGGAATCTTTACTGGTTGAAGCAATCCTGAAGGCAACTGATGCTCCACTTTCACCTTTTGACAAACTAAGCATTTACTTACGAACTCCATAACCTCGCGCTTAAGTCCAGGCCACCAATAAAGCTCACGTAAATTCTAATACATCTTGCTTCCGCCAAGATGCATAGCATAGAGACTGCTATGTGCTTCCTGCAGAATAGACTGCCTTAGATCCTCGTCCTTCGGTATATAGATTCTCCCACGGAAACACAACACTCCTTTACTATTTATCCCAAAGTTTAACGTCTCCCCATTTTCTATTTGTCTAAAATGAGCACCCAACGTCTCATCCACTAACTGCTTACTCTTTATCTCCTCGACCCACATCAGCTTTACTTGAAGCTCAACTAACAAGCTACCATCATCCAACAAGCTTAAACGGGCGAGCATAGACCTCAAGTCCGACTTAACCCTACGACTTAATGCATCAGCTACCACATTTGCTTTGCCAGGGTGGTATTCAATCGTACAATCATAATCCTTCAATAATTCCACCCACCTACGCTACCTAAGGTTTAGCTCCTTTTTGGGTAAGGAGTTACTTCAAACTCTTATAATCTGAATAAATTATGCACTTCTCTCCGTATAAATAATGCCTCCATATTTTTAGCGTGAAAACCACCGCAGCTAGTTCCAAGTCATGGGTTGGGTAATTCACCTCGTGAGTCTTAAGTTGACATGACGCATACGCAACCACCTTTCCTTCTTGCATCAATACACAGCCCAAGCCCAAATGCGACTCGTCACTAAAAACCGTAAACTCCTTCCCAGACTCTGACTGAATCAACATAGGGGCTTCAGTTAAAACCTTTTTAAGCTTTCCAAAACTCTCTTGCTGCTTGTCCGTCCAATCAAACGGTACCCCCTTCCTCAACAACTTAGTTAAAGGTGCAGCAATTAATGAAAATCCCTCAAAAAACTGCCTATAGTACCCTGCTAAGCCCAGAAGACTTCAGATTTTTGATGCTGACTTACGTGTTTTCCAGTCTAACACTGCTTCAATTTTCTGGGGATCCACCTTAATCCCTTCAACTGACACCACATGTCCTTTAAAAGTAACCTTCTTTAGCCAAAATTTGCACTTATTGAATTTGGCATACAGCTGTTTCTCCCTCAAAATCGGGAACACAATTCTTAAGTGTGCATCATGCTTATCCTCATTTCTTGAGTGCACTAAGATGTCATCTATAAAAACCACTACGAACCTATCCAGATAGGGTTGGAAGACCCGATTTATGTGATCCATAAAAGCGGTAGGTGCGTTCGTCAGCCCGAATGGCATCATCAAGAACTCATAGTGCCCATAACAAGTTCTAAAAGCTGTCTTATAAACATTCGCCTCCTTAACCTTCAATTGGTGATACCCTAAACGCAGATCAATCTTCGAGAAAACGGAAGCTCCCCTAAACTAATCAAAAATATCATCGATTCTCGACAGAGGGTACTTGTCTTTAATAGTTAACTTGTTCAATTGCTGGTAGTCGATGCACATTCGCAACGTCCCATCTTTCTTCTTTACAAATAACATTGGTGCTCCCCACTGAAACACACTTGGTCAGATGAAACCTCGATCCAACAATTCCTGAATCTGTACCTTAAGTTCTACCAACTCCCTTAGTGCCATCCGATAAGGGGCGATGTACACCGGAGCTGTACCAGGTAACAACTCGATTCCAAATTATAACTCTCTGTTGGGCGGCAACCCTGGCAGCTCCTTGGAAAAAACATCAGGAAATTCCCCAACTATTCTCAACTCCTTAACAATAGGGCTCTTAGCCTCCGTATCGCTAATATAAGCCAAATGGACTTTGCATCCGTTCCGTACCAACTTCTCAGCCCTTAGTACCAAAATCACATTCGATAGACAATTCTAGCGTTCACCAATCACCACCACCTCCTTATCCTCCGCCGTTCTTAATACCATTCACTTTGCAGCGCAATCCAAGGTTTCGCGGTGTTTCACTAGCCAATCCATACCCAAGATAAAATCAAACTCACTAAACGACAGTTCCATCAAATCCGTTAAAAAGGTAATCGCTTGGACTACTAAGGGTACCTCCCTAAACAACTTATTCAATCCCACTAACTGGCCTAACGGACTTATCATAGTAATCTCATTCGCAGTAATTTTAAACTTATTGCCCAAAGGTTCAGTCATATTGCATGCAACATATGAATGCGTCGATCCAATATCAATCAATGTAGTGTAAGGTAACTCATGTATAAAGAGCATACCTATTATCACATCTGGGGCATCCCCATCTTCTCGGCGATGAGCAGCATAAACTACAGCTGGTTGCCTCACCTTAGCATAACCTGCATCTCCTTCTGGTACTCTACGTCCACGTCCATTGTCGTTACTGCCCCTGGCTTGCCCACGGCCCCTTGGCGACAACTAACCACCCCTTCGTGGCTGAACACCACCTCGGCCCACGACTGACACCTAACCTGGCCTTCTAGGGCAACTCTTGATCCTATGCTCCATAGATCCACAAGCTAGACAAGCTCTCGTCCTCTTCCAACACTCGCCTACATGACCTTTCCCACAATCAGCACAAGGTGGCACCCTTGGATTAACAGCATGGGGCCCTACTCTAACTGGCCCAATAACTCTGGCCCTAGCCCTAGGCCTCTGTCCAATACCAAGAGTCTCAGCCTCCCTTTTATTCTTACCCCTTTCTTTTTCCCGATTCAGGCGCTCAGCGTGCTTCACCTCCTCTGCTATCTTTTCTTTTTCTACCAACTCTGAGAAAACTTGCTTCTTTTGTGGAGCTATCAATACTTTGAAGCTATCCCTAAGACCATCCTCAAACCTAACGCAACGCTCATAGTCCGTTGCCACCATAACTCTTGCATACCTACTAAGGCATAGAAATTCCGCCTCATACTCCGCCACAGATTTATTTCCCTAGGTCAAGTTCAGGAACTCATTCCTTCTAGTATCGACATAACTCACACCTACATACTTCCCTTGAAATGTAGTTTTGAAGAATTCCCAAGTGACCTGCTCAAGTTGGGTGCCCTCTTTCACTGTCAGCCACTACTGGTAAGCTTCTTCCCTAAGCAGTGACACCACCCCTTTCAACTTTTGTTCTGGTGAACAGTCCAAGTCCACCATTATCCTTTCAGTGGCCTCCTACCAGTATTCAGCCACATTAGGAGCCACACCAGCCACGCCCTTAAAGATCTCAGCCCCATTTGATCGAAGTCGCTCCAGAATTGACCCTCGATTTCTTGTGCCATTATTGGGCCCTGCGACCCTTTCCAAAATCCTCAATATTACTTGTGACAATGCATCATCCTTCGTGGCCTGATCATACAGTCCAGTCTCAGCCGCGGGTGAGGCTGGAGCCTCTTCTACTCCAACATTGGGCATATGGCCCGATGCTGACGATTCAGCCCTAACACCTCCGCGGCCTCGGCCACAGCCTCTTGCACCTCTTCTAGCACTCATCGTTGATTCACGTATTATCTGGATTAGAAATTTTATGAAGCTTTAATTAGTTTCAATAATTAAGCCAATGTTTTATGAAAGTATTAAAAAGAAGGTTGTTTTCGTAAATCCTCTACAGTTTCAAGGTCCTACGGGCTTCAGTTTCACTCCAACTAAAAGCCTTAATATAATCATCTAAAGTAGCCCACTAACTATCTACAGTATATCAAATTAAACAAGCTTAATAATAAAAGAACTTACTTGGTTCAACGTCAGAGACTCAGTGTGCTGCGCAACAAAAATATTTTCCAAAACATTGTGATCCAATTCTTTTTTTTTAAAAAAAAACATAAATAATAAGGCCCATTTCACAGCCTGAGTTTTGCAACTTGACTCTGATACAACTAAATGTAACACCCCAAACTCGATTCGGACGTTATGGCTATATCCAGCGTGTCACATTGAAGTGTTTTATCAAAAACCTTATTTTCATTTAAAACCCTTCTTTGAAATAAAAACCTTGAGTAAAATCCCAGCTTGTATTTGTTGCTTTCAAAGCGAGTTGTATTTTAAAGAAAAACTATGCCTTATTATATGATAATTACTTTGTAAAATCTCTTTTCAGTTGCGGAAGCTTTATTTAAAACAGATGATCTATGAAAACTTGTTATTTAAAAATTGAGTTGCAAAAATGTAGTATTCAAAAACAGTTATGGTTTTAAGAAAACCATGTTCTACTTCTAGCAAATATAAAGCATAATAATAATATAATCCTAATTTGAATGATAACCAGAGGAAAGGCCTTATTACATTCTGGACTGAAATAACTTTAAATACTAGAAATTATTGATTAAGAAAAGAAGTCCAAGTTGTCTTACCAGCCGGCCACCTCGGAATCCCTTCAACGGTCGAACCACCTACTAAGGATCATTTGAGAAAAATAAAAGAAGGGGTGAGTTTTCGAAAGCTCAGTGTGTACAACCCTCAGCAAATAGAAAAGCATGCAATAGCAAGTCTTTTTGGGCCTGAGCCTAATTCAATTTTAGTGTGACACCCCGAATGTGACCCTAGTCGGAGAGTGGTTTCGGGACCACGAAACCGAGTCACAAGAATAATTAAGTGTTATATTCCGTACTTATTGTATGTGGAATTGGTATGCGTAAATATTTCGTGTCTCGATTTTTATTAATTAGGTGCTAAATTATAAGAAAGGACTTAGTAGTGAACTTTGAAAGTACGATAGGAAAATAGGTGATGACTAATTAAAGCATGCATGCAAAATAATGGACTTGCATGTCAAATTCCCCCTTTTATAGGTGGTGGCCGGCCATGACAAGGGAGGATGGGCTAAACATGTCATGAAACATGTTTTGTTGGTGCATTAGGGTGAAATAATAAACAAAGGTGTATGGGTGATAAAAAAATGAAAAAAAAATGTGTGTGAGTGTGGTAATCCCCCCCCCCATTGCCGTGAGTTGTAGAGAAGGAAAGAAAAAAAATTTTGTTCATCCTTTCTTTGAGCCAAAACTAAGGAAGAAGGAGGATTTTTGCTTCATGCTTGGTTTGGAAGAGATCTAGAAGGAGATTTGGCTAAGTTTGCATCAAGATTAAGGTATGTATGAGGTTGTGTTAGGAGTTTCATGCATGTTTTGGTTGCTAACTTGATGTGCATGTTAGCCATGGCTCAAATCTTTGTTAAGCCATGGAAATGGTATTTGGCCAAAGTTGTTATGGTGATAAAGCCATTGCATGCTAAGTGTGAAGCTTGATGATGATGCATGCAATGATGGATTGTCTACTCTTGAGTAAGATTTTGAGCTTTCTTTTTGTTTTATCATGATTGAAGTTGAAAAGGAGCATGATTGTCATATTCGGCCATGATGCATTCATGAGCATGGTTCATGCTTCTTGCATGTTAGTTAAAATTTGTGTTTTGGATGGCTATGGACACCTTGAAATTCGGCCATGCTCATATATGTATATATATGTTTGCACATGATGTTTTGGTTATGAAGGAAGTGATGAATAAGTTTGTTTAAAGAAGAAGATGTTGAAGAATAATTGTGAAATTGTAAGCACATTCGGCCTAGCACACATATGAGTGCTTGATGCTATATTGTAAGTTTTGAGCTACAATATGCAAAGGATTAACTAGTAAAATGCATGCTGTTTTTGTGAGGTATTAAGTGCAAAATTGACCTCAACATGTACATGAATATTCGGCCTTGGGTAGCCTATTGAAGGCCTTAGCATTTCCTTGATGCTCAAATAAATTGTATTGAATTGCTTGATGTAGTATAAAATGTGCATGACCATTGTGTATTCAAGCTAAAGAGTGGCCATATGACCATTTAAAATCCTTGTCATATTCGGCCATAAGCAAGCACAATGAGGTTTTAATAAATTGAATTTGTTTGAATTAAGCTCAAGAGCTAAGAGGGCCACAATTGGACAAGGGGAAGGAAAAGGTGATCGAATAGCCGAAAAAGCCGTTCGACAACATCCGAGGTAAGTCCTCAAGAAGTGACCTTACTTGAATTATGTGAGATGAAATATGGATGTGTATGATTATTGATTATGTGTGTATGAGTATTTGAATTCCACGGGCTAAGTCCCGGCGAATATGCTAATGATATTAATTGTGTTTGAGCCTTAGTAACTGAAAATGAAATATGTATGTCCAATGATTATTGATGTATGTGTGCATGAGAAATTGAATGATATCCGGCTAAGCCCAAGACAATTATGCTGAAATTATATCCGGTTAAGACCGAAGGCAATTGTGCTAGTGGTTATATCCGGGCTAAGGCCCAAGGCATTCGTGCGAGTTATTCTATCCGGGCTAAGACCAAGGCATTTGTGCACGTGATTATATCCGGTTATATTCAAGAATCTTGGGCTGGAGGTGAGTGTTGGTTGCTGAAATGAATTTAATTAGTACACTCGGACAGCCCAAAGGATAAGGTACGTTATATGTGCATTGGAAAGTCGACGTGTTTGAGCAACATTCGCTCAATCGACTAATGAATTTCAGTTATTGAATTGATTGATGCTTTGCGAACTTATACAATGATGAAGTATGAAGTAAGAATGTGTATTAATGAAATGATGCATTTGGCTATGTGAATGTATTGCTGTAAATTATAGTTCATTATATTCCTTGAGACTTACTAAGCATAAAAATGCTTACCCCGTTGCTTTGGCTCTTAGTTTTCTAGATTTCGCTCGAGGCAATCGGATTTGGGATCGTTGAAGTCGAAGTCATCCACACTATCAAGCCCCCATTTTGGTATAAATTCTTGGTTGAACTTGAAATGGCATGTATAGGACTACCCCTTGTTGGTTTAAATATGTTATGATGTATATGTGTACGGCCATGCGAAAATGGCTCGTAATAGTGAAGTATCAACTTAAACTATTTGCGGTTTGTATATATATATATGGTGTCATGATGTGACTATGAATTGGAAATGGGAATGTTGGTCACATGATCAGCCATTGGCATGGTTAAAATGATCATATGTGGACCTATGTAAGGCAAGACTAGTTGGTTCATGGAGACTACAAAATAGGTAAGACCTACCTTAAAACAGATGCTGCCAGCTGCAGTAACGTGAATGTGAAAAATCACCAAAATTTGTAGGAATGGTATTAAATAGTGAATCAGCTATGTAAATGAACATTGATGAGTCTATTTTCATATGGAAGAAACGAAATGGTCATAGGAGTTACATGTTAAGAGATATTAAAGCTATTGTGAGACAGGGCCAGAACGGTTTCTGGGTTCCCTGTCGCAACTTTAAAAATTTACTATAAATTATCCAGAAAGAATTAGGAGACATACCTTATATGTACAGATTCCATTTTGAGTCTAGTTTCATTAGAAACAAACGGCACCAGCATTAAATCCCTGTACAGAGAGATATTCAAGTTATACGGCGCGAAGGTCAGAGCAGTCGATCCCTGTAACATGGGTGAATTTAACTAATAAACTGTACCAATTGGCCCGACCAAAATTCTAGAAATAAATCCATGGATGGATATATGAGTCTAAATTCAGGAAAATTTACGAAACCAGTTTCCGAGTTTTGAAACTCGAGATATGATTTTAAGGCGACAGTGACGCAGTTTTTCCAGCCTGACTGGAAATGTCCAATGGATGGGCAAAACAAGTGAACTTGGCTTGCTAACCCCTCGTGTCCGACACGGCGATGGTCTCGGGTTCGGGTGTTACAATTTTATTGGTATCGAGCCACGGTTTAGTCGATTCTAGGACTACCGTGATGTGTTTGGGGTCTAGCTATACATGCCATTAAATGATGAATCGATAGTGTGATGAATTCGACAATTTGACTTCATGTTTGTTTATAGCAATGGATCCCGATCCCAACCGAAGCGATAGCTGATGATGTGGAGAGTGTGGCGCTTGCTCCGCGCAAGGGACAGCGCGGCGGACTCTCAACCTATGGCCAGCAATCCTAATGACGAGGCTAAGCAAGCCTTTTATAGTGTGATGAACGAATGGTTTAATCAATACATTCGAACCAACACTACTGTTCCACCACCTCCATTCCCGACGAATGCAACCCCGCACCTACAATACCACCGGTGATCGACCCAATAAGGTCGTAAGCCCCCATCGATAGGATTCGAAAACATGGGGCCACTGAATTTAAGGCTACGGATGATGATGATGCCGAAGCGAGCTGAATTATGGTTAGATAACACTATCCGGTGCTTGATGAGCTATCCTGTACACCCGATGAGTGCTTAAAGTGTACCATCTCCTTGCTACGCGAGTCCGCCTACTATTGGTGGAGTACTCGACTTGTGGTGCCTAGAGAGCAAGTGACTTGGGAATTCTTTCTAACCGAGTTCAAAAAGTATATCGATCGAGATTCATCGACCAAAAGCGGAGGAGTTCCTTGATCTTAAGCAAGGTTCTATGTCCGTTCGACTACTAACGAAAGTTTGTGAGGCTTAGCGAGACGCGAGAATGCATTTCGTCCGAAGCTATTATGTGCAAACGCTTCGAGGATGGGCTGAATGATGATATAAGGATGTTTGTTGGCATTCTCGAGATACGAGAGTTCAGTAGTACTTGTTGAGCGAGCTTGTAAAGCCAAGAGCTTAGAAAGGAGAAACAAAAGTGATGTGGGGATTGGAGAATTCGAAGAGGTCCTCGGAAAGTCTCTTCAACAAGCATCGAAGAGATTTCGAGATGATGCGAGCCGGTCTAGAGGCATTTCGGATTTTCTAGACGAGGACGCGATCGACCCCTGTGACCACACGAGTCACCTCGATTGCGGTGGCGGAAATGATCGCCGAGAGAGGACGGAGTGTCCACATTGTGGCAAATGGCATTCGGGAGCTGTTGGTTTCGTGATCGCTCTCGCTATAAGTGTGGATCGGCCGACCATTTTATGAAGGATTGCCCGAGGATGCATGAGCAGAATGCAAGTCGAGTGCAAACCCGGGTGCTACCTTCGCCGAGGTAGGCCACCTAGAAATATGGGCAATGTCATTGGCGGTCGAGAGGATCTAGAGATGCTACCATCGGATCGAGGCTCGTGCTCTCGCTAGGACTTATGCCATACGCGCACGCCGAGGAGGATCTTGCCTCTCCGGATGTTATTACCGGTACTTTCACTCTTTTCAATACAAATGTAATTGCTTTGATTGACCCCGGTTCTACTCATTCTTATATATGTGAAACCTTAGCATCCAAGAAGACTTTGCCCATTGAGTCTCTCGAGTTTGTAATTCGGTGTCAAACCCTTGGGTCATTACGTGCTTGTTAACAAAGTGTGCAAGAAAAGTCCCTAGTGTTCCGAGGTTCTTGTTTTCCGCGGACTTAATGCTTTTGCCATTCGATGAGTTCGATGTTATTCTTGGTTTGGATTGGTTGACCATGCACGATGCGGTTGTAAATTGCAAGAGCAAGACTATCGATTTGAGGTCGCGAATAATGAAATAATTCGGGTTGAGTCCACGGACTTAAAGGGTTGCCACCGTAATATCGCCGATGTTGGCCCGTAAATATGTAAGAAAAGGGTGCGGCGTACCTTGCGTGACGTACTCGATGACAAGGAATCGAGAAGAAACCCGAATCTGCGTCGTGGTTTGTGAATACCGGATGTTTTCAGAAGAATTGCCGGGTTTACCACCTGCTCGAGAAATAGAATTTGGCATCGAATTGGTACCGGTACCACCCCAATTTCGATAGCTCCGTATCGTATGGCACCAACGGAATTGAAGGAGTTGAAAACTCGGTTGCAAGAATTGGTGGATAGAGGTTTTGCTCGCCCGAGTTTTTCGCCTTGGGTGCGCCGGTGTTGTTCGTGAAGAAGAAGGATGGAACCATGCGACTATGCATCGACTATCGTCGACTTAACAAAGCGACGATAAAGAACAAATATCCGCTGCCACGTATTGATGACTTGTTCGATCAATGAAGGGAGCCTCGGTGTTCTCGAAAATAGATTTGAGATCGGGCTACTATCAATTGCGAATCCGAGATTGAGGCGTGCCCAAGGCGCCTTGAGCGAGATATGGTCACTATGAGTTCTGGTGATGCCGTTTGGGCTCACTAATGCCCTGCGGTATTTATGGATTTAATGAATCGAATCTTTAGACCATATTTGGATCGATTAGTAGTCGTGTTCATTGATGACATCTTGGTCTATTCAAGAAATGAGACCGAACATCTTTGAGCACTGCGGTTAGTCTTTGCAAATTTTACGGGACAAGCAATTATATGCTAAGTTCAACAAGTGTGAGTTCGGTTAAGAGAGGTAAGCTTCTTGGGTCATGTGGTATTCAGATCGGTATTCGAGTCGACCGAATAAAATTTCAGCCATACTAAATTGGAAGCCTCAGAAATATTCTCGAGGTTGAAGCTTTTTGGGGCTTGCGGTTACTACCGACGATTTGTAAAGGCTTCTCAACGATAGCCACGCCGATGACGGCTACTCCAAAAGGATGTTAAGTTCGAATGGACGGAGAAATGCCAAAAAGCTTCGATCAACTGAAAACTTATTTGTGAAGCCCCAATTCTAGTGCAACCGAGTCCGCAAGGAGTTTGTCATCTATAGCGACGCCTCTCTACTTGGGTTAGGTTGCGTATTAATGCAAGAAGGTCGAGTTGTGGCCTATCGTCGAGGCAATTAAAGCCACATGAGAAAAATTATCCGACTCATGATCTCGAATTGGCCGCCATCGTATTCGCCTTAAAGATTTGGCGACATTACTTATTCGGTGAAAGGTGCCATGTATACTCGGATCACAAAAGTCTCAGTATTTGATGACCCAACGAGACTTAAATCTGCGACAAAGACGTTGGCTCGAGTACATTAAAGGATTATGAGTGATCATTGACTATCACCCGGAAAGGCGAATGTAGTTGCGGATGCCTTGAGTCGTAAATCGTTATTCACTTTACGACGATGAATGTGCACTTGTCTATCCGATCCGACGGTGTGTTAGTGGCTGAAATGAAAGCCAAACCATTATTGACACACCAAATTCGAGAAGCTCGTAAAGTCGATGACGAGTTGGTTGCAAAACGGGCGCGTGTGTTCGAACAAGGACTCGGAGTTTCAAATCGACGATGACGATTGTTGAGGTTCAAAAGTCGTCTGTGTGTCCCAAAGAATTCGGAACTCATTTCGATAATTCAATGAAGCCCATTGTAGCCGAATGGCAATCCACCCGGGAATACGAAGATGTACAATGATTTGAAACGTCGATTTTGGTGGCATGGTATGAAGCGAGACATCTCCGACTTTGTTTCAAGATGTTTAATATGTCAACAAGTGAAAGCGGAACATCGGTGCCTTGAGATTACTTGACCAATCACGATACCCGAGTGGAAATGGGATCGAGTCACAATGGACTTTGTATCCGGACCGCCATTGTCGCAAGTAAGAAGGATGCGGTTTGGGTCGTGGTAGATCGATTGACTAAGTCGGCCCACTTTGTCCCCGACGTCACGGATTTTTCAATGGACAAATTAGCGGAATTGTACGTTTCTCAGTTGTGAAATTACACGGGTGCCTATTTCTATCGTGTCGGATAGAGATCCGAGATTTACCTCGCGGTTTTGGAAAAAGTTGCAAGAAGCTTTGGGTACCAAGTTGCATTTCAAAGACCGCCTTCCACCCCAAACCGATGGTCAATCCGGCGGGTAATTCAGATACTTGAGGATATGTTAAGATGTTGCGTCCTCGAGTTTAGTGGTTCATGGGAAGCGGTATTTGCCGTTGATTGAATTCGCACAACAACGACTTTCAATCGAGTATTAAGATGGCACCTACGAGGCTTTGTACGGGCGTAAATGCCGTACACCATTGTTTTGACCGAGCTTGGTGAAAGCAAGATTTTCGGTGGATTTGATTAGGGATGCGAGCAGAAAGTGAAAGTAATCCGTGAAAGTTTGAAGATAGCCTTCGATCGTCGTAAGTAAATGCGCGGATATGAAGCGTAAGGATATCGAGTATCGTGGGTGATAAAGTGTTCCTCAAGGTATCGCCTTGGAAAAAATACTCGTGTTGGTACCGTAAGGGCAAGTTGAGCCCGAGGTTCATTGGGCCATATGAGATATCGAGCGAGTCGGTCGGTGGCATATCGTTTGATTTTGCCCCCGAACTCAAAAGGTTCACGATGTCTTCCACGTTTCGATGCTTGACGTTATAGATCCGATCCAACGCACGTGATTAGTCCATCGAAATTGAAATTCAAGCTAATATGAGTTATGAGGAAGAACCAATTCGTATCCTATCACGAGAAGTGAAAGAGTTGCGAAACAAGCGGGTTCCGCTAGTGAAAGTGTTATGGCTCAAGCACGGGATAGAAGAAGCTACTTGGGAGACCGAGAACTCAATGAGAGAGCGATATCCGAACCTATTTACGGTAAGCTTTTGGGACGAAAATCTCTTGAGTGGGGAGAGTTGTGACACCCCGAATGTGACCCTAGTCGGAGAGTGGTTTCGGGACCACGAAACCGAGTCACAAGAATAATTAAGTGTTATATTCCGTACTTATTGTATGTGGAATTGGTATGCGTAAATATTTCGTGTCTCGATTTTTATTAATTAGGTGCTAAATTATAAGAAAGGACTTAGTAGTGAACTTTGAAAGTACGATAGGAAAATAGGTGATGACTAATTAAAGCATGCATGCAAAATAATGGACTTGCATGTCAAATTCCCCTTTATAGGTGGTGGCCGGCCATGACAAGGAGGATGGGCTAAACATGTCATGAAACATGTTTTGTTGGTGCATTAGGGTGAAATAATAAACAAAGGTGTATGGGTGATAAAAAATGAAAAAAAATGTGTGTGAGTGTGGTAATCCCCCATTGCCGTGAGTTGTAGAGAAGGAAAGAAAAAATTTTGTTCATCCTTTCTTTGAGCCAAAACTAAGGAAGAAGGAGGATTTTGCTTCATGCTTGGTTTGGAAGAGATCTAGAAGGAGATTTGGCTAAGTTTGCATCAAGATTAAGGTATGTATGAGGTTGTGTTAGGAGTTTCATGCATGTTTTGGTTGCTAACTTGATGTGCATGTTAGCCATGGCTCAAATCTTTGTTAAGCCATGGAAATGGTATTTGGCCAAAGTTGTTATGGTGATAAAGCCATTGCATGCTAAGTGTGAAGCTTGATGATGATGCATGCAATGATGGATTGTCTACTCTTGAGTAAGATTTTGAGCTTTCTTTTGTTTTATCATGATTGAAGTTGAAAAGGAGCATGATTGTCATATTCGCCATGATGCATTCATGAGCATGGTTCATGCTTCTTGCATGTTAGTTAAAATTTGTGTTTTGGATGGCTATGGACACCTTGAAATTCGCCATGCTCATATATGTATATATATGTTTGCACATGATGTTTTGGTTATGAAGGAAGTGATGAATAAGTTTGTTTAAAGAAGAAGATGTTGAAGAATAATTGTGAAATTGTAAGCACATTCGGCCTAGCACACATATGAGTGCTTGATGCTATATTGTAAGTTTTGAGCTACAATATGCAAAGGATTAACTAGTAAAATGCATGCTGTTTTTGTGAGGTATTAAGTGCAAAATTGACCTCAACATGTACATGAATATTCGCCTTGGGTAGCCTATTGAAGGCCTTAGCATTTCCTTGATGCTCAAATAAATTGTATTGAATTGCTTGATGTAGTATAAAATGTGCATGACCATTGTGTATTCAAGCTAAAGAGTGGCCATATGACCATTTAAAATCCTTGTCATATTCGCCATAAGCAAGCACAATGAGGTTTTAATAAATTGAATTTGTTTGAATTAAGCTCAAGAGCTAAGAGGGCCACAATTGGACAAGGGAAGGAAAAGGTGATCGAATAGCGAAAAAAGCCGTTCGACAACATCCGAGGTAAGTCCTCAAGAAGTGACCTTACTTGAATTATGTGAGATGAAATATGGATGTGTATGATTATTGATTATGTGTGTATGAGTATTTGAATTCCACCGGGCTAAGTCCCGAAGGCGAATATGCTAATGATATTAATTGTGTTTGAGCCTTAGTAACGAAAATGAAATATGTATGTCCAATGATTATTGATGTATGTGTGCATGAGAAATTGAATGATATCGGGCTAAGCCCAAGACAATTATGCTGAAATTATATCCGGTTAAGACCCAAGGCAATTGTGCTAGTGGTTATATCCGGGCTAAGGCCGAAGGCATTCGTATGAAGTTATTCTATCCGGCTAAGACCGAAGGCATTTGTGCACGTGATTATATCCGGTTATATTCAAGAATCTTGGGCTGGAGGTGAGTGTTGGTTGCTGAAATGAATTTAATTAGTACACTCGGACAGCCCAAAGGATAAGGTACGTTATATGTGCATTGGAAAGTCGACGTGTTTGAGCAACATTCGCTCAATCGACTAATGAATTTCAGTTATTGAATTGATTGATGCTTTGCGAACTTATACAATGATGAAGTATGAAGTAAGAATGTGTATTAATGAAATGATGCATTTGGCTATGTGAATGTATTGCTGTAAATTATAGTTCATTATATTCCTTGAGACTTACTAAGCATAAAATGCTTACCCGTTGCTTTGGCTCTTAGTTTTCTAGATTTCGCTCGAGGCAATCGGATTTGGGATCGTTGAAGTCGAAGTCATCCACACTATCAAGCCCCCATTTTGGTATAAATTCTTGGTTGAACTTGAAATGGCATGTATAGGACTACCCCTTGTTGGTTTAAATATGTTATGATGTATATGTGTACGGCCATGCGAAAATGGCTCGTAATAGTGAAGTATCAACTTAAACTATTTGCGGTTTGTATATATATATATGGTGTCATGATGTGACTATGAATTGAAATGGGAATGTTGGTCACATGATCAGCCATTGGCATGGTTAAAATGATCATATGTGGACCTATGTAAGGCAAGACTAGTTGGTTCATGGAGACTACAAAATAGGTAAGACCTACCTTAAAAACAGATGCTGCCAGCTGCAGTAACGTGAATGTGAAAAATCACCAAAATTTGTAGGAATGGTATTAAATAGTGAATCAGCTATGTAAATGAACATTGATGAGTCTATTTTCATATGGAAGAAACGAAATGGTCATAGGAGTTACATGTTAAGAGATATTAAAGCTATTGTGAGACAGGGCCAGAACGGTTTCTGGGTTCCCTGTCGCAACTTTAAAATTTACTATAAATTATCCAGAAAGAATTAGGAGACATACCTTATATGTACAGATTCCATTTTGAGTCTAGTTTCATTAGAAACAAACGGCACCAGCATTAAATCCCTGTACAGAGAGATATTCAAGTTATACGGCGCGAAGGTCAGAGCAGTCGATCCCTGTAACATGGGTGAATTTAACTAATAAACTGTACCAATTGGCCCGACCAAAATTCTAGAAATAAATCCATGGATGGATATATGAGTCTAAATTCAGGGAAAATTTACGAAACCAGTTTCCGAGTTTTGAAACTCGAGATATGATTTTTAAGGCGACAGTGACGCAGTTTTTCCAGCCTGACTGGAAATGTCCAATGGATGGGCAAAACAAGTGAACTTGGCTTGCTAACCCCTCGTGTCCGACACCGGCGATGGTCTCGGGTTCGGGGTGTTACATTTAGAACAAATGTAAAGAGATCAAATATGTACGGATCCCACCCATCTAACCACTACACACCATCTCCATCCCCCGATACACACCATGTGGGGATATAAATATCAACCCACCCATCCGATACACTCCAATAGCAGCCCGATTGCAGTACTACCTTCATTGCAGCAAGCTGCTAATCAAATATTGGGCTTAATAGCCATCGGTGGATCCACGGTCGTCAAGCAGCCATACGATCCTCATATACTTTCTCTGTTCCATAATTCCCAACCCATATGCAACCTAAATAGAATTTCATATGACTGCAGCAGGTATACATTTAACATCCATAAATCTTTCATTCCACACATAAGGGTATTTTAGTCATTTTTGACTTAGGGGCATTTTCAATAATTTCTCTTTATTATGGGTTTATTATTTACCTTGGCCCGTTAACAAGTCCTCGTTGGCTAAAGTGAACAGATACTATACACCAGGTAGGATTCCAAAGAAGAAGAGGTGAGTCATTAAGACCGCTTAAGTACCAAGCTCTCCCTAGATCCAATCCTAGACATGCATATACCCATTGCCACACTTTAACCTTATGACTCGTCCACGGTTGCAATTAATTAATTATTTAAGTTTTATGCCTGATTCAGTAGTTACCAAAAAATTGGGTCCACAACCCCTTACTAAGCACTAACAAATCCATACTTATTCATTTGGCCCCTTTAAGCCCAATCTCATTCATATGGCCAATCGGGCACAATCACATTCATATGGCCCATCAGGCCCAATCACTTTCATATGGCCAGTCGGGCCCAATCACATTCATAGTCATGAAATCATATGATTTTTCATCACATAGTATCAATTTGCCAATTTTGCCTATTATGGGCCCTACAGCCCATTTGGCCCATTTAACCCATTTTGGCCCGGTTGGCCAATACATGACCCAAGTCTATGGAATCTCTCATGGGGCCTCTGATTGTGACAGCCCTAAATTGACCCTAGTCGGAAAGTGGTTTCGGGACCACTAAACCGAGTCATAAAAATAATTAATTGTTATATTCTATGCTTACTATGTGTGTGCATGCATATGTGGAAGTTTCATTCTCTAATTTTACCAATTTTATGAGAAATTATTAAATAGGGATCAATGTGAAACATGGTGAAATATGATATGCTAATTTTAAATGGCTTATTAGTGCATGTTAACACAAGGGTGGAGTTGCATGTCAAATAACCCATTTCCTAAGGTTAGTGGTGGCCATGACATGATGATGGGCAAAGAAAACATGTCCTAGACATGTTGGCCTAGTGCATTATGGAAGGAAAATAAAGAAATGAAAAAAAGGAAAATGATGAAAAAAAAGAGTGTGGATGCCCTCCCCTTGTTGCCGTGAGTTGAGGAAAAGAAAGGAGAAAAATTTTGTTGTTCATCCTTTCTCATTTTGTTACAATTGCCATGACTTGAGAAGAAGAAAAAAAGTGTCCATTCTCTCATTTTTCTTTGCATGGCCGAATGTACTAAGAAGAAAGGGGGGAAGCTTGAGAAAATCAGCCATGGGAGCTTACTAGACTAAGGTGTTTTGATACAAGAAGGTATGTTTTATGCCACTCTTGAAAATGCATGCATAGTTTGGAGGATTGGTTCAAATTTTTCCTTGAATCTTGGATCGAAACTAAGTTGTTAGGTGAGTTAAATTTCGCCAAGAATGTTGTATTTCCTAATTAGTGTTTTGATGTTGTTGTGATGAAAGCATGGAGATGAGTGAGTTCGAATGTTTAACAAAAGGAGATTTTTGTGACATTGAGTTCTTGTTGTTATGTGTGTATGTGCATGAGTATTCGGCCATGCTATAAAATTTATGTTGCAAAATGATTTAATGCTTAATGTGATATATAATAGTACTTGTGAATGAGCTTGAGAGCACCTAAATTATTAGTTGGAAGTGCGAATGTAGTCTGGATGAATTTTAAAGAACAAAGAAATTTTGGGTGACTAGAGGTCAAGGACATTCGGCCAAAGGCTTGTGTGCTAGCAAAATTTGGCCTAGATGGGGTAAATGTTAAGTGTTAAATGCAATGGAAATGCTAGATTAATGTTGCACATTCGGCTATAGTTAGGCATGTTTATGATCTCATTTAGACGATTAGACATAAAAAGGGTGGTAATGAGGCTGAAAATTGTTGAATGGCTAGTTGGGTAATGAATGTAGCATTCGGCCATATGGGGTAAAAATGGGTCAAATGTTCGTGAAATAAAACTTTGTGAATTGATGAATTAATGATGATAGTATTGTTGATGTCATGTATATATGTATAAATATTTGGCAAGACGGTTAAACTAGTTAATTTATTGATTAGCTCAAGAAGCTAGAGGGGGAGAATCAAGCAAAAGCAAAGGAAAGACCATCGAATAGCCGAGTTGGAACCATTTTACCCAACACAAGGTAAGTCATTAAGCATATATTTGGCATTGTTTTAAATGATCATAATATCTATGCAATTGTGTTTAATGAGATGATATGTAAATGAAAATGTATGTGTATGGAATGATGACATTGTTGAATGTAAAAGAAATAGTGAAATGTGTAGAAAGTTTGCTTTCGGCACTAAGTGTCTTGAACAATACGTGTGTACGGTGTGAGATTGGCACTAAGTGTGCATGCTGGAAATATATGGCACTAAGTGTGCATGCTGGAAATATATGGCACTAAGTGTGCATGCTGGAAATATCTGACCTTTGGGTGTGCGAGCTCGAAGGGTATGGCACTATGTGTGCGGGCTTAAATCACATGGCACTAAGTGTGCGAAATCGAGTATTAAGCCTTTGTGTGTGCGTACTCTATATATATATATATCTCCGATCGAACAATTATATGGAGGTGTGTCTTCATCGAGTTGAGTATGGACAGCGGAAAGAGTAAGTACCTTGAGTTCGTGGCTAATAGATACTATGTTCATGCTCGGAGTTGAGTCGGTAAGTTTTAAATCTATGTGATGATTTCAATTGCATGATTGTTGCGGAAATGAAATGATGTATGGAAATTGCTTCAAATATCCTATTGAATAGTATATGAAATGTAAATGTATGACTTGGTATGAGATTGATCCGAAAGGTCTAAGGAACTATGGTATAGTTCGGTATGGTGGAACAATGGGCCTTGTTTCATTATTTCATTTTATGATAATTTTAGTAACGGATGGTTGTGAAATGCTTATGACTTACTGAGTTATAAACTCACTCGGTGTTTTCTTGTCACCCATTTTAGGTCTCTTGGACTCGTATCGTTTGCGTGCTCGGAACCGTCGTTGAAGTCATCACACCGGCTGGAAATCTTTTGGTATTGTCTTCGTAGTTGAACTAGGAGAACATTTGGCATGTATAGGCTATTTTGTTTTGTTGAATCTCGGGTTGTAAACTTTAAGCCATGCGAAGATGGCCTATGTGGTCGGTTGAGTGTGAATCTAAAACCTATAGGCACGAGCCTTAGAAACCTTAATTTTGATAAGGTGGCCATAGTTTGTATTATGTATGATGAAATAGTTGGCCATGGAAGAATTATGAAATAGTCATTGTTTGCTTTAGTACCAGATGCTGCCAGCAGCAGTGAGGTGAGATGGAAAAATCACTAAAAATAGTAGAAGTAGAATTAAATAGTGAATAAATTATGAAATTGAACCTTGATGAATCTATTTTCATATGGACGAAACGAAACGACCGTATGAGCTGTATTTTAAGAGATATTCAGGTTTTCATGAAACAGGGCCAGAACAGTTTCTGGATCCCCTGCTCCGACTTGGAAAATTTACCATAAATTATCCAGAAACAATTAGAAGTCATGCCTTATATGCATAGATTCCTCTTTGAGTCTAGTTTCATTAGAAACAAACGGCATGAGCATTAGAGCTCTGTACGAGATGATATCCAGGTCGTAATGCGTAAAGGTCAGTGTAGTCGAACCCTGAAACAGGGGTGACTTTAACTAATAAACTGTACCAATTGGCCCGACCAAAAATTCTAGAAATAAATCCATGGATGGATATATGAGTCTAGTTTCAGGAAAAATTGACGGAACTCATTTTCGAGTTCTGGAACTCGAGATATGATTTTTAAGGTGACAGTGACGCAGTTAACTAGCCTGCCTGGAACAGAAAAAGGAAAACAAAAAAAAAATTCCAAGAGAGGAATAAGTAAAGTAAGCCCGGTAACACCTCATGGTCAAATCCGGTGACGGTCACGGGTTTGGGGTGTTACACTGATAACCTATCGATTTTCCCCCTTACGAGTGTCCGTGCACTTGCAAGACTATTGTAGCCAAACTTCCAGCTTTTCGGCATTTCAGCTTTTCTGCATTTCAGGATTTGTCGGTCTACTCTGTGTGTGCAGTGTATGTACACACCTGGTACTAAAACGTGCCATGATATCCTTAGCCACGAACCTACAAACGATGTCACTCAATGATTAATCGCGCACTTATCAAATACGATCACCAAAAATCGAAAATCTCACCTTTGCCTTTCCTTGAACGACAAGCCTTAACAACCCTTCCTTGATCACTAATCACGAGTATTTCTTAAATCTGCATCAATCTTAATCATTAAGAACCAAAAAACAAGTGACTCGCAATCATCTTAAGTCACTCTTAAATCATCCATGACCATTCGGCCAACCTTAACCAATAAAAGAGGAAAACTTACCCAAAACCCCAAAATGCCTAAGAAACAATTCGGAAGAGATCTGAGATTCGATACTAATCCCCTACCGACCGATTTAGAAAGAGTGAGGGAGAGAAGAAATTGGTACTAGGAAGACCAATTAAAAGAAAGTAAAGCACTTACACAAGAATTGATCAACCAACGTTGAAGAAAAGTGGCGGCACAACAGGAGTTTGGCCAAAAGATATTCAGCTTTAGAGAAAGTAACTAGGAGCGAAAAAGAAAAGAGTTTGAGGAGAAAAGAAGGGAAGAAATCGGCACAAACTAAAAGAGAAAGAATAAGGGATTTCGGCTTTTAGATATTTGAAGAGAAAAGTGTTTTCGATAAAAAGAAAGGAAAAATTCGGCATTAGCCTTAAATTTCCAAAATCGACACCTATATATACTATAGCCGAATTTACCTATCCCTAAATTTCCAATTCAGCTCTGCTTCTCTACCCCTCTCATCTTCTAACTTTTCTCCCTGATAACTTATTAATCCCTTCCTTAAATTTCTCCTCTAATCACTCCCTTCGGAGTTCACTTCCAACGCCACTACTGGCTATTTATTAAGCAAAAATAAATCCTTCTTTTGAGGGATTTGAACCCTAAACCTTCTTGCCATGCATGTGACGCCACCTCTAAGCCCAACATGTGACCCCACTTGCCACTCCAACACAGGGCTCCTTGTGTCCAATTCCTCCTTCATTTATTTAAAAACCAAACTACTTGCCACCAAGGTTCTTTTAATTATTAAACTATAATTTCTTTCACCCCAAAGTTTGAACTAACTTAACCAAGGCTTATTATCACATAAATAACACTTAACTAGGAATATTAAGCACACTTTTTATCAAAACTGATAAAACAAAGTTCAAGATTTTTGGGGCGTTACACTACCGGCGTCAATTTCTAGTGCCCTAACACGTCAACTTAGCCAATGAACGCCTTCCCCTCCTCCACTCGACGCCAAACCTTCTCCTCCTTGCATCTATGCATACACGATAGTGACGACATGGAGAGTGTTCTAAACTCTTTGTTTTCAGCATATTTATTAATATTATTTTTCACATCGAGGACAATGTGTTTTAAGTAGAGGGAAAGCATTCCTCATTATTTCAGTCATTTTATCTGTAGATTTTACTATTGTGTTATTGTTGTTGCTGCTGCCTTGTGCTCGTTTCTACCCACATTTATTTTTTTAAGAATATTCTGCCTCTTTTCATGCCCATGATTTTTACTAGGATTTGCTCACTGTTTGGCTTACAAGCATGATTTTTGTCTTCTGAGAAAATTATGATTTTGCTGTAGGTGATTTCGTCTCCACTATTTTATCTATATTATGTTAAAATAATTATGATTAATAGAGTTAGCCCTATTTTGCTTTTAGTAAATTTGATTAAGTCTAAATACAGAGAGGACACTTAATATAATTGCATGCTTTAAATATGTTCATGACTATTAAGGTGGTTGCTGAAACTTATTTTTGACACTTGATTGTTGCTCCTAAGTCCTCCAAAATTAAAATTTTGTTTAATAATAAAGTTTTCGTAGTTATGAGTGCAGCTTAAAACGTGACTAGCTGAGTAACTAGGGTAGGATGCTTGGGTTGTCATCCTACTTCGGGTTAAAAGGTTGTGTGACGTGTTAGGTAAAACTCCACTAATCGGAAATAAAAAACTTAAGAATATGTTGGGCTAAGTAATCGGGGTGAGGTGCTTGGCTGTCATCTCTCTTCACGTCAAAAGGTTCGTTATGTTCTTAAGCAAAATAAAAATTAAGAGTATGTTGGGCTGAGTAACCGGGGTGGGGTGCTTGGCTGTCATCTCTCTTCGCGTCAAAAGGTTCAGTATATTCTTAACCAAAAATAAATAAATAAATAAATTAAAAAATAAAAAAAAGAAAAAAGAAAAGGATGTATTAATAAACGTGGGGACTAAAGGTAGAAACAAATAGAGTGTCTTGATAGGTTTGGTAAATTACCTAATTTTCATGAAATAATCCAAGTCGATCTTAATTTTTGTGTGTGTTAATTGGAAAATTTTTTCAATTTTACTTAAATCAAGCTAAGGGTTCTCTTTATTTTCTGTATGCATTTTGACTAATTTTTATAAAACTTTGAAGTAGTATTTCTTTCATGGCAGGATCTAACTTCATAGTGGATAGGAATCATACTTGAGGGCAAGTATGGGCTAAGTAGGGAGAATTTGATAATACTTTAGAACGACATATTTTTATGTGCTAATTGCATGTTTATTTTGAGTATGTCCCTACTAATTTAAGCTATTTATGGTCTTTTGAAAAAGGAAATTTAAGGGCAAAAAGTGCAAATTTGAAGATAAAATGGGCCAACATGCAACATAAGAAAAAAGGTGGTGTCAAAAATGCAAGTATGGAAGACATAAGGGCAAAAGTGCAAAAGAAGAGATTTTATAGCACAAGACTCTATTTAATGTTTAATTATATCAGGATAATTATTAAGGATTATTATTTAGATTTAATTTTAAGATTTATTTTCGTTTATCTTTAATTATCTTTAATTATTTGTATTTATCCTTTAGAATTTAATTAGGAATAGGCTAGGTTTCTTAGTACTATAAATAGGGGATGATGTGACATAAATTTGGGCTATCTTTTACTGTAAACACTCTCTCCCACATAAATTTAGTCTTTTTGTTCTTTCCATGTTTTCTTTCAATAAAAATTCCCTTTCCATTATTTTTTTATTTTTCCCCAAAAATCATGAGCCACTAAATCTAACCTAGCCGAAGGTTTTCTAAATTCCCCAAAAAGGTTTATGAGGCTTAGAATCCGTGCTTAGCCTTCTCAATAGGGTATTCATCGCTTCTCTGCATTATGGCGCTGGCGCTTCCGTCCATGTCCCTTAATAGGTAATCTTTTCAACTTGTGTAATGAACGACCGCTTTGTACGTTTTGCGAACGTTGCACAGTCGGTTCGTTGGCTTTCTGCGTCAGAAGTTGGCAAGTCCAAGAGACAAAATAGGGTGGGATTCATTGTTGGGAAGTGATGATCTAACAGAAGATAGTCCCACAAAAGCGATTATTAGCTAGAGTCAGGTTCCGCCCAATCTTAAGTCTAAATTCCTGGAGCTGGTGGTCGTAGGCGCCTTCTTCCACTATAAGTGGCTTATTCTGCTTGAAAATGGTCACTTAAAAGGCAAGGAAGGCGAATCGAGACAACCGGGAGGCTGCAAATCCACTATAAGAAATCTTTTTCTCAACTTTACTTTTACTTTTAATTTCTGAAATTTCATTTCAACTTTTAATTTCATTTTTATTTTATTTCACTCCCAGATCAAAACTTTGAAATTCTATTTTTTTTTATTTTTTTTAGGAACGCAGGTTTCTTGGGCACGATTCTGCCCAGGATTTTGAGAACAAGCATTCGTGCAATCCGGTCCCTGAGGATTTGACCCTACTTCCCCTTTACTATTCTTTTTCATTGTTTAATAGGGAATATGATATTTTTGGTGCTCTCAACGACGGCATCAAATAATTTTAGAATCAGCTAAGTTTTTTAATTAAAGTATTTTGAGTTTGTGAAATCAAATTATTTTTGTTTAGGCTATTTTGAATTATAATTATTTTATATTTAGTCATTTCAAGTTTAATTTGATACATGAATTATTTTGAATTTGATCATATTATATTTAATTGTTAGGTTTGTATATAATTTTAAAATGTTTTTTTGAAAAGTGTTATGAAAAAGAATTTTTGAAAATTATGGTTTAATATTTCATGTGATTAGCATTAATGTCAAAAAATGTTATGAAAAGTTAAAATGTATATTTTAGACATGATATTATAATGTAAAAGGTAAGTTTGTAACACCCTTATTTCTACGGGTCAATTGCGAACGGAGATATTACCGGAAAAATAGAAATCGTTACATAAAATCAAAAATAAAAGTTTCGGTAGTTATGTCATTCAATACGAATTAGTAAACCAATTTGAAAATATTGTTCAATGGATTATAGTTTATACAGCATATTCTCATTGTAAGATAAGAGTACGCTGAAAAACATTTATGACATAAAAGTTAAAAATTTGGCGAAGTGTCATCATTCGGTTTACACAAAAAAAGTTACATGAAGGAAATCCCAAATTAATTTCAAACATCATTCAAACAAAAGAAACTGAGACTACAGGCCACCCCGGTTGATATACATGTTATAAACTAAACAATGAATAGCTCACAATTGAGTTCGCAGTCTAGTTGAGTCCTTTACAAGAGTCCATAGTGCTTTACAATACCTGAAATGGTAAAGCAAACTAGGTAAGTTCAAAATGAACTTAGTGAGTTCCAAGGATAATCAATAACCTTTTTATCAAGGTTTCAAGGAAACAAAATCAAGCTAAATAATTAAAACACTTGATATTATCATACAACTTACACGCAAATGCAACATTACAATTGCGTACAATCCGTTGGCAGATACAAATCACAAATCAAGTACTATTCATTAGCGGATTCTATCTACTGCTGAGTGCACACAATTGGTGTAATATCCTGCTTTCTAGTGGTTTCATAAGTAGTGGTTTCAGGACCACAATTCTAATACGTAAGGTCATGTTTTATTATTTCATTAATGTTTATAGGGTTACATTGGGGTCGTATTAAATTTTGGTGGAAATATTTTAATATTTAGATAGTTAATTAAGTAAAAAGAATTAAATTGTAAAAGTTTAGAAAGTTAGTTGTTATTAGTAAATTGGGTTTAGTAGCTTTAGAAATTTAATTTGGTGGCTTTAACTGGTAATTAGACCATCACTATCTAAGATGGACGGTTATGGGTAAGCATATGTGATATTTTATAAGTTGATTAAAGGGTAAATGTGTAAATTATTAATTTAACTAAAGAAATAAATTAAATAAAAATAAGCATCATCTTCTTTAGTGGAGTTTTCACCAAAATTTTGAAGGAAAAACACCATTGAAGAACTTAGGGAGGTTCGACTATAATCTTCTTTGCATGTGAGCTCTTTTTTAGCTTATTTCTTATGATATTTGTGTTTTTCAGATCGTTGCAACTAGGTCCAATTCACTCATAGCTTCATTTTAAAAACTGTTAAGGATTATGAAAGATACCATTGTTGAATTCTTGTTATTATAGATGTTAATTGATGAGATGAAATGTAACACCCCTAACCCATATATGTCACCAGAACAGGATTACATAGCATTCTGGAGTTTACAGAACAATTACAGATAACTCATGTCATTTACTAATCATGTCCGAAACTAATTATATTCAGTCATATTGTCCTTTAAATGGACCCTCGAGGTCCAAATTATACATTAGAAACAAGTCGGGACTAAATCAGGGACTCAGAGAATTTTTCGCAAAATCTCAAAATTTTTCTTAGGTGTAGGGGTCACACACCCTTGTCTTAGGCCGTGTGGGCATTTGATGTGAGGTACACGGCCGTGTCCCAGCCCGTGTCTATACCGGTGTAACTTTCTAACTTAGGTCACACGGCTAGCCACACACCCGTGTGCTAGGCCTGTGGACAATTTAATTTTTAAAAATTAGGTGTAGGTTTCACACGACCAAGACACACGCCCATGTGCTAAGCCATGTGTCTCACACGGCTGAGACACACGCCCGTGGCTCTACCCGTATGATCACTTCTAAGCTTTCTGTTTCTAAAATTTTAAGGATGTAGAGGACACAAGGCCAAACCACATGTCCGTGACATGGCTGTGTGTCACACACGGCTAAGACACACGCCCGTGTGTTTTCCCGTGTGGACAAAAATAAGGCCATTTCCTAGCCTTATTTCTCACCCAAATATTGTCTTGTACCTATATTAACATTTTAACACATTTCCAAACCAATTCAAGACATTTAAATCAAACCAATATTAACATTATCCATGATATATCTTCACATATATCCAAATTTACTTTTTTAAAAACATATATGTTAACCATAGTTCAATTTAACTATACGATACACATTTATGTTAAACATAATATAACCTTATAATTATGTACCAAAACAGACCACTACTAGCTATTCCAATGAGTAGATAAAAAACAACCATTTACATGCCAACATTGGCCAAGTTAGCCTATACATGCCATTATACCAAAATAAGTTTACCATTTATACTAAAACAAGCTGAAAGATAGTGTGATGATGCTTCATCGACTCCAACCTTTACGAGCTTTCGAGCACTATAAAACAAAGAAAAGAAAATCAAGTAAGCATTTCAAATGCTTAGTAAGTTTGTATAACAGGAAATTAACTTACCAATCATATTCATTTAAAGTAAGCATACAAACATGCAACCAAAATTATGTGGCCAATTGCCTAAACACATGCTCACACCAAAAAAGTTAGCCATGAAATTTTATATAATTATGAAGAAAATAGAGATGAGCTCATCATGCATCCATTTCCAAGTATTTCAAGGATATTCAAGATATAATTAATTTAGTTCTCCTATTTTCTCATATCAAGAGTTTTGTCTGTTGAATCATTGAAATATCGATGGATACCCAGATAGTACACACAAGATGTACTTAACATTGATCTGCCAATTCATATACGGGGGTACTCTTTAGAGTACATAATCAGGAAGCACACTCTCGAGCCTTGTAACGGGAAGCTCACATAGAGCCATTTCGGGAAGCTCATAAAGAGCCTTTTGAAAAGCTTATCTGAGCTATATAACGAGAAGCTCATATGAGCCATAATCGAGAAGTTCACAAAGAACCATATCGGGAAGCTCATAAAGAGCCTATCAGGTAGCTCACAACGATCAATGTAATGGGAAACTCCAGATAGCCATATATCAGGAAGTTCAAACGAGCATTATCGGGAAGCTCACAAAGAGCCAATTTAACATAAAGCTCATGAAGAACCTATAATCAGGATGTTCATAAAAGCTAAGGTGTGTCCACAACAAATGTAGGATCACAACCTATTAGGACGCTTCAAAGAGCTATAGTAGGAAGCTTGCAAGAACCATATAATAGAAAGCTCAAAAGGCCAATAATCGGGATGCTCTTTTGGGCTTTGTTGTGTTCGTAACATATGCAAGACTACAACCAATACGGGAAATTCGTATCCATCGATTTTTATTTATTTAAACGGAATTAAACACTTATCAGGCATTATCGAATATTCAATCAATTTTACATATACTTGACATTAACATTGACAATTACACAATTCATATATACAACATTTAATTCAAACATATAAATGTACACAATTTAGTTACACGAACTTACCTCGATACTTGTTCGTATATGAGAATTACTAATTCGAAACTTTTTGTTTTCCTCAATCCAACTCAGTATTAGGTCTTTTTGGATCTATATAAATGAATTTAATGTCAATTGAATCCATTTCATACTCAATTTAATTCAATTCACATCTTAGGAAAATTACCATTTTGCCCCAATACTTTTCATAAATGAAGATTTGTCCCTAGGCTCGAAAAATGAAATTCATACAATTTAATCTTTATTCCAAGCCTAACAAATTTTTACGTATAATATTTACAGCACATATATTTCATAAAAATTAGAAATTTTCCATGAATTTTACATTTTTACAATTTAGTCCCTAAATCACAATTTCATGAAAATTCACTTTACAAAAGTTGTTTATCTATCAACAACCTTTCATTTTCTAACATAAATTTCAAAATTTCAGCATATTCATCCATGAAAAACCTTAGTACTTTGATATCTTTACAAATTAATCCCCAAAATAGATAGATTAAGTTACTGCGATCTCGAAAATATAAAAATTACTAAAAACGGGACAATGATACTTACCCAATTAAGCCAAGAAAGCTTGCTTTCTCTTTCCATAAAAAAATTTGGGGAAGATGATGAAAATAAGATGATATTGTCTATTTAATTTAATTATCATCTTTTAATTTTTTTTTCACTTTCTAATTTAGTCCTTTTCTTTTTCTAGCTATTTGATACTTATAGCTACTAGTAGGGGTGTTCAATCGGTTAACCGACCTGAATTACCATTAACTGAATCAACTGACCCTTTTAAACCATTAACCATTAATCGAATCGAAATTTTTTCAAAAAAATTAACTGAATCAAACTTTTTCAGTTAATTCAGTCGGTTAACCGAAATTTATATGTTTTCTTATTTTTGGTTAAAACAAGTATAAAACATTTAAAAAATTAACCGACTTAATAGACCGATTAATTTATATTTCCAAAAAATTAACCGAATCGACCGAATACTTATATATTATAATATTATTTATTAAATTTGGTTAATATGGTTAACCGATCGATTTCAAACTGAATTAAACATTAATCGAGCTTCTAAAAAAATATTAATGTACCTCCAATCGAATTAATTCAATTTTACCCGAAATTTGCACACCCCAGCTACTAGAACTCAATTTTTGCATTTTATGCAATTTTGTCCTTTCTATAATTAAACATAAAATCGGTAAATTTTTTTATCAAAATTTTCATACATCTTTCCTATCATAATATAGACCATACAATAATATTAAAATAAATTTTATTTCTGACTCCGATTTGTGGTCCCGAAACCACTATTCTGATTTCACTGAAAACGGGTTGTTACATGAAATCTTTAGTTGTTGATTTGAATTAGTTTATTAAGTAATTTTGTTAGCTTTTGAGTTAATGATTGATTTGATAAAATATTAAATTTTACATGGTATTCTTATGACTTCGAATAGTTATAGATTGTACTAATATGGGAATAAATTCAGCTAGCATGGGTATTTAACAAATTTTGCTAAATTTGGAGATTTTAAGTTTAGGGCCTAAATTGTAAAAATTGAAAAGTTTAGGAAAATGTATAATTAATAAAAGTTAAGGGTCATATACATTGAATTGATGTGAAATGTTTGTATAATTAATAGATTGTACTTAATTATTATATAGATTAAGAACCAAACCAAAAATACAATAATCGAGGAAAAGGGAAAATTGCGGAGTAGTCCCTACGTATTAACTAGAATTGAATTGTAAGTAAGTTCATAGTGTGTGATATGTAAATTATAAGTTTCTTGAGATTATGTTATTATTTCTAGTTAATTGTTTAATACATGTGAAATTTCATATTTTTTTTATTGTATATTAAATACTAAAATCAAATTCATATGAAAATGATTAGTGGATGGTGACAATCTTTGTGATTGCACAATTTCGGCATGAGTGTATTGAATTTATGTTATGTATACAGAAATGAGGAAGTGCTCTGCTTGATAAATATATGTAAATGTAACGAATTTATATATAATACCCAGTTGAACGTAATAATCGCTACGATACGTTTGGCATGCCAATAAGGTTAGTATGCGCACTTGTACGAGATTTACACTTCATTGCCTATCTTTGCACTTCGGTGCCTTTGTATACACTTTTGTGTCTTTGTTTGCACTTCGGTGCCTCTGTTATGCATCTATGATGCATTTGGTGTGGTGTAGTTACCCGAGTATCTAAGTTGAGTTACTTAGTTCATCGGGCTAAATGTTAACAGAATGTATGGTTGACCTATGGATTTAAATGTTAATCCATATCTAAGATATTAGAAAGCATCAAATATTCAAAGAATTATTGTTTATATATGAGCACATTTATATTGATGAAAAGATATTATGGAGTTGATGAGTTATTTGAGAAGAGGATTATCATGATTTATGTTATTATGTGATCAAGAACTACTGTGAAGTATGAATGTGTATCTGGTTATCAGAAATTGTATTTTATCTCCTTATACTTTGATGTCAACTAAGGTAAGTTGAGTTTGATGATTTAAACTATGAACTTACTAAGTTTCTTAAGCTTACTTTGTAACATCCCGAAATAGGGCCTAGTCAGAATAGTGGTTTTGGGACTACAAATCCGACATCAAAATATTTATTTTATGGTTATTATGAGTCCTAGAATATGAGTATATGCATTCGTTAAAGTTTCATGAAGAAATTCTAAGTATAAGATGTCCAATTGGAAATTAGAGACTAAATTGAATAAATTGCAAAACTTGGTTTCTAGAAGCAATTTTTGGAGAGCAATTTGACCAAATTCTAAATTTTTGGACAAAAATGAGCTTGCATGGATGAAATTTTAAAGAAAGGGCATTTTGGTCATTAAGCATTTTAATGAAATAAAAAGAGAAAAATGGAGCAAAAATATGCTCATTTTCTTCCCATTGCTGCTAAATTTGGAGGACACCATACCTAGGGTTTCTTCAATTTTCAAGCTCAATAGTAAGTGCTCTTGAGCCCCGTTTTTCATGTTCTTTGTATTTTTGAAATCCCGGTAGCTTGATCTCTCCATTTCTACCCATATTTCATGCTAGGGTTCATGTTTAAAAATTTACCCATGCATGAGTTGATTGTGTTTTGACGGACTATGGAGGAATATGAAAGATTAATGTGTGTTGAACATCTTTTTCTAGTTGATTTTCATGAGAACCCTTATAAGGACCATTTTGCAAAAGATGTAAATGTGTGGTAGAAATGAGAAAATAATGGATAATGTGGGCTACCATAAGAAGGAAAAGTGTTTGGCTAGGCTTGGGTAAGATAGAAAGTGCATGTGTTTCATTATCCGAGCCTAGGGACTAAATCGTAAAAATGTAAAAGGTTAGGGGCAAAATGGTCATTTGGACCAGGTGTAGATATTAAACTTGAAATGCATAATGTAGTGTATTAATGAGTTAATTTTTCTATTATAGACCCCAAGGAACAAATTCCGAAGGTCAATCGTGGTAAACGCAAGGTTTCAGAATAACCGAAACACAATCCCGAAAAGAATACCAGGTAAGTTTGGATAACTTAAAGTAAACCCCTAACATACATAATTGTATGATTTATGAATGCATGATATTTTCATTTATTGATGGTATGAAAATGCATGAAATGCACCTTTAGTAATGACTTGTTGATAACTGTCTCGGTTGAGGTTAAAAAGGGAATTCGATGGATAAACCATGTTTTACATGTGAACTGAGAACTTGCATGTGTTGCAGTAAGGATTTAGCTCGGACTGGTAATCCATGATCTCAATTATGGAAAGGAATCTAGCCCGAACAGGTATTCCTTGAATGATCATGCCTCCCGAAGAATATGTGTGCATTATGGATTTAGCCCGGACGGGTAATCCGATTAGGGTCTGAATTTATCCTGGACTGGTAATTTAGATCCGAACTCATTAAGGGTGTTTGTCGCTATAAGGGATTTAGCCTGGACTGGTAACCCCGACATCGCCTTACAAGTTCATGATGTGGAGGATTTAGCCTGGACTGGTAACCTGCCATGGGATGTGAGGTTCGCGGGAGTGCATATATGTGAAATGATCATTCATAAGAATTGACGGATAATGGGTACTCCATCGAGATTTCTTAGAAACTCAACAGGATAATATGATGTATGTTAACAAGATGATGAATGATGAGCTCATCTATATAAATTACATGATGCTTTGTTATGTGACTAACTCATTGATTGAGTGCATGTGATAGGAAATTATTTCATAATGGATGATTTCATGATTTAGATATGGATGTATGCTAATTACTCGGTAAGTTTACTTTTCAGTTATTCGAGCTTACTAAGCATGTAAATGCTTACCCCTCTCTTTTTTTCCTGTCTCACAGAGCTCGAGGACTCTAAAGGATTGGAGGACAATTGGAGAGTCAACACACTATCAATAAACAAGCTTTGGTATAAAGACACTGTTTATTTTGTTAAATGGCATGTATAGTACTTTTGAGTATTTTGTTATATGTGTCATTTGATTTGCCAAGTAAAGGCATGTAGAAATATGTTTATCTCTTTATATATGGCCATGAAAATTGGCTTAATTTAAGTAGGCTATGAACTACGATTTTATGCATGGTTTTAATTACTAATGATGGGTTGCTATCAATTGGCAATGAGTTACATGAATGAGCCAATTTCGGATGGATGAATGAAACACGGGAACCCATGATACTAAAGAGGAAATAACCATTTATGTATGAAACCAATGATATGAGGTTTCCATACAACTATTTTCATTAAGGTTATTTACAAGCGTAAGATTATGTTTTCTCTCAAACTTGGTAACCACTAAACACAAGTAGTAGAAAGAGGTGACTAAAGGCTTGGAAAATAGCCTAATAAAGTCCACATGATTGGACACACGGGCGTGTGTCTAGGCCGTGTGTGACACACGGTTCCCTCCCATGGGCGTGTGCTATGGTCGTGTGTCCCCTGCACTTAAAATTTTAGCTCAAAGTTATACACGGGTAGGCCACACGGGTATGCATCATGGCTGTGTGAAAATGATAGTTTCGTCCACGGGCAGGCAGCACGGGCGTGTTTCCATGGCCGTGTTGATAAGTCCGTGTTACCCACGGTTGAAAGGCATGGGCGTGCCCTTAAGGTAGATGGGAGTGTGAGTCCACACGGCCCAATCTACACTGGTGTGTGTCCTTTTATGCTAAGAAAAATTTTCTGATAAGCCTAAAGTTAATCGAACGTGCCCGTATTTGTCCCGCATTACCTTGATATGTTGTAAGCCTCAAAGTCCTATACAAGAGACGAGATGTTCATGATTGAAAGTTTTAAATTTAAATGAAATTTTGTGATCTTAGTTAGTATACTGAAAGTGTAAACTTCCAGTAATGCCTCGAACCCTGTCCCGGTGTTGGATATAGGTTAGGGATGTTACATTTATTGGTATCAGAGCTACGGTTTAATTGGTTCTAGGACTACCGTAGAGGATGTTAAAGTTCTCTATACATGCCATTATTTGAGTGTTGATAGTGTGACATCTCCTAATTGTTTAAATTGTTTTGAATATAGTAAATGTCTTCCAATCAAGCACAAGATGAGTCTGAGGGAGCCGAGAGCCATGCTCCAGCTTCCGTACAGCGAGCTGTATCTAGTAGTAGAAGGCTGATGTCAGAAGGTCGAGAAGAGGCCCGAGCTGCCTTCTTTGATATGATGGACGAATGGTTTGGGGATTATCTCAAAAATCACCCTAATATACCGAGACCTCTCCCGCCCCCTAACCAAATAGATGAGGATGTGCCACGGGGTATGGCATAAGTGAGAGTCGATAAAGCCTCAGTAGATAAACTTAGGATGTATGAGGCTGAGGAATTCAGAGCGAAAGTTGATGATGACGCTGAAAGAGCTGAGTTCTGGCTCGAGAACACTATGCGGGTGCTAGATGATTTGTCATGCACACCCGAGGAGTGTTTGAAGTGTGCTGTGTCCCTTTTGAAGGACATTGCATATAATTGGTGGAAAATCGTATCCTTCGTAGTGCCGAAGGAAAATATTACTTGGGATTTCTTCCAATCAGAGTTTAGGAAGAAATATATTAGCCAACGATTTTTGGACTAGAAGCGAAAGGAGTTCCTGGAACTCAAACAAGGTAACAAGACTGTAGCGGAATATGAGAGAGAGTTTGTACGACTAAGTCAGTACAGAACTGAATGGGTCCAAATTGAATCAGAAATGTGTAAACGCTTTGAGGAAGGTCTAAATGAGGACATCAAGTAGTTGATTGGGATCTTGGAAATACGGGAGTTTGCCGCATTGGTCGATCGAGCCCAAAAGGCCGAAGAACATATAATGAAAGAAAACAAGATAAGAGAAAGGCTCGAGTTGCGAGTAAGAGGTCTAGCGATAAAACACTCTCGTTCTCCACGAAGAAATCCAGGATCCTGCATGAATGCTCCACTTCATCAGTGGGATACTCGGGTAGATCAAGAAGCTCTAAGCGACGAGGTCAAAAGTCTTCCTCCCCGATGGTGACTAGTGTGGGGAGTGTAGATGATAAAAAACCAAAGTGTAAGAGCTGCAACAAATTTCATTTTGGAGAGTACCGAATGAAAAGCAGCGCATGTTTTAGATGTGGTTCTCTTGATCATTTTCTTAGAGACTACCTGGAACAAGCTGAAAAAGATGAGGAATTAGCTCTGAAGTCGAATGCTCCCGTTCCACGAGGTAGGGCTCCGAGAAACCCTAGGAGTGCTAGTGGCAGTTGAGTCGTGACTAAAGACGCTGCAAAATCAGAAGTTCAAGCCTCGGCAAGAACGTATGCGATACCTGCTTGAGAGAAAGCCTTTGCTCCTGATGTTATTATGGGTACTTTCTCTCTTTTTAATAGAAGTGTTGTTGCTCTAATTGACCCCGGGGTCAACACATTCATATATTTGTATGAGATATATGAGTCTGTATGAGATATATCGAGCCCACTAGGCAGATCAGTCCTAGTTGATAAAGTCTTTAAGAATTGTCCTTTAATGATTTAAGGTCATTATTTTCCGGCTAACCTTATGTTGTTACCATTTGATGAATTTGATGTAATACTTGGTATGGATTGGTTAGCCCTTCATGATGTAATTGTGAATTGTGGTAGTAAGTATATTAAGTTGAAATGTCCGAATGGTAAGATTTTACGGGTTGAATCAGAATAATTGGGTTTGCCGCCGGTTGTAATCACGACAATGGTTGCCCAGAGATATATGAGAAAAGAATATGAAACCTACCTTGCATTCGTACTGAACACTAAGGAAACAGAACTGAAGATTGAGTCCGTGCCGATAGTATGTGAGTACCTAGATGTGTTTCCGGAGGAGTTACCCGGATTACCTCCTGAAAGGGAGATAGAGTTTGGTATGGAATTGGTGCCAGGTACAGAATGACACCTACTGAGCTGAAGGAGTTAAAAGCACAGTTGCAAGAGCTGACGGACAAAGGATTCACTAGGCCAAGTTTTTCACCTTGGGGTGCCCCCGTGTTGTTTATAAAGAAGAAAGATGGTTCGATGAGGTTATGTATCGATTATTGGCAACTAAACAAGGTGAATATTAAGAATAAGTATCCTTTGCCAAGGATTGATGATTTGTTTGACTAGTTGAGAGGAGCCACTGTATTCTCCAAGATAGACTTGAGGCCTGGTTATTATCAGCTGCGAGTTAAAGACTTGGATGTACCCAAGACAGCTTTTAGAATGAGGTATGGCCATTATGAATTTCTTGTCATGCCGTTTGGGCTGACGAATGTACTGGCGGTGTTTATGGATCTAATGAATAGGATCTTTCAGCCATATTTGGATAAGTTTTTTGTTGTGTTTATTGACGACATTTTGATCTACTCTAAAGTTGAGACAGAGCATGCGAAGCATCTAAGAATTGTGTTGCAGACCTTGCGGGAAAAGCAACTGTATGCTAAGTTTAGCAAGAGTGAGTTTTTGTAACACCACATACCCGAGACCGTTGCCGGATTCGGACACGAGGGGTTAACGGGCTTAATCCACTTACTTGCACAGTTCATTTTAAAAATTTCCAGACAGCCGGCTAACTGTGTCACTGTCATCTTAAAAATCATATCTTGAGTTCCACAACTCGAAAATCAGTTTCGTGATTTTTCCCTGAAACTAGACTCATATATGCATCTAAAAATTTTTTTCTAGAATTTTTGGTTGGGCCAATTAGTACAGTTTATTAGTTAAAATCCCCTATGTTACAGGGATCGACTACACTGACCTTTGCGCATTACGACTTGGATATCTCCATGTACAGGGCTTCAATACTGATGCCGTTTGTTTCTACAGAAACTAGACTCGAATAGGAATCTGTAAATATATGGCATGGCTTCTATTTATCTTTGGTCAATTTATAATGAATTTCTAAAGTCGGAACAGGGACTCCAGAAACTGTTCTGGCCCTGTCTCACGAAAACTTAAATATCTCTTAACATACTGTTCATATGATCATTTCCTTATTTTCCTATGAAAATAGACTCGTCAAGGTTCGTTTACATAATTTATTCACTATTTAATTCCATTCCTACTATTTTTAGTGATTTTTCATATCCACATCACTGCAGCTGTCAGCATCTGTCTTTAAGGTAGGCTTTACCTATTTCATAGTTTCCATGATTCAACTAGCCCTTTAACATAAATAACACAAAATATGATCATGATTAACCATCCCAATGGCTAATCGTTTCCAAACATTTCCATACCTCTTAATGAACAACATACAATGATTATAATACCATGCCCAAAGTATACTTAAGCCATTTTCGCATGGCTATCCAAATTTACACAAAACCGAAAGGTACATGACCTACAACAAAACGGTAGTCCTATACATGCCATTTCAAAGTTCAACCAAAAATATACCAAAAGGAGCTTTGATAGTGTGGGCAACCGACTTCAAAAATCCCGAGTCCGATAGTGAAGAACCAAAATCTATAAAGCAGAGAATCAAAGAAGCGGAGTAAGCATTTAATGCTTAGTAAGTTTGAGTCATGAATTTAGACACAACCAAAGTATAGTATTTATGTAGCTAAACAAATAATTTCATATGCACAAATTCTCAATATTATACTTACTTCACATTACCAACCCTTATATTCATACACAAAGATCAACTTAGCCAAAGGCGGTAGCTCATTTATCAACTGGCGAATACTTATTTGTAAGGGCTCAACTAATTCAAAGCACATACTGAAACATACCTCATTGTTGGGATTTCACAAGCGTAATAACTGAAATTTTACAGCAAGTTCATTCATTCCCGAATCACGTACCTTGGAGTTTAGCGGATATAGCTACTCGTTCAAATGCCTTGGGACATAGCCGGTTATAGTATGCACAAATGCCTTGGGACTTAACCCGATTTAGTAACTCGCACAAATGCCTTGGGACTTAACCCGGATTTAGTAACTCGCACAAATGCCTTCGGATCTTAGTCGGATATAGTCACTTAGCACAAAGCCTTTGGGACTTAGCCTGGACATCATTGAATAACCAATCACAATTATCAATAAATCATGACACATTAGTATTTCATTTTCATTAGCAAAACTCAAACACAAGACACTTATCACACTTGCAATTTCGGCTCAATAGCCACACACAAAGAGCATGATTTTGATTTGCTTAAAACATGATCTAATCAAATCATAATCCAAGTTCCATTACTCGAAAACTTACCTCGGATGTTGTCGAGCGGCTTCAACGGCTATTCGATCACTTTTCCTTTCCCTTATCCAACTGTGGTCCCTAAGCTCTTGAGCTAATTCAAACAAATTTAACTTATTAAAGTCTCATTTTGCTAGCTTATGGCGAATATGACAAGGAGTTTGATAGGTCATATGGCCACCTTTTAGCTCAAATACACAATGATCATACACATTTTTAATCACATCAAGCAATTTAATACAATTCATTCGAACATCAAAAGAGAAGCTCAAGGTACTTAGCCCATATATACATTAGACATTAGAGTCACATATGTACGAAATCACGAATCGAATTCAACATAATAGCTAATATTTCCCCTTAGCCGAATTTTCTAAGTCAAGCTAAAGCCATCAATAGACTACCAATGGCCGAACATACCCATCAACTCATGTACTCATTCATGTGGCCGAACATACACATCTATGCTAAGGCCGATTGCAACACTTAATACATTCTACAAGTATGGTCACTTGTATTGACTAAACACCATTTGTTTCTAGTTCAAAACTTGGCTAATACATATATATACACTATTAAAGCATCCTCTCCCTTTACACTAATTCAACACATGCATTACCCATAATATACAAAATTATATTAGGCCTTAGCACACAACTTGCTAGCCGATTCTTCTCCATTTAGCAACTAATGCACATACTGAGCTCATTTGTTAGACTCTACTTCATCTAAAACAACCTTATTTCTCTTCTATTTCCTACCATGGCCAAATGCATCACAACACCTTACCATTTCGATTTTGGTCATGGTTGAACAAGGAATTTAATGTCTCACTCAAGGATGCTAAAAAGGAGATTCAAGAGTTATCAATCCACCATCACATGCATCATTACAAGCTTCACTTTTAGCATGCAAATAACATCAACACAAATCCACCTTAGCCGAATATCATCTCCATGACATAGTAAAGATTTGAACCATGGGCTAGTTAGAACTCAAGCTAACAAAAAAAAAAACATGCATGAATCTCATGGCACAACATCAAACTTACCTTCACCTAGCTACAAGCATGGCGAATCTCTTCAACATTTCCTCCTTCTTTCTTTTGAATTTTCGGTCAAGAAAACCAAAGAACACAACTTGTTTTCTCTCTTCCTTAGAACATTTGGCCAAGAGCTATGAAGAAAGATGGACACTTTTTTTCTTGTTTTCTTTCTTACACTCACGGCAATGGGGAGGGGGAGAAACAATCTCTCCATTCCTTTTTCTTTTTTTCCATTTCTTTATTACTAACTTTAGTTTATTGTTTCCTCCCATGATGCACCAACACAACATGTCTATGACATGTTTTGCCCATCATCCTTTGTCCACCCTAATGTCATGGCCGGCCACTACTAGATGGGGGAAATTTGACATGCAAGTCTTCCTTTTGATTACATGCACTATTTGATCCTTGTAGATTAGCCTATCATATTTCAAAAGTGTCACACAAGTCCTATGTACTACATTCACATGTAATTAACTAAATCGAAGCTTAAAAATTTTCGCACATTCATATTCACATATTTTAGACCATAAATATCACATTCAAATAATTTGGTGACTCGGTTTAGCGGTCCCGAAACTGCTTTCCGACTAGGGTCACTATAGGGCTGTCACAGTTTTGGCTCCGGGAAGTTGGATTTTTGGGTCTTATAGTTTCGGGTGAAGGCATCCGAGTTGATCCAAGTAAGATTTCTACAATTGTTGAATGGAAATCGCCTAAGAATGTAACCGAGGTTAGAAGCTTTTTGGGCTTAGCTGGTTACTATCGAAGGTTTGTAAAAGGATTTTCCATAATAGTGACTCCGATGACGAAGTTGTTACAGAAAGACATTAAGTTTGAATGGACAGAGAAGTGTCAGCAAAGTTTTGAGAAGTTAAAGACATTGCTGATCGAAGCTCTTGTTTTAGTGCTACCTGAATCAGGAAAAGAATTTGTGGTCTATAGTAATGCATCCTTAAATGGATTGGGGTGTGTGCTTATGCAAGACGGCAAGGTGATAGGCTATTCTTCACGGCAATTGAAGCCTCACGAGAAGAATTATCCAACCCACGACTTATAGCTTGCTGCTATTGTTTTCGCCTTAAAAGTTTGGAGGCATTATTTGAATGGCGAGACTTGCCCTATATTCACAGACCACAAGAGTTTGAAATACTTGATGACTCAAAAAGAATTAAATTTGAGATAACGGAAATGGTTAGAATTAATTAAGGATTATGATCTGGTTATCGACTATCACCCAAGAAAGGCGAATGTGGTCGCCGATGCACTGAGTAAAAAATTCTTGTATGTCTTGAGAGCTATGGATGCTTGTTTGACCTGGCTTGATGATGGTTCAGTTTTGGCCGAGCTGGAGGCTAGGCCGACATTTCTGTAGGAAATTCATGATGCTCAGTTAAATGATGATGACTTGCAAGCAAAAAGGGCTCAATGTGAGTCTGGGATTGAGTCTGATTTTCGAGTTAGTCCTGATGGATGTTTGATGTTCAAAGATAGGGTTTGTGTACCCAAAAACAATGAACTTATTCTGAAGATTTTGCAAGAAGCACATAACAGTCGTTTGTCTATTCACCCGGGAAGTACCAAGATGTACAATGATTTAAAGAAAATGTACTGGTGGAACGGCATGAAAAGAGATGTTTCTGAATTTGTATCGAAATGCCTAGTATGTCAGCAAGTTAAAGCTGAACATTAAGTGCCTTCAGGTATGTTACAACTTGTAATGGTCCCCGAATGGAAGTGGGATAGAATACCATGGACTTCGTGATAGGACTACCTAAGACTCCAAAAAAGAAAGATGCCATATGGGTCATAGTGGACAAATTGACAAAGTCAGCTCATTTCATCCTATTAAGAACAGATTATTCCCTTGATAGATTGGCCGATTTGTACATTTCTGAGATAGTAAGATTGCATGGAGTACCACTGTCGATTATTTCGGACAGAGACCCGAGGTTCACTTCGAGATTCTGGAAGAAGTTACAAGAAGCCTTGGGTACAAAGTTGAGCTTTAGTACAACTTTCCACCCTCAGACCGATGGTCAGTCTGAGCGGATGATTCAGATTCTCAAGGACATGTTGTGTAACACCCCAAACCCGGCCCAGACGTTATGGCCGAATCTGACGTGCCACATTGGAGTTGAAAACCCACGTTCCGTTTTAGTGTTTTAAAACCATATATTTTGTTGAGTTAACAAAGTGTATGGAAGCTGGGCACCAGGTAGGTATCCGAGACAGAGGAGGTGAGCCATGAAGGCTGCTTAAGTACCAAGCTCTTTGATTGGATCCAATCCTAGACATGCCCACAACCATAGCCACACTTTGTTATATCGAGTTTAAATTTGTTTAAGTAGACGTCTTTGATAAATCGATTAATCGTGGTGTTGAGATATTTTGAAAACAAGTATCATTTTGAAAACACGTCCTAAGTCTAGCCCATTTGAATAATTATCAACCGGGTTTAAAGTTATTAAAATTAAAGTAATCCGAAAAGAAATAAAAGGAAAGTTAAAATGGCCTTATTACAACCCAAAAATAAATAATATTTAAAGGAAATTTAAAGAAAACCTACGCTTATTTAAAAGTCCAAAGACAATCACCGTGGCCACTTGAATCCCTCCTACCAAGTCCCACATCAAGGCTCACTGCAAGGTTAAGGAAAGGGGTGAGTTTGGAAACTCGGTGTGCAATAAGCCCTTTCAGAGCCCAAAACAATAATGACTGTTGGGTCTAAGCCCAAATCCAATCTCAAACATGTCTTTGGGCCATAGCCCTTTTCATATTTCATATTTCATAACCTTTGGGCAAGCCTTTTCAAATTTCATATTACTGGGCCGAAGCCTTTACGGTAAGCGGTATGGCCCATAGGCCCATTTCAATATCACATATAATGTCAATGAAAGAATGCAAACCCATCTGGGGAGACTACTCAACCCACCATCCGCTACTCTCCACCCGTACCAACCAACACACCATGTGGGGATTAACTCGACCCACCCCGCCATAACTCTCCTTTGGCAACTTATTGCTTTATTATATCTTGGAGGCCTAGCCTCTTTTAATAATCGGGCAAAAGCCCTTTTTATAATCGGGGCATAAGCCCTTTAATAAGCAGGCGTAAGCCCTTTTGATAATCGGGGCATAAGCCCTTTTGATAAGCAGGGCATAAGCCCTTTAATAATCAGGGCATAAGCCCTTTTCACTTCCTCCATTCATATAAAAACCCAACCCAATGCATTTATGAACATCTCGTGTGCATATCATACATATCATGTGCATATCATACATGTCATGTGCATATCATACATATCATGTTTATCAAAATCCCATGCATTAAGTTCATATATAAACTCTAGGGGTATAATGGTTATTTTTACCTAGGGGCAAACGGTCATTTTCATATTATAAGGGTAATCTTGTAATTTTACCAAAATTAGGGTTTCCATGTTCATTAATGATTACAAACAATTCATGGGTGCATCAGTGATTACGGCCCACTTTTAGCGAAAACGAGTTATTGGGCCAAAAACCCCGATGGGCCCTACTCAATTGATTTTGTCATCTAGGCCCATTTAGCCTATATCCATAAGATGATAATAGTCTTAACATGTAATTTAACATATTTCCGTTTTCTACCAATTTTACCCAAATGGGCCCGAAAGCCCAATGGACCCCACTTCTACCCTCGAGGCCCAACTTACCAAGAACGCCAAAATCACATTCTTACCGTTTCCATCGTTCTCGATCATCGTCTCATCGATTCTAACTAACTAGTGAGCGTTAATTGCTCACAAGTCCTTGAAATGCGAATTTGGCATTTGACTTTTCGACATTTTATCGCTTTAAGCTATGAAAAGGGTTCGTTACACACGATTTGCGATATTCCTTGACGAGATCTCCTATGCGATTTGTCCTATAATCAACCACTTATAGATTAGACCATGTTATTATTAAACCAAATCGAAAACTACCTATTATCATCACTTACACATTCGCCACCATCCACAATGGCCCTTGGGTTCATACCTTTGCAAGTTGATGACTAGATTTAGTCACTCCGATGATCCAAGCTTTTCACACACTCCTCGATCGGTAGCCTTTAATCCTCACTAGCACCAACAAACCAAATAACACTAAAACCCTTTTAGCCTTAGTCGACGAGAGGGTTTTCACTTTTCTTAAACCACAAGATACAAATAGAAAGAAGGTTGAATACTTACCAAGAGATCTATTCGTTGAAGAACGTTCCAAATACCTTCCTACCCCATATCCGTTGTGAATCCAACTTAAGCGTGCGTAAAAATAGATCTAAATATTAATTCCGAATCACTAAAATATGAAGCTTTGACTTTTCAAAGCAAATATTAATCTAAGCTATTACGAGGTTAGTACACACATTACGGGTTGAAGTTGAAATGTTTCCATAATCAATCACCTACGATAACCACCACCTGTCACTCAAACTTAACTATTCCAATATCAATATATGTAAATCCTAAGCACATCAGTCATACAGAACATAAGGGCATATTCGTCATTTTACCATATAGGGGTATTACGGTCACTTTACCCTACAGGGGCTTTACGGTCTTTTTACCTAATAGGGGTATTTTAGTCATTTCATCCTACAAGGGTGTTTTGGTAAATCTACAAACCAAGGGTATTTCAAGTAATTTTGTAAACCAATGGTATTTCTATAATTTTAGAAAGTCAAGGGTATTTTCGTAACTTTGTAAATCGGGGTATTTTGGTAATTTTACAAATTGAGGGTATTTGGTAATTTCACAAACTAAGGGTATTTTAGTAATTTTGTAAATCGAGGTAAAATAGTAATTACGTAAATCAAGGGTAAAATAGTAATTCTATAAATCGAGGTAAAAGCGTAATTACGTAAATCGAGGGTAAAGCAGTAATTACGTAAGTCGAGGTAAAACAGTAATTCGTAAGTCGAGGTAAAATGATAATTATGTAAATCGAGGGTAAAAGCGGTAATTATGTAAATCGGGGTAAAACGATAATTCTATAAATCGGGGTACTTTGGTAATTTTACAAGTCGAAGGTATTTGGTAATTTTACAAATCGAGGGTATTTCAAAGATTTTTACAAACTAAGGGTATTTCGGTAATTTTAGTAAACTAAAGTATTCTAAACATGGATAACAATACTAATGGCTCTAAAGCCCATTCTCATTAAATGGGCCCACACGCTCGTGTGGCCCTTTTAGCCCAAATCTAGCCACAAATATTAGATTCACCTAGCCTTGTTCAATATTTACTACACAATCAAACAACTTATCCAATTGGGCCCGTAGGCTCATTGGGCCCACATGGCCCCTTTCGGCCCATCGCGGCCCGAAGTAGCCATCCAACAACAAGAGTAGTGATAAATACACACATGATAGGAGACTGGAGTTAATCCACGCTCCGAGCACTCTTAGCCGACGCCCAACCCAAACGAGCACGCCATACAGCGAAAGGGATCAGCCAAGAAAGGTACATTTACTCTCTTCATGGTTCCCTCTATTTAAAGCCACTTCACAACCACTCTTATATTAGCTTTCGATGTGGGATCCTCCAACATCAGAGTTTAAATTCAACACCAACTCTTGCCGCCTCCTGTTAGCAAAATAAATGCTCTTTGCTTGCCATGGGATTCGAACCTATGCCTCCCCTTAAGTGCTCCACACGTTACTTGCCACTAAGCCACAAGGCTTTTTGTGTCATATTTTATCCCCAATTAATTATAAGGTCTAAAGGCCAAAGTCCAGGTTCCCTTAAAAAAAACAAAATCAATTGCAAGAGCCAAGGCTTGAACCCAGGCTCCCATACAACCTTAATGACACTACAACCACTAGACTACAAGCTTCCTTGTGTCATTTATTTAACACAATAATTTAAAAACCCTCATCCAAGCATCCAGGTTTTTTTTTCACTTAATACCAAAATTTTTGCTAAAGCCCAAGTTTGAACCCAAGATTTCTCCAACACTTCTCAAAGCCATTAACCACTAATAGCAAACATTTCATTGCACAATTAAATACCTATATACAACCTCCTTACGGACCCCCACTCAAGGCCCAATACTTCTAGGCCCAAATTCGGGGTGTTACATGTTGTGATGTTGCATCCTTGAATTTCAAGGTAGTTGGGAAAAATACCTACCATTGGTAGAATTTGCCTACAATAATAGTTTCCAAACAAGTTTAAGGATGGCACCTTATGAAGCCTTGTATGGTAGGAAGTGCCGAACTCTATTGTACTGGACAGAACTCAAGGAAAATTGGATTCATGGAGTTGATCTGATTAAAGAAACCAAAGAAAAAGTTAAAGTGATACGGATTGTCTAAAAGCGGCATCAAATAGGCAAAAGTCTTATGCTGATCTGAAAAGAAAGGAAATTAAATTCAAAGTTGGGGATAGAGTATTTTTGAAAGTATCTCCATGGAAAAAAAGTATTGAGATTTGGTCGAAAATGTAAATTGAGTCCATGATTTATCAGACCGTACGAGATTACGGAAAGAATTGGACCGTTAGCCTATCGTTTGGTGTTGCCACCCAAACTAGAAAAGATTCATGATGTGTTCCATGTATCCATGTTAAGGATATACCGATCAGACCCCTCTCATGTAATTTCACCGACTGAGATTGAAATTTGATCGAACATGACCTATGGAGAGGAACCGGTTAAGATATTGGCTCGCAAAGTTAAATAGTTGAGAAATAAAGATGTGGCTCTTGTAAAATTTTTATGGCATCGACATGGTGTTGAAGAAGCTACATGGGAGCCGGAAGAAACCATGAAAAACCAATATCTGAATCTGTTTTCTGGTAAGACTTTCGAGGACGAAAGTCCTTAAGGGGGGAGAAAAATAACATCTCGAAATAGGGCCTAGTCAAAATAGTGGTTTCGGGACCACAAATTCGACATCAAAATATTTATTTTATGGTTATTATGAGTCCTAGAATATGAGTATATGCATTTGTTAAAGTTTCATGAAGAAATTCTAAGTATAAGATGTCCAATTGGAAATTAGGGACTAAATTGAATAAATTGAAAAACTTGGTTTCTAGAAGTAATTTGCATGAAATTGCTTTAGATTATGAATTAGAAGGTCTTGGAGAGCAATTTGCCCAAATTCTAATTTTTGGACAAAAATGGGCTTGCATGGATGAAATTTTAAAGAAAGGGCATAAGGGCATTTTGGTCATTAAACATTTTAATGAAATAAAAAGAGAAAAATGGAGCAAAAATATGCTCATCTTCTTCCCATAGCTGCCGAAATTTGGAGGACACCATACCTAGGGTTTCTTCAATTTTCAAGCTCAATAGTAAGTGCTCCCGAGCCCCGTTTTTCATGTTCTTTGTATTTTTGAAATCCCAGTAGCTTGATCTCTCCATTTCTACTCATATTTCATGCTAGGGTTCATGTTTAAAAATTTACCCATGCATGAGTTGATTGTGTTTTGATGGACTATGGAGGAATATGAAAGATTAATATGTGTTGAACATCTTTTTCTAGTTGATTTTCAAGAGAAACCCTTATAAGGACCATTTTGCAAAAGATGTAAATGTGTGGTAGAAATGAGAAAATAATGGATAACGTGGGCTACCATAAGAAGGAAAAGTGTTCGGCTAGGCTTGAGTAAGATAGAAAGTGCATGTGTTTCATTATCCTAGGGACTAAATTGTAAAAATGTGAAAGGTTAGGGACAAAACGGTCATTTGGACCAGGGGTAGATATTAAACTTGAAATGCATAATGTAGTGTATTAATGAGTTAATTTTGCTGTTATTGACCCCGAGGAACAAATTCCGAAGGTCAATCCTGGTAAACGTAAGGTTTCGGAATAACCGAAACACAATCCCGAAAAGAATACCAGGTAAGTTCGAGTAACTTAAAGTAAACCCCTAATATACATAATTGTATGATTTATGAATGCATGATATTTTCATTTATTGATGGTATGAAAATGCATGAAATGCACCTTTGCTAATGACTTGTTGATAACTATCTCGGTTGAGGTTAAAAAGGGAATTCGATGGATAAACCATGTTTTACATGTGAACTGAGAACCTGCATGTGTGGCAGTAAGGATTTAGCCTGGACGGGTAATCCGTGATCTCAAATATGGAAAGGAATCTAGCCCGGACGGGTGTTCCTTGAATGATCAAGCCTCCCGAAGAATGTGTGCATTATGGATTTAGCCTGGACGGGTAATCCGATTAGGGGCTGAATTTAGCTTGGACTGGTAATTCAGATCTGAACTCATTAAGGGTGTTTGTCGCTATAAGGGATTTAGCCTGGACTGGTAATCCTGCCATGGGATGTGAGGTTCGCGGGAGTGCATATATGTGAAATGATCATTCATAAGAATTGACGGATAATGGGTACTCTATCGAGATTTCCTAGAAACTCAACGGGATAATATGATGTATGTTAACAAGATGATGAATGATGAGCTCATCTATATAAATTACATATGCTTTGTTATGTGACTAACTCATTGATTGAGTGCATGTGATAAGAAATTATTTCATAATGAATGATTTCATAATTTAGATATGGATGTATGCTAATTACTCGGTAAGTTTACTTTTCGGTTATTCGAGCTTACTAAGCATGTAAATGCTTACCCCTCTCTTTTTCCCTGTCTCACAGAGCTCGAGGACTCGAAAGGATTGGAGGACAATTGGAGAGTCAACACACTATCAACTAAACAAGATTTGGTATAAAGACTCTGTTTATTTTGTTAAATGGCATGTATAGTACTTTTGAGTATTTTATTATATGTGTCATTTGATTTGCCAAGTAAAGGCATGTAGAAATATGTTTATCTCTTTGTATATGGCCATGAAAATTGGCTTAATTTAAGTAGGCTATGACCTATGATTTTATGCATGGTTTTAATTACTAATGATGGGTTGCTATCAATTGGCAATGAGTCACATGAATGAGCCAATTTTGGATGGATTAATGTAACACGGGAACCCATGATACTAAAGAGGAAATAACCATTTATGTATGAAACCAATGATATGAGGTTTCCATACAACTATTTTCATTAAGGTTATTTACAAGCGTAAAATTGTGTTTTCTCTCAAACTTGGTAACCACTAAACACAAGTAGTAGAAAGAGGTGACTAAAGGCTTGGAAAATAGCCTAATAAAGTCCACGTGGTTGGACACACGGGCATGTGTCTAGGTCGTGTGTGACACACGGTTCCCTCCCATGGGCGTGTGCTATGGCCGTGTGTCCCCTGCACTTAAAATTTTAGCTCAAAGTTATACATGGGTAGGTCACACGGGCATGCATCATGGCGTGTTAAAATGACAGTTTTGTCCACGGGCAAGCAGCACGGGCGTGTTTCCATGGCCGTGTTGATAAGTCAATGTTACCCACGGTTGAAGGGCATGGGCGTGGCTCAAGGTACACGGGTGTGTGAGTCCACACGGCCCAATCTACACGGGCGTGTGTCCCTTTATGCTAAGAAAAATTTTCTGAGAAGCCCAAGGTTATTCGAACGTGCCCGTATTTGTCTCGTATTACCTTCCAATATGTTGTAGGTCTCAAAATCCTATACAAGAGACGAGATGTACATGATTGAAAAGTTTTAAATTTAAATGAAATTTTGTTACCTGAGTTAGTGTGACAGCCCTAAATTGACCCTAGTCGGAAAGTGGTTTCGGGACCGCTAAACCGAGTCACCGAAGTATTTGAGTATAATATTTATTGTCTAAAATATGTGAATATGAGTGTGTGAAAGTTTTAGGCTTCGATTTAGTCAATTGCATGTGAATTTAGTTAATAGGACTTATGTGTGACACTTTTGAAATGTGATAGGTTAATCTATAAGGATCTATTAGTGCATGTTATGAAAATAATGGGTTTGCATGTCAAATTTCCACCTATGACAAGTAGTGGCTGGCCATGATGGGTTATATACATGCAATATGTATTAATTATTAGTTAGTAGCTTTATATTTTATAACATAAATAAATAAAAAAGGAAAAAGTAATTGAAATAAGGAAATGAAGGGTGATGAAAACAAAGCTTGAGTTTCTTTCTTCTTGGCCGAATGTAAAGAGGAAGATGGGAGAAAGGCATTCGGTCATCTTAAGTTAGCATTAAGGTAAGAAGTTATGTTAATTCTTGAAATTTTGGTTAATCTTGAATGAGGTATCAAGTTATTTTAGTAACCCATGTTGAATTTTTGATTGTGGGAATGAGTAGGGCTTTCGGCTATGGTAATTAATAAGGGTGATGGTTGTTGTTTCATGATAAATTTAGGTGAACAATGGTAGATGAGTGTTTGAACTATACAAATGAGCATATGTGAGCATTGGGTGCTAAGGGAAAAGAATCGGCTACCTTATTATGTACCAAGACCGAATGTGAATTTGATTATGTTTGAGTAATTTATGTACTTAAAATTGATGTAGTATAAGTTACCATGTTCTTGCCAAAAATGTAATTGATAAAGGAGGAGTTTGTTATTGAACGTTAGGCTAAGTCCCTAGTGGATGGATGAATTGATAATAATTGTGTATAAAGATTTGCTTTACTATGTCTTTGTTAACAAGATGAGAAATGAGTTAAGATGGTCTTAGTGTACCGATTAGGACCTAAGGAGTTGAGCTTATTGATAGTATAGATTTCTAATGCACCTATGGTAATGGCCGAACATGTAGTTGTTTAATGTTTGAACAAGTGCCGTTTAGGTGTTCTAAATTGTCTAAATTAGATGTTAATCATCTAAGGGTTCGGCATTGTGCATTCTTGTTAAGAGTTTGATTTGAAATACTGAGGTTTTGTTGACTTGTGTTTAAATGGCATTCGGACATGGTCTATGAGTGTTTGCAAATCCGGTTTAAGTGCATAGGTGCTAAATACTTTATATTGGAAATTTTGATGTATAAGTAGTAAATTGATTCAAATGAATTGGTTCTAAAATGTATATGAATGCCGTATGATTGTGTTTGATTGGGGAGTAAATTGTTTGATTTAGCTCAAGATCTTAGAGGATCAAAGTTGGATAAGGGAAAGGAAAAAGTGATCGAATAGCCGTTGAAATCGTTTGACAACATCCGAGGTAAGTTTTCGAGTAATGAAACTTAGTTTATGATTTGATTAAGTCATGACATATAAGCATAACAAATAAACGGTGATATAATGATTCTACTAGAATTGTATATTGAGGTGATTAGTTTATACCCATGACGGGTAGCCGAATGTGTATAGAGATCATGTTATAAAGCAAATCAAAATCATGCTCTTTGTATGTGGCTATTGAGCCGAAAATGGTAATGGTTGATAAACGTCTTGTGTTTGAATTCTAGTTATGATAATGAAATATGGATGTGTCATGATTTATTGGTATATGTGCTTGATTATTCGGATGATATCCGGGCTAAGTCCCGAAGGCATTTGTACAAGTTACTATGTAACGCCGCCACGCCCGAAACCGTCGCCGGAGTCGAGCTTGAGGAGTTACCGAACATAATTTATCAAATTAAGAACTTCAAATCTTTTGTTTCTACATTCACAGCTTTATAGCTACTCGCGTCACAGTTACAAGAAAAATCATATCTCGAGTTACGAAACTCGAAATCAAGATCCGTAAATTTTTCCTGAATCTAGACTCATATATATATTTACTAATTTTTTTATAGAATTTTTGGTTGGGCCAATTAGTACAGTTTATTAGTTAAAGTCTCCCCTGTTTCAGGGTTCGACTGCTCTGACATCTGTGTATTACGAATCAGATATCTCTCTATACAGAACTTCAATGACTACGAGGTTTGTTTCTCTTAAAACTAGACTCAATCAGGAATCTTTACATATAAAGATTGACTTATAATTATTTTTTTACAATTTATTATGAATTTTTAAAGTCAGAATAGAGGATCCAGAAATCACTCTGGCCCTGTTTCACAAGGTTTCAAATATCTCATAAAGTATAATTTATATGCCTTTTTTTTTATCCATATGAAAATAGACTCATTAAGCTTAAATTTCATAGCTTTCTCATCATTTAATTCCATTTATACTATTTTTAGTGAATTTTCAAATTCATGTCATTGCTGCAGCAATATTCTATTTTAAGGCAAATTTCATCTTTTCATGAGTTGTTATGAACTAGATAACCTATTAAACTTCCATGATATCAAACATGATCTAAATTTAACCATCACCATGACTTATCAATATCAAACATTTTCTCAACCAATCATGGCCATATCATAAAATTATTTACACAAAGTAAATATATTGCTATACATGCCATACTTAAGTTTTACAAGCCATTTACCCGGATGAAAGTCCTTTGGATAGTGTGATCGAACCTTGACCCGTCCGATTCGAGCTGGCTTGTTCAAAACTACAGTAAATAAAGAGGAGGAGTAAGCATAAATGCTTAGTAAGTTCATATGTAAATAACAAGTAACATAACAATACAAATATACCAAACAACTTTAGCATGGTATCACCAAAACATATGTCATATTTCTAAACATCATTCATCATCTTACCACCTTATCGTTGTTGTATCTATTATCAACCCGAGGGTTAAGAACATACCTGTCCAAAGTGTCCATTTCACAACACTTACCAAAACGTCGCTTGCATCTTAAGTGTTCTTTCATTTCACTAGAAATTTCACCCGTTGAACACATCGGAATACAACTCGGATACACGGATAATTTGCACATAAGTGCCTCATATGTAATCAAGAAATCATGTAACCCGCCCCTAAGTGAACTCGGACTCAACTCAACGAGCTCGGGCGTTCGCATCCATAAGTGAACTCGGACTCAACTCAACGAGTTCGGATGCCTAGTTACATTTCACGAACTCGGACTCAACTCAACGAGTTCGGATGCTCAACCATCCTAGTGACATGTCACTTGTATCCTAATCTATTCCTAAGGTTCAAACGGGCTTTTTCCCTCGATCTCACATTTGTCGTCTTCCATGGAATATCGGAACCGATACTCGGTAGCAATTCATATTTATCAAGTAGTAAACATAATTTTCATATTACTCAACATTAACCACAAAGCATAATATTTCACGATAAAAAAATCAGCATATCATATAATTAACATTAATAACTTAAAAATAACATTTATGCTACATTATTTACACATGAACTTACCTAAATGCGAAAATGGCTACTTTTACCATTTAGTCCACAACTTGGTATTTTCCATTTTAGCAATTTCAGTTTTCCTCGCTAATCGAGCTTGGAAGCTTGAAAAACCCTAGCCATGGTTTCTCCTTGCTATATTGGCCATGGGGTTGAAGATGAGCAAAATTGGCTTTAATTTTGTATTTTAATTCATTTTACCTAAATGACCAAAATGCCCTTACTACTAAACTTTCAAAAATTCCATCCATGTCAATTTTGTCCATAGACTTAGAAATTGGTAAAATTGCTATTTAAGACCTCTAATTAATATTTCAAAACAATTTCATACTATAAACTTCTAGAATACAAGTTTTACAAATTATTCGATATAGTCCCTAATTTCAATTTAAGCAATTTATGCATAAAATTTCTTCATGAATTTTTCACACAATCATGCAATTATATCATAGACCTCAAAATAATCATTTCTATCTCGGATTTTGTGGTCACGAATGTAATATCCTGATTTTGGGCTTAGTCGGAATAGTGGTTTCGTGACCACAAAATCCAAGATAGAAATAATTATTTTATGATTATTTTAAGGTCTATGATATGATTGCATGATTGTGTGAAAATTTCGTGAAGAAATTTTATGCATAAAGTGCTTAATTTGAAATTTGGGACTAAATTGAATAAATTGCAAAACTTGTGTTCTAGAAGTATTTTGCATAAAATTGAATTAGATTATTAATTAGAGGTCCTTAAAGAGTAATTTTACCAATTTCTAAGTCTATGGACAAAATTGGACATGGATGGAATTTTTGAAAGTTTAGTAGTAAGGCATTTTGGTCATTTAGGTAAAATGAATTAAAATACAAAATTAAAAGCCAATTTTGCTCATCTTCAACCCCATGGCCGAATATAGCAAGGAGAAACCATGGCTAGGGTTTTTCAAGCTTCCAAGCTCAATTGTAAGTCCGTTCTAGCCTCGTTTTTAATGATTTTTACGTTTTTGGAGTCCCGGTAGCTCGATTTAGCTTATGCTAGCAATAATTTAACCTAGGGTTTATATTTGGAAAAATACCCATAGGTGAAATTTGTGTATTTTGGTGTTTTATGATAGAATGTGAGGTTTTAAATTATGTTAGACAACTTGTGCTACTTGGTTTTAAGTGAAAACGAGCAAAAGGGCTTAATCGGTAAAAATACCTAATAGTCATAAGTACATGTTAGAGTGAGAATTTGATGTTGCCATAGAAGGGAAAAATGATCAGCATGTCATAAAACATAAGAAAATAGGCTGAATTTTAATTTACGAGCTTTGGGGCAAAAGTGTAAATATGCAAAAGTTTAGGGCAAAATTGTAATTTTTCCAAAATATGATTTTGGGTCAATTTGAATAATGTGAGTCCTAATTAGACTATATTTTAAATGATAGAGCAAGGAAAACTGAAATTCGGGCTAAAATGGGAAAATACCAAGTTGTGGACGAAATGGTAAAATAGCCATTTTACATACGAGGTAAGTTCATGTGTAAATAATGTAGCATAATTGTTATTTTTAAGTTATTGATATTAATTATGTGTTATGCTGAATTTTATCATGAAATATATGCTTTGTGGTTATTTTGAATAAAATGCAAATTAAGTGTATTATTTGTTAAATATAATTGTTAAGAGTATTGATTTGGCATTCTACTAAGTCGGCAAGGATAAGTGTTCGAGGAAAAAGCCCGTTTGAACCTTAGGAATAGATTAGGATACAAGTGACATGTCACTAGGATGGTTGAGCATCCGAACTCGTTGAGTTGAGTCCGAGTTCACTTATGGATGCGAATGTCCGAACTCGTTGAGTTGAGTCCGAGTTCGTGAGATGTAACTAGGCATCCGAACTCGTTGAGTTGAGTCCGAGTTCACTTATGGATGCGAACGCCCGAGCTCGTTGAGTTGAGTCCGAGTTCGCTTATGGGCGGGTTACATGATTGCTTGATTGAATATGTGGCACTTATGTGCAAGTTATCCATGTATCCGAATTATATTCCGATGTGTTCAACGGGTAAAGTTCTACTCAAATGGAGGAATACTCAAGATGAAAGGGACGTATTGGTAAGTGTTGTGAAATGGATAATTTGAACAGGTATGTACTTAACCTCGGGTTGAAAACTCGATATAACAACAATATGGTAAGATGATAAATGAAAAGGTGATATGAATGTCTTGGTGATGATTATGCAAATGATGTTTTATGTTTGCTTATATGGTTATGTTACTTGCTATTTGCATGTGAGCTTACTAAGCATTTATGCTTACTCCTCCTTTTCATTCCTTGTAGTGTTGACAAGCCAGCTCGAAATCGAAAAAGGTTGGAGGCACGCTCACACTATCCGTATACCATCTTGGTGTAATGGCTTGTATATTTTGAGTATGGCATGTATAGCATTATAATCATTTTGTATATATGGTCTTATGATATGGTTATTGAGTGGTATGGAAATAGAAATGCTTGGTAATGATTAGCCATTGGAATGGCTAATCATGATCATATTTGGTATTATGTATGTCAAATTGCTAGCTAATCCATGGAAACCATGAAATAGGTAAAATTTACCATAAAATAGATTCAGACAGCAGCAGTGACGTGAGTTTGAAAAATCACTAAAAATAGTAGAAATGGAATTAAATAATGAATAAGTTATGGAATCGAAACTTGATGAGTCTATTTTCATATGGAATAAGAAAAACAGGTATATGAGCTATATTTTATGAGATGTTTAAATTTTTGTGAAACAGGGCCAGAGCGATTTCTGGATCCCCTGTTCTGACTTTGGAAATTCACCATAAATTTTACAAAGATAATTAGAAGTCATGCTTTATATGTACAGATTCCTTATTTAGTCTAGTTTTATGAGAGATAAACGGCATAGTCATTGAAGCTCTGTACAGGGAGATATCTGATTCGTAATACACAGAGGTCAGAGTAGTTGAACCCTGAAACAGGGAGACTTTAACTAATAAACTGTACTAATTGGCCCAACCAAAATTCTAGAAAAAATTAGTAGATATATATATGAGTCTAGTTTCAGGAAAAATTTACGGAATTGGATTTCGAGTTTCGTAACTCGAGATATGATTTTTAAAGCGACTGTGATGCAGTTAGCCAGCTTGTCTAGAAATTTTAAAATGAATTGTATGAGCTGTTTAATTAATGAATTAAGTCCGTTAACACCTCGTGTTCGACTCCGGCAACGGTATCGGGTATGGGGTGTTACATTTAGTGGTATCAGAGCAGGTTTAGTTGGTTCTCGGACTAACCTAGCACGTGTAAAAGTTTAGCTATACATGCCACTGATCTGTGATAGTGTGATGTCTTCCGACGCGTATAAGTACCGTCTTATTTAGACAGGGTACTCTCCAACCGAGCTGTGCCGACCATGTTCAATGTTATGTGAAGGTATTTGAGTAAAATTATGATTATGATAAGTCTCGGTTCAGAAAAGTATGAATAAAGGTTTATGATACATATGTGATAATATGTGAGATGAAAGTTCATGTTGTGATAAATATTCATATTTGCTTAATGCTCATATGATGTAGTGTATGTGGCTTACTTGATAAGATGAACGGAATAAATAGAAAGTAGTAGAGGTATGAATAAAGGTCATAATATTATGATACGAATGAAAATGTCCTTGTCTTGATTGGATGTCGAATGTTGATGAATGTTAATGGTATATAATTTTTATGAGGTAAAGGATTATAATGAAATGAACTTATCTATGTTAAATTGTTGGATGAATTATATGATTGTAATGATATGTACATGATGATGCACGAAATGAAAGTTGTGATTGTGATGCAAATATTTATGTTTGTTTGGCCTTATATAATGTCATGAGCATGAATTAATTTAATTAAATGAATGGATAAGTAAAGCTATCTAGAAAACATAGAATGTATGCATAAGTATATTGTCTAAATGGGACAATAGGAAAATTGGTGTAAGCCAACATGAATGAATGACATGATTTTGATGATGTTACTATGATGATGGAAGTTGTGTCATATGTGTATGTATAAGAAAGTCGAGTCGAGGTCCTACAACCCTCCCCTTACCAAAGTGGTACTTATAATGGAATTTCATGAGATTTGTATTGAATAAGTTTCTGTTGAAAACCCAAAGAGTTCGGTGATAGAATAATTATAAGTATGATCCGAGATTGAAAATGAGCTGATAAGTAAAGTCGAGCAGAAAGTATCGGATTGATATAAAGATTATTGGAATTATGCATCGTCCAGTTAGAGAAGGAATTCTCTTTGGTAAATCGAATTACTCAAGTGCAAGGTCGAGAAAAGTGTAAATCGAAATTTATTCGAACCGACATTCTTTAGTGAATGATTTAATATGAAATTTGTGACGGCAGAACTAGTTGGGGAAATGATATTTCAAATGTGAATTATCCGAGTGTAAATGATTATGACCGGACAGATTTAGCGATCTCTTTTGAGATGTTCTATGTGTTCACCCGTTCTCGTAAATATTTCTATGGCTATTGATCTTCGAAGAAATTCTTGTTATCTGGGAATGTCTTCTAATTTGGTGTTGGATGAAAGCATTGGTAGTCTGATCGGTTTATAATTTATATTGCTCTATTTCATCGGGTATTCTATTTCATTTAAATCGATAAGAATTGATGAGAGAATTCATATGATATTATGATTCTGCTTTCTTCTACTTGATGCTTCATCGATATATATGTATGGGAAGATATATTGATCTTGTTATATTTGATTTCATGGGATTAAATGATGTTTTCTTTTGGACTTTCTTTCTTTGAAGAATTATCGTGGTATTCTGTATTTTCTCTATGAATTTGGTTTTCGATTCTCCGGCATAGTATCGTATCTTGGGTTTCTTTATCCCGGATCTCTTTATTCGGATTTCTTTATTTCGGTTTCTCTGTCTTGGATTTCTTTATTCGGTTTTCTTGTTATCTTTGTTCCATAATTTGTCAATTATGACTCATGTTCAAGCACGTTCTTCACTCGTGATAATCATGTCAAACTATACTTCTAATTTGATCTTGGTAATGTGGTGATTTTAGTATTGGGATTTTTCTAATTTCGTAAGGATTTGACATCGATAAAGGCATAGGTGATAAAAGCGCGAGTTTTAGTCGGTATGGTAAATTATTTATTTGAAAAATTTCATGTGACAATTATGTCGGGATTATTTTTCCCAAGTTTGATAATAGAATTTCATTTTGTACAGATCAAAGAGTAAATAGTTTGAACGAGAAGTCTATATTTAATAGAAAGAGTTGAATATTAGTTTAAGTCACTACGAATGATAAGGTTTCCATCTTGTGAAAGCTGAAAAGTTTATTACATGTTGATGAGTTCGGATAGATGAGAATATTGGTAAGCAAGCGTCGAACTAGACTAGTCTACATTGAGCAATGACTTCGACTTTCAAGAATGTATTGTTGTATGAATTGTAATGTGTTTCAAGACGGTGAGGTAATGTGATAGTTTAGAGCATCCGATGTTACATAAAATCGGAGTTGTTAAAGGGTTAAAGCCGAGCATTGGGATCTATCAAAATTATCCTTGTCAATGTTGATATTGGGATGGAAATGAGAAGGATTATTCTTGAGGCCATATCGAATTATTTCTATGGCGGAAAGAGGAAAATGTGATGTATCCTATTGTTAAATGTTTGGCGAGATCTATAAATCACATCTGTATTGAATGAATTCCTACTCATCGATTCATGGAATTTCGGTCTCTTTGATTGTTGGATTTCTTGGAATTCGGTCTCCATTAAATCAAGTTGAGATCCGGGTTTTATGTCATGATATCATGGGAAATTGAGAAGGTTGAAAATTTAAGAACGCTTAAGAGTTGAGACTGTAAGCTTTTAGATCATATGAGAAATTGAAGAGATGCATTGGAGGTGCAGTCTAAGTGCAAGTTCTTGACACCAAATATGAGATTAAAAGTGAAGACCACTTTTCGGTAAGATTTTAGGGACGAAAATCTCAAGGGGGAGAGTTGTAATATCCTCGATTTTGGGCCTAGTCGAATAGTGGTTTCGTGACCACAAAATCCAAGATAGAAATAATTATTTTATGATTATTTTAAGGTCTATGATATGATTGCATGATTGTGTGAAAATTTCGTGAAGAAATTTTATGCATAAAGTGCTTAATTTGAAATTTGGGACTAAATTGAATAAATTGCAAAACTTGTGTTCTAGAAGTATTTTGCATAAAATTGAATTAGATTATTAATTAGAGGTCCTTAAAGAGTAATTTTACCAATTTCTAAGTCTATGGACAAAAATTGGACATGGATGGAATTTTTGGAAAGTTTAGTAGTAAGGGCATTTTGGTCATTTAGGGTAAAATGAATTAAAATACAAAATTAAAAGCCAATTTTGCTCATCTTCAACCCCATGGCCGAATATAGCAAGGAGAAACCATGGCTAGGGTTTTCAAGCTTCCAAGCTCAATTGTAAGTCCGTTCTAGCCTCGTTTTTAATGATTTTTACGTTTTGGAGTCCCTAGCTCGATTTAGCTTATGCTAGCAATAATTTAACCTAGGGTTTATATTTGGAAAAATACCCATAGGTGAAATTTGTGTATTTTGGTGTTTTATGATAGAATGTGAGGTTTTAAATTATGTTAGACAACTTGTGCTACTTGGTTTTAAGTGAAAACGAGCAAAAGGGCTTAATCGGTAAAAATACCTAATAGTCATAAGTACATGTTAGAGTGAGAATTTGATGTTGCCATAGAAGGGAAAAATGATCAGCATGTCATAAAACATAAGAAAATAGGCTGAATTTTAATTTACGAGCTTTGGGGCAAAAGTGTAAATATGCAAAAGTTTAGGGCAAAATTGTAATTTTTCCAAAATATGATTTTGGGTCAATTTGAATAATGTGAGTCCTAATTAGACTATATTTTAAATGATAGAGCAAGGAAAACTGAAATTCGGGCTAAAATGGGGAAAATACCAAGTTGTGGACGAAATGGTAAAAATAGCCATTTTCGCATACGAGGTAAGTTCATGTGTAAATAATGTAGCATAATTGTTATTTTTAAGTTATTGATATTCATTATGTGTTATGCTGAATTTTATCATGAAATATATGCTTTGTGGTTATTTTCGAATAAAATGCAAATTAAGTGTATTATTTGTTAAATATAATTGTTACCGAGTATTGATTTGGCATTCTACGGAAGACGGCAAGGATAAGTGTTCGAGGAAAAAGCCCGTTTGAACCTTAGGAATAGATTAGGATACAAGTGACATGTCACTAGGATGGTTGAGCATCCGAACTCGTTGAGTTGAGTCCGAGTTCACTTATGGATGCGAATGTCCGAACTCGTTGAGTTGAGTCCGAGTTCGTGAGATGTAACTAGGCATCCGAACTCGTTGAGTTGAGTCCGAGTTCACTTATGGATCTGACGCCCGAGCTCGTTGAGTTGAGTCCGAGTTCGCTTATGGGCGGGTTACATGATTGCTTGATTGAATATGTGGCACTTATGTGCAAGTTATCCATGTATCCGAATTATATTCGATGTGTTCAACGGGTAAAGTTCTACTCAAATGGAGGAATACTCAAGATGAAAGGGACGTATTGGTAAGTGTTGTGAAATGGATAATTTGAACAGGTATGTACTTAACCCTCGGGTTGAAAACTCGATATAACAACAATATGGTAAGATGATAAATGAAAAGGTGATATGAATGTCTTGGTGATGATTATGCAAATGATGTTTTATGTTTGCTTATATGGTTATGTTACTTGCTATTTGCATGTGAGCTTACTAAGCATTTATGCTTACTCCCTCCTTTTCATTCCTTGTAGTGTTGACAAGCCAGCTCGGAAATCGAAAAAGGTTGGAGGCACGCTCACACTATCCGTATACCATCTTGGTGTAATGGCTTGTATATTTTGAGTATGGCATGTATAGCATTATAATCATTTTGTATATATGGTCTTATGATATGGTTATTGAGTGGTATGGAAATAGAAATGCTTGGTAATGATTAGCCATTGGAATGGCTAATCATGATCATATTTGGTATTATGTATGTCAAATTGCTAGCTAATCCATGGAAACCATGAAATAGGTAAAATTTACCATAAAATAGATTCAGAAAGAAGCGATGACGTGAGTTTGAAAAATCACTAAAAATAGTAGAAATGGAATTAAATAATGAATAAGTTATGGAATCGAAGCTTGATGAGTCTATTTTCATATGGAAAACAGTATATGAGCTATATTTTATGAGATGTTTAAATTTTTGTGAAACAGGGCAGAGCGATTTCGGATCCCCTGTTCGACTTTGGAAATTCACCATAAATTTTACAAAGATAATTAGAAGTCATGCTTTATATGTACAGATTCCTTATTTAGTCTAGTTTTATGAGAGATAAACGGAATAGTCATTGAAGCTCTGTACAGGAGATATCTGATTCGAAATACACAGAGGTCGAGTAGTTGAACCTCAAACAGGGAGACTTTAACTAATAAACTGTACTAATTGGCCCAACCAAAATTCTAGAAAAAATTAGTAGATATAAATATGAGTCTAGTTTCAGGAAAAATTTACGAATTGGATTTGAGTTTAGTAACTCGGGATATGATTTTTAAAGCGATGTGATGCAGTTAGCCAGCTTGTCTAGAAATTTTAAAATGAATTGTATGAGCTGTTTAATTAATGAATTAAGTCCGTTAACACCTCGTGTTCGACTCCGGCAACGGTATCGGGTATGGGGTGTTACAACGAAACCGCTATTCCTACTAGGCCCAAAATCAGGATATTACATACTATATCCGGGCTAAGTCCCGAAGGCATTTGTGCGAGTAGTTGCTATACCCGGGCTAAGTCCCGAAGGCATTTGTGCTAGTGACTATATCGGGCTAAGTCCCAAGGCATTCATGCTAGTGACTATATCCGGCTAAGACCAAGGCATTTGTGCAAGTTGCTATATCCGGCTAAATCCCGAAGATACTTGGGTTTGGAAGCGAGCGATCTTGCTGTAATAATTTCAATTAATACGCTCATAAAATACAAACGATAAGGTATGTTTCGTATATGCATCGGAAAGGTTGATTCCTTTCAAATAGTACTCACTCAATTGATTAACGAGCTTCCGGCCTCTAGTTAGGTTTGATACCCTGTGTATGAATATATTGGTTGAAGCGTGAAGAAATTATGATTTTGAGAATGTGCATATATGAAATTATTCATTTAGTCATATGAATGCTATACTTTAGTCGTAAATAATTTCGTTACTCAAAACTTACTAAGCATTAAATGCTTATTCCGTTTCTTTAATTCTCTGTTTTATAGATTTTTGTTCGTCACTATCGGACTCGGGATTGTCAAGTCAAGTCGTCCACACTATCTAAGCCCTTTTGGTACTCTTTTAGTTAAACGTTGATAATGGCATGTATAGGACTAACCTTTGTTGTTAATCAAGTACCTTTGGTAATGTGTATATATTCGGATAGCCATGCGAAAATGGCTTAAATATTTTGAGCATAGTATTAAAATCATTTTGTATATATATGGTTATTGAGAGGTGTGGAAATGCTTGGCAATGATTAGCCATTGGAATGGTTAATCACGATCATATTTGGTGCTATGTATGTCAAATGGCTAGTTGAATCATGGAAACTATGAAATAGGTGAAATTTACCTTAAAATAGATGCTGACAGCAGCAGTGATGTGAGTTTGAAAATTCACTAAAAATAGTAGGAATGTAATTAAATAATGAATAAATTATGTAATCAAACCTTGATGAGTCTATTTTCATATGGAAGAAGCAAAACGACCATATGAGCCTTATTTTATGAGATGTTTAAGTTTTCGTGAAACAAGGCCAGAACGGTTACTGGATCCCCTGTTCTGACTTTGGAAATTTACCATAAATTAACCAGAAATAATTATAAGTCATGCTTTATATGTACAGATTCCCTTTTGAGCCTAGTTTCATTAGAAACAAATGGAATATGTATTGAAGCCCTGTACAGGGAGATATCTAAGTCGTAATGCATGAAGGTCAGAGTAGTCGAACCCTGAAACAGGGGAGACTTTAACTAATAAACTGTACTAATTGGCCTGACCAAAAATTCTACAAAAAAATCTGTAGATGGATATATGAGTCTAGTTTCAGGGAAAATTCACGGAATCAGTTTTCGAGTTTTGGAACTCGAGATATGATTTTTAAGGTGACAGTGACGCAGTTAGCCAGCTTGTCTGGAAATTTTAAAATGAACTATGTAAATAAATGAATTAAGTTCGTTAACACCTCGTGTTCGACTCTGGCAACGGTCTCGGGTGCGGGGCGTTACAGTTAGTATACTGAAAGTGTAAACTTCAGGTAATGCCTCGAGCCCTATCCCGGTGTTGGATACGGGTTAGGGGTGTTACATACTTGCTTCATTTATATTCTTTTATAGTTGTCAAAGTTGCAGACTGACCGGACAGATTGACTGAAAGCTCACACTATCCAACCATTTTTGTAACACCCCAAACCTGACCCGGACGTTATGGCCAGATCCAGCGTGTCACATTGAAGTGTTATATCAAAAACCTTGTTTTTATTGAAAACCCTTCTTTAAAATGAAAACTTTAATTACTTTGTAAAATCTCTCTTCAGTTACGGATGCTTTATTTAAAACAGATGATCTATGAAAACATGTCATTTAAAAATTGAGTTACGGAAACATAGTATTTAAAAGCAGTTATGGTTTAGGAAAACCATGTTCAACTTCTAATAAATGTAAAGCATAAAAAAATAATAATTCTAATTTGAAATAATAACCAGAGGAAAGGCCTTATTATAATCCGAACTGAAATAACTTAAAATACTAGAAACTATATGCTTAAGAACACAAGCCCAAGTCGTCTTGCTAGCTGGCCACCTCAAAGCCCCTCCAACCGTCGAACCACCTACTGAGGATCACCTGAGAAAAATAAAAGAGGGGGTGAGTTTACGAAAACTTAGTGTGTACAACCCTCATCAATCATGTAACGCCCCAATTTTTGGGAATTCTGTGTATGTTGGCGAATTTAAAATTCTATGTTCTGTCTGCGTGGGTGTAGGTTTAATTATGTTAGTGGGCCTCTAGAAGGCCCAAGCGTAAGTTAAAACTCGGTAATTTTAGTTAATTCTAGTTCCATAAGAAAAAAGGGTTCTGGTTAACTGGGCTTTTAAGTATTAACTGGGTAAAATAAAGCTCAAGGAAGCCTATGGTAAGTTGACATGTGACGCCACTTGGGGGGCTTTAGAGGTGGCGTGTGGATGACCAAGGAGAGCTAAGGTTCGAGTCGCAAGGTAAGCAAATTAGTGATATTAATTTTTATGTACAGAAAGGTAAGAAGTGAGACTGAAGTGAAAGTCTGTCAGGAGAGGATTTAGGAGTTGATAAGGGAGAGGATTTAGGAGCTGATAAGGGAGAGGATTTAGGAGCTGATTAGGGAGAACAGTGTTGGTCGAATGGTGGACTTTTGAGGAGCAAGAATTGGCCGGCCAAGGGGTGCTTTAGGGGGCAATTTCGGCTAGGTTAAGTGCCAATATAAGTTCGGCATTAGGGGTAAGTTGTGCCGTTTTTCTGACCATCCTTCCTCCTCTTCTCTTCTTTTCTTTTTCTCTCCATCTACTTTCTCCTCTTCTTTTCTCCATAGCCGAATCCTTCCACCACTCTATCCTACACAACTTTCTTACCATTGTTTTAAGCCTATAGTCGATTGCCTCAAAAAGCCAAAATCCTGAAGGCCTGATTTCTTTTGTGCCATTTTCTTCTAGGCATAACCCTCTTATTCTCCCTCATTTTCTTGACCGATTCTCTTGTCCTCTGAACCCCAAGTTTCTGTCGACAAAGCCACTACAAAACCTCAACTTTTCTTCACTGTTACAAAAAGTCGAAAACGCATAGCCATAGGGTCATAGCAGAATTTTAAGATCATTGAAGGCTCGACTTTTGTTATCATTTGAGGGGTAGATCTGCATTAGAATCGAGTGGGAGTTAATTGGAATCATTGACTGAAGGAACCGGTGGTAAGTTTTTTTAACTTAATCTTTATTTTGGGTTTTAGAAAAGCTGAAACCCCTAAAGGTTAGGGGGCTGTCGATTTGGGCATGTAGCTATAAGGGATGTTATAACTATTTTATTTTGATAATAGTGGGATCAAAAGGCTGCTGATCGAAGGCTTGGACAAGCAGAACGACTGGATCTAGACATAATCGCTAACCTCGGCAAAGGTAGGATCGCTAGTGCCTAAGGTGCTTTTGGCCGAATGTGGTAAGGGGTTATTACGTAGTTCGTTTTCGATAAGTTAGATTAACATGTTAGTAATCCAATTGTAGGCAGTACGTGTGTGGATCTCGTCAGCATATCATCGCAAACAGGTGGGTAACTGACACCTTCTTATAGACTAGATCGGCAAAAGCCGAAATGCCGAAAAGCCGGTATTTTGAGAACATGCGAGTGTGCGAATGCTCGTGATATTAATAGTTTGATGTATATGGTAGATTAAAGTGATAAGATGGTAGAGTGCACGATTCTGTACATTTCGATGTTTTTGGGCTTAATGGGCCAAAGTCGGGATAGTGGGCCAACGGGCCCAATTCGGTAAGAAAACGCGGTAAGTGTTTCTGGTCTTACGTAAATATGCATGAAAACCCTAAGAATAGTTAAATTACTTGAATACCCCTATGTATGGAAATTTCTAATATACCCCTAGGTGCAAAATCACCATTATACCCCCTAGGGTTACTTTTGACTGAAATGCATGATGATTCAATTCTGTATGATTTATGCCATGATTGTTTATCTGTTGCATGGGGACATGGGTTATATTATGGAGGAAGCGTCCTGGTGGCTATGCCACAATTATCTGATCTAGTGGCTCTGCCACATATATCTGTTCTGGTGGCTTTGCCACGATTATCTGCTCTGGTGACTCTGTCACATTATCTGTTCTGGCAGCCATGCTGCATATTTCTGTGGCGTGTAGCGGTTGGGTGGGTCGAGTAGTCTCCCCACATGGTGAAAGGTTGGTATGGGGGTGCATGTGGTTGGATATGGGTTGGGTACTGCATAAACTTGTGATATCTCGGTCATTTCATTATGGGCCTATGGGCTTTATTCAATTACATTGCTCGGGCTAAGGCCAACTTATTCTGCATTTTCGTGGTTTGAGTGATATAGGCTATGGTTGGGTTAATTTACACACCGAGTTTCCCCAAACTCACCCCTTTATTTTTCATCCACGCAGGTAATCCCCAACCATAATGGGCTTGGAGCTGTGAGGGATTCGGAGTGGCCACACGTTCTGCAATTTGACTCTCTTCCGGTGAACTGGAAATCCTTTTATTTACGTTTAAGGTTTCGGTTTTTTTTAAATTGTAATAAGGCCGCTTAATTATTTTTGATGGTTTTAATATGTTTTAATAAGGTAGGTAATACTTATATATAACTGTTGGAATTGGATACCTTTAGGGCGTGCTTTCAAAAATAGTAATTGATTTCAAAATAACACGACATCAAGCAAAGCTTCCGCAATGAAAAATATTTTTTCCGAAATTAATCACTTTTCCTAAAAAGAACTTAATCAAATTGGTTTCCTGGAAATATATGTGACGTTAAGGTGTGGTAATGGCGGTGTGCATGTCTAGGATTGGATCCGAAGGGAGCTTGGTACTTAAGCAGTCTGATGGACTCACCTCCTCTTTTCCGGTTTCCTACCTGGTGTATAGCTTCCCTTCACTTTAACCTGCATTGAAATTATCTTTTAAAACACCAAGTAAGTTTTTCTAAAACAACAACCTGAAATGTTTTGAACGCTTCGATGTGGCATGTCGGATCTGGCCATAATGCCTGGGCCGGGTTTGGGGTGTTACAAATCATAGAGCATGTATCACATCAATTTGGGCTTAGGCCCACTACAATAATGGTGGCACTTGGGGCTTAGCCCATGGTAGCCTCAGTTGGGCCTGAGCCCATGTCTCAATCAGAATCAGTTTACACAATGCAAAAATACCAATCCAACCCTACACTCCGTATCCCGTACAACCCTACACTCTTATGGGAATTTAATCGACCCATCCATCCCTACACTCCTGATGTAGCCCGGTTGCAGAACTACCTAACATTGCAGCCAAGCTGCTAATCATATATTGGGCTTAAAAAGCCATCGGTGGATCCATGGTCGTCAAGAAACCATGCGATCCTTGTACACTTCCTCCGTTCCATAATTCCCAACCCATATGCAACCTAAACAGAATATCATATGAATGCAGTAGGTATACATGTAACATTCATAAATCTTACATTCCACACATAGGGGTATTTTAGTTATTTCCGCCCTTAGGGCATTTTCGATAATTTCTCTTTATTATGGGTTTATTACTTACCTTGACCCGATAACAAGTCCTCATTGGCTAAAGTGAACAGATACTATGCACTAGGTAGGATTCCAGAGAAGAGGAGGTAAGTTATCAAGACTGCTTAAGTACCAAGCTCTCTCTAGATCCAATCCTAGACATGCATATACCCATTGCCACACCTCAACCTTATGACTCGTCCACGGTCGCAAGTAATTAATTAATTAAGTTTTATGTCTGTTTAAGCAGTTATCATATACTAGGCCCAAAACCCCTTACAAAGCCCAAACAAGTCTACATACATGCATATGGCCCACTAGGCCCAATATCTTTCATATGGCCCATTAAGCCCAAATCACATTCATATGACCCATTAGGCCCAATCACATTCATAGTCATGCAATCGTTTGACTTTTCATCACTTAATATCAAATTGCCAATTTTGCCTATTATGGGCCCTATGGCCCATCGGACCCATTTAGCCCATTCTGGCCCGGTTGGCCAATACACAACCCAAGTCCATGGAATCGCTCATGGGGCCTCTGATAACCTATCGGTTTTCCCCCCCTTACGAGTGTTTGCGCACTCGCAAGACTATTGTAGCCAAACTTCCGGCTTTTCAGCTTTTCAACTTTTTGACATTTCGGGATTTGCTGACCTACTATGTGTGTGCAGTGTATGTACACACCTGGTACTAAACGTGCTACGATCTCCTGAGCCACGAACCTACAAACAATATCACTCAATGATTAATGACACACTTATCAAATATGATCACCAAAAGCCGAAAATCTCACCTTTGCCTTACCTTGAACGACAAGCCTTACAGACCTTCCTTGATCACTAATCACGAGTATTCCTTAAATCTGCATCAATTTTAATCATTAAGAACTAAACAACAAGTGACTCACAATCATCTTAAGTCACTCTTAAACCATCCATGACCATTCGACCAACCTTAACCAATAAAAGAGGAATACTTACCCAAAACCCCAAACTGCTTAAAGAGCAATTCAATAGAGATCCAAAATCTGAGGTTCGATACTAATCCCCTACCAAAACCGATTTAAAAAGAGTGAGGGAGAGAAGAAATTGGTACTAGGAAAACCGATTCAAAGAGCAAAGCACTTACACAAGAATCAGTCGAAGTAGAGGGAGTAGTGGCGGTACAGAGGGTCTTTAAGAAAAGCGTTTCGGCTTTTGAGATTTGTATGGTGAAAGGGGTTATTCGACACAAATAAGAAGAAAAGAAGAAGGAATTGGCTAAAACTAAAGGGGAGTCAAAAGAGAATTTGTGAAGAGAAAGAATGGAAAATCGGCAAGCAAGGAACAAGGAATTCGGCTTTTGAGCACTTAAAGAGAAAAGTGTTTCGACAACACAAAAAAATGAAAAATTCGACTAAAGGAAGAGAAGTAATTTCGGCATTACTTTAGAATCCCCGAAATTGGCACCTATATATACTATAGCCAAATTTCCTATCCCCAACTTCCCAATTCGGCTCTACCTCTCTACACCCCTCATCTCTTACTTTTTCTCCCTAATAACTCCTTAATCCCTTCCTTAAATTTCTCCTCTGATCACTCCCTTTAGAGTTCACATCCAAAGCCACTACTGGCCATTTATTGAGCAAAAATAAATTCTTCTTTTGAGCGGATTCAAACCCCAAACCTCTTTGCCATGCATGTGACGCCACCTCTAAGCCCCACATGTGACGCTACTTGCCACTCCTACACAAGGCTCCTTGTGTCCAGTTCTTCCTTCATTTATTTAAAACCCAAACTACTTGCCATCAAGGTTCTTTTAATTATTAAACTATAATTTCCTTCACCCCAAAGTTTGAACTTTAAACTTAACCAAGGCCTATTATCACATAAATAACACTTGACTAGGAATATTAAGCACACCTTTTATCAAAACCATTGTAACACCCCAATCCCGGCCCTGACGTTATGGCCGGATTTGGCGTGTCACATTAAAGTGTTTTAGCGAAAATTATGTTTTCATTGAAAACCCTTCTTAAAATAAAAGAAAATCTTAATTATAAAAAAAAACTCCTTTCAATCACTTGTTCAAAACATATGATTTGATGAAAATAAGTCACTTTAGAAATTTAGTTGCGGAAACATAGAAAAGACATACTATAGTTTAAGAAACCATGTTCAACTTCTTATAATTACATCACATAAAAATAATAATCCAAAAAATAACAAAATGGAAGGCCTTATTACAATCCAGTCTATAATCATTTAATAATCAGAGAATTATATGCTTTAAAATGAAAAAAACAAGTCCAAATTGTCTTGCTAGCTGGCCACCCAGAGTCCCTCCAAACATCGAACCTCCTACTGAGCATCACTTGAAAATAAAATAAAAGAGGGAGTGAGTTTTCACAAACTCAGTGTGTACAGCCCTCAACGAAAAACAAGCATTCAAAAATCATCATACATCAAACATGCAATGCAATCCCAGCCCAATAATCCATCTGCTACACACCAGCTCCGTCCCCTGTCATATCATGTGGGGATATAAATATCGACCCACCCAATCGACATATCAATGGTAGCCCGGTTATGGAACTACCTTCATTTACATATTGGGCTTAAAAGCCGTCGTTGGATCCACGATTGTCAAGCAACCATGCGATCCTCATATACGTCCTCCGTTCTATATTTCCCATCCCATATGCAACCTAAGCAGAATTTCATATGTATGTAGCAGATATGCATGTCACATTCATAAAATTTACATTCAACACCTAAGGGTATTTTGGTCATTTTCGCCCTTAGAGGCATTTCGGTAATTTTCTATTTAACAATTCTTGTGAGCTAAGATGAACGAATACTATGCCCCAGGTAGGATTCCGGAGAGGAGGAGGTGAGTCATTAAGACCGCTTAAGTACCAAGCTCTCCCTAGATCCAATCCTAGACATGCATATACCCGTTGCCACACCTTAACCCTATGACTTGTGCACGGTTGCAATATATTAATTAATTTTTACGTAGTTATCATATACTAGGCCCAAAACCCCTACATACATGCATATGACCCACTTGGCCCAATCTCATTTATATGGCCCATCAGACCCAATTCACATTCATATGGCCTATTAGGCCCAAATCACCTTTATATGGCCCGTTAGGCCCAAATCACCTTATATTCATGCTCTCACACAAATTTTCTATCACATAGCATCAATTATCAAATTTTGCCTTTTATGGGCTCAATAGCCCATTGGGCCCATTAAGCCTATTCTGGCCCGGTTGGCTAGATCACGACCCAAGTCCATGGAATTGCCCATGGGCCTCAGAAAACCTATCAGTTTCCTCCTCACGAGTGTTCGCACACTCACAAGACTACCACATCCAAACTTTCAGCTTTTCGGCATTTCGGCTTTTGCCGATCTACTTGTGTATGCAGTGTATGTACACACCTGGTAAGCAAGCGTGCTGTGATTCCCTTAGTCACCAACCTACAAATGATATCACCCTTCAATTAATTGCATGCTTAATATATATCTTTACTAAAACCGAAACCTCACCTTAACCTTACCTTGCGCGATAAGTATAACAGCCCCTTCTTAAATCACTAACCACGATCAACTCCTAAATCTGCACCAATCTTAACTATTAAAACCAGAATAATAGGTGACTCGTATCCAACACAAGTCCCCTTACCTTAACTGTAACACCCCTCACCCGTATCTAACGTCGGGACATGGTTCGAGGCGTTACCGGACTTAAACATTCACAACATGTAAAATCGGACCACAAAATTTCAGCAAAAATTAAAACATCTCGAACACATGCATATCGTCCCTTATATAGGTCTTCGAAACCTATAACATACATTGGGGTGGTTCGGGACTAAACCAAGAACTTTGAAAATCTTTAGGCAACTTAACTAATTTTCTTGCTTCGGAGAGTCACTGTGGATTGGGCTGTGTGGTCAATTTCAAGGCTATTTCCATGCCATTGTCACCCTTAATTACCTACATACACTTATACATTTTCATAACAATTGACATGGCATATTTGAGTAATTATATATTCACAATCAAGACACAAGCATGGCATTCTTACAACAGCACATAACATATTACCAACCATGCATGACAAACAAGCATATGCACATCACCAATATCAGACATAACATGAATAGATAGATTTATAAGTCAGAATCATTAGCTTACTAAAGACCAATATATTTTGCCAAATTATAATAACACATGTTATAAAACTAGGTCCCTATACATGCCACTCACTTGATAATTTTAGCATACGTGTTTATACTGTCAAGGTGTTGGCTTGATAGTGTGATGCTGCCTCTGACGATCTCCAACCTCGAGTTAACCTGAAAACACTAAAAGAAATAAAAATGAGGGGGTTAAGCTTTACGCTTAGTAAGCTCACATGAAAATAATAAGCAATTTACCAACATGCTTTCCATAGAAAACTATCCTAATTGTACATTTACACATGTTCTGGTTAAGTTGTTTTCTTGAGTCACAATAACTAAATCATTTATATCTGGATCTAAAGAACTTCAAATTAAGATCCATAAATTTTCCAAGAAACTATACTCATATATATTTCCACCATAAAATTTTCATAATTTTTGGTTCAGCCAATAAGTACACATTATTATTTAAATTCTACCCTGTTTTGCAGTTTGACAGCTTGAACCACTCTTCACTAAAATTTAATTATATTTTGATAAAAAATTCAAATGAGTTTCTTGTTTCTTTATTCTAAAAATAAATTCAATAAGGAATCCAACCATATAAATTATGTTCCTTAAATATTTTTTTTACAAGTTTTAATGATTTTTACAATTCAGAACAAGGGATCACGAAATCAGTCTGAACCAGTCTTACAAAAATATATATATATCTCAAAATACAGAATTCTTTTGTTTTCTCTGTTTCTTTTATATGAAAATAGATTCAATAAGCTTTAATTCTATTTCTCATTCTACTTCTAGTTCAACTTCTACTATTTTTGGTGATTTTTCAAATTCACTCCCCTGCTGTTGTTTTAGACTGTTTATCCCAAATTTCATTCCTTCACTAAAATTTCTTATTATCAACTTTCAAGATAATACTTATCCATATTCATCTTATCAAAACTTCAATCACATATCTGACTCATAATTCAAAACTCATATATTCATATTCCGGTATTATCCCACATTTTTTTATGTTAAATTTCATTTAGCAAACTTGTTTCTTCCGGTGAACACTTCGGAAAGTAACAATATCCGGTGGTTTTAGCACATAGCTCCACACTATTGGCTAACATGTAATTGTGGCATACGCACTAAGCGCCACTTTTCAAATTAACATGTATAACCGTGGCATATCCACTTAGCACAATGTTACATGTTTAACCATGGTATATCCACTTAGCACCACATTACATGTTTAACCGTGGTATATCCACTTAGCACCACGTTAATGAATCAATATATGTAAACGTGACATATCCACTTAGCACCACGTTACATGTTTAACCGTGGTATATCCACTTAGCACCACGTTAATGAATCAATAAATGTAACCATGGCATATCCACTTAGCACCACGTTACATGTTTAACAGTGGTATATCCACTTAGCACCACATTTTTTTATTCCGAAGGTTCAACCGAGATTTCCTCATTTAATCTCAATTCATCAACCAAAAATCACCGTTTGTGTCCATTAATTGAACAATACTATAACTTATTTCATTTGCACTCTCTTCACAAGTCCATTTCATTTCAAATGCAAACATGTACTCATGAGTTTCGAGTACATACCTGTGCTATCTCTTAGCACAACCACTTATGCAAACAGGACAATCATATGCAAGATCTCATATTCTTGGTAATCACCTATTTCTTTTAAATATCACATTCCATCAAATTTCTATTAACAGCAAATTCAATAAAATTATAAAAAATTATATTTCATGTATATCAATAATAACATGAATAATAGGCTTATTAAATCACGCAAACTTACCTCGGATCCAGAAATGGCAATTTACCATTCTAGTCTATAACCTTGTATTTTCCCGATTTAAGCCCAAATCTCGATTTCCTTGATCTATAATATCACATTTACCCTACTAATTAGTCACACTATTCGTATGGGTCTAAAAATCATATTTTTACAAATTTTCATTTTGACCCCTAAACTTTAGATCCTTGCACTTTTTCCCCAAGGTTCGGAAATTAAACTTCTTCCTATTTTCTTATGTTTTATGACATGATGATCATTTTTCCCTTCTATAACAACATCAAATTCTCACTCTAACATGTACTTATGAACATTAGGTATTTTTACCGATTATATCGTTTTACTCGTTTTCACGTAAAATCGCTTAGCAAAAGTTGTTTAACACAATTTCAAGCTTCATATTCTACCATTAAACGTCAAAATACATGCATATCATTCATGGGTAAATTTTTAAACATAAATCCTAGCTCAAAATAATGGTAGAAATGAGCAGATCATGTTACCGGGATTTTAAAAATACATAGAACATTAAAAACGAAGCTCAGAATCACTTACTATTAAGCTTGGAAGCTTGGCCAAACCCTAACCATGGCTGCTCTTGGTACATTCTGCTGTAGCAAGAAGAAAGGGACACATTTGGGGTTTAAAATTTTTCTTTTAATTTATTTTACCCCTAAATAACCAAAATGCCCTTCTTACTATTCTTTCAAATTTTACCCAACCAAGGCCATTTTTTTCCAAAAAGTTATAAAATGGTTTAATTGTCATTTAAGGACCTCCCATTTAAAATTTCATGACAATTAGACACCTTTAACATGTGAAACTCAACTTTTGCACTTTTTACAATTTAGTCCTTTTTACTAAATTGAGTGCCCAAACGTCGAAATTTTCGAATGAAATTCAACGAAATCATTCTGTGAAATCGTAGACCATAAAATATAATAAAAATGAAATTTTCCTCATTGGATTTGTGGTCCCGAAACCACTATTCCGATTATGCCAAAAATCGGGATGTTACATTAACTATGACCATTCGGTCACCTTAGCCAATGGGAGAGGACTACTTACCAAAATCGCAAACATCTAAAGAGTAATTTCAGTAGAGAGCTAAGATCCGAGATCCGATACTAATTCCCTACCACAGTTTATTAGAAGGAGTGAGAAAAGAACAACGTAATAGATTCTTAGTAAAACTGATTGGAAGAACAAACACTTACACTAGATTCGATCGAAGAGTATTTGGCCCTTGGAAGATTCAACTTTTCGACTTTTAAACTTAGTATGGTGAATAAGGTTTATTTGGTACAGATTAAAGAAGAAGAGTAGAAGAAGGAATCGACTAAGCGAAACAAAGAAAATTGTATAGAGAAAGAATAGAAATCAGCACAAAGAAAAGAGAGTAAAACAAAAAGGTTTTTGGCTTTTAGGGAAAAGGGTTTCCGGTAACAAGGTGAAGGAAATTCTGCATTAGCCTGGCAACCCTACATTCGAAACTTATTTATAGCCCCTATAGCCGAAATTAAACTTCTAAAAACACTAAGCTAGGATTCGAACCTTGGATCTTCATGCTAGCTACTAACGCCACCTCCCTACACTCTAAGTGGCATCACTTAGCCACTCTTCTACAAGGCTTTTTGATACCATTTTCCCTTATCTTTATTTAAAAGCCCAACTACTTGCCAACAAGGTCCTTTTAATTATTAAACTATGATTTATTCTACCCCTAGATTTGAACTCAAACCTTGACCAAGACCTACTATCGCGTAATTAACACTTAATCGGAATTGCTAAGCACAAAAAAGAAAAAAAAAATCAAGATTTCAAGATTTTAGGATTTTTGGGTTTTGGGATTTTTGGGGCGTTACAATTTTGGTAGCTTTTGTATTTTCATTTTGGAATGTGGTATGTATATAGGTGTTTTATTGTCAATATGTAAAGGTTATGTTATTTGCATATTTCGTGCAATGGATGATGTGAAATTTTATAGGTGATGTGTTTTGGTTTGTAATCTTAGTGATGAGAATATGGTCATAATGCTTGGGTTGGTAAATTTGATGTGTGTGATCAAATTTGGTCATTTTGGATGAAGATTTTGTATGAATTGTTAAACAATGACATGTGTTTTATATAGTTAAATTATTATTTTGAATGACTAATAAATGTGGTGTATTTGAATGACACATTGGTTAGGTCTTGTAGGTGGATTGAAATGGTATATGTTGAGTGTGACGTTATGTGGTTTTGGTATGTAAAGATTTATGGAAGTAGGTTGTCTTGGCATGCAAGATTGGACTTGTTTTGGGGGTAAATATAGCTGCATAGGGCCTGGGACACGGGCTATCACATGGCTGTGTGCTATTTCAAAATTAGGTGTAGGACCCACACGACCTGACACATGGGTAGTGACACAGCTGTGTGGCCCAAGTTAGTTTCTGGCACAGTTTGACACACAATCTGCAACACGATCGTATGACCCAACTTTGAATATACACATGGTTTGGCGCACGGCCTATGACATGACCGTGTAGCCCTATTTCGAATACTAACATAGGCGAACACACAAGCTGGGACACGGCTGTGTGTCTTGACTTCTAATGTTCACATGACTTGGGCTTTGTCACACGGCATGGCTACATGGCCGTGTGACCCCTATTTTGAAAATTTGTAAGTTTTACTAAAATCTTTTATTTTGTTTCGATTTGGTCTCAAATTGTTTCTAAACTATTTTTAGGGCCTCGTAAGCCTAATTTAAGACCAATAAGTGTATTTACACCCTGAATTGATTTGGTTTGTTATAAGTTTATTAATTATTTGTTTAAATGTTCTGAAATGAAGTGAAATGTCATTTTTGCTTAGTAATACTCTATAACCCTAATCTAATAACAGAGATAGGTTAGAGCGTGTTACAATTAGTGAATACAGGTCACCATTAACTTCAGTTTACATGTGAATATTAGCTATATCTAATTACAAATCACAAGAAAATTTCAAATCATAACTAGAATTAGTTCACATGCGAATACATATTCTAATTAAGCATTATCCATGTACAAAAACTTTACGTAATACATGTATGCTTTGTATGGACAGTTCATGGACCCATTCCTTATGTTAGCTTCTAATCCATTCAAGGCTCCAAAGAGCTACGGTTTCATATTCACGGTATGTCATATCCCAAAAATCGGGTTAGGAAATCAAGGGTTAGTAAACTGAAATCAGAATTAGGTTAGATAATTAAAAGAAGTAGGAATAAATAAAATAATTAGAATTAAAAATTTAGGTTAAGAAATTAAAATTAGGTGCCTGGGAATTAATTTCTTTAAAATGAATTTTTAAAACGAGATTGATTTGAAAATAATTTAGAAAGTAAGTTTTAATTGAAAAGAATGACCTGTTTAAAAAGAGAAGAAACTGGAAATGGTTAAAGGGGAAATGACACAAATTTAAAATTTGGTTGCCTATTTAACAACCCCTGTTAGAGTATGCCCAAAGACTAATCATGAGATGATTGAATCACATACTCATTTTACCTTGTTTGTTAATATAAGACATTGTCGTTGTTATTTCAGTTTATTTTCTGTGTGTATAAATAAACTAGTTAATAATAAAGCCCTAAGAATAAATGACTATTTTTAAAAAGGTCCTTAGTCGAATATTATTGTGGGCTTGGACAATGATAATGCATTAAGACTAATGTGTGTAGTTGATTGATGATAAAGTGTTGTCATTGACATAAGGATGTCAAAATCAATACATGAGTATGTGTTAGAGAACAACATACTAGACTGACCTACCATGAGTATGTTTCTTGAATTATTATGTAATAGTCACAAATATTACTCATAGTGATAATTATGTATATCATTCTCAGACTTGAGATCTCCATTGTCTCAACATCATAAGTCGTTTATTTTAATATAGTCAAACGCATACCATAATAGGTTGTACTTAAAGATTGATGTTGGATATACCACAATCCATGTAGTGGGATATAGTTGATCAAGATAGGATTTATCCCTCCTACATAATGGGAGCAATATCTTAGGCCTCTTGATGGAGTGAGACTAGAAATGCATGGTCATGCTTGAATAAGTTGATATAAGATATCACACTTGTTTTTTTATTGTAGTCTATTCAGAAAAATCAAGAAATATGATATTGGACTATACAAGTGTGACTATTCTATGACTTGTGTCCAATCTAGATATTAAGGATAAAATGATATAATACATGAAAATATTATCACAGAAAGGTTATGTCGAATCATGACTTCTTGTAACTTGGGTAGCAATGATGCATTGCTAGATTTCACTGATTACTTGTAATGTTAGAAATGTTCTAGTATTACTACCAACATTACAAGAGCCTACAAGGTCACACCCTATAGTTAAAGTGAATAGAATCCAAATACATTTGGTAATGTATTTAGTTGTCACGTGAATTAAATTAATTGTTGAATTAATTTAATTTGATAGTTAAATATTAAACACATTATATGTACAAACTTGTTGTTCACAAATAGAGAACATAAATAAAATTAATATATGAATTTGATTCATACAAAATATTAATTATATATATTTTACCAAAATTATTAATATAAATAGTTATAATAATAATTTCGGTCAAAATATGAATGGACATGGATAATGATATTCTTTTGGAAATGATATAATCTTTTTTTGACTTTCCATATCTTTCTATAATAATAAGGGAATAATCTCATTTTTATTTTCTAATATATGATATCAAGTTAAATAAAAGGAAATGAATCCCTTAGTGTGTTAGGGTTACTAAGAAAACAAAAACTCAAAAGGTCTAGCAGCTGTTCTTGAAAATTCTCTCTGAAAAGTTCAAGAGAATTTTGCTATTTGTTATTTGACTGGGTGGATTACGTAGAGGCCAAGACATTATTGTTGTAGCTTGGAATCAACATATCCAAAAGGGATCCTATCAACAATGTCATTCATCATTTTTCAATTGTCAAAGGTATATTTTTGACCTTTGTTTCAACCCAATTTGTTCCTCGTACATGGATTCTTGGTTAAAAATTGCCAGAATAATTTTTCCACTGCACCACAGGGCGTACTGGCGATAGTGGTATCAAAACCACTTGTACGATACGGATTCGAGATTAAATTTATTGGTTGATGCAATTGTATGAGATACATGTTGTATGATTTATTTTACTTGATCTGTTTTATTTATATTCGATACATGAAATCTGTTTAATAAACCATATATGTAATCTATTTAACACATGTGATAACTGTTCCTCTCAATCTCTGATTAAGTGTTAATCATTGATTTTAATGGCTATTGGATCTAATATATTATTTGTTAAGTGTTAACAGATCTGTCTTAGGGCGATGGGGTTTTTGTTATTCGAAGTTAGTAGTTAACTTGTTGGTAACATTTGAAAATAATGAACAAAATAGATTGAAAGTTTGATAATATTTGATTTTGAAAATATTCTATTTTTGAGAAAAAATTACAACCGGTGATTCTTTTTCCATAAAGATCTAAGTGTAGTTTTTTACATTCTACCCCTTGAACCTCGCAAGGGGTTTTCGCCCCTTAACTCCTTTGTGTAGACAACATTTATTATAAAGACAATTTAGTATTTCATATTAATAACTAATTAAACAAATTCATATTATATGTTGTTTACTATGGTTGATATGCACAGTGTTTGAAATGCATGGTTATAGCCCAATAGCCCATTTAATTTATAATTTACAAAGGTTGTAATTTTATAAATACGACCTACTTGTCGTGCCTTTCTATTTTCCCCTTGTATTTCTCTTCTCATCTTACTCCCTCATACGTAAAATGAGTTTCTATAATTGTAAATTATACGAGATGTTGTGGACTAGAGGTAGGACTACCTAAAGTGGAAAAGAAGCTTGAGAAGTTGCATACACCCCTAGGATTCCTTTTGGTTGTCCCATTGGCTTGGGAGGAAGCACTTTAGTTTTATGGGCTATAACCATTGCATTTATTTAATGCTTTATATTTTTTCTTGTATATGATACAATGGATGATATGTTAACATGCATGTTATAGGACATTGATAAGATCAAATAAAGGATTAAATGGACAAATTTTGACCATTAATGGTGAGATTAATTTAATTAAAAAACCCTTCAATAAAATATTAAGTTAAGGTTGCCTTTCAATATTTGCCTTTGTTAAAGCCTCGACCAATACAACGTAGGTTCTACTAAAGTGAAGTACTTATATCTATCTTGGTTAAACGTGAAGAATAAGCAAGTGATGTTTTTTTGTTACAATATTGGTTAATAACTTAACTAGGTTACTCTAATAGGATTGGAAACCTAGGTGCGAGAAATTTGGATGATCATGAGATGATTAGAACAAGAGTTGTTCACCAAAAAAAGAGTTACATAGGATGTAATTAGCAAGTGTTGCTTACTTAAATAACCATAATCTTGAGAAAAAAGCCAAAGCTGACTTAAAAGGAGGTGAAACATGGATATTTACCCACTAGAAAACTTTAGAGAAAGGATTTTTTGAAATTAATATTTGAGGGTTTTAAATTTTGAATAAAATAGTAGGAGCATATTTTAATAAAGTCCTTTTAAATGTTCACAATTGGCAAAGTCAACAGAAAGATATCTCTAAGCCCAAGCAAAATCCCACATTGCCTTTATGACCAAAGTTCGCTTGTACTACCTTTCTCGTGTTTATGCTTCGCTTGGATCACTCGCTTCACTACTACTCATCGTGTAATCTAACTATCTACAGTGTTTAGGAAGGAGTGTGTGAGCTCTTGAGAACTCAATGAATATACAGGAAAGAAAAAAAACAAAGAACGTATAAAACATAAGTAAAGAAAAAGCTTTGGCAAAATCATTGAACTGCAAATTGGGTTCGCCATACTTATGCGAAGTCTGGTTCACAGTTACTCACTGTCAGTTAGCATAAAATAGTATAAAACAATATTTCAAAAAACACAATCTTATTCACATGTTCCTTTTTGTTGGATAAGTGGATCTCTTTAAAACTCCTCACTTTGACTCAAATAGTCATAACATGTCCTATAAAACATAAAACAAAAGAAAAAAATAGGTATCATCTTTATTCATCTTCCCCAACTTATTTTAAAGGGGAAAAAAACCCCATTGATGAGTATAGGTTTTGGCAAGCTTACAATCTATTGCATGGTATGATTTTGAACCCCGTTTTTAATAATTTTTATGTTTTTTAGTCTGTTTTAGCTTAATCTAGCTAGCCCGTGGGTCAATTTGTAAAATTGTTAAAGGTTGAGGGTTATGCCATGAATGTTCTTGAATGCTTTTCGATGTTAAATGGTAGATTATGAATCTTTGTTGAAAAAAAAACACAAGTTCTGTTAAGTGATTTTTGATGAATTTTGGAATTAGGGACTAATTTGTTAAAGGTATAAATTCTAGGGTTTTATTGTGATATGACGGTAATATGAGTTGCTTCAAGGTCCCTTGGATGTATGGTTAACATGGAATTTGATTAAAATGGTTAGATTTGAAGTTATAAGCTTAATGGCTATATTGTGAAAAGTTAAAATGTTAAGGGCAAATTGGTAATTTTGCATAAATATGAAATGTGGATTGAATTGAATGTTTGAGGTAAGTTGAAGTACTTAATTTAATATAATTATCTATTTAGATCAAGATACGTACGGACCTAGACCGAGGCAAAGCTAAAGCTTCGGATTAGCTCGATTTAACTTCTACGCCCCTGGTCGTTGAAGTAAGTTCGTATGAACAGTTATCATATTCATGTTATTTAATTGAATGGTACTATGTTATTTATAATGCAATTGATTGATGCATAAACCTATCAATACTATGAAGAAATGATGGATATTCAGTCTAGGTTGAACCTTAGGAATTCTTAGGATACAAATGACATGTCATTAGGGATTTCATGTTTTGAGTGTTGGTCTTGAATGTCCTATTGATGGCTGAGGTCTTGCATTTGTTGCAGATACTCCAGAGCTCGTGTAAGCAGCATTGTGTAGCTTACATTTCAACCCACAAATTGTGTGAGCAGGCCCATTTCACAGCTCGTGTGAGCAATGATGAAAGGAAAGGAAATGTTATGGTTATATGTTTAGGCATACTTTCTGTGAGCTTTCCCAAGTATCTGATGAAGTTCTAGATGGTTCAACAGTAAGAAAAGGGATTGAAATGGTAAGTATTCAAATGGAATCAAGCATGAACTTATGGAAAGAATACATGAATTCATTTTTGTATTTCATATGGAAAATAACTTATATTACGGTTAGTTCATTTGATTAATGTGCAAGTGTGCTAACTTGTGCATTGTTGGTGATGTATAGGCTTATTCCAAGCTTATGGTTTGGATTATATTATGCTTATGCTTTATATTATGCAAATGAAATGGTAAGTTATGTTTTATTTTATATGAGCTTACTAAGCATTAATTGCTTACGTAGTTTTTTTCCTATGTTTTATAGATTATCGGAAGCTCGATCAGTTTGGAAGCTTGTCAAAGATCTATCACACTATCTTGCATAAGTATTGGCAGTTTTTGAATGTTTTGGCCAATGTTATAATTGCATATATAGGTTGAATTGTAAGGGCAATTTGTTGGATGTTTAGTTGGTGTGGAAGTTAACTTAGTTGGTACCATTTGATGCCTTGCTAGATTGTGTCATTTTGGTTATCTTATGATGCATTTTTTGAATGACTCCTATAGTATATTTGAATTGGTATGATTATGGTCAAGTTGTGGCATGTTTTGGAAAGAATTGAACTAGTATTTGATGATTGAAATGAGGTAAAATTTGCATGTATGGGTAAGTGTTGTTGAATGCATTTGAGGTGCCTTTGAATGGCATATTGGTTAGTTGAATTGGGGTCTTGAAAATGGCATATTTATATGTATGTTTAGGTGAGGTTTTGGTGCTTTGAAAGTGTTCATTATTGGCCTAAATGTTCATGCATGACATGGTTTCAAAATGGCTTGAATTTAGGTAACGAGCGTGCGACAGCTGTGTGGGACACACGACCTAGTGACATGGCCGTGTGTCATATGATGATTTTCTTAGGTTTCAAGTTAGTGAGTTACATAGCCTGGCACATGGGAGTGTGACAAGGCCATGTGACCCTACTTAGAGAGTTACACAGGTGAGGACATGGGCTGGGACACGATCGTGTGTCCCTAGTTTGAAGGTTACACGGCTTGAGATACATGTGCGTCTCATCCGTGTGAGGCACACCGCCTGACCACAGATTGTGTGACCTTGTTTCTAAATTTTTGTGTCTTTTTCCTAGACTTTCCAAATAATTTCAAATTGGTCCCGAATTGTTTCTAAGGTATTTTTAGGGTTTCGAGGGCTCAATTTAGGGATGGTATGCATATGTATATGATTGGTTTATGAATTGATTATGTTATTGAATGGTATTAAGTTTAATTCTTTTCGATGTTACGGTAATGCTTCGTAACTCTAATTCGGTGGCGGATACAGGTTAGGGGTGTTACAACCCTATTTTGCCAGGCTTATGTCCTCAAGAAAAATCCTCAACCCACATTAAAGTTAACCTATCTCAATTTTTTGATATCATCGATAATGTCTCAGGATAATTTACAGATAATCATGCATTCACACTAAAATGACATTAAACACTACAAGCAAATCAAGCAGAGAATTTTGAGGCTTTAAAAGCATTAAGCATCTCCCCTATCTAAATAATTACTTGAAATTCAAACTTAATAAGAAATAACATCTTTACTAAATATTCACTCAAGGCATTCAAAATGTTTAAGGTTCAAGTAATATACACTTAATAGTCAAACAAGAAATGTTATTACCACAGGCTTGCTTTGAAAATCAAATCTTCACCACTATAAAATGAGATGCCACACCAATCAAGAGGTCTTTACAGGGTTGTAATGGGCTTACGTTAAGGGTATGGAAAAGGTCAGAAAAATTAGTTATAATCAAGAATCGAGTTGATAAGTTACCAAACTAGAAAAAAATTAGTTGCCGAATTAAAAAAAATTACATCGACAAGAATAATCACAAATGGAACTGAACTTTTTAACAGAATATGGAAGTAACTATTCAAGCTCAATCAAATTTTTGATAAAACCTAACATTTTGATTGCATCATTAAAATGAAGATTCCAACTTCGAGAAGCTTGCTCCAATCCATAAATGGATCTTTGTATCTTGCATATCTTTCTAGCATCTTTTGGATCGACAAAACCTTTAGGTTGTGTTATTTTCCAGTTTCCCATCAAGGAAAGTTGTTTTCACGTCCATCAGTTAGATTTCATAATCATGAAATACAACTATTACAAGAAATATCCGGATGGATTAACAAGAGAAAATATTTCGTCATAGTCTACACCATAAACTTGTTAAAAACCTTTAGTGACTAATCGCCGTTTGTATGTTTGTACATTACCTTCCATGTAAATTTTCTTTTTGAAAACACACTTGCACCCTATGGGTTGAACCCCTTCAGGTGGGTCAACCAATATTTATACTTGGTTTTCTGACATGGAATCCATCTCAGACCTCATTGCCTCAAGCCATTTCTCAGAATCTGTGCTCACCACTGCTTCTTGGTAAGTCTTAGGCTCACCTTGATCCATAAATAGAATATCGCCATGTGTTGTAATGAGAAATCCATATCTCTCAGATACATGGCGTTCTTTTAAATATCTTCGCAGTAGTTGTGTTTCCAAAACAACTTGTGGAACCTTTTGTGGTTCAATCTTTGGTTTAGTGATCTGTTGTTGTTATCGAATTTCTCTGAGTTTTATTCTTCTACCTCTTCCTTTTCTAGAGACAAACTAACTTTCAAGGAAGACTCTTTCCCGAGCAACAAACACTTTGTTATTGGTAGGATTGAAGAAATATAATATCCTTTAGTTTCCCTAAAATATCTGTACACTGAAAAATATATAGGATTTTTCCTACGTAATTTAACACATTTTTACTTAAATTGTTATTAAAACTAAGTAATTGTTTAATAAATTAATGAAATATGTGAAAATATGAAATTAGCACATAGAAATTATTAAAATGTGATTTTATGCTTTATTATATATTTTTCGTGCATAAAATGGCTTATTTTATATTTATTTGAACATATTATATTTTTAAGACGAGAATGGGTCATGCATGATTAAATTAAATAATAAAATATAAAATTATATTTAATAATTAATTTTAAAATATTTCATTAATAATTTGGGTTTTAATTAATTATTTATTTTATTCTTTGGTCCTTTAATTTATTGATTTATTTTGGACAGGTCTGATAGCTTTGTTGGATTACAAAAACCGTCCATATTGAAGACCAAGTCAACCTAATTTCGGCCACACATGGCTGTCCACATAAACCACTTTTTGGTTTAATTACACAAGGTCTTTGCAATGTTGAAGAAATTAGAGATTTGTCCGAAGATTTACATTTGACCGAGTCTCAGTCCTGAGTTGTTATGGCATTTAAATTGCTTAAAAATCAAGCAAAATTCAACTCAAAATCCACTAAGCATGGCCGACCACTCATTGGAAAAGCTTGAAGAGACTAAACCTCTCAAGTTTTAGTAAACTACCTTCCTCTCTTCACCTATAAATAAGACCTCATTTGATCCCTTATCCATCATCCATCATGTAACACCCCTAACACGTGACCGTCGCCGGTGTCGGACACGAGGGGTTAACGGCCAAATCCTCTCAAGGTACCAACCAATTTGACATTACCAGTCAGGCTGGAAAACTGCGTCACCGTCGCCTTAAAAATCATATCTCGAGTTTCAAAACTCGGAAACTGGTTTCGTAAATTTTCCCTGAATTTAGACTCACATACCCATCCATGGCTTTATTTCTAGAATTTTTGGTCGGGCCAATTGTTACAGTTTATTAGTTAAAGTCACCCATGTTACAGGGATCGACTGCTCTGACCTTCGCGCGTTACAACTTGAATATCTCTCTGTACAGGGCTTTAATACTGGTGCCGTTTGTTTCTAATGAAACTAGACTCAAAATGGAATCTGTAAATATAATGCATGACTCCTAATTATTTCTGGATAATTTATGGTAAATTTTCAAAGTTGCGACAGGGGACCCAGAAACTGTTCTGGCCCTGTCTTACGAGAACTATAATATTTCTCAGTATACTGCTCATATGGTCGTTTCGTTTCGTCCATATAAAAATAGATTCATCAAGGTTCAATTTCATAATTTACTCACTATTTAATTCTGCTTCTACTATTTTTAGTGATTTTTCAATCTCATCTCACTGCTGCTGTCCGCGACAGTTACTGCAGTAGACTATGCCAATTTCATGAATCTTTCCTTGGCCTTAATCATCCATCATACATGACACAAATTATGGCCACCTTATCAAAATTAGAGTTTCTAAGACTCGTGGCTATAGGTTCTAGCATCCCACTCGACGACCACATAGGCCATTTTCACATGGCTTAAAGTTTACAACCCACAATTCGACAAAATATAATAGCCTATACATGCCAAATGTTCTTCAACAACGAAAACAATACCACAAGATTTCAGCCGGTGTGATGACTTCAACGACGGTCCCGATCACGTAAACAATACGAGTCCGAGAGACCTAAAATGGGTGACAAGAAAACACCGAGTGAGTTTACAACTCAAGAAGTCATAAGCATTCATCAATCCACTGATAAAGTTACTACAACATGTACGACAAACGAGGCTAGGTACTCATCCATATCGAATCTATACCATAATACCTCGGACCTTTCGGTCCAATCTCGTACCAAGTCATACATCCACATTTCATATTCTACACAACAAGATAATCAAGCATTTTTACACATTAACTCATTTTCCAGCACAACCATACAATTTCAATCATCACATAGATTTAAGGCTTACCAAATTCAACCCCAAGCATGAACGTATTCTCTATTCGTCATGAGCTCGAGGTACTTACCCGACCCGCTGTCCATACTCAATTCAATGGAGACACACCCTCCATATATATAGAGTACGCACACACAGTGCTTACCACTCGATTTCGCACACTTAGTGCCACGCAATTTAAGCCCGCACACACAGTGCCATACCCTTCGAGCTCGCACACCCAGTGCCGTATTTTTCCAGCTTGCACACATAGTGTCATATTTTTCCAGCATGCACACTTAGTGCCTTATATTTCCAGCACGCACACTTAGTGCCATATATTTCCAGCACGCACACTTAGTGCCAATCTCGTCACCATACACACGTATTGTTCAAGACACATAGTGCCGAAAGCAAACTTTCGCACATTCCACTATTTCTTTTACATTCAACAATTATCCTCACTCCATACACATACAATTTCATTTATACATATATAGCATTCCATTAAACACAATTGCATAGATTTTCCAATCATTTAAGCAATATCAAACATATGTGCTTAATGACTTACTTTGTTTGGGGTAGAACGGTTCCAAATCGGCTACTCGCTTGCTTTCTCCTTTCCTTTGTCCAATCTAGTTCCCTTTGCTCTTGAGCTGAATCAAACAATTTACCTCTCCATCAAACACAAACATACGGCATTCACATGCATTATTATGGTTATTGGCGAATACTTAACACAACTAAGCTGAAAATTTACTCAATCTCATCTTAATTTATTGCTACTTATTTATCAAAGTTTCCAATACAAGGTATTTAACACCTATGCCCATTTATACCCCATATGGCCGAATGCTTCATTCCTTACCCAATTAACCATCCAACAATTTTTCAGCCTCATTACCACCCTTTTCATGTCTAATTGTTTAAATACTCTCAAGCTCATTCACAAGTACTATTATACATCTCATTAAGCATTAATCATTTTGCAACATAAATTCTATAGCATGGCCGAATACTCATGCACACACACATAACAACAAGAACTCAATGGCACAAAATTTCCTTTTGTTAAACATTGAACTCACTCATCTCCAAGCTTTCATCACAACAACATCAAAACACTCACCAAGGAAAACAACATGCAAGGCGAAATTTAACTCACCTAACAACTTAGTTTCGATTTGAGATTCAAGGAAAATTTTGAACCAATCCTCCAAATCATGCATGCATTTTCAAGAGTGGCATAAAACATACCTTCTTGTATCAAAACACCTTAGTCTAGTAAGCTCCCATGGCTGATTTTCTCAAGCTTTTCCCCTTTCTTCTTAGTATATTCGGCCAAGCAAGGAGAAAATGAGAGAATGAACACTTTTTTTTTTCTTTTGTTTTCATCATATCCCTATTTTTTTTCAATTTCATTTATTTATTCTTTCAAGCATAATCCATTAGCTAAACATGTTTGAAACATGTTTTCCCTTGCCCATCACTCTTGACATGGCCGGCCACTACCCTTAGGAATGGGCTATTTGACATGCAAGTCCATTTATTTTACTTCATCCTTTTTATTAATCTCCTAAAATTAGCCACATCTATTTAAATCCTTTCACATGAGTCCTTTTTCTTTCAATTCACAATCAAATTAACTAAATCAAAGAATTCAAAATTCACACATGCATTTTCACATATTCTAGACAATAAATATTACGTTCGAACATGTCGGTGACTCGGTTTAGCGGTCCCGAAACCACTTCCCGACTATGGTCAATTTTGGGATGTCACACATCATCCCTCATCCCTCATCATTCTCTCTTCTCTATCAATTCTCTTTAGTATTTTCCATTCCCCACGCCTAGCATCATCTCTTCATAGAGATTTTAGCAATTAAGCCACTTAAAAAGCCCTTGGTCGGCCACTTTGGAGAGCCATCAGCAAAGTAGCAAAGCGAAGGAGTGAAGGAGCCTCGTCGGTTAGGGTCTTGGGTGACAGCCACTCTGATTTGGGTTTAATCTTTCTTTTATTTAATTTAATCTAAAAATGTTTGCTAAATGTTTTTTGTTCTTGTTTACAACAATGTTAGCTTAATTTTATTTAAGCTAGAATGATTTCTTTGATTAAATAATATTTATTTGATTCATACTTATAATGTTTGTGCCTCAATCGATCATGTTTTCAATTAAAATCAAGTCTGTATTTCATTCATACATGATTGAAATGCACCTGAATTAGTTGAGCGATCCTAACTAGACGACTGCTAATGGACACATAATTGAAATGTGCATGCTCAATTTAGATTCTAACCCAATTAAATTACAGGTTGTATAACAAATCTAACCAATCTCTGTTATCTACATAGTTTTTAGATTTGTGTGATTAAACTGTTTCAAACCTAACACGTCCCTGTTACCTCACACGAATGCTAAGAAACCCTTAGTAAATAAGGATCAGTAAAATGCATATTTACTAAGTAAAGGATTCCAAAAGGACCTAATGTGGTTTCCAAACTCATAAAAGATCGAGTTGCCATGGAATGATTTTCCGAATGTTATTAAGCATGTTGATAATAAATTGAGTTTAATTAAAGTAATTGTCCTAGTTTATTTACGTTATAATTGTTGCAAATTGTGTTTAATCTTGCTAAAATCTATTTCATTCATATAGTTTGCATACTTAGGATACTTTGCATTATGGATCATTGCATTTATTATAATATATTTTAATCATCACTTCTCAACCATATTGAGAACTCGATACAATCAAGTGGTTACTTGTTACTTGATAACTACTGTGTACACTTGAACAATCAAGTGATTTAACACAAATGCAATCTCTGTGGAGACGATAACTCGATACTTACTTATTACTTGATAACTACTGTGTACACTTGAACAAACCTACGCGTTACAAGTTTTTGGCTCCATTGTCGGGGATTGCTAACTGTTGCCATAGTCATATTTTTTGTGAAATTATTTACTTCCAATTTGGTTTATTTCTAACATCACTAACTTATTCTTTTTAATTTTTTGATTTTCTTTTCAGGTGTTTATGAGCATAGATCAGATTATCGATTTACTCCCTGTAGACCCTGAAATTGAGTGAACTTTCAGACAAAGAAGACGTGAACGAACAACTCAAAGACAAGTCCAGATGGACCTTGGAAATCAGAATCAAGACCAAGGTAATGAAGTTGATTGTGTACGAAATCCCATCCTCATTGTCAATGATAGGGATCGATGCATCAGACAATATGTTGTGCCACTTTTTAGTGAGTTAAATCCAGGACTTAGATGGCCAGATATTGAGGCAACCCAATTTGCATTGAAACCAGTAATGTTTCAAATGCTCCAAACGATGGGCCAATTCAGTGGTATGCACACAGAAGATCCACATCTCCTCCTTTGATTCTTTATAGAGGTGAGTGATTCATTCAAGATAGCCGGTGTGACTGAAGACGCACTGAGCTTGAAGTTGTTTCCGTACTCGTTGCGAGATCGAGCACGAGCATGGCTTAATTTATTGCCACCAAGTTCCATATCTACATGGCAAGAATTAGCAGAGAGATTTTTGGTTAAGTACTTCCTGCCTAGCAAAAATGCTAAGTTGAGGAATGAGATCACAAATTTCCAACAATTGGATGACGAGTCTTTGTATGAGGCTTGTGAGCGATTCAAGGAGTTACTTCGTAAGTGTCCTCATCATGGGATTTCTCATTGTATCAAGTTGGAGACATTCTATAATGGTTTCAATGCACATACAAGATTGATGGTAGATGCTTCTGTGAATGGTGCAATTTTGTCTAAGTCTTACAACGAGGCTTATGAGATTATCAAGAGGATCGTGAGTAATAACTATCAATGGCCAACAAATCTAACAGCTTCAGGAAGATGTGTAGCCAGAGTTCATGAAGTTGATGCCCTCACTTCGTTATCAGTTTAGGTATTGTCTATTTCCTCTATGTTAAAATAGTTTACTACTAATAGTGCTAATAATTTTGCAGCTCAGCCACCAAGTCCATTTGAAGTAGTTTACTCTGTGTACTATGGGGAAGGTCATTCTTTTGAGAATTGCCGATCAAATCTCGAGTCAGTGTACTATTTGGGGAATCAACATCAAAATAGGAGTGGACAAGGACCTCAGTCCAACTTCTACAATCCTTGATGGCATAATCATCCTAATTTTTCTTGGAGCAACCAAGGAAATGGACCGAACAACAACTTATTGCAACATAGACCCAACCAATCTCAAGGGTTTAATCAGTAAGCTTCAAAACCACCTCAAGCTGAGACATCAAACAGTTTGGAGAACTTGTTGAAAGCGTACATGGAAAAGAATGACGCTTTGATCCAAAGCCAAGCAGCAACATTGAAAAATTTGGAAAACCAAATGGGTTAGCTAGCTACAGAGCTTTGTAATAGAATGCAAGGAACCTTACCGAGCAATACTGAGAACCCAAGAAATTTGGGTAAAAAACATATCAAGGCAGTGGCATTACGAAGTGGTAAAAGTCTGAAACCTTGATTGATTGATGTCGAAGATAAGCCCCGTTGTGAAGAATCAACTAGCTGTTGAAATTCCTACACCAAAAGAGTCAGAATCTGCAAAGACTGACAGGTAAATTCTAACTTAGTGAAGTCAGATACTTTAACATCTTCTTTGGATGCAGATTTACCTACTCAGAAGAGTTATCCGATTCAACCAAAAGTTCTATCACCTCCATATTTGCAAAAATTGCAGCAACACAAGCAGAAATAAGAGGTGCAATTCAAGAAGTTTTTGGATGGTCTAAAGTAGTTACACATTAATATTTGTTGGTGGAGGCTTTAGAATAAATGCCAAATTATGTGAAGTTTATGAAGGATATACTGTCCAAGAAGAAATGACTGAGTGAGTATGAGACTATTGCTTTGACAAAGGAATGCAGTGTGTTCTTGCAGAACAAACTGCCACTGAAATTGAAAGACCCAGTAAGCTTTACTATACCCTGTAACATTGGTGAATCTTACTGTGGTAAAGCCTTGTGTGATTTAGGAGCGAGTATCAAATTGATGCCTAAGTTTATTTTCAAGATGCTAGGGATAGGTGAAGTAAGACCTACAACTATAATGCTTTAGCTAGCAGACTGATCTTTAGCATACTCCGAGGGAAAGATCGATGATGTTTTGGTAAGAGTCGTTAAATTTATTTTTCCTACTGATTTCATTGTCTTAGATTTTGAAGTAGATAAAGAAGTGATGATCATCATTGGGAGACCTTTCTTAGCCATGGGAAGAACGTTAATTGATGTGCAGAAAGATAAACTCACCATGCGAGTTCAAGACGATCAGGTAACCTTTATCATTCTTAAAGTGATGAAATTTCCCGATCTGACAGAAGAGTGTTCGGTTATGGAAAAGATAGAAACCTTGGTTTCTATGGAAAGCAATTTTGAAGAAGATCCATTGGAGAAAGCCTTAGATCTTGACCTTTCGGAGGATGAAGAAGGTGAAGAAAACATGGCTTTGATGGAAGCCAAGCTGAGAAATTTTATTCAATCCACACGGTTTGAAATACATTTGAAATACATTCGAGAAAGCCTAAACTCGAACTAAAGATACTTCCTTCCCATTTGAAATAGATTTATTTAGGTGACTGTTCCACTTTGCCTATGATTTTAGCAGAATTGACGTAAGATCAAGAGGAGCAACTAATTGCTATTCTAAAAAAAATTAAGAAAGCAATTGGTTAGACCATAGTTGATATTCGAGGTATAAGCCCTTCTTTTTGCATGCATAAAATTATTTTAGAAGAAGGTGAAGAGCTCAAATTGTTGGGAAAAGGAGGCTTAATCCTATTATGAAAGAAGTTGTGAGAAAGGAAGTGATCAAATGGTTAGATGCAGGAATCATCTATCCTATTTCAGATAGTTCGTGGGTAAGTCCAGTGCAGTATGTGCCGAAGAAAGGTGGAACCACAATTGTTGAAAATGAGCGTAACGAGTTGATTCCAGTGAGAACTGTTACAGGTTGGAGAATTTGTATTGATTATAGGAAGTTGAATAAAGCCATTTGGAAGGACCATTTTCCGTTGCCTTTTATGGATCAGATGTTAGATTGACTGGCAAGTAATAAATTCTATTGTTTTTTAGACGGCTATTCGGGATATAACCAAATGTTGTAACTCTGGAGGACCAACATAAAACAACCTTCACTTGTCCATACGGTACGTTTGCTTTTAGGCAAATGCCTTTTGTTTATGCAATACACCTGCAACATTTCAACGATGCATGATGGAAATATTTACTGATATGGTTGAAAACTTTGTTGAGGTTTTCATGAATGATTTTTTTATTTTTGGTGACACTTATGATATTTTTTTGAGTAATTTGGCTAAGGTACTGAAGAGATGCAAAGAGACAAATCTTGTCCTTAACTAGGAAAAATGCCATTTTATGGTTAAGGAAGGGATTGTCTTAGGGCATAAAATTTCAAAGGACAACTCTTGCAAACTTTATCAACTAAAACATATTTGCCTAAGGAGTTCGATGCCTTAATCCCAAACTCGGTAGACTCAAGAGGTAAATTCTTACTAGATACCAAATTCATGCAAATATTGGAATGAGTCGATCCAGGATCAATTAATGCAACTATATTAGTATCTTAGAGAGAAAATATACCAGTGATCACATCAGAGGAGGATGCATCCTCACGAGCACGAATAGCATAAGCTCTCGTAGGTGCTCTAGCTTCTAATCTCACAGCTGACTCTTTGGATACTCCTCTCCTACTGGTTCCATTTCCAATATTTCTCACTGGCCTCCCTCTAGCAGCAGTGTTACTCAATCTTGCATTCTGAAAATTATCTTTTTCAACCATCTTCGGGCAATCTCGAATAAAATGATCTTGGGACCCACATTTAAAATAAGCCCGGTTATTCATTATACATTCACCGGGATGTCGTCTACTGTAGTGTTGGCATTCAGTGTTATTAGACCTAGCGTTACTAACACTCGCTATTGATGTAGTCTGGGCCTTAGAACCTGAATATTGCTTCCCACGATCTCTATTGGGAAACCCAGCTGAAGCTTTCGGAAAAGCATAGAAATCTCACAATTTCTTTTATGAAGATTAAAACGACTTATTCATTGGCCTCTTTCTCGAATCTTTAGCCTCAAACTCAGCTTTTCTCTTTTCCTTACTCAACTCTTCGACTTTGCAAGCTCATTCGACCAACACAATAAATTTTTGCAATTTTAAAATCCCAACTAAACAGCCTGATGTCCTCATTTAGCCCATCTTCGAATCTCTTACATATAATAGTAACTGTTGAAACACATTCCCGAGCATAATTACTGAGTCTAACAAACTCTCGCTCGCATTCAGTCACAGTCATTTGGCCTTGTTTCTACTCTAAAAACTCTTGACGTTTCTGATTGATAAACTGTTGATTAATGTACGTCTTTCTGAATTTCTGACAGCCCTAATTAGACCCTAGTCGGAATGTGGTTTCGAGACCACAAAACTGAGTCATAAAAATTTAATTTAAATTTAACTACATATATTCTATGTGTGGTGGTGTATGTGTGCAAATTTGATGTATTAATTTAGTCTAAGAAATGTGAATTTTCATAGTAGGAGTTAGTTGAGAAACTTAGAAAATTATGATAGGTAAATTGTAAGGATTAAGAAATTACAAAGTGTGAAAGTTTGGATTTGTATGTTAAATTGCCCAAAATTCAAGTAATGGTCGGCCAAGTAATGATGCTTCTTCCACTAGTTGAATTTGTTATAATTTTATATTAGTTAATGGTTAAAACCAATTTTAAAAAAAAGAAATAAATTAATAGGAAAAGAGGAATAAAATAAGAAAGGAGAGAGAGAAGTCATCTTCTTCCTCTTGCAAGTGCCGTAACTTAGGTGAAAGAAGGAGGAAATTCTCTAGGACATTCGACCTTCCTAAGGGTTGATTAAGGTAAGGTTCATGTTAATTCTATTAAATTTTATGAAAATTTAGTTAGTAGTCAATGTCCTGTTATAACCCATATGTTGATATTCTACTTAAATAGGTGATTAAATGGGCATATGGTTAGATGGAGTAAATGCTAAAAGGATGGTGTTTTTGGATGTTGTGAATGGAAATAGTAGAAAGGTGAAAGAAAATTTAGCTAGATATATAGATATATGTGGATTTATAAGATGATATAAATAGATGTGGGCTATGCTAGTTTAGGAGAATTCGGTCAAAGTGTTCATGAGATGAAGCTATGTGTTTAAATGAAATAAAATGATATTATAATTAATATTGTATATTCGCCATCTAATTAAGTACATAGGTGATGTTGAATTTGATCTTGCACATTCGGTTATATAGGTATGCACATTTGTGATATTATCTTTGATTGTATATAATCGATCAAATGAGTGAGTTTGGATTATAAATTGAGTTTGATTCATGATTATGTATATTTGAATGTGAACATATTTGAGAAAAGGTTATTTTGGAATGTGATAATGCATTCGACCTTGAGGCTTTAGATGAATAGGTGTTGAAGTTTTAATGTCTTGATCAATTACGGTTATAAAGTGTTGTGAAAATCATTAAACTATATATGTGAGAAATTAGCAAGGGTAGTTGTTGTATATACAAATATATATATGTGTTATATATATGTATGTGTAGTGGAAATATTGATTTGATTATTGATAGTAATGTGATATTATGTGATTATTAGCCGAATAGCTCAAAAGCATAAAGTAGAAAGAAATCAAATTTTACTATGTGTTTCTCATGATATAAAAATCAATTTTTTTATTTGGATACAAATAACTAGCAAGGTGGTTAAACTAGCTAATTTATTTTGATTAAGCTCAAGTACTTAAAGGAGGGGAATCAAGCAAGGGCAAAGCGAAGAACATCGAGTAGCCGATTGGAACTGTCTTTATCCAACAAGAAGTAAGTCTATAAGCAATTAAAAATTGGCTATTCTATACATAATTGGTATATACATGTTATAAAGGAATTACTCTCGTTCATGTATTCTTGCTTGAAAGATTTGTGGCTGTTAAATTTAGTTAATTAAATCAATCATTTATTTATAACGAAATGACTTTGGTTACTAGATATGCGGATTTGAGTGGCACTATGTGTGCGTAATTGTATGGCACTATGTGTGCGTATTTGTATGGCACTATGTGTGCGGAGTTGAATCGTAGATTCGCGTGTGGATTACTAAGACACTTTGTGTGCGGGTTAGCATGGTACTATGGTTGCAATGTAACACCCCGTACCCGGGACCGTCGCCGGAGTCGGACACGAGGGGTTAACGGGCTTAATCCATTTACTTACACAGTCCACTTTTTAAAAATTTCCAGGCAGTTGGCTAACTGCGTCACTGGCACCTTAAAAATCATATCTTGAGTTTCACAACTCGAAAATCAGTTTCGTGATTTTTCCCTGAAAATAGACTCATATATGCATCTACAAATTTTTTTCTAGAATTTTCGGTCGGGCCAATTAGTACAGTTTATTAGTTAAAGTCTCCCCTGTTACAGGGTTCGACTACACTGACCTTCCTGCAATGCGACTTAGATAACTCCTTGTACAGAGCTTAAATGCTTATGCTGCTTGCTTCTAAGGAAACTAGACTCAAAAATGATTCTGTACATATATGGCATGACTTCTAATTATCTCTGGTTAATTTATAATGAATTTCCAAATTCGGAACAGGGAATCCAGAAACCGTTCTGGCCCTGTCTCACAAAAACTTAAATATCTCTTAACATACTGTTCATATGATCGTTTCGTTACTTTCCTATGAAAATAGATTCATCAAGGTTCGGTTACATAATTTATTCGCTATTTAATTCCATTCCTACTATTTTTAGAGATTTTTCACATCCACATCACTGCTGCTGCCAGCATCTATTTTTAAGGTAAACTTCACCTCTTTCATGATCCTCCATGGATCAACTAAAGTTTGTCATACATATACCAAAGGTGATCATGAATAACCATTCCCATGACTAACCGTTACCAACATTTCCATACCTCTCGACGAACGACATACAAAACATTATAATGCTATGATCAAGTATACTTAAGCCACTTTCGCATGGCTATCCAAATTTACACAAAACCGAAAGGTACATGACCTACAACAAAAGGGTAGTCCTATACATTGACCAAAATATCCTCTCACTACTAGTCTATTCTATACATGCCATAAGATATTCCAGAACGTAGTAGTACCAAACAGTGGGTAGTGATAGTGTGACTAGTTGCTGACGATCCCCGAGCCTGTAGCTTCCAAATGAGATCTATAAAACAAAGGAAACAAAGTAAACGGAGTAAGCATTACAATGCTTAGTAAGTTTTAAGCAGTGTCAACAGATAACAACCAAATTATAACATAGTTGTTCGTATTTTTGTTTCACTCTTCCTTCGGGCATACCATCCCCTTTACCGAATATGCACGTCTCATCATATGTAATAGGAAGATAAATTCTCACTTGATGGTGACCTCTTATGATCATAGGTACATTACATATTTTTACCTGACTTCTCACATTGACCAAATGCACAATAATCATGGAACAGTCTTATTGCTTTACTCACATGTGCATCACATAACGACCTTGTGATTTAGTCTAAATCAAACTTAAATATAATCTCAAATACATACTGACCAACTTAACGCATTGAACGTTTTATTACTAATTGTCACTGTGAAGTCGCATAATCTTACGCTTTACTTGAATCTTCAGCAAAACCTTTAGTCCGGGGCTTACCCGGACAAAATCTCCACATGTAGTCATCGGGTCATTAGAGCTCGGATATAGTACGAGCACGAAGCCTACGGTCATTAATCAGTAATAATATTCTCGCATAAAGCCTGCGGGGTTTTAACCCGGATATAGTACTGACACAAATGCCCTTCGGGACTTATCACATTTATACACTTTCACATTCATCGCGTAGAATCTTAAATCAAAATATAAATTTTCATGTATTCACATCACAATTATTCAAATATACTTCACATACCACATATACTATCATGTACAGACTTGGTCTTGGCCGAATCTACATCAATCTTTTTCCAATGAATAATTCAATTTCACGCCATACTATCATTCCATATTCGAATACTCATAACTTACAATTTCACAAATTTTAATATCAAAGATCCATTTAACACTCATATATCATTTTACAATATCACGATTTAGAATTCAAGTATGGGTTTAATCAATAGCTTATGAGCAACTAAAACAAGTTTTATCCATGTTTACAACAAAATCGCATATTCACTACGAGCTGTTTTCCTGAGCAATAATCACTAAATTATTTATAACCGGAGCTACAAGACTCCAAATCACTTGCCGTTAATTTTATATGAATATAGACTCATATCTCTTCCATCCATAAAATTTTCAGAATTTTTGGTTTGGCCAATCAATAACAGATTTTTCTTAAAGTCTCCCCTGTTTCACTGTTTGACTAATCTGACCACTCCTCACTATGAATCAAATTTTTCATTGTACAGAATTCATAATGTGTTCTATTTGATTTCATTTGAAACTAGACTCATTAAGGAGTCTAAGCATATAAATCTTATCTTATAACCATTTTTGTACAAATTATAATGATTTTCCAAAAACAAAACAGGGAATTTCGGAGTCAATCCGACACTGTCTCACAAAACTTTAAATATACCTTTATAGGAAATTCTTTTGCTTACACAGTTTCTTTTATAAGACACTAGACTCAATAAGCTTCATTTTCATATTTTATTCAACTTCTAACTCGCCTTCTACAATTTGTGGTGTATTTTCAAAGTTACATACTGCAGTAACTCAAATCTGTCAAGACTAGTTCGGCACTTAAACTATATAAATTCATCCTTCTCGCTACTAAGTTTATATAATCTTTAAGCATACTAAAGTAAAGTTCAAACAGTTAAGAACTTACCTCGGATACTGTTGAACAATTACAAAACGGCTATTCAATTATATTCGCCTTCCCACTATACAAGATTGATTCCTTGAGCTCGTGAACTAAATCAACCAATTTAACAACTCAATTTACATTCGGCAATGTCATCACATACATAACAAAATTAGATTCATTTCTTAAACCATCCACGGCAAATCACCTTCCAAGAACCTTAATTTACTTTAAGCTAAACCACTTCATGGTATACATATACACATTCGGCTAATATAAAACAAGGTTAGCACTTAGCCGAAATAATTTCTTTAACATTTTAAATTTCGTTCGGTCTAATCTCCATATCAACTACTAATTCACAATAAGAATCAAATCCAAAATCAGCTACTATAATATATATCTAAATGCAATGTAGCTTCTTAGTTGATTATCGATTATCACTTAATTCACATATTAACACATAACATCTCACATTAGCAATTCATTTGTATTATTCGAATACAAGCTCAACATGCAACCTCATCCCTTTAGTTTTTTTTTTTATCAAAATAAGAATTCAAGCTAAAATCACTAAAATCTCTAAGCTCACAAATCAACTTGCATTATAAATCATCAACCACAAAGTCCTCACGCCAAGACAACCATGGCCAAATGAGCTATCCCAACAATTTATAAAATTCAAACCATAGGCTAATTAAAATACTAGATAACCACTTAAAAGTATATGAATTTCCCAAAAAAATAAAAATCAAACATACCTTATTAAAGCATTTGTAAGTGCCGATTGTTCATGAATTCTCTTCTTCTTTTTACTAAATGAATTCGCAAGTGGGAAAGAAAGACCCTCTCTTTGTTTTTATCACCCATTTCTTTTAATATAAGTTCACATTTCATATTATTTATTCATTATTTCCTTTTGTAATATAAATTATTAACATATAATAGATATAATATGGTTTAACCCATAACATGGCCGACCACCATCATGAAAAATGGGGACTTTGACATGCAAGTCCCCATATTTAATCCCCGCAACAATTTGGCCATTTAAAATTAACCAACACATTTTCAATGTTTCTCACATAAGCCCTTTTGATCAAATTCGCATTCAATCGACAAAATCGAGTATCAAAATTCACACACAAATTGTAACATAATATAGACATGAAATTTAATAATCAATTATTTGTGTGACTCGGTTTTGTGGTCTCAAACCACTTCCGACTAGGGTCAAATTAGGGATGTCACAACTCTCCCCTCTTCGGATTTTCGTCCTGAAAATCTTACTAGCGACTAGGTTAGATAACGTCCTCTTATTGCATTATGTCCATATAAACATTAACTCATCGATAGCAATTGTAATTCATTACCGATTCCACATCGACCCATAAAATCATCCTCTTACCTTAAAACAAATACATAACATCAACTCACATATTCATAACCCACACGCTCGCTCATATATATATAAGCCGTAATATGGCCAAAAGTATACATGTTCTTAAACGCCCAATGAATATCTTTTATACTTTATCACATCTCAATATTCAACTCAACTCATATCCAAAAGAAAAATCAACTTCCACATACCTGAACATTTAGCTCATTTAGCACATTCAATCATAGTTAACGTTACCCGTAGATAGTCGATTAGGCATAAAGCTTAATATATTACACTGGCATAAGATTTATTCTAGCGCATAACTCGTATATCCAAAATTATTAGCATTCATCAAAAATTCTTACAAACTTCCGAATGTCGAAACTTAATCAAAGTAATTTCTTGAACAAGATTAACAAAATAGTGTCCATTCAGCAATTAGCACATATAATTTCATATACCGAGAATCTCATAGACTAAATCCATAACACATTTTCAACTAAGCACTTAAGTGTACATAACGTAAATCCATTCCTTAACAACATATACACACATTTTTTTTTGTATCCACTTATAACAAAATTACAGCCGAGACAATAATCAATCATTAATTTATATCTATTAATCCCCAATTCAAACTCAAATACCGAATATCAGTATCTAATTAAAATTCAACATCTAACTTCAATTCTACTTCCCAACATTAGTCAACTTAAGGAGCGTCGATTTGTGCGAGTAAGTCGTTTACTTAAAGCCATAGTCCAACTATGTTCTTACATGTTATCACATATCGAGTCGGTGCCATGTCCTAGACATGGTCTTACACAACATCTCAAATCAATGCCTTCGTCCCAAACGAGGTCTTACATGAGTCTCATTTCACACACTTAGTGCTCTGTTGAAGAACTCGCACTTACAGGCCTCAATCATCGATCTCGCACACATAGTGCTCGGTTAACTGAATTTGCACACACAAGGCCTCTAATCATTCGCATACGTAATGCCCATATTCATTCGTTATTACCCATTGAAATGACTTAACCAAGTCTCAGAAACATCATATACATACACTTTAAACGTATTCTTTCATTTAACTTTGAATTCAGATAGTAATGAACACTTAAACTTTGCTCAAATTACAGCGCGAAGCCTACTAGGCACGGCGTCGAATACATGTCACCAAAGATGATTGCTCTTCGACCTAGCCCGGATATAACACCAGCACGAATGCTCTTGGGGGTTTAGCACAGATATATCACTAGCACGAATGCTCATCGAGACTTAGCCCGGATACATCACTAGCACGAATGCTCTTCGGGGTTTAGCCCGGATATATCACTAGCACGAATGCTCATCGAGACTTAGCCCGGGTACATCACTAGCACGAATGCTCTTCGGGGTTTAGCCCGGATATATCACTAGCACGAATGCTCATTGAGACTTAGTCCGGATACATCACTAGCACGAATGCTCTTTGGAACTTAGTCCGGATACATCACTAGCACGAATGCTCTTCGGAACTTAGTCCGGATATATCACTCTCAATTCTCATGGTCATATACACATATAGCAATACACATTAGTATATCATTTACATTACTTGAATACAAACACAACATGCTTATCGATCATTCAACTTCCAGTTCCATAGCCACATACAAAAATCACATTTATAGTCATAACACCCTTTCAAAATTGCATCACTTATACCCTTATAATTTAATCCAAATCAAAATTCAAACACGAGTACATGACACGTACCTGATTAACTTAATAATTTAAGCATATCCAAGTGAAGTTATATCGCAAATTCTCATAGTTGGAAGCTTGCTACAGCTCGGTCGGGATCAAAATTCATTACAATACAACAAACACATTTTAATAGTCAAAAATCATCACACTATCATTTTATCACTTTATGGCATGTATAAATAGACTCACGCGTGCTACGTTAGTCCTAGAATCGACTAAACCTGGCTCTGATACCAATAAAACTGTAATACCCCGTACCCGAGACCCTCGCCGGAGTCAGACACGAGGGGTTAACGGGCTTAATCCATTTACTTACACAGTCCACTTTTTAAAAATTTCCAGGCAGTTGGCTAACTGCGTCACTGTCACCTTAAAAATCATATCTTGAGTTCCACAACTCGAAAATCAGTTTCGTGATTTTTCCCTGAAACTAGACTCATATATGCATCTACAAATTTTTTTCTAGAATTTTCGGTCGGGCCAATTAGTGTATTTTATTAGTTAAAGTCTCCCCTGTTACAGGGTTCGACTACACTGACCTTCCTGCAATGTGACTTAGATAACTCATTGTACAGGGCTTCAATGCTTATGCCGCTTGCTTCTAAGGAAACTAGACTCAAAAATGATTCTGTACATATATGGCATGACTTCTAATTATCTCTGGTTAATTTATAATGAATTTCCAAAGTCGGAACAGGGAATCCAGAAACCGTTCTGGCCCTGTCACACGAAAATTTAAATATCTCTTAACATACTGTTCATATGATCGTTTCGTTACTTTCCTATGAAAATAGATTCATCAAGGTTCGGTTACATAATTTATTCGCTATTTAATTCCATTCCTACTATTTTTAGAGATTTTTCACATCCACATCACTGCTGCTGCCAGCATCTATTTTTAAGGTAAACTTTACCTCTTTCATGATCCTCCATGGATCAACTAAAGTTTGTCATACATATACCAAAGGTGATCATGAATAACCATTCCCATGACTAACCGTTACCAACATTTCCATACCTCTGACGGACGACATACAAAACGATTATAATGCTATGATCAAGTATACTTAAGCCATTTTCGCATGGCTATCCAAATTTACACAAAACCGAAAGGTACATGACCTACAACAAAAGGGTAGTCCTATACATTGACCAAAATATCCTCTCACTACTAGTCTATTCTATACATGCCATAAGATATTCCAGAACGTAGTAGTACCAAACAGTGGGTAGTGATAGTGTGGCTAGTTGTTGACGATCCCGAGCCTCGTAGCTTCCAAATGAGATCTATAAAACAAAGGAAACAAAGTAAACGGAGTAAGCATTACAATGCTTAGTAAGTTTTAAGCAAAGGTCAACAGATAACAACCAAATTATAACATAGTTGTTCGTATTTTTGTTTCACTCTTCCTTCGGGCATACCATCCCCTTTACCGAATATGCACGTCTCATCATATGTAATAGGAAGATAAATTCTCACTTGATGGTGACCTCTTATGATCATAGGTACATTACATATTTTTACCTGACTTCCCACATTGACCAAATGCACAATAATCATGGAACAGTCTTATTGCTTTACTCACATGTGCATCACATAACGACCTTGTGATTTAGTCTATATCAAACTTAAATATAATCTCAAATACATACCTGATCAACTTAACGCATTGAACGTTTTTATTACTAATTGTCACTGTGAAGTCGCATAATCTTACGCTTTACTTGAATCTTCAGCAAAACCTTTAGTTCGGGGCTTACCCGGACAAAATCTCCACATGTAGTCATCGAGTCATTAGAGCTCGGATATAGTACGAGCACGAAGCCTACGGTCATTAATCAGTAATAATATTCTCGCATAAAGCCTACGGGGTTTTAACCCGGATATAGTACTGACACAAATGCCCTTCGGGACTTATCACATTTATACACTTTCACATTCATCGCGTAGAATCTTAAATCAAAATATAAATTTTCATGTATTCACATCACAATTATTCAAATATACTTCACATACCACATATACTATCATGTACAGACTTGGTCTTTGTAACACCCCGAACCCGAGACCGTCGCCGGAGTCGAACGCGAGGTGTTAACAGACTTCAACCCACTTATTGACAATTTTCAGACAAGCTGCCAATCTGAGTACTAGTCGCTCCAAAATTCATAACTTGAGGTTTACAACTCGAAAATCAGTTCCGTAAATTTTTCCTGAAACTAGACTCATATGTCCATCTACATATTTTTTCTAGAATTTTGGTCGAGCCAATTAGTACAGTTTATTAGTTAAAGTCTCGCCTGTTGTAGGGATCGACTACACTGACCTTTGTGCGTTACGAATTGGATATCTCCCTGTACAGGGCTTCAATACTAATGCCGTTTGTTTCTATAGAAACTAGACTCAGAGAGGAATCTACACATATATGGAATGACTCCTAATTATCTCTGGTTAATTTACAATGATTTTCCAAAGTTGGAACAGGGGATCCAGAAACCGTTCTGGCCCTATTTCACAAGAACTTTAAAATCTGTTAACTTATAACTCATATGACCATTTCGTTTCTTCCATATGAAAGTAGATTCATCAAGGTACACTTACATAATTTATTTGCTATTTAATACCATTCCTACTATTTTTAGTGATTTTTCACATCCACGTCACTGCTGCTGTCAGCATCTGCCTTTAGTAGGCTTTACCTATTTCATACTTTCCATGATTCAATTGGCCCTTTTTACATACATAGCACAAAGCGTGATCATGATTAACCATTCCAATGGCTAATCGTTTCAAAATAATTCCATACCTCATAAGGGTCAACATACAAACGATTATAGTTCTATGCTAAAACGTATATAAGCCATTTTCGCATGGCTATCCAAGTTTACACAAACCGGAAGGTACATGACCTTCAACAAAGGATGGTCCTATACATGCCATTTCAAAGTTCAACCAAAATTTGTACCAAAATGGGGCTTCGATAGTGTGGATGACTTGACTTCTTTGATCCCGAATCCGATAGCTAACGAAATAAACCTATAAAACAGAGAGCCAAAGCAACGGGTAAGCATTTTAATGCTTAGTAAGTCTCAAGCAATGAAATCAGCTTTGACTAAGGTATTTTATTCACATGGCTAATTAAACCACTTTACTAATTCACATTCCCATACTCATACTTATTTCACATCACCGACCCTTATGTTCATACACAAAGAACAACTTAGCCCAAGGCCGGTAGCTCGTTTATCAACTTAGCGATACTTACTTGTAAGAATTCAATTAGTACAAGCACATACAAACATACCTCATTGCTGGAATTTTCACAAGTGTATAAGCTGAAATTTTCACAGCAAGATTGCTCACTTCCAATCACATACTTTCGGATTTAACCGGATATAGCGACTCAAGACGATTGCCTTCGGTCATAACCCGGATTTGGTGACTTGCACAAAGGCCTTCGGTCTTAGCCCGGATATATCAACTTCATACGAATGCCTTCGGTCTTAGCCCGGATATATCAACTCGCACGAATGCCTTTGGTCTTAGCCCGGATATATTTCCAATGTTCACTTACATATATATCAATATTCAAGACACGTCCATAGTTCATTTTCGTTATTAAAGCTCTAACACAAAATATCTATCAACCTTTACTATTTCGGCTCAATGGCCACACAAACAAGGAGCATAATTTTGATATAATTCAAGTAGGGTCATCACTCAAGACTTACCTTGGATGTTGTCGAGCGATTTCGACGGCTATTCAACTACTTTTTCCTTCCCTTTATCGGATTTAGCTCCCTTTGCTCTTGAGCTAATTTACACAAATTTAACTTATTAAAATCTCATCATGATAGCTTATGGCGAATATGACAAGGAGTGTAAATGGTCATATGGCCATCCTTTAGCTCAAATACACAATGGTCATGCACATTTTTACATCACAACAAGCAATTCAATACATTCAAACATCAACGTGAAGTTCAAAGTACTTGGCCCTTATATACATTAGGCATCAAAGTTGTATATGTACGAAATCATAAATCGAACTCAACACATTAGTTAATATTCCTCTTAGCCAATTTTCTAAGCCAAGAATAGGCATCAATATGCTTGCCTCAAACCGAATGCATGCACACTAATTACCCCTCATGTGGCCGAATATACACTTAGTACCACACAAAAAAAACAGCATACATTTTACTACTAACACATTACATATCGTAATTCATTGCACATCTCTTATTTACTTCATAATCAACACATCATCACAAGCAAATATACACTTTGAATTAGTATATATGTCATACCAATCCATCATGTGCAAACATATATTCATGTAGGTGCAAGGGCCAATTCTCAAGTGGCTTATATCCAAATATATACACATTTCCAAAGCTTAAATCTTACTTACCATGCAACATGCATGAATTATACTTATGGATATATCATGGCGAATACCACAACACCACACCATTTCAATTTGGTCATGGTGAAACAAAGAACTTAGTATCTCATTCAAAAAAATGCTAAAAGAAAATCTAAGAATCTTCAATCCTCCATCACATGTATCACTTTCAAGCTTGTTATTTAACATGCAATGGCATTAACACCACATTCACTTTGGCGAATTTCATTCCCATGACATAACAAGGATTTGAACCATGGGCTAACAAGAACATTAAGCTAGCAACTAAAAACATGCATGAACCTCAAACATACCTTAATCTTGATGCAAGTTTAGCCAACCTCTTCCTAATCCTCTTCCAAACCAAGTATGAAGCAAAACTCCTTCCTTAACCTTAGTATTTTCGCCAACAAGAGAGTGAAAAGAGATGAACAAAATTTTTCTTTCTTCCTTTAGGACATTCGCCAAGCTATGGAGGAAGATGGACACTTTTTTTTTTTTTTTGTTTCTCATCTACTAACATTAATTGTTTATTCCATACCCTTATTTTATTCTTTCCATCATAACCCATTTACCAAACATGTTTCATGACATGATTTTTGCCCATAAATCCTTGTCATGGCGGCCACTAGCTATGGGGGAAATTTGACATGCAAGTCCATTGTTTTGCATGCATCCTTTAATTAGTCATCACACATTTTCCCTCATACTTTCAAAGTTTATTACTAGGTCCTTTCTAGTGAAATTCACATCTATAATTCTAAATCAAAGCATAAAAATATCACACATGAGTTAACACACATTATAGGCAATAAAATAAATATTAAATTATTTTTATGCCTTGGTTTTGTGGTCCCGAAACCACATTTCGACTAGGGTCGTTTTAAGGTCACAACTCTCCCCACTTTAGAAATTTTCGTCCCCGAAAATCTTACCGTAAATAGGTTTGGATATTGCTCTTTCATAGAGTTCTCGGGTTCCCAAGTAGCTTCTTCTATCCCGTGTTTGAGCCATAACACTTTCACTAGCGGAACCCTTTTGTTTCATAACTCTTTCATTTCACGAGCTAGAATACGAATCGGTTCTTCTTCATAACTCATATCGGCTTGAATTTCAACCTCGATGGACTAATTACGTGCGACGGATCAGATCTATAGCGTCAAGCATTGAAACATGGAAGACGTTAGAATCTTTTCAAGTTCAGGGGCAAGATCAAACGATCACGAATCGGGCCAACTCGTTCGGAGATTTCAGACGGCCCAATGAATCTCGGCTCAACTTGCCCTTACTACCGAATCGAGTATCTTTTTCCACGGCGAAACTTTAAGAAACACTTTATCTCCCACCGATACTCAATGTCCTTTCGCTTCAAACCGCATACGATTTTCGACGATCGGAGGCTATCTTGATTTTCACGGATTACTTTTACTTTCTGCTCAGATCTTTAATCAAATCCACTCCAAAAATTTTGTTCTCACCGAGCTCGGTCCAAAACAATGGTGTACGGCATTTACGCTCGCATAAAGCCTCGTAAGCGCCATCTTAATACTTGATTGAAAACTATTGTTGTGCGAATTCAATCAAAGGTAGGTACCGCTCCCACGAACCATCGAACTCGAGGATGCAACATCTCAACATATCCTCAAGTATCCGAATTATACGCTCGGATTGACCATCGGTTTGGGGTGAAAGGCGGTGCTGAAATGCAACTTGGTGCCCAATGCTTCTTGTAATTTCTTCCAAAATCGCGAGGTGAACCTCGGATCTCTATCCGACACAATGTAAATCGGTACCCGTGTAATCTCACAACTCGAGAAACGTATAATTCAGCTAGTTTATCCAATGAAAAATCCATACGCACAGGATAAAGTGAGCCGACTTAGTCGATCTATCAATAATAACCCAAATTGCATCCTTCTTACTTGTCGACAACGGCGGTCCGGACACAAAGTCCATTGTGACTCGATCCCATTTCCACTCGGGTATCGTGATCGGTCAAGTAACCTCAAGGCACTTGATGCTCCGCTTTCACTTGTTGACATATTAAACATCTTGCAACAAAGTCTGAGATGTCTCGTTTCATACCATGCCACCAAAACCGACGTTTCAACTCATTGTACATCTTCGTACTCCCGGGTGGATTGCCATTCGGCTACAATGAGCTTCGCTCGAATTATCGAAATAAGTTCAATTCTTTGGAACACACAAACGACTTCGAACCTCAAACAATCGTCATCATCAATTTGAAACTCCGATTCCTTGTTCGTAACACACTCGGCCCGCTTTTGCACGCAACTCCTCATCAACTTTCCGAGCTTCACGAATTTGATGAGTCAACAATGGTTTGGTCATTAATTCGGCTACTAACACATTGTCGGGTAGGATAGACAAGTGTACATTCATCGTCAGTAAAGCAAACAAAGTGATTTCGGCTTAAGGCATCCGCAACCACATTAGCCTTTCCGGGTGATAGTCAATGACCAGCTCATAATCCTTTAATGACTCGAGCCAACGTCTTTGTCGCAGATTTAAGTCTCTTTGAGTCATCAAATATTTGAGACTTTTGTGATCCGAATACACATGGCACTTCTCACCAAATAAGTAATGTCGCCATATCTTTAAGGCGAATACGATGGCAACCAATTCGAGATCATGGGTCGGATAATTTTTCTCATGTGGCTTTAATTGTCTCGACGATAGGCCACAACTCGACCTTCTTGCATCAATACGCAACCTAACCCAAGTAGGGAGGCGTCACTATAGATGACAAACTCTTTGCCGATTCGGCCGTACTAGTCTTGGAGCTTCCGTCAAATGAGTTTTCAATTGGTCAAAACTTTTCGACACTTTTCCGTCCATTCAAACTTGACATCTTTCAAGCGGTTTACGTCATGGGTGTGGCTATCATCGAGAATCCTTTTACAAACCGTCGGTAGTATGTAAGCAAGTCCCAAAAACTCGAACCTCGGTAATATTTCTTGGAGGTTTCAGTTAAGTATGGCTGAAATTTTGCTTGGGTCGACTCGAATACCCGGCGAGATACCACGTGACCCAAGAAGCTAACCTCTCTTAACCGTAACTCACACTTGCTAAACTTAGCATATAACCGCTTATCCCGTAAAATTTGCAACACTAATCTCGGTGCTCGCATGTTCGGTCTCATCTCTTGAATAGACCAAGATGTCGTCGATGAACACAACTACGAACCGATCCAAATATGATCTCAAGATCCGATTCATCAAATCCATAAATACCGTAGGGCATTAGTGAGCCCAACGGCATCACTAAGAACTCGTAGTGACCATATCTCGCTCAAGGCGGTTTTGGGTATGTCCGAATCTCGGATTCATGAATCGATAATAGCCCGATCTCAAATCTATTTTTGAGAACACCGAGGCTCCTTCAGCTTGATCGAACAAATCATCGATACGTGGTAACGGATACTTGTTCTTTATTGTCACTTTATTAAGTCGACGATAGTCGATGCACAACCTCATGGTTCCGTCCTTCTTTTCACAAACAACACCGGTGCACCCCAAGGTGAAAAACTCAGGCGAGCAAAACCTCTATCCATCAACTCTTGCAACCGAGCTTTCAACTCCTTTAATTCCGTTGGTGCCATACGATATGGAGCTATCGAAATCGGTGTGGTCCTGTACAAGCTCAATGCCAAACTCTATCTCCGAACAGTGGCAAACCCGGCAATTCTTGGGAAAAACGTCCGGTATTCACAAACCACCAAGCATGATTTGGGTTCTATTCCTAACTCCTTATCATCAAGTACATACGCAAGGTATGCTTCACACCCTTTTCTTACATATTTCGGGCCAACATTGATGATATTACGGTGGCAACCCTTCAAGTTCAGTAGACTCAACTCGGATCATCTCGTTGTTTGCGCATCTCAAATCAATAGTCTTGCTTTTGCAATTCACAACCGCATCATGCACGGTCAACCAATCCAATCCAAGAATAACATCAAATTCATCGAACGGCAAAAGCATCAAGTCCACGGAAAAGCAAGTACCTCGAATTACTAGGGGCATTTCTTACACACTTTGTCGACCAGCACATAACGACCCAAAGGATTTGACACCGAATTACGAACTCAAGAGACTCAATAGGCAAAGTCTTCTTTGGATGCTAAGGTTTCGCATATATAAGAATGAGTAGAACCGGGGTCAATCAAAGCAATCACATTAGTATCAAAGAGAGTGAAAGTACCAGTAATAACATCCGGCGAGGAGACATCCTCGCGTCTTGCCAGATAGCATAAGTCCTAGCTGGAGCGCGAGCCTCGGATCTGGTCGCAAGATCTCTAGATCCTCTCGACCACCACTAGCCTTGCCCGTATTTCCGGATGGTCTACCTCGAGCGGTGGTAGTACCGGTTTCCCACTCCGATCTACATTTCGCTCGGACAACCTCGGGCAATCTTTAATGAAGTGGTCAACTGATCCACACTTGTAACAGAGCGGTCACGGAATCTCTGACTTCCAAAATGCCATTTGCCACAACATCGGCACTCAGTCCTCTCTCGTCGATCATTCCCACCACTGGTGATCAAGTGATTCGTGTGGTCACAGGGGTCGATCGCGATCTCGTCTAGAAAAGCCCGAAGTGTCTCTAGATCGGCCTAAGCCATCTCTAAGTTTCTTTGATGATGTTGGAAGGGCTTCCCGAATACCTCTTCTGAAACTCCCTTGCTCCCGCTCGCTTTCCTTTTCTCCATACTAAACTCCTCGGCTTTGCATCGCTCGCTCGACGAGAGTCACAAACTCTCTGATTTCCAAAATGCCAACATACTGACTTTATCTCATCATTCAGTCCATCTTGAGCGTTTACATCACGACTTCAAGAAATGCATTCTCGCAAGATACTGGCTAAGCCTCACGAATTTTCGTTCATAGTCGTGAACCGACATGGAACCTTGTTTAAGTTCGAGAAATTCCTTTCGTTTTTGGTCCATAAATCTCGATCGATATACTTTTTCCAAACTCGGTTTGGAAGAACTCCCAAGTTACTTGTTCGCGGGGCACAATGTAAGTCGAGTACTCCACCAATAGTAGGCGTAATCACGTAGCAAGGAGATGGTACACTTTAGGCATTCATCGGTGTACAAGATAGCTCATCGAGTACCGGATCGTGTTGTCCAACCAAAATTCGCTTGCTCGGCATCATCACTATCCGTAGCTTTAAATTCAGTAGCCCCATGTTTTCGGATTCTATCAACTGGGGCTTATTCGACCTTATTTGGTCAATTCCGGAGGCATTGTAGGTGCGGGGTGTGTTTGTTGGGAATGGAGGTTGTGGAACACCAGTATTAGTTCGAATGTATTGGTTGAACCAATCATTCATCACGCTATAAAAGGCTTGTCTAGCCTCGTCATTCGGATTGCTAGCAACAGGTTGAGAGTCCGGCGCTGTCCCTTAAAGGGAGCAGCGCCACACTCTCCACATCATCAGCTATCGCTTCGGTTGGGATCGGGATCCATTACTATAAATAAACACAAGTTCAAACGTCGTAAATCACCACACTATCATATAATCACATAAAATGGCATGTATAGCTAGACCCCAAACGCATTACGGTAGTCCTAGAATCGACTAAACCGTAGCTCTGATACCAATAAAATTGTAACACCCGAACCCGAGACCGTCACGAGTCGAACGCGAGGTGTTACTGCACTTCAACCCACTTATTGACAATTTTCAGACAAGCTGCCAATCTGAGTACTAGTCGCTCCAAAATTCATAACTTGAGTTTTACAACTCGAAAATCAGTTCCGTAAATTTTTCCTGAAACTAGACTCATATGTCCATCTACATATTTTTTCTAGAATTTTGGTCGAGCCAATTAGTACAGTTTATTAGTTAAAGTCTCGCCTGTTGTAGGGATCGACTACACTGACCTTTGTGCGTTACGAATTGGATATCTCCCTGTACAGGGCTTCAATACTAATGCCGTTTGTTTCTATAGAAACTAGACTCAGAGAGGAATCTACACATATATGGAATGACTCCTAATTATCTCTGGTTAATTTACAATGATTTTCCAAAGTTGGAACAGGGGATCCAGAAACCTTTCTGGCCCTATTTCACAAGAACTTTAAAATCTGTTAACTTATAACTCATATGACCATTTCGTTTCTTCCATATGAAAGTAGATTCATCAAGGTACACTTACATAATTTATTTGCTATTTAATACCATTCCTACTATTTTAGTGATTTTTCACATCCACGTCACTGCTGCTGTCAGCATCTGCCTTTAGTAGGCTTTACCTATTTCATACTTTCCATGATTCAATTGGCCCTTTTACATACATAGCACAAAGCGTGATCATGATTAACCATTCCAATGGCTAATCGTTTCAAAATAATTCCATACCTCATAAGGGTCAACATACAAACGATTATAGTTCTATGCTAAAACGATATAAGCCATTTTCGCATGGCTATCCAAGTTTACACAAACCGAAGGTACATGACCTTCAACAAAGGATGGTCCTATACATGCCATTTCAAAGTTCAACCAAAATTTGTACCAAAATGGGGCTTCGATAGTGTGGATGACTTCGACTTCTTTGATCCCGAATCCGATAGCTAACGAGCGAAACCTATAAAACAGAGAGCCAAAGCAACGGGTAAGCATTTTAATGCTTAGTAAGTCTCAAGCAATGAAATCAGCTTTGACTAAGGTATTTTATTCACATGGCTAATTAAACCACTTTACTAATTCACATTCCCATACTCATACTTATTTCACATCACCGACCCTTATGTTCATACACAAAAGAACAACTTAGCCCAAGGCCGGTAGCTCGTTTATCAACTTAGCGATACTTACTTGTAAGAATTCAATTAGTACAAGCACATACAAACATACCTCATTGCTGGAATTTTCACAAGTGTATAAGCTGAAATTTTCACAGCAAGATTGCTCACTTCCGAATCACATACTTTCGGGATTTAACCGGATATAGCGACTCGCACGATTGCCTTCGGTCATAACCCGGATTTGGTGACTTGCACAAAGGCCTTGGTCTTAGCCCGGATATATCAACTCGCACGAATGCCTTTGGTCTTAGCCCGGATATATCAACTCGCACGAATGCCTTCGGTCTTAGCCGGATATATTTCCAATGTTCACTTACATATATATCAATATTCAAGACACGTCCATAGTTCATTTTCGTTACTAAAGCTCTAACACAAAATATCTATCAACCTTTACTATTTCGGCTCAATGGCCACACAAACAAGGAGCATAATTTTGATATAATTCAAGTAGGGTCATCACTCAAGACTTACCTTGGATGTTGTCGAGCGATTTCGACGGCTATTCAACTACTTTTTCCTTCCCTTTATCGGATTTAGCTCCCTTTGCTCTTGAGCTAATTTACACAAATTTAACTTATTAAAATCTCATCATGATAGCTTATGGCGAATATGACAAGGAGTGTAAATGGTCATATGGCCATCCTTTAGCTCAAATACACAATGGTCATGCACATTTTACATCACAACAAGCAATTCAATACATTCAAACATCAACGTGAAGTTCAAAGTACTTGGCCCTTATATACATTAGGCATCAAAGTTGTATATGTACGAAATCATAAATCGAACTCAACACATTAGTTAATATTCCTCTTAGTCAATTTTCTAAGCCAAGAATAGGCATCAATATGCTTGCCTCAAACCGAATGCATGCACACTAATTACCCCTCATGTGGCCGAATATACACTTAGTACCACACAAAAAAACAGCATACATTTTACTACTAACACATTACATATCGTAATTCATTGCACATCTCTTATTTACTTCATAATCAACACATCATCACAAGCAAATATACACTTTGAATTAGTATATATGTCATACCAATCCATCATGTGCAAACATATATTCATGTAGGTGCAAGGGCGAATTCTCAAGTGGCTTATATCCAAATATATACACATTTCCAAAGCTTAAATCTTACTTACCATGCAACATGCATGAATTATACTTATGGATATATCATGGCGAATACCACAACACCACACCATTTCAATTTGGTCATGGTGAAACAAAGAACTTAGTATCTCATTCAAAAAAATGCTAAAAGAAAATCTAAGAATCTTCAATCCTCCATCACATGTATCACTTTCAAGCTTGTTATTTAACATGCAATGGCATTAACACCACATTCACTTTGGCGAATTTCATTCCCATGACATAACAAGGATTTGAACCATGGGCTAACAAGAACATTAAGCTAGCAACTAAAAACATGCATGAACCTCAAACATACCTTAATCTTGATGCAAGTTTAGCCAACCTCTTCCTAATCCTCTTCCAAACCAAGTATGAAGCAAAACTCCTTCCTTAACCTTAGTATTTTCGGCCAACAAGAGAGTGAAAAGAGATGAACAAAATTTTTCTTTCTTCCTTTAGGACATTCGCCAAGCTATGGAGGAAGATGGACACTTTTTTTTTTTTTTTTGTTTCTCATCTACTAACATTAATTGTTTATTCCATACCCCTTATTTTATTCTTTCCATCATAACCCATTTACCAAACATGTTTCATGACATGATTTTTGCCCATAAATCCTTGTCATGGCGGCCACTAGCTATGGGGAAATTTGACATGCAAGTCCATTGTTTTGCATGCATCCTTTAATTAGTCATCACACATTTTCCCCTCATACTTTCAAAGTTTATTACTAGGTCCTTTCTAGTGAAATTCACATCTATAATTCTAAATCAAAGCATAAAAAATATCACACATGAGTTAACACACATTATAGGCAATAAAATAAATATTAAATTATTTTTATGCCTTGGTTTTGTGGTCCCGAAACCACATTTCGACTAGGGTCGTTTTAAGGCTGTCACAGTCTTGGCCGAATCTACATCAATCATTTTCCAATGAATAATTCAATTTCACGCCATACTATCATTCCATATTCGAATACTCATAACTTACAATTTCACAAATTTTAATATCAAAGATCCATTTAACACTCATATATCATTTTACAATATCACGATTTAGAATTCAAGTATGGGTTTAATCAATAGCTTATGAGCAACTAAAACAAGTTTTATCCATGTTTACAACAAAATCGCATATTCACTACGAGCTGTTTTCCTGAGAAATGGTCACTAAATTATTTATAACCGGAGATACAAGACTCCAAATCACTTGCCGTTAATTTTCTATGAATATAGACTCATATATCTTCCATCCATAAAATTTTCAGAATTTTTGGTTTGGCCAATCAATACCAGATTTTTCTTAAATTCTCCCCTGTTTCACTGTTTGACTAATCTGACCACTCCTGACTATGAATCAAATTTTTCATTGTACAGAATTCATAATGTGTTCTATTTGATTTCATTTGAAACTAGACTCATTAAGGAGTCTAAGCATATAAATATTATCTTATAACCATTTTTGTACAAATTATAATGATTTTCAAAAAACAAAACAGGGAATTTCGAAGTCAATCCGACACTGTCTCACAAAACTTTAAATATACCTTTATAGGAAATTCCTTTGCTTACACAGTTTCTTTTATAAGACACTAGACTCAATAAACTTCATTTTCATATTTTATTCAACTTCTAACTCGCCTTCTACAATTTTTGGTGTATTTTCAAAGTTACAATACTGCAGTAACTCAAATCTGTCAAGACTAGTTCAGCACTTAAACTATATAAATTCATCCTTCTCGCTACTAAGTTTATATAATCTTTAAGCATACTAAAGTAAAGTTCAAACAGTTAAGAACTTACCTCGGATACTGTTGAACAATTACAAAACGGCTATTCAATTATATTCGCCTTCCCGCTATACAAGATTGATTCCTTGAGCTCGTGAACTAAATCAACCAATTTAACAACTCAATTTACATTCGGCAATGTCATCACATACATAACAAAATTAGATTCATTTCTTAAACCATCCACGGCAAATCACCTTCCAAGAACCTTAATTTACTTTAAGCTAAACCACTTCATGGTATACATATACACATTCGGCTAATATAAAACAAGGTTAGCACTTAGCCGAAATATTTTCTTTAACATTTTAAATTTCGTTCGGTCTAATCTCCATATCAACTACTAATTCACAATAAGAATCAAATCCAAAATCAGCTACTATAATATATATCTAAATGCAATGTAGCTACTTAGTTGATTATCAATTATCACTTAATTCACATATTAACACATAACATCTCACATTAGCAATTCATTTGTATTATTCGAATACAAGCTCAACATGCAACCTCATCCCTTTAGTTTTTTTTTTTATCAAAATAAGAATTCAAGCTAAAATCACTAAAATCTCTAAGCTCACAAATCAACTTGCATTATAAATCATCAACCACAAAGTCCTCACGCCAAGACAACCATGGCCAAATGAGCTATCCCAACAATTTATAAAATTCAAACCATAGGCTAATTAAAATACTAGATAACCACTTAAAAGTATATGAATTTCCCAAAAAAATAAAAATCAAACATACCTTATTAAAGCATTTGTAAGTGCCGATTGTTCATGAATTCTCTTCTTCTTTTACTAAATGAATTCGCAAGTGGGAAAGAAAGACCCTCTCTTTGTTTTTATCACCCATTTCTTTTAATATAAGTTCACATTTCATATTATTTATTCATTATTTCCTTTTGTAATATAAATTATTAACATATAATAGATATAATATGGTTTAACCCATAACATGGCCGGCCACCATCATGAAAAATGGGGACTTTGACATGCAAGTCCCCATATTTAATCCCTGAACAATTTGGCCATTTAAAAATTAACCAACACATTTTCAATGTTTCTCACATAAGCCCTTTTTGATCAAATTCGCATTCAATCGACAAAATCAGAGTATCAAAAATTCACACACAAATTGTAACATAATATAGACATGAAATTTAATAATCAATTATTTGTGTGACTCGGTTTTGTGGTCTCGAAACCACTTCCCGACTAGGGTCAAATTAGGGATGTCACATGCAAAATTTCTTAAATGAGCCCTACATGTGCAAAATCTGTTATGTAATATTTTGATTTAATAGTAGTAGTTGATTAGTATTGAACTAATGGTCTAGGTAATATATGAACTTTTTTTTTTTAGTTCTATTCGACACTCTATGAGTCAATTATTGCATTTTATTGCTTACGGCTACTGAGTTGGAAACTCATTTGGTGTTTTTACTTGTCTCTTGTTTAGATTTTTCCTTCGATCCATTTTGCATACTTGGAACCATCGTCGAAGTCATCATACCTACCTACAACGTTTTGGTACCCTTTTTAGTTAATCTTAAGTTAACATTATGGCATGTATAGGCAAATATGTATTTCTTTTTGTTTGAACTTTAATATGTAAAACTTCAGCCATGCGAATATGGTTTAACTACTAAGTTGAATTTGGTTATGTGTAGTCATGGTTTAATTCGTTTTGGATATAATGCTATATGTTATTAATGGATGGTATATATGATTGGTGTTATACGTTTTAGACAATGTTTGAGTTCTTTTAGATTATCATATCATGTGTTTGAATAGAAGTTAGGTGTAGTATATATTTATATAATTGATTGATTGTAAATTGGTATTCTCTATATGATTATAGTATATAATTTGAGATAGTATTTTGGATTGTCTGGATCAAATCGTATGCTAGGGTTATTATAAGTTAAATACATATTTAATTATTTTGATTAATTTTAATGATGATAAATGATGTGTTTGGCTATGTATGAATAAGGAAAGTATATGGTGTTTCATAAATGTAACTATTCATGGAATGGTATATTTATTCACATGCATAAGTTTTTTTTAATACCTGTTTGATTTTGTCTATGTTTTAAAAGATAAGTTTTGTCATGATATTGAGTCACAAAGTATGAAATGTAAGGAACTTTATTCCGAGTTGAGTTATGTTAGTAAATGCTTCGTAACCCCATTCCGGCGACGGATACGGGTTAGGAGTGTTATATTTGATTGGTATCAGAGCTATAGTTTAGTCGATTCTAGGACTACCGTAGTGGGTATGGGTCTAGATATACATGCCATAATGCTATTGAATGATAGTGTGATGACTGCTGACGGTTGAAATTGTATCTTTGATAAGTAAATGGAATCTCCTCCAGAGAGAGCATTAGTTGATGATGTGGAGAGTGTAGCGCCTGCTCCCGCGCAAGGAACAGTGCCTGTTGAACCTCAACCTTCTGCGAGTAATCAAGATGATGGGGCTAAGTAAGCCTTCTTTACCATGATGAATGAGTGGGTTGCACAATATGCTCGAACAAACCCGGCCACTCAACCATTTCAAAATTTAAATAATCCTCCTCCGGTACCTATAATACCAGCGGCTACTGATCCTTTGAGGCTGAGTAAACCTCCTGTTTATTTGATAAGGAAGCACTGGGCCGAGGAATTTCGAGCCACAGCTATTGATGACGTTGAAAGGGCCGAATTTTGGCTTGATAATATATCCGTGTTTTTGATGAGCTGTCTTGCACACTTGATGAATGTCTAAAGTGTGCAATATCCTTATTACGAGATTCAGCCTACTATTGGTGGAGAACCCTGATTTCGATTGTTCCAAAGGAATGAGTTACTTGGGGCTTCTTTCAGACGGAGTTTTGTAACACCCCAAACCCAGCCTAGACGTTATGACCGGATCCGGTGCGCCACATCGATGCGTTCAAAACGTTCCGTTTTACTTAGTTTGGAAAACTTAGTTGGGGTTGTAAAAGATACTTTTTAAAGCAGGTTAAGGTGAATAGAAGCTGTGCACTAGGTAGGAAACTAGGAAGAAGAGGAGGTGAGTCCGTCGGACTCCTTAAGTATCAAGCTCCCTTCGAATCCAATCCTAGACATGCACACCACCATTGCCACACCCTAACGACTTGTATAATTTTGAGAAAATCGTTTGGTTATGTCTATCATAAGAAAATGATTAAGTTTGAAAACGTTTGTTTAGTGGAAGTCTTAGTTGTAAACGTGTTATTTTGAAATCCCTTAATGTTTTTGAAAACGTGTCCTAAAGCTAACCCATTTTCCTTAGTCATCATAGTTTTTTCATCATAGTAAAGTAAAATAATAAAAATAAAACAAAACCATAAGAATAATTAAAAGGCCTTATTACACTTAAAACCCAAAACCATAGATGAAATTAAAAGGACGTCCAGTTCACCAGAAAGAAACCAGGTTCGCAGAAACATGTGGCATCCAAATCCTCACGGCTCCAAGCCCACTATGGTTGAGGATTACTGCGAGGTGAAAATAAGGGTGAGTTTTGGAAAGCTCAGTGTGTAATTCAACCCAACCATAGCCTAAATCAGTTCAAACCACAGAGACAGAATAAGTTGGCCTCAGCCCAGAACAGATATCAAAATAAAGCCCGTAGGCCCAGAACAGACCAGAACAGATATATCATGCTTACGCAGAAACCCAACCATATCCAACCACATACACCCCCATACCATCCGTTCACCATATGGGGAGACTACTCGACCCACCCAACCGTTACACGCCACAAAAATATGCAGCATGGCTGCTAGATACAGAAAATGTGATAGAGTCACCAGATACAGATATTTTGTGGCAGTGCCACCAGAACAGATAATTTGTGGCATAGCCACCAGGACGCTTCCTCCATAATATAACCCATGTCCCCATGCAACAGATATACATTCATGGCATACATCATACATAATTAATTCATCATGCTTTTCAGACAAAATTAACCCTAGGGGTATAAAGGTCATTTAGCATACATAGGGGTATAATGGTAATTTTGCATACATAGGGGTATTCTAGTAAATCTAACTATTTCTAAGGTTTTCATGCATATCGTAGCTATTACGTTTAGCTAGAAACACTTACCGAGCGTTCTTACTGAATTGGGCCCGTTGGCCCATTAATCCAGTTTTGGCCCATTAAGTCCAAAATATCAAAACGCAAGAAATTGCGCGTACTGCAGTTTTATCACTTTTGGTTACCAGTAATAATTACCCATACATCTCACGAGCATTCGCACACTCGCAAGCGCCCATAATACCAGTTTTTCGGTATTTCGGCTTTTCGGCTTTTGCCGATCTAGCCTATGAAAGGGTGTCAGTTACACACCTGATTTGTGACGACTTGCTGACAAGATCTACGCGCGAACTACCTACAATTACGTTGCTACAATTCTTAGATTGCAAATCACAACACTAATCTCCATAATAACTTACCCATATTCGACTCTGTCCCTAAAAGCCTTTAAAACTTTACCTTCTTGCCAAAATCCGATAGCTAGATCCAAGTCTGATCGCTCCAAAGATCCAAGCCTTCGATCCAACCCTTGAGAAGACACTAATCATAAAAATAAATCATTGGTTAAAGACCTGTTATGCCCTATGCCCAAATCGATAGCCTCCTAGATTTTGGGACTTGACTTTTCCTAACTTGAAAAATAAGACTAGATTTGGAGTGATGAGCACTTACCACTTATTCCTTCCTCGCTTCCACGTAGATCGATGTAGATTCAACCTTTAAATGATTGTAAAACTTGAATCTAGAAGCTTTGAAGTTTCGGCTACAAGTCCCTAACTCTATAGTAGTTTCGCTTTTCTAGGTGATATAGAAAATAATGATTTGAGGCTATAACCACAGGTAATGTTGTCGACAGATGCTAGGGGTTTAGAGGAGAGGAATATTGGTCAAAAAGGAAAACATATTGAGGAATATGGCTTTGGAAAAACGGCACAAGAATATAGCTTTCGGGATTTTGAGATTTGAGGTTCGGCTTTAGTCTAAGAAAATTAATGGAGGAAAGTGATGTAGAGTAGGGTGGAGATGGACAAGAGGTTTGAAAGGTTCAGCTATGGAGAAAGAGAATAAGAAGAAAGCAAAAATGGCTAAAGGGAGAAGGTGAGAAAAGCTGCAAACGGCACAACTCCTTCCCTATTGTCGAATTTATACTGGCACTTTAACCTAGCCGAATTTATCCCCCTAAAGAAACCCTTGGCCGGCCACCTCTTGCTCCTCAAGAGTCCAAAATTCGGCCAACATAGCTCACCCCAATCAGCTCCTAGATTTCCTCCCTTATCTCTATCCTTATTCAATCCCTTACCCTCTTAAACTCTTCCCAGACTTTTATTTCGGTTCCACTACTTCCTTTCTTGTACATAAAAATTAATCACTTAATTTGCTGTCATTGTGACTTGAACCTAGGTCCTCCCTAAGCTTCCACACGCCACTACATCCTTCCTAGTGGCGTCACATGCCACTTTACCACTTGCTTCCTTGTGATCCATTTTTCACAGATAATTCCTAAAAGCCCAATTTATCAAAACCCCTTTCTCTTATAGAATTAAATTTAATTAAAACTACCGGGTTTTATCCTAAGCTTGGGCCTTCTAGAGGCCCACCAACATGATTAATCCTACACATAACAAACAGAACACAGAGTTTTAAATTTTACAACTTTTACAGAATTCCCAAAAATTGGGGCGTTATAAGTTTCGTAAGAAGTATATTAGTCAATGATTCATTGATAAAAAACGCAAAAAATTTTTGGAGCTTAAACAAGGCCGTTTGACGGTATCCGAATATGAACGTGAGTTTGTAAGACTCAGTCGTTATGCTCGAGAATGTGTAGCTGATGAAATTGCCATGTGTAAAAGATTTGAAGAGGGGTTGAATGAAGATTAAAAGCTGCTGTGGGTATTCTAAAAATAAAGGAATTCGTAACACTGGTTGAACGAGCTTGTAAGGCTGAAGAGCTTGGAAAGGAGAAAAAGAAAGCTGAATATAAAGCTAGGGACTTCCGTAAAAGATCAACGAGTAAGAATTCTTTTTCGGCTGCAAAGAAGTTCAGAGATGACACTAACAGATCAAGGACGACAGCAGGAATTTCTATTAAGGAATGACCATCAACGGACTCTCGAGCTACTTCGGTTGCTAGTGTGGGCAATAATCGGTTAGAAAAACCCGAATGTCCACAGTGTGGAAGACGACATGTAGGTGAATGTTGGGGTAAGTCTATTAACAGAGCCTGCTATAGATGCGGTTCGCGAGATCATTTCGTTCGAGATTGCACGAAACCTGATAAGAAAAATAAGGTACAAGGTACGAGATCGAGTGGTACAACGATTAGAGGTAGACCACCAAGAAATACTGGAGGTAGGGGTGGTAGTCAGAGAGGGACTTTCGATATGGCTGTTCAATCAGAGACTTGTGCTCCTGCCAGAGCTTATGCCATTCGTGCACGAGAGGAGGCATCTTCCCCTGATGTTATCACTGGTACATTCACTCTCTATGATACTAGTGTGCTTGCTTTAATTGATCCTGGTTCAACTCATTCTTACGTATGTGAAACATTAGCATTCAGCAAGACTCTACCTGTTGAGTCTACTGAATTTGTGATACGAGTGTCAAACCCTTTGGGTCAGTATGTGTTAGTTGATAAAGTATGCAAGAGATGTTCATTGATAATTAAAGATTTCTGTTTTTCGGTGGATTTGATGCTATTACCCTTCAACGAATTCGATATTATTCTCGAAATGGACTGGTTAATCAAACATGATGCTCTGGTGAGTTGCAAGTGAAAGACTATAGACTTGCGATGTTCGAGTGGTGAAATTATTCGAATTGAGTCTAGTGATCTGAAAGGGTTACCAGCAGTGATATCTTCTGTGTTAGCTCGGAAATATTTGAGAAAGGGTTATGAAGCTTATCTTGCATATGTATTAGATAGCAAGGTATCGAAACGAAAGCTCGAGACTGTGCCTGTAGTTTGTGAGTATCCAGAAGTGTTTCCTGAGGAATTATCGAGATTGCCACCTGTTAGAGAAGTAGAGTTCAGCATAGAATTGGTTTCGGGTACGACACCTATTTCGATCGCTCCTTATTGTATGGCACCAACCGAGTTAAAAGAATTAAAAGCTCAATTACAAGAGTTGACTGACAGAGGTTTTGCACGACCTAGCTTTTTACCCTAGGGTGCTCCAGTACTGTTCGTGAAAAAAAAAGACGGAACTATGTGAATGTGTATTCATTATTGTCAGGTCAACAAAATGACGATAAATAATAATATCCGTTACCACGGATAGATGACTTATTTGACCAGTTGAAAGGAGCTTCGGTGTTTTCGAAGAGTGATTTGCGGTCTGGCTATTATCAGTTGCGAGTTAGAGATTCTGATGTTCCTAAGACCGCTTTTAGAACAAGATACGGACACTATGAGTTTTTATTGATGCCGTTTGGGCTCACTAATGCCCCGACAATTTTCATGGATTTGATGAATCAAATATTTAGATAGTATTTAGATCTATTTGTAGTGGTGTTCATAGATGATATTCTGATTTACTCTCACAATGAGTCCGAGCACGTCAAACACTTGAGGTTAGTACTTCAGATTTTGCGAGATAATCAGTTGTATGCAAAATTTAGTAAATGTGAATTCTGGTTAAAGGAAGTCTGTTTTCTGGGGCATGTTGTATCCACTTTGGGAATTAGAGTTGATCCGAACAAAATTTCAGCCATTCTTGATTGGAAACCTCCAAGGAATGTTTCTGAAGTTCGGAGCTTTTTGGGACTCGTAGGATACTATCGACGATTCGTTAAGGGTTTCTCTATGATAGAAACACCGTTGAGGAAACTACTCCAGAAAGATGTCAAGTTTGAGTGGTCAGAGAAGTGTCAGACAAGTTTTGACCAGCTGAAAACCCTTTTGACGAAGGCTCCTGTGTTAGTTCAGCCGGAGTCTGGTAAAGAGTTCGTAATCTACAGTGATGCTTCTTTGAATGGTTTGGGTTGTGTGCTGATGCAGGAGGGTAGAGTTGTAGAATATGCTTCGAGACAATTAAAGCCTCATGAGAAAAATTATCCAACTCATGATATCGAGCTAGCCGCGATTGTGTTTGCTCTTAAAATTTGGCGTCATTATCTGTTTGGAGAGAAATGCCATGTTTATACTGATCACAAAAGCCTAAAATATTTAATGACTCAGAGAGACTTGAATCTGAGACAACGACGGTGGCTTGAATTATTAAAGGATTACGAAATTGTCATTGATTATCATCCAGGTAAGGCAAATGTGGTGGCTAATGCCCTAAGTCAAAAATCTCTGTTTGCTCTTCGAGCAATGAATGTACATTTGTCTATTTTCACTGATGATGTGCTGGTAGCGGAATTAAAAGCAGAACCAATGTTAATACGGCAAATTTGTGAAGCACAGAAAACCGATGAAGAATTGGTTGCTAAACGAGCTCAATATGATTCTAATATGGGTTCAGAGTTTCAAATTGACGATAATGATTGTTTAAGATTCTGAGGTCGATTGTGTGTTCCGAGAAATTCAAAACTTACTATGATGATTTTGAGTGAGGCCCATTGTAGCCGAATGTCGGTCCATCCTGGTAGCACAAAAATGTACAACGATTTAAAAAGACAATATTGGTGGAATGGTATGAAAAGAGACATTTCCGACTTTGTTTCTAAATGTTTGATATGTCAACAAGTGAAAGCGGAGCATCAGGTTCCTTCGGGATTATTACAGCCGATCATGATACCGGAGTGGAAATGGGATTGAGTAACGATGGACTTTGTATCTAGTTTACCGTTGACACAGAACAAGAAGAACTCAATTTGGGTTATTGTGGATAGATTGACGAAGTCCGCTCACTTTATTCCTATTCGTACAGATTTTTCACTCGATAGATTGGCAGAATTATATGTTTCTCAAATTGTTCGATTACATGGAGTACCTACTTCTATTGTTTCTGATAGAGACCCTAGATTTACATCCCGATTCTGGAGAAAATTGCATGAAGCGTTCGGTACTAAGCTACATTTTAGCACTGCTTTCCATCCGCAGACAGATGGTTAATCTGAACGTGTTATTCAGATACTCGAAGATATGTTGAGATGTTGCATTCTCGAGTTTAGTGGTTCGTGGGAATGGTATTTACCTTTGATTGAATTCGCATACAACAATAGCTTCCAATCAAGTATCAAGATGGCACCATACGAGCCTTTATACGGTCGCAAATGCCGCACACCATTATATTGGACCGAACTCAGCGAAAATAAGATATACGGGGTTGATTTGATCAGAGAAGCTGAAGAAAAAGTAAAGGTGATTAGTAATAGTTTGAAGGCAGCATCGGATCGTCAGAAATCATATGCAGATTTGAAACGCAAAGAGATTGAGTATCAACTCCGTGATAAAGTATTTTTTAAAGTCTCACCATGGAAAAAGTTGCTCCGATTTGGCCGAAAGGGTAAATTGAGCCCAAGATTTATTGGACCGTACGAGATAGCAGAACGAATAGGGCCAGTTGCTTATAGATTGGTTTTGCCACCTGAACTCGCAAAGATTTATAATGTGTTTCACGTATCGATGCTTAGACGGTATAGATCAGATCCTTCACATGTGGTTAGTCCATCTGGAATTGAGATTCAATCAAATTTAAGTTATGAAGAAGAACTGATCCGTATCTTAGCTCAAGAAGTGAAAGAATTACGGAATAAGAAGATTTCTTTAGTAAAAGTGCTATGGGTCAAACATGGAGTAGAAGAGGCCACTTGGGAGCTTGAAGACTTTATGAAAGAACGTTATCCGAATTTATTCGTTGGTAATATTTTGGGGACGAAAATTTTAAGTGGGGGAGAGTTGTGACAGCCCTAATTAGACCCTAGTCGGAATGTGGTTTCGGGACCACTAAATCGAGTCATAAAAATTTAATTTAAATTTAACTACATATATTCTATGTGTGGTGGTGTATGTGTGCAAATTTGATGTATTAATTTAGTCTAAGAAATGTGAATTTTCATAGTAGGAGTTAGTTGAGAAACTTAGAAAATTATGATAGGTAAATTGTAAGGATTAAGTAATTACAAAGTGTGAAAGTTTGGATTTGCATGTTAAATTGCCCAAAATTCAAGTAATGGCCGACCAAGTAATGATGCTTCTTCCACTAGTTGAATTTGTTATAATTTTATAGTAGTTAATGGTTAAAATAAATTAAATAAAAGAAATAAATTAATAGGAAAAGAGGAATAAAATAAGAAAGGAGAGAGAGAAGTCATTTTCTTCCTCTTACAAGTGTCGTAACTTAGGTGAAAGAAGGAGGAAATTCTCTAGGACATTCGGCCTTCCTAAGGGTTGATTAAGGTAAGGTTCATGTTAATTCTATTAAATTTTATGAAAATTTAGTTAGTAGTCAATGTCTTGTTATAACCCATATGTTGATATTCTACTTAAATAGGTGATTAAATGGGCATACGGTTAGATGGAGTAAATGCTAAAAGGATGGTGTTTTTGGATGTTGTGAATGGAAATAGTAGAAAGGTGAAAGAAAATTTAGCTAGATATATAGATATATGTGGATTTATAAGATGATATAAATATATGTGGGCTATGCTAGTTTAGGAGAATTCGGTCAAAGTGTTCATGAGATGAAGCTATGTGTTTAAATGAAATAAAAATGATATTATAATTAATATTGTATATTCGGCCATCTAATTAAGTGCATAGGTGATGTTGAATTTGATCTTGCACATTCGGTTATATAGGTATGCACATTTGTGATATTATCTTTGATTATATATAATCGATCAAATGAGTGAGGTTGGCTTATAAATTGAGTTTGATTCATGATTATGTATATTTGAATGTGAACATATTTGAGAAAAGGTTATTTTGGAATGTGATAATGCATTCGACCTTGAGGCTTTAGATGAATAGGTGTTGAAGTTTTAATGTCTTGATCAATTACGGTTATAAAGTGTTGTGAAAATCATTAAACTATATATGTGAGAAATTAGCAAGGGTAGTTGTTGTATATACAAATATATATATGTGTTATATATATGTATGTGTAGTGGAAATATTGATTTGATTATTGATAGTAATGTGATATTATGTGATTATTAGCCGAATAGCTCAAAAGCATAAAGTAGAAAGAAATCAAATTTTACTATGTGTTTCTCATGATATAAAAATCAATTTTTTTATTTGGATACAAATAACTAGCAAGGTGGTTAAACTAGCTAATTTATTTTGATTAAGCTCAAGTACTTAAAGGAGGGGAATCAAGCAAGGGCAAAGCGAAGAACATCGAGTAGCCGATTGGAACTGTCTTTATCCAACAAGAAGTAAGTCTATAAGCAATTAAAAATTGGCTATTCTATACATAATTGGTATATACATGTTATAAAGGAATTACTCTCGTTCATGTATTCTTGCTTGAAAGATTTGTGGCTGTTATATTTAGTTAATTAAATCAATCATTTATTTATAACGAAATGACTTTGGTTACTAGATATGCAGATTTGAGTGGCACTATGTGTGCGTAATTGTATGACACTATATGTGCGTATTTGTATGGCACTATGTGTGCGTATTTGTATGGCACTATGTGTGTGTATTTGTATGGCACTATGTGTGCATATATGTATGGCACTATGTGTGCGTAATTATTTGGCACTATGTGTGCGGAGTTGAATCGTAGATTCGCGTGTGGATTACTAAGACACTTTGTGTGCGGGTTAGCATGGTACTATGGTTGCAAAATTTCTTAAATGAGCCCTACATGTGCGAAATCTGTTATGTAATATTTTGATTTAATAGTAGTAGTTGACTAGTATTGAATTAATAGTCTAGGTAATATATGAAATTTTTTTTAGTTCTATTCGACACTCTATGAGTCAATTATTGCATTTTATTGCTTACGACTACTGAGTTGGAAACTCATTTGGTGTTTTTACTTGTCTTTTGTTTAGATTTTTCCTTCGATCCATTTTGCATACTTGGAACCATTGTCGAAGTCATCACACCTACCTGCAACGTTTTGGTACCCTTTTTAGTTAATCTTAAGTTAACATTATGGCATGTATAGGCAAATATGTATTTCTTTTTATTTGAACTTTAATATGTAAAACTTCAGCCATGCGAATATGGCTTAACTACTAAGTTGAATTTGGTTATGTGTAGTCATGGTTTAATTCGTTTTGGATATAATGCTATATGTTATTAATGGATGGTATATATGATTGGTGTTATACGTTTTAGACAATGTTTGAGTTCTTTCAGATTATCATATCATGTGTTTGAATGGAAGTTAGGTGTAGTATATATTTATATAATTGATTGATTGTAAATTGGTATTCTCTATATGATTATAGTATATAATTTGAGATAGTATTTTGGATTGTCTGGATCAAATCGTATGATAGGGTTATTATAAGTTAAATGCATATTTAATTGTTTTGATTAAATTTAATGATGATAAATGATGTGTTTCGGCTATGTATGAATAAGGAAAGTATATGGTGTTTCAGTAAATGTAACTATTCATGGAATGGTATATTTAATCACATGCATAAGTTTTTTTTAATACCTGTTTGATTTTGTCTAAGTTTTAAAAGATAAGTTTTGTCATGAGATTGAGTCACAAAGTATGAAATGTAAGGAACTTTATTCCGAGTTGAGTTATGTTAGTAAATGCTTCGTAACCCCATTCCGGCGACGGATACGGGTTAGGAGTGTTACAGAATTCCTCTTGGAAGAAATCCCAAGTAACTCTTTACCTCGGTACCATAGATATAAGAGTGTTTCACCACTGATATGTCGTATCCCTCAGAAGTGATATAGCACATTTCAAGCACTCCTCCGGTGTGCAAGAAAGCTCATCAAATACTCGGATAAAATTCTCAAGCCAGAATTTTGCTATTTCAGGATCATCATCGACATTTGCTCTAAATTCTTCAGCCCTTTACTTTCAAATCTTATCAACTAGAGTCTTATTCAGTCTTACTAATTCAACACTTTGGGGAGCTACGGGAACCGATTGAGGGTTAAGTAGGGGTGAAGGATATTGGGCAGTTGGATTTGTCTAAAAAAGCTTGGCAAACCACTCATTTATCCTTTGGTAGAAGGCTTCTCTAACCTTTTCTCCTTGACTAATCGTCACTGGTCTACTTTTAGATAGCGTGGTCCCTTGAGTGAGAGCCGGCGTATTACATTCAATGTCATCATCCATTTACTAAATAAAAACACAGTTTAAATTGTTAGAAGTTGTCACACTATCAAAATTTATATATGGCATGTATAGCTAGACTCTTACACACGCTATGGTAGTCTAAGAATTAACTAAACTATAGCTCTAACACCACTAAATGTAACATCCCTTACCTGTATTCGACATTGGAATAGGGCACGAGGCATTACCAGACTTACCATACAAACAATCATACAATTTCGAGCCATAAATTTTGGTCCAAACTAAAACCATTCACATTCAATCATAAAGTCCCTAGCATGAGCCTGAGAGGCCCAAAACATTCTTTAGAAGTGGTTCAGGACACTACCGAGAAATTTAGAAATTTTTACGAAACTTAGAAAATTTTTCCACTAAACAGGGGTCACACGCCTGTGTGGCTACACACGCCCATGTCCCTACCCCGTATAACTCCCTGTTTTTCAATATATGAACAGATTGATGTCACACGGCCAAGTCACACGCCCGTGTGCTAGGCCGTGTGGATAATTAAATTTTCACAAAATAAGTGCAGACTTCATACGCCCAGGACACACGCCTGTGCCTGAGGCCGTGTCATCCACACGGCTGAGACACACGCTCTTGCCTCTGCCGGTATGCTCAATTCTGAGCATTCTATTTCTCTAAAATTTAGGTGCAGGGGACACACAGCCAGAACACATGCCTATGGGGGAGACCGTGTGTCACACACGGCCTAGGCACGCGCCCATGTTTCTGCTCATATGGACAAAATAAAGGCTATTTACCAAGCCATTTGCCACCCTTATTAGCGCAAACACTTATACCAATTCAACAACACAAATCCGTGGCACACTTAGGCAATGAAACATCCCTAATCATGGCTAATGCATATCAATGTAATACCATCACCTATATGCACATGACATTTAACAGGCTAAATCAAACTTACCACTTTCACATTTCCAAAACACCACTAAAACTAATACCAACTTGTATTCACTCATCAAGATGATATAGCATATAAATAAACTAACCAATCTAGTTCCCAACGAGGCATTAAACCACAATCAGCAAGTAACAAACCATTACAAACCACATCACTAAAAGCATTACCACATACAAGCATATAAATAGACTTACAACCATGTTAACCAAGATAAGCCAATTTACATGGCCAAAAATCAGATCAAGCCTTTGACAAATTTCAAGCCAATACATTTTCTAAAATCATAATGACACATATAACCAAAAAGACCAAGTCCCTATACATGTCATACTATCAAAATACTAAGATCATTATCACCCAAAAATGAGAGTTTGATAGTGTGATTCAAATCTCTGACGATCTCCAATCTGAGCTAGCTTTGCGACACTATAAAAACATAGAAAATAAATGGAGTAAGCTATATAGCTTAGTAAGCTTGTATGCAAGAAATATGCAACCTTACCATGCGTATAACATTTAAATATCATAACATAATTAAATGTAAATTTACCATAGTCTCATGATCATAATTCATTCATCACCAAACTTACCTCATTTTTATCATTTTAACCATTTAATAAACATGAGCTTTACGTACATACTTGAACCATCTCGAAATGAACTTACACATGTTCTCATTTTTGACATATTCATGAACCACTTGGAATAAAAGTTTGGATACTCAAAAAATTTGCAAACTAAGTTGCACATATGTAGCCAAAGCTACCCAAGTCTCATATGACATGGTTGCACACTCTCGAGCTATCAATGGGCCTGATCACATAAGATGTCAGTCAAGACGTAGCTTGTAACATCCCGAATTAGGGCCTAGCCAGAATAGTGGTTTCGAGACCACAAATCCAAAGTAGAAATAATTATTTTATGATTTTTATGAGGTCTATGATATGATTGCATGCTTGTGTGAAAATTTCATGAAAAAATGTTATTGATAGAGTGTCCAATTTGACATTTAGGACTAAATTGCAAAAGTTACAAAATGTGAGTTCTAGAACCTTTAAGCATGAAATTGTCATGGATTATTAATTATAGGTCCTTAAATATCAATTTTCCCAATTTCTATAATTATGGACAAAAATGGGCATGAATAGGAAAAATATGAAAGAAAAGCCTTAAGGGCATTTTTTTCATTTGGTTAATAAAAGAATAAAAATGGAAAAATAAGTCAAAATTGTGTCCATCTTCTCCCATCTTGGCTGAAAATCTAAAGCTTTCCATAGCTAGGGTTTCTTCAACTTTCAAGATCAATAGTAAGTGTATCCTAGCCCCGTTTTTAATGATTTTTACATTTTTGAAACCCTTGTAACACGATTTACCTATTTCTAGCCATATTTTTGAGTAGGGTTCATGTTTGAAATTTGACCCATGTATGACATGCATGTGTTTTGATGTTTAATGGAAGAATATGAATGTTTGATGAGTGATAAACATCTTTTACCAAGTGATTTTTAGTGAAAATGACTAAAAATGACTTGTTTGTAAAGTTTGCAAAATGGGTAGTAAGATGTATGATTTAATGAGAAATGTGGGCTTCTTTGAGTAAGTTATAAGTTCAGTTAGGCTTGGGCAACAAAGAAAATAAACACATTTCATTTTACAAGCCTAAGGACTAAATTGAAAATATGTGAAAGTTTAAGGGAAAAATCATAATTTTGCCTAAGTATAGTTTTTGGACTGATTTGAATAATGAGACGATTAAATGAGCTGAATTTGCTATTATAGATCAAGAAAAATAGAGTCCGGACCTAGACCGGGGAAAGAACAAGGTTTTGGACTAAATCGAATTAATTGTCTATATTTTGCACCGAGGTAAGTTCATGTGTAAATAATGCAATGATATATCATGTTTGAATGTTTTATTTATGTATGAACCTCTATGTTTAATTATTATGACGAGTGCATGAATGACTTTATTGTCTATGAGCATGACATTGTGAACGAGTTCGACGCATATTTGTTATCGAGAAAATCCCGTTTGAACCTTAGAAATAATATAGGATACAATGTGACATGTCACTAGGAACTATGTGATTATGAGCACATGAAATTATGTGATTATGTGATTATGTGAATCCGAGATTTAGTCTTGTACATTCTACCAGCGACTGGGTGGCCCGACATGTGTTGCAGGTACCTGTCAGCTTGTGTGAGTAGCCCAAAAAGTTATGTCTTGACTGTCAGCTTGTGTGAGCAGGCCCGTGATTAGCTCGAGAGTGAGCAATGTGTGATTGTGATATGAGGTAGCATGTGGCTACATCTGGAGCACTATGTGCAAGTCTTCCGTGTATTCGATAGTATTCTCAGTGTTCAACGGGTAAACCTATGAGTTATTCGACAAGTAAGTCAATGATGAGGAAATATGACAATATGTTACGAGTTGGTATAGGTATGTATGAAAAACTCATATAAATGAGCTCAGTATGTGATGAACTTTTGGTAAGATCGAAATTGTGTAAGTTATGTCTACAAATTTAATTTATGCCTATGAATCTATGATGACACATATGTAAACTATGTTATGTCAATGGTATTTATATATATATGATTATGTTGCTATTTATTTGCATGTGAACTTACTAAGCTTTATGCTTACTCCCCTCTCTTTTCCATTTTCTTATAGTATCACCAAACTAGCTCGGGGATCGAAGGACATCGAAAACTCTATCACACTATCAACTGGACATTTAGGTATAGTTAGTCTCAACATTTTGAGTATGGCATGTATAGGAACTTGGTCTTTTTGTTATATGTCATATTAGTCTAGCCAAATGTGTTGGCTTATGGTAATATTTGATTCATTTTGTATATGGCCATGTGATATGGCTCATATTGATTATTTGGGTTGTAACCTTAATTAATTATGCATGCATGCAATGTGTTGTGCTTGATGTGGTTGCTTGTGGATGAAATATGTAACACCTTTTACCTGTATCCGTCGCCGGATAAGAGTTAAGAGGCATTACCAATCATATCACAATTCCGACAAATATGTATTATATTTTTCACTTTAAAATAAAATAAAACCACATCATTACTCAAATCACTTTCAATCTATCAAATGTTAAATTTTATCATATAATACATAGCATAAACAAAATGAAATCCAAAATATGTCAAAACAATTTATATACATGCAGATCATATAACACATCAATAACATTATTCTTGACTATTAGATCTATTTTAAATGAGTCATGCATATACTTATTACAAGCAATTACACATAATTTCTTTTCATACATATATATATACATTTTATAATAGCATTTGTTACCTTGTTACTACATTAGAATTTCATAAATAAAGAATTATATATACATATATAACATTAAATTAACTAATTAAACTACTCAAATAATTAAACCAAAATTTACAAATAATGTACCATTATGAACCGAACAAAAACCACATTAACCTTTTATTTATTCAGCTACCCAAAATTTATCTATACATACTTATTGATTTCGATTAGCTATCAAGCCACATAGCCAAGTATATTTTTATTTTTACACAATCAGCTCATACTAATGTCATGTGTTTTATATTTACTAAGGCATTTCATGTTGTAACACAATACACATCCATTTCTACTTCATAACCGAAGCACATGTTCAAACAACATTATTTACATATATACCTAGAGGTCATGCACTTTCACATATCATTGCCACACCATGTACCAAAGCACCCATTATGAGCAAGAACCAAATTACAAGTCAAGTAATTACTTTATCTAAATTTTAGCACATAACCGAACATACTTAACAACTAAGTTTATTTATTTTTATGCAACTTGACAAGAATGACCCACATTCAAATTATCTAAATGTACCTAGTTTGTATACATAGACATAAATATTCATACCACATTTAAGGTCTTTAATCAACTTCAATGATAAAAAACACATACCATATTTAAATCCCATCCATGGCACATAGCATGATAATCGAATATGAGCTCAAACCATAATCTAAACAAAGCCAAACTCAAACATAACACTTAAGCCATTTTCGCATGGCTAGATTATACACAACCAAAATCCAATATTTCAAAATGAAATCCAGCCTATACATGCCATAATTCGAGTGCAACTATTTAAATACTGAAACAGTTGATAATGTGATGAACTTTGTTGACGATCCACGAGCTCGTAACTTGATCCAAAATCTATAAAACAGAAACACACATATACACAGAGTAAGCTAACTTAGCTTAGTAAGTTATAAGCAATTTAAACAAATTAATGATCTTGATAGATCAATAAAATAAAACCAAATCAAACATATATTTATACTCATAATATACCATAGCCGAATATACACATATATCAATTATCATTGTATTCTCCAATTTTAAAGTCATAATTTCATATATAATCGATTATACATATGCATTCATATATACATACTCATAAATCGAGCTTTTAAATTTCGTACTTAAACCTATCACAAGATCGAATACACTACCCATAATTATATACATTTTCAATAGCACCACATAACATTTTTATCACATAACTTTTAGTCAATTTATCTTCATTTCAAATAAGTAAACCACATTCACATACCTGATCACTTTAGCTTATTTAACACCTTTGATTACTTTTACCATTGCTCACATAAAATTTACTAGGCGTAAAGCCTAGTATAATACACCAGCACAGAACCTGTTAGGCAATAGGCCTAATATAATACACCAGTATAAAGCCTGCTAGGCAATAAAGCCCGATATAATACACCAGCATAAAGCCTGCTAGGCAATAGCCCGATATAATACACCAGCATAAAGCCTGCTAGGCAATGAAGCCTAATATAATACACCAGCATAAAGCCTGCTAGGCAATAAGCCCGATATAATACACCAGCATAAAGCATGCTAGGCAATAAAGCCCGAATATCACCGATGCAAAGTCGATCTTACACATAATTCATATTTCAGAAATCCTAATCATTACTGAAGGTTTAATCGAAACTTTTCGTACATCATATCTCAATTGAATCGAACTTATTCCCTAATTTCATAAACATTTATACATTCGGCTATAACTAATAGGAATTCACACAATTAAATTCAGCATATAAAGATCATATACATTCAAATTTAACAACGTTTATTGCTTATAGACTTACCTCAAATATCGACAAACCATGTAAATCGACTATTCGACTATTTTTGCTTTTCCCCGCTCCAAGTCTGATTTCTTTTGTTTTTGATCTATATAATTTCAAATTAATCTTATTCAAACACCATTTTATTCAATTTAATCCAACAACACATAAATGGGTAAATTACCATTTTACCCCTAATTTTTCATACTTTTACAATTTAGTCCTAATTGCATAAAACACAAAATACACAAAATCTCCATGTAACATGCTTAGGCAGAATGTTCCTCTAGTACATACAAATACACACATTTCATTTATTTCCCATTTTAGTCCCTCAAATTTTTATTTTTTCAAATTATCCCTAATTACTCAAATTCATCAAAAATTCCAATACAAAACATATTAATCCAAAACTTATATTTCATAATTCATCATCAAACATCATAAAACAAAAAATATTCATCAATGGAATAATTCAAAATATTCATCAAAATAAGAAATTCTAGCATGGGTCAGATAGAATTCGAAGCAACGATCTCAAAAACATAAAAATTATCAAAAACCAAACAAAAACTTACCTTGAATCAAGCTTCCAAAGTGTCGAATGCTTGAAACTTTCTTAAGATTTATTTTCTTTAAGTTTCGATCAATAATGAACTAAAATGCATGGCTATTTTATGATTGCTTTATTTAATTTCATTATAAAATGCGAATTATTATTTTAACCTTTAAAATTTAATTAGAAAACCTTATAAAACATGTCTACAACCGTCCAATCATATAACCAATGGCCTATTTACAACATAAGTACTTCTATCTAAAAAAGACAACAACAATTCGGCCTTTACACATTAAACTATTTAGTTTTGATTTTACGCGATTAAGCCCATTTATTAAATTGAACACTCAAACGACAAAAAATAAATTACGAAAATTTCACGAATATAAATTCACACAAAATAAATATAGAAAATAATTTTTAATTATTTTTCTGACTCAGATTCCTGGTCTCCAAACCACCGTTCTGATTAGGGTCTAAATCGAGCTGTTACAAAATATGTGATGAATGGCATATATGCTAAATGAATGAATTGTGGCTAATAAGTATGACCAAAGCTATGGTATAATTGAGTAAATAGGAAGTAGGTTTACCATGATGAATAAGTATAAAATTGGTGTGGAATGCTATATGAAAGCATGATGGTTTGGATAGGTGATATGTGTTGAAATATGTATATATTTTAAATTTATTTAGGTAGATAAATCTTATTTAGGTAGATAAGTTTTATTCATATTCTAGGAATATTTTTATTTTATCGTTTAGTAGTTTATTAGAATAAGAGAACTATTTTCTTTTATGTTTTAGTAGTTTATTAGAATAAGAGAACTATTGTCCCAATTAGGATTAGAACTCTTTTCTCTATTTAACTTTAGTTCTTTAGTTAATAATAATAGAACAGTTTTATTAAAAGCTCTCTTGAAAACTTTCATGGCATCTGAGCTAGGTTAAATCTCTGGTAACATCATGGTTAAAAAAACCTTCACTGGAGATAAGAGGTCCAACAATCAAACAGAGGAAGAAAGTTCTACCATTGAAACAACTACCGATAGTACAATGACTCAAGGGACAGAGGCGTCTCACCTTTCTTTTCAACTGACATCTCACAAGTTGAATGGCATGAATTATCTGGAATGCTCACAGCGTAAAATTAGCAATTGGAGGGCATGGAAATCTAGGTCATTTAAATAGAGAAGTTGAGCAACCACAGGTGGGCGATCCAAAGATGAGCTAGTGGAGGTCAGAAAATTCTATGATAATTGCATGGCTTATTAATTCCATGGAAGCATCCGTAGGTAAACCTTTTCTTTTTCTCCCAACTACTAAAGATGTTTGGGACGCTGTGAAAGACACCTATTCAGATTTAGAAAATGCTTCACAGATTTTTGAGTTAAAAATAAAACTGTGGAAAGCTAGACAAGGGGAAAAAGAAGTTACTTTTTATTATAACGAGATGATGATTCTTTAGCAAGAACTGGATCAGTGTTATAATGTAACACCCCAAACCCGGCCTAGACGTTATGACCGGATCTGATGCGCCACATCGAAGTGTTCAAAATATTCCGTATTACTTAGTTTGGAAAAACTTAGCTGGTGTTGTAAAAGACACTTTTAAAAGTTAGGTTAAAGTGAATAGAAGCTGTGCACCAGGTAGGAAACCAGGAAGAGGAGGAGGTGAGTCAGTCGGACTGCTTAAGTACCAAGCTCCCTTCGGATCCAATCCTAGACATGCACACCGCCATTGCCACACTCTAACATCTCGTTTAATTTTGAGAAAACCGTTTTGTTGTGTCTATCTTAAGAGAGTGGTTAAGGTTGAAAATGTTTGCTTAGCGGAAGTCTTACTTGTGTTCGTGATATTTTGAAAACACTTTAACGTTTTTGAAAACGCGTCCTAAAGCTAATCCATTCCGTTAATTATCATAGTTCAGATTTATCATAATCGAGTTAAATAATAAAAAAACAACCCAAACCATAAAATAATTAGCGGCCTTATTACAAAAACCCAAACCATAAACGAATATGTGGAAAATCCAGTTCACCAGAAGAAAACGAATTTGCAGAAAACGTGTGGCCACTCCGAATCCCGCCCCCAAGTCCACCAACTAGGGCTCACCTACAAGGATGGAAGAGGAAGGGGTGAGTTTGGGAAAAACTCAGTGTATACAGAAGCCCATCCAAAGCCCAAATCAGCTCGAGCCCATTGGGCCTAAGCCCTATTCAGATAATAGTACACAAGGGATGAAGCCCTTTTAGAATACAGAGCAAGGCCTTAGCCCTTATTACATAACAAAGTGTGGCCCTTAGGCCCGATTCAAGAACATAAGTAATGATAGTAATAATGCATGCAAACCCATCTCGGGAGACTACTCAACCCACCAACCGCTACACAGTCCCCGTACCAGCCCTACACTCCATGTGGGGAATATCTCAACCCACCCAAATTTACACTCCACAATGGCAAAAGAACGCTCAAATATCGATAAGTTGAGGCAAAGCCTCCAAGACGTGGATGAACCACTTTCAAGACTTCCTCCATCAATACCCCAATCCCATGCAATGAGATATCAATAAAAGCATAATATGCAAAATACAAGATCAATTATTCATGCATTTCAGCCATTTTAAACCCTAGGGGTATTTCGGTAATTATGCTCTTTAGGGGTAATTTCGTAACTTACGTAACTACATAAGCTATTCCAGTAATTCTTAACAATTTTATGCAATTTGATTCTACCCTCTAACTGACAGGCTACTTTGCCCATCTCATACCCATATTGGTCCGTAAGCCCATTGGGCCCAGTTTTGGCCCATCGAGGCTCTTTTTTCGAAATACGTTATAACGTCACACAAACTTACTTACCAATTTGCGGTGCTAGATCTAACAATTACTCTATGTCTTGAGAGCATTCGCATACTCACAAGCCTATGAAATGCTGGAATTTTGGCATTTCGGCTTTTGCCGAATTGAACTAAGAAAGGGTGTTCGGTACACACCTGATTTGCGACGACTGCTACTGAGATCTTTTCCGATATCCTACAATTGATTAGCACAGTGCTTAGTTACAAACCATAATCACTAAACTCCAAAACTTACTCACCCATGATCGAACCATGTCCCTACAAGCCTTTGAAATCTTACCTTTTGCCAAAATCGATAGCTAGCTCCGAATTCGATTGCTCCAACAACCCACGCCTTTAATCCAACACTTAAGAAGACACTAATCATTGACAGAAAATTTCAGTTAAAAACCTTTAGAGCCACATGCCCAATTCGACAGCCTCTCTATATTTTAGGGATTTCGGCTTTTCTTAACTTTGCAAAATAAGAACAGATCTGAGATGATAAGTACTTACCCTTACTCCTACTTGATTTCCACGCAATCCAAAGGCAGATTTATCCTTAGAACAATGGTAAAACCCGAATCCGGGAGTTTGAAGAAGTTTGACTATAAGCCCCTAAACCAATGGTACTTTCGGCTTTTGGGTGGTGAAGAAGATGATAATGTGGAACTATAACCTTGAAGTAGAATTGCTGTCGGTATCTAGGATTAAGAAAAGATAATCGTAGATTAATAAAAACAAAGAACATAGAAGGACGGCTTTGAAGAAATCAAGACAAGCAAGTGATCACAGGTTTTCGACTTCGTGATTTCGCAAAGGTCTTGATGATAAGGTGTTTGATGAATAGTTTTGAAGTAGAAAAATAGAAGAAGAAGAATAGGGAGGTGGTAGTTTGGCTAGAGAGGAAAAGAGAGGAAAAACAACCCTAAGGTGTTAAAGCAGAAGAAAACGGCACCACTCAATACCCTAAGTGTGAAATACCAACCTAATACCCCTGCCGATTTTCCCTCTTCAATTCCCATAATTCGGCCAACTCCTAGCCTCATCCAAATCCCTTAAATCTCTTCCCTTATCCCTCCTTAATCCAAGCATTTAAACTGATCCAACTCTCTTCTAGCAGAATCCACCTGAACTCCAACACTTACCCCTCCTGCACTAAAAAAATAAATGCATCCGTTTGCCAACACAGGGAATCGATCCCTTGCCTTCCCCAAAGCTCCACACGCTACTTTCCTAGGAGCCTAGTGGCGTCACCCTTGCCACTTTACCAAGGCTCTTTTTGTGATGCAATTTACCGACAACTCTACTTAAGGCCTCTTAGCCAGAACCCCAAACTCCAAAGTCCAAAATTTAAAAAATTCAACAGGGTTTTGGCCAACTCATGGGCCTTCCACAAACCCATTTACTTACTCAAAATATTAATTTCACATCCAAATACAATAATTTAAAGTCTTTATAAAATATTGAAAACCACGAATAAGTCCGAAAAATCAGGATGTTACATATAATGATGAATGAGAGTGTCCCGGAGATAGTGTAAAAGCTTTGAAAAAATAAGAGAATGAAAGAGCTTATTTGTTTCTGGCTAGTTCAAATAAAGAATTTTATGAAGTGAGATCTCGGATCCTAGGGAAAAAATCGCTTCCAAAACTTTGTGAGATTTTTCTGAGGTTAGAAGAGAGGAGACAAGGAGAAAAGTAATGTTAAAGCCAGGGTTTGAAGCTAATGATGATAATTATGCTCTTGTAACTATTAAAAATAATGATGATAGTGAAAAAAAGAAAAAACCTTGGTGCGATTACTATAAAAAATATTGGCACACTCGAGAAATGTGTTGGAAGCTCCATGGGAAACTGATAAATGGAAGGATAAAGAGTGGCAATGGTCGTGGTTCACAATCAGGAGATAGCAGAGGTTTCCAAACAACTAATGGAAATTATGAAGGCCAAAGTTATTAGAAGGGTCTCCATTCACTAAGGAACAATTAGAGCATCTACACAAGTTTTTTCAATCACCACAATTTTGGATGAATTCTTCTATTCCTAACTCATCCAATAATCCTTCTTCCTCTATTTCCCAATCAGGTACTAATTTTTCTATTTTTTTCAGTGTCAAGCCTTGTAAAACAAACAAATGGATCGTTGATTCTGGAGCTAGTGATCACATGACTAGTAGTCATTTTCATTTTTCAACTTACACACCTTGCGCAGGAAACAAAAAGATCAAAGTAGTAGATGGGTCTTTCTCGGTAATAGCCAGGAAAGGCATTGTTAAAATTTCATCTTCCTTGGTTTTACATGATGTTTTACATGTGCCAAATCTAGCTTGTCATCTCATATCGGTCAGTAAATTATCCCAGTCCTCAAATTGTCATGTTATATTTGACTCCTCTATGTGTAAGTTTTAGGACATGGTCTCAGGGAAGATGATTGGCAATGCTAAAGAATTTGGTGGAATTTACTTTCTTGAAGACAACCATCTAAGTCAACCAACAACTACTTTATGCTTAAATTCTGTTTCTGATTTTGATAAGGTTATGATTTGGCATTATAGGCTTAGACATCCTAATTTTTACAATTTAAGATATTTGTTACCTAATCTATTTAAAAATAAAAGTCCTTTTTCATATCATTGTGAATTTTTTGAATTGGCTAAACATCATCGGTCATTCTTTCCACCTCAAAAATATAAAGCCTCCAAACCTTTTTCGTTAATTCATAGTGATGTTTGGGGACCTTCAAGAGTCTCGACTTTTTTAAGAAAACGTTGGTTTTTCACATTTATTGATGATCATACTCGACTTTGTTGGGTGTTTTTATTAAAAGATAAGTCTGAAGTTAAAAATGTGTTTCAGTCTTTTTATACTATGGTGAAAACACAATTTGGTGTGAAAATAGAAGTATTTCAGACTGACAATGGTGGGAAATTTTTTAGCGACCAATTAGGTGTTTTCTTAACCAAACATGGAATAGTCCACCAAAGTTCTTGTACAAATACACCACAACAAAATGGGATTGCAGAAAGAAAAAATTGACATCTTTTGGAAGAAACTAGAGCCTTGATGTTCACTAGTCAGGTACCACATTATCTTTGGGGCGAAGCCTTGTTAACAACTACATATCTTATTAATAGAATGCCTAGTAAAACTCTAAATTATAGAACTCCTTTTCGTCTCTTTAAAGATAACTTTCCTAACTCTAAATTGATCACAGATTTATCCCTCCAAGTTTTTGGGTGTATTATTTTTGTTCATCTTCACAACCAATGTAAACTAGATCCTAGAGCAAAAAAATGTGTCTTTGTTGGTTATGCTTCTAATAAAAAGGGTTCCAAATGTTATGATCCAGTTGATAGAAAGATTACTATTACCATGGATATCACATTTGTTGAAACACAATCTTATTTTGATTCTAATCTTCAAGGAGGGAATTATACTAAGGAAGATTTTATAATTGATCAAGAAAAGACTAGGAATATACAACATAGGGATTCTAATAATGGGGAAGGCAAATTTATGATTAACACTGAAATTAATGATGTTAATGTTAATGAAAAGGAGTATGAAGGTGTAGAGTCTGATCATGAGAATAAAGAACAAACAAAGAAGTTAATTGTTTACTTAAGAAGAAATCAAAATCAAGAAAGTGGAATCTGCCAGATTCATCACCAAGGATCTGACCTGCTAGATCCTGTCAAAAGTCCAGGTAAAGCTCATAATCCAACCAATGATTTTTCTGATTTCGATATTCCAATTGCCAAAAGAAAAGGTGTTAGAAATATTGTCAAATATCCCATGTCTAACTTTGTATCGTATAAAGCCTTGTCTTCGACATTCTTAACCTTTGTTTCGTGCCTCGATACTATAAAAATACCCAAAAATGTGAAAGATACTTTATAAGTTCCTGAGTGGAAGGAGGCTATTTTAGAGGAGATGCGCGCTCTTGAAAAAACAGGTACATGGGAAACAATGGAATTACTTGTAGGGAAAAAAATAGTGGGCTGCAAATGGGTGTTCGTAACCAAATTCAAACCAGATGGATCTTTAGATAGATACAAAGCCCAGTTGGTGGCTAAAGGGTACATTCAAACATACGAGATAGATTATCTTGAAACGTTTGCTCTAGTGGCCAAATTAAATTCTGTTAGAGTTCTTTTATAAATTGCTGTTAATTTTGATTGGTCTTTACACCTGCTAGATGTGAAGAATGTTTCCTAAATGGGAAACTTGAAGAAGAAGTTTACATGGATCCTTCTCTAGGTTTTGAAGAAAAATTTGGAACTCGAGTATGTAAACTCAAGAAATCTTTGTATGGTCTAAAGTAGTCTCCTCAAGCTTGGTTTGAACGATTCACTCAAGTTGTTAAAAAACAAGGTTACTCACAAGGGCAAGCTGATCACACAATGTTCTACCGACATTCACAAAAAGGTAGAATAGTAGTTATTATAGTTTATGTCGATGATATCATTCTTACAGGAGATGATGTGGATGAAATAAGGCGTCTCAAGGAGCATTTAGCATTGGAGTTTGAGATTAAAGACTTGGGTCCTTTGAAATACTTTCTTGGAATGGAAGTTGCTCGATCAAAGAAGGGTCTTGTGGTCTCTCAGAAAAAAATATGTGATTGATCTTTTAAAAGAGGCTGGGATGAGTGGTTGCCGCCCAGTTGACACACCAATTGATCCAAATGTAAAATTCGAAAATAAAGAAGGTCAATTAGTTGATAAAGGGCAGTAACCAAAGATTAGTTGGTAAGTTAATTTACTTATCACATACAAGGCCAGACATAGCTTTTGCAATAAGCTTAGTGAGTCAATTTATGCACTCCCCAATGGAGGAACATGAAGAAGCAGTGTTTTGAATTCTAAGATACTTGAAGAGTTCACCTGGAAAGGGCTTATTCTTCAAGAAATCCGAACAAAGAGGAATTAAAGCTTATACAGATGTAGATGGGGCATGCTCAATAACAGATAGAAGATCTACATCAGGATACTGTACATTTGTTTGGGGAAACCTTGTGACTTGGTGAAGCAAAAAACAAAGTGTTGTAGCAAGAAGTAGTGCAGAAGTTGAGTTTAGATCAATGGCTCAAGGAATTTGTGCAATGATGTGGTTAAAAAGAATTATGGAAGAGCTGCGGAAACCAATAACTTCACCAATGAAGTTGTACTGTGATAGCAAAGCTACCATTAGTATTGCTCACAATCCAGTCCAACATGACAGAACTAAACATGTTGAGATTGATAGACACTTTATCAAGTAGAAGATTGAAGAAGGCCAAGTGTGCATGTCGTTTGTTCCTTCAAAACAACAGATTGCTGACATACTCACCAAAGGACTCTCTAAGACAAGCTTTGATTTTCTTGTAAGCAAGTTGGGCATGATTGATATATATTCACCAACTTGGGGGACGGTGTTGAAATATGTATATATTTTAAATTTATTTAGGTAGATAAGTTTTATTCATATTCTAGGAATATTTTTATTTTATCTTTTAGTAGTTTATTAGAATAAGGGAACTATTTTCTTTTATGTTTTAGTAGTTTATTAGAATAAGGGAACTATTTTCCCAATTAGGATTAGGACTCTTTTCTCTATTTAAGTTCATTTCTTTAGTTAATAATAATAGAACGGTTTTATTAAAAGCTCTCTTGAAAACTTTCAATATGTTGTCATTAGAAAGTCATGAATTAATCAAGTTTATGAGTATTTGAGTGACCAAATATATTATGTTACATGACATCAAAAATGTATGAGTGAATATGTGACACCCCTAATTTGACCCTAGTCGGAAAGTGGTTTCGGGACCACAAAACTGAGTCACAAAAATAATTAATTGTTATATTTTATGCTTATTATTATTTATGAATAAGTATGTGTGAAAATTTCATGCTTTAAATTTTGTCATTTGGATGTGAAATAAATAAAAAGGGGCTTATGTGAAAAATCTTGAAAATGTCATAGGTTAATTGGAAGTGGCTAAAAATTGCATGGTTTGAAGCATGAGGGACTTGCAAGTCAAACATTCCTTTTTCTTGGTAGTGGACGGCAAGGATGGGCATGAATGACACATTTTGGCATTTTGTGCTTTGTATGTTAGTAAATAATGTTAATAATATATTTGTTTATATTAAAGAAAATGGTTTCATAAAATAGAAATAATAAAAGTTAATGAAATAAATGAATAAAACATGTTTGAGGTGAAAATAACAAGGCCATTTTCTTCTTCTTCTTGCCGTGAGTTGAGAAAGAAAATAGAAACCTTTGAGCTTAGGGCATTCGGCAAAAGAAGGCTTCAAATAAGGTAAGGTTCATGCTGTTTTCTTTGAAAAGTTGTGAATTTTGGTTGGTTTTGAAGCTTGCAACAAGACCCATGTGAAAAGTTTTGTGTTCATGAAGCATGTAGCAATTGGTCATGAGCTTAATGGGGTATATTTTGTATGTTTGATGATTTTGGGAGGATAATTGATTCTAGTTGAGTATGAACAAACTAAATGTGCTTGATGGCTCAAATGAGCTTGGAAAGTTGGCCAATGTTGTTTAAGTTCATGAATTAGGGCATAATTTCATTCGGCCATGGAAATTGAGCATGGAAAAAAAAATATGGTGTGGGATATATGAAGCTGAAAATTTAGTTTGAAGTGTGGTAATTGTGTTAAAGATGAACATTAAACCTTTATGTTTTATGGTCTTGTAAGTTAGGTGTAAAACCCATGGCCTTTTTATGCTTGTCATGGAATTAGTGGTTAAATGAGTTATGAACCTATTATAATTTGAAAATTTGATGGTTTTATGGAGAAGGGGGCATTTGGAAATAGAGGTTAAATTATAATAACCTCACCTTAGTGAATTGAAGTAAAATTTGACTCTTTATAGGATTAAATTACCAATGACCGAATGTGATGAAATTGTCAAGAAATAAATTTGATTAAATGAGATTCGGTTAATGGTGGGTGTATAGAATAATTGAATGCTAATTTGATTAACTCTCTAATGGTTAAATGTGTTAAACCTTAAAGCATGATTTAGTTTAACCAAGGGAGAACTTGTATATTTGTAGGAGGGCATGTTTGAACGTGTATTGATAATTGATTTTGAAGGTTCGGCTTTATGCCTTGATAGTTGGTTTTGAAGTATATGATGTCTTGGTATAAATATATGTGCATTCGGTTACTTTCATAACATGCATTTAAAGTGTCCTTTGGATGCAATTGCTTATGCACTTGAGGGTATATGAGTTAATTTTCTTTATGGCAAATTTGGATAAAAAGCTAACTAATAATATGCTAAGGTAGTCATGTGGATAATCGGCTTTGTGAATATTATTAAAGGTGTAATTAGTTATATGCATAGGTCATCGGTAAAATTGACCACATAACTAGTATATGTATATAAGGCGACATGGTGATACCTAGGTAAATGTATTTGGGATGGTTTTTATGAAATACCAAATGTGTGCAGATGTATCGGGGTGTTGCCTTATGTATGAGTTTCATTGAGAAGATTTACCTTGTTGTTTTTAATGATATAACAAGGTGATTAAAATAGTTTAAATTTTGTTAATTAGACTCAAGAGCATAGAGGGGCAATTTTGGATAAAGAGAAAGTAAACGAATAGCCGTGGATATCTAGTCGTCGACCACTTCCGAGGTAAGTTTTAAGTGATTAAGCGTTGAGTAAATTCAATCATAATAGGACATGACGAGTTGATTTAATAAGATATGATGTGGGCATGTTATGTTCTAAGCTCAAATGGTAAGTTCTTAAGTGTTTGAGCTTGGGAATTTAAGTGTAATTTGAAATAGTCTGCTTAGGACAGCAGCAGTAACGTGACTTTAGAAAATCACCATAAATTTGTGGACTTGAATTAGAGGCTGAATGAAACATGAAATTAAAGCTTAATGAGTCTAGTTTCTTATAAAAGAAACCGTGTAAGCAAAGGAATTTCTGATAATGAGATATTTAAAGTTGTGTGAGACAGTGCAGAATGACACTGTAATCCTCTGTTCTATTTTTAGAAAATCATTATAAATTGTACAAAAATTTTTAAAAGACAAAATTTATATTCTAGATGCCTTAGTGAGTCTAGTTTCAAAAGAAATAAACTAGAACATATTTTGAATTTTTTACAATGAGAAATTTGATTCGTAGTGAAGAGTGGTCAGCATAGTCAAACAGTGAAATAATGGAAACTTGAAGAAAAATCTGGCATTGATTGGCCAAACCAAAAATTCTGAAAATTTGTTGGATAAAATATGTGTGAGTCTATTTTCAGGGAAAATTAGCGGCACTTCATTTGGAGTTTCGTAGCTCCATTTACGAATAATTTAATGACTATTGCTCAGGAAAAACAGCTTGTGCTGAATTTGTGATTATGTTGTAAACCTTAATAAAACTATATGAGTTGCTTATAAGCTATCGATTAAATATTGGTAATCAAAGCACCAAATCCGTATTAAAGTGAAGCTATAAGCCGTAAATGACTAGTATACCTAGTCAAATTTGTTATGATGAAATTGATGTACAAGGTGTGTATATGTGATAAGGCCTAATGGCCGATGTGATGAATGTGAAAGTGTATATATGTGATAAGGCCTAATGGCCAATGTGATGAATGTGAAAGTGTGTATATGTGATAAGGCCTAATGGCCGATGTGATGAATGTGAAAGTGTATATATGTGATAAGGCCCAATGGCCAATGTGATGAATGTGAAAGTGTGTATATGTGATAAGGCCTAATGGCCGATGTGATGAATGTGAAAGTGTATATATGTGATAAGGCCGAATGGCCAATGTGATGAATGTGAAAGTGTATATATGTGATAAGGCCGAGTGGCCAACGTGATGAATGTGAAAGTGTATATATGAGATAAGGCCGAATGGCCAATGTGATGGATGTGAAAGTGTATAAATGTGATAAGTCCCGAAGGGCATTTGTGTCAAGATTATATCCGGTTAAAACCCCGCAGCTTTATGCGAGAATATTATCTTGATTAATGTCCGTAGGCTTCGTGCTCGTACTATATCCGAGCTTTAAAGACCCGACGGCTAAATGCTAGGATTCAAGTAAGACTTTGGTATTGAGTATCTGCAATAAGTTACCATCAAATAAGTATTATGTACTTAAGATGTTCAGGTACGTATTACTTACTTATCGGTGGAGTGATTTCGAGGTGAATTATCAGTATCAAAGAGGTAGGTAAATGTGATTAATATTATAACTCCAAATATGAGAATGATCTAATTGGTAATGGTATGCTTGTATAATGAAGTATGTGATGAAATATTCTTATGTATTAGTGCATATTCTGCCCAAAAGCCTTATGATTTGAGCATGGGTTGGGTTCAGCTAGATGTGCCAGTACAAGGTAAGGATTATGTTTTGTAAGCTTACGTATATGTGATAAGGAATATGTTTGGTTCTTTATGTGCCTACGGTAATTTAGTACTTGTCATGTTGAAATACTTAAAAATATGGATGTGATTATGAACAAGTGGAAAGGATTATTGAAAGTTGAAAATTGATGAAGAAGGTGCTTTGGAAATATTTGACCATCTAGGTCATTATCATTCGAAAGTATATATGTGACAGCCAAGTGATGCGTTTATTGATATTATAGTTCGAGATGAAGCTCTAGATTAACTTCATCGAACAGTTGAAATGAATGACCAATGATAGTGAATGAGAACACTTTGTTTTGCTTAAAACTTACTAAGCTTACAAAAGCTTACTCTGTTCGATCATGTTTTGGTTTATAGGTTGTGGATTCTGACTACCAGTTCGGGGATCATCAGCACTTCGTCACACTATCTACCATTACGGCAACTATGTAATTAGACTTAGCTTATGGCATGTATAGGATAGACAATATAGTAGAATGATATTTTGACTATTGTATATAAGCCATATGAAAATGGCATCTTTTGGATGTTTACTTATAGAAGTTTACATTTTATCCCTGGCTGTGTTTAGTGTTTATCCAAATGAATGATCAAAAAAAAAAATTTTACCGTTCTGTCATGAGTTACAAGTCCGGTAATGCCCCTTACTTATTCCGGCTATGGTTACGGGATAGGGGTGTTACATTTTATTGGTATCAGAGCTACGGTTTAGTCGATTCTAGGACTAACGTAGCACGTGTGAGTCTAGCTATACATGCCATAAAGTGATAAAATGATAGTGTGATGATTTCTGGTAGTTAAAAAGTGTTTTTCGTATAATAATAAATTTTGATCCTGAACGAGCTGTGGCAGATGGTATTGAGGGCATTGGAACATGCTTATGATGTGTCAAAATTGAGAAAAGAGTGAATTACGGAAATGATATGCTATGTGAAATGTACTTGTTGATTTTGCTATGTGCCTTTTTCGAATGATGCAATGAATTTTATGATATGCATATATCATGTATGAACTAGAAGTATAAGCCCTAAGGTATGTGATAAATTTAGTAAGTTTTGAGTAATTAAGTTTAGTATAAAAGTTAGAATGGCATATTATAAAGGTATGATATATGAATCATGGCCCATTGATCTTACTTTACTCAAATTTGTTTACGAGATAGTTGTATATAAAGCATGTATCCGAATGATCACTAGAAAATAAACTGTGAGAATTAGGTGGATATGTGATCCTTGTATATATAGATCGAATATCAAATGAAAGTTATACATTATGTGCTTGTATACGAATAAAGTAAATGAAATGCCAATGTGATAAATTAGTGAAATGTATACTTGATGGATAAATATGCATAAAAGTTCAGTATGTTATATCCGGGCTAAGTCCCGAAGAGCATTCGTGCTGGTGATATATCCGGACTAGGTTCCGAAGAGCATTCGTGCTGGTGATGTATCCGGGCTAAGTCCCAAAGAGCATTCGTGCTGGTGATGTATCCGGGCTAAGTCCCGAAGAGCATTCGTGCTGGTGATATATCTGGACTAGGTTCCGAAGAGCATTCGTGCTGGTGATGTATCCGGGCTAAGTCCCGAAGAGCATTCGTGCTGGTGATATATCCGGACTAGGTTCCGAAGAGCATTCGTGCTGGTGATGTATCTGGGCTAGGTTCCGAAGAGCATTCGTGCTGGTGATGTATCCGGGCTAAGTCCCGAAGAGCATTCGTGCTGGTGATATACCCGGGCTAAGTCCCGAAGAGCATTCGTGCTGGTGATGTATCCGGGCTAAGCCCCGAAGGCATTCGTGCTTGGACAAAATTCAGATTTGAGGTCCGAAGGCCTTTGTGCTGAAATTATTTATGGGTTAAAGTTCTGCAGGTCTTGTACTGGTGATGTGTATTCGGGTCTTCGGGCCTAGCAGTGTAACACCCCGAACCCGAGACCATCGCCGGTGTCGAACACGAGGGGTTAGCAAGCCAAGTTCACTTGTTTTGCCCATCCATTGGACATTTCCAGTCAGGCTGGAAAAACTGCGTCACTGTCGCCTTAAAAATCATATCTCGAGTTTCAAAACTCGGAAACTGGTTTCGTAAATTTTCCCTGAATTTAGACTCATATATCCATCCATGGATTTATTTCTAGAATTTTTGGTCGGGCCAATTGGTACAGTTTATTAGTTAAAGTCACCCATGTTACAGGGATTGACTGCTCTGACCTTCGCGCGGTATAACTTGAATATCTCTCTGTACAGGGCTTTAATGCTGGTGCCGTTTGTTTCTAATGAAACTAGACTCAAAATGGAATCTGTAAATATAAGGTATGTCTCCTAATTCTTTCTGGATAATTTATAGTAAATTTTAAAGTTGCGACAGGGAACCCAGAAACCGTTCTGGCCCTGTCTCACAATAGCTTTAATATCTCTTAACATGTAACTCCTATGACCATTTCGTTTCTTCCATATGAAAATAGACTCATCAATGTTCATTTACATAGCTGATTCACTATTTAATACCATTCCTACAAATTTTGGTGATTTTTCACATTCACGTTACTGCAGCTGGCAGCATCTGTTTTAAGGTAGGTCTTACCTATTTTGTAGTCTCCATGAACCAACTAGTCTTGCCTTACATAGGTCCACATATGATCATTTTAACCATGCCAATGGCTGATCATGTGACCAACATTCCCATTTCCAATTCATAGTCACATCATGACACCATATATATATATACAAACTGCAAATAGTTTAAGTTGACACTTCACTATTACGAGCCATTTTCGCATGGCCGTACACATATACATCATAACATATTTAAACCAACAAGGGTAGTCCTATACATGCCATTTCAAGTTCAACCAAGAATTTATACCAAAATGGGGGCTTGATAGTGTGGATGACTTGACTTCAACGATCCCGAATCCGATTGCTATTGAGCGAAATCTAGAAAGCGAGAGCCAAAGCAATGAGTAAGCATTTTATGCTTAGTAAGTCTCAAGGAATATAATCAACTCTAATTACAGCAATACATTCACATAGTTAAATGCATCATTTCATTAATGCACATTCACATAATCATACTTACTTCACCATCCCAACTCTTATGTTCATACACAAATAACGGCTTCATTAAGGCCGATAACTCGTTCCATCATAGGAGCGGATATTCACACGCTCTTACTCCTAGCGCGCAAAGCACACACCGCACTTACCTTGTCATTGGGAAATTTCACAAGTTCATTAGCTGAAATTTTCCAGCAAGCTTATAATTTTCAAATCACATACCTTGAGTTTAACCGGATGTCGCTACTCGATCAATCGCCTTCGGGACATAGCCCGGTTATGGTAACCCGCACCAAGGCCTACGGGACTTAACCCGGATATCATGATTTGCACAAATGCCTTAGGGTCTTAGCCCGGATAGAATGACTCGCACGAATGCCTTGGTCTTAGCCGGATGTAGCCACTAGCACAATTGCCTTCGGTCTTAACCGGTTATAATTTCCAGCATAATTGTCTTCGGGCTTAGCCCGGATATCATTCAATTTCTCATGCACACATACATCAATAATCATTGGACATACATATTTATTTTCGTTACTAAGGCTCAAACACAATTATAATCACTAACATAATCGCCTTGGGACTTAGCCCGGTATCATTCGAATACTCATACACACATAAATCAATAATCAATACATCCATATTTCATTCCACATAATTCAAGTAAGGTCACTTCTTGAGGACTTACCTCGGATGTTGTCGAACGGCTTTTACGGCTATTCGATTACTTTTTCCTTCCCCTTGTCCAATTGTGGCCCTCTTAGCTCTTGAGCTAATTCAAACAAATTCAATTTATCAAAACCTCATTGTGCTAGCTTATGGCCGAATATGACAAGGAATTTAAATGGTCATATGGCCACCCTTTAGCTTGAATACACAATGGTCATGCATATTTTATACTACATCAAGCAATTCAATACAATTTATTCGAGCATCAAGGAAAAGCTAAGGCCTTCAATAGGCTACCCAAGGCCGAATATACTTGTCCATGTTGAGGCCAATTATGCACTTAATACCACACAAAAACAGCATGCATTTTACTAGTTAATGCTTTGCATATTGTAGCTCAAAACTTACAATATAGCATCAAGCACTCATATGTGTGCTAGGCGAATGTGCTTACAATTTCACAATTATTCTTCAACATCTTCTTCTTTAAACAAACTTATTCATCACTTCCTTCATAACCAAAACATCATGTGCAAACATATATATACATATATGAGCATGGCCGAATTTCAAGGTGTCCATAGCCATCCAAAACACAAATTTTAACTAACATGCAAGAAGCATGAACCATGCTCATGAATGCATCATGGCCGAATATGACAATCATGCTCCTTTTCAACTTCAATCATGATAAAACAAAAGAAAGCTCAAAATCTTACTCAAGAGTAGACAATCCATCATTGCATGCATCATCATCAAGCTTCACACTTAGCATGCAATGGCTTTATCACCATAACAACTTTGGCCAAATACCATTTCCATGGCTTAACAAAGATTTGAGCCATGGCTAACATGCACATCAAGTTAGCAACCAAAACATGCATGAAACTCCTAACACAACCTCATACATACCTTAATCTTGATGCAAACTTAGCCAAATCTCCTTCTAGATCTCTTCCAAACCAAGCATGAAGCAAAAATCCTCCTTCTTCCTTAGTTTTGGCTCAAAGAAAGGATGAACAAAATTTTTTTCTTTCCTTCTCTACAACTCACGGCAATGGGGGGGGATTACCACACTCACACACATTTTTTTTCATTTTTTATCACCCATACACCTTTGTTTATTATTTCACCCTAATGCACCAACAAAACATGTTTCATGACATGTTTAGCCCATCCTCCCTTGTCATGGCCGGCCACCACCTATAAAGGGGAATTTGACATGCAAGTCCATTATTTTGTATGCATGCTTTAATTAGTCATCACACATTTCCCTATCATACTTTCAAAGTTCATTACTAAGTCCTTTCTTGTGGAATTCACCCTTATAACACTAAATCAATCATCATAAAATGTCATACATGAGCACACACATGTTATAGGCATCAAAATAAATTTTTAATTATTTTTATGCCTCGGTTTTGTGGTCCCGAGACCACCTTCCGACTAGGGTCAATTTTGGGCTGTCACAAACAGGCTTAATGCCAGTGATTCGAGCCAAGTTTAATGTTCTTCATTATATGAATTCAAAGTTAAATGAAAAGATATGTTTAAAAGTGTACATACTTGATGTTTATAGACTTGGTTAAGTCATTTCAATGTGTGACAACAAATGAATAAGGGGCACTATGTGTGCAAATGATTAGAGGCACTGAGAGTGCGAGTTCTTCAACCGAGCACTATGTGTGTGAGATCTGTCAGTAGACATTAAGTGAGTAAAATGAGATTAATGTAAGACCTCGTAGGGAACGAAGGCATTGAGTTAAGATGGTGGATATGTAGTTAAGAAATGAATTCATGTTATAAATGTGTTACGAATTTAGTCTATGGGATGCTTGGTATATAAATTGCTAAATGACCCCAATTTTTGTTAATCATGTTCAAGAAATTATTTGGATTAAGTTCAACATTTGGAAGTCTATAAGAATTTTTGATGAATGCTGTTAATTTTGGATATATGGGTTATGTACTAAAATAAATCCCATGCCGGTATACTATATGAGGATTTATGCCTAATCGACTGTATACGGATAGCGTTAATGGTGATTGAATGTGCTGAACGAATTAAATGTTCAGGTATGTAGAAGTTGATTTTCTGTCGGAAACAGGTTAAGTTGAATATTGAGATATGATGGAGTTATAAAGGATATTTATTGAGATGTTTGAGTATATGTGTATTTTCGGTCAGGTTACAGCTTATACATGAATAAAAATGTGAGTTACGAATATGTGGGTTGATGATATGAATTATACATGTTAATATGTGATTTATATGTGTTTGAAATGCATTTGTGAATTAAATTGAGTGATTATTGCTTATGAAATCAAGGAAATGAGATATATGTGCATACTTGTAGAAATGTTTATGTATTTGTTTTAAGATAAGAAAATGATTTTATAGACCGATGCGAAATCAATAATGAATTACAATTGCTATCAATGAGCTAATGTCTTTGTGGATATAATTCAATAAGAGAACGTTATCCTAACCTATGCATCGGTGGAAATTTTCGGGGACGAAAATCCCTAAAGGGGGGGAGAGTTGTGACACCCCTAATTTGACCCTAGTCGGAAAGTGGTTTCGGGACCACAAAACCGAGTCACAAAATTAATTAATTGTTATATTTTATGCTTATTATTATTTATGAATAAGTATGTGTGAAAATTTCATGCTTTAAATTTTGTCATTTGGATGTGAAATAAATAAAAAGGGGCTTATGTGAAAAATCTTGAAAATGTCATAGGTTAATTGGAAGTGGCTAAAATTGCATGGTTTGAAGCATGAGGGACTTGCATGTCAAACATTCCTTTTCTTGGTAGTGGACGGCAAGGATGGGCATGAATGACACATTTTGGCATTTTGTGCTTTGTATGTTAGTAAATAATGTTAATAATATATTTGTTTATATTAAAGAAAATGGTTTCATAAAATAGAAATAATAAAAGTTAATGAAATAAATGAATAAAACATGTTTGAGGTGAAAATAACAAGGCCATTTTCTTCTTCTTCTTGCCGTGAGTTGAGAAAGAAAATAGAAACCTTTGAGCTTAGGGCATTCGGCAAAAGAAGGCTTCAAATAAGGTAAGGTTCATGTTGTTTTCTTTGAAAAGTTGTGAATTTTGGTTGGTTTTGAAGCTTGCAACAAGACCCATGTGAAAAGTTTTGTGTTCATGAAGCATGTAGCAATCGGTCATGAGCTTAATGGGGTATATTTTGTATGTTTGATGATTTTGGGAGGATAATTGATTCTAGTTGAGTATGAACAAAATAAATGTGCTTGATGGCTCAAATGAGCTTGGAAAGTTGGCCAATGTTGTTTAAGTTCATGAATTAGGGCATAATTTCATTCGGCCATGGAAATTGAGCATGGAAAAAAAAAATTTGGTGTGGGATATATGAAGCTGAAAATTTAGTTTGAAGTGTGGTAATTGTGTTAAAGATGAACATTAAACCTTTATGTTTTATGGTCTTGTAAGTTAGGTGTAAAACCCATGGCCTTTTTATGCTTGGCATGGAATTAGTGGTTAAATGAGTTATGAACCTATTATAATTTGAAAATTTGATGGTTTTATGGAGAAGGGGGCATTCGGAAATAGAGGTTAAATTATAATAACCTCACCTTAGTGAATTGAAGTAAAATTTGACTCTTTATAGGATTAAATTACCAATGACTGAATGTGATGAAATTGTCAAGAAATAAATTTGATTAAATGAGATTCGGTTAATGGTGGGTGTATAGAATAATTGAATGCTCATTTGATTAACTCTCTAATGGTTAAATGTGTTAAACCTTAAAGCATGATTTAGTTTAACCAAGGGAGAACTTGTATATTTGTAGGAGGGCATGTTTGAACGTGTATTGATAATTGATTTTGAAGGTTCGGCTTTATGCCTTGATAGTTGGTTTTGAAGTATATGATGTCTTGGTATAAATATATGTGCATTCGGTTACTTTCATAACATGCATTTAAAGTGTCCTTTGGATGCAATTGCTTATGCACTTGAGGGTATATGAGTTAATTTTCTTTATGGCAAATTTGGATAAGAAGCTAACTAATAATATGCTAAGGTAGTCATGTGGATAATCGGCTTTGTGAATATTATTAAAGGTGTAATTAGTTATATGCATAGGTCATCGGTAAAATTGACCACATAACTAGTATATGTATATAAGGCGACATGGTGATACCTAGGTAAATGTATTTGGGATGGTTTTTATGAAATACCGAATGTGTGCGAGATGTATCGGGTGTTGCCTTATGTATGAGTTTCATTGAGAAGATTTACCTTGTTGTTTTTAATGATATAACAAGGTGATTAAAATAGTTTAAATTTTGTTAATTAGACTCAAGAGCATAGAGGGGCAATTTTGGATAAAGAGAAAGTAAACGAATAGCCGTGGATATCTAGTCGTCGACCACTTCCGAGGTAAGTTTTAAGTGATTAAACGTTGAGTAAATTCAATCATAATAGGACATGATGAGTTGATTTAATAAGATATGATGTGGGCATGTTATGTTCTAAGCTCAAATGGTAAGTTCTTAAGTGTTTGAGCTTGGGAATTTAAGTCTAATTTGAAACAGTCTGCTTAGGACAGCAGCAGTAACGTGACTTTAGAAAATCACCATAAATTTATGGACTTGAATTAGAGGCTGAATGAAACATGAAATTAAAGCTTAATGAGTCTAGTTTCTTATAAAAGAAACCGTGTAAACAAAGCAATTTCCGATAATGAGATATTTAAAGTTGTGTGAGACAGTGCAGAATGACACTGTAATCCTCTATTCTGTTTTTAGAAAATCATTATAAATTGTACAAAAATTTTTAAAAGACAAAATTTATATTCTAGATTCCTTAGTGAGTCTAGTTTAAAACTAAATAAACTAGAACATATTTTGAATTTTGTACAATGAGAAATTTGATTCGTAGTGAAGAGTGGTCAGCATAGTCAAACAGTGAAATAGTGGAAACTTGAAGAAAAATCTGGCATTGATTGGCCAAACCAAAAATTTTGAAAATTTGTTGAATAAAATATGTATGAGTCTATTTTCAGGGAAAATTAACGGCACTTCATTTGGAGTTTCGTAGCTCCATTTACGAATAATTTAATGACTGTTGCTCAGGAAAAACAGCTTGTGCTGAATTTGTGATTATGTTGTAAACCTTAATAAAACTATATGAGTTGCTTATAAGCTATCGATTAAATATTGGTAATCAAAGCACCAAATCCGTATTAAAGTGAAGCTATAAGCCGTAAATGACTAGTATACCTAGTCAATTTTGTTATGATGAAATTGATGTACAAGGTGTGTATATGTGATAAGGCCTAATGGCCGATGTGATGAATGTGAAAGTGTATATATGTGATAAGGCCTAATGGCCAATGTGATGAATGTGAAAGTGTGTATATGTGATAAGGCCTAATGGCCGATGTGATGAATGTGAAAGTGTATATATGTGATAAGGCCCAATGGCCAATGTGATGAATGTGAAAGTGTGTATATGTGATAAGGCCTAATGGCCGATGTGATGAATGTGAAAGTGTATATATGTGATAAGGCCCAATGGCCAATGTGATGAATGTGAAAGTGTATATATGTGATAAGGCCGAGTGGCCAACGTGATGAATGTGAAAGTGTATATATGAGATAAGGCCGAATGGCCAATGTGATGGATGTGAAAGTGTATAAATGTGATAAGTCCCGAAGGGCATTTGTGTCAGTACTATATCCGGGTTAAAACCCCGCAGGCTTTATGCGAGAATATTATCCTGATTAATGTCCGTAGGCTTCGTGCTCGTACTATATCCGAGCTTTAAAGACCCGACAGCTAAATGCTAGGATTCAAGTAAGACTTTGGTATTGAGTATCTGCAATAAGTTACCATCAAATAAGTATTATGTATTTAAGATGTTCAGTGCGTATTACTTACTCATCGGTGGAGTGATTTCGAGGTGAATTATCAAGATCAAAGAGGTAGGTAAATGTGATTAATATTATAACTCCAAATATGAGAATGATCTAATTGGTAATGGTATGCTTGTATAATGAAGTATGTGATGAAATATTCTTATGTATTAGTGCATATTCGCCCAAAAGCCTTATGATTTGAGCATGGGTTGGGTTCATTAGATGTGCCAAGACAAGGTAAGGATTATGTTTTGTAAGCTTACGATATGTGATAAGGAATATGTTTGGTTCTTTATGTGCCTACGGTAATTTAGTACTTGTCATGTTGAAATACTTAAAAATATGGATGTGATTATGAACAAGTGGAAAGGATTATTGAAAGTTGAAAATTGATGAAAAAGGTGCTTTGGAAATATTTGACCATCTAGGTCATTATCATTCGAAAGTATATATGTGATAGCCAAGTGATGCGTTTATTGATATTATAGTTTGAGATGAAGCTCTAGATTAACTTCATCGAACAGTTGAAATGAATGACCAATGATAGTGAATGAGAACACTTTGTTTTGCTTAAAACTTACTAAGCTTACAAAAGCTTACTCTGTTCGATCATGTTTTGGTTTATAGGTTGTGGATTCTGACTACCAGTTCGGGGATCATCATCACTTCATCACACTATCTACCATTACGGCAACTATGTAATTAGACTTAGCTTATGGCATGTATAGGATAGACAATATAGTAGAATGATATTTTGACTATTGTATATAAGCCATATGAAAATGGCATCTTTTGGATGTTTACTTATAGAAGTTTACATTTTATCCCTGGCTGTGTTTAGTGTTTATCCAAATGAATGATCAAAAAAAAAGTTTTACCGTTCTGATATGAGTTACAAGTCCGGTAATGCCCCTTACTTATTCCGGCGATGGTTACGGGATAGGGGTGTTACAGAATGAGCATTTAAGGCTGACAAATGGCTTGGAAAATAGCCTCAAAGTTATCCACACGAGTAGACACACGGGCATGTGTCTGGACTGTGTGTGACACACAGTCTGCCCATGGGCATGTGATTCGACTGTGTGTCCCCTGCACCCTATTTAATCCAAAACATAATGCCTAGTAGTAAACACACGGGTAGAGACACGGGTGTGCATCTCTGCCGTGTGAAAGGCACGACCTTAGGACATGGTTGTGTGCCCAGGCCGTGTGAAGTCTGCACTTGATTTTTGGAATTTAATTCGCCACACAGCCTAAGCACACGGCTATGTGACTTGGCCGTGTGACCCTAATTGTGTTGATGATGTCATAAACAGAGAGTTACACGGGCTAAGGACATGGGCTTGTGTGACCACACGGCCTACCCACATGGGCGTGTGACTCTCCAAAACAAGAAAATTTTCTAAGTGTCAAAAAGGTTCTGAAAGTTCTCGGTTTAGTCCCAAACCGCTTCTGATGTATGTTTTGGGCCTCGTAGGCCCTTATAAGGGACAAGTTGCATGTGATTGAAAAGTTTTAAATTTGGACAAAATTTTATGGCCTGGTTTTGTATGTTTGCTTGTGTTTAAGTCCGGTAATGCCTCGTATCCTATCCCGACGTCAGACACGGGTAAGGGGTGTTACATTTAGTGGTATCAGAGCTATAGTTTAGTCGATTCTCAGACTAACGTAGCATGTGTACGAGTCTAGCTATACATGCCATATATATATATTATGATAGTGTGACGACTCCTGACTATTTTGACATGTGTTTTCATATAGTAAATGGATCCTAATAGAGCAGTGGCAGATGATGTTGAAAGTAACACGCCTGCACTCGCTGAAGGGGCAGCGCGTCTGATAGTAGCCCCTTACAGTTAATCGAGGAGAAGGAGGCAGGGAAGCCTTTCTCCACATGCTTGACGCCTGGTATACGAAATTCGTTCGAATGAACCCGAATGCTCAACCCCCTCCAGCCCCGCCTATTCCTTAGCCTATTCCTATAGCACCCCAAGGTATGGGTTTTATGAGACTGAATAGAACTCCAGTGGATAAAATTTAAAAGCAAGGGGCTGAAGAATTCTGAGCTAGTAAAGATGATGACCTTGAGAGGGCAGAGTTCTAGCTTGAGAATACCATTAAGGTGTTTGATGAGTTATCATGCACACCGGAGGAATGTAAGAAATGTGTTGTGTCCCTCCTGAGAGATTTGACTTATCAATGGTGGAACACCCTTGTGTCGATGGTACCAAGGGAGAGGGTTAACTAGGAATTCTTCCAAGAAGAATTTTGTAAGAAGTACATTAGTCAAAGGTTTATTGATCAGAAGAGAAATGAATTCCTCGAGTTAAAATAGGGTCGAATGACGGCAACAGAATATAAGCTTGACTTTGTGAAATTGAGCAAATATGCTCGAGAATGTGTATCGACTGAGGCCATCATGTGCAAAAGATTTGAAGATGGGTTAAACGAAGACATCCGGTTGTTGGTGGCTGTCCTTGAACTGAGAGAATTTTTTGTGCTCATAGAGAGAGCTTGTAAGGCCGAGGAATTGGCTAAAGAGAAGAGAAAAGATGCGTTAGAGTCTCGAGATTTGAAAAAGAGACAGATGGGTAAATCATTTCAGTCCCAAACCGAGAGAGTTTAATACTCAATCGAGTGTTTCAGCTGGGTTTTCGAATAGAAACCACGAAAAACAGTATTCGGGTGATAAGGCTCAAACTACTTCGATAGCGAGTGTAGGTGTAACACCCCTTACCCGTAACCATCGCCGGAACAGGGTACGAGGTATTACCGAATCATAGTACATACCATTAAATAAAACCAAGACAAAAATATGACATACAATTAGATCATGAATCATTTTAACATATGCCTTTAATAATATTAGCCAATTTCAAAGGCTTCGTACAAAATAATCAGTCAAATACTATACTTAATATTTTAAAACCTAGACAATTATGACACGTAACAAAATAACTAAGTCTACTATACATGCCATAATTCAAAATGTTTAGTTCAAATACCCAAAAATATTGATAGTGCAGGCAGATCTTCAACGATCCTTGACTCCTGTGCAAGCTGGACGACACTATAAGACAAAAGAGAGAAATGAAGGTAAGCTTATAGCTTAGTAAGCAAGTATGAAATAATGAATAAAGAATTTAATATGTTTACACAATAACTCAAGTGTATCTACTTTTAATTTCACCATTTACTGCACTTTGGTCAAGCTGTCTCTACTGCATCATACTCACTAAATAAATCATAACTCGAGTTACAAAACTCAAAATTCAAATCCGTAAAAGTTTCCTGAAACTAAACTCATATTATTTCTTACTAATTTTTTTCTAGAATTTTTGGTCCAGCCAATTAGTACATTTTATTAGTTAAAATTTCCCCTGTTATATAGCTCGACTGATCTGACCTCTGTTCACTCCGAATTGAATTTCTCCCAGTACACAATTCAAATAGCCATGAAATTTGTTTCATTTAAAACTAGACTTAATAAGGAATCTATACATAAAAACTATATTTCTTAATTAGTTTTGTACAATTTTTAATGATTTTTCAAAGTTAGAATAGGGGATCACGTGGTCATTCTGAGCAAGTCACACACAAATATAATTATCTCAAAATATAGAGTTCCTTTACTTGCTCTGTTTCTTTTACATGAAAATAGACTCATTAAGCTTTAAATTAATATCTCATTCAGCCTCTAATCAAAATTCCTACTATTTTTTGTGATTTTTCAAATTCACGTCACTACAACTGTCCAAAATAGTATTGTTGCTAATTCACTCTTTCACACTTTCTTTGTATTTACCTCATTTAGCCTACATATCACAATTCACTTTGACCATATTTCATACATCACAAGTGTAGGTTCATGATTACAATGTCACTATAAAATCATCCTGCTGAAAATTTCGGATCAATCCTCGATACTTGGTGGTTTCAGCACACAACTCCACCGTCATATTTCATATAATTCGGCTCTCTTGTACACATGGTGAACACTTAGTACCACCCATGTGACCTAGCCAATTTATCTCGTAACTCTCTTGTCTACATGGTGTCCTTCACTTGGAATCACACATGCGACCTAGCTACATTTATCCTCTCCCGTAGCTCTCTTGTCTACATGGGATACATCCCGTATCACACATGTGACCTAGCTACTACATAGTATCTCGTAGCTCTCTTGTACACATGATGTGCACTCAGCACCATACATGTGACCTAGCTACATTTCATCTATATTATTCAATCTTTTCGAAAGTTCAACCGGGATTTCTCTCACTATTACTTATTTCCATTCTTCCAATAGTCAATTTATGATTCAAAATCAACTAAAATATATAAAATAGGCTGAAATACAAAAATGTAAATGAAGTTAATGTATTATTTACATACAAACTTACCTCGGTGCAAAATATGGAAATTTTGCAATTTAGTCCAAAACCTTTTCCTTCCCCCGTTTGAGGTTGATTCCACGCCTTTCTTAATTATTGAGCTTGAAAGCTTGGAAAAACCTAGCTATGGTGTCTATGAGAGTTTCGGCCAACTTGATGAAGATGATACCAAATTTTGGTTTTGTTTTCCCATTTTATTATTTTATTTACCAAATGACTAAATTACCCTTCATTAAAAACTATGATGTTTTATCTTCCTTTAGGTATTTTTGTCCAAACTAGTATAATGTTCTAATTACTGTACAAGGACCTCCACTTTAAAAACCCATTACTCACAAGTACTTAGTACCTTTGTGAACTAGAACACACATTTTACAACTTTTGCAATTTAGTCCTAAATATCAAATTGGACCCTCTATCGATAAAATTTCTAAACAAAATTTTCACACAGTCATGAAATCATGCCATAGACCTTAAAATGATAATAAAACTATCATTTCTATCTCGGATTTGTAGTTTCAAAACCACTATACCATTTTAGCCCTAAATCGGGCTGTTACAGTAGGTAACGCTCGACCTAATAGACCTGAGTGTTAACATTGTGGCAGACGTCACCCTGGTGAATGCTGAATCAATAGCCAAGCATGTTTCAAGTGTGGTTCACATGATCATTTTATCAAGGATTGTTTTGAGACAGTTGAAAAGGAAAAAATTTAGAGTGCAAGATCCGGCAATGCCACTTCTAGAGGGAGACCACAGAAGAATCCGGGAAATGGAACAAGTAGTAATAGTGCACCTAGGGAACCAGTTGTAAGACCCAAGGGTAGAGCACCTACGAGGACCTATGCCATTTGAGCTCGCGAAGAGGCATTGTAATATCCCTAACCCATATCTGTTGCCAGACTAGGGTTAAAGGTGTTACCGAACAAATTAGAATAATTCAAAAACATTTCATAATCATCATCTTAACATAATCACACATCATTATAGAGTCCCTTATATAGGTCAATGAGACCTAAAACATGCATTAGAAAGGGATCGAGACCAAACGAACACATACAATTTTTTTCGATATTTAAACATTTTTCATAGTTATTAAGGTCACATGCCCGTGTGAACAGGCCATGTGCCTCACACGGAAATAGACACGCCCGTGTGTCTAGGCCGTGACAAAATAGGGCATACATATTGACTTGATCACATGGGCAGTCACACACGCCCGTGTGTCCAAACCGTGTGGTATAAAATTTTCCTTGATTTAAGCCACATTTCTTCCCCTGCTCATGCATATCTAAACCATCTCATTACGATTCATTTCAAACCAATTAATAGACAGCCATTCATACAATTCCTAAAGTAATATCCTAACATTATATCCAATGAATCATGATAATCTAATGCTTAACTTATAACCGAGCATAAAACATTACATATATTTCATAAGCTAATTATCGAACTTATTGCTTCAATTAATGCACATATCAAATAGAATAATTCATATCACATGGCTTATGGTCCTTTTTGCATATTTGGCAAAACCAAATTTACAAAATAGTCAAGTACAAATTTTAAACAACATAATCATATGTGCATTTATTTTTAAGTAAAAATCAAAACATAACATATGGCTTAACAAGCATCCATATATTAACCAAAAAGACAAATATGCTTTTAATACCATCTATGTATAAGTGCATAGTTACCATGTTACCAATAGCTATTTTCTAGCTCAATTACTGAACCAATATACAAAACTTATGTGCTAAATCACATGTCAATATTACCTATACATATCCAATTCATTTCTCATCAATTCGGTTAGCTAAGTTAATGTCACAACACATTATAAAATAACCTTACGACCATAAAGCATACTTATTATTTACTACTGCCAAACCAATTTGCAAGATAAATTATACAACCAAATAAGTCAATAATGAACCACAACCTACTCATATCCATCAGCCATATTTACTTTACTTAAACTGGATTATAACAATCCATAAACGTAAGACATACTATGAATCAAGTTTACCATAATATGCCAATTATAAACCTTTCAAATCATTACTAAAAACCAATATCATATAACTAACATCACCACATAATACCATGAATCATACCTCTTAAATTAAACTTATAATGTGACTGAATATAAATACCAACATTTGTATCATGAATAAGCCATTTTCGCATGGCTGTATACATATACTAATTCCAAAACCAACTATATTAAAACTAGCCTATGCATGCCACATAACTAAAATTCAGAACTTTAATTTACTGAAATGATAACCGGATAGTGTGATGAGATCTCCTCCGAATTCCAACTTGAGCAAGTCTCTAAAACTCTATAAACATATGAAAAATGCACACAGAGTAAGCTTTAAATCTTAGTAAGCTCATATCTTAATAAACTTATCATAACAAATAATTTCACTACGAAGCCATATGTATGATATGCTATCTCAAGTAACTTTTCCAAGTTATAAAACATGTTTTCATATCGAATTATCATCATCCAATATTATACTTGCTTACTCCAAAAACTTTAGCTTTCACAAGCTTATTCAACTCAATTCTCCTATATCATACAATTCACATTTTCATATAGCCAAATGAGCACGTCATGGAAATAACACATCTAATCATATAGATATACATAAATCTCATATCATCATTTATACTCAATTTCACCTTTCATACAGATAACAACTGACAATCTCACGTATGCCACTTATAAACCATATCTTATTCATTTATTCATGTTTCGTTTACACATATTCACATTTCATTTCCATATACATCACATCACATTCTTTGCACATATTTATATACTTACCTTTCATTTTCAAATATTGTATACATTTCAACATACCTGAATCGGAATGTCTTTCACTTAATCATCCATTTCTCGGAATGCCCGTTGAACCGTTCAGAATCAATAAGCATACTCGGATAACTCATAAGCTTGTACAATGCCAATGTCTCAGACGTTGTCTTACATGTAATCAACATTGATGCCACTGTCCCAGACAGGGACTTACACAAAATCATATACGATGTCAATGTCCCAGATATGGTCTTACACGTAAATCACAAATCGATGCCAACATCCCAGACGTGGTCTTACACGATAACACATATTGAAATCCTATGTCATGACATATGTATCGTAACTATTCCTATGGTTTTTACGGGGCTTTTGGGACGTCATCACATTATCAGAACTTTCTCGTATTCATATATTCTACTTCTCGAACAATTCAATATCATAATAACATATATATAACTTGTTCAAGATACATATATTTGTATTACCATTCGACGTTGAATTCAATCATACAATAAGTATGCATTTATAATATGATTTCGTAACGCTTATTAAAATACGAACTTATCTCCTTTACAGTAATGACAAATTAAGTCGACTAATCCGATACTTTGATTTTCCCTCAACCTAGATCTGAATTCCGATTTCCCAATCTAATTAATGTCAAAATTAACTCACTTATTGAAAATTTCATTAAATTTTATCCAAGAACACATAATTTGTGCATTTTCATTTTAGCCCCTAACATTTCACATTTTCATAATTTAGTCCCTATTTTCATCAAACCCATGTTAAGCCGAATTTACCTTAGGTCTCTAAAAACCCATTTCTTTCATTTCTTTCATATTTTAACCCGTCAATTTACAAATTTCTCAATTTAGTCCTTAATACACATTTTTATCAAAAATCGCTTAATTAAGCATGAAAATCAAACATCAAAGATTTATTATTCATCATCAAAAAAAAATTTCATCACATTATCAACAATGGCAAATTTCAAATTCATCATCAATTTTGAAAATTTAAGCATGGGCTAAGTAATATTCGAAGCAACGATCTCAAAAACGTAAAAACTATCAAAAACCGAGCAAAGAACATACCTAATTTAAGACATCAAAGTGCCGACTTATGTGTGGCATTTTTGAAATGTGATAGGTTAATCTATAAGGGTCTATTAAAGCATGTATTGAAAATAATGGTTTTGCATGTCAAATACCCCTTTTTGTTAATAGTGGCCGGCCATGATGATGGCATATATTAAAATATGTATTAAATTTTAGTTAAATGGTTATTACTTTATATAAAAGAAAGAAAAAAAATTTGGTTATGTTTTTGTTCTTCTTGCCGTGAACTAAAGGAAGAAAAAAGGGGGGAAAAGAAGCTAGGCATTCGGTCTTCTACTTGCTTAATTAAGGTAAGTTTTAGGTAAATTCTTTGAGATTTTATGAAATTTTAGTTGATGGATAGGTCTTTGATTGAGACCATGTGTGAATTTTGATCCTTGTGGTGATTTGGGCATTCGGTTAAGGTAGGAAACTTAGAAGATGATTTCTATTCCTTATGTTTTATGAGTTGGGAGCTTAAATTGAAGTTGAATAAGAGGAATATGTGTATTGAGGATTTTAGTAATATGGAAATTCGGTTTTGAGAGTGTGTGTGTGGTCACTTGCCGAATGTGGGTGTTAAGGTTAGTAGGTTGGCTTAATTCTTGTATTAGAAATCTATTTGAGAAATTAGATAGGCTTTGAATGGTTGAAGTAACGAAATTAGAAACTCATGAACTTGATTAAAATACTTTAAATTTATGGTAGTTAAATGGAATAGAAAGGATCTATTCGGCCATGGAGGTTAAACACATTGTTAAATTGTTGAATATATGCTTTGGTTGTTAATGAATATTCGGTCTTGGTATGAATCTCATTAATAACATTTAGTTATTAGATTTGGTATAAAATACTTATTGAAATGGTGAAATTGGATGACTTACTTATGGATTTTAGTTATGAGAGTCTTTTGTAAGTAGAGATAGAGGGTTTAAAGGGTGGTGTTTAAAAATAAACATGTATATGGACCCTATGTATGTACCTTGTAATTTTATTGTAAACTTTTGGTTTAACTCGTATCATATTAATTGCTAAAATACTAGCTTGTGTGGAAAATTTTGTGTATGTTTTTATGTGCCGAATGTGAGTTAAAGAAAATGGAGCTCACTATGTGTATCATGGTCAACCTTTGATAACTAATATGTCTTGATTCGTAAATTGAGTTAAAAGATTATATATGTTTGATCTAGCCTAAGCTAGGCTTGACTTGTAACATAGTAATGATTGACTGAACGTATATGTGTGAGATAGTGAGGATAATTATATTTCTTGCTTTGATTAAGTGAAGTATATGAAGTTGATATACTTAATTTACTCAATTAAGCTTAAGAGCACATAGGGTCAATTTCGGATAAGAGAAAAAGCTACCTAACCGAATAGTCGATCTGTAATCGTTCGACAAATTCCGAGGTAAGTTCTTAAGTATTTGAGTTTGATTCCTTTGTAAGTTTTAAGTTTTTAAATGGGTTGAATATGAATTAAGTATATACGTTAAGGTCAATGACTTTTCTAAATGATGGCATATATGATATTATGTTTTAAATATGTGAATGAGAACTTTACAGAGTAAATTTGTATAAATCTGCTTGGGACAGCAGCAGTAGTGTGTTTTGGAAAAATTACCATAAATTGTGGGAATTGAGTTAAAGGCTGAATAGATTATGTAATTAAATCTTGATGCGTCTAGTTTCGTATAAAAGAAATCGAGTAAGTAAAGGGGTTGCCGATAATGAGATTTTTTAAAGTTGTGTGAGACAGAGTCAGAATGGCTCCGAAATCCCCTGTCTAGTATTTGGAAAATCATTATAAATGGTACAAAAATGATTATAAGATAATATTTATATACTTAGACTCCTTAATGAGTCTAGTTTCAAACAAAATAAACGAAAACATATTTTGAATTCTGTACAATGAGAAATTCAATTCTTACTGAAGAGTAGTCAGAATAGTCAAGCAGTAAAATTGGGGAAACTTTAAGAAAAATCTGGTATTGATTAGCCAAACCAAAAATTCTGAAAATTTTTTGGATAGAAGATATACGAGTCTATTTTCATGTAAAATTAACGACACATCATTTGGAGTTTCGTAGCTCCAGTTACAAATAATTTAATGACTGTTGCTCAGGAAAACAGCTTGTAGAGAATATGTGATTATGTTGTAAACATTGATAAAACTTGTTTTAGTTGCTCATAAGCTATTGATTAAACCCATACGTGAATTCTAATTTGTGACATTATAAAATGATATATGAGTGTTAGGTGGATATTTGATATTAAAATTGTGAAATTGTAAGTTTATAAGTATTCGAATATGAAATGATAGTATGGCTTGAAATTGAATTATTCATTGGAAAATGATAGATGTAGATTCAGCCAAGACAAAGTGTATACATGAAAGTTTATGTGGTATATGAAGTATATTTGGATAATTGTGATGTGAATATATGAAAATTTATATTTTGATTCAGAATTTTATGTGATGAATGTGAATGTGTATATATGAGAAAAGGCCGAATGGCCAATATATTGTGGCCAAATGACAAACTGTGGAAGGTGTGTTTTATTAGATATTTGATGAGGCAAATGAATTACAAATATGATAGTTGATGTGAATGCTATAACATGTGAATAAATATGCATGAAACTTTGTGATGTAAATCCGGGATTTAAGACCCGATGACTATATGTAGTGACTATGTCCGAGTTAAGACCCGCTGACTTCGTCTAGAGATTTCATCTGAGCTAAAGGTCTCGCCGATAATCCGAGTAGAGTTTAAAGCTATAAGACTTCGCAATAAGAATTGCTTATAAATATATTCAATGCGAAAGGTTAAACAGGTATGTACTCCGAGTTTATATGTGAGCTTGATTTGAACTAAATCATAAGGTAGTTATGTGATGTATACGTGAGCAATCTATGAGACTATTCCTATGATTATGTGGCATCGGATTAGTGTGAAAGGTTATGTGAAATTATACAATATATCTATGTTACATGAGCTCACTTTTATGTGAAAGTTTATCGCCTATTGTATATGATGAGATGTGCATATTCGGTAAAGGGATGATATACCCAAAGGAAGAGTGAAATAAAATACGAACAACCATGTTATAATTTGATTGTTATCTGTTGACACCGCTTAAAACTTACTAAGCATTGTAATGCTTACTCCGCTTACCTTGTTTCCTCTATTTTATAGATCTCATTTGGAAGCTACAGACTCGGGATCGTCAAGAACTTGTTACACTATCACTATCCACCGCTTGGTATCTTGTTATGTTTTGGGTTATTTTATGGCATGTGTAGAATAGACCAAAGGCGTAAGAATATTTTGGTCAATATATATAAGCCATGCAAAATGGCATCTTTTAAATGTGTACTTATAGAAGTTTAAATTGTATCTTTGGTCGTCTTTAGTATTTATCTAAAGGAATGTTCTTTATTTCAAAAAAATTCAAAATTTTACTGCTCTGATATGAGTTTCAAGTCTGGTAATGCCCCTTTACCTATTCCGGCGACGGATACGGGATAGGGGTGTTACATTTCAAAAAGACCATGTCCCCAACTGCATATTGAATATCCTTACGCTTCAGATCGGCATAAGACTTTTGTTGATCCACTGCCTCCTTTAACCGATTCCTGATCACCTTAATCTTGTCTTCAGTATCTGTTACCAATTCTGGCCCAAGGACTTGCCTTTCTCCCAACTCTGCCCAGCAAGTAGGCGAACGACACCTTCGCCCATATAGTGCCTCGTAAGGAGCCATCTGAATACTTGCTTGGTAACTGTTGTTATACGCGAACTCCGCCAATGGCAAATAGTCCTCCCAGCTGCCCCTAAACTCAATAACACAACCTCTCAACATGTCTTCTAAAATCTGAATGACCCTCTTTGACTGCCCATCCGACTGAGGGTGAAAAACCGTACTGTAATCCAATCGCGTTCCCAATGCCTCATGCAACTTCTGCCAAAACCGAGATGTAAACCTTGGGTCTCGGTCAGAAATTATCGATACTGGCACTCCATGCAATCGCACTATCTCTGCCACATACAACTTAGCCAGCTTCTAAAGCGAATAATCAGTTCGGACGGGTATGAAATGGGCAGATTTCGTGAGCCTATCCACAATTACCCAAACCGAATCCTTCTTAGAAGGTGTCAATGGCAACCCACTTACAAAATCCATAGTTACCCTTTCCCACTTCGAAAGTGGTATCTTTATCGGTTGTAACAATCCTGAAGGCAGTTAATGTTCGGCCTTCACTTGTTGACACGTCAAACATCTCCTCACAAATTCAGTCACTTCTCGCTTAAGCCGAGGCCACCAATATAGCTCCCGCAAGTCTTGATACAACTTACTCCCTCCTGGATGCATAGCACAAGGTCCATTATGTGCCTCTTTCAAAATCATCAACCTCAAGTCAGAGTCCTTCAGCATACAAATTCTTCCTCGAAAACAAAGAACTCCCTCGCTATTTAACCCAAAGTCTGGATTCTCCCCCTTCTCAACTTGCTAAATTCGAGAAACCAATGACTCATCCTCCAACTGTTGCTTCTTAATCTTCTCTACCCAAGTCGGTCTCACTTGTAACTCTACCAATAAGCTTCCATCATCATACAAACTTAGACAAGCAAACATAGCCTTCAACTCTACCACAGCCCTTCGACTTAACGCATCAACCACGACATTTACTTTTCCTGGATGGTACTCGATCGAACAGTCATAGTCCTTTAACAACTCTATCCACCTTTGCTGTCTAAGATTCAGCTCCTTTTGAGTCAGCAAGTACTTAGGACTCTTGTGATCCGTATAGATGATGCATCTCTCCCCAAACAAGTAATGCGTCCATATCTTAAGCGCAAAAATCACCGCTGCCAACTCCAATTCATGTGTAGGATAGTTCACCTCGTGAGGCTTGAGCTGTCGTGAAGCATAAGCGACCACTTTACCCTCTTGCATCAACATGCAGCCCAAACCTATATGTGACACACGCTGAACACAGTGAAATCCTTACCAGACTCTGGCTGAATCAACACTGGCGCTTCTGTCAAAACCTTCTTCAGTTTCTCAAAAGCCTCTTGCTGTTTATTCGTCCAAACAAAAGGTGCTCCCTTCCTTATAAGTTTCGTTAACGGTGCTACCAACACAGAAAATCCTTCCACGAATCTCCGATAATAACCTGCCAACCCCAGAAAACTTCAAATATCCGTTACTGACCTCGGCAGCTTCTATTCCAGAATTGCCTCAATCTTTCGAGGGTCCACCTTGATCCCTTCAGCAGACACGACATGCCCCAAGAAAGTGACTTCCCTCAGCCAAAACTTACACTTACTAAACTTTGCATAGAGTTGCTTTTCCCTTAGCACTTACAGCACAACACGAAGATGCTCATCACGCTTCTCTTCCGTTTCTGAATAGACCAAGATATCATCAATAAAAATGACTACGAACCGATTCAAGTATGGTTGGAACACCCGATTCATTAAATCCATGAATGCTGCCGGTGCATTAGTCAATCCAAAAGGCATTACCAGAAACTTGTAATGACCATATCGAGTCCTGAATGCCGTCTTATAAATATCCACTTCTTTGGCTCTCAATTGATGATATCCTGACCGAAGGTCGATCTTAGAAAATACCGAGGCTCCTCTTAGTTGATCAAACAGATCGTCAATTCTTGGTAACGAATACTTGTTCTTGATGGCAGTTTATTTAACTGCCGATAGTCTATACACATCTGCATAGTCCCATCTTTCTTCTTTACGAACAATACCGGTGTGCCCCACGGGGAAACACTTGGTCTTATAAATCCCCTATCCAACAACTCTTGAATCTGAGCTTTGAATTCCACCAACTCCTTTGGTGCCATCCTATAAGGCACAATGGACACAGGAGCTGTACCAGGTAACAAGTCGATTCCAAACTTGACTTCTCTGTTCGGAGGTAATCCAGGAAGTTCCTCTGGGAATACATCTTGAAATTCCTTAATGGTCCTAACCGACTCTACCGTTATCTCCTCCAGTTCAGTTTGACTTACAAAAGCCAAGTACGCCTCACAACCTTCAAGATCAACTTCTCGCCCTTAAAGCCGAAACAACATTGGACAAATAATTCCTTCGTTCCCCTATGACCATTATCTCCTCATCTTTGGCAGTTCTTAGTACCATTCTCTTTGCAGTGCAATATAACGTTGCCTTATGCTTAGTTAGCTAGTCCATTCCCAAGATAAGATCAAAATCCCCAAATGCCAGCTCCATCAAATCTCCTTCAAAAATCTTACCTTGTGTCTCTAAAGGCACCGCCTTAAAGAGTTTATCTACCTTAACCGAGTGTCCTAATTGGCTTATCACCAATACCCCACTCACAGTCTCCTCAGGAAGCAAACCCAATTCCCCAGATACATCACAAGCAACATACGAGTGAGTGGAACCCACATCAATCAAAACAAGGTAAGGCGACTATGAATGAAGAATGTACCAGCTTATAACATCGAGCGCCACCTCTTCACGACGCCGTCTTTGCATAAACCAATACCGACCGTCAAGCTTCAAAGATGTCCAGACTTCGCCAGTGCCCCACGCCCTCGTCCACTACCATTGCCACTCTACCTTGCCCACGACCTCTCTGTGGTGGTGGTCCTCCTCGCCGTGGTTGGACATCGCTTTGTTCCGCAGCTAGTTCTCGAGCCGCTTCTCGAGGAAATTCTCTCGAACTTATGCTCCTTGGACCCATATCGAAAACATGCTCCATTCGCTTCAAAGACTCCCCATATGCACCTTACCACAGTCCCTGCAAGCCTGCGGTCTAAAAGTATTTACTGGAACTGCTCGAACCGGTTCCTCCATCCTTGCTCTTTTAACGTTCTGATTCGCATCACTCGAGGGTCTAAAATCCCTCTTAAATTTGGGTCGATCCTTCTCACAATTCTGCCATTCAGTCCATTTTACCTCCTCGGCTATCTTAGCCTTCTCGACCAATGCAACAAAATAACGCTCCCTCTATGGAGCTATCAATATCCTAAGCCAATCGCGGAGGCCATCCTCAAATCAAACACTCCGCTCATACTCAGTTGCAACTATCCCGCTGGCATATAGACTCAGCCTCAAGAATTCTGCCTCATACTTTGCGACAGTCTTATTACCCTGAGTCAGATTCAAAAATTCCTTCCGACGAGCATCCACATAACTAGCTCCAACATACCTCTCCTTAAAAGCAGTTTTGAACAATTCCCAGGTTACTCACTCAATTGGGATACTCTCCCTTACGGTGATCCACCATCGGTATGCCTCGTCACGTAGCAGTGACACAACCCCCTTCAGCTTTTGCTCCACAGAGCAATCTAGATCGTCCATGATTCGCTCTGTTGCCTCTAGCCAATATTCAGCCACATTTGGGGCTACTCTAGATACGCCCCTAAAAACTTCTGCTCCGTTAGCCCGAAGTCGCTCGGAGATGGATCCCCTATTCACTGTCCTAGTGCTAGCTCCAACCACTCTTTCCAAAACCCTTAACATGGCTTGGGACAAAGCATCATCCCTCGTAACCCGATCATAAGACCTAGTCTTAGTTGCCTGTGGCACGGATGCCTCCTCAGCTGGCCTATGCCCTAAGATTCAACTTGCACTCTTCCGCGACCACGTCCGCGGCCTCGTCCACGAGTTCCTCTTGTACTCATATCGACTTATCTGATTACGAATTTTATGATATTAGAATAATGTTCAATTGTTTATTACGAGATGCCTTATGGAAATAGAAGAGTTCAAGGATTGTTTTCTCATCGTCGTAGCCTAGCTACAGTTTCATTCCTACGATTTTTTCAGTTCTACCCTATCGAAAGTATCATAGTAGGGTCTCAGTTCTATTTATAGCATCATATCAATATCACATAAAAAAGAGTATACTTACAGACTTGGTGTCGGGGATTCAGTGTCACTTCCTTCTTCAATCCAAAATCCACAAACCATGTATTTAATCACAAAAAATAGATTTCCTTAAAATTTGAAAAAAAACACATTTGTTTTGAAATTCTTGATTTTAGACCCGTTTTAAAAAAAACCCTGAAAAACTTAAACCATTTTATCATGTATACCTTTATAAAATATTTTTGAGAAAATCTTTTCAAAACTATTTCCTAAAAATACCCTTTTTGGTAAATTTTTTTTAGAAAAGTTTTTCAGACTCGATCCACAGCCGAGTTGTTGCAACCTAGGCTCTGATACCACTAAATGTAACACCCCAAACACGGCTCAGACGTTATGGCCAAATCTGACGAGGCACATTAAAGTTAAAAATCAATGTTTTGTTTTAGTGCTTTAAAAATCGACTTTTGTTACGATAACAAAGTCAATGGAAGCTGGGCACCAGGTAGGAATCCGTAACAGAGGAGGTGAGCCATGAAGGCTGCTTAAGTACCAAGCTCTTCGAATGGATCCAATCCTAGACATGCCCACAACCATTGCCACACTTAGTTAAATCGAGTTGTAATTTATTTAAGTTAAAATCTTTGCTAAATCGGATAATCGTGGCGTGGTGTTATTTTGAAAACAATTATCATTTTTAAGTCTAGCCCATTTATTAACAAATAGATTAAAGTTATTAAAAATAAAATAATCCCAGAAAAGGAAGAAAATCAAGTCAAAATGGCCTTATTACAACCCAAAAATAAATAATAAATAAAGCAAACTTAATGAAAACCAAACACTTATTTAAAAGCCCAAAGGCGATCACCGTGGCCACTCTGAATCCCCTCCGGCTTCAAGTCCCCAAATCAAGGCTGACCTACAAGGTTAAGGAAAGGGGGTGAGTTTGGAAACTCAATGTGTAACAAGCCCCTTTCAGAGCCCAAAGCAATATCAGCCTGCTGGGCCTAAGCCCAACTTCAATCTTAGCGTATACTGGGCCGAAGCCTTTTCATATTTCATATTACTTGGTCGAAGCCTTTACTGTAAACGGTATGGCCCATAGGCCCATTTCAATATCACATGTAATATCAATGAATGTATGCAAGCCCATTTGGGGAGACTACTCAACCCACCATACGCTACTCTCCACCCGTACCAACCAACACACCATGTGGGGAATAACTCAACCCACCCAACCACCCGTACCAACCAACACACCATATGGGGAATAACTCAACCCACCCAACCAACACACCTGGCAGCATAGCTGCTTTATCATATATCTGGAGGCCTAGCCTCTTTTAATAACTGGGGCAAAGCCCTTTTTGGTAAACTGGGGCATAAGCCCTTTTAAATAAACTGGGGCATAAGCCCTTTTCAATAAACTGGGGCATAACCCTTTTGCACTTCCTCCATCCATATAAAAACCCACTTCCTCCATCCATATAAAAACCCAACCCAATGTATTTATGAATACATCATGTGCATATCATATATATCATGTGCATATCATATCAATCATGTATATCAAAATCCCATGTATCAAATTATAAGTAAACCCTAGGGGTATAACGATCATTTTTACCTAGGGGCAAAATAGTCATTTTCATAATAAAAGGGTAATTTCATAATTTTATCAAATGTTAGGGTTTTCCGTGTTCATTATTAGTTACTAACCATTCATATGTTTTAAACAGCGATTCTGGCCCATTTTTCGCGATACCGAGTTATTGGGCCCGAAACCCCTAATGGGCCCTACATAGCCGGTTTAGTCATCTAGGCCCATTTAGCCTATTCCATAACGTTGTTACCAGTCTTAATGCGCAATTTAACAAGTTTTCATTTTCACCAATTTTACCCAAAGGGCCCGATGACCCATTGGGCCCAACTTCAACCCTCGAGGCCCAACTTACCGTAATGCCAAAAATCATGCCCTTACCTTTTCCAACGTTCCCGATCATCAACCTAGCGAATCTAACTAACCAATGAGAGTTTGCTTGCTCACAAGTCCTCGAAATGCCAGAATTTCAAAATTTCAGCTTTTCGGCATTTATCGTTTCAAGCTTTGAAAAAGGGTTTGTTACACACCTATTTTGTGATATTCCTCGACGAGATCTCCTACACGATTTCTCCTATAATCAACCATTAATAGATCATCTCGCAATAATAGAACCAAATCGAAAACCATCTATTAACAATACTTACACATTCAGCCACCCTCCATAATGGCCTTAGAATCCATACCTTTGCCGAAGTTGATGACTAGATCTAGTCACTTCGATGAGTTGAGTTAATCCAAGTCGACACTATGCCTTGCTGCTCCTCCACTATGCAAACCATAAAAAGATTAAAAGAAGAAGCCAATAAGGCCTATACCCACATTCGGCCACCTCCCTAAACTATAGGGGTTTGGGCTTTTCTTAACCTCCATAATACCGAATTGATTAAGACCACGAGCACTTACCAAGGTTCACCTACCCAAATAATTCCAATCCCATGCTAACTCTGATTCAAGCAGTCCCAGCTCCAAAACACTATCAGAAATCGCACCACAAGGATCCTAAGAATCGGCCACCAAGTCACCTAAGGGTGCTGTGCTTTCAGCTTTTGGGTCATTGAAGGAAAAGCGGTTATGGACAAAAAAAAAAGGTGTTGACAAAAGAGTTGAAAGGATTTTGATATAACAAGAATTGGCTAAAAAGAAAAAGAAAAAGTGTATACCTTTATAGATAAATCAACTTCCCTTGCCTCCTTCGGGATTTGGTTTGTTGCTATTCGGTTAGCAATGAAAAGAATGATAGGTTCGGCTTTTAATATGAATGAAAGAGAGGAAGAATGAGAGAAAAAGAGTTTGTGGAAGAAATAATGGAAGAAATATAAGAGGGATTTGCTTAAGAACAATCGGCACAAGTGAAAAGAAAGAAAAAAAAAAGAGAAAAATGCCACCCTAAAACCCCAATAGCCGAATTTCCTCTAAACCTTCCCCTTGACCGACCACCACTTCTCCCAATTCAAATCTCCTAAAATCTCTCCTAGATACGCTCCACCTTATCTCTCCATCATCCCTAAAATCTCTCCCCTTATCACTCCTTAATCCATGCACTTGAATAATTCAAACTCCTCCAACAGAATCCACTTGGGTTCCAATGCCTACCCTTCCTGCACATAAAAATAAATAACCTTATTTGCCAACACAGGGAATCGAACCCAGGTCTTCCTCTATGCTCTACACGCCACCTTTTTAGGAGCTTAGTGGCGTCACCCTTTCCACTTTACCAAAGCTCTTTTTGTGATACATTTTACCCACAACTCTACATAAAGTCATCTAGCCAGTACCCCTAACTCTTAAGTCCTAAATTCAAAAATTCTACAGGGTTTTGGCCCACATAGGGGCCTTCCATAAGCCCATTTACATACTCAAATTATGAATTTCACAACCACATACCCAATTTTTAAAAACTTTATTAAAATATCGAGAATCGCGAGAAAACTCGAAAATCAAGATGTTACAACTCTACTCTCCTTAAAGAAATTTCGGCCTCGAAATTTACCTGATCCAAACAGTTGAGGGTATTGCTGAAGCATTGCCTCTTCGGTCTCCCAAGTAGCTTCTTCCTTGCCATGGTTCCTCCAAAGTACCTTCACTAATGGGACTAACTTCCTTCGCAACACCTTGACGTCGTGATCAAGTATTTGCACAGGTTCCTCTTCGAAAGTCAAATCCGACTGTACTTCGATTTCTACAACTGGCACGATATGAGTTGGGTCCGAACAATATCGCCTTAGCATGGAAACATGAAAAACGTCGTGAATACGATCCACCTCTGGAGGTAACTCTAGCTGATAAGCCACTGGCCCTATCCACTTAATAATTCGATAAGGCCCAATAAACCGAGGACTCAACTTACCCTTCTTACCAAATCTCAATATCTTCTTCCAAGGCGAAACTTTCAAAAAGACCATGTCCCCAACTACATATTCAATATCCTTACGCTTCAGATCGGTATAAGACTTTTGTCGATCCGCTGCCTCCTTTAACCGATTCCTGATCACCTTAATCTTGTCTTCGGTATATGTTACCAATTCTGGCCCAAGGACTTTCCTTTCTCCCAACTCTGCCCAGCAAGTAGGCGAATGACACCTTCGCCTATATAGTGCCTCGTAAGGAGCCATCTGAATACTTGCTTGGTAACTGTTGTTATACGCGAACTCCGTCAATGGCAAATACGCCTCCCAGCTACCCCTAAACTCAATAACACAACCTCTCAACATGTCTTCTAAAATCTGAATGACCCTCTTTGACTGCCCATCCGACTGAGGGCGAAAAGTCGTACTGTAATCCAATCGCGTTCCCAACGCCTCATGCAACTTCTGCCAAAATCGAGATGTAAACCTTGGGTCTCGGTCAGAAATTATCGATACTGGCACTCCATGCAATCGCACTATCTCTGCCACATACAACTTAGCCAGCTTCTGAAGTGAATAGTCAGTTTGGACGGGTATAAAATGGGCAGATTTTGTGAGCCTATCCACAATTACCCAAACCGAATCCTTCTTAGAAGGTGTCAATGGCAACCCACTTACAAAATCCATAGTTACCCTTTCCCATTTCGAAAGTGGTATCTTTACCGGTTGTAACAATCCTGAAGGCAGTTAATGTTCGGCCTTCACTTGTTGACACGTCAAACATCTCCTCACAAATTCGGTCACTTCTCGCTTAAGCCCAGGCCACCAATATAGCTCTCGCAAGTCTTGATACAACTTACTCCCTCTTGGATGCATAGCACAAGGTCCATTATGTGCCTCTTTCAAAATCATCAACCTCAAGTCAGAGTCCTTCAGCATACAAATTCTTCCTAAAAAACAAAGAACTCCCTCGCTATTTAACCCCAAGTCTGGATTCTCCCCCTTCTTAACTTACTAAATACGAGAAACCAATGACTCATCCTCTAACTGTTGCTTCTTAATCTGCTCTACCCAAGTTGGTCTCACTTATAACTCTGCCAATAAGCTTCCATCGTCATACAAACTTAGACGAGCAAACATAGCCTTCAACTCCGCCACAGCCCTTCGACTTAACGCATCAGCCATGACATTCGCTTTTCCTAGATGGTACTCGATCGAATAGTCTTAGTCCTTTAACAACTCTATCCACCTTCGCTGTCTAAGATTCAGCTCCTTTTGAGTCAGCAAGTACTTAAGACTCTTGTGATCCGTATAGATGATGCATCTCTCCCCATACAAGTAATGCATCCATATCTTAAGCGCAAAAATCACCGCTGCCAACTCCAATTCATGTGTAGGATAGTTCACCTCGTGAGGCTTGAGCTGTCGTGAAGCATAAGCGACCACTTTACCCTCTTGCATCAACATGCAGCCCAAACCTACATGTCATGCATCGCTGAACACAGTGAAATCCTTACCAGACTCTGGCTGAATCAACACTGGCGCTTCTGTCAAAACCTTCTCCAGTTTCTCAAAAGCCTCTTGCTGCTTATTCGTCCAAACAAAAGGTGCTCCCTTCCTTATAAGTTTCGTTAACGGTGCTGCCAACACAGAAAATCCTTCCACGAATCTTCGATAATAACCTGCCAACCCCAAAAAACTTCGGATATCTATTACTGACCTCGGTGGCTTCCATTCCAGAATTGCCTCAATCTTTCGAGGGTCCACCTTGATCCCTTCAGCAGACACGACATGCCCCAAGAAAGTGACTTCCCTCAGCCAAAACTCGCACTTACTAAACTTTGCATAGAGTTTCTTTCCCTTAGCACTTACAGCACAACACGAAGATGTTCATCATGCTTCTCTTCTGTTTCCGAATACACCAAGATATCGTCAATCAAAACGACTACGAACTGATCCAAGTATGGCTGGAACACTTAATTCATTAAATCCATGAATGCTGTCGGTGCATTAGTCAATCCAAAAGGCATTACCAGAAACTTGTAATGACCATATCGAGTCCTGAACGCCATCTTATAAATATCCACTTTTTTTACTCTCAATTGATGATATCCTGACCGAAGGTCGATCTTAGAAAATATCGAGGCTCCTCTTAGTTGATCGAATAGATCGTCGATTCCTGGTAATGGATACTTGTTCTTGATGGTCAGTTTATTCAACTGTTGATAGTCTATACACATCTGCATAGTCCCATCTTTCTTCTTTACGAACAACACTGGTGCGCCCCACGGGGAAACACTTGGTCTTATAAATTCCCTATCCAACAACTCTTGAATCTAGGCTTTCAATTCCACCAACTCCTTTGGTTTCATCCTATAAGGCGCAATGGACACATGAGCTGTACCAGGTAACAAGTCGATTCCAAACTCGACTTCTCTGTTCGGAGGTAATCCAGGAAGTTCCTTTGGGAATACATCTTGAAATTCCTTAATGGTCCTAACTGACTCTACCGTTATCTCCTCCAGTTCAGTTTGGCTTACAAAAGCCAAGTATGCCTCACAACCTTTCCGCATCAACTTCTCGGCCCTTAAAGCCGAAACAACATTGGACAAATAATTCCTTCGTTCCCCTATGACCATTATCTCCTCATCTTTGGCAGTTCTTAGTACCATTCTCTTTGGAGTGCAATATAACGTCGCCTTTTGCTTAGTTAGCCAGTCCATTCCCAACTTAAGATCCAAATCCCCAAATGCCAGCTCCATCAAATCTCCTTCAAAAATCTTACCTTGTGTCTCTAAAGGCACCACCCTAAAGAGTTTATCTACCTTAACCGAGTGTCCTAATAGGCTTATCCCTGATACCCCACTCACAGTCTCCTCAGGAAGCATACCCAATTCCCCAGATACATCACAAGCAACATACGAGTAGTGGAACCCACATCAATCAAAGCAGTGCAAGGTGTACTATGAATGAAGAACGTACCAGTTATAACATCAAGAGCGTCACCCTCCTCACGATGCCGTGCAGCATAAACCAATGCCGGCTGTCGAGCTTCAGCATGTCCAGTACCCCTGCTAGGTGCCCCACGTCCTCGTCCACTACCATTGCCACCTCTACCTTGCCCACGACCTCTCTGTGGTGGTGGTCCTCCTCGTTGTGGTTGGACATCCCTTTGTTCCGCAGCTAGTTCCTGAGCTGTTCTCCGAGGACATTTTTTGAGCTTGTGCTCCTTGGACCCATATCGAAAACATGCTCCAGTTCGTTTCCAGCACTCCCCCATATGCACCTTACCACAGTCCCTGCAAGCCTGCGGTCTAAAAGTATTTACTGGAACTGCTCGAACCGGCTCCTCCATCCTTGCTCTTTTAACGTTCCGATTCACAGCACTCGAGGGTCTAAAATCCTCTTAAACTGGTCGATCCTTCTCATGATTACGCCACTCATCCGCTTTTACGCCCCGGCTATCTTAGCCTTCTCTACCAATGCAGCAAAATCACGCTCCCTCTATGGAGCTATCAATATCCTAAGCTCATCGCAGAGGCCATCCTCAAATCGAACACTGTGCTCATACTCAGTTGCAACTATCCCGCTGGCATATCGACTCAGCCTCAAGAATTCTGCCTCATACTCCGCGATAGTCTTATTACCTTGAGTCAGATTCAAAAATTCCTTCCGACGAGCATCCACATAACTAGTTCCAACATACCTCTCCTTAAAAGTAGTTTTGAACAATTCCTAGGTTACTCACTCAATTGGGGTACTCTCCCTTACGGTGATCCACCATCGGTATGCCTCGTCACGTAGCAGCGACACAGTCCCCTTCAGCTTTTGCTCCACAGAGCAATCTAGATCGTCCATGATTCGTTCTGTTGCCTCTAGCTAATATTCAGCCACATTTGGGGCTACTCCAGATACGCCCCTAAAAACTTCTGCTCCTTTAGCCCGAAGTCGCTCGGAGATGGATCCCCTATTCACTGTCCCAGTGCTAGCTCCAGCCACTCTTTCCAAAACCCATAACATGGCTTGGGACAAAGCATCATCCCCTGCAGCCCGATCATAAGACCCAGTCTCAGTTGCCTGTGGCACGGATGCCTCCTCAGCTGGCCTATGCCTTGAAGATGAAGATTCAACTTGCACCCTTCAGCGACCACGTCCGCGGCCTCGTCCACGAGTTCCTCTTCTACTAATATCGACTTATCTGATTACGAATTTTATGATATTAGTATAATGTTCAATTGTTTATTACGAGGTGTCTTATGGAAATATAAGAGTTCAAGGATTATTTTCGCATCATCGTAGCCTAGCTACAGTTTCATTCCTACGGTTTTTTTTAGTTCCACACTATCTAAAGTATCATAGTAGGGTCTCAGTTCTATTTATAGCATCATATCAATATCACATAAAAAAAGTATACTTACAGACTTGGTACCGGGGATTCAGTGCCACTTCCTTCTCCAATCCAAAATCCACAAACCATTTATTTAATCACAAAAAATAAATTTCCTTAAAATTTGAAAAAAAAACACCTTTATTTTGAAATTCTTGATTTTAGACCCGTTTTAAAAAAAAACCTGAAAAACTTAAACCATTTTATCATGTATACCTTTATAAAACATTTTTGAGAAAATCTTTTCAAAACTATTTCCTAAAAATACCCTTTTTGGTAAATTTTTTTTCGAAAAGTTTTTCGAACCAGATCCACAACTGAGTTGTTGCAACCTAGGCTCTGATACCACTAAATGTAACATCCCAAACCCGGCCCAGACGTTATAGCCGAATCTGACGTGCCACATTAAAGTTAAAAATCCATGTTTCGTTTTAGTGCTTTAAAAACCGACTTTTGTTACGCTAACAAAGTGAATGGAAGCTGGGCACCAGGTAGGAATCCGTAACAGAGGAGTTGAGCCATGAAGGCTGCTTAAATACCAAGCTCTTCGAATGGATCCAATCCTAGACATGCCCACAACCATTGCCACACTTAGTTAAATCGAGTTGTAATTTATTTAAGATGAAATCTTTGGTAAATCAGATAATCGTGGCGTGGTGTTATTTTGAAAACAATTATTATTTTGAAACACGACCTAAGTCTAGCCCATTTATTAACAAATAGATTAAAGTTATTAAAAATAAAATAATCCCAGAAAAGAAAGAAAATCAAGTCAAAATGGCCTTATTACAACCCAAAAATAAATAATAAATTAAGCAAACTTAATGAAAACCAAACACTTATTCAAAAGCCCAAAGGCGATCACCATGCCACTCAATCCCTCGGCTCCAAGTCCCCAAATCAAGGCTCACCTACAAGGTTAAGGAAAGGGGGTGAGTTTGGAAACTCAATGTGTAACAAGCCCCTTTCAGAGCCCAAAGCAATATCATCCTGCTGGGCCTAAGCCCAACTTCAATCTCAACAGATATCGGGTCAAGCCTTTTCATATTTCATATATCGGGTCAAGCCTTTATCAGAAACGGTATGGCCCATAGGCCCATTTCAATATCACATGTAATATCAATGAATGTATGCAAGCTCATTTGGGGAGATTACTCAACCCACCATCCGCTACTCTCCACCTGTACCAACCAACACACCATGTGGGAATAACTCAACCCACCCAACCAACACACCACCGGCAAGATAGTCGCTTTATCATATATCCGAGGCCTAACCTCTTTAATAATGGGCAAAGCCCTTTTCGTAAATGGCGGGGCATAAGCCCTTTTCAATAAACTGGGGCATAAGCCCCTTTCAATAAACTGGGGCATAAACCCTTTTCAATAAACTGGGGCATAGCCCTTTTGCACTTCCTCCATCCATATAAAAACCCAAAATACATCATGTGCATATCATACATATCATGTGCATATCATATCAATCATGTATATCAAAATCCCATGTATCAAATTATAAGTAAACCCTAGGGGTATAATGGTCATTTTTACCTAGGGGCAAAATAGTCATTTTCATAATATAAGGGTAATTTCATAATTTTATCAAATGTTAGGGTTTTCCGTGTTCATTAGTAGTTCTAACCATTCATATGTTTTAAACAGCGATTCTGGCCCATTTTTCGCGATACCGAGTTATTAGGCCCGAAACCCCTAATGGGGCTTACATAGTCAATTTAGTCATCTAGGCCCATTTAGCCTATTCCATAACGTTGTTACCAGTCTTAATGCACAATTTAACAGGTTTTCATTTTCTACCAATTTTACCCAAATGGGTCCGAAAGCCCATTGGGCCAAACTTCAGCCCCTCGAGGCCCAACTTACCGTAATGCCAAAAATCATGCCCTTACCTTTTCCAACGTTCCCGATCATAACCCTAGCAAATCTAACTAACCAATGAGTGTTCGCTTGCTCACAAATCCTCGAAATGCCAGAATTTTGGCATTTCGGCTTTTCGGCATTTAACGTTTCAAGCTTTGAAAAAGGGTTCGTTACACACCTGTTTTGCGATATTCCTCGACGAGATCTCCTACATGATTTCTCCTATAATCAACCGTTAATAGATCAGCTCGCAATAATAGAACCAAATCGAGAACCATCTATTAACAATACTTACACATTCGGCCACCCTCCATAATGGCCTTAGAATCCATACCTTTGCCGAAGTTGATGACTAGATCTAGTCACTTCGATGAGTCGAGCTAATCCAAGTCGACACTATGCCTTGATGCTCCTCCACTATACAAACCATAAAAGGATTAAAAGAAGAAGCCAATAAGGCCTATACCCACATTCGGCCACCTCCCTAAACTATAGGGGTTTCGGCTTTTCTTAACCTCCATAATACCGAATTGATTAAGACCACGAGTACTTACCAAGGTTCACCTACCCAAACGATTCCAATCCCGTGCTAACTCTAATTCAACGCAGTCCCAGCTCCAAAACACTAGCAGAAATCGCACCACAAGGATCCTAAGAATCAGCCACCAAGTCACCTAAGGGTGCTGTGCTTTCGCCTTTTGGGTCACTGAAGAAAAAGTGGTTATAGACCAAATAAAAAAAAAGGTGTTGACAAAAGAGTTGAAAGGCTTTTGAAATAACAAGAATCTGCTAAAAAGAAAAAGAACAAGTGTATACCTTTATAGATAAATCGACCTCCCTTGACTCCTTCGGGATTTGGCTTGTTGCTATTCGGTTAGTAATGAAAAGAATGATAGGTTTGGCTTTTACTATGAATGAAAGAGAGGAAGAATGAGAGGAAAAGAGTTTGAGGAAGAAATAATGGAAGAGAAATGAGAGGGATTTGCTTAAGAACAATCGGCACAAGTGAAAAGAAAGAAAAAAAAGAGAAAAATGCCACCCTAAAACCCCACTAGCCGAATTTGCTCTAAACCTTCACCTTGACCGGCCACCACTTCTCCCATTTCAAATCTCCTAAAATCTCTCCTAGATACGCTCCCCCTTATCTCTCCATCATCCCTAAAATCTCTCCCCTTATCACTCCTTAATCCATGCACTTGATTAATTCAAACTCCTCCAACAGAATCCACTTGGGTTCCAACGCCTACCCTTCCTGCACATAAAAATAAATAACCTTATTTGCCAACACAGGGAATCGAACCCAGGTCTTCCTCTATGCTCCACACGCCACCTTCTTAGGAGCTTAGTGGCGTCACCTTTTACACTTTACCAAAGCTCTTTTTGTGATACATTTTACCCACAACTCTACATAAGATCATCTAGCCAGTACCCCTAACTCTTAAGTCCTAAATTCAAAAATTCTACCCGGTTTTGGCCAACACAGGGGCTTCCATAAGGCCATTTACATACTCAAATTATGAATTTCACAACCACATACCAAATTTTTAAAAAGTTTACAAAAATATCGAGAATCGCAAAAAAACCCGAAAATCAGGATGTTACAAGGGGTGTTACACTGGAAGTCTCTGAAATGAATAACTCAGCTGATTTATCAAAAAAGAGATTTATGCATACAGAAAGACTTATTCAAACAGCTATTAATAATTCAGATAACATCTATCTTTTCCAATGATAAGAGATAATCCCGATACAAAATTTATCAAAATTTTATTTCACCATTATTCAAATATCAAAACAAGCTGAAATAGTCCTGAAGACACTTAATAATTAACTTTAACCTATTAATAGCTCAGTCATTTATACCCATTATCAATACCACTTTCTCAGATTATCATGCCTCTTGTTACTCCTGTTTGAACAATCTAATTGACATTGCGAAGCTCTTGCAACAATGGTTATACAATCTCAGAGCTTGTTGGTATACAAACTCTATAACAAAGCAACAAGCAATCATCAATTCCACATCTGAAGTTCTGAATTAGAAATCAATTTATGTTGAACCCCTTTTTAACTTATAATTTGATAACACGTTTCTAAGATTCACGAATTCACTTAGTAAACTTCAATTTAACTTCTAATCCAGCTAACACATAATCATCCTCTGATAAGATCAATCACATATTCATTGTTCATAAACACACAAAAGTTTCTTATTCAGATTATTCGAAACTATAATCTTTTCTTTCAAACAATAATATTTAATTACAGAATCAAAAGTTGTTCAATGATTCAAGCAAGCTTTCTGTTCCAAGTTTGGATCTCGCTCTGCAACATCAAACATTTTAAATTCTTGTAATTATCAAATATGTCGCATAACTCTTTTCATGTAGCTTTAATCGTATAGAATCACATGTTATCTATGTACACTCTATCATTAGAACACACTTTAAATTGTTCATTGACGCATGACTGAAGATCATAAACTTTTTCTTCAAATTAGACTGAACGAATACTGATGTTACAATATCTCCATACAAAAAGGAAAGCTTCAACAATCAAACTAACTTTAATTTACCACAACATTTCTCAGATAGAATTGTTCCGATAGACATAATTCTGTATCAAGTCCTCAAGAATACAAATTCTTCTTTCAGACCATCCCTCAATTCAAACCTGTATGTTCAAAGTTTATTTCTATAACCCAAGTAACTTTTCAATCAAATAATTTCAGATCAGACTAAACCATTGAATCAGTCCTTTCGAAGAAATCTTTTCTTCTCATTAAAAGGATAATCCCAAATGTATCATTCTATAGATTTGATTTTGATCTTCTATTATTTTCACTTTTTTCGATGTCGAACCTTTCACGAGAACTAGAAAAGAGTTTATAATAAAACTATCTCATTTATTAATCATCAAAGTTTTGAATTATATTGAAGTTGCCTTTTCCAAATAGAAATCATAATGTCATAATAAGACTGATATCTTACTCGTAACAGTAGATAATATCCCGGCTGTTAATAAAGCATTTGAACCCAGAAGAAAATCAAATATGATTTGAACAGCAACCAATACAGAAACACAACTTTTATAATTCTAAAAATGGTACTGCAGTACTTTCCAAATTTCTGAACAAAAATTATGATTATAACAGATATAGCCATTTCTGTCAAATAATATCTCTTATAGATAATCACATAGAATTATAAGAAAACCAGAATAGATAAATTTTCAACATCTGTAACTACACAGAATATCAGAAAATTTCAATCCATATAGAATGATATCAACTCCAATGATATCTCAAAAAATGTCCAGAAAGAACAATATTACTCATAAATACTAGAATCCACAATAACAAAAGCAATATAATCTTCGCATATTTTCAATAGAAAAATAGCCAGCAGAAATAGAGTATTAGCATCATACAGATTTTATCGTTGACTATTATATCCACATAATGGAATAAATACCAGAGAAAGATATAGCAATGTTGAACATAACCCAAACAGACCAACAATGCTTTCATTTATAAACATGATTAGCTAATGTTCTCATACGATAAGAATTCCTTCAAAAATTAAACAATTACATATATTTCTGAAGATAAATATACACGTAGAATGCCCAGAAGAAGTCATAGTAGCTGCCTGACTATAACTACTGCACTCAGCCATCAATACAATTCAAAAATTATTCAACTGTCTAATTCTGTCATCATTTAGTTCATATTATCCCTTCAATAATAGAAATCAATCAAGAGAAGCTTCTAATTAATACTTTCTTTAGATAACATACCTGAATTGGTCATTTAATCGGAGTTAACTTCTTCTGTAACGGTGATTTTACATAATCTAAATAGTTTTTAGACCTATCCAAATCTCTTTTAATACTATCTTCATTTGCTGATTCATTAACTTTTCTGATCACATTATTAATCTTCTGAACACGAACTTTTGTAACTCCACACTCATGAGCTTATTCAATGCAAATCTTATAGATTTCACGGTAACATTTCATTAATAAGGGGGTGAGGGTAATAAAGCCTCAAATTTAACTTACACATAAATGCACATAGCACATACTATCACAACTAGTCAATTCATTACTAATTTCAAATTCTCAAAACATTTAATAAGCATTTCCTTTCAATCACTTTTGTTCTTAACACCTAGTTCATATGCCAACTCAAATCACTAATTCACAATCAAAGCATTTCAGATAGCAATCATAACTCAAATATCATAACCTATATGCTCATATAATTATAACATTTATCAACATAAATGTATCATACTCTTTGATCCATACCTTTATGAGTTTCAACTCATAATCAACACATTTCCATTCAAACATTTGGGTACACATTCCGTACTATCAAAATTAGCTCGATAGGAAAACTTATCTATCTCATCAAAATAATTTTCGATAGAGTTGGGAGATATCACACTATCGCAGGTAAAATGTGGCATGTATAGCTAAACTCACATATGCTATGGTAGTCCTAGAACTGACTAAACCATAACTCTGATACCAACCAAATGTAACATCCCTATAACATCCTAAATTAGGGCCTGTCGGAATAGTGGTTTTGAGACCATAAATTCGAAGTAGAAATAATTATTTTATGATTATTATAATGTCTATAATATGTTTACATGCTTGTGTGAAAATTTCATGAAGAAATTTTATGTCTAAGGTGCTCGATTAGACTTTAAGGACTAAATTGAATAAATTGCAAAATATGAGTTCTAGAAGTTTTTAGTATGAAATTGAATTGGATTTTTAATTAGAGGGTCTTAAATAGAAATTTGACCAAGTTCTAAAATTTTGGACAAAAATTGGCTTGGATGAATAAAATTTAAAAGAAAGGTTAAAAGGGCATTTTGGTCATTTGGTCATTAAATGGACTAAAAGACAACATAAAAGCCAAACTTTTATTGTCCATGTTCTACCTATGGCTGAATATTGCATTGGAAGTAGACATGGTTAGGGTTTTCAAGCTTCCAAGCTCAATAGTAAGTGCATTTAAGCCCTGTTTTTTATGTTCTTTACATTTTTGAAATCCCAGTAACATGTTCTACTCATTTCTACCATTATTTTGAGCTAGGTTTTATGTTTAAAAATTTACCCATGAATGATATGCATGTATTTTGATGTTTAATGGTAGAATATGAAGGCTCGGTGTGTAATAAACGACTTTCTCTAAGTGATTTTTAGTAAAAATGCTTAAAAAGGACTAAATTGTATAAGTTATAAATTAGTCATAGAAGGGTGATTTAGTGAAAACTGGGGGCTGCCATAGTTATGAAAATAATTCGGCTAGGCTTGAAATGCAAGGAAATTGAATAAAAATCATTTTACTAGCATTGGGGAAAAAGTGAAAATATGTGAAAGTTTAGGAGTCAAAATGCAAATTTATAAATAATTTTTGGCCTATATGAATAATGTTACTAATTAGTAGGCTAAATGTGATATTATAGATCAAGGAAAACAAGATTCGGGCTTAGAACGAGGTTGAACAAGATTAAGCACAAACTCAAAATAAATAGTCGTACTCGAAACTGAGTTAAGTTCATATGTCAATGATAATGCAACGATATTATTGTTCATACTTGAACTTAAATTGATGTGTTAGCATAGTGTGATGGATATTTATTTAGTTGATATAAAGATTTTATATTGTAACAAATGCCTAAATATAATTATATACAATACCATGTTTATTTCATGGACTAAATTATAAATAAACATGGAAATGTGTTGAATTGGATGTACATTGCATGATCAGCTATGCATAATGAGATACTTGATGAAAAGAGAAAATCCTGGTTAAATAAAAAGGGAAATTCGATGGATAAACCATGGGTTACATGACTTGAGATCCTGCATGTATTGCAGAAAAGGATCTAGCCCGGACGGGTGTTAGTTGTGTGATCGAGCCCCCCGAAGAATATGTGTGCATTAAGGATTTAGCCCGGACGGGTAATCCGATTAGGATTTGAATTTAGCCTAGATTGGTAATTCAAATCCGATCTCATTTGAGTATATGTCATTGTAGGGGATTTAGCCTGGACTGGTAATCCCGACAATACTCTATGAGTTTATATTACGGGGGATTGAGCCTAGACTGATAATCCTGCCGTAAGATGTGAGGTTCGTGGGAGGGCGTACTTGAGATGGTCACTTGTATGACTTGACGGTAAATGGATTATCCATCGAGATTTTTGAGAAATTCAACGGGTATTATAATGAATAATGCGATGAAAGTCCCGAGATGGACACAGTAATAAAGGTAAAGTTAATTGATATGCTACGAATATGTACAGGTACGTACATTATACTCATAAGTGATGCCTTATTGAAATGTGATAAATGATGAGTAAGCAAATTCATGCATATGTATGTGTATACATGATAAACAAGTAAAAAGTTTTGAAAGATGAATCATCCTTATGCTTATGATTATGAATTGTGTTGTAATATCATGTTAACTTACATTGTGTAATGAGATATGGGTTTCATGAAATGATGAGCCCATGATCAATGAGCTTTTGATAGTTACTATGAATTTGCACTGAAACAGTTTTGGACAGAAACAATAGTCTGACTTTGAAAATCCACCAAAAATAATGGAAATCGAGTTAGGGACTGAATAAAATATAAAATTAAAGCTTATTGGGTCTAGTTTCAGATAAAGGAAATGGTTCTAGTAAAGGAATCTCATATGATGACATATTTTAATTCTTGTGAGATAGAGTTAGAATGAGTTCAGAATCCCCTTTTCTGAATTAGGAAAATCACTAGAAATTTTAAAAAAATAATTATGAGTTAGCAATCATACGAATAAAATCCTTATTGAGTCTACTTTCAGGAGAAAGAGACAAAAACATTATCCAAGTCTCTTACTTTAAGATAAATAAATTTTAGTGAAGAAAGGTCTAAGCTGTCAAACATCAAAATAGGAGAGACTTTGAATAATAAAATGTACTTATTGGCTAGACCAAAAATTTTGGAAATTTTATTGTAAGAATATAATTGCGTCTAGATTTAGGTAAAATTAACAGATCTTAATTTGGAGTTTCGTAGCTCCAAATATAAATAAATTAATAACTATGACTCGAGAAAACAACTTAACCAGAATATGAGTAAAAGTGTCATTATGGTTGATTGCCCAAGGAAACATGTTGTTATAATGCTTATTATTTTCATATAGACTTACTAAGCTTTAAGCTTACTCCCTCCTCTCCTTTTCCTTAGTGTTCTCAGGTTGGCTCGGGGTTAGAGATCGTCGGAGGCAGCATCACACTATCAAGCTATCAACTCCAGAGTATTGTCATATGTGTATTAAACACTTTCAAGTGAGTGGCATGTATAATGACTAGTTTTTATATTAGATGTTGTTATGATTAGCCAAATGTACCGGCTTATATTGATCTATTGTATATAGCCATGAGATGTGGCTTATTATGGTTATGGCTTGTTAGCCTAATTATTCCTGCTATGGGTTAATGCACGTCGTGTGATTATAATTGGTTGCTATGAATAATTAGTAAAACACATGTACACGATGATTGCCCTAGAACCATTTGAAGTGCTTGTGGCCATGGAATGAATACGTGGCCTGGTAGTAAGTTGATAATGATTAAACATGGACAATTGTAGAATGTGTAGAGATTAAATGCTGGGTAATAAACACATGTAAGACAACATGCAAATTATTTATTTGAATCTTTCTCAAGGTCGATTAACCATTAAATTGATGCTATAATTTGGGTCCATGATGTGTAAAGTATGAGAAAGAATTAAGGACAACATAAGGCTTGGAAAAGAGCCTAAGTGCTGGCCACACGGCCAGAGACATAGCCATGTGGCTCAGCCGTGTGGAGGACACAGTCTAGCACACAGGCGTGTGGCTTGACCGTGTGGAATAATTTGTTTGGCTGACGTCATAAATAGAGAGTTACACTGGCTGAGGGCACGGGCGTGTCCCAAGCCACACGGCCGTGTGTGACCACACGGCCCAACCCACACGGTCATGTGACTCTCCAAAGCAAGAAAATTGGTTAAGTTGTCCAAAGTTTATCGAAAGTTCTCAATTTAGTCCCGAACCACCCCCAATGTATGTTTTAGGCCTTGAAGGCCTGCATAAGGGACAATATGCATGTGTTTGAGATGCTTTAATTTTGGGAAAAAAAATTGTGGCCCAGTTTTGCATGTTGTGAATGTTTAAGTCTGATAACTCCTTGAACCCTGTCCCGACGTCGGATACGGGTAAGAGGTTTTACAATCCCTAACCTGTATCCGTAGCTGGACTAGGGTTAAAGGCGTTACCAGAAAAATCAGAATAATTCACAAACATTTCATAATCATCATATTAACATAATCACACATCATTGTAGAGTCCTTTATATAGGTCAACGAGACCTAAAACATGCATTAGAAAGGGATCAGGACCAAACCAAACACATACAAAATTTTTCGATACTTAAACATTTTTCAAAGTTACTAAGGTCACATGCCCGTGTGAACAGGCCATGTGCCTCACACGGCAATAGACACGCCCATGTGTCTGGGCTATGACAAAACAGGGCATACATGTTGACTTGATCACACGGGCGAGGCACATGCCCGTGTGTCCTGACCATGTGGTATAAATTTTGGCTTGATTTAAGCCACATTTCTTCCCCTGCTCATGCATATCTAAACCATCTCATTATGATTCATTTCAAACCAATTAATAGACAACCATTCATACAATTCCCAAAGTAATATCCTAAATTATATCCAATGAATCATGAAAATCTAATACTTAACTTATAACCGAGCATAAAACATTACATATATTTCATAAGCTAATTTTCAAACTTATTACTTCAATTCATGCACATATCAAATAGAATAATCCATATCACATGGCGTATGGTCCTTTTTGCATATTTGGCAAAACCAACTTTACAAAATAGTCAAGTACAAATTTTAAACAACATAGTCATATGTGCATTTAATATTACGTAAAAATCAAAACATAACATATGGCTTAACAAGCATCCATATATGAACCAAAAACCAACCTTACCAAATGGACAAATATGCTTTAAATACCATCTATATATAAGTGCATAGTTTCCATGTTACCAATAGCTATTTTCTAGCTCAATTACCGAAGCAATATACAAAACTTATGTGCTAAATCACATGTTAATATTACCTATACATATCCAATTCATTTCTCATCAATTCGGTTAGCTAAGTTAATGTCACAACACATTATAAAATAACCTTACAACCACAAAGCATACTTATTATTTACTACTGCCAAACCAATTCGCAAGATAAATTATACAACCAAATAAGTCAATGGTGAACCACAACCTACTCATATCCATTAGCCATATTTACTTTACTTAAATCAGATTATAACAATTCATAAATGTAAGACATACTATGAATCAAGTTTACCATAATAAGCCAATTATAAACCTTTCAAATCATTACTAAAACCAACATCATATAACCAACATCACCACATATTTACCATGAATCATACCTCTTAAATTAAATTTATAATATGACTGAATATAAATACCAACATTTGTATCATGAATAAGCCATTTTCGCATGGCTGTATTTCCAAAACCAACTAAATCAAAACTAGCCTATGCATGCCACATAACTAAAATTCAAAACTTTAATTTACCGAAACGATAACCGGATAGTGTGATGTGATCTCCTCCGAATTCTAACTTGAGCAAGTCTCCGAAACTCTATAAACATAGGAAAAATGCACACAGAGTAAGCTTTAAAGCTTAGTAAGCTCATATCTTAATAAACTTATCATAACAAATAATTTCACTACGAAGCCATAAGTATGATATGCTATCTCAAGTAACTTTTCCAAGTTATAAAACATGTTCTCATATCGAATTATCATCATCCAATATTATACTTGCTTACTACAAAAACTTTAGCTTTCACAAGCTTATTCAACTTAATTCTCCTATATCATCCAATTCACATTTTCATATAGCCAAATGAGCACATCATAGAAATAACACATCTAATCATATATATATACATAAATCTCATATCATCATTTATACTCAATTTCACCTTTCATACATATAACAACTGACAATCTCACGTATGCCACTTATAAACCATATCTTATTCATTTATTCATGTTTCGTTTACACATATTCACATTTCATTTCCATATACATCACATCACATTCTTTGCACATATTTATATACTTACCTTTCGTTTTCAAATATTGTATACATTTCAACGTACCTGAATCGGAATGTCTTTCACTTAATCATCTATTTCTCGGAATGCCCGTTGAACCGTTCGGAATCAATAAGGATACTCGGATAACTCATAAGCTCATAAAATGACAACTTCCCAGATGTGGTCTTACATGTAATCAAATATCGATGCCACTGTCCCAGACAGGGTCTTATAGAAAATCATATATGATGCCAATGTCCCAGACATGGTCTTACACGTAAATCACAAATCGATTCCAACATCCCAGACGTGGTCATACATGATAAAACATATCAAAATCCTATCTCATGACATATGTATCCTAACTATTCCTATGGTTCGTACGGGGCTTTTCGGACGTCATCACATTATCAGAACTTTCTCGTATTCATATATTCTACTTCTCGAACAATTCAATATCATAATAACATATATATAACTTATTCAAAATACATATATTTGTATTACCATTCGGCATTGAATTCAATCATATAATTAGTATGCATTTATAATATGATTTCGTAACGTTTATTAAAATATGAACTTACCTCATTTGCAATAACGACAATTTAAGTCGACTAATCCAATACTTTGATTTTCCCTCGACCTAGATCCGATTTTTGCTTTTGCCAATCTAATTAATATCAGAATTAACTCACTTATTCAACATTTCATTAAATTTTATCCAAGAACACATAATTTGGGCATTTTTCATTTTAGCCCCTAACATTTCACATTTTTACAATTTAGTCCCTATTTCAAAATAACACAAGTTACTCAAAATTTCATCAAACCCATGTTAGACTGAATTTACCTTAGGTCTCTAACAACCCATTTCTTTCATTTATTTTCACATTTTAACCCTCAATTTACAAATTTATCAAGTTAGTCCTTAATGGACATTTTTATTAAAAATCACTTAATTAAACATGAAAATCAAACATCAAAGATTTATTATTCATCATCAAACAACAATTTCATCAGATTATCAATAATGGCAAATCTCAAATTCATCATCAATTCTGAAAATTTAAGCATGGGCTAAGTAATATTCGAAGCAACGATCTCAAAAACGTAAAAGTTATCAAAAACTGAGCAAAGAACATACCTAATTTAAGACATCAAAGTGCCATACTTGCAAGCTTCAAAATGGTTTCTTTTTCTTCTTAAATTTCGGTGAAAAAGATGATAATGCATGCATTTTATATTTTGTTTTATTTTAATCACATTTTATTATCCATTTACCATAATAACCTTAATAATTTAATAATAAAACCATATAATGCATGCCATTACCGTCCATTCATGTATTAAATGGCCTAATTTCATTTTAAGGACTTTAAATCAAGAAACCATATCAGATAAGTACTTTAACAACTAGAAAGTCACTTTTACATTTTATGCGATTTAGTCATTTTCACAAATTAGACATTCAAACAATGAAATTTTCATACGAAAATTTCACACATATCAATTCACATACTTTAAGCACGAAATATATTATTAAAATATTTTTCTGACTTGAATGGATGTAACATAAGGGGAATTCCATTCTAGGAGTTCTCCAAAGCCCTATCCCCTAAAACTAGTGATTACTCCCAATCTGAAGCACCCGTTTCACTTAACCATTCCCCTCCTGCAGCCAAAGTGATAGCGGCTGTAGCATCCACCGGTAATGTGTGGAAGAGGGTAAGCTTTCTATGTGGATAGGATGTATCAACACCTTTTGCATTTTTAAATTTTAAAGGAAATATCTAAAAATAATAATATTGTGTTGGGTCCTGCCATGAAAGATCTCCTCCGGGATTGGATCCCAGTGAAAAGAGATCCATTATAAAAGTATATATACTATATATATATATAAATAAATATTTATATATATACTAAAAAGGTGGATTTCGCCCTGCAATCCTAAGGGCCAGGATTCAATCTCCACTGGAGCCATTGTGAGGAATAACCCCGACTAGGTTCTAAATTGGGGTGTTACAAGCTTCATCCCCTGATGTGATTACGGGTACTTTTTCTCTCTATGATACTTCTGTTGTTGCTTTGATTGATCCGAGATCTACCCATTCGTATGTATGTGTGAAATTGGTGTCTATCATGAATATATCCGTTGAGTCTACATAATTTGTGATAAAAATGTCAAACCCTCTAGGCAAGCATGTGATACTTGACAAAGTATGTAAAAACTGCCCTTTAATGATTAGAGGTCGTTGTCTTCCAGCTAATCTCATGCTTTTTCCGTTTGATGAATTTGATATAATACTTGGTATGGATTGGTTGACCATGCATGATGTAGTGGTAAACTGTGGAAGGAAAATTGTTGAATTGAAATGTAAAGGCGGTGATATTCTTCGGGTTGAATCGGATGAATCAGATAGCTTGCTTGTAGTGATTTCTTCTATGACTGCTTAGAGATGTGTGAGAAAGGGTCATGAAGCTTATCTTGCCTTTGTTTTGAATATGAAGTAGTCTGCGTTGAAAATTGAGTCAGCGCCGGTAGTATGCGAATATCCAGATGTGTTTTTGGAAGAGTTGCTCGGATTGCCTCCAATTAGGGAAGTTGAGTTGGGCATTGAATTAGCTCCGGGTACTGCACCTATTTTGATTACTCCGTATAAGATGGCTCCGAAGGAGTTAAAGGAGTTAAAAGTTCAGTTAAAAGAGTTAACAGATAAAGGTTTCGCTAGACCTAGTTATTCTCTATGGGTCGCACCGGTGCAATTTGTGAAAAAGAAAGATGGTTCAATGAGATTGATTGTGCATTGACTACTGACAACTCAATAAGGTAACCATAAAGAACAAGTACCCCTTACCAAGAATCGATGACTTGTTTGACCAATTGAAGGGAACCACAGTATTTTCAAAGATAGACTTGAGGTCAAGTTAATAACAGTTGAGATTTAAAGATTCGGATGTACCGAAGGCTGCATGTCGGACGAGGTATGGTCACTATGAATTTTTGGTTATGCCTTTTGGTTTAACAAATGCTCCCATGGTATTTATGGATTTAATGAACCGTATCTTCCAACCATACTTAGATAAATTTGTGGTTGTTTTTATTGACGATATACCGATTTATTCTTATGATGAGACTGAGCATGTCAAACACTTGAGAACGGTTTTGCAAACCTTGAGAGACAAGTAGTTGCATGCTAAGTTTAGTAAACATGAGTTTTGGCTTCAAGACGTCAGATTCTTGTGGCACATTTTTAACACCCCTTACCCAATCCTACGTTGAGACAGGGTACAAGGCGTTACTAGACTTAAACACATGCATACAAACATTTTTGGGTCATAAAATTTCACTCAAATTTAAAACTTTCAAACTTCCTCTTAACATCCCTAATATGGACCTACAAAGCCCAAAACATGCTTTGGTAACAGTTCGAGAATAAACCGAACACTTTAGAAAACTTTAAAAGTTTTTAATGTAAACAGGGGCACACAACCGCATGCAAGGATGACACATCCGTGTGTCCTCTTAACATGGCCATGTTGAAGGCCCGTGTAGCTCACACGGCCTGAACGTATTGGGACACGCCTGTGTCCCTAGCCTGTGTGGATTTATTTCTCAATTTGTACCTATAAGGGTTTTCACACGGCCTGGCACATGCCCGTGTCCATGGCCTGTGTCCTTCACATGGCCATGACACACCCATGTCTCAGCCCGTGTACTAAAACCTTGACATTCTATTTATGACGCCATCAACTATTTAAGGGCACACGCTTGTGTACTGGGCCATGCGGCAAATTTAATTTTTCATTTAAGGTGCAGACTTCACACGGCCTGGGCACATGCCCGTGTACTATGCCCGTGTTCTCCACACAGTTGAGACACAAGGCCGTGTCTCCGCTCGTGTGGTTACTATTGGGCATTCTGTTTTGCCAAATTTAGGCACAGGGGACACACGATCGGGCCACACACCCATAGGGCAGATCGTGTGTCACACACGGCCGAGATACACACCCGTGTATCTACCCATTTGGACAAAAACAAGGCTATTTACCAAGCCTTTTTGTCACCCTTACTTATACCAACCTACAAAACATAAAAGAATACCAATATCACAAACACACATGACTATATCAGCCAATATCAAGGCATCCACACATCATTTCCTAGCTATTTTCTATCACATACAACATCTCCTACTTATCAGCACAAACCATGCAACAACCACATCCATGAAAATTCTCATCAAATGCATTTAGCAATAATCAATATTAGCCAACATCAATGGCATATACAAAATGAATATCACATCAACGTGAGCCAACATTCATGGCTAAACCAACATGACACTTAACAAAAAGACTAAGTCCCTATACATGCCGCACTTAAAATGATAAATCTAACTATACCCAATTGTTTCGATTGATAGTGTGATTGAGCCTCCAACGTCTTTTGATCCCCGAGCTAGCTTGGCTATGCTATAAGTAAATGGTAAGAGAGGGCATAAGCACAAGGCTTAGTAAGTTACATGTAAATAATTAGCAACACTTTATCAAGTAATATCATTCTCATAACATATTATACACTTGCACAAGATTCTCGAATGACCATAGACATAACTTACTCTTTTTCATCCTTACTACTCATGTATACAACCTGAGCTCATTCTCATGAGTTTCGTGGAGGTACCTGTACCACTTGCAACATAATCATAACTTTTCTCAATCGTGACATAATCTTTAAATCACCCGTTGAACTAGTTGGAATACTAAAAGATACCTGATAAGCCTCATACAAAAGGGTAAAATGTCGATGCCATGTCCCAGACATGGTCTTACACTAGCTCTCATGTATTAGTGCCGATGCCATGTTCTAGACATGGTCTTCACTGGCTTACATATTGAGGCTGATGTCATGTCCCGGACACGGTCTTATACTAGCTCTCATAACAATGTCGATACTTGGTCTTACACTAGCTCACATATTGAGGCCAATGTCGTGTCCCAAACATGGTCTTACACTAGCTCTCATAACAATGCTGATGCAATGCTCCAAAAATGGTCTTACACTGGCTCACATATTGAGGTTGATGCCATGTCCCAGACATGGTCTTACACTAGCCCACAAATAACCCTAGTATCATGGCATGGAAATCTGGTCTATTCCTATGGTTCAATCGGGAGTTTTACCACATCAAGTCTCGTCATGCATATTCATTAAAAAAATCACACATTCCATGCAATAACAATTATTCAATACCTAATAACAATAGAATGGTGAAATTTACGTGCAACTTACCTCTGTATACAAAATATGGGAGACTAGTTTGATTTAATCCACTAGCTTGGTTTTCCCCTGGTCTAAGTTTGAATCTTGTATTTCTTGATCTATAATGACAACATTTATTTATTTAATCATCACATAAATCAAGATATTCCAAAATTCCTACTTTGGTAAAATGGCTGTTTTGCCCCTAAACTTTTATATTTTTACAATTTAGTCCCTAGGCTTGTAAAATAATTTTCATCGAATTTCCTCATTAACCAAGTCTAGCTGAATCTACTTTAAGCCTATAGCATCTCACAATTTCAATTGTTTCACACATTTACCACCCATTTTATAACTTTTACAAAATGATCCTTTTTTGGAGTTTTTCATGGAAGCCTCTTCACAAAAGTTGTTTATTTAACAACCATAATTCATTCTCTTCCATAAAAATTCAGAAAACAAAAAGAGTACTCAAATGGAAACACCTAGACTCTCAACCATTTTGCAAAATAGTCCCCCCATTAGTTAGCTTATACTACAAGGGTCCCAAAAATACAAAAATCATCAAGAAAGACCATCAAAATCACTTACTTGTAAAGAAACCAAGTGGCTAAAATTTTCAAGCTTCAAAAACCCCCTTTTTTGCTATAATTTTCGGTGGTAAAGAGAAGGAATGACAAAGATGATAGCTAGTCCTTTAGGTTTATTATTTATTATCAATTAAGTTACCTAACATTTGACCATCCCTTGAATTAAGGCTCCATGTCTAGCCACTAATACTTTATTGGTCTATTTACTCAATAAGGACCCCTACTTTTGTAACACCCCGTACCCGAGCCCGTTACCGGAGTCGAACACAAGGTGCACACAAACTCAGCTAAATTGTTTTCACAGTCCATAAAAATTTTCCAGACTAGCTGGTTACTGCATCACTGTCGCTTCAAAAATCATATCTTGAGTTTTAAAGCTCGGAAATCAGTTTCGTAATTTTTCCCTGAAACTAGACTCATAAGTTCATCAACATATTTGTTTCTAGAATTTTTGGTTGGGCCAATTAGTACAGTTTATTAGTTAAAGTCTCCCCTGTTGCAGGGATCGACTACACTGACCTTCGTATGCGTTTTAATTGGATATCTCCTGTACAGGGCTTCAATGCTGATTCCGTTTATTTCTATAGAAACTAGACTCAGAGAGGAATCTATAAATATATGGCATGACTCCTAATTATCTCTGGTTAATTTAAAATTAATTTCTAAAGTCGGAACAGGGGATCCAGAAACCGTTCTGGCCCTGTTTCACGAGAACTTTAATATTTCTTAACATATAATTCATATGACCGTTTCGTTTCTTCCATATGAAAGTAGATTCATCAAGGTTCATTTACATAATTTATTCACTATTTAATTCCATTCCTACAATTTTTAGTGATTTTTCAAATCCACACCACTGCTGCTGTCAGCATCTGTTTTTCAGGTAAACCTTACCTATTTCGTGGTTTCTATGGACCAACTAAAGTTTTGTCATACATAGGTCCACATATAATCATTTTTAGCCATTCCAATGGCTGATCATTTGCTCACACTTCCATTCAGTCTGTAGTAACATCATAAAACCATACATATATACATAAGCACAAATGGTCTAATGCCATAATCCACTTTTACGAGCTATTTTCGCATGGTCGTACACACATACATCACAAAAGTACTTAAAACGCAACAAAAGGGTAGTCCTATACATGCAATTTCAAAATCCAACCAAAATATATACCGAAAGGGACTTTGATAGTGTGGGAGACTTGACTTCCGAAATCCCGAGTCCGATAGTGACGAGCCAAAATCTATAGACAGAGAAACAGAGAAACGGAGTAAGCAATTTATGCTTAGTAAGTTAGAGCAAGGGATTCCAGCACAACAAAAGCATAACATTCATATAGCTAACGGATAATTTCATATGCACAAATTCTCAATATCATACTTATTTCACATTCCAACCCCTATATTCATGCATAAGGGTTCATCTTAGCCAAATGCCGAAAGCTCATTTCTCGATTGAGCGAATATTATTTGAAGGGAATCAACTATTCCAAAGCACATACGAACATACCTCGTTGCTGGAATTTTCAAGCGTATTAGCTGAAATTTTACAGCAGGTTCATTCATTCTTGAATCACGTATCTTGAGTTTAACCGGATATGGCTACACATTCAAATGCCTTGGGACATAGCCCGATTCTAAGAACTTCACGAATGCCTTCGGGACTCAACCCGGATTTAGTAGCTTGCTCGAAAGCCTTCGGATCTTAGTCCGGATTTAGTAACTCGCACGTATGCCGTCGGATCTTAGTCCGGATTTAGTCACTTAGCACAAAGCCTTCGGGACTTAGCCGGATATCATTCAATAACCATGTACATTTATCAATAAACCATAACACATTCACATTTCATTTTCATTAGCAAAATTCAGACACAAGTCACTTATCACATTTGTAATTTCGGCTCAATAGCCACACACAAAGAACATGATTTTAATTTGCTTTAAACATGATCTAATCAATTCAGAATTTAAGCTCTATTGCTCAAGAACTTACCTCGGACGTGGTCGAACGATTTCGATGGCTATTCCACGACTTTTTCCTTCCCCTTATCGGATTTAGCTCCCCTTTGCTCTTGAGCTTAATTTAACAAATAAATTGGTTTTATCATGTGAGCATCGAAAGAGGAATTCAAGATACTTAGCCAATATATATACTCATTAGGCATCAAAGTCGCATATGTACGAAATCATGAATCGAACTCAACACATTAGTTAATATTCCTCTTAGCAATTTTCTAAGCCAAGAATAGGCATCAATATGCTTGCCTCTAACCTAATGCATGCACACCAATTTCCCTCATGTGGCGAATATACATGTCCAATTTGAGGCCAATTATACACTTAATACCACACAAAAACAGCATACATTTTACTACTAACGCATTACCTATCGTAACTCATTGCACATCTCTCATTTACTTCATAATCGAGACATCATCACAAGCAAATATACACCTTGAAATAGCATATATGTCATACCAATACATCGTAAATGTAACATATATACATATATATATGCTAGAGCCAATTCTCAAGTGGCTTATATCCAAATATATACACATATCCAAAGCTTAAATCTTACTTACCATGCAACATGCATGAATCATACTTATGGATATAACATGGCGAATACCACAACACCATACCATTTCAATTTGGTCATGGTAAAACAAAGAACTTAGTATCTCATTCAAAAAATGCTAAAAGAAAATCTAAGAATCCTCAATCCTCCATCACATGTATCATTATCAAGCTTGATATTTAGCATGCAATGGCATTAACACCATATTCACTTTGGCGAATTTCATTCCCATGACATAACAAAGATTTGAGCCATGGGCTAACAAGAACATCTAGCTAGCAACTAAAAACATGCATGAATCTCATGGCACAACCTCAAACATACCTTAATCTTGATGCAAGTATAGCCAACCTCTTCCTAATCCTCTTCCAAACCAAGTATGAAGCAAAACTCCCTCCTTATCCTTAGTATTTTCGGCCAAAAAGAGAGTGAAAATGGATGAACAAAATTTTTTGTTTTCTTTCCTACCTACACGGCAATGGGGAGGGAGAAGCCTTCACACACACACATTTTTTTTTTATTCCATACTCCTTATTTTATTTATTCCAACATAACCCACTTACCAAACATGTTTCATGACATGATTTTTGCCCATAATTCCTTGTCATGGCCGGCCACTAGCTATTGGGAGGGGGGAATTTGACATGCATGTCCATTGTTTTGCATGCATGCTTTAATTAGTCATCACACATTTCCCCATCATACTTTCAAAGTTTACTACTAGGTCCTTTCTAGTGAAATTCACATTTATAACTCTAAATCAAAGCATAAAAAATGTCACACATGGGTTAACACACATTATAGGCAATAAAATAAATATTAAATTATTTTTATGCCTCGGTTTTGTGGTCCCGAAACCACATTTCAACTAGGGTCGTTTTAAGGCTGTCACAACTTTAATGTTCCGTAGCTATTTGACACCTTTAGCTAGTAGAACAAAACTTTCACACTTTATGCAATTTAGTCCTTTTTTCAAAATTAAGCATACAATCACTGAAATTAATTCACCAAAAATTTCAAACACTCATATAATCATGCTATAACACATATAATAAAATAAAAAAATTTCTCTGACATCATATTTGTGGTTTTGAAACCACTATTCTGACTAAGCCCAAAATCGGGCTGTTACAATTCTCCCCCTTAGGGATTTTCATCCCTGAAAATCTTACCTTTAAAAAGGTTTGGGTATTGGTCTCTCATAGTCTCCTCGGGCTCCCATGTGGCCTCTTCTACCCCATGTTTATGCCATAATACTTTCACAAGTACTATAGTCTTATTTCTCAATTGCTTAAACTCCCGAGCTAAAATCTTAACCGGTTTTTCGCCATATGTCATATCCGACTGAATCTCAATCTTTGTTGGTGAAAGAATGTATGAAGGTCAGAACGGTAATGGCATAACATTGACACATTGAATACATCGTGGACCTTCTCTAAGTCGAATGGCACGGCTAGTCAATAAGCTACCGGTCTAATTCTCTCAGTCACCTCATAAGGTCCGTTAAAACATGGACTTAATTTTCCTTTCTTACCGAATCTGAGGACTTTCTTCCACGAGGATACTTTCAAAAACACCTTATCACTGACTTGAAACTCAATTTATTTTCGTTTCAAATCCGCATAGGATTTCTGTCTATCCGAAGTGGCTTTCAAACAACCACGAATTACCTTTACTTTCTCTTCGGTCTCTTTGACAAAGTCAACCTTGTGAATCTGATTTTCTATGAGTTTGGTCCAATACAAAGGCGTTCGGTACTTATGCCCGTACAAAGCCTCGTAAGGCGCCATTTTCAAACTCGACTGAAAAATATTGTTGTAGGCAAACTCTACCAACGGTAAATACTTTTCCCAACTAACTTGAAACTCGAGAACACAACACCGCAACATATCTTCATGAATCTGAATTACTCTTTCTGACTAACCGTCAGTTTGTGGATGAAAAGCAGTGCTAAAATTCAGTTTTGTCCCTAATTCTTCTTGCAACTTTTTCCAAAAACGTGATGTAAATCTTGGATCTCTATCCGAAATAATCGACAAAGGTACTCCATGAAGACTCACAATTTCAGAAACATACAAATCAGCCAATTTTTCAAGAAGATAATCCATACGGACCGGTATAAAATGAACTGACTATGTTAGCCTATCAACCACAACCCATACAGTATCTTTCTTCCTTGGCGTCCAAGGCAACCCGAATACAAAATCCATAGTAATTGATACGTGATATTCGTGACAAGTTTTAAATATTTATAATGAATCATTCTTGAAACTAACTATTATCACAATGAAGGAAAGTGTACCTATCGAATAGTAGTATAGCTTTCGCAAGACCGGATTGTCGAACCCAAAGGAACTAAAAGTACTAGTTATGACTATCTTTTTATTATCTAGCCTAAGAATAATGGGGTTTGTTTTAACTAACTAATTAACTAAACTAAGAATTAACAGAAAATAGAATTGGGGAATTACTTTTTGGAAAAATGATTGAATTAAGACAATACCTAAGGAAAAATCCACCTAGATTTCACTTGTTATTTGACTTTGAATCGAACGATTTATTCAGTTGACTTGATCCATAGAAATCCCTAAGTTATATTATTATCCCTCTCTAGACTAACAACGTCTAACCCTAGGTTGAATAATTGAAATCACTTTCTAATTAACTCCCTAGGGTTGCATTAACTCGATCTATGGATCCCCTTATTAGGTTCCACCCTAATCTAGAAAAATCTTGTCACCCTATATCTAGGCGCGCAATCAACTCCGCTTAATTACGAAAAATGTACTCTTAGACAGGGTCTATTCCTCCTCTGAATAAGAGCTTAACTTGAATCAATATCCTGGAATATCAAAACAAGAATTAAGAACACATGATTAACAACAAGTCAAATATTTATCATACAATTTAGATAATAATAATAAGATCCATCTTAGGTTTCATCCCCCTTAGGTATTTAGGGGTTTTAGTTCATAACTAAAAAGGTAAACATCTCAGAAGAATAATGAATACAAAACATAAAGAAAAACCCAAAACTCTTGAATGGAAATTGAGGGGAGATCTTTAGTCTTGATGATGAATCCGGCTTCTGAGATGGATCAATCGGTTTTCCTTGAGTAGTTCCCTGCTTCCTTCTCCGTGCCCCCTTTTCTTCCTCTAGGGTGTATTTATAGGCTTTAGAATGCCTAAGAACCCTCAAAATTTGCATTTTTCAGATTGGACTCAATTTGGGCTCGACAGGGACACGCCCGTGTGTGATTACTTCAGGCCGTGGTTAAGCCTTTTGAATAGGCATGGGTGTGTGGTCCACCCGTGTGAGTCTTGCTTTGATTCTTCAAAATTGATATAGCCATGTGGTTTTCCCGTGTGAGGAGGTTCAGGCTGTGTTGATTTCGTACATTGGCTTATTTTCTCCATTTTTGGCCCGTTTCTCGTTCTTTTCACTCTCAAATGCTCACCTAAGTATAAAACATGAAATTAAGGTATTAGGAGCATCAAATTCACCAAATCTAAGAAAAAATCATCCATAAAATGTGTTAAGCATGGAATAGAAATATGTATAAATTACGGTTTATCAAATACCCCCACACTTAAGCATTTGCTTGTCCTCAAGCAAAATCCTCAACTCATAATCAAAATAAATTCTTCTCAACTTATAATTTCTATCGATAATATCTCAAAATAATCCATAGGTAATCATACATTTAAAATTCAACCGAAAGAACATCAAAGTTTCAAACATTCCAAGTTGAGTATTTTGTCATGAAATCATAGGTTTCTCTCCTCATTTAAGTAATTACCTTTGATTCAAAATATCACAAAGTGTCACATCCTCACTAAAGATTCACTCAAATCCCTCAAGGTGTTTAAGTACAATAAATGCAGCACTCAATAGTCAATAATGAAAAGTCATTACCATAGGCTTGCATGAAAATCAAATCTCCACCACTATAGATTGAGATGAAAAATCAATCAAAAGGTCTTTAGAGGGTTGTAACGTGGCTTTGATTAGAGGGTGAGGTCACAAGCTGAAAGAAAGGGTTAGAATCAAGATTGAATCGAAAAATTTCCTAACTAGAAAATTGACTAGTCATCAATTGCGTACAACAGAGCTTTTTCTCAGAATATGGAATTTAACTTCTTTAGCTCAGAAGATCACTACTACTAATATGTATACATGTATTTTTTTAAGAACAAGTCAAATTACAAAATAGAATAAAATATAGCTAAGCAACTATTCCAACTCAAATCTCAACAAAAAAGGGATCAAATTAATTTAGGGGATTTCAACAATAATAAGTTATGGGTTAATATTGAGGGTAAATTAATGAATGGGTTGTTAGGCTTAAGGGGGTTCACTAAGGGTTAATTGTGAAGGTAGGCTTTTATGGAGTGAGTGGGTTAAACCTAAGTGTCTTTATCATTTTGACATATCAAATCAAATGGTTTTGTCTTGACATGCATAATCAAGCAAGTTTTAGAATAACAATTCAATACTGACACACTCATAATGAAAGTGATCATGAAAGAAATAATAGATGCTCTAAAGGCTCAAGATCTCACAAAAATTATGGCTTTTTGATGTTTAAACTTGTGAATTCCAACTCAAACTAATACTTAAACTTGGGGAAACAACCTAAAACTTTCCAATTCTTCAAAAATCAACTTATCATGCTTGATTCCCTAATGTCGTAAAGTTTAAATAATCAATGCATGAATGCCTATGTTTTAATTTAAGATATATCAATAAAAATCATAAATCAATCAAAATTTATCCTAAACATGGCATGAGAAGATCACATGAGAATGAGACAAAATTCAGGGATTTCTAATGACGATATAAAAGACCCTCCACACTTAAGATGTACATCGCCCTCAATGTACAAAGGTAGATATTTTGAAAAAGATAGATTTATAATCATAAGATAGGGAGAGAAGTGAAACTTTCTGAATGATGAATGAACTCCTTGAATTGGTGTTTTGGAGAATAATCGACATGAGAGTGGAGGAGGATACTCCGGTGGTGGTAGAGGTTGGGTTCCACAAGTGTTGCGCCAAAAGAATATTATAGCTCAAGTTGGCTATGGTCGTAGTCGAGCAGGACATGACAGTCGTGGAGAGCCTTTCCCAGTGGAGTTTCAAATTCCTGAGTAATAGTGAGCTTTGGAGCTCTTTATAATTGTGATAGAATCAGGAGCGCTTTATAGCTGTGATAGAATCAGGAACTCTTTTAGAAAATATATCAGGAAGACTAAGTACTCATAATGAATTAGTCAAAATTAAAAATCGTAAAATAACAATTATAAAACCTAATAAAAATAAGGTGAAAGAAAAATAAAAAGTAGTCTTAAAATAGAATAATAATAAAATAATAAAATAATAAATAAAATTTTTTAATCATCTTCATCAGTAGATGGTTCTCGAGGTAGGGGTGGCGATGAGATGTGGAAGTGCTGACATATCTGCTGTAGAGTAGCATCAATGTTATCGACGTGCTGAAAACACTGTTGCTCGAACTGGGTAAGGCGCTCAGAAATGTCAGCGTATGAAGCCGCCGCATGAACTGGATGAGAAGGAGGTGGTGGCTGAGATGGTAGGTCCTTATGACGTGGAGGGACATTGTCAGTAATGTCCTCAGGGTCTCCCTCCTCGGCTGATTGGGTGAGGCGATACTATAGCATGCTCGAGATGCCTTATGGAGACATCTGGCCAATGAGAGTGAGGGAGGATGATTGGGCCGCTGTGTTAAGGAGCCCGAAGTGGCGTACTAGTCGAGTCACGTAGGGGCCAATGGAGATGACCCCCCTTCGATGCTACTCCGTCTGGTGGCGAATGGTGAGGGCAATAAAGTAGGGAGGTCGAAGATGTGCCCATTCGCCATGCTCCATAGAAAGTAGGCATCGTGAGTGTTGACGACACCGGTGCTCTCTCACCGGCCTGTCAATGTGTGGGCCAAGATGGCTTGTAAGTACCTCAAGAATGGAGAGTGAGCTGATGCCTTGGAGCGGCTAGGATTTTAGGTGGTCGAACCGGGGACCAAGGCGTCCCAGCAGTTCGAGGGAAAGTAGTGGATGTGGCGGTGGAAAGTGTCGAGGTCGTTCTCATCCCTAAACTTCTCTGTATATAGACCCAAAGCAATACCGAACTCGGGAATGCTCAACTGGCGAACTAAATCGCCGACACGGAATTGGATTGTTCCAGGATCATCGAAGTTGGTCATGATGTCTTGAACATAGAATTTCGATCAAAGTTCAAGTGTGAACTCAAGGTTCGATAATCGAAAAGAAGAGGTCCCATGGATCGGTTATCAGGAGTGCTCATACATCATCAGCCAACTGGACTTGTTCAAGCGTTGTCCAGTCAGTGCAATGGCCCACACTTAAAGGTCAGGCCTGTAGAATCTGAAACAATTCCTCATGATTGTCTAGTGAAAATTGGAGGAAGGGGTGTCAGATTTCCAAAGTGGTGTAACGCCCCAATGCCCGAGACCATCACCGGAGTCGAGCTTGAGGGGTTACCGAACATAATTTATCAATTTAAGAACTTCAAATCATTTGTTTCTACATTCACAGCTTTCTAGCTACTCGCATCACAGTTACAAGAAAAATCATATCTCGATTTACGAAACTCGAAATCAAGATCCGTAAATTTTCCCTAAATGTAGAATCATATATCTATTTACTAATTTTTTTATAGAATTTTTTGTTGGGCCAATTAGTACATTTTATTAATTAAATTATCCCCTATTTTAGGGTTCGACTGCTCTGACCTCTGTGTATTACGAATCAGATCTATCTCTATAAAAAATTTCAATGACTATGAGGTTTGTTTCTATTAAAACTAGACTAAATAAGGAATCTGTACATATAAATGAAAACTTCTAATTATTTTAGTAAAATTTATTATGAATTTTTAAATTCAGAATAGGGGATCCAGAAATCACTCTGGCCCTGTTTCGTAAAAGCTTAAATATCTCATAAAACATAATTGATATTCCTGTTTTGTTCATTCCATATGAAAATAGACTCATTAAGCTTCAATTTCATAACTTACTCATCATTTAGTTCTATTTATAATATTTTTAGTGATTTTTCAAATTCATGTCATTGCTGCAGCAATATTCTATTTTAACGCAAGTTTCATCTTTCCATGAATTTTTATGAACTAGATAACCTGTTAAACTTCCATGATATCAAACATGATCTAAATTAGCCATCACCATGACTTATCAATATCAAACATTTTCTCAACCAAACATGGCCATATCATAAAATTATTTACACAAAATAGGTATTTTGCTATACATGCCATACTTAAGTAGTTGTACAAGCCATTTACCAAGATAAAAGTCCTTTGGATAGTGTGATCGAACTTTCGACCTGTCCCAATTCCTGAGCCGGCTTGTTCAAAACTTGGTACCAAAATATAAAGATTTTGCAATTTAGTCTACAATCTTTTCTTTTCCTCGATCACGACTTAAATCTCGTTTTTCTTGATTATGGAGCTTGGAAGCTTGAAACAAACCCTAGCTATGGAGAACCCTTGAAATTTCGGCCTAATGAAGAAGATGGACAAAATTGGCTTTTAATTTTGTTTTTAATTCATTTTAATAACTAAATGACCAAAATACCCTTACTACTAAACTTTCCAAAATTCCTTCCATGTCCTAATTTTTCCATGAACTTAAAATTGGTCAAATTGCTATTTAAGACCTCCTCATTAATATTCCAAAACAATTTCATACTAAAAACTTCTAGAATGCAAGTTTTGCAACTTATTCGATTTAGTCCCTACTTTCAATTTAAGCACTTTAGGCATAGAATTTCATCACGAAATTTTAACACAATCATGCAATCATATCATAAACATCAAAATCATTGTAAAATAATTATTTCTATCTCGGATTTGTGGTCACGAAACCACTATTCTGATTAAGCCCTAATTCAGGATATTACAACTCTCCCCCCCTTTTTAAGGATTTTCGTCGTCAAAAATCTTACCGGTAAATAGGTGTGGGTATTGGTTTCTCATAGTTTCTTTAGGTTCCCATGTAGTCTCTTCTACCCCATGCTTTTGCCACAACACTTTTACAAGTGCAACACTTTTATTTCTTAGTTGTTTGACTTCTCGAGCTAAAATCTTAATCGGTTCTTCTTCATAAGTCATATCCGGTCGCAGTTCAATTTCTGTCGGTGAAATTATATGTGAAGGATCCGAACGATACCCGACGTAACATAGATACGTGAAACACATCATGAATCTTCTCTAATTCGGGTGGTAATGCTAGCCGATATGCTACCTGTCCAACTTTTTCAATTATTTCATACGGTCCAATAAAACACGGACTTAACTTGCCCTTTCGTCCAAATCTAAGGACCTTCTTCCATGGAGACACTTTCAAAAATACCTTATCACCAACTTGAAACTCCATTTCCTTTCGTTTTAAATCCGCATAAGATTTCATCATCTCAAGCGACTTTCAAACAATCTCGAATCACTTTCACCTTTTCTTTTTCTTTTATTAAATCAACTCCATAAATCGATTTTCCTTGAGTTCAGTCCAATACAATGGCGTCTGACATTTACGACCATATAATGCTTCATAAGGTGCCATCTTCAAACTTGTCTGATAACTATTATTATAAGCAAATTCTACCAACGGTAAATACTTTTCCCAACTACCTCGAAATTCCAATACACAACATCCGAGCATGTCTTCAAGAATCAATTACTCTCTCGATTGTCCATCGGTTTGTGGATGAAAGGCGGTCTGAAATTTAACTTTGTACCTAATGCTTCTTGGAACTTTTGCCAAAACCGTGAGGTAAACCTCGGATCTCTATCCGAAATGATTGACAAAGGTATCCCATGAAGTCTAACAATCTCTGATATACAATTCAGCTAACTTATTAAGAGAATAATCAGACGCTTAGGAATAAAATGAGCCAATTTAGTCATCATCAACTATTGCCCAGATGGCATTTTTCTTCCCCGAGTTAACGGCAACCCCGATATAAAATCCATAGTAACCCGATCCCATTTCCATTCAGAACCATAATAGGTGGAGTAATCCGAAGGTACTTGGTGTTCAACTTTCACTTGTTGGCAAACTAAGCACTTTGATATAAACTCGAAATATCTCTTTTCATTCCACTCCACCAAGACATTTTCTTCAAGTCATTATACATCTTCGATCGCCGGATGAACCGCTAAACAACCATTATGTGCTTCATGCAAAATCTTTTGAATCAACTCATCATTTTTCTAAGACACAAATCCTATTTTAAACATCAAACAACCATCGAACCGATTCAAATCGATCCCGTATCATTGTGACATCCCAAAATTGACCATAGCCGGAAGTGGTTTGGGACCGCTAAACCGAGTCACCGACATGTTCGAACGTAATATTTATTGTCTAGAAAATGTGAAAATGCATGTGTGAATTTTGAATTCTTTGATTTAGTTAATTTGATTGTGAATTGAAAGAAAAGGACTCATGTGAAAGGATTTAAATAGATGTGGCTAATTTTAAGAGATTAATAAAAGGATGAAGTAAAATAAATGGACTTGCATGTCAAATAGCCCATTCCTAAGGGTAGTGGCCGCCATGTCAAGAGTGATGGGCAAGGGAAAACATGTTTCAAACATGTTTAGCTAATGGATTATGCTTGAAAGAATAATGAAATGAAATTGAAAAAAATAGGATATGATGAAAACAAAAGAAAAAAAAAGTGTTCATTCTCTCATTTTCTCCTTGCTTGGCCGAATATACTAAGAAGAAAGGGGGGAAAAAGCTTGAGAAAAATCAGCCATGGGAGCTTACTAGACTAAGGTGTTTTGATACAAGAAGGTATGTTTTATGCCACTCTTGAAAATGCATGCATGATTTGGAGGATTGGTTCAAAATTTTCCTTGAATCTCAAATCGAAACTAAGTTGTTAGGTGAGTTAAATTTCGCCATGCATGTTGTTTTCCTTGGTGAGTGTTTTGATGTTGTTGTGATGAAAGCATGGAGATGAGTGAGTTCGAATGTTTAACAAAAGGAAATTTTGTGCCATTGAGTTCTTGTTGTTATGTGTGTGTGTGCATGAGTATTGACCATGCATGTTGTCTTCCTTGGTGAGTGTTTTGATGTTGTTGTGATGAAAGCATGGAGATGAGTGAGTTGAATGTTTAACAAAAGGAAATTTTGTGCCATTGAGTTCTTGTTGTTATGTGTGTGTGTGCATGAGTATTCGCCATATGGGGTATAAATGGGCATAGGTGTTAAATACCTTGTATTGGAAACTTTGATAAATAAGTAGCAATAAATTAAGATGAGATTGAGTAAATTTTCAGCTTAGTTGTGTTAAGTATTCGGCAATAACCATAATAATGCATGTGAATGCCGTATGTTTGTGTTTGATGGAGAGGTAAATTGTTTGATTTAGCTCAAGAGCAAAGGGGAACTAGATTGGACAAAGGAAAGGAGAAAGCAAACGAGTAGCCGATTTGGAACCGTTCTACCCCAAACAAAGTAAGTCATTAAGCACATATGTTTGATATTGCTTAAATGATTGTAAAATCTATGCAATTGTATTTAATGGGATGCTATATATATATATATATATGAAATTGTATGTGTATGGAGTGATGACAATTGTTGAATGTAAAAGAAATAGTGAAATGTGTAGAAAGTTTGCTTTCGGCACTAAGTGTCTTGGGCAATACGTGTGTACGGTGACTAGATTGGCACTAAGTGTGCATGCTGGAAATATATGGCACTAAGTGTGCATGCTGGAAATATATGGCACTAAGTGTGCATGCTGGAAAAAAAATATGACCTTTGGGTGTGCGAGCTCGAAGGTATGGCACTATGTGTGCGGGCTTAAATTGCGTGGCACTAAGTGTGCGAAATCGAGTATTTAATTGTGTGTGCGTACTCTATATATATGGAGGTGTGTCTCCATCGAGTTGAGTATGGACAGCGGATCGGTAAGTACCTCGAGCCCATGACGAATAGAGAATACGTTCATGCTTGGGTTTGAATTTGGTAAGCCTTAAATCTATGTGATGATTGAAATTGTATGGTTGTGCTGGAAAATGAGTTAATGTGTAAAAATGTTTCGATTATCTTGTTGTGTAGAATATGAAATGTGGATGTATGACTTGGTACGAGATTGGACCGAAAGGTCCGAGGTATTATGGTATAGATTCGATATGGATGAGTACCTAGCCTCGTTTGTCGTACATGTTGTAGTAACTTTATCAGTGGATTGATGAATGCTTATGACTTACTGAGTTGTAAACTCACTCGGTGTTTTTCTTGTCACCCATTTTAGGTCTCTCGGACTCGTATTGTTTGCGTGATCGGGACCGTCGTTGAAGTCATCACACCGGCTGAAATCTTGTGGTATTGTTTTCGTTGTTGAAGAACATTTGGCATGTATAGGCTATTATATTTTGTCGAATTGTGGGTTGTAAACTTTAAGCCATGTGAAAATGGCCTATGTGGTCGTCGAGTGGGATGCTAGAACCTATAGCCACGAGTCTTAGAAACTCTAATTTTGATAAGGTGGCCATAATTTGTGTCATGTATGATGGATGATTAAGGCCAAGGAAAGATTCATGAAATTGGCATAGTCTACTGCAGTAACTGTCGCGGACAGCAGCAGTGAGATGAGATTGAAAAATCACTAAAAATAGTAGAAGCAGAATTAAATAGTGAGTAAATTATGAAATTGAACCTTGATGAATCTATTTTTATATGGACAAAAAGAAACGACCATATGAGCAGTATACTGAGAAATATTAAAGTTCTCGTGAGACAGGGCCAGAACGGTTTCTGGGTCCCCTGTCGCGACTTTGAAAATTTACCATAAATTATCCAGAAAGAATTAGGAGTCATGCCTTATATGTACAGATTCCATTTTGAGTCTAGTTTCATTAAAAACAAACGGCACCAGTATTAAAGCCCTGTACAGAGAGATATTCAAGTTGTAACGCGCGAAGGTCAGAGCAGTCGATCCCTGTAACATGGGTGACTTTAACTAATAAACTGTACCCATTGGCCCAACCAAAAATTCTAGAAATAAATCCATGGATGGGTATGTGAGTCTAAATTCAGGGAAAATTTACGAAACCAGTTTCCGAGTTTTGAAACTCGAGATATGATTTTTAAGGCGACGGTGATGCAGTTTTCCAGCCTGACTGGTAATGTCAAATTGGTTGGTACCTTGAGAGGATTTGGCCGTTAACCCCTCGTGTCCGACACCGGCGACGGTCACGAGTTAGGGGTGTTACAATTTTATTGGTATCAGAGCTATGGTTTAGTCGGTTCTAGGACTACCATAGAGCGTGTGAGTCTAGCTATACATGCCAAATTGTTAGTGCTTAATAATGTGATGAGTTCTGACGGTTGAAATTTTTGTTTTGATTAGCGATGGAACCCGGGATAGAGAGACCCTTGGCGGATGACGTTGAAAGTGTAGCGGCTGCTCCTGCACAAGGGACACCGCCTGTTGAGCCTCAGTCATCCGCGAATAATCAAAATGAAGGGGCGAAACAAGCCTTCTTCACCATGATGAATGAGTGGGTCGCATAATATGCCCGAACCAATCCGGCTGTCCAACCATTCCCGAATTTAAATAATCCACCCCAAGAGCCCGTAATGCCATCTGCCATCGATCCGTGAGGCTGAGTAAACCACCGTGGACTTGATTAGGAAGTGTGGGGCCGAGGAGTTTAAGGCCATAGTTACCGAGCGATGCCGAAAGGGCCGAAGTTCGCTTGATAACACCATTAGAGTGTTTGATGAACTGTCATGCACACCGATAATGTCTTAAGTGTGCTATATCTTTGTTGCGAGACTCACCTACTATTGGTGGAGGACCTTGATTTCCATAGTCCCAAAGGAACAAGTTACTTGGGATTTCTTTCAAACGAATTTGGAAGAAATATATTAGTCAACGGTTCATCGATCGAAGCGTAAGGAGTTCTCGGAACTCAAGCAAGGCCATATGATCGATCGAATACGAACATGAGTTCGTAAGACTTAGTCGGTATGCTCGGGAGTGTGTGGCTGATGAGGTTGCTATGTGCAAAAGATTTGAAGAAGGATTGAATGAAGAGTTAAAGTTACTAGTGGGAATTTTGGAGATAAAGGAGTTCGTGACAAGAGTCGAACGAGCACGCAAGGCGGAAGAACTTGGGAAGGAGAAGAAGAAGGCTGAATTTGAAGCAAGAGATTACCGTAAAAGGATCAACGAGTAAAGCTCCGTTCTCGACTGTAAAGAGGTTCAGGGAGGACACCAGTAAGTCAAGGGCGACTGCGGGAATTTCCATTAGAGCCCGACCATTGACGGACTCCGAGCTACATGGTAGCTAGTGTGGGCAATAATCGTCAAGAGAGACTGAATGTCCCCAATGTGGAAGACGACACCTAGGTGAATGTTGGGGTAAGTCCATTAACCAAGGCTCATTACGGATGTGGTTCAAAGACCACTTCATTAGGGATTGCACGAGCTAGATGAGAAGAATAAGATGCAAGGTCACGAGATCTAGTGGGGCGACACTAGAGGTAGACCCCCGAGGGTTTCAGGAGGTAGGGGTGGTAATCAGAGGGGAGCCACTGATACGGCTGTTCGATCCGAGACCGAGCTCCTGCTAGAGCATATGCCATCCGCGCACGAGAGGAGGCATCCTCCCCTGACGTTATCACTGGTACTTTTACTCTCTTTGATACTAGTGTGATTGCATTGATTGACCCCGGCTCTACTCATTCATATGTATGTGAAACTTTAGCATCCAAGAAGACTCTACTGTTGAGTCTCATCGAGTTCATAATTCGAGTGTCAAACCCTTTGGGTCAATACGCACTCGTTGATAAAGTGTGCAAGAGATGCCCCATAATAATTCGAGAATCTGTTTTCCTACCGATCTAATGCTTCTACCATTTGATGAATTCGATGTTATTCTTGGTATGGATTGGTGATCGTACATGATGCGTTGGTGGATCGCAAAAGGAAAACCATTGATTTGAGGAGTGCAAATAATGAGGTAGTCCGAGTCGAGTCTACTGATTTAAAAGGAGTGCTAGCGATAATATCTTCTATGACCGCTCGGAGATATGTGAAAAAGGGGTGTGAAACATACCTTGCCTATGTGTTGGAAAGTAAAGAGACGGAAAAGAAACTCGAATCGGTATCGTTGGTTTGTGAGTATTCAGATGTTTTTCGGAGGAGTTACCGGATTGCCACCGGTTCGAGAAGTGGAATTCGCATCGGTTGTACCGCACTACGCCGATCTCAATAGCTCCGTGATCGTATGGCATTAACGGAGTTAAAGGAATTGAAGGTTCAATTGCAAGAATTGACGGATAGAGGTTTCGCTCGACCGAGTTTTTCTCCATGGGCGCACCAAGTATTGTTTATGAAAAAGAAGGACGGAAGCATGAGGTTGTGCATCGACTACCGCCAACTCAATAAAGTGACGATAAAGAATAAATATCCGTTGCCACGAATTGACGATTTGTTTGATCAATTAAAGGGAGCCTCGGTGTTTTCAAAGATAGATTTGAGGTCGGGATACTATCAGTTGAGGTCCGAGAATCGGACATACCAAAACCGCTTTTAGAACAAGGTACGGTCACTACGAATTCTTGGTGATGCCGTTTGGGCTCACTAATGCCCTGCGGTGTTTATGGATTTAATGAATAGAATTTTCAGGCCATACTTGGATCGGTTCGTAGTTGTATTTATCGATGACATTTTGGTCTATTCGAGAGATGAAACCGAACATCTTGAACACCTAAGGCTAGTGTTGCAAATCTTACAAGATAAGCGATTATACGCAAAGTTCAATAAATGTGAATTTTGGTTGAAAGAGGTTAGCTTTTTGGGGCACGTGGTGTCCGTGACGGTGTCGTGGTGGACCCGAACAAAATTTGACCATAGTCAATTGGAAACCTCCAAGGAATGTTACCGAAGTTAGGAGCTTTTGGGCTTGCGGTTACTACCGACGGTTTGTAAAAGGATTCTCGATGATAGCCACACCCATGACAAAACCGCTTCGTAAAGATGTCAAATTTGAATGGACGGAAAAGTGTCGAAAAGTTTCACCAATTGAAAACCCATTTGACGAAAGCTCCGGTTCTAGTACTACACTCGAATCGGCAAAGAGTTTGTCATCTATAGTGATGCCTCCCTACTTGGGTTAGGTTGCGTATTGATGCAAGAAGGTCGAGTTGTGGCCTATGCGTCGAGACAATTAAAGCCACATGAGAAAAATTATCCAACCCATGATCTCGAATTGGCTGCCATCGTATTCGCCTTAAAGATATGGCGACATTACTTATTTGGTGAGAAGTGCCATGTGTATTCGGATCACAAAAGTCTCAAATATTTGATGACTCAGAGAGACTTAAATCTGCGACAAAGACGATGGCTCGAGTTGTTAAAAGATTATGAACTCGTCATTGATTATCACCCGGGAAAGGCTAATGTGGTTGCGGATGCCTTAAGTCGGAAATCACTGTTTGCTTTACGAGTGATGAATGTACACTTGTCTATCCTACCCGACAATGTGTTAGTAGCCGAATTAAAGGCCAAACCATTGTTGGCTCATCAAATTCGGGAAGCTCAGAAAGTTGATGAGGAGTTGCTTGCAAAACGGGCTAAGTGTGTTCTGAACAAGGAATCAGAGTTTCAAATTGATGATGACGATTGTTTGAGGTTCAGAAGTCATCTGTGTGTTCCAAAGAATTCGGAACTTATTTCGATAATTCTAAATGAAGCCCATTGTAGCCGAATGGCAATCCACCCGGGGAGTACGAAGATGTACAATGATTTGAAACGTCGGTTTTGGTGGCATGGTATGAAACGAGACATCTCTAATTTGGTTTCGAAATGTTTAATATGTCAACTCAATGAGCTCGGGTGTTCGCATCCATAAGTGAACTCAGACTCAACTCAACAAGCTCGGATGCCTAGTTACATCTCTCGAACTCGGACTCAACTCAACGAGTTCGGACATTCGCATCCATAAGTGAACTCGGACTCAACTCAACGAGTTCGGATGCCCAAATATCCTAGTGACATGTCACTTGTATCCTAATCCATTCCTAAGGTTCAACGGACCTTTTTCCCAATCATGTGTCTCAACCATCTTCTACGGAATGCCGATATCTGGGGATTTCGGTAGTATTTCACATTTTCCAAGTATATCACACAATTTGACATATTATCAAACAATTATCACGGGTATAATATTTCATAATAATTATCATATCATTTAAATAACATAAAAACATTTAAAATAATAACTATGTTACCAACATTTACATATGAACTTACCTCATACGCGAAAATGGCTACTTTTACCATTTCGTCCATAACTTGGTATTTTCCCCATTTTAGCCCGAATTTTAGTTTTCCTTGCTCTATCATTTAAAATATAGTCTAATTAGGACTCACATTATTCAAATTGACCCAAAATCATATTTTGGCAAAATTATAGTTTTGCCCCTAAACTTTTGCATATTTACACTTTTGCCCCAAAGCTCATAAATTAAGCTTCAGCCTATTTTCTTATGTTTTATGACATGCTGATCATTTTTCCCTTCTATGGAAACATCAAATTCTCACTCTAACATGTACTTATGACTATTAGGTATTTTTACCGATTAAGCCCTTTTGCTAGTTTTCGCTTAAAACCGAGTAGCACAAGTTGTCTAACATAATTTAAAACTTCATATTCTATCATAAAACACCAAAATACACAAATTTCACCTATGGGTATTTTTCCAAATATGAACCCTAGGTTGAATTATTGCTAGCATAAGCTTAATCGAGCTACCGAGACTCTAAAAACGTAAAAAATCATTAAAAACGAGGCTAGAACGGACTTACAATCGAGCTTGGAAGCGTGAAAAACCCTAGCCATGGTTTCTCCTTGCTATATTCGGCCATGGGGTTGAAGATGAGCAAAATTGGCTTTTAATTTTGTATTTTAATTCATTTTACCCTAAATGACCAAAATGCCCTTACTACTAAACTTTCCAAAATTCCATCCATGTCCAATTTTGTCCATAGACTTAGAAATTGGTAAAATTTCTATTTAAGACCTCCTAATTAATATTTCAAAGCAATTTCATACTAGAAACTTCTAGAATGCAAGTTTTACAAATTATTCGATTTAGTCCCTAATTTCAATTTAAGCACTTTATGCATAAAATTTCTTCACGAAATTTTCACACAATCATGCAATCATATCATAGACCTCAAAATAATCATAAAATAATTATTTCTATCTCGGATTTTGTGGTCACGAAACCGCTATTCCGACTAGGCCCAAAATCAGGATATTACACTCCTCCATTTGAGTCACACCTCATCACTGGATGTACCTGAGTAGAACCACACAAACCATTAATCTTTTTATTTAAGAGTTCTTCTTGGTTAGATAGCATAGTAACCACGTCGAGGTTGAAAACACCGGCTGCTTTTGTCGACTTTGTTCTCATAACTTGCCATTGATAGTTATTCAGTGACATCTCCTCAATAAATTCATAAGCCGCCTCAGGTGTCTTATTATTGATAGTTCCTTCAGCAGCTACATCAATCATCTACTGAGTCGAAGGATTCAGGCCATTATGGAATGTTTGAACTTGTAGCGAAAGTGGTAACCCATGGTGGGGGCACCTTCTCAAAAGGTAATTGTATCTCTCTGATGCATCGTGGAGTGTTTCTAAATCCATCTGCACAAAAGAAGAGATATCATTACGTAATTTGGCTATTTTAGCTGGTGGAAAATATTTTAATAAAATTTTTTCAGTCATTTGTTCCCAAGTAGTGATTGACCCTCGTGGTAAGGAGTTCAACCACTGTTTAGCCTTATTCCTTAACGAAAATGGAAACAACCAAAGCGAATGGCGTCATAAAAAACGCCATTAATTTTAAAGGTATCGCAAAATTCTAGGAAATTTGCCAAGTAAGCGTTGGGATCCTCGTCCTACAAACCATCAAACTGAACAAACTGTTGTATCATTTCAATTGTGTTAGGTTTCAGTTCAAAATTATTTATAGCAATGCAGGTCTAACTATACTTGACTCAGTTCCTGTTAAATTAGGTTTAGCATAATCACACGTGAAGCGGGATTTTGATTAACAGCAATTGCAGGAGGTAGCGGATTTTCTTGGTTTTCAGCCATCTCCTCGGTTGTGGTTTGAATATCGTCCTCATGCTCGTTCTCTGTGTATCTTAAGCTTCGCCTTATTTCTCTTTGGTTTTTGCGAACTGTGCAATCGATCTCACTGTCAAAAGGTAATGGTCCCGACGGGTTTTTTCTAGTCATAAACTATAAAAACCTGCCAGAAAAAGGGAAAAAGAAGAATTAGTAATAAAAATTAGAATAAAATGTTAATTGACGTAAAAGTAAATGGCTAATGTAAAAAAAATTGAGTGTTCCTAATATCTTAGTTCCATGGCAACAGGGCCAAAAAGTTGATACGTGATATTCGTGACAGGTTTTAAATATTTATAATGAATCGTTCTTGAAACTAACTATTATCACGATGAAGGAAAGTGTACCTATCGAGCAGTAGTATAGCTTTAGCAAAACCAGATTGTCGAACCCAAAGGAACTAAAAGTACTAGTAATGACTGTCTTTTTATTATCTAGCCTAAGCTAAGAATTCACAGAAAATAGCCTAAGCTAAGAATTCACAGAAAATAGAATTGGGGAATTACTTTTGGAAAAACGATTGAATTAAGACAATACCTAAGGAAAAATCCACCTAGACTTCACTTGTTATTTGACTCTGAATTGGACGATTTATTTATTTGACTTGATCCGTAGAAATCCCTAAGTTATATTATTATCCCTCTCGAGACTAACAATGTCTAACCCTAGGTTGAATAATTGAAATCTCTTTCTAATTAACTCCCTAGGGTTGCATTAACTCGATCTATGGATCCCCTTATTAGGTTTCACCCTAATTCGGCAAAATTTTGTCACCCTATCTCTAGGCGCGCAATCAACTCCGTTTAATTATGACAAGTGTACTCTTAGGCAGGGTCGATTCCTCCTCTGAATAAGAGCTTAACTTGAATCAATATCCTGGAATATCAAAACAAGAATTAAGAACACATAATTAACAAGAAGTCAAATATTTATCATACAATTCAGATAATAATAACAAGATCCGTCTTAGGTTTCATCCTCCTTAGGTATTTAGGGGTTTTAGTTCATAAGTAAAAAGGTAAACATTTCAGAAGAATAATGAATACAAAACATAACGTAAAACCCAAAACTCTTGAATGGAAATTGAGGGGAGATCTTCAGTCTTGATGATGAATCCGGCTTCTGAGATGGATCAATCAGCTTTCCTTGAGCAGTTCCTTGCTTCCTTCTCCGTGTCTCCTTTTCCTCCTCCTCTAGGGTGTATTTATAGGCTTTAGAATGCCTAAAAACCCTCAAAATTGGCCTTTTCCGAATTGGACTCAATTTGGACTCAAATTGGCCTGTGTTAGTCGTGCTTCGATTCTGCCAAATTGACACCGCCATGTGGTCTTCCCGTGTGAGGAGGTCCAGGCCGTGTTGATTTCATACGTTGGCCATTTTCTTCATCTTTGGCCTGTTTCTCGTTCCTTTCACTCTCCTATGCTCACCTAAGTATAAAACATGAAATTAAGGCATTAGGAGCATCGAATTCACCAAATCTAAGGAAAAATCATCCATAAAATGTGTTAAGCATAGGATAGAAATATGTATAAATTACAGTTTATCAGACGGTTCCACTTTTACTCGGGAACCATGATAGGCTAAAGTAAACTCGAAGGCACTTGGTGTTCGACTTTTACTTGCTAGAAAATTAAGCATTTAGAAACAAATTTTAAAATGTCTCTTTTCATCTCTGACCACCAATACATTTTCTTCAAGTCATGGTACATCTTCACAGTACTCGGATGGATAGACAAACAACCACTATGTGCTTCTTACAAAATTTTCTAAATAAGCTCATCAGCCTTGGGTATATAAATTCTGTCTCGAAACATTAAACAGCCATCTGAACCAATCCAAAAGTCTAATTCTATACCCATCTTGCACTGAGTTATCTTAGCTTGCAATTCTTTATCACCTTTCTAAGCTTCGTTGATCTCTTGCAAAAACATTGGTTTCGCTCTCAACTCAGCTAAAATTGAACCATTGTTGGTTACTAACAACTGAGTGTTCATAGCCCTCAAGGCAAATAATGACTTCCTACTCAAAGCATCGGCGACCATGTTCGCCTTCCCTGGGTGATAGTTGATCACCAACTCGTAATCTTTTATGAGCTCTAGCTATCTCTGTTGGCGAAGGTTCAGTTACTTTTGAGTCATCAAATACTTTAGACTTTTATGGTCGATGAATATCTGACATTTCTCTCCGTACAAGTGGTGTCTCCAAATCTTCAATGCAAATACGATGGGGGCCAGTTCTAAATTGTGTTTTGTATAGTTTTTCTCATGCAGCTTCAGTTGTCTCAAGGCATATGCTATCACCTTGCCTTCTTGCATGAGCACGCATCCCAATCCATTCAAGGATGCATCACTATACACTATGAATTCTTTTCCCTATTTCGGTTGCACTAAAATTGGATCTTCAATCAACAACGCCTTTAGTTTCTTGAAACTCTGCTGGCATTTTTCTATCCATTCGAACTTGACATCTTTCTGTAGTAACCTCGTCACCAGATTAGCAATCATGGAGAATCCTTTAACAAATCATTTGTAGCAACCCGCTAAGCCTAGAAAGCTTCTAATCTCCGATACATTCCTCGACAATTTCCACTCAACAATAGCCGAGATCTTTCTCGAGTCAACTCTAATTCCATCAGCCGACATGATCTGTCCTAAGAATTTGACTTCTTGAGCCAAAACTCACTTTTGCTAAACTTGGCATACAACTACTTATCTCTTAAAGTCTGCAAAATAGTTCTCAAATGCTCTGCATGTTCACTCTCATCTCGAGAATAAATTAATATATCATCAATAAATACCACAAAAATTATCCAAGTATGACTAGAAAATACGGTTCATTAAATCCATAAACATTACAGGAGCATTTGTTAAGCCAAAAGGCATGACAAGGAACTCATAATGGCCATACCTCGTCCAAAATGCAGTTTTTGGTACATCTTGCTCCTTAACTCTCAGCTGGTAGCAACTGTAACACCCCTTACCCATACCCGAGGCCGGGATAGGGTACGAGACGTTATTGACAAACATACAAACATTAAACTAAAATACGAGCCATAAAATTTCATTCATATTTCAAAACGTTCATTCACTTACACATAGTCCCTTATTTGAGTCTACGAAGCCCAAAACATACTTTAGAAAAGGTTCGGGACTAAACCAAGAACTTACGAAAATCTTGGAAATTTCATGCTTTAAGGCTCCATACGCTCGTGTCCCAAAGTCGTGTTCCATACACGGCTAAGACACATGGTCGTGTTTCTGCCTGTGTGGAATATACCTAGGCTATTTTCCAAGATTTGGTCAACCTTAATCTCTTACACACTTATAAAAAATCAAAAGCATATAACATGGTATTCATTTAATGATTAAATATTCTCAATTAAACCACAAACATAGCATTTTTATGTCATCATACATGTGTCTCTCATACTCATTTTACCTTGTTTATTATAGTACCACTTATACATTTATACCAAGATTATCATCTTACCAAATATCTTCAGCTTAATCATCAAGCATTCATATTTAAAACTAGATCATATCTTTATAAAATATCACAATTCAGATGCGCAAAATAACATGTTTGCCTGAAACATTTCAATTCAACTCCATACCCAACAAGCATTACATTGAGACTAGTCATATATATACATGTCATGATACATATCATTCTCTTTCTGTTTTCTTATAAACACATATCATTTATTTCATTATATCAATATTTCATATACCATAGTTTTCATGTATTCCACATATATTTATTTTCCTCGTCCTCCTCTCCATTCCACATCCTTAATGTATATAGCATTCTTATAAGTACGATTTCACAATTTACTAATAAATGCTCACATCAAACTATCCACACGAGTCATAGTCACTTACTTATTTATAATTCAAGCTACAGAGCTCAAAATTAAGATCCGTAAATTTCCCCTAAAACTAGACTCACATATCTTTCCACCATAAAATTTTCATAATTTTTTGGTTCAGCAAATTAGTACAGTTTATTCATTAAAATTTCCCCTTTTTCACTTTCTGACAGTTCTGACCTCTCTTCACTAAAAATTAATTATCTCACAGTACAGAACTCGGATAATGTTCTTGTTGATTTATCTTGAAAATAGACTCATTAGGGATTTTAAAAATATAAGTTTAATCCTCTAATTATTTTTATCCAAATTGTTTTGATTTTCCAAAATTAGAACAGGGGATCACGTAATCATTCTGAACCAGTCTCACAAAAACATAAATATCTCAAAATATAGAACTCCTTTTCTTGCTCTGTTTCTTTTATATGAAAATAGATGCATTAAGATTTAATTTGATATCTCATTCAGTCTCTGATTCAATTTATACTATTTTTGGTGATTTTTAAAAATCACATCACTGCTACTGTCTAAAACAGTTTTATTGCTAATTCACTCTTTCACACTTTCTTTGTATTAACCTCATTTTAACATACATATCACAAATCATTTTCACCACATTTCATACATCACAAGTATAGGCCCATGATCACAAGGTCACCATGAAATCATCCTCATGTATAACTTACTTGTTTATAACCTTACCACATCCTGGTCACTTAATGGACACATCATTCACATAAGCAAGTTCCTGCACTTATTCATCACAAAACTCACAAAGAAATACATAGAGAGTCTCCCATTGAACACTTCGGATCTATCTTCGATACTTGGTGGTTTCAGCACATAGCTCCACCCATCATAACACATCATTCACATAAGCAAGTTCCTGCACTTATTCATCACAAAACTCACAAAGAAATACATAGAAAGTCTCCCATTGAACACTTCGGATCTATCTTCAATACTTGGTGGTTTCAGCACATAGCTCCACCCATCATATAGTTCGGCTTTCTTGTACACATGCTAAACACTCAGTACCACCCATGTGACCTAGGCAATTTATCTCGTAGCTCTCTTGTCTACATGGTGTCCTTCACCTGTAACCACGCATGCAACCAAGCTACATATATCCCGTAGCTCTCTTGTCTACATGGTGTACACATAGTATCACCCATGCAACCTAGCTACATAATAATGTCTTGTAGCTCTCTTGTACACATGATGTGCACCCAGCACCATACATGTGACCTAGCTACATACTATCTCATATCATCCAATCTTTAGAAGGTTCAACCGGATTTCTCTCTTTTCCAACAATTTCACTAATCAAGTAATTATCCACAAACATATTTCCAATATTATTATAAAATATCATAATACAAGTAATATTGATGTATTACTTACATATAAACTTACATCTCATTTAATATCAAGGCAATAACATTAAATTACACATTGCCTTATTAAAAATCATATAAACTTACAATTTCCATAATATCCATAATCATAGAAATCATATTTATGTATGATAATTCAATGCACTTCATGTACTATAGACATGTTTTTAAATCAATTCATAAACTTGGCACCATAATCATTTAATTTAACATAATTCAATTAATTCACTAAATTTAACTTTCAAATATAAATTACAACATTATTGATGTATTATTATCATACCAACTTACATACTTTCAACACCTCAGAAATTATAATAAATATATCAATTTTACATTGAAACATGATTAATTTATGCTTATTATACATATGAGCTTACCTCGATACTAAAACGACCATTTTACCAACTTTCCCAATTTTTGATTTTTCTCTCATTCTAGGTTCAAATCTCATTTTTCGGGATCTAAAACATATATTTTACTTATTTAATTAATGTACTATTCAAAACATTCCTTAACTCAAACTTTGGAAAAATTATAATTTTGCTCCTAAACTTTTACATATTTACACTTTTACCTCTAGGCTCGAGAATTAAACTTCATCATTTATTCTTATGTTTCATGACATGCTGATCACTTTTCCCTTCTATGGCAACATCAAATTCTCACTCTAACATATACTTATGACTATTAGGCATTTTTACCGATTAAGCCCTTTTACTCTTTTCACTCAAAACCGAGTAGCACAAGTTGTCTAACATAATTTAAAACCTTATATTCTATCATAAAACAGAAAAATAAACACATTTCACCTATGGGTATTTTTCCAAATATGAACCCTAGCTTAAATTATTGCTAGAATAAGCTTAATCAAATTAACGGGATTCCAAAAACGTAATGAACTTGAAAAACGTGGTTAGAACGGACTTACTATTGAGCTTGGAAAGCTTGAAAAACCTAGCCATGGCTTCCCCCATGCTAATTTCAGCCTCCATGAAAAAGATGAGTCAATTTTGGCTTTATTTTCCCTTTTTATTTCTTTTAACTACCAAATGACCAAAATGCCCTTCCTTACTAAACTTTCAAAAATTCCATCCATGTCCAATTTTGTCCATCACTTAGAAATTGGTCAAATTGCTATTTAAGACCTCCTAATTAATATTTCAAAGCAATTTCATACTAGAAACTTCTAGAATGCAGGTTTTGCAACTTATTCAATTTAGTCCCTAACTTCAAATTGAGCACTTTATGCATAGAATTTCTTCACGAAATTTTCACACAATCATGAAATCATATCATAGACCTCAAAATAATCATAAAATAATTATTTCTATCTCGAATTTTGTGGTCCCGAAACCTCTATTCCAACTAGACCCAACTTTGGGCTATTACAGTAACCGGACCTAAGGTTTATCTTAGAAAAACACTGTGGCTCCCTTTAATTGATCAAACAAATTGTCAATCCTTGGAAAGGGATACTTGTTCTTTACCGTTACCTTGTTAAGCTACTGGTAATCAATACATAGTCTCATTGAACTGTCCTTCTTTTTCACAAAAAGCACTGGAGTACCCCACAAGGAGTAACTAGGTCTCGTGAAACCTTTATCCGTTAATTCTTGTAATTGAACCTTCAACTCCTTCAATTTCGTCGAAGCCAACCTATACGGGAAAATTGATAAAGGCACAAAACCAGGGACCAACTCAATACCAAATTTGACTTCTTTAGTTGGAGGCAATTCGGGCAACTCTTCCGGAAACATATCCAAATACTCACATACTACTGACACTAAATCAATCTTTACTTCCAATACTTGGGTATTCAACACAAATGCAAGATAAAGCTAATACCATTTTCTCATGTATCTTTGAGCTATCATAGAAGATATCACTACAAGCAAGCTATCCGGTTCACCTGTAATCACATCCGGTGACGATGCCTCTTCGCGAGAACTAATGGCATAAGTCCTTGTAGGCGCTTTGCCCTCAAACCTCACGGTGGAATCTCTAGGCGCGCCTCTGCTACTAGCCCCACTTTTCGGGTTCTTTTGTAGTCTACCCCTCGAAGGGGCATTACTCGACCTCACACCTTGATTCCTATCTTTCTCAACCATCTCAGGACACTTCCAAATGAAATGATCTAGTGATCCACATTTGAAACAGCCTCTATCATTCCCTCGACACTCATCGAAGTGATGTCTACGACACTGTGAGCATTTTGGTCTATTCGATCGAGCGTGACCAACACTCACGATAGAAGTGGTTTGAGCTTTAGACACCGTGTACTGCTTACTCCTATTTCTGTCTGAGAACCCAACTGAAGCATTGGATCGAGTAGTAAACTCTCTCGATTTCTTTGAAAAGGGTTGAAATGATTTCCCCATCTATTTTTTCTTTGAGTCACAGGACTCAATATTAGCTTTTCTCTTCTCTTTGGCCAATTCTTTAGCCTTGCAAGCTCTCTCAACAAGTACCACAAACTCCTTTAATTCTAGAATACCAACTAATAGTCGGATGTATTCGTTTAATCCGTCCTCAAACACCTCTTACACATGATGGCTTCGGTGGATACGCACTCCCGAGCATATTTTCTGAGCCTCACAAACTCACGCTCATACTCTGTTACTGTCTTTCGGCCTTACTTTAACTCAAGGAATTCCTTTCTTTTCTGATCTATAGATCTCTAGCCAATATACTTTTTTCGGAACTCCTCCTGGAAAAATTCCCAAGTTATCCTTTCCCTCGGTATAACTGACATAAGGGTGTTCCACTATTGGTAAGCCGAGTCTCGTAAGATTGATACAACACACTTCATGAACTCCTCAGATGTGGAAGACAATTCGTCGAATACCCTGATGGTATTTTCAAGCTAGAACTCTGCTCTTTCTGGGTCATCATCTATATTCGCTAGAAACTCCTCGTCCTCTTGCTTTTGAATTCTATCAACCGGAGGCTTTTCTCTTCTAATCATTTCCACCACTTGAGGAGCTATAGGGGTAGGTTAAGGAATTGGAGGGGTGGAGGAGGTGGAGTGTTCAGATTTGTACAAACAAACTCCGAATACCAAGCACTCATTATGTGGAGGAAGGCTTCTTTAGCCCCTCTGCCCTGACTAAGTGTCACAGGCCCACTTTCAACTGGAGCAGTCCCTTCAGCGGGAGCCGACGTATTACTCTCTACATCATCCGCTACTACTCTGTCAGGATCTATTTGCTATATGAAAGCACAACTTAAGTTCATCAAAAGTCGTCACACTATCATACTAATTATATGGCATGTATAGCTAGACTCGTACACACACTAGGTTAGTTTGAGAATCAACTAAACAATAGCTCTGATACCACTAAATGTAAGATCCTTTACCTGTATCCTATGCCGGGACAGGGTATGAGACGTTACTAGACTTAAAAACATGCATATAAACATTTTTTGGTCATAAAAATTTCCTGAAATTTAAAACTTTAAAACTTCCTCTTAACGACCCTAGTATGGACCTATAAGGCCCAAAACATGCTTTGGTAACAGTTCGGGAATAAATTAAACACTTTAGAAAACTTTGAAAATTTTCAAAGCAAACAGGGGCACACGCCCGTGTAGAAGGGGGACACGCCGGTGTTTCCTCTTAACATGGCCATGTTTAAGGCCCATGTAGCTCACACGGCCTGAACGTATCAGGACACGCCCGTGTCCCTAGTCTATATGGATTTATTTCTCAATTCAAACCTACAGGGGTTTTCACATGGCTGGGCACAGGCCCGTGTCCATGGCCCTTGTCCATGGCCCATGTCTCTCACACAGCCATGACACGCCTGTGTCTCAGCCCGTGTACTAAAACCTTGACATTTTGTTTCTGACATCATCAACTATTTAAGGGCACATGGCCAAGGCACGGGCCTATGTGCTGGGTCGTGTGGCGAATTTAATTTTGCATTTAAAGCGTAGACTTCACATGGCCTGGGCACATGCCCGTGTGCTATGGCTGTGTTCTTCACACGGTTGAGACACACGGTCATGTCTCCGCCCGTGTGGTTACTACTGGGAATTCTATTTTGCCAAATTTAGGTGCACAAGACACACGGCCGGGCCACACATCCATAGGTTAGACCGTGTATCACACACGGCCTACACACACACTCATGTATCTACCCGTGTGGACAAAAACAAGACTATTTACCAAGCCTTTTTGTCACCCTTACTTACACTAACCTACAAAACATCAAAGAATACCAATATCACGAGACATGTGACCATATCAGCCAATACCAAGGCATCTACACATCATTTCCTAGCTATTTTCTATCATATACAACATCTCCTACTTATCAGCACAAACCATGCAACAACCACATCCATGAAAATTCTCATCAAATACATTTAGCAATAATCAATATTAGCCAACATCAATGGCATATACAAAATGAATATCACATCCACATGAGCCAACATTCATGGCTAAACTAACATGACACTTAACAAAAAGACCCATGTCCCTATACATGCCATACTCAAAATGATAAATCTAACTATACCCAATTGTTCTGATTGATAGTGTGATTGAGCCTCTAATGTCCTTTAATCCCTAAGCTAGCTTGGTGATGCTATAAGTAAATGGAGAAGAGAGGGAGTAAGCACAAAGCTTAGTAAGTTACATGTAAATAATTAGCAGCACTTTACCAAGTAATATCATACTCGTAACATATTATACACTTGCACAAGATTCTCGAATGACCATAGACATAACTTACTCTTTTTCATCCTTACTACTCATGTACACAACTCGAGCTCATTCTTATGAGTTTCGTGTAGGTACTTGTACCACTTGCAACATAATAATAACTTTTCTCAATCGTGACATAATCTTTAAATCACCCGTTGAACCAGTTGGAATACAAAAGGATACTCGATAAGCCTCATACAAAAGGGTAAAATGTCAATGCCATGTCCTAGACATGGTCTTACACTGGCCTACATATTGAGGTCGATGCCATGTCCCAGGCATGGTTTTTCACTAGCTCTCATAACAATACCAATGACATGTTCCAAACATGGTCTTACAGTGGCTCACATATTAAGGCCGATTCCATGTCCCAGACATGGTCTTACACTAGCCCACAGATAACCCTAGGATCATGGCATGGATATCTGATCTATTCCTACGGTTCAACTGGGAGTTTTACCACATCAAGTCTCACCCTGCATATTCATAACAACAATCATACATTCTATGCAGTAACAATTATTCAATACCTAATAACAATAGAATGGTGAAATTTACGTGCAACTAACCTTGGTATACAAAATATGGGCCAACAATTTGATTTAATCCACTAGCTTGGTTTTCTCCCGGTCTAGGTCCGGATTCCATATTTCTTGATCTATAATGACAAGATTTATTTATTTAATCATCACATAAATCAAGATATTCCAAAATTCCTACTTTGGCAAAATAACTGTTTTGTCCCTAAACTTTTACATTTTTACAATTAGTCCCCAGGCTCGTAAAATAATTTTCATCTAATTTCCTCATTAACCAAGCCTAGCCGAATCTTCTTTAAGCCTATAGCATCTCATAATTTTAATTATTTCACACATTTACCACCCATTTTATAACTTTTACAAAATGATCTCTTTTTGGGGTTTTTTATGAAAGCCTCTTCACAAAAGTTTTTTATTTAACAACCATAATTTATTCTCTTCCATAAAAATTCAGCAAACAACATGAGTACTCAAATGGAAACACCCTAAACTCTCAACCATTTTGGAGAATAGTCCCCCTATTAGTTAGCTTATACTACAAGGGTCCTAAAAATACAAAAATCATCAAGAAAGACCATCAAAATCACTTACTTGTAAAGAAACCAAGTGGCTGAAATTTTCAAGATTCAAAACCCCCCTTTTTTGCTGTAATTTTCGGTGGTGAAGAGAAGGAATGAAAAAGATGATAGCTAGTCCTTTAAGTTTATTATTTTATTATCAATTAAGTCACCTAACATTGGACCATCCCTTGAATTAAGGCTCCATGTCCAGCCACTAATACTTTATTGGTCTATTTACTTAATAAGGACCCTTACTTTAATGTTCCATAGTTATTTGACACCTTTAGCTAGTAGAACAAAACTTTTGCACTTTATGCGATTTAGTCCTTTTTCAAAATTAAGCATGCAATCACTGAAACTATTTCACCCAAAATTTCAAACACTCATATCATCATGCTATAACACATATAATAATATAAAAAAAATTCTCTGAACTCAAATTTGTGGTTCTGAAACTACTATTCTGATTAGGCCCAAAATTGGGTTGTTACAACATTATTTCAAGTGATGGCATTCGAGTAGATCCGAGTAAGATTTTTGCTATTGTTGAATGGAAACTGTCAAGGAATATGTCAGTGGTTAGGAGCTTCCTTGGCTTAGCCAGTTATTACAGATGGTTTGTTAAAGGATTTTCCATGATTGCTACTCTCATGATGAGATTGTTACAGAAAGATGTTAAGTTCAAATGGATGGAAAAATGACAACAGAGTTTTGAGAAACTAAAGGAATTGTTAACTGAGGCTCCAATTTTAGTACAACCTCAACCAAGAAAAGAATTTATAGTTTATTGTGATGTATCCTTGAATGGATTTGGTTGTGTGCTTATGCAAGAAGGCAAGGTGATAGCTTATGCCTCGAGGCAGCTGAAACCGCATGAGAAGAATTATCCGATGCGTGATTTCGAATTGGCTGCCATTGTGTTTGTGTTGAAGATTTGGAGACATCATTTGTACGGTGAGAAATGTCGTATGCATACTGACTATAAAAGTCTAAAGTACTTGATGACTCAAAAGGATTTGAACCTACGGTAATGAAGATAGCTAGAGTTGATAAAAGATTATGAGCTAGTGATTGATTATCATCCGGGAAAGCCAAACGTGGTCGCCAATGCCTTGAGTAGGAAATCCTTTTTTGTATTGAGGGATATGAACACTCAGTTGGCCTTATCAGATGATGGTTTGATTTTACCTGAGTTAAGAGCTAGACCAATGTTTCTCCAAGAGATTTTTGAAGCTCAACAAAGTGACAGTGATTTGCAAGCCAAAAGAGTCCAATGTGAATCAGGTATGGAATCAGATTTTCAGATTAGTTCTGATGGCTGCTTGGTGTTCCGAGATAGGATTTACATTCCTAAGAATACTGAGCTGATTTAAAAGATTTTGCTTGAGGGCCATATGGTCGTTTGTCTATGCATTCAGCTAGTACGAAAATGTACATTGACTTGAAGAAATTGTATTGGTGGCCGAGTATGAAAAGAGTTATTTCTAAGTTCGTTTCAGGATGTTTGATTTGTCAACAAGTGAAAGCTGAACACCAAGTACCTTCAGGCTTACTTCACCTGTGATGGTTCCCGAGTGGAAATGGGACCATATTACTATGGATTTCATGATGGGTTTGCCTTTGACACCGAGAAAGAAAAATATTGTATGGGTTGTTATAGATCGATTGACAAATTCGGCTCATTTTATCTCCGCACGCACAGACTATTCACTTGATAAGCTAGTTGAGTTGTATATTTTTGAAATAGTGAGGTTACACGGAGTGCCTTTATCAGTTATATCAAATAGAGATTCGAGATTCACTTCGCGATTTTGGAAGAAGTTACAAGAGGCTTTAGGTACAAAGTTGAATTTTAGTACTGCTTTCCATCCACAGACTGATGGCTAGTCTGAGCGAGTAATTCAAATTCTTGAAGATATGCTGCGGTGTTATGTCATTGAGTTCCAAGGTAATTTGGAAAAGTATTTACCGTTGGTAGAATTTGTGACAGCCCAAAATTGACCCTAGTCGGGAAGTGGTTTCGGGACCACTAAACCGAGTCACCGAAATGTTTGAACGTAATATTTATTGTCTAGAATATGTATTTCTGAATGTGTGAAAATTTCAAGCTTGGTTTAGTCGATTGCATGTGAATTCAGTTAGTAGGACTTGTATGTCACTTTTGAAAATGATAGGCTAATCTATAAGGACCTAATAGTACATGTAGTCAAAAGGGAGGACTTGCATGTCAAAATCCCCCCCCAAGTGCTAGTGGCCGGCCATGACAAGGAAGCATGGGCAAGACATGTCATGAAACATGTTGGGTGAGTGTTTTATGTTGAAATAAATAAAATAAGGTGCATGAGTAATAAAAAAAAAAGTGTGTGTGTGAAGGCTTTCCCCTCCCCTCCCCATTGCCGTGCAAGTGAGAAAGAAAAACAAAAAAAAAGCTTTGTTCATCTTTTTTTTCATCCTTTTGGCCGAAAATCTCAAGGGAGAAGAAAGGGGTCCTTGCTCATGGTTGGTTTGGAATAGGTTGGCCATCCTTGTAGCTAGATTAAGGTATGTTTAATATGGTGCCATGAGATTCATGCATGTTCTTAGTTGCTAGTTTTAGTTCTAATTAGTCCATGATTCAAAACCTTGCTATGTCATGGGGATGATAGTATGAAATGAAAATTTGAGATAAGTAAGGTTAAATTTGATTTGGTAAAATCGGCCATATGGGTGTATATGTTTGTAAAAATATATTTTCTTTGTTAACTCCTTACAATCGGTTGTAGGAGTAATATTGGCTTATAAGGTTGAGTTGATTCATGATGTTGTATGTTAGGATTAAAATACTTGAGACTAGATTAGCTTAATGGTGACCATGCATTCGGCCTTGAAGCATTAAACAAATGTTGGTTGAGATTTTGATATTTTGAACAAAGATAGTTGTGAAATGGGGTGAAAACCATTAAGTTATACACATAAAAATCCAGCAAGAAGATTAAACTACTAAATGTATTCATTTTAGATCAAGACATCAAAGAGGAGAACCAAGCAAAGGCAAAGCAAAGATAATCGAGTAGTAGATTGGGAATCATTTCATCCGATATAAGGTAAGTCATTAAGCACTTATTTTGTACTAATTTAAAGGGTCGTAATGTCCAAGTAATGATGCTGAATGGAATGGTAGAATATATATATAAACATGTATGTATGTGGTGATAAAAATATTGAATTGAAAGAAAAGAGGTGAGATGTATTGAATGATCGGTTTCGACACTAAGTGTGCGGGTGTAAAGATTTATAATCACAAATTGGCACTAAGTGTGCGGGTTCAAATTATACAGCACTAAGTGTGCAAGTTTGATTATATAGCACTAAGTGTGCGAGTTCGACTATTAAGCACTAAGTGTGCGGGCTTATTGCACATCCTCTAATAAACGTACATGTTCTATGTGCTGCCTTACCGAGTCAATCATGGACAGCGATGCGAGTAAACACCTTGAGCTCATGAGGAATGGACATTTTATTTATATTTGGAATTTTGGTTTGGTAAGTCTTGATCTATGTGGTGATTATGCTCGAAAATAAATGCATGCAATGTCATATGGCGTAATGTATGAAATATCAAGTAGGGCTTGGTATGTGACCAAACCGAAATGCCTAAATTATTATAGTACCGTTTGGGGTGTGGATGGAGGATTTTAATCCGCATTAATTATTTTCTTTTATGGTATATTATTACTGAACGGAAATATAATGCTTATTGCTTCTTGAGTTATATACTCACCGGTGTTTGCTTGTCGCCATTTTAGGTTTCTCGGACTCGTCCTTTTTGCGTGCTCGTGATCGTCATTGGAGTCATCACACCGGCTAGCAACTTTTGGTATTTTTTGTGTAGTCGGTTTAGGAGAACATTTTGGCATGTATAGGCTAATATGCTTTGTTGAACTTTGGTATGTAAACTTTTAGCCATGCGAAAATGGCATAAATGCTCGGTTGGATTTAGTTCTCCAATGTTAAGTCACAAGTCTTGGTAATTCGATTTCCATGCCTTATGCCATGGTTGATTATTTTGGTGTTAAAATGCATGTTATGGCAATAGTGTAGTAGGGAGATGTTGGATAATGATTAGCCTCTGGTATGGCTAGTCATGATCATGATTTGTGACATGTATGATGAATCACTAGTTAGATCAAAGGAAATCATGAAATAGGCATAGTTGCTTTAGTGACAGGTGCTGGCAGCAGCAGTAACGTGAGATTGAAAAATCGCTAAAAATAGTAGGAATGGTATTAAATAGTAAATAAATTATGTAAATGTACCTTGATGAATCTACTTTTATATAGAAGAAACGAAATGGTCATATGAGTTATAAGTTAACAGATATTAAAGTTCTTGTGAAACAGGGCCAGAACGGTTTTGGATCCCCTGTCCCGACTTTGGAAAATCATTGTAAATTAACCAGAGATAATTAGGAGTCATGCCATATATATGTAGATTCCCTCTGAGTCTAGTTTCTATAGAAACAAACGGCATCAGTATTGAAGCCCTGTACAGGAGATATCCAATTCGTAATGCACAAAGGTCAGTGTAGTCGATCCCTGCAACAGGGAGACTTTAACTAATAAACTGTACTAATTGGCTCGACCAAAATTCTAGAAAAAATATGTAGATGGAAATATGAGTCTAGTTTCAGGAAAAATTGAGAAACTGATTTTCGAGTTGTAAAACTCAAGTTATGAATTTTGGAGCGACTAGTACACAGATTGGCAGCTTGTCTGAAACTCTCAATAAGTGGGTTGAAGTGCTGTTAACACCTCGTGTTCGACTCGTGACGGTCTCGGGTTCGGGTGTTACATTTTATTGGTATCAGAGCTATGGTTTAGTCGGTTCTAGGACTACCATAAGCGTATGAGTCTAGCTATACATGCCTTAATGTTAATGTTTAAATGTGTGATGACTTCGACGGTTAAAATTTTTGTTTTGATTAGTAAATGGATCCCGTGTAGAGAGAACCTTGGCGGATGACGTTGAAAGTGTAGCGGCTGCTCCTGCACAAGGGATGCCGCCTGTTGAACCTCGGTCATCTGCGAATAATCAAGGTGAGGAGGCAAAACAAGCCTTCTTTACCATGATGAATGAGTGGGTAGCGCATACGCCCGAACCAATCCTACCTGTCCAACAATTCCGAATTTAAATAATCCACCCCAAGGGCTGTAATGCCATCCATTCTTGATCCTATGAGGCCGAGTAAGCCACTGTAGACTTGATTAGAAAGCGGGCTGAGGAGTTTAAGGCCATAGTTCTGATGATGCCGAAAGATCCGAAGTTACGGCTTGATAACACCATTCGGTGTTTGATGAACTATCATGCACACCGATGAATGTCTAAAGTGTGCTATATCCTTGTTATGAGACTCACTTACTATTGGTGGAGGACTTTGATCTCCATAGTCCCAAACGAGCGAGTTACTTGGGATTCCTTTCAAATGAATTTGAAAGAAGTATATTAGTCAACGGTTCATCGATCAAAAGCGTAAGGAATTCTTGGAACTCAAGCAAGGCCGTATGTGAAGACTGAATATGAACATGAGTTCGTAAGACTTAGTCGGTATGCTCTGGAGTGTGTGGCCGATGAGGTTGCTATGTGCAAAAGATTTGAAGAAGGATTGAATGAAGATTTAAAACTACTAGTGGGTATTTTGGAGATAAAGGAGTTCGTGACGCTGGTCGAACGAGCCTGCAAGGCGGAAGAACTTGGAAAGGAGAAGAAGAAGGCTGAATTTGAAGCTAAAGACTATCGTAAGAGATCGATGGGTAAAGCTCCGTCCTCGACTGTAAAGAAGTTCAGGGAGGACACTATTAAATCGAGGACGACCGCGGGAATTTCCATTAGAGCACGACCATCGACGGACTCCCGAGCTACTTCGGTGGCTAGTGTGGCCAATAATCGTCAAGAGAGACCTGAATGCCCTCAATGTGGAAGGCGACACCTAGGTGAATGTTGGGGTAAGTCTGTTAACCGGGCCTGTTACGGATGTGGTTCGAATGACCACTTCATTAGAGATTGCACGGAGCTAGATGAGAAGAATAAGATGCAAGGTGCAAGATCGAGTGGTGCGACGACTAGAGGTAGACCCCGAGGATTTCAGGAGGTAGGGGTGGTAATCGAGAGGAGCCACCGACACGGTTGTTCGATCCGAGACCGTGCTCTGCTAGAGCATATGCCATCCGCGACGAGAGGAGGCATCCTCCCCGACGTTATCATTGGTACTTTTACTCTCTTTGATACTAGTGTGATTGCATTGATTGACCCGGCTCTACTCATTCATATGTATGTGAAACTTTAGCATCCAAGAAGACTCTACTTGTTGAGTCTCTTGAGTTCGTAATTCGAGTGTCAAACCCTTTGGGTCAATACGTTTTCGTTGATAAAGTGTGCAAGAGATGCCCCTAATAATTCGAGAATCTGTTTTCCTACCGATCGATGCTTCTACCATTTGATGAATTCAATGTTATTCTTGGTATGGATTGGTGACCGTACATGATGCAAGTGGTGGATCGCAAAAGGAAAACCATTGATTTGAGGAGTGCAAATAATGAGGTAGTCCGAGTCGAGTCTCTTGATTTAAAAGGAGTGCCGCGATAATATCTTCTATGACCGCTCGGAGATATGTGAAAAAGGGTGTGAAACATACCTTGCGTATGTGTTTGAAAGTAAAGAGACGGAAAAGAAACTCGAATCGGTACCGAGTGGTTTGTGAGTATTGAGATGTTTTTCGGAGGAGTTACGGGATTGCCACCGGTTCGAGAAGTGGAATTCGACATCGAAGTTGTACCGGGTACTACGCCGATCTCAATAGCTCCGTATCGTATGGCATTAACGGAGTTAAAGGAATTGAAGGTCCAATTGCAAGAATTGACGGATAGAGGTTTCGCTCGACCGAGTTTTTCTCCATGGGGCGCACCAGTATTGTTTGTGAAAAAGAAGGACGGAAGCATGAGGTTGTGCATCGACTATCGTCAACTCAATAAAGTGACGATAAAGAATAAATATCCGTTGCCACGAATTGACGATTTGTTTGATCAATTAAAGGGAGCCTCGGTGTTTTCAAAGATAGATTTGAGGTTGGGGTACTATCAGTTGAGGGTCCGAGAATCGGACATACCCAAAACCGCTTTTAGAACGAGGTACGGTCACTACGAATTCTTGGTGATGCCGTTTGGGCTCACTAATGCCCCTGCGGTGTTTATGGATTTAATGAATAGAATTTTCAGGCCATACTTGGATCGGTTTGTAGTTGTATTTATCGATGACATTTTGGTCTATTCGAGAGATGAAACCGAACATCTTGAACACCGAGGCTAGTGTTGCAAATCTTACGAGATAAGCGATTATACATAAAGTTCAATAAATGTGAATTTTGGTTGAAAGAGGTTAGCTTTTGGGGCACGTGGTGTCGCGACGGTGTCGAGGTGGACCGAACAAAATTTCGACCATAGTCGATTGGAAACCACCAAGGAATGTTACCGGTTAGGAGCTTTTGGGGCTTGCGGTTATTATCGACGATTTGTAAAGGTTTCTCGACGATAGCCACGCCAATGACGGCTACTCCAAAAGGATGTTAAGTTCGAATGGACGGAGAAATGTCGAAAAGTTTCGATCAACTGAAAGCTTATTTGACTGAAGCCCCAATTCTAGTGCAACCCGAATCGGGCAAAGAGTTTGTCATTTATAGTGACGCATCCCTACTTGGGTTGGGTTGCGTATTGATGCAAGAAGGGCGAGTTGTGGCCTATGTGTCGAGACAATTAAAGCCACATGAGAAAAATTATCCGACCCATGATCTCAAATTGGCTGCCATTGTATTGGCCTTAAAGATATGGCGACATTACTTATTTGGTGAGAAGTGCCATGTGTATTCGGATCACAAAAGTCTCAAATATTTGATGACTCAAAGAGACTTAAATCTGCGACAAAGACGTTGGCTCGAGCTGTTAAAGGATTATGAGTTGGTCATTGACTATCACCCGGGAAAGGCTAATGTGGTTGCGGATGCCTTAAGTCGTAAATCACTATTTGCGTTACGAGAGATGAATGTACACTTGTCTGTTCTACCCGACAATGTGTTAGTAGCTGAATTGAAAGCCAAACCATTATTGATCGTCAAATTCGTGAAGCTCGAGAAAGTCGACGATGAGTTGGTTGCAAAGCGGGATGAGTGTGTTCCGAACAAGGAATCGAATTTCAGATTGACGACCATGATTGCTTGACGTTCAAGGGTCGATTATGTATTCAAGGAATTGAGAACTTGTTTGATGATTTTGAACGAGGCTCACAAGAGTCGAATGTCAATCCACCCGGGAGTACGAAAATGTACAACGACCGAGACACCGGTTTTGGTGGCATGGTATGAAACGAGACATTTCCAACTTTGTTTGAAGTGCTTAGTATGTCGCAAGTAAAGGCGGAACATCAAGTGCCCACGGGTTTGCTTGACCAATCATGATACGAATGGAAATGGGAACGAGTCACGATGGATTGTGTATCCGGCTTGCCGTGTCGGCAAGCAAGAAAGATGCAATTTGGGTCGTCGTTGATAGATTGACTAAGTCGGCTCACTTTATCCCGCACGCACGGATTTTTCATTGGATAAGCTAGCTGAATTGTATGTTTCTCGATTGTGAGATTACACGGGTACCGATTTCTATTGTGTCGGACGAGATCCGAGATTCACCTCACGATTTTGGAAGAAATTGCAAGAAGCTTTGGGTACCAAGTCGCATTTTAGCACCGCTTTTCATCCCCAAACCGATGGTCAATCCGAGCGGATAATTCAGATACTTGAGGATATGTTGAGATGTTGCATCCTCGAGTTTAATGGTTCATGGAACGGTATTTACCCTTGATTGAATTAAACACAACAATAGTTTTCAGTCAAGCATTAAGATGGCGCCTTACGAGGCTTTGTATGGTCGTAAATGCCGTACACCATTGTTTTGGACCGAGCTCGGTGAAAGCAAAATTTTCGGTGGATTTGATTAGAGATCTTGAGCAAAAGTTCGAGTAATTCGTGAAAGTTTGAAGGTCGCTTGAATCGTCGTAAGTCGACGCGATTTAAAACGAAGAGATATTGAGTATCGGTGGGAGACAAAGTGTTTCTTAAGGTATCACCGGAAAAGATACTCGATTTGGCCGTCGGGGCAAATTGAGTCCGAGATTCATTGGGCCATATGAGATCTCCGACGAGTCGCCCGATGGCGTATAGGTTGCTTTTACCCCGAACTCGAAAGGATCCACAACGTTTTCCATGTTTCGATGCTTGACGTTACCGATCCGATCCTTCGCATGTAATAAACCCTCCGAGATTGAAATTCAAGGCGATATGAGTTATGAAGAAGAACCGATTCGTATCCTAGCTCGTGAAGTGAAGGAGTTTGAAACAAAAGGGTTCCGTTAGTAAAAGTGTTATGGCTCAAACACGGGATGGAAGAAGCTACTTGGGAACCCGAGAATTCTATGAAAGAGCGTTACCCAAACTGTTTTTACGGTAAGATTTTCTGGGACGAAAATTCCTTAAGTGGGGAGAGTTGTGACAGCCAAAATTGACCCTAGTCGGAAGTGGTTTGGGACCACTAAACCGAGTCACCGAAATGTTTGAAAGTAATATTTATTGTCTAGAATATGTATTTACGAATATGTGAAAATTTCAAGCTTGGTTTAGTCGATTGCATGTGAATTCAGTTAGTAGGACTTGTATGTCACTTTTGAAAAATGATAGGCTAATCTATAAGGACCTAATAGTACATGTAGTCAAAAGGAGGACTTGCATGTCAAAATCCCCCAAGTGCTAGTGGTAGGCCATGACAAGGAAGCATGGGCAAGACATGTCATGAAACATGTTGGGTGAGTGTTTTATGTTGAAATAAATAAAATAAGGTGCATGAGTAATAAAAAAAAAGTGTGTGTGTGAAGGCTTTCCCTCCCTCCCATTGCCGTGCAAGTGAGAAGAAAAACAAAAAAAAAAGCTTTGTTCATCTTTTTTTTCATCCTTTTGGCCGAAAATCTCAAGGGAGAAGAAAGGGGTCCTTGCTCATGGTTGGTTTGGAATAGGTTGGCCATCCTTGTAGCTAGATTAAGGTATGTTTAATATGGTGCCATGAGATTCATGCATGTTCTTAGTTGCTAGTTTTAGTTCTAATTAGTCCATGATTCAAAACCTTGCTATGTCATGGGGATGATAGTATGAAATGAAAATTTGAGATAAGGTTAAATTTGATTTGGTAAAATCGGCCATATGGGTGTATATGTTTGTAAAAATATATTTTCTTTGTTAACTCCTTACAATCGGTTGTAGGAGTAATATTGGCTTATAAGGTTGAGTTGATTCATGATGTTGTATGTTAGGATTAAAATACTTGAGACTAGATTAGCTTAATGGTGACCATGCATTCTACCTTGAAGCATTAAACAAATGTTGGTTGAGATTTTGATATTTTAAACAAAGATAGTTGTGAAATGGGGTGAAAACCATTAAGTTATACACATAAAAATCCAGCAAGAAGATTAAACTACTAAATGTATTCATTTTAGATCAAGACATCAAAGAGGAGAACCAAGCAAAGGCAAAGCAAAGATAATCGAGTAGTAGATTGGGAATCATTTCATCCGATATAAGGTAAGTCATTAAGCACTTATTTTGTACTAATTTAAAGGGTCGTAATGTCCAAGTAATGATGCTGAATGGAATGGTAGAATATATATATAAACATGTATGTATGTGGTGATAAAATATTGAATTGAAAGAAAAGAGGTGAGATGTATTGAATGATCGGTTTGGCACTAAGTGTGCGGTGTAAACATTTATAATCACAAATTGGCACTAAGTGTGCGGGTTCAAATTATACAGCACTAAGTGTGCAAGTTTGATTATATAGCACTAAGTGTGCGAGTTCGACTATTAAGCACTAAGTGTGCGGGCTTATTGCACATCCTCTAATAAACGTACATGTTCTATGTGCTGGCCTTACCGAAGTCAATCATGGACAGCGATGCGAGTAAACACCTTGAGCTCATGAGGAATGGACATTTTATTTATATTTGGAATTTTGGTTTGGTAAGTCTTGATCTATGTGGTGATTATGCTCGAAAATAAATGCATGCAATGTCATATGGCGTAATGTATGAAATATCAAGTAGGGCTTGGTATGTGACCAAACCGAAATGCCTAAAGAATTATAGTACCGTTTGGGGTGTGGATGGAGGGTTTTAATCCGCATTAATTATTTTCTTTTATGGTATATTATTACTGAACGGCAATATAATGCTTATGGCTTACTGAGTTATATACTCACCCGGTGTTTGCTTGTCGCCATTTTAGGTTTCTCGGACTCGTCCTTTTTGCGTGCTCGTGATCGTCATTGGAGTCATCACACGGCTAGCAACTTTTGGTATTTTTTGTGTAGTCGGTTTAGGAGAACATTTTGGCATGTATAGGCTAATATGCTTTGTTGAACTTTGGTATGTAAACTTTTAGCCATGCGAAAATGGCATAAATGCTCGGTTGGATTTAGTTCTCCAATGTTAAGTCACAAGTCTTGGTAATTCGATTTCCATGCCTTATGCCATGGTTGATTATTTTGGTGTTAAAATGCATGTTATGGCAATAGTGTAGTATGGAGATGTTGGATAATGATTAGCCTCTGGTATGGCTAGTCATGATCATGATTTGTGACATGTATGATGAATCACTAGTTAGATCAAAGGGAAATCATGAAATAGGCATAGTTGCTTTAGTGACAGGTGCTGGCAGCAGCAGTAACGTGAGATTGAAAAATCGCTAAAAATAGTAGGAATGGTATTAAATAGTAAATAAATTATGTAAATGTACCTTGATGAATCTACTTTTATATAGAAGAAACGAAATGGTCATATGAGTTATAAGTTAACAGATATTAAAGTTCTTGTGAAACAGGGCCAGAACGGTTTCTGGATCCCCTGTCCCGACTTTGGAAAATCATTGTAAATTAACCAGAGATAATTAGGAGTCATGCCATATATGTGTAGATTCCCCTCTGAGTCTAGTTTCTATAGAAACAAACGGCATCAGTATTGAAGCCCTGTACCGGGAGATATCCAATTCGTAATGCACAAAGGTCAGTGTAGTCGATCCCTGCAACAGGGGAGACTTTAACTAATAAAATGTACTAATTGGCTCGACCAAAAATTCTAGAAAAAAATATGTAGATGGAAATATGAGTCTAGTTTCAGGGAAAAATTGCGAAACTGATTTTCAAGTTGCAAAACTCAAGTTATGAATTTTGGAGCGACTAGTACACAGATTGGCAGCTTGTCTGGAAACTCTCAATAAGTGGGTTGAAGTCTGTTAACACCTCGTGTTCGACTCCGGCGACGGTCTCGGGTTCAGGGTGTTACAGAATTTTCCTATAACAACAGTTTTTAGTCGAGTTTGAAAATGGCGCCTTATGAGGCATTGTATAGGCGTAAGTGCTGAACGCCTTTGTATTGGACCGAGCTCAGAGAGAAACAGATTCACGGAGTTGATTTAGTCAAAGAAGCTGAAGAAAAAGTAAAGATAATACGTGATCGATTGAAAGCCGCTTCAGATAGATAGAAATTATATGCGAATTTGAAACAGAAAGAGATTGAGTTTTAGATTGGTGATAAGGTGTTTTTGAAAGTGTATTCTTGGAAAAAGGTTTTGAGATTTCATAGAAAAGGTAAATTAGGTTCACGATTTATTGGACCGTATGAGATTACCGATAGAGTAGGGCCAGTTGACTACCGGTTAGCCTTACCATTTCAATTGGAAAATATTCATGATGTGCTCCATGTGTCTATGTTACGCTGATACCATCTGATCCTTCGCATGTGATTTCACTGACAGAGGTTGAGATTCGACCATATATGACTTATGACGAAGAGCCGGTTAAGATTTTAACAATTGAGGAACAAAAGTATTGCCCTTGTGAAACCAATACCCAAGCCTTTTCACCAGTAAGATTTTCGGGGACGAAAATCCCTAAGGGATTATAACATCTCGAATTAGGGCCTAGTCAAAATAGTGGTTTCAAGACCACAAATTTGAAGTGGAAATAATTATATTATGATTTTTATGAGGTCTATGATATGATTGCATGCTTGTGTGAAAATTTCATGAAGAAATTTTATTGATAGAGTGTCCAATTTGACATTTAGGACTAAATTGAAAAAGTTGCAAAATGTGAGTTCTAGAAGCTTTAAGGATGAAATTGTCATGGATTATTAATTAAAGGTCCTTAAATATAAATTTTCCCAATTTCTATAATTATGGACAAAAATGGGCATGAATAGGAAAATTTTGAAAGAAAAGCCTTAAGGGCATTTTTGTAATTTGGTTAATAAAAGAATAAAAAGGGAAAAATAAGTCAAAATTGTGTCCATCTTCTCCCACCTTGGCTGAAAATCTCAAGGGTTCCATAGCTAGGGTTTCTTCAACTTTCAAGCTCAATAGTAAGTGTATCCTAGCCCCGTTTTTAATGCTTTTTACATTTTTGAAACCCCCGTAACCCGATTTGCCTATTTCTGGCCACATTTTTTAGTAGGGTTCATGTTGAAATTTGACCCATGTATGACTTGCATGTGTTTTGATGTTTAATAGAGGAATATGAATGTTTGATGAGTGATAAGCATCTTTTACCAAGTGATTTCTAATGAAAATGGCTAAAAAGGACTTATTTGTAAAGTTTATAAAATGGGTAGTAAGATGTATGATTTAATGAGAAATGTGGGCTTCTATGAGAAAGTTATAAGTTCGGCTAGGCTTGGATAACAAAGAAAATGAAACATTTCATTTTACAAGCATAGGGACTAAATTATAAATATGTGAAAGTTTAAGGGCAAAACTATAATTTTGCCTAAGTATAGTTTTTTGATTGATTTGAATAATGAGACAATTAAATGAGCTGAGTTTGCTATTATAGATCAAGAAAAACGGAGTCCGGACCTAGACTGGGGAAAGAACAAGGTTTTGGACTAAGTCGAATTAATTGTCCATATTTTGCACCAAGGTAAGTTCATGTGTAAATAATGCAATGATATATCATGTTTGAATTTTTTATTTATGTATGAACCTCTATGTTTAATTATTATGACGAGTGTATGAACGACTTTATTGTCTACGAGCATGACATTGTGAACGAGTTCGACAAATATGTGTTAACGTGAAAATCCCGTTTGAACCTTAGGAATAATGTAGGATACAATGTGACATGTCACTAGGAACTATGTGATTATGAGCTCATGAAATTATGTGTATATGTGATTATGTGAATCCGGGTGCTAGTCTTGTACGTTCTACCGGTGGCTGGGTAGCCTGGCATGTGTTGCGGGTACCTGTCAGCTTGTGTGAGCAGCCCGAGTAGTTACGTCCTGACTGTTAGCTTGTGTGATCTGGCCCGTGATTAGCTTAAGAGCGAGCAATGTGTGATTCTGATATGAGGTAGCATGTGGCTACGTTTGAAGCACTATGTGCAAGTCTTCTATGTATCCGATAGTATTCCGAGTGTTCAATGGGTAAACCTGTGAGTTATTCGACAAGTAAGTCAACGATGATGAAATATGACATGTGTTACGAGTTGGTACAGGTATGTACGAAAAACTCAGATAAATGAGCTCGGTAAGTGATGAACTTTTGGTAAGATTGAAATTGTGTAAGTTATGTCTACAAATTTAAGTTATGCCTATGAGTCTATGATGACACATATGTAAACTATGTTATGTCAATGGTATTTATATATATATGATTATGTTGCTATTTATTTGCATGTGAACTTACTAAGATTTATGCTTACTCCCCTCTCTTTTCCATTTTCTTATAGTATCTCCTAGCTAGCTCGGAGATCAAAGGACGTTGGAGACTCGATCACACTATCAACTGGACATTTAGGTATAGTTAGTCTCAACATTTTGAGTATAGCATGTATAGGGACTTAGTCTTTTTGTTATATGTCATATTGGTCTAGCCAAATGTGTTGGCTTATGGTAATATTTGATTCATTTTGTATATGGCCATGTGATATGGTTCATATTGATTTGGGCCTCATAGGCCCTTATAAGGGACAAGTTGTATGTGATTGAAAAGTTTTAAATTTGTACGAAATTTTATGTCCCAGTTTTGTATGTTTGCTTGTATTTAAGTCCGGTAATGCCTCGTATCCTATCTCGACGTCGGACACGGATAAGGGGTGTTACACAGCTACGCAGTGCTACTCACACAAGTTGTCAAGTATCCGCAACATATGGCAGTATACTCAGCCACCGGTAGGATGTACAAGCCCAGCACCCGGATCACATAATCACATAACACATAATGACCCTAGTGACATTTCACTCGTATCCTACCCTATTCCTAAAGTACAAACGGGATTTCTTGCTTGTCAATTCGTCATTGAACTCATTCGTTGAGTTATACTCATTCACATAATCAAATATACAATTCATGCAATATTAAAGCATTTAAATACAATTATTCTAAAGGTTATTTTTAACATACGAACTTACCTCGATACAAAATGGCTAATAGTTCGATTTAGTCCACAACTTTGTTCTTTCCCCGGTCTAGGTTAGAACCTCATCTTGCTTGATCTATAATACCACATTTAACTCATTCAATCATCACATTATTCAATTTAATCCCAAAAATACATTATGGTAAAATTACATTTTTACCCTTAACTTTTCAACTTTTTACATTTTAGTCCCTAGGTTCGTAAAATGATTTTCATTCGATTTCTTCATTACCCAAGCCTAGCCAAATATTGTTAGTACTCATATTAGCCCACATTTTTCATTTATTCACATTTTTATACACATTTTACAACTTTTACAAATATGTCCTTATTTGACATTTTAATCAAAAATCACTTGGTAAATGTTGTTTATCTAACACCAAACACGCATTTTCTACCATTAAACATCAAATTAGACAAATATTTAACATGGGTAAAATTTTAGACTTTTATTTTCTTTCAAATTAGTCCTTAGAATAGCTAAATCAAGTTACAACATTCACAAAAATGTAAAAATCATTAAAAACGGGACAAAGACGGACTTGCAATCGAGCTTGGAAGTTGGCCAAACCCTAGCTATGTTTCCCTTAGTGATTTTGGTCCATGGGGACTAAATTGGGGAAGATGACATCTTTTTATTAGTTATTTTTTTCTTTATTTACCAAATGACCGAAATGCCCTTCACTTAAAACTTTGAAATTTTATCTAACCATGTTCATTTTTGTCCAACTCAAAGTATAATGGTCTAATTACATTTAAGGACTTCCAATTTAAAATTTCATAGCAATTAGACACCTCTAGATTCTAGAACACATATTTTGCACCTATTGCAATTTAGTCCTATTAGTCAAATTGGACACTCTATCAATAAAATTTCTTAACAATGTTTTCACATAATCATTCAATCATACTGTAGACCTTAAAGAAATAATAAAATAAATATTTCTACTTCAGATTCGTGATCCTAAAACCACTGTTCCGATTTGACCCTAAAATGGGATGTTACAATGATGTTATAAAAAGATTGATGAATTAAATGATGTACTTATATATGGGAAATCTATTTATTCTATGGATGAACTCATTTATATTATGGACAAGTGCACTAACTTGTGATTTGATGATGTTGTTTAGGCTTATACTAAGCATTTGGAAATGGTAAGTAAGCAAATGGAATGGAATATGATCATATGGTAATGATGATGAATTAAAGGTTGTATTTATATAAATATGGTTGATTCATATATATCATAAATAAGTATGTTAACTAGTGAGTTTGATGGTGTTACATAGGCTTTAATATTCTTATGGCATTGGTAAAGGTTTATATTTATTCTATAAAGTTCATTATTGAAATGGTATATTATGTTTAAAGTTTATACGAGATATAAATGCTCAGCAAATACATTCAAATAGTAATTTCAAAACTAGTATTCAAATAGTCATTTGAGAAAGTATGTGATGTTTTTATGAGGGGGACTAAATACGTGTTGTACTCTTTTTCCCTTAACTGAGGTATTGCCTTATTGGGTTTTCCCGGTAAGGTTTTTAATGGGCAACATATTATGTGTATTATAGATATGTGTACTATTTTTCCTTATTAGGATTCTTTCTCACAGGTTTTTATCTTAGTAAGGTTTTAACGAGGCACATTACCTACCAATAGACATCTAAGGGGGTGTATTATGAATATCTTATTAAGTGGGTGTCCATCAAGATCAAGATAAGTTTTGATGTTCTTTAAATTCTAATAGTCATTAGAATTAGATATCTACTGCATTTATACTTCTTATGCCTATAAATAGAAACTTTGAAGAAGCTATGTAAATATTCTCATTGATCAATAAAATTTATCCAAATTTAGGGTTAGGTTTAATATTGTATCATGAAGTTTGGCATTAGAAAGCCTTCGGAATATAAGCTCTGACAACTTAGCTTACCATTGAGGAAGCCCAACAACCTCAACTGTAACATCCCTAACCCATATCTGCCGTCAGAATAGGGTTACAGAGCGTTACCAGAGATTTTCAGAACATTTACAGACATTTCATGTTATTCACTATTTATTTACCGAGATCATTCGTAACGTCCCTTAAATGGACCCTCAAGGCCCAATACGAGCATTAGAATCGAGTCGAGACCTAATCGGGAACCCTAAGAATTTTTCGTGAAATTTTCAAAAATTTTCGAAGTTGCAGGGCTCACACGCTCGTGTGGTCCAAGGGACACGCCCGTGCTATAGGCTGTGTCTTACCCCGTGTAGCTCTTTGACTTGTGAACACGGCCATGCCACATGCCCATGTGCTAGGCCGTATGGTTAATTAAATTCTTTCGAAATTAGGTGCAGGTTTCACACGCCAAGACACATGCCCGTGTTCTAGGCCGTGTAGTACACACGGCTGAGACACACACTATAACACCCCTTACCCGTATCCAAGACTGGGATAGGGTACGAGGCATTACCAGACTTAAACAGAATCAAACATGCAAAACCGGGCCATAAAATTTCATCCAATCTAAAACCCTTCAAAACAAGTTAAAATGTCCCTATTATGGACCTACGAGGCCCAAAACAGACCTTATTTTTTGTCTAGGACTAAGTTGAGAACTTACGGAGATCCTAAGAAAATTTTTAGGTTAAAGCCTCACACGCCCGTGTGGAGGCAATACACACGCCCGTATGGAGGCAATGCACACGCCCATGTGCTTGGGGACATGCCCATGTCCCACACCTGTGTGGAATTATTGGATTTATTTTCTAATTCGAACCTACAAGGGTTTTCACACGGCTGAGCACACGCCTGTGTCCTTGGCCTCTGTCCCTCAGATGGCCTGGCACACGCCCGTATAGTAGCCCGTGTGATTTTAGCAAGCATTCTATTTATGATGTCATCATACGAATTTGAGGCACATGAGCAAGCACACGCCCGTGGCCAGAGGCTGTGTCCTTTACACGATTGAGACACACAGCCGTGTCTCCGCCCGTGTGTTTACTACCATGCAAGTTAACCTAAAATTCAAGGTGCAGGGGACACACGGCCAAATGACACGCCTATTGGGGCTGACCGTGTGTCACACACGACCTAGACACATAACCATGTGTCTACCCGTGTAGACCATTTGGAGGCTACTCTCCAAGCCATTGGTCACCCTTAAACAATCATACACTTCCATATGTTCAATGGCATATCCCATGATATAATTGGACACCTAAACATGCAACATTATAGCATACTATGACTCCTTTTTTGTACTAGTCCCTTATTCACACAAACTTATCTTTTAGACATTCCACACCAATTTCATGGTTTACCACATTCCTTGTTATCAATCCATTATGAGTGCTAAATCATGCAACCACATACTAGCAATTGAATAGTCATCCATTAAACCAACACATACACACCTTAGTATGCATGTACAGATAAATTTAGGGATACATCCCAATCAATAATATGGACCAAATCACATGGCCACATACAAAATAATCAATGCCCAAATGAGCCATTATACTCGACTACTTCAACATGACACATATGCACAAAATAGACAAGTTTACTATACATGCCATGACTAAAATAATTAACCCTTTTTATACCCAAATTTCTTGAAGTTAGTGTGATCTAAGCTCTGAAGTCCCCTAATCCTTCGAGCTAGCTTGACGTATCTATAGAGAAGGGAAAAGAAAGGAGGGTAAGCTATAAAGCTTAGTAAGTATACATACAAGTAATTTACTTTTGCAACTATTGAATATCTAAGCAAGATTGCTTATCCATTATGATATTTTTCATTCTGTCATACCTCTATTTACCTTCCATATTCATATGCACATGCTTATCCAAATACATATCTTTTCATATACTAAGTCCTCATAGGGTTTTAGTACATACCTGTGCCGTCCTGCACACACAGGGCCTACTTAAATTTTACCTTCGGAATTCATATTGATTACCCGTTGAACACTTGGAAAATGATTCGGACACACAGAAGGAATGCACCGAAGTGCCTAAACGTAGCTTTGGCTACCTGAAAAAAAGTGCACTAAAGTGCCTCATATCACAGAATCACATGCCACTCTCAACGGGGCAACTAAATGAGCTAAGAGAGTATCCGAACACAACTCAGGATACCCAGCACCCGGACCCTAGCATGTATCACATATTAAATGAGCTCATAACACACATGACTATCCTAGTGACATGTCACTTGTATCCTCAACTATTCCTAAGGTTCAAACGGGATTTTAGACTTCTAGACCTTTACTGAACATACTCGCATAATGGTTTCTTTTACATGGCCAACGTCTCATAATCATATAGCAAAGCATCAAAACATGTTATATTGTCAACATAGCCAAATAAGCATATTAAGCATACATTTATCAATAAATCATTTAATAACAATAATTAATGTATTTATTTGCATATGTACTTACCTCGGTACAAAATATTAGAAACCGAGCCTAAACCTTGTAAACCTTGCTCTTTTCCCGATTAAAGCCCGTATTTCAATTCTCTTGATCTATAATACCAAATTTAGCTCGTTTAATACATACATTACTTAAAATGACCTAAAATTCATACTTGGGTAAAATTACTATTTTACCCCTATACTTACATATATTTGCAATTTAGTCCCTAGGCTCGGATAATGCAATGTATGGGATTTCCTGGCTACCCAAGCCTAACCAAATATTTTTCATATTCATAACAACCCACATTTTTCCTTCATTTTATATTTTCCTACCCTTTTCTACAACTTTTACAAAATAGTCCCTAAAGCCCTTTTCATGAAAATCTACTTAGTAAAAGTTGTTTACCATCCTTTAAACTCTCATATCCCTCCATAAATCATCAAAACATAAACTTCTTATGCATGGGTAAATTTCTAAACATGAGTGCTAGCATGAAATACGGATAGAAATAGAGAGAGCAAGTTACCGGGATTTCAAAAATATGAAGAACATTAAAAACGGGGCTTGGGAGCACTTACTATTGAGCTTGAAAAGCTTGAAAACCCTAGCTATGGAGAACCCTAATTTTCGGCAGCAACATGGAGAAAATGAGATGATTTTTGGCTTATTGTCCCATTTTATTTCATTTATAAATGATCGTGTTATGTGATACGTGTAATAAGTTTTATAATTTATGAATATCTATTCTTGAAAACTAACTATTATCAAGACAAAGGCAAGCGCACCTTATCGAACAGTAGTATAGCTTATGGCAAGACCGGGATGTCGAACCCAAAGGAACTAAAAGTACTAGTATTAACTTTCTTTTTATTATCTAGCCTGAAAATAAATGAGTTTGTTTCATCTAAACTAGTTACTAAACTAAGAATGCACATAAATTAAATTGGGGAAATAAATTTTGAGAAAACTGAATGATTTGGACAATACCTAAGGGAAAATCCACCTAGACTTCACTTGTTATTGACTCTGAATCAAACAATTTATTCACTTGACTTGATCTGTAGAAATCCCTAATTTATATTATTATCTCTCTTGAGACTAACAACGTCTAACCCAAGGTTGATTAATTGAAAACTCTTTCTAATAGTGTTGCATGAACTCGATCTATGGATTCCTTTATTAGGTTTCACCCTAATCTGGCAAAATCTTATCACCTTATCTCTAGGCGTACAATCAACTCCGCTTAATTATGTTAGATCTACTCTTAGACATGAACTTTTGCTCCTATGAATAAGCACATCAATACTTGAATCAATATCCTGGAATATTAAAGCAAGAATTAAGAACTCATAATTAAGAACGAGTCAACTATTTATCATACAATTCAGATAATAATAACAAGATTCGTCTTAGGTTTTATTCCTCTTAGGTAATTAGGAGATTTAGTTCATATTTATGAAAGAAAACATCTCAAAAGAATAATGATAACAAAACATAAAGAAAACCCAAGAACTCTTGAAGGGAATTAAAGGGAGATCTTCAGTCTTGAAGGTGAATCTGGCTTTTGAGATGGATCAATCGGCTTTCTTCGAGTAATTCCCCGCCTCATACTCCGTGTGTCTCCTTTTTGGTACCTCCTAGGGTGTTTATATAGGCTTTATAATACTTCTAAACCCTCAAGAGTGGCCTTTTCTGAATAGGACGAGACTTCGGCTCGACAGGGACACGCCCGTGTGCAATTGCTTCAAAATGTGTTCGAGTCTGTTAAATAGACACAGGCATGTGGTCTACCCGTGTAAGTCGTGCTTGATTCTACTAAAAGGACACGGGCGTATGGTCTACCCATGTATCGAAGTCCAGGCCGTGTTGTTTTCACATGTTGGTCCATTTTCTCCGTTTTGGGCCCTTTCTCGCTCTTTTCACTCTCCTATGCTCACCTAAGTATAAAATATGAAATTAAATGATTAGAAGCATCGAATTCACCAAATCTAAGGATGATTCATCCAAAAATATGCTAAGCATGAGGTAAAAATATGTATAAATTATGGTTTATCAATAAACCAAATGACCAAAATGCCCTTAAAGCATTTCTTTCAAAATTTTCCATACAAGCCCATTTTTGTCCAAAAATTTAGAAATTGGTAAAATTTCTCTTTAAGACCTCCTAATTAATAATCCAAAGCTATTTCATATAAATTCATTCTAGAACACAAATTTTGCAACTTATTCAATTTAATCCATAATTTCTATTTGGACACCTTATACTAAGAATTACTTCATGAAACTTTAACACATGCATATTTTCATATTCTAAACCTCTTAATAATCATAAAATAAATATTTTAACATCGGATTTGTGGTCCTGAAACCACTATTCCGACTAAGCCCTATTTTAAGATGTTAAACAGACCCATGTCTCTGTCCGTTTGCTCAATTCTGAGCATTCTATTTTCTCGAATTTAAGGTGCAGGGGACACATGGCCTAACCACACACCCATGTACTAGGCCGTGTGTAACACACGGTGTGGACATACGCCCATGTGGACAAAATAAAGCCACTTCTAGCTTCATTTCTCACCCAAAATTTTTACCAAATTCCTACACCAACTTACATCCAAGCATTGAATTCAAGCGATTTATAACATCTAACATGATATATTGCTACATGCATTCATGCTTTTAATTTTATCTTTTATAAGCATAATCATTTAACCTTTCTCAATCAATCAATAATAAACACTTATATTATCTCTATAAAATAAACTTAAATACATATATATCCTACACATACCATTACAACCATAATTGATCACCATATTGTACTGACATGGGCCGATGGATAGTGTGAGTGATCTCCGCTAAGCTTTCGATTTACTCTAAAATGGGGAAATAAAACTAAGTATAAAATGCTTAGTAAGTTCATATAACATGGTACTTAACTTACCATTCATTCTATTTTAAGGTAACTATGTAAGGCATAATCAATCAATTTGACCTGAAGCCCTACACACATTCTATTGCCCTTGTTAGTCATATATTCCATAATATCATCAAACATTTATGGGCTCAACAACCATCAAGTTTCCATGCACATATGCTTTTCACAACATATATTCATTTAACATGTATAAATATCTCTTTATATTACAAGTATAATTTCATAATAGTTCATTTCGAGTTCAGATCATTTCATATCAAAACTTACTCATATTACTCAGAACATCAAGGTCACGGTTAGTACACTCAAGGTGTACAACTCTATAATCAAGAATGAACATAAATTTATCAAATAAAGTCCATGTACAAATATCATCATCTCATGTTTTCACATATCATATGTCATGTATCATCATTTACTTGTATTTTACCCGGATACGTGTAATAACTCATTTCTTATCCATATCTTTTCATATCAAGATTTTTACCCGTTTAATTTATCTAAAATATCGATGGTTACACAGGTAGTACACTCGAGGTGTACGAATCAGAATCCGTCAATTCATGTCCAATGGTACCCATAGGGTATTATATCAGAGAGTACACTCTCGAGCCACACATGTATACGACATGATTACCCGTCTAAGCTAAATCCTTTTTATGACATATGTTCTAAAGAGCTTGATTTGGATTACCTGTCGGAACTAAATCCAACTAATAACATATGCTTGAGAGGATTTATATCAGGATTACCTGTCTGGGCTAAATCCTTTCATAAATGAGGTCAATAGGATTACTCATTCGAGCTTAATCTCGTCAGCAAAAAATACAGGACCTCATTCATTTCCTGAAATCACATATCCATCGATATTCATTTTGTAACCCCCCATGCCCGAAACCATCACCGGAGTCAAGCTTGAGGTGTTACTAAACTTATCTTACCTTTTAAACAACTCTAAACCACTTATTTTAATTTTCGAAATAAACTATTTTTCTGTATCATGGTTGCTTAAAAATTTATTTCTCGAGTTTCAAAACTCGAAATTAAGATCCATAAATTTTTCCTAAAAATAGACTCATATATATATCTACTAATTTTTTTCTAGAATTTTTTACTTAGCCAATTAGTACAGTTTATTAGTTAAAGTTCCCCCTATTTCAGAATTTGACTGCACTGACATCTACTTACTACGAACCACTTTTCTCCTTGTAAAAAATTCATATGACTATACCGTTTGTTTCTATTAAAACTAGATTCAATAAGGATTCTAAGAATATAAAGTACACCACCTAATTATTTTTTTAAAATTTGTGGTTAATTTCCAAAGTTGGAACAGGGGATCCAGAAATCGCTCTGGCCCTATTTCACTAAAACTCAGATACCTTATAAAATACAAAACCTTTACCTGTTTTGCTTATACCATATGAAAATAGACACAATGAGATTTAACTTCATATATTTTTCACCATCAAACCATGTCTCTACAATTTTTTTTGTGATTTTTCAAAGTCACATTATTTCTGATACTTGAATCCGTTTTTAAGTTACTTTCACATTTTTCATAGTTTTCATGTGATAGTTACTACTTAATCATACATACTATTAAACATGTATATCATCAGCCATTCTGTTAGCTAATCACTAGCAAGTATTTACACATCATTCATTGATCATATCATATCAAAAGAAACCAAGTTCCTATACATGCCATACATAAAACGAAACGTCTAACTATACCAATGTGATTTCTTCGATAGTGTGATCGGGTCTCCAACGTTTCCTTCCATCCCTGAGTGGCTTGATAAAAACTATAAGAAAAAAAATAAAGAGAGTAAGCACTTGGCTTAGTAAGCTTACAAGCAAATAAATTACAACGTTCAACATAATGAATAATTATACATAATGTCACCTAGCCTCATAAACTTTCTTTACTTATCATTTTCTACCTTCTTCTTTACTCACTTACCTTCTTTCTTACCTGACCTTTCACTATTCATAAATATAATCTACCTTCCCTTTTGCTGATAATTCACTATAATTTAACGTGTACAATGACCCGTTGAACCACTCGGAATACTAAGGATACTAGGGTCATTCCTGTCTATCAATATCCTGCCAATGCCATGTCTTCGACATGGACTTACATGAATTATTCATGTCTCCAATGCCTTATATATATATATCTAATATGGGCTTACATGGCTCATTCCTGTCTCCAAAGCCATATATCTGATATGGACTTACATGGTTCATTTCATCTGTCACGTCTGTCATCCCCAATATCCTAACATTCCTAAGGTTGAACAGGGCTTCCTAATGCTTTTCTCTGTCACTTCGCCTTTAATTCGACTTTAAATATTCTCAAAAATAAATATATAAATGCTGAAATTGACAATAATAATGTAAAATAAAAGAATATTGCATTTATTTCTTGTAAACTTACCTCGATACAAAATCACTAAACTTTACAATTTAGTCCTTTACTTTTCTTTTCCCGATCTGCTCCCAATTTCGCTCTTCTTGATCTATAATAGCAATTTTAACTTATTTAATATTCACATTTATCAAAACAGTCCTTGACCCAAACTTTGGCAAAATTACATTTTTGGCCCTAAACTTTCACATATTTGCACTTTTTCCCCAAGGCTCGTAATTTAAACTTAATCCTATTTTCTTATGTTTTATGACATGCTGATCATTTTTACCTTCTATGACAACACCAAATTCAAACTCTAACATGTACTTATGACTATTAGGTATTTTTACCAATTAAGCCCTTTTACTCGTTTTCACTTAAAACCGAGTAGCACAAGTTGTCTAACATAATTTAAAACCTCATATTCTACCATAAAACATCAAAATAAACACTTTTCACCTATGGGTATTGTGACATCCCAAAATTGACCATAGTCGGGAAGTGGTTTCGGGACCGCTAAACCGAGTCACCGACATGTTCGAACGTAATATTTATTGTCTAGAATATGTGAAAATGCATGTGTGAATTTTGAATTCTTTGATTTAGTTAATTTGATTGTGAATTGAAAGAAAAAGGACTCATGTGAAAGGATTTAAATAGATGTGGCTAATTTTAGGAGATTAATAAAAAGGATGAAGTAAAATAAATGGACTTGCATGTCAAATAGCCCATTCCTAAGGGTAGTGGCCGGCCATGTCAAGAGTGATGGGCAAGGGAAAACATGTTTCAAACATGTTTAGCTAATGGATTATGCTTGAAAGAATAAAGAAATGAAATTGAAAAAAAATAGGGATATGATGAAAACAAAAGAAAAAAAAAAAAGTGTTCATTCTCTCATTTTCTCCTTGCTTGGCCGAATATACTAAGAAGAAAGGGGGGAAAAAGCTTGAGAAAATCAGCCATGGGAGCTTACTAGACTAAGGTGTTTTGATACAAGAAGGTATGTTTTATGCCACTCTTGAAAATGCATGCATGATTTGGAGGATTGGTTCAAAATTTTCCTTGAATCTCAAATCGAAACTAAGTTGTTAGGTGAGTTAAATTTCGGCCATGCATGTTGTTTTCCTTGGTGAGTGTTTTGATGTTGTTGTGATGAAAGCATGGAGATGAGTGAGTTCGAATGTTTAACAAAAGGAAATTTTGTGCCATTGAGTTCTTGTTGTTATGTGTGTGTGCATGAGTATTCGCCATGCTATAGAATTTATGTTGCAAAATGATTAATGCTTAATGAGATGTATAATAGTACTTGTGAATGAGCTTGAGAGTATTTAAACAATTAGACATGAAAAGGGTGGTAATGAGGCTGAAAAATTGTTGGATGGTTAATTGGGTAAGGAATGAAGCATTCGCCATATGGGGTATAAATGGGCATAGGTGTTAAATACCTTGTATTGGAAACTTTGATAAATAAGTAGCAATAAATTAAGATGAGATTGAGTAAATTTTCAGCTTAGTTGTGTTAAGTATTCGCCAATAACCATAATAATGCATGTGAATGCCGTATGTTTGTGTTTGATGGAGAGGTAAATTGTTTGATTTAGCTCAAGAGCAAAGGGGAACTAGATTGGACAAAGGAAAGGAGAAAGCAAACGAGTAGCCGATTTGGAACCGTTCTACCCCAAACAAAGTAAGTCATTAAGCACATATGTTTGATATTGCTTAAATGATTGGAAAATCTATGCAATTGTGTTTAATGGAATGCTATATATGTATAAATGAAATTGTATGTGTATGGAGTGAGGATAATTGTTGAATGTAAAAGAAATAGTGGAATGTGTAGAAAGTTTGCTTTCGGCACTATGTGTGCGGGCAATACGTGTGTATGGTGACGAGATTGGCACTAAGTGTGCGTGCTGGAAATATATGGCACTAAGTGTGCGTGCTGGAAATATAAGGCACTAAGTGTGCATGCTGGAAAAATATGACACTATGTGTGCAAGCTAGAAAAATACGGACCTTTGGGTGTGCGAGCTCAAGGGTATGGCAATCTGTGTGTGCGGGCTTAAATTGCGTGGCACTAAGTGTGCGAAATCGAGTGGTAAGCACTGTGTGTGCGTACTCTATATATATGGAGGTGTGTCTCCATTGAATTGAGTATGGACAGCGGATCGGGTAAGTACCTCGAGCTCATGACGAATAGAGAATACGTTCATGCTTGGGGTTGAATTTGGTAAGCCTTAAATCTATGTGATGATTGAAATTGTATGGTTGTGCTGGAAAATGAGTTAATGTGTAAAATGCTTGATTATCTTGTTGTGTAGAATATGAAATGTGGATGTATGACTTGGTGCGAGATTGGACCGAAAGGTCCGAGGTACTATGGTATAGATTCGATATGGATGAGTACCTAGCCTCGTTTGTTGTACATGTTGTAGTAACTTTATCGTGGATTGATGAATGCTTATGACTTACTGAGTTGTAAACTCACTCGGTGTTTTTCTTGTCACCCATTTTAGGTCTCTCGGACTCGTATTGTTTGCGTGATCGGGACCGTCGTTGAAGTCATCACACCGGCTGAAATCTTGTGGTATTGTTTTCGTTGTTGAAGAACATTTGGCATGTATAGGCTATTATATTTTGTCGAATTGTGGGTTGTAAACTTTAAGCCATGTGAAAATGGCCTATGTGGTCGTCGAGTGGGATGCTAGAACCTATAGCCACGAGTCTTAGAAACTCTAATTTTGATAAGGTGGCCATAATTTGTGTCATGTATGATGGATGATTAAGGCCAAGGAAAGATTCATGAAATTGGCATAGTCTACTGCAGTAACTGTTGCGGACAGCAGCAGTGAGATGAGATTGAAAAATCACTAAAAATAGTATAAGTAGAATTAAATAGTGAGTAAATTATGAAATTGAACCCTGATGAATCTATTTTTATATGGACGAAACGAAACGACCATATGAGCAGTATACTGAGAAATATTAAAGTTCTCGTGAGACAGGGCCAGAACGGTTTCTGGGTCCCCTGTCGCGACTTTGAAAATTTACCATAAATTATCCAGAAAGAATTAGGAGTCATGCCTTATATTTACAGATTCCAATTTGAGTCTAGTTTCATTAGAAACAAACGGCACCAGTATTAAAGCCCTGCACAGAGAGATATTCAAGTTGTAACGCTCGAAGGTCAGAGCAGTCGATCCCTGTAACATGGGTGACTTTAACTAATAAACTGTACCAATTGGCCCGACCAAAAATTCTAGAAATAAATCCATGGATGGGTATGTGAGTGTAAATTCAGGGAAAATTTACGAAACCAGTTTCCGAGTTTTGAAACTCGAGATATGATTTTTAAGGCGACGGTGATGCAGTTTTCCAGCCTGACTGGTAATGTCAAATTGGTTGGTACCTTGAGAGGATTTGGCCGTTAACCCCTCGTGACCGACACCGGCGACGGTCACGAGTTAGGGGTGTTACAGGTATTTTTCAAAATATGAACCCTAACTTAAATTATTGCTAGCATAAGCTTTATCGAGCTACCGGGACTCAGAAAACGTAAAGAACATTAAAAACGGGGCTTGGAATCACTTACTATGCAGCTTGAAAGCTTGAAACAAACCCTAGCTATGGAGAACCCTTGAAATTTTGTGCTAATGAAGAAGATGATGAATTTTGTATTAATTTTCCCTTTTTATTTCATTTAATATCCAAATAACCAAATTGCCCTTCCTTATTAAACTTTCAAAAATTCCATCCATGTCCTATTTTGTCCATGAACTTAGAAATTGGTCAAATTGTTATTTAAACCCTCCTAATTAATATTCCAAAACAATTTCATACTAAAAACTTCTAGAATGCAAGTTTTGCAAATTATTTGATTTAGTCCCTAATCTCAACTTAAGCACTTTATGCATAGAATTTCATCACGAAATTTTCACACAATCATGCAATCATACCATGAACCTCAAAATAATAAGAAAATAATTTTTTCTACCTCAGATTTGTGGTTTCACAACCACTGTTCTGTTTAGGCCCTATTTCGGGATGTTACATTTCTCCCCCTTTTAGGGATTTTCGTCCCCGAAAATCTTACCTGTGAAGAGATTTGGGTACTATTTTCGCATAGCCTCTTCGGGTTCCCATGTAGCCTCGTCTAGCCTATGTCTATTCCATAGTACTTTCACAAGTGCAATACTTTTATTCCTTAATTGCTTTACCTCTCGAGCTAGAATCTTTACCGTTTCTTCACCGTAAGTCATGTCTGGCTGAATCTCAACCTCTGTCTGAGAAATCACATGTGACGGATCTGAACAATAACAACGTAGCATAGACACATGAAATACATTATGAATCTTCTCTAACTCAATTGGCAAAGCTAACTGATATGCTAATGGTCCGACTCTCTCAATCACTTCAAACGGTCCAATAAAACGTGGACTTAGTTTGCCTTTCTTGCCAAATCTGAGAACTTTCTTCCACGGGGATACTTTCAAAAAAAATTTGTCACCAACTTGATACTCAATCTCTTTTCTCTTCAAATCGCATCGACTTTTGTGCATGCAAGTCGCTTTCAAGCAATCTCGATGATTTTACCTTCTCTTCTTTCCTTAACTAGATCAACCCCGTAAATCTGATTTTCCTTAAGCTCTGTCCAATACAAAGGTTTGCGACATTTACGTCCATACAAAGCTTCATAAGGTGCTATCTTCAAACTCGACTGATAACTATTATTGTAGGCAAACTCTACTAATGGTAAATATTTTTTCCAACTACCTTGAAATTCCAGTACACAACATCTAAGCATATCTTCAAATACCTGAATAACTCTCTCTGACTGACCGTCGGTTTGAGGATGGAAAGCTGTACTAAAACTCAACTCAGTGCCCAAAGCCTCCTGTAATTTCTTCCAAAATCGTGAAGTAAATCTTGGATCTCTGTCTAAAATGATCGATAATGGTACCCCGTGTAGTCTGACTATCTCTGAAATATACAACTCGGCCAACTTGTCAAGTGAGTAATCCATACGAACTGGGATAAAATGAGTTGACTTCGTTAACTTATCAATCACAACCCATATTGCATCTTTCTTTCTTGGTGTCAACGGCAATCCTGTCACAAAATCCATAGTAACTCGATCCTATTTCCACTCAGGGACTAGCACAGGCTGCAATAAACCTGAAGGTACCTGATGTTCAGCTTTTACCTGCTGACAGATCAAGCATCTAGAAACAAACTCCAAAATGCCCCTTTTCATTCCTACCCACCAATACATTTTCTTCAATTCATTATACATCTTTGTACTACCTGGATGAATAGACAAAGAACTACTATGTACTTTCTGTAAGATCTTTCGAATAAGCTCATCATTCTTCGGTACGCATACCCTATCTCGGAACATCAAACAACCATCACAACTGATCTGAAAATCTGACTCTATATCCGACCCACACTGATCTCTTTTGGCTAACAACTCACTGTCATTTTTCTGAGCTTCACAAATTTCTTCAAGAAACATCGGTTTAGCTCTCAACTCAGCTAAGATAAAACCATCATCTGATAAGGCTAGACTAGTGTTCAAAGCTCTTAATGCAAATAAAGATTTCCTACTCAAAGCATCAGCAACAACGTTTGCTTACCTGGGTGATAATCAATCACTAGCTCATAATCTTTAATCAACTCTAACCATCTTCTTTGCCTCAAATTCAAATCTTTTTGAGTCATCAAATATTTAAAACTTTTGTGATCAGTGAATATGTGGCACTTCTCATCGTACAAATGATGTCTCCAAATCTTTAGCGTAAAAACAATGGCAGCTAGCTCTAAATCATGTGTCGGATAGTTCTTCTCATGTGGCTTTAGCTGTCTAGAGGCATAAGCAATTACCTTCCCTTCCTGCATAAGTACACAACCAAGTCTATTCATGGACGCATCACTGTAAATCACAAACTCCTTACCTGGTTCTGGTTGTACTAAAACGGGTGCTTTAGTTAACAATGCTTTTAACTTGTCAAAACTCTGTTGACACTTCTCAGTCCATTCAAACTTGACATCCTTTCGTAGCAATCCTGTCAGCGGGGTAGCTATCATGGAAAATCCCTCTACAAATCGTCTATAATATCCGGCAAGGCCAAGAAAACTTCTAACTTCTGATACATTTCTAGGAGGCTTCCAATCAATAATGGCTGAAATCTTGCTCAGATCAACCTTAATACCTTCACCTGAGACAATATGTCCAAGAAAACCAACTTTTTGTAACCAGAACTCACTTTTGCTGAACTTGGCATACAACTGATTATCTCTCAGAATCTGTAAAACTGTTCTCAAATGCTCTGCATGCTCAGTCTCATCATGAGAATAAATCAAGATATCATCAATGAACACAACTACAAACTTATCCAAGTACGGTCTGAAAATTCGATTCATTAAGTCCATGAAAATGGCAGGAGCATTAGTCAAGCCAAATGGCATCACAAGGAACTCATAATGACCATACCTAGTCTGGAAAGTAGTCTTCAGGACATCTGACTCTTTAACTCTCAACTGATAGTATTCAGATCTCAAATCTATCTTGGAGAACACAGTATCTCCCTTCAATTGATCAAACAGATCATCAATTCTAGGCAATGGATACTTGTTCTTTACTGTTACCTTGTTAAGTTGCCAATAATCTATGCACAATCTCATCGATCTGTCTTTCTTTTACACAAATAGCACTGGTGCACCCCATGGTCAACTACTGGGTCTTACAAAGCCTTTATCTGTTAATTCCTGCAACTGAGCTTTCAATTCTTTCAATTCCAACTGAGCTTTCAATTCTTTCAATTCCAACTGAGCCATTCTATAAGGAGCAATAGAAATGGGTGTGGTACCTGGAAACAACTCAATACCAAACTCAACTTCTCTAACAGGAGGCAAACCTGGTAGTTTTTCTGGAAACACATCGGGAAACTCACATACCACAGGCACTAATTCAATTTTCAATTCTGGATCTTTAGTGTTCAACACAAAAGCAAGATAAGCTTCATACCCTTTTCTCAAACATTTTTGAGCAGACATAACAGAAATTATGGGAAATGAACTATCTGACTCTTCTGAATTAACCCGAAGAATTTCACCATTTTCACACTTCAACTCAATGAATTTCTTTCCATAATTCACTATCATATCATGTGTAGTCAACCAATCCATACCAAGAATCACATCAAACTCATCAAATGGCAATAGCATGAGATCGGCCAGAAAACAGTAGCCTCTAATCATTAAAGGACAATTTCTACATACTTTATCTACTAATACATGCTTGCCTAATGGATTCGATACTTTAATCACAAATTCTGTAGATTCTATAGGCATACTTATACTAGGCATCAATTTCTTGCAAACATATGAATAAGTTGAACCCGGATCAATCAAAGCAATGACATTAATATCATGTAGAGAAAATGTACCCATAATCACATCGGGGAAGGATGCCTTTTCGCGTGCACGAATAGCATAAGTCCTTGCAGGGGCTCTAACATCTGGTCTCATAGCCGAATCTTTTGAGGTACCTCTGCTACTTGCTCCTACTCCCGGTTGCCTCGGTGATCTGCCTCTAGTAGAAGCATTTCCGAATCTAGCACTCTGTGTTATCTCTCGATTAGCCACCTCTGGACATTCTCGTACAAAATGATCTGGAGCACCATATTTATAACAAACATTTTCACCTGCCCGACAAGGACCATAATGAAGTCTACCACACCGTGGACACCCTGATCTACCCTGTCCAACATTACCTACACTCGCAGTCGAGGTGGTTTGAGCCTTCGGATCCTTAAATCTGCTACTTCTATTCTGACTAGAATACCCGACTGAAAAACTAGATATGGTAGAAAAGTCCTTTGGCCTTTTGGATGTAGCCTAGAATGACCTACTCATCTGTCTCTTCCTTGTATCTTGTGTCTCTGTCTCAACTTTGCCTTTTCTTTTTAACATCTCCTTTGTCTTACAGGCTCTCTCAACTAAAATAACGAACTCTTTTATTTCTAGGACACCCACTGACAGTCACATATTATCATTTAACCCATCCTCAAACCTTTTACACATGATAGCCTCTGTGGACACACATTCTCGAGCATATTTACTAAGCCTAACAAATTCGCGCTCATAATCGATCACCGTCATATTACCTTGTTTCAATTCCAGGAATTCCTTTCTCTTCTGGTCAATAAACCTCTAACTGATGTACTTTTTATGAAATTCCTTCTGAAAGAAATCCCAAGTGACCCTTTCTTTTGGTACAATTGATACAAGTGTCTTCCACCAGTGGTAGGCTGAGTCTCTAAGAAGTGATACTACATATTTCATACATTCCTTTGGTGTACAAGATAATTCGTCAAAGACTCTGATAGTATTTTCTAACCAAAATTCTAATCTTTCTGCATCATCATCTTCTGTAGCTCGAAACTCTTCGGCTCTTTGTTTTCTGATTTTATCAACTGGTGGTTTTTCTCTTATAACCGTACTTGTGACTGGGGGAGCTACATGGGTGGTCTGATGATCATGAGGGGGTGGAGGTCTAACAGCCAGATTCGTACGAACGAACTCGGCAAACCAATCATTCAAAGCTTGGAAGAGAGCTTCTCGAGTCACTCCTCCCTGATCAACTGTTACTGGCCTATTCTCAGATGGCGCTGCCCCTTCCGCAAAAGCAGGCGCATTACTTTCTACATCATCATCACCAGCTCGCTCGGGATCCATTACTATAAAACAAAATATATAAAAATTGTTAGGAGTCGTCACACTGTCAAAATACAGGTATGGCATGTATAGCTAGACTTTTACTCACACTAACTGTTCCGAGAATCGACTAAACCTGCTCTGATACAAATAAATGTAACGTCTCCATGCCCGAAATCGTCACTGGAGTCAAGCTTGAGGTGTTACTAAACTTATCTTACCTTTTAAACAACTCTAAACCACTTATTTTAATTTTTAGAATAAACTATTTTTCTGCATCATGGTTGCTTAAAAATTCATTTCTCGAGTTTCAAAACTCGAAATTAAGACCCGTAAATTTTTCATGAAACTATACTAATATATATATCTACTAACTTTTTTCTAGAATTTTTTACTTAGCCAATTAGTACAGTTTATTATTTAAAGTTACCCCTGTTTCAGAATTTGACTGCACTGACATCTACTTACTACGAACCACTTTTCTCCCTGTACAAAATTGATATGACTATACCGTTTGTTTCTATTAAAACTAGATTAAACAGGGATTCTAACCATATAACGTACACCACGTAATTAATTTTTTAAAAGTATGGTGAATTTCCAAAGTTGAAATAGGGGATCTAGAAATCGCTCTGGCCCTATTTCACTAAAACTCAGATATCTTATAAAATACAAAACCTTTACCTGTTTTGCTTATTCCATATGAAAATAGACACAATGAGATTTAACTTCATATATTATTCACCATCAAACCATGTCTCTACAATTTTTTTGTGATTTTTCAAAGTCACGTTATTTCTGATACTTGAATCCATTTTTAAGTTACTTTCACATTTTTCATAGTTTTCATGTGATAGTTACTTCTTAATCATACATACTATTAAACATGTATATCATCAGCCATTCTATTAGCTAATCACTAGCAAGTATTTACACATCATTCATTGATCATATCATATCAAAAGAAACCAAGTTCCTATACGTGCCATACACAAAACGAAACGTCTAACTATACCAATGTGATTTCTTCGATAGTGTGATCGGGTCTCCAACGTTTCCTTTGATCCCCGAGTGGCTTGATAAAAACTATAAGAAAAAGAAAATAAAGAGAGTAAGAACTAGGCTTAGTAAGCTTACAAGCAAATAAATTACAGCGTTCAACATAATGAATAATTATACATAATGTCACCTAGCGTCATAAACTTTCTTTACTTCTCATTTTCTACCTTCTTCTTTACTCACTTACCTTCTTTCTTACCTGACCTTTCACTATTCATAAATATAGTCTACCTTCCCTTTTGCTGATAATTCACTGTAATTTAACGTGTACAATGACCTGTTGAACCACTCGAAATACTAAGGATACTAGGGTCGTTCCTGTCTATCAATATCCTGCCAATGCCATGTCTTCGACATGGACTAACATGAATTATTCTTGTCTCCAATGCCATATATATATCTAATATGGGCTTACATGGCTTATTCCTGTCTCCAAAGCCATATATCTGATATGGACTTACATGGCTCATTTCTGTCCTGTCCTGTCCTCTCAACCCCAATATCTTAACATTCCTAAGGTTCAAACGGGGCTTCCTAATGCTTTTTCTCTATCACTTCGCCTTTAATTCGACTTTAAATCTTCTCAAAAAATAAGTATATAAATGCTGGAAATTGACAATAATAATGTAAAATAAAAGAATATTGCATTTATTTACTGTAAACTTACCTCGATACAAAATCTGACTAAACTTTACAATTTAGTCCTTTACTTTTTTTTCCCGATCTACTCCCGAATTTCGCTCTTCTTGATCTATAATAGCAATTTTAACTTATTTAATATTCACATTTATCAAAACAGTCCTTGACCCAAACTTTGGCAAAATTACATTTTTGCCCCTAAACTTTCACATATTTGCACTTTTTCCCCAAGGCTCGTAATTTAAACTTCATCCTATTTTCTTATGTTTTATGACATGCTGATCATTTTTACCTTCTATGACAACACCAAATTCAAACTCTAACATGTACTTATGACTATTAGGTATTTTTACCAATTAAGCCCTTTTACTCGTTTTCACTTAAAACCGAGTAGCACAAGTTGTCTAACATAATTTAAAACCTCATATTCTACCATAAAACATCAAAATAAACACCTTTCACCTATGGGTATTTTTCCAAATATGAACCCTAACTTAAATTATTGCTAGCATAAGCTTTATCGAGCTACCGGGACTTCGAAAACTTAAAGAACATTAAAAACAGGGTTTGGAATTACTTACTATGGACCTTGAAAGCTTGAAACAAACCCTAGCTATGGAGAACCCTTGAAATTTCGTGCTAATGAAGAAGATGATGAATTTTGTATTATTTTTCCCTTTTTATTTCATTTAATATCCAAATGACCAAAATGCCCTTCCTTATTAAACTTTCAAAAATTCCATCCATGTCCTATTTTGTCCATGAACTTAGAAATTGGTCAAATTTTTATTTAAACCCTCCTAATTAATATTCCAAACCAATTTCATACTAAAAACTTCTAGAATGCAAGTTTTGCAAATTATTTGATTTAGTCCCTAGTCTCAACTTAAGCACTTTATGCATAGAATCACGAAATTTTCACACAATCATGCAATCATATCATGAACATCAAAATAATAAATAAAATAAATTTTTCTACCTCAGATTTGTGGTTTCGCAACCACTGTTCCGTTTAGGCCCTATTTCGGGATGTTACACATTTATTCAACGAGATTTAACATTTTCAAGCATTTCCTGACATGTAAGTATTTCATACATCTATAACATTCATATAATTTAAATGATCACATTCTACATTCGTTCCAAGCATAAAAGTAACATTTTTCTTGTTTATCCTTTTATCGGGCATTTCATTAATCGGCTTTGTCAGGTATATTTTCAACGTCATATACATATACGATATTTATACAATTCACAAACACAACACTTAATTCAAGCATAAAAACATATAAAATTTAGTTACAAAAACTTACCTCAACATTTGTTCGTGTACGAAAAATCTACTTATCCGACTTTTTCCTCTTTTCCTCCTTCTAGCTCCGAATTTTGTCTACCCAGATCTATACGAGTAAATTTGACATCAAGTTATCATATTTTATATTGAAGTGGACTCAATTTTTATCCTAGGAAAAATTACCATTTTTCCCTTAACTTTTCCATAATTCTCAATACGTACCTAGGCTCGAAAAATAAAACTTGTGCAATTCACTAGTAACAGCTCGATTTTAGGGCTAGTCAAAACAGTCGCTTCGGGACCACAAATCCGACAAAGAAAAATTTATTTTTATTATATTTTTATGGTTTAAAGTTTTACAAAATGATTTCGTGAAAATTCTGTTCGAAAATTTTCACGTTTGAGCACTCAATTTAGTCAAAAGGACTAAATTGTAATAAGTGCAAAAGTTGAGTTCTACATGTTTAAGCTGTCCAATTGCTATGATATTTTAAATTAGAGATCCTTATATGATAATTAGGCCATTTATTAAGTTAGTGGACAAAAATAGACATGAGGTAAGAGAATTTTACTGATTTGGGAAAAGGGCATTCTGGTCATTTGGTTAATAAAAGAATAAAAAGGGAAAATAAAGCCAAACTTTTCTCATATTTCTTCAGCCTTGGCTGAAACTTGGAAGAACACCATAGCTAGGGTTATCTTTCAAGCTTGATTGTAAGTACATCCTAGCCCCGTTTTTAATGCTCTTTATGTTTTTAAATTTGTATTCACCCGGTCTTTCTATTTCTACCATTGTTCTGAAGTAGGGTTTATGTTTAAAATATTACCTATGTATGACATGCATGTGTTTTGATGTTTTATGGTAGAAAATGAAAGTTTAATGTGCAATAAATAACTTTTACTAAGTGATTTTTTATGGAAATACATAAAAGGACCTATTTGTAAAAAGTTATAAAATGTGTAGTAAAGATGTGATTTGATGAAAAATGTTGGCTAATATGAGTATGTATATGGTTTAGCTAGGCTTGGGTAACAAAGGAATTGAATACATTTCAATTTACGAGCCTAAGGACTAATTTATAAAAATGTGAAAAGTTAGGGGCAAAATGATAATTTTGCCATAGTGTGATTTTCAAACTGAATTGAACAATATGATATTTAAATAAGTTTGAGCTATTATAGATTAGGAAAGACGAGGTTTGGACCTCGATTGGGGGAAAACAAAGTTATTGACGTTTAGATCAATTTCTGCTATTTTTGTACCGAAGTAAGTTCATATGTAAATAATGCATTTTTATTTATGCTTTAATTTCTTTAATATTGTATAAATTCTGAATTGATCTTGAACGTAATCGATAAAGTTTGACAAGTGAGAAACCTCGGTTGAACCTTAGGAATAGTTAGGATACGAATGTCATGACATTAGGGTTACTAAGATTACATGTAAGACCATATCTGGGATATTGCATCAATATGAGAACTCGTTTAACACCATAGTTGGGCTGGCATTGATATGAGATCCCATGTAAGACCATATTTGGGATATGGCATTGGTATGGTATTATATGTGCGAGTCTCCTAAGTATCCTGTAGTATTCTAAGTGGTTCAACGGGAAATTCGATGAGAATGTCAACACTATGAAAGGTTATGTTGTGTTGCAAGTTGGTACAGGTACATACATAAAACTCATTGAATAATAAGCTGATATGTGATGAACCTCTAGTAAGGTTGTGAATGAACAAGTTTGATTATGAAAGTTATAATGACATTTATGTTAAATTTACTTCATGTATATTGTATGTTAATGTGTGATTATGATGCCTATTATTTTCATAGAAACTTACTAAGCTTTATTGCTTACTCCCTTTTTCTTTTCCCTTGTCTTATAGTGTCACCATGCCAGCTCGGGGATTGGAAACTATCGGAGATCCATTCACACTATCAACATAACATTTTGTGTACCAATGATTTTTAATGTTTTGAGTTATGGCATGTATAGGAACTTGGTCTTTTTGTTATGTGTCATAATTGATTTGGCCAAATATGTTGGCTTATGTTGGTTGATATTCATTTTGTAAATGGCCATTGAAATTGGCTAATATTGGTTTAAGTATATGTGCATATGATGATGTTTTTCATGGATGTGGAATGTGTATGTGATAGTTAATAGCATGTAAATGATGGGTGGATGTTTTGGATGTGGCTGATTTGTTGTATGTATATGCTTGGATTGGTGTTATATGTTGATATGTATGTTTGTGCTTGGAAGGGTGACAAAATGGCTTGGTAAATAGCCTTATTTTTTGTCCATTGGGTAGACACAAGGGCGTGTGTTTAGGCCGTGTGTGACACACGGCTTCCCCTATGGGCATGTGTTCCAGTCATGTGACCCTTACACCTATTTTATGAAAAATTATGAAAATTAAATCGACTACACGGCCTAGCACACGGGCGTGTGACTTGGCCGTGTGACTTCAATTTCTCATTGGGTGACGAACAGAGAGTTACACGGGTTAGGGACACGGGTGTGTGCAACCACACGGCCTACCCACACGGCGTGTCCCTAGCCACATGGACGTGTGGCTCTTAAAACATGAAAAATTTTCTAAGTGTTGTAAAATTTTCTAAAGTTCTCAGTTTAATCCCGAACCGCTTCCAAAGTATGTTTTGGACCTCGTAGGTTCGTTTTACGGATAATATGAATGCATATGAAATGTTTTAAATTTGGATGGAAATTTACGTCTCGATTTTATATGTTTGCTTGTGTTTAAGTCTAGTAATGCCTCGTACCCTATTCCGGTGTCAAATACAGGTAAGAGGTGTTACATTTAATGGTATCAGAGCTATGGTTTAGTCAATTATCAGACTAACGTAGCGTATGTAAGAGTCTAGCTATTTATGCCATAAATGAACTGAGATAGTGTGATGACTCCTGACAATTTTAAATAATGTTTTCATATAGTAAATAGATCCTAATCGAGCTGAGGTTGATGATGTTAAGTAATGTGCCAGTTCCACTCAAGGGGCAGTGCCGTCTGATGGTAGATAACCAATGATTGGTCAAGGAGAAGGGGTAAGGAAGCCTTTCTCCATATTATAAATGAGTGGTATATGAAATTTGTTCGAACAAATCTGAATGCCTAACCTCCTCCACCCTTACCTATTCCTCAACCGGTTCTCGTAGCCCTACAAGGTATGGAAGAATAAACAAGCCTCCGATTGATAAAATCTGAAAGCATGGGGCTGAAGACTTTAGAGCTAATGTGGATGATGATCTTGAAAGAGCCCAAGTTTTGGCTGGAAAACTCTATTAAGGTATTTGATGAGTTGTCTTGCACACCGGATGAGTGTTTAAAGTGTGCCATTTCACTTCTGAGAGGTTCTACGTATCACTGCTGGAATACATTGGTATCGGTGGTACCAAGAGAGAGGGTGACATGGGAATTCTTTCAAGAGGAGTTCCAAAAGAAATATATTAGTTAGCGGTTCATTGACCAGAAACGTAAGGAATTTCTTGAACTGAAGTAGGGTCGTATGACAGTGACAGAGTATGAGCGAGAATTCATCAGACTCAGTAATATGTTCAAGAGTGTGCTTCCACCGAGACTATTATGTGCAAGAGGTTTGAGGATAGATTGAATGATGATATTCCTGTGTTAGTTGGAATCTTAGAGCTGAAAGAATTTGTGGTATTGGTTGAACGGGCTTGTAAGGCTGAAAAGTTGAACAAAAAGAAGAGGAAACCTAATCTTGAAGCTAGAGATTTGAGGAAAAGACTGATGAGTAAGTCATTTCCATCTCAGTCAAAGAAATCTAAAGAAATGTATTCTCGTTCGAATGTGTCAGCTAGGTATTCACACATATATCGTGGGAAGCAACATTCGAGTTTTAAATCTCAAGCTACCCCAATGGAAAGTATGGGTATTGCAAAGTCAAATATACCTGAATGCCAGCACTGTGGAAGAAAACATCCCGGCGAGTGTAGGATGAATGACTAGGCTTGCTTCAAGTGTGGTTCTCAGGAGCATTTTATTGGAGATTGCCCTGAAATGGCTGAAAAAGAAAAATTTTAGAGTGCAAAGCCAAGTAATGCCAGTAATAGGGGTAGGCCACTAAGAAATACTGGTAATGGAACTAGTAGTAAAGGTGTGACGAAAGACACAGCTGTGAGACTTGAAGCTCGAGCACTTGCTAGAGCCTATGCCATCTGTTCTCGTGAAAAAGTGACATCTCTCGATGTTATCACTAGTACTTTTTCTCTCTATAATACTAATGTAGTTGCATTGATTGATCCTAGATTGACGCATTCTTATGTTTGTATGAAATTAGTAGCTAGTAAGAGCTTACCAGTTGGGTTTATTGAGTTTGTGGTTAGAGTGTCAAACCCCTTAGGCAAAAATGTATTAGTTGATAGAGTTTGTAAGAATTGTCCCTTGATGATTCGAGGTCACTGTTTTTCGATTGATTTAATGTTGTTGCCATTTGATGAATTCGATGTTATTTTGGGTATGGATTGGTTGACACTGAATGATGCCGTAGTGAACTGTAAAAGAAAGATTATTGAACTAAAATTTGAAAGTGGCAAAATTCTTCGGATTGATTCAGATGAGTCGGGTGAATTACTTATTGTGATTTCATCGATGTTCGCCCAGAGATATGTAAGGAAAGGCTGTGAAGCTTATCTTGCTTATGTGTTGAATACGAAAGTGACTGAGTTGAAAATTGAATCAGTGTCGATACTTTGTGAATATTCTGATCTATTCCCAGAAGAGTTGCCAGGGTTGCCACAGGTTGGAGAAGTTGAGTTTGCTATTGACTTAGTACCAGGGACCTCGCTGATATCTATTTCTCTGTACAGAATAGCCTGACTGAATTGAAGGAATTAAAAACCCAATTACAAGAGTTAACAGATAAGGGTTTTGCGAGACCGATTTATTCTCCTTGGGGTGCTCCGGTGTTATTTGTAAAGAAGAAAACGAATCTATGAGCCTTTGTATTGATTATCAACAGCTCAACAAGGTGACTATAAAGAACAAGTATCTTTTTTCGAGGATAGATGACCTATTTGATCAGTTGAGAGGGGAAATAGTATTCTCGAAGATTGATTTGAGATCCGGCTACTACCAGTTTAGAGTTAAAAAGTCGGATGTACCTAAAATTGCTTTCAAAATGAGGTATGGACACTATGAATTCCTTGTTATGCCTTTCGGATTAACAAATGCACCTGCTACTTTTATGGACTTGATGAATAGAATTTTCTGACCATATTTGGACAAGTTTGTGGTTGTGTTTATTGATGATATTCTAATTTATTCTTGAGACGAGTTCGACAATGCGGAGCACTTGAGGATGGTATTGTAGACTTTGAGAGATAAAAAGTTATTTGCTAAATTTAGTAAAAGTGAGTTTTGGATTCGAGAGGTCATATTTTTGGGACATATCGTTTCAAATGATGGTATTTGAGTTGATCCAAGCAAAATTTCGGCAATTTTTGATTGGAAATCACCAAGAAATGTGTCTGAATTCAGAAGCTTTTTAGGCTTAGCCAGTTATTACCGACGATTTGTTAAAGGATTTTTTATGATTGCTACTCCAATGACAAAGTTATTGCAAAAAGATACTAAGTTTGAATGGTTTGAAAAATGTTAGCAAAGTTTTGAGAAGTTGAAGGCATTATTGATTGAGGCGCCGGTTTTAGTCCAACCTGAACCGGGAAAAGAGTTTGTGATTTATAGCGACACATCACTGAATGGATTAGGATGTGTGTTGATGCAAGAAGGCAAAGTGATAGCTTATGCCTCGAGACAGCTGAAACTACATGAGAAGAATTATCCAACGCATGATTTGGAATTAGCTGCTATTGTGTTTGCTCTGAAAATTTGGAGACATCATTTGTACGGTGAGAAATGTCATGTATTTCCGATCATAAGAGTCTGAAATACTTGATGACTCAAAAATATTTAAACTTACGGCAATGGAGATGGCTCGAGTTACTGAAAGATTATGAACTAGTCATTGATTATCACCCGGGCAAGGCCAATGTAGTCACAGGTGCGTTGAGTAGAAAGTCTTTGTTTACTTTGAGAGCGATGAATACACGCTTGATCTTGTCTGATAATGATTCAATCCTAGCCAAGTTGAGATCTAAACCATTATTTCTTCAACAAATCTGTGAAGCTCAAAAATGTGACAGTGATTTGCAAGCCGAGAGAGTTCATTATGAATTGGTTAGTGATTCAGATTTTCATGTCAGATCTGATAATTGTTTGATGTTTCGAGGTAGAGTTTGTGTACTGAAAAATGATGAACTTATTCAAAAAATTCTTCATGAAACGCATAATGGTTGTTTATCTGTGCATCCGGGCTGTAACACCCCGTACCCGAGACCGCTGCCGGAGTCGGACACGAGGGGTTAACGGCTTAAACCATTCATTTTCACAGTCCATTTTAAAAATTTTCCAGGCAGTTGGCTAACTGCGTCACTGTGACTTTAAAAATCATATCTTGAGTTCCAAAACTCGAAAATCAGTTTCGTAATTTTTCCCTAAAACTAGACTCATATATTCATCTAAAAATTGTTTTCTAGAATTTTTGGTCAAGCCAATTAGTACAGTTTATTAGTTAAAGTCTCCCATGTTACAGGGATCGACTACACTGACCTTCGCGCATTACTACTTGGATATCTCCCTGTACAGGGATTCAATACTGATGCCGTTTGTTTCTATAGAAACTAGACTCAAAGAGGAATCTATACATATATGGCATGACTCCTAATTATCTCTGGTTAATTTATAATGAATTTCCAAAGTAGGAACAGGGAATCCAGAAACTGTTCTGGCCCTGTTTCACGAAAACCTAAATATATCTTAACATACAACTCATATGACCGTTTAGTTTCTTCCATATGAAATTAGATTCATCAAGGTTCATTTACATAATTTATTTACTATTTAATTCCATTCCTACTATTTTTAGTGATTTTTCACATCCACATCGCTGCTGCTGTCAGCATCTGCCTTTAAGGTAGACTTTACCTATTTCATAGTTTCCATGATTCAATTAGCCCTTTTTGCATACATAGTACAAAGTATAATCATGATTAACCATTCCAATGGCTAATCGTTTCTAAACATTTCCACACCTCTTAGTGATCAACATACAAAACGATTATAGTACTATGCTAAAAACGTATATAAGCCATTTTCGCATGGCTATCCAAATTTACACAAAATCCATGGGTACATGACCAACAACAAAAAGGGTAGTCCTATACATGCCATTTCAAAGTTCAACCAAAATTGTACCAAAAGGGGGCTTTGATAGTGTGGGAGACTTCGACTTCCAAATATCCCGAGTCCGATAGCTGACGAGAGGAACAAAGAAACGGAGTAAGCAATTTATGCTTAGTAAGTTTTGAGCAAGGGATTCCAGCACAACAAAAGCATAACATTCGTATAGCTAAACGGATAATTTCATATGCACAAATTCTCAATATCATACTTACTTCACATTACCAACCCTTATGTTCATACACAAAAGATCAACTTAGCCAAAGGCCGGTAGCTCATTTATCAACTGAGCGAATACTTATTTGTAAGGGCTCGACTAATTCAAAGCACATACGAAACATACCTCATTGTCGGGATTTCACAAGCGTATTAACTGAAATTTTACAGCAAGTTCATTCATTCCCGAATCACGTACCTTCTGAGTTTAACCGGATATAGCCACTGTTCAAATACCTTTGGGACATGGCCCGGTTATAGTAGCTCGCACAAATGCCTTCGGACTTATCCGGATTTAGTAACTCGCACAAATGCCTTCGGATCTTAGTCGGATTTAGTAACTCGCACAAATGCCTTGGATCTTAGTCCGAGATATAGTCACTTAGCACAAAGCCTTCGGGACTTAGCCGGACATCATTCAAGAACCATGCACACATATATCAATAAATCATGACACATCCATATTTCATTTTCATTACCAAAGCTCAACACAAGACACTTATCATATTTACAATTTCGCTCAATAGCCACATACAAAGGGCATGATTTTGATTTACTTAAGACATAATCTAATCGAATCATAATTTAAGTTCCATTACTCGAAAACTTACCTCGGATGTTGTCGAAGCGGCTTCAACGGCTATTCGATCACTTTTTCCTTTCCTTATCCAACTGTGGTCCCCTAAGCTCTTGAGCTAATTCAAACAAATTTAACTTATCAAAGTCTCATTTTGCTAGCTTATGGCCGAATATGACAAGGAGTTTGATAGGTCATATGGCCACCCTTTAGCTCAAATACACAATGATCATACGCATTTTTAATCACATCAACAATTTAATACAATTCATTCGAACATCAAAAGAGAAGCTTAAGGTACTTAGCCCATATATATACATTAGACATTAGAGTCACATGTGTACGAAATCACGAATCGAATTCAACATACTAGCTAATATTTCCCCTTAGCCGAATTTTCTAAGTCAAGCTAAAGCCATCAATAGGCTACCAATGGCCGAATATACACATCTATGCTAAGGCCGATTGCAACACTTAATACATTCTACAACTATGGTCACTTGTGTTGACTAAACACCATTTGTTTCAAGTTCAAAACTTGGCTAATACACATATATACACTATTAAAGCATCCTCTCCCCTTACACTAATTCAACACATGCATTACCCATAATATACCAAATTACATTCGGTCTTAGCACACAACTTGCTAGCCGATTCTTCTCTATCTAGCAACCAATGCACATACGAGCTCATTTGTTAGACTCTACTTCATCTAACAACAACCTTATTTCTCTTCTATATCCTACCATGGCGAATGCATCACAACACCTTACCATTTCAATTTTTGGTCATGGTTGAACAAGGAACTTAATGTCTCACTCAAGGATGCTAAAAGGAGATTCAAGAGTTATCAATCCACCCTCACATGCATCATTAACAAGCTTCACATTTAGCATGCAATGATATCAACACAAAATCCACCTTGGCGAATACCATCCCCATGACATAGCAAAGATTTGAACCATGGGCTAATAAGAACATCAAGCTAGCAACTAAAACATGCATGAATCTCATGGCACAACATCAAACATACCTTAATCTTGATACAAGTATGGCCGAACCTCCTCCTAATCCTCTTCTAAACCAAACATGGAGCAAGAATTCTTCCTTCTTCCTTAGAATTTTCGCCAAAAGAAAATGAAAAGGATGAACAAATTTTTTTTTTCTCTTTTCTTCAACTCACGGCAATGGGGGGGAATCACACACCTTCTTTCCTTTTTTTTTTCTTTATTACCCATACTCCTTATTTTATTTATTCCAACATAAACCACTTACACAACATGTTTTATGACATGTTTTGCCCATCCCCCTTTGTCATGGCCGGCCACTAGGCTTTAATCTAGGGAAATTTGACATGCAAGCCCATCATTTTCACAACATGCATTAATAGGCCACTTTACATTTGCCTAGCACATTTCTAAATTTTCTCACATAAGTCCTATTTGATAAAATTCACTTACAATTAACAAAAATTCAAACATGAATTTTTCACACATGCATATGTACATATAATGAGCATCAACTATGACGGCTAATTATTTTTATGACTCGGTTTAGTGGTCCCGAGACCACTTTCCGACTAGGGTCAATTTAGGGCTGTCACATGGGCAGTACAAAAATGTAAAACGATTTAAAGAAATTGTACTGGTGGTTAGGTATGAAACAAAATATTTCTAAGTTTGTTTTGAGATGTTTGATCTGTCAATAAGTGAAGGCCGAACACCAAGTGCCTTCCGGTTTGCTTCAGCCAGTGATGGTACTCGAGTGGAAATGGGATAGATTTACGATGGATTTCGTAACTAGTTTGCCTTTGACTCTAAAAAAGAAATATGTTGTATGGGTTGTGGTAGACAGATTGGCGAAATCTACTCATTTTATACTGGTACGTACTAAATATTCACATGATAAGCTAGCTGAATTGTACATTTCAGAGATTGTAAGATTGCACGGAGAGCCTATGTCTATTATTTTAGATAGAGATTCGAGGTTGACTTCAAGATTTTGGAAGAAGTTACAAGAGGCTTTGGGTACAAAGTTGAACTTTAGTACCGCATTTCATCGGCAAATCGATGGTCAGTTTGAAAGAACAATTCAGGTATATGAAGATATGCTCCGATGCTATGTTCTAGAATTCGAAGGTAGTTGGGAGAAATATCTACCATTAGTCGAGTTTGCTTATAATAATAGTTTTTAGTCGAGTATAAAGATGGCACCTTGTGAGGCATTATATGGCCGCACGTGCCAAACACCTTTGTATTGGACCAAGCTAAGTGAGAAACAGATTCAGGAGGTTGACTTGGTTAGAGAAACTGAAGAAAAAGTGAAGGTGGTCGTGATTTCTTGAAAGCCGCTTCAGATCGACAAAAGTCGTATGCAAATTTGAAAAGAAAAGAGATTGAGTTTCAAGTTGGTGATAAAGTATTTTTGAAAGTGTAACAGCCTCGATTTTGGGGCTAATCAGAACAGTGGTTTTGGGACCACAAATCCGACATAAGAAAATTTGATTTTATTATATTATGGTCTACAGTTTCAAAGAATAATTTCGTGAAAATTTCGTTCGAAAATTTTGACGTTTGGGCACTCAATTTAGTAAAAAAGACTAAATTGTAAAAAGTGAGAAAGTTGAGTTCTAAATGCCAGAGGTGTCCAATTGCTATGAGATTTTAAATTAGAGGTCCTTATATGATAATTAGACCATTTGTTAAGTTAGTGGACGAAAATGGACATGGTGAGATAAAATTTTAAAGTTTGGCAAAATGGGCATTTTGGTCATTTGGTAAATAAAAGAATAGAAAGGAAAATCAAGTCAAATTTTTTTCCATCATCTTCTACCTTGGCTGAATTTCATAAGGACACCATAGCTAGGGTTTCCTCAACTTTCAAGCTTGATAGTAAGTGCATTCTAGCCCTTTTTTAATGTTCTTTACATTTTTGAAGTCCTTGTAACCTGATTTACCTATTTTTACCATTATTTTGAAGTAGGGTTCATGTTTAAAAATTTATCGATGTGTGACATGCATGTATTTTGATGTTTGATGGAAGATATTGTATGTTTAAGGTGTGATAAACAACTTTTACTAAGTGATTTTTCATGAAAATACCTAAAATGGACCTATTTGTAAAAAAGTTATAAAATGGGTAGTAAAAATCTAATTTGATGAAAAATTTGGGCTGATATGAGCATGTTTATGGTTTGACTAGGCTTGGGTAACAAAGAAATTAAGTTCATTTTATTTTGCAAGCCTAAGGACTAATTTGTAAAAATGTGAAACTTTAGGGGCAAAAAGGTAATTTTACCATAATGAGATGTTTGGAACAATTTGAGTAATGTGAATATTAAATAAGCAAATTTGTTATTATAGATAAAAAAAAAGGAAGTTTGGACCTTGATCGAGGAAAGAATAAGGTGTTTGACGATTAAATCCATTTCTTCTATTTTTGTACTGAGGTAAGTTCGTATGTAAGTAATGCATTATTATTTATGCTTTAATTGTGTTATTACTGTATGAATTTTGAATTGCTCTTTGAATAAATTAGACAAAGTTTCGACAAGTGAGAAATATCCCAGTTGAACCTTAGGAATAGATAGGACACGTATGTCATGACATTAGGGTTATTTGAGTTTACGTGTAAGACCATATTTGGGATATGGCACCGATACGAGATTTCGTGTAAGACCATAGATGGGCTATTGGCATTGATATGAGATCCCATGTAAGACCATATCTGGGATATCGTGTGTCTCAGCCGTTTGAAGGACACGGCCCAGGGACATGGGCCTGCGCCCAGGGCGTGTGAAGTCTGCACCTATTTTATGAAAAATTATGAAAATTGAATCGCCCACATGACCTAAGCACAAGGGCGTGTGACTTGGCCGTGTGACTTCAATTTGTTGATGGCGTCATAAACAAAGAGTTACACGGATTAGGGACACGGCATCTGTGCCCACACGGGCGTGTCCTAAAGCCACACGGGCGTGTGACCCCTGTTTTGATGAAAAATTTTCTAAGTGTTGGAAAGTTTTCTAAAGTTCTCAATTTAATCCTGAACCACTCCTAATGCATGTTTTGGGCCTCGTAGGCTCGTTTGAGGGACGATATGAATGTTTTCGAAAAGTTTTAAATTTGAGTGGGAATTCATGTCTTGGTTTTGAATGTTTGTTTGATTTTAAATCCGGTAATGCCTCGTACCCTGTTTCGAAGTCGAATACGGGTAAGGGGTGTTACAGAAAGTATCATGGTGGAAGAAAATCCTCAGATTTGGTCGTAAAGGTAAGTTAAGTCCACGTTTCATTAGGCCGTATGAAGTTATTGAAAGAATAGGGCCAGTGGCATATTGGTTAGCTTTACCGACAGAGTTAGAAAGAATTCATAATGTGTTTCATGTGTCGATGTTGCGACGATATCATTTCGATCCTTTACATGTTATTTCTCCATCAGAAATTGAGATTCGACCGGATATTACGTATGGTGAAGAACCAATTAAGATTTTAGGTCGGGAAGTTAAACAGTTGAGAAATAAAAGTAAAGCCCTAGTGAAAGTTTTATGGCAACGACATGGAGTCGAAGACGCTATGTGGGAACATGAGGAGGCTATGAGAAAATAGTACCTGAACCTATTTTCTGGTAAGATTTTCGGGGACGAAAATCCCTAGTGGTGGGAAAGTTGTAATAGCCAGATTTTGAGGCTAGTCGGAACAGTGGTTTTGGGACCACAATCTGACATAGAAAAATTTATTTTTATTATATTTTTATAGTGTACAGTTTCATGGAATGATTTCGTGAAAATTTCGTTCGAAAATTTTCACGTTTGAGCACTCAATTTAGTCAAAAAGACTAAATTGTAATAAGTGCAAAAGTTGAGTTCTACATGTTAAAGGTGTCCAATTGCTATGGGATTTTAAATTAGAGGTCCTTATATCATAGTTAGACAATTTGTTAAGTTAGTGGACAAAAATAGACATGAGGTAAGAGAATTTTAATGATTTGGGAAAAGGGCATTTTGGTTATTTGGTTAATAAAAGAATAAAAAGGGAAAATAAAGCCAAAATTTTCTCATCTTTCTTCAACCTTGGCCAAAACTTGGAAGAACACCATAGCTAGGGTTTTTTCATCTTTCAAGCTTGATTGTAAATACATCCTAACCCTGTTTTTAATGCTCTTTATGTTTTTGAAGTCGTATTCACCCGATCTTTCTATTTCTACTATTGTTTTGAAGTAGGGTTCATGTTTAAAATTTTACCCATGTATGACATGCATGTGTTTTGATGTTTTAGGGTAGAAAATGAAATTTTGATGTGTAATAAACAACTTTTACTAAGTGATTTATGGAAATGCCTAAAATGACCTATTTGTAAAAAGTTATAAAATGTGTAGTAAAGATGTGATTTGATGAAAAATAAAGGCTAATATGAGTATGTATATGGTTCATCTAGGCTTGGGTAACAAATGAATTAAATACATTTCAATTTACGAGCCTAAGGACTAATTTGTAAAAATGTGAAAAGTTATTGGCAAAACGGTAATTTTGCCATAGTTGATTTTCTAATTGAATTGGACAATGTGATAATTAAATAAGTTAAATTTTCTATTATAGATCAAGAAAGACGAGGTTCGGACCTTGATCAAGGAAAAAACAACGTAATTGACAATTAGATCCATTTCTGCTATTTTTGTACCGAAGTAAGCTCGTATGTAAATAATCCATTGTTATTTATGTTTTAATTGCTTTAATATTGTATGAATTGTGAATTGTGAATTGCTCTTGAATGTAATCGATAAAGTTTGACAAGTGAGAAATCTCGGTTGAACCTTAGGAATAGTTAGTACACGAATGTCATGACATTAGGGTTACTAAGGTTACATTTAAGACCATATCTGGGATATGGCATCGATACCAGACCTTGTTTAAAACCATAGTTGCGCTATTCGCATCGATATGAGATCCCATGTAAGACCATATCTAGGATAAGGCATTGGTATGGTATTGTATGTGCGAGACTCCTGAGTATCCTTTAATATTTCAAGTGGTTTAATGGGAAATTCAACGAGAATGTCAATGCTATGAAAGGTTATGTTATGTTGCGTTTTGGTACAAGTACATACATAAAACTCATTGAATAATGAGCTCGATATGTGATGAACCCTTGGTAAGGTTGTGAATGAACAAGTTTGATTATGAAAGTTATAATGATATTTATGTTAAATTTACTTCATGTATATTGTATGTTAAGGTGTGATTATGATGCCTATTATTTGCATAGGAACTTACTAAGCTTTATAGCTTACTCCTGTTTTCTTTTCCCTTGTCTTATAGTGTCACCAAGCTAGCTCGGGGATCGGAGACTGTCGGAGATCCATTCACACTATCAACTTAACATTTTGGGTACCAATGATTTTTAATGTTTTGAGTTATGGCATTTATAGGGACTTGGTCTTTTTGTTATGTGTATTTGGTTTGGCCAAATGTGTTGGCTTGTGTTGGTTAATAATTCATTTTGTAAATGGCCATTGAAATTGGCTAATATTGGTTTAAATATATATGCATATGTTGATGTTTTTCATGGATGTGGAATGTGTATGTGACAGTTAATAGCATGTAAATGATGGGTGGATGTTTTGGCTGTGGCTGATTTGTTGTATGTATATGCTTGGATTGATGTTATATGCTGATATGTAGGTTTGTGCTTGGAAGGGTGACAGAATGGCTTGGTAAATAGCCTTATTTTTTGTCCACATGGGTAGACACAAGGGCATGTGTCTAGGTCGTGTGTAACACACAGTTTTCGCCATGGGCGTTTGTTCTGGCTGTGTGTCCCCTGCACCTATTTTACGAAAAATTATGAAAATTAAAATGACTACACGGCCTAGCACACAAGCGTGTGTGTAACACCCCGTACCCGAGACCGTTGCCGGAGTCGGACACGAGGGGTTAACAGACTTAATTCCCTTATTTTTACAGTCCATTTTAAAAATTTCCAGACTAGCTGGCTAACTGCGTCACTGTCACCTTAAAAATCATATCTTGAGTTCCAAAACTCTAAAATCAGTTTCGTAAATTTTCCATGAAACTAGACTCATATATCCATCTCCAAATTGTTTTCTAGAATTTTTGGTCTGTCCAATTAGTACAGTTTATTAGTTAAAGTCTCCCCTGTTTCAGGGTTCAACTGCTCTGACCTTCATGCATTACGACTTATATATCTCCCTGTACAGGGCTTCAATACTTATACCGTTTGCTTCTAAAGAAACTAGACTCGAAAAGGAATCTATACATATATGGAATGACTTCTAACTATCTCTGGTTAATTTATACTGAATTTCCTAAGTCCAAACAGGGAATCCAGAAACCGCTCTGGCCCTGTTTCACGAAAACTTTAAAATCTCATAAAATACTGTTCATATTATTGTTTCATTACTTCCCTCTGAAAATAGATTCATCAAGGTTCAATTACATAATTTATTCACTATTTAATTCCATTCTTACTATTTTTAGTGATTTTTCAAATCCACACCACTGCTGCTGTCAGCATCTGTTTTTAAGGTAAACCTTACCTATTTCATGGTTTTCCATGAATCAACTAGAGTTTGTCATACATAGCATCAAAATAATCATAATTAACCATTCCCAATGGCTAATCGTTACCAAACATTTCCATACCTCTCAATGAACAACATACAAGACAATTATAATGCTATGCTCAAAGTGTATATAAGCCATTTTCGCATGGCTATCCAAATTTATACAAAACCAAAGGGTACATGACCAACAACAAAAAGGGTAGTCCTATACATGCCATTTTCAGAGTTCAACCAAAAGTGTACCAAAAGGGCTTTGATAGTATGGACGACTTTGACTTCGACAATCCCGAGCCCGATAACTGACGAACCAAAATCTATAAAACAGAGAATCAAAGAAACGGAGTAAGCATTTAATGCTTAGTAAGTTTTGAATAATGAAATTAGTTTCGGCTAAGGTATAACATTCATATGGCTAAATGGATAACTTCATATATGCACATTCTCATAAACATACTTACTTCACGCTTCAATCAATATATTCATTCACAAGGTATCAAACCTAACTAAAGGCCGAAAATTCGTTAATCAATTGAATGAATACTATTTAAAACGAATTGACTTTTCCGATGCATATACGAAACATACCTCATCGTTTGGATTTTATGAGCGTATTAATTTGAAATTTACAGCAAGCTTGCTCACTTCCAAACCCAAGCATCTTTGGGATTTAGCCGAATATAACTACTTGCTCAAATGCCTTCGGGACTTAGCCCGGTTATAGTAACTTCGCACAAATGCCTTGGGACTTAGCCGGATATAGTAACTCGCACAAATGCCTTCGGGACTTAGCCCAGATATAGTAACTCGCACAAATGCCTTCGGGACTTAGCCCGGAATTAGTCGCTAGCACAAATGCCTTCGGGACTTAGCCCGGTTATCATCCGAATATCCATGCACATATCAGTAAATCATGACACATCTATGTTTCATTTTCATAACTAGAATTCAAACACAAGTCACTTATCAAGCATTATCATTTTCGGCTCAATAGCTACATACAAGAGCATGATATTGATTTGCTTAAAACATGATCTAATCGAATCATAATCTAAGTTCCATTACTCGAAAACTTACCTCGGATGTTGTCGAACGATTTCGACGGCTATTCGATCACTTTTTCCTTTCCCTTATCCAACTTTGGTCCTCTAAGCTCTTGAGCTAATTCAAACAAATTTAACTTATTAGAGTCTCATTATGCTAGCTTATGGCCGAATATGACAATGAATTTGATAGGTCATATGGCCACCTTTAGCTCAAATACAAAATGGTCATACGCATTTTTAATCACATTAAGCAATTTAATACCATTAATCTAACATTTCCTCATGTGCAACTTTATGACCGAATACACATTCATTAACTCAATATCAATTAACTAAGCACTTAAACAAATTCTCTTTAACTATACACACATTCGGCAATGACAAAGACAATTTAGCAAACCTTAAATTCAACTTATAACAATATATACACATACTCAATATTCAAAGCATTTAACATCACTTCACCATAATTTTTACATCATGGCCGAATGTTCCTTTGAACCATTTACCCTTACAAGGCATAAATTTCACCATCAAAACTAACAAGCTTATAATCCCATGACCGAAACCTCTAACAACACCAATTAAAAATACTTCATGGGTTTGAGGTAAAACCAAGAAAGAAACTCATAAATATCGAGATATAAGCACTAACATTGTTCATCTAGATTTAGCATGAAACAACATCCATCACCCTTATAATTACCATAGCCGAAAACCTTACTCATTCCAAAATCCAAATCTCAACTTGGGTCACAAAATAACTTGATATCTCATCAACACAACATCAACACCAAGCAAGAATGATACATCCATGGCCGAGTGTCATCTCCATCACATAGCAAGATTTAGACCATGGGCTAGGTAGAACTCAAGCTAACAACTAAAACATGCATGCATCTCATGGAACATCATCAAACATACCTCCTCCTAAACACCAACCAATCGAACATGAAGCAAGAAAACTCCTTTCTTCTTCCTTTGATTTTTCGGTCAAGAAGAACAAAGAGGATGAAGCTTTGTTTTTCTTTTTTTTTTTCCCTAGGTACGACACAATGGAGGAACAACCACACACATTTTTTTTTTGTTTCTCCTCCTACTAACACTAATATTTTATTGCCCATGTTCTTTATTTTATTATTCCTAACATAAAGCATTAACCCAACATGTTCATGACATGTTTTTTAGCCATAACATTTTGTCCACCCTCATGCTCATGGCCGGCCACTACTAATTAGGGGGGGAATTGACATGCAAGTCCACCCTTTTGATTACATGCACTAATAGATCCTTATAGATTAACCTATCACATTTCAAAAGTGTCACACATAAGTCCTATTGACTAAATTCACATGCAATTTACTAAATCGAAGCTTAAAACTTTCACATTTTTAGACAATAAATATCATATTCAAATAATTTGGTGACTCGGTTTAGCGGTCTCGAAACCGCTTTCCGACTAAGGTCACTTTAGGGCTGTCACAGTGTGACTTGGCCGTTTGACTTCAATTTATCCTTGGGTGACAAACAGAAAGTTACACGGGTTAAGGACACGGATGTGTGCGTCCGCACGGTCTGCCCACACTTGCGTGTCGTGTGGCTCTTAAAACATGAAAAATTTTCTAAGTGTTGTGAAATTTTTTAAAGCTCTCGGTTTAGTCTCGAACTGCTTCCAATATATGTTTTGGACCTCATAGGTTTGTTTTAGGGACAATATGAATGCATATGAAATGTTTTAAATTTGGATGGAAATTTATGTCTCGAGTTTGTTTGTTTGCTTGTGTTTAAGTCCGGTAATGCCTCATACCCTGTTCCGGCGTTGAATACAGGTAACAGGTGTTACATTACTCCCTGTTCCAAGCCTAACCAAAATCCCATTACAAAATTTACAGCACATGTATTCATAAAAATTTAGAATTTTTCATCAAATTTCACAACTTTACATTCTAGACTCTAAATCGTGTTTTCATAAAAAAATCCCTTTATAAAAGTTGTTTATCTATCAACAAACTGTTTTTTTTCTAGCATAAATTTCTAATTTTCAATATATACATCCATGACCCATTTTCCATACTTTGATAACTTCTCGAATTGATCCCCCAAATAGATAGATTAAACTGTCCCAGTTTCAAAAATATCAAAATTACTAAAAACGGGCCAAGGAAACTTACCCAATTTGGCCAAGAAAGTTTCTTCTCTCTCTCATAAGGTTTCCATGCATTATTTTTGGGGAAGAAGATGATAAAAATGATTTTTATTTCTTTTTAATAATTTTGATTTTCAATTTAGTTCTTAGCCTTTTTCTAATTTTCCATGGATGAATCCTCCAAAAATATCTACTAACTTTTCATTAATGGTCTAGTTCCATATAAAGACCTCAAGTTTTGAATTCCATAGCTATTTAATCCTTTCTAGCTACTAGAATTTAACTTTTGCATTTTATGCGATTTGGTCCTTCCCATAATTAAACAAATAATCGGTAAAATTTTCTTATCAAAATTTTCATATGACATTTCTAATATAATACGGATCATATAATAAAATAAATATAAATTTTATTTTCGGCTTGAATTTGTAGTTTGAAACCATTGTTCGATTTCACCAAAATTTGAGCTATTACATCAACCCTGCTCTACAAGCAAAATTTTCAACCTCCAATACTCTCTACCGAAAGAGATGTAAATAACCAATTTTTTTAAAGAATTATTTAATTATATTTTTATAGCTAGAATACATATGTATCCTACACAAAATGATAAAACCTTATTAAAATCCTTTGGTTACCTTAATTTCGTAAAATAAATTTAGTTTACGCTATTAATTTTAGTTGATTTTTTGGCAAGCCAATCGGAAGCCATTTACTATATAATGAAAATAAAATAAAAGGCCCAATAACAGAGCTGACAGGTGTAGGAGAAATCATGTTAATGGCTTTGGATTGATCCCATTAAATGTAGATGACAGACCGGTTGATTTATGAGATCAATTTTATTTTTATTAGCTATTTCGAAAGATCCATGAATACGTTTAGGGATCCGATCATTAATGCGCACTTAATATAAAATATTAATCTGATTAATAATTGAGAAATTAAATTATGATTAATATATAATATATTTTACGTAATTCTTAAATAAGTTTGTAATTTTTCATTATTAAAAGTGGAGAGATTACAAAGAAAATTTATTTGAACTCAAATATTTTAAAATATTATAATAATTATGATGCCAACCAAACTATTCTCTAATATTATAATATAAATAAATGATATATCATATATATTCAAATTATTACATAATATGATTTTTTCATACAAAATAAATATATTGTATTATATTAGTTGTATATGTATTGCTATTTCAATTATAATTGTAACACTCCTAAATCATATCCGTTGTTGGAACAGAGTTTCAGAGCATTACCAGAATATTCAGAACATTTTTCAATTAATCTACATAAATTACTATTCATTTACCGAGATCATCCATAAAGTCCCTTGATCGGGCCCTTGAGGCCCAATACGAGCATTAGAATCAAATCGGGACTTAATCGGTAACTCTAAGAATTTTTCACGAAATTACAAAAAAAATTTCAATGTGCAGTGCTCAAACGCCCGTCTGGTCCAAGGGACACGCCCGTGTGACCCTGGGACATGCCCGTGTTGGAGGCCGTGTTCGACCCCGTGTAACTCTCTAACTTGCACACACGTCCATGCCACACGACCATGTGCTAGGCCGTATGGTTAATTAATTCAATTCGAAATTAAGTGCAGGTTTCACATGGCCAGGACACACGTCTGTGTTCTATGTAACACCCCTTACTCGTATCCAACATCGGAACAGGGTATGAGGTATTACTGGACTTCAATACTTGTAATCATTTAAAATCGAGACATAAAATTTCATCAATTTTAAACTTTTCAAACATATTCAAGACTATCTACATTTAATGACTTTATACAATAGAGACCTTCAAATAACATGGGTCAGTATTTTAGGCCAACTCCTAGCAACTTAATAATAATTAAATGGGTCCCCATACATGCCAAAGACTTAAAAATACTTTAAAACCTTTATATATCGATCAATAGTTTGATAGTGTGATTTAACCTCCGGCGACCTCCAACTCAAGCTAACATCTGCGACACTATAGGAAAAAGGAAAGGAAGGGAGTAAGCATTATAGCTTATATGTAAATATTAATAAACAATACATTATCATACATTAAACAAAGTCACAATATGTTCCCGAACATTACCATCACAAACACACATACTTTCACTATTACAATTATAAACAGTTTCAAAATAAGCTGTCTCGCAGAGTACCAGAAGCTAAATTATTTATTTCTGGAGCTAAAAAACTCCAAATTACACACCGCTAATTTTTCTTGAAACTAGATTCACGTATATTCTTACCATAAAAGTTTCAGAATTTTCGGTCTAGCCAATTAGTACAGTTTATTCATTTAAGTTACCACTTTTTCACTGCTCAACTACCCTGACTACTCTTCACTACAAATAAATTTTCTCTTCGTACATAACTCATATGATGTTATAGTTTATTTTATTTGAAACTAAACTCATTGAGAATTTCAAAAATATAAATTATATCTCATAATTATTTTTTTACAATTTTTAATGATTTTTCAAATTCAAAACAGAGGATCACATAGTCATTCTGAACCAGTCTAATAGAAACTTAAATATCTCAGAATATAGAATTCCTTTGCTTGGTCTGTTTCTGTTATATGAACATAGACTCATTAATCTTTAATTTGATATCTCATTCAGTCTCTGATTCAATTTCTACTATTTTTGGTAAATTTTTAGATTCTCATCACTTTGCAACTATCCGAGCAGTTTTATTGTCAATTCTGATCTTTCACACTTCAATTGTATTCATCACTTACCCATAACAATCTTTCCAATTTCCAATCACATATCAAGCATATTACTCATAAGTTACACACGTATATACTTACACTTATCTTCAAAAAGTCATGCACAATTTCATTTAATCAATTTCCCAGCTTGAACACTTTGAATAATATGAGATCGTGATGGTATCTCACACAGTCCACCTTTAAAATCGAAGCTCCCTTGTACACATAGTGGCCTTCACTTAGCACCACTCATGTGATCTAGCTCGATTGTACACATAATTTGGCTCTCTTGTACACATGGTTTGCACATAGTATCACCCATGTGACCTAGCCACTTTATCTCGTAGCTCTCTTCTTTACATGGTGTCCTTCACCTAGAACCATACATGCAACCTAGCTACATCTATCTCGTAGATCTCTTGTCTAATGGTGTACACATAGTATCACCCTTGCAACCTAGCTACCTCATAATATCTCGTAGCTCTCTTGTACACATGGCATACATCTCGTATTACACATGTGACCTAGCTACATACCATCTGTATCTTTCGATTCCGAAGGTTCAAACGGGAAGTATCTCACTTTCTAATACTTTATTCCATTCTTCCAATAGTCAATTATGATTCAAAAATCAGCTACAATACATAAAATATGATGAAATATAAAAACGTAATAAAGATAATGTATTATTTACATACAAACTTACATACTTTCTCATTTCCATGTCGAATTAATATTGAACATTTAAATCATCATAATTATACTTACTTTCAACACCTCGAAAATCATAGTAAATATATTAATTTTACATTGAAATATGCATAAATTAATGCTTATTATACATATATACTTACCTCGATACTAAAACGACCATTTTGCCAACTTTCTCGATTTTTAATTTTTCTCCCATTCTAGGTTCAAATCTCATTTTCCGGGATCTAAAACATCATATTTTACTTATTTAATTAATGTACTATCCAAAACAGTCCTTAACTCAAACTTTTGCAAAATTACAATTTTGCCCCTAAACTTTTGCATATTTACACTTTTGCCCCTCAGCTCAGCTTATGTTTTATGACACGCTGATCATTTTTCTCTTCTATGGTAACATCAAATTCTCACTCTAACACATAGTTATGAACAATAACAACTTTTACCGATTAAGCCGTTTTACTCATTTTTGCTTAAAACCGCTTAGAAAAAGTTGTTTAACATAATTTCAGCCTTCATATTCTACCATAAAATATCAAAATAAACACATTTCACCTATGCGTATTTTTCCAAATATGAACCCTAGCTTAAATTATTGCTAGAATAAGCTTAATCAAGTTATCGGGATTCCAAAAACATAAAGAACTTGAAAAACAGGGCTAGAACGGACTTACTATTGAGCTTGGAAAACTTGAAAACCCTAGCCATGGTTCCCCCATGCTAATTTCGGCCTCCATGAAAAAGATGAGTCAATTTTGGCTTTATTTTCCCTTTTTATTTCTTTTAATTACCAAATGACTAAAATGCCCTTAAGGCATTTCTTTAAAATTTTGTCCTATTCATGCCCATTTTTGTCCAAACAAAATATAATGGTCTAATTACCATTTAAGGACCTCCTCTTTAAAACCCCATTTCAATCAAGTACTTATGAATTAGAACACATATTTTGTAACTTTTGCAATTTAGTCCTAAAAGTCCAATTAAGCACTTTATCAGTAAAATTTCTTAACTATATTTTTACACAATATTTTAATCAATAAATAAACCTTAAAACTTAATCGGAATAAATTTATCGACTTCGAATTCATGGTTCTAAAACCATCATTCCGTTTAGGCCCTAAATCGGGCTGTTACAACAACTTCTGCAAATAAGCCCTAATAGCCAAATTAAACATGCGATCTATAAAATTTCTTATCAATACTCTAACACATGCATCTAATCACTTGGTAAATCATAAAAAAATTTAATCGAAATAAACTTTTCTATCTCAGATTTGTGGTTTCGCAACCACTATTCCATTTAGGCCCTATTTCGAGATGTTACATTCTAGGTCGTGTGGCACACACAGCTGAGACACATGCCCATGTCTCTGCTCATGTGCTCAATTCTGAGCATTCTGTTTCTCAAAATTTAAGGTGCAGGGGACACACAGCCTAACCATATGCCCATGTTACCAGGCCATGTGTCACACACGGTCTAGACACACGCCCGAGTGGACAAAATGAAGCCATTCCTAGCTTCATTTCTGACCCAAAAATTCACCTAAGACTTGCAATTGAACACACATCCTAAAGTGAAAAACTAGGTCGAGCAAAAATGCACAGCCTCAACGATCCATCCTTCTTCTTTACAAATAGAACTGGCACATCCTAAAGTGAAAAACTAGGTCGAGCAAAACCTCTGTCAATCAATTCTTGAAACTGTACTTTTAGCTCTTTTAATTCAATAGGAGCCATTCTGTAAGGTGCTATAGATATAGGTGTTGTACCCAGAACAAAATCTATAGAGAATTCCACTTCTCTATCTAGTGGTAAACCAGGCAATTCTTTTGGGAATACATCAGGAAATTCACATACAACTGGCACTGACTGAATCTTTGACTGAGATACTTTAGTATCCAACAAAAATGCGAGACAAGTGTCATAACCTTTTCTGACATATTTCTATGCTATCATTGCTGAAATCACATTAGGTAGTCCATATAGTTCTTCAGATTCAACACAAAGCAATTCACCACTCTCATATTTCAATAAAATATATTTCTGCTTACAATTTACCACTGCATCATATCGGGTTAACCAATCCTTTCCCAAGATCACATCAAACTCATCAAATGGCAATAACATCAAGTCAGCCAAAAAGCAATAACCTTTTACCATTAACAGACAGTTCTTACAGACTTTATCCACCATAACACATTGGGCCAGGGGGTTTGAAACTTTAACCACAAATTTAGTGAATTCAACAGGTAAATTTTTAATAGACACTAGGTTCGTGCATATGTATGAATGTGTAGAACCAGGATCAATCAATATAGTAATATCAGTATCAAGTAGAGAAAATGTACCAATAATGACGTCTGGTACAGAGGCATCTTCTCTAGCACGAATAACATATGTCCTTGCATGTGCTCTTCTCTCTAATCTAACTGTTGTATCCTTGGTAGTACCTTGACTACAACCAACATTGTTGGGATGGCGGGGTGGTCTGTTCCTCGAGGCAGGATTAATCGACTTTGGAGCTGGTTCTATCTCCTTTTTAACTTTTTCTGGACAATATCTGAGAAAATGCTCAAGTGAACCACATCCGAAACAAGCTCTACTTCTAGACTGACACTCCCTATGATGAAATTTGTTAATATGTTTACATTTCGGTTTGGGTTTACCAGAACTACCCACATAGGTCACCGAAGGAGATAAAGACCTCTGGTTAAAAAGTTGAGAGCCCCGCTCTCTTTTAGAATATCCCATAGAGGTGGTCACACGATCATAATACTTCTTTAATTTCATAGAAGTAAATGATTGTGACTTACTTATGGTTCTTTTTCAAGAAACCTGAGCCTCTCTTTCGTTTGTTTCTTTTATTTACTCAATTCTTCAGCTTTGTGTGCTCGATCAGCTAACACTGCAAATTCCCTTATTTTGAAAATTCCAATCAATAACTTGATATCTTCATTTAGGCCCTCTTCAAAGTGTTTGTAACATCCTGAAATAGGGCCTAAACGGAGCAGTGGTTGCGAAACCACAAATTCGAGGTAGAAAAATTTATTTTATTATCATTTTAATGTTTATGGCATGATTGCATGATTGTGTGAAAATTTCGTTTAGGAATTTTATCGATAGAGGCTCCAATTTGATATTTAGGACTATATTGCAAAAGTTGTAAAATGTGTGTTCTAGTTACAAAGGTATTAAGTACTTGTGAGTAATGGGTTTTTAAAGTGGAGGTCCTTGGATAGTAATTAGACCATTATACTAGTTTGGAAAAAAATACCTAAAGGAAAATAAAACACCATAGTTTTTAATTAAGGGCATTTTGGTCATTTAGTTATTAAAATGAATTAAAAACAAAATTAAAAGCCAATTTTTGTCCATCTTCTTCATTAGGCCAAAATTTCAAGGTTTCTCCATAGCTAGGGTTTGTTCCAAGCTTCCAAGCTCCATAGTAAGTGATTTCAAGCCCCGTTTTTAATGTTCTTTACGTTTTTGGAGTCCCGGTAACTTAATTAAGCTTATTTTAGCAATAATTCAACCTAGGGTTCATATTTGGAAAAATACCCATAGGTTAAATTTGTGTATTTTGGTGTTTTATGATAGAATATGAGGTTTTAAATTATGTTAGACAACTTGTGCTACTCCGTTTTAAGTGAAAACGAGTAAAAGGGCTTAATCGGTAAAAATCCCTAATAGTCATAAGTACATGTTAGAGTGAGAATTTGATGTTGTCATAGAAGGGAAAAATGATCAGCAAGTCATAAAACATAAGAAAATAGGATGAAGTTTAAATTCCGAGCCTTGGGGAAAAAGTGTAAATATGTAAAAGTTTAGGGGCAAAAATGTAATTTTGCCAAAGTTTGGATCAAGGACTGTTTTAATAAATGTGAGTATTAAATAAGCTAAATTTTTTTATTATAGATCAAGAAGAACAAAATCCGGAGTTAGACCAGGGAAAGAAAAAGATAGTGGACTAAATCGATATAGTTGATTGTATTTTGTTTCGAGGTAAGTTTGCGGTAAATAAATGCAATATTCTATTATTTCATGTTAATTTTGTTAATTTCCAGCATGTGTATATTTATTTTATGAAATCATTCAAAGAAGACTCAAGCATGAATTGACGGAGAAGTAATTTTAGAAAGTCCCGATTGAACCTTAGGAATGTGTAGGATACAAATGTCATGACATTAGGGTTTTAGGATACCATGTAAGACCATGCCAAGGCATGGAAATTGGTAAGGTTTCTAAGGAAAGGAAATCATGTAAGACCATGTCAAGACATGCCATTGATAAGTTACTATAAGGCAAAGGTCCCATGTAAGACAATGCCAAGGCATGGCATTGCTGAGTTCATAAGGCAAGGATACCATGTAAGACCATATCAAGACATGGCAATGGTAAGTTTCAAAAGGATACCATGTAAGACCATGACAAGTCATGGTAATGGTAAGGTACCCGCGTATCCTTAGTATTCCAAGTGGTTCAACGGGAAAATTTAAAGAGAATATCAAGGTAAGGTAAGACGAGTTATACTAAAAAGGTAAGACAAGTTCATGCTAGAAGAGCAAAGGTAAGTACATAATGTTCATGTATGCCTGATAAGGAAAAAGGTAAGTAAAATGTATTAATAAATTTGATTAAGTAAGTAAGTATTTAAGTAAGTGAGTAAGTGAAGAAGTTTAAAATATGTCTATGACAATTAATGAAGTTGCATTAAGTAGTATCATGCCGAGTAGTAAGATAATTCTTATGAATGTTGTTATTTATTTGCATGCAAATTGTGACAGCCCAAAAGTGACCCTAGTCAGAAAGCGGTTTCGGGACCGCTAAACCGAGTCACCAAATTATTTGAATATGATATCTATTGTCTAAAATATGTGATTATGAATGTGTGAAGGTTTTAAGCTTCGATTTAGTAAATTGCCTGTGAAATTAGTCGATAGGACTTATGTGTGACACTTTTGAAATGTGATAGGTAAATCTATAAGGATCTATTAGTGCATGTAATCAAAGGGGTGGACTTGCATGTCAATTTCCCCCTTTTTAATTGCTAGTGGCCGGCCATGACAAAGGGTGATGGGCAAAACATGTCATAAAACATGTTGTGATAATGGTGTATGTTAGGAAAAATAAAATAAGGAGTATGGGTAATAAAGAAATGGGAAAAAAAAAAAGAATGGTGTGAGTGTTCCCCCCCCCCCATTGCCGTGAGTTGAGGGAAAGAAGGAAAAAAAAGTGTCCATCATTTTTCACTTCTTTTGGCTGAAAATTCTAAGGAAGAAAGAAAACAAGTTGTGTTCCTTGGTTCTTCTTGGTCGATTTGAGAGGGGGAAGAAAGGTGTGACATCCCTAATTTGACCCTAGTCGGAAAGTGGTTTCGGGACCACTAAACCGAGTCTTATAAGTAATTAAAAGTTATATTTTATGTTTATGATGTTAGTAAATGCATGTGTGAAAGTTTCATGCATTAATTTGATCATTTCTATGTGAATTTATTAAAATGGACTTGTATGAAACATTGTTGAAAGGTGATAGGCTAATCTTACAATGGTCTAATAGTACATGCATGCAAAAGAGTGGTTTTGCATGTCAATTTTCCCAAAAAAAGGGAAGAGTGGCCAGCCATGACAAGAATATGGGCAAGGGAACATGTTTCCAACATGTTTAGTTAGTGGATTATGTAGAAAAATAAAGAAATGAAAAAAATGAGCATGGATGCCCCCCTTTTGTTGCCGTGAGTAGAGGAAAAGAAAGGAAAAAAATTGTTCATCCATTCTCAAATCTTGGCCGAAAATACTAAGGGAAAAAGGAAGGATTTTTGCTTCATGCTTGGTTTAGAAGAGAACTAGAAGGAGATTTGGTCATACTTGTATCAAGATTAAGGTATGTTTGAGGTTGTGTCATGAGATTCATGCATGTTTTAGTTGCTAACTTGATGTTCATGTTAGCCCATGGTTCAAATCCTTGTTATGCCATGGAAATGGTATTTGGCCAAGGTTGATATTGTGTTAAAGCCATTGCATGCTAAATGTGAAGCTTGTTGATGATGCATGTAATGATGGATTGACTACTCTTGAAATTTCTTTTAGCATTCTTGAGTAAGACATGGAGTTTTCTTTGTTTAACCATGACCAAAAATTGAAAGGGGATGGTGTGGGATGTATTCGGCCATGGCATGCTCATAAGTGCGATTTATGCTTGTTGCATGATAGGTAAAATTTGTGTTTTGATATATGTGTATATGTGTTTGTACATGATGTTACAAATGGATGTGAAAATATATGCTAGATTGGGAAAATTTGATTAAATGTTCATGAGATGAAATTAGGTGATTAAAAGATGTTAGTTGACATTGTACATATATATATATATATATATATATATTCGGCCATTAAAGTGAGTATGTAGGTAATGTTGAATCAAGTTTTGGTGCATATTCGGTTAGGAGTATAATCGACCAAATGGGCGATTAGTAAGAATGGTTGCCGAATATACAAGCATACATATGCATGTGTAGTTGAATTATGAATGTTTAGCAAGATGGTTAAACTAGTGATTTATTGATTAAGCTCAAGGAGTTAAAGAAGGAGAATCAAGCAAGGGAAAGACGAAGGTCATCGAGTAGCCGACTTGGAACTATTTTACCCAACACGAGGTAAGTCATTAAGCATATATTTGGTGTTGATTAGAATGATCATAATATATATGCAAATGTGTTTAAATGAGTTGATGTGTAAATGGAAATGTATGTGTATGGAGTGATGCCATTGTTGAATGTATAAAGGCAGCAAAATGCATAAGGTATTGGTCTCGGCACTAAGTGTGCGGGTATAAATGGACACGGTACAAGATTGGCACTAAGTGTGCGGGTTTAAAATTGTACAGTACTAAGTGTGCGAGTTTGATTATATAGCACTAAGTGTGCGAGCTGAATGTATATAGCACTAAGTGTGTGGATTCACTATATGCTCTTGCATTACAATTGGCACTGAGTGTGCGACATTACCGAGTTAATCCCGGACAGCGGATCAGGTAAGTACCTTGAGCTCATGACGAATATGCAATATGTTCATGCTCGGGGTTGAGCTTGGTAAGCTTTAAATCTATGTGATGATTGCAATTGTATGATTGTGGTGAAAATGAGTTGGTGTGTGAAAATGCCTCAAATATCTTATTGTATAGAATATGAAATGTGGATGTATGACTTGGTATGAGATTGAACCGAAAGGTCCGAGGAATTATAGTATAGTTTCGATATGGATGGAGTACCTAGCCTCGTTTATCGTTTCATGTTGTGATAATTTTATTAATGGTTGGTTGATGAATGCTTATGACTTACTGAGTTATAAACTCACTCGGTGTTTTCTTGTCACCCATTTTAGGTGTCTTGGACTCGTATCGTTTGCGTGCTCGGAACCGTCGTTGAAGTCATCACACCGGCTGGAAATCTTTTGGTATTGTCTTCGTAGTTGAACTAGGAGAACATTTGGCATGTATAGGCTATTTTGTTTTGTTGAATTGTGGGTTGTAAACTTTAAGCCATGCGAAAATGGCCTATGTGGTCGGTTGAGTGTGATTCTAAAACCTATGGTCACGAGCCTTAGAAACCTTAATTTTGATAAGGCGCCATAGTTGCATTACGTATGATGAAATAGTTGGCCATGGAAGAATTATGAAATAGTCATTGTTTGCTTTAGTAACAGATGCTGCCAGCAGCAGCGAGGTGAGATGGAAAAATCACTAAAAATAGTATAAGTAGAATTAAATAGTGAATAAATTATGAAATTGAACCTTGATGAATCTATTTTCATATGGATGAAACGAAACGACCATATGAGCCGTATTTTAAGAGATATTCGAGATTTCGTGAGACGGGGCCAGAACGGTTTCTGGGTCCCCTGTTGCGACTTTGAAAATTTACTATAAATTATCCAGAAAGAATTAGAAGTCATGCCTTATATGTGCAGATTCCATTTTGAGTCTAGTTTCACTAGAAACAAACAACACCAGTATTAAAGCCCTGTACAGAGAGATATTCAAGTTGTAACGCGTGAAGGTCAGTGTAGTTGACCCCTGTAACATGGGTGACTTTAACTAATAAACTGTACCAATTGGCCTGACCAAAAATTCTAGAAATAAATCCATGGATGGATATATGAGTCTAAATTCAGGGAAAATTTACGGAATCAGTTTCCAAGTTTTGAAACTCGAGATATGATTTTTAAGGCGACAGTGACGCAGTTTTCCAGCCTGTCCGGAAATGCCAAATTGGTCGGTACTTTAAGAGGATTTGTCTCGTTAACCCCTCGTGTCCGACACCGGCGATGGTCTCGGGTTCAGGGTGTTACAAAAGGAGTGAAGCAATTGGTCATCTTAGGTCGATATTAAGGTAAGGAAGTTGATACTAGTTCTTGAAATCCTAGTTGATTTTGAGTGAGATATCAAGTTATTGTTGGTAACCCATGTTGAAATTGTGATTTTGGAATAAGTAAGGTTTTCGGCTATGGAGATTAATAAGGGTGATGGTTGTGTTTCATGCTAAATCTTGATGATTATGAGTTCCTTTCTTGGGTCTACCTTAGATCCATGAAGTATATTTTTATTTGGTGTTGTTGGAAGTATCGGCCATGGTATATCCATAAGCATGATTTGTGCTTATTGCATGATAGGTAAGATTTGTGTTTTGGATATATGTTTATATTTGGTTATAATCGACTTGTGATTCGGCTCTTGCACATATATATATATATATGTTTGCACATGATGTATTGGTATGACATATATACTATCTCAAGGTATATATTTACATATGATGATGTTCGGTTATGAAGTAAATGATTGATGCGTATTGAGTTACAATATGTAATGCGTTAGTTAGTAAAATGTATGCCATTTATGTGTGGTATTAAGTATATATTTGGCCTCAACATGGACATGCATATTCGGCCACATGAGGTGGATTGGTGTGCATGCATTCGGTTAGAGGCAAGCATATTGATGCCTATTCTTGGCTTAGATAATCGGCTAAAAGAGAGTGTGGACTATTGTGTTGAGTTAGATTCATGATTTCGTACATATGTGACTTTAATGTCTAATGAATATATATGGGCTAAGTACCTTGAGTTCCTCTTTTTGATACTCAAATGATTAAATCAATTTATTTGTCAATTTAAGCTCAAGAGCAAAGGGGAACTAAATCCGATAAAGGGAAGGAAAAAATGGTCGAATAGCCATCGAAATCGTTCGACAACATCCGAGGTAAGTTTTCGAGTAATGGAACTTAGATTATGATTTGATTAGATCATGTCATGCTCTTTGTGTGTGGCTATTGAGCCGAAAGTGCAAGTGTGATATGTAACACCCCGTACCCGAGACCGTTGCCGGAGTCGAACACGAGGTGTTAATGGACTTAATTCATTACTTAAACAGCTCATGCAATTCATTTTAAAATTTCCAGACAAGCTGGCTAACTGCATTACAGTCGCTTTAAAAATCATATCTCGAGTTCCGAAACTCAAAATCCAATTCTGTAAATTTTTACTGAAACTAGACTCATATATCTATCTACTAATTTTTTTCTAGAATTTTTGGTCGGGCCAATTAGTACGGTTTATTAGTTAAAGACTCCCCTGTTTCAGGGTTCAACTACTCTGACCTCTGTATATTACGAATCAGATATCATCCCTGTACAGAGCTTAAATGACTATGACGTTTGTCTCTAATAAAAATAGACTCAATAATGAATCTGTACATATAAAGCATGACTTCTAATTATATTTGTAAAATTTATGGTGAATTTCCAAAGTCAGAATAGGGGATCCAGAAATCGCTCTGGCCCTATTTCACAAAAATTTAAACATCTCATAAAATATAGCTCATATACCTGTTTTGCTTCTTCCATATGAAAATAGACTCATCAAGCTTCGATTCCATAACTTATTCATTATTTAATTCCATTTCTACTATTTTTAGTGATTTTTCAAATTCACGTCACTACTGCTGTCTGAATCTATTTTATGGTAAATTTTACCTATTTCATGGTTTCCATGGATTAGCTAGTAATTTGACATACATAACAGCAAATATGATCATGATTAGCCATTCCAATGGCTACTCATTACCAAGCATTTCCATACCACTCAATAACCATATTATAAGACCATATATACAAAATGATTATAATGTTATACATGCCATACTCAAAATATACAAGCCATTATGCTAAGATGGTATACGGATAGTGTGAGCGAGCCTCCGACCGTTCCCAATTTTCGAGCTGGCTTGTCAAAACTACAAGGAATGAAAAGGAGGGAGTAAGCATAAATGTTTAATAAGTTCACATGCAAATAGCAAGTAACATAACCATATAAGCAAACATAAAACATCATTTGCATAATCATCACCAAGACATTCATATCACATTTTCATTTATCATTTTACCATATTGTTGTTATATCGATTTTTCAACCCGAGGGTTAAGTACATACCTGTTCAAAGTACCCATTTCAAAACACTTAACAATACGTCCCTTTCATCTTGAGTATTCCTCTATTTCAGTAGAACTTTACCCGTTGAACACATTGGAATATAATTCGGATACATGGAAAGTTTGCACATAAGTGCCACATATGTAGCCAAGCTACCATGTAACCCGCCCATAAGCAAACTCAGACTCAACTCAACGAGCTCGGGCATTCGCATTCATAAGTGAACTCGGACTCAACTCAACGAGCTCGGATGCCTAGTTACATCTCTCGAACTCGGACTCAACTCAACGAGTTCGGACATTCGCATCCATAAGTGAACTCGGACTCAACTCAACGAGTTCGGATGCTCAACCATCCTAGTGACATGTCACTTGTATCCTAATCTATTCCTAAGGTTCAAACGGGATTTTCCTCGAACACATCTCCTTGCCATCTTCCGTAAAATACCGAAACCAATACTCGGTAGTACTTTATATTTAACAATTAATACACATAATTTGTATTTTATTCAAAATAACCACGAGCATAATATTTCATGATAATAATCAGCATCATATCATATAAACAACATTAAATTGCTTAAAATGACAATCATGTTACTACATTTACACATGAACTTACCTCGTATGCTAAAATGGCTACTTTTACCATTTCGTCCACAACTTGGTATTTTCCTATTTTAGCCCCAATTTCAGTTTTCCTTGCTCTATCATTTAAAATATAGTCTAATTAGGACTCACATTATTCAAATTGACCCAAAATCATATTTTGGAAAAATTACAATTTTGCCCCTAAACTTTTGCATATTTACACTTTTTCCCCAAAGCTCGTAAATTAAACTTCAGCCTATTTTCTTATGTTTTATGACATGCTGATCATTTTTCCTTCTATGGCAACATCAAATTCTCACTCTAACATGTACTTATGACTATTAGGTATTTTTACCGATTAAGCCCTTTTGCTCGTTTTCACTTAAAACCGAGTAGCACAAGTTGTCTAACATAATTTAAAACCTCATATTCTATCATAAAACACCAAAATACACAAATTTCACCTATGGGTTTTGTCCAAATATAAACCCTAGGTTAAATTATTGCTAGCATAAGCTAAATCGAGCTACGGACTCCAAAAACGTAAAAATTATTAAAACGAGGCTAGAACGGACTTACAATCGAGCTTGGAAGCTTGAAAACCCTAGCCATGGTTTCTCCTTGCTATATTCGGCCATGGGGTTGAAGATGAGCAAAATTGGCTTTTAATTTTGTATTTTAATTCATTTTACCCTAAATGACCAAAATGCCCTTACTACTAAACTTTCCAAAATTCCATCCATGTCCAATTTTTGTCCATAGACTTAGAAATTGGTAAAATTGCTATTTAAGACCTCCTAATTAATATTTCAAAACAATTTCATACTAGAAACTTCTAGAATGCAAGTTTTGCAAATTATTCGATTTAGTCCCTAATTTCAATTTAAGCACTTTATGCATAAAATTTCTTCACGAAATTTTCACACAATCATGCAATCATATCATAGACCTTAAAATAATCATAAAATAATTATTTCTATATCGGATTTTGTGGTCACTAGGCCCAAAATCAGGATATTACAACTCTCCCCCCTTCAGGGATTTTAGTCCCCGAAAATCTTACCAGAAAAGTGGTCTTCACTTTTAATCTCATATTCGGTGCCGAAGAACTTGCACTTAGACTGTACGTCCAATACATCTCTTCAATTTCTCATGTGATCTAAAAGCTTATAGTCTCAACTCTCAACTGTTCATAAATTTTCAACCCTTCTCAGTTTCCCATGATATCATGACATAAAACCCGGATCTCAACTTGATTTAATGGAGACTGGAATTCCAAGAAATCCAACAATCAAAGAGACCTGAAATTCCATGAATCTGATGAGTAGGAATTCATTCAATACAGATATGATTTATAGATCTTGCCAAACATTTAACAATAGGATACATCACATTTTCCTCTTTCGCCATAGAAATAATTCGATATGGCCTCAAGAATAATCCTTCTCATTTCCATCCCAATATCAACACCGACAAGGATAATTTTGATAGATCCCAATGCTCGCTTTAACCCTTTAACAACTCCGATTTTATGTAACATCGGATGCTCTAAACTATCACATTACCTCACCGTCTTGAAACACATCACAATTCATACAGCAATACATTCTTGAAAGTCGAAGTCTTTGCTCAATGTAGACTAGTCTAGCTCGACGCTTGATTACCAATATTCTCATCTATCCGAACTCGTCAACATGTAATAAACTTTTCAGCTTTCACAAGATGGAAACCTTATCATTCGTAGTGACTTAAACTAATATCCAACTCTTTCTAATAAATATACACTTCTCGTTCAAACTATTTACTCTTTTATCCATACAAAATGAAATTCTATTATCAGACTTGGGAAAAATAATCTTGACATAATTGTCACATGAAATCTTTCAAATAAATAATTTACCATACCGATTGAAACTCGCTTTTATCACCTATGCCTTTATCGATGTCAAATCCTTACGTAAATTAGAAAAATCCCAATACTAAAATTACCACATTACCAAGATCAAATTAGAAGTATAGTCATATTTGACATGATTATCACGAGCTGAAGAACCCACTTCGAACATGAGTCGTAATTGACAAATTATGGAACAAAGATAACAAGAAAACCGAATAAAGAAATCCAAGATAGAGAAACCCGGAATAAAGAAATCCAGAATAAAGAGATCCAGGATAAAGAAACCCAAGATACGATACAATGTCGGAGAATCGAAAACCAAACTCATATAGAAAATACGGAATACCCCGATAATTCTTCAAAGAAAGAAAGTCTAGAAGGAAACATCATTTAATCCCACTGAAATCAAATATAGCAAGATCAATATATCTTCCCATACATATATATCAGATGTAGCATCAAGTAGAAGAAACAGAATCATAATATCATACGCATTCTCTCATCAATTCTTATCAAACGAAATGAAATAGAATACCCGATGAAATAGAGCAATATAAATTATAAACCAGTCAGACTACCAATGCTTTCATCCAACACCAGAATTAGAAGACATTCCCATATAACAAGAATTTCTTCAGAAGATCAACAGCCATAGAAATATTTTTGAGAACTGGTAAACACATAGAACATCTCAAAAGAGACTGCTAAATCTATCCAATCATAACTGTCACACTCAGATAGTTCACATTTCAATTATCATTTCCCCAACTAGTTCTGCCGTCACAAATTTCATATTAAACCATTCACTAAAGAAGGCCAGTTCTGAATAAATTTCAATTTACACTTTTCTCGACCTTGCACCTGAGTAATTCGATTTACCAAGGAGAATTCCTTTTCTAACTGGGACAGTGCATAACTCCAATAATTTTTACGTCAATCCGATACTTTACTGGCTCTGACTTTACTTATTAGCTCATTTTCAATCTCTAATCATACTTATAATTATTCTATCACTGTACTCTTTGGGTTCTCAACCGGAAACTTATTCAATACAAATCTCATGAAATTCCATTATAAGTACCACTTCGGTAAGGGGGAGGGGTTGTAGGATCTCTGACTCGACTTTCTTATACATACACATATGACACAACTTCCATCATCATAGTAACATCATCAAAATCATGTCATTCATTCATGTTGGCTCACACCAATTTTCCTATTGTCCCATTTAGACAATATACTTATGCATACATTCTATGTTTTCTAGACAGCTTTACTTATCCATTCATTTAATTAAATTAATTCATGCTCATGACATTATATAAGGCCAAACAAACATAGATTTCACAACTTTCATTTTGTGCACCATCATGTACATATCATTACAATCATATAATTCAATCCAACAATTTAATTAACATAGATAAGTTCATTTCATTATAATCCTTTATCTCATAAAAATTATATATCATTAACATTTATCAACATTTGACGTCCAAATCAAGACAAGGACATTTTCACTCGTATCATAATATTATGACCTTTATTCATACCTCTACTACTTTTTATTTATTCCGTTCATCTTATCAAGTAAGCCACATACACTACATCATATGAGCATGAAGCAAATATGAATATTTATCACATATGTATCATAAACCTTTATTCATACTTTTCTGAACCGAGACTTACCATAATCATAATTTTACTCAAATACCTTCACTTAACATTGAACATGGTCGGCGCAGCTCGGTTGGAGAGTACCCTGTCTAAATAAGACGGTACTCATACGCATCGGAAGACATCACACTATCACAGATCAGTGGCATGTATAGCTAAACTTTTACACATGCTAGGTTAGTCCGAGAACCGACTAAACCTGCTCGATACCACTAAATGTAACGCCTGTGCCGAGACCGTTGTTTGAGTCGAACACGAGGTGTTAATGGACTTAATTCATTACTTAAACAATTCATACAATTCATTTTAAAATTTCCAGACAAGCTGGCTAACTGCATCACAGTCGCTTTAAAAATCATATCTCGAGTTCTGAAACTCGAAATCCAATTCTGTAAATTTTTACTGAAACTAGACTCATATATCTATCTACTAATTTTTTTTCTAGAATTTTTGGTCGGGCCAATTAGTACAGTTTATTAGTTAAAGACTCCCTTGTTTCAGGGTTCAACTACTCTGACCTCTGTATATTACGAATCAGATATCTCCCTGTACAGAGCTTAAATGACTATGACATTTGTCTCTAATAAAAATAAACTCAATAATGAATCTGTACATATAAAGCATGACTTCTAATTATATTTGTAAAATTTATGGTGAATTTCCAAAGTCAGAATAGGGGATCTAGAAATCGCTCTGGCCCTGTTTCACAAAAAATTAAACATCTCATAAAATATAGCTCATATACCTGTTTCGCTTCTTCCATATGAAAATAGACTCATCAAGCTTCGATTCCATAACTTATTCATTATTTAATTCCATTTCTACTATTTTTAGTGATTTTTCAAATTCACGTCACTACTGCTGTCTGAATCTATTTTATGGTAAATTTTACCTATTTCATGGTTTCCATGGATTAGCTAGTAATTTGACATACATAACAGCAAATATGATCATGATTAGCCATTCCAATGGCTACTCATTACCAAGCATTTCCATACCACTCAATAACCATATTATAAGACCATATATACAAAATGATTATAATGTTATACATGCCATACTCAAAATATACAAGCCATTATGCTAAGATGGTATACGGATAGTGTGAGCGAGCCTCCGACCATTCCCAATTTTCGAGCTGGCTTGTCAAAACTACAAGGAATGGAAAGGAGGGAGTAAGCATAAATGCTTAATAAGTTCACATGCAAATAGCAAGTAACATAATCATATAAGCAAACATAAAACATCATTTGCATAATCATCACCAAGACATTCATATCACATTTTCATTTATCATTTTACCATATTGTTGTTATATCGATTTTTCAACCCGAGGGTTAAGTACATACCTGTTCAAAGTACCCATTTCACAACACTTACAATACGTCCCTTTCATCTTGAGTATTCCTCCATTTCAGTAGAACTTTACCCGTTGAACACATCGGAATATAATTCGGATACATGGAAAGTTTGCACATAAGTGCCACATATGTAGCCAAGCTACCATGTAACCCGCCCATAAGCAAACTCGGACTCAACTCAACGAGCTTGGGCGTTCGCATCCATAAGTGAACTCGGACTCAACTCAACGAGCTCGGATGCCTAGTTACATCTCTTGAACTCGGATTCAACTCAACGAGTTCGGACATTCGCATCCATAAGTGAACTCGGACTCAACTCAACGAGTTCGGATGCTCAACCATCCTAGTGACATGTCACTTGTATCCTAATCTATTCCTAAGGTTCAAACGGGATTTTCCTCGAACACATCTCCTTGCCATCTTCCGTAAAATACCGAAACCAATACTCGGTAGTACTTTATATTTAACAATTAATACACATAATTTGCATTTTATTGAAAATAACCACGAGCATAATATTTCATGATAATAATCAGCATCATATCATATAAACAACATTAAATTTCTTAAAATGACAATCATGTTACTACATTTACACATGAACTTACCTCGTATGCGAAAATGGCTACTTTTACCATTTCGTCCACAACTTGGTATTTTACCCATTTTAGCCCGAATTTCAGTTTTCCTTGCTCTATCATTTAAAATATAGTCTAATTAGGACTCACATTATTCAAATTGACCCAAAATCATATTTTGGAAAAATTACAATTTTGCCCCTAAACTTTTGCATATTTACACTTTTTCCCCAAAGCTCGTAAATTAAACTTCAGCCTATTTTCTTATGTTTTATGACATGCTGATCATTTTTCCCTTCTATGGCAACATCAAATTCTCACTCTAACATGTACTTATGACTATTAGGTATTTTTACCGATTAAGCCCTTTTGCTCGTTTTCACTTAAAACCGAGTAGCACAAGTTGTCTAACATAATTTAAAACCTCATATTCTATCATAAAACACCAAAATACACAAATTTCACCTATGGATTTTTTTCCAAATATAAACCCTAGATTAAATTATTGCTAGCATAAGCTAAATCGAGCTACCGGGACTCCAAAAACGTAAAAATCATTAAAAACGAGGCTAGAACGGACTTACAATCGAGCTTGGAAGCTTGAAAAACCCTAGCCATGGTTTCTCCTTGCTATATTCGGCCATGGGGTTGAAGATGAGCAAAATTGGCTTTTAATTTTGTATTTTAATTCATTTTACCCCTAAATGACCAAAATGCCCTTACTACTAAACTTTCCAAAAATTCCATCCATGTCCAATTTTTGTCCATAGACTTAGAAATTGGTAAAATTGCTATTTAAGACCTCCTAATTAATATTTCAAAACAATTTCATACTAGAAACTTCTAGAATGCAAGTTTTGCAAATTATTCGATTTAGTCCCTAATTTCAATTTAAGCACTTTATGAATAAAATTTCTTCACGAAATTTTCACACAATCATGCAATCATATCATAGACCTTAAAATAATCATAAAATAATTATTTCTATATCGGATTTTGTGGTCACGAAACCACTATTCCGACTAGGCCCAAAATCAGGATATTACATGATAAGTGCCTTGTGTTTGAGTTTTGCTAATGAAAATGAAATACGAATGTGTCATGATTTATTGATAAATGTGCATGGTTATTCGAATGATGTCCGGGCTAAGTCCCGAAGGCTTTGTGCTAAGTGACTATATCCGGACTAAGATCCAAGGCATTCGTATGAAGTTACTAAATCCGGACTAAGATCCGAAGGCATTTGTGCGAGTTACTAAATCCGGGTTAAGTCCCGAAGGCATTTGTGCGAGTTACTATAACCGGGCTATGTCCCGAAGGCATTTGAACGAGTAGCTATATCCGGTTAAATTTCGAAGGTACGTGATTCGGGAATAAACGATCTTGCTGTAAAAATTTCAGTTAATACGCTTGTAACATCCCAACATTGAGGTATGTTTCGTATGTGCTTTGAATTAGTTGAGCCCTTACAAATAAGTATTCGCTCAGTTGATAAATGAGCTACTGGCCTTTGGCTAAGTTAATCTTTGTGTATGAATATAAGGGTTGGTAATGTGAAGTAAGTCTGATATTGAGAATTTGTGCATATGAAATTATCTGTTTAGCTACATGAATGCTATACTTTGGTTGTGTCTAAATTCATGACTCAAACTTACTAAGCATTAAATGCTTACTCCGTTTCTTTGATTCTCTGTTTTATAGATTTTGGTTCTTCAGCTATCGGACTCGGATTTTGAAGTCGAAGTCGCCCACACTATCAAAGCTCCTTTCAGTATATTTTTTGTTGGACTTTGAAATGGCATGTATAGGACTACCCTTTTGTTGTAGGTCATGTACCTTTCGGTTTTGTGTAAATTTGGATAGCCATGCGAAAATGGCTTAAGTATACTTTGGGCATGGTATTATAATCATTGTATGTTGTTCATTAAGAGGTATGGAAATGTTTGGAAGCGATTAGCCATTGGGATGGTTAATCATGATCATATTTTGTGCTATTTATGTTAAAGGGCTAGTTGATTCATGGAAACTATGAAATAGGTAAAGCCTACCTTAAAGACAGATGCTGACAGCTGCAGTGACGTGGATATGAAAAATCACTAAAAATAGTAGGAATGGAATTAAATAGTGAATAAATTATGTAAACTAACCTTGACGAGTCTATTTTCATAGGAAAGTAACGAAACAATCATATGAACAGTATGTTAAGAGATATTTAAGTTTTCGTAAGACAGGGCCAGAACAGCTTCTGGAGTCCCTGTTCCGATTTCGGAAATTCATTATAAATTGAAAAGAGATAATTAGAAGTCATGCCATATATGTAAAGATTCCTTTTTGAGTCTAGTTTCTGTAGAAACAAACGGAATCAGTATTGAAGCCCTGTACAGGGAGATATCCAAGTCGTAATGCGCAAAGGTCAGTGCAGTCGATCCCTGTAACATGGGGGACTTTAACTAATAAAATGTACTAATTGACCAGACCAAAAATTCTAGAAAAAAAGTTGTAGATGCATATATGAGTCTAGTTTCAGGGAAAAATCACGAAACTTATTTTCGAGTTGTGGAACTCAAGATATGATTTTTGAGGTGACAGTGACACAGTTAGCCGGCTGTCTGGAAATTTTTAAAATGAACTGTGCAAGTAAGTGGATTAAATCCGTTAACCCCTCGTATCCGACTCCGGCGACGGTCTCGGGTATGGGGTGTTACAGTTTTATTGGTATCAGAGCTATGGTTTAGTTGATTCTAGGACAACCGTAATGCGTTTGGGTTTAGCTATACATGCCATTTTATGTGATTATTTCATAGTGTGGTGATTTCTGACATTTGCAAATGTGTTTATTTATAGTAATGGATCCCGATCCCGACCGAAGCGGTAGTGATGATCTTGAGAGTGTAGCGCTGCTCCCGACAAGGGACAGCGGCGGACTCTCAACCTAATGCTAGTAATCCGAATGATGAAGCTAGACAAGCTTTCTATAGCGTGATGAATGATTGGTTCAACCAATACATTCGAACTAATACTACTGTTCGAACCTCCATTCCCGACAAATACCACCCCCGCACCTATGATACCTCCGGTAGCTGACCAAATAAGGTCAAATAAGCCCCCAGTTGATAGAATCCGAAAACACGGGGCTACTGAATTTAAGGCTACGGATAGTGATGATGCCGAGCAAGCTGAATTTTGGTTGGACAACACTATTCGGGTACTCGATGAGCTATCTTGCACACCCGATGAGTGCCTAAAGTGTACTATCTCCTTGCTACGTGATTACGCCTACTATTGGTGGAACACGTTTACTGTCGTGCCCAGAGAGCAAGTAACTTGGGAGTTCTTCCAAACCGAGTTTGAAAGAAGTATATCATCGAGATTCATTGACCAAAAGCGGAAGGAATTTCTTGAACTCAAACAAGGTTCCATGTCGGTTACCGACTATGAACGAAAATTTGTAAGGCTTAGCCGATGACGACGAGAATGCATTTCCTCGAAGCCGTAATGTAAACGTTTGAGGATGGACTAAATGATGATATAAAGTCGTATGTTGGCATCTTGGAAACCGAGAATTTGTGGTACTTGTTGAGCGAGCTTGCAAGGCCGAGGAGCTCGAGATGGAGAAAAGAAAAGTGAGGTGGGAGCAAGGGAGTTTCATAAGAGGTCTTGGGAAGCCCTTCCCACGATCATCGAAGAAATTTAGAGATGGCTTGGGCGGTCTAGGATACTTGGGCTTTTCTAGACGAGATCGCGATCGACCCCCGTGAGCACATGAGTCACTTGATCGCCAGTGTTGGAAATGACCGTCGAGACAGAGCGAAATGCCGAGATTGTGGTAAATGGCATTCGGGAGTTGTAGGTTCCATGACCGCTCTGTTACAAGTCGGTCACCGACCACTTTATCAAAGATTGCCCGAGATTGTGCGAACAGAATGTAAATCGAGTTGGGGCGGGTGCTACCAACGCTCGGGGTAGACCATCTAGGAATATGGGCAATGCTAGCGGCGGTCAGAGAGGATCTAGAGATGCTACCACCAGATCTGAGGCTCGTGCTCCTGCTAGGGCTTATGCCATACGCGCACGTGAGGATGCTTCCTCGCCAGATGTTATTACCGGTACTTTTACTCTCTTTGATACTAATGTGATTGCTTTGATTGACCCTGGTTCTACTCATTCTTATATATGCAAAACCTTAGCATCCAGTAAGACTTTACCTATTGAGTCTCTCGAGTTCGTAATTCGGTGTCAAATCCCTTGGGTCATTACGTGCTTGTCAACAAAGTGTGTAAGAAATGTCCCTAGTACTTGAGGTTCTGTTTTCCTACCGACTTGATCTGTTGCCGTTTGATTAATTTGATGTTATCCTCGGTTTAGATTGGTTGACCGTGCATGAGGCGGTTGTGAATTGCAAAAGCAAGACTATTGATTTGAGATGCTAAATAACGAGATAATCCGAGTTGAGTCTCTGAGACCTAAAGGGGTTGCCACCGTAATATCGGCAATGTTGGCCCGAAATATGTAAGAAAGGGTGCGAAGCATACCTTGCATATGTACTTGATGACAAGGAATTGGAAAAGAAACCCGAATCATGCGGTGGTTTGTGAATACCGGATGTTTTTCCGAAGAATTACCGGGTTTACCACTGTTCGGGAAGTAGAGTTTGGTATTGAGCTTGTACCGGACTACGCCAATTTTGATAGCCAGATCGTATGGCACCAACCGAGTTAAAAGAATTGAAAGCTCAGTTGCAAGAGTTGATGGATAGAGGTTTCGCTCAACCAAGTTTCTCACCTTGGGGTGCACCAGTATTGTTCGTGAAAAAGAAGGACGGAACCATGAGGATGTGCATTGACTATCTTCAGCTGAATAAAGTGACGATAAAGAATAAATATCCATTACCGCGTATTGATGATTTGTTTGATCAACTAAAGGAAGCCTCAGTGTTTTCAAAGATAGATTTGAGATTGGGGTACTACCAGTTGCGAATTCGAGATTCGGATATACCCAAAACTGCTTTCAGAACGAGATACGACCACTACGAGTTCTTAGTAATGCCGTTTGGGCTCGTGAATGCCTCGCGGTATTTATGGATTTGATGAATCGGATCTTGAGACAAGATTTGGACCGGTTCGTAGTTGTGTTCATTGACGACATCTTGGTCTATTCAAGAGATGAGACCGAACATCTTGAGCACACGAGATTAGTGTTGCAAATTTTACGGGATAAGCGGTTATATGCTAAGTTCATGAAGTGTGAGTTTCGGTTAAGAGAGGTTAGCTTCTTGGGTCACGTGGTATCCGTCGGTATTCGAGTTGACCCGAGCAAAATTTCAGCCATACTTAAGCTGGAAGCCTCCAGAAATATTCTTGAGGTTCGAGCTTTTGGGACTTGCGGTTACTACCGACGGTTTGTAAAGGTTTCTCGATGATAGCCACGCCCATGACGAAGCTACTTCAAAAAGATGTTAAGTTCGAATGGACGGAAAAATGTCAGAAAAGTTTTGATCAACTGAAAACTTATTTGACGGAAGCTCCAATTTTAGTGCAGCCCGAATCAGGCAAAGAGTTTGTCATCTATAGTGACGCCTCCCTACTTGGGTTAGGTTGCGTATTGATGCACGAAGGTCGAGTAGTGGCCTATGCGTCGAGACAATTAAAGCCACATGAGAAAAATTATCCGACCCATGATCTCGAATTAGCTGCCATCGTATTCGCCTTGAAAATATGGCGACATTACTTATTTGGTGAGAAGTGCATGTATTTTCGGATCACAAAAGTCTCAAATATTTGATGACTCAAAGAGACTTGAATCTGCGACAAAGGCGTTGGCTTGAGTTGTTGAAAGATTATGAGCTGGTCATTGATTATCACCCGGGAAAGGCTAATGTGGTTGCGGACGCCTTAAGCCGGAAATCACTATTTTCTTTACGAGCAATGAATGTACACTTGTCTGTTCTACCCGACAATGTGTTAGTGGCCGAATTAAAGGCCAAACCATTATTGATTCATCAAATTCGTGAAGCTCAGAAAGTCGACGATGAGTTGGTTGCAAAACGGGCTGAATGTGTTCCGAATGTGGAATCGGAGTTTCAAATTGATGATGACGATTGTTTGAGGTACAAAAATCGGTTGTGTGTTCCAAGAAATTCAGAACTCATTTCGATGATTCTGAACGAAGCTCATTGTAGCCGAATGTCAATTCACCCGGGGAGTACAAAAATGTACCAGGACCTAAGACGTCAGTTTTGGTTGCATGGTATGAAACGAGACATTTCCGATTTTGTTTCGAAGTGTTTAAGATGTTAGCAAGTGAAGGCGGAACATCAAGTGCCTACGGGTTTGCTCCAACCGATCATGATACCTGAATGGAAATGGGATCGAGTAATGATGGTTTTTGTATCTGGGCTGCCAGTGTCGGCAAGTAAAAAAGATGCGATTTGGGTCGTTGTTGATAGATTGACTAAGTCGGCTCACTTTATCCCCGTACGCACGGATTTCTCAATGGATAAATTAGCTGAATTGTATGTTTCTCAGATTGTGAGATTACACGGGGTACCTATTTCTATCGTGTCGGATAGAGATCCAAGATTCACCTCACGATTTTGGAAGAAATTGCAAGAAGCTTTGGGTACCAAGCTGCATTTTAGCACCGCTTTTCATCCTCAAACAGTTGGTCAATCCGAACGGATAATTCAGATACTTGAGGATATGTTGAGATGTTGCATCCTCGAGTTTAGTGGTTCATGGGAACGGTATTTACCTTTGATTGAATTCGCTTACAACAATAGTTTTCAGTCAAGTATTAAGATGGCACCTTACGAGGATTTGTACGGTCGAAAATGCCGTATGCCATTGTTTTGGACCGAGCTCGGTGAAAGTAAAATTTTCGGAGTGGATTTGATTAAAGATGCTGAGCAGAAAGTAAGAATAATTTGTGAAAGTCTGAAGGCAGCATTAGATCGTCAGTACGCGGATTTAAAACGAAGAGATATTGAGTATCAGGTGGGAGACAAAGTGTTTCTTAAGGTGTCGCCTTGGAAAAAGATACTCAGATTTGGCCGTAAGGGCAAATTGAGTCCGAGATTCGTTGGGCCGTATGAGATCTCCGAACGAGTTGGCCCAGTTGCATATAGGTTGCTTTTACCCCCTGAACATGAAAGGATCCACAACGTTCTTCATGTTTCGATGCTTCGACGTTACAGATCTGATCCTTCACACGTAATAAACCCCTCCGAGGTCGAAATTCAAGCTGATATGAGTTATGAAGAAGAACCGATTCGTATCCTAGCTCGTGAAGTGAAGGAGTTGCGAAACAAAAGGGTTCCATTAGTAAAAGTGTTATGGCTCAAATATGGGATGGAAGAAGCTACTTGGGAACCCGAGAACTCTATGAAAGAGCGATACCCAAACCTATTTACCGGTAAGATTTTCGGGGACGAAAATTTCTTAAGTGGGGGAGAGTTGTGACAGTACTAAAGTGACCCTAGTCGGAAAGCGGTTTTCGGACCGCTAAACCGAGTCACCAAATTATTTGAATATGATATCTATTGTCTAAAATCTGTGATTATGAATGTGTGAAGGTTTTAAGCTTCGATTTAGTAAATTGCATGTGAAATTAGTCGATAGGACTTATGTGTGACACTTTTGAAATGTGATAGGTAAATCTATAAGGATCTATTAGTGCATGTAATCAAAAGGGTGGACTTGCATGTCAATTTCCCCCTTTTTAATTGCTAGTGGCCGGCCATGACAAAGGGTGATAGGCAAAACATGTCATAAAACATGTTGTGACAATGGTGTATGTTAGGAAAAATAAAATAAGGAGTATGGGTAATAAAGAAATGGGAAAAAAAAAGAATGGTGTGAGTGTTTCCCCCCCCCATTGCCGTGAGTTGAGGGAAAGAAGGAAAAAAAAAAAGTGTCCATCATTTTTCACTTCTTTTGGCTGAAAATTCTAAGGAAGAAAGAAAACAAGTTGTGTTCCTTGGTTCTTCTTGGCCGATTTGAGAGGGGGAAGAAAGGAGTGAAGCAATCGGTCATCTTAGGTCGATATTAAGGTAAGGAAGTTGATACTAGTTCTTGAAATCCTAGTTGATTTTGAGTGAGATATCAAGTTATTGTTGGTAACCCATGTTGAAATTGTGATTTTGGAATAAGTAAGGTTTTCGGCTATGGAGATTAATAAGGGTGATGGTTGTGTTTCATGCTAAATCTTGATGATTATGAGTTCCTTTCTTGGGTCTACCTTAGATCCATGAAGTATATTTTTATTTGGTGTTGTTGGAAGTATCGGCCATGGTATATCCATAAGCATGATTTGTGCTTATTGCATGATAGGTAAGATTTGTGTTTTGGATATATGTTTATATTTGGTTATAATCGACTTGTGATTCGGCTCTTGCACATATATATATATGTTTGCACATGATGTATTGGTATGACATATATACTATCTCAAGGTATATATTTACATATAATGATGTTCGGTTATGAAGTAAATGATTGATGCGTATTGAGTTACAATATGTAATCGTTAGTTAGTAAAATGTATGCCATTTATGTGTGGTATTAAGTATATATTTGGCCTCAACATGGACATGCATATTCGGCCACATGAGGTGGATTGGTGTGCATGCATTCGGTTAGAGGCAAGCATATTGATGCCTATTCTTGGCTTAGATAATCGGCTAAAAGAGAGTGTGGACTATTGTGTTGAGTTAGATTCATTATTTCGTACATATGTGACTTTAATGTCTAATGAATATATATGGGCTAAGTACCTTGAGTTCCTCTTTTTGATACTCAAATGATTAAATTAATTTATTTGTCAATTTAAGCTCAAGAGCAAAGGGGAACTAAATCCGATAAAGGGAAGGAAAAAGTGGTCGAATAGCCATCGAAATCGTTCGACAACATCCGAGGTAAGTTTTTGAGTAATGGAACTTAGATTATGATTTGATTAGATCATGTTTTAAGCAAATCAAAATCATGCTCTTTGTGTGTGGCTATTGAGCCGAAAGTGCAAGTGTGATAAGTGCCTTGTGTTTGAGTTTTGCTAATGAAAATGAAATACGAATGTGTCATGATTTATTGATAAATGTGCGTGGTTATTCGAATGATATCCGGGCTAAGTCCCGAAGGCTTTGTGCTAAGTGACTATATCCGGACTAAGATCCGAAGGCATTCGTGCGAGTTACTAAATCTGGGTTAAGTCCCGAAGGCATTTGTGCGAGTTACTATAACTGGGCTATGTCCTGAAGGCATTTGAACGAGTAGTTATATCCGGTTAAATTCCGAAGGTACGTGATTCGGGAATAAACGATCTTGCTGTAAAAATTTCAGTTAATACGCTTGTAACATCCCAACATTGAGGTATGTTTCGTATGTGCTTTGAATTAGTTGAGCCCTTACAAATAAGTATTCGCTTAGTTGATAAATGAGCTACCGGCCTTTGGCTAAGTTGATCTTTGTGTATGAATATAAGGGTTGGTAATGTGAAGTAAGTCGATATTGAGAATTTGTGCATATGAAATTATCATTTAGCTACATGAATGCTATACTTTGGTTGTGTCTAAATTCATGACTCAAACTTACTAAGCATTAAATGCTTACTCCGTTTCTTTGATTCTCTGTTTTATAGATTTTGGTTCTTCAGCTATCGGACTCGGGATTTTGAAGTCAAAGTCACCCACACTATCAAAGCTACTTTCGGTATATTTTTTGTTGGACTTTGAAATGGCATGTATAGGACTACCCTTTTGTTGTAGGTCATGTACCTTTCGGTTTTGTGTAAATTTGGATAGCCATGCGAAAATGGCTTAAGTATACTTTGGGCATGGTATTATAATCATTGTATGTTGTTCATTAAGAGGTATGGAAATGTTTGGAAACGGTTAGCCATTGGGATGGTTAATCATGATCATATTTTGTGCTATTTATGTTAAAGGGCTAGTTGAATCATGGAAACTATGAAATAGGTAAAGCCTACCTTAAAGACAGATGCTGACAACTGCAGTGATGTAGATGTGAAAAATCACTAAAAATAGTAGGAATGGAATTAAATAGTAAATAAATTATGTAAACGAACCTTGACGAGTCTATTTTCATAGGAAAGTAACTAAACGATCATATGAATAGTATGTTAAGAGATATTTAAGTTTTCGTGAGACAGGGCCAGAACGGCTTCTGGAGTCCCTGTTCCGAAATTTGGAAATTCATTATAAATTGACCAGAGATAATTAGAAGTCATGCCATATATTTACAGATTCCTTTTTGAGTCTAGTCTCTGTAGAAACAAAAAGCATCAGTATTGAATCCCTGTACAGGGAGATATCCAAGTCGTAATGCGCAAAGGTCAGTGTAGTCGATCCCTGTAACATGGGGGACTTTAACTAATAAACTGTACTAATTGGCCAGACCAAAAATTCTGGAAAAAAATTTTTAGATGTATATATGAGTCTAGTTTCAGGGAAAAATCACGAAACTGATTTTCGAGTTGTGGAACTCAAGATATGATTTTTAAGGTGACAGTGACACAGTTAGCCGGCTGTCTGGAAATTTTTAAAATGAACTGTGCAAGTAAGTGGATTAAACCCGTTAACCCCTCGTGTCCGACTCCGGCGACGGTCTCGGGTACGGGGTGTTACACAAACTTACTAAGCTTAATGCTTACCCCCTTTATTTTCCTTCTTTTTATAATTTTTTCAAGCTAACTCAGGGATCGTAAAGTACGTCGTAGGTCCGGACACACTATCACGAGAACTATTTTGGTATAGCTAGTCGTTTCATTTTGAGTATGACATGTATAGCATCGTAGCCATTTTGTGTGTATGATCTTATGATATGGCTGATGAATGGTATGTAAATGCTTGATAATGATTAGCTGTTGGAATGGCTAATCAAGGACATGTTTGGTGTTATGTATGCCTAAATGCTAGTTATTCCATGGAAATCATGAAAAAGGTGAAATTAGCTTTAAAACAGTATCGGACAGCAATAATGATGTGAATTTGGAAAATCACTAAAAATAGTAGAAATGGATTTAGATAGTGAATGAGATATAGAATTAAAGCTTGATGACTCTATTTTCATATGGATGGAACAAAACAGGTATATGAGTTATATTTTATGAGATATTTAAATTTTTGTGAAATAGGGCTAGAGCGATTTCTAGATCCCCTGTTCTGACTTTGGAAATTCACCAAAAATTGTACAAAGATAATTAGAAGTCATACTTTACATGAACAGATTCCTTATTGAGTCTAGTTTTATGAGAAACAAACGTCATAATAATTGAAGCACTATACAGTGATATATTTAATTCGTAATACACAGGGGTTAGAGTAGTCAAACCCTGAAATAGGGGAGACTTTAACTAATAAACTGTACTATTTGGCCCAACCAAAAATTCTAGAAATACTTTATTTGATAGATATATGAGTGTAGTTTCAGGGAAAATTTACGGAATTGGATTTCAAGTTTTGTAACTCGAGATATGAATTTTTAAGCGATTGCGACGTAGTTAGCCAGCTTGTCTGGAAGTTCTAAAATAAATTATTTGAGCTGTTTAATTAATGAATTAAGTCCGTTAACACCTCATGCTCGACTCTGGCCACGGTCTCGGGTTTGGGGCATTACAGTGTCTACACATTTCAACCTCAGTTAGAACCTATTTTCTGGCATACTTTCTCAACTGAACAAATTCTCGTTCATATTCGGATACAATCATGTTTCCTTGTTTGAGCTCTAGAAATTCTTTCGTTTTCTGATTCATAAATATCTGACTCACATACTTCTTCCTGAATTCAGCTTGGAAGAATTCCCATGTAACATTCTCTCTCGGTACCACTGAAGTTATGGTATTCCACCAATGATAAGTTGTATCTTTAAGTAGGGATACTACACATTTCAGACATTCGACAGGTGTGTAGGATAGTTCATCAAAAACCCGGATAGTGTTTTCTAACCAAAACTCAGCCCTTTCCGGATCATTATCTGCGGTAGCTCTAAATTCCCTCACCCCATGTTTGCAGATTTTATCTATTAGAGCCTTACCAATTCTAATAGGTTCGTCACCTTGTGGTACCTCAGGAATCGATTGGAGAGCAAGTGGGGGAGGTCGTTGTACAGCAGGGTTTGTTCTCAGGTACTGTGTAAACCATTCATTCATCATTTGAAAGAAGACTTGTTTTGCCTCCTCACTTTGGCCCTTAGACATGGGCCTTTCACTACCAGATGCAGATGCAACTCTTTGTACTGAAGCTGAAGCATTGCTCTCAGCTTTCTTGGATTCAACTCTAGCTCGGTTGGATGTCATTACTATATGAAAAACACATTTAAAATGACCAGGAATCATCGCACTATCACAATTTATGTAATGGCATGTAAAGCTAAACTCGTGTTTGCTATGTCAAATCCTAGAATTGGCTAAATTGTAGCTCTGATACCACTAAATGTAACACCCCTAACCCATATCCATCGTCAGAACAGGGTTTTAGAGCATTACCAGAACATTCATAACAATTTTCAATTAATCTATGTAAATTACTATTTATTTTTCGAGATCATCCATAACATCCCTCGGTTGTACCCTCGAGGCCTAATACGAGCATTAGAATCGAATCGGCTATTAATCGGGACCTCTAAGAAATTTTCGTAAAATTAAATTTTTTCAAGGTGCAGGGCTCACACACCCGTGTTGTCCAAGGGACACGCCCGTGTTGGAGGCCGTGTTCGACCCCGTGTAACTCTCTAACTTGCGCACACGGCCGTGCCACACGCCCATGTGCTAGGCCGTGTGGTTAATTAATTAAATTCAAAATTAGGTATAGGTTTCACACGACCAAGATATACGCCCGTGTTCTAGGTCGTGTGGCACACATGGCTGAGACGCACGCCTGTGTCTTTGCCTATGTGCTCAATTCTGAGCATTTTATTTCTCAAAAGTTAAGGTGCAGGCTACACACAGCCTAACCACATGCCCATGTTACTAGGCCGTGTGTCACACATGGTCTAGACACACACCCGTGTGGACAGAATGAAGCCATTCCTAGTTTTATTTCTCACCCAAAATTTCACCCAAGACTTGCACTTGAAAGACACATCCAATACCAACCAATACAAACATTCAACCTAAGCAAATTTCAGCAATCACAAGGCGTATCACAAGCATACATGATTACAACCTTACCTTAGTTTAACTTAGGCATTCACAACATTTATCACATATTCTTATAACAAATGTGTATATATATATCATAAAAATCTACTTAGTCATACCAAAATGAATCATTACTAGCCATTCCAATGGCTAGGTTACAAAATAACATTTCAAGCTACTATTGGCCAAATTGTCCTATATATGACATTATACCAAAATGATTTCACTATTTATACCAAAAATAGCTAGTTGATAGTATGACAATGCTCTAGTGATCTCTTACCCTTGCGATCTTCCGAACACTATAAAACAGGGGAAAATAAAACGGAGTAAGCATTACATGCTTAGTAAGTTTGTATAATAATCTTGCTTATTAAATCTAGGCATACAATGTTATGTTTCCATCCATTTGGCTAAATTTCCTAATCACATACATTCAATCAAACATGTTAGTCACCAAAATCTTCATATCAATCAAGTAATATAGATGTGCTCATGATGCCATACTCTTTCAAGACATTATCAATCTTCTCAAAGTTCACATGTCATGTCAAGAGTTTTATGTTCGTTGAATCATTGAATTTCGATGGATGCTTAAGTAGTACACTCGAAGTGTTCGGTTCAATAATCTGTTAATTCCTTACTTAAAGGTACCCCTTAGGGCACTTAACCAAAAATCACTCTCTCGAGCCACTTATTGAATATCAGGATTACCAATCCAGGCTAAATCCTTTATATAACGTAAGCTCAGAGGAGTTCGATTAAGATTACCAGTTCAGCCTAAACCTTAATGATAATGCATGCTCAAGAGGTATTATATCAGGATTACTCGTCCGACCTAAATCCTTTCTATAACAAGGTCAATGGGATTACTCATCTGAGCTAAATCCTGTCTGCAACAAATGCAGGACCTATTAGTTTTGGGAAAGTGCATATAATCATCGAAATTTATATTCAATCAGGACTTAACCCTTTATCACTATTTCAAGCATATATCACTTTTTTCCATTATAGCATACAAGTAAAGCACATCAACATATATCACATTACGTACAAACATAATATTCAATTAACATAATTACATACCCGATTAAGTTACACAAACTTACCTTGACACTTGTTCGCATATAAAATCTACTAATTCTAAACCTTTTCTTTTCCTCGATCTAACCTCAAATTCGTGTTGTCCAGATCTATATAAATGAATTTAACCATCAATTTCACACATTTCATATTCAAATGGACTCAATTTAAGTCCTAGGCAAAATTACCATTTTGCCTCTAACTTTTCCTTAAATTATGATTTTGTCCCTTGGCCCAAAAAATGAAACTTGTGCAAATTACTCCCTATTCCAAGCCTATCCAAAGCCCCATTACAAATTTCCCAGCACATGTATTCATAAAATTTCAGAATTTTTCATCAAATTTTACAACTTTTCATTTTAGTCTCTAAATCATGTTTTCATCAAAAATCACTTTGTAAAAGATGTTTATCTATCAATAATCTTTCATTTTCTACCATAAATTTCTAATTTCCAGCATATACATCCATGACCCATTTTTCATACCTTGATAACGTTTCAAATTAATCCCTCAAATAGAGAGATTATGCTATCCCGATTTTAAAAATACCAAAATTACTAAAAATGGGACAAGGAAACTTATCTAATTAGGCCTTGAAAGTTTCTTTTCTCTCACCTAAGGTTTCCATGTGTTTTGAGGTTGAAGATGATGAAAATAAGATAATATTTTCTTTTATCATCTTTTAATTAATTTAATTGTTTCAAATTCCAATTTAGTCGTTGACCTTTTTTAATTTTTCTATGGATGAGTCACTAAGAAACTACATAAGTTTCTTTAATGGTCTAATTACCATATAAGGACCTCTAGATTTTAATTTCATAGCTATTTAATCCTTATAGCTACTAGAATTCAACTTTCGCATTTTATGTGATTTAGTCCTTCTTGTAATTTAGCACTTAATATATAAAATTTTACTATCAACATTTTCACATGACATGCCTATTATAATATGGACCATGTAATGAAGTAAAAATAAACCTTATTTTTGGGTCGAATTTGTGGTCCTGAAACCACTCTTCTGATTTCACTAAAAAATGGGTTGTTACAATAATACAAGAACAACCACAATCATTGAAACCAAATGCTCTATAAAGCCTCAACCTTGGGTTAGTTTCCTTCATACTTCAACTTAGACCATCACATTACTTCCTTGTTCATTTGGGTATGCAAGACCTCTAAGTTCTTTTTTCTATCTTTTATTCTTTTTTATATTGGTTTTATCTAAATGTTAGATTGATGTTGTGCAGAAGCATGTCTTCACCAATTTGGATTCTTTTGCTGGGTTTTTTGTTTATGGCCTTTGGAACAATGTCAGTGTAACACCCCGAATTTGGGCCTAGAAGTATTGGGCCTTGAGTGCGGGTCTGTAAGGAGGTTGTATATAAGTATTTAATTGTGCAATGAAATAACATAATTAAATGTCCGCTTTGGTGGTTAATGGCCCTGAGAAGTGTTAGAGAAATCTTGGGTTCAAACTTGGGCTTTAGCAAAAATTTTGGTATTAAGAGGAAAAAAAACCTGGATGCTTGGATGAGGGATTTTAAATTATTGTGTTAAATAAATGACACAAGGAAGCTTGTAGTCTAGTGGTTGTGGCGTCATTAAGGTTGTATGGGAGCCTGGGTTCAAGCCTTGGCTCTTGCAATTTATTTTGGTTTTTTTTAAGGGAACCTGGACTTTGGCCTTTAGACCTTATAATTAATTGGGGATAAAATATGACACAAAAAGCCTTGTGGCTTAGTGGCAAGTAGCGTGTGGAGCATCTGAGGGGAGGCATGGGTTCAAATCCCATGGCAAGCAAGGAGCATTTATTTTGCTAACAGGGGGCGGCAAGAGTTGGTGTTGAATTCAAACTCTGATGTTGGAAGGATCCCACATCGGGAAGCTAACTTAAGAGTGGATGCGAAGCTGGCTTTAAATAAAGGGAACCATGAGGAGAGTAAAGGTACCTTTCTTGGCTGAACCCTTTCGTTGTATGGCGTGCTCGTTTGGGTTGGGCGTCGGCTAAGAGTGCTCGGAGCGTGGATTAACTCCAGTCTCCTATCAGGTTTGTATTTCTCACTACTCTAGCTGTAGGATAGCTACTTCGGGTCGCGATGGGCCGAAAGGGGCTATGTGGGCCCAATGGGCCTACGGGCCCAATTGGATAAGTTGTTTGATTGTGTAGTAAATATTGGACTAGGCTAGGTGAATCTCATATTTGTGGCTAGATTTGGGCTAAAAGGGCCACATGAGCGTGTGGGCCCATTTGGGCTGAGAATGGGCTTTAGGGCCATTCGTATTGTTATCCCTGTTTAGAATACTTTAGTTTACCAAATTACAGAAATGCCCTGACTTGTAAAATTACCAAAGTACCCTCGATTTATAGAATTACTGTTTTACCCTTAATTTACAGAATTACTGTTTTACCCTCGATTGTGAAATTACCGTTTTACCCTCGATTGTGAAATTACTGAAATACCCCTATAGGGTAGAATTACCAAAATACCCCTAGTTTGTAAAATTACCAAAATACCATTGGTTTGTGAAATTATTGAAATACCCTCAATTTGTAAAATTACCAAAATATCCTTGATTTACAAAATTACAGAAATACCCTTGACTTTCTAAAAATTATAGAAATACCATTGGTTTACAAAATTATTGAAATGCCCTTGGTTTGTAGATTTACCAAAACACCCTTGTAGGATGAAATGACTAAAATACCCCTAATAGGTAAAAAGACCGTAAAGCCCTTGTAGGGTAAAGTGACCATAATACCCCTGTATGGTAAAATGACGAATATGCCCTTATGTTTCGTATGACTGATGTGCTTAGGATTTACATATATTGATATTGGATTAGTTAAGTTTGAGTGATAGGTGGTGGTTATCGTAGGTGATTGATTTTGGAAACATTTCAACTTCAACCCATAACAGTTGTGTAATAACCCTCGCAGTAGCTTAGATTAATATTCGCCGAAAAGTCGAAATGCTAAAATTCTGGCATTTCGGGAACTTGTGATTTTTCCTTTGCTGAAAGATGCGATAGATACGATATGATTAGTGTTTGGATCGATGGAGTAGGTAAGAGCGCAATTTTGTGCACGATGGTAAGTTGGGCCTCAATGGGCTTCGGGCCCATTTGGGTAAAACTGATAGAAAATGGAATCTGGAAAAGTTGCATGTTAACACGGTTAGTACTATTGTAAAATTTGGATCATGTGGGCTTAATGGGCTAAATCGGCATTCGTAGGGCCCATTAGAGGTTTTGGGCCCAAAAGCCCGAGTTTGATAAAGTGGGTTAAAGATCATTGTTTAAACACTCGAAAATATTGATAATTGTTGATGAACATGGAAAACCCTGATATTTGGTAAAATTACGAAATTACCCTTATAATGTGAAAAATAACTGTTTTGCCCTTGTGGGCAAGTGACTGACTTAGACTGTGTGGTTGACGGATTTGATTGTGAATATATGTTGGTGATATGAATGAATTGACTGTGATTGTTTGATTCAAATATGGGCATGACATTCTGCCTACATGACATGTTGCATGGGTTGGGTTTTATAAATGGAGGAAGTGCTAAAAGGGCTATGCCCCAGTTTACCGAAAAGGGCTTTGCCCTAGTTTACCAAAAAGGGCTTTGCCCCAGGGCTTTGCCCCAGTTATTAAAAGAGGCTAGGCCTCCAGATATATGATAAAGCAGCTATGCTGCCAGTGGTGTGTTGGTTGGGTGGGTTGAATCATTCCCCACATGGTGTGTTGGTTGGTACGGGTGGAGAGTAGCGGATGGTGGGTCGAGTAGTCTTCCCAAATGGGCTTGCATACATCCATTGACATTACATGTGATATTGAAATGGGCCTAAGGGCCATATCGTTTCTGAGAAAGGCTTCGCTTGATGATATGATTTATGAAAAGGCTTCGGCCCAGAGATATGATTTATGATAAGGCTTCGGCCCAGTGATATGATTTATGATAAGGCTTCGGCCCTGTGATATGATTTATGAAAAGGCTTTGGCCCAGTAACCATTAAACAAAAGGCTTCGGCCCAGTATATGCCAAGACTAAATAGGGCTTTGGCCCTGATTGTCTTGACAACGTGTTTTCACTGTTTGTTTATTCTTGGGATTACACTCGAGTTTTTGTAAACTCACCCGTTTCTAACTGTCAAGGTAATCCCTAAGCTTAGATGGTTTGGAGCTACGAGGGACTCGAGATGGCCACACTCATTTTCGGTTCTTTAAATTGCAATAAGTAGTGATTTATTTCTTTATAAGTTTTATCTTATTAATATTATTATTTGGTTTTGGGTTGTAATAAGGCCATTTTAATTATTTTTCGGGATTATTTTATTTTATACCCTATATGTTTCGATAACAATATGAGTTAGACCTAGGGCGCATTTCCAAAATGATAATTGTTTTCAAAATAAGCATAACGATACAATTAATCGATTTATCAAAAATATCGACTTAAATGGATTGCAACTCGTTTTTTTCAAAACTAACCTAGCACCAAAGTGTGGCAATGGTTGTGGGCATGTCTAGGATTGGATCCAATCGAAGAGCTTGGTACTTAAATAGCCTTCATGGCTCACCTCCTTTGTTACGGATTCCTACCTGGTGCCCAGCTCCCATTCACTTTGTTAGCTTAACAAAAGTCAGCTTTTAAAGCACTAAAACGAAACATGGATTTTTAACTTCAATGTGGCACGTCAGATTCGGCCATAACGTCTGGGCCGGGTTTGGGGTGTTACAGTCAGCACCACCTAGAAAGCCAATAGCAGCTCCATTCGAGAGAAACTATGTGCCTACATGGGGTTTTGATCACATTAAGTGCTACAATGGAGGCTACTAGATTGAGCTTTACCTTGACAAATATATTGGTACTGGTTTCCAGTCAAAAGGATCCTACTTGTTCGAACATTTTGATAAGCAAGTAGAGCTAGTTTCTGGAGACTATGTTGGAACTATTACTGCTATCTATGTGAGTATAATTTTTGCCCCACTGCTACATTGATACAACTTGACTTCTTGCAAGTAAAGCTTAAAATTTGTTTAATTGATCTCTTGCATTACAGTTATCTTCTCAAAATTTGGAGCATGACGAGATAGATTTTGAGTTCTTAGGGAATAGAATGGGCCAGCTATACATTTTACAGACAAATGTGTTCACTGTAGGAAAGGGTGATAGAGAACAAAGGATTTATCTTTGGTTTGACCCAACAAAAGCCTACCATTCCTACTCTGTGCTTTGGAACTCCTATCAGATTGTGTTAGTCTCTCATTTCCTACTTATCTAATTTCAACTTTTGGTGATCTTTTAGGTTTTTTTTTTATCTTTGGCTATCATTAAATACTTTAGAGTGGCTGACATACTTTTATGACCTTTAATGGGACTCAAAAAAGCTTTCAACTTGAAAGTAATTTTTTAAAATCATTTCAAAACATATGAACAGATTGTTGAAAAATATGGACATCACATATATAATTAATTAATTACATGTTATTATTATTTACTATCATAATAGATTAGTCCAAATTAAAAGTGATTGTAACATCTCAACAATCAAGGGTTAGTATAATTGAGTTTGTGAATTGAGAGTGAGTGATTATACCTTAATTTTTAAATTATCGATACATTTTTAGGAAATAAATGAGGTATTGGTTTGTTGGTTAAGTGCTAGTGAAACGTTCCTTGAATCCCAAGTTCAAAACCCTTCTCTCTCACCATTTTTATTATCTTGCAAATTTTGCCTTAAACCCTAGTATGCGACATCCCTTGTTTTTTTTTCTTTGAAACTCAGGTTCGAGATTCTGATTCCGGTTGTCATAGAAAAGATGCTATTAAGTTACAGGTAAACACTTGAGGTGTATTATTGTAGACATAGAACTGAAAGAGTTAGTATTTAACTTTTTCTTTGAATTGTAATATAGAAAACTGAAAATTGATTGAAGTTAGATAGTGATTATTTTTTTTTATAAAATTGTATACCAAGTTTAAGATCATAGGATACATAATCAATAAGCATAGAATGAGGGACCACGGGGCTCAGCGTCGAGCTACCCAATTTGAGTCATTTGCTTCTCAAAGAATTACGCCTACTTCTAAAGGTGAAAACCAAGAGGTTGGCGATGATACAGTGTCTCAAGCAATATTGGGAGTCTTAGAAAATGTTTTCAAGGTTATGGTTGAAAGGAATAATATGGAGGAAGAGACTAAATGCTTAGAGTGCAAAAGAAAGAAAAAGAATAAAATTCGAAAACGTAGAGAGTTTGCTTCCACTGGACCAAATTCGTGACCCTTAAAGTGGGCCAGATGAGTTAGACCTCAATGAAAGGTTGTAGTAGTTATTATTGGAGAAACTATTAGATCAGCTAAGGTTCTGATTTGTAGATATTGTGGTAAGCATAATCCAGTAGAGTTTTTGTTAAAATTGGGAATTAGGATAGAGGAATCTGTTAGTAACGTTTCCTTAATTAGATATGCAAAATATATGTTGGGAATTTAAGGAGACGCATTGTCTGGAATTTTGTTGGAACTAGAGTTGCACAGTGAAAGCTTGGTGGCCTGGTTTGAAGGAAAAGGGGTAACAAATTTTGTGACCAAGAAAATTTCGAGGACGAAATTTCCTTAAGGAGGGGAGAATTGTAACATCCCAATAATCGGGGGTTAGTAGAATCAGGTTTGTGAATTGAGAGAGAGTGATCATACCTTAATTTTTAAATTATCTATGCATTTTTAGGAAATAAATGAGGTATTGGTTTGTTGGTTAAGTGCTAGTGAAACATTCCTCGAAACCCAAGTTCAAATCCCTTCTCTCTAACCATCTTTATTATCTTGCAATTTTTGCCTTAAACCCTAGTATGTGACATGCCTTGTTTTTAAAATAAATATTCCAAAATTATTTCAAGAATGTGGAAAAATCCTAATGGTTAAAACAAAAATGAGAAAGTATGGAAATTAAATGAGTTCTCAAGTTCGAATCATTTCCCTTGCGAAATAATTAAATTTTGTAAAATCCCTTATTTTTTTAATGTATGTGCCATCCATACCCTTTAACCCTAAGTATAAATATAACTTTTTATTGTATTTTTTAGCCTTTAATTCAAATTTTAACTACTCAAGCCGTTCACCCTCTTCCTCTCCTCTTTTCTCTTCAATTTTCTTTCTTTCTCCTATCATTGTCGTCGCCTATACCTAGTTTTACCATCTCTTTCTTCTTTTTCTTTTTGCCACAAGATTTGTTAACATATTCTCCACCATATTGCGGTAATTTTTTCTCATTAAGATCAGCCCCAAATCTGAAATCCTGAACTCCAAGATCGATCTTGAACATTGCCAAGAAAGTGCCATTGTCGTTTCTCTCGACTAGCTTGGGTAAGATCTCTTCTCTATTCAATTTCTTAATTAATCTTGTCCATTCAAAACCTAAATTTATAGATATATAATTTGGGGGATTTTAAATGATTTCAAAGTTATTTTTCCATAATTTAATGAGATCTCAAACCGTTTTAAAATTCAGACCCAATTTTAGCTACCATTGGTAGTGGTCCGTACGCCTATGTGTAAGAAAGGGAGCTGTTTTATTTCTTCGTTCTTGCCTATATTTTTCCAGCATTAATTTGAGTTCTTTAACCATCCTAATCAGCTTTTAAACCCATTTAAATTAGGGAAAAACCTTCTTGATCGATTATCCATTCAGATCCCACAAATCGTGAAGCGTAAGTGCAATAAGGGTAACTAGTTTCTTATTTCGACATAGTTTTTGGGTAAAGGTTATGATTTGATTAAATGAAGGAATCTAATAATTAACTAGCTACTGATTTTACAGTATATTATTGAATTATGTGCTGACCCAAACGGCCCAAACCATCCGTAAAGGAAAAGAATGATTGTAAGTACGGTTTGCATTGATACAATGTAAGGAATCTAACTAGTTTGGATTCATAAAATAGTTATAATTCCAATGATTGGTTTGAACTAATAATTGGGTTTTTGGGGCCTGGTTTAATGGTAAATTTATTGTATTTATACTGAATTTTGGTTTAGGTTCGTTTAAGGAATTATTAAGGAAAATTGGAAGATTCGCTAGTGTGTTGCGAGGAAGTGAAAAATAAGGTGTGGGTCTTAAACTCATAAAATCGTTTGAAAATGTTAAATATCATGCTATATTTGATAAATTAGCTTGCTTATTGGATTGGCTTAATAGCCAAATTATTGATTTTGTCAGTGGCCAAACAGTTATGTTTCGAGCCTTAAAAGACTGACATGTTGGCAAAAGTGTTAGTTTGATAGTATGGATGTTTGATTGAGTTTGTAACTGCATATTTGAGTTAAGAGATATGAGAATGTTTGATTGAATGATACAATGAATTGAGATATTAAGCTTATGTATGATTTAAATACATGAGATATTTGTTATATTGTGTACTAAAAATGGTGCTATTTATGCACAATGAAAATCCGTAAAGTATGTGAAATTGAACGATATTGGCTGATATCAACACAATGGTAATTTGAAAGATTGGAACACTGTTTCCATTTACTGAAAGTATGTGATTATTAAGGACATGCTAAGCATGTCAAATGAATGTGAAAAGTATTGAGACATGATTATGTATGAGATTGTGTGACATATTGCATATGCATTGGGTTGGGATTTTTTGGTTGACGGAGGAGTTCCGTGGAGTATCGGCGGCATATTAAGTCCGTACTATTCGTAGTCAGTGCACTGCACCTAGCGTACCGATCAAATGTGAAAAGTATTGAGACATGATTATGTATGAGATTGTGTGACATATTGCATATGCAATGGGTTGGGATTTTGTGGTTGACGGAGGAGTTCCATGGAGGACTGGCGGCATATTAAGTCCGTATTATTCATAGTCAGTGCACTGCACCTGGAGTACCGAGGGGATTGGCAATTTTATCGCATATTATATGTTATTGGCGATTGTATCGCAGTTTGATATCCGACAGATTTTATGCATTATTGATTACATGGTGGTTTTACCACATTGTGCTATGCTAATAATGTTTTGGAGTTTGGCAGACAGGTTCTGAGGAACTCGTGGTGTGTAGCGGATGGTATGGGTAGGAACCTTTTTGCATTGCATCATGTGCACGACATATTCGAATGTTATTGATTTATGCTACGTATTATATTTTGTTTATTGAACGGAATCAAAAATAATGATTGTTACTCGAATGAATGATGACCTATGCTTATACACTGTTTGACATCAATTTGATAACGATTATGTAATGATATGGAATTCCTATGATGGTTATGTTTTCTTCTATTAATGCTAATATGTTTCATTGTATTTGATGTTTTTTCCCGTTTAAATGATTATTTGACTCACACTGAGCTTTTCATAAGCTCACCCCCAATAGTGTTTAACTTTAAAGGTAAACCATAAAATTAGGACCAGACTCAACATTCAGAGAATCAACTTGGATCTCAGATTATTATTATTTAATTAAGTATTATTAAGTCTTTATTGGTTTTGGCTCGTAATTTTTAATTATTTCTGGTCTGTGGCTTGGTAACTTTTCTTTTGGGGATTTTTACATGCATGGATTACTCAAGCATAATAACCGGATAATACATGGTATCAGACTTAAGTAAAATTTGATATTGTTTCCTAGTTTCCGCTACAATGCAAAGGATCTGTTTTTGAAAAACAAATCAATAAGGAAACTAATTTTCCAAAATGACTTGAAAAATGATTTTTCTACTGCATTAGTTTAACTTCGAGTCTTTTCTTTAAAGAAGAGTGACAAGCAAACGGTTTTACTAAAATAACACTCTCAACAATAAAATGAATCCTAAGCATACACGACCTAATGAATGAATGCTTTTAAGCTAACTCAAAGTACAACTACAGTTTTCTCTAAAATGAGTTTATTTAAAGTCTTAAAAAGTAACGTAAGTTAGCTTAGCCATTTTGGTGGCTAATGTAGCGTTCTCAATCTAGCAATAACGTCTACGCCAGGTTTATGAGGTTACAGTGATCTAATTTGGTTAAGGTTTTTTGGGCTTTTATTATTAAAAAAATTATGGATAAAATATGGCTAGATACTCTAGTAACTAATTTCAAATTAATGATAGGTTGATTAGAAATTAGGGCTAATGTGCCAAAGTTATATATTAGGATTATGATCCTCAAATTACACGCATCAAGATTTCTTTTCTAATATCCCATCATTAGGAAAGAAAGAGTAAATATTCTCTAAATTTCTTGTGTACTAATTTGGAAGATCAAAACCCCATGATTCGTAGATTTCAAGAAATCAATTAATTCAGGTACACTTTCGAATCTAGTTTTGTTTCTTGATTTATTCTTAAAGATTTGACATGATAGATCCTGATTTATGGTTTGTTTTAAGTTTTATATTAGATTTTGATTTTACAGTTCTAACAAGTGATATCAGAGCCTCGTCATATTAAATTAGTGAGAATGAATTGATTTTCTATTATTTTGGATTGATTCATTTTTCAAATTTTATAGATATGATATTTCAATTATATAAAATGTTGAATATTTCAAATTCTAGATAATTTTTTTAGGTTTTGATTAATTATGATTCAATCTTTTAGGGTTACTTTTAATTTGATTTTCATTTAATGTTGAATTTTTGGATTAATATGAATTTTTATGGCTTTTCACTTTTCGTCAGAAAACCTAAACTATATAGGTGTTGGTTTTAAAAGGAAAATCTGTTAAAAAAAAGGTTTTGATTCTCGAAGGAATCAAGATAAATTTTAATGGAATTGAAACCTGATAATTGAATTTAAAATATGAATATATTATTAATGTTTCACTAGTATTACTTTGGTGTTTTTCTTTAATGCAATACACGTGTGTGTATATGTATAAAGGCTTTGCTTATGTTATATATTCCTTGTAATAAAACAAACGAGAATCAGATTTGGTTTTGAAGTGCATTGAATGCAGACTTTTTTTTCTTTAGTCTATTATTATATATTTTAAAGAAATCGCAGGCATGTATATTTTGAGTATTCATAGAGCTTCAATTATTATTTGTTGATTCTCTAGATTCAATTATGTTTCAATCTTATTTCATTGCTAATTGATAATGAGGAATTAAGTGAACTTATTATTCTAGAATTTCCAAAACTAAGAATCTGTGCATTCTTGATTTTATGGAAGTTGGTTTAACTGCTATTCTTCAATTGCAGTAATATATGTTCAACTATTAGAATCAATTTTTTAATTTTGATTATCTATGGTAATATCTTTAAAATCTATGTTTCAAGTATTAGGAATAATAGATTTGTGTTTTGTTATATTGTTATATGGCAATGGCTATGAATTTTGGTCTCAGTCCAATTTTATTGAATTCTAGTTTCGAATTTTAAATCTGAATGCACATTTATCTATTATTGGAGAAGTTAATGATATTTTTACGATTTTTGTGATAATAGCAATTTGTTTTAATTCAATTATTTGGTATTTGCCAAAACCAATCAAAATTGTTTGTCAAAGTTTAACGAGGAATAGGACTATACAAACTTTTCAATGTATAATATGTATTTGATTGTTAATTTTAGAGTACATAGTTTATGTAACACCCCAAACCCGAGATCGTCACCGGATTTGAACACGTGGTGTTACCGGGCTCACTTCCCTTATTTCTCTCTTTGTAATATTGATTGCTGTTCCAGGCAGGCTAGCTAACTGCGTCACTGTCGCCTTAAAAATCATATCTCGAGTTTCAAAACTCAAAAACTGATTCCGTAAATTTTCCCTGAATTTAGACTCATATGTCTATCCATGGATTTATTTATAGAATTTTTGGTCAGGCCAATTGGTACAGTTTATTAGTTAAAGTCGCCCATGTTACAGGGGTCGACTACACTGACCTTCGCGCATTACAACCTGAATATCTTCTTGTACAGGGCTTCAATGCTCATGTAGTTTGTTTCTAATGAAACTAGACGCAAAGGGGAATCTTCACATATAAGGCACGACTTCTAATTCCTTCTGGATAATTTATGGTAAATTTTCAAAGTCGAGACAGGGGACCCAGAAACCGTTCTGGCCCTGTCTCACGAGAACTTTAATATCTCTCAGTATACTGCTCATATGGTCATTTCGTTTCGTCCATATAAAAATAGATTCATCAAGGTTAAATTTCATAATTTATTCACTATTTAATTATACTTCTACTATTTTTAGTGATTTTTCAATCTCATCTCACTGCTGCTGTCCGCAACAGTTACTGCAGTAGACTATGCCAATTTCGTGAATCTTTCCTTGGCCTTACTAATCATCCATCATACATGACACAAATTATGGCCACCTTATCAAAATTAAAATTTCTAAGACTCGTGGCTATAGGTTCTAGCATCCCACTCGACGACCACATAGGCCATTTTCACATGGCTGAAAGTTTACAACCCACAATTCAACAAAACATAATAGCCTATACATGCCAAATGTTCTCCTAGTTCAACTACGAAGACAATACCAAAAGGTTTCCAGCCGGTGTGATGACTTCAACGACGGTTCCGAGAACGCAACAATACGAGTCCAAGAGACCTAAAATGGGTGACAAGAAAACATCGAGTGAGTTTATAACTCAGTAAGTCATAAGCATTCATCAACCATCCATTAATAAAATTTTCGCAACATCAAACAATAAACGAGGCTAGGTACTTCATCCATATCGAAACTATACCATAATTCCTCGGACCTTTCGGTTCAATCTCATACCAAGTCATACATCCACATTTTATATTCTATACAATAAGATATTTGAGGCATTTTTACACACCAACTCATTCACACCACAATCATACAATTGCAATCATCACATAGATTTAAAGCTTACCAAGCTCAACCCCGAGCATGAACGTATTGCCTATTCGTCATGAGCTCAAGGTACTTACCCGATCCGCTGTCCGGGATTAACTCGATAATGTCGCACACTCAGTGCCAATTGTAATGCAAGAGCATATAGTGAATCCGCACACTTAGTGCTATATATTTTCAGCTCGCACACTTAGTGCTATATATTTTCAGTTCGCACACTTAGTGCTATATATTTTCAGTTCGCACACTTAGTGCTGTACAATTTTTAAACCCGCACACTTAGTGCCAATCTTGTCACCGTGTCCATTTATACCCGCACACTTAGTGCCGAGACCAATACCTTATGCATGTTGCTGCCTTTATACATTCAACCATGGCATCATTCCATACACATACATTTTCATTTACACATCAACTCATTTAAACACAATTGCGTATATATTATGGTCATTTACATCAACACCAAATATATGCTTAATGACTTACCTTGTGTTGGGTAAAATAATTTCAAGTCGGCTACTCGATGACCTTCGCCTTTCCCTTGCTTGATTCTCCTTCTTTAACTCCTTGAGCTTGATCAATAAATCAACTAGTTTAACCATCTTGCTAAACATTCATAATTTAACTACACATGCATATGTATGCTTGTATATTCGCAACCGTCCTCACTAATTACCCATTTAGTCGATTATACACATAATTAAAGGTAACATCACGAACGGCATACTTATGTATATATATATATATATATATGGGCATCACGATTAGATTTAACACCATCTTTATACTCAATTAGATGGCGAATGTATGTATATATATACAATGTCAACTATAACATCTTTTAAACACCTAATTTCATCTCATGAACATCTAATCAAATTTTCCTAATCTAGCATATATTTTCACATCTATTTGTAACATCATGTAAATTCACATACAACTACAATTAACCAAGCTCTTCATCCAATCATGCTCTCATGTTCGGTCATCCATATCTATACTAGCCATAACAAAATAATTTCTAAGTTTTAACACAAGCACAACACTTTAGTACCATGGCGAACACTTCATGCCTCATCACCACAAACATCAAAACACCAACCGCATCATTCCTATCACCGAGACCGTGGTTCGCACCTTAGCTTCCCACATTCTTCTCATAACCCCTCATAGTTCATTCGCCACCCATCATTCAACCAATAAAATTTCCTAGCAAACCCCTATGGCCAAGCACACACACACACTTACATCTCAACTTACAATACCCAAAAAAATCACATACTATCTAAACTATCTTAAACAATCAAAGAGTTCCCCCTTTATCCATAGCCTAATGTTCCATTCCCCAACATTATTCAACATTTTGCATGGCTAAACAAGAACCATGATCGTTCACTCACAACAAGTAAACATGTTACAAGTTAACACAATGTACTAACCTCCTTAAGGCTTCAAGTGACCGAAATTCTCCCTCCTTCCTTCCTTCTAGCCGGCCAAGTTCAACAAAGAGAACTCTCTTTCCCTCCCTTTCTCTCCCTCACTCACGGCAATGGCAAAGGTAAGGATGAACATTCCCCTTTTCTTTTCTTATTTTATTCCCTTTCTTTTTAATTCCTTTCTTTATTTTAGCTTGTCTCCCATTACCCAATTTCTCATTATAAAATCTAAGGCAAACAAATACATTGCCCATCCTCAATCTATCTTGGCCGGCCACCATAAGGAAATTTGGCAATTTGACATGCAAATCCAAGCATTTTCTAATATGTAACAATAGGCCACTTTAACATTAGCCTAGCACATTTCTCAATTTCCTCACATAAGTCCTTTCTAATAAATTTCACCTACAAATGGCGAAATTAAGGCACTAAATTTTCACATATGTATATTCATGCACAATAAACATAGAAAATAATAATTAATTAATTTTGTGTCTCGGTTTTGTGGTCCCGAAACCACATCCCGACTAGGGTCAATTTTGGGATGTCACAGTTTAGTTATAAACCAAAATTGATGGTATCAAACTCGCTGCTTGCTTTATTCATATATATGTTTTGATCAATGGATGTTTTAAGGAATTTAATTTTAAGATTGGTTCAATAACATGTCAACTATAATACAAGTTTACAAATTTGGTTTTGAATTTGGTTCATAATATAGTTTTTGGCATCTTATGGTTCTAAATATTTGGTTAAATTTTGATGATATGATTTATTGTATGAATTATGAGATATGTCAATTATTATGATTTTGTTTTTGAGATTTATTGGCTTGAGAATATTTTTCATGTATTCATGTGAATCTCTGTTTAATCATAAATAGAATTTGGGTTTACATGGTATATTTAGGGTAAGTTTTTCTATTTGATTATGAATACATGTATATGCGTGAATTGCTTTGGTGTTATTTTCTATGCTAAAATTATGAATACATGTGCTTGTTAATTATTTATCTTTGAATCACTACAATACTTCTGTTTGGTTTTGATATATAAGGTTTAGAAAAAAAAAGGTCAAAGTTTAAGGTTTTCGGTTTTTTATTGTATTATTAAGGAAAACTTATTTTGGGTTATCTCGGAATCTATAAATAATAAAAAAATCATTTTTTCTTTTCACTATTGGATAAATTTTAAATTTGAATATTGTATCATTATATATTTAACTATTATTATATTTGCCAACTTCATTATAACACCCCAAACCCGGCCTGGATGTTATGACCGGATCTGATGCGCCACATTGATGCGTTCAAAACACTTAGTTTGGAAAAGCTGAGTTGGTGTTGTAAAAGACACTTTTAAAAGTAAGTTAAAGTGAATGGAAGCTGCGCACCAGGTAGGAAACCAGGAAGAAGAGGAGGTGAGTCCGTCGGACTGCTTAAGTACCAATCTCTCTTCGGATCCAATCCTAGACATGCACACCGCCATTGCCACACTCTAACATCTCGTATAATTTTAAGAAAACCGTTTGATTATGACCAGCTTAAGAAAATGATTAAGGTTGCAAATCGTTTGCTTAAAATATTTATTTTCTTGGGAAACATTTACTTTGGAAACTTTGCGTCGTCATCGTGATCTTTTAAAAACAAGTAGATTTTATAAAAGCGAACCTAGTGCTAGCCGGTTTAATAATCCCCAAAATATAAGTAATTAAAAAGAGCGACCTTATTACAACTTTAAGCATAATAAAATAATCCAAAATAAATATTAAACTTATTTAAAATAGGCAATCAATCTTCATGGCCACTCTGAATCCCTTGACTCCAAGTCCACCAATTCTAGGGCTCACACGCAAGGATGGAAGAGGAAGGGGTGAGTTTGGGAAAACTCGGTATATCTGAAACCCATGCAAAGCCCAATTCAGCTCGAGCCCATTAGGCCTAAGCCCTATTCAGATAACAAGACACAGATGGTCAAGCCCTTTTCGAATCTGATAGCAAGGCCTTAGCCCTTTTTACATAACAAGTGTGGCCCATAGGCCCGGTTCGATAATATGAGTAACAACAGTAATAATGAATGCAAGCCCATCCGGGAGACTACTCAACCCACCAACCGCTACACCGCCTGTACCAACCCTACACACCATGTGGGAATATCTCAACCCACCCACCTACACACCACATTGCGACAATCTTGCTCAAATTTCAGTCGATTGAGGCAAAGCCTCCGATCGTGGATGAACCACTTTGATACTTCCTCCATTAATACCCCAATCCCATGCAGCAGATATTAATAAATGCATATCATGCAAAATACAAGTAGTAATCAATCATGCGATTCGGCCAATTTAAAAGCCTAGGGTATATCGGTAATTTTGCTCTTTAGGGTAATTTCGATAATTTTGCTCTTTAGGGGTAATTTAAGTGATCTACGCTCTTGCACAAGCTAATTCAGTAATTTTTATCGGTTTTATGCAATTTGATTCCACCATCTACCTAACGAGCTAATTTGCCCATCTCTTACCCATATTGGTCCGTAAGCCCATTGGGCCCGTTTTGGCCCATCGAGCCCTTTTTTCGAAATACGCTAAACGTCCACGCTGAACGTGCTTACCACCTTGCGGTGCAGATCTAACAATTATTCTATGACTTGAGAGCATTCGCATACCCACATGACCATGAAATGCCGGAATTTGGCATTTCGCTTTCTTGAATTGAACTAAAGAAGGGTGTTCGGTACACACGATTTGCGACATCGCTCTTGAGATCTCTTCCGATATCCTACAATTGATTAGCACAGTGCTTATTTACAAACCATAATCACTAAACTCCAAAACTTAACTCACCCATGATCGAACCATGTCCCTACAAGCCTTTGAAATCTTACCTTTTGCCAAAATCGATAGCTAGCTCGAATCCGATTGCTCCAATGATTCACGCTTTCAATCCAACACTTAAGAAGACACTAATCATTGATGAAAACGTCGATTAAAACCTTTAGAGCCACATGCCCAATTCGATGACCTCTCTATATTTTAGGGACTTGGCTTTTCCTAACTTTGTAAAATATAACCAGATCGAGATGATGAACACTTACCGCTTACTCCTTTTTGATCTCCACGCAATCAGTGCAGATTTATCTTTCAAGCGATGGTAAAAACTCGACTCCCGGAGTTCTGAAGTTTCAGCTATAAGCCCCCAATTCTATGGTTTTTCGGCTTTTGTGTGATGAAGGAGATGATAATGCGGGGCTACCACCTTGAAGTAGAATTGCGGTCAGGAATCTAGGATTAAGAAAAGATAATTTGTAAATTAATAAAAGCAAAAGAACATAGGAGAACCTGGCTTTGAAGAAATCGGCAAGCGGTGATCACAGGATTTGGCTTTTATGGATTCGCAAAAGTGTTGATGAATAGTAGGTATGATGAATAGTTTGAAAAAGAAAAATAGAAGAATAAGAGTAGGGAGGTGGTAGTTTGACTAGAGAGGAAAAGAGACAAAAGAACAATCCTAAGGTGTAAAAGCGGAAAAAGCGGCACCAACAATACCCTAAGTGCGAAATACTACCCTCATAATCCCCCGCCGATTTTCCCTCTTCAATTCCCCCATTCGGCTAACTCCTAGCCTCATCCCAATCCTTAAATCTCTCCCTTATCACTCCTTAATCCAAGCAGTTAAACCGATCCAACTCTCCTCTAGCGAGAATCCACGAACTCCAACACTTACCCTCCCGCACTAAAAAATAAATGCACCTATTTGCCAACAAAGGGAATCGAACCGTGTCTTCCCCAACACTTACACGCCACCTTCATAGCTCCCTAGTGGCGTCACTTAGCCACTTTACCAAAGGCTCATTTGTGATGCAATTTACCCATCACTCCACTTAAGGCCACTTAGCCAGAACCCCTAACTCCTAAGTCTAAAATTCCAAAAATTCAACTGGGTTTTGGCCAACTCATGGGCCTTCTATAAGCCCATTTACCTACTCAAAATACTAATTCCACATCCAAATACAAAATTTTAAAAATCTTTACAAAATATTGGAAATCGCGAATAAACCCGAAAATCAGGATGTTACAACTCTACCCTCCTTAAAGAAATTTCGACCTCGAAATTTTACCTTATCAGAACAGTTGAGGGTACTGTTGACACATCGCCTCCTCAGTCTCCCAAGTAGCTTCTTCCTTGCCATAGTTTCTCCAAAGTACTTTCACTAGTGGAACTGATTTCCTTCTCAACATCTTGGCGTCACGATCAAGTATTTGCGAGTTCCTCCTCGAAGTTAAATCGACATAACCTCGATTTCAAAGAAGCGGTATGATATGAGTTGGGTCGGATCGATACGCTCTCGACATGGATACATGGAAAGCGTCGTGGATCGATGCGATTCGGTGGTAACTCTAGTCGATAAGCCCTTTGGTCCAACCCGCTTAACAATCCGGTAAGGCCCAATAAACCGTGGGCTCAACTTACCCTTCTTACCAAATCTTAAAATTTTCTTCCAAGGAAACCTTCAAGAAAACCATATCCCCACAATGAACTCAATCTCTTTGAGCTTCAAATCCGCATACGACTTACATCTATCGGATGCCTCCTTTAACCGACCTCTTATCGACTTAACCTTGCTTTCGATTATTCGCCACCAATTACGGTCCAAGCACTCGTCGTTCACCCAACTCGTCCAACACATCGGCGTCGACATCTTCGCCCATAAAGCGCTTCATATGGTGCCATCTGAATACTTGCTTGATAGCTGTTATTGTATGCAAACTCCGCCAATGGTAAGTAGTCCTCCCAACTTCCATGACAATCGATGATACAACCTCTCAACATATCCTCCAGAACCTGAATAACCCTTTTCATTGTCCATCATGCGTGGGTGAAAAGATGCTAAAATCAATCGTGTTCCCAACGCTTCTTGCAACTTCGCCAAAACCGAGACGTAAACCTAGGGTCTCGATCAGAAATTATTGACACTGGCACACCATGCAGTCGCACTACCTCCGCCACGTATAGCTTGGCCAACTTTTGCAGTGAGTAGTCGGTGCGAGCGGTATGAAATGAGCGATTTTGTTAACCTATCCACAACTACCCACACCGAATCTTTCTTGGTGGGTGTCAAAGGTAACCCACTCACAAAGTCCATTGTTACTCTTTCCCACTTCTATAGTGGAATTTTCACTTGGTTGTAGTAATCCCGACGGCGGTTGGTGCTCACCTTAACTCGCTTGCACGTCGGACATTTCCCAACAAATTCGGTCACTTCTCGCTTTAATCCGGGCCCAAGTACACCTCTCGCAAGTCTCGGTATAACTTATTCCCTCCGGGATGCATGGCACGAGTCCACCATGAGCCTCTTTTAGATTTAAGCGCCTTAATTCGGGTCCTTTGGAATACAAACCCTTCCACGAAAACACGAACTCCTTCCTTTGTTCAACCCAAAATCTTTGTTCTCACCACTCTTAATTTGTTGGGAAGAAGAGCTAATGAATCGTCCTTCAACTGTTTTTCCTTAATCTTTCGGTCCAAGTAGGCCTTATTTGCGATTACGCCAACAAGCTTCCATCATCGTATAGACTTAATCGTGCGAACAAGGCTCCCAAATCCGTAACAACCCTTCGACTCAATGCATCCGCCACCACATTAGCCTTTCTGGGTGGTACTCTATCGAACGATCGTAGTCTTTAAGCAACTCCACCCACCTTCGTTGCCTAAGGTTCAACTCCTACGAGTCAACAAATACTTTAAGCTCTTATGATCGTGTATATGATGCACTTCTCCCCATATAAGTAATGTCTCCAAATTTTAACGCAAAAATCACCGCTGCTAGCTCCAAATCATGCGTAGGGTAATTCACCTCATGAGCCTTAAGCTGTCGTGATGCATAAGCGACCACCTTGCCCTCTTGCATCAGTACGCAACCTAACCCCACATGCGACGCATCGCTATATACGGTGAAGTCCTTCCCAGACACCGGTTAAATTAACACTGGCGCTTTAGTCAATACCTTTTTCAACCGTTCAAAAGCTTTTTGCTGTTTCTCGGTCCAGACAAATGGTACTCCTTTCCTTATGAGCTTTGTCAAAGGCGCCGCCATCACCGAAAAACCCTCCACAAACCTTCTGTAGTAACCTGCCAACCCTAGGAAACTCCGAATTTCCGATACTGACCTAGGTGGCTTCCATTCCAGAATCGCTTCAATTTTACGAGGATCCACCTTAATCCCCTCAGCAGAGACCACATGTCCTAGGAAGGTTACCTCCCTCAACCAGAATTCACACTTGCTAAATTTCGCATAGAGCTCCTTTTCCCTTAACACTTGCAGCACAATACGGAGATGCTCATCATGCTTCGCCTCCGTTTCAGAGTATACCAAGATATCATTGATAAAGACGACTACAAACCGATCCAAGTAAGGTTGGAATACTCGATTCATCAGATCCAGCTTGAGTGCTACCTCGGCCTCGACCACGGCCTCTTCCTCGAGTAGCCCTTGTACTCATAACGATTTATCGACACGAATTTTATGACATTAGTTCTTGGTTTCTTTGTTTATTACGAATATCTTATGAGCAGATAGAGTTTGAGAGTTATTTCGGCGCAATCATAATTTAGCTACGGTTTCGGTCTTGTAGTCCTAATACTACATCATCAATAGCTCTATCTCTAAGGCTCAATACTATCTGCAGATATTTACTGATGCAGTTCTATATAAATATTTAAAGCGAAAAAGATCACTTACAGACTTGGTGCAGGGGATTCAGGTGTGCCACTTCCTTATCATCCATGTAAAAATTAAAACCATGTTTTTGTTTACCGAAAATAAAAGATTTCATTTGAAAACACTTTTATTTTAAAGCTATTGATTTAACCCCATTTAACAAATAGAAAAACTTGAACATCTTGAAAACTTACTATTTCAAAAATACCCTTCTTAGGCCCAAGTTTTTGAAAAGATTTTCGGACCGATCCTGTTAGAGTTGTTGCAACGAGCTCGATACCACTAAATGTAACACCCCAAACCCGGCTGGATGTTATGACCGGATCGATCGCCACATTGATGCGTTAAAAACACTTAGTTTGGAAAAGTTGAGTTGGTGTTGTAAAAGACACTTTTAAAAGTAAGTTAAAGTGAATGGAAGCTGCGCACCAGGTAGGAAACCAGGAAGAAGAGGAGGTGAGTCCGTCGGACTGCTTAAGTACCAAGCTCTCTTCGGATCCAATCCTAGACATGCACACCGCCATTGCCACACTCTAACATCTCGTATAATTTTAAGAAAACCGTTTGATTATGACCAGCTTAAGAAAATGATTAAGGTTGCAAATCGTTTGCTTAAAATATTTATTTTTCTTGGGAAACATTTACTTTGCGGAACATTGCGCGTCATCGTGATCTTTTTAAAAACAAGTAGATTTTATAAAACAAACCCTAGTGCTAGCCAGTTTAATAATCCCCAAAATATAAGTAATTAAAAGAGCGACCTTATTACAACTTTAAGCATAATAAAAATAATCCAAAATAAATATTAAACTTATTTAAAATCGGCAATCAATCTTCATGGCCACTCTGAATCCCGCCTTGACTCCAAGTCCACCAATTCTAGGGCTCACTGCAAGGATGGAAGAGGAAGGGGGTGAGTTTGGGAAAACTCGGTGTATCTGAGAAACCCATGCAAAGCCCAATTCAGCTCGAGCCCATTAGGCCTAAGCCCTATTCAGATAACGAAGACAGAGGTCAAGCCCTTTCGAATCTGAGCAAGGCCTTAGCCCTTTTTACATAACAGTGTGGCCCATAGGCCCGATTCGATAATATGAGTAACAAACGGTAATAATGAATGCAAGCCCATCCGGGAGACTACTCAACCCACCAACCGCTACACCGCCTGCACCAACCCTACACACCATGTGGGGAATATCTCAACCCACCCAAATTACACACACCACAGTTAAAGAATGTTGCTCAAATTCGATCGATTGAGGCAAAGCCTCCGACGTGGATGAACCACTTTCGATACTTCCTCCATTAATACCCCAATCCCATGCAGCAGATATTAATAAATGCATATCATGCAAAATACAGATAGTAATCAATCATGCAGTTTAGCCAATTTAAAACCCTAGGGTATATCGGTAATTTTGCTCTTTAGGGTAATTTCGATAATTTTGCTCTTTAGGGTAATTTCGTGATCTACGCTCTCGCACAAGCTAATTCATAATTTTATCGGTTTTATGCAATTTGATTCCACCATCTACCTAATGAGCTAATTTGCCCATCTCTTACCCATATTGGTCCGTAAGCCCATTGGGCCCGATTTTGGCCCATCGAGCCCTTTTTCGAAATACGCTAAAACGTCACGCTGAACGTGCTTACCACCTTGCGGTGCGGATCTAACAATTATTCTATGACTTGAGAGCATTCGCATACCCACATGACCATGAAATGCCGAATTTGGCATTTCGCTTTTGCCGAATTGAACTAAAGAAGGGTGTTGGTACACACCGATTTGCGACGATCTCTTGAGATCTCTTCCGATATCCTACAATTGATTAGCACGGTGCTTATTTACAAACCATAATCACTAAACTCCAAAACTTAACTCACCCATGATCGAACCATGTCCCTACAAGCCTTTGAAATCTTACCTTTTGCCAAAATCGATAGCTAGCTCGAATCCGATTGCTCCAATGATTCACGCTTTCAATCCAACACTTAAGAAGACACTAATCATTGATGAAAACGTCGATTAAAAACCTTTAGAGCCACATGCCCAATTCGATGACCTCTCTATATTTTAGGGACTTGCTTTTCCTAACTTTGTAAAATATAACCAGATCCGAGATGATGAACACTTACCCTTTACTCCTTTTTGATCACCACGCAATCCGGTGCAGATTTATCTTTCAAACGATGGTAAAAACTCGACTCCCGGAGTTCTGAAGTTTTGGCTATAAGCCCTCAATTCTATGGTTTTTTGGCTTTTGTGTGATGAAGGAGATGATAATGCGGGGCTACCACCTTGAAGTAGAATTGCGGTCAGGAATCTAGGATTAAGAAAAGATAATTTGTAAATTAATAAAAGCAAAAGAACATAGGAGAACCTGGCTTTGAAGAAATCGGCACAAGCAGTGATCACAGGATTTCGGCTTTTATGGATTCGGAAAAAGTGTTGATGAATAGTAGGTATGATGAATAGTTTGAAGAAGAAAAAATAGAAGAAGAAGTGTAGGGGAGGTGGTAGTTTCAGCTAGAGAGGAAAAAGAGATAAAAGAACAATCCTAAGGTGTAAAAGCAGAAGAAAACGGCACCAACAATACCCTAAGTGCCGAAATACTACCCTCATAATCCCCGCCGATTTTCCTCTTCAATTCCCCTATTCGGCTAACTCCTAGCCTCATCCCAATCCTTAAATCTCTCCCTTATCACTCCTTAATCCAAGCAGTTAAACCGATCCAACTCTCCTCTAGCGAATCCACCGAACTCCAACACTTACCCCTCCCGCACTAAAAAATAAATGCACCTATTTGCCAACAAAGGGAATCGAACCTGTGTCTTCCCCAACACTTACACGCCACCTTCATAGCTCCCTAGTGGCGTCACTTAGCCACTTTACCAAAGGCTCATTTGTGATGCAATTTACCCATCACTCCACTTAAGGCCACTTAGCGAACCCCTAACTCCTAAGTCTAAAATTCCAAAAATTCAACTGGGTTTTGGCCAACTCATGGGCCTTCTATAAGCCCATTTACCTACTCAAAATACTAATTCCACATCCAAATACAAAATTTTAAAAATCTTTACAAAATATTGGAAATCACGAATAAACCGAAAATCGGATGTTACAACTCTACCCTCCTTAAAGAAATTTCGACCTCGAAATTTTACCTTATCAGAACAGTTGAGGGTACTGTTGACACATCGCCTCCTCAGTCTCCCAAGTAGCTTCTTCCTTGCCATAGTTTCTCCAAAGTACTTTCACTAGTGGAACTGATTTCCTTCTCAACATCTTGACGTCACGATCAAGTATTTGCACAGGTTCCTCCTCGAAAGTTAAATCTGACATAACCTCAATTTCAAAGAATCGGTATGATATGAGTTGGGTCGGATCGATACCGCCAAAGCATGGATACATGGAAAGCGTCGTGGATACGATGCGATTACGGTGGTAACTCTAGCTAATAAGCCACTGGTCCAACCCGCTTAACAATCGGTAAGGCCCAATAAACCGTGGGCTCAACTTACCCTTCTTACCAAATCTCAAAATTTTCTTCCAGGGAAACCTTCAAGAAAACCATATCCCCACAAATGAACTCAATCTCTTTGCGCTTCAAATCCGCATACGACTTACATCTATCGGATGCCTCCTTTAACCGACCTCTTATCGACTTAACCTTGCTTTCGATTATGCGCCACCAATTACGGTCCAAGCACTCGTCGTTCACCCAACTCATCCAACACATCGGCGCACGACATCTTCGCCCATAAAGCGCTTCATATGGTGCCATCGAATACTTGCTTGATAGCTGTTATTGTATGCAAACTCCGCCAATGGTAAGTAGTCCTCCCAACTTCCACGACAATCGATGATACAACCTCTCAACATATCCTCTAGAACACGAATACCCTTTACGATTGTCCATCATGCGTGGGTGAAAAGCGATGCTAAAATCCAATCGTGTTCCCAATGCTTCTTGCAACTTCGCCAAAACCGAGACGTAAACCTAGGGTCTCGATCGAAATTATTGACACTTTGGCACACCATGCGGTCGACTACCTCCGCCACGTATAACTTGGCCAACTTTTGCGATGAGTAGTCAGTGCGAACAGGTATGAAATGAGCGATTTTGTTAACCTATCCACAACTACCCACACCGAATCTTTCTTGGTGGGTGTCAAAGGTAACCCACTCACAAAGTCCATTGTTACTCTTTCCCACTTCTATAGTGGAATTTTCACTAGTTGTAGTAATCCCGACGGCAGTTGGTGCTCAGCCTTAACCTGCTGGCACGTCAGACATTTCCCAACAAATTCAGTCACCTCTCGCTTTAATCCGGGCCACCAGTACACCTCTCGCAAGTCTCGGTATAACTTATTCCCTCCAGGATGCATGGCACAGAGTCCACCATGAGCCTCTTTTAGATTTAACTGCCTTAATTCAGGGTCCTTTGGAATACAAACCCTCCCACGAAAACACAGAACTCCTTCACTATTCAACCCAAAATCCTTGTTCTCACCACTCTTTATTTGTTGGAACCGAAGAGCTAATGAATCGTCCTTCAACTGTTTTTCCTTAATCTGCTCAGTCCAAGTAGGCCTTATTTGCAGTTCTGCCAACAAGCTTCCATCATCGTATAGACTTAATCATGCGAACAAGGCTCTCAAATCCGTAACAACCCTTCGACTCAATGCATCCGCCACCACATTAGCCTTTCCTGGGTGGTACTCTATCGAACAGTCGTAGTCTTTAAGCAACTCCACCCACCTTCGTTGCCTAAGGTTCAACTCTTTCTGAGTCAACAAATACTTTAAGCTCTTATGATATGTGTATATGATGCACTTCTCCCCATATAAGTAATGTCTCCAAATTTTTAACGCAAAAATCACCGCTGCTAGCTCCAAATCATGCGTAGGGTAATTCACCTCATGAGCCTTAAGCTGTCGTGATGCATAAGCGACCACCTTGCCCTCTTGCATCAGTACGCAACCTAACCCCACATGCGACGCATCGCTATATGCAGTGAAGTCCTTCCCAGACACCGGTTAAATCAACACTGGCGCTTTAGTCAATACCTTTTTCAACCGTTCAAAAGCTTTTTGCTGTTTCTCGGTCCAGACAAATGGTACTCCTTTCCTTATGAGCTTTGTCAAAGGCGCCGCCATCACCGAGAAACCCTCCACAAACCTTCTATAGTAACCTGCCAACCCTAGGAAACTCCGAATTTCCGATACTGACCTAGGTGGCTTCCATTCCAGAATCGCTTCAATTTTACGAGGATCCACCTTAATCCCCTCGGCAGAGACCACATGTCCTAGGAAGGTTACCTCCCTCAACCAGAATTCACACTTGCTAAATTTCGCATAGAGCTCCTTTTCCCTTAACACTTGCAGCACAATACGGAGATGCTCATCATGCTTCGCCTCCGTTTCAGAGTATACCAAGATATCGTCGATAAAGACGACTACAAACCGATCCAAGTAAGGTTGGAATACTCGATTCATCAGATCCAACTTGAGTGCTACCTCGGCCTCGACCATGGCCTCTTCCTCGAGTAGCCCTTGTACTCATAACGATTTATCTGATTACGAATTTTATGACATTAGTTTCTTGGTTTCACTTTATTTACGAATATCTTATGAATAGATAGAGTTTCAGAGTTATTTCGCGCAATCATAATTTAGCTACGGTTTCAGTCTTGTAGTCCTAATACTACATCATCAATAGCTCTATCTCTAAGGCTCAGTACTATCTACAGATTATTATTTGAGATGATTCTATATAAATATTTAAAGCGAAAAAGATCACTTACAGACTTGGTGCAGGGGATTCGGTGTGCCACTTCCTTATCAGTCCATGTAAAAATTAAAAACCATGTTTTTGTTTACCGAAAATAAAAAGATTTCATTTGAAAACACTTTTATTTTAAAACTATTGATTTAACCCCATTTAACAAATAGAAAAACTTGAACATCTTGAAAAACTTACTATTTCCAAAAATACCCTTCTTAGGCCCAAGTTTTTGAAAAGATTTTGGACCGATCCACGTACCGAGTTGTTGCAACCAGAGCTCGATACCACTAAATGTAACACCCCAAACCCGGCTGGATGTTATGACCGGATCGATCGCCACATTGATGCGTTCAAAACACTTAGTTTGGAAAAGTTGAGTTGGTGTTGTAAAGACACTTTTAAAAGTAAGTTAAAGTGAATGGAAGCTGCGCACTGGGTAGGAAACCGGGAAGAAGAGGAGGTGAGTCCGTCTGATTGCTTAAGTACCAAGCTCTCTTGGATCCAATCCTAGACATGCACACCGCCATTGCCACACTCTAACATCTCGTATAATTTTAAGAAAACCGTTTGATTATGACCAGCTTAAGAAAATGATTAAGGTTGCAAATCGTTTGCTTAAAATATTTATTTTCTTGGGAAACATTTACTTTATGAAAACTTTTGCGTCATCGTGATCTTTTTAAAACAAGTAGATTTTATAAAACGAACCCTAGTGCTAGCCAGTTTAATAATCCCCAAAATATAAGTAATTAAAAGAGCGACCTTATTACAACTTTAAGCATAATAAAAATAATCCAAAATAAATATTAAACTTATTTAAAATCGGCAATCAATCTTCATGGCCACTCTGAATCCCTTGACTCCAAGTCCACCAATTCTAGGGCTCACTGCAAGGATGGAAGAGGAAGGGGGTGAGTTTGGGAAAACTCGGTGTATCAGAAACCCATCCAAAGCCCAATTCACTCGAGCCCATTAGGCCTAAGCCCTATTCAGATAACTTGAAGACACAATAGGTCAAGCCCTTTTCGAATCTGAGCAAGGCCTTAGCCCTTTTTACATAACAGTGTGGCCCATAGGCCAAGTTCAAGAATATGAGTAACAACAGTAATAATGAATGCAAGCCCATCCGGGAGACTACTCAACCCACCAACCGCTACACCGCCTGTACCAACCCTACACACCATGTGGGAATATCTCAACCCACCCACCCACACACCACAGTTAAAGAAGCACTCAAATTCGATCGATTGAGGCAAAGCCTCCAAGACGTGGATGAACCACTTTCAATACTTCCTCCATTAATACCCCAATCCCATGCACAGATATTAATAAATGCATATCATGCAAAATCTGTAGTAATCAATCATGCGTTTAGCCAATTTAAAACCCTAGGGTATATCGGTAATTTTGCTCTTTAGGGGTAATTTGATAATTTTGCTCTTTAGGGTAATTTCGTGATCTACGCCTCGCACAAGCTAATTCATAATTTTTATCGGTTTTATGCAATTTGATTCCACCATCTACCTAATGTGCTAATTTGCCCATCTCTTACCCATATTGGTCCGTAAGCCCATTGGGCCCGATTTTGGCCCATCGAGCCCCTTTTTTGAAATACGCTAAAACGTCACGCTGAACGTGCTTACCACCTTGCGGTGCAGATCTAACAATTATTCTATGACTTGAGAGCATTCAGATACCCACATGACCATGAAATGCGAATTTGGCATTTCGGCTTTTCCGAATTGAACTAAAGAAGGGTGTTCGGTACACACCGATTTGCGACGATCTCTTGAGATCTCTTCCGATATCCTACAATTGATTAGCACGGTGCTTATTTACAAACCATAATCACTAAACTCCAAAACTTAACTCACCCATGATCGAACCATGTCCCTACAAGCCTTTGAAATCTTACCTTTTGCCAAAATCGATAGCTAGCTCAATCCGATTGCTCCAATGATTCACGCTTTCAATCCAACACTTAAGAAGACACTAATCATTGATGTAAAACATCGATTAAAAACCTTTAGAGCCACATGCCCAATTCGATGACCTCTCTATATTTTAGGGACTTGGCTTTTCCTAACTTTGTAAAATATAACCAGATCGAGATGATGAACACTTACCCTTTACTCCTTTTTGATCACCACGCAATCAGTGCGATTTATCTTTCAAACGATGGTAAAAACTTGGCTCCGGAGTTTCAAGTTTTGGCTATAAGCCCTCAATTCTATGGTTTTTGGCTTTTGTGTGATGAAGGAGATGATAATGCGGGCTACCACCTTGAAGTAGAATTGCGGTCAGAATCTAGGATTAAGAAAAGATAATTTGTAAATTAATAAAAGCAAAAGAACATAGGAGAACACGGCTTTGAAGAAATCGCACAAGCAAAGTGATCACGGATTTCGGCTTTTATGGATTCGACAAAAGTGTTGATGAATAGTAGGTATGATGAATAGTTTGAAGAAGAAAAATAGAAGAAGAAGAGTAGGGAGGTGGTAGTTTCAGCTAGAGAGGAAAAGAGATAAAAGAACAATCCTAAGGTGTAAAGCGTAAGAAAGCGGCATCAACAATACCCTAAGTGCGAAATACTACCCTCATAATCCCCGCCGATTTTCCCTCTTCAATTCCCTATTCGCTAACTCCTAGCCTCATCCCAATCCCTTAAATCTCTCCCTTATCACTCCTTAATCCAAGCAGTTAAACCGATCCAACTCTCCTCTAGCGTAATCCACCGAACTCCAACACTTACCCTCCCGCACTAAAAAATAAATGCACCTATTTGCCAACAAAGGGAATCGAACCTGTGTCTTCCCCAACACTTACACGCCACCTTCATAGCTCCCTAGTGGCGTCACTTAGCCACTTTACCAAAGGCTCATTTGTGATGCAATTTACCCATCACTCCACTTAAGGCCACTTAGCCGAACCCCTAACTCCTAAGTCTAAAATTCCAAAAATTCAACTGGTTTTGGCCAACTCATGGGCCTTCTATAAGCCCATTTACCTACTCAAAATACTAATTCCACATCCAAATACAAAATTTTAAAAATCTTTACAAAATATTGGAAATCACGAATAAACCCGAAAATCGGGATGTTACAACTCTACCTCCTTAAAGAAATTTCGACCTCGAAATTTTACCTTATCGAAACAGTTGAGTCTTGTTGACACATCGCCTCCTCGATCTCCCAAGTAGCTTCTTCCTTGCCATAGTTTCTCCAAAGTACTTTCACTAGTGGAACTGATTTCCTTCTCAACATCTTGACGTCACGATCAAGTATTTGCACAGTTCCTCCTCGAAAGTTAAATCGATCGTACCTCAATTTCAGAATCGGTATGATATGAGTTGGGTCGATCGATACCTCAAAGATGGATACATGGAAAACGTCGTGGATACGATGCGATTCGTGGTAACTCTAGCTAATAAGCCTTTGGTCCAACCCGCTTAACAATCCGGTAAGGCCCAATAAACCGTGGGCTCAACTTACCCTTCTTACCAAATCTCAAAATTTTCTTCCAAGGGGAAACCTTCAAGAAAACCATATCCCCCACAGTGAACTCAATCTCTTTGCGCTTCAAATCCGCATACGACTTACGTCTATCGGATGCCTCCTTTAACCGACCTCTTATCGCCTTAACCTTGCTTTCAAAGGTTCCGCCACCAATTTCGTCCAAGCACTCGTCGTTCACCCAACTCGTCCAACACGTCGGCGCACGACATCTTCGCCCATAAAGCGCTTCATATGGTGCCATCTCGAATACTTGCTTGATAGTCATTATTGCACGCAAACTCCGCCAATGGTAAGTAGTCCTCCCAACTTCCACGACAATCGATGATCTGACCTCTCAACATATCCTCTAGAACTCGAATACCCCTTTCGATCGTCCATCTCATCGTGGGTGAAAAGTGCTAAAATCCAATCGTGTTCCCAATGCTTCTTGCAACTTCGCCAAAACCGAGACGTAAACCTAGGGTCTCGATCGAAATTATTGACACTGGCACACCATGCAACAGACTACCTCCGCCACGTATAACTTGGCCAACTTTTGCAAAGTGAGTAGTCGGTGCGAACAGTATGAAATGAGCGATTTTGTTAACCTATCCACAACTACCCACACCGAATCTTTCTTGGTGGGTGTCAAAGGTAACCCACTCACAAAGTCCATTGTTACTCTTTCCCACTTCTATAGTGGAATTTTCACTAGTTGTAGTAATCCCGACGGCAGTTGGTGCTCGCCTTAACTCTTTGCACGCCGACATTTCCCAACAAATTCGGTCACCTCTCGCTTTAATCCGCCACCAAGACACCTCTCGCAAGTCTCGGTATAACTTATTCCTCCAGATGCATGGCACAGAGTCCACCATGAGCCTCTTTTAGATTTAATCGCTTTAATTCAGGTCCTTTGGAATACAAACCCTCCCACGAAAACACGTAACTCCTTCACTATTCAACCCAAAATCCTTGTTCTCACCACTCTTTATTTGTTGGAACCAAGAGCTAATGAATCGTCCTTCAAGCTTTTTCCTTAATCTGCTTTCCAAGTAGGCCTTATTTGCGATTCGCCAACAAGCTTCCATCATCGATAGACTTAATCATGCGAACAAGGCTCTCAAATCAGAATAACCCTTCGACTCAATGCATCCGCCACCACATTAGCCTTTCTGGGTGGTACTCTATCGAGCAGTCGTAGTCTTTAAGCAACTCCACCCACCTTCGTTGCCTAAGGTTCAACTCTTTCGAGTCAACAAATACTTTAAGCTCTTATGATATGTGTATATGATGCACTTCTCCCCATATAAGTAATGTCTCCAAATTTTTAACGCAAAAATCACCGCCGCTAGCTCCAAATCATGCGTAGGGTAATTCACCTCATGAGCCTTAAGTCGTCGTGATGCATAGCGACCACCTTGCCCTCTTGCATCAAGACGCAACCTAACCCCACATGCGACGCATCGCTATATGCGATGAAGTCCTTCCTGCACACCGTTAAATCAACACCGGCGCTTTAGTCAATACCTTTTTCAACCGCTCAAAAGCTTTTTGCGCTTTCTCGGTCCGCACAAATGGTACTCCTTTTCTTATGAGCTTTGTCAAAGCGCCGCCATCACCGAGAAACCCTCCACAAACCTTCTATAGTAACTCGCCAACCCTAGAAACTCCGATTTCCGATCATCGACCTAGGTGGCTTCCATTCCGAATCGCTTCAATTTTACGAGGATCCACCTTAATCCCTCGGCAGAGACCACATGTCCTAGGAAGGTTACCTCCTCAACCGTAATTCACACTTGCTAAATTTCGCATAGAGCTCCTTTTCCCTTAACACTTGCAAAGACAATACGGAGATGCTCATCATGCTTCGCCTCCGTTTGAGTATACCAAGATATCGCCGATAAAGACGACTACAAACCGATCCAAGTAAGGTTGGAATACTCGATTCATCGAGATTCAACTTGAGTGCTACCTCGGCCTCGACCATGGCCTCTTCCTCGAGTAGCCCTTGTACTCATAACGATTTATCCGACACGAATTTTATGACATTAGTTTATGGTTTCACTGTTTATTACGTAATATCTTATGAATAGATAGAGTTTTGAGTTATTTCGCGCAATCATAATTTAGCTACGGTTTGATCTTGTAGTCCTAATACTACATCATCAATAGCTCTATCTCTAAGGCTCAAGATTATCTACGATTATTTTTAAGATGCAGTTCTATATAAATATTTAAAGCGAGAAAAAGATCACTTACAGACTTGGTGCTGGGGATTCATGTGCCACTTCCTTATCGATCCATGTAAAAATTAAAACCATGTTTTTGTTTACCAAAATAAAAAGATTTCATTTGAAAACACTTTTATTTTAAAACTATTGATTTAACCCCGTTTAACAAATAGAAAAACTTGAACATCTTGAAAAACTTACTATTTCCAAAAATACCCTTCTTAGGCCCAAGTTTTTGAAAAGATTTTTGGACCGATCCACGTACCGAGTTGTTGCAACAGTGCTCGATACCACTAAATGTAACACCCCAAACCCGGCCGGATGTTATGACCGGATCGATGCGCCACATTGATGCGTTCAAAACACTTAGTTTGGAAAAATTGAGTTGGTGTTGTAAAGACACTTTTAAAAGTAAGTTAAAGTGAATGGAAGTGCGCACTGGTAGGAAACCAGAAGAAGAGGAGGTGAGTCCGCTGGACCGCTAAGTACCAAGCTCTCTTGGATCCAATCCTAGACATGCACACCGCCATTGCCACACTCTAACATCTCGTATAATTTTAAGAAAACCGTTTGATTATGACCACTTAAGAAAATGATTAAGGTTGCAAATCGTTTGCTTAAAATATTTATTTTCTTGGGAAACATTTACTTTATGAAAACTTTGCGGCGTCATCGTGATCTTTTAAAACAAGTAGATTTTATAAAACGAACCCTAGTGCTAGCGGTTTAATAATCCCCAAAATATAAGTAATTAAAAGAGCGACCTTATTACAACTTTAAGCATAATAAAATAATCCAAAATAAATATTAAACTTATTTAAAATCGGCAATCAATCTTCATGGCCACTCTGAATCCCGCCCACTCCAAGTCCACCAATTCTAGGGCTCACCGCAAGGATGGAAGAGGAAGGGGGTGAGTTTGGGAAAACTCGGTGTATCAGAAACCCATCCAAAGCCCAATTCAGCTCGAGCCCATTAGGCCTAAGCCCTATTCAGATAACAGTACACAATAGGCCGAAGCCCTTTTCAGAATACAGTAGCAAGGCCTTAGCCCCTTTTTACATAACAGTGTGGCCCATAGGCCAAGTTCAAGAATATGAGTAACAACAAGTAATAATGAATGCAAGCCCATCCGGGAGACTACTCAACCCACCAACCGCTACACCGCCTGCACCAACCCTACACACCATGTGGGAATATCTCAACCCACCCAAATTTCTACACACCACAGTTAAAAGAACAGCTCAAATTCGATCATTGAGGCAAAGCCTCCAAGATCGTGGATGAACCACTTTCAAGATACTTCCTCCATTAATACCCCAATCCCATGCAAGCAGATATTAATAAATGCATATCATGCAAAATACGTATAATCAATCATGCGATTCACCAATTTAAAACCCTAGGGTATATCAGTAATTTTGCTCTTTAGGGTAATTTGGTAATTTTGCTCTTTAGGGTAATTTCGTGATCTACGCTCTTGCACAAGCTAATTGATAATTTTATCGGTTTTATGCAATTTGATTCCACCATCTACCTAACAGCTAATTTGCCCATCTCTTACCCATATTGGTCCGTAAGCCCATTGGGCCCGGTTTTGGCCCATCGAGCCCCTTTTTTGAAATACGCTAAAACGTCACGCTGAACGTGCTTACCACCTTGCGGTGCAGATCTAACAATTATTCTATGACTTGAGAGCATTCGCATACCCACATGACCATGAAATGCGAATTTGGCATTTCGGCTTTTGCCAATTGAACTAAAGAAGGGTGTTGGTACACACCGATTTGCGACGATCGCTCATGAGATCTCTTCCGATATCCTACAATTGATTAGCACGGTGCTTATTTACAAACCATAATCACTAAACTCCAAAACTTAACTCACCCATGATCGAACCATGTCCCTACAAGCCTTTGAAATCTTACCTTTTGCCAAAATCGATAGCTAGCTCGAATCCGATTGCTCCAATGATTCACGCTTTCAATCCAACACTTAAGAAGACACTAATCATTGATGAAAACATCGTTAAAAACCTTTAGAGCCACATGCCCAATTCGATGACCTCTCTATATTTTAGGGACTTGGCTTTTCCTAACTTTGTAAAATATAACCAGATCCGAGATGATGAACACTTACCCTTACTCCTTTTTGATCTCCACGCAACTGGGTGCAGATTTATCTTTCAAACGATGGTAAAAACTTGGCTCTTGAGTTCGAATTTTCGCTATAAGCCCCCAATTCTATGGTTTTTCGCTTTTGTGTGATGAAGGAGATGATAATACGGGCTACCACCTTGAAGTAGAATTGCGGTCGAGAATCCAGATTAAGAAAAGATAATTTGTAAATTAATAAAAGCAAAAGAACATAGGAGAACACGGCTTTGAAGAAATCGGCACAAGCAAAGGATCACAGATTTCGGCTTTTATGGATTCGCAAAAGTGTTGATGAATAGTAGGTATGATGAATAGTTTGAAGAAGAAAAATAGAAGAAGAAGAGTAGGGAGGTGGTAGTTTTGGCTAGAGAGGAAAAGAGATAAAAGAACAATCCTAAGGTGTAAAAGGTAAGAAAACAGCATCAACAATACCCTAAGTGCCAAATACTACCCTCATAATCCCCGCCGATTTTCCCTCTTCAATTCCCCATTCTGCTAACTCCTAGCCTCATCCCAATCCCTTAAATCTCTCCCTTATCACTTCTTAATCCAAGCAGTTAAACCGATCCAACTCTCTCTAGCGTAATCCACCAACTCCAACACTTACCCTCCCCGCACTAAAAAAATAAATGCACCTATTTGCCAACAAAGGAATCGAACCTGTGTCTTCCCCAACATTTACACGCCACCTTCATAGCTCCCTAGTGGCGCCACTTAGCCACTTTACCAAAGGCTCATTTGTGATGCAATTTACCCATCACTCCACTTAAGGCCACTTAGCCGTAACCCCTAACTCCTAAGTCTAAAATTCCAAAAATTCAACTGGTTTTGGCCAACTCATGGGCCTTCTATAAGCCCATTTACCTACTCAAAATACTAATTCCACATCCAAATACAAAATTTTAAAAATCTTTACAAAATATTGGAAATCGCGAATAAACCCGAAAATCAGGATGTTACATTCATTATATGTTTTTTCGGGATAAATATATATACATATTTATATATACCATTATCTTTTAATTTGATTGAAAGATAAAATTAAGAGATATTTTGAAACAAATAAATTCAGATTTTGGCTATGGATTTTAATTAAGTCTCTAATATTTTAAATAGATTAGTTGAAACAAAATACCACCAAAGTGACCTCTTTTGTGTAGATTAGTTTATTTAAAATATCAAGATTATTATATGTTTTTGTGATTCATGCGTTTATTAATTGACCCAAAGGTAAGAATATTTGGCATAATTTCAACAACATCTGTGGTGATAAATGTGTGACAATTATAAGGTAATTTATGAGAGCAATAAGTTATGTAATACCTCTAACCCGTAACCATCGTCAGAACAGGGTTACAAAGTATTACTGAAGTTTACAGAATATTTCCAAATAAACTCAAGTCATGTACTATTCATTTTCCAAGAATAATTGTAAAATCCCTTGAACAGACCATCGGGGCCCAAAACATGCATTAGAAACGAATCGGGACTAAACCGGAGACTCTGAGAATTTCCTCGAAATTTCAAAATTTTCTTTAGTACAGGGCACACACGCCCATGTGGTTAGGTCGTGTGGCTCACACGGCCAAATGACACGCCCGTGTCTTAGGCCGTGTGCTACTTGAGTAGCGCACACGCCTGTGTCCCTAGCCAGTGTAACTCTCTGTCTTGTAATTTATTTTAGGTGCAGGGGTTACACGGCCAAGTCACATGCTCGTGTGCCAGCCTGTGTGTCACACATGGTTAAGATACATGCCCATGTTGACAAAATAAGGCTATTTTCCAAGCCTTATTTCTCACCCATTTAGTCTTCCATCTACACCAACACTTAAACACATTCAAGGTCCAATTCAAGACATTTAACCAAGCCCTAATCAAGTTTTATGTTTGATATATCTTCACCTATATTCATATATATGCAAGTTTACTTATTTCTTCCATTTCATAGATAATCATAATTTCTCAAATTAGTTATATCTTTCAACTCATCCATGTGTTTACCCCTATTTACTATTTACACTCTCATACCATTAACATATTAAGACTATATATAGATGTACATCTCAATATGTAATATCCCAAAATAGGGCCTAAACGGAATAGTGGTTGCGAAACCACAAATCTGAGATAGAAAAGTTTATTTTGATTAATTTTTATAATTTACTGAGTGATTAGATACATGTGTTAGAGTATCGATGGAAAATTTTATAGATAGCATGCTTAATTTGCCTACTAGGGCTTAATTGCAAATGTTGATAAATATGAGTTTCAGATGCTAAAGGATTAAATTGAAGAGTATAATTGAAGTAGAGGTCCTTAAATGGTAATTAGGCCATTAGGTTTTCATGGACAAAAGTGGACATACATAGATAAAAATAACTAAAATTTTAATGAAGGGTATTTTAGTCATTTGGTAATTAAAAGATTAAAAAAGGGAAAAAGATGGCAAAATGTGCCCATCTTCTTCATTAGGCCGAAATTTCAAGGATTCTTCATAGCTAGGGTTTTGTCAAGCTTCCAAGCTTCATAGTAAGTGATTCTAAGCCCCGTTTTTAATGTTCTTTACGTTTTTAAATTCCCGATATCTTGATTTAGCTTATTCTAGCAATAATTTAACCTAGGGTTCATATTTGGAAAAATACCTATAGGTGAAATGTATTTATTTTGATGTTTTATGGTAGAATATGAAGCTTGAAATTATGTTAAACGACTTGAGCTAAGCGATTTTAAGCAAAAATGAGTAAAACAACATAATCGGTAAAAATACCTAATGGTCATAAGTACATGTTACAGTGGGAAATTGATGTTTCCGTAGGTTAATAAATGATTAGCATGTCATAAAACATAAGAATTAGGGACAAAGATTCATTTCCGAGCCTTGGGGAAAAAGTGTAAATATGTAAAAGTTTAGTGGCAAAATCATAATTTTGCCAAAGTTAGAGTTAAGGACTGTTTTGATAAATGTGAATATTAAATAAGTTAAATTTTCTATTATAGATCAAGAAGAACAGAATTTGGGGTTAGACCGAGAAAAGAAAAAGGTTGAGGACTAAATCAAAATATTTGATCGTATTTTGTGTCGAGGTAAGTTTGCAGTAAATAAATGCAATGTTTTATTATTTATAATTAATGATGTTATTTTTCAGAATCTATATATTTATTTTGTAAATTTATTCCTTGATGATTCAAGCAAGAATTGACGGAGAAATGATACTTAAAAGTCCCGGTTGAACCTTAGGAATGTGTAGGATACAAATGTCATGACATTAGGGTTTAAGGATACCAAGTAAGACCATGCCAAGACATGGCATTGGTAAGTTCTACAAGGCAAGGAAATTGTATAAGACCATGTCAAGACATGGCATTGATAAACTACTATAAGGCAAAGATCCTATGTAAGACCATGCCAAGGCATGGAAATGGTGAGTTCATAAGGCAAGGATACCATGTAAGACCATGTCAAGACATGGAAATGGTAAGTTTAAAAAGGAAAGGTACCCGTGTATCCTTAGTATTCTAAATAGTTCAATGTAAAATTCAAAGAGTGTGCCAAAGGAAAGGTAAGATAAGTCCATGTTTGAAAGGTTTAGGTTATCTTGATAATTCGTTTAGAATGTTGTTATTTATTTACATGCAAACTTACTAAGCTTTATGCTTACTCCCTTTCTTTTCTCCCTTTTTTTATAGTATCGCAGAGCCAATTCGAAAAATAGTAAGGACGTCAGAGATCACCTCACACTATCAATGAGTTATCTCGGTATTTTGTGAATAGAAATACATTAAGTTATGGCATATATAGGGACTTGGCTATTTTGTGTGTATGTCCTTATGATATGATTAAAGAATGGCATGTGAATACTTGGTAATGATTAGCTTATGATATAGCTAAATAAGAACATGTTTTGGTATTATGTATGCCTAAATGAGGTTTGATGCAAAGAAATTATGAAAGATTAAGAGTTGGCCATGGAACAGTTAGGAAACAATAGCAATGAAGTTTTTTTGAAAAATCACTAAAAATTGTAGAAATGGAATTAAATGGTGAATGAGATATATAATTCAAGCTTACTGAGTCTATTTTCACAAGAAAGAAACATAGTAAGCAAAATAAGTCTATATTCTGAGATATTTAAATTTCTGTAAGACTGGTTCAGAGTGACTTCTTGATCCCCTATTCCAAATTTGGAAAATCACTAGAAATTTTACAAAAATAATTATAAGTAAAATTTTATATGTATAGATTCCTTAGTGAGTAACACACAGAAATGTTATCCAATTTCTGTATAATGAGATAATTGATTTTTAGTGAAGAGAGGTTAGGTCCGCTGAACTGCCAAATAGGGGAACATTTAATGAATAAACTGTACTAATTGGCCAAACTAAAAATTCTGGAAAAATTATGGTAAGAAGATATATGAGTCTTGTTTCAGGGAAAATTTACGGATTTAAAATTTGAGTTTCATAACTCGAATTATAATTAATTTAGTGGCGGTTATGCAGATATACAGTTTTATTATGAATAGTGAAATAAATTGTTTTGATTTGTTTAAGTAATCAGAAAATTTTTATGGTCCCGAACCATTCCAATTGCACGTTTTAGGGCCTCGAGGGCCCTTTCTAGGGATTTATTGGATGAATGTGAGTGAATTAATATTTTTTAAAAAAAAGTAATTTTTTTGCCCCGAACAGGTAAGATAAGTCTGGTAACATCTAATGCTCGACTCCGACGACGGTCTCGGGTAAGGGGTGTTACACAATATATCAAAAACAAGCCATACCAATTGGTGTTACATTCATAATATGTTATATACCAACATTGGCTAATTAACCTATACATGCCATTATAACCGTAATTGTTTACCATTCATACCAAGATAGGCCGATGGATAGTGTGAGTGATCTCCTCTAATGCTTCCAATCCCTTGAGCTTCCGAATAACTATAGAGTAGAGGAAAATAAAACAGGGTAAACATATTATGCTTAGTAAGTCCGTATAACTTGGTAATTAACTTACCGTTCATTATTACTCATAATAAACATGTAAAACATATTCAGTCAATTTGATCACGAGCCCTACCATACATCCTTACCACCTTCGATAGTCATATAATTAATATATATATATATAGGGAAACATATATGGGCATATTGTAACAGCCCGATTTTGGGCCTAGTCGGAATAGTAGTTTCGAAACCACTATTCCGAGGCAGAAGAAAATTATTTTGATGTTATTTTATGTGATATAGTATATTTATAAAGGTGCATGAAAATTTTGGTATATTAATTTTAGCGATTTCTAGTCCAATTTCGAAAAAGGACAAAATCGCGTAAAAGGTAAAAGTTGTGTTTTGATGCCTAAAGGTGCTAAATTGCTTTGTATCTTAAATTGGGGGTCTTTAAAGTGAAATTAAATTGGGGGTCTTTAAAGTGAAATTAGACTCATTTTAAGTGTAGTGGCCGGTCATGGGACAAGAAATTTCAAATGGTCATCTTGTTAGGTGGGTGATGTCATTTTATGTAATTAAATAATGCCTAGCCTAGCTATTTCTTTTTTTTTCTTTTCATTCTTCCTCTTACCACCGATATTTCCAGCCAAGAAAAGGGTTTGGAGCCTTGAACTTTCATCAAAGAAACTCCTTTGGTAGTAAGTGATTTTAGTGCATTTTCTTGATGATTTTTATGTTTTTGGAACCCCTAAAGCATGAGCTTTCAAAAGAGGGGACTATTTTGCAAAATGATTAAGAGTCAGAGTTTTTCCATGATAGCATATGTGTTTTTTACTAAGTTTTTATGGAAGAATATGAGTCTTAGATGGGTTATAAACAACTTTTATGAAGGAAATTTGCTTGAAAACACAAAAAGAGGTTATTTTGCAAAGTTGTAAAATAAGTGTAAATGTGTGAAATAATTGAATTTTTGAGTTTCTATAGTTATTAAAATAGTTTGTCTAGGCTTAATGAGGAAGAAAATGTGATAAAAATCATTTTTTGAGCCTAGGGGCAATTTGGTAATTTTGGCAAAGTATAGGGGAAAAATAAAAAATTTTGCCAAAATGTGTAATTGGACTAATTTGATTAGTATTTTGTTTTAATAAGTTAAATGTGATGTTATAGATGAGGAAAAACAAGATTCGGGCTTAGAACGAGGAAAAACGAGAAATTGATGTTTAGGCCTCTTTTACCAATTTGGTGTCGAGGTAAGTTCGTATGGTAATAATAATGTAATATCATGGTTGAATTAAAATTCTCTAATGTTATGGCACTAAGTGTATAATTTAATATATTGGATGTTTGATGGAATACGATGTTTCTTTGAAACAGTAAGTTTGTATGAAAGTAATTTATCAATTTCATTATTATATGCTTAATACTTGATATTGTACAAAATGTGGATATATGTCTTTATTTGGATTTACTTGTGATGATTCGGTGAAAATGTGATGATAACTTTGTATCTCAGAAATCCCGGGTGACTCTAAGGAACGCTTAGGATTTCGAGTATCATGACACCATATTAAATGTATGCCAGTGTAAGACCAAGACTAGGACATGGCATCATCGATGATATTTGTGCTAGTATAAGACCATATCCGGGATGTGGCAATGATATGTAGATCCATATAACACTATGTATGGAACATGGGTTTGGTATTCTCTTTGGTGTATGATAATTTCCAACATCCTTTAGCATCCTGAGTGTTCAACGGGTAATTGAAATGGATGATGTGATGAAAGCCCTAAGGAGGGCATGTTAAAGAAGGTATGATTATATACTTTATTATGAGTTGGTACAGGTATGTACACTAAACGCACAAGTAATACCATGATATATAATTGTTCCAATGAGGTAAGTCATTGGTGAGTATGTACTTGAGTTATGCTACAAGTTGTACAAGTATGTACACTAAACCTATGAGTAATGCCTTGATATGTGAAAATCTATAATGTATATTGTAACACCCCGTACTCGAGACCGTTTCCGGAGTCGAACACGAGGTGCTAACGGACTTAATTCATTTACTTACACAGTTCATTTTAAAATTTCCAGACAAGCTGGTTAACTGCATCACTGTCACCTTAAAAATCATATCTCCAGTTCCAAAACTCGAAAACTGATTCCGTAAATTTTCCCTGAAACTAGAGTTATATGTCCATCTACAAATTTTTTTCTAGAATTTTTGGTCTAGCCAATTAGTACATTTTACTAGTTAAAGTCTCTCCTATTTCAGGGTTAGACTACTCTGACCTTCATGCATTACGACTTAGATATCTCCCTGTACAGAGCTTCAATACTTATGCTGTTTGTTTCTAATGAAACTAGAATAAAAAATGAATCTATACATATGAAGCATGACTTCTAATTGTCACTGGTTAATTTATGGTAAATTTTCAAAGTCAGAACAGGGGATCCAGTAATCGTTCTGGCCCTGTTTCACGAAAACTTAAACATCTCATAAAATACGGCTCATACAGTCGTTTCGCTTCTTCCATATGAAAATAGACTCATCAAGGTTCGTTTACATTATTTATTAATTATTTAATTACATTTCTACTATTTTTAGTGATTTTTCAAACTCACATTACTGCTGCTATCAGCATCTATTTTAAGGCAGATTTCACCTATTTCATAGTTTTCCATGAATCAACTAGCAAATTGACATACATTATTATCAAGGGTAATCCCGATTAGCCATGACGTACGTAGCACCAATAGGACCATGATTGGCCATTCCAATGGCTAGTCATTACCAAACATTTCCACACCACTTAATAACCATATCACAAGACCATAATGTTATACTTGAAATATACGAGCCATTTTCGCATGGCTATAATGAATACACATTACAAAAAGGTACTTAATTAACAACAAGGGTCAGCCCTATACATGCCGTTTTTCAAAATTGAACTAAAAGAGTACCAAAAGTGGCTTAGATAGTGTGGACAACTTCGACTTTGACAATCCCGAGTCCGATAGCTGAAGAGCAAAATCTATAAAACAGAGAATTAAAGCAGAGAATAAGCATTTCGATGCTTAGTAAGTTTTAAGCAATGAAATCATTTAAAGGAATGGCATAATAATATCAAGTTTATTTGTTCATCCCTTGGCCGAATAGAAACATAACCGAGATATCACTTTTATCATTAATATCACAAAAGTGAAACCAATTTATCTGGCCAACTCCAATCTACAACCGAATGCTCTCATCTCAAATGTCCTTGTCCATTTCATGCATATGCACACACATTCATAACTATGACATTCAACTCTCATATTCAGAACTCATACATCATAATCAGATCATAAACGTTTGGATGATTTAAATAATGTGCTAAGCATTCCCATCGAATTTCAAAGTCATAATTGAAGTATATTCACATTCTCAACAAGGGTAAATTACTTACCTGGTTGTCTTACAGTAAGTAGCGCATGTGATTAAAATTATTCCAGCATGTATTATATGATTTCTTGTAAGAACACTTACGGGTTTTCACCCTCAAATATTATGCTGGTGCAACATCCTTTGGAATAAAGTCTGACTCTTAGAACAGGCTCAAAAGCCCTTCGAGACCAAGCTCGGATTAGACTATCGGCTCAAGGCCCTTGAACTAAGTCCGGTTATGACACTGGCTCTAAAAAGCCCTTCGAAACTAAGTTCGGTTATTAGCACTGGCTCAAAAGCCCTTCGAGACCAAGCTCGGATTTAGACTCCGATTAGCATTCACACGTATATGCATATTTATATATATATCATATCACATCTGGATATCATTCCTGATACTCGAATACAATTACAGCATGTTTACTAACCATACATCGATCAATTCATTAATCCCACACAAATAACATAATCCCTTTTCGTTAATCCACAAGATTTCTATAACCATTCGGCTACAAGTAAATACCTTACTTATTTATTTTACCATGTAATTCAAGTAGAATCATCAAGTCACGAGTTAATTATTATGCTCATAGACAAATAATTGCCTTATTAAATCGTGAGCTAAATTTCATTACTCAAAGACTTACCTCGGATGTTGTCGAATGATTTCAACGGCTATTCGATCACTTTTTCCTTTCCCTTATCCAACTTTGATCCTCTAAGCTCTTAAGCTAAATTAAACAAATTTACTTCCCAATCAAACACATACATACGACAACCATATACATTTCAAAAACCAATTCAAAAATCAATTCAAAAACAAATTTTAGCATATTTGGTCATTAGAGCGACCTATTTAACTTTGAAGCATTCATTTCTAATTTTAATTAAACAATGCCGAATGCCATTAACTACTAATGCCACACACACACATATGCATAAAATTCATCCATACATAACCTATAGCTCATTCGGTCATTCATCTCTCAAACCTATCAAAGCTTCATATCAAACTTCCTTGGCCGAATACACATATAAGCACATAATGCACATTTAGCATTTTTATTTACTTCATGATACATTCGGCCTTGGCATAATTTCATTAAAAATCCCTATTAGCCACTTCACCAATCAATTATGTCATCTACTTAATATTTCATAACTTATCATGCTAGTGAATATTATTTATTCAAGTTCATCATCTTCATATTCGCATTAGCATCAAATATAATAGCCAATTCTTCCCACTTTGAATCTATGCATCCATTTAATCATAGTTTGTTCAAGCACTCATACAACAAGATTCATCCAATTTAACAAGAAACAAAACTTTATTCCTCCATAGCTACAATGGCCGAAAGATCTAGACATCTCAATACCGAAATTTCTAACATGGGTTGCCTAAAGAATTTGGTAGGGAGTTCAAATTTATCTAACATTTAAAGTAACTTAACACATCCATATAGCTAACATGCTAGTAGTATCAAGGCATCAACTAAAATTTTGAAGCCCTTAGCCAATCCTAACTCTCCAACAACTCCAATTTCATCCATGAGATAAATAGAAGTAGGCTAACCCTCCAAAGGATGTGTAAACCTCCAAAAGCAACATTGAACATACCTTAATCTAAAGAACCACCTTGGCCGAACTTTCCTCTTCTTCTTCCTTCAATTCACGGCAATGGAGGAGCAACCTAGCTAATTTTTGTTTCTCCCTACTAACCACTATTATTTTATTACCCATGTTCTTTATTTTATTATTTCTAACATAAAACACTAACATAAAATGTTTATAATACATTTTAACCCATAGCATGGACGGCCACTACTTGTCATAGGTGGAAATTTGACATGCAAACCCATTATTTTCATAACATGCACTAATAGATCCTTATAGATTAACCCATCACATTTCAAAGTGTCACACATAAGTCCTATTAACTAAATTCACATGCAATTGACCAAATCGAAGCTCAAAACTTTCACACAGTCATATTCACATATTTTAGACAATAAATATTATACTCAAATACTTCGGTGACTCGGTTTAGCGGTCCCGAAACCACTTTTCGACTAGGGTCAATTTAGGGCTGTGACATATATAATATTGGTGAATACTATGAAAATGACATGATTTGGGCTTAGTCTTTGATACTTGATGACATTAAGATTATGGGCCCATACTTATGATGCATAGCTATGTGTTCTTACCATGATGGATGAAATGATGTTTTATTAATTTGGTGAATAATAATTTCTAAATGAGTAAATTAGCCTTGACAGTTTTGGGCTACTGCAGTGGTGTAACTTTCAAAATACACTAAAAATAGTGGAAAATGAGTTATAGGCTGAATAAAATATGGGATTAAATCTATTTTGAGTCTAGTTTGTAATAAAAGAAACCGTGTAAGCAAAATAATTTCCTGTAATGAGATAATTGAAGTTATGTGAGATAGAGTCAGAATGACTTCGAAATCCCCTGTTTTGATTTGATAAAATCATTATAAATTGTAAAAAAATAGTTATGAATTGTAATTTATAAATTTAGAATACTTATTGAGCTATTTTCAAGAGAAATAGACGAGAACATTATTCGAGACCTGTGCTATAAGATAATTAAACTTTAGTGCAGAAGGGTTGGAACTATCAGACAGTGCATTAGGGGTAACTTTGAGGAATAAACTGTACCATTTGGCTAGACCAAAAATTCTATAAATTGTATGGTAGAACGGTATTTGAGTCTAGTTTCAAGGAAAATTAACAGAACTTAATTTGGAGTTTTGTAGCTCCAGATATAAATATTTTATCGACCATTGTACAAGAAAACAATTTATCTTGAATTTGTGAAAATGTTGGGAACATTGATAAAAACATGTAAATGAGTTGCTTATTGTTTTCATACGAACTTACTAAGTGTAAAGCTTACCCCTTTCCTTTCCCATGTTCTTTAGTGTTGCCAGGTTAGCTCAAGTTGGAGTTCTTCGGAGATATTATCACACAGTCAAGCTATCGCTATTGTGTAAGTGATCTCAAGTACTTTGAGTCTATGTCATGTATAGGGTTTAAATATTTGAGCATGTGATATTATATTTTAGCCAAATGTATTGGGTTACATTAACTGTTGAGGTTGTAAACCTATTTATATATGCATGCATGTGCTATGGTCTTATGTGATGAGTTTATAATAATTATGGCATGAATGTGGTAAAGATACGAGCAAAATCTATGATATCTATTGCATGAGAAATTGACATGATCATAACATGTTTATGGATGTTGAAGTGCCCATGTATGCCTTGTTGTATGCTATTGTATAAGTATGCGTGCGTGAGTTGTGAGGGTGACAAAATGGCTTGGAAAATAGCCTTGTATTTGTCCACACGGGTAGACACACAGGCATGTGTCTAGGCCGTGTGTGACACACGGTCCACCCCATGGGCTTGTTGTTCAGATGTGTGTCCCCTGTACCTAAGTTTTTCAAGTTAGTATGCATGGTAGTAAACACACAGGCAGAGACACGGCCGTGTGTCTCAGCAATGTGAAGGACACGGTCATAGGACACGGGCGTGTACCTTGGCCGTGTGGCTTCAATTTGTTCATGACCAAATTGGAAAAATGTCTAGGTTTTTGAACACGGGTTCGGGACACGGGCATGTCCCTAGCACAAGGGCATGTGCTCTATACTCACATGGGTGTGTGGAGCCTTACAACATAAAATTTTCCAAGTTTTTTCTTAAGTTCTCAGCTTGGACCCGAACCATCTCTAATGCATGTTTAGGGCCTCGTGAGCCCATTTAAGGGACAAAATGTATGTGAAATGAAAATTTTTAAATTAATCAAAATAATACGGCCCGATTTTATGTAGTTGGTTGAGTTTAAGTCTGGTAACAGCTCGAACCCTGTCCCGACGTTGGATACGGGCAAAGGGTGTTACATTTAGTGGCATCAGAGTATGGTTTAGTCAATTCTTGGACTAACATAACGTAAGTGAGTCTAGCTATACATGCCATAGTACTACTCATGACAGTGTGATATCTCCCGGCACTAACGAAACTATTTGCTAAGATAGGAAAGACTTCCAACCAAGAAAATCTTTTTAATGATAAGAGTAATATTGAGATGATTGAATCATGCTTGTAATATGTCAAATTTAGGAAAGGTATGAAAGGAAATTCATGATTTTTACATGAATTAATACTCAATATGTGATAATCATAAGTTAAAGAATGTGGAAACGTGGAATGAGATGAAAGTTAAGTTGTGATAAGCTCTTTCATGCATATTAGTATTCATATGATGTTACATGCCTAACTCATTTGGTCTAGTAATTATGAAAAGTAAAATTTACTTGAAATGACAGCATGTGTATATAAGTGCTTCTAGTGAATGATGTGTAATCAGTATGTACATGTGATTAACATTTATGTTTAAATCTCTGAATTAAAGATGCCATAATGTGATGTTGTATGATTTTGGTTATGGAATCATGAATGTTCTGATAACATGAAAACTAAAATGAAAGATCAAATTGAGTAGAACGCTGGAATTGAGTACGATCGTTCGATTATGAATTGACGAATAAGAGTATGGTTGGACCATGGCAGTGCAGGTGATATGTGTGCCAGTGTAAGACATGTCTGGGACATGTATAGGCCACATTGTGAAAGCCTGTGTAAGACATGTCTGGGACATGCATCGACTTTGAGACGAGAGCCAGTGTAAGAGATGTCTGGGACATACATCAGTCGCGTTGTGCAAGCTAGCGTAAAACCATGTCTGGGACATGGCATCAGCTTGATATGTGTCAGTGTAAGACCTGTTTGGGACATGGCATCAACACAGATGGATGAGAGCTAATATAAGACCATAGTTGGACTATGGCATCACGTAAATGATGTACTCAAGACCATAAGACATTTTCTAATTTGATAAAGGTTGGTAAGTAAATTTAGGCTAAGTGTTGAAACTTGATTAAACATTAATGGTGATTCGAGTAAAAGAAATGAAAATTTGTATTGCGATAAATTCATTGATGTTTGGCTAGTATTCATATGAAATAAAGTTGCATGTGTTACTAAGATATATGAAAGTGTGTTCATAACAAGTTGGAAATTTGAGATGTTTGAATTAGATGTGCATGATATTGTGTTGTTGTTAAGTGTGTATATGTGTGAGAGTCAAAAATTTAGAGGCTTTACAATCTTCACCCCCTTACCAGAATAGAGTTATATGATAAAATTCACAAGAAATATGTTGCATAAGCTTGCAAATGTGAAACTAAAGAGTGCAATACTAGAGTAATATGGGATTAGTGATGACTGAATTAATCAGAGGAATGATGTCGGATTTACAAAGATGGCTGAGTATGACGGATTCAATTAAGTAAAATTTTAGCTATCTCTCTCTTTTGAGTAATCTGTATTTTCCTTTATCCTTGGGAATATATATGGTTGCTCATTTCTAGTGAAATTCTTAGTTTATGAGGATGTTAACAACAGTAAAATCAGACGAAAGCTCAGTTGATCCGGTTAGTTGTAATCGACATTTCTTATCTCCTCAGAATTCTATTCTGATATGTCGAAATAGAGTCGATGGTGAAGATTTATGTGAGACCATTCTGATATTTCTATTGATTATGGTTTTATATATATGGGAAATATATTATCTCTATTATGATGGAATTCCAGAACGTATAGACGGTAGTTTCTTTCTGGTTTTCTCTGAGGGATTTTTTAGATTTTCCTTATTATTTTCTTTGAGGTTATATTCTTGGATTTCTGGTATGGTATTATATCTGGAATTCTTTATCTTGGTTTTTCCTATTGTTTTTATTTTGAGAATTACCAAACCTGGCTTATCCTTAAGCGTATTCTTTGACTTGCGATAATGGTATCTATTATGTTTATGCTTGTGGCTCGACTATGGAAGTGTGGAGATTCTAGTATTTCAATTTCTCTAATCTTCGTGTAAAGGATTATTATCAGTAAAGGTAAATTAAGCCATGTGCATTAAGTTTATTCTCTGGTTCGGGAATAATGTTGTGCAATTACGGGTAAGTAAACATACAGTCTAAAATGAAGAGATTGTATTCTTGAAAGTGTGATATGGAAACATATTAGTTGGATTTCTTTTATTCGAGAGATGTTATAAGTATAGTTTTCCTGATTAATAAAGAGACCACATCTATGAAGTTGGAATCATTGGATTCATGTTAGTAAAGTTTCTAAACAGTTGATGACCAGAGTATAAAAATGTGGCTATAAGTGGTAACTTAAACAAGTACAGCATGATTCGACTTTTAATTTGGAATTGCAGGAAGGATTTGATTTCTAGTTTTTGTTACTATTATTTTAGAGTAAGATTTGAGTACTGAGAAACTCTGGGTTATACAGAGAATTGAATACAGAGTTCACAGCAGTATCTTGTCTATTCTTCCAAAGGATGTTGAATTGTCTACAGAGTAAAGCCGAATATCAAATGTATTCGAGATTATTACTGTCAGTGATGACACTGGAAAGAAAATGAGAAAGGACTATTATGAATTTCGTATCAGTATATCTCTCATCCACGGGAAAAATGAGGGATGCAGGTTGAATTGTGATAGATTGATGATGGAAGTCTGCATGATTATTTTAGTATGTGCAGATATATTATTCGACAGATATGGCTGAACTATGTATCTGAGTTTATAATTCTTAGAATGTCAGCTCCAGTTTTTCGAATTAAGCTGAGGCTTATACCGTAGCTATGGAAAGGCTACAAGAAGAAATCCTAAGTATGAGACTAAGATGAATTATAAATTACGAGAAAAAGGTGAAAGTGATTCATGAAAGTTGAAATCAATTTCTTCTGGTAAGATTTTCGAGGACGAAAATCCCTAAAGGGGGGAGAATTTTAACAGCCCGATTTTGGGCCTAGTCAGAATAGTAGTTTCGGAACCACTATTCCGAGGCTGAAGAAAATTATTTTGATGTTATTTTATGTGATATAGTATATTTATAAAGGTGCATGAAAATTTTGGCATATTAATTTTAGCGATTTCTAGTCCAATTTCGAAAAAGGACTAAATTGCGTAAAAGGTAAAAGTTGTGTTTTGATGCCTAAAGGTGTTAAATTGCTTTGTATCTTAAATTTGGGGTCTTTAAAGTGAAATTATAGCCATTTTAAGTGTAGTGGCTGGCCATGGGACAAGAAATTTCAAATGGTCAACTTGTTAGGTGGGTGATGTCATTTTATGTAATTAAATAATGCCTAGCCTAGCTATTTCTTTTTTTCTTTTCATTCTTCCTCTTACCACCGATATTTCCAGCCAAGAAAAGGGTTTTGAAGCTTTTAACTTTCATCAAATAAACTCCCTTGCTAGTAAGTGATTTTAGTGCATTTTCTTGATGATTTTTATGTTTTTGGAACCCCTAAAGCATGAGCTTTCAAAAGAGGGGACTATTTTGCAAAATGATTAAGATTCTAGAGTTTTTCCATGATAGCATATGTGTTTTTTACTGAATTTTTATGGAAGAATATGAGTCTTATATGGGTGATAAACAACTTTTATGAAGGAAATTTGCTTGAAAACACAAAAAGGGTTATTTTGCAAAGTTGTAAAATAAATGTAAATATGTGAAATAATTGAGTTTGTGAGTTGCTATAGTTATGAAAATGGTTTTTCAGGGCTTAATGAGGAAGAAAATGTGATAAAAATCATTTTTCGAGCTCAGGGGCAATTTTGTAATTTTACCAAAGTATAGGGGCAAAATTAGAAATTTTTCCAAAATGTGTCATTGGACTAATTTGATTAGTATATTGTTTTGAATAAGTTAAATGTGATGTTATAGATGATGAAAAACAAGAGTCGGGCTTAGTACGAGGAAAAACGAGAAATTGATGTTTAGGCCTCTTTTACCAATTTAGTGTTGAGGTAAGTTCGTATGGTAATAATAATGCAATATCATGCTTGAATTAAAATTCTCTATTGTTATGTCATTAAGTGTATGATTTATTATATTGGAAGTCTGATGGAATAAGATGTTTCTTTGAAACAGTAAGTTTGTACGAAAGTAATTTATCAATTTCATTATCATATGCTTAATACTTGATATTGTAAAAAATGTGGATATATGCCTTTATTTGGATTTACATGTGATGATTCAGTGAAAATGTGATGATAACTTTGAGTCTCGGAAATCCCGGGTGACTCTAAGGAACGCTTAGGATTTCGGGTATCATGACACCATATTAAATGTATGACAGTGTAAGACCATGTCTAGGACATGGCATCGGCGATGATATGTGTGCTAGTATAAGACCATATTTGGGATATGGCAACGATATGTGGATCCATGTAAGACATATGGGACATGGGTTTGGTATTCTATTTGGTGTATGATGATTCCAAACATCCTTTAGCATCCTGAGTGTTCAACGGGTAATGAAATGGATGATGTGATGAAAGCCCTAAGGTGGGCATGTTAAAGAAGGTATGATTATATACTTTATTATGAGTTGGTATAGGTATGTACACTAAACTCACGAGTAATACCATGATATATAATGGTTCCAATGAGGTAAGTCATTAGTGAGTATGTACTTGAGTTATGTTACAAGTTGTACAAGTATGTACACTAAACCTATGAGTAATACCTTGATATGTGAAAATCTATGATGTATATAGTATTTGGTGAATACTATGAAATTGGCATGATTTGGACTAAGTCTTTGATACTTGATGGCCTTTAGATTATGGGTCCATGCTTATGATTCATAGCTATGTGTTCTTACCATGATGCATGAAATGATGTTGTATTAATTTGGTGAATAATAATTTGTGAATGAGTAAATTATCCTTGACAGTTTTGGGCTACTGCAGTAGTGTAACTTTCAAAATACACTAAAAATAGTGGAAAATGAGTTAGAGGCTGAATAAAATATGGGATTAAATATTATTTAGTCTAGTTTCTTATAAAAGAAATCGTGTGAGCAAAAGAATTTCCTGTAATGAGATATTTAAAGTTATGTGAGACAGAGTCAAAATGACTTCAAAATCCCCTGTTATGATTTGAGAAAATAATTATAAATTTTACAAAAATAGTTATAAATTATAATTTATATTTTATAATACTTAATGAGTCTATTTGCAAGAGAAATATACTAGAACATTATTTGAGACCTGTGCTCTAAGATAATTAAACTTTAGTGCAGAAGGGTCAGAACTGTCAGACAGTGCATCAGGGGTAAATTTGAGGAATAAACTATACCAATTGGCTAAACCAAAAATTCTGGAAATTGTATGGTAGAACGGTATATGAGTCTAGTTTTAAGGAACTTAATTTGGAGTTTTTTAGCTCTAGATATAAATATTTTATAAACTGTTGTACAAGAAACCAACTTATCTTGAACTTGCGAAAATGTTGGGAACATTGATAAAAACATGTTAATGAGTTGCTTATTGTTTTCATATGAACTTACTAAGCGTAAAACTTACCCCTTTCCTTTCCCATGTTCTCTAGTGTTGCCAGGTTAGCTCAGGTTGGAGTTCGTCGGAGATATTATCACACAGTCAAGCTATCGCTATTGTGTAAGTGATTTTAAGTACTTTGAGTCTATGGCATGTATAGGGTTTAAATATTTGAGCATGTGATATTATATTTTAGCCAAATGTATTGGGTTACATTAACTGTTGAGGTTGTAAACCTATTTATATATGCATGCATGTGCCATGGTCTTATGTGATTTGTTTATAATGATTATGGCATGAATGTGGTAAAGATGGGAGTAAAATCTATAATATCTATTGCATGAGAAATTTACATGATCATAACATGTTTATGGATGTTGAAGTGCCCATTTATGCCTTGTTGTATGCTATTGTATAAGTATGCATGCGTGAGTTGTGAGGGTGACAAAATGGCTTGGAAAATAGCCTTGTATTTGTCCACACGAGTAGACACACGGACGTGTGTCTAGGCCGTGTGTGACACATAGTTTGCTCCATAGGCGTGTTGTTCAGCTGTATGTCCCCTATACCTAAGTTTTTCAAGTCAGTATGCATGGTAGTAAACACATGGGCAGAGACACAGCCATGTGTCTTAACTGTGTGAAAGATACGGTCATAGGACACAGACGTGTACCTTACCCTTGTGGCTTCAATTTGTTCATGGCCAAATTGGCAGAATGTCCACGTTTTTGAACAAGGGTTCGGGACACAGGCGTGTCCCTAGCACACGGGTGTGTGCTCTATACTCACACGGGCGTGTGGAGCCTTACGGCATGAAATTTTCCAAGTTTTTCTTAAGTTCTTGATTTAGTCCCGAACCGTCTCTAATGCATGTTTAGGGCCTCGTGAGCTCGTTTAAGGGACAAAATGAATGTGAAATGAAAAGTTTGAAATTAATCAAAATTTTACGGCCCGGTTTTATGTAGTTGGTTGAGTTTAAGTCCGGTAACACCTCGTACCGTATCCCGGCGTTGGACACGGGCGACAGGTGTTACATACATCACTCATTAGATTTCAATATGCATATACTTTTCACATCATGTGTTCATATAACATATTCAAGACATGCCCCTGTAATTCAAGTATGTTTTTATAATAATTTGCCTTGAATTCAGATTATTTCATGTTGGAACTTTGCCATTAAATTATATGAAATATTTTATCATATGATTAATACGCTTGAGGCTTACAATTCTATACTCATGAACGAATAGATTGATCAAACAACTTCCATGTTCGTATATCATCATATCATATTTCCATATATCATTTATTATCATTTTCATGTATTTTCAGGCAAGTACACGTACTAATTCATTTCATGTTCATATTTTTCTCATATCAAGATTTTGCCAGTTGAATTTACTAGAAATATCGATGGTTACTCTCATGTAGTACACTTTAAGTGTACAAAACTCTCGAGCCACCTTTTCAAGTCATTCGGGAAAATCATATACTTTGATGCTCACATAGAGCTACGGTAATCCATAACATATGCAGAATTACTACCAATCATTAAGCTTATACCTCGATGCTCACACAGAGCTACGGTAGTCCACAACGTATGTGGAATTACTACCAATCACTATATTCATAGAAATTTATTTCATAATGATCGAAAGACTTATCAGGACTACTCGTCCAAGCTAAATCCTATCTGCAACACATGCAGCATCACCTTTACACTAATCCATCGAAATTTCCTTCATTCAACAAGGACTTATTCCTTTTCTTAAGTTACGTCGAACATACGATCATATATTTTTATATATTAAATATTCAAAACACCTATTTCAAGTATATATTTATAACCTTTTTCATTTAATCGAAACTTAATACTTATAAATCATCATCGGATATGTAATCTTTTTTATACACATGACAATAATTCAATCACATACACAATACTTAATTCAAACATATATTTATAACATTTTTCATTTAAACGAGGTTTAACATTTATCAAGTATAGTCGGGCATATGGTCAATTTATATATAAGGCATTCATACAATTCACACATACAACATTTATTTCAAGCATAAAATATTCTCAATTTAGTTACATGCAATTACTTCGACAAATGTTCATGTATATAATATCTACTAAACCGATATTTTTCTCTTTTCCTCGTTCTAACTCCGAATTTGATCTTCCCAGATCTATATTAATAAACTCAACATCAATTCATGTTTATTTCAATTCAATTTACATCTTTGGAAAAATTACCATTTTGCCCCTAACTTTTTAAATAAATGATGATTTCGTCCCTAGGCTCGAAAAATGAAATTCATGCAATTTATTCCTTATTCCAAGACTAAATATTTTTATATATATCAATAGCAGCCCTTAAAGTCCATGAAATTTCAAAATTTTCCATAAATTCAACAACTTTACAATTTAATCCCTAAATCATGATTTCACTCAAAATTCTTTAATAAAATACCTTTACATATCCATTAACATCTCAATTTCATCATCAAATAACTAAAATCATATGAACTTATCAATGGTATATTACAAAACTTCCAACAAAATCAAAAACTAATGAAATAACAAGTTGGACCTAATTGTAAAAGTCCAAAAACATAAAAATTTCATTGAAAAAGCAAGAATTGAAGCTAAAATATGAAAGACCAGCTCAAACCCTCTTCAATGGCTATTTTTGACAGAAAATTGATGAAGAAAATGTCTAGAAACTATTAAAATAACATTTGGCCATATAAACTTTATTTTAATTCCAATTTTGTCCCTAATCACATAAATATTTTTGATTTATTTTCACGTTATGCCGCCTCAGCCATTTAAGATGGTCTATTTTCCCTTTTAGTCCTCCTTTATTTAATATTAGGCTATTTAATCACTTTAGCAAGTTTTGCACCTTTTTTAATTTAGTCCTTTTTAATTAATTGACTACCGAAAATTGAAATTTTCTGACGAAACTTTAATACTACCATATTGGCACTCCACAAATATTTATAAAAAAATATTTATGGCTTGATTTATAGCACCGACGGCTCGACATCTCTTTTTCTCAATTAATTGACCTAATAAATTTTTATAAACACAAATTTACTAATTCAAAAATCTTTTAAAAACCACATTTAACTCATAAATATTAAATAATAATATTTACGAGCTCATTTTTCAAATTTAATGGCCTCAAACCACAGTTTCTGACATCATTGAAATTCGAGCTATTACAAGTTAGTCCAAAGATTAATTTATTGTTTGACATAATTTATTGTCAATGTTTGATTGCTACAACAAGAGTTCACTTACTGTTAATATTACTGTCCAAAGACTTGATATTGATGTAGTGTTTGGTATCTTAAGATGGGATTAGTATTATCTTGAATTTATTGTTTACTTATGAATATTAATGTGAGCTTGCTTTTATTTGTTTTTGTTCTATATAAAACTGGTTCATCTTCTACTGCCACAATATCTGATAATATAAATTCTATACACATGCTTAATGGGACTAATTTTAATGAATGGAAAAGGCACCTACTTATAGTGCTTGGCTATATGGACATAGACTTTGCATTAAGGGAAGAACAACTTGTAACTCTCACTACGGAAAGCACCCTTGATGCTAATAGGGATTTTGAGAGGTAGGATCGTTCAAATTGCATGAGTCTATTGATAATGAGCACAACATTCAAGAAGACTTTAGGGGCACAGAATCTGAACAAATTTGTAACAACCCGATTTTGGGGCAAGTCGAAACAGTGGTTTCAGGACCATAAATTCGATATATAAAAATTTAGTTTTATTACATTTTTATGGTATACAGTTTCACGGAATGATTTTTTGAAAATTTCGTTCAAAAATTTTGACATTTGGGCCCTCAATTTAGTAAAAAGGCCTAAATTGTAAAAAGTGTAAAAGTTGAGTTCTACATGCTAGAGGTGTCCAATTTCTATGAGATTTTAAATTGAAGGTACTTAGATGGTAATTAGAGCATTTTACTTTAAGTTGGACAAAAATAGACACGGGGTAAGAGAATTTTTGTGTTTTGAGAAAAAGGGCATTTTGGTCATTTGGTTAATAAAAGAATAAAAAGGGAAAATAAAGCCAAAATTGTGTCCATCTTCTTCTACCTTGGCCGAAATTCTCAAGACACCATAGCTAGGGTTTTCTTCAACTTTCAAGCTTGATTGTAAGTACATCCTAGCCCCGTTTTTTATGCTCTTTACATTTTTGAAGTCGTTATCACCCGATTTTTCTATTTCTACCATTGTTTTGAAGTAAGGTTCATGTTTAAAAATTTACCAATATGTGACATGCATGTATTTTGATGTTTGATGGAAGATATTGTAAGTTTAAGGTGTGATAGACAATTTTTACTAAGTGATTTTTAATGAAAATATATAAAAATGACTTATTTGTAGAAAAGACGTAAAATGGGTAGTAAAAATCTGATTTGATGAAAAATGTGGGCTGATATGAGCATCTATAAGGTTCGGCTAGGCTTGGGTAACAAAGAAATTGAATACATTTCATTTTACGGGCTTAGGGATAAATTTGTAAAATTGTGAAACTTTAGGGGCAAAAAGATAATTTTGCCATAATGTGATGTTTGGACTGATTTGAGTAATGTGAATATTAAAAAAGTTAAATTTGCTATTATAGATCAAGAAAAATGAAGTTCGGACCTTGACCGGGGAAAGAATAAAGTGTTTGACGATTAGATCCTTTTCTACTATTTTTTATACTGAGGTAAGTTCGTATGTAAGTAATGCATCATTATTGATGCTTTAATGGCTTTAATATCGTATGGATTGTAATTTACTCTTTGAGCATAATTGAAAAAGTTCGACAAGAGAGAAAATCCCGGTTGAACTTTAGGAATAGTTAGGATACAAATGTCATGACATTAGGGTTAGTTGAGATTACGTGTAAGACCATATCTGGGATATGAATCGATATGAGACTTCGTGTAAGACCATAGCTGGGCTATTGGCATCGATATGAGATCCCATGTAAGACCATATCTGGGATATGGCATTAGTATGGTACTATGTGTGTGAGATATCCCGAGTATCCTTTAGTATTCCAAGTGGTTCAATGAAAAACTTAATGGCGATGTTTAAGTTGTGAAAGCCTATGGTATGTTGTGAAAGATTATGGTAAGTTGCAAGTTAGTTCAGGTATGTACATAAAACTCATGCTTAATGAGCTCGATATGTGATGAACCCTCAGTGTGGTATGATTGAGTAAGTTATGATGTTAAGGTTTTAATAACATCTTTGTTAAGTTTGATTATGAAATTTTACAATGATATTTATGTTAATTTACTTCATGTTAAATTTATGTTAAAGTGTGTATGATGCCTATTATTTGCATAGGAACTTACTAAGCTTTAAAGCTTACTCCCCTTTCTTTTTTCCTTATCTTATAGTGTCACCAAGCCAGCTCGGGGATTGAAGACGGTCAAAGATCCATTCATACTATCAAATTATGATTTTGAGTATTTATATTACAATATTTTGGGCTATGGCATGTATAGGGACTTGGTCATTTTGTTATGTGTCATATTTGATTTGGCCAAATTTGTTGGCCTTAATGGTTGATAATTCATTTTGTAAATGGCTATTGAAATTGGCTAATATTGGCTTAAGTATATATATGCATATGATGATGTTTTCATGGATGTGAGAATTTTCATGGATTGAGTTGATAAGTAGGTGATGTTTGTATGTGGTAGATGGTTGCATGTAAATGATATATCGATATCTTGTTTGTGGCTGAATTGGTTGTATGTATATGCTTGGACTAGTGTTGCTTGTTGTTGTGTAGGTTGGTGCAAGTAAGGGTGGCAAAATGGCTTGGTAAATAGCATTCTTTTTGTCTACACGGTTAGACACACGGGTGTGTGTCTAGGCCGTGTGTGACACACAGCTTGCCCAATAGGTGTGTGATCTGGCTGTGTGTCCCCTGTATTTTGAATTTTAGCTTAGAATTGGTCATACTGGCAGAGACATGGCCGTGTGTCTCAGCCGTGTGAAGGACACGGCACAAGGACATGGGCGTATGCCCAGGGTGTGTAAAGTCTACACCTATTTTATGAAAAATTATGAAAATTAAATCGCCCACACGGCCTAAGCACACAGACGTGTGACTTGGTCGTGTGACTTCAATTTGTTGATGATGTCATAAACAGAGAATTACACGGGTTAGAGACACGGGTGTGTGTGACCACACGGCCTGCCCACATGGGCGTGTCCCAAGCCAAATGGGTGTGTGACCCCTGTTTTAGTGAAAAAAAATTTCTAAGTGTAGGGAAATTTTTTAAAGTTCTCTGTTTAGTCCCAAACCACCTCCAATGCATGTTTTGGGCCCCGTAGGCTCGTTTTAGGGACTATATGATTATTTATGAAAATTTTTAAATTTGAGTGGAAATTTATGTCCCGGTTTTGAATGTTTGTCTGAGTTTAAGTCTGGTAATGCCTCGTACCTTATTCTGGCATCGAATACGAGTAAGGTGTGTTACAAGATTACTTAGGCCAAGGGTTTCCTTGACGGAATTGAGAAACGTTTTGCCAAAAACAATAAGGTTGAGATGACATCACTTTTGACTTATTTGATGTCTATGGAGTGTAAGGGTCAAGGAAATTCTGAGCGATCTAGGGGCTATGAGTTTTATGATCCCACAATTACAAATATTTTTGAGACGGGAACTACAACATTTTTTGGGGATGTTGAGTTTGGATGGAGAAATAAGGTTAAAGATTTTGCTTTTGAGGAGGAATTAGATTTTAACTTAGTTCCTGATATCACTTTTGACAATGTTCAGGTTCTCATACCTATCATTTATCAAGAAGTGAATCTAAAATCTCAACAAGACAATGTTGAACAACTCCATATTCAAAATTAGGTAATTGTTCCAAAAAAAAAAAAACTCAACAACATTAAGAATAAATGGCATTAAAATGGTCCACTAGAGAAAGGATTATAATGACTTTAGTAGAATATTTTGATCTTAAGCTACATCAGATGAATATTAAGTTAATGGTTTCTCAATGGTAACATTGGTCATACAGTTATATGGTGCAAGTAGAAAACTTTGTGTCTGATGATGCCAAGTTAATGATTTGAAAATTAAAGAACTTCATCTATGGGTTTAAGCAGACTTCTTGTCAATAGTATTACAAATTTTACCAAATGATTATCTCATTCGGTTTAGAGATGAATTTGGTCGGTAATTGTATATACCATAAGTTTAGTGGGAGTAAGGTTCTATATTTAGTTTTATATGTTAATGACATATTTTTTTTGTCAAAATAAGTATAGTTTCAATCAATACCCTAAGAATGATTATGAGATTACAGAAATGCATAAGATTTTTTACATTTTAGCAGTGGCAAGTCTAATGTATGTTCATGTTTGTATACATTGGAATATTGTGTACACTGTTTGGATGTTAGGTAAATATTTAAGCAACCCTGATTTGGACCATTGGATAGCATCCAAGAGGGTTATAAGGTATTTTTAGAGAACAAAAAATTATATACTCAGATATCAGAGGTCTGATCAGTTAGAGATCATCAAGTATACAGACTCTGATTTTGATGGAATATGGATACAAGATTTTGTCACTAAGGTGCAAATTGTGAAAACAAATTGCAATTTTTTATTCCAATAGCAACAGGAGCACATCAAAGTCAAAACACATAGACTTCAAGTTCCTGGTTGTTAAAGTAAAAGTTCAAAGTAGTTAGGTGCCTATAAAGCATATTGCGGATCTGCTTACTAAAGGATTACCACCCAATGTTTTTCATGAGCACACTGCTCATATGGGTGTAATGTCATTTGAGAATATTTGGTTTTAGTAGGAGTTTTTAATTTTTAATACTTTTATGTTATAGACATATTTTCAGTTATTTTAGTTTACGAATATTAAGTTTATTTTTCTTAGAAATAAAATTTATTTGGTTTATTCACATTCTGATTTGGGTAAGGTTTGATCTCACTAAGGTTTAAGAAGGACCAGTTGGAAATAAATATGTTTAGATCATATTGCATGTAATTTCCATGCTACACATCCACACTTGATCTATGTCATTTGGTTGTGTTAATTTACGTGATCAGGATGGATTTAGTTACGATATATGTAACGAAAGTCGTCTTGGTTCTATGTTAACATAATTAATAGACGATATTGTTCAGAATACCTTTTTTGGATATGATGGTAAAGTTTTGAGCTCATAAAGTTATATAATGACTTGCAATTATAAGGCAATCGATATATATATGTGGTCCTAGTGGGAGATTGTTGGAAAATATGGACATCACATTTATAATATAATTAATTGCATGTTATTATTATTTACTACCATAATAGGTTAGTCCAAATTAAAAGTGATCTAATTTGGTTAAGGTTTATTGGGCTTTAATTATTAAATAAAGTATGGGTCAAATATTTGTAGATACTCTAATAACTAATTTCTAATTAATAATGGGCTAATTAGAAATTAGGGCTAATGTGCCAAAGTTGTATATTAGGGTTATGGTCTCCAAATTACACATAACAAGATTACTTTTCTAATATCCCATCCTTAGGAAAAAGAGTAAATATTCTCTGAATTAATTGTGTGCTAATTTGGAAGATCAAAAACCTATGATCCGTAGATTTCAAGAAATCAATTAATTCAGGCTTCCACATCTAGTTTTGCTCTTGATTTATTCTTGATGATTTGACATGATATATCCTAATTTATGGTTTGTTTTATGTTTTATATTAGATTTTGATTTTACGGTTCTAACATAGATTCTTTGTCGAGAATGTACCAATAAGAGTGTTCAAGAACTGCAAAGATTTGGGAGTGAGATTCCCATTCTACCAACCAATGAAAATATACTCGAGCCTATGGAATGCAGATGACTAGGCCACTAGGGGTGTACTGGAGAAGACCAATTGGTCAAAAGCCCATTTTATAGCTTCCTACAAGGGCTTCCACATTGAAGGGTGCGTGTCATCAGTGGAAGCCAAGTTCTGTGCCACCTAGGGGAAATGGTGGTGGGACCAAAAGGAGTTCCAGGACCTTGATTCTTATTATTGGAGGAGGCTCGTGTGGGTTCGCAACAAGTTCACCATCTACAACTATTGTAGTGATAGGATCAGATGCCCTACCATGCACCCTGAGTGCAAGAGAGATAGGGACATCTAATATTTAATTTCAGTTAAAACTCATGTCCACAATCAACATTTTGTATCCCTTATCACCAGTACTATATACATATAAATATGTATAAGGTCGACCCTGTTAGGGTCGTGTTTTTTCATTTCTTCCGAGCATCATCATTTGGAGGCCTTCAATTCCATTTTCATATAATTTATTTCAATTATTTGTTATCATGGCAACGATAATATTAAGTTTATACTATTTTTGTGTGTACGATTAATTAATTTATTAATATTCAATAATTAATATAATATTTTTATTTATTTTGAAGAAATTTTTTTATAATTACTATTTATGTATTAGATATTGAACTCAAAATCTCATTGTGGAATATAAGAATCTTACCACTACGTTAAAAATTGTTGACATAAAAGTATATTATTTAAATCTATATAATTAATTTACTGTTATACAAAGTATTAAATCTGTCCATATTTTGTTTGATGCGTCTATTCTCAACGGCTAGTCGTCGAAGCTTTTAACTGTAAGCTCTTTGATCGACTTTTCATTCGCTTTCTATCATTTGTTACAGCTCATAGACCAGAAATGTTAGAAGAATGAGCAAAAATAGTTCTTTAGAGTTAAATGTTTATTTTGTCTTTTCTATAAGACATAAAAATAAATTTAAATATTTATTTTAATTGGACCCTACTCTATTATTTGAAGTCAATTGACTTTTAACATTCTATGGATAGTGTGATAACATTTTATTTTATATATCACATTATTAAATAATTTATAAATGATTAAAATTTCAAATGTTTAGAAAAATTAAAATTATCATAAATAAAATCTATAATTCCAAAAAATATGAAAAAGGATCTTAAAATTTGAGAAAAAGATAAAATTCAACAATTTAGAAGATATTTTCAAATGTTTTATATAATTTTAGTAGAATAGATATAGAAAAGATATCTATTTTTTAAAAAAATTAAAAGTTTACAATTTTAAAATTTCCCAAAAATTATGTCAAAATAAAATATTTTCAAAAAAAGATTTTTTGTTAGTACTCGATACATCGAGAGTGTTTTTTATTATTATTCTAGACGTAGTTTTAAAAATTATAATGTGTATTTTTCTTAAAATACATATATTTTAAATATTTTTATACTCTTGTAAGGCACTAGTCAACCCTGACTCTACTTGTAAAGTAGAGGTGCTCATGGGCAGTCGGGTTTAACTATGATATTAACATACTTTATACTTGCCGCAAGCCGGGTTGGCCCGAAATATGAGTCTAAAAGTTTGCTAAAACCCGTCCATATTATCAAAAGATTAACCCAAGCTCACTCACTTATATTGTTTTTAAATTTTATAAAAATATTTATTTTATTTTACTTTGATATTTAATAGTTTTATATTTTTTATTTATTGAAAGTTTTATATAGTTATCTTAACATTGTTTTAATGCTTATATTACAGTATTATTATATATTTGTATAGATTTATTTTTAATGTGTTCTAAATAACATAATATAAAGTATTATAAACTTAAAACGAGTTAAGTCAAGCTCGCCTTGATTGTTCTAGCCCAAGCCTTTAAACAGGCCTAATTTTTTGTGCAAACTCATTTTTCGGGCATAATATTTTTGCCCAAACCCTTTCAAAATTTGAGCAAGCCTTTGGGCCTGGACAAGTAACCCGACCCATGAGCAAATTTATCGTGGAGTCTGAAAACTCTACTAACAATGTACCGAATATTATTCTTTTCTTTTAATAATTCATAATTCATAATTCATTACATTTCATTTATATATATATATATATATATATATATATTTGTTTTTAAAGAGTGATCATTCCAATCAACCATATCTTTTTAATGCTGAATAAAAAATTGAATTAAATTTATATTTTAAAAAAATTAGAATTTTTTTGCCTATTGTATCTTAACTCAATTAATATGGGTATTATTGCCAATGTAAGAGGATGTGAGTTCAAGTACGTTGAAGCAAATTATCCTTCTATGTAACACCCCTAGCCCGTATTCATCGCCGGAATAGGATTACGGAGCATTACCAAACTTAATACTTAAACAAACAAACATTTTCATACATTTTTCATATCCAAACAAAAGTCATTCACATTCAATCATGTTGTCCTTAATACGAACCCTCGAGGCTCAAATCATACATAAAAAACGGTTCGGGACTAAACCGAGAACTCAGGAATTTTTTGGGAAAACATAGAAAATTTTCAAAACTCAGGGGACACTAGGTCATATGGCTAGGCCGTGTGTCTCACATGGCCAAAACATGCCTGTGTCGCAGGTCGTGTGGACATTTGAAATGGGATCACATGGCCATGTCCCAACCCGTGTCCTACCCCGTGTAGCTCCCTGACTCGGGTCACACAGCCAACCACACGCCCGTGTGACTAGCCTATGTACCCTTCGAAATGGCCTCACACACCCGTGTGCTAGGCCGTCTGCTAGGTCGTACTAAAACTGTAGGGTATACTGACTTATGTGACACGGCCAAGTCACACACCCGTGTCTCTGCCCTTGTGGACATACGGCTGTGTCACCTAACTGTGTGTCACACATGGCTGAGACACACGCTCGTGTCTCTGCCATTGTGGAAAAAAATAGGCTATTTTCCAAGCCATCTTTCTCACCCAAATTTGCATCAACCTAAACATGTCAAATGACATATAACATAGCATCAGTAGGCATTCAAACCAATCTCAACCAAATCCAAATCATGCTATTTCAATACCAACAGCCACAAAGCACATAAGTATCACAATTAGCTATTCACTTTCATACCAATTTCACATTTAAAAATCACTTAAATGGTTGCTTTCAACTATGCATTCTTTTGCCTAAAACCATATGCATACCATATCTTAATTTCAACCATTTGGTACTCAAAATACCAATTCACAACAAGCATTCACATAGCAACTATAAACCACATAACAAAAATGCCATTTACACACATATATACATCACCAAATATACCAAAATAAGCCAAATCACATGGCTAAACACATAACCTTTACATATACCATTTACAAGCCAATCTAATTGGCTATACACATCACAAACATATAGGCCATAATAACCACAACACCTATACATGCCATAACCATGTACACAAGTTCAAAAGTACCAAAATGACAGTTGGATAGTGTGATGAGATCTTCGACTACTCCCAATCTGAGCAAGCTTCTAAAGCACTATAAAACACAGAAAAATAAATAGAGTAAGCTAAAAAGCTTAGTAAACTTGTGTAGCTTGAAAGTATAATTCACAATTTAGGAAATATAAACATAATATACTACAATTCCATTTAATCACAAGGCTATCATATATTCATTCAAGTAGCTAATCATAAAACTCATCAATTTCATCGATCCAATGCTTATATGGTTTACGTACTTACCTGCACCAATACGTATCAATCTCACACTCTTTTATACCGTTGGTATACCTTTTGAACCATTTCGAATAATATTAGAAACCTGAGAATCTTGCACCCTAAGTGCCAATACATGGTCGAAACCATCTAAATTTCATATCTCATATACAAATGCTCATCTCGAGCTATCAACGGGTCTGCTCACACAAGTTGACAGTCAAGACGGAACTATATGGTGTTGCTCACACAAGCTGACGAGAATTCGCAACACATGCTGGAAAACTCAACCACTGGCAGAACGCACGGACTAGCACCCAAACACTGTAACCCCAATGACATGTTATTTGTATCCTATCTATTCCTAAGGTTCAACCGGGATTTATACATTATCGAATCTTCGTCGAACATTTCTGTAAATTTGTATTCATAATTAATGCAATTATAAAGCATTTAAAACACAATTATTTTAATGTTTATTAACATACGAACTTACCTCGAATTTATACAGAGAGAATCGAGCTATCAATCAACTATTTTATTTTTACCCCGATCTAATTTCAAACTTCTCTTTTCTTGATCTATATATAATCAAATTTTACTTATTCAAAATACATTCTATTCAAATTAGTCCAACAATTCATATTATGGCAATTTTATACTTTTACCCTTATATTTTAACATATTTACAATTTAGTCCCTAACTCATAAAAATGCAAATTCATGCAATTAAGTCCACACCCATACTAACCGAATTTCACCTATACTTATGGGAGCCCATATTTTTCATTATTTCATACATTTACCATATAATTTTTAGATATCTCAATTTAATCCCTAATTGACAATTTTATCAAAAATCACTTAACAAATGTTGTTTATCTAGCAACAACCATTCATTTTCTATCATCAAACATCAAAACACATACATATTCATTAATGGTAAAACCCTATACTTTTAACAGTTTCACAAATTAGTCACTGGGCTAGCTAGATTAAGCTACAACAGCTCCAAAAACGTAGAAATCATTAAAAATGGAGCAAAAATGAACTTACATGCACTAGGTATCAATGGCCGAATGAAAGAACCCTAGCAATGGCTTCTCATGTTCTAATTTTTAGTTGAAGAATGTCTTAGGAAGATGACAACCTTTGTTTCTTTATTATTTTACTATTTTTATTTAATAAATTACTAATTTAACCTTAAATATTAACCTTTAAAAATCACATAAATGATGTCCATCATTGTCCACTAATAATATTAATGGTCTAATTGCCATTTAAGGACCTCCACTTTAAAGTTCTATAGCTATTAGACAACTTTAGCTATTAGAACACAACTTTTACACCTTACACGATTTAGTCCTTTTTATCGAATTGAGCATTCAAATGATAAAATTTCTTAACAAAATTTTTACACAATCATACTATCATGTTGTAGACCTAAATTTAATTATAAAATAATTACTTTGATTTTGAATTTGTGGTCCCAAAACCACTGTTCCGATTTTACTAAAAACGGGTTGTTACAACTCTCCCCCCTTAGGAATTTTCGTCCCCAAAAATCTTACCTGAAATATAGGTTAGGGTATTGTTTTCTCATAGCTTCTTCAGTTTCCCATGTAGCCTCTTCAACACCGTGATGTTGTAACACCCCAAACCCGAGACCATCGCCGGTGTCGGACCCGAGGGTTAACAAACCAAGTTCACATGTTTTTGCCCACCAATTTGACATTTCCAGTCAGGCTGGAAAACTGCGTCACTGTCGCCTTAAAAATCATATCTCGAGTTTCAAAACTCGGAAACTGGTTTCGTAAATTTTCCCTGAATTTAGACTCATATATACATCCATGGATTTATTTCTAGGATTTTTGGTCGGGCCAATTGGTACAGTTTATTAGTTAAAGTTACCCAAGTTACAGGGATCGACTGCTCTGACCTTCGCGCGGTATAACTTGAATATCTCTCTGCACAGGGCTTTAATGCTGGTGTCGTTTGTTTCTAATGAAACTAGACTCAAAATGGAATCTGTACATATAAGGTATATCTCCTAATTCTTTTTGGATAATTTATAGTGAATTTTTAAAGTTGCGACAGGGAACCCAGAAACCATTCTGGCCCTGTCTCACAATAGCTTTAATATCTCTTAACCTGTAACTCCTATGACCGTTTCGTTTCTTCCATATGAAAATAGACTCATCAAGGTTCATTTACATAGCTTATTCACTATTTGATTCCATTCCTATGAATTATGGTGATTTTTCACATTCACGCCACTGCAGCTGGCAGCATCTGTTTTAAGGTAGGACTTACCTATTTGGTAGTCTCCATGATTCAACTAATCTTGCCATACATAGGTTCATATATGATCATTTTAACCATGCCAATGGCTGATCATATGACCAACATTCCCATTTCCAAACCATAGCCACATCATGACCCCAAATATATATACATACAACCCACAATAAGTCTAAGTTCATGCTCCCTTTTCGAGCCATTTTCGCATGGCCATACAAACTTACATTACAACGTATTTAACAAACAAGAGGTAGTCCTATACATGCCATCTCAAGTTCAACCAAAATTTATACCAAAATGGAGGCTTGATAGTGTGGATGACTTCGACTTCAACGATCCCAAATCCGATTGCCTCGAGCGAAATCTAGAAAACTAAGAGCCAAAGCAACGGGTAAGCATTTTTATGCTTAGTAAGTCTCAAGGAATATAATGAACTATAATTTACAGCAATACATTCACATAGCCAAATGCATCATTTCATTAATACACATTCTTACTTCATACTTCATCATTGTATAAGTTCGCAAAGCATCAATCAATTCAATAACTGAAATTCATTAGTCGATTGAGCGAATGTTGCTCAAACACGTCGACTTTCCAATGCACATATAACGTACCTTATCCTTTGGGCTGTCCGAGTGTACTAATTAAATTCATTTCAGCAACCAACACTCACCTCCAGCCCAAGATTCTTCGAATATAACCGGATATGATCACGTGCACAAATGCCTTCTTGGTCTTAGCCGGATAGAATAACTCGCACGAATGCCTTCGGCCTTAGCCCGGATATAACCACTAGCACAATTGCCTTCGGTCTTAACCGGATATAATTTCCAGCATAATTGTCTTCGGCTTAGCCCGATATCATTCAATTTCTCATGCACACATACATCAATAATCATTGGACATACATATTTCATTTTCGTTACTAAGGCTCAAACACAATTAATATCATTAGCATATTCGCCGGGACTTAGCCCGGGTGGAATTCAAATACTCATACACACATAATCAATAATCATACACATCCATATTTCATCTCACATAATTCAAGTAAGGTCACTTCTTGAGGACTTACCTCGGATGTTGTCGAACGGCTTTTTCGGCTATTCGATCACCTTTTCCTTCCCCTTGTCCAATTGTGGCCCTCTTAGCTCTTGAGCTAATTCAAACAAATTCAATTTATTAAAACCTCATTGTGCTTGCTTATGGCCGAATATGACAAGGATTTTAAATGGTCATATGGCCACTCTTTAGCTTGAATACACAATGGTCATGCACATTTTATACTACATCAAGCAATTCAATACAATTTATTTGAGCATCAAGGAAATGCTAAGGCCTTCAATAGGCTACCCAAGGCCGAATATTCATGTACATGTTGAGGTCAATTTTGCACTTAATACCTCACAAAACAGCATGCAATCTACTAATTTATGCTTTGCACATTGTGGCCCAAAACTTATAATATAGCATCAAGCACTTATATGTGTGCTAGGCGAATTGTGCTTGCAATTTCACAAGCATTCTTCCACATTTTCTTCTTTAAATCAATATATTCATCACTTAGTTCATAACCAAACATAATGTGCAATCATATATATGCATATATGAGCATGGCCGAATTTTCAAGGTGTCCATAGCCATCCAAAACACAAACTTTTAACTAACATGCAAGAAGCATGAATCATGCTCAAGAATGCATCATGGCCAAGTATGACAATCATGCTCCTTTTCAACTTTAATCATGATAAAACAAAGAGAAAACTCAAAATCTTACTCATGAGTAGAAAATCCATCATTGCATGCATCATCATCAAGCTTCACACTTAGCATGCAATGGCTTTATCACTATAACAACTTTGGCCAAATACCATTTCCATGGCATACCAAAGATTTGAGCCATGGCTAACATGCACATCAAGTTAGCAACCAAAACATGCATGAAACTCCCAACACAACCTCATACATACCTTAATCTTGATGCAAACTTAGCCAAATCTCCTTCTAGATCTCTTCCAAACCAAGCATGAAGCAAAAATCCTCCTTCTTCCTTAGTTTTGGCTCAAAGAAAGGATGAACAAAATTTTTTTCTTTCCTTCTCTACAACTCACGGCAATGGGGTATGCCACTCTCTCACACACATTTTTTTTTTTCATTCTTTTCTTACCCATGCTTATTTGTTTACTATTTCTCCCTAATGCCCAACAAAACATGTTTCATGACATGTTTGACCCATATTTCTTTGTCATGGCCGGCCATTACTTGTAGAAAGGGGGAATTTGACATGCAAGTCCATTATTTTGCATGCATGCTTTAATTAGTCATCACCTATTTCCCTATCGTACTTTCAAAGTTCACTACTAAGTCCTTTCTTATAATTTAGCACCTAATTAATAAAAATCGAGACACGAAATATTTACGCATACCAATTCCACATACAATAAGTACGGAATATAACACTTAATTATTCTTGTGACTCGGTTTCGTGGTCCCGAAACCACTCTCCGACTAGGGTCACATTCGGGGTGTCACAACTCTCCCCCACTCAAGAGATTTTCGTCCCCGAAAAGCTTACCGGTAAATAGGTTCGGATATCGCTCTCTCATTGAGTTCTCGGTCTCCCAAGTAGCTTCTTCTATCCCGTGCTTGAGCCATAACACTTTCACTAGCGGAACCCGCTTGTTTCGCAACTCTTTCACTTCTCGTGATAGGATACGAATTGGTTCTTCCTCATAACTCATATTAGCTTGAATTTCAATTTCTGATGGACTAATCACGTGCGATGGATCGGATCTATAACGTCGAAGCATCGAAACGTGGAAGACATCGTGAACCTTTTTGAGTTCAGGGGGCAAAATCAAACGATATGCCACTGGACCGACTCGCTCTGATATCTCATATGGCCCAATGAACCTCGGGCTCAACTTGCCCTTACGGCCGAACCTGAGTATTTTTTCCAAGGCGATACCTTGAGGAACACTTTATCACCCACCTGATACTCGATATCCTTACGCTTCATATCCGCGTACGACTTCTGACGATCGAAGGCTATCTTCAAACTTTCACGGATTACTTTCACTTTCTGTTCGGCATCCCTAATCAAATCCACCCCGAAAATCTTGCTTTCACCAAGCTCAGTCCAAAACAATGGTGTACGGCATTTACGCCCGTACAAAGCCTCGTAAGGTGCCATCTTAATACTCGATTGAAAGTGTTGTTGTGTAAGCGAATTCAATCAACGGCAAATACCGCTCCCATGAACCACTAAACTCGAGGACGCAACATCTTAACATATCCTCAAGTATCTGAATTACCCGCCGGATTGACCATCGGTTTGGGGGTGGAAGGCGGTGTTGAAATGCAACTTGGTACCCAAAGCTTCTTGCAACTTTTTCCAAAACCGCGAGGTAAATCTCGGATCTCTATCCGACACGATAGAAATAGGCACCCGTGTAATTTCACAATCGAGAAACGTACAATTCCGCTAATTTGTCCATTGAAAATCCGTGACGACGGGGACAAAGTGGGCCGACTTAGTCAATCGATCTACCACGACCCAAACCGCATCCTTCTTACTTGTCGACAATGGCGGTCCGGATACAAAGTCCATTGTGACTCGATCCCATTTCCACTCGGGTATCGTGATTGGTCAAGTAATCTCAAGGCACCGATGTTCCGCTTTCACTTGTTGACATATTAAACATCTTGAAACAAAGTCGAGATGTCTCGCTTCATACCATGCCACCAAAATCGACGTTTCAAATCATTGTACATCTTCATTACTCGGTGGATTGCCATTCGGCTACAATGGGCTTCATTCGAATTATCGAAATGAGTTCAATTCTTTGGGACACATGACGACTTTTGAACCTCAAACAATCGTCATCGTCGATTTGAAACTCCGAGTCCTTGTTCGAACACACGCAGCCCGTTTTGCAACCAACTCGTCATCGACTTTTCGAGCTTCTCGAATTTGGTGTGTCAATAATGGTTTGGCTTTCATTTCAGCCACTAACACACCTGTCGGATCGGATAGACAAGTGCACATTCATCGCTCGTAAAGTGAATAACGATTTACGACTCAAGGCATCCGCAACTACATTCGCCTTTCCCGGGTGATAGTCAATGATCAGCTCATAATCCTTTAACAGCTCGAGCCAACGTCTTTGTCGCAGATTTAAGTCTCGTTGGGTCATCAAATACTTGAGACTTTTGTGATCCGAGTATACATGGCACCTTTCACCAAATAAGTAATGTCGCCAAATCTTTAAGGCGAATACGATGGCGGCCAATTCGAGATCATGAGTCGGATAATTTTTCTCATGTGGCTTTAATTGCCTCGACGCATAGGCCACAACTCGACCTTCTTGCATTAATACGCAACCTAACCCAAGTAGAGAGGCGTCGCTATAGATGACAAACTCCTTGCCGGACTCGGGTTGCACTAGAATTGGGGCTTCAGTCAAATAAGTTTTCAGTTGATCGAAGCTTTTTTGGCATTTCTCCGTCCATTCGAACTTAACATCCTTTTGGAGTAGCTTCGTCATCGGCGTGGCTATCGTTGAGAAGCCTTTTACAAATCGTCGGTAGTAACCGGCAAGCCCCAAAAAGCTTCGAACCTCAGTAATATTTCTCGGAGGCTTCCAATTTAGTATGGCTGAAATTTTATTCGGGTCGACTCGAATACCCGATGCAGATACCACATGACCCAAGAAGCTTACCTCTCTTAACCAGAACTCACACTTGCTGAACTTAGCATATAATTGCTTGTCCCGTAAAATTTGCAGCACTAACCGCAGGTGTTCAGCATGTTCGGTCTCATTTCTTGAATAGACCAAGATGTCATCAATGAACACGACTACGAATCGATCCAAATATGGTCTAAAGATTCGATTCATTAAATCCATAAATACCGCAGGGGCATTAGTGAGCCCAAACGGCATCACCAGGAACTCATAGTGACCATATCTCGTTCTGAAGGCAGTCTTGGGCACGTCTGAATCTCGGATTCGCAATTGATAGTAGCCCGATCTCAAATCTATTTTCGAGAACACCGAGGCTCCCTTCATTGATCGAACAAGTCATCAATACGTGGCAACGGATATTTGTTCTTTATCGTCGCTTTGTTGTCGACGATAGTCGATGCATAGTCGCATGGTTCCATCCTTCTTCTTCACGAACAACACCGGCGCACCCCAAGGCGAAAAACTCGAGGCGAGCAAAACCTCTATCCACCAATTCTTGCAACCGAGTTTTCAACTCCTTCAATTCGTTGGTGCCATACGATACGGAGCTATCGAAATTGGGGTGGTACCGGTACCAATTCGATGCCAAATTCTATTTCTCGAACAGTGGTAAACCCGGCAATTCTTGGGAAAACATCCGGTATTCACAAACCACGGCACAGATTCGGGTTTCTTCTCGATTCCTTGTCATCGAAAGTACGACGCAAGGTACGCTTCGCACCCTTTTCTTACATATTTCGGGCCAACATCGCCGATATTACGGTGGCAACCCTTTAAGTCCGTGGACTCAACCCGAATTATTTCATTATTTGCGCACCTCAAATCGATAGTCTTGCTCTTGCAATTTACAACCGCATCGTGCATGGTCAACCAATCCAAACCAAGAATAACATCGAACTCATCGAATGGCAAAAGCATTAAGTCCGCCGGAAAACAAGAACCTCGGAACACTAGGGGACTTTTCTTGCACACTTTGTTAACAAGCACGTAATGACCCAAGGGTTTGACACCGAATTACAAACTCAAGAGACTCAATGGGCAAAGTCTTCTTTGGATGCTAAGGTTTCACATATATAAGAATGAGTAGAACCGGGTCAATCAAAGCAATTACATTTGTATTGAAAAGAGTGAAAGTACCGGTAATAACATCCGAGAGAGGCAGATCCTCGGCGTGCGGCATGGCATAAGTCCTAGCAGAGCACGAGCCTCGGATCTGATGGTAGCATCTCTAGATCCTCTCGACCGCCATCGACATTGCCCATATTTCTAGGTGGCCTACCTCGGCGATGGTAGCACCCGGGTTTGCACTCGACTTGCATTCTGTTCATGCATCCTCGGGCAATCCTTCATAAAATGGTCGGCCGATCCACACTTATAGCGAGAGCGATCACGAAACCAACAGCTCCCCGAATGCCATTTGCCACAATGTGGACACTCCGTCCTCTCTCGGCGATCATTTCCGCCACCGGCAATCGAGGTGACTCGTGTGGTCACAGGGGGTCGATCGCGTCCTCGTCTAGAAAATCCCGAAACGCCTCTAGACCGGCTCGCATCATCTCGAAATCTCTTCGATGCTTGTTGAAGAGACTTTCCGAGGACCTCTTCGAATTCTCCAATCCCACATCAGCTTTTTGTTTCTCCTTTCTAAGCTCTTGGCTTTACAAGCTCGCTCAACAAGTACTACGAACTCTCGTATCTCGAGAATGCCAACAAACATCCTTATATCATCATTCAGCCCATCCTCAAGCGTTTGCACATAATAGCTTCGGACGAAATGCATTCTCGCGCGTACCGGCTAAGCCTCACAAACTTTCGTTCGTAGTCGGTAACGGACATAGAACCTTGCTTAAGATCAAGGAACTCCCTCCGCTTTTGGTCGATGAATCTCGATCGATATTTTTTTGAACTCGGTTAGAAAGAATTCCCAAGTCACTTGCTCTCTAGGCACCACAGAAGTCAGAGTACTCCACCAATAGTAGGCGGACTCGCGTAGCAAGGAGATGGTACACTTTAAGCACTCATCGGGTGTACAGGATAGCTCATCAAGCACCCGGATAGTGTTATCTAACCATAATTCAGCTCGCTCGGCATCATCATCATCCGTAGCCTTAAATTCAGTGGCCCCATGTTTTCGAATCCTATCGACTGGGGGCTTACCTGACCTTATTGGGTCAGCCACCGGAGGTATTGTAGGTGCGGGGGTTGCATTCGTCGGGAATGGAGGTGGTGGAACAGTAGTGTTGGTTCGAATGTATTGATTAAACCATTCGCTCATCACACTATAAAAGGCTTGCTTAGCCTCGTCATTAGGATTGCTGGCCATAGGTTGAGAGTCCGCGGCGCTGTCCCTTGCGCGGAGCAAGCGCCACACTCTCCACATCATCAGCTATCGCTTCGGTTGGGATCGGGATCCATTGCTATAAACAAACATGAAGTCAAATTGTCGAATTCATCACACTATCGATTCATCATTTAATGGCATGTATAGCTAGACCCCAAACACATCACGGTAGTCCTAGAATCGACTAAACCGTGGCTCTGATACCAATAAAATTGTAACACCCCAAACCCGAGACCATCGCCGTGTCGGACCCGAGGGTTAACAAACCAAGTTCACATGTTTTTGCCCACCAATTTGACATTTCCAGTCAGGCTGGAAAACTGCGTCACTGTCGCCTTAAAATCATATCTCGAGTTTCAAAACTCGGAAACTGGTTTCGTAAATTTTCCTGAATTTAGACTCATATATACATCCATGGATTTATTTCTAGGATTTTGGTCGGGCCAATTGGTACAGTTTATTAGTTAAAGTTACCCAAGTTACAGGGATCGACTGCTCTGACCTTCGCGCGGTATAACTTGAATATCTCTCTGCACAGGGCTTTAATGCTGGTGTCGTTTGTTTCTAATGAAACTAGACTCAAAATGGAATCTGTACATATAAGGTATATCTCCTAATTCTTTTGGATAATTTATAGTGAATTTTAAAGTTGCGACAGGGAACCCAGAAACCATTCTGGCCCTGTCTCACAATAGCTTTAATATCTCTTAACCTGTAACTCCTATGACCGTTTCGTTTCTCCCATATGAAAATAGACTCATCAAGGTTCATTTACATAGCTTATTCACTATTTGATTCCATTCCTATGAATTATGGTGATTTTTCACATTCACGCCACTGCAGCTGGCAGCATCTGTTTTAAGGTAGGACTTACCTATTTGGTAGTCTCCATGATTCAACTAATCTTGCCATACATAGGTTCATATATGATCATTTTAACCATGCCAATGGCTGATCATATGACCAACATTCCCATTTCCAAACCATAGCCACATCATGACCCCAAATATATATACATACAACCCACAATAAGTCTAAGTTCATGCTCCCTTTTCGAGCCATTTTCGCATGGCCATACAAACTTACATTACAACGTATTTAACAAACAAGAGGTAGTCCTATACATGCCATCTCAAGTTCAACCAAAATTTATACCAAAATGGAGGCTTGATAGTGTGGATGACTTCGACTTCAACGATCCCAAATCCGATTGCCTCGAGCGAAATCTAGAAAACTAAGAGCCAAAGCAACGGGTAAGCATTTTTATGCTTAGTAAGTCTCAAGGAATATAATGAACTATAATTTACAGCAATACATTCACATAGCCAAATGCATCATTTCATTAATACACATTCTTACTTCATACTTCATCATTGTATAAGTTCGCAAAGCATCAATCAATTCAATAACTGAAATTCATTAGTCGATTGAGCGAATGTTGCTCAAACACGTCGACTTTCCAATGCACATATAACGTACCTTATCCTTTGGGCTGTCCGAGTGTACTAATTAAATTCATTTCAGCAACCAACACTCACCTCCAGCCCAAGATTCTTCGAATATAACCGGATATGATCACGTGCACAAATGCCTTGGTCTTAGCCCGGATAGAATAACTCGCACGAATGCCTTGGGCCTTAGCCCGGATATAACCACTAGCACAATTGCCTTCGGTCTTAACCGGATATAATTTCAGCATAATTGTCTTCGGGCTTAGCCCGGATATCATTCAATTTCTCATGCACACATACATCAATAATCATTGGACATACATATTTCATTTTCGTTACTAAGGCTCAAACACAATTAATATCATTAGCATATTCGCCTTCGGGACTTAGCCCGGTGGAATTCAAATACTCATACACACATAATCAATAATCATACACATCCATATTTCATCTCACATAATTCAAGTAAGGTCACTTCTTGAGGACTTACCTCGGATGTTGTCGAACGGCTTTTTCGCTATTCGATCACCTTTTCCTTCCCTTGTCCAATTGTGGCCCTCTTAGCTCTTGAGCTAATTCAAACAAATTCAATTTATTAAAACCTCATTGTGCTTGCTTATGGCGAATATGACAAGGATTTTAAATGGTCATATGGCCACTCTTTAGCTTGAATACACAATGGTCATGCACATTTTATACTACATCAAGCAATTCAATACAATTTATTTGAGCATCAAGGAAATGCTAAGGCCTTCAATAGGCTACCCAAGGCCGAATATTCATGTACATGTTGAGGTCAATTTTGCACTTAATACCTCACAAAAACAGCATGCAATCTACTAATTTATGCTTTGCACATTGTGGCCCAAAACTTATAATATAGCATCAAGCACTTATATGTGTGCTAGGCAATTGTGCTTGCAATTTCACAAGCATTCTTCCACATTTTCTTCTTTAAATCAATATATTCATCACTTAGTTCATAACCAAACATAATGTGCAATCATATATATGCATATATGAGCATGGCCGAATTTTCAAGGTGTCCATAGCCATCCAAAACACAAACTTTTAACTAACATGCAAGAAGCATGAATCATGCTCAAGAATGCATCATGGCCAAGTATGACAATCATGCTCCTTTTCAACTTTAATCATGATAAAACAAAGAGAAAACTCAAAATCTTACTCATGAGTAGAAAATCCATCATTGCATGCATCATCATCAAGCTTCACACTTAGCATGCAATGGCTTTATCACTATAACAACTTTGGCCAAATACCATTTCCATGGCATACCAAAGATTTGAGCCATGGCTAACATGCACATCAAGTTAGCAACCAAAACATGCATGAAACTCCCAACACAACCTCATACATACCTTAATCTTGATGCAAACTTAGCCAAATCTCCTTCTAGATCTCTTCCAAACCAAGCATGAAGCAAAAATCCTCCTTCTTCCTTAGTTTTGGCTCAAAGAAAGGATGAACAAAATTTTTTCTTTCCTTCTCTACAACTCACGGCAATGGGGTATGCCACTCTCTCACACACATTTTTTTTTTCATTCTTTTCTTACCCATGCTTATTTGTTTACTATTTCTCCCTAATGCCCAACAAAACATGTTTCATGACATGTTTGACCCATATTCTTTGTCATGGCCGGCCATTACTTGTAGAAAGGGGAATTTGACATGCAAGTCCATTATTTTGCATGCATGCTTTAATTAGTCATCACCTATTTCCTATCGTACTTTCAAAGTTCACTACTAAGTCCTTTCTTATAATTTAGCACCTAATTAATAAAAATCGAGACACGAAATATTTACGCATACCAATTCCACATACAATAAGTACGGAATATAACACTTAATTATTCTTGTGACTCGGTTTCGTGGTCCCGAAACCACTCTCCGACTAGGGTCACATTCGGGGTGTCACAGATGTTGCCAAAGTATTTTCACTAAAGCTATACTTTTGTTTTTGAGCTCTTTAATCTCTCAAGCTAAAATTCTGATCGGTTCTTCACTATACAACATATCAAGTTGAATTTCAATTTCTGTCGGAGAAATGATGTGTGATGAATTTGATCGATACTATCATAACATAGATACATGAAATACATTATGGATCTTTTCTAATTTCGATGGTAAAGTTAGTCAATAAGCTACTGACCCAATTCTCTCAATAATCTCATACGGTCTGATAAATCGTGGACTCAATTTTCCTTTGCGACCAAATCGAAGAATCTTCTTCCATGGTAATACTTTCAAAAACACTCTATTGCCGATTTGGAATTCAATATCTTTACCTTTCAAATCCGCATACAATTTTTGTAGATCTAAAGTTGCTTTCAAACTGTCGCGAATTACTTTCACTTAATCTTCAGTCTCTTTAACCAAATCAACCCCGTGAATCTTGTTCTCACTAAGCTCGGTCCAGTACAATGGAGTTCAGCATTTACGACCATATAAAACTTCATAAGGTGCCATCTTTTTACTCGATTGAAAACTATTGTTATACGAGAATTCAACCAACAGTAAATATGTTTCCCAGTTTCCTTCAAATTCTAAAACACAGCAACGAAGCATATCTTTGAGAATCTGAATAACTCTCTCAGACTGACCATCTGTTTGAGGATGAAAGGCAGTATTGAAATGCAACCATGTACCCAAAGCGTCTTGCAATTTCTTCCAAAATCGCGACGTAAACCTCAGATCTCAATCTAAAATAATAGAAACTAGCACCCCATGCAATCCATACAGATTTTTCACTTGATAGATTAGCTGAATTGTGCAGATTTTTTCAAACGGTCAACAACAACCGAAATAACATTTTTTTTTCGGAGATAGGGGTAACCCCGATACGAAATCCATAGTAACTTTATCCCATTTCCACTCTGGTATGATCACTGGTTGTAGTAGTCTCAAAGGCACTTGATGTTCAGCTTTAACTTGTTGACACAACAAGTATCTCGACACAAACTCAGAAATTTCTCGTTTCATGCTCGACCACCAGTACAACTGTTTCAAATGATTGTACATATTAGTACTCCCTAGATGAACAAATAAGCAACCACTATGTGCTTCGTGTAAAATTTTTTGAATGAGCTCAGAATTTATTGGTACACAAATTCTACACCGAAATAGCAAACAATTATTGAATCTGATCTGATACTCTGAATTAGTAGTCTGCTCACATTGTACTCTTTTAGCTTGTAATTCATTATCACATTTTTGAGCCTCGCAAATTTGCTGTAAAAATAATGGTTTAGCTTTTAACTCAGCTAAAATTGAACCATCATGAGACAAGGTTGACTGTGTATTCATCGCCTAGAAAGCAAATAAAAATATTCTACTCAGAGCATCCACGACTACATTTGCTTTCCCCGGATGATAATCAATCACTAATTCATATTCTTTCAACAACTCGAGCCATCTTCGTTGTTGCAAATTCAAATCTTTCTGAGACATTAAATACTTCAAGCTCTTGTGGTCGGTAAATATGTGACACTTCTCACCTAGTAAATGATGTCACCAAATTTTCAATGCAAAAACAATAGCAGCCAACTCTAGATCGTGTGTCGGATAATTCTTTTCATGCGGTTTTAACTGTCTAGAAGCATAAGCTATCACTTTTCCTTCTTGCATTAAAATACACCCCAAACCATTCAATGACTCATCATTGAAAATCACTAACTCTTTACCCGACTTAGGCAAACTAAAACCGGCGCTTCAATTAACAGTGCTTTCAATTGTTCAAAACTCTGTTGGCATTTCTCAGACCACTCAAATTTCACTTCTTTCAACAATAATCTAGTCATCAGTGTAGCAATCGTTGAGACCCCTTTTACAAAACGCCTGTTGTAGCCAGCTAATCCCAGAAAACTTCTAACTTTGGATACGTTTCTTGGTGGTTTCCAGTCAGCAACTACTAAAATCTTACTTGGATAAACTCAGATATCTTGCATTGAAACAATATGTGCAACACCCCTAACCCGTATTCATCATCGAAATAGGGTTTCAAAGCATTACCAAAACATTAAAAAAACATTTACTAATAACTTAAATAAATTACTATTCATTTAACAAGATCATTCTTAACGTCCTTTAATTGGGCCCTCGAGGCCTAATACTAGCATTAGAATCGAGTCAGGACTTAATTAGGAACTTTAAGAATTTTTCTCGACATTTCAAAATTTTTCCAAGGTGTGGGGCTCATACGCCTGTGTGGTCCAAGGGACATGCCTGTGTGACCTTGGGACACGCCCGTGTTAAAGGCCGTGTTTGACCCCGTGTAACTCTCTGACTTGCACACACGGCCATGCCACACGCCTGTATGCTAGGCTATATGGTTAATTAATTCAATTCGAAATTAGGTGCAAGTTTCACACGACCAAGACACACGGCCTTGTTCTAGGCTGTGTCGTACACACGGCTAAGATACACGCCTGTGTCTCTGCCCATGTGCCTAATTCTGAGCATTCTGTTTCTCAAAATTAAGGTGCAGGGGACACACGACCTAACTACATGCCCATGTTACTAGGCCATGTGTCACACACGGTCTAGACACACGCCTGTGTGTCTGCCCATGTGGACAAAATGAAGCAATTTCTAGCTTCATTTCTCACCCAAAATTTCACCCAAGACCTGCACTTGAAACACACATCCAAAACCAACCAATTCAAGCATTTAAATTGGGTAATCCTCATTATTCAACAAGGCATATCACTACATGCATATGTGTTTATAGGCTCACCTTGGAATCATTTAAGCAATAGCAACATTTGGTCACATATACATAACATATCACATATGAATATGTAACACCCCAAACCCGTGACCGTCACCGGATTTGACAACGAGGTGTTACCGGGCTTACTTTACTTATTCCTCTCTTGGAAAATTTTTTTTTTTGTTTTCCTTTTTCTGTTCCAGGCAGGCTAGTTAACTGTGTCACTGTCACCTTAAAAATCATATCTCGAGTTCCAGAACTCGAAAATGAGTTCCGTAAATTTTCCCTGAAACTAGACTCATATATCCATCCATGAATTTATTTCTAGAATTTTTGGTTGGGCCAATTGGTACAGTTTATTAGTTAAAGTCACCCCTGTTTCAGGGTTCGACTACACTGACCTTTACGAATTACGACCTGGATATCATCTCGTACAGAGCTCTAATGCTCATACCGTTTGTTTATAATGAAACTAGACTCAAAGGGGAATCTATGCATATAAGGCATGACTTCTAATTGTTTCTGGATAATTTATGGTAAATTTTCCAAGTCGGAGCAGGGGATCCAGAAACCGTTCTGGCCCTGTTTCGCGAAAACCTGAATATCTCTTAAAATACAGCTCATACGGTCATTTTGTTTCATCCATATGAAAATAGATTCATCAAGGTTCAATTTCATAATTTATTCACTATTTAATTCTACTTCTACTATTTTTAGTGATTTTTCCATCTCACCTCACTGCTGCTGGCAGCATCTGGTACTAAAGCAAACAATGACTATTTCATAATTCTTCCATGGGCAACTATTTCATCATACATAATACAAACTATGGCCACCTTATCAAAATTAAGGTTTCTACGGCTCGTGCCTATAGGTTTTAGATTCACACTCAACCGACCACATAGGCCATCTTCGCATGGCTTAAAGTTTACAACCCGAGATTCAACAAAACAAAATAGCCTATACATGCCAAATGTTCTCCTAGTTCAACTACGAAGACAATACCAAAAGATTTCCAGCGGTGTGATGACTTCAACGACGGTTCCGAGCACATAAACGATCTGAGTCCAAGAGACCTAAAATGGGTGACAAGAAAACACCGAGTGAGTTTATAACTCAGTAAGTCATAAGCATTTCACAACCATCCGTTACTAAAATTATCATAAAATGAAATAATGAAACAAGGCCCATTGTCCACCCAAACCGAACTATACCATAGTTCCTTAGACCTTCGGATCAATCTCATACCAAGTCATACATTTACATTTCATATACTATTCAATAGGATATTTGAAGCAATTTCCATACATCATTTCATTTCCGCAACAATCATGCAATTGAAATCATCACATAGATTTAAAACTTACCGACTCAACTCCGAGCATGAACATAGTATCTATTAGCCACGAACTCAAGGTACTTACTCTTTCCGCTGTCCATACTCAACTCGATGAAGACACACCTCCATATAATTGTTCGATCGGAGATATATATATATAGAGTACGCACTTTACGTGCTTAATACTCGATTTCGCACACTTAGTGCCATGTGATTTAAGCCCGCACACATAGTGCCATACCCTTCGAGCTCGCACACCCAAAGGTCAGATATTTCCAGCATGCACACTTAGTGCCATATATTTCCAGCATGCACACTTAGTGCCAATCTCGTCACCGTACACACGTATTGTTCAAGACACTTAGTGCCGAAAGCAAACTTTCTACACATTTCACTATTTCTTTTACATTCAACAATGTCATCATTCCATACACATACATTTTCATTTACATATCATCTCATTAAACACAATTGCATAGATATTATGATCATTTAAAACAATGCCAAATATATGCTTAATGACTTACCTTGTGTTGGGTAAAATGGTTCCAACTTGGCTATTCGATGTTCTTTCCTTTGCTTTTGCTTGATTCTCCCCCTCTAGCTTCTTGAGCTAATCAATAAATTAACTAGTTTAACCGTCTTGCCAAATATTTATACATATATACATGACATCAACAATACTATCATCATTAATTCATCAATTCACAAAGTTTTATTTCACGAACATTTGACCCATTTTTACCCCATATGGCCGAATGCTACATTCATTACCCAACTAGCCATTCAACAATTTTCAGCCTCATTACCACCCTTTTTATGTCTAATCGTCTAAATGAGATCATAAACATGCCTAACTATAGCCGAATGTGCAACATTAATCTAGCATTTCCATTGCATTTAACACTTAACATTTACCCCATCTAGGCCAAATTTTGCTAGCACACAAGCCTTTGGTCGAATGTCCTTGACCTCTAGTCACCCAAAATTTCTTTGTTCTTTAAAATTCATCCAAGACTACATTCGCACTTCCAACTAATAATTTAGGTGCTCTCAAGCTCATTCACAAGTACTATTATATATCACATTAAGCATTAAATCATTTTGCAACATAAATTTTATAGCATGGCCGAATACTCATGCACATACACACATAACAAGAAGAACTCAATGGCACAAAAATCTCCTTTTTGTTAAACATTCGAACTCACTCATCTCCATGCTTTCATCACAACAACATCAAAACACTAATTAGGAAATACAACATTCTTGGCCGAAATTTAACTCACCTAACAACTTAGTTTCGATCCAAGATTCAAGGAAAAATTTGAACCAATCCTCCAAACTATGCATGCATTTTCAAGAGTGGCATAAAACATACCTTCTTCTATCAAAACACCTTAGTCTAGTAAGCTCCCATGGCTGATTTTCTCAAGCTTCCCCCCCCTTTCTTCTTAGTACATTCGGCTATGCAAAGAAAAATGAGAGAATGGACACTTTTTTTTTCTTCTTCTCAAGTCATGGCAATTGTAACAAAATGAGAAAGGATGAACAACAAAATTTTTCTCCTTTCTTTTCCTCAACTCACGGCAACAAGGGGGCATCCACACTTTTTTTTCATCATTTTACTTTTTTTTCATTTCTTTATTTTCCTTCCATAATGCACTAGGCCAACATGTCTAGGACATGTTTTCTTTGCCCATCATCATGTCATGGCCAGCCACTAACATTAGGAAATGGGTTATTTGACATGCAACTCCACCCTTGTGTTAACATGCACTAATAAGCCATTTAAAATTAGCCTATCATATTTCACCATGTTTCACATTGATCCCTATTTAATAATTTCTCATAAAATTGGTAAAATTAGAGAATGAAACTTCCACATATGCATGCACACACATAGTAAGCATAGAATATAACAATTAATTATTTTTATGACTTGGTTTAGTGGTCCCGAAACCACTTTCCGACTAGGGTCAATTTAGGGCTGTCACAACTCTCCCCCACTTAAGAAATTTTCGTCCCGAAAATCTTACCGGTAAATAGGCTCGGGTATCGCTCTCTCATAGAGTCCTCAAGTTCCCAAGTGGCTTCTTCAATTCCGTGTTTATGCCACAACACCTTCACTAATGGGATTTTCTTATTGCGCAACTCTTTTACTTCGTGCATCAGAATGCGAACCGGCTCTTCTTCATAACTCAAATTAGGCTGAACCTCGACCTCAGATGGAGTAATTACGTGTGTCGGGTCAGACCTATATCGTCGAAGCATCGAGACATGGAAAACGTTAGAATCCTTTCAAGCTCGGGGTAACATTAATCGATGACGCTCATGGTCCAACTCGTTCGGATACTTCATACGGACCGGTGAACCTCGGACTCAATTTTTTCCTTACGGCCAAATCTAAGCACCTTCTTCCGTGGTGAGACTTTGAGAAATACCTTGTCTCCAACCCGATATTCAATGTCTTTCTTTTCAAATCCGATACGACTTTTGGCGATCCGGCGACCTTCAAACTTTCACGAATTACTCAAACTTTTCGCTCGGCATCCTTAATCAAATCAACCTCAAGATTTTACCTTGAGAAGTTCAGTCCGAGAATAATGGGGTACGGCATTTACGACCGTATAAAGCCTCGTAAGGCGCCATCTTAATACTTGATTGAAAGCTATTGTTGTGGCGAATTCAATCAAAGGCAAATATCTTTCCCATGAACCACTAAACTCAAGGATGCAACATCTCAACATATCCTCAAGGATTTGAATTATCCGTTCGGATTGACCATCGGTTTGGGGATGAAAAGTGCTAAAATGCGCTTGGTACCCAAAGCCTCTTGCAATTTCTTCCAAAATCGCGATGTAAATCTTGGGTCTCTATCCGATACGATAGAAACAGGTACCCCATGCAATCGAACAATTTGGGAGACGTATAATTCTGCCAATTTATCGAGCGAAAAATCCGTGCGGACAGGGATAAAATGAGCAGACTTGGTCAGTCTATCAACAATGACCCAAATCACATCTTTCTTACTTGCCGACACTGGTAATCCAGATATAAAATCCATTGTCACTCGATCCCATTTCCATTCAGGTATCATGATTGGCTGAAGTAATCCCGATGGCACTTGATGTTTCGCTTTCACTTGTTGACATATCAGACACCTTGAAACAAATTCAGAAATGTCTCGTTTCATACCGGGCCACCAAAATTGGCGTTTCAGGTCATTGTACATTTTAGTACTACCCGGGTGGATTGACATTCGACTACTGTGAGCCTCGCTCAAAATTATCGAAACAAGTTCCGAATTCCTTGGAATACATAATCGACCCTTGAACGTCAAGCAGTCATTATCGTCAATCTGAAATTCCGATTCTTCATCCGAAACACATTCAGCTCGCTTAGCGACCAATTCAGCGCCGACCTTCTGAGATTCAAGTATTTGATGAATCAATAACGGTTTGGCCTCTAATTCGACTACTAGCACCTCCTCAGGTGAAACGGATAAATGAGCATCCATCGCTCTCAAAGCGAGCATAAGTGCCTTGCGACTTAAAGCATCGGCCACCACGTTGGCCTTTCCGGTGATAATCAATGATGAGTTCATAGTCTTTCAACAACTCAAGCCAACGTCTTTGTCGCGGTTTAAATCTCTCGAGTCATCAAATATTTTAGACTCTTGTGGTCCGAATAAATATGACACCTTTCTCCAAACAAGTAATGCCGCCATATCTTCAAGGCGAACACTATGGTCGCTAGTTCAAGGTCATGGGTCGGATAGTTTCTCTCATGCGGCTTTAGTTGTCTCGACGCGTAAGCCACAACTTGACCTTCTTGCATCAACACACAACCTAACCCAAGCAAGGATGCGCCATCAGATATGACAAACTCTTTACCGGACTCATTTGTACTAGCACTAGGGCCTCGATTAAACAAGTTTTTAGTTGATCGAAACTTTCTTGACGTTCGACCACTCGAACTTAACATCTTTTGGAGTAGTTTCATCATCGGTACAGCTATCATCGAAAAACCTTTCACAAATCGTCGATAGTATCCAAGCAAGCCCTAAAAGCTCCTAACTTCGGTAACATTCCTTGGAGGTTTCCAATCGACTATGGCTGAAATTTTGTTGGGTCCACCACGACACCGATGCGATACACCACGTGCCCCAAAAGCTAACCTCTCTCAACCAAAATTCACATTTCTTGAACTTTGCGTATAATCGCTTATCTCGTAAAATTTGCAACACTAGCCTCGGTGTTCAAGATGTTCATTTCATCTCTCGAATAGACCAAAATGTCATCGATAAATACAACTACAAACCGATCCAAGTATGGCCTGAAAATTCTATTCATTAAATCCATAAATACGCGTAGGGCATTAGTGAGCCCAAACGGCATCACCAAGAATTCGTAGTGACCGTACCTCGTTCTAAAAGCGGTTTTGGGTATGTCCGATTCTCGGACCCTCAACTGATAGTACCCTGACCTCAAATCTATCTTTGAAAACACTGAGGCTCCCTTTAATTGATCAAACAAATCGTCAATTCGTGGCAACGGATATTTATTCTTTATCGTCACTTTATTCAAGCGGCGATAGTCGATGCACAATCTCATAGTTCCATCCTTCTTCTTCACAAACAATACTGGTGCGCCCCATGGAGAAAAACTCGGTCGAGCGAAACCTCTATCCGTCAATTCTTGCAATTGAACCTTCAATTCCTTTAATTCTGTTAATGCCATACGATACGAGGCTATTGAAATCGGCGTAGTACCGGGTACAACTTCGATGCCGAATTCCACTTCTCGAACCGGTGGCAATCCCGGTAACTCCTCAGGAAAAACATCTGAATACTCACAAACCACTGGTACCGATTCGAGTTTCCTTTCCGTCTCTTTACTTTTAAACACATACGCAAGGTATGTTTCACACCCTTTTCACATACCTCCGGCGGTCATAGAAGATATTATCACCGGCACTCCTTTTGAATCGAGAGACTCGACTCGGACTACCTCGTTATTTACACTCCTCAAATCAATGGTTTTCCTTTTGCAATCCACCTTTGCATCATGTACAATCACCAATCCATACCAAGAATAACATCGAATTCATCAAATGGTAGAAGCATCGGATCGGTAGGAAAACAGATTCTCGAATTATTAGGGGCATCTCTTGCACACTTTATCAACAATACGTATTGACCCAAAGGGTTTGACACCGAATTACGAACTCAAGAGACTCAACAGTAGAGTCTTCTTGGATGCTAAGGTTTCACATACATACGAATGAGTAGAGCGGGGTCAATCAATGCAATCACACTAGTATCAAAGAGAGTAAAAGTACCGGTGATAACGTCGGGGAGGATGCCTCCTCTCGTATGCGGATGGCATATGCTCTAGCAGAGCATGTGTCTCGGATCGGACAGCCGTATTAGAGGTTCCTCTCGATTACCACCCCTACCTCCAGAAATTCTCGGGGCCTACCTCCGGCCGTCGTTCCACTAGGTCTTGCACCTTGCGTCTTATTCCTCTCATCTAGCTCGTGCAATCTCTAATGAAGTGGTCCCTCGAACCGCATCCATAACAGCCCTATTAATGACTTACCCCAACATTCACCTAGGTGTCGTCTTCCACATTGGGGGCATTCAGGTTTCTCTTGATGATTATTGCCCACACTAGCTACCAAGTAGCTCGGGAGTCCGTCGATGGTCGGGCTCTGATGGAAATTCCCGCAGTCACCCTCGACTTACTAGTGTCCTCCCTGAATTTCTTTACGGTCGAGAACGGAGCTTTACTCGCCGATCTTTTACGATAATCTCTTACTTCAAATTCAGCCTTCTTCTTCTCCTTTCCAAGTTCTTCCGCTTTGCAGCTCGTTCGACTAGTGTTACGAACTCCTTTATCTCCAAAATACCCACTAGCGACTTTAAATCTTCATTCAATCCTTCTTCAAATCTTTTGCACATAGCAACCTCATCAGCCACACACTCGAGCATACCGACTAAGTCTTACGAACTCATGTTCAGTATTCGAGATCTTGTCATACGGCCTTGCTTGAGCTCCAAAAATTCCTTACGCTTCGATCGATGAACCGTTGACTAATATATTTCTTCCGAAATTCCGTTTGAAAGAAATCCCAAGTAACTTGTTCCTTTGGGACTATGGAAATCAAGGTCCTCCACCAATAGTAGGTGAGTCTCGCAACAAAGATATAGCACACTTAAGACATTCATCGGTGTGCATGACAGTTCATCAAACACTCTAATGGTGTTATCAAGCGAACTTCGGCCCTTTCGGCATCATCGGTAACTATGGCCTTAAACTCCTCGGCCCCACGCTTCCTAATCAAGTCCACGGTGGTTTACTCAGCCTCACGGGATCGATGGAATCGATGGCATTACTGTGCTCTTGGGGTGGATTATTTAAATTCGAGAATGGTTGGACAGCCGGATTGGTTCGGGCATATTGCGCGACCCACTCATTCATCATGGTGAAGAAGGCTTGTTTCGCCCTTCATTTTGATTATTCGCGGATGACCGAGGCTCAACAGGCGGTGTCCCTTGCGCAGGAGCAGCCGCTACACTTTCAACGTCATCCGCCAAGGGTCTCTCTACCCCGGGTTTCATTGCTAATCAAAACAAAATTTCAACCGTCAGAAGTCATCACATTATTAAGCACTAATGATTTGGCATGTATAGCTAGACTCACACGCGCTATGGTAGTCCTAGAACCGACTAAACCATAGCTCTGATATCAATTAAATGTAACACCCCAAACCCGTGACCGTCACCGGATTTGACCACGAGGTGTTATCGGGCTTACTTTACTTATTCCTCTCTTGGAAAATTTTTTTTTTGTTTTCCTTTTTCTGTTCTAGGCAGGCTAGTTAACTGCGTCACTGTCACCTTAAAAATCATATCTCGAGTTGCAGAACTCAAAAATGAGTTCCGTCAATTTTCCCTGAAACTAGACTCATATATCCATCCCTGAATTTATTTCTAGAATTTTTGGTCGGGAAAATTGGTACAGTTTATTAGTTAAAGTCACCCCTGTTTCAGGGTTCGACTACACTGACCTTTATGCATTACGACCTGGATATCATCTCGTACAGAGCTCTAATGCTCATGCCGTTTGTTTCTAATGAAACTAGACTCAAAGGGAAATCTATACATATAAGGCATGACTTCGAATTGTTTCTGGATAATTTATGGTAAATTTTCCAAGTCGGAGCAGGGGATACAGAAACCGTTCTGGCCCTGTTTTGCGAAAACCTGAATATTTCTTAAAATACAGCTCATACGGTCGTTTCGTTTCGTCCATATGAAAATAGATTCATCAAGGTTCAATTTCATAATTTATTCACTATTTAATTCTACTTCTACTATTTTTAGTGATTTTTTCATCTCCCCTCACTGCTGCTGGCAGCATCTGGTACTAAAGCAAACAATGACTATTTCATAATTCTTCCATGGCCAACTATTTCATCATACATAATACAAACTATGGCCACCTTATCAAAACTAAGGTTTCTAAGGCTCGTGCCTATAGGTTTTAGATTCACACTCAACCGACCACATAGGCCATCTTCGCATGGCTTAAAGTTTACAACCCGAGATTCAACAAAACAAAATAGCCTATACATGCCAAATGTTCTCCTAGTTCAACTACGAAGACAATACCAAAAGATTTCCAGCCGGTGTGATGACTTCAACGACGGTTCCGAGCACGCAAATGATACGAGTCCAAGAGACCTAAAATGGGTGACAAGAAAACACCGAGTGAGTTTATAACTCAGTAAGTCATAAGCATTTCACAACCATCCGTTACTAAAATTATCATAAATGAAATAATGAAACAAGGCCCATTGTTCCACCATACCGAACTATACCATAGTTCCTTAGACCTTTCGGATCAATCTCATACCAAGTCATACATTTACATTTCATATACTATTCAATAGGATATTTGAAGCAATTTCCATACATCATTTCATTTCCGCAACAATCATGCAACCTGAAATCATCACATAGATTTAAAACTTACCGACTCAACTCCGAGCATGAACATAGTATCTATTAGCCACGAACTCAAGGTACTTACTCTTTCCGCTGTCCATACTCAACTCGATGAAGACACACCCTCCATATAATTGTTCGATCGGAGATATATATATATAGAGTACGCACACACAGTGCTTAATACTCGATTTCGCACACTTAGTGCCATGTGATTTAAGCCCGCACACATAGTGCCATACCCTTCGAGCTCGCACACCCAGTGCCGTATATTTCCAGCATGCACACTTAGTGCCATATATTTCCAGCATGCACACTTAGTGCCAATCTCGTCACCGTACACACGTATTGTTCGCACACTTAGTGCCGATAGCAAACTTTCTACACATTTCACTATTTCTTTTACATTCAACAATGTCATCATTCCATACACATACATTTTCATTTACATATCATCTCATTAAACACAATTGCATAGATATTATGATCATTTAAAACAATGCCAAATATATGCTTAATGACTTACCTTGTGTTGGGTAAAATGGTTCCAACTCGGCTATTCGATGTTCTTTCCTTTGCTTTTGCTTGATTCTCCCCCTCTAGCTTCTTGAGCTAATCAATAAATTAACTAGTTTAACCGTCTTGCCAAATATTTATACATATATACATGACATCAACAATACTATCATCATTAATTCATCAATTCACAAAGTTTTATTTCACGAACATTTGACCCATTTTTACCCCATATGGCCGAATGCTACATTCATTACCCAACTAGCCATTCAACAATTTTCAGCCTCATTACCACCCTTTTTATGTCTAATCGTCTAAATGAGATCATAAACATGCCTAACTATAGCCGAATGTGCAACATTAATCTAGCATTTCCATTGCATTTAACACTTAACATTTACCCCATCTAGGCCAAATTTTGCTAGCACACAAGCCTTTGGCGAATGTCCTTAACCTCTAGTCACCCAAAATTTCTTTGTTCTTTAAAATTCATCCAAGACTACATTCGGCACTTCCAACTAATAATTTAGGTGCTCTCAAGCTCATTCACAAGTACTATTATATATCACATTAAGCATTAAATCATTTTGCAACATAAATTTTATAGCATGGCGAATACTCATGCACATACACACATAACAACAAGAACTCAATGGCACAAAAATCTCCTTTTGTTAAACATTCGAACTCACTCATCTCCATGCTTTCATCACAACAACATCAAAACACTAATTAGGAAATACAACATTCTTGGCGAAATTTAACTCACCTAACAACTTAGTTTCGATCCAAGATTCAAGGAAAAATTTGAACCAATCCTCCAAACTATGCATGCATTTTCAAGAGTGGCATAAAACATACCTTCTTCTATCAAAACACCTTAGTCTAGTAAGCTCCCATGGCTGATTTTCTCAAGCTTCCCCCCCCTTTCTTCTTAGTACATTCGGCTATGCAAAGAAAAATGAGAGAATGGACACTTTTTTTCTTCTTCTCAAGTCATGGCAATTGTAACAAAATGAGAAAGGATGAACAACAAAATTTTTCTCCTTTCTTTTCCTCAACTCACGGCAACAAGGGGGCATCCACACTCTTTTTTTTCATCATTTTACTTTTTTTTCATTTCTTTATTTTCCTTCCATAATGCATTAGGCCAACATGTCTAGGACATGTTTTCTTTGCCATCATCATGTCATGGCCAGCCACTAACATTAGGAAATGGGTTATTTGACATGCAACTCCACCCTTGTGTTAACATGCACTAATAAGCCATTTAAAATTAGCCTATCATATTTCACCATGTTTCACATTGATCCCTATTTAATAATTTCTCATAAAATTGGTAAAATTAGAGAATGAAACTTCCACATATGCATGCACACACATAGTAAGCATAGAATATAACAATTAATTATTTTTATGACTCGGTTTAGTGGTCCCGAAACCACTTTCCGACTAGGGTCAATTTAGGGCAGTCACAGAATATGTCATCATAACCTACTTAATCATACCAAAATAAACGATTACTAGCCATTCTAATGACTGGGTTACAAAAATCATTTTCAAGCCACTATTTCCCAAGTTGTCGTATACATGCCATTATACCAAAATTATTTTACTAAGTATACTTAAAACGACTAGTTGATTGTGTGACTAAATTCCAGCGATCTCCAACCCTTGCGAGCTTCCGAGCACTATAAAACAGAGGAAAAATAAACAAAGTAAGCATTACATGCTTAGTAAGTACGTATAATGGAAACTAAACTTACCAATCTTGCTTATTAAATATAGGCATACAATGCTATGTTTCCATCCATTTGGCTAAATTGCCTAATCACATACATTGAATCAAACATGTTAGTCACCAAAATCTTCATATCAATCAAGTAACATAGATGAGCTCATGATGCCATACTCTTTCAAGACATTATCAATTCATCTCAAAATTCACATGCCATGTCAAGAGTTTTACGTCCGTTGAATCTTTGAATTCCAATGCATGCTTCAGTAGTACACTCGAAGTGTACGATTCAATAATCCCCCAATTCCTTATTCAAAGGTACCCCTTAGGGTACTTAACCAAGAAGCACTCTCTCGAACCAGTTATCATATAACAGGATTACCAGTCCAGGCTAAATCCTTTATATAATGTAAGCTTAGAGGAGCTTGATTAAGATTACCAGTCAAGGCTAAACCCTAATCATAATGTATGCTCAAGAGGTATTATATCAGGATTACCCGTCCAGGCTAAATCCTTTCTATAACAAGATCAATGGGATTACTCGTCCGAGCTAAATCCCATCCGCAATAATTGTAGGACCTTATCGGGAAAGTGCATATAATCATCGGAATTCACATTCAATCGGGACTTAACCCTTTATAACCATTTCAAGAATGTATCAATTTTCCTTCATAGCATATAAGTAAAGCACATCAACATAAATCACATTACATACAAACACAACATTCGATTAACATAATTACATACCTGATTAAGTTCCACGAACTTACCTCGACATCTGTTCGCATAAAAAGTTTACTAATCCGAAACCTTTTCCTTTCCTCAATCTAACCTCGAATTAGTGTTGTCGGGATCTATATAAATGAATTTATCCATGAATTTCACACATTTCATATTTAAATGGACTCAAATTTTACCCCTGACTTTTTCGTAAATTTTGATTGTCCCTAAGTCTGGAAAATGAAACTTGTGCAAATTACTCCCTAGTCCAAGACTATTCAACGCCCCATTACAAATTTTCCAGCACATGTATTCATAAAATTTTAGAATTTTTCATCAAATTTTACAACTTTTCATTTTAGTCCTTAAATCATGTTTTCATAAAAAATCACTTTGTAAAAGTTATTTATATATCAATAATCTTTCATTTTCTACCATAAATTTTTAATTTCCATCATATACATCCATGACCCATTTTCATACCTTGATAACTTTTCAAATTAATCCCTCAAATAGAGAGATTAAAATATCCCAGTTTTAAAAATACCAAAATTACTAAAAACGGGACAAGAGAACTTACCCAATTTGGCCTTGAAAGCTTCTTTTCTCTCTCCTAGGTTTCATAGAATTTTAGGTTGAAGATGACAAAATATGATGATATTTTCTTTTATCATCTTTTAATTAATTAATTTATTTCAAATTCTAATTTAGTCCTTGACCTTTTCTAATGTTTCCATGGATAAGTCACCAAGAATCGACATACTTTTTTTTAACGGTCTAATTACCATATAAGGACCTTAAGTTTTGTATTCTATAGCTATTTGATCCCTATAGCTACTAGAATTCAACTTTTGCATTTTATGCGATTTAGTCCTTCTCGTAATTAAGCACTTAATCGATAAAATTTTCGTGTCAAAATTTTCATAGGACATGCCTATTTTAATACGGATCATATAATGAAAAAAAATAAACCTTATTTTTGGGTCAGATTTGTGGTCCTGAAACCACTACTCCGATCTCATTGAAAATGGGTTGTTACAACTCTTCCCCTTTAAGGATTTTCGTCCTCGAAAATCTTACCAGTAAAAAGATTCGGGTATCGCTTTTTTATAGTATCCTCTGGCTCCCAAGCCAAGATTTTGATTGGTTTTTCATTATATGTCATATCAGGCTGAATCTCTACATCTGTTGGAGAGATAACATGTGAAGGATTAGATCAATACCGTCGTAGCATAGACACATGAAAAACATTATGAATCCGATCAAGCTCTGGTGGTAAAATTGACCGATAAGCAACCGGTCCAATTCTTTCAGTAATCTCATATGGTCCAATGAATTATGGACACAGTTTTCCTTTGCGACCAAACTAGAGAACTTTCTTCCAAGGCGACACTTTCAAGAACACTTTGTCACCGACTTGAAATTCTATTTCTTTTATTTCAAATCAGCGTAAGACTTTTGACGATCAGAGGCTGCTTTCAAACTCTCCAGAATTACTCTCACTTTTTCCTCGATCTCTCAGACCAAATCAACTTCGTGTAACTTTTTCTCAATGAGTTCTGTCTAATACAATGGAGTTTTACATTTGCTTCCATACAAGGCTTTATACGGTGCCATTTTAATACTAGACTGGTAACTGTTATTATAAGCAAATTCAACCAAAGGCAAATACTTTTTCCAATTACCTTCAAACTCAAGTATACAACATTGAAGCATATCTTTCAAGATCTATATTACCCGTTTCGATTGACCATCTGTCTGGGGATGAAATATAGTGCTAAAATGTAATTAAGTACCCAGAGCTTCTTGCAATTTGATCCAAAATCGAGATGTAAACTGAGGATCTCTATCTGAAATAATGGAGACAGGCACTTCATGCAATTTGACAATCTCAGAAACGTACAATTCAGTCAATCTATCCAAAGAATAATCCATACGTACCAGAATGAAGTGTGTAGACTTTGTCAACTGGTCAACAATTACCCAAATGGCATCTTTCTTCCTTGGAGACAGGGGTAATCTCGTTACAAAGTCCATAGTAATTCTTTCCCATTTCCATTCTAGTATTATAACTGGCTGTAATAGTCCAGAAGTCAACTGATGTTCAGCTTTTACTTGCTGACATATCAAACATTAAGATACGAACTCGGAAATATCTCGTTTTATTCCTGACCACCAGTACATCTTTTTCAGATCATTATACATTTTATTACTACCGGGATGAATAGACATGTTACCACTGTGAGCTTCATTCAAAATTTTCTATAATAGTTCTAAACTTTTTGTTACACATACTCTGCCTTTGACTAATAAACAATCATCAATCCCGATCTGAAATTCTGAGTTAGGAGTCAATTCACTTTGTACCCATTTTGCTTACAACTTACTATCATTTTTCTGAGCTTCAGAGATCTATCGCAAAAATGTTGGTCTAGCTTTTAACTCAGCTAAGATAGAACCATCATTAGACAACAATAATAGTGTAATCATTGCTCGCAAAGTGTACATGGATTTTCTGCTTAAAGCATCCCCCACTACGTTGGATTTTCTTGGATGGTAGTCAATAATAAGATCATAATCTTTCAATAACTCAAGCCATCTACGCTGTCTCAAATTCAAATCTTTCTATGACATCAAGTATTTCAGACTTTTATGATCAGTGAATATGTGACATTTTTCACCAAACAAGTAATGCCAAGGAATTTTAATGCAAACATTATGGCTGCCAATTCGAGATCATGTCTCATGTAGTTCTTTTCATGTGGCTCTAGCTATCGTGAAGCATAGGCTACTACTTTACCGTCTTGCATCAAAACACAACCTAAACCATTCAATGACTCATCACTGTAAACTACAAATTCCTTACCCGATTCAGGCTAAACTAACACTGGTGCTTCTTTTAATAAAGCTTTTAATCTATCAAAACTCTACTAGCATTTATCAGTCCACTCGAACTTTACATCTTTTTGTAGTATACGAGTCATCGGGGAGGCTATCATTGAAAAACTTTTTTTATAAATCTCTGATAATAACCAACTAGTGTAAGACCCCGAACCCGAGACCGTTGCCGGTGTCGGACACGAGGGGCTAACAAGCCAAAACCACTTATGGCACCGACCAATTTGACATTCCTAGGCAAGCTGGAAAACTGCATCGCTGTCGCCTTAAAAAGCATATCTCGAGTTTCACAACTCAGAAACTGATTCCGTAAATTTTCCCTGAATTTAGACTCATATATCCATCCATGGATTTATTTATAGAATTTTTGGTTTGGCCAATTGGTACAGTTTATTAGTTAAAGTCACCCATGTTACAGGGGTCGACTACACTGACCTTCGCACGTTACAACTTGAATATCTCTCTGTAAAGGGTTTCAATACTGATGCCGTTTGTTTCTAATGAAACTAGACTGAAAAAGGAATCTGGAAATATAATTCATGACTTATAATTCATTCTGGATAATTTATGGTAAATTTTCAAAGTCGCGACAGGGGACCCAGAAACCGTTCTGGCCCTGTCTCACGAGAACTTTAATATCTCTCATTATACTGTTCATATGATCGTTTCGTTACTTTCATATGAAAATAGACTCGTCAAGGTTCGATCACATAATTTATTCACTATTTAACACCATTCCTACAAATTTTTGTGATTTTTCACATCCACGTCACTGCAGCTGGCAGCATCTGTTTTTAAGGTAGGCTTTACCTATATTGTAGTTCCCATGAACCAACTATAGTCTAGTCATACTTAGGTCCACATATGATCATATTTAGCCATTCCAATGGCTGATCATGTGACCAACTCTCTCATTCCAAACCATAATCACATCATGAAACCAAATATAATTACAAACCACAAATGGTCTAATTCCATACTCCACTATTACGAACCATTTTCGCATGGCCGTACACATATACATCACAAGTACTTAAAAACAACCGAGGGTAGTCCTATACATGCCATATCCGAACTCAACTAAAGGAGTACCAAAAAGGGGCTTTGATAGTGTGGTTGACTTCAACCTCTATGATCCCGAATCCGATCGCTAACGAGCAAAATCTATAAACAGAGAAACAAAGAAACGGAGTAAGCAATTTATGCTTAGTAAGTTTGAGCCATAATATACACACAACCAAAGCATAGCATTCAAGTAGCTAAACAATAATTCATATGCACAATTTCTCAAAGACATGCTTACTTCACAATCCCAACTCTTATATTCATACACAAATAACGGCCTAGTTAATGCCGATAGCTCATTTATCATTAGAGCGAATATTCATAGGCACTTACTCATAGTGTGCAAAGCACACACAAAACATACCTTGTTGTTGGGAATTTCACAAGTGCATTAACTGAAAATTTTCCAGCAGCTTATAAATTTCAAATCACATACCTTGAGTTTATCCGGATATAGCTACTCGTTCAAAACACCTTGGGACATAGCCCGATTATGGTAACTGCACAAATGCCTTCGGGACTTAACCGGATATCACAACTCGCACAATTGCCTTGGGCTTAGCCCGATATCATAGCTCGCACAATTGCCTTGGGCTTAGCCCGATATCACAATTTGCACATTCATTCACATCTTTGTTTCAATTTCATAACAAACTTTAATGCACATTTTACTTAATCAAAATATCATTTCGGCTCATTGGCCATATACAAGGGCACAATTTCGATTGCTTATTACTTCATTCAATCGAATCAAAATCTAAGTTTCGATACTCGAAAACTTACCTCGGATGTTGTCGAGCGATTCGATGGCTATTCGACTACTTTTTCCTTCCCTTTATCGGATTTGGTCCCCTTTGCTCTTGAGCTTAATTTAACAAATAATTTGATTCAATCATTTGAGTATCGAAAAGAAGAACTCAAGGCACTTAGCCCACATATATTCACTAGACATTAAAGTCACTTAAGTGCGAATTCATGAATCGACTCAACACACAAAGCCTTCAACATGCTTACTCATGGCGAACAACACAACCTCTTAGGTACTCATTCATGGCCGATTATGCATGTTGATGTTGAGGCCAATTACATGTTTAACACCACACATGAATGGCACACATTTTACTAGCTAATGCTTTACATATTGTAGCTCAATACTTATAATATAGCATCAAGCACTCATATGGCCGATTATACTTAGTCATTCTTGCACCAAATCAACAATAAATTCCAAGATTTTCACATCATATGTGTACTAGGCCGAATGTACTTGCAATTTCACAACCATTCTTCAACATTTTCTTCTTTAAACAAACATATTTATCACTTACTTCATAATAAAAACATCATGTGCAAACATATACACACATATAGGTGCAAGGTCAATCTCAAGGGGTTCATACCCATCCAAACACAAATTTTACCAATCAAGTAACAAGCATAAATCATGCTCATGAATGCACCATGGCGAATACATCACAACCATACCCTTTTAACTTTGGTCATGGTTAAACAAAGAATTCAATGTCCTACTCAAGAATACTAAAAAGAAATTTCAAGAGTAGTCAATCCTTCATTACATGCATCATCAACAAGCTTCACATTTAGCATGCAATGGCTTTAACACAATATCAACCTTGGCCAAATACCATTTCCATGGCAGAACAAGGACTTGAACCATGGGCTAACATGAACATCAAGTTAGCAACTAAAACATGCATGAAACTCATGACACAACCTCATACATACCTTAATCTTGGTACAAGTATGGCCAAATCTCCTTCTAGTTCTCTTCTTAAACCAAAATGGAGCAAAATCCCTTTCTTCCTCCTTATGATTTTCGGCCAAAAGATGAGAAAGGATGAACACAACAATTTTTTCTTCCTTCTTTCTCAACTCACGGCAGGGGGGAATACCACACTCACACACATTTTTTTCATTCTTTTATCACCCATACACCTTTGTTTATTATTTCACCCTAATGCACCAACAAAACATGTTTCATGACATGTTTAGCCCATACCCTCTTGTCATGGCGGCCACTTCATGTTAGGGGAATTTGACATGCAAATCCTTATTTTTGCATGCATTATCAACTAGTCATCACACATTTCCCCATCATACTTTCAAAGTTTACTACTAGGTCCTTTCTAGTGAAATTCACATTTATAACTCTAAATCGAAACATCAAAATGTCACACATGAATTAACACATATTATAGGCATCAAAATAAATTATAAATTATTTTTATGCCTCGGTTTTGTGGTCCCGAAACCACACCCGACTAGGGTCAATTTTGGGCTGTCACAACTCTCCCCACTTCGAAATTTTCGTCCCGAAAATCTTACCGTAAATAGGTTTGGGTAACGCTCTTTCATAGGGCTCTTGGGTTCCCAAGTAGCTTTTTCCATCCGTGTTTGAGCCATAACACTTTTACTAACGGAACCCTTTTGTTTCGCAACTCCTTCACTTCACGAGCTAGGATACGAATCGGTTCTTCTTCATAACTCACATCGGATTGAATTTCAACCTCGATGGACTAATTACGTCTGACGGATCGGATCTATAGCGTCAAGCATCGAAACATGAAAGACATCGTGAATCTTTTCAAGTTCGGGGCAAAAATCAAACGATATGCAATGGACCGACTCGCCGGATATCTCATATGGCCCAATGAACCTCGGGCTCAACTTGCCCTTACGACCGAATCTGAGTATCTTTTCCAAGGCGAAACCTTGAGAAACACTTTATCTCCCACGATGCTCGATGTCTTTACGCTTCAGATCCGCGCACGACTTCGACGATCGGAGGCTATCTTGATTTTCACGGATCACTATCACTTTCATTCAGCATCTTTAATCAAGTCCACCCGAAAATTTTTCTTTCACCGAGCTCCGTCCAACACAATGGTGTACGGCATTTACGCCCGTACAAGGCCTCGTAAGGTGCCATCTTAATACTTGATTGAAAACTATTGCTGTAAGCGAATTCAATCAAAGGCAAATATCATTCCCATGAACCACTGAACTCGAGGATGCAACATCTTAACATATCCTCAAGTATCCGAATCATCCGCCGGATTGACCATCGGTTTGGGGGTGAAAGGCGGTGCTGAAATGCAACCGTGCCAGAGCCTCTCGCAACTTCTTCCAAAATCGCGAGGTAAATCTCGGATCTCTATCCGACACGATGGAAATAGGCACCCCGTGTAATCTCACAATCCGAGAAACATACAATTTGGCTAGTTTGTCCATTGAAAAATCCGTACGTACGGGGACAAAGTGAGCCGACTTAGTCAATCTATCTACAACAACCCAAATCGCATCTTTCTTACTCACTGACAATGGCAGTTCGGATACAAAGTCCATTGTGACTCGATCCCATTTCCACTCGGGTATCGTGATCGGCTGAAGTAATCCTGAAGGCACTTGATGTTTCGCTTTCACTTGTTGACATATTAAACACCTCGAAACGACGTCGGAGATGTATCGTTTCATACCATGCCATCAAAACCGACGTTTCAAATCATTGTACATTTCCGTACTACCCGGGTGGATCGCCATTCGGCTACAATGGGCTTCTTTCAGAATTATCGAAATATGTTCCGAATTCTTTGGAACACACGACGATTTCTCAACCTCAAACAATCGTCATCATCGATTTGAAACTCCGATTCCTTGTTCGGAACACACTCAGCCCGTTTTGCAACCAGCTCATCGTCGACTTTCTGAGCATCACGAATTTGACGTATCAATAATGGTTTGGCTTTCAATTAAGCTACTAACACATTGTCGGATCGAACGGACAAGTGCACGTTCATCGCTCGTAAAGCTAAAAATGATTTACGACTCAAGGCATCCGCAACCACATTCGCCTTTCCCGGGTGATATTCAAAGACCAGCTCATAATCCTTTAACAGCTCGAGCCAACGTCTTTATCGCAGATTTAAGTCTCTTTGAGTCATCAAATATTTGAGACTTTTATGATCCGAATACACATGGCACTTCTCACCAAATAAGTAATGTCGCCATATCTTTAAGGCGAATACGATGGCGACCAATTCGAGACCATGGGTGGGATAATTTTTCTCATGTGGCTTTAATTGCCTCGACGATAGGCCACAACTCGACCTTCTTGCATCAATACGCAACCTAACCCAAGTAGGGAGGCATCACTATAGATGACAAACTCTTTGCCGATTCGAGTTGCACTAGAATTGGGGCTTCATCAAATAAGTTTTCATTGATCGAAACTTTTCGACATTTCTCCGTCCATTCGAACTTAACATCCTTTTGGAGTAGCCGTCATTGGCGTGGCTATCGTTGAGAAACCTTTTACAAATCGTCGGTAATAACCTAAGCAAGCCCCAAAAGCTCCGAACCTCAGTAATATTTCTCGGAGGCTTCCTATTAAGTATGGCTGAAATTTTGTTCGGGTCGACTCGAATACCCGATGCAGATACCACATGTCCCAAGAAGCTAACCTCTCTTAACCAGAACTCACACTTCTTGAACTTAGCATATAATTGCTTATCCCATAAGATTCGCAAGACTAACCTCGGTGTTCAGCATGTTCGGCCTCATTTCTTGAATAGACCAAGATGTCATCAATGAACACGACTACGAACCGATCCAAATATGGTCCGAAGATCCGATTCATCAAATCCATTTTCGAGAACACCGAGGCTCCTTCAGTTGATCGAACAAATCATCGCCACTGTGATAGCGGATATTTGTTCTTTATCGCCGCTTTATTGTCGACGATAGTCGATGCACGACCTTATGGTTCCACCCTTCTTTTCACAAACAACACCGGTGCACCCCAAGGTGAAAAACTCGGGTGAGCAAAACCTCTATTCACCAATTCTTGCAACTGAGCTTTCAACTCCTTTAATTCCGTTGGTGCCATACGATACGGAGCTATCGAAATTAGAGTGGTACCAGGTACCAATTCAATGCCAAACTCTATTTCCCGAACAGGTGGTAAACCCGGCAATTCTTCAGGGAAAACATCCGGGTATTCACAAACCACTGACACAGATTCGGGTTTCTTTTCTAACTCCTTGTCATCTAGAACATACGCAAGGTATGCTTCGCACCCCTTTCTTACGTATTTCTGGGCCAACATTGCTGATATTACAGTTGGCAACCCTTTTAAGTCCGTAGACTCAACCCGAATTATCTCGTTATTTGTACACCTCAGATTAATGGTCTTGCTTTTTCAATTTACAACCACATCGTGCATGGTCAACCAATCCAAACCAAGAATAACGTCGAATTCGTCGAATGGCAAAAGCATCAAGTCCGCCGGAAAACAAGAACCTTGAAATACTAGGGGACTTTTCTTACACACTTTGTTGACAAGCACGTAATGACCCAAGGGTTTGACACCGAATTACAAACTCGAGAGACTCAATGGGCAAAGTCTTTTTGGATGCTAAGGTTTCAGATATATAAGAATGAGTAGGACCGGGATCAATCAAAGCAATCACATTAGTGTAAAGGAGAGTAAGAGTACCGGTAATAACATCTGGCGAGGAAGTATCCTCACGCATCGCGTATGGCACAAGTCTTAGCAGAGCACGAGCCTCGGATCGATGGTAGCATCTCTAGATCCTCTCGACCGCCACTAGCATTGCCCATATTTCTAGGTGGCCCACCTCGAGTTGTGGTAGCACCGAGTTTCCACTTTGATTTACGTTTGTTCGGATAAACTCGGGCAATCCTTAATGAAATGATCGGTGATCCGCACTTGTAACAGAGCGGTCACGGAATCTACAACTCCTAGAATGCCACTTGCCACAATATTGGCACTCGCTCGTCTCGACGATCATTGCCAACACCGGCGATCAAGTGACTCGCGTGCCCATAGGGGGTCGATCGCGGTCTCGTCTAGAAAAGGCCGAAATGTCTCGGACCGGCCTAAGCCATCTCTAAATTTCTTTGATGACTGTGGGAAGGGCTTCCCCGAAGACCTCTTACGAAACTCCCTTGCTCCCACTTCAGCTTTTCTTTTCTCCATACTGAGCTCCTCGGCTTTGCACGCTCACTCGACAAGAGCCACAAACTCTCGGATTTCCAAAATGCCAACATACGACTTATATCATCGTTCAGTCCATCTTGAGCGTTTACATCACACTTCGAAGAAATACACTTCAGCAGCGTCTGGCTAAGCCTCACAAATTTTCGTTCAGTAGTCGGTAATCGACATGGAACCTTGCTTAAGATCAAGGAATTCCTTTCGCTTCGATCCATAAATCTCGATCGATATACTTCTTTGAACTCGGTTAGAAAGAACTCCCAAGTTACTTGCTCTCTAGGCACAATGAAGTCGAGTACTCCACCCATAGTAGGCGGAATCGCGTAGCAAGGAGATGGTACACTTTAAGCACTCATCGGTGTACAAGATAGCTCATCGAGCACCGGATAGTGTTGTCCAACCAAAATTCAGCTTGCTCGGCATCGTCGCTATCCGTAGCTTTGAATTCAGTGGCCCCATGTTTACGAATCCTGTCGACTGGGGGCTTACTTGACCTTATTTGGTCAGTTACCGGAGGTATTGTAGGTGCGGGGGTTGCATTAGTCGGGAATGGAGGTTGTGGAATAGCCGTGTTAGTTCGAATATATTGGTTAAACCAATCATTCATCACACTATAAAAGGCTTGCTTAGCCTCATCATTCGGATTGCTGGCAATAGGTTGAGAGTCCGCCGGCGCTGTCCCTTGCGCGGGAGCAGGCGCCACACTCTCCACATCATCAGCTATTGCTCGGTTGGGATCGAGATCCATTGCTATAAACAAACACAAACTCAAATTGTCAGAAATCACCACACTATCAATTTATCACTTAATGGCATGTATAGCTAGACCCCAAACATATCACGGTAGTCCTAGGATCGACTAAACCGTAGCTCGATACCAATAAAATTGTAACACCCGAACCCGAGACCGTTGCGATTGTCGGACACGAGGCTAACAAGCCAAAACCACTTATGGCACCGACCAATTTGACATTCCCAGGCAAGCTGGAAAACTGCATCGCTGTCGTCTTAAAAAGCATATCTCGAGTTTCACAACTCGGAAACTGATTCCGTAAATCTTCCCTGAATTTAGACTCATATATCCATCCATGGATTTATTTATAGAATTTTTGGTTGGGCCAATTGGTACAGTTTATTAGTTAAAGTCACCCATGTTACAGGGGTCGACTACACTGACCTTCGCGCATTACAACTTGAATATCTCTCTGTACAGGGTTTCAATACTGATACCGTTTGTTTCTAATGAAACTAGACTCAAAAAGGAATCTGTACATATAAGGCATGACTTCTAATTCACTCTGGATAATTTATGGTAAATTTTTAAAGTCGCGACAGGGGACCCAGAAACTGTTCTGGCCCTGTCTCACGAGAACTTTAATATCTCTCGGTATACTGTTCATATGATCATTTCGTTACTTTCATATGAAAATAGACTCGTCAAGGTTCGATCACATAATTTATTCACTATTTAAAACCTTTCCTACAAATTTTGGTGATTTTCCACATCCACGTCACTGCAGCTGGCAGCATCTGTTTTTAAGGTAGGCTTTACCTATATTGTAGTTCCCATGAACCAACTATAGTCTAGTCATACTTAGGTCCACATATGATCATATTTAGCCATTCCAATGGCTGATCATGTGACCAACTCTCTCATTCCAAACCATAATCACATCATGAAACCAAATATAATTACAAACCACAAATGGTCTAATTCCATACACCACTATTACGAACCATTTTCGCATGGCCGTACATATACATCACAAGTACTTAAAAACAACCGAGGGTAGTCCTATACATGCCATATCCGAACTCAACTAAAGGAGTACCAAAAAGGGGCTTTGATAGTGTGGTTGACTTCAACTTCTATGATCCCGAATCCGATCGCTAACGAGTAAAATCTATAAACAGAGAAACAAAGAAACGGAGTAAGCAATTTATGCTTAGTAAGTTTTGAGCCATAATATACACACAACCAAAGCATAGCATTCAAGTAGCTAAACAATAATTCATATGCACAATTTCTCAAAGACATGCTTACTTCACAATCCCAACTCTTATATTCATACACAAATAACGGCCTAGTTAATGCCGATAGCTCATTTATCATTAGAGCGAATATTTATACGCACTTACTCATAGTGTGCAAAGCACACACAAAACATACCTTGTTGTTGGGAATTTCACAAGTGCATTAACTGAAAATTTTCCAGCAGCTTATAAATTTCAAATCACATACCTTCGGAGTTTATCCGGATATAGCTACTCGTTCAAAACACCTTCGGGACATAGCCCGATTATGGTAACCCGCACAAATGCCTTCGGGACTTAACCCGGATATCACAACTCGCACAATTGCCTTCGGGCTTAGCCCGGATATCATAGCTCGCACAATTGCCTTCGGGCTTAGCCCGGATATCACAATTCGCACAATTGCCTTCGGGCTTAGCCCGGATATCACAATTCGCACATTCATTCACATCTTTGTTTCAATTTCATAACAAACTTTAATGCACATTTTACTTAATCAAAAATATCATTTCGGCTCAATGGCCATATACAAGGGCACAATTTCGATTGCTTATTACTTCATTCAATCGAATCAAAATCTAAGTTTCGATACTCGAAAACTTACCTCGGATGTTGTCGAACGATTCCGATGGCTATTCGACTACTTTTTCCTTCCCTTTATCGGATTTGGTCCCCCTTTGCTCTTGAGCTTAATTTAACAAATAATTTGATTCAATCATTTGAGTATCGAAAAGAAGAACTCAAGGCACTTAGCCCACATATATTCACTAGACATTAAAGTCACTTAAGTACGAAATTCATGAATCGACTCAACACGCAAAGCCTTCAACATGCTTACTCATGGCCGAACAACACAACCTCTTAGGTACTCATTCATGGCCGATTATGCATGTTGATGTTGAGGCCAATTACATGTTTAACACCACACATGAATGGCACACATTTTACTAGCTAATGCTTTACATATTGTAGCTCAATACTTATAATATAGCATCAAGCACTCATATGGCCGATTATACTTAGTCATTCTGGCACCAAATCAACAATAAATTCCAAGATTTTCACATCATATGTGTACTAGGCCGAATGTACTTGCAATTTCACAACCATTCTTCAACATTTTCTTCTTTAAACAAACATATTTATCACTTACTTCATAATCAAAACATCATATACAAACATATACACACCTATAGGTGCAAGGCCGAATCTCAAGGGGTTCATACCCATCCAAACACAAATTTTTACCAATCAAGTAACAAGCATAAATCATGCTCATGAATGCACCATGGTCGAATACATCACAACCATACCCTTTTAACTTTGGTCATGGTTAAACAAAGAATTCAATGTCCTACTCAAGAATACTAAAAAGAAATTTCAAGAGTAGTCAATCCTTCATTACATGCATCATCAACAAGCTTCACATTTAGCATGCAATGGCTTTAACACAATATCAACCTTGGCCAAATACCATTTCCATGGCGAACAAGGATTTGAACCATGGGCTAACATGAACATCAAGTTAGCAACTAAAACATGCATGAAACTCATGATGAACCTCATACATACCTTAATCTTGGTACAAGTATGGCCAAATCTCCTTCTAGTTCTCTTCTTAAACCAAAAATGGAGCAAAAATCCCTTTCTTCCTCCTTATGATTTTCGGCCAAAAAGATGAGAAAGGATGAATACAACAAATTTTTTCTTCCTTCTTTCTCAACTCACGGGGGGGGAATACCACACTCACACACATTTTTTTCATTCTTTTATCACCCATACACCTTTGTTTATTATTTCACCCTAATGCACCAACAAAACATGTTTCATGACATGTTTAGCCCATACCCTCTTGTCATGGCCGGCCACTTCATGTTAGGGGGGAATTTGACATGCAAATCCCTTATTTTTGCATGCATTATCAACTAGTCATCACACATTTCCCCATCATACTTTCAAAGTTTACTACTAGGTCCTTTCTAGTGAAATTCACATTTATAACTCTAAATCGAAACATCAAAAATGTCACACATGAATTAACACATATTATAGGCATCAAAATAAATTATAAATTATTTTTATGCCTCGGTTTTGTGGTCCCGAAACCACACCCCGACTAGGGTCAATTTTGGGCTGTCACAACTAGTCCCAGAAAACTTCAGACTTTAGACACATTCTTCGGTGGCTTTCAATTAAAAATGGCTAAAATTTTATTCGGGTCTACTCTAACACCTTCAGCAGATACTATATGCCGAAGAAAACTAACTTTCCGTAACCAAAATTCACATTTACTGAATTTAGCATACAATTATTTCTCTCGCAGAGCTTGCAACACTATTCTCAAATACTGAGCATGCTCATTTTCATTCTAAGAGGAAACCAAACTATAAGTACCACTACAAACCTATCTAAATACGGGCTAAAAATTTTGTTTATCAAATCCATAAACACTGCAGGTGCATTTGTCAAACCAAATCGCGTCACAAGAAACTCATAGTATCCATACCTGGTTCTAAAAGTTGTCTTTGGAACATCCGATTTTTTTACCCGTAGTTGATAATAACTAGAACGAAGATCAATCTTTGAAAATACAGTAGCACACTTTAACTAGTCAAACAAGTCATCAGTTCAAGGCAATGGATACTTCTTCTTTATTGTAACTTTGTTGAGTTGTCTATAATCAATGCACAGCCTCAACGATCCATCCTTATTTTTTACAAATAGAACCGATGCACCCCGAGGTGAGAAACTAGGTCGAGAAAAACTTCTATCAATCAACGCTTGCAACTGTACTTTCAGCCCTTTCAATTCAATAGAAGCCATTCTGTAAGGTGCTATAGATATAGGTGTTGTACCCGAAACAAGATCTATAGAGAATTCCACTCCTCTACCCGGTGGTAGACCAGGTAATTCTTATACAACTGCCATTGATTGAATCTTTGACTCAGATACTTTTGTATCCATCACATATACAAGATAAGCATTACACCCCTTTCTAACATATTTTTGTGTTGATTGCTAAAATCATATTAGGTAGTCCATCTAGTTTATCAGATTCTACATGAAACAATTCACCATTCTTACATTTCAATACAGTATATTTCTGCTTACAATTTACTACTGCATCATATCGGGTTAACCAATCCATTCCCAAGATCACATCAAACTCATCAAATGGAAATAACATCAAGTTAGACGAAAAGCAATAACCTTTTACCATTAGCGGGAAATTCTTATAGACTTTATCCACCATAACACACTGGCCCAGGGGGCTTGAAACTTTAACCACAAATTCAGTGAATTCAATAGGTAAATTTTTAACAGACACAAGGTTCATACATATGTATGAATGTGTGGAACCCAGATCAATCAATGCAGTAATATCAATATCAAGTAGAGAAAATGTACTAGTAATGACATTTGGTACAGAGGCATCTTCTCTAGAACGAATAGCATATGTCCTTGTAGGTGCTCGTGCCTCTGATCTAATTGTTGTATCCTTGGTAGTGGTACCTCAACTACAACCAACATTGTCGGGATGGCGGGGTGGTCTGCCCCTCGAGACATGATTACTCAGCTTTGGAGCAAGTTCTATCTCCTTTTCAACTTTTCTGGATAATCTTTGAGAAAATGCTCAAGTGAACCACATCCAAAACAAGCTCCACTTCTAGACCGACATTCTCCATGATGAAATTTGTTATAATGTTTACATTTCAGTTTGGGATTACCCAAACTACCTACACTGTCGCAGATGGAGATGAAGACCTCGGGTTAGAACGTTGAGAGCACTGCAGTCTTCCAGAATATCTCGTAGAGGTGGTCACATGATCATAATACTTCTTTAAATTCTTAGAAGCAAATGATTGTGACTTACTCATAGTTCTTTTTCTAGAAATCTGAGCTTCTCTTTCGGCTTGTCTCCTTTCTTTACTCAATTCCTCAGCTTTGTGGGCTCGATTATCTAACACTGCAAATTCTCTTATCTCGAGAATTCCAATCAATAATTTGATGTCTTCATTTAGGACCTCTTCAAAGCGTTTACACATTTCAGCCTCGGTTAAAATCCATTCTTTGGCATTCTTGCTCAGCCAAACAAATTCCCTTTCATATTCGGATACCATCATGCTTCCTTGTTTAAGCTCTAGAAATTCTTTCTTTTTCTGATCCATGAACCTCTGACTAACATACTTCTTTCTGAATTCAGCTTGAAATAATTCCTATGTAATATTTTCTCTCGGTACAACTGAAGTTATGGTATTCCACTAATGATAAGCTGTATTTTTCAGTAGAGATACTGCATATTTCAGACATTCAGCAGGTGTGCAGGATAGTTCATCAAAAACCCAGATAGTAATTTCTAACCGAAATCCAGCCCTTTCCGGATCATCATCTGTGCTAGCTCTAAATTTTCTACCCCATGTTTGTTGATTTTATCTATCGGAGGCTTACCAATTCTAACAGGTTCGACACCCAGGGGTACCTCAAGAATCGGTTGGGGAGTAGGTGGGAGAGGTAATTGTACATTAGGGTTTGTTCTCAGATACTGTGTAAATAATTCATTCATCAATTGAAAGAAGGATTGTTTTTCCTCCTCACCTCGTCCCTCAGGCACGTGCCATTCACTACCAGACGCAAACGCAACTCGTTGCACTGAAGTTGGAGCATTGCTCTCAGCTTCCTCAAATTCAGCTCTAGCTCGGTTGGATGACATTACTATATGAAAAACACATTTAAAATGATCAGGAGTCATTACACTATCACAATTTATATAATGGCATGTATAGCTAAACTCGTGTTTGCTACGTCAAATCTGAGAATTAGTTAAACCGTAGCTCTTATACCACTAAATGTAACACCCCTAACCTGTATCCGTCGTTAGAACAAGGTTTCAGAGTATTACCAGAACATTCAAAAACATTTACGAATAACTTAAATAAATTACTATTCATTTAACGTGATCATTCATAATGTCCTTTAATTGGGCCATCGAGGCCCAATACGAGCATTAGAATCGAGTCGGGACTTGATTGAGAACTTTAAGAGTTTTTTGCGACTTTTCAAAATTTTTCCAAGGTGCAGGGCTTACACACCCGTGTGGTCCAAGGGACACGCTGGTGTGACTTGGGGATACGCCTGTGTTAGAGGCTGTGTTCAACCCCGTGTAACTCTCTAACTTACACTCATAGCCATCTACACACCCGTGTGCTAGGCCGTGTGCTTAATTAATTCAATTTGAAATTAGGTATAGGTTTCACATGGCCAAGACACACACCCGTGTTCTAGGCAGTGTGGCACAAACGGCTAAGACACACACCCGTGCCTCTGCCCGTGTGCCTAATTCTGAGCATTCTGTTTCTCAAAATTAAGGTGCAGGGGACACACAGCCTAACCACATGCCCATGTTATCAGGCCGTATGTCACACACGGTCTAGACACATGCTTGTGTGTCTGCCCATGTTGACAAAATGAAGCCATTTCTAGCTTCATTTCTCACCCAAAATTTTAACCAAGACCTGTACTGGAAACACACATCCAAAACCAACCAATTTAAACATTTAAATTGGGCAATCCTCATCATTCAACAAGGCATATCACTACGTGCATATGTGTTTATAAGCTTATCTTGGAATAACTTAAGCAATAGCAACATTTGGTCACATATATATAACATATCACATATGAATATATCATCATAACCTACTTAATCATACCAATATAAACCATTACTAGCCATTACAATGGCTAGGTTACAAAAGATCATTTTCAAGCCACTATTGCCCAAGTTGTCCTATACATGCTATTATACCAAAATGATTGTATTAAGTATACCCATAATGACTAGTTGATAGTGTGATGATGCTCCAGTGATCTCCAACCCTTGCGAGCTTTCAAGCACTATAAAACAGGGAAAAATAAACGGAGTAAGCATTACATGCTTATTAAGTTCTTATAACAGAAACTAAACTTACCAATCTTCCTTATTAAATCTAGGCATACAATGTTATGTTTCCATCTATTTGGCTAAATTGCCTAATCACATACATTGAATCAAACATATTAATCACCAAAATTTTCATATCAATCAAATAACATATATAAGCTCATGATGCCATGCTCTTTCAAGACATTATCAATTTATCTCAAAATTCACATGCCATGTCAAGATTTCCGTTGAATCGTTGAATTCTGATAGATGCTTAAGTAGTACACTCGAAGTGTACGATTCAATAATCCCTTAATTCCTTATTCAAGGGTACCCCTTAGGGCACTTATCCAAGAAGCACTCTCTCAAGCTAGTTATCGTATAGCGGGATTACCAGTCCAGGCTAAATCCTTTATATAATGTAAGCTCAGAGGAGCTCGATTAGGATTACCAGTCCAGGCTAAACCCTAATCATAGCGTATGCTCAAGAGGCATTATATCAGGATTACCTATCCAGGCTAAATCCTTTCTATAACAGGGTCAATGGGATTACTTGTCCAAGCTAAATCTCATTTACAATAAATGCAGGACCTTATTAGTTTCGAGAAAGGGCATATAATCATTGGAATTCACATTCAATCGGGACTTGACCCTTTATCACCATTTCAAGCATGTATCAATTTTCCATCATAACATACAAGTAAAGCACATCAACATAAATCACACTACCTATAAACACAACATTTGATTAACATATTTACATACCCAATTAAGTTACACAAACTTACCTTGACATTTGTTCGCATAAAAAGTCTACTATTTCGAAACATTTTCCTTTCTTCGATCTAACCTCGAATTAGTGTTGTTTGGATTTATATAAATGAATTTAACCATGAATTTCACCCATTTCATATTTAAATGGACTCAATTTATGGCTTAGGAAAAATTGCCATTTTGCCCCTAACTTTTCTATAAATTTCGATTTTGTCCCTAGGCCCGAAAAATCAAACTTGTACAAATTACTCCTAATTTCAAGCCTATCCCCCCAATTACAAATTTTCCAGCACATGTATTCATAAAATTTTAGAATTTTTTATCAAATTTTACAACTTTTCATTTTAGTCCCTAAATCATGTTCTCATAAAAAAATCACTTTGTAAAAGTTGTTTATCTATCAATAAGCTTTCATTTTCTACCATAAATTTCTAATTTCTAGCATATACATCCATGACCCATTTTCATACCTTCATAACTTTTCAAATTAGTCCCTCAAATAGAGAGATTAAGCTATCCCGGTTTCAAAAATACAAAAATTACTAAAAAATGGGACAAGAGAACTTACTCAATTAGGCCTAGAAAGTTTCTTTTCTCTCTCCTAGGGTTTCCATAGAATTTTACGTTGAAGATGACAATAATAAGATGATATTTTCTTTTACCATCTTTTAATTAATTTAATTATTTCAAATTCCAATTTAGTCCTTGACCTTTTCTAATTTTTCCATGGATGAGTCACCAATGATCTATATACTTTACTTTAATGGTCTAATTACAATATAAGGAGCTTAATTTTTGAATTCCGTAGCTATTTTATCCTTATAGCTACTAGAATTCAACTTTCTCATTTTACGCAATTTAGTCCTTCTTGTAATGAAGTAGTCAATCGATAAAATTTTCGTGTCAAAATTTCGCACGACATGCCTATTATAATACGAATCATATAATGAAATAAAAATAAACCTTATTTTTGGGTAGGATTTGTGGTCCCGAAACCACTGTTCCGATCTCACTGAAAAATGGTCTGTTACAATATGTTCAAAAAATCCAACCTCTCAGAGCCAAGACTCGCATTTGCCAAATTTAGCAAACAGTTGTTTTTTTCTCAATGTTTGTAATACAATCCCTCAAATGCTCGACATGTTCAGATTCATCTTGAGAATAAATCAGAATGTTATCAATGAATACAACTACGAATCTGCCCAAATATGGTTTGAAAATTCTATTCATCAAATCCATAAAAACTGTAGGAGTGTTAGTTAATCCGAATGGCATAACAAGAAATTCATAATTCCCATACCTGGTTCTAAACACAGTTTTCGGCTTATCCGAATCTCTAACTCGCAACTGATAATAGCCAAATCGCAAATCAATTTTTGAAAATACTTTTGCTCCTTTCAACTAATCAAACAAATAATCAATTCTCGGCGAAGGATACTTATTCTTAATTGTAACCTTGTTAAGTTGATGATAGTTGATTTAGTCTCATCGATCGATCTTTCTTCTTTACGAACAGAACTGGTGCACCCAAGGCGAAAAACTAGGTCGCGCATGTAACAATTTATTTTTAGTCAAATCAGAATAGTGGTTTCGAAACCACAAACCAAAGCCAAAATATTTATTTTATTATTATTTTAATTTTCACAACATGAAAATATGATGGTGTGAAATTTTTTTTAAGAACTTTTATCGTTTGATTGATCAATTTGATAAAAAGGACTAATTGCGTAAAGCAAAAAACTTGAGTTCTAATAGCTAAAGGTGTGTAATAGTTATAGAACCTTAAAGTTAAAGTCCTTAAATGGTAACTAGACCATTCTAATTGTGAGTGGACATATATGGGCATATATTAAGTGATTTTATTATGTTTTAAAGCAAGGTTAAAATAGTAAATTGTAAATAACTTATGTTAAAAAAAAACATAATGTCTTCATCTTCATTAAGCTACCACCACCAAAATTAGGGATGGAAAACACCATTACAAATTTTGGAGCATTTGGCCATGGAATATTGACCATGTAAGTCTATTTTTGGTCCTATTTTTAATGATTTATATGTTTTTTGAGATTGTTGTAACTAGGTCTAGCTAGCCCAAGGACTATTTTACAAAACTGTTAAAGATTTTGAATGATACCATTGATGAATACATGAGCGTTTTGATTTTTGATGATAGATTATGAATGTTTGTTGTGAAATATGCAAGTTTTGTTAAGTGATTTTTAGTGAAAATGCAAAATAAGGATTAAATTGAGAAATGTTGAAACTGTATGGTTAAATGTGTGAAAAGTTAATAAATGTGGGCTACTAGGGGCATTATAGTAATTCAGCTGTGGGCTACTAGGGGCATTATAGTAATTCAGCTATCATGGGTATTAAAGAAATTTCATGAATTTGTGATTTTGTGTAATAAGGACTAAATTGTAAAAGTGGTAAAATTTTAGGGGTAAAATTGTAAATGTGTATTTTGGATTAAATTGAATAGAGAGATTATTAGATAAGTTAATTTTGAATATATTTAGATCAAGAAAAACAAAATTCAGTTCTAGATCGGGGGAAAACTAAAGTTATCGACTAATCGACTTATTTCATCGTTTTCACATCCGAAGTAAGTTTGTATGTGATAAATTTCATTTTAAGTGTATTTTTAAATGCTTTGATATTGTATAAGTTGTAAATATGAGATTTTGGATAAGTTTGACAATGACTCAATGGTTATTCGGCATTCAATATCCTAGTTGAACCTTAGGAATAGTTTAGGATACTAGTGATATATCATTAGGGGATACATTGAGTTGGCTTTGGGCCATGATATTAGCACTTCGGGCGCGAGTTATACCGGTTTGGCTTCAGGCTATGATATTAGTACTTCGGATATAACTTACCTTGATTTGGCTTCGGGCCATGGTATAAGTACTTAATGTATAAGACTCCTGAGTATCTGACTTCTATTCTGAATGGTTCAACAGGTAAATGAATGATGTGGTTGAGAATGAGATTGGTACAAGATGGTACAGGTATGTGCATAAACCATATTAGCTTTGAATTGAAGAAATGGTGAAGAAAGTATAAATTTTGTGAATAAGTAACTGAAAGGTTTGTTAGTTGATGTGAATTCATGTATCTATAATCAATTGTGGAATTATGTGGATATGATTATATCAAGTTTATTTTATATGAGCTTACTAAGCTTTATAGTTTATTTTGTTTATTTTTCCCATGTTTTACAGTGTTATCAAGCTAGCTCAGATTCGGGGATCGTCAGATATTGCTTCACACTATCCACCAATCACTTGGTACCTTTGAACTCTAGTATTTTAAGTATATGGCATGTATAGGGATTTGGTCTTTTTGGTATAAGTATTTTAGCCATATGTGTTGGCTTGTGAATGTAGTATGGTTGTCATGTATATAGCCATGTGAGATGGTTTATTTGGTTAGTTGATGATGTATATATGTATATAAGTGCAAATTCCTTTTTGATGTGGCCTATAATTACTTGGTTAATGGTTGGTTGTGGATGAGTAGCTTAGGTAGTAATTGTTTGGAACTTAGTTTTGGTATGTTTATGAAATTTGGTAAGATTATGTTTGACTAGTTGGATGATTTAATAATGTGAAATATTAGTATTGAAGCACTATGTATTGTTTGGAAATTAATGATATGAATTGAGCTTGATTTGAGTAGATTTTAAATGCTTAGTTACGCTGTGATTTAGTGCCTGATGTGTAGCTAAAGTGGTGTGTATTTTGGACGGAAAAATGGCTTGGTAAATAGCCTATTTTTGTCCAAACAGGTGTGACACACAATTATATTGCATGACCGTGTGTCCCCTAGTGTAGGTTTAGAAACGAAGTCAGTATGCTCCACACAGGTGTGTGACTTGGCCGTGTGGCATACGTCAGTATACCATACAAGTTTGGCATGGCCTAGCACATGGCTAAGCACACGGGCATGTGTGGCCAATTTTAGGGCACACAGGCTAGCCATAAAGGCGTGTGTGTTGACCGTGTGACCCAAGTCAGAGAGTTACATGAGGTCGGACTTGGCCATGTGCTTCCATTTCGAATATCTACACGACCTGCGACACGGGTGTGTCTGTTGGCCCTGTGAGAGACACGACTGAACCACACGGGTGTGTGTCCCCTATTTTATGCAAAAAATTTCTAAGTGTTGAAAATTTTCCTGAGATATCAGTTTAGTCCGAAACCACCCTGAGTGCATGTTTAGGGCCTCGTAGGCTCATATTAGGGACAAATTGGTTGAGATTGAATGATGAATGCATGAATTGTAAAATGTATGTTAAGTGAATGTTTAATTGTTTTATAAGTTAGGTAATGTTTCGTAACCCTATTTTGGCATTGAATATGGGTGAGGGGTGTTACAGCGTAAAACCTCTATCTGTTAACTCTTGCAATTGAGCTTTCAATTCTTTAAATTCTGTTGGAGCCATTCTGTACGAAGCAATTGATATCGGAGATGTTTCCGGTGCTAATTCAATAGCAAAATTGACCTCTCTGATCAGTGGCAACCTAGGTAACTCTTTTGGAAACACATCTGGATATTCACTAACCACTGACACTGATTCAATCTTCGATTCAGACACTTTTGTATCCAGTACATAAGCAACGTAAGCATCACAACCTTTCCTTACATATTTCTGTGCTAGCATCGTCGATATCACTATAGGCAACCCACTTGAGTCATCAGATTCAATTTGAAGAATTTCACTATTCTGACATTTCAGTTTAATAGTCTTTCATCTACAATTCACAACAGCATCATACAGAGTCAATCAATCCACGCCCAAGATCACATCGAATTCATCAAACGGTAAAAGCATCAAATCAGTCGAAAAACAGTAACCCTGAGTCATTAAAGGACAATTCTTGCAAACTTTATCAACGATGACATACTGGCCTAAGGGGTTCAATACTTTAATAAAAAATTTAGTTGATTCAACAGGAAAACTCTTACTAGACACTAAATTCATACAAACATATGAATGAGTCAATCAAGGATCAATCAAAGCAATTACATCAGAGTCATAGAGAGAAAATGTATCGGTGATAACATCTAATGATGACGCATCTTCGTGAGCACGAATAGTGTAATCTCTGGCTGGAGCTCGAGCCTTAGATCTCACAGCAAAGTCCTTTGTCACACCTTTGCTACTAGTCGTATTCCCCTATTTCGAGGTGGTCTCCCTTTAGCAGCTATATTGATCGATCTTATATTCCAAAATTTATATTTCTGGGGTAACTGACGACAATCCCAAATAAAATGATCTTATGAGCCGCATTTGAAACAAGCTTTATTATTCATCCAACAATCTCCAAAATGTTGTGTTCCACATTGCTAGCATTCAGGTTTGTTGGTATTGACACTACCAACACTTGTTACTGAGGTAGCTTGAGCTTTTAGACTCGTGTGTTGCTCCCCACAATCCCTATTAGGATACCCCACTGAAGCATTCGAACGATTATACGAATCCCGTGATTTCTTTGAAGAGCAATGATAAGGTTTACTTATTGTTCTCTTTCTCGAATCTCTAGCCTCATAATGGATTTTTCTCTTTTCTTTGCTAAGTTTCTCGGCTTTGCAAGCTCTGTCAACCAAAAGAAAAAATTCTTTCAATTCCAGAATCCTAACTAGAAGGTTAATATCTTCATTCAACCTGTCTTCGAACCGCTTAGACATAATTTCCTTAGTGGAGACACATTCTCGAGCGTATTTACTTAGTCTCACGAATTCTCTTTCGTACTCAGTCATAGTCATATGACCTTGTTTCAACTCTAGAAACTCTTTGTGCTTTTAATCAATACACCATTGACTTATATATTTCTTTCTGAACTCAGTCTGAAAGAATTCCCACGTGACTCGTTCTCTTGGCACAACAGATATCAAAGTGTTCCACCATTGATGTAACAGTCCGGTTTAGACCTTAGTCGGAATAGTGGTTTCGGGACCACAAATTCAAGTTAGAAAAAATTTTTAAATATTATTTTCTGTGCTTATAATATGTGAATTGACATGTATGAAAGTTTCGTATGAAATTTTAATCGTTTGTGTGCTTAATTTTATAAAATGACGTAATCGCGTAAAATGTAAAAGTTGCCTGTTGTTTGTTAAAGTGCTTAATTGATTTGTCTTATAAAATGAGAGGTCCTTATTATGTAATTGGACCATGGATAGTGGGATTGGTCATAAATGACCTTAATATTAATGTTTTATAAGTTATTAAAACAAGGGTAAAATGGTAAATGATGGATTAATGTTTATTAAATAAACAAAACATAATTTTTGCTTCATTTATTCATCATTTTTCTGAAAATCACTAAGGAAATAAGAAGAAAAAACACAAGCTAGGGTTCGACACTTTGATTTGGTGATTAAGGTATGGATTTTGTTTTGTTTTTGATGATTTCTACTTTTTTGCAATCGGTGCTTAGTAATCTATCAAGCCCATGCCTAAATTTCTGATTTTGATGATGATTTTGAAATAAGCCATTGATGAAATTGTGAGCTTTATGAAGTTAGATGATAGAAAATGAAAGATATGTGTTGGGTTAGTATATTTTGTCTTTGAATTTTTGATGAATTTGAGTAATTTGGGCAAAATTGAGAAATTTTTAAATTGAGGGACTAAAATGTGAAATAAATGAAACATATAGACTTGTATGAACATTATGAGAATTCTGCTAGGCATGTGTACAAAACAAATTTGTGTCTTTTGTGATTTTTGTGATTAGGGACTAAAGTGCAAAAATGTGAAAATGTGAGGGCTAATTTGTAAAATGCCCTAAATGTGTATTTTTGAATTGATTTGAATGATTTGGTGAATAAAATTTTTAAATTTGAATGTGTTTATATCAAGAACAAAAGAAAACGGAATTAGATCGGGGAAAGTCGAAAGTCGTTAAGTAGCGCATTTCGTCTATTTGAATCTGTACGAGGTAAGTCTATATATAAATAAATGTATTTGAAATGGTTTATTTATGCTTATATGTTATTAAACAATGATGAATGGCTTTATGCCTTGAATATGAGATATCCGAGAAAGTATCGACAAAGTTTTGACGTCCAAAAAGCCTTATACGAACCCTAGTAATAGTGAGGATACATATGTCATGACATAGGATCCGATATTTGTTTTCGTGCAAGACCATGTCTGGGACATTGGCATAGACTTATGATTTACGTGTAAGACCATGTCTGAGACATCGGCATCGTATTTGATTTCGTGTAAGACCCTGTCTGGGATAGTGGCATAGATATTTGGTTACATGTAAGACCACGTTTGGGACGTTGGCATTGTATGGACTTTCCAAGTTATCCGCGTATCCTTATGATTCTAAACGGTTCAACAGGCATTCTGAGAAACGAATGATTATATGAAATGTGTAACCGATTCAGGTACGTTTGAAATGTAGTTCAATGTTTGAGAATAAAAGGTAGTACATGAGCTAATGATAATATGTGATATAAGTATAAGAAAATATGCCGTATGTGCAAGTGAATTGAGTATATGAGAAAAGTATATGAATTATGTGGTTTATAATAGCATGTGACATGGAGTATATGTAATTAGATGATGCATATATGCTTTTATTGATAAGTTTATTTGTATATGGCTTACTAAGCTTTTGAAAGCTTACTTTTTGTGTGTTTGCATTATTTTATAGATATCGTAGCTAACGGGAACTCGGGGTTGTCGAGGATTGTCACCACACTATCGAACCTTATTTTGGTACCTTTTGAAAATATATATATTGAAGTACGACATTTATAGGCTAGAAGTGTGTGAATATGTTTGGTAATATATATATTTAGCCATGTGATTTGGCTTGGTTTTGGTTGTGTATTTAAACGTGTTTTGGTATGAATTATGTGATGTAATTATGCTAATATGATATGTTTTTGTATGGCCAAGAGAATAGGTTATTTGGGTAAGTTTGTAGTAAGTGTTTATTTTGGAGTTTGGTAAGTTTTGGAATGAGATTGAATGAAGTAAATTTAAGATTGTGGATCATATGTTTTGGCATGATTTTTGGCTCATGATTTGGTATGATATGAATTTGGTTGGTAATTATATGCTATTATTGGTGCATGTATTGGTTGTGAAATGGTTTAAATTTGATGTCCATTTGGTGCTTATTTCATGATTGTAGGGAGGACCCTTAACGGGTGGCAAATTGGCCTTTTAAATGGCCTACTTTTGCCCACATGGGCAGAGACACAGGCGTGTGTCTCAGTTATGTTACTCGAGGGCCATTTTGAAATGAGCCTGAGCAGACCACACGATCGCATACACGGGCGTGTGCTAGGCCGTATTGCCAAGTAAGTTTTGAGCATGGGCTAGACAAACGGGCATGTGACTAGCCGTGTGACCCAAGCCAGTAGCCTTACACGGCCTAGCACACGGGCGTGTCTTGTGACCGTGTGGACAAGTCAGTATGTATGCCTTGTTTTGACACGGCCTAGACACACGGGCGTGTCTAAAGCCGTGTGAGGCACACGGCCTGTTCACACGGGCGTGTCACCTGTACAACTTTGAAAAATGTTTAAGTTTTGAAAAATTTTGTATGAGCTTGGTTTAGTCCCGAACCCTTTATAATGCATGCTTAAGGTCTCGATGACCTATTTTAGAGACTCTATGGTAATTTTAAATATGATTGTGGATGAAGTATATGAATTGTTCGTAAAATGTTCTGATTTGTTCGGTAACGCCTTTAACCCCAGTCCAGTGACAGATACGAGTTAGGGGTGTTGCAATTGATAAGCAACATCTCCTAGAAGTGATACAACGCATTTAACACATTCTGCTGGCGTACAAGACAATTCATCAAATACCCAGATCGTATTCTCAACCCAAAACTCAGGTCTATCAGGATCATCATCAACTGTAGCTCTAAACTCTTCAGCCCCGTACTTTTAAATTTTATCCACAAGTGCCTTACTCAAACGTAAAGGTTCCAAACCATGAGGAGCTACAGGAATCAGTTGGGGAATAGGTAGGGGTAGAGGTTACTGAGCAGCTGGATTCGTTCGGATAAACTCAGTGAACCATTCATTCATCATTTGGAAGAAGGTTTCTTTGGCCTCTCCTTCCTGACTCACAAACATAGGTCTCGATTCAGACAGCGCTGCTCCGAGAATGAAGGTTGGGACATTGCTTTCTTTGTCATCAGCAACTGGACGATTAGGATCCATTACTATATAAAAACATGGTTTAAACTGTCAGGAGACTTCACACTATCACATGTTATATATAGCTTGTATAGCTAGCTCACATATGCTACATTAGTCCAAGAATCGACTAAACTATAGCTCTAATACTAATAAATGTAACATCCCTAATTCGTATTCATCGCTGGAATGAAATTACAGAGCATTACCGCACTTAATACTTAAACAAACATACATTTTCATAAATTTTTCATATCCAAATAAAAGTCATTCACATTCAATCATGTTGTCCCTAATACGAACCCTCGAGGCTCAAATCATGCATTAAAAATGGTGTGGGACTAAACCGAGAACTCAGGAAATATTTGGGAAAACATAGAAAATTTTCAAAACTCAGGGGGCACATGCCCGTGTGGCCCGGCCATGTGTCTCACACGGCCAAAGAAACCCCCGTGTCATAGGCTATGTGGACATTCGAAATGGGATCACATGGTCGTGTCCCAGCCTGTGTCCTACCCCGTGTAACTCCCTGACTTGGGTCACAAGGCCAACCACACGCCCATGTGACTAGCCCGTGTACCCTTCAAAATGGCCTCACAAACCTATGTGCCTGGCCATGTGCTAGGCCATGCTAAAATTGTAGGGTATATTTATTTATGTCATATGACCAAATCACACGCCCGTGTGCTGGCTTGTGTGGAGCTACTGACTTGATTTCTCCATAAGTACCAAGGGACACACAACTGTGTCACCTAATCGTGTGTCACACACGGTTGACACACGCATGTGTCTCTGCCCCTGTGGACAAAAATAGGCTATTTTCTAAGCCATCTTTCTTACCCAAATTTGCATCAACCTAAACATGTCAAATGACATATAACATAGCATCAATAGGCATTCAAACCAATCTCAACCAAATCCAAATCATGCTATTTCAATACCAACAACCACAAAGCACATAAGTATCACAGTTAGCCATTCACTTTCATACCAATTTCACATCTAAAAATCACCTAAATGGTCACTTACAACTATGCATTATTTTGCCTAAAACCATATGCATACCATATCTTAATTTCAACCATTTGGTACTCAAAATACCAATTCAAAACAAGCATTCACATAGCAATTATAAACCACATAACAAAAAGGCCATTTACACATATATATACATCACCAAATATACCAAAATAAGCCAAATCATATGGCTAAACACATAACCTTTACATATATCATTTACAAGCCAGTTTAATTGGCTATACACATCACAAACATATAGGCCATAATAACCACAACACCTATACATGCCATATAACCATGCACAAAAGTTCAAAAGTACCAAAATGACACCTGGATAGTGTGATGAGATCTTCGACTACTCCCAATCCGAGCAAGCTTCGAAAATACTATAAAACATGGAAAAGTAAACAGAGTAAGCTAAAAAGCTTAATAAGCTCGTATGGCTAAAAATTATAACTTACCATTCATTCACAATTTAGGTAATATAAATGTAACATACTACAATTCCATTTAATCACAAGGCTATCATATATTCATTCAAGTAGCTAATCATAAAACTCATCAATTTTATAGATCCAATGCTTATATGGTTTACGTACCTGCACCAATATGTATCAATATCATACTCTTTCATACCATTGGTATACTCGTTGAACCATTTGGAATAATATCGAAAACTCGGGAATCTCGCAACTTAAGTGCCAATACATGGTTGAAAGCATCTAAATTTCATATCTCATACACAAATGCTCATCTTGAGCTATCAATGGGTCTGCTCACACAAGCTGACGGTCAAGACATAGTAACTATACAATGTTGCTCACATAAGCTAACGAGAATCCGCAGCACATGCCGAAAAACTCAACCACCGGTAGAACGCACGGACTAGCACCCAAACACTGTAACCCCTAATGACATGTCATTTGTATCCTATCTATTCCTAAGATAAACCGTAATTTATACATTGCGGAGTCTTCATTGAACACTTCTGTAAAGTTGCATTCACAATTAATGCAATTATAAAGCATTTAAAACACAATTATTTTAATGTTTTTTAACATACGAACTTACCTTAGATTTATACGGAGAGAATCGAGTAATCAATCAACTATTTTGTTTTCCCCCTGATCTATTTCCGAACTTCTCTTTTCTTGATCTATATATAATCAAATTTAACTTATTCAAAATACATCTATTCAATTCAGTCCAACAATTCATATTATTGCAATTTTACACTTTTACCCTTATAATTTAACATCTTTACAATTTAGTCCCTAGCTCATAAAAATGCAAATTCATGCAATTGAGTCCACACCCATGCTACCTGGATTTCACCTATACTCATAGCAGCCCATATTTTCATTATTTCACACATTTACCACATAATTTTCACATTTCTCCATTTAATCCCTAATTAACAATTTTATCAAAAGTCACTTAACAAATGTTGTTTATCTAACAACAACCATCATTTTCTATCATCAAACATCAAAAACATACATATTCATCAATGGTAAAACACTAGACTTTTAACAGTTTCACAAATTAGTCCCTAGGCTAGCTAGACTAAGCTACAACGACTCCAAAAACGTAGAAATCATTAAAAACAAAGTAAAAATGCACTTACAAGCACTAGGTATCAATGGCCGAATGAAAGAACCCTAGCAATGACTTCTCTTCTTCTAATTTTCGGTTGAAGAATGTCTTAGGAAGATGACAAACTTTTATTTCTTTATTATTTTACTATGTTTATTTAATAAATTACTAATTTAACCTTAAATATTAACCTTTAAAAATAACATAAATGATGTCCATCATTGCCCACTAATAATATTAATGGTCTAATTACCATTTAAGGTGTAACACCCAAACCCAGCCCAGACATTATAGCCGAATTCGGCGTGTCACATTGAAACGTGGCTGTAAAACTCATGTTTTATCTAAAATCTTTCTTGGTGTTTAAAGAATATCTTCGTTATAGGTTAAAGTGAATGGAAGCTGTGCACCAGGTAGGATACTAGAAAAGAGGAGGTGAGTCTATCAGACTGCTTAAGTACCAAGCTCTCCACGGATCCACTCCTAGACATGCACACGACCATTTCCACACCTGAACTGAATGATTGTTCAGGAAAATCCATTTCGTTTTAAGCCTTTGAAAGCACTTATTAATCTTTGAAAGCGTTTTTGTTACGGAAGCTTTGTCTTGTTTCACGATATTTTGAAATCAGGTAATTTATTTAAAACCTACCCTAGGGCTATTCAATTTCAAACATTTAAATCAATATCATGCCTAAGCTAATAATCATACTAAAGCAATTAAAAATAATTAAAGCAGCCTTATTACAACTTAAACCCAAAATAAATAAAGTGAAGTAAAACTAATCAAGTCATAAGAAGAAAATCAAGCTTGCAAAACATGTGGCCACTCCGAATCCCTCACAACTCCAAGTCCACTATGGTTGAGGGTTACCTGCATGGATAAAATTAAAGGGGTGAGTATGGAAAACTCAGTGTGTAAAATAACCCAACCATAGTCCAGATCAGTTCAAACCACAGAAACAGATTAAGTTAGGCCTTAGCCCTATACAGAATTCAGAACGAAGCCCATAGGCCCATAACAGAAATAGAACAGATATATCATGTATGCAGAAAACCCAACCCATATCCATCCGTATACACCCCCGTGCCAACCTTACACCATGTGGGGAGACTATCCGACCCACCCATCCGCTACATGTCACAAGTTTGCAGCATGGCTGCCAGAACAGATATTGTGACAGACACTAGAAACAGATATTTGTGGCAGAGCCACCAAAAACAGATATTTGTGGCATAGCCACCAGAACGCTTCCTCCATCAATATAACCCATATCCCATACAACAGATACACATGTCATGGCATACAACAAACAGAATCAGAATATCATGCATCTTAGTCAAAACTAACCCTAGGGGTATAATGGTAATTTTGCACCTAGGGGTATAATGGTAATTTTCATACTTAGGGGTATTTTAGTAAATTCAACTATTTTAGGGTTTACTTACATGTTACAACCATAACGTATTAACGGAAACACTTACCAAACGTTTTTACCGAAATGGGCCCGTTGGCCCATCAACCCGTTTTTGGCCTATTAAGCCCAAATGAAGTGCACGAATTTGCGCACTCTGCAATCATACCGCTTATGATTACCAAAATTAACAAACAAACTACTCACAAGCACTCACACGCTAGTAAGTTCACAAGATGCAGGCTTTTCGGCATTTCGACTTTTTGACTTTTGTTGATCTAGTCTAAGAGTGGTTGTCGTTTACACTCCAGACTTGTAACGGTACGCTGGTGAGATCCACTCACGAGTTGCCTACAATTGAGTTACTAAACGTCAATCTACAAACCGAAAACAAGCTATGTACTATCTCCCCCTTGCCATATTCGGCCAACATTCCCTTAGATGTACTATCTCCCCCTTACCATATTCGGCCAACATTCCCTTAGACCCTAGAGTTCTTACCTCATTGCCGAAATATAGATTAGATCTAGAGATCCAATCCAAGTCAGTCTTCAAACCCTTCACTGCACACTCCCTTGTCCACGCTAACGCTTACACAATGAAAAAGAAAAAGGCACCAATGCCTTTAGTCCAAACGCTAGCCACCCTAGTTACGAGAAGAAGCAGATTCAAGTAGCCAAAGATTCGGCTTCCTATACTACAGGTATAAGGGTTTTGGCTTTTTAAGGAAGAAAAGAATAGAGGTTCGACTATGATTAGATTCAGCTACTATGAAATAATGAAGAAAGGAAAATAAGGGAAGAGACAGAGAGAGAAGAGTATGGGTTTGGCTATGGAGAAAAGAAAAGAAAAGATGAATGAAAGAGAGGGGAGAAGGGAAATAATATTCGACAAGGAAAAAAAATAATGGCACATAGACCTAGCCGAATTGTCTATACTAAAGACCCTTGGCCGGCCAACTCTTGCTCCTCAAGTGTCCAACATTTGGCCAACACCAAGCTCCTTGATCAGCTCTTAAATTTCCTCCCTTATCTCATCCTTAACCAATCCCCTGATCAGCTCAAACTCTTCCACCGATTAGCAGCATCCTTATCCACCCCTGGCACGGTTTCAGCATTCTGCCAGGAGTCCTAATCAGACCGCAACTCCTTCCCCACGTGTGCAGCAAAAACCCAAGCCTTCTATGCGCGAGGTGAGGCTCGAACCCCAGACCTCCGTCCGTCCTTGCGCCTTCGTTCGTGCTGCTGGCCACTACACCATGCTTCCTTCTTTACTAATATAGGGTCACAATTAATTATAAACCTTACCTGCTGAAGCTCCGGTTACTTACGAAATAAAAAGGAAATTTTGCCTACCGTATATCTCAAACCTGCGACCTTCTAAACCCACACACAAGCTGCTTGCCACTGACCGAAGTTCCTTTCACGACATAATCCTCTCTCAATTAATTTATAACCCTTACCTACTTCAGTTCTGGCCTGTTTTAAAAATAAAATGAAATTCGCCCGCGCAAGGACTCGAACTTGTTTCCTCTCTGTGTGCCCAGCACGCTGCTGCCACTGCGCCACAGGCGCTCCTTGTGTTGGATTATGCTCGCAACTCCTTTTAACCCCTATTCCAACTGCAACCTGAATATTAAAAAAACACCCAATTTGCGCGTGTCGTGCCTTGAACCTAGGCACCTCCCACGCCTTCCTAGCGTCCTTAGCCACTGGGCCAGATGTCTGCTTGTGCTAAAACTTAGCCCAAATTATTCATAAGGTCTACTGCCTAGATTCCCTTAAGAGGCAAAATTTAAGAATTTTGCTAAAGCTATGGACCGAGCCCTGGACCCTTTTTTCCACACCATAAACCCTTCGTAATTTATTTAATTACTAAACTAGACATACAAAATAATAATAAAAAATAATAATAACATCCAATTTATTCAGGCCGTCTTCTACCAGAACACAGATTTAAGGCCCAATACTTTCAAGCCCAAATATTGGGGCGTTACAACTCTACTCCCCTTAAAGAAATGTCATCCTCGAAATTCTACCTGATTCAAATAGATGAGGGTATTGTTGTCACAATGCCTCTTCTGGCTCCCAAGTAGTTTCCTCTCTGCCATGATTACGCCAAAGCACTTTTACCAAGGGAACTGACTTCTTCTTAGAACCTTAAAATACGATCCAAAATCTGCACAGGCTCTTCCTCGAAAGTAAAATCAGGCTGCATTTCAATCTCTGCAACCGGCATGACATGAGTAGGGTCAGAATGATATCGCCTTCACATGGAGACGTGGAAAACATCGTGAATCCTGTCTAACTCTGGAGGTAATTCCAATTGATAAGCCACTGGACCTACTCGCTTAAGAACTTGATAAGGCCTAATGAATCGCGGACTCAACTTGCCCTTCTTACCAAACCTTAATATCTTCTTCCAAGGTGAAACCTTCAAGAAGACCATATCACCCACTGAGTACTCAATCTTCTTACGCTTCAAATCTGCATACGAATTTTGCCTATCAAATGTTTCCTTTAACCGATCTCTGATTATCCTGACCTTATCTTCAGTATCTGCTACCAACTCAGGTCCAAGAACCTGTCGTTCTCCCAACTCAGTCTAACAACTAGGTGTACGACACCTACGTCCATACAGCGCTTCATATGGTACCATTCGGAGCCTCTCCTGGTAACTGTTTTTATACGCAAACTTTGCCAACGGAAAGTAATCCTCCCAATTACCTCGGAAGTCAATAACACATCCCCTCAACATGTCTTCCAAAATCTAAATAATCCTTTCTGACTGACCATCAGTTTGAGGATGAAAAGCCGTGCTAAAATTCAATCGCGTTCCCAACGCCCTATGCAACTTTTGCCAGAACCGAGATGTGAACCTAGCATCTCTATCAGAGATAATTGATACTGGCACCCCATGAAGTCGCACAATCTCCGCCACATACAATTTGGCTAACTTCTGAAGTGAATAATCACTGCGGACAGGTATGAAATAAGCAACTTGGTTAACCTATCCACAATCACCGAAACCGTGTCCTTCTTTGTTGGTGTCAAGGGTAGCCCACTCACAAAGTCCATGGTTACCCTCTCCTACTTCCAAAGTGGTTTCTTAACTGGCTGCAAAAGTCCAGTAGGTAGTTGATGCTTAGCTTTCACTTGCTGGCACATTAGACATTTCACCACAAACTCCGTTACTTCTCGCTTAAACCCAGGCCACCAATACCATCCTTGTAAGTCATGATACAACTTATTCGCTCCAAGATGCATAGCACAAAGTCCTCCATGAGTTTCTTTCAGTATTAACTGCCTTAGGTCAGAGTCCTTCGAAACATAAACTCTCCCTCAGAAACACAGGACTCCCTCACTATTCAACCCAAACTCAGAAGTTTCCCCTTTCTCAACTTGTTGGAATCGAGAAACGAAAGACTCATCCTTCAACCACTTTTCCTTAATTTGATCCATCCAGGCTGGCCTTACTTGCAACTCAGCCAACAGGCTACCATCATCATATAGACTCAAACAAACATTACTCTCAGATCAGATATAGCTCTACGGCTTAGGGCATCGACTACTACATTAGCCTTGCCTGGGTGATACTCAATCGAATAGTCATAATCCTTAAGCAACTCTATCCATCTCCGTTGCCTAAGGCTCAACTCCTTCTGAGTCAGCAAGTACTTGAGACTCTTATGATCCGTGTATATGACACAGTTTTCTCCGTACAGATAGTGTCTCCAAATCTTTAGTGCAAAGATTACTGCTGCCAATTCTAAATCATGGGTAGGATAGTTCACTTCATGAGGCTTAAGTTGTCGCGACGCATAAGCAACCACCTTACCCTCTTGCATCAGCACACAGCCCAAACCCACGTGTGATGCGTCATTATACACGGTAGAATCCTTCCTAGACTCCAGCTGAATCAATACAGGTGCTTCGGTCAGAACTTCCTTCAATTTCTCAAAAGCTTCCTGCTGCTTCTCGGTCTATACAAACGGTGCTCCTTTCCTTATAAGCTTTGTCAAAGGTGCTGCCAACACCGAAAAGCCTTCCACAAACCTTCTATAGTACCCTGCCAAACCCAAAAAACTTTGAATTTCTGACACTGACCTAGGTGGCTTCCACTTCAGAATCGCTTCAATCTTTCGAGGGTCCACGTTAATCCCCTTCGTAGAGACAACATGAACTAGGAAGGTTACTTCCCTCAACCAGAATTCACACTTACTGAATTTCACATAAAGTTCTCTCTCCCTCAATACTTACAGCACAATGCGGAGATGCTCATCATGCTCCTCTTCAGTTTCAGAATATACCAGAATATCGTCAATAAAAATGACTATGAATCATCAGATCCATAAATGCTAAAGGAGCGTTCGTCAACTCAAATGGTATAACCAAAAACTCGTCATGCCCATACCGAGTCCTGAATGCTGTCTTATGAATATCTACCTCCTTAACCCTTAATTGATGATATCCAGATCGAAGATCAATCTTGGAAAATACTGAAGCTCCTCTAAGTTGGTCAAACAAGTCGTCAATTATTGGAAAAGGGTACTTATTCTTAATCGTTTCGTTAGTTTGTTCAACCACCGATAATCGATGCACATTCATATCGTCCCATCCTTCTTCTTCACAAACAACACCGGTGCTCCCCACGGGGACACACTCGGCCTAATGAAGCCTCTATCCCACAACTTCTGAATTTGTGCTTTCAGTTCCACTAACTCCTTCAGTGCCATCCTGTATAGTGAGATGGACACTGGTGCCGTTCCAGGTAACAAGTTAATTCCAAACTCGACTTCTCGGTTTGGAGGCAATCCCGAGAGCTTATTTGGAAAAACATCTTGGAATTCCTTAACGGTTCTAACTTTATCCACCGTCAGACCCTCAGTCTCTGACTGACTTACACATGCCAGATAAGCCTCATAGCCCTTACGAATCCACTTCTCGGCTCTCAACGCCGACACCACATTGGACAAATAATCCCTTCGCTCACCTATCATCATAACCTCCTCACCCTCTACGGTCTTTAATACCATTCGCTTAGCTGCACAGTCTAGAGTTGCCCTATGCTTAATAAGCCAATCCATCCCCAAGATAAGATCGAATTCTCTGAATGGTAATTCCATCAAGTCTCCAGCAAAAATCTTACCTTGAGTTTCTAAAGGTACGTCTCTATACAGTTTGTCTACCCTAACCGAGTGTGTAACACCCCGTACCCGAGACCGTCACCGGAGTCGGACACGAGGGGTTAACGGCTTAATCCATTTACTTACACAGTCCATTTTTTTTTTAAAAGTTCCAGGCAGTTGGCTAACTGCGTCACTGTCACCTTAAAAATCATATCTTGAGTTCCACAACTCGAAAATCAGTTTCGTGATTTTTCCCTGAAACTAGACTCATATATGCATCTACAAATTTTTTTCTAGAATTTTTGGTTCAGCCAATTAGTACAGTTTATTAGTTAAAGTCTCCCCTGTTACAGGGTTCGACTACACTGACCTTCCTGCAATGCGACTTAGATAACTCCTTGTACAGGGCTTCAATGCTTATGCCGCATGCTTCTAAGCAAACTAGACTCAAAAAGGAATCTGTAAATATATAGCATGATTTCTAATTATCTCTGATTAATTTATAATGAATTTCCAAAGTCGGAACAGGGAATCCAGAAACTGTTCTGGCCCTGTCTCACGAGAACTTAAATATCTCTTAACATATTGTTCATATGATCATTTTGTTACTTTCCTATGAAAATAGATTCATCAAGGTTCGGTCACATAATTTATTCGCTAGTTAATTCCATTCCTACTATTTTTAGAGATTTTTCACATCCACATCACTGCTGCTGCCAGCATCTATTTTTAAGGTAAACTTTACCTATTTCATGATCCTCCATGGATCAACTAGAGTTTGTCATACATATACCAAAGGTGATCATGAATAACCATTCCCATGACCAGCCGTTACCAACATTTCCATACCTCTCGATGGACGACATACAAAACGATTATAATGCTATGATCCAGTATACTTAAGCCATTTTCGCATGGCTATCCAAATTTACACAAAACCGAAAGGTACATGACCTACAACAAAAGGGTAGTCCTATACATTAACCAAAATATCCTCTCACTACTAGTCTATTCTATACATGCCATAAGATATTCCAAAACGTAGCAAGTACCAAGCGGTGGATGGTGATAATGTGACTAGTTGCTGATGATCCCAGAACTGTAGCTTCCAAATGAGATGTATAAAACAGAGGAAACAAAGTACACGGAGTAAGCATTACAATGCTTAGTAAGTTTCAAGTAGTGTCAACAGATAACAATCAAATTATAACATAGTTGTTCGTATTTTTATTTCACTCTTCCTTGGGGCATACCATCCCCTTTTCCGAATATGCACATCTCATCATATGTAATAGGCGATAAATTCTCACTTGATGGTGACCTCTTATGATCATAGGTACATTACATATTTTACCGACTTCCCACATTGACCAAATGCACAATAATCATAGAACAGTCTTATTGCTTTACTCACATGTGCATCACATAACGACCTTGTGATTTAGTCTAAATCAACCTTAAATATAATCTCAAAATACATACCTGACCAACTTAACGCATTGAGCGTATTTATTACTAATTGTCCTTTGTGAAGTCGCATAATCTTACGCTTTACTTGAATCTTCAGCAAAACCTTTAGTTCGGGGCTTACCCGGAGAAAGTCTCCACACGTAGTCATCGGGTCATTAGAGCTCGGATATAGTACGAGCACGAAGCCTACGATCATTAATCGGTGATAATATTCTCGCATAAAGCTGCGGGGTTTTAACCCGGATATAGTACTAACACAAATGCCCTTCGGGACTTATCACATTTATACACTTCCACATCCATCACGTTGGCCACTCGGCCCTATCACATATATACACTTTCACATTCATCACATTGGCCATTCGGCCTTATCACATATATACACACCTTCACATTCATCACATCGGCCATTAGGCCTTATCACATATATACACACTTTCACATTCATCACATCGGCCATTAGGCCTTATCACATATATATACACTTTCACATTCATCACATCGGCCATTAGGCCTTATCACATATATACACTTTCACATTCATCACATCGGCCATTAGGCCTTATCACATATATACACACTTTCACATTCATCACATCGGCCATTAGGCCTTATCACATATATATATCTCATACATATTTCATATTTTCTTGTACATCAATTTCAGCAATAGCTTATAAGCAACTCAAATAGTTTCATCAAAGTTTACAACAAAATCACATATTCACTACAAGCAGTTTTCCGAGCAACAGTCACTAAATTGTTTATAATGGAGCTACAAAACTCAAAATCAATTGCCGTTAATTTTCCACGAATGTAGACTCATGTATCTTTCATCCATAAAATTTTTAGAATTTTAGGTGTGGCCAATCAATACCAGATTTTTCTTAAAGTTTTCCCTGTTTCCTTTGTTTGACTAATCGACTACTCCTCACTACTGAATCAGATTTCTCATTGTACGTAATTCAAAATGTGTTCTATTCAATTTCATTTGAAACTAGAGGAGTCTAAGCATATAAATTTTACCTTATAACCATTTTTGTGCAAATTATAACGATTTTCTAAAAAGTAGCAGGATTTTGAGTCATTCGACACCGTCTCACACAACTTTAAATATCTCTTTATAGGAAATTTCTTTGCTCACACGGCCTCTTTTATAAGGAACTAGACTAATTAAGCTTTGATTACATATTTTATTCAGCCGATAATTCCACACCAAAAATTTATGGTGATTTTCTAAAATCACGTTATCGTTGTTGTCCTAAGCAAATTATTACAATTTGCTCTTAAATTTCAAGTCCAAACACTTATGAACTTACCATTTGAGTTTAAAACATATCATGGCCACATCATATCTTATTAAATCAACTCATTATGTTCTATTATGATTGAATTTACTCAACGTTTAATCACTTAAAACTTACCTCGGAAGTGGTCGACGATTAGATGTCCACGGCTATTCGTTTACTTTCTCTTTTCCCTATCCGACTTTGATCCTCTTTGCTCTTAAGCAACTTAGGATACAACTCCTAACAAGCTAAATCCTTAGTTTCCTTCAACATGCAAGTCTGTCTCCATTTTTTTTTTCTTTTGTTGCAGCCCTCTCCTTCTTCTTCGATGGATTACGGGTTACTTGAAATTTCAGCTACCTAACTAGCTAAAATCATAGTTTTTCCTCCTTCTACCCATCTTCTAAGTCAAAATTAAAGCAACCAAAAACTTTCTTCTTCTTGTACGGCTAAGAAGAACAAGATGATACTTTTTTTTCTTCACCCTTCATCCCTTATTTTATTACTAACTCTTTTATTTTATTCTTTCCAACATGAAGCATTAACACACCATGCTTAAAATATGCTATAACCCATAGCATGGCCGGCCACTAGCTCAAATTTTGGGCAATTTGACATGCAACCCCATCATTTCTATAACATGCATTAATAGGCCACTTTACATTTGCCTAGCACATTTCTAAATTTTCTCACATAAGTCCTATTTTCTAGAATTCACCTACAATTAAACAAAATTCAAATATGAAATTTTCACACATGCATATATACATATAATAAGCATCAAATATGACAGCTAATTATTTTTATGACTCGGTTTTGTGGTCCCGAAACCACTTCCCAACTAGGGTCACATTAGGGGTGTCACAACTCTCCCCCCCTTTAGGGATTTTCGTCCTCGAAAATTTCTACCGATGCATAGTTTAGGATAACATCCTCTTATTGAATTATATCCATATAGACATTAGCTCATCGATAGCAATTGTAATTCACTACCGATTTCAGATCGATCTACAAAATCATTTTCTTATCTTAAAACAAATACATAAACATTTCTACAAGTACGCACATATATCTCATTTTCTTGATTTCATAAGCAATAATCACTTAATTTAATTCACAAATGCATTTCAAACACATATTAAGCACATATTAACATGTATAATTCACATCATCAACCCACATATTTGTAACCCACATTTTCATTCATGTATAAGCTGTAACCTGACCGAAAGTACACACATACTCAAACACCCCAATAAATATCCTTTATAACTCCATCGTATCTCAATATTCAACTTAACTTATTTCCAACAGAAAATTCAACTTCCACACACCTGAACATTTAATTCATTCAGCACATTCAATCACCAGTTAATGCTACCCGTATACAAATCGATTAGGCATAAAGCCTCGTATAGTACATCGGCATGGGATTTATGTTAGCACGTAACCCATATATCCAAAATTATCAGCATTCATCACAAATTCTTACAGACTTTCAAATGTCGAACTTAATCGAAATAATTTCTTGAATATGATTAACAACAAAAAAATAGGGGTCATTTAGCAATAGCACATATGACTTCATATACCAAGCATTCCATAGACTAAATCCGTAACACATTTATAACTTTGAATTCATTTCTTAACAACATATCCACCATCTTTTTACTTTCATCTGATTTTCTCATACCTTCCGTACATACCTGTATCACTTATTCTGATCTTACTTAATTTATCATCTTAAATATACCCGTTGAATCATTCGAAATCATTACGGATACTCATTAAGCACATATAGCTCTTACAATGCCATATCTTAGATATGGTCTTACATATTCTCACATATCGAGCCGATGCCATGTCCTAGACATGGTCTTACACACTATCTCAAATCAATGCCTTCGTCCCAGACGAGGTCTTACATGAATTCCACTTCACACACTTAGTGCCCACTGACCGATCTCGCACTCATAGTGCTCGGTTAAAGGAATTTGCACACACACAGTGCCTCTAATCATTCACACACATAGTGCTCTTATTCATTCGTTATTACACATTGAAATGACTTAACCAAGTTTATAAACATCATGTATGTACACTTTTAAACATATCATCTCATTTAAGTTTGAATTCGTATAGTAATGAACACTTAAACTTTGCTCAAATTACCGGCACGAAGCCTACTAGGCACGAAGGCCCGAATACACGTCACCAGCATGATTGCTCTTCGGGACCTAGCCCGGATACATCACTAGCACGAATGCTCTTCGGAACTTAGTCCGGTTGCATTACTAGCACGAATGCTCTTCGGAACTTAGTCCGGATACATCACTAGCATGAATGCTCTTCGGAACTTAGTCCGGATACATCACTCTCAATTCTCATGTACATATACACATATAGCAATACACATTAGTATATCATTTACGTTACTTGAATTCAAACACAACATGCTTGTCGACCATTCAACTTCCGGCCCATAGCCACATACAAAAATCACATTTATAGTCATAACACTCTTTCAAAATTGCATCACTTATACCCTTAATTCAATCCAAATCGAAATTCAAATACGAGTACAGGATACGTACCCGATCAACTTAATAATTTAGGCATATCTAAGTGAAGTTATATCGCAAATTTTCATAGTCAGAAGCTTGCTACAGGTCGATCGGGATCAAGATTCATTACCATACAACAACCACATTTTAATAGTCAAAAATCATCACACCATCATTTTATCACTTTATGGCATGTATAAATAGACTCACGCGTGCACGTTAGTCCTAGAATCGACTAAACCGTAGCTCGATACCAATAAAACTGTAACACCCGTGCACGAGACCGCCACCGAGTCGGACACGAGGGGTTAACGGCTTAATCCATTTACTTACACAGTTCATTTTTTTTTTAAAAGTTCCAGGCAGTTGGTTAACTGCGTCACTGTCACCTTAAAAATCATATCTTGAGTTCCAAAACTCGAAAATCAGTTTCGTGATTTTTCCCTGAAACTAGACACATATATGCATCTACAAATTTTTTTCTAGAATTTTTGGTTTGGCCAATTAGTACAGTTTATTAGTTAAAGTCTCCCCTGTTACAGGGTTCGACTACACTGACCTTCCTGCAATGCGACTTAGATAACTCCTTGTACAGGGCTTCAATGCTTATGCCGCTTGCTTCTAAGGAAACTAGACTCAAAAAGGAATCTTTACATCTATGGCATGACTTCTAATTATCTCTGGTTAACTTATAATAAATATCCAAATTCGGAACAGGGAATCCAGAAACCGTTCTGGCCCTGTCTCACGAAAACTTAAATATCTCTTAACACATTGTTCATATGATCATTTCGTTACTTTCCTATGAAAATAGATTCATCAAGGTTCGGTCACATAATTTATTCGCTATTTAATTCCATTCTTACTATTTTTAGAGATTTTTCACATCCACATCACTGCTACTGCCAGCATCTTTTTTTAAGGTAAACTTTACCTATTTCATGATCCTCCATGGATCAACTAGAGTTTGTCATACATATACCAAAGGTGATCATGATTAACCATTCCCATGACTAGCCGTTACCAACATTTCCATACCTCTTGATGGACGACATACAAAACGATTATAATGCTATGATCCAGTATACTTAAGCCATTTTCGCATGGCTATCCAAATTTACACAAAACCGAAAGGTACATGACCTACAACAAAAGGGTAGTCCTATACATTAACCAAAATATCCTCTCACTACTAGTCTATTCTATACATGCCATAAGATATTCCAAAACGTAGCGGTACCAAGCAGTGGATGGTGATAATGTGACTAGTTGTTGACGATCCCCGACCTCAGTAGCTTCCAAATGAGATCTATAAAACAGAGGAAACAAAAGTACGAAGTAAGCATTACAATGCTTAGTAAGTTTCAAGCAAGTGTCAACAGATAACAATCAAATTATAACATAGTTGTTCGTATTTTTATTTCACTCTTCCTTGGGGCATACCATCCCCTTTTCCGAATATGCACATCTCATCATATGTAATAGGCAGATAAATTCTCACTTGATGGTGACCTCTTATGATCATAGGTACATTACATATTTTTACCTGACTTCCCACATTGACCAAATGCACAATAATCATAGAACAGTCTTATTGCTTTACTCACATGTGCATCACATAACGACCTTGTGATTTAGTCTAAATCAAACTTAAATATAATCTCAAAATACATACCTGACCAACTTAACGCATTGAGCGTATTTATTACTAATTGTCACTGTGAAGTCGCATAATCTTACGCTTTACTTGAATCTTCAGCAAAACCTTTAGTTCGGGGCTTACCCGGACAAAGTCTCCACACGTAGTCATCGGGTCATTAGAGCTCGGATATAGTACGAGCACGAAGCCTACGATCATTAATCGGTGATAATATTCTCGCATAAAGCCTGCGGGGTTTTAACCCGGATATAGTACTAACACAAATGCCCTTCGGGACTTATCACATTTATACACTTCCACATCCATCACGTTGGCCACTCGGCCCTATCACATATATACACTTTCACATTCATCACATTGGCCATTCGGCCTTATCACATATATACACACCTTCACATTCATCACATCGGCCATTAGGCCTTATCACATATATACACACTTTCACATTCATCACATCGGCCATTAGGCCTTATCACATATATATACACTTTCACATTCATCACATCGGCCATTAGGCCTTATCACATATATACACTTTCACATTCATCACATCGGCCATTAGGCCTTATCACATATATACACACTTTCACATTCATCACATCGGCCATTAGGCCTTATCACATATATATATCTCATACATATTTCATATTTTTCTTGTACATCAATTTCAGCAATAGCTTATAAGCAACTCAAATAGTTTCATCAAAGTTTACAACAAAATCACATATTCACTACAAGCAGTTTTCCTGAGCAACAGTCACTAAATTGTTTATAACTGGAGCTACAAAACTCAAAATCAATTGCCGTTAATTTTCCACGAATGTAGACTCATGTATCTTTCATCCATAAAATTTTTAGAATTTTAGGTGTGGCCAATCAATACCAGATTTTTCTTAAAGTTTTCCCCTGTTTCACTGTTTGACTAATCTGACTACTCCTCACTACGAATCAGATTTCTCATTGTACAGAATTCAAAATGTGTTATATTCAATTTCATTTGAAACTAGACTAATTAAGGAGTCTAAGCATATAAATTTTACCTTATAACCATTTTTGTGCAAATTATAACGATTTTCCAAAAACAGAACAGGGGATTTCAGAGTCATTCTGACACCGTCTCACACAACTTTAAATATCTCTTTATAGGAAATTTCTTTGCTCACACGGCCTCTTTTATAAGGAACTAGACTAATTAAGCTTTGATTACATAGTTTATTCAGCCTATAATTCCACACCAACAATTTATGGTGATTTTCTAAAATCACGTTACTGCTGTTGTCCTAAGCAAATTATTACAATTTGCTCTTAAATTTCCAAGTTCAAACACTTATGAACTTACCATTTGAGTTTAAAACATATCATGGCCACATCATATCTTATTAAATCAACTCATTATGTTCTATTATGATTGAATTTACTCAATGTTTAATCACTTAAAATTTACCTCGGAAGTGGTCGACGATTAGATGTCCACGGCTATACGTTTACTTTCTCTTTTCCCCTATCCGACTTTGATCCTCTTTGCTCTTAAGCAACTTAGGATACAACTCCTAACAAGCTAAATCCTTAGTTTCCTTCAACATGCAAGCTGTCTCCATTTTTTTTTCTTTTTGTTGCAGCCCTCTTGTAACATCCTGATTTTCGGGTTTTTTGCGATTCCTGATATTTTAAGTAAATTTCTAAAATTTGGTATGTGATGATGGAATTCATAATTTGGGTATGTAAATGGGCTTATGGAAGGCCCATGAGTTGGCCAAAACCGGTAGAATTTTTAAATTTTGGACTTAGGAGTTAGGGGTTACGGCTAGGTGCCCTTATATTAAGTTGTGGGTAAAGTGTATCACAAAAGATCCTCCGCAAAGTGGCTAAGTGACGCCACTAGGGAGCTTTAAAGGTGGCGTGTAAGTGTTGGGGAAGACACAGGATCGATTCTGTGTTGGCAAATAGGAGTATTTATTTTGTGCGGGAAGGGTAAGTGTTGGAACCGAGTGGATTACGTAAGAGGAGAGAGTTGGATCAAGTCAAATGCATAAATTAAGGAGGGATAAGGGAGAGATTTTAGGGATGTGATATGGAGATAGAGTTGGCGAATAAGGGAGTTCGGAGAGGGATTTTCGGCAGAGGGTATTAGGTTAGTAATTTCGGCATTAGGGTCTTAGTTGTGCCGATTTTGTTCTTTGGTGTGCAGCTTTTCTCTCTTTCTTTTCCAGCGAATCTACCTCCCTTCTACTCAATTTTCTTCCTTTTCTTTCTTTCAAATCAGCACACTATTTCCTTTCATTCACCATTGTTTTCCCTTATCTCTATTTTTGCGAAGTGGCGCAAAAGCGAATCGATGAAGATAGGGGTGCCGATTCTTTGTGACCAGCAACCTTTTCTTCCTTCTCAATAGTTGGCGTTCGATTCCCTTACCTTTTAGGCATCCGGATTCAAGAGGAGAAAGACGTGGTAAGTGGTCAAACTCTAAACAATTCCTAGTGTAGCTTTGGTCAAAAGCGAAACTCCAAGTTTAGGAGATGGCGAATATGGGCATAGACTCTATGGGGTCTTCTTTTAATATTTTTGGTTTATTTATTGAAGGAGCAGCAAGGTGTAGTGTCGATTTGGAGTAGCTTGGATCACGGAGTAGCTAGGCCTAGTCATCAATCGCGACAAAGGTAAGGTGCCTAAGGCCATTATGGATGGTGGCGAATGTGTAAGTGTTAATATTGGAAAGTTCTTAATTTGGTTCAATTATTGCGAGCTGATCTATTTAACAATTGATTATAGGAGAAATCGTGTAGGAGATCTCGTCAAGGAATATCGCAAATCAGGTGTGTAACGAACCCTTTCATAGCTTAAAGCGATAAAATGCCGAAAAGCCGAAATGCCGAAATTTTGGCATTTCGAGGACTTGTGAGCGTTTAACGCTCACTAGTTAGTTAGAATCGATGATACGGTGATCGAGAACGATGGAAATAGTAAGAATGTGATTTTGGCGGTCTTGGTAAGTTGGGCCTCGGGCGTCAAGTGGGGCCCATTGGGCTTCGGGCCCATTTGGGTAAAATTGGTAGAAAATGGAAATCGTTATATGGCATGATAAGACCGTTAAAACCGTTATGGAATATAGGATAAATGGGCCTAGATGACGAAATTGGCTAAGTAGGGCCCATTAGGGTTTTAGGCCCAATAACTCGATTTCGCTAAAATGGGCCGAATCACTTGTTTGCACCCATGGATTGTTAGTAATCGTTAATGAACATGGAAACCCTAATTTTTGGTAAAATTACGAGATTACCCTTATAATATGAAAATGACCGTTTGCCCTAGGTAAAATGACCATTATACCCCTAGGGTTTATGTATGATTTTAATACATGGGATTTTGATAAATATGGTATGTATGAGATGCACATGACATGTATGATATGCACATGATATGTATGATATGCACATGATGTAATCATAACGCATTGGGTTGGGTTTTATATGGATGGAGGAAGTGAAAAGGGCTTATGCCCCGATTATCAAAAGGGCTTATGCCCTGATTATCAAAAGGGCTTATGCCCCGCTTATAAAAGGGCTTATGCCCTGATTATTGAAAGGGCTTTTGCCCGATTATTAAAAGAGGCTAGGCCTCGGTTATATGATAAAGCACTATCTTTGCCGATGGAGAGTATGGCGGGGTGGGTGAGTTAATCCCCACATGGTGTGTTGGTTGGTACGGGTGGAGAGTAGCGGATAGTGGGTTGAGTAGTCTCCCAAATGGGTTGCATTCTTTCATTGAAATTATATGTGATGTTGAAATGGGCCTAAGGGCCATACCGTTTCTGAGAAAGGCTTGCCCAAGAATATGAAATATGAAAAGGCTTGACCCGGTGTTATGGAATATGAAACATGAAAAGGGCTATGGCCCAAGATATGTTGAGATTGGATTTGGGCTTAGACCCAACAGTCATTATTGTTTTTGGGCTCGAAGGGCTTGTTGCACTCTGAGTTTCCAAACTCACCCCCTTTCCTTAAGCTTGCGGTGAGCCTTGATGTGGGGACTTGGTAGGAGAGGATTCAGAGTGGCCACGGTGATCATCTTTGGGCTTTTAAATAAGTGTTGGTTTTCATTTAATTTCCTTTAATTATTATTTATTTTTGGGTTGTAATAAGGCCAATTTTAACTTTCCTTTTATTTCTTTTCGGGATTATTTTAATTTTAATAACTTTAAAATTGGTTAATTATTATTCAAATGGGCTAGACTTAGGACGTGTTTTCAAAATGATACTTGTTTTCAAATTATCTCAACACCACGATTCATCGGTTAATCAAAGACGTCCACTTAAACGAATTTAAACTCGAAATGACAAAGTGTGGCTATGGTTGTGGGCATGTCTAGGATTGGATCCAATTAAAGAGCTTGGTACTTAGCGGCCTTCATGGCTCACCTCCTCCCCTCGGATACCTACGGTGCTTAGCTTCCATACACTTTGTTAACTCAGCAAAACATATGGCTTTTAAAAACTCTAAAACGAAACTCAGATTTTTAACTCCGATGTGGCACGTCAAATTTGGCCATAACGTTTGGGCCGGGTTTGGGGTGTTACATTTAGTGGTATCAGAGCCTAGGTTGCAACAACTCGGCTGTGGATCGGGTCCGATAATCTATTTGAAAACTTAGGCCTAAGAAGGGTATTTTTGGAAATGGTTTCTGAAAAGTTCATTTTAAAGATGTTTTGCGGAAAATATATGTTAAGAAGGTACCGATCTTTCTGTTTTAATCAAGAGTTCAAAATAAAGGAGTTTTCAAATCAAAGTTTTTAATTTCTATTTTCGATAATCAAAAACATGGTTTTTTTGGAGAAAGAAGTGGCGCATCTGAATCCCGGCACCAAGTTTGTAAGTATATTTTCCTTACAATATATGATATTGATATGATATTATGAATAGTCTTTGAGACCCTACTATGATACCTTAGCTAGGTAGAGCAGTAAACAGTAGGAATGAGGCGTAGCTAGGCTATGATGATCTGAAAACAATCCTTGAACTGCTATATCTACATAAGACATTTTCTTAATAAGCAGGTGGAACGCTATACTAATTTCATAAAATTCAGTAAATCGATAATTCGATATGAGTACTAGAGGAGCTCGTGGGCGAGGCCGCGACGTGGTCGCAGAAGGTGCAAGTGAATCTTCATCTTGGGGCATAGGCCGGTGAGGAGCCACCGTGTGCAAGCAACGGAGACTAGGTCTTATGATCGAGTGCGGGGATGACGCTTTATCCCAAGCCATGTTAAGGGTTTTAGAAAGAGTGGCTAGAGCTAATCTTGGGACGGTGAATAGGGGTCTATATCGAGCGACTCGCCAACGGAGCGTAAGTATTTAGGGGTGTATCTGGAGTGGCCCGAATGTGGCGAATATTGGCCGGAGGTAACAGAGCGGATCATGGGCGACCTAGGCGCTCGGTGGAGCAAAAGTGAAAGGAGCGTGTCATTTGCTACGTGTGAGGCATATCGATGGCGGATCACCGTAAGGAGAGTACCCCAATTGAGCAAGTAACACAGGAATTGTTCAAAGCGCCTTTAAAGGGAGGTATGTTGGAGCAAGCTATGTGGATGCTCGTCGAAAGGAATTCTTGAATCGACTCAAGGTGATAAGGCTGTGGCAGTATGAGGCGTAATTTTGAGGTGAGTCGATATGCTAGTGGTATAGTGGCAACCGAATATGAGTATGATGTCCGCCGAGGATGGTCTCGCGATGAGCTTAGGATATTGATAGCTCCACGGAGGAGCGTGGTTTTTTGTTTTGGTAGAAAAGGCTAAGATAGTGAGGAGGTGAAGCCGAGTGAGCGATGAGAATCGTGAGAAGGATCGACCCATTCAAGAGGGATTTGGACCCTCGAGTGCCACGAATCGAAGTGTTAAAAGAGCAAGGATGGAGGAACCGGTTCGGCAGTTCGATAAATACTTATAGACCGCAGCTTGCGGGGACTGTGGTAGGGTGCATATGGGGTCTTTGGAAATGAAATGGAGCATGTTTTCGATGTGGGTCAAAGGAGCATAAGTTCGAGAGAGTGTCCTCGGAGGACCGCTCAGGAGCTAGCGGAGAGCAAAGGATGTCCAACCACGGCGAGGAGGACCACCACCACAGAGGGGTCGTAGGCAAGGTAGAGGTGGCAATGGTAATGGACGAGGACGTGGGGCACCTGGCAGAGGTGCTGGTCATGCTGAAGCTCGACAACCGGCGTTGGTTTATCTTGCACGACGTCGTGAGGAGGGTGACGCTCTTGATGTTATAACTGCACGTTCTTCATTCATAGCATGCCTTACATCGCTTTGATTGATGTGGGTTCCACCCACTCGTATGTTGCTTGTGATGTATCGGGGCTTTGGATGTGCTTCCGAGAAGACCGTGAGTGGGGTATCGATAATAAGTCCATTGGGACATTCGGTTAAGGTAGATAAAATTTTAGGGCGATCAGTTAGTGACACAAGATAAAATCTTTGAAGGAGATTTGATGGAGCCGCCATTTCGGGATTTTGATCTTATTTTGGGAATGGATTGGTTAGCTAAGCACAAGGCGACGTTGGATTGTGCTGCAAAGAGGATGGTACTAAGAACTGCCGAAGATGAGGAGATAATGGTCATAGGGGAATAAGGGATTATTTATCCAAGGTTGTTTCGGCGTTAAGAGTCGAGAAGTTGATCCGGAAAGGTTGTGAGGCGTATTTGGCCTTTGTAAGTCAAACGGGACTTGAGGAGATAACGGTGGAGTCGGTTAGGACTATTAAGGAATTTCAGGATGTATTCCCAGATGAACTTCCTGGATTACCCCCGAACAGAGAAGTCGAGTTTGGAATTGACTTACTACCTGGAGCAGCTCCTGTGTCCATTGCGCCTTATCGGATGGCACCAAAGGAGTTGGTAGAATTGAAAGCTCAGATTCAAGAGCTGTTGGATAGAGGGTTTATAAGACCAAGTGTTTCTCCGTGGGGTGCACCGGTACTGTTCGTAAAGAAGAAAGATGGGACTATGCGAATGTGTATTGACTACCGGCAGTTGAATAAGCTGACTATCAAGAACAAGTATCCGTTACCAAGAATCGATGATCTGTTCGACCAATTAAAAGGAGCCTCGGTGTTTTCTAAGATCGACCTTGATTGGATATCATCAATTAAGAGTTAAAGAGGGGATATTTATAAGGCGGCGTTCAGACTCGTCACGGTCATTACGAGTTTCGGTAATGCCATTTGGGTTGACTAATGCACCGCAAAGCATTCATGGATTTGATGAATCGGTATTCTAGCCATACTTGGATCGGTTTGTAGTCATTTTATTGATGATATCTTGGTGTATTCGAAACGGAAGAGAAGCATGATGAGCATCTTCGTGTAATCTTGCAAGTGTTAAGGAGAAGCAACTTTATGCAAAGTTTAGTAAGTGCGAGTTTTGGTGAAGGAAGTTACCTTCTTGGGGCATGTTGTGTCTGCTGAAGGGATCAAGGTGGACCTCGAAGATTGAAGCAATCTTGGAATGGAAGCCACCAAGTCGATAATGAGATTCAAAGTTTTACGGGGTTGGCGGGTTATTATCGGAGATTCGTGGAAGGATTTTACGTGATGGCGACCGCTAATCTAAACTTATAAGGAAGGGAGCACCTTTTGTTTGGACAGATAAGCAGCAAGAGGCTTTTGAGAAGTTGAAGAAGGTTTTGACGGAAGCGCCAGTATTGATTCAGCCAGAGGCTGGTAAGGATTTCACTGTGTACAGCGATGCGTCACATGTAGGTTTGGGCTGCGTGTTGATGCAAGAGGGTAAAGTGGTCGCTTATGCTTCACGACAGCTTAAGCCACATGAGGTGAACTACCCTACGCATGACTTGGAATTGGCAGCAGTAATCTTTGCACTTAAGATATGGAGGCATTACCTGTATGGAGAGAAATGTATCATCTATACGGGTCACAAGAGTCTTAAGTACTTGCGACTCAAAAGGAGTGAATCTTAGGCGTGAAGGTGGATAGAGTTGTTAAAGGACTATGACTGTTCGATTGAGGTACAGTCGGATTTGACCTTTGAAGAGGAACCTGTGCAAATACTTGATCGTGATGTCAAGGTGTTGAGAAAGAGGTCAGTCCCGTTGGTGAAGGTACTTTGGAGGAACCATGGCAAGGAAGAAGCTACTTGGGGGACCAAGAGGCAATGCGTCGTGATACCCTCAACTGTTTGGACTGTAAATTTCGAGGCGAAATTTCTTTAAGGAGGTAGAGTTGTAACATCCGATTTTTGGGTTTTCGCGATTCACGATATTTTAAGTAAATTTCTAAAATTTGGTATGTGATGATGGAATTCATAATTTGGGTATGTAAATGGGCTTATGGAAGGCCCATGAGTTGGCCAAAACCCGATAGAATTTTTTAAATTTTGGACTTAGGAGTTAGGGGTTCTAGCTAGGTGCCCTTATATTAAGTTGTGGGTAAAGTGTATCACAAAAGATCTTACGGCAAAGTGGCTAAGTGACGCCACTAGGGAGCTTTAAAGGTGGCGTGTAAGTGTTGGGGAAGACACAGGATCGATTCCTGTGTTGGCAAATAGGAGTATTTATTTTTGTGCAGAAGGGTAAGTGTTGGAACTGAGTGGATTACAGAAGACGAGAGAGTTGGATCAAGTCAAATGCATAAATTAAGGAGGGATAAGGGAGAGATTTTAGGGATGTGATATGGAGATAGAGTTGGCGAATAAGGGAGTTTGGAGAGGGATTTTCAGCAGAGGGTATTAGGTTAGTAATTTGGCATTAGGGTCTTAGTTGTGCCGATTTTGTTCTTTGGTGTGTAGATTTTTCTCTTTCTTTTCCAGCTGAATCTACCTCCCTTCTACTCAATTTTCTTCCTTTTCTTTTTTCAAATCAGCCCACTATTTCCTTTCATTCACCATTGTTTTCCTTATCTCTATTTTTTTTTGAAGTGCCATAAAAAGCCGAATCGATGAAGATAGGGGTGCCGATTCTTTGTGACCAGCAACCTTTTCTTCCTTCTCAATAGTTGGCATTCGATTCCCTTACCTTTTAGGCATCCGGATTCAAGAGGAGAAAGACGTGGTAAGTGTTCAAACTCTAAACAATTCCTAGTTAGCTTTGGTCAAAAGTCAAACTCCAAGTTTAGGAGATGGCGAATATGGGCATAGACTCTATGGGGTCTTCTTTTAATATTTTTGGTTTATTTATTGAAGGAGCAGCAAGGTGTAGTGTCGATTTGGAGTAGCTTGGATCACGGAGTAGCTAGGCCTAGTCATCAATCGCGACAAAGGTAAGGTGCCTAAGGCCATTATGGATGGTGGCCGAATGTGTAAGTGTTAATATTGGAAAGTTCTTAATTTGGTTCAATTATTGCGAGCTGATCTATTTAACAATTGATTATAGGAGAAATCATGTAGGAGATCTCGTCAAGGAATATCGCAAATCAGGTGTGTAACGAACCCTTTCATAGCTTAAAGCGATAAAATGCCGAAAAGCCGAAATGCCGAAATTCTGGCATTTCGAGGACTTGTGAGCAAGCGAACACTCACTAGTTAGTTAGAATTGATGAGACAGTGATCGAGAACGATGGAAACGGTAAGAATGTGATTTTTGGCGTTCTTGGTAAGTTGGGCCTCGAGGGGAAGTGGGCCCATTGGGCTTTCGGGCCCATTTGGGTAAAATTGGTAGAAAACGAAATCGTTATATGGTATGATAAGACCGTTAAAACCGTTATGGAATATAGGATAAATGGGCCTAGATGACGAAATTGGCTAAGTAGGGCCCATTAGGGTTTTAGGCCCAATAACTCGATTTCGCTAAAAATGGGCCGTAATCACTTGTTTGCACCCATGGATTGTTAGTAATCGTTAATGAACATGGAAACCCTAATTTTGGTAAAATTACGAGATTACCCTTATAATATGAAAATGACCGTTTTGCCCCTAGGTAAAATGACCATTATACCCCTAGGGTTTATGTATGATTTTAATACATGGGATTTTGATAAATATGGTATGTATGAGATGCACATGACATGTATGATATGCACATGATATGTATGATATGCACATGATGTAATCATAACTGCATTGGGTTGGGTTTTATATGGATGGAGGAAGTGAAAAGGGCTTATGCCCGATTATCAAAAGGGCTTATGCCCGCTTATCAAAAGGGCTTATGCCCCGCTTATAAAAGGGCTTATGCCCCGATTATTGAAAGGGCTTTTGCCCTGATTATTAAAAGAGGCTAGGCCTCGGTTATATGATAAAGACTATCTTGCCAATGGAGAATATGGCGGGGTGGGTCGAGTTAATCCCACATGGTGTGTTGGTTGGTACGGGTGGAGAGTAGCGGATAGTGGGTTGAGTAGTCTCCCAAATGGGTTGCATTCTTTCATTGAAATTATATGTGATGTTGAAATGGGCCTAAGGGCCATACCGTTTCTGAGAAAGGCTTGCCGAAGAATATGAAATATGAAAAGGCTTGACCCGGTGTTATGGAATATGAAACATGAAAAGGGCTATGGCCCAAGATATGTTGAGATTGGATTTGGGCTTAGACCCAATAGGTCATTATTGTTTTTGGGCTCGAAGGGGCTTGTTGCACACTGAGTTTCCAAACTCACCCCCTTTCCTTAAGCTTGCGGTGAGCCTTGATGTGGGGACTTGGTAGGAGAGGATTGAGTGGCCACGGTGATCATCTTTGGGCTTTTAAATAAGTGTTGGTTTTCATTTAATTTCCTTTAATTATTATTTATTTTGGGTTGTAATAAGGCCAATTTTAACTTTCCTTTTATTTCTTTTCGGATTATTTTAATTTTAATAACTTTAAAATTGGTTAATTATTATTCAAATGGGCTAGACTTAGGACGTGTTTTCAAAATGATACTTGTTTTCAAATTATCTCAACACCACGATTCATCGGTTAATCAAAGACGCCCACTTAAACGAATTTAAACTCGAAATGACAAAGTGTGGCTATGGTTGTGGGCATGTCTAGGATTGGATCCAATTAAAGAGCTTGGTACTTAGCGACCTTCATGGCTCACCTCCTCCGCCTCGGATACCTACCGGTGCTTAGCTTCCATACACTTTGTTAACTCGGCAAAACATATGGCTTTTAAAAACTCTAAAACGAAACTCGATTTTTAACTCCGATGTGGCACGTCAAATTTGGCCATAACGTCTAGGCCGGGTTTGGGGTGTTACACCTCTCCTTCTTCTTCGATGGATTACCGGGTTACTTAAAATTTCAGCTACCTAACTAGCTAAAATCATAGTTTTTCCTCCTTCTAGCCATCTTCTAAGTCAAAAATTAAAGCAACCAAAAACTTTCTTCTTCTTGTACGGCTAAGAAGAACAAGATGATACTTTTTTTTTTCTTCACCCTTCATCCCCTTATTTTATTACTAACTCTTTTATTTTATTCTTTCCAACATGAAGCATTAACACACCATGCTTTAAATATGCTATGACCCATAGCATGGCCGGCCACTAGCTCAAATTTTGGGCAATTTGACATGCAACCCCATCATTTCTATAACATGCATTAATAGGCCACTTTACATTTGCCTAGCACATTTCTAAATTTTCTCACATAAGTCCTATTTATTAGAATTCACCTACAATTAAACAAAATTCAAATATGAAATTTTCACACATGCATATATACATATAATAAGCATCAAATATGACAGCTAATTATTTTTATGACTCGATTTTGTGGTCCCGAAACCACTTCCCGACTAGGGTCACATTAGGGGTGCCACAGAGTGACCCAAAGGACTTAGTACTGATACCCTCCTCACAGTCTCCTCAGAGTGCACACCCAATGACCCAAATATGGCACATGCAACATACGAATGAGTAGATCCAATATCTATCAAAGCAGTGTACGGCATGCTAAAAATCAAGAATGTACCAGTTATGATGTCGGGTGCATCACCTTCCTCTAGCTGTCGACCTGCATACACCAATGCTGGCTGTCGAGCCTTAGCATTTCTAGCACCCCTGCCAGGTGCTCCTCCTCCCTGACCATTTCCATTACCGCCCCTACCTTGACCACGTCCTCTCAGTGGTTGTGGTCTAACTCTCGCTGGCTGGGCAACCCTCCATTCCGCCACTTGAACCTAATCTATTTTCTGAGGACAGTCATTGACTTTATGGTCCATAGACCCGCACCAAAAACAAGTACCAGAACGTTTCTTACACTCGCCCAGATGTACCTTACCACAGTCCCTACAAATTTGTGGTCTAACAACATTCATCGGAACTGCTCGAACTGGCTCCTCTACTTTTGCCTTTTTAGCATTCCTATTTGCACCACCCAAGGGTCTCGAATCCCTCCGAAAATGGTTCTGATCCTTTTCACGATTCTGTCTTTCGGTGCGCTTTACCTCCTCAGCTATCTTAGCTTTCTCCACCAAAGCAGCAAAGTCATGCTCCCTCTGCGGAGCAATTAGCACCCTAAGTTCATCTCTAAGACCATCCTCGAAGGCACACTACGTTCATACTCCGTAGCGACTATCCCAACAGAATACCGACTCAGCCTCAGAAACTTAGCCTCGTACTCAGCAACTGTCTTACCTCCTTGAACCAGATTCAGAAATTCTTTCCTACGGGCATCCACATAACTCGCCCCAACATACTTTCCCTTGAAGACCGTATTTAACAACTCCCAAGTCACCCTGTCAGCAGGGGTCCCATCTCTCACAGTGAGCCACCACTAATAAGCCTCATCCCATAGCAATGATATGGCTCCCTTCAGCTTCTGCTCTACGGAGCAATCCAAATCATCCATGATCCGTTCCGTAGCCTCTAACCAGTACTCAGGTACATTCGGGGCTACATCGGATATGCCCCTAAAGATCTCCGCCCCATTAGCCCGGAGTCACTCAGAAATAGATGCTCGAATTCCGTTACTCGTGCTTGCCCCAGTAACCCTTTCTAGAACACGAAACATTGACTGAGATAGAGCGTCATCCTTGGCACCTCGATCATGAGACTCCACTTCTGTTACCAGTGGTACCGGTGCATCTGCCGCTGGTATATGTCCTGAAGACAAAGACCCAGCCCGTGTACTACCTCGGCCATGTTCACAGCCCCTTCCACGAGCTGCTCTCATACTCATGTCGTATTACCTGATTACGAATTTTATGTATCAATTAAATATTCCAGTGTTTATTACAGATGTTTTATGGACAGACAATAATTCAGGGTTTGGTTTTCGCGGAAACGTAGCCTAGCTACAATCTTTAGTCCACTTATCAAAAATTCCTACAGTTTCAATATCATCCTAACTAGAGTATCATAAGGTTTTAGTATAGGCATATAGCTGATAATTCAGAAACATTCAAAAAAATTCAAAATGATACTTACAGACTTGGGCTGGAGATTCGGTGTGCCACCTCTTCGGTTATCAAATTTCAGAAACCCAAAAACTTAAACCATTTTCAGTTTAAACCTTAAAACATGTACACTTAGGGGTATTTTAGTAAATTTAACTATTTTAAGGTTTACTTACATATTAAAGTAATTAACGCATTAACAGAAACACTTACTGAGTGTTTTTACCGAATTGGGCTTGTTGGCCCATTAACCCGTTTTCGGCTCATTAAGCCCAAATATACCGAAGTGCACAGATTTGCGCACTCTGCAATCATACCGCTTGTGATTACCAAAATTAACAAACAAACCACCTCACGAGCGCTCGCATGCTCCCAAGTTCACAAGATGTCGGCTTTTCAGCTTTTCGACATTTCGGCTTTTCGGCTTTTGCCGATCGAGTCTATGATAGGGTGTCGTTTACACACCTGAATTATAACGGTACACTGGTGAGATCCACTCATGAGTTTCCTACAATTGAGTTACTAAACGTCAGTCTACAAACCGAAAACAAGCTATGTACTATCTCCCCCTTACCATATTCGGCCAACATTCCCTTAGACCTTAGAGTTCTTACCTTTTTGCCAAAATATGGATTAGATCTAGAGATCTAATCCAAATCAGTCTACAAACCCTTCACTGCACGCTCCCTTGTCCACGCTAACACTTACACAATGAAAAAGAAAGAGGCACCAACGCCCTTAGTCCAAACGCTGGCCACCCTTAAGGGGTTTCGGCTTTTATCTTAAATCATAAATAATTAACAGAAGTTATTCAACAACTTACCAATCATTGTTTGGCCCAGAAAAGTTCTCTTATCTATGATCTTAACTCCAATCCACCGTAGTTATGAGAAGAAGCAGATTCAAGTAGCCAAAAATTCGACTTCCTATACTACAGGTATGAGGGTTTCGACTTTTTAAGGAAGAAAAGAATAGAGGTTCGACTATGATGAGATTCGGCTACTGCGAAATAATGAAAAAAGGAAAATATGGGAAGAGACAGAGAGAGAAGAGTATGGGTTCGGCTATGGAGAAAAGATAAGAAAAGATTAATGAAAGAGAGGGGAGAAGGGAAATAATATTCGACAAGGAAAAAAAATAATGGCACATAGACCTAGCCGAGATTCTTATACTAAAGACCCTTGGCTGGCCAATTCTTGCTCTTTAAGAGCCCAACATTCGGCCAACACCAAGCTCCTTGATCAGCTCCTAAATTTCCTCCCTTATCTCATCCTTACCCAATCCCCTGATCAGCTCACACTCTTCCACCGATTAGCAGCATCCTTATCCACCCCTTACACCGCTTCAACATGCTGCCAGGAGTCCTGATCAGACCGCAACTTCTTCCTCACGTGTGCAGCAAGAACCCAAGCCTTCTGTACGTGAGGTGAGGCTCGAACCCCAGACCTCCGTCCGTTCTTGCGCCTTCGCCCGTTCTGCTGGCCGTTGATATAGGGTCACAATTAATTATAAACCTTACCTGCTGAAGCTCCAGTTACTTGCAAAATAAAAAAGAACTTTTGCCTACTATACATCTTGAACCTACGACCTTCTAAACCCACACACAAGCTGCTTGCCACTGCACCGAAGTTCCTTTCATGACATAATCCTCTCTCAATTACTTTATAACCCTTACCTGTTTCAGTTCTGGCCCGCTTTAAAATAAAAATGAAACTCGCCCGCGCAAGGACTTGAACTTGCGCCCTCTTTGTGTGCCCAGCACGATGCTGCCACTGCGCCATAGGCGCTCCTTGTGTTGGATTATGCTGGCAACTCCTTTTAACCCCTATTCCAACCGCAACCTAAATATTAAAAAAAACACCCAATTTGCGCATGCCGTGCCTTGAAACTAGGCACCTCCCACGCCTTCCTAACGTTCTTAGCCACTGGGCCAGATGCCTTCTTGTGCTAAAACTCAGCCCAAATTATTAATAAGGCCTACTGCTCAGATTCCCTTAAGAGGGAAAATTTAAGAATTTTGCTAAAGCTATGGACCGAGCCCTGGACCTTTTTTTCCACACCATAAACCCTTCGTAATTTATTTAATTACTAAACTAGACATACAAAATAATAATAAATAATAACATCCAATTTATTCGGGCCGTCTTCTACCCGAACCCAAACTCAAGGCCCAATACTTTCAAGCCCAAAAATTGGGGAACTCTACTCCCCTTAAAGAAATTTCGTCCTCGAAATTTTACTTGATTCAAACAAATGAGGGTATTGTTGTCGCATCGCCTCTTCTGGCTCCCAAGTAGCTTCCTCACTGCCATGATTACCCCATAGCACTTTTACCAAGGAACTAACTTCCTTCTTAGAACCTTAACATCACGATCTAGTATTTGCACATGTTCTTATTCGAAAGTAAAATCAGGCTGCACTTCAATCTCTGCAACTGGCATGACATGAGTAGGGTCAGAACGATATCGCCTTAACATGGAGACGTGGAAAACATCGTGAATCCTGTCTAACTCAAGAGGTAATTCCAATTGATAAGCCATTGGACCTACTCGCTTAAGAACTCTATAAGGCCCAATGAATCGCGGACTCAACTTCCCCTTCTTACCAAACCTTAATATCTTCTTCCAAGGTGAAACCTTCAAGAAGACCATATCACCCGCTGAGTACTCAATCTCCTTACGCTTCAAATTTGCATGCAACTTTTGCCTATCAGATAAATCCTTTAACCGATATCTGATTATCCTGACCTTATCTTCAGTATCTACTACCAACACAGGTCCAAGAACCTGTCATTCTCCCAACTCAGTCCAACAACTAGGTGTACGACACCTACGTTGTAATAGCCCAAAATTGGGTCTAGTTGGAATAGAGGTTTCAAGACCACAAAATCTGAGATAGAAATAATTATTTTATGATTATTTTGAGGTCTATGATATGATTTCATGATTTTTTGAAAATTTCGTGAAGAAATTCTATGCATAAAGTACTCAATTTGAAGTTAGGGACTAAATTGAATAAGTTGCAAAACCTACATTCTAGAAGTTTCTAGTATGAAATTGCTTTGAAATATTAATTAGGAGGTCTGACATAGCAATTTTACCAATTTTTAAGTGATGGAAAAAAATTGGACATGTATGGCATTTTTGAAAGTTTAGTAAGGAAGGGCATTTTGGTCATTTGGTAATTAAAAGAAATAAAAAGGGAAAATAAAGCCAAAATTGACTCATCTTTTTCATGGAGGTCGAAATTAGCATGGGGGAAGCCATGGCTACGGTTTTCAAGCTTTCCAAGCTCAATAGTAAGTTCGTTCTAACCCCGTTTTTCAAGTTTTTTACGTTTTTGGAATCACGGCAATTTGATTAAGCTTATTCTAGCAATAATTTAAGCTAGGGTTCATATTTGGAAAAATACCCATAGGTGAAATGTGTTTATTTTTTTGTTTTATGATAGAATATAAGTTTTTAAATTATGTTAGACAACTTGTGCTACTCGATTTTGAGTGAAAACGAGTAAAAGGGCTTAATCGGTAAAAATACCTAATAGTCATAAGTATATGTTAGAGTGAGAATTTGATGTTGCCATAGAAGGGAAAAGTGATCAGCATGTCATAAAGCATAAGAATAAGGGATGAAGTTTAATTCCCGAGCCTAGGGGCAAAAGTGTAAATATGTAAAAGTTTAGGGGCAAAATTATAATTTTTCCAAAGTTTGAGTTAAGGACTGTTTTGAATATTAAATTAATTAAATAAGTAAAATATGATGTTTTAGATCCCGAAAAATGAGATTTGAACCTAGAATGAGAGAAAAATCGAAAATTGGGAAAGTTGGTAAAATGGTCGTTTTAGTATTGAGGTAAGTTCATATGTATAATAAGCATTAATTTATGCATGTTTAAATGTAAAATTGATATATTTATTATAATTTTGAGGTGTTGAAAGTATGTAAGTTGGTATGATAATAATACAACAATAATGTCAGTAATTTATATTTGAAAGTTAAATTTAGTGAATTAATTGAATTATGTTAAATTAAATGATTATGGTGCCAAGTTTATGAATTGATTTAAAATATGTCTATGGTACATGAAGTGCATTGAATTATCATACATAAATGTGATTTCTATGATTATGGATATTATGGGATATTGAAAGTTGATATGATTTTTAATAAGGCAATGTGTAATTTAATATTATTGCCTTGATATTAAATGAGATGTAAGTTTATATGTAAGTAATACATCAATATTACTTTTATTATGATATTTTATAATAATATTGGAAATATGTTTGTGGATAATTTCTTGATTAGTGAAATTGTTGGAAAAGAGAGAGAAATCCCGATTGATCCTTCGGAAAGATTAGATGATACAGATAGTATGTAGCTAGGTCACATGTATGGTGCTGGGTGCACATCATGTGTACAAGAGAGCTACAAGACATTATTATGTAGCTAGGTCACATGGGTGATACTATGTGTACACCATGTAGACAAGAGAGCTACAGGATATATGTAGCTAGGTCGCATGCGTGGTTCCAGGTGAAGGACAGCATGTAGACTAGAGAGCTACGAGATAAATTGGGTAGGTCACATGGGTGGTACTGAGTGTTCACCATGTGTACAAGAGAGTCGAACTATATGATCGGTGGAGCTATGTGCTGAAACCACCAAGTATTGAGGATAGATCCGAAGTGTTCAACGGGAGACTCTCTATGTATTGCTTTGTGAGTTTTGTGATGAATAAGTGCAGGAAATTGGTTATGTGAATGATGTGTTCATTAAGTGACCAGGATGTGGTAAGGTTATAAACAAGTAAGTTATACATGAGAATGATTTCATGGTGACCTTGTGATCATGGGCCTATACTTGTGATGTATGAAATGTGGTGAAAATGATTTGTGATATGTATGTTAAAATGAGGTGAATACAAAGAAAGTGTGAAAGAGTGAATTAGCAATAAAACTGTTTTGGATAGTAGCAGTGACGTGATTTTGAAAAATCACCAAAAATAGTAGAAATTGAATAAGAGATTGAATGAGAAATCAAATTAAAGCGTAATGTGTCTATCTTCATATAAAAGAAACAGATCAAGAAAAGAAGTTCTATATTTTGAGATATTTATGTTTTTGTGAGACTGATTTAGAATGATTACGTGATCCCCTGTTCTGACTTTGGAAAATCAAAACAATCTAGATAAAAATAATTAGAGGATTAAACTTATATTTTAAAAATCCCTAATGAGTCTATTTTCAAGATAAATCAACAAAAACATTATCCGAGTTCTGTACTGTGAGATAATTAATTTTTAGTGAAGAGAGGTCAGAACTGTCAGAAAGTGACACAGGGGAAATTTTAATGAATAAACTGTACTAATTGGCTGAACCAAAAATTATGAAAATCTTATGGTGGAAAGCTATGTGAGTCTAGTTTTAGGGGAAATTTACAAATCTTAATTTGGAGCTTTTTAGTTCGAATTATAAATAAGTAAGTAACTATGACTCATGTGGACAGTTTGATATGAGCATTTATTAGTAAATTGTGAAATCGTACTGACAAGAATGCTATATACATTAAGGATGTGGAATGGAAAGGAGGAGGAGGAAAATAAATATATGTGGAATACATGGAAACTATGGTATATGAAATATTGATATAATGAAATAAATGATATGTGTTTATAAGGAAACAGAAAGAGAATAATATGTATCATGACATGTATATATATATGACTAGTCTCAATGTAATGCTTGTTGGGTATGGAGTTGAATTGGAATGTTTCAGGCAAACATGCTATTTTGCGCATCTGAGTTGTGGTGTTTTATAAAGATATGATCTAGTTTTAAATATGAATGCTTGATGATTAAGCTGAAGATATTTGGTAAGATGATAATCTTGGTATAAATGTATAAGTGGTACTATAATAAACAAGGTAAAATGAGTATGAGAGACACATGTAAGATGACATACAAATGCTATGTTTGTGGTTTAATTGAGAATATTTAATCATTAAATGAATACCATGTTATATGCTTTTGATTTTGTATAAGTGTGTAAGAGATTAAGGTTGACCAAAGCTTGGAAAATAGCCTAGGTATATTCTACACAGGCAGAAACACGACCATGTGTCTCAGCCGTGTATGGAACACGACTTTGGGACACGGGCGTGTGGAGCCTTAAAGCATGAAATTTTCAAGATTTTTGTAAGTTCTCAGTTTAGTCTCGATGTAACACCCCGTACCCGAGACCGCTGCCGGAGTCGGACACGAGGGGTTAACGGCTTAAACCATTCATTTTCACAGTCAATTTTAAAAATTTCCAGGCAGTTGGCTAACTGCATCACTGTCACTTTAAAAATCATATCTTGAGTTCCAAAACTCGAAAATTAGTTTCGTAATTTTTCCCTGAAATTGGACTCATATGCCCATCTACAGATTTTTTTCTAGAATTTTTGGTTAGGCAAATTAGTACAGTTTATTAGTTAAAGTCTCCCCTGTTACAAGGTGCGACTACACTGACCTTCATGCATTACGACCTGGATATCTCCATGTACAGGGCTTCAATGCTGATGCCGTTTATTTCTATAGAAACTAGACTCAAAAAGGAATCTATACATATATGGCATGACTTCTAAATGTCTCTGGTTAATTTATAATGAATTTCCAAATTCAGATCAAGGGATCCAGAAACCGTTCTAGCCCTGTCTCACAAAAACTTTAACATCTCATAATATACTGTTCATATTAACGTTTCGTTACTTTCCTATGAAAATAGATTCATCAAGGTTCGATTACATAATTTATTAACTATTTAATTTCATTCCTACTATTTTTAGTGATTTTTCATATCCACATCACTGCTGCTGCCAGCATCTATTTTTAAGGTAAACTTTACCTATTTCATGATCCTTCATGGATCAACTAGAGTTTGTCATACATATATCAAAAGTGATCATGAATAACCATTCCCATGGCTAACCGTTGCCAACATTTCCTTACCTCTCGACGGACAACATACAAAACAATTATAATGCTATGATCAAAGTATATTTAAGCCATTTTCGCATGGCTATCCAAATTTACACAATACCGAAGGGTTCATGACCAACAACAAAAGGGTGGTCCTATACATGCCATTTCAAAGTTCAACCAAAAGTATACCAAAAGGAGCTTTGATAGTGTGGGCGACTTCGACTTCAAAATCCCGAGTCCGATAGCTAAAGAACCAAAATCTATAAAACAGAGATCAAAGAAACGGAGTAAGCATTAAATGCTTAGTAAGTTTTGAGCAAAGAATTTAGACACAACCAAAGTATAGCATTCATGTAGCTAAACAGATAATTTCATATGCACAAATTTTCAATATCATACTTACTTCACATTACCAACCCTTATATTCATACACAAAGATCAACTTAGCCAAAGACCGGTAGCTCATTTATCAACTGAGCGAATACTTATTTGTAAGGGCTCAACTAATTCAAAGCGCATCTGAAACATACCTCAATGTTGGGATGTTACAAGCGTATTAACTGAAATTTTACAGCAAGATTGTTCATTCCCGAATCACGTACCTTCGAATTTAACCGGATATAGCTACTGTTCAAATGCCTTGGGACATAGCCCGGTTATAGTAACTCGCACAAATGCCTTGGGACTTAACCGGATTTAGTAACTCGCACCAATGCCTTGGGCTTAGCCCGGAATTAGTAACTCGCACAAATGCCTTCGGATCTTAGTCCGGATATGGTCAATTAGCACAAAGCCTTCGGGACTTAGCCCGGACATCATTCAAATAACCATGCACATTTCACAATAAATCATGACACATTCGTATTTCATTTTCATTAGCAAAACTCAAACACAAGACACTTATCACACTTGCAATTTCGGCTCAATTAGCCACACACAAGAGCATGATTTTGATTTGCTTAAAACATGATCTAATCAAATCATAATTTAAGCTCTATTACTCAAGAACTTACCTCGGATGTTGTCGAACGATTTCGATGGCTATTCGACCACTTTTTCCTTCCCTTTATCGGATTTAGATCCCCTTTGCTCTTGAGCTTAATTAAACAAATAAATTGATTTAATCATTTGAGCATCGAAAAGAGGAACACAAGGCATTTAGCCCATATTTATACATTAGACATTAAAGTCACATACATGTGAAATCATGCATCAACTCAACATATTAACCCACACTCCCTTTTAGCCGATTGTCCTAACCAAGATAAAGGCATCAATATGCTTGCCTCTAACCGAATGCATGCAACACTAATCTTCTCATGTGGCCGAGTATGCATGTATATGTTGAGGCCAATTATATGCTTAATACTTCCTACAAGTATGGTTACTTGTATTGATTATATCTCGTTTTGTTTCAAATTCAAAACTCGGCTAATACGCATTTATACACTAGTAATCAAATACTAACATTTTGCATTTCATCTTACTACCATTTCACATCTACTTTCTACCATGGCCGAATGCATCAAGACACCATTTACCCTTGCAAGGCATAAATTTAACCATCAAAACTAACAAGCTTATAATCCCATGACTAAATCTCTAACAACACCAATTAAAATACTTCATGGGTTTGAGGTAAAACCAAGAAAGAAACTCATGAATATCGAGAAATAAGCACTAACATTGTTCATCTAGATTTAGCATGACACAACATCCATCACCCTTATATTTACCATAGCCGAAAACCTTACTCATTCCAAAAATTCAAATCTCAACTTGGTCACAAAAATAACATGATATCTCACCAACACAACATCAACACCAAGCAAGAATGATGCATCCATGGCCGAGTGTCATTTCCATCACATAGCAAGATTTAGACCATGGGCTAGGTAGAACTCAAGCTAATAACTAAAACATGCATGCATCTCATGGAACATCATCAAACATACCTTAGCCTAGTTACATGCATGGCCGAACCTCTTCAACCTTTCTTCTTCCTTCCTCCTTAAAATTTTCGGCCAAGGATGAACCAAAGGATGAACACTTTTTTTTGTTTTCTTTCCTTCACTCACGGCAATGGGGGAAAATCACACACATCCTTTCTTTTTTTTTTTGTTTCTCATCCTACTAACACTAATATTTTATTGCCCATGCTCTTTATTTTATTAATCCTTACATAATGCATTACCCCAACATGTTTATGACATGTTTTTAGCTATAACATCTTGTCCACCCATGCTCATGGCGGCCACTACATATTAGGGGGAAAATTGACATGCAAGTCCCCCTTTGATTACATGCACTATTAGGTCCTTGTAGATTAGCCTATCACATTTCAAAAATGTCACCCATAAGTCCTTTTGACTAAATTCACATGCAATTTACTAAATCGAAGCCTAAAGCTTTCACACATTCATAATCACATATTTTAGACAATAAATATCACATTCAAATAATTTGGTGACTCGGTTTAGCGGTCCCGAAACCGCTTTCCGACTAGGGTCACTTTAGGGCTGTCACACTCGAACCCTTTCTAAAGTATGTTTTGGTTTCGTAGACTCAAATAAGGGACTATGTGTAAGTGAATAAACGTTTTGAAATATGAATGAAATTTTATGGCCCACATTTTAGTTTAATGTTTGTATGTTTGTCCAGTAACGCCTCGTACCCTATCCTGACCTCGGGTACGGGTAGGGGGTGTTACATACGTCCATACAGCGCTTCATATGGTGCCATTTGGATACTCGCTTGGTAACTGATGTTATACGCAAACTCTACCAACGACAAGTAATCCTCCTAACTACCTTGGAAGTCGATAACGCATCCCCTCAACATGTCTTCCAAAATCTGAATAAACCTTTCCGACTGACCATCAGTCTGAGGATGAAAAGTCGTGCTAAAATTTGATCACATTCGCAATGCCCCATGTAACTTTTTCCAGAACCGAGATGTGAACCTAGCATCTCGATCAGAGATAATCGATACTGGCACCCTATGAAGTTGCACAATCTCCGCCACATACAATTTGGCTAACTTCTGAAGTGAATAATCAGTGCGGACAGGTATGAAATGAGCAGACTTGGTTAACCTATCCACAATCACCCAAACCACGTCTTTCTTTGTTGGTGTCAAGGGTAGCCCACTCACAAAGTCCATGGTTACCGTCTCCCACTTCCAAAGTGGTTTCTTAACTGGCTACAAAAGTCAGGTAGGTAGTTGAAGCTCAGCTTTCACTTGCTGGCACATCAGACATTTCCCCACAAACTCCGTTACTTCTCCCTTAAGCCCAGGCCACCAATACCATCCTTGCAAGTCATGATACAACTTATTCCCTCCAGGATGCATAGCACAAAGTCCTCCGTGAGCTTCTTTCAGTATTAACTACCTTAGGTCAGAGTCCTTCGGAACAGAAACTCTCCCTCGGAAACACAAGACTCCCTCACTATTCAACCCAAACTTAGAAGTTTCCCCTTTCTCAACTTGTTGGAATCGAGAAACTAAAGACTCATCCTTCAACTACTTTTCCTTAATCTGATCTATTCAGGTTGGCCTTTCTTGCAACTCAGCCAACAGGCTACCGTCATCATACAAACTCAAACGAGCAAACATTGCTCTCAGATCAGATACAGCTCTACAGCTTACAGCAAACATTAGCCTTGCCTGGGTGATACTCAATCGAACAGTCATAATCCTTAAGCAACTCTATCCATCTCCATTACCTAAGGTTCAACTCCTTCTGAGCTAGCAAGTACTTGAGACTCTTATGATCCACTTATATGACACAATTTTCTCCGTACAGATAGTGTCTCCAAATCTTAAGTGTAAAGATTACTGCTTCCAATTCTAAATCATGGGTAGGATAGTTCACTTCGTTGGACTTAAGTTGCCGCGACGCATAAGCAACCACCTTACCCTCTTGCATCAACACACAGCCTAAACCCACATGTGATGCGTCACTATGCACAGTAAAATCCTTCCCAGACTCTGGCTGAATCAATACAGGTGCTTCGGTCAGAACTTCCTTCAATTTCTCAAAAGCTTCCTGCTGCTTCTTGGTCTATACAAACGGTGGTCCTTTCCTTATAAGCTTTGTCAAAGGTGCTGCCAACACCGAAAAGCCTTCCACAAACCTTCTATAGTACCCTGCCAAACCCAGAAAACTCTGAATTTCTGACACCGACCTAGGTGACTTCCACTCCAGAATCACTTCAATCTTTCGAGGGTCCACCTTGATCCCCTCCATAGAGACAACATGACCTAGGAAGGTTACTTCCCTCAATCATAATTCACACTTACTGAATTTCGTATAAAGTTCTCTCTCCCTCAATACTTGCAGCACAATGCGAAGATGCTCATCATGCTCCTCTTCAGTTTCAGAATATAGTAGAATATCGTCAATAAAAATGACGACGAATCTATCCAAGAATGGTTGGAATACCCGATTCATCAGATCCATAAATGCTGCAGGAGCGTTCGTCAACCAAAATGGCATAACCAAAAACTCGTAATGCCCATACCGAGTCCTGAATGTTGTCTTATGAATATCTACCTCCTTGACCCTTAATGGATGATATCCAGATCGAAGATCAATCTTGGAAAATATCGAAGCTCCTCTAAGTTGTTCAAACAAGTTGTCGATTCTTGGAAAAAGGTACTTATTCTTAATCGTTAGTTTGTTCAACTGCCGATAATCGATGCACATCCGCATCGTCCCGTCTATCTTTTCCACAAACAACACCGGTGCTCCCCATGGGGACACACTCGGCCTAATGAAGCCTCTATCCAACAACTCCTTAATTTGTGCTTTTAGTTCCACTAACTCCTTCGATGCCATCCTGTATGGTGCGATGGACACTGGTGCCGTTCCAGGAAACAAGTCAATTCCAAACTCGACTTCCCGGTTCGAAGGTAATCCCGGGATCTCTTTTGGAAAAACATCATGGAACTCCTTAACGGTCCTAACTTTATCCACCGTCAGACCCTCAGTCTTCGACTAACTTACACATGCCAGATAAGCCTCACAGCCCTTACGAATCCACTTCTCGGCTCTCAATGCCGGTACCACATTGGACAAATAATCCCTTCACTCACCTATCATCATAACCTCCTCACCCTCTGCGGTCTTTAACACCATTCACTTAGCTGCACAGTCCAGAGTTTCCCTATGTTTAATAAGCCAATCCATCCTCAAGATAAGATCAAATTCTCTGAACGGTAATTCCATCAAGTCTCCAGCGAAAATCTTACCTTGAATTTCTAAAGGTACGTCTCTATACAGTTTGTCTACCCTAACCGAGTGACCCAAAGGACTTAGTACTAATACCCCGCTCACAGAACCTCAGAGTGCACACCCAACAACCCAGAAATAGCACATGCAACATACGAATGAGTACATCCAATATCTATCAAAGTAGTGTACGACATGCTAGAAATCAAGAACGTACCAGTTATGACGTCAGGTGCATCACCCTCCTCTAGCTGTCGACTTGCATACACCAACGCTGGCTGTCGAGCCTCAGCATTTCCGGCACCCCTGCTAGGTGCTCCTCCTCCCTGACCATTTCCATTACTGCCCCTACCTTGACCACGTCCTCTCGGTGGTTGTGGTCCACCTCTCGCTGGCTGGGCTACCCTCCATTCTGCCACTTGAACCTGATCTATTTTCTGAGGAAAGTCCTTGACTTTATGGTCCATAGACCCGCACCGGAAACAAGTACCAGAACATTTCCTACACTCGCCCAGATGTGCCTTACCACAGTCCCTACAAATTTGTGGTCTAACAACATTCATCGGAACTGCTCGAACTTGTAACACCCCGTACCCGAGTCCGTTACCGGAATCGGACACAAGGTGCACACAGACTTAACTATTTTCACAGTCCATTTAGAAATTTCCAGACTAGCTGGTCACTACATCACTGTCGCCTTAAAAATCATATCTTGAGTTTCAAAGCTCGAAAATTAGTTTCGTAATTTTTCCCTGAAACTAGACTCATATTTCCATCTACAGATTTGTTTCTAGAATTTTTGGTCGAGCCAATTAGTACAGTTTATTAGTTAAAGTCTCCCCTATTCCAGGGTTTGACTACACTGACCTTCGTGCGTTACGAATTAAATATCTCCTTGTACAGAGATTTAATACTGATTCCGTTTGTTTCTATAGAAACTAGACTCAGAGAGGAATCTATACATATATGGCATGACTCCTAATTATCTCTGGTTAATTTACAATGAATTTCCAAAGTCGGAACAGGGGATCCAGAAACCGTTCTGGCCCTGTTTCACGAGAACTTTAATATCTCTTAACATATAACTCATATGACCGTTTCGTTTCTTCCATATGAAAGTAGATTCATCAAAGTTCATTTACATAATTTATTCACTATTTAATACCATTCCTACTATTTTAGTGATTTTCACATCCACATCACTGCTGCTGTCAGCATCTGCCTTTAAGGTAGGCTTTACCTATTTCATGATTTCCATGATTCAATTGGCCCTTTTTGCATACATAGCACAAAGTGTGATCATGATTAACCATTCCAACGGCTAATCATTTCAAAACAATTCCATACCTCATAATGATCAACATACAAACGATTATGGTACTATGCTAAAAACGTATATAAGCCATTTTCGCATGGCTATCCAAGTTTACACAAAACCGAAAGGTACATGACCTTCAACAAAAGGGTAGTCCTATACATTAACCAAAATATCCTCTCACTACTAGTCTATTCTACACATGCCATAAGATATTCCAAAACATAGCAGTACCAAACAGTGGATAGTGATAGTGTGACTAGTTCTTGACGATCCCCGAGCACAGTAGCTTCAATGAGACCTATGAGGCAGAGGAAACAGAGTAAACTGAGTAAGCATTACAATGCTTAGTAAGTTTTAAGTAGTGTCAACAGATAACAATCAAATTATAACATAGTTGTTCGTATTTTTATTTCACTCTTCCTTGGGCATACCATCCCTTTACCGAATATAGACATCTCATCATATACAATAGGCGATAAACTCTCACATAAAAGTGAGCTCATGTGACATAGATATATCGTAGATTTCACATAACCTCTCACACAAATCCGATGTCACATAATCATAGGAATAGTCCCATAGATTGCTCTCGTATGCATCATATATAAACTTGGAGTACATACCTGTTTAACCTTTCGCATTGCGTATATTTATAAGCAATTCTTATTACGAAGTCTTACCCGGACATAATCTCCACACGTAGTCATCGGGTCGTGCCCGGACATAATCTCCACACGTAGTCATTGGGTCTCACCCGGAACATATTTCCAAGTTTCATGTACACTTAATCACATGTTACAACATTCACGTTAGCCATTCGGCTTTACCACATATATATATACACTTTCACATTCATCACGTCGGCCATTAGGCCTTATCACATATATATACATTTTCACATTCATCACATTGGCCATGAGGCCTTATCACATATATATACCTTTTCACATTCATCACATCGGCCATTAGGCCTTATCACATATATATACACTTTCACATTCATCACATCGGCCATTAGGCCTTATCACATATATATACACTTTCACAAATTTTGATATCAAAGATCCATCTAACACTCATGTATCATTTTACAATATCACAATTTAGAATTCAAGTATGGGATCAATCAATAGCTTATGGGCAACTAAAACAAGTTTTTATCCATGTTTACAACAAAATCACATATTCACTACGAGCTGTTTTCCTGAGCAATGGTCACTAAATTATTTATACCCAGAGCTACAAGACTCCAAATCACTTGCCGTTAATTTTCTCAGAATATAGACTCATATATCTTCCATCCATGAAATTTTCAGAATTTTTGGTTTGGCCAATCAATACCAGATTTTTCTTAAAGTTTCCCCTGTTTCACTATTTGACTAATCTGACCACTCTTCGCTATGAATCAAATTTTTCATTGTACAGAATTCATAATGTGTTCTATTTGGTTCCATTTGAAACTAGACTCATTAAGGAGTCTAAGAATATAAATATTATCTTATAACCATTTTTTTACAAATCATAATGATTTTACAAAAACAGAACAGGGGATTTCGGAGTCATTCCGACACTGTCCCGCACAACTTTAAATATCTCTTTATAGGACATTTCTTTGCTTCCACGGTCTCTTTTATAAGAAACTAGACCAACTAAGCTTTGATTACATATTTTATTCAGCCTATAATTCCACACCAACAATTTATAGTGATTTTCTAAAATCACATTACTGCTGCTGTCCAAGCAAATTATTACAATTTGCTCTTAAATTTCTAAGTCCAAACACTTATGAACTTACCATTTGGGTTTAAGACATATCATGGCCACATCATATCTTATTAAATCAACTCATTATGTCCTATTATGATTGAATTTAATCAACGTTTAATCACTTAAAACTTACCTCGGAGTGGTCGACGACTAGATATCCTGGCTATTCGTTTGCTTTCTCTTTTCCCTATCCGACTTTGAGCCTCTTTGCTCTTAAGCTTGGATTACACAAATTTAACTTATTGTTAATCAACTAATCAAGCATTGTATCATGAGCATATTCGGCTTTCACACATTTTAAACATAGTAATAATCATGCACATTAAAATCAAAATGCAATTAATCCCATACACAAAAATATAGGACACTTCACTTCCATCTACTTATATACACGTATCACATAAGACTATTTCATACTTTCTATCACCTAAACAAACAACAAATTTTCCAATTAATTTCTTGAGTCCACATTCGGCATCTATATCCACAAAACACATTAGCCAATTACTATAAATCATCTAAACATCTTTCACTTAAATCACACATACATATCATGCTAGCACATAACACCATGATTTTGTCCTAATTTGGACAGCCAATAATTTAAGTATTACAGCAGCATATTAATTAGTAATAAACTATCTTAAGTTCAATTTTAACTCCCTCATGCAGCAACCACACAGCATGCAAGTTAACTTCCAACATTCGGTCAAAGCATTTAAATAAAAGAATATGCATGCTAAATTTCCAGCATTTGGACAACATTTCAACTTGAAATTTTCCAGCCTTTCACCTTCAATATTTCGAATATTCAAAAGCAAAAAGAAGAGTACAACTAATCAATTAAATTTTTTTGAACATAATTCAAGGTATATGTTCAACTAAATATTCATGTTAACTCATAATCAATAAGATATTAAGTAGAAAATAAAAACATTATTAGCATGCATGCTATCTACATACAACAACCATTCGACTTCCATCTATTATCAATCCTCAATACACAAAACATCAAAACCCACATCAAAGAAATATAAACATCTATGACCAAATGTCATCTTCATGACATAGCAAAGATTTGAACCATGGGCTAGCTAGAACTCAAGCTAACAACTAAAACATGCATGAATCTCATGGCACAACATCAAACATACCTCAATCTAGTTACATGCATGGCCGAACCTCTTTGACCTTTCTTCTTCCTTCCTCCATAAAATTTTCAGCCAAGGATGAACCAAAGGATGAACACTTTTTTTTTGTTTTTCTTTCTTCCATTCACGGCAAAAAGGGGGGGGCATGGATGAGACCATTTTTTTTTCATCACTCCTCCATTTCATTATTTAATTACCATGCTCTTTATTTTATTTTTCCTAACATACATTGTGACATCCCTAATTTAACCCTAGTCGGGAAGTGGTTTCGGGACCACAAAACTGGGTCACAAAAACATTTAAATACCTTATTCCATGCCAAATATATGTGAAAATGCATGTGTGAATTTTTAATTCTTTGATTTAGTTAAATTGAACATGAATTGAAAGAAAAAGGACTCATGTGAAAGGATTTAAATATATGTGGCTAATTTTAAGAGGTTAGTAAAAGAACGAAGTAAAATAGATGGAGTTGCATGTCAAATAGTCCATTTCCTAAGGATAGTGGCCGCCATGACAAGATTATGGGCAAAGGAACATGTTTCCAACATGTTAGGTTAGTGGTGTATGTAGGAAGCCATAAAATAAAAGCTAGCATTAAAGAATTGAAAAAAAATGATGAGCATGGATGCCCCCGTTTGCCGTGAATTGAACAAGAAAAACAAAAAAAGTGCTCATCCTTTCTCAAATTTTTGTATTGCCGTGAGTGAGGGAGAGGGGGGTTTGGAGAAGCTTGGCCATACTTGCAACTAGATTGAGGTATGTTTGATGTCATTCCTTAAGATTCATTCATGTTTTAGTTGTTAGTTTGAAACCTACCTAGCCCATGGCTTAGATTTCTTTGCTATTTGATGGAGATGAAGTTCGCCATGGAGGTTGTCTTTCTTGGTTGGTATTTTAATGTTGTTGTGACGAAGCATGAAGAGAAGTGAGATGAATGTTTAATAAAAGGAGATTTTGTGCCATTGAGTTCTTGTTGTTATATGTGTATGTGCATGAGTATTCGGCCATGCTATAGAATCCATGTTGCAAAATAATTAATGCTTAATGTGATATATAATAGTACTTGTGAATGAGCTTGAGAGTATCTAAATTATTAGTTGGAGGTGTCGAATGTGGTCTTGGATGAATTTTAAAGAACAAAGAAATTTTGGGTGACTATAGGTCAAGGACATTCGGCCAAAGGCTTGTGTGCTAGCAAAGTCGGCCTAGATGGGGTAAATGTTAAGTGTTAAATGTTCATGAGATAAAATTTTGTGATTTGATGAATTAATGATGATAGTATAGTTGATGTCATGTATAAATATGTGGCAAGACGGTTAAACTAGTTAATTTATTGATTAAGCTCAAGAAGCTAGAGGTGGAGAATCAAGCAAAGGCAAAGGAAAGAACATCGAGTAGCCGAGTTGGAACCATTTTACCCAATACAAGGTAAGTCATTAAGCGTATATTTGATATTGCTTAAATGATTGTAATATCTATGCAATTGTGTTTCATGAGATGAAATATATACAAATGTATGTGTATGAAAAGATGATATTGTTGAACGTAAAAGAGATAGTGAAATGTGTAGGAAGTTTGCTTGGCACTAAGTGTGCGAGAAATAGATGTGTCGGTGATTTAGATTGGCACTTGAGTGTGCGAGCTTGTAATGTATGGCACTAAGTGTGCGAGTTTGGACTATATGGCACTATGTGTGCGGGCTTGAATCACATGGCACTAAGTGTGCGTGATTGAGTATTAAGCACTATGTGCGAACTCTACACATATCTCCGATTGAATATTTATATGGAGGTGTGACTTTATCGAGATGAGTATGGACAGCGGAAAGAGTAAGTACCTTGAGTTCATGGCTAATAGATGCTATGTTCATGCTTGGGGTGGAGTTGGTAAGATTTAAATCTATGTGATGATTTCAATTGCATTCCCGTAAATAAGGTATCGTGGAATAGATGAAAGTTCATTTGATTGCATGATTGTTGCGGAAATGAAATGATGTATGGAAATTGCTTCAAATATCCTATTGAATAGTATATGAAATGTAAATGTATGACTTGGTATGAGATTGATCCGAAAGGTCTAAGGAACTATGGTATAGTTCGGTATGGCTGGAACACTTGGCCTTGTTTCATTATTTCATTTTATGATAATTTTATTAATGGATGGTTGTGGAATGCTTATGACTTACTGAGTTATAAACTCACTCGGTGTTTTCTTGTCACCCATTTTAGGTTTCTTGGACTCGTCTCCTTTTGGGTGCTCGGAACCGTCAACGAAGTCATCACACCGGCGAGCAATTTTTGGTATTGTCTTCTTAGTCAACTTAGGAGAACATTTGGCATGTATGGGCTATTTCGTTTTGTTAAATTTTGGGTTGTAAACTTTAAGCCATGTGAAAATGGCCTATGTGGTCGTTTGAGTGGGATGCTAGAATCTATAGCCACGAGTCTTAGAAACCTTAATTTTGATAAGGTGGCCATAATTTGTGTCATGTATGATGGATGATTAGTAAGGCTAAGGAAGGATTCATGAAATTGGCATAGTCTACTGCAGTAACTGTTGCGGACAGCAGCAGTGATATGAGATCGAAAAATCACTAAAAATAGTAGAAGTGGAATTAATTGCTAAAAAAATTACGTACTCGAAGCTTGATGGGTCTATTTTCATATGGATGAAACGAAACGACCATATGAGCTGTATTTTAAGAGATATTCAAGATTTCGTGAGACAGGGCCAGAACGGTTTCTGGATTCTATGTTTCGACTTTGAAAATTTACCATAAATTATCCAGAAACAATTAGAAGTCATTCCTTATATGCATAGATTCCCCTTTGAGTCTAGTGTCATTAGAAACAAACGACATGAGCATTGGAGCTCTGTACGAGATGATATCCAGGTCGTAATGCGCAAAGGTCAGTGTAGTCGAACCCCGAAACAGGGGTGACTTTAACTAATAAACTGTACCAATTGGCCCAACCAAAAATTTTAGAAATAAATCCACGGATGGATATATGAGTCTAAATTTGGGGAAAATTTGCGGAACTGGTTTTCGAGTTCTGGAACTCGAGATATGATTTTTAAGGTGACAGTGACGCAGTTTGCCAGCTGGACTGGAAATGTGAAAAATAGTCTGTGTGACACATGAGAGTTGGTCTGAGAACCCCTCGTGTCCGACTCCGGCGACGGTATCGGGAACGGAGTGTTACATACATCACTAACCTAACATGTTTGTGACATGTTTCCACCCATAGCATGGCCAGCCACTATGCCATAATTTGGCTAATTTGTCATGCAAGGACAATCACTTTCCCACATATATTAATAGGCCACTTGAACACTTGCCTACCATATTTCTAAATTGTCTCACATAAGTCCCTACTAATAAATTTCACATACACTCAAATTAAAGTATGGAACTATCACACAAGCATTTACGCACATCATAAACACAGAATATAATCTTTAATTATTTATAAGACTCGGTTTCGTGGTCCCGAAACTACTCTCCGACTAGGGTCAATTTAGGGCTGTCACAGAACTGGCTCCTCTACTTTTGCCCTTTTAGCACTTCTATTTGCACCACCCAAGGGTCCCGAATCCCTCTGAAAGCAGTTTTGATCCTTTTCATGATTCTGTCTTTCAGTGCGCTTTACCTCCTCAGCTATCTTAGCTTTCTCCACTAAAGCAGCAAAGTCACGCTCCCTCTGCGGAGCAATTAGCACCCTAAGTTCATCTCTAAGACCATCCTCGAAGCGCACACTACGTTCATACTCCGTAGTGACTATCCCAACGGCATACCGGCTCAGCTTCAAAAACTCAACCTCGTACTCAGCAACTGTCTTACCTCCTTAAACCAGATTTAGAAATTCTTTCCTGTGGGCGTCCACATAAGTCGCCCCAACATACTTTCCCTTGAAGACTATCTTAAACAGCTCCCAAGTCACCCTGTCAGTAGGGGTCCCATCTCTCACAGTGGGCCACCACTGATAAGCCTCATCCCGTAGCAATGATATGGCTCCGTTCAGGTTCAGCTCTACAGAACAATCCAAATCATCCATGATCCGTTCCGTAGCCTCTAACTAGTACTCAGCCACATTCAGGGCTACACTAGATACGCCCCTAAAGATCTCTGCCCCATTAGCCCGGAGTCGCTCAAAAATAGATCCTCTAATTTTGTTACCCGTGCTTACCCCAGCAACCCTTTCCAGAACACGAAGCATTGCCTGAGATAGAGCGTTATCCCCGGCACCTCGATCATGATACTCCACTTTTGTTGCAAGTGGTACCGATGCATCTGCCGCCGGTATATGTCCTGAAGACGAAGACCCAGCCCGTGTACTACCTTGGCCACGTCCACGGCCCCTTCCACGAGCTGCTCTCGTACTCATGTCGTATTATCTGATAACGAATTTTATGTATCAATTAAATATTTCAGTGTTTATTACAGATGTTTTATTAACAGACAGTAATTCAGGTTTTGGTTTTCGCAGAAACATAGCCTAGCTACAGTCTTAAGTCCACTTATCAAAAATTCCTACATTTCAATATCATCCCAACTAGAGTATCATAAAGTTTCAGTATAGGCATATAGCTGATAATTCAAAAACATTCAAAAAAATTCAAAATGATACTTACAGACTTGGGCCGGAGATTCGGTGTGCCACCTCTTCGGTTATCAAATTTTAAAAACCCAAAAACTTAAACCACTTTCAGTTTAAACCTTAAAACATGTACACCTTGTAAAATATCTTTGAAAAGAACTTTTCAAAATTGTTTCCAAAAATACCCTTCTTGGGCCTATGTTTTTCAAAAAGCTTTTCGGACCCGATTCATAACCGAGTTGTTGCAACCTGGCTCTAATACCACTAAATGTAACACCCTAAACTCGACCCAGACGTTACAGCCGAATCTGACGTGTCACATTGAAACGTTGCTGTAAAACTCATGTTTTATCTAAAATCTTTCTTAGTGTTTAAAGAATATATTCGTTATAGGTTAAAGTGAATGGAAGCTGTGCACCAGGTAGGATACCAGAAAAGAGGAGGTGAGTCTATCAGACTGCTTAAGTACCAAGCTCTCCACAGATCCACTCCTAAACATGCACACGACCATTGCCACACTTGAACTAAATGATTGTTCAGGAAAATCCATTTTGTTTTAAGCCTTTGAAAGCACTTATTAATCTTTGAAAACATTTTCATTAGGGAAGCTTTGTCTTGTTTCACGATATTTTGAAATCAGGTAATTTCTTTAAAACGTGCCCTAGAGCTATTCAATTCCAAACATTTAAATCAATATCATGCCTAAGCTAATAATCATACTAAAGTAATTAAAAATAATTAAAGCGGCCTTATTAAAACTTAAACCCAAAATAATTAAAGTGAAGAAAAACTAATCAAGTCATAAGAAGAAAATCGAGCTTGCAAAACATGTGGCCACTCCAAATCCCTCACAGGTCCATGTCCACTATGGTTGAGGGTTACCTGCATGGATAAAATTAAGGGGCGAGTTTGGAAAACTCAATGTGTAAAATAACCCAACCATAGTCCAGATCAGTTCAAACCACAGAAACAAAATAAGTTAGGCCTTAGCCCTATACATAATTCAGAATGAAGCCCATAGGCCCATAATAGAAACACAACAGATATATCATGTATACAGAAAACCCAACCTATATACATCCGTATACACCCCCGTGCCAACCTTACACCATGTAGGGAGACTACTCGGCCCACCCATCCGCTACATGTCACAGGTTTGCAGCATGGCTGCCAGAACAGATATTGTGACAGAGTCACCAGATACAGATATTTGTGGCAGTGCCACCAGAATCAGATATTTGTGGCAGAGCCACCAGAAACAGATATTTGTGGCATAGCCACCAGAACGCTTCCTCCATTAAAATAACCCATATCCCATGCAACAGATATACATGTCATGCCATACAACAAACAGAATCAGAATATCATGCATCTCAGTCAAAACTAACCCTAGGGGTATAATGGTAATTTTGCACCTAGGGGTATAGTGGTAATGATCATACTTAGGGGCATTTTAGTAAATTCAACTATTTTAGGGTTTACTTACATGTTGCAGTCATTAACGCATTAACAGAAACACTTACAGAGCGTTTTTACCAAATTGGGCCCGTTGGCCTATTAACCCGTTTTCGGCCCATTAAGCCTAAATATACCGAAGTGCACGAATTTGCGCACTCTACAATCATACTGCTTGTGATTACCAAAATTAACAAACAAACCACCTCACGAGCGTTCGCACGCTCGCAAGTTTACAAGATGCCGGCTTTTCGGCATTTCAGCTTTTCGGCCTTTGCCGATCTAGTCTATGAGTGGGTGTCGTTTACACACCTGACTTGTAACGGTACGCTGGCAAGATCCACTCACGATTTGCCTACAATTAAGTTACTAAACGTCAGTCTACAAACTGAAAACAAGCTATGTACTATCTCCCCCTTACCATATTCGGCCAACATTCCCTTAGACCCTAGAGTTCTTACCTTTTTGCCGAAATATTGATTAGATCTAGAGATCCAATCCAAATCAGTCTTCAAAACCTTCACTGCATGCTCCCTTGTCCATGCTAACGCTTACACAATGAAAAAGAAAGAGGCACCAACGCCCTTAGTCCAAACGCTAGCCATCCTTAGGGGGTTTCGGCTTTTATCTTAAATCATAAATAATTAACGGAAGTTATTCGACAACTTACCAATCATTGTTTGGCCCAGAAAAGTGCTCCTATCTATGATTTTAACTCCAATCCACCGTAGTTACGAGAAGAAGCAGATTCAAGTAGCCAAAGATTTGGCTTCCTATACTACAGGTATGAGGGTTTCAGTTTTTTAAGGAAGAAAAGAATAGAGGTTCGACTATGATGAGATTCGGCTACTGCAAAATAATGAAGAAAGGAAAATAAGGGAAGAGACAGAGAGAGAATAGTATGGGTTCATCTATGGAGAAAAGAAAAGAAAAGATGAATGAAAGAGAGGGAGAAGGGAAATAATATTCGACAAGGAAAAATAATAATAATAATGGCACATAGAGCCGAATTGCCTTCGACTTGTACATTGCCAAATCAAAACTAACCTGGGTCTGATTTTCACGAACACAGTGCCCTAACTTTTCAAAACCTGCATCCAAAAGAGAACCTCTCTTCAACGAAATAGTCATACCTTTTTCCCTCCTATGACCAAGTTGCCTCCGCTCCAAACAAGTTGACTTCAACTCTGTAACAGATGAGGGATGTCTGATTTCACCGGTCACTGTATAACCTTCCAGAATATAAAGACTGCCTGTTCTTTTACCTTTTAACAAAATGAGAGCTCCACGAGATACTTTAATACCGCTCGACTCGATGTTGATTTTGCATCCTTTCAAGTTTAAAATACTTAAGGAGATGAGATTCTTTCATAAATCAGGTACATACCTGACATCTGAGAGTGTCCTATTCGTCCCATCATGCATCTTAATTTTAACAGTACCAATACCAATTACCTTACTAGATGAATCGTTTCCTATGCGCACAACTCCACCTTCAATCGAATTGTATGTGGAGAACCATTCTCTATTGGGACACATGGGGAAAGAACATCCTGAATCTAGGATCCACTTGGATGTGAGCTTGGTGTTATCACTTGTTGACACTAACAAGAAATCATCCCCATTTTCATCGACCAAATTAGCACTAGCTACATCTTTCTCGTTACTCTCACAGCATTTTTATTTCGCAGTTTATAACAATTTGCTATTAATTCTTTCTTGATTTGCTTCATTATTGTGAATGAAGTTCTCAATCATTTTTTTTGTTGATTTAAGAAAAAGTTGGGTATTGGTTCTTGGAATATTAATGATATATAGAAGAATATCCATGTATATCTTTTCAATGAAAAATTTTATAAAAAAATAGAATTTTTGGATTAATCGAATATTTCTTCTTTTTACTATTTGCCAAAATACTAAAGACCCTTGGCCGGCCAACTCTTGCTCCTTAAGAGTCCAACATTCGGCCAACACCAAGCTCCTTGATCAGCTCCTAAATTTCCTCCCTTATCTCATCCTTACCCAATCCCCTGATTGATCATCTCAAACTCTTCCACCGATTAGCAGCATCCTTATCCACCCCTTTCACTAGTCGAATTGCTTATACTAAAGACCCTTGGCCGGCCAACTCTTGCTCCTCAAGAGTCCAACATTTGGCCAACACCAAGCCCAAAAATCGGGGCGTTACATAAGGACCTCCACTTTAAAGTTCTATAGCTATTAAACACCTGTAGCTATTAGAACACAACTTTTACACCTTCTACGATTTAGTCATTTTTATCGAATTGAGCATTCAAACAATAAAATTTCTTAACGAAATTTTCACACAATCATACTATCATGATAGACCTCAATTTAATAATAAAATAATTATTTTGGCCTTGGATTTGATGTCCCAAAACTACTGTTCCGATTTGACTAAAAATGGGCTGTTACATCCTATTTATAGGTTGGGGGAGTTATGAGTAATTCTAGACATTGTGTTAAGAAGAGTAGATATAATTAGAACATATAATGAGATTGTTAAAAAAATATTTTCTTTTTATTTTGAAGAATATTTTTATATTTTTGGAATTATAATTTTATTTATGATTTTTTAAAAAATTATAGTATTTCTACTATTTTTACATGACATGTAAAATTGTAACATTCCAAAATTAATTATATTAATTTAGCTTATAAAATCGATTAAACTAATTATATTAATTTGATTAATAGAAAAAAATTGAAATCAATTTAAGTCAATTGGTTTCATTGATTAATCGACTTAATAATTAATAAATTAAATTATAATTAATATACAACATCTTTTATGTAATTGTTAAACAAGTTGTAATTTGTGATTACTTAGAGAATATTATTTACTTAAAAACATGTTCAAACTCACATATTTCAAAATGTTATAACTTTTATGATTATGATGTGAGCCAAACTATTACCTAATATTATAATATAAATAATATATATAATTTTATATAATTTCAAATAATTACTTAATTTACATAAAATATATTTTTAAAATTTTGTCTGCGTAATCGATTATAATCTTAAAATCGAAAACATATCAAACTAATCGATTAAATTAATTTTTAAATTTATTTAAATCAAGATGAATTAATCAAATTAAATCCGTTTAGACGTATTAATGCTCAGCCAATACGAATGAATCTGCATGCAAGTGCAAGGCCTCATGTGTTCTAACACGGCTAACTACATAATTGGCTGGCCTGCACCCACTTGAATCCCAACTCCACGTCAACACATTAATGCATGCATGCTATATGTTTTGGCTTCAAACACCAGCTCACCTTAACTTTGCTCTTCCTCTATTCAAACCCTCACTCAACTTATTTCAGCCATATCTTATCGCCCTTCTATTATTATTATTAATAAATTGGTGAATATTACGTACAGAGGTGTTTTAGGTTTGAATTTGATAGCGTGATTTCCATATGTATCCCTTCAGCTTGGTTTCGAGCATTTTACAAATGATAAGAAATGACTTTGCCATCAACCAATCAACCAATCATTACAAAAATATTAAAAATCACTCACTAAATATCAATTCGAAAATTTACATGTAAATTAATTTAATTGTTTAAATAAAATAGTGCTTTAATTTTGTCTACCGTTTTCTCTGGCATGGTTTTTCGTCTGTCTTTTTGACACGCTTTGTTGTTTTTTAGTTACTGGTGGTTCTTTTGGCTATCTTTTTTGCTTTAGTGCTCCAATGGTGTATGAACTAGAAGATTTTCATCTTGAAGATGAAGAAGAGGAAGCTTTCCGGGAGGATCCAAAAGATTTTATTGATGATTTGGAGTTCTATCTGATGGGTTCTTGTTAGACGGATAGTGTAGTTCATTTTCCATCACTACGAAATACTCTAGCTGATCTCTAGCATCCAATTAGAGGAATAGCAATTACGAATTTGGGAGAGAAACATTATTTGTTTAAGTTCTTTTATGTTGTTGATATGAACAGGCTGGTTGACGGAATGTCGTGGTTCTTTAACAATCATCTCCTTTTACTACAAAAGTTAGAAATTGGAGAGGATCCCCTTCCATTGTCTCTCCCATGCATTGTTTTGGGTTCAAATACATGATCTAACACTAGAAATTATGTCAGAAACAATAGGAAAAAAGATTTGGGGATTTTTTGGGAGAATTTTTAGATTATGATACTCGGATTCCTTCTATACAGGTATAATATTTCATGCGAGTTAGAGTTCATATTGATGTTCGGTTGCCTCTTAAACGAAAGAAGAAGGTTATGTTGGGAGAGTGATTGTATTATGCTCATTTTCAATATTTCATGTCCCAATATGACTTCATGAAAATTTCATTCGAAAATTTTGACGTTTGGGCACTCAATTTAGTAAAAAGGACTAAATTGTAAAAAGTGCAAAAGTTGAGTTCTACATGCTAGAGTGTCCAATTGCAATGAGATTTTAAATTGAAGGTCCTTAGATGGTAATTAGACCATTTTAATTTAAGTTGGTCAAAAATAGACATGGGGTAAGAGAATTTTTGTGCTTTGAGAAAAGGGCATTTTGGTCATTTGGTTAATAAAAGAATAAAAAAGGAAAATAAAGCCAAAATTGTGTCCATCTTCTTCTACCTAGGCTGAAATTATCAAGGCACCATAGCTAGGGTTTTCTTCAACTTTCAAGCTTGATTATCAAGAAAAATGAAGTTCAAACCTTGATCGGGGAAAGAATAAGGTGTTTGACGATTAAATCTTTTTCTACTATTTTTTACCGAGGTAAGCTCGTATGTAAGTAATGCATCATTATTTACGCTTTAATTGCTTTTATATTGTATGAATTGTAATTTACTCTTTAAGCGTAATTGACAAAGTTTGACAAGAGAGAAAATCACAGTTGAACCTTAGGAACAGTTAGGATACAAATGTCATGACATTAGGGTTAGTTAAGATTACGTGTAAGACCATATCTAGGATATGGCATCGATATGAGACTTCGTGTAAGACCATAGCTGGGCTATTGGCATCGATATGAGATCCTATGTAAGACCATATCTAGGATATGGCATTTGTATGGTACTATTTGTGTGAGATATCCCGAGTATCTTTTAGTATTCCAAGTGGTTCAATGGGAAACTTAACGACAATGTTTAAGTTATGAAAGACTATGGTATGTTGTGAAAGATTATGGTAAGTTGCAAGTTGGTACAGGTATGTACATAAAACTCATGCTTAATGAGCTCGATATGTGATGAACCCTCGGTGTGGTATGATTGAGTAAGTTATGATGTTAAGGTTTCAATAACATCTATGTTAAGTTTGATTATGAAATTTTACAATGATATTTATGTTAATTTACTTCATGTTAAATTTATGTTAAAGTGTGTATGATGCCTATTATTTGCATAAGAACTTACTAAGCTTTAAAGCTTACTCCCCTTTCTTTTTCTCTTGTCTTATAGTGTCACCAAGCCAGCTCGGGGATTGAAGACGGTTAGAGATCCATTCACCCTATCAAATTATCATTTTGGGTATTTATGATTACAATATTTTGAGCTATGGCATGTATAGGGACTTGGTCATTTTGTTATATGTCATATTTGATTTGGCCAAATGTGTTGGCTTTAATGGTTGATAATTCATTTTGTAAATGGCCATTGAGATTGGCTAAGATTAGCTTAAGTATATATATGCATATGATGATGTTTTCATGGATGTGAGAATTTGCATGGATTGAGTTGGTAAGTAGGTGATGTTTGTATGTGGTAGATGGTTGCATGTAAATGATATATTGATATCTTGTTTGTGGCTAAATTGGTTGTATGTATATGCTTGGACTAGTGTTACTTGTTGTTGTATAGGTTGGTGTAAGTAAGGGTGGCAAAATGGCTTGGTAAAAAGCCTTATTTTTGTCCACACGAGTAGACACACGGGAATGTGTCTAGGCCGTGTGTGACACACGGCTTGCCCCATGGGTGTGTGATCCGGCCGTGTGTCCCGTGTATTTTGAATTTTAGCTTAGAATTGGCCACACGGGTAAAGACGCGTCTATGTGTCTCAACCGTGTGAAGGACACAGCCCAGGGACATGGGCATGTGCCCAGGGCGTGTGAAGTCTGCACCTATTTTATAAAGAATTATGAAAATTAAATCACCCACACGGCCTAAGCACACGGGCATGTGACTTGGCCGTGTAACTTCAATTTGTTGATGATGTCATAAATAGAGAGTTACACGGGTTAGGGACATGGGCGTGTGTGACCATACGGCCTACCTACACGGGCGTGTGACCTCTGTTTTAGTGAAAAAAGTTTTATAAGTGTAGAGATTTTTCTAAAGTTCTCAGTTTAGTCCCGAACCACCTCTAATGCATGTTTTGGGCCTCGTAGGCTCGTTTTAGGGACTATATGAATGTTTATGAAAATTTTAAATTTGAGTGGAAATTTATGTCCTGGTTTTGAATGTTTGTATGAGTTTAAGTCCGGTAATGCCTCGTACCCTGTTCTAGCGTCGAATACGGGTAAGGGGTGTTATAGGACATAGAGAAAGCTTCTGTCCGGTGTGGATGCTAGTTTTTTGGCTGGGATATCACTCTAAGGGCTTCGTTCGTAAGAAGATCGGTGGGTGTCAGTAGGTGGCTGCGTTGATCAGGTAGAACAATGGGTCATTCTGCGAATAAGGAAAGAGTCTTGGTACAACATAATTTAGGGAATGTTGCTAGAAATTTTGTTCCTAATCCCATAACTGACGCCACTAATAAGGAGGTTTGCTCGGATTTTTATGGTAACATTGTGAGTGGAATTGGATTACTAGGTAAAGTGGATAATACAATTGGGCTTATGAAGATAGGGTCGGATGGGAAGGATAGCCCAATTCAAATGGATGAGGTGAAAAACGTCAAAGAACAATTTGTAACAAATCTTCTATTTCGAGTTTGGGAGGTACAAGCGCTTTGCAAGAAAATGAAGAATAATCGCTGGCTCTGCGAGGGAAGGGAGCCGATTGCAATGAAAATCTTTAGTTGGAACATCCGTGGGTTGGGGAAGCCATGGATAGTTCATCGTTTTAGGAATAAACTGAGAGAGTTTAGTCCCCAGATATTATTTCTGATGGAAACAAAAGTTAGTGTTAGGCACATGGAAGGAACTAGAAGGAAGTACGGGTTTCAACATGGTATTGATATCGGTGCAGATGGGTCTGAGGGTGGTTTATCGTTAGGGTGGAGGCAACATACTATAGTGACTTTACGTAGCTATTCACAACATCACATTGATGTTGTAATACAAGATATGGATGATAGTTTTCCTTGGCATTTTACTGGGTTTTATGGGCATCCTGGAGAACAACTTAGAGAAAGAACATGGGATCTTTTTCAGCAATTGGGTCAGGAAAAAAGCTTACCATGGCTTGTAGTGGATGATTTTAATGAGATTGTTTATTCTTGTTGAGAAACAAGGTGGTCGTTGCCGAGCAGAAAAGAGTATGGTTGCTTTCCAATCAGTGTTGATTGTAAGCTCAGTGATTTGGGATATACAAGGCATTGGTTCACTCCTGAACGAGGTCGATTTACTTCAACCAATATTCGAAAGACACTTGACCGATGGGTTGCGAACTCAACTTGGCGAAACTATTTCTTAGAATTTTCAATCACTCATCTGAGTCATTCTATCTCTAGCTATTGCCCAATTTTGGTGGATACGAAAGGGAGGCATACACTGAATCAAAGGAACTAATGAAAACTTTTAAATTCAATGTTGAATGGTGTTTAAAGGATTCATGTGAGAAATTAGTACGAGGTATTTTGGGAGTCGACTAAGGAACATGTACCTATGAAGCTTGAGAATTTAGGAAAAAACTTGTCAAATGGAGTCATTTTATTCACAAGGATCGATAGGCTTAGAAAAAATAATATAAGGATTGGCCAAATGAACTAATTGCAAAAGATCTGGATGATGACACCCTCACTGAGTTGACAAAAATCCAATTAGGGTTGAATATTGAAGCTGATAAAGAGAAGATTATTGGGAACAACAGGTTCGAATTAATTGGCTCTCTAACAGTGATCGCAACACTACCTTTTTTCAGAGGATGGCTAATGGATGAAAGCAGAGGAATACTATTTGAGGTTTGGAGGATGATGAGGGGCATTGGGTATTTTATGACTATGGGATTAAAAAGCTAGCATCCAATTATTTTTAAAAATTGTTTATAGCTTCTTATGCTAGCGATACCTCATGGATTTTTGCTAAAGTGGAAAAAGAAAAATTCAGATGAGACGAATGCTACTTTATTAAAATTGTGTTGAGAGGAGGTGATATGGATGGAGATTAAAGACATGACCCCTATTAAATCTCTACGAGTGCATAGCTTTCCCGCATTGTTTTTTTCAACAATATTGGCATATTTTGGGAAAGGACATCACGTCATTTTGCCTTGCAGTGGTTTCGGGAGACATTGACTTGGAAGATATCAATAAAACACATATCGTTCTTTTAATAGCCCATTTTCAGTGATATCAGAATAGTGGTCTTGGGACCACAATAATGTCTAAGGGATTATAGTATGATCGTATTAAAATTTCGTTAAGAAATTTTGATGTTTGCTTGATTAATTATGTAAAAAGGACTAAATCATAAAAGGTGTAAAAGTTGAGTTCTATTGCTTTAAAGGGTCAAATAGCTATGATATTTTAAAGTAAATGGACTTAAATGGTAATTGTACCATTCTTAAGGTTAGTGGACAAGTATGGACATAATTTAAATGACTTTTAAATTTAAAGACTAAGGTTAAAGTGGTAATTTGATAATTTAACTTAAACTAAAAATAGGAAAAAAATTGTATCATCTTCTACAACGGTTTTCTCCACCAAAATTAAGAGAAGAAGTAGCCATTTTAGGGCTTGAAGTTTTGGCTAGCTTAAACACTTGCATGGTATCTGATTTCAACCCCGTTTTTGATGATTTTTATTTTTTCGAGTTCCTTTTAGCTTAATCTAGCTAGCCTGGAGGTTAATTTTGTAAAATTGTTAAAGGTTGAGGGTTATGCCATGGATGTTTTTGAGTAGGTTGTGATGTTAAATGGTAGATTATGAGTCGTTGAAAAATAAACAAGATGAAATTACATTTAGGGATTTATTTGTGAAATTAGTAAAATTTCATGTTAAATTATGAAATGTAGGTTCAAATGGGTTGGTATAGGTCCCTGTGGAATTTGACTAGCTTGAATGGAGGATTAAAATGGATAAATTTCAAGTTATGAGCTTAAGGACTAAATTGTGAAAAGTTAAAATATTAGGGGTAATTTCATAATTTTACATAAATGTGAATTATGGATTGAATTGAATCTTTGAGGTTAATTGAAGTACTTAATTGAAAATAATTATCTATTTAGATCAAGATAAACCTCAACCGGACCTAAATCGAGGAAAGGCAAAAGCTTTGGATTTGTCTTTCATTCTACCACTACGCCCCTAGTTATCGAGGCAAGTTCGTATAAACGGTTATCGTGTTTATGTTATTCCGATTGAATGTTTATTATGTTATTTATAATGTTAATGGATCGATATATAATAATGTATCAATGCTATGATGAATTGACGTATATTGAGTCCCGTTGAACCTTAGAAATTCTTAGGATACGAATGACATGCCATTAGGGATTTCATGTTTCAGGAGCTGGTCTTGAATGTCCTATCATGACTAAGGTCTTGCATTTGTTGTGGATTCTTCACAGCTCGTGTGAGTAGTATTGTATAGCTTACATTCCGACCCACAGCTGGTGTGAATTGTCCTATTTCACAGCTCATGTGAGCAATGACATAAAGGAAATGTCACACTTTGTGTGAGCTTTCCCACGAATTCGAGGTTATTCTAAATGATTCAACGGGCAAGAAAAGTAAATGTAATGGTAAGTATGTAAATGGAATGGATCATGATTTAATGAAAGGATTGATGAACTAAACGATGTTGACTATATATGGAAAATTTCATATCTTATGAATGATTTCATTTACGATATGGATGAACATACTAACTTGTGAGTTGGTGATGTTGTATAGGCTTACACTAAGCTTATGGCATTGGTATTGTTTTGTACTTATTCTATGAATTGTCTAATAGAAATGGTAAGTTACGTTTTAATTTTCTACGAGCTTACTAAGCATTCATTGCTTACATAGTTTCTTTTCTTATGTTTTATAGATTATCGAAAGTTCAATTTGGATAGAAGCTTGTCGGAGATCTATCACACTATCCAGAAGTCTTTTTGGTAGTTTTTGAACATTTTGGTCAAGGTTTATAATGACATGTATAGGAGGATTTGTAATGATATTTTAATGAATGTGTTGTGGGTGTTTTGGCATGTATAAACTCTTGGAAGCTATGTTGGGTTGATAGCATTTGATGTCTTGACAGATTGTGCCACTTTAGTTACCTTGTTGTGCATGTTTATAAGGTCCTTTATGGTATGTTTTTATTAGTTTGAGAATGGTCAATATGTGGTATGTTTTGGTAAGTAATTGACTAGGTTATCATGTATGAATTAGTACAATTTTGACATGTTTTGATGGTTGATGTCTTGGTATATTATGGTGCCTTTGATTAGCATATTGGTTAGTTGAATTAGGATATTGAAATGGTATTTTGATGTGTGTTTTGGTGATGTTTAGGTAGTTTTAAAGTGTGCTTAAATGGGTTGAAAGCTTATGCATGAAATGGTCTTGGAAATAGCTTGACTTTTGGTAAATTTGGGTCCACACGATCTAAGACAGGGGTGTATGACTCAGCCGTGTGAGGCACATGGTCTGGTGACACGGTCGTGTGTCATCTGATGATTTCCTTAGGGTGCAAGCTAGTAATTTGCACAACCTAATACATGGCTTGGCACATGGGCGTGTAACCCTACTCAGAGAGTTACACGGGGAAGAACACGGGCTAGGACACTGCCGTATGTCCCTTGTTCAAAAGTTACATGGCCTAGAGCCTATTTTGCAAATTTTGCATCTTTTTCCTAAAATTTCCAAACTATTTCAAATTGGTCCCGAATTGCTTCTAAGTTATTTTTAGGGCCCCGAGGGCTCAATTTAGGGACAGTACGCATGTGTATGAATGGTTTAAGATGTGATTATAATATTGAGTGATATAATGTTCAAATGTTTTCGATTGTACAGTAATACTCCATAAACCTAATCTGGTGATGGAGACGGGTTAAGGGTGTTACAGTTTTCATCCCAAAGGTCAGTAAATAGCGTACTATCGTGCAATTTAGACCTATTGGTCTATGTAATGTGCTAGACAAAATTATTGCGAATGTTTTAGTCAGTAGGATAGGTTGTTTTCTCACACAGTGTATCATTGAAATGAAAGGAGTTTTTATACTTGAAAGACAAATTTCTAACAATGTTTTGATTGCCTATGAGATTTTACATTTGCTAAAAACCAGACGATGGGGAAAGGTTGGAAACTATGATTTCAAATTGGATATGAGAAAAGCTTATGATCGAGTGGAATGAGATTTTCTGGCTAGGATGATGCTTCATGTAATGCCCCGTACCCAAGACCGTCGCCGGAGTCGAACATGAGGTGTTAACAGACTTAATTCATTACTTAAACAGCTCAAACAATTTATTTTTAAAATTTCCAGTCAAGCTAGCGATCTGCATCACATTCGATTAAAAATTCATATCTGAAGTTCCAAAACTCGAAATCCAATTCCATAAATTTTCCATGAAACTAGACTCACATATCTATTTACAAAGTTTTTTATAGAATTTTTTGTCAAGCCAATAAGTATAGTTTATTAGTTAAAGTCTCCCCTATTTTAGGGATCAGCTGCTCTGACCTCTATATATTACGAATCAGATATCTCTCTATATAGAATTTCAATGACAATTAAGTTTGTTTCTCTTAAAACTAGACTCAATAAGGAATCTGTACATATAAATAATGACTTCTAATTATTGTTTTACAATTTATGATGAATTTGTAAAGTCAAAACAGGGGATCCAGAAATCACTCTGGCCCTGTTTCACAAAAATTCAAATATCTCATAAAATATAATTTATATACCTATTTTGTTCAATCCATATGAAAATAAACTAATTAATCTTCAATTTCATAACTGACTCATCATTTAATTCCATTTCTACTATTTTTAGTGATTTTTCAAATTTACATCACTGCTGCTGTCAGATTCTGTTTTATGGCAAATTTCACTTTACTAAGGATTTTCATGGACTAAATAGCATTTTAAACATACATAACATCAAATATGACTTCGATTGGCCATTCCAATGGCTAATCATTTACAAACCCTTTTCTTACCAAACCATAGCCATATCATAAGATCAATTACACAAAGTGAGTGTTTTGTCATACATGCCACATTCAAAATACACAAGCCATTTTCCCAATTTAAGCCTTCGGATAGTGTGAACGAGTCTTCGACCTATCCCGATTCTCAAGCCGGCTTGTCATTTCATCATACCAAGTTTCCAACCCGAGGGTTTAAGCACATACCTATCAAATTTTCTCATTTACCACACTTACCAACATGTCACCTTCATTTTAGGCCTTCTTCTTATTCACGTAAGATTCACCCGTTGAACACATTGCAATATAATTCGAATACGCGGATCTCATGAACATAAGAGCCATACCCGCAGCTAGACAAACTCAATAGCCTGCGGAACTTATGTAGCCAAGCTACCATGTAATCCGCCCATAAGTGAACTCGGACTCAACTCAATGAGCTCGGATGCCTAGTTACATCTCACTAACTCGGACTCAACTCAACGAGTTCAGAACTCAACCATCCTAGTGACATGTCACTTGTATTCTAATCTATTCCCAAGGTTCAAACGGGCTTTTTCCTCGATTACACATCTTTTCCGTCTTCCACGGAATATCGAAATCGATACTTCGGTGATAGTTCATACTTATCAAGTAATTCACATAATTACATATTATTCAACAATAACCACAAAGCATAATATTTCATGATAATAATAAGCATCATATCATATAAACAACATTAAATTGCTTAAAAAGACAATTATGTTACTACATTTACACATGAACTTACCTCAGTACAAAATTATTAGCAATCGAGCCTATTCTTCGTAAACTTTGTTTTTCCCTCGATCGCGACTTGAATCTCGTTTCTCTTGATCTATAATGCCAAATTAATCTTATTTAATACATACATTCATCAAAACAGCATTTAATACGAACTTTGGCAAAATTATATTTTTTCCCTTAAACTTTTGCATAATTACACTTTTGCCCCTAGGCTCGGGAATTAAACTTCATCCCTTATTCTTATGTTTTATGACATGCTAATGATTTTTCCCTTCTATGGCAACATCAAATTCACACTCTAACATGTACTTATGACTATTAGGTATTTTTACTAATTAAGCCCTTTTACTCGTTTTCGCTTAAAACCGAGTAGTACAAGTTGTCTAACATAATTTAAAACCTCATATTCTATCATAAAACACCAAAACCTATGGGTATTTTTCCAAATATGAACCCTAGGTTGAATTATTGCTAGCATAAGCTTAATCGAGCTACCGAGATTCCAAAAACGTAAAGAACATTAAAAACGGGGCTTGGAATCACTTACTATGGAGCTTGGAAGCTTGAAACAAACCCTAACTATAGAGAACCCTTGAAATTTCGGCCTAATGAAGAAGATGGACAAAAATTGGCTTTTAATTTTGTTTTTAATTCATTTTAATAACTAAATGACCAAAATGCCCTTACTACTAAACTTTCCAAAAATTCCATACATGTCCAATTTTTGTCCATAGACTTAGAATTGGTCAAATTGCTATTTAAGACCTCCTCATTAATATTCCAAAACAATTTCATACTAAAAACTCCTAGAATGCAAGTTTTGCAAATTATTCTATTTAGTCCCTAATTTCAATTTAAGCACTTTAGGCATAGGATTTCATCACGAAATTTTCACACAATCATGCAATCATATCATAAACATCAAAATAAATATAAAATAATTATTTCTATCTCGAATTTGTGGTCACGAAACCACTATTTCGATTAGGCCCTAATTCGGGATATTACACTTCATTTGGGTTTTCATACTGATTGGGTTACTTTAATAATGACATATGTGGCATCGGATTCCTATATGGTCGAGATAAATAGGGGTTTTAGTTCCAGTTTTAATCCATTGAAAGGTCTACGTGAAGGTGATCCCTTCAACCTTTATTTATTCCTACTGTGTGGGAATGGTTTCTTAACTATTTTGAATAAGGCTAAATCTGAGGGGTGGATAAATGGTGTACGGATAGGTAGGGGATCTTTGACCATTAATCATTTAATCTTTACTAATGATTGTAAAATTTTTGGGGATGCAACGAAAGATGGAGTTGAAAAGGTTGTCTTGATCATCTCTAAATATGAGAATGCATCCGGCAAAAAAGTAAATTATGATAAATCGCTTTTGTATTTTGGGGAAAACATCTGAGAAGCCGAGAAGGATCTAGTTTGTAACATCCATAACCCGTATCCGTCACCGGAATAGGGTTACAGAATATTACCGAATTTTACAAATCAAACGAACATAAATTTCAAACATTTCAAATCATATCAATAATCATATTAAGACCAATCCAAATAATGCATATTGTCCCTATTATGAGCCATCGAGGCCCCTACAACACATTAGAAACAAATAGGGAAAAATCAAAAACTCAGAGAATTTTTCAAAAAATATTAAAAATTTTCAACACTGTAGGGGTCACACGGCCATGTAGGCAATTGAAGTAGGGACACAGGGCAATGTCCCAACCCATGTCTGGGACCGTGTAACTCTCTGACTTTGGTCACACGGCCAAGCTACACGTCCATGTACCAGGTCATGTACCTTTCCAAAATAACCTCACACGTCCGTGTGCCAAGCTGTGTGCTAGGTTGTGTAACAGCCTAACTTGAAACTGTTTGAAAGCTACAGGGACACACGGTCGTGTTGCCTAGCCATGTGTCATACAGGGCTGAGACACACGCCCGTGTCTTTGCCTGTGTGGACGAAAATAGGTCATTTTACAAGCCATATTTCTCACCCATCTTTATAAGTACCGTAACTCATATTTTCACAATTGAATAGGTCATCAAAATACATCAAACCAAGCATAATCAAGCTAACCAAGAATGATATAAACACATCCAACCAATATGCCCACAGGCACCTCAATCACAGTATCATTACATATACATTTAGATACTTAAATTTTACCAAGATGTTCACTAATTTTGAACTAAGTCTAAATCATTCCATGCCATTTGATTTACCTAGCGAACACAAACCATTTGGTACCAAAAATGCCATTCTAACTAGCACCAAATAGCCATATAGGTCATACATAATAAAGCATCAATTTATCACATTCACACTTATCCCAAAACATCTATAATATGCATATTTGATCAATCATTCCAATTTCATCATTTAGGCTTAACAATCTATGATATCAACCAAAGTAAGACCATTTATATACATCTAAAAAATGAAGCCTTACAAACACTTAAAATACCATAACTACAAGCCAAACCAAATGGCCATTTTAACAATCAAACATATAGGCCACATTAGCCAAAATACCTATACATGTCATTATAACCAAAATGAAAACAACCGAAAGTACCAAAAGAGCCGATGGATAGTGTGATATAGCTCCTACAAGCTTCCAACCCAAACAAGCTTCTGATACACTATATGACATGGACAATAACACAGAGTAAGAATTTAAGCTTAGTAAGTTTGTATAACATAAAACTTAACTTACTGTTTCATTACATAATAGGTAAGCTAATATAGCATATTCCATCCATAATTTTTCCAATGCCTATGCATATACCTCAAGCAAGTTAGCCATGTAAACATATACATAAACCAAACAAATATGGATGAGCACAACATATAAATTATGTTTCATATGCATGTATCATCCAATTCAATTTTCCATATACCATGTGATAACATTTCCATGTAATTCATGTGTCCCTGTAATGGTCCGTATTGAACCCTTATCATTTCATTTTAGAATGATGCCCGTTAAACCATTTAGAATGCCATCAGATACCCGGGATAGCTTACACATAGTGTGCTAAACCATATAACTATAATTCATCAAATCTTGTACATGTATGCTCACATGAGCTGTGAAATGGTATGCTCAGACAAGCTATGAATCGATATGCTCACATAAGCTATGAATCGTTATGCTCACACAAGCTGTTAAAATGGGCCTGCTCACACGAGCTGTGGGTTGGAACGTATCTACATGATGCTACTCATATGAGTTGTGGAGTATCTGCGACACATGTTGGACCTCGGCCATCGGTAAGACATTCAGCACTAGCACCTAAATCATGCAAACCCTAATGACATGTCATTTGTATGCTACGAACTCCTAAGGTTCAAATAAGACTCGCTAATTGTCATACGTCATTGGATATGCAATTGATATATATATGTATGACATTTCAAAACACATTTATAATTCAATTAAAAACATATAAACTCAATTTAATTACATGAACTTATCTCGACAAGTATACATAGATACGGAGGCGATTAATCCAAGACTTTCTCTTTGCCCCGATCTAAAATTGTACGAGGTCTGTCTTGATCTATATGGATAAATTAGCTCAATTCAATACGTATTCTATTCAATTTAACCCAAAATCATATTTTGGAAAAATTACCATATTACCCCTATACTTTTAATTTCTTGCAATTTAATCCCTCTCTCATAAAAATGGAAATTTATGAAATTTCTTCACAACCCACTATGGCTGAATATCAACTAGATCGCTAGCAAGCCCCAGATTTCATTTATTTCACAATTTCACCATGTAAAATTTTCTATTTTTCAATTTAATCCCTATTTGACAATTTTATCAAAAATCACTTAACAAAAGTTATTTATCTAACAACAACTATCCATTTTCTTCCATAACTCATCAATACACATGCATATTCATTAATGGAAAAAACTTAATAGTTTAACAATCTCACAAATTAATCCCAGGCTAGCTAGATTAAGCAATAACGAACCCGAAAACATAGAAATCATTAAAAACGGGACAAAAAATACATACCATTCAAGCAAGGATAGGTTGCCGAATGTAAAATCTCAACAATGGATTCCCAAGACCTAATTTTTGGTTGAAGATGGAGAATAAAAGATGATACTTGGTTTTGTTTTATTTAATTTATCATTATTTACTAATTTACTTAATTAACCTTAAAAATTAATCAAAATTTCAATAATGCCAAACCATGCTCATCCACTAACACTTTTTGGTCTAATTACCATATAAAGACGCAAACTTTAAAGTTCTATAGCTATTCAATACCTTTACCTACTAGAACTCAACTTTTGAACGTTACGTGGTTTACTCCTTTCTATCAAATTGAGCATGTAAACGGTAAAATTTCTTAACGGAATTTTTATATAGTACTAATTTCATGTTGTAGGTAATAAAATAATAATAAAATAAATATTTTTATTTCAGATTTGTGGTCTCAAAACCACTATTCCCATTTCATTAAAAACGGGCTGTTACATGGTTAGGAACATATTGGGGGTTCGTATTTAAAAAAAAAAGTACTTGGGTCTACCTATGATGGTGGATAAAAATAAATGACGGGATTTTATGATCTATGTCGACATATTTTGATCCAGAATTGAACATTTGAATATGCAGTTCCTGTCCACAAGAAGGAACGAGGTTCTAATGAAATTTGTTTTACATTCCATTCCAATTTATGCCATGCAATACTAAATCTTTATGCATTGAATTAGAAAATATTCTCGACCGATTTTGGTGGAGGAACTCTAAAACGCTAAAAGGAATTCATTGAGCTCTTAGTAAAGGTTATGTTTCCGAAGTTGCAAGGTGGATTGGGTTTTCGTAATTTATGAATTTTTAATATTTCTTTGTTGGCAAAGTAGCATTGGTGAATTTTGAAACACCTAGATTGCTTATTAACTAAGGTCTTTAAAGCATGTTATTTTCTTCATACAACTTTATAATCATTTAAGGTAGGTTCTTACCGTTCCCTTACCTTGAGGAATATTATGGTCACTAGGAATCTAATTGAAAGAGGAATGGGTTGGCACATAGGAAATGGATCTACTGTGAATATTTGGAATAAATCTTTAACTCTTGGACCTGGAAATGGGCAGAATCAGAATATTATGGTCACAAGCTGACCGCATATTGCATATCCCAATTGCCAAGTCAAAGCAGGTATATATCATGGTTTGGAGGTATGAGGGTATAGGGATTACATAGTCAAGAGTGATTATAAATTACTACTACTAGACAAATTAAGAAGACTAGATTTCTATTCTAGTAGTATGAACCAAAATAATAGCCCATTCTACATAGCACTATGAGCGTTGCAGCTACTTGGTCAAGTAAAAATTGAAGTATGGAAAATTTACAATTATTTCATTCCTACATATGTTAATCTAAATAGAAGAAATATGCATGTTTCTATGGTCTATCCTCCTCGCCAAACTAGAATGGAATCGGTTGATCATCTGCTAGGATTTTGCTCGGTCATTTGCCAAATAATAAAAGGGTTAAACATGATGTTTCCCTCTGTCTCATGTTACCCTAACTACAAGTCCTGGTTGGATGAAACTTTTTGTGTGGCAAATGAGAAGTCTAGGAAATTATTGTCACTTATCTTATGGGTGGTCTAATTTGCAATGATTTGTCTTATTCATGACGGTGTTCGACAGATAGTGAGTGAACTAGTGAGGTTTATTTCCTGATATCTACGGGAAATTGAGGAAGTTAAGTCTGTCAGGGTTATCACAGTACCTACTCAACAACAGATCTGAAGACCATGTAACACCCCTTACCCGTTACCGTCGCCGGAACAGGATATAAGGTATTACCAGAACATAACACATACCATTCAACATAATCGAGATGTAAATATGTCATCCAATTTGATAGTGCATCGTATAACATATGTCTTGAACAATATTAGCCCACTTTAATGGCTTGTACAAAGTATCTGGTCGAGTACTGAAACTAATATTTTAACCTAGACAAATATGACACGTAACAAAATAATTAAGCCTACTATACATGCCATAATTCAAAACGTTTAGTTCAAATACCCTAAAGTATGATAGTGCGGATAGATCTTCACGATCCTTAACTCCTGAGCAAGCCGAAGAACACTATAAGACAAAAGAGAGAAACAAAGTAAGCTTATAGCTTAGTAAGTAAGTATGTAAATACTAATTAAAGAATCTAACATGTTTACACAACAATTCAAGTTTATCTACGTTAACTTCACTATTCATTCCACTTTGATTTAGCTGTCTCTACTGCATCATATTCACTAAATAAATCATAACTCGGGTTACAAAACTCGAAATTCAAATCCGTAAAATTTCCCTGAATCTAGACTCATAAAGCTTTTTGCTAATTTTTTTCTATAATTTTTGGTTCAGCCGATTAGTACAGTTTATTAGTTAAAGTTTCCCCTGTTACACAGCTCGACTGATCTGACCTCTGTTCACTACGAATTGAATATCTCTCAGTACACAATTCAAACAACCCTGAGGTCTGTTTCATTTAAAACTAGTCTCAATAATGAATTTAGGCATGTAAACTATATTTCTTAATTTTCCTTGTACAATTTTTAATGATTTTTCAAAGTTGGAACAGGGGATCACGTATTCATCCTGAGCAAGTCACATACAATTGTAAATATCTCAAAATATAGAATTCCTTTGCTTGCTCTGTTTCTTTTATATGAAAGTAGACTCATTAAACTTTAATTTCACATCTCATTCAACCTCTAATTATATTCCTCCTATTTTTGGTGATTTTTCAAAATCACGTCACTGCTACCATCTAAAAACAGTTTTAATGCTAATTTCACTCTTTCACACATTCTTTATGCTAACCTCATTTTATCTTATATATGTATATACCACAAATCATTTTCACCACATTTCATTCACCATAAGTGTAGGTCCAAACCACAATATCACCACAAAACCATCCTGTTGAACAATTCGGATCAATCCTCGATATTTAATGGTTTCAGCACACAGCTCCACCATCATACTTCGTTTAGTTCGGCTCTCTTGTACACATGGTGAACACTTAGTACCACTCATGCGACCCAACCGATTTGTCTCGTAGCTCTCTTGTCTACATGGTGTCCTTCACTTGGAATCACGCATGCACCTAGCTACATTTATCTTTCACGTAGCTCTCTCTTGTCTACATGGTGTCCTTCACTTGGAATCACGCATGCGACCTAGCTACATTTATCTTTCACGTAGCTCTCTTGTCTACATGGGATACATCTCGTATCACACATGTGACCTAGCTACTACAGGTGTCTCGTAGCTTTCTTGTACACATGATGTGCACTCAGCATCATACATGTGACCTAGCTACGCTCCTCTATTTCATTCGATCTCTCCAGAATGTTCAACCGGATCTCTCTCTATATTTATTTCCATTCTTCCAATAGTCGATTTATATTTTAACATCAGCTAGTATATTTATATAATAGGCTGAAATATAAGAATGTACATGAAATTATTGTAATATTTACATACAAACTTACCTTGGTGCAAAATGTGGAAATTTTGCAATTTAGTCCAAAACTTTTTCCTTCCCCGCTCGAGATCAATTCGCGTCTTTCTTGATCTATAATAACACATTTAGCTCATTTAATACTCATACTATTTATTTCAATCCAAAAATCACATCATGGAAAAATTACATTTTGCCCCTAACTTTTCAAAATTACAATTTTGCCCCTAGGCTCGGAATTTAATTTCAGCCCTTATTCTTATATTTTATGATATGCTGAACATTTTCTCTTCTACAACAACATCAAATTCTCACTCTATCATATAGTTATGAACAATAGGTATTTTTACCGATTATGCCGTTTTACTCGTTTTCACTTAAAACCGAGTAGCACAAGTTATTTAACATAATTTAAAACCTCATATTCTATCATAAAACATCAAAATACACAAATTTCACCTATGGGTATTTTTCCAAATGTGAACCCTAGGTTAAATTATTACTAGCATAAGCTTAATCGAGCTTCCGGATTCCAAAAACGTAAAGAACATTAAAAGCGGGCTTGGAATCACTTACTATGGAGCTTGAAAGTTGAAGAAACCCTAGCTATGGAGAGAGGGAGAATTCGGCAGCAACTAAGGAGGATGATGACCAATTTTGTGTTATTTTTCCCATTTTATTTCATTTAATATCCAAATGACCAAAATGCCCCTCCTTACTAAACTTTCAAAAATTCCTTCCATGTCCTAATTTTGTCCATGAACTTAAAATTGGTAAAATTGCTATTTAAGACCTCCTAATTAATATTCCAAAACAATTTCATACTAAAAACTTCTGGGATGCAAATTTTGCAACTTATTCGATTTAGTCCCTACTTTCAATTTAAGCACTTTAGGCATAGAATTTCATCACGAAATTTTCACACAATCATGCAATCATATCATAAACCCCAAAATAATTATAAAACAATTATTTCTATCTCGGATTTGTGGTCACGAAACCACTATTCCGATTAGGCCCTAATTCGGGTTGTCACAGACCACCTGACCCAACATTTATTAAAATTAATTTTGACAATTTTTATAATGCTATGACACACTCAGCTATCTTAGGAGTTTTAGCATGAAATCACTTGGGACAGATGATGGAGGCATGTACTTACCCTATGATTGATGTGATAGAGGCGTTTATAGCTGAAGTTAGGGCATGTGAACAAGCTATCAGATTTGCAATTAATATGGGCATTCGTCAAGTACAAATGGAAGGTGACTCATTTACTATCATTAAGCGGTTGACTTCCTACAGCAAGGACAACTCTTGTAACAGCCCGTTTTCAATAAAATCAAAATAGTGGCTTTGGGACCACAAATCCAAAGTAAAAAAATTATTTTATTATTATTTTATGGTCTAAAGCATGATAGTATTACCGTATAAAAATCTCATTAAGAAATTTTACCGTTTACATGCTCAATTTGATTAAAAAGGACTAAATCGCGTAAAGTGCAAAAGTTGAGTTCTAATAGCTAAAGGTATTAAATACCTATAGAAATTTAAATTGGAGGTTGTTATATGGTAATTAGACCATTAAATGTGATAGTGGATGTACATGGCTTGGCATTAGTGTAATTTTTATAGTAAATTAAGGTTAATTTTGTAATTTGGTTAATAATGATATAATAAGTTAACCAATTAAAAAGCTTTCATATTTATTTGTTTCTTCAACTGAATGTGAAGAAGAAGAAAGCCATTGTTGTGCCTGTTATTTGTGTAACACCCCGTACCCGAGACCGTTGCCGGAGTCGGACACGAGGGGTTAACGGGCTTAATCCACCTACTTGCACAGTTCATTTTAAAAATTTCCAGACAGCCAGCTAACTGTGTCACTGTCACTTTAAAAATCATATCTTGAGTTCCACAACTCGAAAATCAGTTTCGTGATTTTTCCCTGAAACTAGACTCATATATACATCTACAAAGTTTTTTCTAGAATTTTTGGTTGGGCCAATTAGTACAGTTTATTAGTTAAAGTCCTCCATGTTACAGGGATTGACTACATTGACCTTTGCGCATTAAAACTTGGATATCTCCCTGTACAGGGCTTCAATACTGATTCCGTTTGTTTCTAAAGAAACTAGACTCGAAAAGGAATCTGTACATATATGGCATGGATTCTAATTATCTCTGGTAAATTTATAATGAATTTCCAAATTCGGAATAGGGACTCCAGAAACCATTCTGGCCCTGTCTCACAAAAACTTAAATATCTCTTAACATACTGTTCATATGATTGTTTCGTTATTTTCCTATAAAAATAGACTCGTCAAGGTTTGTTTAAATAATTTATTCACTATTTAATTCTATTTCTACTATTTTTAGTGATTTTTCACGTCCACGTCACTGCAGCTGTCAGCATCTGTCTTTAAGGTAGGCATTACCTAATTCATAGTATCCATGATTCAACTAGCCCTTTAACATAAATAGCACAAAATATGATCATGATTAACCATCCCAATGGCTAATCATTTCCAAACATTTCCATACCTCTTAATGAACAACATACAATGATTATAATACCATGCCCAAAGTATACTTAAGCCATTTTCGCATGGCTATCCAAATTTACACAAAACCGAAAGGTACATGACCTACAACAAAAGGGTAGTCCTATACATGCCATTTCAAAGTTCAACCAAAAATATACCAAAAGGAGCTTTGATAGTGTGGGTGACTTCGACTTCAAAAACCCCGAGTCCGATAGCTGAAGAACCAAAATCTATAAAACAGAGATCAAAGAAACGGAGTAAGCATTTAATGCTTAGTAAGTTTGAGTCATGAATTTAGACACAACCAAAGTATAGTATTTATGTAGCTAAACAGATAATTTCAATGCGCAAATTCTCAATATCATACTTACTTCACATTACCAACCCTTATATTCATACACAAAGATCAACTTAGCCAAAGGCCGGTAGCTCATTTATCAACTGAGCGAATACTTATTTGTAAGGGCTCAACTAATTCAAAGCGCATACGAAACATACCTCAATGTTGGGATTTACAAGCATATTAACTGAAATTTTTACAGCAAGATCGTTCATTCCCAAATCACGTACCTTCGAAATTTAACCGGATATAGCTACTCGTTCAAATGCCTTTGGGACATAGCCCGGTTATAGTAACTCGCACAAATGCCTTCGGGACTTAACCCGGATTTAGTAACTCGCACCAATGCCTTCGGGACTTAACCCGGATTTAGTAACTCGCACAAATGCCTTCGGATCTTAGTCCGGATATAGTCACTTAGCACAAAGCCTTGGGACTTAGCCGGACATCATTCAATAACCAAGCACAATTATCAATAAATCATGACACATTCAGTATTTCATTTTCATTAGCAAAACTCAAACACAAGACACTTATCACACTTGCAATTTCGGCTCAATAGCCACACACAAAGAGCATGATTTTGATTTGCTTAAAACATGATCTAATCAAATCATAATCCAAGTTCCATTACTCAAATCTTACCTCGGATGTTGTCGAACGGCTTCAACGGCTATTCGATCACTTTTTCCTTTCCCTTATCCAACTGTGGTCCCCTAAGCTCTTGAGCTAATTCAAACAAATTTAACTTATTAAAGTCTCATTTTGCTAGCTTATGGCGAATATGACAAGGAGTTTGATAGGTCATATGGCCACCTTTTAGCTCAAATACACAATGATCATACACATTTTAATCACATCAAGCAATTTATTACAATTCATTCGAACATCAAAAGAGAAGCTCAAGGTACTTAGCCCATATATACATTAGACATTAGAGTCACATATGTACGAAATCACGAATCGAATTCAACATACTAGCTAATATTTCCCCTTAGCCGAATTTTCTAAGTTAAGCTAAAGCCATCAATAGGCTACCAATGGCCGAACATACCCATCAACTCATGCACTCATTCATGTGGCCGAACATACACATCTATGCTAAGGCCGATTGCAACACTTAATACATTCTACAAGTATGGTCACTTGTATTGACTAAACACCATTTGTTTCAAGTTCAAAACTTGGCTAATACACATATATACACTATTAAAGCATCCTCTCCCTTTACACTAATTCAACACATGCATTACCCATAATATACAAAATTATATTCGGCCTTAGCACACAACTTACTAGCCGATTCTTCTCCATCTAGCAACTAATGCACATACGAGCTCATTTGTTAGACTCTACTTCATCTAAAAACAACCTTATTTCTCTTCTATTTCCTACCATGGCCGAATGCATCACAACACCTTACCATTTCAATTTTTGGTCATGGTTGAACAAGGAATTTAATGTCTCACTCAAGGATGCTAAAAAGGAGATTCAAGAGTTATCAATCCACAATCACATGCATCATTACAAGCTTCACTTTTAGCATGCAAATAACATCAACACAAATCCACCTTAGCCGAATATCATCTCCATGACATAGTAAAGATTTGAACCATGGGCTAGTTAGAACTCAAGCTAACAAAAAAACATGCATGAATCTCATGGCACAACATCAAACTTACCTTCACCTAGCTACAAGCATGGCGAATCTCTTCAACATTTCCTCCTTCTTTCTTTTGAATTTTCGGTCAAGAAAAAAAAAACCAAAGAACACAACTTGTTTTCTCTCTTCCTTAGAACATTCGGCCAAGAGCTATGAAGAAAGATGGACACTTTTTTTTTGTTTTCTTTCTTACACTCACGGCAATGGGGAGGGGGAGAAACAATCTCTCCATTCTTTTCTTTTTTCCATTTCTTTATTACTAACTTTAGTTTATTGTTTCCTCCCATGATGCACCAACACAACATGTCTATGACATGTTTTGCCCATCATCCTTTGTCCACCCTAATGTCATGGCCGGCCACTACTAGATGGGGGAAATTTGATATGCAAGTCCTCCCTTTTGATTACATGCACTATTTGATCCTTGTAGATTAGCCTATCATATTTCAAAAGTGTCACACAAGTCCTATGTACTACATTCACATGTAATTAACTAAATCGAAGCTTAAAAATTTTCGCACATTCATATTCACATATTTTAGACCATAAATATCACATTCAAATAATTTGGTGACTCAGTTTAGTAGTCCCGAAACCGCTTTCCGACTAGGGTCACTATAGGGCTGTCACAATTTGAACAAGGTTCCATTGTCCAATTAGGTACGATTTTTGTTTCGTTTTTAATAATTTCTATGTTTCGAGATCGTTGTAGCTTAATCTAGCTAACCCGGGGACTAATTTGTGAAACTGTTAAAGTATTTAAGTTTTTTCATTGATGAATATGTTAGGGTTTTGAATTTTAATGGTAGTAAATGAATGGTTGTTGTTAGATAAACAACTTTTGTAAAGGAATTTTTGATGAAATTAGAAATTAGGGATTAAATTGAAAGATGTGATAAATTGTGTGGTAAAAGTATGAATTTTTGAAATATATGGGCTGCTATAATATGTTTATAATTTGACTAGGCTTGGATAGGGATAAAATTGAATGAATTTCATTTTCTGAGCCTAAGGACTAAGTTGTAAAGAATTAAAAGTATATGGGCAATATGGTAATTTTACCAAAAATGTGTGTTGGACTAAATTGAATATGAATTATATTGAACTGATTTAAATTCATTCATATAGATCCAGTTAGACCTCGTACAGAGCTAGATCGAGGCAAAGAGAAAATCTTAGATTAGTCGCCTTTGTATCTATGAACACTCGTCGAGGTAAGTTCGTGTAATTAAATTGTGTAATTATATGCATTGATTGAAATAGATGTATGTTGTTTGCATTATCATCATCTATGAATCCCGATCGCATATCCAACGACGTACTACGATTACTTAGCCTTTTTTGAACCTTAAGAATTCATAGGATACAAATGGCATGTCATTAGGGTTATCGATTTCAGCTATTATAAGGTTTTCGATACTCAGCTCGTATGAGCTTACCGTTATTGAACTCGAAGGAGCTTACCGTTATTCATCTCGAAGGAGCTTATCGTTTACAGCTCATATAAGCATATATGTACTTTAATTGATGAATTATGGTTTAGTACACCTCGTGTGTACTGCGTATCCAACGATATTCTAAACGGTTCAACAGGCACAGTTCTGTTACGAGTTTTGATGAGTTCGATACAAACTAGTACATGTATTTACATGAATTACATGGAAATGGTTTGTATATGATATATGGATACATGTATAGATGTTGTATGTAAATGGAGTTTGAATAGTTGTTGAACTCATACATGATTCTCATTTTTTATATGAATTACATGGCTAACATGGTTGATGAATATGTGTTAGGATTTTGGCCAAATTGAGTTGAGATATGCTTTAGGTTTACTTATCTTAAATGTGATTAAAATGGTAAATTAAATTCTCTATTATACGAACTTACTAAGTTTAAAAGCTTACTCTATGTTATTTCCATGTTTTATAGTGATTCGAAAGCTTGTTCAGGTTGGAAGCTTGTTGGAGCTGTATCACATTATCCATCGGTCTTTTGGTACTTTTGGTTATTTAATTTTGGTTATAATGGCATGTATAGGTTAATTTGACTAATGTTGGCATATAAGTGTTTTTTGAGATTAGCCACTTATATGGCTTATGTTTAGTATATTTTGATGTATATATATATGTCATCTTATCATATTTGATGTATGCTTGATATGGTAGAATGATGGAAAGTAAAATATGGTTTTAATTGCATATAAGATTTGTTATATTCCTTGGTGTTATATAGTGCGTTGTTATGGAAAACTTATAGGAATATTGATGTTAGTTAGAATGGTATATTTGGTACCATTTGGAAATATTGGTATGTTTTGGTAAGTAAGTTAAGCAACATGAAATGATGTAAAATGATTTACCCTATGAATTTGTATTTTGGGTACCAAATGGGTGAGCTTGATAAATGACCTACATGATAGGTTTTGGTACAATTTTGCTTCTATGTATTTGGTCACTTAGGTAAATTTGGATACATGGTTGACATGTTTGCATATTGTCATTTGAGGTGCCTAAGGACATATTGGTTGTATGTGATGATTTTGCATGTTTATGGCTTGATTTTGGCTTTTTTGGGATGCTTAATTATGACTTATGTATATGCAAAATGTTGAGTGTTGGTGGATGCCAAATTGGGTGAGAAATGTGGCTCGTAAAATGGCCTATTTTCGTCTACATGGGCAGAGACGTGGGCGTGTGTCTCAGAAATGTATGACACATGGCCAATAGACACAGCCGTGTGTCCCTTGTATCTTTTATAGAGTACAAGTCCGTATGCTCACACGACCTAGCACATGGGTGTATGGCTTGGCTGTATGGCACAAGTCAATAGGTTACATGGGCATGGACAGGGGCTGGGACATTGCCATGTGTCCCTATTTCGAATGCCCATACAGCCTAAGACACGGGCATATCTCTTGGCCGTGTGAGTCACATGGCCTGGCCATACAGGTTTTGTGATTCCTGCAGCTTTGAAAATTTTAAATGTTTCTGAAATATTTTTTTGAGTTTCCAATTTAGTCCTGATTTGTTTTTAATGTGTATTTTGGGCCTCGAGGGCTCATATTAGTAACAATATCATGAGTATGATTAGTTTCTGACATGAATGCTATATGTTATGAAATGTTCAAAAATTTTTGTCTGTCTCATCTATAAATTCGGTAATCTTTGTAACCTTGTTCTAATGATGGATATAGGTTAAAGGTGTTACATTTATTGGTATCAGAGCTATGGTTTAGTCAATTCTTAAACTGAACATAGCGTATACGATTCTGCCTATACATGCCATTATATAACCTGTGCTAGTGTGATATCTTCTGACCGTTTAAAAAACATGTTTTTATATAGCATTGACATCCAATCAAGCTGATTCCGATAAAGTAGAGAGTAACACTCAAGCCTTCGTTCACAGAATAGCTTCAAGTGGTATGAACCTCGTGTCTAATGGCTGGGGAGGAGAGGATAAGAAATCCTTCATCCAGATGATGAATAAGTGGTTCATCGAGTTCATACGGACGAACCCGTCTGCTCGACAACCTCCACCCCCTCCTGTTCCCTAATCGATTCCCATTATTCCTCAAGGTACAGAACCAAATCGAGTTAGTAAGCCTCCTGTTGATAAGATTCGTAAGTACGAGACTGAAACTGCTGAAGATGATCTTTAAAAAGCTGAATTTTGGTTAGAGAAAGCCATCAAGGTTTTTGACGAGTTATCTTGTTCGCCGAATGAATGTGTGAAGTGTGCAGTATCTCTATTAAAAGATTCAACTTATCAGTGGTGGAATACATTGACTTCTATAGTGCCGAGAGACAGGATCACTTGGGATTTCTTTCAAGTCAAATTCTGAAAGAAATACATCAGTCAGAGATTTCTTGATTAGAAGTGTAAAGAATTTTTGGAGCTCAAGTAGGTCATATGTCAGTGTCTGAATATGAACAAGAATTTTTTTGATTAAGTAAATATGCTCGAGAGTGCATTTTAATCGAGACTGCAATGTGTAAACGGTTTGAAGATGGATTAAATGAATATATAAAGCTATTAGTCGGGATCTTTGAGTTGAAAGAATTTGTTGTACTAGTTGATCGGGCACATAAAGCCGAAGAGCTGAGTAAAGAGAAAAGACACGCTAAATTTGAAGCTAGATATTCGAGAAAGTGATTGACAGAAAAGTCATATCAGTTGGCATCGAAGAAATCAGAAGAACATCACTACCAATCTACTGCTTCTATGGGACATTCTAATAGAGATAAAGATACGAGACGCTCCAGTCCAAAACCCCAGGCTACATCTGTAGCGAGTGTGGGTAGTATTAGAAACATCAGACCCGAGTGCAAGCACTATAACATGTCACATTATGGTGAGTTTCAAATGAAAAGTGGAGCGCGTTTCAAATGTGATTCATTTGACCACTATCTTAGAGATTGTCCAAAGAAATTTGTGAAAGAGAAACCTCATACCACGAAACTGAGCAATACTGCTGCAAGAGGTAGACCACCTCGTAATCTTGGAAATGTGAGTAGCAGTCATGGTGTGATGGAAGACTATACTGCAAGATCTGAGGCACGAGCACCAGCTAGGGCTTATGCTATTCACGCAAGCGAAGATACTTCCGCACCAGATGTTGTTACCGGTACTTTCTCTCTTTATGATACTGATGTAACTGCTTTGATTGATCCCGGATAGACCCATTCGTATGTTTGCACAAATTTAGTGTCTAGTAAGAATTTACCGGTTGAGTCCATTGAATTTGTGGTTAAAATATTGAACTTGTAATAGTCCGATTTTGGGCCTAGTCGGAATAATGGTTTTGAAACCACTATTTTGAGGCCAGGGAAATTATTTTTAATATTATTTTATGTGACATAGCATGATTATATAAGTGCATGAAAATTTGGTGAGTTAATTTTAGCGTTTATGAGCTTAATTGTGAAAAAAGACTAAATCGCATAAAGTGCAAAAGTCATGTTTTATTAGCTAAAGGTGTAAATTGACTATGAATAATATTGTGGAGGTCTTTAAAGGGAAAATAGAACCTTTTAAGAGCGGTTGTGACAGCCTTAAAGCGACCCTAGTCGGAATGTGGTTTTGGAACCACAAAACTGAGGCATAAAAATAATTTAATATTTATTTTATTGCCTATAATATGTGTTAACTCATGTGTGACATTTTTGATGTTTTAATTTAGAGTTATAAATGTGAATTTCACTAGAAAGGACCTAGTAGAAAACTTTGAAAGTATGATGGGGAAATGTGTGATGACTAATTTAAAGCATGCATGCAAAACAATGGACTTGCATGTCAAATTCCCCCCCCCTAATAGCTAGTGGCCGGCCATGACAAGGAAATATGGGCAAGACATGTCATGAAACATGTTTTGTAAGTGCATTATGTAAGGAGAAATAAAATAAGATGCATGGGTAATAAAAAAAAAATGTGTGTGCAGGCTCTCCCCCTCCCCATTGCCGTGAGTAGAGGAAAAGAGAAGAAAAAAATTGTTGTTCATCTTTTCTTCATTTTCTTTGAGCTGAAATTCTAAGGAAGAAGGAAGGGGTTCTTGCTTCATGCTTGGTTTGGAGGGGGATTAGGAGGAAGTTTGGCCATATTGTGTCAAGATTAAGGTATGTTTGAGGTTGTGCCATGGGATTCATGCATGTTTTTAGTTGCTAGCTTGATGTTTTTATTAGCCCATGGTTCAAATCTTTGCTATGTCATGGAATGATATTCGACCAAAGTGGATGTGGTGTTAATGCCATTGCATGCTAAATATCAAGCTTGATAATGATACATGTGATGGGGGATTGAGGACTCTTAGATTTTCTTTTAGCATTTTTGAATGAGATACTAAGTTCTTTGTTTAACCATGACCAAATTGAAGCGGTATGGTGTGGTGGTGTATTCGCCATGGTATATCCATAAGTACGATTCATGCATGTTGCATGGTAAGTAAGATTTGAGCTTTGGATATGTGTTTATATTTGGATATAAGCAACTTGAGATTCGCCCTTGCACCTACATGAATATATGTTTGCACATGATGTATTGGTATGACATGTATACTATTTCAAGGTGTATATTTGCTTGTGATGATGTTTGGTTATGAAGGAAATGATAGATGTGTATTGAGTTACAATATGGAATGCGTTAGTTAGTAAAATGTATGCTTTTTTTTTTGTGTGGTATTAAGTGTATAATTGGCCTCAACATGGACATGCATATTCGGCCACATGAGGGAAATGGTGTGCATGCATTCGGTTAGAGGCAAGCATATTGATGCCTATTCTTGGCTTAGAAAATCCGGCTAAGGAGAGTACTAACTAATGTGTTGAGTTGATTCATGATTTCGTACATATGTGACTTTAATGTCTAATGAAAATATGTGGGCTAAGTACCTTGAATTCTCTTTCGATGCTCAAATGATAAAACCAATTTATTTGTTAAATTAAGCTCAAGAGCAAAGGGAGCTAAATCCGATAAGGGAAGGAAAAAGCCGTCAAATCGTTCGACCACGTCCGAGGTAAGTTCTCGAGTAATGGAACTTAGATTATGATTTGATTAGATCATGCTCTTTGTGTGTGGCTATTGAGCCGAAATTGCAAATGTGATAAGTGACTTGTGTTTGAATTTTGCTAATGAGAATGAAATCTGAATGTGTCATGATTTATTGATAATTGTGCTTGGCTATTTGAATGATGTCGGGCTAAGTCCCGAAGGCTTTGTGTTAAGTGACCATATCCGGACTAAGATCCGAAGGCGTTCAGTATGAGTTAATAAATCAGGTTAAGCCGAAGGCATTTGTGCGAGTTAATAAATCCGGTTAAGCCGAAGGCATTTGTGCGAGTTACTAAACCCGGTTAAGTCCCGAAGGCATTCGTGCGAGTTACTATAACCGGGTTTGTCCCAAGGCATTTGAGCTAGTCGTTATATCCGGTTAAATTCGAAGGTACGTGATTCGAGAACGAGCGTTCTTGCTGTAAAAATTTCAGTTAATACGCTTGAAAAATTCCAGCAATGAGGTATGTTCGTATGTGCTTGAAATTAGTTGATTCCTTCGAATGATATTCGCTCGATCGAGTAATGAGCTTCGGTATTTGGCTAAGATGATCCCTTATGTATGAATATAGGGGTTGGAATGTGAAATAAGTATGACATTGAGAATTTGTGCATACTGAAATTATCCGTTAGCTATATGATTGCTATGCTTTTGTTGTTTGGAATCCCTTGCTCAAACTTACTAAGCATAAATTGCTTACTCCGTTTCTCTGTTTCTCTGTTTTATAGATTTTGCTCGTTAGCTATCGGATTCGGGATCATCAAGTCAAGTCATCCACACTATCAAAGCCCTTTTGGTATTCTTTTAGTTGAACTCCGGATATGGCATGTATAGGACTACCCTTTGCTATTTTTCAAATACGTTTTGTGATGTATGTGTGTACAGCCATGCGAAAATGGCTCGTAAAAGTGGGGTATGGCATTAGACTATTTGTGTTTATGTATATATGTATGGTTTCATGATGTGAGCATGTACTGGAATGGAAGTGTTAGGCAAATGATCAGCTATTGGAATGGCTAAATATGAGTATATGTGGACCTATGTATGACAAAACTCTAGTTGGTCCATGGAAACCACGAAATAGGTAAAGTTTACCTTGAAAACAGATACGGACAGCAGCAGTGGTGAGCATTTGAAAAATCACTAAAATTTGTAGGAATGGAATTAAATAGTGAATAAATTATGTAAATGAACCTTGATGAATCTACTTTCATATGGAAGAAACGAAACGGTCATATGAGTTATATGTTAAGAGATATTAAAGTTCTCGTGAAATAGGGCCAGAACGGTTTCTGGATCCCCTATTCCGACTTTGGAAATTCATTGTAAATTAACCAGAGATGATTAGGAGTCATTCATATATGTATAGATTCCTCTTTGAGTCTAGTTTCTAAAGAAACAAACAGCATCAGTATTGAAGACCTGTACGGAAGATATCCAATTGTAATGCATAAAGGTCGGTGTAGTCGAACCTTGGAATAGGGAGACTTTAACTAATAAACTGTACTAATTGGCTCGACCAAAATTCTAGAAAAAATCTGTAGATGGACATATGAGTCTAGTTTCGGGAAAAATTACAAAACTGATTTTCGAGTTTTGAAACTCAAGATATGATTTTTAAGGCGACAGTGACGCAGTAAGCAGCTTGTCTGGAAATTTTTAAATGGACAGTGAAAATGATTAAGTTAAGTTTGTGTGCACCTTGTGTTCGACTCCGGTAACGGACTCGGGTACGGGGTGTTACAGAGGTGGCCGGCCATGGGAGACATAGAAATAAAAAAGTCAACATTTGGTAGAAATTAGGTGATAAAATTGAATAAAATAAAACAAATAGGAAAAGTTGTCATTTTCTCAGCTCTCTCCTTCTTTCTCCATCGATTTCTCTTCAAGAAAACAGCATGGAAGCTCAAAATATTCAGCAACCTTAAACTCTTGCAAGTAAGTCTTCTTGGTGGTCTTTCTTGATAATTTTTGTGTTTTTTGAACCCTTAAAGCTTAATCTAGCTAATTGGGGGACTATTTTGTGAAATGCTTGATAGTTTAGGGATTTTCCATGAAAGGATTTATGTTTTTTGCTGAATTTTAATGGAAGAAAATGAGTCTTGGTTGTGTAATAAACAACTTTTGTGAAAGGATTTTCATGAAAACACCTAATATGGACCATTTTGTAAAGATGGCAAAATGAGTGATAAGTATGAGTAATAATGAGAATTGTGGGCTGCTCTTAGTATAAAAAGAATTCGGCTAGGCTTGGGTAGTGAGAAAATTTGATAAAAATCGATTTACGAGCCTAAGGACAAAATCGTTATTTTTTTAAAGTCTAAGGGCAAAACGGTCATTTTTCCAAATTATGAATTATAGAATGTTTTAATTAATTTAATGATTAAATGAGTGAATTCCATCATGTTAGATCAAGAAAATCGAGATTTGAGATTAAATCGAAAAGATGAGATTATGGACTAAAATGGAGAAATTAGTCGAAATTGTATTCGAGGTAAGCCCGTGTGACTAAATAAGCATGTTATCCATATTATTGTTAATATACTTGAAATCTATTTTGCTATGATTGTATTTAATTATATGTTGATGGAATATGACATTCCATTGAAACAAGTAAGTTGTATGTTAATAATGCAACCATATTGTTATGATGTGTGATTGAATTGATATTGCATAAATTATTTTGATTGTGAATATGAGTACGCATGATGAGAAATTAGTGTAAAAAGACTCCCGGTTGAACATTAGGAATAGATTTGGATATTCACGCCATGACATATGTGTGCTACTGTAAGACATGTCTGGGACATGCATCGACCACATTATGAGAGCCAGTGTAAGACATGTTTGGGACATGCATCAGCATTGAGACGAGAGCTAGTGTAAGACATGTCTGGGACATGCATCGACCACATTATGAGAGCCATGTAAGACATGTTTGGGACATGCATCAGCATTGAGACGAGAGCTAGTGTAAGACATGTCTGGGACATGCATCAAGAGCTGGTGTAAGACATGTCTGAGACATGCACCAGCATTGAGACTAGAGCTAGTGCAAGACATGTCTGGGACATGCATCGACCTTGAGATATACAAGCTAGTGTAAGACCTGTCTGGGACATGGCGTCAGCTTGTTGTGTATTAGTGTAAGACCTGTCTAGGACATGGCATCGACACCAATAGATGAGAGCCAATGTAAGACCTGTCTGGGACACGACATTGGCCTCGATATATGAAAGTCAGTGTAAGACCTATCTAAGACATGGAATCGACTTTGATGTGCTAGCCAGTGTAAGACCATGTCTGGGACATGGCATCGGCATCTTATGTAACACTCCTTACTCGTACCCGAGACCGGGATAGGCTACAAGGTGTTACCAGACAAACATATTAACATCCAACTAAAATACGGCTATAAAATTTCACTATTATTTCGAAACATTCATTCACATGCACCTAGTCCCTTATTTGGGTCTACGAAACCCAAAACATACTTTAGAAAGGTTTCAGGACTAAATCGAAAACTTTGGAAAGTTCTGGGAAAACATAGAAAATTTTACCATAAAATAGAGTCACACGCCCGTGTGCCTTTGACACGCCCGTGTCTTTAGTCCGTGTAACTCTCTGTTTATGACGTCAGCACACACAAATTGAACCATACGGCTAGGCTACAAGCCTGTGTCTCCAGGTCGTGTCCCTCACACAGTTGAGACACACTGCCGTGTCTCAACTCGTGTAATTAACTCTTAGGCTATTTTCCAAGCATTTTTGTCACCCTACATGCACCCACATGGTTTCAACAACATTCAACATCCTCTATTTTGATACAAATATATCATTTGCCTACCATCATGCATGTAATCCACATTCTTACATTAACCAGAACTAGATATACCAAATCTTGTTCTCAGTTTATACCAAGCCTAGACATACCATTTCACCTTCATTTGGCTTTATCAATTATATTACCACTTATACTCTCATACCACAGTTATCATCAATCTCAACTTAAAAACAAACTTATATATATATATATAACACTAAGCCACATCTTTATAATAGAATACCGACAATTCACATACGTAGAACAACATGTTTGACTAAGACATTCCACACCAATTTCATGTTTAACAACAGTATTACTTATTCTTAACTTAAACCTTTACATTAATAATATGGTCACATCTAATGATCATAATCTATCCACCACATAAGCATGACATATCATATATTCGACCGTATCAAGACATCACCGCGCGCATATCATAAAGTAATGGATCAAGCATGTATAATCAATTAGGTTTACAACCCAATGATCGGATATAAACTATACCACATGGCTATATACGATTTAACCATAATAATCCAATACGTTTGGACAAATCATACTAACAACTATCATAAAGACTAAGTCTCTATATATGCCACTCACTTGAAAACACTTGAAGTTTATCGATGCTTCACATCAACATTTTGATAGTGTGATGCTGCTTCGAACGATCTTCAACCCTGAACTGACTTGCCAATACTAAAAGAAATGAGGGAAGGGTAAGCTTTACGCTTAGTAAGTCCATATGAAATTAATAAGCAATTTACCAACATGTTTCCTTGGGTAAAACAACTATAATTACACTTTTAGTCATATTCTGGTCAAGCTGTCTACTCGAGTCACAGTTGAAAAATTATTTATAATTTGAACTACAGGACTCGAAATTAATATCCATTAATTTTCCCATAAACTAGACTCACATATATTTGTCCCATAAAATTTTTAGAATTTTTGGTTTAGCCAATTATTACAATTTATTCATTAAATTTGCCCCTGTTTCACTGTCCAATAGTTCTGACCTCTCTTCACTAAAAATTATTTATGAGAACTCGGATAATGCTCTCATTTATCTTTATAGAAAAAAGACTCAATAATAATTTTAACCATATAATTTATAACTCACAATTAATTTTTTACAATTTCTAGTGATTTTATAAATCTAAGATAGGGGAGTCTGGAATCACTCCGACTTTGTCTCACAAGAACTCGAATATCTCATAATAAAAAATTATTTTACTTACACCGTTTCCTTTATGATAAACTAGACTCATTAAGATTTAATTTCATATTATTATTCAGCCTCTAATTAGACTTCCACTATTTATGGTGATTTTTCAAAGTCGAGCTACTGCTGCGGTTCAACACTGTTTCGGTGCAAAATCACAATAGCTATCATAAATTCATTGTTACTTTATACTCATAGGCATGATTTAAATCATACATGTATCTTTCCACAAACCATCATACTTTCACCAAATCATATAATATTACCATTCATATCCATTCATACATAATACACAAGGACATATATCGCCATAAATCATCATAGTCATATGAGCACATAATGGAAAATACATACCTTTGCTTTATTGCACATATACATACCTTACCTAGCTTACGTTCAAATTTCATATACATTACCCGTTGCACATTTGGAATAATGAACAGGATACTCGGATACAAATGCACCGAAGTGCCATAATCATAACATAGCACGCCTCTCAACAGGGCTACATAAGAGCATCACATAACCACGCCTCTCAACAGGGCTACATAAGCTCCCGAACCTAGCGTGTACCACATAATTACATGCCTCTTAACGGGGCTACACAAGCTCTCCGACCTAGCATGTATCATGTCATCAAAAGAGCTCATATATACATAGCTATCCTAGTGACATGTCACTTGTATCCTCACCTATTCCTAAGTTCAAACGGGATTTTCAGACTTTCATCTCTTTATTGAACATTCTCGGAATGTTTGCCTTATATCATATGGCATTATCATATACAAATACTAACATGGCAACACTTATGACATAAGCACAAAACATCAAAACAATTATAGCAACAAAGAACCAAATATCATTTTAATCATATAAATGTTATTTAAACATTTAAAACATCAATTAAGGTATTTATTTGTACATGTACTTATATCTCATGTACTATTAAAGCAATAATATTAAAATACACATTGCATTATTGAAAATCATATGAACTTACCTCGTATCCGAAAATGGCCATTTTTGCCATTTAAGTCCACTACTTGGTATTTTCTTGATTTTAGCCCAAATCTCGATTTCCTTGATCTAACATTACAAATATAGCTCATTTTTACTCACATTATTCAAATGGGTCCATAAATCATATTTTTATAAATTTGCATTTTGATCCCTAAACTTTGCATATTTGCACTTTTGCCCCAAGGTTCTGAAATTAAACTTCATCCTATTTTCTTATATTTTATGACATGCTGATCATTTTTCCCTTCTATGGAAACATCAAATTCTCACTCTAACATGTACTTATGAACATTAGGTATTTTTACCGATTATGTCATTTTACTCGTTTTCACGTAAAATCGATTAGCAAAAGTTGTTTATCTAACACCCAACACTCATTTTCTACCACTAGACATCAAAATGCATGCATGCCACATATTTGTAACACCCTGAACCCGGCCCAGACGTTATGACCAGATCCGACATGCCACATCGAAGCGTTCAAAACATTTTATATTGTTGATCCAGAAAAACTTACTTAGTGTTTTAAAAGATAATTTCATTATAGGTTAAAGTGAATGGAAGCTGTGCACCAGGTAGGAAACCGAAAAAGAGGTGGTGAGTCCATCGGACTGCTTAAGTACCAAGCTCCCTTCGGATCCAATCCTAGACATGCATACCGCCATTGCCAAACCTTAACGTTATGGATATTTCTAGGAAACCGATTTGATTAAGTCATTTTTAGGAAAAGTGATTAATTTTGGAAAATACTTTCATTGCGGAAGCTTTGCTTGTTGTCGTGTTATTTTGAAATCAATTGTTGTTTTTGAAAACGTGCCCTAAAGCTATCCAATTTCAACAGTTAAAAGAAGTAATACCTATCTTAGTAATACATATTAAAACCATCAAAAATAATTAAGCGGCCTTATTACATTTAAAACCCAAAACTTCAAACGTAAATAAAAGGATGTCCAGTTCACCAGAAGAAAATCAAACTTTCAGAACGGGTGGCCACTCCGAATTCCCTCACAGCGCCAAGCCCACTATGGTTGGGGATTACCTGCGTGGATGAAAATAAAAGGGGTGAGTTTGGGGAAACTCAGTGTGTAAATTAAGCCAACCATAGCCTATATCAGCTCAAACCACAGAAATAGAATAAGTTGGCCTTAGCCCGCAATGCAATTGAGAATAAAGCCCATAGGCCCATAATGAACGTAACAGATATTACATGTTTATGCGAAACCCAACCCAGATTCATCCATAACACCCCGTACCAGCCTTACACCATGTGGGAGACTACTCGACCCACCCAACCGCTACACACCACGTAAATCGCAGCGGGCTACAGATATTGTGACGAGTCACCAGATATGAATATTGTGGCGAGCCACCAAAGCAGATATATGTGGTGAGCCACCGGATCGATAATTGTGGCATAGCCACCAGGGCAGATATATGTATGAGCCACCAGATCGAATAATTGTGGCATAGCCACCAGGACGCTTCCTCCATAGTATAACCCAAGCCCCCATGCAACAGATATATAATCATGGCATACATCATACAAAATCAGATCGTCATGCTTTTCAGTCAAAAGTCACCCTAGGGGTATAATGGTAATTTTGTATACATAGGGGTATTCAAGTAATTTAACTATTCTTAAGGTTTTCATACATAACATGGCGATTTAAGTACGATCAAAAACACTTACCGCGTTTTCTTTCCAATTTGGGCCCGTTGGCCCATTATCCCATTTTTGGCCCATTAAGCCCAAAAATATCGAAATGCACAGAATCGCGCACTCTGCAGTCTTATCACTTTAATTTGCCATATACATCAAACTATTAATCTCATGAGCATTCACACACTCGTAAGATCTCAAAATACTGGCTTTTCGGCATTTCTACTTTTCGGCTTGTGCCGATCTAGTCTATAAGAGGGTGTTAGTTACACACCTGTTTGCGACGATATGCTGACGAGATCCACACACGAACCGCCTACAATTGGATTACTAACACGTTAATCTAACTTTTCAAATACAAACTACATATTAACCCCTTACAATATTCGGCCAACCACACCTACAGATCATAGTAAGCTTATAAGAAAACAATAAGCAACTCATTAACAAATTTTTGTCAATGTTTACCACATAATCATAATTTCACTGCAAGCTATCTTCCTGAGCAACAGTCACTAAATTATTTATAACTGGAGCTATGAAACTCCAAATCAATTGCTGTTAATTTTACCTGAAAATAGAATCATATATATTCTATCCATAAAATTTTCAGAATTTTTGGTATGGCCAATAAATACCAGATATTTTTTAAAGATTCCCATGTTTCACTATTTCTCTAATCTGACCACTCTTCATTACGAATCAAATTTCTCATTGTACAGAATTCAAAATATGTTCTCGTTTATTCCATTTGAAACTAGACTCATTAAGCTTTAATTACATAATTTATTCAGCTTCTAACTCATCTCCCACAATTTATGGTGATTTTCCAAAGTCACGTTACTGCTGCTGTCCCAAGCAGATTTATTACCAAATCACTCTTTCACACCTAACTTGCATGCTTGTTATTTAAACATGTATATCACCAATCAATCATCACATATCTATGATTTTACTTAAGTATAATCTTCATTTCATCATTTTAAAGCACAACATGTTAGCCGATTTTTCCCCTTAGCATCTAAGGCACATGCATGCTCATTTGTTTGGCTCAACTTCACCTATCTTCCATTTTTAATCAAAAGAACATGAAACAACAACCATTTCCTTCATTTTAATTCATGACTAAATGCTCACAACACAACTAAAAACCAAAATATGCTTCAAGAGTTAAGGTAGAATCAAGAAGAACTCATGAACATGAAGATAGAAGCAAACTACCATGAACTTACCTTCAATTTTCTTCCCCAAGTGACCGAACATTCAAGAGCTTTCTCCTCTCCTTTCTCTTCTCTAAGTTTCGGCTATGATGAACAAAGATGCACAAAACTTTGTTCTTTTCACCCTTTTTTTTTAATAAAATTTCATATTTCATCCATTTAATTCTTTAATACAAAAGACATGAAATGCCCATCATGGAACATTTACCTAAACCATTATCATGGAACATTTACCTAACCCATTATCATGGAATATTTACCTAATCCATTATCATGGAACATTTACCTAACCATTATTAATTTGTACCATGAATTATGGATATCAAGTGCTCATATTGTCTACAACAACATGATGGCTGGCCACTTCATGTAAAATGGGAGGTTTGTCATGCAAATCCTCCTATTTTGCACTCCTATTTATTTGGCCACTTCAATTTAGCCTATAGCATTTTCAAACATTTTCACATAGGTTCTATTTCATAATTTCACCCCCTTTTTCTTATGGAATAAAAATTAACTAAAATTGCCAGGTTCTATGTAACACCCCTAACTCGTGACCGACGCCGGTGTCGGACACGAGGGGTTAACGGCCAAATCCTCTCAAGATACCAACCAATTTGACATTACCGGTCAAGTGGAAAACTGCGTCACCGTCGCCTTAAAAATCATATCTCGAGTTTCAAAACTCGAAACTGGTTTCGTAAATTTTCCTGAATTTAGACTCATATACCCATCCATGGATTTATTTTTAGAATTTTTGGTTGGGCCAATTGGTACAGTTTATTAGTTAAAGTCACCCATGTTACGAGGATCGATCGCTCGACCTTCGCGTTACAACTTGAATATCTCTCTGTACAGGGCTTTAATATTGGTGCCGTTTGTTTCTAATGAAACTAGACTCAAAATGGAATCTGTACATTTCTTTCTGGATAATTTATGGTAAATTTCAAAGTCGCGACAGGGACCCGAAACCGTTCGCCCTGTCTCACGAGAACTTTAATATTTCTCAAGATATCGCTCATATGGTCGCTTTCGTTTCGTCCATATAAAAATAGATTCATAAAGGTTCAGTTCCATAATTTACTCACTATTTAATTCTACTTCTACTATTTTTAGTGATTTTTCAATCTCATCTCACTGCTGCTGTCCGCAGCGAGCCATGCGATGAGACTATGCCAATTTCATGAATTTTTCCTTGGCCTTAATCATCCATCATACATGACACAAATTATGGCCACCTTATCAAAATTTGAGTTTCTTAGACTCGTGGCTATAGGTTCTAGCATCCCACTCGATGACCACATAGGCCATTTTCACATGGCTTAAAGTTTACAACCCACAATTCGACAAAATATAATAGCCTATACATGCCAAATGTTCTTCAACAACAAAAACAATACCACAAGATTTCAGCCGGTGTGATGACTTCAACGACGGTCCCGATCACGCAAACAATACGAGTCCGAGAGACCTAAAATGGGTGACAAGAAAAACACCGAGTGAGTTTACAACTCAAGAAGTCATAAGCATTCATCAATCCATCGATAAAGTTACTACAACATGAAACAATAAACGAGGCTAGGTACTCATCCATATCGAATCTATACCAAGTCATACATCCACATTTCATATTCTACACAACAAGATATTTGAGGCATTTTCACACACTAACTCATTTCCACCACAATCCTACAATTTCAATCACCACATAGATTTAAGGCTTACCAAATTCAACCCTGAGCATGAACATATTTTCTATTCGTCATGAGCTCGAGGTACTTACCCGATCCGCTGTCCGGATTAGCTCGATAATGTCGCACACTCAAGTGCCAATTGTAATGCAAGAGCATATAGTGAATCCGCACACTTAGTGCTATATGTATTCAACTCGCACACTTAGTGCTATATAATCAAACTCGCACACTTAGTGCTGTACAATTTTAAACCCGCACACTTAGTGCCAATCTTGTCACCGTATCCATTTATACCCGCACACTTAGTGCCGAGACCAATACCTTATGTATTTTGCTGCCTTTATACATTCAACAATGGCATCATTCCATACACATACATTTCCATTTACACACCAACTCATTTAAACACATTTGCATATATATATTGATCATTTAAATCAACACCAAATATACGCTTAATGACTTACCTTGTGTTGGGTAAAACAGTCCAAGTCGGCTACTCGATGACCTTCGTCTTTCCCTTGCTTGATTCTCCTTCTTTAACTCCTTGAGCTTAATCAATAAATCAACTAGTTTAACCCTCTTGCTAAACATTCATAATTCAATTACACATGCATATGTATGTTTGTATATTCGCAACCATCCTCACTTATTACCCATTTGGTCAACAATCTAAGCCAAGATAAGGCTTCAATATGGTTGCTTCTAAACGAATACATGCACACCAATCTACTTCCTTTGGCGAATATGCATGTCTATGTGGAGGCCAATTTTACACTTAATACTACACAAAAAAACTGCATACATTTTCCTAATTAACGCATTACATATTGTAGTTCTATACACATCTCTCATTTATTTCATAACCAAACAACATCACAAGCAAATAGACACCTTAAAATAGTATGCATGTCATACCAATTCATCATGTGCAAACATATATTCATGTAGGTGCAATGGCGAATTCTCAAGTGGCTTATATCCAAATATACACACATATCCAAAGCTTAAATCTTACTTACCATGCAACATGCATGAATCATACTTATGGATATAACATGGCCGAATACCACAACACCATACCGTTTCAATTTGGTCATGGTTAAACAAAGAACTTAGTATCTCTTTCAAAAATGCTAAAAGAAAATCTAAGAATCCCCAATCCACCATCACATGAATCATTATCAAGCTTGATATTTAGCATGCAATGGCATTAACACCATATTCACTTTGGCCGAATTTCATTCCCATGACATAACAAAGATTTGAACCATGGGCTAACAAGAACATCAAGCTAGCAACTAAAATATACATGAATCTCATGGCAAAACATCAAACTTACCTTAATCTAGGTACAAGTATGGCCAAACCTCCTCCTAAACCTCTTCCAAACCAACATGAAACAAGAATTCCTTCCTTCTTCCTTAAAATTTTCAGCCCAAAGGAAATGAAAATGATGAACAAAAATTCTTCTTTCTTTCTCCACACTCACGACAATGGGCATGCATGAGACCATTTTTTTTTTTTTTTTTGTTCCTTTCATTATTAAATTCCCATGCTCACTATTTTATTTTTTCTTACATACACCATTGTCCCAACATGTTTTATGACATGTTTTTACCCATAATCTCTTGTCATGGCCGGCCACTAACTATTAGGGGGGGAAATTTGACATGCAAGTCCTCCCCTTTGACTACATGCACTATTAGGTCCTTATAGATTAGCCTATCACTTTTCAAAAGTGTCACACAAGTCCTACTAACTAAATTCACATGCTATCGGCTAAATCGAAGCTTGAAATTTTCACACATTCATAATTACATATTCTAGACAATAAATATTACGTTCAAACATTTTGGTGACTCGGTTTAGCGGTCCCAAAACCACTTCCCGACTAGGGTCAATTTTGGGCTGTCACAACTCTCCCCCACTTAAGAAATTTTCGTCCCCGAAAATCTTACCGGTAAATAGGTTTGGGTAACGCTCTTTCATAGAGTTCTCGGGTTCCCAAGTAGCTTCTTCCATCCCGTGTTTGAGCCATAACACTTTTACTAATGGAACTCTTTTGTTTCGCAACTCCTTCACTTCACGAGCTAGGATACGAATCGGTTCTTCTTCATAACTCATATCGGCTTGAATTTCAACCTCTGATGGACTAATTACGTGTGACGGGTCAGATCTATAACGTCGAAGCATCGAAACATGGAAGACGTTGTGAATCCTTTCAAGTTCAGGGGGCAAAATCAAACGATACGCGACTGGACCGACTCGTTCAGATATTTCATATGGCCCGATGAACCTCGGGCTCAATTTTCCCTTACGGCCAAATCTAAGCACCTTCTTCCAAGGTGAAACTTTGAGAAAGACCTTGTCTCCAACCTGATATTCAATATCTTTTCTTTTCAAACCGCATACGACTTTTGACGATCGAAGCAACTTTCAAACTTTCACGAATTACTCGAACTCTTTGCTCGGCATCCTTAACCAAATCAACCTCAAGAATTTACCTTCACTAAGTTCATCCAGAATAATGGGGTACGGCATTTACGATCGTATAAAGCCTCGTAACGCGCCATCTTAATACTTGATTGAAAGCTATTGTTGTGCGAATTCAATCAAAGGCGGATATCGCTCCCATGAACCACTAAACTCAAGGATACAACATCTCAACATATCCTCGAGTATTTGAATTATCCGTTTGGATTGACCATCGGTTTGGGGGTGAAAGGCGGTCTTTGAAATGCAACTTGGTACCCAAAGCTTCTTGAAATTTCTTCCAAAATCGAGAGGTAAACCTCGGATCTCTATCCGACACAATAGAAATCGGTACCCCGTGTAATCTCACAATTTGAGAAACGTACAATTCGGCTAGTTTATCCAATGAAAAATCCGTACGCACGGGGATAAAGTGAGCCGACTTAGTCGGTCTATCAACAACAACCCAAATCGCATCCTTCTTACTAGTCGACAATGGTAGCCCGGACACAAAGTCCATTGTGACTCGATCCCATTTCCACTCGGGTATCGTGATCGGTGAAGCAATCTCAAGGCACTTGATGTTCCGCTTTCACTTGTTGACATATTAAACATCTCAAACAAAGTCGGAGATGTCCCGCTTCATACCATGCCACCAAAACCGACGTTTCAAATCGTTGTACATCTTTGTACTCCCGGTGGATTGCCATTCGGCTACAATGGGCTTCGTTCAAAATTATTGGAATAAGTTCAATTCTTTAGGACACAGACGACTTCGAACCTCAAACAATCGTCATCATCGATTTGAAATTCGAGTCCTTGTTCGAACACACTCATCCCGCTTTGCAACCAACTCATCGTCGACTTTTCGAGCTTCACGAATTTGACGTATCAATAATGGTTTGGCTTCCAATTCAGCTACTAACACATTGTCGGGTAGGATAGACAAGTGTACATTCATCGTCATAAAGCAAATAGTGATTTCGGCTTAAGGCATCCGCAACCACATTAGCCCTTCCCGGGTGATAATCAATGACGAGCTTATAATTTTTTAACAACTCGAGCCATCGCCTTTGTCCCAGATTTAAGTCTCTTTGGGTCATCAAATATTTGAGACTTTTGTGATCCGAATACATGGCACTTCTCACCAAATAAGTAATGTCGCCATATGTTTAAGGCGAATCGATGGCGACCAATTCGAGATCATGGGTCGGATAATTTTTCTCATGTGGCTTTAATTGCCTCGACGATAGGCCACAACTCGCCCTTCTTGCATCAATACGCAACCCAACCCAAGTAGGGATGCGTCACTATAAATGACAAACTCTTTGCCCGATTCGGGTTGCACTAGGATTGGGGCTTCATCAAATAAGCTTTGATTGATCGAAACTTTTCGACATTTCTCCGTCCATTCGAACTTAACATCCTTTTGGAGTAACCGTCATTGGCGTGGCTATCGTCGAGAAACCTTTACAAATCATCGGTAATAACCGCAAGCCCCAAAAGCTCCTAACTTCGGTAACATTCCTTGGTGGTTTCCAATCGACTATGGCGAATTTTGTTCGGGTCCACCGACACCGATGCGGACACCACGTGCCCCAAAAGCTAACCTTTTCAACCAAAATTCACATTTACTGAACTTTGCGTATAATCGCTTATCTCGTAAGATTTGCAACACTAGCCTCGTGTGTTCAAGATGCTCGGTTTCATCTCTCGAATAGACCAAAATGTCATCGATAAATACAACTACTGAACCGATCCAAGTATGGCCTGAAAATTCTATTCATTAAATCCATAAACACCGTAGGGGCATTAGTGAGCCCAAACGGCATCACCAAGAATTCAGTAGTGACCGTACCTCGTTCTAAAAGCGGTTTTGGGTATGTCCGATTCTCGGACCCTCAACCGATAGTACCCGACCTCAAATCTATCTTTGAAAACACCGAGGCTCCTTTAATTGATCAAACAAATCGTCAATTCGTGGCAATGGATATTTATTCTTTATCGTCACTTTATTGAGTTGACGATAGTCGATGCACAACCTCATGGTTCCGTCCTTCTTCTTCACAAACAATACAAAGCGCCCATGGAGAAAAACTCGGTCGGCGAAACCTCTATCCGTCAATTCTTGCAATTGAACCTTCAATTCCTTTAATTCCGTTAATGCCATACGATACGGGGCTATTGAAATCGGCGTAGTTGTAACACCCCTAACTCGTGACCGACGCCGGTGTCGGACACGAGGGGTTAACGGCCAAATCCTCTCAAGATACCAACCAATTTGACATTACCAGTCAGGCTGGAAAACTGCGTCACCGTCGCCTTAAAAATCATATCTCGAGTTTCAAAACTCGGAAACTGGTTTCGTAAATTTTCCCTGAATTTAGACTCATATACCCATCCATGGATTTATTTTTAGAATTTTTGGTTCGGCCAATTGGTACAGTTTATTAGTTAAAGTCACCCATATTACAGGGATCGACTGCTCTGACCTTCGTGCGTTACAACTTGGATATCTCTCTGTACAGGGCTTTAATACTGGTGCCGTTTGTTTCTAATGAAACTAGACTCAAAATGGAATCTGTACATATAAAGCATGACTCCTAATTCTTTCTGGATAATTTATGGAAAATTTTCAAAGTCGCGACAGGGGTCCCAGAAACCGTCTGGCCCTGTCTCACGAGAACTTTAATATCTCTCAATATACTGCTCATATGGTCGTTTCGTTTCGTCCATATAAAAATAGATTCATCAAGGTTCAATTTCGAAATTTACTCACTATTTAATTCTACTTCTACTATTTTTAGTGATTTTTCAATCTCATCTCACTGCTGCTGTCCGCAACAGTTACTGCAGTAGACTATGCCAATTTCATGAATCTTTCCTTGGCCTTAATCATCCATCATACATGACACAAATTATGGGCACCATATCAAAATTAGAGTTTCTAAGACTCGTGGCTATAGGTTCTAGCATCTCACTCGACGACCACATAGGCCATTTTCACATGGCTTAAAGTTTACAACCCACAATTCGACAAAATATAATAGCCTATACATGCCAAATGTTCTTCAACAACAAAAACAATACCACAAGATTTCAGCCGGTGTGATGACTTCAACGACGGTCCCGATCACATAAACAATACGAGTCCGAGAGACCTAAAATGGGTGACAAGAAAACACCGAGTGAGTTTACAACTCAGTAAGTCATAAGCATTAATCAATCCACTGATAAAGTTACTACTACATGTACAACAAATGAGGCTAGGTACTCGTCCATACCGAATTTATACCATAATACCTCGGACCTTTCGGTCCAATCTCGTACCAATTCATACATCCACATTTCATATACTATTCAATAGGATAATTGTGGCATTTCCATACATCATCTCATTTTCGCTACAATCATGCAAATAATGAACTTTCATCTATTCCACAATACCTTATTTACGTGACCGCAATTGTAATCATCACATAGGTACAAAACTTACCAAGCTCAACCCCGAGCGTGAACATAGAGCCTATTCGCCATGAGCTCAAGGTACTTACTCTTTCCATTGTCCATGATCAACTCGATAAAGTCACAACCTCCATGTGAATAATCGATCGGAGATATATACATTAAGTTCGCACACATAGTGCTTAATAATCGATTTCGCACACTTAGTGCCATGTGATTTAAGCTCGCACACATAGTGCCATATAATTTAAGTTCGCACACTTAGTGCCATTTATTTCAAGCTTGCACACTTAGTGCCAATCTTGTCACCGCGCCCACTTATTGCCCGCACACTTAGTGCCGAGACCAAACACTCTACACATTTCACTACCTTTTTACATTCAATAATGTCATCATTCCATACACATACATATCATCTCATTAAACACAATTGCATAGATATTAAGATCATTTAAGTCAATACCAAATATATGCTTAATGACTTACCTTGTGTTCGGTAAATAATTCCAAGTCGGCTACTCGATGATCTTTGATTTCCCCTTGTTGGACGCCTCTCCTTTAGGATCTTGAGCTTAAACAAATAAATTAGCTCATTCAACCGCTTTGGTACATATATTGGTATCCACATTTTAATGATCTTATGACATACGAACGACATAGTAAAATTTTATCTTACTACCTTACGTTCTTAGCTATTCGCTAATAGCCTTATGCAATTACCATACTATCAATAATCCAATCACATTCATTACTCAAGTATAGTATTTTCACATTCGGCAATAATATTACATACAATAGCCGATTCTTCTTACTTTGTATTTATGCAACTATTTGATCATTAGTTTAGTTCAAACACCCATACACCAAGATTTATCAAGTTTAGCATGAAACATAACCTTAATCCTCAATGACCACTATGGCCGAAAATCCTAGTCAACCCAAAATCACAATTTCTAACACATAATTGTTCATAACACAATTAAAGCATCCTCTCCATTCCAACACTTCAAGACACATACATTTCCCACAAATCTCCAACTTCATATTCGGCCTTAGTGTACATACACAAGCTGATTTTTTCTTCCTATCATCCAACCTAACTATATGAATATTTAACTAGCTCACACTTCACCCATCCACAATCACTCATTTAACACAAAGAAAATAATCAACTCCCTTCACTATCTACCATGGTCAGATACTTCATGCACCACCCAAATCCAAAATTTTAACATGGGCTAGTTAAAGAACTTAGTAATCAACTTTCATTAAGCTGAAATTTCAAAATCTAACATGAATTACTAACCTTGTTTTGAGCTTAAAGTTGACCAAATCTCCCTCCCCTTTCTTTCTTCAATTCGCTAAGAGAGAACCAAAGGAAATGAAGCTCTTTTTTTTTTCTTTCTTTGCTCCATTCACGGCAACTTGGGGGGAGGCATCCACACTTTTTTTTTTCTTATTTTATTCCCTTTCTTTAAATTCCTTTCTTTATTCTAGTTTGTCTCCCATAATCCAATTTCTTATTATAATATCTAAGGCAAACAAATATATTGCCCATCATCAATCTAACTTGGCCGCCACCATAAGGAAAATTTGGCAATTTGACATGCAAGTCCAAGCATTTTCTAATATGTATCAATAGGCCACTTTAACATTAGCCTAGCACATTTCTCAATTTCCTCACATAAGTCCTTTCTAATAAATTTCACCTACGAATGACGAAATTAAGGCACTAAATTTTCACATATGTACGCTCATGCACAATAAACATAGAAAATAATAATTAATTATTCTTGTGTCTCGGTTTTGTGGTCCCGAAACCACATCCCGACTATGGTCAATTTTGGGATGTCACAAGAGTACCGGTACAACCGATGTCGAATTCCACTTCTCGAACCGTGGCAATCCCGCAACTCCTCAGAAAAACATCCAATACTCACAAACCACTGGTACCGATTCGAGTTTCCTTTCCGTCTCTTTACTTCCAAACACATACGCAAGGTATGTTTCACACCCTTTTTCACATACCTCCGAGCGGTCATAGAAGATATTATCGGCGTTCCTTTTAAATCGATGAGACTCGACTCAGACTACCTCATTATTTGCACTCCTCAAATCAATGGTTTTCCTTTTGCAGTCCACCACCGTGCATCATGTACGGTCAGCCAATCCATACCAAGAATAACATCAATTCATTAAATGGTAGAAGCATCGATCGGCCGGAAAAGAGATTCTCGAATTATTAGGGGCATCTCTTGCACACCTTATCAACGAGCACGTATTGACCCAAAGGGTTTGACACTCGAATTACGAACTCGAGAGACTCAGCGGTAGAGTTTTTTGGATGCTAAGGTTTCACATACATATGAGTGAGTAGAGCCGGGTCAATCAATGCAATCACAATAGTATCAAAGAGAGTAAAAGTACCGGTGATAACGTCGGGGAGGATGCCTCCTCTCGTATGGGATGGCATATGCTCTAGCAGAGTACGGGTCTCGGATCGGACAGCAGTATTAGAGGCACCTCTCGATTACCACCCCTACCTCCAGAGATTCTCGGGGCCTACCTCCACCGTCTGCTCCACTAGGTCTTGCACCTTGCGCCTTATTCCTCTCATCTAGCTCTGCAATCTCTAATGAAGTGGTCCTTCAACCGCATCCATAACAGCCCTATTAATGGACTTACCCCAACATTCACCTAGGTGTCGTCTTCCACATTGGGGCATTCGTGTCTCTCTTGACGATTATTGCCCACACTAGCTACTCAAGTAGCTCGGGAGTCCGTCAATGGTCGGGCTCTAATGGAAATTCCCGCAATGTCCTCGACTTCTGGTGTCCTCCACGAACCTCTTTACAGCCGAGAACGGAGCTTTACTCGTCGATCTTTTACGGTAATCTCTTGCTTCAAATTCAGCCTTCTTCTTCTCCTTCCCAAGTTCTTCCGCCTTGCGTGCTCGCTCGACTAGTGTCACGAACTCCTTTATCTCCAAAATTCCCACTAGTAACTTTAACTCTTCATTCAATCCTTCTTCAAATCTTTTGCACATCGCAACCTCATCAGCCACACACTCCCGAGCATACCGACTAAGTCTTACGAACTCATGTTCAGATTCAGACACTGATCATCCGCCTTGCTTGAGTTCCAAGAATTCCTTACGCTTCGATCGATGAACCGTTGACTAATGTATTTCTTTCAAATTGATTGGAAGAAATCCCAAGTAACTCGCTCATTTGGGACTATGGAAATTAAAGTCCTCCACCAATAGTAAGCTGAGTCTCGCAACAAGGATATAGCACACTTAAGACATTCATCGGGTGTGCATGACAGTTCATCTAACACTCTAATGGTGTTATCGAGCCAGAACTCGGCCTTTTCGGCATCATCAGTAACTATGGCCTTGAACTCCTCGGCCCCACGCTTCCTAATCAAGTCCACAGGTGGTTTACTCAGCCTCACAGGATCAGTAACTGGAGGCATTGCGGGCTCTTGGGGTGGAGTATTTAAATTCGGGAATGGTTGGACAGCCGGGTTGGTTCGGGCATATTGCGCGACCCACTCATTCATCATGGTGAAGAAGGTTTGTTTAGCCCTTCATTTTGATTATTCGCGGATGATCGAGGCTCAACAGGCGGTGTCCCTTGCGCAGGAGCAGCCGCTACACTTTCAACGTCATCCGCCAAGGGTCTCTACCCGGTTCCATCGCTAATCAAAACAAAAATTCCAACCGTCGAAGTCATCACATTATTAAGCGCTAACAATTTGGCATGTATAGCTAGACTCACACGCGCTATGGTAGTCCTAGAACCGACTAAACCATAGCTCTGATACCAATAAAATTGTAACATTTCTAACTCGTGACCGACGCCGTGTCGGACACGAGGGGTTAACGCCAAATCCTCTCAAGATACCAACCAATTTGACATTACCAGTCAGGCTGGAAAACTGCGTCACCGTCGCCTTAAAAATCATATCTCGAGTTTCAAAACTCGGAAACTGGTTTTGTAAATTTTCCTGAATTTAGACTCATATACCCATCCATGGATTTATTTTAGAATTTTTGGTTGGGCCAATTGGTACAGTTTATTAGTTAAAGTCACCCATGTTACAGGGATCGACTGCTCTGACCTTCGCGCGTTACAACTTGAATATCTCTCTGTACAGGGCTTTAATACTGGTACCGTTTGTTTCTAATGAAACTAGACTCAAAATGGAATCTGTACATATAAGGCATGACTCCTAATTCTTTCTGGATAATTTATGGTAATTTCCAAAGTCGCGACAGGGGACCCAGAAACCGTTCTGGCCCTGTCTCACGAGAACTTTAATATTTCTCAGTATACTGCTCATATGGTCGTTTCGTTTCATCCATATAAAATAGATTCATAAAGGTTCAGTTCCATAATTTACTCACTATTTAATTCTACTTCTACTATTTTTAGTGATTTTTCAATCTCATCTCACTGCTGCTGTCCGCAACAGTTACTGCAGTAGACTATGCCAATTTCATGAATTTTTCCTTGGCCTTAATCATCCATCATACATGACACAAATTATGGCCACCTTATCAAAATTTGAGTTTCTTAGACTCGTGGCTATAGGTTCTAGCATCCCACTCGACGACCACATAGGCCATTTTCACATGGCTTAAAGTTTACAACCCACAATTCGACAAAATATAATAGCCTATACATGCCAAATGTTCTTCAACAACAAAAACAATACCACAAGATTTCAGCCGGTGTGATGACTTCAACGACGGTCCCGATCACGCAAACAATACGAGTCCGAGAGACCTAAAATGGGTGACAAGAAAAACACCGAGTGAGTTTACAACTCAGTAAGTCATAAGCATTCATCAATCCACTGATAAAGTTACTACAACATGAAACAATAAACGAGGCTAGGTACTCATCCATATCGAATCTATACCAAGTCATACATCCACATTTCATATTCTACACAACAAGATATTTGAGGCATTTTCACACACTAACTCATTTCCACCACAATCCTACAATTTCAATCACCACATAGATTTAAGGCTTACCAAATTCAACCCCGAGCATGAACATATTTTCTATTCGTCATGAGCTCGAGGTACTTACCCGATCCGCTGTCCGGGATTAGCTCGATAATGTCCCACACTCAGCGCCAATTGTAATGCAAGAGCATATAGTGAATCCGCACACTTAGTGCTATATGTATTCAACTCGCACACTTAGTGCTATATAATCAAACTCGCACACTTAGTGCTGTACAATTTTAAACCCGCACACTTAGTGCCAATCTTGTCACCGTATCCATTTATACCCGCACACTTAGTGCCGAGACCAATACCTTATGTATTTTGCTGCCTTTATACATTCAACAATGGCATCATTCCATACACATACATTTCCATTTACACACCAACTCATTTAAACACATTTGCATATATATATTGATCATTTAAATCAACACCAAATATACGCTTAATGACTTACCTTGTGTTGGGTAAAACAGTCCAAGTCGGCTACTCGATGACCTTCGTCTTTCCCTTGCTTGATTCTCCTTCTTTAACTCCTTGAGCTTAATCAATAAATCAACTAGTTTAACCCTCTTGCTAAACATTCATAATTCAATTACACATGCATATGTATGTTTGTATATTCGCAACCATCCTCACTTATTACCCATTTGGTCAACAATCTAAGCCAAGATAAGGCTTCAATATGGTTGCCTCTAACCTAATACATGCACACCAATCTACTTCCTTTGGCCGAATATGCATGTCTATGTGGAGGCCAATTTTACACTTAATACTACACAAAAAACAGCATACATTTTCCTAATTAACGATTACATATTGTAGTTCTATACACATCTCTCATTTATTTCATAACCGAAACAACATCACAAGCAAATAGACACCTTAAAATAGTATGCATGTCATACCAATTCATCATGTGCAAACATATATTCATGTAGGTGCAATGGCCAATTCTCAAGTGGCTTATATCCAAATATACACACATATCCAAAGCTTAAATCTTACTTACCATGCAACATGCATGAATCATACTTATGGATATAACATGGCGAATACCACAACACCATACCGCTTCAATTTGGTCATGGTTAAACAAAGAACTTAGTATCTCTTTCAAAATGCTAAAAGAAAATCTAAGAATCCCCAATCCACCATCACATGAATCATTATCAAGCTTGATATATTTTCTAGGTTATGTCATTTTACTAGTTTTCCGTAAATCGATCAAAAAGTTGTTTATCTAACACCAACACTCATTTTCTACTAGACATCAAAATGCATGCATGCCACATATTTGTAACACCTGAACGGCCCAGACGTTATGGCCGGTCAGACATGCCATCCAGGCGTTCAAAACATTTTATATTGTTGATCCGAAAACTTACTTAGTGTTTTAAATAATTTCATTATAGGTTAAAGTGAATGGAAGGCGTGCGGGTAGGAAACCGAAAAAGAATGGTGAGTCCATCGAATTTTGCAAAATATAGCTCGCCGGATCAATCCTAGAACATGCATACCGCCATTGCCAAACCTTAACGTTATGGATATTTCTAGAAACCGATTTGATTAAGTCATTTTTAGGAAAAGTGATTAATTTTGGAAAATACTTTCATTGCGGAAGCTTTAGCATTGTCGTGTATTTTGAAATCAATTGTTGTTTTTGAAGCGTGCCTAAAGCTATCCAATTTCAGCAGGTTAAAAAGTAATACCTATCTTAGTAATACATATTAAAACCATCAAAAAATAATTAAGCGGCCTTATTACATTTAAAACCCAAAACTAAGCGTAAATAAAGGATGTCGAGTTCACGGAAAAAATCAAACTTTAGAGCGGGTGGCCACTCAAGATTCCCTCGGACGCCAAGCCCACTATGGTTAGGGATTACTGCGTGGATGAAAATAAAAGGGGTGAGTTTGGGGAAACTCGGTGTGTAATAAACCAACCATAGCCTATATCGGCTCAAACCACGAAATAGAATAAGTTGGCCTTGCGAGCGAAATTGAGAATAAAGCCCAGGCCCATAACGAGCGAAACGGATATTACATGTTTATCACGAAACCCAGCGATTCATCCATAACACCCGTACCAGCCTTACACCATGTGGGAGACTACTCGACCCATAACCTTACCGAGAAATATGGCGGGGCTACCGGATATTGTGTGGGTCACGGATCTGAATGTTGTGGCGAGCCACCAGCAGATATATGTGGAGCCACGGTCGAATAATTGTGGCATAGCCACGGGGCAATATATGTGGCGGAGCCACCGAGATCGAATAATTGTGGCATATGCCACGGGCGCTTTCCTCCATAGTATAACCCAAGCCCTTACAGCAGATATATAATCATGGCATACATCATACAAAATGGGATCGTCATGCTTTTTGGTCAAAAGTCACCCTAGGGGTATAATGGTAATTTTGTATACATAGGGTATTCAAGTAATTTAACTATTCTTAAGGTTTTCATACATAACATGGCGATTTAAATGCGATCAAAAACACTTACGCGTTTTCTTTCCAATTTGGGCCGTTGGCCCATTATCATTTTGCCCATTAAGCCCAAAAATATAAAATACTGCAATCGCGCTCTGCGGTCTTATCACTTTAATTTGCCATATACATCAAACTATTAATCGCAGCATTCACACACTCGTAAATCTCAAAATCTTGGCTTTTACATTTCTACTTTTACCGACGTGCGATCTAGTCTATAAGAGGGTGTTAGTTACACATTTGCGACGATATCTTGTGAGATCCACACGAACCGCCTAATTGGATTACTAACCGCGTTAATCTAACTTTCAAATACAAACTACATATTAACCCCTACAATATTCCATACACCTACGGATCATAGTAAACATAAAGAAAACAATAAGCAACTCATTAACAAATTTTGTCAATGTTTACCACATAATCATAATTTCACAAGCTATCTTCACGAGCAACAGTCACTAAATTATTTATAACTGGAGCTATGAAACTCCAAATCAATTGCTTAATTTTACCTGAAAATAGAATCATATATATTATCATCCATAAATTTTCAAAATTTTGGTATGGCCATAAATACAGATATTTTTAAAGATTCCCATTTCACTATTTCTCTAATCTGACCACTCTTCATTACGAATCAAATTTCTCATTGCAAATTCAAAATATGTTCTCGTTTATTCCATTTGAAACTAGACTCATTAAGCTTTAATTACATAATTTATTCAACTAACTCATCTCCCCAATTTATGGTGATTTTCCAAAGTCACGTTACTGCTGCTGTCCCAAGCAGATTATTACCAAATCACTCTTTCACACCTAACTTAGCATTATTAAACATATATCACAATCAATCATCACATATCTATGATTTTACTTAAGTATAATCTTCATTTCATCATTTAAAGCACAACATGTTAGCGATTTTTCCCTTAGCATCTAAGGCACATGCATGCTCATTTGTTTGGCTCAACTTCACCTATCTTCCATTTTAATCAAAAGAACATGAAACAACAACCATTTCCTTCATTTTAATTCATGACTAAATGCTCACAACACAACTAAAACCAAATATATGCTTCAAGAGTTAAGGTAGAATCAAGAAGAACTCATGAACATGAAGATGAAGCAAACTACCATGAACTTACCTTCAATTTCTTTGATGACGAACATTCAGGCTTTCTCCTCTCCTTTCTCTTCTCTAAGTTTAGGCTATGATGAACAAAGATGCACAAAACTTTGTTCTTTTCACCCTTTTTTAATAAAATTTCATATTTCATCCATTTAATTCTTTAATACAAAAGACATGAAATGCCCATCATGGAACATTTACCTAAACCATTATCATGGAACATTTACCTAACCCATTATCATGGAATATTTACCTAATCCATTATCATGGAACATTTACCTAACCATTATTAATTTGTACCATGAATTATGGATATCAAGTGCTCATATTGTCTACAACAACATGATGGCTGGCCACTTCATGTAAAATGGGAGGTTTGTCATCCTCTATTTTGCCTCTATTGTTGGCCACTTCAATTTAGCCTATAGCATTTTCAAACATTTTCACATAGGTTCTATTTCATAATTTACCCCTTTTTCTTATGGAATAAAATTAACTAAAATTGCGGGTTCTATGTAACACCTAACTTCGTGACGGCGCCGATGTAGCCGGACCGAGGATGCTGCAAATCCTCTCAGATACCAACCAATTTGACATTACCGGTCGAGGTGGAAAACTGCGTCGTCGCCTTAAATCATATCTAAAGGTTTCAAAACTTCGGAAACTGGTTTAAATAAATTTTCCACAATTTAGACTCATATACCCATCCATGGATTTATTTTTTAGAATTTTGGTTGGGCCAATTGAGTACAGATTTATTAGTTAAAGTCACCCATATTCGAGGATGGCTTTCACGACCTTGCAGCGTTACAACGAATATATCTCTGTACAGGGCTTTAATATTGGTGCTTGTTTGTTTCTAATGAAACTAGACTCAAAATGGAATCTGTACATTTCTTTGGATAATTTATGGTAAATTTCCAAAGTGCGACGGGACCCGAAACCGTTAAGCCTGTCTCTGAGCTTTAATATTTCTCGATATCTGCTCATAAGTCGTTTAGTTTAGTCCATATAAAATAGATTCATAAAGGTTCAGTTCCATAATTTTCACTATTTAATTCTACTTCTACTATTTTAGTGATTTTTCAATCTCATCTCCTTTGCTTTGTCCATAGCGATTCTTTGCGATGAACTATGCCAATTTCATGAATTTTTCCTTGGCCTTAATCATCCATCATACATGACACAAATTATGGCCCCTTATCAAAATTTGAGTTTCTTAGACTCGTGGCTATAGGTTCTAGCATCCCTCGATGACCACATAGGCCATTTTCACATGGCTTAAAGTTTACAACCCACAATTGACAAAATATAATAGCCTATACATGCCAAATGTTCAACAACAAAAACAATACCACAAGATTTCAGTAGGTGTGATGACTTCAACGGTCGATCCGCAAACAATACAGTCGAGAGACCTAAAATGGGTGACAAGAAAAAAGTGAGTTTACAACTCGATGAAGTCATAAGCATTCATCAATCCGATAAAGTTACTACAACATGAAACAATAAGCGAGCTAGGTACTCATCCATGTCGAATCTATACCAAATCATACATCCACATTTCATATTCTACACAACAAGATATTTGAGGCATTTTCACACACTAACTCATTTCCACCACAATCCTACAATTTCAATCACCACATAGATTTAAAACACCAAATTCAACCTGAGCATGAACATATTTTCTATTAGTCATGAGCTCGAAATACTTACCCGATCCATTTGTCAAGGATTAGCTCGATAATATACTTTTCTCGATGCCAATTGTAATGCAAGGCATATAGTGAATCGCACTTAGTGCTATATGTATTCAACTTCATACTTAGTGCTATATAATCAAACTTCGCACACTTATGTTTGTACAATTTTAAACCACACTTTAGTGCCAATCTTGTCCATTTATACGCGCACTTAGTGCGAGACCAATACCTTATGTATTTGCTGCCTTTATACATTCAACAATGGCATCATTCCATACACATACATTTCCACCTCATTTAAACACATTTGCATATATATATTGATCATTTAAATCAACACCAAATATCAACAATGACTTGTGTTGGGTAAAAGCAGTCCAAATCGGCTCTCATGACCTTCGTCTTTCCTTGCTTGATTCTCCTTCTTTAACTCCTTGGCTTAATCAATAAATCAACTAGTTTTAACCCTCTTGCTAAACATTCATAATTCAATTACACATGCATATGTATGTTTGTATATTAAACCATCCTCACTTATTACCCATTTGGTCAACAATCTAAGCCAAGATAAGGCTTCAATATGGTTTGCTTCTAACAGAATACATACACACCAATCTACTTCCTTTGGCGAATATGCATGTCTATGTAGGCCAATTTACATAATACTACACAAAAAAACGCATACATTTTCCTAATTAGCGCATACATATTGTAGTTATACACATCTCTCATTTATTTCATAGCAAAACAACATCACAAGCAAATAGACACCTTAAATAGTATGCATGTCATACCAATTCATCATGTGCAAACATATATTCATGTAGGTGCAATGGCAATTCTCAAGTATTATATCCAAATATACACATATCCAAAGCTTAAATCTTACTTACCATGCAACATGCATGAATCATACTTATGGATATAACATGGCGAATACCACAACACCATACCGTTTCAATTTGGTCATGGTTAAACAAAAACTTAGTATCTCTTTCAAAATGCTAAAAAAATCTAAGAATCCCCAATCCATCCATGAATCATTATCAAGCTTGATATTTAGCATGCAATGGCATTAACACCATATTCACTTTGGCGAATTTCATTCCATGACATAACAAAGATTTGAACCATGGGCTAACAAGAACATCAAGCTAACCTAAAATATACATGAATCTCATGGCAAACATCAAACTTACCTTAATCTAGGTACAAGTATGGCCAAACCTCCTCTAAACCTCTTCCAAACCAACATGAAACAAAAATTCCTTCCTTCTTCCTTAAAATTTTCAGCCAAAAATGAAAAATGATGAACAAAATTCTTCTTTCTTTCTCCACACTCGACAATGGGCATGCATGAGACCATTTTTTTTTTTTTTTGTTCCTTTCATTATTAAATTCCCATGCTCACTATTTTTATTTTTTCTTACACCATTGTCCCAACATGTTTTGTGTTTTTACCCATAATCTCTTGTCATGGCCGCCACTAACTATTAGGGAAATTTGACATACAGTCCTCCCTTGACTACATGCACTATTAGGTCCTTATAGATTAGCCTATCACTTTTCAAAAGTGTCACAAATCTACTAACTAAATTCACATGCTATCGGCTAAATCGAAGCTTGAAATTTTCACACATTCATAATTACATATTCTAGACAATAAATATTCGTTCAAACATTTTGGTGACTTCGGTTTAGCGGTCCCAAAACCACTTCGACTAGGGTCAATTTTGGCTGTCACAACTCTCCCCACTTAGAAATTTTAGTCCCGAAATCTTAGATAAATAGGTTTAGGTAGCGCTCTTTCATAGAGTTCTCGGGTTCCCAAGTAGCTTCTTCCATCCGTGTTTGAGCCATAACACTTTTACTAATGGAACTCTTTTGTTTATAACTCCTTCACTTCACGAGCTAGGATCTGGTCGGTTCTTCTTCATAACTCATATCGGCTTGAATTTCAACCTCGATGGACTAATTCGTGTGTGGGTCACATCTATAACGTCGAGCTTGTCGAAACATGGAAGGCGTTGTGAATCCTTTCAAGTTAGGGGCAAAATCAAGCGATCTGTGGCTGGACCGACTTCGTTCGGATATTTCATATGGCGATGAACCTCGGGCTCAATTTTCCTGCGGCCAAATCTACCTTCTCTTAAGGTGAAACTTTGAAAAGACCTTGTCTCAACACGATATTCAATATCTTTTCTTTTCAAATCCATCGACTTTTGGCGATCGAAGCAACTTTCAAACTTTCACGAATTACTCGAACTCTTTGCTCGGCATCATAGCCAAATCAACCAGAAGAATTTACCTTCACTAAGTTAGATCCGAATAATAGGAGTGCAGCATTCTGTTAGTATAAAGCCTCGTAGCGCCATCTTAATACTTGATTGAAAGCTATTGTTGTAGCGAATTCAATCAAAAGCGGAATCTCGTTCCATGAACCACTAAACTCAAGGATACAACATCTCAACATATCCTCGAGTATTTGAATTATCCGTTTGGATTGACCATCGGTTTGGGGGTGAAAAGCGGTCTGAAATGCAACAGTACCAAAGCTTCTTGAAATTTCTTCCAAAATCGAGAGGTAAACCTCGGATCTCTATCCGACACATAGAAATCGGTACCCGTGTAATCTCACAATTTGAAAGCGTACAATTCGGCTAGTTTATCCAATAGAAAATCCGTGCATGCGGGGATAAAGTGAGCCGACTTAGTCGGTCTATCAACAACAACCAAATCGCATCCTTCTTACTAGTACGACAATGGTAGCCCGGACACAAAGTCCATTGTGACTCGATCCCATTTCCACTTTCGGGTATGATGGTGAAACGGAAAGCAATCTGAGGCAACTTGATGTTCGCTTTCACTTGTTGACATATTAAACATCTCGAAACAAAGTGGAGATGTCGTTTCATACCATGCCACCAAACGCACGTTTCAAATGGTTGTACATCTTTGCTCCCGGGTGGATTGCCATTGGCTACAATGAGCTTCGTTCAAAATTATTGGAATAAGTTCCGAATTCTTTAGGACACCTGAACGACGAACCTCAAACAATCGTCATCATCGATTTGAAATTCCGAGTCCTTATTGAACACACTCATCCGTTTTGCAACCAACTCATCGTCGACTTTGAGCTTCACGAATTTGGCGTATCAATAATGGTTTGCTTCCAATTCAGCTACTAACACATTGTCGGGTAGGATAGACAAGTGTACATTCATATTATAAAAGCAAATAGTGATTTCGGCAAGGCATCCGCCACATTAGCCCTTCGGGTGATAATCAATATGGCTTATAATTTTTAACAACTCGAGCCATCGCCTTTGTCCCGATTTAAGTCTCTTTGGGTCATCAAATATTTGAGACTTTTGTGATCCAGACCGGCACTTCTCACCAAATAAGTAATAAGCCATATGTTTAAAGCGAATCTGATGGCGACCAATTCGAGATCATGGGTGGATAATTTTCTCATGTGGCTTTGCCTCTGCATGAGCCACAACTACGCCCTTCTTGCATCATCATAGCCCAACCCAGTAGGGATCGTCACTATATAAACAAACTCTTTGCCCGGTCGGGTTGCACTAGGATTGGGGCTTGATCAAATAAGCTTTGAGTTGATCGAAACTTTTCGACATTTCTCCGTCCATTCGAACTTAACATCCTTTTGGAGGTAACCGTCATTAGGCGTGGCTATCGTCCGAAACCTTTTACAAATCATCGGTAATAACGGCAAACCCCAAAAAGCTCCTAACGGTAACATTCCTTGGTGGTTTCCAATCGACTATGGCGAAATTTGTTCGGGTCCACCACGACACCGATCACGGACACCACGTGCCCAAGCTAACCTTTTCAGCAAAATTCACATTCTTGAACTGCGTATATTTGCTTATCTCGTAGATTTGCAACACTAGCCTCGGTTGTTGACATGCTCAGTTTCATCTCTCGAATAGACCAAAATGTCATCGATAAATACAACTTCTGAACCGATCCAAGTATGGCCTGAAAATTCTATTCATTAAATCCATAAACACCGTGAGCATTAGTGAGCCCAAGCGGCATCACCAAGTTCGTGATGACCGTACCTCGTTCTAAGCGGTTTTGGGTATAATATTTCTGGGACCCTCAAGCTGATAGTACCGACCTCAAATCTATCTTTGAAAACACGAGGCTCCTTTAATTGATCAAACAAATCGTCAATTAGTGGCAATGGATATTTATTCTTTATCGTCACTTTATTGAGTTGGCGATAGATGCACAACCTCATGGTTCCGTCCTTCTTCTTCACAAACAATACGAGTCGCCCTGGAAAAAGCTTCGGTCGGCGAAACCTCTATCGTCAATTCTTGCAATTGAACCTTCAATTCCTTTAATTCCGTTAATGCCATACGATCGGGGCTATTGAAATCGGCGTGGTTGTAACACCCTAACTTCGTGACGGCCTTGATTAGCCGGACACGAGGGTTATGACCAAATCCTCTCAAGATACCAACAATTTGACATTACCAGTCAGGCTGGAAAACTGCGTCACCGTCGCCTTAAAATCATATCTCGGTTTCAAAACTCGGAAACTGGTTTCGTAAATTTTCCTGAATTTAGACTCATATACCCATCCATGGATTTATTTTTAGAATTTTTGGTTCAGCCAATTGGTACAGTTTATTAGTTAAAGTCACCCATATTACAGGGATCGACTGCTCTGACCTTCGTGCGTTACAACTTGGATATCTCTCTGTACAGGGCTTTAATACTGGTGCCGTTTGTTTCTAATGAAACTAGACTCAAAATGGAATCGTGTACATATAAAGCATGACTCCTAATTCTTTCTGGATAATTTATGGAAAATTTTCAAAGTCGCGACAGGGGTCCCAGAAACCGTCCTGGCCCTGTCTCACGAGAACTTTATATCTCTCAATATACTGCTCATGGTGGTACGTTTCGTTGTCCATATAAAAATAGATTCATCAAGGTTCAATTTCGAAATTTACTCACTATTTAATTCTACTTCTACTATTTTTTAGTGATTTTCCAATCTCATCTCACTGCTGCTGTCATAACAGTTACTGCTGTGAACTATGCCAATTTCATGAATCTTTCCTTGGCCTTAATCATCCATCATACATGACTGAAATTATGGGCACCATATCAAAATTAGAGTTTCTAAGACTGCGTGGCTATAGGTTCTAGCATCTCACTCGGCGACCACATAGGCCATTTTCACATGGCTTAAAGTTTACAACCCACAATTCGACAAAATATAATAGCCTATACATGCCAAATGTTCTTCAACAACAAAAACAATACCACAAGATTTCAGCGGTGTGATGACTAGCATAAGGTCCCGATCACATAAAACAATACGAGTCCGAGACCTAAAATGGGTGACAAGAAAAACACGGTGAGTTTACAACTCGATGAAGTCATAAGCATTAATCAATCCATGATAAAGTTACTACTATGTACAACAAATGAGGCTAGGTACTGCGTCCATGCAATTTATACCATAATCTACCGGGACCTTCGGGTCCAATCTAAGTACCAATTCATACATCCACATTTCATATACTATTCAATAGGATAATTGTGGCATTTCATACATCATCTCATTTCGCTACAATCATGCAAATAATGAACTTTCATCTATTCCACAATACCTTATTCACGTGACCGCAATTGTAATCATCACATAGGTACAAAACTTACCAAGCTCAACCCCGGTGAACATAGAAACCTATTAGCCATGAGCTCAAGGTACTTACTCTTTCCATTGTCCATGATCAACTCGATAAAGTCACAACCTCCATGTGAATAATCGATCGGAATATATACATTAAGTTAGCACACATAGTGCTTAATAATCGATTCGCACACTTAGTGCCATGTGATTTAAGCTTCGCACATAGTGCCATATAATTTAAGTTAGCACACTTAGTGCCATTTATTTCAAGCTTGCACACTTAGTGCCAATCTTGTCACAGCATACCTATTGCCCACACTACTTAGTGCGAGACCAAACACTCTACACATTTCACTACCTTTTTACATTCAATAATGTCATCATTCCATACATACATATCATCTCATTAAACACAATTGCATAGATATTAAGATCATTTAAGTCAATACCAAATATAGCAATGACTTGTGCTTAGTTCGATAAATAATTCCAAATCGGCTACTCGATGATCTTTGATTTCCCCTTGTTGGGGCCTCTCCTTTGGGATCTTGAGCTTAAACAAATAAATTAGCTCATTCAACAGCTTTGGTACATATATTGGTATCCACATTTTAATGATCTTATGACATACGAGACGACATAGTAAAATTTTTATCTTACTACCTTACGTTCTTAGCTATTACGCTAATAGCCTTATGCAATTACCATACTATCAATAATCCAATCACATTCATTACTCAAGTATAGTATTTTCACATTAAAATAATATTACATACAATAGCGATTCTTCTTACTTTATATTATGCAACTATTTGATCATTAGTTTAGTTCAAACACCCATACACCAAGATTTATCAAGTTTAGCATGAAACATAACCTTAATCCTCAATGACCACTATGGCGAAAATCCTAGTCAACCCAAAATCACAATTTCTAACACATAATTGTTCATAACACAATTAAAGCATCCTCTCCATTCCAACACTTCAAGACACATACATTTCCCACAAATCTCCAACTTCATATTACGGCCTTAGTGTACATACACAAGCTGATTTTTTCTTCCTATCATCCAACCTAACTATATGAATATTTAACTAATCTCACTTCCTTCACATCACATCACTCATTTAACACAAAGATAATCAACTCCTTCACTTCATCTACCATGGTAGTATACTTCATACCACCCAAATCCAAAATTTTAACATGGGCTAGTTAAAGAACTTAGTAATCAACTTTCATTAAGCTGAAATTTCAAAATCTAACATGAATTACTAACCTTGTTTTGAGCTTAAAGTTGACGAAATCTCCCTCCCCTTTCTTTCTTCAATTCATTAAGAGAACCAAAAGAAATGAAGCTCTCTTTTTTTTCTTTCTTTGCTCCATTCACGGCACAACTTGGGGAGGAGGCATCCTTTTTTTTCTTATTTTATTCCCTTTCTTTTAAATTCCTTTCTTTATTCTAGTTTGTCTCCCATAATCCAATTTCTTATTATAATATCTAAGGCAAACAAATATATTGCCCATCATCAATCTAACTTGGCGGCCACCATAAGGAAAATTTGGCAATTTGACATGCAAGTCCAGCATTTTCTAATATGTATCAATAGGCCACTTTAACATTAGCCTAGCACATTTCTCAATTTCCTCCCATAAGTCCTTTCTAATAAATTTCACCTCTGAATAATGGCGAAATTAAGGCGCGAAATTTTCACATATATGCGTTCATGCACAATAAACATAGAAAATAATAATTAATTATTCTTGTGTCTCGGTTTTGTGGTCCCGAAACCACATCCGACTATAGTCAATTTTGGGATATCACGGTAGTACCGGTACAACCCGATGCGATGAATTCCACTTCTCGAACCGGTGGCAATCCGGCAACTCCTCGGAAAAACATCCGAATACTCACCAAACCCACTGGTACCGATTCAGGTTTCCTTTCCGTCTCTTTACTTCCACACTCATGAGGTATGTTTCACACCTTTTCACATACCTCCGGCGGTCATAGAAGATATTATCATTTGGCGTTCCTTTTAATCGATGGACTAATTCGGACTACCTCATTATTTGCACTCCTCAAATCAATGGTTTTCCTTTGCGGTCCTGCGCATGCATCATCTGATCACCAATCCATACCAAGAATAACATGAATTCATTAAATGGTAGAAGCATCGGATCGGTGGAAAGCAGGATTCTCGAATTATTAGGGGCATCTCTTGCACCTTATCGATGAACGATGTATTGACCCAAAGGGTTTGACACTCGAATTACGAACTCGATAGACTCAGCGGTGGAGTTTCTTTGGATGCTAGGTTTCACATACATATGAGTGAGTAGGCGGGGTCAATCAATGCAATCACAATAGTATCAAGAGAGTAAATGCCGGTGATAGCGTCGGGGAGGATGCCTCCTCTCGTGCGAGGATGGCATATGCTCTAGCAGAGAATGCGGGTCTCGGATCGGACGGTAGTAATAGAGGCACCTCTCGATTACCACTACCCCTCCGAGAGATTCTCGGGGGCCTACCTCCGGCCGTCGTTCCACTAGGTCTTGCACCTTCGTCTTATTCCTCTCATCTAGCTCCGTGCAATCTCTAATGAAGTGGTCCTTGAACCGCATCCATAACAGGCCCTATTGCGAGACTTACCCCAACATTCACCTGGTTGTGCGTCTTCCATTGGGGGCATTCAGGTCTCTCTTGGCGATTGTTGCCCACACTAGCTCTGAAGTAGCTCGGGAGTAAAATCAATGAATGGGGCTCTAATGGAAATTCCAGCGATCGTCCTCGACTTCTTGGTGTCCTCCACGAACCTCTTTACTGCGGAGAAGCGGAGCTTTACTAATCGATGATCTACGGTAATCTCTTGCTTCAAATTCAGCCTTCTTCTTCTCCTTCCCAAGTTCTTCTTGCTTGAGCTCGTTCGACTAGTGTCATCGAACTCCTTTATCTCCAAAATTCCCACTAGTAACTTTAACTCTTCATTCAATCCTTCTTCAAATCTTTTGCACATCGCAACCTCATCAGCCACACACTCCGAGCATACCGGCTAAGTCTTACGAACTCATGTTAAGTATTGAGATCTGATCATCCGGCCTTGCTTGAGTTCAAGAATTCCTGCAACTTCGATCGATGAACCGTTGACTAATGTATTTCTTTCGAAATGGGTTGGAAGAAATCCCAAGTAACTTCGTTCATTTGGGACTATGGAAATTAAAGTCCTCCACCAATAGTAAAGTGAGTCTACAACAAGGATATAGCACACTTAAGACATTCATCGGGTTGTGCATGGCAGTTCATCTAACACTCTAATGGTGTTATCGAGGCGAACTTCGGCCTTTGGCATCATCGATAACTATGGCCTTGAACTCCTCATTGCGCTTCCTAATCAAGTCCACGGGTGGTTTACTCGACCTCGCAGGATCGATGCTTGGAGGCATTGCGGGCTCTTGGGGTGGAGTATTTAAATTCGGGAATGGTTGGACAGCGGGGTTGGTTCGGGCATATTCGCGACCATCATTCATCATGGTGAAGAAGGTTTGTTTACGCCCCTTCATTTTGATTATTCGCGGATGGCTGAGGCTCAGCAGGCGGTGTCCCTTAGCAGAGGCAGCCGCTACACTTTCAACGTCATCCCATGGGTCTCTCTACCCGGGTTCCATCGCTAATCAAAACAAAAATTCCAACCTTCGAAGTCATCACATTATTAGCGCTAACAATTTGGCATGTATAGACTCACCTCACACGCTGTATGGTAGTCCTAGAACCGACTAAACCATAGCTCTGATACCAATAAAATTGTAACACCCCTAACTTCGTGACGGCCTGCGATTAGCCGGACCACGAGGAGTTATGACCAATCCTCTCAAGATACCAACCAATTTGACATTACCAGTCAGGCTGGAAAACTGCGTCACCGTCGCCTTAAAAATCATATCTCGAGTTTCAAAACTCGGAAACTGGTTTTTTTATAAAATTTTCCTGAATTTAGACTCATATACCCATGGATGGATTTATTTTTAGAATTTTGGTTGGGCCAATTGGTACAGTTTATTAGTTAAAGTCACCCATGTTACAGGGATCGACTGCTCTGACCTTCGCGCGTTACAACGAATATCTCTCTGTACAGGGCTTTAATACTGGTACCGTTTGTTTCTAATGAAACTAGACTCAAAATGGAATCTGTACATATAAGGCATGACTCCTAATTCTTTCTGGATAATTTATGGTAAATTTCCAAAGTCGCGACAGGGGACCCAGAAACCGTTCTGGCCCTGTCTCACGAGAACTTTAATATTTCTCAGTATACTGCTCATATGGTCGTTTCGTTTCATCCATATAAAAATAGATTCATAAAGGTTCAGTTCCATAATTTACTCACTATTTAATTCTACTTCTACTATTTTTAGTGATTTTTCAATCTCATCTCACTGCTGCTGTCCGCAACAGTTACTGCAGTGAACTATGCCAATTTCATGAATTTTCCTTGGCCTTAATCATCCATCATACATGACACAAATTATGGCCACCTTATCAAAATTTGAGTTTCTTAGACTGCGTGGCTATAGGTTCTAGCATCCCACTCGGCGACCACATAGGCCATTTCACATGGCTTAAAGTTTACAACCCACAATTAGACAAAATATAATAGCCTATACATGCCAAATGTTCTTCAACAACAAAAACAATACCACAAGATTTCAGCCAGTTGTGATGACTTCAGCAGCGGTCCGGATCACGCATAAACAATACGAGTCAGAGACCTAAAATGGGTGACAAGAAAAACACGGTGAGTTTACAACTCGATAAGTCATAAGCATTCATCAATCCTTTGATAAAGTTACTACAACATGAAACAATAAGCGAGGCTAGGTACTCATCCATATCGAATCTATACCAAGTCATACATCCACATTTCATATTCTACACAACAAGATATTTGAGGCATTTTCACACTAACTCATTTCCACCACAATCCTACAATTTCAATCACCACATAGATTTAAGGCTTACCAAATTCAACCCCGAGCATGAACATATTTTCTATTCGTCATGAGCTCGAAGTACTTACCCGACCCGATCTGTCAGGGATTAGCTCGATAATGTCCCACACTCGGCGCCAATTGTAATGCAAGAGCATATAGTGAATCCGCACACTTAGTGCTATAGTATCCACGCCAACCTAGGAAACTTCAGTATTCGACATCCGACCTAGGCGGCTTCAACTCCAAAATTGCTTCAATCTTTCGAGGGTCCACCTTAATCCCTTGGCCAGAGACCACATGTCCTAAGAAGGTTACCTCCCGAACCAAAATTCACACTTCTTTGAACTTCTAAAGAGTTCCTTCTCCTTAACACTCATGACTATACGGAGATGCTCATCATGTTTAACCCGGTTTGAGAATATACGGGATATCATCAATGAAGACGACTACAAATTGATCCAAGAATGGTTGGAACACCCGATTCATCCGATCCATAAATCCGCAGAGGCGTTAAATCATTCAAATGGCATAACCAAAACTCGTAATGACCATACCGAGTCCTGAATGCCATGTTATGGATATCCGCCTCCTTGACCCTTAACTGATGATATCCAGATCGGAGGTCGATCTTAGAAAATACAGAAGCTCTTCTAAGCTGGTCAAACAGATCGTCAATCCTTGGTAGTGGATGCTTATTCTTAATTGTCAGTTTGTTCAACTGGCGATAATCAATGCACATCCGCATTGTACCATCCTTCTTCTTCACGAATAGCACCGGTGCTCCCCATGGAGACATGCTTGGCCTAATGAAGCCCCTATCCAACAACTCTTGAATTTGAGCCTTTAACTCCAATAACTCCTTCGATGCCATCTTATACGGTGTGATGGACACAGGCGCCGTTCCAGGCAACAAATCTATTCCAAACTCAACTTTTCAGTTCAGAGGCAATCCTGGAAGCTCCTCCAGAAAAACATCTTGGAACTCATTTACGGTCCTAACCTTACCCACTGTCAGTCCCTCATCTTCTGACTGACTTACAAATGCCAAATAGGCCTCACAACCTTTCCGAATCCACTTCTCGGCTCTTGATGCCGACACCACATTGGACAAATAATCCCTTCGCTCACCTATCACCATAACCTCCTCATCCTTTGTGGTCCTTAACACCATTCGTTTAGCAGCACAATCCAGGGTCGCCTTATGCTTAACAAGCCAGTCCATTCCCAAAATAAGATTAAACTCTCCGAACGGTAACTCTATCAGATCTCCAGGGAAAATCCTACCTTGAGTTTCTAAGGATACATCCCTATACAGTTTGTCTACCCTAACCGAGTGACCCAAAGGACTTAGTCCAGATGCCCCACTCACAATCTCCTCAGAGTGCACACCCAACACCCAGATATGGCACATGCAACATAGGAATGAGTAGATCCAATATCCACCAAAACAGTATACGACATGCTAGAAACAAAAAACATACTAGTTATGACGTCGGGTGCATCGCCCTCTTCTCGACGGCGAGCTGCATACACCAATGCTGGCTATCGAGCTTCAGCATTTCCAGCAACCTTACCAGGTGCCCCTCATCCTCGACCATTTCTATTTCCACCCCTACCTTGTCCACATCCTCTCGGTGGTTGTGGTCTACCTCTTACGAGTTGAGCAACTTGAATCTGATTAGTTCTCTAAGGACAGTCCTTAACTCTATGCTCTATAGATCCGCATCGGAAACAAGCACTGGAACGTTTCCTACACTTACCCAAATGTACCTTACCACAGTCTCCATAGATTTGTGATCTAACTGTAACATCCTGATTTTCGGATTTATTCGCGGTTTTCAATATTTTGTAAAGATTTTAAAATTTTGTATTTGGATGTGAAATTAATATTTTGAGTAGGTAAATGGGCTTATAGAAGGCCCATGTGTTGGCCAAAACCCGGTTGAATTTTTGAATTTTTGGACTTAGGAGTTAGGGGTTCTGGCTAGATGGCCCTTGTATAGAGTTATGGGTAAATTGCATCACAAAAAGAGCCTTAGTAAAGTGGCAAGGGTGACGCCACTAGGCTCCTAAAAAGGTGGCGTGTGGAGCATTGGGGAAGGCATGGGATCGATTCCTGTGTTGACAAATAGATGCATTTATTTTTAAGTGCGGGAGGGGTAGTGTTGGAGTCGGTGGAGTCTGCTAAAGAGAGTTTGAATCGTCCAAACGCTTGGATTAAGGAGTGATAAGGGAGAGATTTAAGGATTTGGAGAGAGGCTAAGAGTTGGCGAATTAGGGGAATTAGAAAGGGATTTGGCGGGAGGGCTATTAGGTTAGTATTTTGGCACTTAGGGTATTGAGTGGTGCCGTTTTCTTCTGCTTAAACACCTTAGAGTTGTTCTTTTCTCTCTTTTTCCTCTCTAGTCGAAACCACCATTCTCTCTATTCTTCTTTTTTCTTCATTTTTCTTCTTCAAAACCGTTCATCAAACCTGCTGTTCATCAACACTTGTGCCGAAACCATAAAAGCCGAAACCTCGAAAAATACATTAGTTGTGCCGATTTCTTCCAAGCCAAATCCTTTGATATTTTTGTGCCTAATAAATGAAAATCATCTTTTCTAAACCCTAGATACGTGTCAGCAATTCTACATCAAGGTTATAGCCCCACATTGTCATCTTCTTCATCACCCAAAAGCCGAAAAACCATAGATCTCAGTAGCAGTCGTCGCGAATCTGGTGTGTACCGAACACCCTTTCTTAGTTCAATTCGGCAAAACCATTGATCTCAGTAGAGTAAATGTTAGATCTAGCACCACAAGGTGGTAAGTAAGTTTGTGTGACGTCTTAACGTACTTCAGAAAAAGATGGCCTCGATGGGCTGGCGGGCCCAATGGGCTTACGGACCAATATGGGTAAGAGATGGGCAAATTAGCTCGTTAGTTAGATGGTGGAACCAAAGCGCATAAAAGCTGTTGAAAATTGTGAAGTAGCTTGTGTAGTTGCTAAGTTACGAGAATTACCCCTAAGGAGTAAAATTACCGATATACCCTAGGGTTTAAATTGGCTAAACCGCATGATTGATTAATCTTGTATTTTACATAATATGCTTTTATTAATATCATTGCATGGGATTGGGGTATTGATGGAGGAAGTATTGAAAGTGGTTCATCCACGCATTGGACGCTTTGCCTCAACTTATCGATATTTGAGTAACGTTCTTTCGCAATCTGTGGAGTGTAGAAATTTGGGTGGGTTGAGATATTCCCCACATGGAGTGTAGGGGTGTGCAGAGGCGGTGTAGCGGTTGGTGGGTTGAGTAGTCTCCCAGGATGGGTTTGCATGCATTACTACTATTGTTACCTATGTTATTGAAGCGGGCCTATGGGCCCACTTTGTTATGTAAAAGGGGCTAAGGCCGTACATCAGATACGAAAAGGGCTTTGGTCCATTGTGTCTTGTGGTCCGAATAGGGCTTAGGCCCAATGGGCTCGAGCTGATTTGGGCTTTGGATGGGTTTCTGTATACACTGAGTTTTCCCAAACTTACCCCTTTTTCTTTCATCCTTGCAGGTGAGCCCTAGTTGGTGGACTTGGAGCTAGGCGGGATTCGGAGTGGCCACACGTTTTCTGCAAATTCGTTTTCTTCTGGTGAACTAGATTTTCCCATATTTTTGTTTATGGTTTTGGGTTTTTAAATGTAATAAGGCCGCTTAATTATTTTTATTGTTTGGTTTGTTTCTTTATTATTTAATTCTATTATGATAAAACTGAACTATGATAACTAACGAGATGAATTAGCTCTAGGACGCGTTTTCAAAAACATTAAGTGATTTCAAAATAACACGAATACAAGTAAGACTTCCGCTAAGCAAACGTTTTCAACCTTAATCATTTTCTTAAGATGGACATAACCAAACGGTTTTCTCAAAATTATACGAGATGTTAGAGTGTGGCAATGGCGGTGTGTATGTCTAGGATTGGATCCGAAGGGAGCTTGGTACTTAAGCAGTCTGACGGACTCACCTCCTCTTCTTCCTGGTTTCCTACCTGGTGCACAGCTTCCATTCACTTTAACCTACTTTTAAAAGTGTCTTTTACAACACCAACTAAGTTTTCCAAACTAAGTAATACGGAATGTTTTGAACGCTTCGATGTGGCGCATCAGATCCGGTCATAACGTCTAGGCCGGGTTTGGGGTGTTACATTTAGTGGTATCAGAGCCTGGTTACAACAACTCGGTTGTGGATCGGGTCCGAAAATCTTTTCAAAAAAAAGGTTTTTTCTATAAGTTTTCGAAGATGTTCAAAGTTTTTCTATTGTTAAACGGGGTTAAATCAATAGTTTTAAAATAAAAGTGTTTTCAAATTAAATCTTTTTATTTTTGGTCAACGAAAACATAGGTATTTTAAAAAAAAAATTTAAATGGACTAATAAGGATGTGGCACAATGAATCTCCGGCACCAAGTCTGTAAGTGTTCTTTTTCTACTTTAAATATTTATATGGGGACCGAAATAACTCGTAGATAGTCTTGAGCCTTAGAGATAGTGCTATTGATAATGTAGTATTAGGGCTACAAAGCGGGACCGTAGCTAAATTGTGATTGTGAAAATAACTCAAACTCTATCTGTTCATAAGATATTACGTAATAAGCAGTGAAACCAGTAAACTAATGTCATAAAATTCGTAAACAGATAAATCATTATGAGTACAAGGGTTACTCGGGGAAGAGGCCGTGGTCGAGGCCGAGGTAGCACCTAAGCTGTATCTGCGTCATCTGAACACATACTAGCTGGTGAGGCACGTCCACCACCGGTTAATGAAAATGGGCCGTATGATCGGGCCGCAGGGGATGACGCTTTGTCTTAAGCCATGTTGAGGGTTTTGGAAAGGGTGGCCGGAGCTAACATCGGGCCCATGAATAGGGGTCCATTTACGAACGACTTGAATATGAGCCGAGATTTTAAGGCGTGTCTGGAGTGGCCCCAAATGTGGCCGATCTTGGTTGGAAGCCCAGGCGGATCATGGATGACCCGGACCGCTCGAAGAAATGAAGTTGAAAGGGGCGGTTTCGTTGTTGCGGGATGAAGCGTATCAGTGGTGGATTACTGTGAGAGAGGGTAGCCCAGCTGAGAGGGTAACATGGGAGCTGTTCAAATAGACCTTTAAGGCAAAATATGTTGGAGCTAGCTATGTGGATGCACGCAGAAAGGAGTTTTTGAATCTAACTCAGGGAAATAAGACCATTGCTGAATATGAGGCAGAGTTTCTACGATTGAGTAGGTATGTTAATGGCATCGTTTCCACCGAATACGAGCGCAGCGTTCGTTTTGAGGATGGCCTTAGAGATGAGCTAAGGGTGCTCATAGCTCCGCAGAGAGAGCGATATTTCGCTGCACTGGTAGAGAAGGCTAAGATAGCCGAGGAGGTGAAGCAAACCAAACGGAGGAATTGTGATAAGGATTGGAATCGGTTCAGGAGGGATGCTGAACCAGCGGATGCTGCAAATCGAAATGTTAAGAGAGCTAGGATGGAGGAACCGGTTCGGCGATTCCGGTGAACACGAGTGAACCGCAAGCATGTGGGGATTGCGGCGAACGCATCAAGGAGGTCTTTGGAAGCATTCAGGGCTTGTCTTCGTTAGGGTCTAAGGAGCATAGGATTAAGGATTGTCCTAGGAGGGCCACTCAGGCTCGGGGGTGAACAAGGGGTCATGTGCACGGCTCAACCTGTGAGGGATGGACCACCCCTGCCAAGAGGTCGTGGACAAGGTCGCGGTGGTAATGGCCGTGGACGTGGGGCACCTGGTAGGGGTATTGGTAACGCGGATGCTCGTCACCCGACTTTGGTGTATCTTGCTTCGTCGCCAAGAAGGGGTGGCCTTTTGATGTCATAAGCGATACGTTTTTATATATGGTGTACCTTATCTTGCTCGATTGATGTGGGATCAACCCATTCATATGTGGCATATAACATTTGGGTCTTGGGTGTGCACTTGAGGAGGCGTGTGTGGGGTGTCGTGATAAGTCCTTTAGGTCATTCGGTTAAGGTAGAGAAACTCTTCAAGGAGGTGCCTCTGGAGATTCAAGATGGGGTTTTCTGTGGGGATTTGATGGAGTTACCGCTTGAAGAATTCGATTTGATACTAGGGATGGATTGGTTGACCAAGCATAAGGCAACTTTGGATTGTGCAGCTAAGAGGATGGTGTTAAGGATTGTCAATGATGAAGAGGTAATGATTATTGGAGAACGGAGGGATTACTTATCCAATGTAGTATCGGCGTTGAGGGCCGAGAAACTGATGCGCAAGGGGTGCGAGGCATATCTGGCTTTGGTAAGCCAAGCTGAAACTGAGGATCTGACTGTGGAGACCATCAGAACTGTTAGGGAATTCCGGGATGTTTTTTCAGAAGAGCTTCCTGGATTACCTCCGAATCGGGAAGTTGAGTTTGGAATCGATTTGTTGCCGAGAATAGCTCCAGTATCTATTGCCCCCTATAGGATGGCACCGAAGGAGTTGGTGGAACTGAAGGCTCAAATTCAAGAGTTGTTAGATAGAGGCTTCATTAGGCCTAGTGTGTCTCCTTAGGGAGCACCGGTCTTGTTTGTGAAGAAAAAGGATATCCTGGTATACTCTGAAACTGAGGCGAAGCATGATGAGCATCTCCGTACTGTGCTACAAGTGTTAAGGGAAAAAGAGCTCTATGCGAAATTCAGCAAGTGTGAATTCTGGTTGAGGGAGGTAACCTTCCTAGGGCATGTGGTCTCTGCTGAGGGGATTAAGGTGGATCCTCGTAAAATTGAAGCGATTCTGGAATGGAAGCCACCTAGGTCAGTATCGGAAATTCGGAGTTTCCTAGGGTTGGTAGGTTACTACAGAAGGTTTGTGGAGGGTTTCTCGGTAATGGCGGCACCCTTGACAAAACTCATAAAGAAAGGAGTACCATTTGTTTGGACCGAGAAACAGTAAAAAGCTTTTGATTGGTTGAAAAAGGTATTGACCGAAGCGCCAGTGTTGATTCAACCGGTGTCTGGAAGGACTTTACTGTATACAGCGATGCGTCACGTGTGGGGTTAGGTTGCGTACTGATACAAGAGGGTAAGGTGGTCGCTTATGCATCGTGACAGCTTAAGGCTCATGAGGTGAATTACCCTACGCATGATTTGGAGTTAGCAGCGGTGATTTTTAATTTAAAAATTTGGAGACACTACTTATATGGGGAAAAGTACATCATATACACAGATCATAAGAGCCTAAAGTATTTGTTGACTTAGAAGGAGTTGAACCTTAGGCAACGAAGATGGGTGGAGTTGCTTAAAGACTACGACTGGTCGATAGAGTACCACCCAGGAAAGGCTAATGTGGTGGCGGATGCATTGAGTCGAAGGGTTGTTACTGATTTGAGAGCCTTGTTCGCACGATTAAGTCTGCATAACGATGGAAGCTTGTTGGCGAAGCTGCGGTAAGGCCTACTTGGGTGAAAGATTAAGGAAAAATAGTTGAAGGACGATTCATTAGCTCTTCGGTTCCAGCAAGTTAAGCATGGTGAGAACGAGGATTTTGGGTTGAACACTGAAGGAGTTCTTTGCTTTCGTGGAAGGGTTTGTATTCCAAAGGACCCTGAATTGAGGTAGTTAATTCGAAAGAGGCTCATGGTGGACTCGTGCCATGCATCCCGGAGGGAATAAGTTATATCGAGACTTGCGAGAGGTGTCTTGGTGGCCCAGATTAAAGCGAGAGGTGACCGAATTTCTTTGGGAAATGTCGGCGACCCAAGAAAGTTAAGGTGAGCACCAATTGCCCTCGGGATTACTGCAACCTGTGAAAATTTCACTATGGAAGTGGGAAATAGTAACAATGGACTTTGTGAGTGGGTTACCTTTGACACCCACCAAGAAAGATTCGGTGTGGGTAGTTGTGGATAGGTTAACAAAATCTGCTGATTTCATACCTATTCGTACCGATTACTCACTGCAAAAGTTGGCCAAGCTATATGTGGCGAAGGTAGTGCGACTGCATGGGGTGCCAGTGTCGATAATTTCTGATCGAGACCCTAGGTTTACATCTCGGTTTTGGCGGAAGTTTCATGAAGCGTTGGGTACACGATTGGATTTTAGCACCGCTTTTCACCCACAGACAGATGGACAGTCAGAAAGGGTTATTCAGGTTCTGGAAGATATGTTGAGAGGTTGTATCATTGATTTTCGTGGAAGTTGGGAGGACTACTTGCCATTGGCGGAGTTTGCTTACAATAACAGCTATCAAGCAAGTATTCAGATGGCACCATATGAAGCGCTCTTGGGCGAAGATGTCGTACGCCGACGTGTTGGATAGAGTTGGATGAACGACGAGTGCTTGGACCGGAATTGGTGGCGTAACCTTGAAAGCAAGGTTAGGGCGATAAGGGATCGGTTAAAGGAGGCATCCGATGAGCGTAAGTCGATATCGAATCTGAAGCGCAAAGAGATTGAGTTTGCTATTGGGGATATGGTTTTCTTGAAGGTTTCCCCTTGGAAGAAAATTTTGAGATTTGGTAAGAAGGGTAAGTTGAGCCCACAGTTTATTGGGCCTTACCGAATTTTTAAGCGGGTTGAACCAGTGGCTTATTAGCTAGAGTTACCACCAGAACTGCATCGTATCCACGACGTTTTTCATGTATCCATGCTTTGGCGGTATCGATCGACCCAACTCATATCATACCGATTCGAGAAATCGAGGTACAGTCAGATTTAACTTTCGAAGAGGAACCTGTGCAAATACTTGATCGTGACGTCAAGGTGTTGAGAAGGAAATCAGTTCCACTAGTGAAAGTACTTTGGAGAAACCATGGCAAAGAAGCTACTTGGGAGACTGAGGAGGCTATGCATCAACAGTACCCTCCACTGTTCTAATAAGGTAAAATTTCGAGGTCGAAATTTCTTTAAGGAGGGTAAAGTTGTAACATCCTGATTTTCGGATTTATTCGCGGTTTTCAATATTTTGTAAAGATTTTAAAATTTTGTATTTGGATGTGAAATTAATATTTTGAGTAGGTAAATGGGCTTATAGAAGGCCCATGTGTTGGCCAAAACCCGGTTGAATTTTTGAATTTTTGGACTTAGGAGTTAGGGGTTCTGGCTAGATGGCCCTTGTATAGAGTTATGGGTAAATTGCATCACAAAAAGAGCCTTAGTAAAGTGGCAAGGGTGACGCCACTAGGCTCTTAAAAAGGTGTCGTGTGGAGCATTGGGGAAGGCATGGGATCGATTCCCTGTGTTGACAAATAGATGCATTTATTTTTAAGTGCAGGAGTGGTAGTGTTGGAGTCCAGGTGGAGTCTGCTAAAGGAGAGTTTGAATCTATCCAAACGCTTGGATTAAGGAGTGATAAGGGGAGAGATTTAAGGGATTTGGAGAGAGGCTAAGAGTTGGCCGAATTAGGGGAATTAGAAAGGGGATTTCGGCAGAGGGGTATTATGTTAGTATTTCGGCACTTAGGGTATTGAGTGGTGCCGTTTTCTTCTGCTTAAACACCTTAGGGTTGTTCTTTTCTCTCTTTTTCCTCTCTAGCCGAAACCACCATTCTCTCTATTCTTCTTTTTTCTTCATTTTTCTTTTTCAAAACCGTTCATCAAACCTGCTGTTCATCAACACTTGTGCCAAAACCACAAAAGCTGAAACCTCGAAAAATACATTAGTTGTGCCGATTTCTTCCAAGCCAAATCCTTTGATATTTTTGTGCCTAATAAATGAAAATCATCTTTTTTAAACCCTAGATACGAGTCGGCAATTCGACATCAAGGTTATAGCCCCACATTGTCATCTCCTTCATCACCCAAAAGCCGAAAAACCATAGATTTGGGGGCTTATAGCCGAAACTTCAAAACTCTGAGAGTCGAGTTCTACCATTGTTTGAAAGATAAATCTGCACCAGATTGCGTGGAGATCAAAAAGGAGTAAGGGGTAAGTGTTCATCATCTCAGATCTGGTCCTATTTTACAAAGTTAGGAAAAACCGAAGTCCCTGAAATCTAGGGAGGCTGTCGATTTGGGCATGTGGCTCTAAGGGTTTTTAACTGACGTTTTCTATCAATGATTAGTGTCTTCTTAAGTGTTGGATTGAAGGCGTGGGTTGTTGGAGCAATAGAATTCGGAGCTAGCTATCGATTTTGGCAAAAAGGTAAGGTTTCAAAGGCTTTTAGGGACATGGTTTGAGCATGGATGAGTAAGTTTTGGGGTTTAGTGATTATGGTTTGTAAATAAGAACTATGCTAATCAATTGTAGGACATCGGAAGAGATCTCAGTAGCAGTCGTCGTGAATCAGGTGTGTACCAAACACCCTTTCTTAGTTCAATTCGGCAAAAGCTGAAATGCCGAAATTTTCGGCATTTCATGGGCTTGTGAGTATGCGAATGCTCTCAAGACATAGAGTAAATGTTAGATCTAGCACCGCAAGGTGGTAGGTAAGTTTGTGTGATGTCTTAACGTACTTCAGAAAAAGAGGGCCTCGATGGGCCAAAACTGGGCCCAATGGGCTTACGGACCAATATGGGTAAGAGATGGGCAAATTAGCACATTAGTTAGATGGTGGAACCAAAGCGCATAAACTGTTGAAAATTGCTGAAGTAGCTTGTGTAGTTGCTAAGTTACGAGAATTACCCCTAAGGAGTAAAATTACCGATATACCTCTAGGGTTTAAATTGGCTAAACTGCATGATTGATTAATCTTGTATTTTACATGATATGCTTTTATTAATATCTCATTGCATGGGATTGGGGTATTGATGGAGGAAGTATTGAAAGTGGTTCATCCACGATTGGAGGCTTTGCCTCAACTTATCGATATTTGAGCCGCGTTCGCAATTTGTGTGGAGTGTAGGAAATTTGGGTGGGTTGAGATATTCCCCACATGGAGTGTAGGGCTGGTACGGGGTAGTGTAGCGGTTGGTGGGTTGAGTAGTCTCCCCAGATGGGTTTGCATGCATTACTACTATTGTTACCTATGTTATCGAACTGGGCCTATGGGCCACCTCGTTATGTAAAAGGGCTAAGGCCTTACATTGTGATTCGAAAGGGCTTGGTCCTTGTGTAATCGTGGTGCGAATAGGGCTTAGGCCCAATGGGCTCGAGCTGATTTGGGCTTTGGATGGGTTTCAGATACACCGAGTTTTCCCAAACTCACCCTTTTCTTCCATCCTTGCAGGTGAGCCCTAGTTGGTGGACTTGGAGCTGGGCAGGATTCGGAGTGGCCACACGTTTTCTGCAAATTCATTTTCTTCTGGTGAACTAGATTTTCCCATATTTTGGTTTATGGTTTTGGGTTTTTAAATGTAATAAGGCCGCTTAATTATTTTTATGGTTTGGTTCGTTTCTTTATTATTTAATTCTATTATGATAAAACTGAACTATGATAACTAACGAGATGGATTAGCTCTAGGACGCGTTTTCAAAAACATTAAGTGATTTCAAAATAACACGAATACAAGTAAGACTTCCGCTAAGCAAACGTTTTCAACCTTAATCATTTTCTTAAGATGGACATAACCAAACGGTTTTCTCAAAATTATACGAGATGTTAGAGTGTGGCAATGGCGGTGTGCATGTCTAGGATTGGATCCGAAGGGAGCTTGGAACTTAAGCAGTCCGACGGACTCACCTCCTCTTCTTCCTGGTTTCCTACCTGGTGCACAGCTTCCATTCACTTTAACCTACTTTTAAAAGTGTCTTTTACAACACCAACTAAGTTTTCCAAACTAAGTAATACGGAATGTTTTGAACGCTTCGATGTGGCACATCAGATCCAGTCATAACGTCTAGGCTGGGTTTGGGGTGTTACACTAACAACATTCATCGGCACTGCTCAAACTGGTTCCTCCACTCTTGCTCTCTTAACATTCCTATTAGCACCACTCGAGGGTCCTGAATCCCTCCGGAAACGGTTCTGATCCTTCTCCCGACTCTGCTTTTCAGCACGCTTTACCACTTCAGCTATCTTAGCTTTCTCCACCAAAATCGCAAAGTCTCGCTCCCACTGCGGAGCAATCAACACCCTAAGATCATCTCTAAGACCATCCTTAAAGCGCACACTTCGTTCATATTCCGTAGCGACTATGCCCACGGCATACCGACTCAGCCTCAAAAACTCGGCCTCGTACTCAGTAACTGTTTTACCTCCTTGCACCAGATTCAAGAATTCTTTTCTGCGGGCGTCCACATAACTCGCCCCAACATACTTCCCTTTAAAGGCCGTCTTAAACAGTTCCCAAGTTACCCTATCAGCTGGGGTTCCTTCTTTCACAGTGAGCCACCACTGGTAAGCCTCGTCCCGTAGCAACGATCGGCTCCCTTCAACTTCGCTCCACGAGCAATCCAAGTCATCCATAATTTGTTCTGTGGCCTCCAACCAATATTTTGCCACATTCGAGGCGATACCAGACACACCCCTAAAGATCTCCGCTCCGTTGGCCCGGAGTCGTTCAGAAATTGATCCGCGAATTCCGTTGCCTGAACTTTTCCCGGCAACCCTTTCCAGAACACGAAGCATTGCCTGTGACAGGGCATCATCCCCGGCACCGCAGTCATGAGACTCTACCTCTGTTGTCGGTGGTACCGGTGCATCCACTGCCGGCATATGTCCTGAAGACAAAGATCTCGCTCGAGCACTTCCTTGACCCCATCCACGGCCTCTTCCACGAATGGATCTTGTACTCATATCGTATTATCTTGATTACGAATTTTTATGCATTAATTCAATATTCCAGTGTTTATTATAGATCTTTTATGAATCAGATAGTAATTCAGAGTTTGTTTTCGCAGAATCGAAGTCTAGCTACAGTTTCAGTCTCTTATCAAATTTTGCTATGCTTTCAGTATCGTCCTATTTAGAGTATCCTAATAGGGTTTCAGTACAGACAGATAATTGAGGAAAATATTCAGAAAAATTCAGAATACTTACAGACTTGAGCCGGAGATTCAGAATGCCACCTTCTAAAGATCTAAATTTTGAAAATCGAATTTTTCGCATTTTTTTTAAAATTTTCGCTTTCGAAAATCTTTGTTTTTGTATACCCATTCCACAGTCGAGTTGTTGCAACCTAGGCTCTGATGCCAGTAAATGTAACACCCCAAACCCGGCCCAGACGTTATGACCGGATCCGACATGCCACATCGAAAAGTTCTAAACATTTTATATTGTTGATCCAGAAAAACTTACTTAGTGTTTTAACAGATAATTTCATTATAGGTCAAAGTGAATGGAAGCTGTGCACCAGGTAGGAAACCGAAAAAGAGGTTGTGAGTCCATCGGACTGCTTAAGTACCAAGCTCCCTTCGGATCCAATCCTAGACATGCATACCGCCATTGCCACACCTTACCATCCTGGATATTTCTAGGAAACCGATTTGATTAAGTCATTTTTAGGAAAAGTGATTAATTTTGGAAAATACTTTCATTGCGGAAGCTTTGCTTGTTGTCATGTTATTTTGAAATCAATTGTTGTTTTTGAAAACGCGCCCTAAAGCTATCCAATTTCAACAGTTAAAATAAGTAATACCTATCTTAGTAATACATATTAAAACTATAAAAAATAATAAAAAATAATTAAGTGGCCTTATTACATTTAAAACCCAAAACTTCAAACGTAAATAAAAGGATGTCCAGTTCACCAGAAGAAAATCAAACTTTCAGAACGGGTGGCCACTCCGAATTCCCTCACAGCTCCAAGCCCACTATGGTTGGAGACTACCTGCGTGGATGAAAATAAAAGGGGCGAGTTTGGGGAAAATCAGTGTGTAAATTAACCCAACCATAGCCTATATCAGCTCAAACCACGAAATAGAATAAGTTGGCCTTAGCCGCAATGTAATTGAGAATAAAGCCCATAGGCCCATAACAGAACAGAACAAATATTACATGTTTATGCAGAAACCCAACCCAGATTCATTCATAACACCCCCGTACCAGCCTTACACCATGTGGGGAGACTACTCGACCCACCCAACCGCTACACACCACAGAAATCGCAGCAGGGCTGCTAGATATTGTGATGGAGTCACCAGATACAGATATTGTGGCAGAGCCACCAGAACAGATTTATATGGCAGAGCCACCAGATCAGATAATTGTGACATAGCCACCAGGACCGATATATGTGGCATAGCCACCAGGACCGATATATGTGGTGTAACACCCCGAACCCGAGACCATCGCCGGTGTCGGACACGAGGGGTTAACAAGCCAAGTTCACTTGTTTTGCCCATCCATTTGACATTTTCAGTCAGGCTGGAAAACTGCGTCACTGTCGCCTTAAAAATCATATCTCGAGTTTCAAAACTCAGAAACTGGTTTTGTAAATTTTCCCTGAATTTAGACTCATATATCCATCCATGGATTTATTTCTAGAATTTTTGGTTGGGCCAATTGGTACAGTTTATTAGTTAAAGTCACCCATGTTACAGGGATCGACTGCTCTGACCTTCGCGCGGTATAACTTGAATATCTCTCTGTACAGGGCTTTAATGCTGGTTTCGTTTGTTTCTAATGAAACTATACTCAAAATGGAATCTGTACATATAAGGTATGTCTCCTAATTATTTTTGGATAATTTATAGTAAATTTTAAAGTTGCGACAGGAACCCAGAAACCGTTCTGGCCCTGTCTCACAATAGCTTTAATATCTCTTAACATGTAACTCCGATGACCATTTCGTTTCTTCCATATGAAAATAGACTCATCAAGGTTCATTTACATATCTTTTTCACTATTTAATTCCATTCCTACGAATTTTGGTGATTTTTCACATTCACGTCACTGCAGCTGGCAGCATCTGTTTTAAGGTAGGTCTTACCTATTTGGTAGTCTCCATGAACCAACTAGTCTTGCCATACATAGGTTCATATATGATCATTTTAACCATGCCAATGGCTGATCATATGACCAACATTCCCATTTCAAGCCATATCCACATCATGACACCAAATATATACATACAAACCACAATTAGTCTAAGTTCATGCTTCCTTTTTGAGCCATTTTCGCATGGCCGTACCTATATACATCACAACATATTTAACCAACAAGGGTAGTCCTATACATGCCATTTCAAGTTCAACCAAAAATTTATACCAAAATGGAGGCTTGATAGTGTGGATGACTTCGACTTCAACGATCCCAAATCCGATTGCTTGAGCGAAATCTAGAAAAGCGAGAGCCAAAGCAGCGGGTAAGCATTTTATGCTTAGTAAGTCTCAAGGAATATAATCAACTCTAATTACAGCAATACATTCACATAGCCAAATGCATCATTTCATTAATACACATTCTTACTTCACACTTCATCATTATATAATTTCACAAAGTATCAATCAATTCAATAACTGAAATTCATTAGTCGATTGAGCGAATGTTGCTCAAACATGTCGACTTTCCAATGCACATATAACGTACCTTATCCTTTGGGCTTTTCGAGTGTACTAATTGAATTCATTACAGCAACCAACACTCACCTCCAGCCCAAGATTCTTGAATATAACCGGATATAATCACGTGCACAAATGCCTTGGTCTTAGCCAGGATAGAATAACTTCATACGAATGCCTTGGTCTAAGCCGGATATAGCCACTAGCACAATTGCCTTGGTCTTAACCGGATATAATTTCCACATAATTGTCTTGAGGCTTAGCCGGATATTATTCAATTTCTCATGTACACATACATCAATAATCATTGGACATACATATTTCATTTTCGTTACTAAGGCTCAAACGCACATATATTCACAAGCATATTCGCCTTGGGACTTAGCCGGGTATCATTCAATTTCTCATACACACATAAATCAATAATCATACACATCCATACTTCATCTCACATAATTCAAGTAAGGTCACTTCTTGAGGACTTACCTCGGATGTTGTCGAGCGGCTTTTTCGGCTATTCGATCACCTTTTCCTTCCCCTTGTCCAATTGTGGCCCTCTTAGCTCTTGAGCTAATTCAAACAAATTCAATTTATTAAAACCTCATTGTGCTTGCTTATGGCCGAATATGACAAGGAGTTTTAAATGGTCATATGGCCACTCTTTAGCTTGAATACACAATGGTCATGCACATTTTATACTACATCGTGCAATTCAATACAATTTATTTGAGCATCAAGGAAAAGCTAAGGCCTTCAATAGGCTACCCAAGGCCGAATATTCATGTACATGTTGAGGTCAATTTTGCACTTAATACCTCACAAAACAGCATGCATTTTACTAGTTAATGCTTTGCACATTGTGGCCCAAAACTTATAATATAGCATCAAGCACTTATATGTGTGCTAGGCGAATTGTGCTTGCAATTTCACAAGCATTCTTGCACATCTTCTTCTTTAAACCAATATATTCATCACTTACTTCATAGCCAAAACATCATGTGCAAACATATATATACAATATGAGCATGGTCAATTTCAAGATGTCCATAGCCATCCAAAATACAAATTTTAACTAACATGCAAGAAGCATGAACCATGTTCATGAATGCATCATGGCGAATATGAAAATCATGCTCCATTCAACTTCAATCATGGTTAAACACAAAAGAAAACTCAAAATCTTACTCAAGAGTAGACAATCCATCATTGCATGCATCATCATCAAGCTTCACACTTAGCATGCAATGGCTTTATCACCATAACAACTTTGGCCAAATACCATTTCCATGGCATAACAAGGATTTTAGCCATGGCTAACATGCACATCAAACTAGTAACCAAACCATGCATGAAACTCCCAACACAACCTTATACATACCTTAATCTTGATGTAAACTTAGCCAAATCTCCTTCTAGGTCTCTTCCAACCCAAGCATGAAGCAAAATCCTCCCCTTTTCCCTTAGTATTTTCGGCCAAGAAGATGAGAAAGGATGAACAAATTTTTCTTTTCTTTCCTTAGGACATTCGGCCAAGCCTATGGAGAAGAATGAACACTTTTTTTTTTTTTTTTCATACTCTTATTTTATCATTCCTAACATCATCCATTAGTAAAATATGTTGGGAACATGTTTCCCCTTGCCCATAATTTGTCATGGCCGGCCATCCACCTTAGGGAATGGGATAATTGACATGCAACTCCATTTATTTCACTTCATGCATTATTAGGCCACTTAAAAATACACCTTTCACATTTTCAAGTCCCAGCACATGGGTCCTTTCTTATAAATTTGCACCTAATTAATAAAAATCGAGACACGAAATATTTACGCATACCAATTCCACATACAATAAGCACGGAATATAACACTTAATTATTCTTGCGACTCGGTTTCGTGGTCCCGAAACCACTCTCCGACTAGGGTCACATTAGGGGTGTCACAACTCTCCCCCACTTAATAGATTTTCGTCCCCGAAAAGCTTACCGGTAAATAGGTTCGGATATCGCTCTCTCATAGAGTTCTCGGTCTCCCAAGTAGCTTCTTCTATCTCGTGCTTGAGCCATAACACTTTCACTAGTGGAACCCGCTTGTTTCGCAACTCTTTCACTTCTCGTGATAGGATACGAATCGGTTCTTCCTCATAACTCATATTAGCTTGAATTTCAATTTCTGATGGACTAATCACGTGCGATGGATCGGATCTATAGCGTCGAAGCATTGAAACGTGGAAGACATCGTGAACCTTTTGAGTTCGGGGGCAAAATCAAACGATATGCCCTTTGGACCGACTCGCTCGATATCTCATATGGCCCAATGAACCTCGGGCTCAACTTGCCCTTACGGTAGAACACGAGTATCTTTTTCCAAGGCGATACCTTGAGAAACACTTTATCACCCACGATACTCGATATCCTTACGCTTCATATCCGCGTCGACTTACTCGACGATCGAAGGCTATCTTGAGACTTTCACGGATTACTTTCACTTTACATTCAGCATCCCTAATCAAATCCACCGAAAATCTTGCTTTCACCAAGCTCGGTCCAAAACAATGGTGTACGGCATTTACGCCGTACAAAGCCTCGTAGGGTGCCATCTTAATACTTGATTGAAATTTGTTGTTGTAAGCGAATTCAATCAACGGCAAATACCGTTCCCATGAACCACTAAACTCGAGGACGCAACATCTTAACATATCCTCAAGTATCTGAATTATCCGCCGGATTGACCATCGGTTTGGGGTGAAAGGCGGTGCTGAAATGCAACTTGGTACCCAAAGCTTCTTGCAACTTTTTCCAAAATCGCGAGGTAAATCTCGGATCTCTATCCGACACGATGGAAATAGGCACCCGTGTAATCTCACAATCGAGAAGCGTACAATTCCGCTAATTTGTCCATTGAAAATCCGTGCGACGGGGACAAAGTGGGCCGACTTAGTCAATCGATCTACCACGACCCAAACCGCATCCTTCTTACTTGGCGACAATGGCGGTCCGGATACAAAGTCCATTGTGACTCGATCCCATTTCCACTCGGGTATCGTGATTGGTGAAGTAATCCTCAAGGCACCGATGTTCCGCTTTCACTTGTTGACATATTAAACATCTCAAACAAAGTCGGAGATGTCTCGCTTCATACCATGCCACCAAAACCGGCGTTTCAAATCATTGTACATCTTCATTACTCCCGGGTGGATTGCCATTCGGCTACAATGGGCTTCATTTGAATTATCGAAATGAGTTCAATTCTTTGGGACACACAGGCGACTTTTGAACCTCAAACAATCGTCATCGATCGATTTGAAACTCCGAGTCCTTGTTGAACACACGCAGCCGTTTTGCAACCAACTCGTCGTCGACTTTACGAGCTTCTCGAATTTGGTGTGTCAATAATGGTTTGGCTTTCAATTCAGCCACTAACACCTTTGTCGGATCGAGATGGACAAGTGCACATTCATCGTCGTAAAGTGAATAACGATTTACGACTCAAGGCATCCGCAACCACATTCGCCTTTCCCGGGTGATAGTCAATGATCAGTTCATAATCCTTTAACAGCTCAAGCCAACGTCTTTGTCGCAGATTTAAGTCTCTTTGGGTCATCAAATATTTGAGACTTTTGTGATCCGAGTATACATGGCACCTTTCACCAAATAAGTAATGTCTCCAAATCTTTAAGGTGAATACGATGGCGGCCAATTCGAGATCATGAGTCGGATAATTTTTCTCATGTGGCTTTAATTGCCTCAACGCATAGGCCACAACTCGACCTTCTTGCATTAATACGCAACCTAACCCAAGTAGAGGCGTCGCTATAAATGACAAACTCCTTGTCGGACTCGGGTTGCACTAGAATTGGGGCTTCATCAAATAAGTTTTCGTTGATCGAAACTTTTTAGCATTTCTCGTCCATTCGAACTTAACGTCCTTTTGGAGTAACCGTCATCGGCGTGGCTATCGTTGAGAAGCCTTTACAAATCGTCGGTAATAACCTAAGCAAGCCCCAAAAAGTCTCGAACCTCAATAATATTTCTCGGAGGCTTCCAATTAAGTATGGCTGAAATTTTATTGAATTCGACTCGAATACCGTCTGAGATACCACATGACCCAAGAAGCTAACCTCTCTTAACCGAACTCACACTTCTTGAACTTAGCATATAATTGCTTATCCGTAAAATTTGCGGCACTAACCGCAGTGCTCAAAGATGTTCGGTCTCATTTCTTAAATAGACCAAGATGTCATCAATGAACACGACTACGAATCGATCCAAATATGGTCTAAAGATCCGATTCATTAAATCCATAAATACCGCGAGGGTATTAGTGAGCCCAAGCGGCATCACTAGGAACTCATAGTGACCATATCTCGCTCAAGGCGGTCTTGGGCACGTCCGAATCTCGGATTCGCAATTGATAGTAGCCCGATCTCAAATCTATTTTCGAGAACACCGAGGCTCCCTTCAGTTGATCGAACAAGTCATCAATACGTGGCAGCGGATATTTGTTCTTTATCGTCTCTTTATTAAGTCGACGATAGTCGATGCACGATCGCATGGTTCCATCCTTCTTCTTCACGAACAACACCGGCGCACCCCAAGGCGAAAAACTCGGCGAGCAAAACCTCTATCCACCAATTTTTGCAAGCGAGCTTTCAACTCCTTTAATTCGTTGGTGCCATACGATACGGAGCTATCGAAATTGGAGTGGTACCGGTACCAATTCGATGCCAAATTCTATTTCCCTAACGGTGGTAAACCCGCAATTCTTGGGAAAACATCCGGTATTCACAAACCACGACGCACAGATTCGGGTTTCTTCTCGATTCCTTGTCATCGAAAGCACGACGCAAGGTGCGCCGCACCCTTTTCTTACATATTTACGGGCCAACATCGGCGATATTACGGTGGCAACCCTTTAAGTCCGTAGACTCAACCCGAATTATTTTATTATTCGCGCACCTCAAATCGATAGTCTTGCTCTTGCAATTTACAACCGCATCGTGCATGGTCAACCAATCCAAACCAAGAATAACATCGAACTCATCGAGCGGCAAAACCATCAAGTCCGCCGGAAAACAAGAACCTCGGAACACTAGGGACTTTTCTTGCACACTTTGTTGACAAGCACGTAATGACCCAAGGGTTTGACACCGAATTACAAACTCATGAGACTCAATGGGCAAAGTCTTCTTTGGATGCTAAGGTTTCACATATATATGAATGAGTAGAACCGGGGTCAATCAAAGTAATCACATTTGTATTGAAAAGAGTGAAAGTGCGGTAATAACATCCGAGAGGCGGCATCCTCGGCGTGCGCGTATGGCATAAGTCCTAGCAGAGCACGAGCCTCGGATCGATGGTAGCATCTCTAGATCCTCTCGACCGCCACCGACATTGCCCATATTTCTAGGTGGCCTACCTCGGCGATGGTAGCACCCGGGTTTGCACTCTAACTTACATTACATTCATGCATCCTCGGGCAATCCTCCATAAAGTGGTCGGCCGATCCACACTTATAGCGAGGAGCGATCACGAAACCAACAGCTCCCGAATGCCATTTGCCACAATGTGGACACTCCGCCCTCTCGGCGATCATTTCCACCACCGCGATCGAGGTGACTCGTGTGGTCACGAGGGTCGATCGCGTCCTCGTCTAGAAAAGCCGGAACGCCTCTAGACCGCTCGCATCATCTCGAAATCTCTTTGATGCTTGTTGAAGAGACTTTCCGAGGACCTCTTCGAATTCTCCGGTTCCCACATCAGCTTTTTGTTTCTCCTTTCTAAGCTCTTGACTTTACAAGCTCGCTCAACAAGTACTACGAACTCGGTACCTCGAGAATGCCAACAAACATCCTTATATCATCATTCAGCCCATCCTCGGCGTTTACACATAATAGCCCGGACGAAATGCATTCTCGCGTCGGCTAAGCCTCACAAACTTTCGTTCGTAGTCGATAACGGACATAGAACCTTGCTTAAGATCAAGAAATTCCCTCGCTTTTGGTCGATGAATCTCTCGGTCGATATACTTTTTTGAACTTCGGTTTGAAAGAATTCCCAAGTCACTTGCTCTCTAGGCACCACAGAAGTCGAGTACTCCACCCAATAGTAGGCGGACTCGCGTAGCAAGGAGATGGTACACTTTAAGCACTCATCGGGTGTACAGGATAGCTCATCAAGCACCGGATAGTGTTATCTAACCAAAATTCAGCTCGCTTCGGCATCATCATCATCCGTAGCCTTAAATTCAGTGGCCCCATGTTTTGAATCCTATCATTGGGGCTTACTTGACCTTATTTGGTCAGTCACCGGAGGTATTGTAGGTCTTGGGGTTGCATTTGTCGGGAATGGAGGTTGTGGAACAGTAGTGTTGGTTCGAATGTATTGATTAAACCATTCGTTCATCACACTATAAAAGGCTTGCCTAGCCTCGTCATTAGGATTGCTGGCCATAGGTTGAGAGTCCGCGGCGCTGTCCCTTGCGCGAGAGCAGCGCCACACTCTCCACATCATCAGCTATCGCTCGGTTGGGATCGGGATCCATTGCTATAAACAAACACAAAGTCAAATTGTCAGAAATCACCACACTATCGATTCATCATTTAATGGCATGTATAGCTAGACCCCAAACACATCACGGTAGTCCTAGAATCGACTAAACCGTGGCTCTGATACCAATAAAATTGTAACACCCCGAACCCGAGACCATCGCCGGTGTCGGACACGAGGGGTTAACAAGCCAAGTTCACTTGTTTTGCCCATCCATTTGACATTTTCAGTCAGGCTGGAAAACTGTGTCACTGTCGCCTTAAAAATCATATCTCGAGTTTTAAAACTCGGAAACTGGTTTCGTAAATTTTCCCTGAATTTAGACTCATATATCCATCCATGTATTTATTTCTAGAATTTTTGGTTGGGCCAATTGGTACAGTTTATTAGTTAAATTCACCCATGTTACAGGGATCGACTGCTCTGACCTTCGTGCGGTATAACTTGAATATCTCTCTGTACAGGGCCTTAATGCTGGTGTCGTTTGTTTCTAATGAAACTAGACTCAAAATGCAATCTGTACATATAAGTTATGTCTCCTAATTCTTTTTGGATAATTTATAGTAAATTTTTAAAGTTTCGACAGGGAACCCAGAAACCGTTCTGGCCCTGTCTCACAATAGCTTTAATATCTCTTAACATGTAACTCCTATGACCATTTCGTTTCTTCCATATAAAAAAAGACTCATCAAGGTTCATTTACATAGCTTTTTCACTATTTAATTCCATTCCTACGAATTTTGGTGATTTTTCACATTCACGTCACTGCAGCTGGCAGCATCTGTTTTAAGGTAGGTCTTACCTATTTGGTAGTCTCCATGAACCAACTAGTCTTGCCATACATAGGTTCATATATGATCATTTTAACCATGCCAATGGCTGATCATATGACCAACATTCCCATTTCAAGCCATAGCCACATCATGACACCAAATATATACATACAAACCACAATTAGTCTAAGTTCATGCTTCCTTTTTGAGCCATTTTCGCATGGCCGTACATATATACATTACAACATATTTAACCAACAAGGGTAGTCCTATACATGCCATTTCAAGTTCAACCAAAATTTATACCAAAATGGAGGCTTGATAGTGTGGATGACTTGACTTCAACGATCCCAAATCCGATTGCTTGAGCGAAATCTAGAAAGCGAGAGCCAAAGCAGCGGGGTAAGCATTTTATGCTTAGTAAGTCTCAAGGAATATAATCAACTCTAATTACAGCAATACATTCACATAGCCAAATGCATCATTTCATTAATACACATTCTTACTTCACACTTCATCATTATATAATTTCACAAAGTATCAATCAATTCAATAACTGAAATTCATTAGTCGATTGAGCGAATGTTGCTCAAACATGTCGACTTTCAATGTACATATAACGTACCTTATCCTTTGGGCTTTTCGAGTGTACTAATTGAATTCATTACAGCAACCAACACTCACCTCCAGCCCAAGATTCTTGAATATAACCGGATATAATCACGTGCACAAATGCCTTGGGCCTTAGCAGGATAGAATAACTTCATACGAATGCCTTTGGGTCTAAGCCCGGATATAGCCACTAGCACAATTGCCTTGGTCTTAACCGGATATAATTTCCAGCATAATTGTCTTCGGGCTTAGCCGGATATTATTCAATTTCTCATGTACACATACATCAATAATCATTGGACATACATATTTCATTTTCGTTACTAAGGCTCAAACGCACATATATTCACAAGCATATTCGCCTTGGGACTTAGCCGGGTATCATTCAATTTCTCATACACACATAAATCAATAATCATACACATCCATACTTCATCTCACATAATTCAAGTAAGGTCACTTCTTGAGGACTTACCTCGGATGTTGTCGAACGGCTTTTTCGGCTATTCGATCACCTTTTCCTTCCCTTGTCCAATTGTGGCCCTCTTAGCTCTTGAGCTAATTCAAACAAATTCAATTTATTAAAACCTCATTGTGCTTGCTTATGGCGAATATGACAAGGAGTTTTAAATGGTCATATGGCCACTCTTTAGCTTGAATACACAATGGTCATGCACATTTTATACTACATCAAGCAATTCAATACAATTTATTTGAGCATCAAGGAAAAGCTAAGGCCTTCAATAGGCTACCCAAGGCGAATATTCATGTACATGTTGAGGTCAATTTTGCACTTAATACCTCACAAAAACAGCATGCATTTTACTAGTTAATGCTTTGCACATTGTATTAAAACTTATAATATAGCATCAAGCACTTATATGTGTGCTAGGCGAATTGTGCTTGCAATTTCACAAGCATTATTGCACATCTTCTTCTTTAAACCAATATATTCATCACTTACTTCATAGCCAAAACATCATGTGCAAACATATATATACAATATGAGCATGGCGAATTTCAAGATGTCCATAGCCATCCAAAATACAAATTTTAACTAACATGCAAGAAGCATGAACCATGTTCATAAATGCATCATGGCGAATATGAAAATCATGCTCCATTCAACTTTAATCATGGTTAAACACAAAAGAAAACTCAAAATCTTACTAAAGAGTAGACAATCCATCATTGCATGCATCATCATCAAGCTTCACACTTAGCATGCAATGGCTTTATCACCATAACAACTTTGGCCAAATACCATTTCCATGGCATAACAAGGATTTGAGCCATGGCTAACATGCACATCAAATTAGTAACCAAACCATGCATGAAACTCCCAACACAACCTCATACATACCTTAATCTTGATGTAAACTTAGCCAAATCTCCTTCTAGGTCTCTTCCAACCCAAGCATGAAGCAAAAATCCTCCCCCTTTTCCCTTAGTATTTTCGGCCAAGAAGATGAGAAAGGATGAACAAATTTTTCTTTTCTTTCCTTAGGACATTCGGCCAAGCCTATGGAGAAGAATGAACACTTTTTTTTTTTTCATACTCTTATTTTATCATTCCTAACATCATCCATTAGTAAAACATGTTGGGAACATGTTTCCCCTTGCCCATAATTTGTCATGGCCGGCCATCCACCTTAGGGAATGGGATAATTGACATGCAACTCCATTTATTTCACTTCATGCATTATTAGGCCACTTAAAAATACACCTATCACATTTTCAAGTCCCAGCACATGGGTCCTTTCTTATAAATTTGCACCTAATTAATAAAAATCGAGACACGAAATATTTACGCATACCAATTCCACATACAATAAGCACGGAATATAACACTTAATTATTCTTGCGACTCGGTTTCGTGGTCCGAAACCACTCTCCGACTAGGGTCACATTAGGGTGTCACAACTCTCCCCACTTAAGAGATTTTCGTCCCGAAAAGCTTTAGGTAAATAGGTTCGGATATCGCTCTCTCATAGAGTTCTCGGTCTCCCAAGTAGCTTCTTCTATCCCGTGCTTGAGCCATAACACTTTCACTAGCGGAACCCGCTTGTTTATAACTCTTTCACTTCTCGTGATAAGATACGAATCGGTTCTTCCTCATAACTCATATTAGCTTGAATTTCAATTTCGATGGACTAATCACGTGCGATGGATCGGATCTATAGCGTCGAAGCATCGAAGCGTGGAAGACATCGTGAACCTTTTGAGTTCGATGGGCAAAATCAAGCGATATGCCATTGGACCGACTCGCTCTAATATCTCATATGGCCCAATGAACCTCGGGCTCAACTTGCCCTTACGGCGAACACGAGTATCTTTTTCCAAAGCGATACCTTGAGAAACACTTTATCACCCACGATACTCGATATACTTACGCTTCATATCCGCGTCGACTTACGACGATCGAAGGCTATCTTGAGACTTTCACGGATTACTTTCACTTTACATTCAGCATCCCTAATCAAATCCACCGAAAATCTTGCTTTCACCAAGCTCGGTCCAAAACAATGGTGTACGGTATTTACGCTGTACAAAGCCTCGTGGGTGCCATCTTAATACTTGATTGAAAGTTGTTGTTGTGCGAATTCAATCAGCGGCAAATACCGTTCCCATGAACCACTAAACTCGAGGACGCAACATCTTAACATATCCTCAAGTATCCGAATTATCCGCTCGGATTGACCATCGGTTTGGGGTGAAAGGCGGTCTTTGAAATGCAACTTGGTACCCAAAGCTTCTTGCAACTTTTTCCAAAATCGTGAGGTAAATCTCGGATCTCTATCCGACACGATGGAAATAGGCACCCGTGTAATCTCACAATCGAGAAACATACAATTCCGCTAATTTGTCCATTGAAAAATCATGCGTGCGGGGACAAAGTGGGCCGACTTAGTCAATCGATCTACCATGACCCAAACCGCATCCTTCTTACTTGCGACAATGGCGGTCGGATACAAAGTCCATTGTGACTCGATCCCATTTCCACTCGGGTATCGTGATTGGTGAAGTAATCTGAAGGCACCGATGTTCGCTTTCACTTGTTGACATATTAAACATCTCGAAACAAAGTCGGAGATGTCTCGCTTCATACCATGCCACCAAAACCGACGTTTCAAATCATTGTACATCTTTGTACTCCCGGGTGGATTGCCATTCGGCTACAATGGGCTTCATTGAATTATCGAAATGAGTTCAATTCTTTGGGACACAGAGCGACTTTTGAACCTCAAACAATTGTCATCGTCGATTTGAAACTCCAAGTCCTTGTTGAACACACGCGGCCCGTTTTGCAACCAACTCGTCGTCGACTTTACGAGCTTCTCGAATTTGGTGTGTCAATAATGGTTTGGCTTTCAATTCAGCCACTAACACACTTTGTCGGATCGGACAAACAAGTGCACATTCATCGCTTCGTAAAGTGAATAACGATTTACGACTCAAGGCATCTGCAACCACATTCGCCTTTCCGGGTGATAGTCAATGATCGATTCATAATCCTTTAATGGCTCAAGCCAACGTCTTTGTCGCAGATTTAAGTCTCTTTGGGTCATCAAATATTTGAGACTTTTGTGATCCGAGTATACATGGCACCTTTCACCAAATAAGTAATGTCGCCAAATCTTTAAAGGCGAATACGATGGCGCCAATTCGAGATCATGAGTCGGATAATTTTTCTCATGTGGCTTTAATTGCCTCGACGCATAGGCCACAACTCGACCTTCTTGCATTAATACGCAACCTAACCCAAGTAGAGAGGCGTCGCTATAGATGACAAACTCCTTGCGGACTCGGGTTGCACTAGAATTGGGGCTTCAATCAAATAAGTTTTCAGTTGATCGAAACTTTTTGGCATTTCTCCGTCCATTCGAACTTAACGTCCTTTTGGAGTAACCGTCATCGGCGTGGCTATCGTTGAGAAGCCTTTACAAATCGTCGGTAATAACCGCAAGCCCCAAAAGCTCGAACCTCGGTAATATTTCTGAGGCTTCCAATTAAGTATGGCTGAAATTTTATTGAATCGACTCGAATACCGTCAGATACCACATGACCCAAGAAGCTAACCTCTCTTAACGAACTCACACTTCTTGAACTTAGCATATAATTGCTTATCCGCAAAGTTGCGGCACTAACCGCAGTGTTCAGCATGTTCGGTCTCGTTTCTTGAATAGACCAAGATGTCATCAATGAACACGACTACGAATCGATCCAAATATGGTCTAAAGATCCGATTCATTAAATCCATAAATACCGCGAGGGCATTAGTGAGCCCAAGCGGCATCACTAGGAACTCATAGTGACCATATCTCGTTCTAAAAGCGGTCTTGGGCACGTCCGAATCTCGATTCGCAATTGATAGTAGCCCGATCTCAAATCTATTTTCGAGAACACCGAGGCTCCCTTGAGTTGATCGAACAAGTCATCAATACGTGGCAGCGGATATTTGTTCTTTATCGTCTCTTTATTAAGGCGGCGATAGTCGATGCCTGATCGCATGGTTCCATCCTTCTTCTTCACGAACAACATTTGGCGCACCCCAAGGCGAAAAACTCAGGCGAGCAAAACCTCTATCCACCAATTTTTGCAACCGAGCTTTCAACTCCTTTAATTCCGTTGGTGCCATACGATCTGAAGCTATCGAAATTGGAGTGGTACCGGTACCAATTCGATGCCAAATTCTATTTCCCTAACGGTGGTAAACCCGGCAATTCTTGGGAAAACATCCGGGTATTCACAAACCACGACGATTCGGGTTTCTTCTCGATTCCTTGTCATCGAGCACGTCGCAAGGTACGCGCCGCACCTTTTCTTACATATTTACGGGCCAACATCGGCGATATTACGGTGGCAACCCTTTAAGTCCGTAGACTCAACCCGAATTATTTCATTATTCGCGCACCTCAAATCGATAGTCTTGCTCTTGCAATTTACAACCGCATCGTGCATGGTCAACCAATCCAAACCAAGAATAACATCGAACTCATCGAACGGCAAAAGCATCAAGTCCGCCGGAAAACAAGAACCTCGGAACACTAGGGGACTTTTCTTGCACACTTTGTTGACAAGCACGTAATGACCCAAGGGTTTGACACCGAATTACAAACTCGAGACTCAATGGGCAAAGTCTTCTTTGGATGCTAAGGTTTCACATATATATGAATGAGTAGAACCGGGGTCAATCAAAGCAATCACATTTGTATTGAAAAGAGTGAAAGTACCGGTAATAACATGCGGAGAGGCGGCATCCTCGGCGTGCGGCGTATGGAATAAGTCCTAGCGAGAACACGAGCCTCGGATCGATGGTAGCATCTCTAGATCCTCTCGACCGCCATTGACATTGCCCATATTTCTAGGTGGCCTACCTCGGCGATGGTAGCACCGGGTTTGCACTCGACTTACATTACATTCATGCATCCTCGGGCAATCCTTCATAAAGTGGTCGGCCGATCCACACTTATAGCGAGAGCGATCACGAAACCAACAGCTCCCGAATGCCATTTTCCACAATGTGGACACTCCGCCCTCTCTCGCGATCATTTCCACCACCGGCGATCGAGGTGACTCGTGTGGTCACAGGGGTCGATCGCGTCCTCGTCTAGAAAAGCCCAAACGCCTCTAGACCGGCTCGCATCATCTCGAAATCTCTTGATGCTTGTTGAAGAGACTTTCCGAGGACCTCTTCGAATTCTCCGGTTCCCACATCAGCTTTTGTTTCTCCTTTCTAAGCTCTTGACTTTACAAGCTCGCTCAACAAGTATTACGAACTCTCGTACCTCGAGAATGCCAACAAACATCCTTATATCATCATTCAGCCCATCCTCGAAGCGTTTACACATAATAGCCGGACGAAATGCATTCTCGCGTCGGCTAAGCCTCACAAACTTTCGTTCGTAGTCGGTAACGGACATAGAACCTTGCTTAAGATCAAGAAATTCCTCCGCTTTTGGTCGATGAATCTCGGTGATATACTTTTTTGAACTCGGTTTGAAAGAATTCCCAAGTCACTTGCTCTCTAGGCACCACAAGTCGAGTACTCCACCAATAGTAGGCGGACTCGTAGCAAGGAGATGGTACACTTTAAGCACTCATCGGGTGTACAGGATAGCTCATCAAGCACCGGATAGTGTTATCTAACCAAAATTCAGCTCGCTCGGCATCATCATCATCCGTAGCCTTAAATTCAGTGGCCCCATGTTTTGAATCCTATCGATTGGGGCTTACTTGACCTTATTTGGTCATCACAGGAGGTATTGTAGGTCGGGGTTGCATTTGTCGGGAATGGAGGTTGTGGAACAGTAGTGTTGGTTCGAATGTATTGATTAAACCATTCGTTCATCACACTATAAAAGGCTTGCCTAGCCTCGTCATTAGGATTGCTGGCCATAGGTTGAGAGTCCGCCGCTGTCCCTCCCTTGCGGGAGCGATCGCCACACTCTCCACATCATCAGCTATCGCTTCGGTTGGGATCGGGATCCATTGCTATAAACAAACACAAAGTCAAATTGTCGAAATCACCACACTATCGATTCATCATTTAATGGCATGTATAGCTAGACCCCAAACACATCACGGTAGTCCTAGAATCGACTAAACCGTGGCTCTGATACCAATAAAATTGTAACACCCGAACCCGAGACCATCGCGATTGTCGGACACGAGGGGTTAACAAGCCAAGTTCACTTGTTTTGCCCATCCATTTGACATTTTCAGTCAGGCTGGAAAACTGCGTCACTGTCGCCTTTAAAATCATATCTCGAGTTTCAAAACTCGGAAACTGGTTTCGTAAATTTTCCCTGAATTTAGACTCATATATCCATCCATGTATTTATTTCTAGAATTTTTGGTTGGGCCAATTGGTACAGTTTATTAGTTAAATTCACCCATGTTACAGGGATCGACTGCTCTGACCTTCGCGCGGTATAACTTGAATATCTCTCTGTACAGGGCTTTAATGCTGGTCTCGTTTGTTTCTAATGAAACTAGACTCAAAATGGAATCTGTACATATAAGGTATGTCTCCTAATTCTTTTTGGATAATTTATAGTAAATTTTTAAAGTTGCGACAGGGAACCCAGAAACCGTTCTGGCCCTGTCTCACAATAGCTTTAATATCTCTTAACATGTAACTCCTATGACCATTTCGTTTCTTCCATATGAAAATAGACTCATCAAGGTTCATTTACATAGCTTATTCACTATTTAATTCCATTCCTACGAATTTTGGTGATTTTTCACATTCACGTCACTGCAGCTGGCAGCATCTGTTTTTAAGGTAGGTCTTACCTATTTGGTAGTCTCCATGAACCAACTAGTCTTGCCATACATAGGTTCATATATGATCATTTTAACCATGCCAATGGCTGATCATATGACCAACATTCCCATTTCAAGCCATAGCCACATCATGACACCAAATATATACATACAAACCACAATTAGTCTAAGTTCATGCTTCCTTTTTCGAGCCATTTTCGCATGGCCGTACATATATACATCACAACATATTTAACCAACAAGGGGTAGTCCTATACATGCCATTTCAAGTTCAACCAAAAATTTATACCAAAATGGAGGCTTGATAGTGTGGATGACTTGACTTCAACGATCCCAAATCCGATTGCTTGAGCGAAATCTAGAAAGCGAGAGCCAAAGCAGCGGGTAAGCATTTTTATGCTTAGTAAGTCTCAAGGAATATAATCAACTCTAATTACAGCAATACATTCACATAGCCAAATGCATCATTTCATTAATACACATTCCTACTTCACACTTCATCATTATATAATTTCACAAAGTATCAATCAATTCAATAACTGAAATTCATTAGTCGATTGAGCAAATGTTGCTCAAACATGTCGACTTTCAATGCACATATAACGTACCTTATCCTTTGGGCTTTTCGAGTGTACTAATTAAATTCATTACAGCAACCAACACTCACCTCCAGCCCAAGATTCTTGAATATAACCGGATATAATCACGTGCACAAATGCCTTGGTCTTAGCCGGATAGAATAACTTCATACGAATGCCTTGGTCTAAGCCGGATATAGCCACTAGCACAATTGCCTTGGTCTTAACCGGATATAATTTCCACATAATTGTCTTGAGGCTTAGCCGGATATTATTCAATTTCTCATGTACACATACATCAATAATCATTGGACATACATATTTCATTTTCGTTACTAAGGCTCAAACGCACATATATTCACAAGCATATTCGCCTTGGGACTTAGCCGGGTATCATTCAATTTCTCATACACACATAAATCAATAATCATACACATCCATACTTCATCTCACATAATTCAAGTAAGGTCACTTCTTGAGGACTTACCTCGGATGTTGTCGAACGGCTTTTTCGGCTATTCGATCACCTTTTCCTTCCCCTTGTCCAATTGTGGCCCTCTTAGCTCTTGAGCTAATTCAAACAAATTCAATTTATTAAAACCTTATTGTGCTTGCTTATGGCTGAATATGACAAGGAGTTTTAAATGGTCATATGGCCACTCTTTAGCTTGAATACACAATGGTCATGCACATTTTATACTACATCAAGCAATTCAATACAATTTATTTGAGCATCAAGGAAAAGCTAAGGCCTTCAATAGGCTACCCAAGGCCGAATATTCATGTACATGTTGAGGTCAATTTTGCACTTAATACCTCACAAAAACAGCATGCATTTTACTAGTTAATGATTTGCACATTGTGGCCCAAAACTTATAATATAGCATCAAGCACTTATATGTGTGCTAGGCCGAATTGTGCTTGCAATTTCACAAGCATTCTTGCACATCTTCTTCTTTAAACCAATATATTCATCACTTACTTCATAGCCAAAACATCATGTGCAAACATATATATACAATATGAGCATGGCCGAATTTCAAGATGTCCATAGCCATCCAAAAATACAAATTTTAACTAACATGCAAGAAGCATGAACCATGTTCATGAATGCATCATGGCCGAATATGAAAATCATGCTCCATTCAACTTCAATCATGGTTAAACACAAAAAGGAAACTCAAAATCTTACTCAAGAGTAGACAATCCATCATCGCATGCATCATCATCAAGCTTCACACTTAGCATGCAATGGCTTTATCACCATAACAACTTTGGCCAAATACCATTTCCATGGCATAACAAGGATTTGAGCCATGGCTAACATGCACATCAAATTAGTAACCAAACCATGCATGAAACTCCCAACACAACCTCATACATACCTTAATCTTGATGTAAACTTAGCCAAATCTCCTTCTAGGTCTCTTCCAACCCAAGCATGAAGCAAAAATCCTCCCCCTTTTCCCTTAGTATTTTCGCCAAGAAGATGAGAAAGGATGAACAAATTTTCTTTTCTTTCCTTAGGACATTCGGCCAAGCCTATGGAGAAGAATGAACACTTTTTTTTTCATACTCTTATTTTATCATTCCTAACATCATCCATTAGTAAAACATGTTGGGAACATGTTTCCCCTTGCCCATAATTTGTCATGGCCGGCCATCCACCTTAGGGAATGGGATAATTGACATGCAACTCCATTTATTTCACTTCATGCATTATTAGGCCACTTAAAAATACACCTATCACATTTTCAAGTCCTAGCACATGGGTCCTTTCTTATAAATTTGCACCTAATTAATAAAAATCGAGACACGAAATATTTACGCATACCAATTCCACATACAATAAGCACGGAATATAACACTTAATTATTCTTGTGACTCGGTTTCGTGGTCCCGAAACCACTCTCCGACTAGGGTCACATTAGGGGTGTCACATGTGGTAGAGCCACCAGATCAGATAATTGTAGCATAGCCACCAGGACGCTTCCTCCATAGTATAACCCAAGTCCCCATGCAACAGATATATAATCATGGCATACATCATACAGAATCAGATCGTCATGCTTTTCAGTCAAAAGTAACCCTAGGGTATAATGGTAATTTTGCATAGTAATTTAACTATTCTTAAGGTTTTCATACATAACATAGCCATTTACGTACGATCAGAAACATTTACCGCGTTTTCTTGCCAATTTGGGCTCGTTGGCCCATTATCCCGTTTTTGGCCCATTAAGCCCAAAAATATCGAAATGCACAGAATCGCGCACTCTGCAGTCTTATCACTTTAATTTACCATATACATCAAACTATTAATCTCATGAGCATTTACACACTCGCAAGATCTCAAAATACCGGCTTTTCGGCATTTCAGCTTTTCGGCTTATGCCGATCTAGTCTATAAGAGGGTGTTAGTTACACACCTGTTTGCGACGATATGCTGACGAGATCCACACATGAACCGCCTACAATTGGATTACTAACACGTTAATCTAACTTTTCAAATACAAACTACGTATTAACCCCTTACAATAGTCGGCCAACCACACCTACAGATCATAGTAAGCTTATAAGAAAACAATAAGCAACTCATTAACAAATTTTTGTCAATGTTTACCACATAATCATAATTTCACTGCAAGTTATCTTTCTGAGCAATAGTCACTAAATTATTTATAACTGGAGCTATGAAACTCCAAATCAATTACCGTTAATTTTACCTGAAAATAGACTCATATATCTTCTATCCATAAAATTTTCAGAATTTTTGGTATGGCCAATCAATACCAGATATTTTTTAAAGATTCCCATGTTTCACTATTTGACTAATCTGACCACTCTTCATTACGAATCAAATTTATCATTGTACAGAATTCAAAATATGTTTTCGTTTATTCCATTTGAAACTAGACTCATTAAGATTTAATTACATAATTTATGCAGCTTCTAACTCATCTCCCACAATTTATGGTGATTTTCCAAAGTCACGTTACTGCTGCTATCCCAAGCAGATTTATTACCAAATCACTCTTTCACACCTAACTTGCATGCTTGTTATTTAAACATGTATATCACCAATCAATCATCACATATCTATGATTTTACTTAAGTATAATCTCCATTTCATCATTTTAAAGCACAACATGTTAGCCAATTTTTCCCCTTAGCATCTAAGGCACATGCATGCTCCTTTGTTTGGCTCAACTTCACCTATCTTCCATTTTTCATCAAAAGAACATGAAACAACAACCATTTCCTTCATTTTAATTCATGACTAAATGCTCACAACACAACTAAAAACCAAAATATGCTTCAAGAGTTAAGGTAGAATCAAGAAGAACTCATGAACATCAAGATAGAAGCAAACTACCATGAACTTACCTTCAATTTTCTGCCCCAAGTGACTGAACATTCAAGAGCTTTCTCCTCTCCTTTCTTTTCTCTAAGTTTCGGCTATGATGAACAAAGATGCACAAACTTTGTTCTTTTCACCCCTTTTTCTTTTAATAAAATTTCATATTTCATCCATTTAATTCTTTAATACAAAAGACATGAATGCCCATCATGGAACATTTACCTAAACCATTATCATGGAACATTTACCTAAACCATTATCATGGAACATTTACCTAACCCATTATCATGGAATATTTACCTAATCCATTATCATGGAACATTTACCTAACCCATTATCAATTTGTACCATGAACTATGGATATCAAGTGCTCATATTGTCTACAACAACATGATGGCTGGCCACTTCATGTAAAATGGGAGGTTTGTCATGCAAATCCTCCTATTTTGCACTCCTATTTATTTGGCCACTTCAATTTAACCTATAGCATTTTCAAACATTTTCACATAAGTTCTATTTCATAATTTCGCCCCCTTTTTCTTATGGAACAAAAATTAACTAAAATTGTCGGGTTCTAACTTAAGCTTGGGCCTTCTAGAGGCCCACAACATAATTAAACCTATGCCAACATTCACAGAATTCCCGAAAATTAGGGCGTTACAATATGGGTCAATTTTTAAACATGAACCCTAGCTCAAATTAATGGTAGAAATGGGTAAATCGAGCTATGAGGATTTCAAAAATGCAAAGTACATTAAAAATAGGGCAAAGATGGACTTACAATAAAGCTTGGAAGTTTTACAAACCCTAGCCATGTCTTCCATCTCCATATACAGTTATAGCATGAGAAAAAAATAAAGAAGATGACATCTTTTTCTTAGTTATTTTGGCTTCATTTGCCAAATTACTAAAATACCCTTAATGAAAAATAAATAAAAACATACCATGCCATGCCCATTTTTGTCCACTAATTACAAAATGGGCTATTTACCAATTAAGGACCTCCAATTTAAAAACCCATTACTCACAAGTACTTAGTCCCTTTTTCAACTAGAACACACACTTTGTAACTTTTTATAATTTAGTCCTTTTTGTCTAAATTGAGTGCCCAAACGTCAAAATTTTCGAAATAAATTTTCACGAAAATTATTCCGTGAAATCGTAGACCATAAAAATATAATAAAAATAAAATTTTTTTCAACGGATTTGTGGTCTCGAAACCACTGTTTTGATTGGGACCGAAATCGGGATGTTACATCTTATCCCATGTTTGGGGCTATTAAATACCCTGTAGTATTTCAAATGGTTCAAAACGGAAGATATATGGTTTATATCGAATGATAGAGCTTATGGCTATGTTGTGAGTGGTACAGGCACTTACATGAAATTGATGAGATGTGAATCTAATTCATGTTGTATGATTGATAAGGAATGAATATGAGTAAGTATATGAGCATGTTGAGTAACACAGGTATGCATGCCAAACTCATGAGAAATGATTTTGGTTTATGATACACATTTGGTGAGGATATAAATAGGTAAGTCATGCTTGTGAGAATGATTTTGCGATGACCTTATGATTATAGGTCTATACTTATGATGTGTAAACATTTATTTTTACCAATCTAGTGAAAATTAGTTAATAAGGTGTGATAAACTTAGTATCATTAATTTGCACTAAAACAGTTTTAGACAGCAGCAGTAGTCCGACTTTGAAAATCCACAAAAAATTGTGGAAATTGAGTTAGAGGATGAATAAAATATTAAATTAAATCTTAATTAGTATAGTTTCACATAGAAGAAACGGTGTAAGCAAAAGTATTTCATACTATGAAATATCTAAATTGTTGTGAGACAGAGTCAAAATGATTTCGAAATTCCCTTTTCTTATTTGAGAAATTCATTGAAAATTGTAAACATTAGTTATGGGTTATAATTTATGTTCTTAGAATTCTTAATGAGTCTAGTTTCAAGAGAAATATATGGGAACTCCATCCAAATCTCGTATTATGAGATAATTAATTTTTAGTGAAGAGGGTCGGAACTGTCAGATAGTGAAAAAGGGGTAACTTTAAGGAATAAACTGTACTTATTGGCTAGACCAAAAATTCTATAATTTTTATGGTAAAAAGATATGTGAGTCTAGTTTTAAAGAAAATTAGAAAATTTTAATTTTGAGTTCTGTAGCTCCAGATATAAATAAATTGGTAACTATGACTAGAGAAAAAAACATGACCAGAATATAAGTAAAAGTGTAATTATGGTTGTATTACCTTGGGAAGCATGTTGGCGTATTGCTTATTATTTTCATATGGACTTACTAAGTGTGAAGCTTACTCCCTCCTTTCCATTTCTTTTAGCTTGTAAGGTTAGCTCGGGGTTGGAGATCATCGGAGGCAGCATCACATTATCAAGCTATCACCTTTGGAGCATTGATACATATGTTAGCGTTTTCAAGAGAGTGGCATGTATAGGGGCTCAGTTTTATTATATGAGTTATTGTGGTTAGCCAAATGTATTAGCCTACATTGAGTTATTTGTATATGACCATGAAGTGTGACTCATATTGATTATGGTTTGTGAACTTATCTATCTATGCTATGTTCTAATGCTTGTGATGTGATGATGTGATTATGCTTGTTGGCCATATATGGTTGGTGTTATGAATTATGTGCATGATGAATGCTTTATGACCAATCAAACTGGTCATGACCATGAATTAAATGTTTAATATGGAAATAGATGACGATTATGAAAAATTGGTAAAAGTGGTCATTAAATGACAAGGCTAATGAATAGGTACTGTTGTGTCTTGACTTGATATTATATGAGTATGTAAAATGTGTGAACGGTAACATGTTAATATTATGAATGTGTCTTAATATGGGATGCTAAATTATTAAAATGGTGTCATGATATGTGTCCTTGGTAGGTATAAAGACGTGAAGGATTAAGGGGTAACATAAAGGCTTGAAAAATAGCCTAAGTGTTGGCCACACGGCTTGAGACACGGCCGTGTGTCTCAACCGTGTGGGGGACACGGCTTTAGCACACAGGTGTGTGGCTTGTCCCTGTGGTTTAATTTAGTCGCTGGCGTCATAGTTAGAGAGTTACACGACTTGAGGACACGGGCATGTCTGTAACACCCCGAACCCGAGACCGTCGCCGGAGTCGAACGCGAGGTGTTAACAGACTTCAACCCACTTATTGACAATTTTCAGACAAGCTGCCAATCTGAGTACTAGTCGCTCCAAAATTCATAACTTGAGTTTTACAACTCGAAAATCAGTTCCATAAATTTTTCCTGAAACTAGACTCATATGTCCATCTACATATTTTTTCTAGAATTTTGGTCGAGCCAATTAGTACAGTTTATTAGTTAAAGTCTCGCCTGTTGTAGGGATCGACTACACTGACCTTTGTGCGTTACGAATTGGATATCTCCCTGTACAGGGCTTCAATACTAATGCCGTTTGTTTCTATAGAAACTAGACTCAGAGAGGAATCTACACATATATGGAATGACTCCTAATTATCTCTGGTTAATTTACAATGATTTTCCAAAGTTGGAACAGGGATCCAGAAACCGTTCTGGCCCTATTTCACAAGAACTTTAAAATCTGTTAACTTATGACTCATATGACCATTTCGTTTCTTCCATATGAAAGTAGATTCGTCAAGGTACACTTACATAATTTATTTGCTATTTAATACCATTCCTACTATTTTTAGTGATTTTCACATCCACGTCACTGCTGCTGTCAGCATCTGCCTTTAGTAGGCTTTACCTATTTCATAATTTCCATGATTCAATTGGCCCTTTTACATACATAGCACAAAGCGTGATCATGATTAACCATTCCAATGGCTAATCGTTTCAAAATAATTCCATACCTCATAAGGGTCAACATACAAACGATTATAGTTCTATGCTAAAACGATATAAGCCATTTTCGCATGGCTATCCAAGTTTACACAAACGGAAGGTACATGACCTTCAACAAAGGATGGTCCTATACATGCCATTTCAAAGTTCAACCAAAATTTGTACCAAAATGGGGCTTCGATAGTGTGGATGACTTGACTTCTTTGATCCCGAATCCGATAGCTAACGAGCGAAACCTATAAAAAGAGAGCCAAAGCAACGGGTAAGCATTTTAATGCTTAGTAAGTCTCATGCAATGAAATCAGCTTTGACTAAGGTATTTTATTCACATGGCTAATTAAACCACTTTACTAATTCACATTCCCATACTCATACTTATTTCACATCACCGACCCTTATGTTCATACACAAAAGAACAACTTAGCCCAAGGCGGTAGCTCGTTTATCAACTTAGCATACTTACTTGTAAGAATTCCATTAGTACAAGCACATACAAACATACCTCATTGCTGGAATTTTCACAAGTGTATAAGCTGAAATTTTCACAGCAAGATTGCTCACTTCGAATCACATACTTTGGGATTTAACCGGATATAGCGACTTCAGACGATTGCCTTGGTCATAACCGGATTTGGTGACTTGCACAAAGGCCTTGGTCTTAGCCCGGATATATCAACTTCGCACGAATGCCTTGGTCTTAGCCCGGATATATCAACTTCATACGAATGCCTTGGTCTTAGCCGGATATATCAACTCATACGAATGCCTTGGTCTTAGCCGGATATATTTCCAATGTTCACTTACACATATATCAATATTCAAGACACGTCCATAGTTCATTTTCGTTACTAAAGCTCTAACACAAAATATTTATCAACCTTTACTATTTCGGCTCAATGGCCACACAAACAAGGAGCATAATTTTGATATAATTCAAGTAGGGTCATCACTCGAAGACTTACCTCGGATGTTGTCGGCGATTTCGATGACTATTCAACTACTTTTTCCTTCCCTTTATCGGATTTAGCTCCCCTTTGCTCTTGAGCTAATTCACACAAATTTAACTTATTAAAATCTCATCATGATAGCTTATGGCCGAATATGACAAGGAGTGTAAATGGTCATATGGCCATCCTTTAGCTCAAATACACAATGGTCATGCACATTTTACATCACAACAAGCAATTCAATACATTCAAACATCAACGTGAAGTTCAAAGTACTTGGCCCTTATATACATTAGGCATCAAAGTTGCATATGTGCGAAATCATAAATCGAACTCAACACATTAGTTAATATTCCTCTTAGCGAATTTTCTAAGCCAAGAATAGGCATCAATATGCTTGCCTCAAACCGAATGCATGCACACTAATTACCCCTCATGTGGCGAATATACACTTAATACCACACAAAAAAACAGCATACATTTTACTACTAACACATTACATATCGTAATTCATTGCACATCTCTTATTTACTTCATAATCAACACATCATCACAAGCAAATATACACATTTCCAAAGCTTAAATCTTACTTACCATGCAACATGCATGAATTATACTTATGGATATATCATGGCCGAATACCACAACACCACACCATTTCAATTTGGTCATGGTGAAACAAAGAACTTAGTATCTCATTCAAAAAAAAATGCTAAAAGAAAATCTAAGAATCTTCAATCCTCCATCACATGTATCACTTTCAAGCTTGTTATTTAACATGCAATGGCATTAACACCACATTCATTTTGGCCGAATTTCATTCCCATGACATAACAAGGATTTGAACCATGGGCTAACAAGAACATTAAGCTAGCAACTAAAAACATGCATGAACCTCAAACATACCTTAATCTTGATGCAAGTTTAGCCAACCTCTTCCTAATCCTCTTCCAAACCAAGTATGAAGCAAAACTCCTTCCTTAACCTTAGTATTTTCGCCAACAAGAGAGTGAAAAGAGATGAACAAAATTTTTCTTTCTTCCTTTAGGACATTCGGCCAAGCTATGGAGGAAGATGGACACTTTTTTTTTTGTTTCTCATCTACTAACATTAATTGTTTATTCCATACCCTTATTTTATTCTTTCCATCATAACCCATTTACCAAACATGTTTCATGACATGATTTTTGCCCATAAATCCTTGTCATGGCCGGCCACTAGCTATGGGGAATTTGACATGCAAGTCCATTGTTTTGCATGCATCCTTTAATTAGTCATCACACATTTCCCTCATACTTTCAAAGTTTATTACTAGGTCCTTTCTAGTGAAATTCACATCTATAATTCTAAATCAAAGCATAAAAATATCACACATGAGTTAACACACATTATAGGCAATAAAATAAATATTAAATTATTTTTATGCCTTGGTTTTGTGGTCCCGAAACCACATTTCGACTAGGGTCGTTTAAAGGTGTCACAACTCTCCCCACTTTAGAAATTTTCGTCCCGAAAATCTTACCGTAAATAGGTTTGGATATTGCTCTTTCATAGAGTTCTCGGGTTCCCAAGTAGCTTCTTCTATCCGTGTTTGAGCCATAACACTTTCACTAGCGGAACCTTTTGTTTCGCAACTCTTTCATTTCACGAGCTAGGATACGAATCGGTTCTTCTTCATAACTCATATCGGCTTGAATTTCAACCTCGATGGACTAATTACGTGCGACGGATCAGATCTATAGCGTCGAAGCATTGAAACATGGAAGACGTTGTGAATCTTTTCAAGTTCAGGGGCAAGATCAAACGATACGAATCGGGCCAACTCGTTCGGAGATTTCATGCGGCCCAATGAATCTCGGCTCAACTTGCCCTTACGGCCGAATCTGAGTATCTTTTTCCACGGCGAAACTTTAAGAAACACTTTATCTCCCACGATACTCAATGTCCTTTCGTTTCAAATCCGCATACGATTTCGACGATCGGAGGCTATCTTGATTTTCACGGATTACTTTTACTTTATTCAGCATCTTTAATCAAATCCACTCCAAAAATTTTGTTCTCACCGAGCTCGGTCCAAAACAATGGTGTACGGCATTTACGCCCGTACAAAGCCTCGTAAAGGCGCCATCTTAATACTTGATTGAAAACTATTGTTGTAGCGAATTCAATCAAAGGTAGGTACCGTTCCCATGAACCATCGAACTCGAGGATGCAACATCTCAACATATCCTCAAGTATCTGAATTATCGCTCGGATTGACCATCGGTTTGGGGTGAAAAGCGGTCTTGAAATGCAACTTGGTGCCCAATGCTTCTTGTAATTTCTTCCAAAATCGCGAGGTGAACCTCGGATCTCTATCACACAATGTAAATCGGTACCCGTGTAATCTCACAACTGAGAAACGTACAATTCAGCTAGTTTATCCAATGAAAAATCCATACGCTTGAGGATAAAGTGAGCCGACTTAGTCGGTCTATCAATAATAACCCAAATTGCATCCTTCTTACTTGCGACAACGGCGGTCCGGACACAAAGTCCATTGTGACTCGATCCCATTTCCACTCGGGTATCGTGATCGGTGAAGTAACCACGAAGGCACTTGATGCTCCGCTTTCACTTGTTGACATATTAAACATCTTGCAACAAAGTCGGAGATGTCTCGTTTCATACCATGCCACCAAAACCGAGCGTTTCAACTCATTGTACATCTTCGTACTCCGGGTGGATTGCCATTCGGCTACAATGAGCTTCGTTCGAATTATCGAAATAAGTTCAATTCTTTGGAACACACAAACGACTTCGAACCTCAAACAATCCTCATCATCAATTTGAAACTCCGATTCCTTGTTCAGAACACACTCAGCCCGTTTTGCACGCAACTCCTCATCAACTTTCTGAGCTTCACGAATTTGATGAGTCAACAATGGTTTGGCCTTTAATTCGGCTACCAACACATTGTCGGGTAGGATAGACAAGTGTACATTCATCGCTCGTAAAGCAAACAGTGATTTCCGGCTTAAGGCATCCGCAACCACATTAGCCTTTCCCGGGTGATAGTCAATGACCAGCTCATAATCCTTTAACAGCTCGAGCCAACGTCTTTGTCGCAGATTTAAGTCTCTTTGAGTCATCAAATATTTGAGACTTTTGTGATCCGAATACACATGGCACTTCTCACCAAATAAGTAATGTCGCCATATCTTTAAAGCGAATACGATGGCGACCAATTCGAGATCATGGGTGGGATAATTTTCTCATGTGGCTTTAATTGTCTCGACGATAGGCCACAACTCGACCTTCTTGCATCAATCGCAACCTAACCCAAGTAGGGAGGCGTCACTATAGATGACAAACTCTTTGCGATTCGGGGCTGTACTAGTCTTTGGAGCTTAGTCAAATGAGTTTTCAATTGGTCAAAACTTTTCGACACTTTTCCGTCCATTCAAACTTGACATCTTTACAAGCGGTTTCGTCATGGGTGTGGCTATCATCGAGAATCCTTTTACAAACCGTCGGTAGTAACCGCAAGTCCCAAAAAGCTCGAACCTCGATAATATTTCTTGGAGGTTTCAGTTAAGTATGGCTGAAATTTTGCTTGGGTCGACTCGAATACCGATCGAGATACCACGTGACCCAAGAAGCTAACCTCTCTTAATCGAACTCACACTTGCTAAACTTAGCATATAACCGCTTATCCCGTAAAATTTGCAACACTAATCTCGGTGCTCGCATGTTCGGTCTCATCTCTTGAATAGACCAAGATGTCGTCGATGAACACAACTACGAACCGATCCAAATATGATCGAAGATCCGATTCATCAAATCCATAAATACCGCGAGGGCATTAGTGAGCCCAAACGGCATCACTAAGAACTCGTAGTGACCATATCTCGCTCAAGGCGGTTTTGGGTATGTCCGATCTCGGATTCATGAATCGATAATAGCCCGATCTCAAATCTATTTTTGAGAACACCGAGGCTCCTTCAGTTGATCGAACAAATCATCGATCGTGGTAACGGATACTTGTTCTTTATTGTCACTTTATTAAGGCGGCGATAGTCGATGCACAACCTCATGGTTCCGTCCTTCTTTTCACAAACAACACCGGTGCACCCCAAGGTGAAAAACTCAGGCGAGCAAAACCTCTATCCATCAACTCTTGTAATCGAGCTTTCAACTCCTTTAATTCCGTTGGTGCCATACGATATGGAGCTATCGAAATCGGTGTGGTCCGGTACAAGCTCAATGCCAAACTCTATCTCCGAACAGTGGCAAACCCGCAATTCTTGGGAAAACGTCCGGTATTCACAAACCACCCGCGCAGATTTGGGTTCTATTCCTAACTCCTTATCATCAAGTACATACGCAAGGTATGCTTCACACCTTTTCTTACATATTTACGGGCCAACATTGATGATATTACGGTGGCAACCCCTTCAAGTTCAGTAGACTCAACTCGGATCATCTCGTTGTTTGCGCATCTCAAATCAATAGTCTTGCTTTTGCAATTCACAACCGCATCATGCACGGTCAACCAATCCAACCCAAGAATAACATCAAATTCATCGAACGGCAAAAGCATCAAGTCCGCCGGAAAACAGTACCTCAATTACTAGGGGCATTTCTTACACACTTTGTCGACCAGCACATAACGACCCAAAGGATTTGACACCGAATTACGAACTCGAGAGACTCAATAGGTAAAGTCTTCTTGGATGCTAAGGTTTCGCATATATAAGAATGAGTAGAACCGGGGTCAATCAAAGCAATCACATTAGTATCAAAGAGAGTGAAAGTACCAGTAATAACATCCGGCGAGGAGGCATCCTCGCGTCTTGCGCAGATAGCATAAGTCCTAGCTGGGCGCGAGCCTCGGATCTGGTCATGACATCTCTAGATCCTCTCGACCACCACTAGCCTTGCCCGTATTTCCGGATGGTCTACCTCGGCGGTGGTAGTACCGGTTTCCCACTCCGATCTACATTCATTGAGACAACCTCGGGCAATCTTTAATGAAGTGGTCAACTGATCCACACTTGTAACAGAGGCGGTCACGGAATCTCTGACTTCAAAATGCCATTTGCCACAATCGGCACTCCGTCCTCTCTCGTCGATCATTCCCACTCTGGCGATCGAAGTGATTCGATGTGGTCACGGGGTCGATCGCGATCTCGTCTAGAAAAGCCGAAGTGTCTCTAGATCGGCCTAAGCCATCTCTAAGTTTCTTTGATATTTGTTGGAAGGGCTTCCCGAATACCTCTTCTGAAACTCCCTTGCTCCCGCTTCAGCTTTCCTTTTCTCCATACTAAACTCCTCGGCTTTGCATCGCTCGCTCGACGAGAGTCACAAACTCGGATTTCCAAAATGCCAACATACTGCTTTATCTCATCATTCAGTCCATCTTGAGCGTTTACATCACGCTTCGAAGAAATGCATTCTCGCAGCGTCTGGCTAAGCCTCACGAATTTTCGTTCATAGTCGATGTAACCGACATGGAACCTTGTTTAAGTTCGAGAAATTCCTTTCGTTTTTGGTCCATAAATCTCGGTGATATACTTTTTCCAAACTCGGTTTGGAAGAACTCCCAAGTTACTTGTTCGCGGGCACTGTGAAGTCGAGTACTCCACCAATAGTAGGCGTAATCACGTAGCAAGGAGATGGTACACTTTAGGCATTCATCGGTGTACAAGATAGCTCATCAGTGCGGATCGTGTTGTCCAACCAAAATTCGACTTGCTCGGCATCATCACTATCCGTAGCTTTAAATTCAGTAGCCCCATGTTTTGGATTCTATCAACTGGGGCTTATTCGACCTTATTTGGTCAATTACGGAGGCATTGTAGGTCTTGGGTGTGTTTGTTGGGAATGGAGGTTGTGGAACAGTAGTATTAGTTCGAATGTATTGGTTGAACCAATCATTCATCACGCTATAAAAGGCTTGTCTAGCCTCGTCATTCGGATTACTAGCAACAGGTTGAGAGTCCGCCGGCGCTGTCCCTTGTGCGGGAGCAGCGCCACACTCTCCACATCATCAGCTATCGCTTCGGTTGGGATCGGGATCCATTACTATAAATAAACACAAGTTCAAACGTCAAATCACCACACTATCATATAATCACATAAAATGGCATGTATAGCTAGACCCAAACGCATTACGGTAGTCCTAGAATCGACTAAACCGTAGCTCTGATACCAATAAAATTGTAACACCCGAACCCGAGACCGTCGCGAGTCGAACGCGAGGTGTTAATGAACTTCAACCCACTTATTGACAATTTTCAGACAAGCTGCCAATCTGAGTACTAGTCGCTCCAAAATTCATAACTTGAGTTTTACAACTCGAAAATCAGTTCCGTAAATTTTTCCTGAAACTAGACTCATATGTCCATCTACATATTTTTTCTAGAATTTTGGTCGAGCCAATTAGTACAGTTTATTAGTTAAAGTCTCGCCTGTTGTAGGGATCGACTACACTGACCTTTGTGCGTTACGAATTGGATATCTCCCTGTACAGGGCTTCAATACTAATGCCGTTTGTTTCTATAGAAACTAGACTCAGAGAGGAATCTACACATATATGGAATGACTCCTAATTATCTCTGGTTAATTTACAATGATTTTCCAAAGTTGGAACAGGGGATCCAGAAACCGTTCTGGCCCTATTTCACAAGAACTTTAAAATCTGTTAACTTATGACTCATATGACCATTTCGTTTCTTCCATATGAAAGTAGATTCGTCAAGGTACACTTACATAATTTATTTGCTATTTAATACCATTCCTACTATTTTTAGTGATTTTTCACATCCACGTCACTGCTGCTGTCAGCATCTGCCTTTAGTAGGCTTTACCTATTTCATAATTTCCATGATTCAATTGGCCCTTTTTACATACATAGCACAAAGCGTGATCATGATTAACCATTCCAATGGCTAATCGTTTCAAAATAATTCCATACCTCATAAGGGTCAACATACAAACGATTATAGTTCTATGCTAAAAGCATTATATAAGCCATTTTCGCATGGCTATCCAAGTTTACACAAACCGGAAGGTACATGACCTTCAACAAAGGATGGTCCTATACATGCCATTTCAAAGTTCAACCAAAATTTGTACCAAAATGGGGCTTCGATAGTGTGGATGACTTGACTTCTTTGATCCCGAATCCGATAGCTAACGAGCGAAACCTATAAAACAGAGAGCCAAAGCAACGGGTAAGCATTTTAATGCTTAGTAAGTCTCATGCAATGAAATCAGCTTTGACTAAGGTATTTTATTCACATGGCTAATTAAACCACTTTACTAATTCACATTCCCATACTCATACTTATTTCACATCACCGACCCTTATGTTCATACACAAAAGAACAACTTAGCCCAAGGCGGTAGCTCGTTTATCAACTTAGCGCATACTTACTTGTAAGAATTCCATTAGTACAAGCACATACAAACATACCTCATTGCTGGAATTTTCACAAGTGTATAAGCTGAAATTTTCACAGCAAGATTGCTCACTTCGAATCACATACTTTCGGATTTAACCGGATATAGCGACTTCAAGACGATTGCCTTGGTCATAACCCGGATTTGGTGACTTGCACAAAGGCCTTGGTCTTAGCCGGATATATCAACTCGCACGAATGCCTTGGTCTTAGCCCGGATATATCAACTCGCACGAATGCCTTGGTCTTAGCCGGATATATCAACTCATACGAATGCCTTGGTCTTAGCCGGATATATTTCCAATGTTCACTTACACATATATCAATATTCAAGACACGTCCATAGTTCATTTTCGTTACTAAAGCTCTAACACAAAATATTTATCAACCTTTACTATTTCGGCTCAATGGCCACACAAACAAGGAGCATAATTTTGATATAATTCAAGTAGGGTCATCACTCGAAGACTTACCTCGGATGTTGTCGGCGATTTTGATGACTATTCAACTACTTTTTCCTTCCCTTTATCGGATTTAGCTCCCTTTGCTCTTGAGCTAATTCACACAAATTTAACTTATTAAAATCTCATCATGATAGCTTATGGCGAATATGACAAGGAGTGTAAATGGTCATATGGCCATCCTTTAGCTCAAATACACAATGGTCATGCACATTTTACATCACAACAAGCAATTCAATACATTCAAACATCAACGTGAAGTTCAAAGTACTTGGCCCTTATATACATTAGGCATCAAAGTTGCATATGTACGAAATCATAAATCGAACTCAACACATTAGTTAATATTCCTCTTAGCGAATTTTCTAAGCCAAGAATAGGCATCAATATGCTTGCCTCAAACCGAATGCATGCACACTAATTACCCCTCATGTGGTAGAATATACACTTAATACCACACAAAAAAACAGCATACATTTTACTACTAACACATTACATATCGTAATTCATTGCACATCTCTTATTTACTTCATAATCAACACATCATCACAAGCAAATATACACATTTCCAAAGCTTAAATCTTACTTACCATGCAACATGCATGAATTATACTTATGGATATATCATGGCCGAATACCACAACACCACACCATTTCAATTTGGTCATGGTGAAACAAAGAACTTAGTATCTCATTCAAAAAAAAATGCTAAAAGAAAATCTAAGAATCTTCAATCCTCCATCACATGTATCACTTTCAAGCTTGTTATTTAACATGCAATGGCATTAACACCACATTCATTTTGGCCGAATTTCATTCCCATGACATAACAAGGATTTGAACCATGGGCTAACAAGAACATTAAGCTAGCAACTAAAACATGCATGAACCTCAAACATACCTTAATCTTGATGCAAGTTTAGCCAACCTCTTCCTAATCCTCTTCCAAACCAAGTATGAAGCAAAACTCCTTCCTTAACCTTAGTATTTTCTACCAACAAGAGAGTGAAAAGAGATGAACAAAATTTTTCTTTCTTCCTTTAGGACATTCGGCCAAGCTATGGAGGAAGATGGACACTTTTTTTTTGTTTCTCATCTACTAACATTAATTGTTTATTCCATACCCTTATTTTATTCTTTCCATCATAACCCATTTACCAAACATGTTTCATGACATGATTTTTGCCCATAAATCCTTGTCATGGCGGCCACTAGCTATGGGGAATTTGACATGCAAGTCCATTGTTTTGCATGCATCCTTTAATTAGTCATCACACATTTCCCTCATACTTTCAAAGTTTATTACTAGGTCCTTTCTAGTGAAATTCACATCTATAATTCTAAATCAAAGCATAAAAATATCACACATGAGTTAAACACATTATAGGCAATAAAATAAATATTAAATTATTTTTATGCCTTGGTTTTGTGGTCCCGAAACCACATTTCGACTAGGGTCGTTTTAAGGCTGTCACAATGTCCCTATGTCAAGACGGGCGTGTGACCTTGTTCCATGGGATAATTTTCTAACTTTTCCTGAAAGTTCTCAAAGTTCTTGATTTAGTCCCGAATCAATCCCGATGTATGTTTTGGGCTTCATAGACCCAAATAAGGGACGACATGCATGTCTTTGAAAAGTTTTGAATTAAAAGAAATTTTATGGCCTGATTTTTGCATGTATGTGTATGTTTAAGTTCGGTAATGCCTCGTACCTTGTCCCAGTGTCGGACACGGGTATGGGGTATTACAGAACCCACTAGGCCAGTATGTGCTAGTTGATAAGGTTTGCAAGAGCTGTATGTTGATGATTAGGGGTTACAGTTTTCTAGCTTATTAGATGTTATTACCATTCGATGAATTCGATGTGATTTTGGGCATGGATTGGCTAATTCTACATGACACAGTGGTAAATTGTAGACGAAAGCTTACCGTATTGAAATGTCAGAATGTTAAGATGCTTCATATTGATCAGATAATTCGAGCGGGTTGCCTATTGTGATATCAGCAATGTCAGCATAGAAATATGTGAGAAAAGGTTGTAATGCTTATCTTACTTATGTTTTGGATACTAAAGTGCTTGAATCGAAGCTTGAATCAGTGGCAGTGGTTTGCGAATATTCTAATGTGTTTCCAGAGGAGTTACCTAGACTACCACCAATCATAGAAATCGATTTTGCTTTAGAACTTGTACCGGGAACAACACCGATATCGATAACACCTTATAGAATGGCTCTACAGTGTTAAAAGAGTTGACAACATAATTGAAAGATTTGACTGAAAGGGGTTTTGCTCGACCTAGTTTTTCACCTTGAGATGTACCGGTTCTGTTTGTTAAGAAAAAAATGGATCGATGAGATTATGCATTGAATACCATCAGCTCAACAAAGTTACAATCAAGAAAAAATATCCACTACCTCGCATTGATGATTTGTTTGACCTGTTGAAAGGTGCCACAGTGTTCTTGAAGATTGATATTCGTTCTTGTTATTATCAGCTACGAATGAAAGATTCGAATGTGTAAAAAATTGCATTTAGAACCAGGTACAGACATTATGAATATCTTGTGATGCCGTTTGGTTTAACTAATGCACTTGTAGTATTTATAGATTTGATGAATAGAATCTTCAGATTGTATTTAGACAGTTTTGTTATGGTATTTATTAATGATATTTTGATATATTCCCAAGATGAGACTGAACATGCCGAGCACCTGAGAATTGTTCTTCAAATTCTATGAGATAACAATTGTTTGCTAAATTTAGAAAATGTGAGTTTTGGCTCTGAAAAGTTGGTTTTCTAGGACACATAGTATCAGCTGAAGGCATCAGAGTTGATCCGAGTAAAATTTCAACGAGTAAAATAATAATTTCGATCAAATCACACATCGCAGTATACTAGACCCTCTAATTCTTTAAGAGGTTTGTCTAAAAGATTGGCGATATAACTAGGAAGACGTTTCAAATACCATACATGAGTTTTCTAGGATTAGCTGGTTATTACCGACGATTTGTAAAAGGGCTCTCGATGATAGTTACACTAATGACACAGCTATTACAAAAAGATGTGAAGTTTGAATGGTCTGATAAATGTCAGCAAAGTTTTAACCAGTTGAAAGCATTGTTGACCGAAGCACCAGTTCTGGTTCAACCTGAGTCGGGTAAAGAATTTGCGATTTCTGTGATGCGTCATTGAAAGATTTAGGCTGTGTTTTGATGTAGGAAGGCAAAGTAATAGCTTATGCCTCCAGATAGTTAAAGTCGCATGAGAAAAACTATCTGACACATGACTTAGAGTTGGCAACTATTGTGTTTGCGTTGAAAATTTGGCGACACCATTTGTTCGATGAAAAATGTCACATATTTACCGATCACAAGAGTTGAAAGTATCTGATGTCGTAGAAAGATTTGAATTTGAGATAACATAAATGTATTGAAATGTTGAAAGATTATGAGTAAGTTATTGATTATCATCCAGAAAAAGCAAACATAGTTGCAAATGCTCTGAGTAGAAAGTTTTTATTTTCTTTGCGAGCGATGAACCCAATTTTCATTGTCTGATGATGACTCTTAGTTGAATTAAAAGCTAAATTGATGTTTTTACAGCAAATTTGCGAAGCTCAAAAATGTGATAGTAAATTGTGAGCTAAGCGGGTATAGTGTAAGTCGACTTATGATTTAGAATTTCAAATAGGATTAGATTATTGTTTGTTGTTTAGAGGTAGAGTTTGTGTACCGAAGAATCTAGAGATTTTACAAAAAATTTTGCACAAAGCTCATAGTGGTAGCTTGTGTATTCATCCAAGGAGCAATAAAATGTACAATGATTTGAGACAGATGTATTGGTGGCCGAAAATGAAACATGAGATTTCTGACTTTGTATCCAGATGTTTGATATGTCAACAAGTTAAAGCTGAACATCAGGTACCTTCAGGGCTGTTAAAGGCAGTGATGATACCAAAATGGAAATGGGATAGAGTTACTATGGATTTCGTATCGGGGTTTACCCCTATCTCTGAAAAAGAAAGATGTCGTTTGGGTTATCGTGAACCATTTGACGAAGTCTGCACATTTTATTCTGGTACATACAAATTTCTCTCTTGACAGTTTAACTGAGTTATATGTTTCTGATATTATCAGATTACACGGACTGCCAGTCTCCATTATTTCGAATAGAGATATACAGTTTACATCGCGATTTTGGAGAAAGTTATAGGAAGCTCTGGGTACGCGATTGCATTTTAGCATCGTATTTTACCCTTAGACCGATGGCCAGTCCGAGAGAGTGATTCAGATTCTCGAAGATATGCTTTGTTGTTGTGTTTTAGAGTACGAAGGCAATTGGGAGAAATATTTATCGTTGGCCGAATTCGTGTATAATAATAGTTTTCAATCAAGCATAAAGATGGCACCGTATGAGGCTCTATATGTCATAAATGTCACACTCTATTATATTGAACTAAGCTTAGTGAGAAATAAATACACGGGGTTGACTTGATTCGTGAAATAGAAGAAGAAGTGAAAGTGATCTGAGATAGCTTAAAAGTAGCTTCAGATCAGCAGAAGTCCTATACAGATCTTAAACGTAAAGATATAGAGTTTCAAGTCAGTGACAAAATATCTTTGAAAGTTTTTCCCTGGAAGAAAATTCTTCGGTTTGGTCACAAAGGAAAGTTGAATCCGCAATTATCGGACCGTATGATATTACTGAAAGAATCTGACCTGTTGCATACCAATTAGATTTATCATCAGAGCTTGAAAGGATTCATAATGTTTTTCATGTGTCTATGTTACGACGGTATCGATTTGACCCTTCGCATGTTATCTCTCCAATAGATGCTGGGATTCAGCCTATTATAATATACACTGAAGAACCCATCAGAATTCTGGCATGAGAGGTGAAAGAATTGAGAAATAAAAACATAGCTTTAGTGAATGTTCTCTAGAAATGACACGGAATAGAGGAAGCCACCTGAGAACCTGAGGAAGCTATAAGAAAGCAATATCCGAACCTCTTTTCTGGCAAGATTTTCGGGGACAAAAATCCCTTTAGAGGGAGAGTTGTAACAGCCCGTTTTCAGTGAAATCGAAACAGTGGTTTCGGGACCACAAATCTGAAGTTAGAAAATTTATTTTATTATTATTTTATGGTCTATAGCATGAGAGTATTATCGTATAAAAATGTTGTTAAGAAATTTTACCATTTACATGCTCAATTTGATAAAAATAACTAAATCGCGTAAAGTGCAAAAGTTGAGTTCTTATAGCTAAAGGTATTAAATAGCTATAGAAATTTAAAGTGAAGGTCCTTATATGATAATTACACCATTAAATGTGATAGTGGATGTACATGGCTTGGCATTAGTGTAATTTTTAAAGTTAATTAAGGTTAATTTTGTAATTTGGTTAATAATGATATAATAAGTTAAAACAATTAAAAAAATATCATATTTATTTGTTTCTTCAACCGAATGTGAATAAGAAGAAAGCCATTATTGTGCTTGTTATTCGGCCAAGCTTTCGTTGTCCAATTAGGTACGATTTTTGTTCACTTTTTAATAATTTCTATGTTTCCGGGATCATTGTAGATTAATCTAGCTAACCTGATGACTAATTTGTGAAACTATTTAAGTATTTGAGTTTTTCATTAATGAATATGTTAGGGTTTTGTAGTTTAATGGTAGAAAATGAATGGTTGTTGTTAGATAAACAACTTTTCTAAAGGAATTTTTGATGAAATTATCAATTAGGGATTAAATTGAAAGAAGTGATAAATTGTGTGGTATAAGTGTGAATTTGTGAAATATATGGGCTGCTATAAATATGTATATAATTTTCCTAGGCTTGGGTAGGGATAAAATTGAATGAATTTCATTTTTCGAGTCAGGGACTAAATTGCAAAAAATTAAAAGTATAGTGTAACACTCCTATCCCGTAACCGTCGCCAGAATAGGACGAGACGTTACCAGAAATTAGGAATCAGATCAGAACAGTAAAATTTTAAACCTTTTCTTAAATAAAAGATCATTTATTTATATAACTAATAGACACAAACAAAGATCGAAGTTAAAACTTATAAAAGTAAACTTCCATAAGATGCCATATTCGCATGGCTTATATACAATAGTCAAAATATCATTCTATTTATAGTCTATCCTATACATGCCATAAGCTAAGTCCAAATCACATGATTACTACAATAGTAGATAGTGTGACGAAGTGCTGACAATCGCCGAGCTAATAGTAAGAGTCAATGATCTACAAAAATAAACAGAGAAACATAACATTCAAAGTAAGCTTTCATAAGCTTAGTAAGTCTTAAGCAATTTAAACAGTTGAACTTAAAAACAAACCAAATGTTCGAAATCACATAACACTTTCTGAGTACAATACTATTTGGCTGATTATGCACAAACACATATCATTTTACTCCGTTTATACTCAAACTCCTATAAACATAGTATTTACAAGCTTCCGGATTAACTTTAATTCTTTCAAATTTCACTAGTGTATCATTTTTTACCCACACTTACTTTCAACATTCATAGTTAAATAGCATATCGAAAACTATCTTGTAGCTTTGCATAATAACTGAATGCACACATATACAAATATACATATGAATTTACAACATCTTTTCATTTGCTTCTCATTACACATTCTTAATTCCCGTCAGATCAATCTCACATATAATATATATATATATATATATCACATACCTGAATCACTTAATGTGTAATACAAGTTCAAGTTATCATCTTAGCATAGGATCTCGTAGTCATATACTTTATCAATTTCACTAACTCTTGGCCTGCGAGGTATAAAACCCAAACATAACACCAGCACGAAGCCTACGGGACTTTCAACTCAGATATAATACCAGCACTAGGCCTGCGGGATTTAACCCAGATATAATACCAGCACGAAGCCTACGGGATTTAACCCGGTTATATTACCAGCACAAAGCCTGCGGGATTTAACTCGGATATAATTCCAGCATATAGCCTGCGGGTCTTTAAGCCCGGATACAATCTCAGCACAATTTATTTTATATACTTTTTACTATCTTTGGCCTCATCAAATATCTAATAATACCCACTTTTCACAATTGGTCATTCGGCCCCATTATATACACATAAACATATGTACATTTCACACTTGCCCATTCGGTCGCACCACATACACAAGCACATATATAAGATAATGCTTTTATCATTACTTGCTAATACATCATATACTTTGCTTTCATTTAAATAACCATTCAGCCATATTACATTTCTAAGTAACCATTCAGCCTCACTATACAAATAAGATAGCACACATTTTCATAAAGGCCCTTCAGATAACTTGCACACATTTAATATTAGCCATTTCGGCCTCACCACATATACATATCTTGTACATCAATTTCATCATATCAAAATCACTTATATATCATTTCCTATCATCACAATTCAAAATTCACATATGGTTTTAATCAATATCTTATAAGCAACTCAAACAGTTTTATCAATGTTTACAACATAATCACAAATTCACTACAAGCTGTCTTCCTGAGCAACAGTCATTAAATTATTTGTAACTGGAGCTACGAAACTCCAAATCAAGTGCCGTAAATATTCCTTGAAAATAGACTCATATATCTTTCATCCATAAAATTTTCAGAATTTTTGGTTTGGCCAATCAATACCAGATTTTTCTTAATTTTTCCCCTGTTTCACTGTTTGACTAATCTGACCACTCTTCACTTCGAATCAAATTTCTCATTGTAAAGAATTCAAAATATGTTCTCGTTGATTTCATTTGAAACTAGAGTCATTAAGCTTTAATTACATAATTTTTTTAGCCTCTAACTCAACTCCAACAATTTATGGTGATTTTCTAAAATCACGCTATTGCTGCTGTCCCAAGCAGATCTATTACAATTTACTCTTAAATTTCCAAAAGTTCAAACACTTAAGAACTTACTAAGATCTCAATTTCCCTTCTTCAATTTCCTAATCACATTAGTAGTTTCACTTACTTGTTAACATTAATCCACAATTCATCTCAGAATTCATTCGGTAATTTCATCACATAATTTATTAAAATACCATTTCCTTATATTGATTTCAAATACATTCAAGAATTTGAAGCATAATTTCATAGCCAAATGTAATCACTATTTGGCATTTACAAGAAATTCATAGTAATTTATTCGAGTCTTAACTCATGATACTTTCAGTTATTCCATCTTATCTTATGTATTCAAAATACCATTCACACATATTAGTTCATAAGACATTTGGCTATCACACAAAGTCCTCACTAAATTCATACTCATTCTATTTACCATTACTTAACCGAAACACATAGATCATATATCATTCTCTAAAACTCTTTTAGCATATACCTCATTTCCATGCACAATTCAATCGAGTAAGTTAGCCATTTTCGGCTCATATTATGAACATTACTAATCATTCGAAAGTATATATATTTATATATCACATATACTAAAACTTTATTCTATATTCATTTAATCTTTACACACATGAATTCAACTTAATCATTTAAGAGCTTACCTCAAAAGTTATCGTACGGCTATATCGACTACACGACTACCTTCATTTTTTTTCCTCGATCCGAGTTTGTCCCCATAAGCTCTTGATGCTTAATCAACAATTTTTAACTTCAAATTTGCAAACAGCAATGTCATCACTTTACATAACAGAAATTAAATTTCATTACTTAAACTATCCACGACAATCACCTTCCGAGCACCTTAATTTTCTTTAAGCTAAACGACCTCATAGTATACATATACACATTCGGCTAATTATAAAACAAATCAGCACTCATAACCGAATCATTAACTAAAATCACATTCGGTAATATGCTTAAATAATTTCAATATTTATTACCATCTAAAACTAATTTGCTTGGGGTGCCATGAATTATTCAAATCGGCCGAATATCATTGAATTTCTAAAATCATGCTTATAACCACTTGGCCGAATTTCATATATCAAAGCCACTTATATATATTATTCAAAGTATTTAACAACACTTAAAAATCCAAAACCATAAAGCTCAATTCATATAACACCAAACTCAATGCTAAATCACCCTAGGCACATTCGGCACTAGCACAAGCACACACACATTTAACTTTTCTAAAATTCAACTTTTAACAAGCTCCCTATGCTTCCATGATAAAAACTGAATGCTCATCTTACCACCAACATGCATATTTAATTATCTCAAGCCTCTCTTAATCAATTTGATTCATAATATCATGAACTCAACAATCCATTACTCATAGAAAACAACATAACCGAAAATCCCTTCATGAACTAATCACTCACATGTAACGTACTTTTCAAAAACAAGCTCGTAAACATATGAATTTTGGTATCAAATTGTCCATTGAACATTCGTTTACTATCTTCTATCCTCAACTCAAATTTACTCACTCATTTTCACTAAGGGCGAATCTAAAATGTCTCATAAAAATTAAATTTATCAAGTGGGCTTCGCTAGAAAAAAAAGAGAAACACAAATTCATCAACAATTTACAAAACCACATCAAATTACCTTCAAATTTGCCTCCAATTGACCGAATGGTCCCCCAAACCATCCTTCACTCTTCTTCTTTTTATGAAATTCAGCTAGGTGAAGAAACAAAGATGAGTTCTTGTTTTCTTCCCCCATTCTTGTTTTATTTTTATCAATAACTATATAATAATAAATATATCAATAAATTACTTAAAAAAATATCAATTCATTATTATACATATAAAATATGCTTATTTTGCTCACCAAAACCATCATGGCCGGCCACTAACATTAAAAGTGGCAATTTGACATGCAAACCCTCTTATTTGCATCATTCAATAATTAATCGCTTAAAATAAGCCACACATATATTCAAAGCTTCTCACATAAGTCCCTTTTATTTAGAAACACATTCAAATTAACAAAAATCAAAGCATTCAAATTTCACACATGTATGATCACATATTTTAGACATAAAATATTATATTCAAATTTTTTTTTCTGTGACTCGGTTTAGCGGTCCCGAAACCACTTCCCGACTAGGGTTAGAATAGGGCTATCACATATAGGGGCAATATGGTAATTTTTAAAAAATGTGTTGGACTAAATTAAATATGAATTATATTGAATTGAGTTAAATTCATTCGTATAGATTCGGTTAGACCTCGTACAGAGTTAGATCGAGGCAAAGAGAAAATCTTAGATTAGTCGCCTTCGTATCTACGTACACTCGTCGAGGTAAGTTCGTGTAATTAAATTATATAATTATATGCTTTGATTGAATTAGATGTAGGTTATTTTCATTATCATCACATATGAATGTTGGTAGCATATCCGATGACGTCCGATGATTACCGAGCCCCATTTAAACCTTGGGAATTTGTAGGGTACAAATGACATGTCATTACGGTTATCGATTTCAACTCTTATGGGTTATCGATACTCAACTCGTCTGAGCTTACTATTATTCAACTCGAAGGAGCTTACCGTTATTCAGCTCAAAGGAGCTTAACGTTTACAGCTCGTATGAGCATACATGTACTTGAATTGACAGATTACCGTTCAGTACACCTCGTGTGTTCTACTCGTGTATCCAATGATATTCTAAATGGTTCAATTGGCATAGTTCTATTACGAGTTTATATGAGTTTGATATGAACTAGTACAGGTAATTGCATGAATTACATGGAAATGGTTTGTATATGATATATGGATACATGAAATATGTGTTACATGTGTTAGTTTGAATAGTTGTTGAACTCATACATGATTCTTAGTTTTTATATGAATTACATAGCTAACATGGTTGATGAATATGTGTTAGGTTTTTGGCCAAATTGAGTTGAGATGTGCTTTGGGTTTAATTACCTTAAATGTGATTAAAATGGTAAGTTAAATTCTTTATTATACAAACTTACTAAGCTTAAAAGCTTACTTTATGTTATTTTTTGTATTTTATAGTGATTTAGAAGCTCGTTTGGGTTGGAAGCTTGTCGGAGATATATCACACTATCCGTTGGCTCTTTTGGTACTTTCAGTTATTTGATTTTGATTATAATGGAATGTATAGGTTAATTTGGCCAATGTTGGCATATAAGTTTTTTGTTGAGATTAGCCACTTATATGGCTTGTGTTTGGTATATTTTGATGTGTATATATATGTGGCCTTATCATATTTGATGTGTGTTTGATATGGTAAAATGATGATAAGTAAAATGTGGATTTAATATACATATAAGATATGTTATATACCTTAGTGTTATATAGTGCTTTGTTATGGAAAATTTATAGGTATACTAATGTTAGTTAGAATGGTATATTTGGTACCATTTGGAAATATTGGTATGTTTTGGTAAGTAAGTTAAGTGGCATGAAATGGTGCAAAATGATTTACCTTGTGAATTGGTATTTTGGGTACCAGATGGGCGAGCTTGATAAATGACCTACCTAATAGGTTTTGGTACAATTATGCTTATATGTATTTGGTCACTTAGGTAAATTTGGATACATGGTTGACATGTTTGCATATTGTCATTTGAGGTCCCTAAGGATATATTGGTTGTATGTGATGATTTTACATGTTTAAGGCTTGATTTTGGCTTGTTCTAGATGCCTAATTTATGACTTGTGTATATGCAAAATGTTAAGTGTAGGTGGATGCCAAATTGGGTGAGAAATGTGGCTTGTAAAATGGCCTATTTTTGTCCACACAGCTAGAGACGCGGGTCTGTGTCTTAGTCGTGTGTGACACACAGTCAAGAGACACGGTCATGTGTCCCCTGTATATTTTATAAAGTGCAGGTCAGTATACTCACACGACCTAGCACATGGACGTGTGGCTTGGCTGTAATAGCCTGTTTTTAGTCAAATCAAAACAGTGGTTTCGAGACCATAAATTTGAGGTTGAAATATTTATTTTAATAATATTTTAATGTCTACAACCTGATACTATGATTGTGTGAAATTTTCGTTAAGAAATTTTATCGTTTGAATACTTATTTTGATAAAAAGGATTAAATTGCATAAAGTGTAAAACTTGAGTTCTAATAGCTAAAGGTGTTTAATAGCTACAGAACTTTAAAGTGGAGGTTCTTATGTGGTAATTAGACCATTAATATAGTGGGTGGACATTTATGGACATCAAATGGATGTTTTAAATGATTTTATAATAAGTTTAATTAGGTAATTTAGTAATTAAAACTTAAATTAAATAAAACAAAACAAATTTTCTTTCCCATTCATCTTCTTCAACCGATTTTTAGGGAAAAAATAGCCATTGGAGAAGCTTAACATTCGACCAACTATTCTTGATGCATGTAAGTTCATTTTTGTCTTGTTTTTAATGATTTATATGCTTTCGGAGTCGTAACTTAATCTAGCTAGCTAGGGACTAATTTGCAAAACTATTAAAGGTTTAACTTCTCACCATTGCTAAATATAGGTGTATTTTGATGTTTGATGATAGAAAATAAATGGTTGTTGTTAGATAAACAACATTTGTTAAGAGATTTTTGATAAAATTGTCATTTAGGGATTTAATTGTTAAATAAATAAAAAATATGGGCTGCTAGGATAATAAGTGAAATTCGACTAACATGGGTAGGGACCTAATTGTGTGAATTTTTATATTTATGAGTTAAGGACAAAATTGTAAAGATGTTAAAATATTAGGGGCAAAAGTGTAATTTTTTCATAATGTGATTTTTGGGCTAGAAGGATAGTTGAATAAGTTAAATTTGATATTATATGGATCAAGAAAAACGAGGTTCAGATCTAGATTGGGGGAAAAATAAAGTATTTGACTAGTCGATCCATTTCGTCGTTTTTGTGAATCGAGGTAAGTTCGTATGTTAATAAGTATTAATATAATTTTTTTTAAATGCTTTATTATTATATTAATTGTGAATACGATCCTATGGATATGTTCGACGAAGATTCGAAAATGTGAAATACCGGTTGAACCTTAGGAACAGGTTAGGATACAAATGACATGTCATTAGGGGTTATGTGTTTTGGGTGCTGGTCCATACGTCCTACCGGTGGCTGAGTTATCCAACATGTGTTGCAGATTCTCATCAACTTGTGTGAGCAGCACTGTGTAGCTACGTCATGACTGTCAGCTTGTGTGAGTAGACCCGTTGATAGCTCGAGAGTGAGCATTATATAAGATATGAGATTGAGATAGCTTTGACTATGTATTTTGCACTTACGGTGCGAGATTCTCGAGTATTTGATATTATTCCAAATGGTTCAATAGGTATATTAAGGATATGGATGAGTATGAGATTGATACGAGTTGATACAGGTATGTATATGAACTATACAGGCATTGAATAGAAGAAACTCGTGAAATTCATATCTAACCTTGTGAACGAATATGTGATAGGTTTGTGGATCGATATGAATTATATTATGATTTTTTTAATTGTTTAAATTGTGTATATATGGTAAGTTGAATTTATTCCTATACGAACTTACTAAGCTTTTAGCTTACTCTGTTTACTTTTCTGTGTTTTATAGTGTTATCAAAGCTTGCTCGGATTTGGGAGTCATTGGAGATTTCATCACACTATCAAGCTATCACCTTGGTACTTTTGAACTTATATATTTGGTTATATGGGATGTATGGGAGTTATGGTCATTTATATGTTAGTAATGAATTTAGCCATTTGATTTGACTTGTAAATGTTGAATGGTTAGTTATGTGTATAGCCATTTGACTTGGCTTATTTTGGTATTTTTGACTATGTATATATATATGCAAGTGCCTTTTGTGATATGGTTTAAAATTTACATGTGAAAGGTTGTTGTGAATTGGTAGTTTGAGTATCAAATTGTTGAAATTTGAGATTGGTATGCTTGTGGTTTTAGGGAAAATAGTGCATAATTGAAAGTGACCATTTAGATGATTTGAGAATGTATAATTACTATGAATTGAATGGCTTATTTTGATAATTGTTTGTCTTGTGGCTGATGGTATGAAATTAGCATGAATTAGGCTTGGTTGAGATTGGTTTTAATGCCTATTCATGCCATGTTATATTCCATTTAAATTGTGTAGGTGAATGCAAATTTGGGGGAGCAAAATGGCTTGGTAAATAGCCTATTTTTGTCCACACGAGCAGAGACACGGGCATGTGTCTCAGCCATGTCTGACACACGGATAGGCGACACGACCGTGTGTCTCCTGGTGTTTAATTAGAAATCAAGTTAGTATGCTCCACATGGCACGACACACGGACGTGTGACTTGGACGTTGGCATAAGTCAGTATACCCTACAGTTTTGGCATGGCCTAGAACATGGCCTGGCACACGGGCGCGTGAGGCAATTTCGAAAGGCACACGGGCTGGACACACAGGCTTGTGGCTGGCCGTGTGACCCAAGTCAGAGAGTTACACGGAGTTAGACACAGGCTGGGACACAACAATGTGATCCCATTTGGAATGCCCACGCAGCCAGTGACACGGGCATGTCTTTGGTCGTGCGAGACACATGGCCGGGCCACACAGGCATGTGTTCCTTGTATTTTGAAAAATTTTCTAAGTGCTTCAAAAATTTCTTGAGTTATCGGTTTAGTCCCGAACCACTCCTAATGCATGATTTGGGCCTCATAGACTTGTGTTAGGGACATTATGATTGAGTTTGAATAATTTATAATTGGATATGATGATGGTATGAGAAATGTATGTTCATTAAGAAATAAGTCTGATAATGCTCGTAACCCTATTCCAGTGTTCAATACGGATTAGGGGTGTTAAATGGCCATGTGGCACAAGTTAGTGAGTTACACGGACATGGGCACGGGCTGGGACACGATCGTGTGTCACTACTTTGAATGCCCACATGGCCTAAGACACAGGCGTGTCTCTTGGCCATGTGAATCACAAGGCTTGGCCACACGGTTGTGTGACCCCTGCAGCTTTGAAAATTTTAAATGTTTCCAAAATTGTTTTTTGAGTTTCCAATTTAGTACTGATTTGTTTCTAAGGTGTATTTTGGACCTCGATGTCTCGTATTAGGAACAATATGCATGATTATGATTGGCTTCTGACATTAATGCTATATGTTATGAATTTTTGTAATTTTTGTTTATCTGATCTATAAATCCAGTAATGCTCTATAACCCTGTTTTAACGATGGATAAAGGATAGGGGTATTACAACTCTGTTCTGAGCCAAATCATTGAAGTCATTAAAGATTGTTTGGGTTTTTATTATACAATTACCTTCTTGCATGTTCGACAAAATGCAAATAGAGCGGCACATTTCTTGGCAAGGGAGGGTCATCAATTCCAATCAGCAAGATTCTGGGTTGAGGAGGCACCAACAACGGTGGGAACAACAGCATAAGCAGATTGGTCGCTCTGGGTAAAGAGCCCCTTATTTGGGTATTTTTGTGTTTGGTTTATTCAAAAGTTCTCATCTTTCACTCCAAATTTGGCTACCAATCTCTTTTCCCTCTTTGGGATGCATACTGTTGATCTATCAACTGCTATGATGCAGATGTGAGGGAGTTTTATAGCTAGCTACTTGATTTTTTTTTGTTTTGAAAGGGAGGGTTTTCTTTGTGTTTATGTTTTGGGTTTTTTTTTTTTTTTTGCATTTTCTTTAAGGTTAGTTTTGTTAGTCAAATTTCCTTTAATGTGTTTATGGTTTTTTTTATTGTTTTCCAGGTAGTTGTTTTTGATTTGATGTTTGGTTTTTTCATTTACTTAATGGATGCTAACTTATTATTTTAAAAAAACCACCCACTAAAACTCATTACGAAATGTTAAATTATTGTTACAAAAATTTTATTTTAATGACAAAAAGTGGTTGCATATGGCTCAATTTGTTTAAAGTATGCAGAATGATTTTGTAAATAGAAAATCATTTTTATTATATATGTCGTAATAATTTTTATCATTTTTAATTACATATTTTTAGTAATGATTTAATTAATTTATTTAAATATGTTTTTGTTATTATAAAATTGGTTGCAATATCTTTACCACACGACAATATTTTAGTTACAAAATTATTACTTAACGATAATACATTGGTTGTAAAATAAAATTCACAATATTGTAAATTTAGATGTAAAATATTTTATGAAATAGTATGTAATTGTTGTCAAAAAAACATTTTTGTGTCAAAATTTTAATTAGCTTTGTATTATATTATAGGACCGATGTCATGACATTATAATCAGGGGGTTCTAGGTGGCGAACTTAAGAGAATATGGTCACGACCTTGCTTTGACTTTCTCGATTTCTTTACTCCAGGTCTGAGGCTAATGTTGCAACATTCATATGACCAATGCTGCGACATTGTCTATTTACATAGTTATTCTATAGGTATATTGAATTTTGGATAAGTAATTTAATCGAAAATGTGTTTAATTAAATTGTAAAATCCAATCGTTGTAGATTTTTAATTAGAAAATGAATTGAAGACTTAAATTGCAATTAATCAAAGGTTTAAAATGGTAATTAGACCATAATAAAATAGAATATAGTGGACGGTTAACTTAAGGTGTCATTAGCTTAATTAAATTAACATTTAAATTATTAAATCATGTTTTAATAAGTTAATTATTTATATATGTCAATGGATGAAAAAAATTATTTTTCATCATCTTCTTCATCCACTAAAACCAAAAAGAAAGAATACCTAAGAAACAATTGAACCTTTCGGCCCTAATTTGGTATGTGATATTTAGTCATTTTCTTATAATCTTTATGTTTTTGAGCTCATGGGAGCTTGATTTAGCTAGCCCATGTACCAATTTGTAAAACTGATAAAGTTTTAGAAAGTTTTCATTGATGATTTCTGAAAGTTTCAGGTGTTAAATTGATAGATTTTAAGGATAGATGTGAAAAATGACTAAATTGTAAAGCTAATTGATAGTTTCGTACATTAGGGACTAAACTGAATAAAATGTAAAATCGAGTATATAAATAAGAAATAAGAGGTCTCCAATGGGTATTACTGAAATCGAAATTCAATTTGAAGCTTTAAATTGAAAGTCAAATTGAAAGTTAGGTTAGTCCCAATTTTAGGGACTAAATTGAATAAATTATAAAATATGTGTGACTTTGTAATTGATTGTGAGTTGAGTTGGAATTTAATATTATGTATTGTTGATTTAATATTCATAGCTAAATAGGACGCGGGAACATCAAGAGGGAGAGGAAAGACGAAAATTGTTGAAGAGTACTCGAGTGTTTGGTTTATATTTCTATAATTCAAATCACTTCAATTGTTGCATATTTATTTCAGTTTGCATGGTAAGATTATGAGGTGAGTTGAAATTGATATTGAATTAAATTGATACAATCTTGATTGGTTATTGAGATAAAGGAGTAAATTGAATAGAATTGAAAATATTATAACATGATGAAAATATGAATATGAATTTGAATTGGTGAACTGTGAAATTGAGCTATGATACATATGAACTGAAGATTTCGTTGATGAATTGAAAATGGTAAACTATGAAATTGAGCTATATTCCGAATTGGATAATTGGTTACCATATTAACTATTTGGACAGAGTCGGATATAGCTCACATGCCATAGGATAGATCGAGTATGGGTTACTTTGACTAACATTCATTGAGTGGTGGGCACAACTTTTACTTTGGTTATACCAATGAGCACTGGACACAATTTATTTACTTTGGAATTTTCTGATGAGGAACAAAGGGCCAAATTAGTTTGTTGGTTGGATTCATGTATCTGTTCGAGTTTGAGTCAGGTTAATAAGGATTTAAATTGTACAAATAATTGATAATAATATTTGAAATGAATTGCAGTTGTAAAGATTATGTGAACCAAATTATAAGGTGGAAGATTGGTATGAAATTAGATGAATCAATTTATTCGATTCGGAATATAAGATGCTAATATGATAAATTCTCAAACTAGTTAATGGAACATATTTAAATTGAATGATATGACATATTTATTGAATGTCATATATTATTTGTAACACACTTAACCCGTCTCTATCGCCGAATTAGAGTTACCGAATATTACGGCACATATCAAAACAATTTACATCATTAATCTATTCATTTATTAATTTAAATAACAAAATTTTAATATGGATTTCATTCAAAGAAAAATAACATTTACGGGAATTAAAAAGAGCTTACGGTGCCCTAAAAATAGTTTGCGAACAATCAGGGACAAATTTAAATAAAAACAGAAAAAAATGCAAAAAATTGAAAATTTTAGAAACAAGGGTCATATGGCCGTGTGAAAGAGGCCAACCCGTGTGGCTTCAAACACACCCATGTGGCTACCCCACATGCCTGTGTGGCTAGATTGTATAACTCATTGTTGCCGTGTGAAAAATCTTGCACTAAAAATTAATAAGGCACCTGACATACGGCCATGTGGATAAGCCCAGGCTGTGTGCACCATACTTTCATCCAAAACTTAGGTACCAAGCCAAATCAAAATCAACCATTTCCACACTTTAAAAAAACATTTAAAAAAGCCTAAAATATGCCAAAACAATCAACCTAAGTGCCTAATCAATATGTCCTCATTGACACCATAACTCAATTATCAACCTCAATTCACATGACACATCAACTAATTTGCATTCAAATTTATAAGTTCATATATAAAACTCATACCAAACTTATAATTTCTTCTTATTCATTCACGTTCATTCGTACCATGATTCAAACACTTAAATAATGTTTATATCAAAAGACAAAAACAACTTTATATAGACACATTCACACCAAGATTAAAGGAACATACACAAGTAAGCTTATACCAAGCTTAATACATAACATTTGCAAATAACTTAACAATTCATAATCTATGAAATATAGCATACAACATGAAATGAGTTACATTTACTCACATTAATTCACGTATGTGACTAATGCCCTTATTTATTCATTTTGTAACTCAACTTACCATTTCATAAAATCATTGATAACCGTAATTTCATATCTAAACATTTCCATTACTTTACTTCACCGTTGAACCGTATAGAATAACATTGGATACTCGGGAACATCTTTGTATATAACCATAACCTTTTCAATAATGCTCACACGAGTTGTGGGTTGGGATATTAGCTACACGATGTTGCTTACACGAACTGTGGAAAATCTGCAACAAATGCAAGATCTCAACCATCGGTGGGACATCCAAGACCAGCACCTGAACATATAATCCTTAAAGACATGTCATTTGTATCTTAAGCATTCTCTGGGTTCAAATGGAACTATTTCTGAATCAATTGTAAAAAAATATAATATTAACAAATAATCAACCAAAATAACATTTAATAAATATAAAATCCATACAACTTACCTCAACCACAATTGTTATATCAACAAAAGTTGAAAATTAATCCAAGACTTTCGGTTTTCCTCGATTCAAGTCTGGTTGATTCTTTTCTTGATCTAATTAAATAATTTAATCAATTAAATATTTCAGTTGACTACAATTATCCAATTCAAACCTATAATCCATATTAAAGTGAAATTACAAAATTATCCCTAACATCTTAACATTTTATTCTTTAGCCTCTAAATTTATATCTTATAATTTAACCAATAAAATAAAATATCATAATACCCAAATATTCTTAAGGTTCCAAGCAACCCTAACTTTCTCTAATTCACAACGTTAACCATGAATTTTACTATTTTCACCATTAAGTCCTTAAACTTTAAATTCATCAAAATTTACTTAACGAAACATGTTTATCTAACAATTAGACTTAACAATCTATCAAAAAATTCACAAATATTAATTAAATCATTCATGGAAAAACCTTAAAAATTTTATAACTTTACAATTCAACCACCGAGCTAAGTAGATTAAGCTAAAACAAGTTTAAAAACATAAAAATCATTAAAAATGGGGTTCAAAAACCTCACCATGCACCAAAGAAACTTGTCTAAATTTTCTCAAGCTCAACAATGGTGATTTGGAGCAAACACAAGAAAATGGAAAAAGATGATAGCATTATTTTACTTGTACATGCTTTTATTTATTGTTTTACTACTTTACCCTTTAATTAACACTTATAAAATAACCAACTGATGTGATGTGAATCATGATAAGTTTTATAATTTATGAATGTCCGTTCTTGAAAACTAACTATTATCATGACAAAGGCAAGCGCACCTTATCGAGCAGTAGTATAACTTATGGCAAGACCAGGATGTCGAACCCAAAGGAACTAAAAGTACTAGTATTAACTTTCTTTTTATTATCTAGCCTAAAAATAAAGGGGTTTGGTTTATCTAAACTAATTACTAAAATAAGAATGCACAGAAAGTAAATTGGGAATAACATTTGAGAAAACTAAATGATTTGGACAATACCTAAGGGAAAAATCCACCTAGACTTCACTTGTTATTGACTCTGAATCAGGCGATTTATTCACTTGACTTGATCTGTAGAAATCCCTAAGTTATATTATTATCTCTCTTGAGACTAACAACATCTAACCCTAGGTTGATTAATTGAAATCTCTTTCTAATTAAAACCCCTAGTGTTACATTAACTCGATCTATGGATTCCCTTATTAGGTTTCACACTAATCCGGTAAAATTATGTCACCCTATCTCTAGGCGTGCAATCAACTCCACTTAATTATGTTAAATCTACTCTTAGATAGGGACTTTTGCTCCTCTGAATAAGCACATAAATACTTGAATCAATATCCTGGAATATTAAAGTAGGAATTAAGAACTCATAATTAGGAACAAGTCAAATATTTATCATATAATTTAGATAATAATAAAAGATCCGTCTTAGGTTTCATTTCCCTTAGGTATTTAGGGGGTTTAGTTCATATTTATGAAAGAAAACATCTCAAAAGAATAATGATAACAAAACATAAAGAAAACCCAAGAACTCTTGAAGGGAATTGAAGGGAGATCTTCAGTCTTGAAGGTGAATTCGACTTCTGAAATGGATCAATCGGCTTTCTTTGAGTAATTCCTTGCCTTCTACTCTGTGTGTCCCCTCTAATCCTCCTCTAGTGTGTTTAAATAGGCTTTAGAATTCCTAAAAGCCCTCAAGAGTAGCCTTTTTCGAATAGGACTAAACTTGGGCTCGACAGGGACATGCCCATGTTCAATTTCTTCAATCCGTGTTCAAGGCTGTTAAATAAACACGGATGTGTAGTCTACCCATGTATGTCATGCTCGATTCTGCTAAAAGGACACGGGCGTGTGGTTTGCCCATGTATGAAAGTCCAGGCCATGTTGATTTCACATGTTGGTCCATTTTCTCCGTTTTCGGTCTATTTCTTGCTCTTTTTACTCTCCTATACTCACCTAAGTATAAAACATGAAATTAAAGGATTGGGAGCATCGAATTCACCAAATCTAAGGAGAAATCATCCATAAATGTGCTAAGCATGGGATAAAAATATGTATAAATTGCGATTTATCAAATACCCCCACACTTAAGTGTTTGCTTGTCCTCAAGCAAAATCCTCAACTCACAATCAAAATAAATTCTTCTGAACTTATAATTCTCATCAATAGCCTCTCAAAATAATCCATAAGTAGTCACACATTGAAAATGCAACTCGAAGAACATCAAAGTTTCAAGCATTCTAAGTTGAGCATTTTATTACAAAAACATAGGTGTCTCCCTTCATCTAAGTAATAATCTTTGATTCAAAATATCATAGAGTTTCACATCCTCACTTAAGATTCACTCAAATCACTCGAGGTGTTTAATGACAAGAAATTTAGCACTCAACAGTCAATATGAAAAGTTATTACCATAAGCTTACGTGAAAATAAATCTCCACCACTATATATTGAAATGATACATCAATCAAAAAGTCTTTTAGAGCGTTGTAACTTGGCTTTGGTTAAGGGGTGTGGTCACAAGCTAAAAAGGAAGGTTAGAATCGAGATTGAATTGAAAAATTACCTAACTAGAAAAATACTACAATTGACAATTTACATTCCTAATTGAGCTTTTCTTCATGGTTATGGAATTAAATACTTAGGCTCAAAAACAAAGAAATACTACTGATATGAATGTATGTTTTTTTGTTTTTTTAGGATCAAGTCAAGTAACATAGGCTAGCTATCAAAAATAAAACATAGCTAAGCAATTTATTCAAATCAAATCTCGACAAAAATAGGGATCAAATTAATTTAGGGGATTTCAACAATAATGGATTATGGGTTAATATTGAGGGTAAATCAATTAATGGCTTGTTAGAATAAAGGGGGTTCACTAAGGGTTAATTATTGAGGTAGGCTTTTATGGAGTGAGTGGGTTAAACCTAGGTGCCTTTATCATCTCAACATATCAAATCAAAGGTGTGGTCTTGACATGCATAATCAAGCAAGTTCTAGAATAAGAAATCAATATTGACACACTCATAGAAATAATAAAAGTGAGCATGAAAGAAATAATAGACGCTCTAAAGGCTCAAGATCTCACAAAAATTATGGATTTTTGATGTTAAACCTGTGAATTTCAACTCAAGATAATACCTAAACTTGGGGAAACAACATAAAAATTTTTAATTCTCAAAAAATCAACTTATCATGCTTGATTCTCTAATTCCTTAAAGTCTAACAATCAATGCATAAAATGTCTATGTTTTTAATTCAAGACATATCAATAAAAATCATAAATTAATTAAAATTCATTCTAATAATGATATGAGAAGATTATTTAAGAACAAGAAAAAATTCAGGGATTTTTCTGATAATGATGTAAATATCCCCCCTCACACTTTAGATGTATATTGTCCTCAATGTACAAAGTTAGCTTTACTGAAAAATATAGATGTAAGATCATAAGATAGGAAGAGAAGTGAAACTTCCTGAATGATGAATGGAATCCTTGACTTGGAGTCATTGAAAGTAATCGGCAAAGGCAATGATGAGATTGGAGGTGGATACTCCGGTGGTGGTAAAGGTTAGGTTCCACAACCACAGTGTCCAGCGAAGATGTTTTCGTGGTGGTCGGGCAGGACATGGCAATTGTGGAGAACCTTTTCTAGTGGAGTTTCAAGTTCCTAAGTAATAGTGAGCTTTGGAGCTCTTTATAACTGTGATAGAATCAATAACACTTTAGGAAATATAAAGAAGCATGATTACTCAGAAAGAAATGGCCGAAAGTATAAATTATTCAATATAAACCTAAGGATGAAATAAAAGTAAAATAAAAGAAAAATAAAATAAAAAGTAGATTAAAAAAAGATAGAAATAAAAACATAAAAAAAAATAAAAGTCTTTAAACATCTTTATCGCTAGATGGTTCGCAAGGTGGGGGCGGCGATGAGATGTGATGGTGCTGACAAATCTGATGTAGAGTTGCATCAATGTGATCAAAGCATTGAAAACATTGCTGCTCGAATCGAGTTAGGCGCTCAGAGATGTCAGAGAGCGAAGCCGCCGCATGAACTGGACGATGAATAGGTGGTGGCTAAGAGGCTAGATCCTTGTGAGGTGGAGGGATATCAACGGCAATGTCCTCTGGGTCCTCCTACTTGACTGACTAGACAAGCGATACTGGGGAGGATCAAATCCACGTCGTCACTCAATCATCATCATATGCAGCATACTCGGGATGGCCTATGGGGACATCTAATAGATGAGAGTGAGGAAGGATGCTTGCTTCACCGTGTTGAGGAGACCGAAGTACCGTGCCAGGCGAGTCACATAAAGGCCGATGGATATGACTCCCTTCCTCTGCCACTCGTCTGATGGCAAATGGCAAGGGCGATGAAATAGGCAAGGTCGAACACGTGCCCCTTTTCCATGCTCTATAAAAAGTAGGCGTCGTTAATGTTGACGACGCCGGTACTCTCTCGTTGTCCTGTCAAGGTGTAGGCTAGGATGGCATGTAGGTATCGTAGGGATGGGGTGAGAGCCAATGCCTTGGAGTGACTCAGGTCATAGGTGGCCAAAGCAGGTACGAGGGCCCTCCAACAGTTTGAAGGAGGGTAGTGGATATGGTGATGGAGGTTAGCGAAGTCGTCGTCATCCATGTACTCCTCCGTGTATAGTCCTAACGTAACTCTGAACTCAGGTACACTCAACTGACGGACTAAACTGTCGAGACAAAACTGGACCATTCTAGTATCATCGAACTCTGTTGTAACAACTTGGAGGTGAAAGGTTGAACAGAGTTCGAGTGTGAGTTCAAGGTACGTCGACTCGGCGATCTCGAAGAATAGCCCTCACGGGTCAGTCATTAAGAGTGCCCGAACTGCATCAGCCAATTGGATCTGCTCTAAGGCGGTCTAGTCAATGCAACAGCCCACACCTAGGGTTCGAGCTCATAATATCTGGAAAAGTTCCTCCTGTGGTCCCGGTGGAAATTGGAGGAATGGGCACCTGATCTCGGCAGTGAGACCCAAGGAGGATACTGCTCCTTTTCGTTTCTTTGAGGCGGGGACGGCAGTCTTTTTGCCTTTTGGGTTCGTCATTGTATCTGCAATGAAAAGACAAAGTTATGAACATAATCCCCAAGACTAGCATGGAAAAGGTATACAAGCACGTTAGAACTAAATGGAAATACTTCATAGGGGTTACTGACTGTAACGCCCCAATTTTCGGGAATTCTGTGAATGTTGGCAAAATTTCATGCTTTGATTTTGTCATTTGTGAGTGAAATTATGAAATAGGACCTATGTGAAAATGTTTGAAAATGCTATAGGCTAATTTGTAGTGGCCAAATAAATAGTAGTGCAAAATAGGAGGATTTGCATGTCAAACCTCGCATTTTACATGAAGTGGCCGGCCATCATGTTGTTGTAGACAAAATGTGCACTTGATATACATAATTTATGGTACAAATTGATACAAATTGATAATGGGTTAGGTAAATGTTCCATGATAATGGGTTAGGTAAATGTTTCATGATAATGGGTTAGGTAAATGTTCCATGATAATGGGTTAGGTAAATGTTCCATGATGGGAATTTCATGTCTTTTGTATTAAAGAATTAAATGGATGAAATATGAAATTTTATTAAAAAAAGAGGTGAAAAGAACAAAGTTTTGTCCATCTTTCTTCATCATAGCCTAAAGTTAGAGAAGAGAAAGGAGGGGAGAAAGCTCTTGAATGTTCGGTCACTTGGGGAAGAAAATGAAGGTAAGTTCATGGTAGTTTGCTTTTATTTTGAGGTTCATGAGTTCTTCTTGATTCTACCTTAACTCTTGAAGCATATTTTGGTTTTTAGTTGTGTTGTGAGCATTTAGTCATGAATTAAAATGAAGGAAATGGTTGTTGTTTCATGTTCTTTTGATGAAAAATGGAAGATAGGTGAAGTTGAGCCAAACAAATGAGCATGCATGTGCCTTAGAAGCTAAAGGGAAAAATCGGCTAACATGTTGTGCTTTAAAATGATGAAATGTAGATTATACTTAAGTAAAATCATAGATATATGATGATTGATTGGTGATATACATGTTTAAATAACATGCATGCAAGTTATGTGTGAAAGAGTTATTTGACAATGAATCTGCTTGGGACAGCAGCAGTAACTTGACTTTGGAAAATCACCATAAATTATGAGAGATGATTTAGAAGGTGAACAAATTATTTAATTAAAGCTTAATAAGTCTAGTTTCAAATGAAATAAACGAGAACATATTTTGAATTCTGTACAATGAGAAATTTGATTCGTAATGAAGAGTGGTCAGATTAGTCAAACAGTGAAACATGGGAAACTTTAAGAAAAATTTGGTATTGATTGGCCAAACCAAAAATTCTGAAAATTTTATGGATAGAATATATATGAGTCTATTTTCATGGAAAATTAATGACACTTGATTTGGAGTTTCGTAGCTCCAGTTATAAATGATTTAGTGACTGTTGCTCAGGAAGATAGCTTGCAGTGAAATTATGATTATGTGGTAAACATTGACAAAAATTTGTTAATGAGTTGCTTATTGATTTCTTATAAGCTTACCATGATCTGTAGGTGTGGTTGGTCGAATATTGTAAGGGGTTAATACGTAGTTCATATTTGAATAGTTAGCTTAACGTGTTAGTAATCCAATAGTAGGCAGTTCGTGTGTGGATCTCGTCAGCATATCGTCGCAAATAGTTGTGTAACTAACACCCTCTTATAGACTAGATCGGCACAAGCTGAAAAGCCGGTATTTTGAGATCTTGCGAGTGTGTGAATGCTCATAAGATTAATAGTTTGATGTATATGGTAAATTAAAGTGATAAGACTACAGAGTGCGCGATTCTGTGCATTCCGATATGTTTGGGCTTAATAGGCCAAAAACGGGATAATGGGCCAACGAGCCCAAATTGGTAAGAAAATGCGGTAAGTGTTTCTGATCGTACGTAAATGGCTATGTTATGTATGAAATCCTTAAGAATAGTTAAATTACTTGAATACCCCTATGTATGCAAAATTACCATTATACCCCTAGGGTTACTTTTGACTGAAAAGCATGACTATCTAATTCTGTATAATGTATGCCATGATCATATATCTGTTGCATGGGGACTTGGGTTATACTATGGAGGAAGCACCCTGGTGGCTATGCTACAATTATCTGATCTGGTGGCTCTACCACATATATCTGTCCTGGTGGCTATGCCACAATTATCTGATCTGGTGGCTCTGCCACATATATTTGTTCTGGTGGCTCTACCACAATATCTGTATCTGGTGACTTCGTCACAATATCTGGCAGCCTCGCTGCGATTTCTGTAGTATGTAGCGGTTGGGTGGGTCGAGTAGTCTCCCCACATGGTGTAAGGCTGGTACGGGGGTGTTATGGATGAATTTGGGTTGGGTTTCTGCATAAACATGTAATATCATTACGTTACATTATGGGCTTATGGGCTTTATTTCAATTACATTGCGGCTAAGGCTAACTTATTCTATTTACGTGGTTTGAGTGATATAGGCTATGGTTGGGTTAATTTACACGAGTTTCCCAAACTCACCGCTTTTATTTTCATCCATGCAGGTAATCCCCAACCATAATGGGCTTGGAGCTGTGAGGGAATTCAGAGTGGCCACCCGTTCTGAAAGTTTGATTTTCTTCCGTGAATGGACATCCTTTTATTTACGTTTGAAGTTTTGGGTTTTAAATGTAATAAGGCCTCTTATTTAATATGTATTACTAAGATAGGTATTACTTATTTTAACTGTTGAAATTGGATAGCTTTAGGGCGCGTTTTCAAAAACAACAATTGATTTCAAAATAACACGACAACAAGCAAAGCTTCCGCAATGAAAGTATTTTCCAAGATTAATCACTTTTCCTAAAATGACTTAATCAAATCGATTTCTAGAAATATCCATGACGTTAAGGTGTGGCAATGACGGTATGCATGTCTAGGATTGGATCCGAAGGAGCTTGGTACTTAGCGATCCGATGGACTCACCACCTCTTTTCCGCTTTTCTACCGGTGCACGACTTCCATTCACTTTAACCTATAATGAAATTATCTTTTAAAACACTAAGTAAGTTTTTTCGGATCAACAATATAAAATGTTTTGAACGCTCGATGTGGCATGTCAGATCCGGTCATAACATTTGGGCCGGGTTTGGGGTGTTACATTTAGTGGTATCAGAGCCTAGGTTGCAATAACTCGGCTGTGGAATGGGTTATAAAAAAAACAAAGATTTTCAAAAACAAAAAAAAAAATTATAAAGATTGCGAAAAACGCGATTTTCAAAATTTAGATCTTTAGAAGGTGGCATTCAGAATCTCCGGCTCAAGCCTGTAAGTATTACTCTGAACTCTTCGAATATTTTTCGACTTATTTGTGCAGATCAAAATCGCTAGGATACTCTAGATAGGATGATACTGAAACCATAGGAAAATCTGATAAGAGACTGAAACTATAGCTAGACTTTGATTCTGCGAAAACAAACTCTGAGCTACTGTCTGATTCATTAAACATCTGTAATAAACACTGGAATATTAATTGATGTATAAAAATTTGTAATCAAGATAATACGATATGAGTAGAAGAGGCCGTGGACGGAGCCGAGGAAGTGCTCGAGCGAGATCTTCGTCTTCGAGACATATGCCGGCGGTGGATGCACCGGTACCACTGACAACAGAGGTAGAGTCTCATAACCACGGTGCCGGGGATGATGCCTTGTCACAGGCAATGCTTCATGTTCTGGAAAGGGTTGCCGGGGCAAGTACGGGCAATGGAGTTCAGGGATCTATTTCTGAATGACTTCGGGCTAACAGAGCGTAGATCTTTAAGGGCGTGTCTGGTATAGCCCCGAATGTGGCGGAATATTGGTTGGAGGCCACAGAACGGATTATGGACAACTTGGACTGCTCTAGGGAGATTGTGAGTGGGGTATCTGTACTAAGTCCTTTGGGTCACTCGGTTAGGGTAGACAAACTGTATAGGGATGTACCCGTAGAAACTCAAGGTACGATTTTCCCTGGAGATCTGATGGTGTTACCGTTCAGAGAGTTTGATCTCATTTTGGGAATGGACTTGCTTGTTAAGCATAAGGCGACCCTGGATTATGCTGCTAAACGAATGGTGTTAAGGACCACAAAGGATGAGGAGGTTATGGTGATAGGTGAGCGAAGGGATTATTTTTCCAATGTGGTGTCGGCATTAAGAGCCGATAAGTGGATTCGAAAAGGTTGTGATGTAACACCCCAAACCCGAGACCATCGCCGGTGTCGGACCCGAGGGGTTAACAAGCCAAGTTCACATGTTTTTGCCCACCAATTTGACATTTCCAGTCAGGCTGGAAAACTGCGTCACTGTCGCCTTAAAAATCATATCTCGAGTTTCAAAACTCGGAAACTGGTTTCATAAATTTTACCTGAATTTAGACTCATGTATCCATCCATGGTTTTATTTCTAGGATTTTTTGTCGGGCCAATTGGTACAGTTTATTAGTTAAAGTTACCCATGTTACAGGGATCGTCTGCTCTGACCTTCGCGCGGTATAACTTGAATATCTCTCTGTACAGGGCTTTAATGCTGGTTTCGTTTGTTTCTAATGAAACTACACTAAAAATGGAATCTGTACATATAAGGTATGTCTCCTAATTCTTTTTGGATAATTTATAGTGAATTTTTAAAGTTGCGACAGGGAACCCAGAAACCATTCTGGCCCTGTCTCACAATAGCTTTAATATCTCTTAACCTGTAACTCCTATGACCATTTCGTTTCTTCCATATGAAAATAGACTCATCAAGGTTCATTTACATAGCTTATTCACTATTTAATTCCATTCCTATGAATTTTGTGATTTTCACATTCACGCCACTGCAGCTGGCAGCATCTGTTTTTAAGGTAGGACTTACCTATTTGGTAGTCTCCATGATTCAACTAGTCTTGCCATACATAGGTTCATATATGATCATTTTAACCATGCCAATGGCTGATCATATGACCAACATTCCCATTTCCAAGCCATAGCCACATCATGACACCAAATATATACATACAACCCACAATTAGTCTAAGTTCATGCTTCCCTTTTCGAGCCATTTTCGCATGGCCGTACATACTTACATTACAACATATTTAACAAACAAGGGGTAGTCCTATACATGCCATCTCAAGTTCAACCAAAAATTTATACCAAAATGGAGGCTTGATAGTGTGGATGACTTCACTGCAACGATCCCAAATCCGATTGCCTCGGCGAAATCTAGAAAAGCGAGAGCCAAAGCAACGGGTAAGCATTTTATGCTTAGTAAGTCTCAAGGAATATAATCAACTCTAATTACAGCAATACATTCACATAGCCAAATGCATCATTTCATTTGTACACATTCCTACTTCACACTTCATCATTATATAATTTCACAAAGTATCAATCAATTCAATAACTGAAATTCATTAGTCGATTGAGCGAATGTTGCTCAAACATGTCGACTTTCCAATGCACATATAACGTACCTTATCCTTTGGGCTTTTCGAGTGTGCTAATTGAATTCATTACAGCAACCAACACTCACCTCCAGCCCAAGATTCTTGAATATAACCGGATATAACCACGTGCACAAATGCCTTCGGTCTTAGCCGGATAGAATGACTCATACGAATGCCTTGGTCTTAGCCGGATGTAGCCACTAGCACAATTGCCTTCGGTCTTAACCGGATATAATTTCAGCATAATTGTCTTCGGATTTAGCCGGATATCATTCAATTTCCATGAACACATACATCAATTATCATTGGACATACATAATTCATTTTCGTTACTAAGGCTCAAACGCAATTATAGTCACAAGCATATTCGCCGGGACTTAGCCGGGTAGAATTCAAATACTCATGCATACACAATCAATAATCAATACACATCCATACTTTATTTCACACAATTCAAGTACGGTCACTTCTTGAGGACTTACCTCGGATGTTGTCGAACGGCTTTTTCGCTATTCGATCACCTTTTCCTTCCCTTGTCCAATTGTGGTCTTCTAAGCTCTTGAGCTAATTCAAACAAATTCAATTTATTAAAACCTCATTGTGCTAGCTTTTGGCGAATATGACAAGGAGTTTAAATGGTCATATGGCCACCCTTTAGCTTGAATACACAATGGTCATGCACATTTTATACTACATCAAGCAATTCAATACAATTTATTCGAGCATCAAGGAAATGCTAAGGCCTTCAATAGGCTACCCAAGGCGAATATTCATGTACATGTTGAGGTCAATTTTGCACTTAATACCTCACAAAACAGCATGCAATTTACTAATTAATGCTTTGCACATTGTGGCCCAAAACTTATAATATAGCATCAAGCACCTACATGTGTGCTAGGTTAATTGTGCTTGCAATTTCACAAGCATTCTTCCACATCTTCTTCTTTAAACCAATATATTCATCACTTAGTTCATAACCAAAACATAATGTGCAATCATATATATGCATATATGAGCATGGCAATTTCAAGGTGTCCATAGCCATCCAAAACACAAATTTTAACTAACATGCAAGAAGCATGAATCATGCTCAAGAATGCATCATGGCGAATATGACAATCATGCTTCTTTTCAACTTCAATCATGATAAAACAAAAGAAAGCTCAAAATCTTACTCATGAGTAGACAATCCATCATTGCATGCATCATCATCAAGTTTCACACTTAGCATGCAATGGCTTTATCACCATAACAACTTTGGCCAAATGCCATTTCCATGGCATAACAAAGATTTGAGCCATGGCTAACATGCACATCAAATTAGCAACCAAAACATGCATGAAACTCCCAACACAACCTCATACATACCTTACTCTTGATGCAATTTTAGCCAAATCACCTTCTAGATCTCTTCTAAACAAAGGAAATGAAGCAAAATCCTTCTTCCTCTTAGTATTTTTGGCCAAAAGGAGAGAACAAGGATGAACAATTTTTTGTTTCTCTTCTTGGTTGCACGGCAATGGGGGAATGCTACTCTCTCACACACATTTTTTTTCATTCTTTTCTTACCCATGCTTATTTGTTTATTATTTCTCCCTAATGCCCAACAAAACATGTTTCATGACATGTTTAGCCCATATCTCTTTGTCATGGCCGGCCATCACTTGTAAAAAGGGGAATTTGACATGCAAGTCCATTATTTTGCATGCATGCTTTAATTAGTCATCACACATTTCCCTATCGTACTTTCAAAGTTCACTACTAAGTCATTTCTAGTGGAATTCACCTTTATAACACTAAATCAATCATCATAAAATGTCATACATGAGCACACATATTATAGGCATCAAAATAAATTTTTAATTATTTTTATGCCTCGGTTTTGTGGTCCCGAAACCACATTCCGACTAGGGTCAATTTTGGGCTGTCACAACTCTCCCCCACTTAAGAAATTTTCGTCCCCGAAAATCTTACCGGTAAATAGGTTTGGATATCGCTCTTTCATAGAGTTCTCGGTCTCCCAAGTAGCTTCTTCTATCCCGTGCTTGAGCCATAACACTTTCACTAGTGGAACCCGCTTGTTTCGCAACTCTTTCACTTCCCGTGATAGGATACGAATCGGTTCTTCCTCATAACTCATATTGGCTTGAATTTCAATTTCTGATGGACTAATCACGTGCGATGGATCGGATCTATAGCGTCGAAGCATCGAAACATGAAAGACATCGTGAACCTTTTTGAGTTCAGGGGGCAAAATCAAGCGATATGCCACTGGACCGACTCGCTCGATATCTCATATGGTCGAATGAACCTCGGGCTCAACTTGCCCTTACTAGAACTCGAGTATCTTTTTCCAAGGCGATACCTTGAGAAACACTTTATCACCCACCGATACTCGACATCCTTACGCTTCAGATCCGCGTCGACTTCTCGACGATCGGAGGCTATCTTGAGACTTTCACGGATTACTTTCACTTTGCTCAAAGCATCCCTAATCAAATCCACCCCGTAAATCTTGCTTTCACCGAGCTCAGTCCAAAACAATGGCGTACGGCATTTACGACCGTACAAGGCCTCGTAGGGTGCCATCTTAATACTTGATTGAAAGCTGTTGTTGTAAGCGAATTCAATTAACGGCAAATACCGTTCCCATGAACCACTAAACTCGAGGACGCAACATCTTAACATATCCTCAAGTATCTGAATTATCCGCTCGGATTGACCATCGGTTTGGGGGTGAAAGGCGGTGCTGAAATGCAACTTGGTACCCAAAGCTTCTTGCAACTTTTTCCAAAATCGCGAGGTAAATCTCGGATCTCTATCCGACACGATAGAAATAGGCACCCCGTGTAATTTCACAATCGAGAAACGTACAATTCCGCTAATTTGTCCATTGAAAAATCCGACGACGGGGACAAAGTGGGCCGACTTAGTCAATCGATCTACCACGACCCAAACCGCATCCTTCTTACTCCGACAATGGCGGTCCGGATACAAAGTCCATTGTGACTCGATCCCATTTCCACTCGGGTATCGTGATTGGTGAAGTAATCCTCAAGGCACCGATGTTCCGCTTTCACTTGTTGACATATTAAACATCTCAAACAAAGTCGGAGATGTCTCGCTTCATACCATGCCACCAAAACCGACGTTTCAAATCATTGTACATCTTCGTACTCCCGGGTGGATTGCCATTCGGCTACAATGGGCTTCATTGAATTATCGAAATGAGTTCAATTCTTTGGGACACACAGATGACTTTTGAACCTCAAACAATCGTCATCGCCGATTTGAAACTCCGAGTCCTTGTTCGGAACACACGCAGCCCGTTTTGCAACCAACTCGTCATCGACTTTCTGAGCTTCTCGAATTTGGTGTGTCAATAATGGTTTGGCTTTCAATTCAGCCACTAACACACTGTCGGATCAGATAGACAAGTGCACATTCATCGTCGTAATGTGAATAACGATTTACGACTCAAGGCATCCGCAACCACATTCGCCTTTCCGGGTGATAGTCAATGATCACTCATAATCCTTTAATTTCGAGCCAACGTCTTTGTCGCAGATTTAAGTCTCTTTGGGTCATCAAATACTTGAGACTTTTGTGATCCGAGTATACATGGCACCTTTCACCAAATAAGTAATGTCGCCAAATCTTTAAAGCGAATACGATGGCGCCAATTCGAGATCATGAGTCGGATAATTTTCTCATGTGGCTTTAATTGCCTCGACGCATAGGCCACAACTCGACCTTCTTGCATTAATACGCAACCTAACCCAAGTAAAGAGGCGTCGCTATAGATGACAAACTCTTTGTCGGACTCGGGTTGCACTAGAATTGGGGCTTCATCAAATAAGTTTTCAGTTGATCGAAACTTTTTGGCATTTCTCCATCCATTCGAACTTAACGTCCTTTTGGAGTAAGCCGTCATCGGCGTGGCTATCGTTGAGAAGCCTTTACAAATCGTCGGTAATAACCAAGCAAGCCCCAAAAAGCTTGAACCTCAAGTAATATTTCTGAGGCTTCCAATTTAGTATGGCTGAAATTTTATTTGGTCGACTCGAATACCGATGCAGATACCACATGACCCAAGAAGCTAACCTCTCTTAACCGAACTCACACTTGCTGAACTTAGCATATAATTGCTTGTCCCGTAAAATTTACAAAGACTAACCGCGGTGTTCGCATGTTCGGTCTCATTTCTTGAATAGACCAAGATGTCATCAATGAACACGACTACTTAATCGGTCCAAATATGGTCTAAAGATCCGATTCATTAAATCCATAAATACCGCAGGGGCATTAGTGAGCCCAAACGGCATCACTAGGAACTCATAGTGACCATATCTCGTTCTAAAGGCAGTCTTGGGCACGTCTGAATCTCAGATTCGCAATTGATAGTAGCTCGATCTCAAATCTATTTTCGAGAACACCGAGGCTCCCTTCAGTTGATCGAACAAGTCATCAATACGTGGCAACGGATATTTGTTCTTTATCGTCGCTTTATTAAGCTGACGATAGTCGATGCACAGTCGCATGGTTCCATCCTTCTTCTTCACGAACAACACCGGCGCACCCCAAGGCGAAAAACTCAAGAGCAAAACCTCTATCCACCAATTCTTGCAATCGAGCTTTCAACTCCTTTAATTCCGTTGGTGCCATACGATACGGAGCTATCGAAATTGGAGTGGTACCGGTACCAATTCGATGCCAAATTCTATTTCCGAACAGTGGTAAACCCGCAATTCTTGAGGAAAACATCCGGTATTCACAAACCACGCACGATTCGGGTTTCTTCTCGATTCCTTGTCATCGAGTACGACGCAAGGTACGCCGCACCCTTTTCTTACATTTTTCGGGCCAACATCGCTGATATTACGGTGGCAACCCTTTAAGTCCGTGGACTCAACCCGAATTATTTCATTATTCACAAGCACCTCAAATCGATAGTCTTGCTCTTGCAATTTACAACCGCATCGTGCATGGTCAACCAATCCAAACCAAGAATAACATCGAACTCATCGAACGGCAAAAGCATTAAGTCCGCCGGAAAACAAGAACCTCGGAACACTAGGGACTTTTCTTGCACACTTTGTTAACAAGCACGTAATGACCCAAGGGTTTGACACCGAATTACAAACTCAGAGACTCAATAGGCAAAGTCTTCTTTGGATGCTAAGGTTTCACATATATATGAATGAGTAGAACCAGGTCAATCAAAGCAATCACATTTGTATTGAAAAGAGTGAAAGTACCGGTAATAACATCGGAGAGGCAGATCCTCGCGTGCGATATGGCATAAGTCCTAGCAGAGCACGAGCCTCGAGATCCGATGGTAGCATCTCTAGATCCTCTCGACCGCCACCGACATTGCCCATATTTCTAGGTGGCCTACCTCGGCAATGGTAGCACCGGGTTTGCACTCGACTTACATTCTGTTCATGCATCCTCGGGCAATCCTTCATAAAGTGGTCGGTCGATCCACACTTATAGCGGAGCGATCACGAAACCAACAGCTCCCCGAATGCCATTTGGCACAATGTGGACACTCCGCCTCTCTCGGCGATCATTTCCACCATGGCGATCGAAGTGACTCGTGTGGTCACAGGGGTCGATCGCGTCCTCGTCTAGAAAAGCCCAAACGCCTCTAGACCGGCTCGCATCATCTCGAAATCTCTTCGATGCTTGTTGAAGAGACTTTCCGAGGACCTCTTCGAATTCTCCAATCCCCACATCAGCTTTTGTTTCTCCTTTCTAAGCTCTTGACTTTACAAGCTCGCTCAACAAGTACTACGAACTCTCGTATCTCGAGAATGCCAACAAACATCCTTATATCATCATTCAGCCCATCCTCGAGCGTTTACACATAATAGCTTCGGACGAAATGCATTCTCGCAGCAGATGGCTAAGCCTCACAAACTTTCGTTCAGTAGTCGGTAACGGACATAGAACCTTGCTTAAGATCAAGAAATTCCCTCCGCTTTTGGTCGATGAATCTCGATCGATATACTTTTTTGAACTCGGTTTGAAAGAATTCCCAAGTCACTTGCTCTCTAGGCACCACAAGTCGAGTACTCCACCAATAGTAGGCGGACTCGCGTAGCAAGGAGATGGTACACTTCAAGCACTCATCGGTGTACTGGGATAGCTCATCAAGCACCGGATAGTGTTATCTAACCAAAATTCAGCGCTTTCGGCATCATCATCATCCATAGCCTTAAATTCAGTGGCCCCATGTTTTGAATCCTATCGATTGGGGCTTACTTGACCTTATTTGGTCAGTCAACGGAGGTATTGTAGGTGGGGCTGCATTTTTCGGGAATGGAGGTTGTGGAATAGCCGTGTTGGTTCGAATGTATTGATTAAACCATTCGCTCATCACACTATAAAAGGCTTGCCTAGCCTCGTCATTAGGATTGCTGGCCATAGGTTGAGAGTCCGCCGGCTGTCCCTTCTCTTGCAGCAGGCGCCACACTCTCCACATCATCAGCTATCGCTCGGTTGGGATCGGGATCCATTGCTACAACAAACACAAAGTCGAATTGTCGAATCATCACACTATCGATTCATCATTTAATGGCATGTATAGCTAGACCCCAAACACATCACGGTAGTCCTAGAATCGACTAATCCGTGGCTCTCGATACCAATAAAATTGTAACACCCCAAACCCGAGACCATCGCCGTGTCGGACCCGAGGGTTAACAAGCCAAGTTCACATGTTTTTGCCCACCAATTTGACATTTCCAGTCAGGCTGGAAAACTGCGTCACTGTCGCCTTAAAAATCATATCTCGAGTTTCAAAACTCGGAAACTGGTTTCGTAAATTTTCCCTGAATTTAGACTCATGTATCCATCCATGTTTTTATTTCTAGGATTTTTGGTCGGGCCAATTGGTACAGTTTATTAGTTAAAGTTACCCATGTTACAGGGATCATCTGCTCTGACCTTCGCGCGCTATAACTTGAATATCTCTCTGTACAGGGCTTTAATGCTGGTGTCTTTTGTTTCTAATGAAACTACACTCAAAATGGAATCTGTACATATAAGGTATGTCTCCTAATTCTTTTTGGATAATTTATAGTGAATTTTTAAAGTTGCGACAGGGAACCCAGAAACCATTCTGGCCCTGTCTCACAATAGCTTTAATATCTCTTAACCTGTAACTCCTATGACCATTTCGTTTCTTCCATATGAAAATAGACTCATCAAGGTTCATTTACATAGCTTATTCACTATTTAATTCCATTCCTATGAATTTTGGTGATTTTTCACATTCACGCCACTGCAGCTGGCAGCATCTGTTTTAAGGTAGGACTTACCTATTTGGTAGTCTCCATGATTCAACTAGTCTTGCCATACATAGGTTCATATATGATCATTTTAACCATGCCAATGGCTGATCATATGACCAACATTCCCATTTCCAAGCCATAGCCACATCATGACACCAAATATATACATACAACCCACAATTAGTCTAAGTTCATGCTTCCCTTTCGAGCCATTTTCGCATGGCCGTACATACTTACATTACAACATATTTAACAAACAAGGGTAGTCCTATACATGCCATCTCAAGTTCAACCAAAATTTATACCAAAATGGAGGCTTGATAGTGTGGATGACTTCGACTGCAACGATCCCAAATCCGATTGCCTCGGCGAAATCTAGAAAACCGAGAGCCAAAGCAACGGGTAAGCATTTTTATGCTTAGTAAGTCTCAAGGAATATAATCAACTCTAATTACAGCAATACATTCACATAGCCAAATGCATCATTTCATTTGTACACATTCCTACTTCACACTTCATCATTATATAATTTCACAAAGTATCAATCAATTCAATAACTGAAATTCATTAGTCGATTGAGCGAATGTTGCTCAAACATGTCGACTTTCAATGCACATATAACGTACCTTATCCTTTGGGCTTTTCGAGTGTGCTAATTGAATTCATTACAGCAACCAACACTCACCTCCAGCCCAAGATTCTTGAATATAACGGATATAACCACGCACAAATGCCTTGGTCTTAGCCCGGATAGAATGACTTCATACGAATGCCTTGGTCTTAGCCGGATGTAGCCACTAGCACAATTGCCTTCGGTCTTAACCGGATATAATTTCCAGCATAATTGTCTTCGGGATTTAGCCCGGATATCATTCAATTTCCCATGAACACATACATCAATTATCATTGGACATACATAATTCATTTTCGTTACTAAGGCTCAAACGCAATTATAGTCACAAGCATATTCGCCTTCGGGACTTAGCCCGGGTAGAATTCAAATACTCATGCATACACAATCAATAATCAATACACATCCATACTTTATTTCACACAATTCAAGTACGGTCACTTCTTGAGGACTTACTCGGATGTTGTCGAACGGCTTTTTCGGCTATTCGATCACCTTTTCCTTCCCCTTGTCCAATTGTGGTCTTCTAAGCTCTTGAGCTAATTCAAACAAATTCAATTTATTAAAACCTCATTGTGCTAGCTTTTGGCCGAATATGACAAGGAGTTTAAATGGTCATATGGCCACCCTTTAGCTTGAATACACAATGGTCATGCACATTTTATACTACATCAAGCAATTCAATACAATTTATTCGAGCATCAAGGAAATGCTAAGGCCTTCAATAGGCTACCCAAGGCCGAATATTCATGTACATGTTGAGGTCAATTTTGCACTTAATACCTCACAAAAACAGCATGCAATTTACTAATTAATGCTTTGCACATTGTGGCCCAAAACTTATAATATAGCATCAAGCACCTACATGTGTGCTAGGTCAATTGTGCTTGCAATTTCACAAGCATTCTTCCACATCTTCTTCTTTAAACCAATATATTCATCACTTAGTTCATAACCAAAACATAATGTGCAATCATATATATGCATATATGAGCATGGCCAATTTCAAGGTGTCCATAGCCATCCAAAACACAAATTTTAACTAACATGCAAGAAGCATGAATCATGCTCAAGAATGCATCATGGCGAATATGACAATCATGCTTCTTTTCAACTTCAATCATGATAAAACAAAAGAAAGCTCAAAATCTTACTCATGAGTAGACAATCCATCATTGCATGCATCATCATCAAGTTTCACACTTAGCATGCAATGGCTTTATCACCATAACAACTTTGGCCAAATGCCATTTCCATGGCATAACAAAGATTTGAGCCATGGCTAACATGCACATCAAATTAGCAACCAAAACATGCATGAAACTCCCAACACAACCTCATACATACCTTACTCTTGATGCAATTTTAGCCAAATCACCTTCTAGATCTCTTCTAAACAAAGGAAATGAAGCAAAATCCCTTCTTCCTCTTAGTATTTTTGGCCAAAAGGAGAGAACAAGGATGAACAATTTTTTGTTTTCTCTTCTTGGTTGCACGGCAATGGGGGGAATGCTACTCTCTCACACACATTTTTTTCATTCTTTTCTTACCCATGCTTATTTGTTTATTATTTCTCCCTAACGCCCAACAAAACATGTTTCATGACATGTTTAGCCCATATCTCTTTGTCATGGCCGGCCATCACTTGTAAAAGGGAATTTGACATGCAAGTCCATTATTTTGCATGCATGCTTTAATTAGTCATCACACATTTCCTATCGTACTTTCAAAGTTCACTACTAAGTCCTTTCTAGTGGAATTCACCTTTATAACACTAAATCAATCATCATAAAATGTCATACATGAGCACACACATATTATAGGCATCAAAATAAATTTTTAATTATTTTTATGCCTCGGTTTTGTGGTCCCGAAACCACATTCCGACTAGGGTCAATTTTGGGCTGTCACATGTGAGGCCTATTTGGCATTTTTAAGTCAGTCGGAAGAGGAGGGACTGACAGTGGATAAGGTTAGGACCGAAAAGGAGTTCCAAGATGTTTTTCTAGAGGAGCTTCCAAGATTGCCTCTGAACCGAGAAGTTGAGTTTGGAATAGATTTGTTGCCTGGAACGACGCTGTGTCCATCGCACCGTATAGGATGGCACCGAAGGAGTTAGTGGAGTTAAAGGCTCAAATTCAAGAGTTGTTGGATAAGGGCTTCATTAGGCTAAGCGTGTCTCCATGGGAAGCACCAGTGCTATTCGTGAAGAAGAAGGATGGTACAATCCGAATGTGCATTGATTATCGCCAGTTGAACAAACTGACAATTAAGAATAAGTATCCACTGCCAAGGATTGACGATCTGTTTGACCAGCTTAGAGGGGCTTCTGTATTTTCTAAGATCGACCTCTGATCTGGATATCATCAGTTAAGGGTCAAGGAGGCGGATATCTATAAGACGGCATTCGTGACTCGGTATGGTCATTACGAGTTTTTGGTTATGCCATTTGATGATTTAACGCTCCGCAGCATTTATGGATCGATGAATCGGTGTTCTAACCATTCTTGGATCGATTCGTAGTCGTCTTCATTGATGATATCCTGGTATATTCTGAAACTGAAGCGAAACATGATGAGCATCTCCGTATAGTGCTGCTAGTGTTAAGGGAGAAGGAACTCTTTGCGAAGTTCAGCAAGTCTGAACTTTGGTTGAGGGAGGTAACCTTCTTAGGACATGCGGTCTCTGCTGATGGGATTAAGGTGGACCCTCGGAAAATTGAAGCGATTTTGGAGTGGAAGCCGCCTAGGTCAGTGTCGGAAATACGGAGTTTCTTAGGACTGGCAGGATACTACAGAAGGTTTGTGGAAGGTTTTTCTGTGATGGCAGCACCTTTGACAAAACTCATAAGGAAAGGAGTACCGTTTGTATGGACTAAGAAGCAGCAGGAAGCTTTTGAGAAGTTGAAGAAAGTTCTGACTGAAGCACCTGTGTTAATTCAGCCAGAGTCTGGGAAGGATTTTACTGTGTACAGTGACGCATCACACGTGGGTTTGGGCTGCGTGTTAATGCAAGAGGGTAAGGTGGTTGCATATGCATCACGACAGCTTAAGCCTCATGAGGGGAACTATCCGACTCATGATTTAGAGTTGGCAGCAGTGATATTTGCACTTAAGATTTGAAGACATTACTTGTACGGAGAAAGGTGTATTATATACACTGACCATAAGAGTCTTAAGTATTTGTTGACTTAGAAGGAGCTGAACCTTAGGTAGAGGAGATGGATTGAGTTACTTAAGGATTATGACTGTTCGACCTAGTATCACCCAGGCAAGGCTAATGTGGTAGCCGATGCTCTAAGTTGTAGAGTCAGATTCGATCCGAGAGCAATGTTTGCTCGTCTCGAGTCTCATATGATGATGGAAGTCTGTTGGCTGAGTTGCAAGTGAGGCCAACCTGGGTGGATCAGATTAAGGAAAAGCAGTTGAACGATGAGTCTTTGGTCGCTCGTTTCTGTAACACTCCGAACCCGAGACCGTTGCCGGTGTCGGACACGAGGGGTTAACAAGCCAAAACCACTTATGGCACCGACCAATTTGACATTCCAGGCAAGCTGGAAAACTGCGTTGCTGTTGTCTTAAAAAGCATATCTCGAGTTTCACAACTCAGAAACTGATTCTGTAAATTTTCCCTAAATTTAGACTCATATATTCATCCATGGATTTATTTCTAGAATTTTTGGTCGGGCCAATTAGTACAGTTTATTAGTTAAAGTCACCCATGTTACAGGGGTCGACTACACTGACCTTCGTGTATTACAACTTGAATATCTCTCTGTACAGGGTTTCAATACTGATTCCGTTTATTTCTAATGAAACTAGACTCAAAAAGGAATCTTCACATATTAGGCATGACTTCTAATTCATTCTGGATAATTTATGGTAAATTTTCAAAGTCGCTACAGAGGACCCAGAAACCGTTCTGGCCCTGTCTCATGATAACTTTAATATCTCTTAACACGTAACTCCTATGACCGTTTCGTTTCTTCCATATGAAAGTAGACTCATCAAGGTTCATTTACATAATTCTTTCACTATTTAATACTATCCCTACAATTTTTGGTAATTTTTCACATTCCCGTCACTGCAGCTGGCAGCACCTGTTTTTAAGGTGGGTCTTACCTATTTTGTAGTCTCCATGAACCAACTAGTCTTGCCATACATAGGTTCACCTATGATCATTTTTAGCCATTCCAATGGCTGATCATGTGACCAACACTCCCATTTCCAATCCATAATCACATCATGAAACCATATATATATACAAATCACAAATGGTCTAAGTTCGTACTTTACTTCTACGAGCCATTTTGGCATGGCCGTACACATGTACATCACAACACATTTGAACCAACAAGGGGTAGTCCTATACATGCCATATCCGAACTCAACTAAAGGAGTACCAAAAAGGGCTTTGATAGTGTGGTTGACTTCAACTTCTATGATCCCGAATCCGATCGTTAACGAGCAAAATCTATAAACAGAGAAACAAAGAAACGGAGTAAGCAATTTATACTTAGTAAGTTTCGAGCCATAATATACACACAACCAAAGCATAGCATTCAAGTAGCTAAACAATAATTCATATGCACAATTTCTCAAAGACATGCTTACTTCACAATCCCAACTCTTATATTCATACACAAATAACGACCTAGTTAATGCTGATAGCTCATTTATCATTAGAGCGAATATTCATACGCACTTACTCATAGTGTGCAAAGCACACACAAAATATACCTTGTTGTTGGGAATTTCACAAGTGCATTAACTGAAAATTTTCCAGCAGCTTATAAATTTCAATTCACATACCTTCGGAGTTTATCCGGATATAGCTACTCGTTCAAAACACCTCCGGGACATAGCCCGGTTATGGTAACCCACACAAATGCCTTCGGGACTTAACCCGGATATCACAACTCGCACAATTGCCTTCGGGCTTAGCCCGGATATCATAGCTCGCACAATTGCCTTCGGGCTCAGCCCGGATATCACAATTCGCACATTCATTCACATCTTTGTTTCAATTTCATAACAAACTTTAATGCACATTTTACTTACTAATGCTTTACATATTGTAGCTCAATACTTATAATATAGCATCAAGCACTCATATGGCCGATTATACTTAGTCATTCTTGCACCAAATCAACAATAAATTCCAAGATTTTCACATCATATGTGTACTAGGCCGAATGTACTTGCAATTTCACAACCATTCTTCAACATTTTCTTCTTTAAACAAACATATTTATCACTTACTTCATAACCAAAACATCATGTGCAAACATATACACACATATAGGTGCAAGGTCAATCTCAAGGGGTTCATACCCATCCAAACACAAATTTTTACCAATCAAGTAACAAGCATAAATCATGCTCATGAATGCACCATGGCCGAATGCATCACAACCATACCCTTTTAACTTTGGTCATGGTTAAACAAAGAATTCAATGTCCTACTCAAGAATACTAAAAAGAAATTTCAAGAGTAGTCAATCCTTCATTACATGCATCATCAACAAGCTTCACATTTAGTATGCAATGGCTTTAACACAATATCAACCTTGCCCAAACACCATTTTCATGGCATAACAAGGATTTGAACCATGGCTAACATGCACATCAAGTTAGCAACCAAAACAAACATGAATCTCATGACACAACCTCAAACATACCTTAATCTTGATGCAAGTATGACCAAATCTCCTTCTAGTTCTCTTCCAAGCCAAGCATGAAGCAAAACTCCTATCTTCTCCCTTAGTATTTTCGGCCAAGAAGGAAAGAACAAGGATGAACAATTTTTTTCTTGTTTTTCTTTCACATACACGGCAATGGGGGGAAATGCCACACTCACACACATTTTTTTTTCTTCTCTTCCCACAACTTAATTATTAAATCATTTCCTCATCATCCATTAACAAAACATGTTTCAACATGTTTTCTTTGCCCATAACCCTTGTCATGGCCGGCCACTAAGCTTCCTTTGGGGAAATTTGACATGCAAATCCCTTATTTTGCATGCATGATTAACTAGTCATCACACATTCCCCATCATAGTTTCAAAGTTTACTACTAGGTCCTTTCTAGGAAATTCACCTTTATAACACTAAATCGAATCATCAAAAATGCCACACACAAATTAACACATATCATAGGCATCAAAATAAATTTTAAATTATTTTTATGCCTCGATTTTGTGGTCCCGAAACCACATCCCGACTAGGGTCAATTTTGGGCTGTCACAACTCTCCCCCACTTAAGAAATTTTTGTCCCCGAAAATCTTACCGGTAAATAGGGTTGGGTATCGCTCTTTCATAGAGTTCTCGGTTTCCCAAGTAGCTTCTTCTATCCCGTGTTTGAGCCATAACACTTTCACTAGCGGAACCCGCTTGTTTCGCAACTCTTTCACTTCACGTGCCAGGATACGAATCGGTTCTTCCTCATAACTCATATTGGCTTGAATTTCAACCTCTGATGGACTAATCACGTGCGATGGATCAGATCTATAGCGCCAAAGCATCGAAACATGAAAGACATCGTGAATCTTTTCGAGTTCGGGGCAAAATCGACGATATGCCACCGGACCGACTCGCTTCGGATATCTCATATGGCCCAATGAACCTCGGGCTCAACTTGCCTTTACGGCCGAATCTGAGTATCTTTTTCCAAGGTGAAACCTTGAGAAACACTTTATCTCCCACCTGATGCTCGATGTCTTTACGCTTCAGATCCGCGTACGACTTTTGACGATCGGAGGCTATTTTCGACTTTCACGGATTACTTTCACTTTCTGCTCAAAGCATCTCTAATCAAATCCACCGAAAATTTTGCTTTCACCGAGCTCGGTCCAAAACAATGGTGTACGGCATTTACGACCGTATAAAGCTTCAGAGGGTGCCATCTTAATACTTGATTGAAAGTCGTTGTTGTAAGCGAATTCAATCAACGGCAAATACCGCTCCCAAGAACCATCGAACTCGAGGATGCAACATCTCAACATATCCTCAAGTATCCGAATTATCCGCTCGGATTGACCATCGGTTTGGGGGTGAAAGGCGGTCTGAAATGCAACTTGGTACCCAAAGCTTCTTGCAACTTTTTCCAAAATCGCGAGGTAAATCTCGGATCTCTATCCGACACGATGGAAATAGGCACCCGTGCAATCTCGTAATCGAGAAACGTACAATTCGGCTAGTTTGTCCATTGAAAAATCCGACGTCACGGGACAAAGTGAGCCGACTTAGTCAATCTATCTCCCACGACCCAAACCGCATCCTTCTTACTCACGACAATGGCGGTCCGGATACAAAGTCCATGGTGACTCGATCCCATTTCCACTCGGGTATCGTGATCGGTCAAGTAATCTCAAGGCACTTGATGTTCCGCTTTCACTTGTTGACATATTAAACACCTCGAAACGACGCCGGAGATGTCTCGTTTCATACCATGCCACCAAAACCGACGTTTCAAATCATTGTACATTTTCGTACTCCCGGGTGGATTGCCATTCGGCTACAATGGGCTTCTTTCGAATTATCGAAATATGTTCAATTCTTTGGAACACACAGACGATTCTCAACCTCAAACAATCGTCATCATCGATTTGAAACTCGATTCCTTGTTGGAACACACTCAACCCGTTTTGCAACCAGCTCATCGTCGACTTTCTGAGCTTCACGAATTTGACGTATCAATAATGGTTTGGCTTTCAATTCAGCTACTAACACATTGTCGGATTGAACGGACAAGTGCTCGTTCATCGCTCGTAAAACTAATAATGATTTACGACTCAAGGCATCCGCAACCACATTCGCCTTTCGGGTGATAGTCAAAGACCACTCATAATCCTTCAACATTTCGAGCCAACGTCTTTATCGCAGATTTAAGTCTCTTTGAGTCATCAAATATTTGAGACTTTTATGATCCGAATACACATGGCACTTCTCACCAAATAAGTAATGTCGCCATATCTTTAAGGCGAATACGATGGCACCAATTCGAGACCATGGGTCGGATAATTTTTCTCATGTGGCTTTAATTGCCTCGACGATAGGCCACAACTCGACCTTCTTGCATCAATACGCAACCTAACCCAAGTAGGAGGCGTCACTATAGATGACAAACTCTTTGCCGATTCGGGTTGCACTAGAATTGGGGCTTCAGTCAAATAAGTTTTCAGTTGATCGAAACTTTTTCGACATTTCTCCGTCCATTCGAACTTAACATCCTTTTGGAGAAGCCGTCATTGGCGTGGCTATCGTTGAGAAACCTTTTACAAATCGTCGGTAATAACCTAAGAAGCCCCAAAAAGCTCGAACCTCAGTAATATTTCTGAGGCTTCCTATTAAGTATGGCTGAAATTTTGTTTGGTCGACTCGAATACCGATCGCAGATACCACATGTCCCAAGAAGCTAACCTCTCTTAACCGTAACTCACACTTGCTAAACTTAGCATATAATTGCTTATCCCATAAGATTCGCAAAGACTAACCTCGGTGTTCAAAGATGTTCGGCCTCATTTCTTGAATAGACTAAGATGTCATCAATGAACACGACTACGAACCAATCCAAACATGGTCTGAAGATCCGATTCATCAAATCCATAAATACTGCAGGGGCATTAGTAAGCCCAAACAGCATCACTAGGAACTCGTAGTGACCATATCTCGTTCTGAAGGCCGTTTTGGGTACGTCCGAATCTCGGATTCGCAACTGATAATAGCCCGATCTCAAATCTATTTTCGAGAACACTGAGGCTCCCTTCAGTTGATCGAACAAATCATCGATATGCGGTAACGGATATTTGTTCTTTATCGTCGCTTTATTAAGCTGACGATAGTCGATGCACAGCCTCATGGTTCCATCCTTCTTTTTCACAACAACACTGGTGCACTCTATGGTGAAAAACTCGGGCGAGCAAAACCTTTATCCACCAATTCTTGCAGCTGAGCTTTCAACTCCTTTAATTCCGTTGGTGCCATGCGATACGAAACTATCGAAATTGGAGTGGTACCAGGTACCAATTCGATGCCAAATTCTATTTCCCGAACAGGTGGTAAACCCGGCAATTCTTCAAGGAAAACATCCGGGTATTCACAAACCACTGGCACAGATTCGGGTTTCTTTTCTGACTCCTTGTCATCGAGCACATATGCAAAGTACGCTTCGCACCCTTTTCTTACATATTTCTGGGCCAACATTGCTGATATTACAGCTGGCAACCCTTTTAAGTCCGTAGACTCAACCCGAATTATCTCATTATTCGTACACCTCAGATCAATGGTCTTGCTTTTTCAATTTACAACCACATCGTGCATGGTCAACCAATCCAAACCAAGAATAACATCGAATTCGTCGAATGGCAAAAGCATCAAGTCCGTCGGAAAACAAGAACCTCGAAATACTAGGGGACTTTTCTTACGCACTTTGTTGACAAGCACGTAATGACCCAAGGGGTTTGACACCCGAATTACAAACTCAGTAGACTCAATGGGCAAAGTCTTACTGGATGCTAAGGTTTCGTATATATAAGAATGAGTAGGACCAGGGTCAATCAAAGTAATCACATTAGTGTAAAGGAGAGTAAGAGTATCGGTAATAACATCTGGCGAGGAAGCATCCTCACGTGCGCTTATGGCATAAGTCTTAGCAGGAGCACGAGCCTCGGATCTGATGGTAGCATCTCTAGATCCTCTCTGACCGCCACTAGCATTGCCCATATTTCTAGGTGGCCTACCTCGAGTTGTGGTAGCACCCGGGTTCCCACTTTGATTTACGTTTTGTTCAGATAAACTCGGGCAATCCTTAATGGAATGATCGACTGACCCGCACTTGTAACAGAGCGGTCACGGAATCTACAACTCCTAGAATGCCACTTGCCACAATATTGGCACTCCGCCTCGTCTCGACGATCATTGCCAACACCGGCGATCAAGTGACTCGCGTGCCCATAGGGGGTCGATCGCGGTCTCGTCTAGAAAAGGCCGAAATGTCTCTAGACCGCCTAAGCCATCTCTAAATTTCTTTGATGACGTGGGAAGGGCTTCCCAAGACCTCTTACTGAAACTCCCTTGCTCCCACTTCAGCTTTTCTTTTCTCCATACTAAGCTCCTCGGCTTTGCACGCCGCTCGACAAGAGCCACAAACTCTCGATTTCCAAAATGCCAACATACGACTTATATCATCGTTTCATCCATCTTGAGCGTTTACACATCACCGCTTCAAGAAATGCATTCGCTGCATCGGCTAAACCTCACAAATTTTCGTTCGTAGTCGGAATCGACATGGAACCTTGCTTAAGATCAAGGAATTCCTTCCGCTTTTGGTCCATAAATCTCGATCGATATACTTCTTTTGAATTCAGTTTGAAGAACTCCCAAGTTACTTGCTCTCTAGACACCACGAAGTCGAGTACTCCACCAATAGTAGGCGGAATCGCGTAGCAAGGAGATAGTACACTTTAACCATTCATCGGTGTACATGATAGCTCATCGAGCACCGGATAGTGTTGTCCAACCAAAATTCAGCTTGCTCGGCATCGTCATTATCCGTAGCTTTAAATTCAGTGGCCCCATGTTTTCAATCCTCGTCGACTTGGGGCTTACTTGACCTTATTTGGTCGATTCCACGGAGGTATTGTAGGTGCGGGGTTGCATTAGTCGGAAATGGAGGTTGTGGAACAGTAGTGTTAGTTCGAATGTATTGGTTGAACCAATCATTCATCACGCTATAAAAGGCTTGCTTAGCCTCATCATTCGGATTGCTAGTAATAGGTTGAGAGTCTGGCGCTGTCCCTTGCGCGGAGCAGCGCCACACTCTCCACATCATCAGCTATTGCTCGGTTGGGATCGGATCCATGGCTATAAACAAACACAAATTTCAAAATGTCGTAAATCATCACACTATCAATTATCACTTAATGGCATGTATAGCTAGACCCCAAACATATCACGGTAGTCCTAGGATTGACTAAACCGTAGCTCGATACCAATAAATTGTAACACCCGAACCCGAGACCGTTGCGGTTTGCCGGACACGAGGGGTTAACAAGCCAAAACCACTTATGGGCATCGATTAATTTGACATTCCAGGCAAGCTGAAAACAGCGTTGCTGTCGCCTTAAAAGCATATCTCGAGTTTCACAACTCGGAAACTGATTCCGTAAATTTTCCCTGAATTTAGACTCATATATCCATCCATGGATTTATTTCTAGAATTTTTTGTCGGGCCAATTGGTACAGTTTATTAGTTAAAGTCACCCATGTTACAGGGGTCGACTACACTGACCTTAGCGTATTACAACTTGAATATCTCTCTGTACAGGGTTTCAATACTGATGCCGTTTGTTTCTAATGAAACTAGACTCAAAAATGAATCTGCACATATTAGGCATGACTTCTAATTAATTCTGGATAATTTATGGTAAATTTTCAAAGTCGCCACAGGGGACCCAGAAACCGTTCTGGCCCTGTCTCACGATAACTTTAATATCTCTTAACACGTAACTCCTATGACCGTTTCGTTTCGTCCATATGAAAGTAGACTCATCAAGGTTCATTTACATAATTATTTCACTATTTAATACCATCCCTACAATTTTTGGTGATTTTTCACATTCCCGTCACTGCAGCTGGCAGCACCTGTTTTTAAGGTGAGTCTTACCTATTTTGTAGTCTCCATGAACCAACTAGTCTTGCCATACATAGGTTCACCTATGATCATTTTTAGCCATTCCAATGGCTGATCATGTGACCAACACTCCCATTTCCAATCCATAATCACATCATGAAACCATATATATATACAAATCACAAATGGTCTAAGTTCGTACTTTACTTCTACGAGCCATTTTCGCATGGCCGTACACATGTACATCACAACACATTTGAACCAACAAGGGGTAGTCCTATACATGCCATATCCGAACTCAACTAAAGGAGTACCAAAAAGGGCTTTGATAGTGTGGTTGACTTCAACTTCTATGATCCCGAATCCGATCGCTAACGAGCAAAATCTATAAACAGAGAAACAAAGAAACGGAGTAAGCAATTTATGCTTAGTAAGTTTCGAGCCATAATATACACACAACCAAAGCATAGCATTCAAGTAGCTAAACAATAATTCATATGCACAATTTCTCAAAGACATGCTTACTTCACAATCCCAACTCTTATATTCATACACAAATAACGGCCTAGTTAATGCCGATAGCTCATTTATCATTAGAGCGAATATTCATACGCACTTACTCATAGTGTGCAAAGCACACACAAAACATACCTTGTTGTTGGGAATTTCACAAGTGCATTAACTGAAAATTTTCCAGCAGCTTATAAATTTCAAATCACATACCTTCGGAGTTTATCCGGATATAGCTACTCATTCAAAACACCTTCGGGACATAGCCCGGTTATGGTAACCCGCACAAATGCCTTCGTGACTTAAGCCGGATATCACAACTCACACAATTGCCTTCGGGCTTAGCCCGGATATCATAGCTCGCACAATTGCCTTCGGGCTTAGCCCGGATATCACAATTCGCACAATTGCCTTCGGGCTCAGCCCGGATATCACAATTCGCACATTCATTCACATCTTTGTTTCAATTTCATAACAAACTTTAATGCACATTTTACTTACTAATGCTTTACATATTGTAGCTCAATACTTATAATATAGCATCAAGCACTCATATGGCCGATTATACTTAGTCATTCTTGCACCAAATCAACAATAAATTCCAAGATTTTCACATCATATGTGTACTAGGCCGAATGTACTTGCAATTTCACAACCATTCTTCAACATTTTCTTCTTTAAACAAACATATTTATCACTTACTTCATAACCAAAACATCATGTGCAAACATATACACACATATAGGTGCAAGGTCAATCTCAAGGGATTCATACCCATCCAAACAAAATTTTTACCAATCAAGTAACAAGCATAAATCATGCTCATGAATGCACCATGGCGAATACATCACAACCATACCCTTTTAACTTTGGTCATGGTTAAACAAAGAATTCAATGTCCTACTCAAGAATACTAAAAAGAAATTTCAAGAGTAGTCAATCCTTCATTACATGCATCATCAACAAGCTTCACATTTAGCATGTAATGGCTTTAACACAATATCAACCTTGGCCAAACACCATTTTCATGGCATAACAAGGATTTGAACCATTGCTAACATGCACATCAAGTTAGCAACCAAAACAAACATGAATCTCATGACACAACCTCAAACATACCTTAATCTTGATGCAAGTATGACCAAATCTCCTTCTAGTTCTCTTCCAAGCCAAGCATGAAGCAAAACTCCTATCTTCTCCTTAGTATTTTCGGCCAAGAAGGAAAGAACAAGGATGAACAATTTTTTTCTTGTTTTTCTTTCACATACACGGCAATGGGGGGAATGCCACACTCACACACATTTTTTTTTCTTCTCTTCCCACAACTTAATTATTAAATCATTTCCTCATCATCCATTAACAAAACATGTTTCAACATGTTTTCTTTGCCCATAACCCTTGTCATGGCCGGCCACTAAGCTTCCTTTTGGGGAAATTTGACATGCAAATCCCTTATTTTTGCATGCATGATTAACTAGTCATCACACATTTCCCCATCATAGTTTCAAAGTTTACTACTAGGTCCTTTCTAGGGAAATTCACCTTTATAACACTAAATCGAATCATCAAAAATGCCACACACAAATTAACACATATCATAGGCATCAAAATAAATTTTAAATTATTTTTATGCCTCGATTTTGTGGTCCCGAAACCACATCCCGACTAGGGTCAATTTTGGGCTGTCACAGTTTCCAACAAGTTAAGGAAGGGGAAACTTTTGAGTTTGGGTTAGATGGCGAAGGAGTTCTGTGTTTCCGAGGAAGAATTTATGTTCCGAAGGACTTTGATTTGAGGCAGACAATATTGAAGGAATCTAATGGAGGACTTTGTGCCATGCATCTTGGAGGGAACAAGTTGTATCACGACTTACGAGAATTGTACTAGTGGCCTGAACTTAAACGAGAAGTAACGGAGTTTATAGGGAAATGTCTGACATGCCAGCAAGTGAAAGCTGAGCATCAATTACCTTCTGGACTGTTACAGCCAGTGAAGATACCACTTTGGAAGTGGAAGAGGCTAACCATGGACTTTGTGAGTGGGCTACCCTTGACACCATCGAAGAAAGACTCGGTGTGGGTGATTGTGGATAGGTTGACCAAATCGGCCCATTTCATACCTGTTCGTACTAACTTTTCACTTCAAAAGTTAGCCAAGTTGTATGTGGCAGAGATTGTGTGACTTCATGGAGTCCCAGTTTCGATTGTCTCTGACCGGGATCCCAGATTCACATCTCGATTTTGGAAAAAGTTGCATGAGGCATTGGGGACGCGATTGAACTTTAGTACGGCTTTCCATCCCCAAACTGATGGTCAGTTAGAGAGGGTTATTCAGATTCTGGAGGATATGTTGAGGGGATTCGTGATTGACTTTCGAGGTAGTTGGGAGGATTACTTGCCGTTGGCAGAATTTACGTACAATAACAGTTACCAGGTGAGTATTCAAATGGCACCATATGAAGCATTGTATGGACGAAGGTGTCGTACACCTAGTTGTTGGACCGAACTAGGAGAGCGACAAGTTCTTGGACCAGAGTTGGTAGCTGATACTGAGGATAAGGTCAGAATAATTAGGGACTGGTTAAAAGAAGCATTTGATAGGCAAAATTCGTATGCAGACTTGAAGCGTAAGGAGATTGAGTACTCATTAGGTGATATGATCTTCTTAAAGGTTTCTCCTTGGAAGAAGATATTAAGGTTCGGTAAGAAGGGCAAGTTGAGTCCGCGGTTCATTGGGCCTTATTGGGTTTTGAAGTGAGTAGCCCAGTGGCTTATCAGTTGGAATTGCCTCCAGAGTTAGACAAGATTCACGATGTTTTTCACGTCTCCATGTTAAGGCGTTATCATGCTGACCCTGCTCATGTCCTGCCAATTGCAGAAATTGAAGTTCAGACTGATTTGACCTTTGAGGAGGAGCTTGTGCAAATATTGGCTCGAGATGTTAAGGTTCTTAGAAGGAAATCTGTCCCGTTAGTGAAAGTATTTTGGCGTAATCATGGAAGGGAAGAAGCTACTTGGGAATCAGAAGAGACTCTGCGTCAACAATACCCTCAACTAGTTGGATCAGGTAAATTTCGAGGACGAAATTTCTTTAAAGACAAAGTTATGAACATAATCCCCAAGAATAGCATGGAAAAGGTATACAAGCCTGTTAGGACTAAATGGAAATACTTCATAGGGGTTACTGACTGTAACGCCCCAATTTTCGGGAATTCTGGGAATGTTGGCAAAATTTCATGCTTTAATTTTGTCATTTGTGAGTGAAATTATGAAATAGGACCTATGTGAAAATTTTTGAAAATGCTATAGGCTATTTGTAGTGGCCAAATAAATAGTTGTGCAAAATAGGAGGATTTGCATGTCAAACCTCCCATTTTACATGAAGTGGTCGGCCATCATGTTGTGGTAGACAAAATGTGCCCTTGATATCCATAATTTATGGTACAAATTGATACAAATTGATAATGGGTTAGGTAAATGTTCCATTATAATGGGTTAGGTAAATGTTCCATGATGGGAATTTCATGTCTTTTGTATTAAATAATTAAATGGATGAAATATGAAATTTTATTTAAAAAAAAAAGGGGTGAAAAGAACAAAGTTTTGTCCATCTTTGTTCATCATAGCCTAAAGTTAGAGAAGAGAAAGGAGAGGAGAAAGCTCTTGAATGTTTTGTCACTTGGGGAAGAAAATTGAAGGTAAGTTCATGGTAGTTTGCTTTTATTTTGAGGTTCATGAGTTCTTCTTGATTCTACCTTAACTCTTGAAGCATATTTTGGTTTTTAGTTGTGTTGTGAGCATTTAGTCATGAATTAAAATGAAGGAAATGGTTGTTGTTTCATGTTCTTTTGATGAAAAATGGAAGATAGGTGAAGTTGAGCCAAACAAATGAGCATGCATGTGCCTTAGATGCTAAAGGGAAAAATCGGCTAACATGTTGTGCTTTAAAATGATGAAATGGAGATTATACTTAAGTAAAATCATAGATATGTGATGATTGATTGGTGATATACATGTTTAAATAACATGCATGCAAGTTATGTGTGAAAGAGTGATTTGGTAATAAATCTGCTTGGGACAGCATCAATAACGTGACTTTGGAAAATCACCATAAATTGTGAGAGATGAGTTAGAAGGTGAATAAATTATGTAATTAAAGCTTAATGAGTCTAGTTTCAAATGAAATAAACGAGAATATATTTGAATTCTGTACAATGAGAAATTTGATTCGTAATGAAGAGTGGTCGGATTAGTCAAACAGTGAAACATGGGAAACTTTAAGAAAAATCTGGTATTGATTGGCCAAACTAAAAATTCTGAAAATTTTATGATAGAAGATATATGAGTCTATTTTCAGGGAAAATTAATGGCACTTGATTTGGAGTTATAAATGATTTAGTGACTATTGCTCAGGAAGACAGCTTGCAGTGAAATTATGATTATGTGGTAAACATTGACAACAATTTGTTAATGAGTTGCTTATTGATTTCTTATAAGCTTACTATGATCTGTAGCTGTGGTTGGCCGAATATTGTAAGGGGTTAATACGTAGTTCGTATTTGAATAGTTAGATTAACGTGTTAGTAATCCAATCGTAGGCAGTTCGTGTGTGGATCTCGTTAGCATATCGTCGCAAACAGGTGTGTAACTAACACCCTCTTATAGACTAGATCGGCACAAGCCGAAAAGTAGAAATGTTGAAAAGCCATTATTTTGAGATCTTGCGAGTGTGTGAATGCTCATGAGATTAATAGTTTGATGTATATGGTAAATTAAAGTTATAAGACTGCAGAGTGCGCGATTCTGTGCATTTCGATATTTTTGGGCTTAATGGGCCAAAAACAGGATAATGGGCCAACGGGCCCAAATTGGTAAGAAAACGCGGTAAGTGTTTTTGATCGTACGTAAATGGCTATGTTATGTATGAAAACCTTAAGAATAGTTAAATTACTTAAATACCCCTATGTATCCAAAATTACCATTATACCCTTAGGGTTACTTTTGACTGAAAAGCATGACGATCTGATTCTGTATGATGTATGCCATGATCATATATCTGTTGCATGGGGACTTGGGTTATACTATGGAGGAAGCGTCCTGGTGGCTATGCCACAATTATCTGATCTAGTGGCTCTGCCACATATATCTGTCTTGGTGGTTATGCCACAATTATCTGATCTGGTGGCTCTGCCACATATATCTGTTCTGGTGGTTCTGCCACAATATCTGTATCTGGTGACTTTATCACAATATCTGGCAGCCTTGCTACGATTTCTGTGGTGTGTAGCGGTTGGGTGGGTCGAGTAGTCTCCCCACATGGTGTAAGGCTGGTACGGGGGTGTTATGGATGAATTTGGGTTGGGTTTCTACATAAACATGTAATATCATTACGTTCATTATGGGCCTATGGGCTTTATTCGAATTGCATTGCAGGCTAAGGCCAACTTATTCTATTTCTGTGGTTTGAGCTGATATAGGCTATGGTTGGGTTAATTTACACTGAGTTTCCCCAAACTCACCCCTTTTATTTTCATCCACGCAGGTAATCCCCAACCATAGTGGGCTTGGAGTCGTGAGGGAATTTGAGTGGCCACCCGCTCTGAAAGTTTTATTTTTTTCTGGTGAACTGGACATCCTTTTATTTACGTTTGAAGGTTTGGGTTTTTAAATGTAATAAGGCCGCTTAATTATTTTTGATGGTTTAATATGTATTACTAAGATAGGTATTACTTATTTTAATTGTTGAAATTGGATAGCTTTAGTATGCGTTTTCAAAAACAACAATTGATTTCAAAATAACACGACAACAAGCAAAGCTTCCGCAATGAAAGTATTTTCCAAAATTAATCACTTTTCCTAAAATGACTTAATCAAATCGGTTTCCTAGAAATATCCATGACGTTAAGGTGTGGCAATGACGGTATGCATGTCTAGGATTGGATCCGAAGGAGCTTGGTATTTAGCAATCCGATGGACTCACCATCTCTTTTCCGGTTTCCTACGGTGCATGACTTCCATTCACTTTAACCTATAATGAAATTATCTTTTAAAACAGTAAGTAAGTTTTTCTGGATCAACAATATAAAATATTTTGAACGCTTCGATGTGGCATGTCGGATCCGGTCATAACGTCTGGGCCGGGTTTGGGGTGTTACACTGATTAAATAGAAATATCAAATCATTACTATCATTAGGAATACTAGAATAGTGTCAACTAAATACCTAGTGAATGCATATGGGAATATGGAATATGGCATGAAATCTATGGGAACACAAGAAAGAAAGAATGTATCACAATGCATTGACTAAAATTGCAAAGAATAACAAGCATAAGCATGACTATAGTTAGAACTATGAATATTAAAAAAAAAATATCAATCAAAAAAATAAAGAAATAGCATAAAATTTGTGAAAGAAATAAAGGTAATAGGGAGGAAAGAATAGACAAGCACAATAGTTCTTGGTGGAGGAAGGAGTTAGTCGTTCGAGAAGTGCTGTAGGCCCGCCACGGGCGCGGGGGTAAGGGCGTGTGAAGAGGTTACGGTGGCTAGGGTAGGGTTTTTGGAGAAGGGATTGATGAATAGTGAGGGGTTTATATAGATATTGGGGCACACGGCCGTGGGGCACGTCCGTATGCCCTAATTTTAGCCCGTGGGTTTCATGATTTTCAAATTTGGGAGTGTTTGGAATTCAGCCCATGCCAATCTTCATTGGGCATGTTGGTGCACACAGCCGTGTCGCACGGTCGTGTCCTGCTTCGTTCGCTTCTCCCACGCCCGTGTTAATTTCACATTCTCGAGCACGGGTAGTGGGCATGGGCGAGTCGCACGCAGGTGTTAATTTCTCAGTTTCAACCACGGCTATGTCGCATGGCCGTGGCAACGTATCGAATCTCGTGTTGGGGAAAAATTTCGATCTGTTTTCACATGGCCGTCTCGCACGGTCGTGTTGCCCCTCGTGGTATTGGCACGGCCTAAGGCACGCCTGGTGCTTGGCCGTGTGGTTCTGGAAAACCTATGTTCAGTGACTCAGTTTGTAACACCCCGAACCCGAGACCATCGCCGGTGTCGGACACGAGGGGTTAGCAAGCCAAGTTCACTTGTTTTGCCCATCCATTGGACATTTCGGTCAGGCTGGAAAAACTGCGTCACTGTCGCCTTTAAAATCATATCTCGAGTTTCAAAACTCGGAAACTGGTTTCGTAAATTTTCCCTGAATTTAGACTCATATATCCATCCATGGATTTATTTCTAGAATTTTTGGTCGGGCCAATTGGTACAGTTTATTAGTTAAATTCACCCATGTTACAGGGATCGACTGCTCTGACCTTCGCGCCGTATAACTTGAATATCTCTCTGTACAGGGATTTAATGCTGGTGCCGTTTGTTTCTAATGAAACTAGACTCAAAATGGAATCTGTACATATAAGGTAGTCTCCTAATTCTTTCTGGATAATTTATAGTAAATTTTAAAGTTGCGACAGGGAACCCAGAAACCGTTCTGGCCCTGTCTCACAATAGCTTTAATATCTCTTAACATGTAACTCCTATGACCATTTCGTTTCTTCCATATGAAAATAGACTCATCAATGTTCATTTACATAGCTGATTCACTATTTAATACCATTCCTACAAATTTTGGTGATTTTTCACATTCACGTTACTGCAGCTGGCAGCATCTGTTTTAAGGTAGGTCTTACCTATTTTGTAGTCTCCATGAACCAACTAGTCTTGCCTTACATAGGTCCACATATGATCATTTTAACCATGCCAATGGCTGATCATGTGACCAACATTCCCATTTCCAATTCATAGTCACATCATGACACCATATATATATATACAAACCGCAAATAGTTTAAGTTGATACTTCACTATTACGAGCCATTTTCGCATGGCCGTACACATATACATCATAACATATTTAAACCAACAAGGGTAGTCCTATACATGCCATTTCAAGTTCAACCAAGAATTTATACCAAAATGGGGCTTGATAGTGTGGATGACTTCGACTTCAACGATCCCGAATCCGATTGCTATCGAGCGAAATCTAGAAAAGCGAGAGCCAAAGCGGCGGAGTAAGCATTTTATGCTTAGTAAGTCTCAAGGAATATAATCAAGTCTAATTACAGCAATACATTCACATAGTTAAATGCATCATTTCATTAATGCACATTCACATAATCATACTTACTTCACCATCCCAACTCTTATGTTCATACACAAATAACGGCTTCATTAAGGCCGATAACTCGTTCCATCATAGGAGCGGATATTCACACGCTCTTACTCCTAGCGCGCAAAGCACACACCGCACTTACCTTGTCATTGGGAAATTTCACAAGTGCATTAGCTGAAATTTTCCAGCAAGCTTATAATTTTCAAATCACATACCTTCGGAGTTTAACCGGATGTCGCTACTCGATCAATCGCCGGGACATAGCCCGGTTATGGTAACCCGCACCAAGGCCTCACGGGACTTAACCCGGATATCACGATTTGCACAAATGCCTTGGTCTTAGCCGGATAGAATGACTCGCACGAATGCCTTTGGTCTTAGCCCGGATGTAGCCACTAGCACAATTGCCTTCGGTCTTAACCGGTTATAATTTCCAGCATAATTGTCTTCGGGCTTAGCCGGATATCAATCAATTTCTCATGCACACATACATCAATAATCATTGGACATACATATTTATTTTTGTTACTAAGGCTCAAACACAATTATAATCACTAACATAATCGCCTTGGGACTTAGCCGGGTATCATTGAATACTCATACACACATAAATCAATAATCAATACATCCATATTTCATTCCACATAATTCAAGTAAGGTCACTTCTTGAGGACTTACCTCGGATGTTGTCAAACGGCTTTTACTGCTATTCGATCACTTTTTCCTTCCCTTGTCCAATTGTGGCCCTCTTAGCTCTTGAGCTAATTCAAACAAATTCAATTTATCAAAACCTCATTGTGCTAGCTTATGGCGAATATGACAAGGAATTTAAATGGTCATATGGCCACCCTTTAGCTTGAATACACAATGGTCATGCACATTTTATACTACATCAAGCAATTCAATACAATTTATTCGAGCATCAAGGAAAAGCTAAGGCCTTCAATAGGCTACCCAAGGCCGAATATACTTGTCCATGTTGAGGCCAATTATGCACTTAATACCACACAAAAACAGCATGCATTTTACTAGTTAATCCTTTGCATATTGTAGCTCAAAACTTACAATATAGCATCAAGCACTCATATGTGTGCTAGGCCGAATGTGCTTACAATTTCACAATTATTCTTCAACATCTTCTTCTTTAAACAAACTTATTCATCACTTCCTTCATAACCAAAACATCATGTGCAAACATATATATACATATATGAGCATGGCGAATTTCAAGGTGTCCATAGCCATCCAAAACACAAATTTTAACTAACATGCAAGAAGCATGAACCATGCTCATGAATGCATCATGGCGAATATGACAATCATGCTCCTTTTCAACTTCAATCATGATAAAACAAAAGAAAGCTCAAAATCTTACTCAAGAGTAGACAATCCATCATTGCATGCATCATCATCAAGCTTCACACTTAGCATGCAATGGCTTTATCACCATAACAACTTTGGCCAAATACCATTTCCATGGCTTAACAAAGATTTGAGCCATGGCTAACATGCACATCAAGTTAGCAACCAAAACATGCATGAAACTCCTAACACAACCTCATACATACCTTAATCTTGATGCAAACTTAGCCAAATCTCCTTCTAGATCTCTTCCAAACCAAGCATGAAGCAAAAATCCTCCTTCTTCCTTAGTTTTGGCTCAAAGAAAGGATGAACAAAATTTTTTCTTTCCTTCTCTACAACTCACGGCAATGGGGGGATTACCACACTCACACACATTTTTTTTCATTTTTATCACCCATACACCTTTGTTTATTATTTCACCCTAATGCACCAACAAAACATGTTTCATGACATGTTTAGCCCATCCTCCTTGTCATGGCCGGCCACCACCTATAAAAGGGGAATTTGACATGCAAGTCCATTATTTTGCATGCATGCTTTAATTAGTCATCACACATTTCCTATCATACTTTCAATGTTCATTACTAAGTCCTTTCTTGTGGAATTCACCCTTATAACACTAAATCAATCATCATAAAATGTCATACATGAGCACACACATATTATAGGCATCAAAATAAATTTTTAATTATTTTTATGCCTCGGTTTTGTGGTCCCGAGACCACCTTCCGACTAGGGTCAATTTTGGGCTGTCACAACTCTCCCCCACTTAAGAAATTTTCGTCCCCGAAAATCTTACCGGTAAATAGGTTTGGATATCGCTCTTTCATAGAGTTCTCGGTCTCCCAAGTAGCTTCTTTTATCCCGTGCTTGAGGCATAACACTTTTACTAGCGGAACCCGCTTGTTTCACAACTCTTTCACTTCTCGTGATAGGATACGAATCGGTTCTTCCTCATAACTCATATTAGCTTGAATTTCAATTTCTGATGGACTAATCACGTGCGATGGATCGGATCTATAGCGTCGAAGCATCGAAACGTGAAAGACATCGTGAACCTTTTCGAGTTCAGGGGGCAAAATCAAACGATATGCCCTTGGATCGACTCGATCGGATATCTCATATGGCCCAACGAACCTCGGGCTCAACTTGCCCTTACGGCCGAATCGAGTATCTTTTTCCAAGGCGATACCTTGAGAAACACTTTATCACCCACGATACTCGATATCCTTACGCTTTAGGTCGCGTCGACGACTTCGACGATCGGAGGCTATCTTGAGACTTTCACGGATTACTTTCACTTTACATTCAGCATCCCTAATCAAATCCACCCGAAAATCTTGCTTTCACCGAGCTCGGTCCAAAACAATGGTGTACGACATTTACGACCGTACAAGGCCTCATAGGGTGCCATCTTAATACTTGATTGAAAGTCGTTGTTGTTGTGGCGAATTCAATCAACGGCAAATACCGCTCCCATGAACCACTAAACTCGAGGACGCAACATCTTAACATATCCTCAAGTATCCGAATTATCCGCCGGATTGACCATCGGTTTGGGGGTGAAAGGCGGTCTTTGAAATGCAACTTGGTACCCAAAGCTTCTTGCAACTTTTTCCAAAATCGCGAGGTAAATCTCGGATCTCTATCCGACACGATGGAAATAGGCACCCGTGTAATCTCACAATCGAGAAGCGTACAATTCAGCTAATTTGTCCATTGAAAATCCGACGTATGGGGACAAAGTGGGCCGACTTAGTCAATCGATCTACCACGACCCAAACCGCATCCTTCTTACTTGCTGACAATGGCAGTCCGGATACAAAGTCCATTGTGACTCGATCCCATTTCCGCTTTCACTTGTTGACATATTAAACATCTCGAAACAAAGTCGGAGATGTCTCGCTTCATACCATGCCACTAAAACCGACGTTTCAAATCATTGTACATCTTCAGTACTCCCGGGTGGATTGCCATTCGGCTACAATGGGCTTCATTGAATTATCGAAATGAGTTCAATTCTTTGGAACACACGACGACTTTTGAACCTCAAACAATCGTCATCATCGATTTGAAACTCGAATCCTTGTTCGAACACACTCGGCCCGTTTTGCGACCAACTCGTCGTCGACTTTACGAGCTTCTCGAATTTGATGTATCAATAGTGGTTTGGCTTTCAATTCAGCTACTAACACACTATCGGATCAAGCAGACAAGTGCACGTTCATCGCTCGTAAAGCGAATAATGATTTACGACTCAAGGCATCCGCAACCACATTCGCCTTCCCGGGTGATAGTCAATGACCAGCTCGTAATCCTTTAACAGCTCGAGCCAACGTCTTTGTCGCAGATTTAAGTCTCTTTGGATCATCAAATATTTGAGACTTTTGTGATCCGAGTATACATGGCACCTTTCACCAAATAAGTAATGTCGCCAAATCTTTAAGGCGAATACGATGGCGCCAATTCGAGATCATGAGTCGGATAATTTTTCTCATGTGGCTTTAATTGCCTCGGACGCAGGCCACAACTCGACCTTCTTGCATTAATCGCAACCTAACCCAAGTAGAGAGGCTCGCTATAGATGACAAACTCTTTGCTTGGGACTCGGGTTGCACTAGAATTGGGGCTTCAGTCAAATAAGTTTTCAGTTGATCGAAACTTTTTTGGCATTTCTCCGTCCATTCGAACTTAACATCCTTTTGGAGTAGCTTCGTCATCGGCGTGGCTATCGTTGAGAAGCCTTTTACAAATCGTCGGTAATAACCAGCAAGCCCCAAAAAGCTCCGAACCTCAGTAATATTTCTCGGAGGCTTCCAATTAAGTATGGCTGAAATTTTATTCGGGTCGACTCGAATACCCGATCTGAATACCACATGACCCAAGAAGCTAACCTCTCTTAACCGAACTCACACTTGCTGAACTTAGCATATAATTGCTTATCCCGTAAAATTTGCAGCACTAACCGCAGGTGTTCAGCATGTTCGGTCTCATTTCTTGAATAGACCAAGATGTCATCAATGAACACGACTACGAATCGATCCAAATATGGTCTAAAGATCCGATTCATTAAATCCATAAATACCGCAGGGGCATTAGTGAGCCCAAACGGCATCACTAGGAACTCATAGTGACCATATCTCATTCTGAAGGCAGTCTTGGGTACGTCCGAATCTCGGATTCGCAATTGATAATAGCCCGATCTCAAATCTATTTTCGAGAACACTGAGGCTCTCTTTAGTTGATCGAACAAGTCATCGATACGTGGCAACGGATATTTGTTCTTTATTGTCGCTTTATTAAGCTGACGATAATCGATGCACAGCCGCATGGTTCCATCCTTCTTTTTCACGAACAACACCGGCGCACCCTAAGGCGAAAAACTCGAGGCGAGCAAAACCTCTATCCACCAATTCTTGCAACCGAGCTTCCAACTCCTTTAATTCCGTTGGTGCCATACGATACGGAGCTATCGAAATTGAGTGGTACCGGTACCAATTCGATGCCAAATTCTATTTCCGAGCAAGTGGTAAACCGGCAATTCTTCGTGGAAAACATCCGAGTATTCACAAACCACGGCGCAGATTCGGGTTTCTTTTCGATTCCTTGTCATCGAAAGCACGTCGCAAGGTACGCCGCACTCTTTTCTTACATATTTTCGGGCCAACATTGCGATATTACGGTGGCAACCCCTTTAAGTCCGTAGACTTAACTTTGAATTATCTCGTTATTCGCGCACCTCAAATCGATAGTCTTGCTTTTGCAATTTACGACCGCATCGTGCATGGTCAACCCATCCAAACCAAGAATAACGTCGAATTCATCGAGCGGCAAAAGCATCAAGTCCGCCGGAAACAAGAACCTCGGAACACTAGGGGACTTTTCTTGCACACTTTGTTGACAAGCACGTAATGACCCAAGGGTTTGACACCGAATTACAAACTCGAGAGACTCAATAGGCAAAGTCTTCTTTGGATGCTAAGGTTTCACATATATAAGATTGAGTAGAACCGGGGTCAATCAAAGCAATCACATTAGTATTGAAAAGAGTGAAAGCACCAGTAATGACATCCGGAGAGGCAAGCATCCTCGCGTCGCGGCGTATGGCATAAGTCCTCGCAGGAGCACGAGCCTCGGATCGATGGTAGCATCTCTAGATCCTCTCGACCGCCACGACATTGCCCATATTTCTAGGTGGCCTACCTCGGCGATGGTAGCACCCGAGTTTCCACTCGACTCACATTCATTCAAGCATCCTCGGGCAATCCTTCCTAAAGTGGTCGGCCGATCCACACTTATAGCAGAGCGATCACGAAACCAACAGCTCCCGAATGCCATTTGCCACAATGTTGACACTCCGCCCTCTCGGCGATCATTTCCACTGCTGGCGATCAAAGTGACTCGTGTGGTCACAGGGGTCGATCGCGTCCTCGTCTAGAAAAGCCCAAAGCGCCTCTAGACCGGTTCACATCATCTCGAAATCTCTTGATTGCTGTTGAAGAGAGCGCCCCGAGGACCTCTTTCGAATTCTCCGGTTCCCACATCAGCTTTTTGTTTCTCCTTTCTAAGCTCTTCGACTTTACAAGCTCGCTCAACAAGTACTACGATCTCGTATTTCGAGAATGCCAACGAACATCCTTATATCATCATTCAGCCCATCCTCAAGCGTTTACACATAATAGCTTGGACGAAATGCATTCTCGCGTGTCGGCTAAGCCTCACAAATTTTTGTTCCTAGTCAGAACCGACACGGAACCTTGCTTAAGATCAAGAAATTCCTTCGCTTTTGGTCGATGAATCTCTCGATGATATTTTTTTTTTTTTTTTTTTTTTTTTTGAACTTGGTTTGAAAGAATTCCCAAGTCACTTGCTCTCTAGGTACCACAGAAGTCGAGTACTCCACCAATAGTAGGTGGAATCACGTAGCAAGGAGATGGTACACTTTAAGCACTCATCGGTGTACAAGATAGCTCATCGAGCACCGGATAGTGTTGTCCAACCAAAATTCAGCTCGTTCGGCATCATCATCATCCGTAGCTTTAAATTCAGTGGCCCCATGTTTTGAATCCTATCGATTGGGGCTTACTTGACCTTATTTGGTCGATTACGGAGGTATTGTAGGTCTTGGGGTTGCATTTGTCGGGAATGGAGGTTGTGGGACAGCCGTGTTAGTTCGAATGTATTGATTAAACCATTCGTTCATCACACTATAAAAGGCTTGCCTAGCCTCATCATTCGGATTGCTGGCCATAGGTTGAGAGTCCTTGGCGCTGTCCCTTGTGGGAGCAGCGCCACACTCTCCACATCATCAGCTATTGCTCGGTTGGGATCGGGATCCATTGCTATAACAAACTCAAAGTCAAATTGTCAGAAATCACCACACTATCGATTCATCATTTAATGGCATGTATAGCTAGACCCCAAACACCTCACGGTAGTCCTAGAATCGACTAAACCGTGGCTCTGATACCAATAAAATTGTAACACCCCGAACCCGAGACCATCGCCGGTGTCGGACACGAGGGGTTAGCAAGCCAAGTTCACTTGTTTTGCCCATCCATTGGACATTTCCAGTCAGGCTGGAAAAACTGCGTCACTGTCGCCTTAAAATCATATCTCGAGTTTCAAAACTCGGAAACTGGTTTCGTAAATTTTCCTGAATTTAGACTCATATATCCATCCATGGATTTATTTCTAGAATTTTGGTCGGGCCAATTGGTACAGTTTATTAGTTAAATTCACCCATGTTACAGGGATCGACTGCTCTGACCTTCGCGCCGTATAACTTGAATATCTCTCTGTACAGGGATTTAATGCTGGTGCCGTTTGTTTCTAATGAAACTAGACTCAAAATGGAATCTGTACATATAAGGTATGTCTCCTAATTCTTTCTGGATAATTTATAGTAAATTTTAAAGTTGCGACAGGGAACCCAGAAACCGTTCTGGCCCTGTCTCACAATAGCTTTAATATCTCTTAACATGTAACTCCTATGACCATTTCGTTTCTTCCATATGAAAATAGACTCATCAATGTTCATTTACATAGCTGATTCACTATTTAATACCATTCCTACAAATTTTGGTGATTTTTCACATTCACGTTACTGCAGCTGGCAGCATCTGTTTTTAAGGTAGGTCTTACCTATTTTGTAGTCTCCATGAACCAACTAGTCTTGCCTTACATAGGTCCACATATGATCATTTTAACCATGCCAATGGCTGATCATGTGACCAACATTCCCATTTCCAATTCATAGTCACATCATGACACCATATATATATATACAAACCGCAAATAGTTTAAGTTGATACTTCACTATTACGAGCCATTTTCGCATGGCCGTACACATATACATCATAACATATTTAAACCAACAAGGGGTAGTCCTATACATGCCATTTCAAGTTCAACCAAGAATTTATACCAAAATGGGGGCTTGATAGTGTGGATGACTTGACTTCAACGATCCCGAATCCGATTGCTATCGGCGAAATCTAGAAAAGCGAGAGCCAAAGCGGCGGAGTAAGCATTTTTATGCTTAGTAAGTCTCAAGGAATATAATCAAGTCTAATTACAGCAATACATTCACATAGTTAAATGCATCATTTCATTAATGCACATTCACATAATCATACTTACTTCACCATCCCAACTCTTATGTTCATACACAAATAACGGCTTCATTAAGGCCGATAACTCGTTCCATCATAGGAGCGGATATTCACACGCTCTTACTCCTAGCGCATAAAGCACACACCGCACTTACCTTGTCATTGGGAAATTTCACAAGTGCATTAGCTGAAATTTTCCAGCAAGCTTATAATTTTCAAATCACATACCTTGAGTTTAACCGGATGTCGCTACTCGATCAATCGCCTTGGGACATAGCCGGTTATGGTAACCCGCACCAAGGCCTACGGGACTTAACCCGGATATCACGATTTGCACAAATGCCTTGGTCTTAGCCGGATAGAATGACTTCATACGAATGCCTTGGTCTTAGCCCGGATGTAGCCACTAGCACAATTGCCTTGGTCTTAACCGGTTATAATTTCCAGCATAATTGTCTTCGGGGCTTAGCCCGGATATCAATCAATTTCTCATGCACACATACATCAATAATCATTGGACATACATATTTATTTTTGTTACTAAGGCTCAAACACAATTATAATCACTAACATAATCGCCTTCGGGACTTAGCCCGGGTATCATTCGAATACTCATACACACATAAATCAATAATCAATACATCCATATTTCATTCCACATAATTCAAGTAAGGTCACTTCTTGAGGACTTACCTCGGATGTTGTCAAACGGCTTTTACGGCTATTCGATCACTTTTTCCTTCCCCTTGTCCAATTGTGGCCCTCTTAGCTCTTGAGCTAATTCAAACAAATTCAATTTATCAAAACCTCATTGTGCTAGCTTATGGCCTGAATATGACAAGGAATTTAAATGGTCATATGGCCACCCTTTAGCTTGAATACACAATGGTCATGCACATTTTATACTACATCAAGCAATTCAATACAATTTATTCGAGCATCAAGGAAAAGCTAAGGCCTTCAATAGGCTACCCAAGGCGAATATACTTGTCCATGTTGAGGCCAATTATGCACTTAATACCACACAAAAACAGCATGCATTTTACTAGTTAATCCTTTGCATATTGTAGCTCAAAACTTACAATATAGCATCAAGCACTCATATGTGTGCTAGGCGAATGTGCTTACAATTTCACAATTATTCTTCAACATCTTCTTCTTTAAACAAACTTATTCATCACTTCCTTCATAACCAAAACATCATGTGCAAACATATATATACATATATGAGCATGGCGAATTTCAAGGTGTCCATAGCCATCCAAAACACAAATTTTAACTAACATGCAAGAAGCATGAACCATGCTCATGAATGCATCATGGCGAATATGACAATCATGCTCCTTTTCAACTTCAATCATGATAAAACAAAAGAAAGCTCAAAATCTTACTCAAGAGTAGACAATCCATCATTGCATGCATCATCATCAAGCTTCACACTTAGCATGCAATGGCTTTATCACCATAACAACTTTGGCCAAATACCATTTCCATGGCTTAACAAAGATTTGAGCCATGGCTAACATGCACATCAAGTTAGCAACCAAAACATGCATGAAACTCCTAACACAACCTCATACATACCTTAATCTTGATGCAAACTTAGCCAAATCTCCTTCTAGATCTCTTCCAAACCAAGCATGAAGCAAAATCCTCCTTCTTCCTTAGTTTTGGCTCAAAGAAAGGATGAACAAAATTTTTTCTTTCCTTCTCTACAACTCACGGCAATGGGGGGATTACCACACTCACACACATTTTTTTTCATTTTTTATCACCCATACACCTTTGTTTATTATTTCACCCTAATGCACCAACAAAACATGTTTCATGACATGTTTAGCCCATCCTCCTTGTCATGGCCGGCCACCACCTATAAAAGGGGAATTTGACATGCAAGTCCATTATTTTGCATGCATGCTTTAATTAGTCATCACACATTTCCCTATCATACTTTCAATGTTCATTACTAAGTCCTTTCTTGTGGAATTCACCCTTATAACACTAAATCAATCATCATAAAATGTCATACATGAGCACACACATATTATAGGCATCAAAATAAATTTTTAATTATTTTTATGCCTCGGTTTTGTGGTCCCGAGACCACCTTCCGACTAGGGTCAATTTTGGGCTGTCACACAGTTAGTGAATTAAATGTTAAAAACTAAAATTTAAAGAAGTTAACACCGTTAGTGCTCGGGTTGCCTCCCAAGTAGTGCTTATTTATAGTCTAAGCTCGACTTACCTCTCTATTGCGTGGTCATGGTGGTGCGAGGAGTTTACATTCCTTATCCCTGCTATCAATTTTACCAAAATAAGGTTTTAGACGAGTACTATTTACCTTAAACGTATCGAATTTGGGATGAATTACCTTGACTGTGCCTTATGGGAAAATGTTAAGTACCATAAGAGGGATTTCTCCATTAGGTTCAGAGGTGGCAATCCGAGGGTCTACTACATCTAATAGTACTTTGTCTCCAACCTTAAGTTGATTTGGTGAAATATTGATCTCGTCATGGTGTGGTTTTGTTTTATTATGTGATCTTAATTTCTGCGTCTACCATTCATCTAGTTCCTCGACCTGTAGCCTTCGTTCTTTATAGATAGGTCTTTTGTCGTTACTTGAACATGGCTCAGGTGTGTTCTTTGAACGTGTTTCCTGCAAAGAAGATTTCACCACATGTTCAGTATTAGTAGTACGATTTATACAATCACCCTCGATATTTGATGTGTTACTTGAATTACGAGCTTGAAGAGTGATTGTTTCCTCAACCACACAAAGTGTGAGTTCACTTGTACCAACATCAATTATAGTTCTAGCAATTGCTAAAAAGGGCCCTCCTAAAATTAAAGGCACGTCACTATCCTCTTCTATGTCTAGAACAACAAAATCGATTGGGAATATAAATTTGTCAATTTTAATGAGTACATCTTCAACAATGCCCCTAGGAAATCTAATTGTTTGATCTGCTAACTGAATGCTCATCCTAGTTTGTTTGTATTTCTCAAGACCTAGTTGTTTAAACATTTTATAAGGCATGACATTGATACTAGCCCCTAAATCAGCCAAAGCATTATTAACATCTAAGCTACCAATTAAACAAGGAATCGTAAAACTCCCTAGATCTTTTAATTTGTTGGCCAGCTTATTCTGTAGTATGGCTGAACAAACAACATTTAACTCCACATGCGACGCGTCATCCAACTTTCGCTTATTTGTTAAAAGCTCCTTCAAGAATTTGATTACATTTGGCATTTACGAAAGAGCTTCAATAAAAGGTAAGTTAATATGTAATTTTTTTAATAATTTAAGGAATTTATCGAATTTTTCGTCTGTGCGGTATTTCCTTATCGCATTGGGGTATGACACACGAGGTTTGTACTCTTTACTTACCTGTGTTTGCTCACTGTGGCCTACCTCACCTTTGCTTTTACTTACTACAATTCCTTACCTCGGTTCTGGTTCAGGTTCGACTAACCCTTCCTCATCTTGAATGGTGATTGCATTGAGTTGTTCCCTTGTGTTAGATTCAGTGTTATTCGGCAAGCTACCTTGTGGTCGTTCAGAAATCAATTTGGCGAATTGGCCTATCTGAGTTTCGAGCCCTTGAATTGATGCTTGTTGATTCTTAAGTGCTGTTTCAGTATTCTAAAAGCGAGTTTCTGACATCGAGATAAACTTTGTTAGCATCTCCTCAAGGTTCAGCTTCTTTTCCTATTGGTAAGGTGGTTGTTGAGAACCCGGAGGGTGTTGTGGCCTTTGATTTCCTTGACCGCCCCACAAAAAATTGGGATGGTTCCTCTAACCTGCATTATAAGTATTACTATATGGGTTATTTTGAGGTCTAGAATTATTGTTACCCATATATTGGACTTGTTCCTCCTCGATGCTAAGGTTGAAGGGTTGATATTCTGTATATACTCCTCCTCCATTTGAATCGCACCTCATCACTGGATGTACCTGAGTAGAACCACACAAATCGTCAATCTTTTTATTTAAGAGTTCTACCTGGTTAGATAGCATAATAACCGCATCCAGGTTGAAAACACCAACTGCTTTGGTCAGCTTTGTCCTCATAACTTGCTACTGATAGTTATTCAATGTCATCTCCTTAATAAATTCGTAAGCCACTTCAGGTGTTTTTTTATTAGAAGTTCCACCGGTGGCTGCATCGATAAGTTGTCTCGTTGAAGGGCTCACACCGTTGTAAAACGTCTAAACCTGTAGCCAAAATGGTAACCCATGATGAGGGCACCTTCTCAAAAGATCCTTGTATCTCTCCCATGCATCATAAAGTGTTTCTAGATCCATCTGTACAAAAGAAGAGATGTCATTCCTCAACTTAGCCTTTTTAATTGGCAGAAAATATTTAAGTAAATACTTTTCGGTCATTTGTTCCCAAGTAGTGATCGACCCTCGTGGTAATGAGTTCAACCACTATTTAGCTTTGTTCATCAATGAAAAGGGAAACAACCGAAGGCGAATGGTATCATCAGAAATGCCATTGATTTTAAAAGTGTCGCAAAACTCCAGAAAATTCTCTAAGTGATTGTTTGGATCCTCATACTGCAAACCATCAAACTGAAAAAACTATTGTATCATTTGAATTGTGTTAGGTTTCAGTTCAAAATTATTTTCAACAATAGCAGGTCTAACTATACTTGACTCAGCTCCTGTTAAATTAGGTTTAGCATAATCATACATAGTGCGTGGAGCAGGATTCTGATTTACTGGATCAGCAGCAATCGCAGGAGGTAGCGGATTTTCCTAAGTTTCAGCCATTGTCTTCGGTTGTGGTGGAAATATCGTCCTCTTACTCTTCCTCTGTGTATCTTAGGCTTCGCCTTATTTCTCTTCGGTTACTACGAGTTGTGCGATCGATCTCACTGTCAAGAAGCAATGGTCCCGACGGGTTTCTTCTAGTCATAAACTATAAAGACCTGCCAGAAGGAAAAAGAAAATTTAATAACAAAATCAAAATAAAATTTAACTTGCAATAAAATAAATGGCTAAAGTAATAAAAATCAAGTGTTCATAATATCTTAGTTCCCCGACAATGGCGCCAAAAACTTGATGTGATGTGAATCGTGATAAGTTTTACAATTTATGAATATCCGTTCTTGAAAAGTAACTATTATCACGACAAAGGAAGGCGCACCTTATCAAACAGTAGTATAGCTTATGGTAAGACCGGGATGTCGAACCCAAAGGAACTAAAAGTACTAGTATTAACTTTCTTTTTATTATTTAGTCTAAAAATAAAGGGGTTTGTTTTATCATAAACTAAGAATGCACAGAAAGTAAATTGGGGAAATAAATTTTGGGAAAACTGAATGGTTTGGACAATACCTAAGGGAAAAAATCCACCTAGACTTCACTTGTTATTGACTCTGAATCAGACGATTTATTCACTTGACTTGATCCGTGGAAATCCCTAAGTTATATTATTATCTCTCTCAAGACTAACAACACTAACCCTAGGTTGATTAATTGAAATCTCTTTCTAATTAAAACCCCTAATGTTGCATTAACTCAATCTATGGATTCCCTTATTAGGTTTCACCCTAATCCCGTAAAATTATGTCACCCTATCTCTAGGCGTGCAATCAACTCCGCTTAATTATGTTAGATCTACTCTTAGGCACGGACTTTTGCTCCTTTGAATAAGCACATCAATACTTGAATCAATATCCTAGAATATTAAAGCAAGAATTAAGAACTCATAATTAAGAACAAGTCAAATATTTATCATATAATTCAGATAATAATAACAAGATCCGTCTTAGGTTTCATTCCATTTAGGTATTTAGGGGTTTTAGTTCATATTTATGAAAGAAAACATCTCAAAAGAATAATGATAACAAAACATAAAGAAAACCCAAGAACTCTTGAAAGGAATTGAAGGGAGATCTTCAGTCTTGAAGGTGAATCTGGCTTCTAAGATGGATCAATTGGCTTTCTTCCAGTAATTCCTTGCCTCCTACTCCGTGTGTCCCCTCTAATCCTCCTCTAGTGTGTTTAAATAGGCTTTAGAATTCCTAAAAGCCCTAAAGGGTGGCCTTTTCTGAATAGGACTAAACTTGGGCTCAACAAGGACACGCCCGTGTTCAATTTCTTCAATCCGTGTTCAAGGCTATTAAATAAACATGGGTGTGTGGTCTACCCGTGTAAGTCGTGCTCGATTCTGCTAAAAGGACATGGGCGTGTGGTTTGCCCATGTACGAAAATCCAGGCCGTTTTGATTTAACATGTTGGTCCATTTTCTCCGTTTTCGGTTTGTTTCTCGCTCTTTTTACTCTCCTATGCTCACCTAAGTATAAAACATGAAATTAAAGGATTAGGAGCATCAAATTCACCAAATCTAAGGACAAATCATCCATAAATCTGCTAAGCATGGGACAAAAATATGTATAAATTGCGGTTTATCACCAACCCGTGTTCATCATTGTCCACCACCAATATAAATGGCATAATTACCTTATATATCTACCAACTTACATTTACAAGGCCATTCAATCCATTTAATTAGTAGAATTTAACTTTTGCACCTTTTTCAATGTAGTCCTTTTTACCTAATTAAACATTTAAACTCTAAAATTTCTTAACGAATATGAATGACTATAATTTAGCCCTATAAACAATAAATAAACATTAAAATGTTTACTCACTCATCGAAATTGTGGTCCCGAAACAACTATTTTCGATACCATTGAAAACAAGTTGTTACAACTCTCCCCCTAAGTCTTACCAGAAAACAAGTTCATGTATTGCGCCTTCATAGCCTTCTCCGGTTCCCAAGTAGTTTACTCATCCCCATGACAGTGTTGAAGAACTTTAACCAAAGTTATTTGTTTATTTCTCAATTCTTTGGTTTCTCGAGAAAAAATTCTAATCGGTTCCTCACTGTATGACATATCAGGTTGAATTTCTACATCGACAGGAGAAATCACAAGTGAAGGGTCAGATCGGTACCGCTGCAACATCGATACATGAAACACGTGAATTTTCTCTAATTAGACAGTAAAGCCAAATGATAATCAACCAGACCAATTCTCTATATAATCATATAGAGTCCAATAAAACATGGACTAAGCTTTCCTTTTCGGTCAAAACAGAAAACTTTTCTATAAGGCAATACTTTTAAAAACACTTTGTCGCCAACTTGAAATTCTATGTCTTTTCTTTCCAAATCAGCATATGATTTCTAACAATCGGAACCAGCTTTCAAACTATCTCATATCACCATAAGCTTTTCTTTAGTTTCCCAGATTAAATTAGTACCAAAAAGCTTTTTCTCACTCAATTCAATATACTACTATAGAGTTCTACATCTTCGTCCATAAAGAGCTTTATACAGATCCATTTTAATGCTCGATTGATAAATGTTTTTATACGCGAATCCAACTAACGGAAGAAATTTTTCCCAACTACTTTCAAATTCTAAAATACAACAATAGATCATATCCTTGAGTCTCTAAATCACTCATTCAGACTGATCGTCAGTTTGTGCATGAAATGCGATAATAAAATGCAATATGGTGCCCAAAGCTTAATCTAAATTATTCCAAAATCTAGAAGGAAATGGGGAATCCTGATCAGAGATAATAGACAATGGTACACCATGTAATCTAACAATCTCAAAAAAATATAATTCTGCCAACCTCTCTAGTGAATAATCTGTACATATAGGAATAAAATTAGTGGATTTAGTCAGGTGATCAACAATAACCCAAATGGCATCTTTCTTTCAAGGAGACAATGATAATCCTGACAGAAAGTCCATAGTAACTCGCTCCCACTTCCATTCTAGAATCATAACAGGATGTAACAACCTAGAAGGTACTTGATGTTTGGCTTTAACCTATTGACAAATTAGACATTTCAACACAAATTTTGAAATTTCACGCTTCATACTTGACCACCAGTACATTTGTTTCAAATCACCGTACAATTTATTGTTACCAAGATGAATTGAGCATCTATTGCTATGAGCTTCCTAAAGAATCTTCTGTCTAATTTTAGAATTTTTTGGAACACACAATATGTTTCGAAAGTACATACTGTCATCCAAACCAATGTAAAAATTTGAATATGCTATCATTTCAATCTACTCTCTCTTAGCTATCAACTCTAAATCATTTTTTTGAGCTTCATTAATATGTTGCAGAAATGTTGATTTAACTTTTAATTCAATTAAAATCGAATCATCCTTAACAAGCGTCAACTGCGTGTTCAAAGCTCTCAATGCAAATAATGACTTTCGACTCAAAACATCTGCAACAATATTAGCCTTTCTCGGGTGGTCGTCAATTATTATATCATAATCTTTCAACAACTCTAACCATCTACGTTGTCATAAATTCAATTTTTTGTGACATCAAATATTTCAAAATTTTATGATCAGTGAAAATATGACATTTTTCTCCGTATAAATAGTATCGCCAAAATTTTAAAGCAAACATAATAGCTGTCAATTCTAGATTATGGGTTGGTTAATTCATCTCATGCAGTTTCAATTACCGAGAAGCATAAGCTACAACCTTGTCTTCCTGTATTAAAACGCAACTCAAACCATTAAGCGAAGCATCACTGTAAATTACAAACTTTTGGCCAAACTCTAGTTGAGCCAACATGGAATCTTCGGTTAACATAGTTTTCAACTAATCAAAACTCTGCTAACATTTTTCAAACCAATCAAACTTTACATCTTTTTGGAGTAGCTTCGTCAATGGTGTAGCAATCATTGAAAACCCTTTAACAAACCTTCGATAATACTCGACCAAACCTAGAAAAATTCTAGTTTCAATAATATTTTTTGGTGGTTTCCAGTCCAAAACAGCAAATATTTTTCTTAGATCAACTTTGATGCACTCAGCCAATACCACATGACCCAAAAATCTGACTTCTTAAAGACAAAACTCACATTAGCTAAATTTTAAGAATAATTATTTTTTGCTCAAAATCTGTAATATTATTCTCAAATGTTGAGCATGTTTAGTTTCATCACAAGAATAAATCAAAATACCATCAACGAAAACAGCCACAAATCTGCTAAATATGGTCGAAATATTCTATTCATCAAATACATAACCACAAATTCATCAAAGGCATAACTAAAAATTCATAATGTCCATACCTGGTCCTGGAAGCAATTTTTTGACACATTCGAATCTTTAACTCGAAGTTGATAATATCCAGAACGGAGATCAATCTTTGAAACAGTGTTGCACCTTTTAACTGATCAAACAAATCATCTATACGTGGTAATGGATTTTTTTATCGTAACTTTGTTAAGTTGTTGATAATCAATACACAACCACAACAAACCATCTTTTTTCTTAACAAAGTATACAGGTACACCCCAAGGATAAAAACTAGGTTGAACAAATCCTCTATTTGTCAACTCCTATAATTGTTCTTTCAACTCTTTTAATTCAGTCGGTGTCATTCTATACAGAGCAATCAATATCAGAGAAGTTTCTGATACTAACTCAATAGCAAACTCAACCTCTCTAAATGGCAGTAACCTGGGCAATTCCTCTAGAAACACATCACTCACAAATAGACGAACCTGATTCCAACTTCAATTTTGAAACTCTGGTATCTAAGATGTAAGCCAAATATGCTTCGTAATCTTTTCGGACACATTTCTGAGCTGACAATGCTAAAATAATATTAGTTGTACTATCATGTCTGTCTTATTCAACCCTGACCATTTCACCACTTTGACATTTTAAAATAATTTGTTCTCGTTTACAATTCACAATAGCATCATGTAAATCAACTAATCCATGTCGAGAATCACATTAAATTCATCAAATGATAATAAAATCAAAATAGTTGGAAAGTTGCAATCCTAAATTTTCAAGGGAGAGTTTCTACAAACTTTATCAACTACACATACTGGTCTATTGGGTTAGTTACTTTTATCACAAATTCAGTTGACTCAACATGTATTTTATTATCTGACACTAATGTTGTGCATATATATGAGTGCGTTGACCTTGGGCCAATCAAAGCATAAACATTAACATCAAATATAGAAAATGTACTGATAATCACATCAGGTGCTGAAGCTTCCTCACAAGATCGAATTGCATAAGCCCTAACTGGTGCTCGAGCCTCAAATCTAACTGTAAAATCTTTTATTCCAGTTTAGCTATTCCTTGTATTACCACTCTTTCTGCATGGTCTCCCTCTCGAAGACATGTTACCTGATCGTACATTTTGAGTTTTATCTTTATCAGACTGTTCTGGGCAATCACAAAGAAAATGATCATATGAACCGCATTTAAAACATGATCCATCCGTCAATCGACACTCTTCAAAATGTCTTCTATTGCATTGTTGACACTCAGACTTATTATTATGAACACTTCTTGCACTCGTTATAGAAGTAGTTTAGGGTTTTGAACTAGCTTGTTGCTTCCAATTATCTCTTCTCAAAATTCTAGATGGAGCTAACATACAACTGTGATATTCTCTAGACTTCTTTAATGGTGAAGAAAATGATTTTCTCAATTTTCATTTACTCGTGTCCCATTTTTGGGATTCTATTTTTCTTTTTGCTTTATTGAGTTCTCTAGCCTTATGCGCTCAATCTACCAAAACCATAAATTATTTTAACTCAAAAATACCAACAAGTAATCTGATATCTTCATTCAAACCATTTTCAAATAGAGTACACATAACAGCTTCAGTCAAAATACATTTCCGAGCATATTTACTAAGTTGTACAAATTCTCTTTCATATTCAACTATAGTTCTACATCTTTGTTTCAACTCAAGAAACTCTTTTTGTTCTTTATCAAGATATCGCTGGCTTGTTCTTTATCAAGATATCGCTGGCTTACATACTTCTTTCTAAATTTCATTTGGAAGAAATCCCAATTAACATGTTCTTTTGGAACTACAACAATTAAACTATTCAACCACTGATATTCTGAGTCCTTTAACGGGGATATTGTACATTTCAAACTATTAGTTAGAGAGTAAGCCAATTCGTCAAAAACCCACATGGTATTTTCTAACCAAAATTCAGCTTTTTCCAGGTCATCTTTCGCTATACCACGAAATTTTTATACTCCATACTTACAAATTTTATCGACTGGAGGCTTATGTACATGAACCTATTTTGAACCCTGAGTAATAGGGCAAGCTAGTTGGGTATGGCAGGGGATGGAAGTCATTGAGCTACAGGATTTTGTTTAAAAAAATTTGTAAACCATTTCGACATCATTTGAAAGAAGGCTTCTCGCGCCTCACTTCCTCGTCCCGCAGGAATGGGCTCGTTTCTACTTTCCTTTTGAATGGAGGCTTGAGCATTACTTTCTACGCCATTGAAAACATCTCAGTTGGGTGTCATCTTGTACCATCCCAAAATAGGGCCTAGTGGGAACAGTGGTTTTGGGACCACAAATTTGACGTTGAAATATTTATTTTAGGATTATTATGAGGTCTAGAATATGAAAATATTCATGTGTTAAAGTCTCATGAGGAAATTCTATGAGTAAGGTGTCAAATTGGTAAATAAGGACCAAATTGAATAAATTACAAAACTTAGATTCTAGAAGCAATTTGTATGAAATTGCTTTAGACTATTAACTAGAAGGTCTTAAAGATAAATTTTCCCAATTTCTAAGTTTTTGGACAAAAATGGGCATGTATAGATAAATTTTTAAAAAAAAAGTCTTAAGGGCATTTTGGTTATTTGGCTAATTAATGAAATAAAATGGGAAAATGAAGGCAAAAATCAACCATTCTTCTCCCTCATCCAGCCGAATTTCTCATGCCCTACATATCTAGGGTTTTCAACATTTTCAAGCTCAATAGTAAGTGCTCCCAAGCCCCGTTTTTAATGTACTTCGCATTTTTGAAATCCCGATAGTTTACTCTCTCCATTTCTACCCATATTTTGAGTTAGGGTTCATGTTTGTAAAGTGACCAATGTGTGGCATGTTTATTCTTTGATGTTTTATGGAGGAATATGAAAGTTGTATGTGTGTTAAACATCTTTTTCTAGGTGATTTTCATGAAAAATCCCTAAAAGGACCTTTTTGCAAAAGGTGTAAAATATGTGGTAAAAATGTGAAATAATGGAGAAATGTAGGCTTTCATAAGAGGAAAGAACAATCGTCTAGGCTTGGGTATGGTACAAATTGCATGCATTTTATTATACGAGCCTAGGGACTGAATCATAAAAATGTGAAAGGTTAGGGGCAAAACGGTCATTTTGTTTAGGGGTGAAATTTAGGCTCAAAAAGAATAATGTGAGATATTGATGATTCATTTTTATTGTTATAGACCTCGAGGAACAAATTTCGGTGGTCAATCGAGGAAAACAAAAGGTTTTAGAATAACCGAAATGCGAAACCGAGACGAATACCAAGTAAGTTCGAATAACTTTAAGTAAACTATTAATATGCCTAATTACATGTGTTACGAATGCATGATACTTAGTTATAATGATTGTAACACCCCTTACCCATGTTCTAAGCCGGAACAAGGTACGGAATATTACAGATCACGAAAACATGAATTCACACATTTACCTGATCTTACATAATTAATTCCTCTAGTTTGAACAAAAATAGATAACATTAACAGATATACATAAATACGAGTAAATTATCAAATTTTCAAATTCCATCATTTAAACATTCTATGGACAGTCACCAATTCTTATGATAACAACATAAAATAACATAAAAAAATTGATAAATTATTCATGTACGAACTTACCTCGGTGTAAACTTTAGAAATGTTATAATTTAGTCCAAAAGCTTTTCTTTTCCCCGATCACGATCAATTCCACGTCTTTCTTGATCTATAACAACACATTTAGCTCATTTAACACTCATACTATTTATTTCAATCCAAAAATCACATTATTGAAAAATTACATTTTTGCCCCCTAACTTTTACAAAATTATGATTTTTCCCATAGGCTTGGAAATTTAATTTCAGCCCTTATTCTTATGTTTTATGACATGCTGAACATTTTTCTCTTCTATGGAAACATCAAATTCTCACTTTAACATGTACTTATGAACATTAGGTATTTTTACCGATTAAGCCATTTTGCTCATTTTCACTTCACAAGTTGTCTAACATAATTTAAAACCTCATATTCAATCATAAAACACCAAAATACACAAATTTCACCTATGGGTATATTTCCAAATATGAACCCTAGGTTGAATTATTGTTAACATAAGCTAAATCGAGCTACCGGAATTTCAAAAACATAAAAATCATTAAAAACGGGGCTTGAAATCACTTACTATGAAGCTTGAAAGTTGAAGAAACCCTAGCTATCGAGAGAGGTGAAATTCGGCCAAGCTTAATGAAGATGAAAAGATTTTTGTGTTATTTTTCCGATTTTATTTCATTAAACATGTAAATGACCAAAATGCCCTTACTACTAAACTTTCCAAAAATTCTATCCATGTCCAATTTTTGTCCATAGACTTAGAAATTGGTCAAATTGCTATTTAAGTCCTCCTCTTTAATATTCCAAAGCAATTTTATACTAAAAACTTCTAGAATGCAAGTTTTGCAAATTATTCGATTTAGTCCCTAATTTCAATTTAAGCACTTTATGCATAAAATTTCATCACGAAATTTTCACACAATCATGCAATCATATCATGAACCTCAAAATAATTATAAAACAATTATTTCTATCTCAGATTTGTGGTTACAAAGCCACTATTCCGATTAGGCCCTAATTTGGGTTGTCACAATTCTCCCCCTTTAGGGATTTTCGTCCCCGAAAATCTTACTGGTAAAGAGGTTTGGGTATTGTTTCCTCATAGCTTCCTCAGGTTCCTACGTAGCCTCTTCTATTCCATGTCTGTGCCACAATACTTTCACGAAGGCTATACTTTTATTTCTCAACTGTTTAATTTCCCGAGCCAAAATCTTTATTGGTTCCTCTTCATAGGTCATATCCTGCCGGATTTAAATTTCTGTCAAAGGAATCACATGTGAAGGATCAGAACAGTAATGTCGCAGCATCGACACATGAAACACATTATCAATGTAGCATCGATACATGAAACACATTATCAATCTTTTCCAACTCGTTTGGCAAGGCTAGCCGATAAGCCACTGGTCCAACTCTTTCAATAACCTTATAAGGCCCAATGAAACGCGGACTCAATTTGCCTTTTCGGCCAAACCTTAAAATTTTCTTTCACGGAGATACCTTTAGAAAAACTTTATCACCCACTTGGAACTCGATCTCCTTTCTCTTCAAATCCGCATAAGACTTTTGTCGATCCGAAAAAGCTTTCAAAAAATCACGAATCACTTTCACTTTCTCTTCAGTTTCTCTAATCAAATCAACTCCGTGAATCTATTTCTCACTGAGCTAATTCCAATACAAAGGAGTCTGACACTTGCAACCATACAATGCTTCGTACGGTGCCATCTGTATGCTCGATTGAAAACTGTTGTCGTAGGCAAATTCGACCAAGGGTAAATATTTCTCCCAACTACCCTGAAATTCTAAAACACAACATCAAAGCATATCCTCGAGTACCTGAATTACTCTTTCAGATTGACCGTCAGTTTGTGGATGAAATGCGGTACTGAAATTCAATTTCGTACCCAAAGCTTCTTGTAACTTTTTCGGAAACCTCGAAGTAAATCTCGGATCTCTATCCAAAATAATAGACATAGGTACTCCGTGCAATTTCATAATTTTAGAAATATATAATTCATCTAACTTATCAAGAGAATAATCCATACGTACCGGAATAAAATGAGCTAATTTAGTCAGTCTGTCAATTATTACCCATATCGCATTTTTCTTTTTCGGAGTCAAAGGAAACCCTGTCACAAAATCCATCATAATTCTATCCCATTTCCACTCGGGAATCATCACTGGTTGAAGTAAACCTGAAGGCACTTGGTGTTCAGCTTTCACTTGCTGGCAAATCATGCATTTTGCTACAAACTTAGAGATATCTCTCTTCATACCATTCCACCAATATATTTTCTTCAGGTCGTTGTACATTTTTGTACTACCAGGATGAACTTGCAAACAACCACTGTGTGCCTCATGTAAAATCTTTTGAATCAACTTAGCATCTTTCGGTACACATACTCGATCACGGAACATTAAACAATCCTCTGGTCTGATTCAAAAATTTGAGTTATAATCCAATTCACACTGAGCTCGCTTGGCTCGCAATTCACTATCATTATTCCGAGCTTTACAAATTTGCTTAAGAAATAACTGCCTAACTCTTAACTCGGCCAAAATCAAACCATCATCAGACATAGCCAAATTTGTACCCATAGCTCTCAAAGCAAACAAAGATTTTCTACTTAGGGCATCTGCGACTACATTCGCTTCCCCGGGATGATAATCAATTATTAATTCATAATCCTTTAATAATTCAAGCCATCTCCATTGTCGTAAATTCAAATCTTTTTGATTCATCAAATATTTCAAACTTTTGTGATCAGTAAAGATTCGGCATTTCTCACTGTATAAATAATAACGCCAAATCTTCAAAGCAAAGACAATGGCGACCAAATCTAAATCCTGTGTCGGGTAATTCTTCTCGTGCGGTTTCAACTGTCTTGAGGCATAAGCTACTACTTTACCTTCTTGCATTAAAACACAACCAAGACCAATTGATGACGTGTCACTATAGATCACAAATTCTTTCCCCGACTTGGGTTGCACTAACACTGGTGCTTTGGTCAACCGCTCTTTCAACTTTTCAAAACTTTGTTGACAATCTTCAGTCCAATCAAACTTAACATTATTTTGCAACAGCTTAGTCATAGGAGAGGAGATCATCGAAAATCCCTCGACAAAGCATCGATAATATCTAGCTAAGCCCAAAAAGCTTCTAACCTCAGATACATCCTTCGGTGGTTTCCAATTAACAATTGTCGAAACTTTACTCGGATCGACCCGAATACCATCACTTGAAACTACACGTCCCAAAAATCGAACTTCATGAAGCCAAAATTCACTTTTACTTAGTTTAGCAAACAATTTCTTTTCTCTTAAAATCTGTAATACCATTCTTAAATGTTCAGCATGCTCGGACTCGTTTCGAGAATAAAGTAGGATATCATCTATGAACACAACCACAAACCTATCCAAGTATGGCCGAAAGATTCAATTCATCAAATCCATAAAAATAGCTGGAGCATTAGTTAAACCGAAAAGCATCACAAGGAATTCGTAGTGTCCATACCTTGTCCTGAAAGAGGTTTTTAGCACATCTGACTCTTTAACTCTCAACTGATAGTAACTGGATCTCAAATCAATCTTTGAAAACACTGTCGCCCCTTTTAACTGGTCAAACAAATCATCGATTCTCGGCAACGGATACCTGTTCTTTATGGTCACTTTGTTGAGCTGTCGATAGTCAATACAAAGTCTCATGAATCCATCATTTTCCTTTACAAACAACACGAGGGCACCCCAAGGAGAGAAACTTGGTCTCACAAACCCCTTATCTGTTAAATCTTGCAACTGATCTTTTAATTCTTTCAATTAAGTCGGAGCCATTCTGTATGGAGAGATCGAAATTGGTGCAGTTCCAGGTAATAAATCAATAGAAAACTCTACCTCTCTGATCAGAGGCAACCCCGGCAATTCTTCTGGAAATACATCCGGGAACTCGTAGACTACCGGTACTGATTCAAGCTTCGACTCAGGCATTTTAGAATTTAATAAATAAGCAAGATAAGCTTCACACCCTTTTCGCATATATCATTGACGGATATATCTGAAATCACCATAGGCAAGTTATTTGATTCATTTGTTTCCACCCGAAGAATTTCACCATTTTCACATTTCAACTCAAGAGTTTTCTGTCTGCAATTTACTCTGGAATCATGTAGTATCAACCAATCCATACCCAAAATGACATCAAACTCGTCAAATGGTAGCAACATTAGGTTAGCCAGAAAATAGTGACCTTGAATCATCAAAGGGCAATTTTTGCAAACCTTATCTACTAACACATATTTTCCTAAAGGGTTTAACACTTTAATCACAAATTCAGTAGATTTTATAGGCAAGCTCGTACTAGATACCAAATTCACACAAACATAAGAATGAGTAGATCCGAGATCAATCAATGCAATGACAATAGTATCATAAAGAGAAAATGTACCAGTGATCACATCAGGAGATGATGCCTCTTCCCGAGCACGTATGGCATAAGCTCTAGCAGGTACTCTAGCTTCTGGTCTCCCAATTAATTCCTTTGTCACACTTCATTTGCTAGCTCCACTTCTAGTATTTCTCGGAGGTCTACCTCTATTAGCAGCACTAGTCTGTCTGGCACTCTAAAATTTTTCTTCTTCAACCCTTTTTGGACAATCCTTAATATAATGTTCTTGGGAACCACATTTGAAACAAGCCCGGCTAATCGTCCAGCACTTCCTGAAATGTTGTTTACCACAGTACTGACACTCGAGTTTATTAGATCTCACATTACCTACACTCGCCATTGAAGTAGCTTAAGCTTTAGAACCTGAACATGATCTCCCACGATCCCGATACGAATGTCCAGTTGAAACAGTCAACCGAGGATTCATTTCTTTAGACTTCTTTGACTGAGATTGGAATGACTTACTCATTGGCCTCTTTCTTGTGTCTCTGACTTCATTCACAACTTTTCTCTTCTTGTTACTCAGTTCTTCAGCTTTACAAGCTCGAACGACCAATACTATAAACTCTTTCAACTCTAAAATCCCAACTAGTAGCTTGATGTCTTCATTTAGCCCATCTTCGAACCTCTTACACATAATAGCTTCGGTGGAAACACACTCCTGGGCATCATCCTCGAACCGCTTACACATAATAGCTTCGGTGGACACACACTCCTGGGCATACTTGCTGAGTCTGACAAATTCACGTTCATATTCTGCCACAGACATTTTACCTTGTTTCAGCTCAAGGAACTCTTTCTGTTTTTGATCAATGAACCGTTGGCTTATATAATTCTTTCTAAAATACTCTTGGAAGAAATCCCATGTAACCCTTTCTTTCGGAACCACAGATACCAATTTCTTCCACCAATGATATGTCAAATCCCTTAGTAAAGATATAGCACATTTCAAACATTCTTCGGGAGTGCAACAAAGCTCATCGAATACCCTGATAGAATCTTCAAGCCAGAACTCTGTTTTCTCGGGATCATCATCTATATTAGCCCTAAATTCTTCAGCCCCTTACTTTCAAATTTTATCAACTGGGGGTTTGCTCAATCTTACCATTTCGGCACCTTGAGGAACTACATGAACTGGTTGAGGAATAAGAGGGGGTGGAGGAGGCCGAGCGTTCGGATTTTCCCGAACAAATTCTGTGTACCAATTACTCATCATATGGAGAAAGGCTTCCCGGGCCCCATCTCCCTGATCATGTGTCTAATGCCTGCTCTCAACTGGCGCAGTTCCTTGTGTGGGAGCCAGCGCATTACTTTCTACATCATCAGCTACAGCTCGGTTGGGATCCATTTACTATATAAAAATACGATTTAAATTTTCAGGAGTCATCACACTATCATAATATAATTATGGCATGTATAGATAGACTTCCACACACGGTACATAAATTTGAGAACCGCATAAACCTCGGCTCTGATACCAATAAATATAACACCCCTTACCTATGTTCTAAGCCAGAACAAGGTACAGAATATTACAGATCACAAAAACATGAATTCACACATTTACCTGATCTTACATAATTAATTCCTCTAGTTTGAACAAAAATAGATAACATTAATAGATATACATAAATACGAGTAAGTAATCAAATTTTGAAAAGTAATATTTTAAACCAAATTAATTATGACATATAACAAAATCATGCAGCCCTTTATACATGACATAATTCCAAAATAGTGTTTACAAAATACCAAAAAGTATTGATTGTGTGGATGGGTCTCCAACGATCTCCAAATCTCGAGCTGGCTTAGTAACTCTATAAAACAAGAAAAAGAAAAGAAGGTAAGCATATAGCTTAGTAAGTAAGTACGAAATTGATATTCAATTTATCAAAGTAAAACAATCATACTAGTATATAATCACATATTCAAGACAGGCTGTTTTCTAGAGTCCTGGTTTAAAAAAATCATAGCTCGAGCTACAAAACTCGAAATCAAATTCCGTAAAGTTTCCCCTTTTTCATGGTACGACTACTTTGACCCCTGTGCACTACGAACCAAATTTATCCCTGTACAGAATTCCAACAACCATGCCGTTTGTTTCCCTTAAAAATAAACTCAATAAGGAATCCATGCATGTAACATATGACTCTTAATAATTTTTGTACAAATTATGGTGAATTTCAAAATTTAGAACAGGGGATCTTGAATTCATTCAGACCCTGTTTCACAAGAATTCAAATATCACACAATATAGAATTCTTTTGCTTCCCTTGTTTCTTTTATCTAAAAATAGACTCATTAAGCTTTATTTTCATATATCATTTGAATTTTTATTCAACTTCCACGATTTTTGGTAAATTTTTAAATTCATGTAACTGCTGCTGTCCAACACTGTTTTATTTCTAATATTCACTCTTGCATAATTCCTCCTAGTCCTTTTTGTTATACCAGAATTCACTCAATTATCGAGCACATAGGTCCTAACTTTTCATAAACATAAATTTGCACATATTCACCTTATAATAACTTTCACATATTACCACTTTATCGATTTTCCCCGTTGAACTCAATGGAAAAATAACAAATATACCATTGTTTACACATATTTCCCCCTTCCACACTTATAGCTGAAGCTATCTGATACGCATAGTAGCCTGCACTTAGTACTACACATGCGATTAACAATTCGATACACGTAGTAGCCTGCACTTAGTACTACACACGTGATCGAAGTCATTGAGTATGCATAGTAGCCTGCACTTAGTACTACACATGCGACTTAACAGTATGATACACATAGTAGCCTACACTTAGTACTACACACGTGTATTCACAATGGGTCATTCGTATTGTTCCTGTTTTGAAGTTTCAACCGGAAAATCTTTCCTTTTTCACTGTTAACACTTATTCATAATATAATTAAATTTTCAAATTCCATCATTTAATCATTCTATGGACACTCACCAATTCATATGATAACAACATAAAATAACATAAAAAAATCGATAAATTATTCATGTACGAACTTACCTCGATGTAAACTTTAGAAATGTTATAATTTAGTACGAAAGCTTTTCTTTTCCCCGATCACGATCGATTCCACGTCTTTCTTGATCTATAACAACACATTTAGCTCATTTAACACTCATACTATTTATTTCAATCCAAAAATCACATTATGGAAAAATTACGTTTTTTGCCCCCTAACTTTAACAAAATTACAATTTTTCCCCTAGGCTCAGAAATTTAATTTCAGCCCTTATTCTTATGTTTTATGACATTCTGAACATTTTTCTCTTCTATGGAAACATCAAATTCTCACTCTAACATGTACTTATGAACATTAGGTATTTTTACCGATTATGCCATTTTGCTTGTTTTCACTTAAAACCGAGTAGCACAAGTTGTCTAACATAATTTAAAACCTCATATTCTATCATAAAACACCAAAATACATAAATTTCACCAATGGGTATATTTTCAAATATGAACCCTAGGTTGAATTATTGTTAACATAAGCTAAATTGAGCTACCGGAATTTCAAAAACGTAAAAATCATTAAAAACGGGGCTTGAAATCACTTACTATGAAGCTTGAAAGTTGAAGAAACCCTAGCTACGGAGAGAGGTGAAATTCGGCCAAGCTTAATGAAGATGAACACATTTTTGTGTTATTTTTCCCATTTTATTTCATTTAATATACAAATGACCAAAATGCCCTTACCACTAAACTTTCCAAAAATTCCATCCATGTCCAATTTTTGTGCATAGACTTAGAAATTGGTCAAATTGCTATTTAAGACCTCCTCATTAATATTCCAAAGCAATTTCGTACTAAAAACTTCTAGAATGTAGGTTTTGCAATTGATTCGATTTAGTCCCTAATTTCAATTTAAGCACTTTATTCATAAAATTTCATCACGAAATTTTCACACAATCATGCAATCATATCATGAACCTCAAAATAATTACAAAACAATTATTTCCATCTCGAATTTGTGGTTGCAAAACCACTATTCTAATTAGGCCCTAATTCGGGTTGTCACAATGATGGCATGAACATCCATGAAATATGTTAATGATAATGATATGATAATAAATGTCCCGGTTGAAGTAAAAAGGGAAATTCAATGGATAAACCATGGCTTACATGACTTGAGATCCTGCATGTGTTGTAGACAATGATTTAGCCCGGATGGGTAATCTGTTGATCTCAAATATAGAAAAGGATCTAGCCCGGACGGGTGTTCCTTGAGTGATATAGCCTCCTGAAGAATATATGTACATTGTGGATTTAGCCCGGACGGGTAATCCAATTAGGATATGAATTTAGCCTAGACTGGTAATTCATATCTGAGCTCATTGAGGGTGTTTGTTGCTATAAGGGATTTAGCCTGGACTGGTAATCCCGACATCACCTTATGAGTTTACATTACGGGGGATTTAGCCTGGACTAGTAATTCTGCCACAAGATGTGAGGTTTGCGGGAGTGCATACAAGATGTGAGGTTTGCGTGAGTGCTCAAGTTTTTGGACACGGGCGACCACATGGACGTGTCAAGGCCATGTGAAAGACACAGGCTAGAGACACGGGCGTGTGGTTGGCCGTGTGAAAACCCCTGTAGGTTCAAAGTAGAAAATAAATTCAATTAATTCCACATAGGTAGGGGACACGGACGTGTGCTATGTGTAACACCCCAAACCCGAGACCGTCGCCGGAGTCGAACACGAGGTGTTAACAGACTTCAAACCACTTATTAGAAATTTCCCAGACAAGCTGCCAATCTGCGTACGAGTCGCATTAAAAATCATATCTTGAGTTCTGAAACTCGAAATCCAGTTCCGTAAATTTTCCCCGGATCTAGACTCATATATCTATATGGTAGAATGTTTGTAGAATTTTTGGCCGGGCCAATTGGTACAGATTATTGGTTAGAGTCGTCCCTATTCCTGGGTTCGACTACTCTGACCCTTGTGCATTACGACTTAGATATCTCCCTTTACAGAGCTCCAATACTTATGCCGTTGGTTTCTAATGAAACTATACTCAAAAGGGAATCTATACATATAAATAATGACTTCTAATTGTCTCTGATTAATTTAGGGTGAATTTCTAAAGTCGGGACAGGGGATCCAGAAATCGCTCTGGCCCTGTTTCACAAGAGTTTAATTATCTCCTAACATACAGCTCATATGGTCGTTTCGTTTCTTCTATATGAAGATAGCCTCATCGTGCTTCGATTACATAATTTATTCATTATTTAATTCCATTCCTACTATTTTTAGTGATTTTTCAATCTCACGTCACTGCTGCTGCCAGCATCTGTTACTAAAGCAACTATGCCTATTTCGTGATTTCTCCTTGATCTAACTAGTAATTCATCATACATATCACAAATTATGATTATGACTAGCCATGCCAAAGGCTAATCATTGTCAAACATCTCCCGACTACACTATTGCCATATCATGAATTTAACACCAAAAATAATCAACCATGACATATGGCATAAAAATCGAATTACCAAGACTTGCGACCTAACATTATAGAACCAAATCCAACCGAACATTTATGCCATTTTCGCATGGCTAAAAGTTTACATACCAAATTTCAACAAAACATATTAGCCTATACATGCGAAATGTTCTCCTAGACCGACTAAAAAGAAGATACCAAAAGTTGCTAGCGGTGTGATGACTTGATGACGGTCCAGAAGCACGCAAAAAGATGAGTCCAAGAAACCTAAAGTAGGTGACAAGCAAACACCGAGTGAGTATATAACTCGAGTAAGTCATAAGCATTACATTGCCGTTCAGTAATAATATATCATAAGAGAAAATAAATAATGCGGATTAAAATCCTCCATCCATACCCAAAGCGTGCTATAATTCCTTAGGCATTTCGGTTCGATCTCATACCAAGCCCTACTTTGATATTTCATACATTACACCATATGACATTGGATGCATTTATCTTCAAGTATAATCACCACATAGGTTCAAGACTTACCAAGCTCAATCCCAAATATAAATAAAATGTCTATTCCTCATGAGCTCAAGGTGTTTACTCGTACCGCTGTCCATGATTGACTCGATAAGGCCGCACACTTAGTGCTTAATAGTCGAACTCGCACACTTAGTGCTATATAATCAAACTCGCAAACTTAGTGCTATACAATTTGAACCCGCACACTTAGTGCCGAAACCAACAACTCAATACATCTCACCTCTTTTCTTTTTCATTCAATACTTTCATCACCCCATGCATACATGTATATATATATATATGTATATATTTATCATTCCATTCAGCATCATTACATAGACGTTATGACCATTTAAATTAATACAAAATATATGCTTAATGACTTGCCTTGTGTTGGGTAAGACGGTTCCAACTCGGCTACTCGATGATCTTTTCTTTGCCTTTGCTTGATTCTCCTCCTTTAACTCCTTGAGCTTAATCAATAAATCAACTAGTTTATCCACCTTGCTAAATATTTATAATCCAATTACACATGCATATGTATGTTAGTATATTCGGCAACCATCCTCACTAATTACCCATTTAGTCGATTATACACACAATCAAAGGTAACCTCACGAATGGGCATACTTATGTATATATATATACACTTCCGAATGGGCATCACAATTAGATTTAACACCACCTTCATACTCAATTAGATGGCCGAATGTATGTACAATGTCAACTATAACATCATTTAAACATCTAATTTCATCTCATGAACACTTGATCGAATTTTCCTAATCTAGCATATTTTCACATCTATTTGTAACATCATGTAAATCCACATATAACTACATTTCTTTAGTTCCACATCTTAATGCCCATTATAGCCATTCTCATAGTCTAAATCTAAAATCGGCACATCCACCTTTCAACCATGTTAGCGAATACTCATTCTCTTCTTAGTCCTAAATTTGGCACCTCCAACAAAGTGACTTAACAACTTCAACTTTCATGCTAACATAACAAGCAATTTAACACATACATATAACTAACATGTTAATAGCATCAAGGTATCAACTAAAATTTTTAAGCTTCTTAGTCAAAGCCTAACTCTCCGACAACCCCAAATCCAACCATGGGATAGATAGAATTTAGACTCATCACCCAAAGGTTGTGTAAACTTCAAAAATATCATTGAACATACCTTGATCTAAAGGACCACCTTGGCGAATCTTGCTTCCTCTTCTTCCTCTAGTTACGACAATTGCAAAAGAAAGAAAACATGAACACTCCTTCTTCCCTCCCTATTAAGCATTCAAACTCCCTCATTTTCATGCCACAACATCAAACACTCCTCCTAGATACAAGCAATGGCGAACTTCTTCAAAATTTTTCTCCCTTTCTTTTCTTGGTTTTTCGGCTAGGAGATGGCAAGTATGAACACCCCTTTTTTTGTTCACTTTCCTATTATTATTCCCATCATTTGTTAACAAAAAAACATATTAAATTAGAATGAGTGGAGCATCATCGGTCCTTGGCCGGCCACCATGTATTTTATGGGTAATTTGACATGCAAAGCCATGCTTCCTCTCCCTATTATTAATTACTCCTTATAATTCATCTATCATCTTTTCTAACCGTCAACTAGGTCCTTTTCAATTAATTCACATTCCTAAAGCTAATATTAAGCATTTAATTTCTCATATATTCACTGTCACACAAAAATTTATGTAATTAAAACACAAAAAAAAAATTTTGGCTCGGTAATGTGGTCTCGAAACCACATTCCGACCAGGGTCTAATTAGGGTTGTCACAACTCTCCCCCACATAAGAAATTTTCGTCCCCGAAAATCTTACCGGTGAATAATTTTGGATATCAATCCTCATAGAGTCCTCAAGTTCCCAAGTGGCTTCTTCAATTCCGTGTTTATGCCACAACACCTTCACAATGGGATTTTCTTATTTCGTAACTCTTTTACTTCACGCATCAAAAGGCGAACCGGTTCTTCTTCATAACTCAAGTTAGGCTGAATCTCGATCTCAGATGGAGTGATTACGTGCGACGGGTCAGACCTATATCGTCGAAGCATCGAGACATGGAAAACATTGTGAATCTTTTCAAGCTCAGGGGGCAAAATTAATCGGTATGCAACTGGTCCAACTCGTTCGGATACTTCATACGGACCGATGAACCTTGGACTTAGTTTGCCCTTACGACCAAATCTAAGCACCTTCTTCCGTGGTGAAACTTTGAGAAATACTTTGTCTCCAACACGATATTCAATGTCTTTTCTTTTCGAATCCGCATCGACTTTTGGCGATTGAAGCGGTTTTCAAACTTTCACGAATTACTCGAACTTTACGCTCGGCATCCTTAATCAAATCAACCCCAAAAATTTTACTTTCACTAAGTTCAGTCCAAAATAATGGGGTACGGCATTTACGACCGTATAAGGCCTCGTAAGGTGCCATCTTAATGCTTGATTGAAAGCTATGTTGTGGCGAATTCAATCAAAGGCAAATATCTTTCCATGAACCACAAAACTCTAAGGCGCAACATCTCAACATATCCTCGAGTATCCGAATTATTCGTTCAGATTGGCCATCAGTCTGGGGATGAAATGCGGTGCTAAAATGCATCTTAGTACCCAACGCTTCTTGTAAATTTTTCCAAAATTGCGATGTAAATCTTGGGTCTCTATCTGACACGATAGAAATAGGTACCCCATGCAATCGAACAATTTGGGAGATGTATAATTCTGCCAATTTATCGAGCAAAAAATCTGTACGGATAGGGATAAAATGAGCAGACTTGGTCAATCTATCAACAATAACCCAGATTGCATCTTTTTTGCTTGATGACAATGGCAATCCAGATACAAAATCCATCGTTACCGATCCCACTTCCATTCGGGTATCATGATCGGTGAAGTAATCCCGACGGCACTTGATGTTCCGCTTTTACTTGTTGGCATATCAAACACCTTGAAACAAATTGAAATGTCTCGTTTCATACCGGGCCACCAAAATTGACGTTTGGTCATTGTACATTTTAGTACTACACGGGTGGGTGACATTTGACTCTTGTGAGCCTCGTCCAAAATCATCGAAATAAGTTCGAATTTCTTGGAACACATAATCGACCTCTGAGCGTCAAGCAATCATTGTTGTCAATCCGAAACTCCGATTCCTCATTGAAGCACATTCAGCTCGTTTAGTGACCAATTCAGCGTCGACTTTACGGGATTCAAGTATTTGACGAATCAATAATGGTTTGGCCTCTAATTGACTACTAGCACCCCATCGGGTGAGGCGGACAAGTGAGCATTCACGCTCTCAAAGCAAGCGGTGCTTTCGAGCTTAAAGCATCGGCAACCACGTTAGCCTTTCGGGTGATAATCAATAACAAGTTCATAGTCTTTCAACAACTCAAGCCAACGTCTTTGTCGCAGATTTAGATCTCTTTGAGTCATCAAATATTTAAGACTTTTGTGGTCCGAATAAATATGACACCTTTCCCCAAACAAGTAATGCCGCCATATTTTCAGGGCGAACACTATGGCCGCCAATTCAAGATCATGAGTCGGATAGTTTCTCTCATGCGACTTTAATTGTCTCAACGCGTAAGCCAAAACTCGACCTTCTTGCATCAAAACACAACCTAGCCCAAGTAAGGATGCATCACTATAAATGACAAACTCTTTGCCGGACTCCGGTTGTACTAGCACTGGAGCTTCGGTTAAACAGGTCTTTAGTCGATCGAAACTCTTCGACGGTTTTACGTCCATTCAAACTCAACATCTTTTGGAGTAGTTTTCGTCAGCGGTGCAGCTATCATCGAGAAACCCCTTACAAACCGTCGGTAGTATCCGGCAAGTCCCAAAAAGCTCCTAACTTCGGTAACATTCCTCGGAGGTTTCCAATCGAGTATGGCGAAATTTTGTTTGGATCCACTCTAACACCGATCACGGACACCACGTGCCCTAAAAAGCTAACCTCTTTCAACCAAAATTCACATTCTTGAATTTTGCGTATAGCCGCTTGTCTCATAAAATCGTAATACTAACCTCAAATGCTCGGCGTGTTCGGCTTCACCTTGTGAATAAACTAAAATATCATCAATAAACACAACCACAAATCGATCAAGTATGGCTGAATACTCGATTCATTAAATCCATAAATCTGCGGGGCATTAGTGAGCCCAAAGCGGCATCACTAAGAATTCGTAGTGACCGTACCTCATTTTAAAAGCTGTTTTGGGTATGTCCAAGTCTCGAACCCTCAAGCGATAATAACCGGATCTCAAATCTATCTTGGAAAATCTGAGGCTCCTTTAATTGATCAAACAAATCATCAATCGTGGCAGCGGGTATTTATTCTTTATGGTCACTTTATTCAACTTACGATAGTCGATGTACAATCTCATGGTTCCATCCTTCTTTTCACAAACAATACAGGTGCGCCCCATGGAGAAAAACTTCGATCGGCGAAACCTCTATCCATCAATTCTTGCAATTGAACTTTCAATTCCTTTAATTAGTTAATGCCATACGATACGGGGCTATTGAGATTGGCGTGGTACCAGGTACAATCTCGATGCCGAATTCCACCTCTTTGCTATCAAATACATACGCAAGGTATGTTTCACAACCCTTTTTCACATATCTCGAGTGGTCATTGAAGATATTATCGGCGGCACCCCTTCAAATCGGTAGACTCAACTCGGACTACCTCATCATGTGCACTCCTCAAATCGATGGTTTTTCTTTTGCGGTTCACCTTGCATCATGTACGGTCAACCAATCCATACCAAGAATGACATCAAATTAGTCAAGCGATAAAAGCATCAAATCGGTAGGAAAAGCGATTCTCGGATTATTAGGGGCATCTCTTACACTTTATCAACAAGTGCGTATTGACCCAAAGGGTTTGACACTCAAATTATGAACTCGATGAGACTCAACGGTAGAGTCTTCTTGGATGCTAAGGTTTCACATACATATGAATGAGTAGAGCTAGGGTCAATCAATGCAATCACATTAGTATCAAAGAGAGTGAAAGTACTAGTGATGACGTCGGGGAGGATGCCTCCTCTCGTGCGTGAATGGCATATGCTCTAGCAGAGTACGGTCTCGGCTCGAACAGTAGTATTAGAGGCCCTCTCGACTATCACCCCTACCTCCTAAAATTCTCGGTGGTCTACCTCTAGTTGTCACTCCACTAGGTCTTGCACCTTGCATCTTATTCTTCTCATCAAGCTCGTGCAATCTCTAATGAAGTGGTCCTTGAACCGCATCCATAATGAGCCCTGTTAGTAGACTTACCCCAACATTCACCTAGGTGTCGTCTTCCACATTGGGGGCATTCGGGTTTCTCTTGACAATTATTACCCACACTAGCTACAAAGTAGCTCGGGAGTCCGTCGATGGTGGTGCTCGATGGAAATTCCGCGATCGTCCTCGACTTACTAGTGTCCTCCACGAACTTCTTTACAGTAGAGAGCGGAGCTTTACCCATCGATCTTTTACGATAGTCTCTAGCTTCAAATTCAGCCTTCTTCTTCTCCTCTCCAAGTTCTTAGCCTTGCAGGCTCGTTCGACTAGTGTTACGAACTCCTTTATCTCCAAAATACCCACTAGTAGCTTTAAATCGTCATTCAATCCTTCTTCAAATCTTTTGCACATAGCAACCTCATCGGCCACACACTCCCGGGCATACCGACTGAGTCTTACGAACTCATGTTCATATTCAGATACTGTCATACGGCCTTGCTTGAGTTCCAAGAATTCCTTACGTTTTTGATGATGAACCGTTGACTAATATACTTCTTTCGAAATTCCGTTTGAAAGAAATCCCAAGTAACTCATTCGTTTGGGACTATGGAAATCAAGGTCCTCCACCAATAGTAGGCTGAGTCCCGTAACAAGGATATAGCACACTTTAGACATTCATCGGGTGTGCATGACAGTTCATTAAACACCGAATGGTGTTATCAAGCGAACTTCGGCCCTTTCGGCATCATCGGTAACTATGGCCTGAACTCCTCAGCCTCGCGCTTCTAATCAAGTCTGGTGGCTTAATCAGCCTCACGGGATCGATGGCGAAGGCATTATCGGCTCTTGGGGTGGATTATTCAAATTCGGGAATTAATGGACGATCGGATTGGTTCGGGCATATTCGCGACCCACTCATTCATCATGGTAAAGAAGGCTTGTTTAGCCCCTCATCTTGATTATTCGCAGATGATTGAGGTTCAACAGTGGCGTCCCTTGTGCAGGAGCAGCCGCTACACTTTCAACGTCATCCGCCAAGGTTCTCTCTACACCGGGATCCATTTACTAATCGAACAAAAATTTTAACCGTCGAAGTCATCACACATTTAAACATTAACATTAAGGCATGTATAGCTAGACTCATACGTGCTATGGTAGTCCTAGAACCGACAAAACCATAGCTCGATACCAATTAAATTGTAACACCCGAACCCGAGACCGTCATGGGAGTCGAACACGAGGTGTTAACGGACTTCAAACCACTTATTAGAAATTTCCCAGACAAGCTGCCAATCTGCGTACGAGTCGCATTAAAAATCATATCTTGAGTTTTAAAACTCGAAATCCAGTTCTGTAAATTTTCCCCTGAACTAGACTCATATATCTATATGTTAGAATTTTTGTAGAATTTTTTTCTGGGCCAATTGGTACAGTTTATTGGTTAGAGTCGTCCCTGTTCCTGGGTTCGACTACTCTGACCCTTGTGCATTACGACTTAGATATCTCCCTTTACAGAGCTCCAATACTTATGCCGTTGGTTTCTAATGAAACTATACTCAAAAGGGAATCTATACATATAAATAATGACTTCTAATTGTCTCTGATTAATTTAGGGTGAATTTCTAAAGTCGGGACAGGGGATCCAGAAATTGCTCTGGCCCTGTTTCACAAGAGTTTAATTATCTCCTAACATACAGCTCATATGGTCGTTTCGTTTCTTCTATATGAAGATAGACTCATCAAGCTTCAATTACATAATTTATTCATTATTTAATTCCATTCTTACTATTTTTAGTGATTTTTCAATCTCACGTCACTGCTGCTGCCAGCATCTGTTACTAAAGCAACTATGCCTATTTCGTGATTTCTCCTTGATCTAACTAGTAATTCATCATACATATCACAAATTATGATTATGACTAGCCATGCCAAAGGCTAATCATTGTCAAACATCTCCGACTACACTATTGCCATATCATGAATTTTAACACCAAAATAATCAACCATGACATATGGCATAAAAATCAATTACCAAGACTTGCGACCTAACATTATAGAACCAAATCCAACCGAACATTTATGCCATTTTCGCATGGCTAAAAGTTTACATACCAAATTTAAACAAAACATATTAGCCTATACATGCGAAATGTTCTCCTAGACCGACTAAAAGAAGATACCAAAAGTTGCTAGCGGTGTGATGACTTGATGTGATCCAGAGCACACAAAGAGCGAGTCCAAGAAACCTAAAGTAGGTGACAAGCAAACACCGAGTGAGTATATAACTCAGTAAGTCATAAGCATTACATTGCCGTTCAGTAATAATATATCATAAGAGAAAATAAATAATGCGGATTAAAATCCTCCATCCATACCCAAAGCGTGCTATATTTCCTTAGGCATTTTGGTTCGATCTCATACCAAGCCTGTGATGCCCAAAATTGACCCTAGTCGGAAGTGGTTTGGGACCACTAAACCGAGTCACCGAAATGTTTGAGCGTAATATTTATTGTCTAGAATATGTATTTAAGAATGTGTGAAAATTTCAAGCTTGGTTTAGTCGATTGCATGTGAATTCAGTTAGTAGGACTTGTATGTCACTTTTGAAAAATGATAGGCTAATCTATAAGGACCTAATAGTACATGTAGTCAAAAGGAGGACTTGCATGTCAAAATCCCCCAAGTGCTAGTGGCGGCCATGACAAGGAAGCATGGGCAAGACATGTCATGAAACATGTTGGGTGAGTGTTTTATGTTGAAATAAATAAAATAAGGTGCATGAGTAATAAAAAAAAAAAGTGTGTGTGTGAAGGCTTTCCCCTTCCCTCCCCATTGCCGTGCAAGTGAGAAAGAAAAACCAAAAAAAAGCTTTGCTCATCTTTTTTTTCATCCTTTGGCCAAAAATCTCAAGGGAGAAGAAAGGGTCCTTGCTCATGGTTGGTTTGGAATAGGTTGGCCATCCTTGTAGCTAGATTAAGGTATGTTTAATATGGTGCCATGAGATTCATGCATGTTCTTAGTTGCTAGTTTTAGTTCTAATTAGTCCATGATTCAAAACCTTGCTATGTCATGGGGATGATAGTATGAAATGAAAATTTGAGATAAGTAAGGTTAAATTTGATTTGGTAAAATCGGCCATATGGGTGTATATGTTTGTAAAATATATTTTCTTTGTTAACTCCTTACAATCGGTTGTAGGAGTAATATTGGCTTATAAGGTTGAGTTGATTCATGATGTTGTATGTTAGGATTAAAATACTTGAGACTAGATTAGCTTAATGGTGACCATGCATTGACCTTGAAGCATTAAACAAATGTTGGTTGAGATTTTGATATTTTGAACAAAGATAGTTGTGAAATGGGGTGAAAACCATTAAGTTATACACATAAAAATCCAGCAAGAAGATTAAACTACTAAATGTATTCATTTTAGATCAAGACATCAAAGAGGAGAACCAAGCAAAGGCAAAGCAAAGATAATCGAGTAGTAGATTGGGAATCATTTCATCCGATATAAGGTAAGTCATTAAGCACTTATTTTGTACTAATTTAAAGGGTCGTAATGTCCAAGTAATGATGCTGAATGGAATGGTAGAATATATATATAAACATGTATGTATGTGGTGATAAAAATATTGAATTGAAAGAAAAGAGGTGAGATGTATTGAATGATCGGTTTGGCACTAAGTGTGCGGGTGTAAACATTTATAATCACAAATTGGCACTAAGTGTGCGGGTTCAAATTATACAGCACTAAGTGTGCAAGTTTGATTATATAGCACTAAGTGTGCGAGTTCGACTATTAAGCACTAAGTGTGCGGGCTTATTGCACATCCTCTAATAAGCGTACATGTTCTATGTATGCGGCCTTACCGAGTCAATCATGGACAGTGATGCGAGTAAACACCTTGAGCTCATGAGGAATGGACATTTTATTTATATTTGGAATTTTGGTTTGGTAAGTCTTGATCTATGTGGTGATTATGCTCAAAAATAAATGCATGCAATGTCATATGGCGTAATGTATGAAATATCAAGTAGGGCTTGGTATGTGACCAAACCGAAATGCCTAAAGAATTATAGTACCGTTTGGGGTGTGGATGGAGGATTTTAATCCGCATTAATTATTTTCTTTTATGGTATATTATTACTGAATGGCAATATAATGCTTATGGCTTACTGAGTTATATACTCACCCGGTGTTTGCTTGTCGCCATTTTAGGTTTCTCGGACTCGTCCTTTTTGCGTGCTCGTGATCGTCATTGGAGTCATCACACGGCTAGCAACTTTTGGTATTTTTTGTGTAGTCGGTTTAGGAGAACATTTTGGCATGTATAGGCTAATATGCTTTGTTGAACTTTGGTATGTAAACTTTTAGCCATGCGAAAATGGCATAAATGCTCGGTTGGATTTAGTTCTCCAATGTTAAGTCACAAGTCTTGGTAATTCGATTTCCATGCCTTATGCCATGGTTGATTATTTTGGTGTTAAAATGCATGTTATGGCAATAGTGTAGTAGGGAGATGTTGGATAATGATTAGCCTCTGGTATGGCTAGTCATGATCATGATTTGTGACATGTATGATGAATCACTAGTTAGATCAAAGGGAAATCATGAAATAGGCATAGTTGCTTTAGTGACAGGTGCTGGCAGCAGCAGTAACGTGAGATTGAAAAATCACTAAAAATAGTAGGAATGGTATTAAATAGTAAATAAATTATGTAAATGTACCTTGATGAATCTACTTTTATATAGAAGAAACGAAATGGTCATATGAGTTATAAGTTAACAGATATTAAAGTTCTTGTGAAACAGGGCCAGAACGGTTTCTGGATCCCCTGTCCTGACTTTGGAAAATCATTGTAAATTAACCAGAGATAATTAGGAGTCATGCCATATATGTGTAGATTCCCCTCTGAGTCTAGTTTCTATAGAAACAAACGGCATCAGTATTGAAGCCCTGTACAGGGAGATATCCAATTCGTAATGCACAAAGGTCAGTGTAGTCGATCCCTGCAACAGGGGAGACTTTAACTAATAAACTGTACTAATTGGATCGACCAAAAATTCTAGAAAAAAATATGTAGATGGAAATATGAGTCTAGTTTCAGGGAAAAATTTCAAAACTGATTTTCGAGTTGTAAAAGTCAAGTTATGAATTTTGGACCGACTAGTACACAGATTGGCAGCTTGTCTGGAAACTCTCAATAAGTGGGTTGAAGTGCATTAACACCTCGTGTTCGACTCGGCGACGGTCTCGGGTTCGGGTGTTACATTTTATTGGTATCAGAGCTATGGTTTAGTCGGTTCTAGGACTACCATATAGCGTATGAGTCTAGCTATACATGCCTTAATGTTAATGTTTAAATGTGTGATGACTTGACGGTTAAAATTTTTGTTTTGATTAGTAAATGGATCCGGTGTAGAGAGAACCTTGGCGGATGGCGTTGAAAGTGTAGCGGCTGCTCCTGCACAAGGGGCGCCGCTGTTGAACCTCGGTCATCTGCGAATAATCAAGGTGAGGAGGCAAAACAAGCCTTCTTTACCATGATGAATGAGTGGGTAGCATAATCGCCGAACCAATCCGGCTGTCCAACAATTCCGAATTTAAATAATCCACCCCAAGGGCTGTAATGCCATCGATTCTGATCCTATGAGGCCAAGTAAGCCACTTGTAGACTTGATTAGAAAGCGGGGCTGAGGAGTTTAAGGCCATAGTTCTTGATGATGCCGAAAGAGCCGAGTTACGCTTGATAACACCATTCGGTGTTTGATGAACTATCATGCACACCGATGAATGTCTAAAGTGTGCTATATCCTTGTTACGAGACTCGACTTACTATTGGTGGAGGACTTTGATCTCCATAGTCCCAAACAAGCGAGTTACTTGGGATTTCTTTCAAGCGAAATTTGAAAGAAGTATATTAGTCAACGGTTCATCGATCAAAAGCATAAGGAATTCTTGGAACTCAAGCAAGGCCGTATGACGATTACTGAATCTGAACATGAGTTCGTAAGACTTAGTCGGTATGCTCGGAGTGTGTGGCCGATGAGGTTGCTATGTACAAAAGATTTGAAGAAGGATTGAATGAAGATTTAAAACTACTAGTGGGTATTTTGGAGATAAAGGAGTTCGTATTATTTGGTCGAACGAGCACGCAAAGCGGAAGAACTTGGAAAGGAGAAGAAGAAGGCTGAATTTGAAGCTAAAGACTATCGTAAGAGATCGATGGGTAAAGCTCCGTTCTCATTGTAAAGAAGTTCGGGAGGACACTAATAAATCGAGGACGCATTGCGGGAATTTCCATTGAAACACGACCATCGACGGACTCCGAGCTATTTGGTGGCTAGTGTGGGCAATAATCGTCAAGAGAGACACGAATGCCCCCAATGTGGAAGGCGACACCTAGGTGAATGTTGGGGTAAGTCATTAGCAAGACTATTACGGATGTGGTTGAAGGACCACTTCATTAGAGATTGCAGAGCTAGATGAGAAGAATAAGATGCAAGGTGCAAGATCGAGTGGGGCGACGACTAGAGGTAGACCCCGAGGATTTCGGGAGGTAGGGGTGGTAATCGAGAGGAGCCAGCGATACGGTGTTCGATCGAGACCCGTGCTCTGCTAGAGCATATGCCATCCGCGCATGAGAGGAGGCATCCTCCCGACGTTATCACTTGGTACTTTTACTCTCTTTGATACTAGTGTGATTGCATTGATTGACCCGGCTCTACTCATTCATATGTATGTGAAACTTTAGCATCGAAGAAGACTCTACTGTTGAGTCTCTTGAGTTCGTAATTCAGTGTCAAACCCTTTGGGTCAATCGTACTCGTTGATAAAGTGTGCAAGAGATGCCCCTAATAATTCGAGAATCTGTTTCCGGCCGATCGATGCTTCTACCATTTGATGAATTCGATGTTATTCTTGGTATGGATTGGTGACCGTACATGATGCGATGGTGGATCGCAAAGGAAAACCATTGATTTGAGGAGTGCAAATAATGAGGTAGTCCGAGTCGAGTCTCTTGATTTAAAAGGAGTGCCGGCGATAATATCTTCTATGACCGCTCGGAGATATGTGAAAAGGGGTGTGAAACATACCTTGCGTATGTGTTTGAAAGTAAAGAGATGGAAAAGAAACTCGAATCGGTACGGTGGTTTGTGAGTATTCAGATGTTTTTAGGAGGAGTTCTGGGATTGCCACCGGTTCGAGAAGTGGAATTGACATCGAAGTTGTACCGGGTACTACGCCGATCTCAATAGCTCCGTGTCGTATGGCATTAACGGAGTTAAAGGAATTGAAGGTCCAATTGCAAGAATTGACGGATAGAGGTTTCGCTCGACCGAGTTTTTCTCCATGGGCGCACAAGTATTGTTTGTGAAAAAGAAGGGCGGAAGCATGAGGTTGTGCATCGACTATCGTCAACTCAATAAAGTGACGATAAAGAATAAATATCCGTTGCCACGAATTGACGATTTGTTTGATCAATTAAAGGAGCCTCGGTGTTTTCAAAGATAGATTTGAGGTCGGGTACTATAGTTGAGGTCGAGAATCGGACATACCAAAACCGCTTTTAGAGCGAGTACGGTCACTGAATTCTTGGTGATGCCGTTTGGGCTCACTAATGCCCTACGGTGTTTATGGATTTAATGAATAGAATTTTCAGGCCATACTTGGATCGGTTCGTAGTTGTATTTATCGATGACATTTTGGATTCGAGAGATGAAAGCGAACATCTTTGAACACCGAGGCTAGTGTTGCAAATCTTACGAGATAAGCGATTATCATAAAGTTCGATAAATGTGAATTTTGGTTGAAAGAGGTTAGCTTTTGGGGCACGTGGTGTCGCATCGGTGTCAAGGTGGACCCGAACAAAATTTGACCATAGTCGATTGGAAACCACCAAGGAATGTTACCGAAGTTAGGAGCTTTTGGGGCTTGCGGTTATTACCGACGATTTGTAAAGGTTTCTTGACGATAGCCACGCCAATGACGGCTACTCCAAAAGGATGTTAAGTTGAATGGACGGAGAAATGTCGAAAAGTTTCGATCAAGCGAAAGCTTATTTGGTGAAGCCCCAATTCTAGTTCAACCCGAATCGGGCAAAGAGTTTGTCATTTATAGTGACGCATCCCTACTTGGGTTGGGTTGCGTATTGATGCAAGAAGGCGAGTTGTGGCCTATCGTCGAGACAATTAAAGCCACATGAGAAAAATTATCCGACCCATGATCTCGAATTGGTCGCCATCGTATTCGCCTTAAAGATATGGCGACATTACTTATTTGGTGAGAAGTGCCATGTGTATTCGGATCACAAAAGTCTCAAATATTTGATGACTCAAAGAGACTTAAATCTGCGACAAAGGCGTTGGCTCGAGCTGTTAAAGGATTATGAGTTGGTCATTGACTATCACCGGGAAAGGCTAATGTGGTTGCGGATGCCTTAAGTCATAAATCACTATTTGCGTTGCGGCGATGAATGTACACTTATGCATTCTACCCGACAATGTGTTAGTAGCTGAATTGAAAGCCAAACCATTATTGATCGTCAAATTCGTGAAGCTCGAAAGTCGACGATGAGTTGGTTGCAAAGCGGGATGAGTGTGTTCGAACAAGGAATCGAATTTCAGATTGGCGACCATGATTGCTTGGCGTTCAAGGGTCGATTATGTATTCAAGGAATTGAACTTGTTTCGATGATTTTGAGCGAGGCTCACGATGAGTCGAATGTCAATCCACCGGGAGTACGAAAATGTACAACGACACGAGACACCGATTTTGGTGGCATGGTATGAAACGAGACATTTCCAACTTTGTTTTGAAGTGCTTAGTATGTTAGCAAGTAAAGGCGGAACATCAAGTGCCCACGGGTTTGCTTGACCAATCATGATACACGAATGGAAATGGGAGCGAGTCACGATGGATTTTGTATCGGCTTGCCGATTGTCGGCAAGCAAGAAAGATGCAATTTGGGTCGTCGTTGATAGATTGACTAAGTCGGCTCACTTTATCCCGTCGTCACGGATTTTTCATTGGATAAGCTAGCTGAATTGTATGTTTCTCAGTTGTGAGATTACACGGGTACCGATTTCTATTGTGTGGACGGAGATCCGAGATTCACCTCACGATTTTGGAAGAAATTGCAAGAAGCTTTGGGTACCAAGCTGCATTTTAGCACCGCTTTTCATCCCCAAACCGATGGTCAATCCGGCGGATAATTCGGATACTTGAGGATATGTTGAGATGTTGCATCCTCGAGTTTAATGGTTCATGGGAGCGGTATTTACCCTTGATTGAATTAAACACAACAATAGTTTTCAGTCAAGCATTAAGATGGCGCCTTACGAGGCTTTGTATGGTCGTAAATGCCGTACACCATTGTTTTGGGTGAGCTCGGTGAAAGCAAAATTTTCGGGTGGATTTGATTAGAGATCTTTGAGCAAAAGTTCGAGTAATTCGTGAAAGTTTGAAGGTCGCTTGAATCGTCGAGAAGTCGTCTGCGGATTTAAAAGCGAAGAGATATTGAGTATCGGTGGGAGACAAAGTGTTTCTTAAGGTATCACCACGGAAAAGATACTCGATTTGGCCGTAAGGGCAAATTGAGTCCGAGATTCATTGGGCCATATGAGATCTCCGAGCGAGTCGGCCCGATGGCGTATAGGTTGCTTTTACCCCGAACTCGAAAGGATCCACAGCGTTTTCCATGTTTCGATGCTTGACGTTACCGATCCGATCCTTCGCATGTAATAAACCCTCCGAGATTGAAATTCAAGCCGATATGAGTTATGAAGAAGAACGATTCGTATCCTAGCTCGTGAAGTGAAGGAGTTGCGAAACAAAAGGGTTCCGTTAGTAAAAGTGTTATGGCTCAAACACGGGATGGAAGAAGCTACTTGGGAACCCGAGAATTCTATGAAAGAGCGTTACCCAAACACATTTACGGTAAGATTTTTGGGGACGAAAATTCCTTAAGTGGGGAGAGTTGTGACAGCCCAAAATTGACCCTAGTCGGGAAGTGGTTTGGGACCACTAAACCGAGTCACCGAAATGTTTGAGCGTAATATTTATTGTCTAGAATATGTATTCTGAATGTGTGAAAATTTCAAGCTTGGTTTAGTCGATTGCATGTGAATTCAGTTAGTAGGACTTGTATGTCACTTTTGAAAAATGATAGGCTAATCTATAAGGACCTAATAGTACATGTAGTCAAAGGGAGGACTTGCATGTCAAAATCCCCCAAGTGCTAGTGGCCGGCCATGACAAGGAAGCATGGGCAAGACATGTCATGAAACATGTTGGGTGAGTGTTTTATGTTGAAATAAATAAAATAAGGTGCATGAGTAATAAAAAAAAAGTGTGTGTGTGAAGGCTTTCCCTCCCTCCCCATTGCCGTGCAAGTGAGAAAAAAAAACAAAAAAAGCTTTGTTCATCTTTTTTTTCATCCTTTTGGCCGAAAATCTCAAGGAGAAGAAAGGGTCCTTGCTCATGGTTGGTTTGGAATAGGTTGGCCATCCTTGTAGCTAGATTAAGGTATGTTTAATATGGTGCCATGAGATTCATGCATGTTCTTAGTTGCTAGTTTTAGTTCTAATTAGTCCATGATTCAAAACCTTGCTATGTCATGGGGATGATAGTATGAAATGAAAATTTGAGATAAGTAAGGTTAAATTTGATTTGGTAAAATCGGCCATATGGGTGTATATGTTTGTAAAAATATATTTTCTTTGTTAACTCCTTACAATCGGTTGTAGGAGTAATATTGGCTTATAAGGTTGAGTTGATTCATGATGTTGTATGTTAGGATTAAAATACTTGAGACTAGATTAGCTTAATGGTGACCATGCATTGGCCTTGAAGCATTAAACAAATGTTGGTTGAGATTTTGATATTTTGAACAAAGATAGTTGTGAAATGGGGTGAAAACCATTAAGTTATACACATAAAAATCCAGCAAGAAGATTAAACTACTAAATGTATTCATTTTAGATCAAGACATCAAAGAGGAGAACCAAGCAAAGGCAAAGCAAAGATAATCGAGTAGTAGATTGGGAATCATTTCATCCGATATAAGGTAAGTCATTAAGCACTTATTTTGTACTAATTTAAAGGGTCGTAATGTCCAAGTAATGATGCTGAATGGAATGGTAGAATATATATATAAACATGTATGTATGTGGTGATAAAAATATTGAATTGAAAGAAAAGAGGTGAGATGTATTGAATGATCGGTTTGGCACTAAGTGTGCGGTGTAAACATTTATAATCACAAATTGGCACTAAGTGTGCGGGTTCAAATTATACAGCACTAAGTGTGCAAGTTTGATTATATAGCACTAAGTGTGCGAGGTCGACTATTAAGCACTAAGTGTGCGGGCTTATTGCACATCCTCTAATAAGCGTACATGTTCTATATGCGGCCTTACCGAGTCAATCATGGACAGTGATGCGAGTAAACACCTTGAGCTCATGAGGAATGGACATTTTATTTATATTTGGAATTTTGGTTTGGTAAGTCTTGATCTATGTGGTGATTATGCTCGAAAATAAATGCATGCAATGTCATATGGCGTAATGTATGAAATATCAAGTAGGGCTTGGTATGTGACCAAACCGAAATGCCTAAAGAATTATAGTACCGTTTGGGGTGTGGATGGAGGATTTTAATCCGCATTAATTATTTTCTTTTATGGTATATTATTACTGAACGGCAATATAATGCTTATGGCTTCTTGAGTTATATACTCACCGGTGTTTGCTTGTCGCCATTTTAGGTTTCTCGGACTCGTCCTTTTTGCGTGCTTTCGTGATCGTCATTGGAGTCATCACACGGCTAGCAACTTTTGGTATTTTTTGTGTAGTCGGTTTAGGAGAACATTTTGGCATGTATAGGCTAATATGCTTTGTTGAACTTTGGTATGTAAACTTTTAGCCATGTGAAAATGGCATAAATGCTCGGTTGGATTTAGTTCTCCAATGTTAAGTCACAAGTCTTGGTAATTCGATTTCCATGCCTTATGCCATGGTTGATTATTTTGGTGTTAAAATGCATGTTATGGCAATAATGTAGTAGGGAGATGTTGGATAATGATTAGCCTCTGGTATGGCTAGTCATGATCATGATTTGTGACATGTATGATGAATCACTAGTTAGATCAAAGGAAATCATGAAATAGGCATAGTTGCTTTAGTGACAGGTGCTGGCAGCAGCAGTAACGTGAGATTGAAAAATCACTAAAAATAGTAGGAATGGTATTAAATAGTAAATAAATTATGTAAATGTACCTTGATGAATCTACTTTTATATAGAAGAAACGAAATGGTCATATGAGTTATAAGTTAACAGATATTAAAGTTCTTGTGAAACAGGGCCAGAACGGTTTCTGGATCCCCTGTCCCGACTTTGGAAAATCATTGTAAATTAACCAGAGATAATTAGGAGTCATGCCATATATGTGTAGATTTACCTCTGAGTCTAGTTTCTATAGAAACAAACGGCATCAGTATTGAAGCCCTGTACAGGGAGATATCCAATTCGTAATGCACAAAGGTCAGTGTAGTCGATCCCTGCAACAGGGGAGACTTTAACTAATAAAATGTACTAATTGGCTCGACCAAAAATTCTAGAAAAAATATGTAGATGGAAATATGAGTCTAGTTTCAGGGAAAAATTGCGAAACTGATTTTCGAGTTGTAAAACTCAAGTTATGAATTTTGGACCGACTAGTACACAGATTGGCAGCTTGTCTGGAAACTCTCAATAAGTGGGTTGAAGTCTGTTAACACCTCGTGTTCGACTCCGGCGACGGTCTCGGGTTCGGGGTGTTACAAGCCCTACTTTGATATTTCATACATTACACCATATGACATTGGATGCATTTATCTTCAAGTATAATCACCACATAGGTTCAAGACTTACCAAGCTCAATCCCAAATATAAATAAAATGTCTATTCCTCATGAGCTCAAGGTGTTTACTCGTACCGCTGTCCATGATTGACTCGATAAGGCCGCACACTTAGTGCTTAATAGTCGAACTCGTACACTTAGTGCTATATAATCAAACTCGCAAACTTAGTGCTATACAATTTGAACCCGCACACTTAGTGCCGAAACCAACAACTCAATACATCTCACCTCTTTTCTTTTTCATTCAATACTTTCATCACCCCATGCATACATGTATATATATATATGTATATATTTATCATTCCATTCAGCATCATTACAAGACGTTATGACCATTTAAATTAATACAAAATATATGCTTAATGACTTACCTTGTGTTGGGTAAGACGGTTCCAACTCGGTTACTCGATGATCTTTTCTTTGCCTTTGCTTGATTCTCCTCCTTTAACTCCTTGAGCTTAATCAATAAATCAACTAGTTTAACCACCTTGCTAAATATTTATAATCCAATTACACATGCATATGTATGTTAGTATATTCGCAACCATCCTCACTAATTACCCATTTAGTCGATTATACACATAATCAAAGGTAACCTCACGAATGGGCATACTTATGTATATATATATATACACTTAGAATGGGCATCACAATTAGATTTAACACCACCTTCATACTCAATTAGATGGCGAATGTATGTACAATGTCAACTATAACATCATTTAAACATCTAATTTCATCTCATGAACACTTGATCGAATTTTCCTAATCTAGCATATTTTCACATCTATTTGTAACATCATGTAAATCCACATATAACTACATTTCTTAAGTTCCACATCTTAATGCCCATTATAGCCATTCTCATAGTCTAAATCTAAAAATTGGCACATCCACCTTTTAACCATGTTAGCCGAATACTCATTCTCTTCTTAGTCCTAAATTCGGCACCTCCAACAAAGTGACTTAACAACTTCAACTTTCATGCTAACATAACAAGCAATTTAACACATACATATAACTAACATGTTAATAGCATCAAGGTATCAACTAAAATTTTTAAGCTTCTTAGTCAAAGCCTAACTCACCGACAACCCCAAATCCAACCATGGGATAGATAGAATTTAGACTCATCACCCAAAGGTTGTGTAAACTTCCAAAAATATTGTGACAGCCCAAAATTGACCCTAGTCGGGATGTGGTTTCGGGACCACAAAACCGAGGCATAAAAATAATTTAAAATTTATTTTGATGCCTATGATATGTGTTAATTTGTGTGTGACATTTTTGATGTTTCGATTTAGTGTTATAAATGTGAATTTCACTAGAAAGGACCTAGTAGTGAACTTTGAAAGTATGATGGGGAAATGTGTGATGACTAGTTGCTCATGCATGCAAAAATAAGGATTTGCATGTCAAATTTCCCCCAACATGAAGTGGCGGCCATGGCAGAGAGGATGGGCAAAACATGTCATGAAACATGTTTTGTTGGTGCATTAGGGAGAAATAATAAACAAAGGTGTATGGGTAAGAAAAGAATGAAAAAAAATGTGTGTGAGTGTGGTATTCCCCCATTGCCGTGAGTTGTAGAGAAAGAAAGAAAAATTTTGTTCATCCTTTCTTTGAGCCAAAACTAAGGAAGAAGGAGGATTTTTGCTCCATTTTTTTGTTTGGAAGAGATCTAGAAGGAGATTTTGGCTATACTTGCATCAAGATTAAGGTATGTATGAGGTTGTGTCATGAGATTCATGCATGTTTTAGTTGCTAACTTGATGTTCATGTTAGCCATGGTTCAAATCCTTGTTATGCCATGGAAATGGTATTTGGCCAAGGTTGTTATTGTGTTGAAGCCATTGCATGCTAAATGTGAAGCTTGCTAATGATGCATGCAATGATGGATTGACTACTCCTGAAATTTCTTTGTAGCAATCTTGAGTAAGACATTGAATTCTTTGTTTAACCATGACCGAAGTTGAAAGAGTATGGTTGTGATGTATTCGGCCATGGTGCATTCATGAGCATGATTTATGCTTGTTACTTGATTGGTAAAAATTTGTGTTTGGATGGGTATGAACCTCTTGAGATTCGGCCTTGCACCTATATGTGTATACATGTTTGCACATGATGTATTGGCATGACATATATACTATTTCAAGGTATATATTTGCTTGTGATGATGTTTTGGTTATGAAGTACATGAGAGATGTGTATTGAGCTACAATATGTGTCGTTAGTTAGTAAAATGCATGCTGTTTTTGTGTGGTATTAAGTGCATAATTGGCCTCAACATGGACATGCATATTCGGCCACATGAGGGAAATTGGTGTGCATGCATTCGGTTAGAGGCAAGCATATTGATGCCTATTCTTGGCTTAGAAAATTGGCTAAGAGGAATATTAACTAATGTGTTGAGTTCGATTAGTGATTTCGTACATATGTGACTTTGATGCCTAATGAGCATATATATTGGCTAGGTATCTTGAATTCCTCTTCGATGCTCAATTGATAAAACCAATTTATTTGTTAAATTAAGCTCAAGAGCAAAGGGAGCTAAATTCGATAAGGGAAGGAAAAAGTCGTCGAATAGCCGTCAAATCGTTCGACCACGTCCGAGGTAAGTTTTGAGTATCGAAACTTAGATTTTGATTCGATTGAATGAAGTAATGAGCAATCAATTTGTGCCTTTGTATGTGGCCATTGAGCGAAATGATATTTTTGCTAAGGGAATTGTGGATAAAAGTTGTGTTATGAAATTGAAACAAAGATGTGTATGAATGTTCGAGTGATATCCGGGCTAAGCCCGAAGGCAATTGTGCAAATTGTGATACCCGGGCTAAGCCCGAAGGCAATTGTGCGAGTTATGATATCCGGGCTAAGCCCGAAGGCAATTGTGCAAATTGTGATATCCGGGTTAAGTCCCGAAGGCCTTTGTGCGGGTTACCATAACCGGGCTATGTCCCGAAGGCGTTTGAACGAGTAGCTATATCCGGATAAACTCCGAAGGTATGTGATTCGAGAACTTTGAACTTGCTGGAAAATTTTCAGTTAATGCACTTGTGAAATTCCCAACAACAAGGTATGTTTTGTGTGTGCTTCGCACACTATGAGTAAGTGCGTATGAATATTCGCTCTAATGATAAATGAGCTATCGGCATTAACTAGGCCGTTATTTGTGTATGAATATAAGAGTTGGGATTGTGAAGTAAGCATGTCTTTGAGAAATTGTGCATATGAATTATTGTTTAGCTACTTGAATGCTATGCTTTGGTTGTGTGTATATTATGGCTCAAACTTACTAAGCATAAATTGCTTACTCCGTTTCTTTGTTTCTCTGTTTATAGATTTTGCTCGTTAGCGATCGGATTCGGGATCATAGAAGTTGAAGTCAACCACACTATCAAAGCCCTTTTGGTACTCCTTTAGTTGAGTTTTGGATATGGCATGTATAGGACTACTCTCGGTTGTTTTAAGTACTTGTGATGTATATGTGTGCGGCCATGCGAAAATGGTTCGTAAAAGTGGAGTATGGAATTTGACCATATGTGGTTTGTAATTATATTTGGTTTCATGATGTGATTATGGTTTGGAATGAGAGAGTTGGTCACATGATCAGCCATTGGAATGGCTAAATATGATCATATGTTGGACCTAAGTATGACTAGACTATAGTTGGTCCATGGGAACTACAATATAGGTAAAGCCTACCTTAAAAACAGATGCTGCCAGCTGCAGTGACGTGGATGTGGAAAATCACCAAAATTTGTAGGAATGGTTTTAATTAGTGAATAAATTATGCAATCGAACCTTGACGAGTCTATTTTCATATGAAAGTAACGAAATGATCATATGAACAGTATACCGAGAGATATTAAAGTTCTCGTGAGACAGGGCCAGAACGGTTTCTGGGTCCCCTGTCGTGACTTTGAAAATTTACCATAAATTATCCAGAATGAATTATAAGTCATGCATTATATGTGCAGATTCCTTTTTGAGTCTAGTTTCATTAGAAAGAAACAGTATCAGTATTGAAACCCTGTACAGAGAGATATTCAAGTTGTAACGCGCAAAGGTCAGTGTAGTCGACCCCTGTAACATGGGTGACTTTAACTAATAAACTGTACCAATTGGCCTAACAAAAAATTCTAGAAATAAATCCATGGATGGATATATGAGTCTAAATTCAGGGAAAATTTACGGAATCAGTTTCCGAGTTGTGAAACTCGAGATACGCTTTTTAAGGCGACAGCGATGCAGTTTTCCAGCTTGCCTGGAAATGTCAAATTGGTCGGTGCCATAAGTGGTTTTGGCTTGTTAACCTCGTGTCCGACACGCAACGGTCTCGGGTTCGGGTGTTACAATTTATTGGTATCGAGCTACGGTTTAGTCGATCCTAGGACTACCGTGATATGTTTGGGGTCTAGCTATACATGCCATTAAGTGATAATTGATAGTGTGGTTATTTCTGACATTTTGAAATTTGTGTTTGTTTATAGCCATGGATCCCGATCCCAACCGAGCAATAGCTGATAATGTGGAGAGTGTGGCGCCTGCTCCCAAGACAAGGGACAGCGCCGGCGGACTCTCAACCTATTGCTAGCAATCCGAATGATGAGGCTAAGCAAGCCTTTTATAGCGTGATGAATGATTGGTTCAACCAATACATTCGAACTAACACGACTGTTCCACAACCTCCATTCCCGACTAATGCAACCCCCGCACCTACAATACCTCCGGTAACTGACCAAATAAGGTCAAGTAAGCCCCCAGTCGACTGAATTCGAAAACATGGGGCTACTGAATTTAAAGCTACGGATAGCGACGATGCCGAGCAAGCTGAATTTTGGTTGGACAACACTATCCGGTGCTCGATGAGCTATCATGTACACCGATGAATGCTTAAAGTGTACTATCTCCTTGCTACGCGATTCCGCCTACTATTGGTGGAGTACTCGACTTACATTGTGCCTAGGGAGCACGTAACTTGGGAGTTCTTTCTAACCGAGTTCAAAGAAGTATATCGATCGAGATTTATGGATCAAAAGCGGAAGGAATTTCTTGAACTTAAACAAGGTTCCATGTCGGTTATCGACTACGAACGAAAATTTGTGAGGCTTAGCGATGCAGCGAATGCATTTCTTGAAGCTGTGATGTAAACGCTCAAGATGGAATGAATGATGATATAAAGCGGTATGTTGGCATTTTGGAAATCAGAGTTTGTGGCTCTTGTCGAGCGGCGTGCAAAGCCGAGGAGCTCAAGATGGAGAAAAGAAAAGTGAAGTGGGAGCAAGGGAGTTTCAGAAGAGGTCTTGGGAAGCCCTTCCACGATCATCAAAGAAATTTAGAGATGGCTTAGGCGGTCTAGAGACACTTCGGGCTTTTCTAGACGAGACCGCGATCGGCCCCCTATGGGCACGCTGAGTCACTTGATCGCGATGTTGGCAATGATCGTCGAGACGAACGGAGTGCCAATATTGTGGCAAATGGCATTCAGGAGTTGTAGATTCCGTGACGCGCCTGTTACAAGTGCGGATCAGTCGATCATTTCATTAAGGATTGCCCGAGTTTATCCGAACAAAACGTAAATCAAAGTGGGAACCCGGTGCTACCACAACTCGAGGTAGGCCACCTAGAAATATGGGCAATGCTAGTGGCGGTCGAGAGGATCTAGAGATGCTACCATCGGATCCGAGGCTCGTGCTCTGCTAGGACTTATGCCATACGCGCACGTGAGTATGCTTCCTCGTCCGATGTTATTACGGTACTTTTACTCTCCTTTACACTAATGTGATTGCTTTGATTGACCACGGTCCTACTCATTCTTATATATCGAAACCTTAGCATCTAGTAAGACTTTGCCCATTGAGTCTCATCGAGTTTGTAATTGGTGTCAAACCCTTGGGTCATTACGTGCTTGTCAACAAAGTGTGTAAGAAAAGTCCCCTAGTATTCCGAGGTTCTTGTTTTTCGGCGGACTTGATGCTTTTTCCGTTCGACGAATTCGACGTTATTCTTGGTTTGGATTGGTTGACCATGCACGATGGGGTTGTAAATTGCAAAAGCAAGATTATTGATCTGAGGTGCGCAAATAACGAGATAATTCGGGATGAGTCTACGGACTTAAAGGGGTTGCCAGCTGTAATATCAGCAATGTTGGCCCAGAAATATGTAAGAAAAGGGTGCGAAGCGTACCTTGCGTATGTGCTCAATGACAAGGAGTCAGAAAAGAAACCCGAATCTGTGCCAGTGGTTTGTGAATACCCGAATGTTTTCCCTGAAGAATTGCCGGGTTTACCACCTGTTCAGGAAATAGAATTTGGCATCGAATTGGTACACGGTACCACTCTGTAACACCCTTACACGTTATCAATCGTAGGAGCAGATATAAGGTATTACGAACATAACACATACCATTAAACATAATCGAGATGTAAATATGTCATCCAATTTGATAGTGCATCGTATAACATATGTCTTGAACAATATTAGCCCACTTTAATGGCTTGTACAAAGTATCGGTCGAGTCTTGTAACTAATATTTTAACCTAGACAAATATGACACGTAACAAAATAATTAAGCCTACTATACATGCCATAATTCAAAAGCGTTTAGTTCAAATACCCTAAAGTATGATAGTGCGGATAGATCTTCACGATCCTTAACTCCCGAGCAAGCGAAGAACACTATAAGACAAAGAGAGAAACAAAGTAAGCTTATAGCTTAGTAAGTAAGTATGTAAATACTAATTAAAGAATCTAACATGTTTACACAACAATTCAAGTTTATCTACTTTAACTTCACTATTCATTCCACTTTGATTTAGCTGTCTCTACTGCATCATATTCACTAAATAAATCATAACTCGGGTTACAAAACTCGAAATTCAAATCCGTAAAATTTCCCTAAATCTAGACTCATAAAGCTTTTTGCTAATTTTTTTTCTATAATTTTTGGTCCAGCCAATTAGTACAGTTTATTAGTTAAAGTTTCCCCTGTTACACAGCTCGACTGATCTGACCTCTGTTCACTACGAATTGAATATCTCTCAGTACACAATTCAAACAACCCTGAGGTCTGTTTCATTTAAAACTAGTCTCAATAAGGAATTTAGGCATGTAAACTATATTTCTTAATTTTCCTTGTACAATTTTAATGATTTTCAAAGTTGGAACAGGGGATCACGTATTCATCCTGAGCAAGTCACATACAATTGTAAATATCTCAAAATATAGAACTCCTTTGCTTGCTCTGTTTCTTTTATATGAAAGTAGACTCATTAAACTTTAATTTCACATCTCATTCAACCTCTAATTATATTCCTCCTATTTTGGTGATTTTTCAAAATCACGTCACTGCTACCATCTAAAAACAGTTTTAATGCTAATTTCACTCTTTCACACATTCTTTATGCTAACCTCATTTTATCTTATATATGTATATACCACAAATCATTTTCACCACATTTCATTCACCATAAGTGTAGGTCCAAACCACAATATCACCACAAAACCATCCCGTTGAACAATTCGGATCAATCCTCGATATTTAATGGTTTGAAGACACAGCTCCACCATCATACTTCGCTTAGTTCGGCTCTCTTGTACACATGGTGAACACTTAGTACCACTCATGCGACCCAACCGATTTGTCTCGTAGCTCTCTTGTCTACATGGTGTCCTTCACTTGGAATCACGCATGTGACCTAGCTACATTTATCTTTCACGTAGCTCTCTTGTCTACATGGTGTCCTTCACTTGGAATCACGCATGCGACCTAGCTACATTTATCTTTCACGTAGCTCTCTTGTCTACATGGGATACATCTCGTATCACACATGTGACCTAGCTACTCTGAGGTGTCTCGTAGCTTTCTTGTACACATGATGTGCACTCAGCATCATACATGTGACCTAGCTACGCCCTCTATTTCATTCGATCTCTCAGAATGTTCAACCAGATCTCTCTCTATATTTATTTCCATTCTTCCAATAGTCGATTTATATTTTAACATCAGCTAGTATATTTATATAATAGGCTGAAATATAAGAATGTACATGAAATTATTGTAATATTTACATACAAACTTACCTTGGTGCAAAATGTGGAAATTTTGCAATTTAGTCCAAAACTTTTTCCTTCCCCGCTCGAGATCAATTCGCGTCTTTCTTGAATATGGAGCTTGAAAGTTGAAGAAACCCTAGCTATGGAGAGAGGAGAATTGGCAGCAACTAAGGAGGATGATGACCAATTTTGTGTTATTTTTCCCATTTTATTTCATTTAATATCCAAATGACCAAAATGCCCTCCTTACTAAACTTTCAAAAATTCCTTCCATGTCCTAATTTTGTCCATGAACTTAAAATTGGTCAAATTCTATTTAAGACCTCCTAATTAATATTCCAAAACAATTTCATACTAAAACTTACGGGATGCAAATTTTGCAACTTATTCGATTTAGTCCCTACTTTCAATTTAAGCACTTTAGGCATAGAATTTCATCACGAAATTTTCACACAATCATGCAATCATATCATAAACCCCAAAATAATTATAAAACAATTATTTCTATCTCGGATTTGTGGTCACGAAACCACTATTCGATTAGGCCCTAATTAGGGTTGCCACAATTCTCCCCCCTTTTGAGATTTTCGTCCCGAAAATCTTACGTAAAGAGGTTTGGGTCTGTTTCCTCATAGCTTCCTCGGGTTCCCATGTAGCCTCTTCTATCCCATGTCCGTGCCACAATACTTTCACTAAAGCTATACTTTTATTTCTTAAGCTGTTTAACCTCTCGAGCCAAAATCTTTATTGGTTCCTCCTCATAGGTCATATCCGATCGAATCTCAATTTCATTGGAGAAATCACATGTGAAGGATCGAGCGATAACGTCATAACATTGATACATGAAACACGTTATGAATTCTTTCTAACTCTGCCGGTAAGGCCAACCGATATGCCATGGTCCAATTCTCTCGGTAATCTCATGCGGCCCAATAAAACGCGGACTCAACTTGCCTTTCGACTAAATCTCGAATCTTTTCCATGGTGACACCTTCAAGAACACTTTATCACCCACGAAATTCAATCTCTTTTCTTTTTAAATCGCATATGACTTTTGTCGATCTGAAGCGACTTTTAAGCAATCCCAATTACTTTTATTTTCTCTTGGTTTCTTTAACTAGATCAACTCCATGAATCTGTTTCTCACTAAGCTCGGTCCAATATAAAGGAGTCCGACACTTACGACCATACAAGGCTTCAGATGGTGCCATTTGTATACTTGATTGATAAGCTGTTATTGTAGGCAAACTCAATCAAAGATAGATATTTCTCCCAACTACCTCCAAATTCTAAAACACAACATCTAAGCATATCTTGAGTACCGGATTACTCTTTCTGTTTGACCATCTGTTTGTGGATGAAATGCGGTACTAAAGTTCAATTTTGTACCCAAAGCTTCTTGTAACTTTTCCAAAATCTCGAGGTAAATCTTGGATCTCTATCGATATTATAGACATAGGTACTCCGTGCAACTTCACAATTTCAGCAACATATAATTCGCTAATTTATCAAGTGAGTAATCAGTGCGTCTTGGTATAAAGTGGGCTGACTTTGTTAATCTATCAACCACTACCCAAACAAACATCCTTCTTTTAGGAGTTAAAGGCAAACCGGTTACAAAATCCATGGTAATCTTGTCCCATTTCCACTCGGGCACCATTCTTGGTTGAAGTAATCTCAAGGCACTTGATGTTTAGCTTTTACTTGTTGATGATCAAACACTTGGTTACAAATTGAAATGTCCCTTTTCATACCGCCACCAATCTGACTTCTTTAAATCATTATATATTTTTGTGCTACCGGGATGAGCGATAAATGACCATTGTGCGCCTCATGTAATATTTTACGAATCAATTTATCATTTTCGGCACACATATCTGTCTCGAAACATCAAACAATCATCTGGTCCAACTCGAAAATCGAGTCATAACCTAATTCGCATTGAGTTCTCTTGATCCGCAACTCACTATCATTCTTTTGAGCATCACAAATTAACGGAGAAATAACGGTTTAGCTCTCATTTCGCTAAGATTGACCCATCATCGACAATGCTAACCCGTGTTCATGGCTCTCAAAGTAAAAAGAAATTTTACGCTCAAGGCGCCAAGAACTACATTTGCTTTTCTGGATGATAATCAATCACTAGATCATAATCCTTTAATAATTCAAGCCATCTTATTTGTCATGATTCAGATCCTTTGATTCATCAAGTACTTCAAACTTTTGTGATCGGTAAAAATTCGGCATTTTCACCGTACAAATAATGTCGCCAAATCTTCAAGGCAAAACAACAATGACCGGTTCCAAATCATGTGTAGGATAGTTCTTCTCATGCGGTTTTAATCGTCTCAAGCATAAGCTACCACTTTACCCTCTTGCATCAACACACATCCAAGGCACATCAATGATGCATCACTATAAATTCTGAACTCCTTTCGACTCGGGCTGTACTAAAATTGGTGCTTCATCAATCGTGCTTTCAATTTTTCAAAACTTTGTTGACATTTATCAGTCCATTCAAACTTAACATTCTTTTGCAACAACTTAGTCATAGGAGAGGCAATCATCGAAAATCCTTCAACAAAACGTCTATAATACCCGGCTAAGCCTAAAAAGCTTCTAACCTCGGATACATTCTTGGCGGTTTCCAATCAACGATCGCGAAATCTTGCTTGGATCCACGAATACCATCACCGAGACTATATGCCCCAAAAATCCGACTTCACGAAGCGAACTCACTTTTACTAAACTTGGCAAACAGTTTCTTTTCTCTCAAGATTTGCAATATAGTTCTCAAGTGTTCGGCATGTTCGAGACTCATCTCGAGAATAAATTAAAATGTCATCTATAAACACTACTACAAACTTATCCAAATATGGTAGGAAGATCCGATTCATTAAGTCCATAAATATAGTGGAGCATTTGTTAAGCGAAAGGCATCACAAGAAACTCATAATGTCCATACCTTGTCCTAAAGGCGGTTTTCGCACATCGACTCCTTAACTCTCAATTTGGTAGTAACAGGACCTCAAATCAATCTTTGAAAACACTTGTGGCCCCTTTAACCGATCGAATAAATCATCAATCCTAAACAACGGTACTTGTTCTTTATAGTCACCTTATTGTCGACGGTAATCAATGCAAAGTCTCATTGAACCATCCTTCTTCTTACTGAATAATACAGAGCACCCAGGGAGAGAAACTCGGTCTCACAAATCCTTGTCATTAACTCCTACAACCGAGCCTTCAATTCTTTTAATTCGGTAGGAGCCATTCTATATGGAGCAATCGAGATCGGTGTAGTGCTGGCAACAAATCAATGGCAAAATCTATCTCTGCTTGGAGGCAACCTGTGCAATTCCTTAGGAAATACATCCGAAACTCACGGACTATCGAGTCTTGATTCAAATTTCAGTTGAGGCAACTTAATATTCATTACATAAGCCAGATAAGCTTCACACCCTTTTCTCATATATTTCTGTGCAGACATGTGCGAAATCACCATAGGCAATTTATTTGATTCATCTGTTTCAACCCACAGAATTTCTCCATTTTCACATTTCAACTCTAGTGTCTTTTGTTTACAATCTACCTTAGCATCATACAATGTTAACCAGTCCATTCCCAAGATAACGTCAAACTCACCAAATGGTAACAGCATCAAGTTGGCCGGAAAACAGTGACCTTGAATCATTAATGGGCAATTTGTAACACCCCAAACCCGTGACCGTCACCGGATTTGACCACGTGGTGTTACATTTAATTGGTATCAGAGCTATGGTTTAGTCGGTTCTAGGACTACCATAGCGCGTGTGAGTCTAGCTATACATGCCAAATTGTTAGTGCTTAATAATGTGATGACTTCTGACGGTTGAAGTTTTTGTTTTGATTAACAAATGGAACCCGGTAGAGAGACCCTTGGCGGATGGCGTTGAAAGTGTAGCGGCTGCTCCGCGCAAGGGACGCCGCCTGTTGAGCCTCGATCATCCATGAATAATCAAAATGAAGGGCGAAACAAGCCTTCTTCACCATGATGAATGAGTGGGTCGCGCAATATGCCCGAACCAATCCGGCTGTCCAACCATTCCGAATTTAAAATCGCACCCCAAGAGCCCGCAATGCCTCCGATTCATCGATCCCGTGAGGTGAGTAAACCACTGTGAGACTGATTAGGAAGCGCGGGCTGAGGAGTTCAAGGCCATAGTTCTTGATGATGCCGAAAAGGCCGAGTTTTAGCTCGATAACACCATTCGAGTGTTAGATGAACTATCATGCACACCGATGAATGTCTTAAGTGTGCTATATCCTTGTTGCGAGACTCGACTTACTATTGTGGAGGACTTTAATTTCCATAGTCCCAAACGAACGAGTTACTTGGGATTTCTTTCAATCGAATTTCGAAAGAAATACATTAGTCAACAGTTCATCGATCGAAGCGTAAGGAATTCTTGGAACTCAAGCAAGGCCGTATGACAAGATCTCGAATCTGAACATGAGTTCGTAAGACTTAGTCGGTATGCCAGAGTGTGTGGTGATGAGGTTGCTATGTGCAAAAGATTTGAAGAAGGATTGAATGAAGAGTTAAAGCTACTAGTGGGTATTTTGGAGATAAAGGAGTTCGTAACACTAGTCGAACGAGCACGCAAGGCGGAAGAACTTGGAAAGGAGAAGAAGAAGGTTGAATTTGAAGCAAGAGATTATCGTAAAAGATCGTGAGTAAAGCTCCGTTCTCGGCGGTAAAGAAGTTCGGGAGGACACTAATAAGTCGAGGCGATCAAGGAATTTCCATCGAGCCCGACCATTGACGGACTCGAGCTACTTGGTAGCTAGTGTGGGCAATAATTGTCAAGAGAGACTGAATGCCCCCAATGTGGAAGACGACACCTAGGTGAATGTTGGGGTAAGTCATTAATAGGGCTCATTATGGATGCGGTTCGAAGGACCACTTCATTAGAGATTGTACGGAGCTAGATGAGAGTAATAAGACGCAAGGTGCAAGACCTAGTGGAACGAGCGGCCAGAGGTAGGCCCCAGGAATTTCGGAGGTAGGGGTGGTAATCGAGAGGAGCCTCGACACTACTGTTCGATCCAAACCCGTGCTCTGCTAGAGCATATGCCATCCGCGCACGAGAGGAGGCATCCTCCTTGACGTTATCACGGTACTTTTACTCTCTTTGATACTAGTGTGATTGCATTGATTGACCCCGCTCTACTCATTCATATGTATGTGAAACCTTAGCATCCAAAGAAGACTCTACCGTTGAGTCTCTTGAGTTCGTAATTCAGTGTCCAACCCTTTGGGTCAATATGTACTCGTTGATAAAGTGTGCAAGAGATGCCCCCTAATAATTCGAGAATCCTGTTTTCCGGCCGATTTGATGCTTCTACCATTTGATGAATTCGATGTTATTCTTGGTATGGATTGGTTGACCGTACATGATGCAGTGGTGGACTGCAAAAGGAAAACCATTGATTTAAGGAGTGTAAATAACGAGGTAGTCCGAGTCGAGTCTACTGATTTAAAAGGAGTGCCAACGATAATATCTTCTATGACCGCTCGGAGGTATGTGAAAAAGGGGTGTGAAACATACCTTGCGTATGTGTTTGAAAGTAAAGAGACGGAAAGGAAACTCGAATCGGTACAGTGGTTTGTGAGTATTCAGATGTTTTCACGAGGAGTTACCGGATTGCCACCGGTTCGAGAAGTGGAATTCGCATCGGTTGTACCGTAATACACCGATTTCAATAGCCCCGTATCGTATGGCATTAACGGAATTAAAGGAATTGAAGGTTCAATTGCAAGAATTGACGGATAGAGGTTTATTTCGATCGATTTTTTCTCCATGAGGCGCACCGGTATTGTTTGTGAAAAGAAGGATGGAACTATGAGATTGTGCATCGACTATCGTCAGTTGAATAAAGTGACGATAAAGAACAAATATCCGTTGCCACGAATTGACGATTTGTTTGATCAATTAAAGGGAGCCTTAGTGTTTTCAAAGATAGATTTGAGGTCGAGGTACTATCAGTTGAGGGTCCGAGAATCGGACATACCCAAGACTACTTTTAGAACGAGGTACGGTCACTACGAATTCTTAGTGATGCCGTTTGGGCTCACTAATGCCCCTGCGATATTTATGGATTTAATGAATAGAATTTTCAGGCCATACTTGGATCGGTTCGTAGTTGTATTTATCGATGACATTTTGGTCTATTCGAGAGATGAAACTGAACATCTTTGAACACCGAGGCTAGTGTTGCAAATCTTACGAGATAAGCGATTATACGCAAAGTTCATAAATGTGAATTTTAGTTGAGAGAGGTTAGCTTTTTGGGGCACGTGGTGTCCGTGATCGGTGTCGAGTAGACCGAACAAAATTTCAGCCATAGTTGATTGGAAACCTCCAAGGAATATTACCGAAGTTAGGAGCTTTTGGGGCTTGCGGATACTATCGACGATTTGTGAAAAGTTTTTCGGTGATAGCTGCACCGATGACGAAACTACTCCAAAAGATGTTAAGTTCGAGTGGTCGGAACATTTGTCAAGAAAGTTTCAATCGACTAAAACACATTTAACCGAGGCCCCAAAGTGCTAGTACAATTTGGAGTCCGGTAAAGAGTTTGTCATATCTGATGGACGCATCCTTGATTGGGTTAGGTTGTGTGTTGATGCAAGAAGGTCGAGTTGTGGCTTACGCGTCGAGACAACTAAAGCCGCATGAGAGAAACTATCCGACCCATGACCTTGAACTAGCGACCATAGTGTTTCGCCTTGAAGATATGGCGGCATTACTTGTTTAGAGAAAGGTGTCATATTTATTCGGACCATAAGAGTCTTAAATATCTGATTACTCAAGGAGATCTAAACTTGCGACAAAGACGTTGGCTTGAGTTGTTGAAGGACTATGAACTTGTCATTGATTATCACCCAGGAAAGGCCAACGTGGTGGCCGATGCTTTAAGTCGTAAGGCACTGTCTGCTTTGAGAGCGATGGATGCTCATCTATCCGTTTCACTCGAGGAGGTGCTAGTAGTCAAATTAGAGGCCACCGTTATTGATTCATCAAATACTTGAATCTCAAAAGGTCAACGCTAAATTGGTCGCTAAACGAGTCGAATGTGTTTCGAATGAGGAATCAGAATTTCAGATTGACGACAATGATTGCTAGGCGTTCAAGGGTCGATTATGTATTCCAAGGATTGAACTGTTTGATGATTTTGAACAAGGCTCACATGAGTCGAATGTCAATCCACCGGGTAGTACTAAAATGTACAATGATCCAAACGCCAATTTTGGTGGCCCGGTATGAAACGAGACATTTCGAATTTGTTTCAAGGTGTCTCGATATGTCAACAAGTGAAAGCGGAACATCAAGTGCCATCGGGATTACTTCACCGATCACGATACCCGAGTGGAAATGGGATCGAGTCACCATGGACTTTGTGTCCGGACCGCCATTGTCGTGAGTAAGAAGGATGCGATTTGGGTTGTTGTTGATAGATTGACTAAGTCGGCTCATTTTATCCCTGTCCGCCACGGATTTTTCGCTCGATAAATTGGCGTAATTATACATCTCCCAAATTGTTCGATTGCATGGGGTGCCTATTTCTATCGTGTCGGATAGAGATCCAAGATTTACATCGCGATTTTGGAAGAAATTGCAAGAGGCTTTGGGTACCAAGTGCATTTTAGCACTTTTCACCCCAAACCGATGGTCAATCCGAACGGATAATTCAAATACTCGAGGATATGTTGAGATGTTGCATCCTTGAGTTTAGTGGCTCATGGGAACGGTATTTACCTTTGGTTGAATTCGCACAACAATAGCTTTCAAACAAGTATTAAGATGGCGCCTTACGAGGCTTTATACGGTCGTAAATGCCGTACACCATTGTTTTGGACTGAGCTCGGTGAAAGCAAAATTTTCGGGGTGGATTTGATTAAAGATGCTGAACAGAAAGTGAAAGTAATCCGTGAAAGTCTAAAGATAGCCTCCGATCGTCAGAAGTCGTACGCGGATCTGAAACTAAAAGACATCGAGTATCAGGTGGGAGATAAAGTGTTTCTTAAAGTTTCGCCTTGGAAAAAGATACTCAGATTTGGCCGTAAAGGCAAATTGAGTCCAAGGTTCATTGGGCCATATGAGATATCCGAACGAGTCGGTCCAGTTGCATATCGTTTGATTTTGCACCCTGAACTCGAAAAGATTCACGACGTCTTTCATGTTTCGATGCTTCGACGCTATAGATCTGATCCATCTCACGTGATTAGTCCATCAGAGGTTGAAATGCAAGCCAATATGAGTTACGAGGAAGAACCCACTCGTATCCTAGCTCGGGAAGTGAAAGAGTTACGAAACAAGAAAGTTCCGTTAGTAAAAGTGTTATGGCTCAAACACGGGATAGAAGAAGCTACATGGGAACCCGAGAACTCTATGAAAGAACGATACCCAAACCTATTTACGGTAATATTTTCGGGACGAAAATCTCTTAAGTGGGGAGAGTTGTGACACCCCTAATGTGACCCTAGTCGGAGAGTGGTTTTGGGACCACAAAACCGAGTCACAAGAATAATTAGGTGTTATATTCATGCTTATTGTATGTGGAATTTGTATGCATAAATATTTCGTGCCTTGATTTTATTAATTAGGTGCTAATTCATAAGAAAGGACCCATGTGTTAGGACTTGAAAATGTGATAGGTGAATTTTAAGTGGCCAAATAATGCATGAAGTAAAGACATGAGGATTTGCATGTCAATTTAGCCAACTATAGGAAGTGGCCGCCATGGTAATGAAGATGGGCAAAAGAAAACATGTCTTGAACATGTTTTGCTAATGGTGGATGTTAGAAATAATAAAATAAAGAGCATGGGCAAAGGGAACATGTTTCAAACATGTCTAGTTAATGGATCATGTTAGAAAGAATAAAGAAATGGAGAAAAAAGGGGAAATGATGAACAAAAAAAAAAGTGTGGATGCCCCCTTGTTGCCGTGAGTTGAGGAAAAAGAAAGGAGAAAAATTTTGTTGTTCATCCTTTCTCATTTTGTTACAATTGCCATGACTTGAGAAGAAGAAAAAAAAAGTGTTCATGTTTTCTTTCTTTTGCTATTGCCGAAATTAGAGGAAGGGGAAGAAGGGAGATTCGGCCAAGGTGGTCTTCTAGATCAAGGTATGTTCAAGGGTACCTTTGGATGTATATACAACCTTTAGGTGATGAGCCTAAATTTTATCTATTTCATGGTTGGGTTTGGGGTTGATGGAGAGTTAGAATTGGCTAAGGAGCCTAACAAAAACATTTTGGTTGATACCTTGATGCCATTATCATGCTAAGTTGAATGGTGGATGCACTCTTGGTAAGGTCAAGGAAGTTGAGATTTCTTGTGTGTGTCTAGGAAAATGCCGAATGATTTAGTGTTGGAGATAAGAGCTTACTTAGAATGATAAATTCTTCTCCTATGATTATTTTTCTTGCATGTTAAATGGCTCCTACTTAGCCATGCAAAAATTTGTAATTTGTATGGATGATTGGAGCATTTGGCTAAGGTATAAATGAAGGATTTTGGTTGTTTCATCTAAGTATGGATGATGAATGTGCTATGGAAAGAAATCGGTCTTCCTATGAATATGATTCGTGAATGTTTATATTAGTAAAATAATTTATGTTCAAACACTTGAGGATTCGGCATTGTCCATGACTATTGTGTTTAGGAGGTGATTTTGATTATTTGAATATTGGAAAGTAAGAATAGGTGTGATCGGTCATGGGAATTTGAGATGTTGTACATTAGAATTGAAAATACTTGAGACTAGGTTACCTTAATAGTGATAATACATTGGCCTTGATGCATTAATTGAATGTTGGCTAAGGTTTTGATATTTTGAACAAGGATAGTTGTGAATGGGTGAAAACCATTAAATTATACACATAAGTATCCAGCAAGAAATTTAACTACTAAATGTATTTATACTAGGAGATCAATACATCAAAAGGGGAGAATCAAACAAAGGCAAAGCAAAGATAATCGAGTAGTCGATTGGAAATCGTTTCATCCAATATAAGGTAAGTCATTAAGCATATATTTGGTATTGTTTTAAATGATCATAATATCTATGCAATTGTGTTTAATGAGATGATATGTAAATGAAAATGTATGTGTATGGAATGATGACATTGTTGAATGTAAAAGAAATAGTGAAATGTGTAGAAAGTTGCTTTCAGCACTAAGTGTGCGGGCAATACGTGTGTACGGTGATTGAGATTGGCACTAAGTGTGCATGCTGGAAATATATGGCACTAAGTGTGCATGCTGGAAATATCTGACCTTTGGGTGTGCGAGCTCGAAGGGTATGGCACTATGTGTGCGAGCTTAAATCACATGGCACTAAGTGTGCTAATCGAGTATTAAGCATCGTGTGTGCGTACTCTATATATATATATATATATCTCCGATCGAACAATTATATGGAGGGTATGTCTTCATTGAGTGGAGTATGGACAGCGGAAAGAGAAAGTACCTTGAGTTCGTGGTTAATAGATACTATGTTCATGCTCGTGGTTGAGTCGGTAAGTTTTAAATCTATGTGATGATTTCAATTGCATGATTGTTGCGGAAATGAAATGATGAATGTAAATTGCTTCAAATATCCTATTGAATAGTATATGAAATGTAAATGTATGACTTGGTATGACATTGATCCGAAAGGTCTAAGGAACTATGGTAGTTCGGTATGGGTGGAACAATGGGCCTTGTTTCATTATTTCATTTTATGATAATTTTAGTAACGGATGGTTGTGAAATGCTTATGACTTACTGAGTTATAAACTCACTCGGTGTTTTCTTGTCACCCATTTTAGGTCTCTTGGACTCGTATCGTTTGCGTGCTCGGAACCGTCGTTGAAGTCATCACACCGCTGGAAATCTTTTGGTATTGTCTTCGTAGTTGAACTAGGAGAACATTTGGCATGTATAGGCTATTTTGTTTTGTTGAATCTCGGGTTGTAAAGTTTAAGCCATGCGAAAATGGCCTATGTGGTCGGTTGAGTGTGAATCTAAAACCTATAGGCACGAGCCTTAGAAACCTTAATTTTGATAAGGTGGCCATAGTTTGTATTATGTATGATGAAATAGTTGGCCATGGAAGAATTATGAAATAGTCATTGTTTGCTTTAGTACCAGATGCTGCCAGCAGCAGTGAGGTGAGATGGAAAAATCCCTAAAAATAGTAGAAGTAGAATTAAATAGTGAATAAATTATGAAATTGAACCTTGATGAATCTATTTTCATATGGATGAAACGAAACGACCGTATGAGCTGTATTTTAAGAGATATTCAGGTTTTCGCAAAACAGGGCCAGAACGGTTTCTGGATCCCCTGCTCCGAATTTGAAAATTCACTATAAATTAACCAGAGAGAATTAGAAGTCATGATCTATATTTGCAGATTCCCTTGCGAGTCTAGTTTCTCTAGAAACAAATGGCATAAGTGTTGGAGCCCTGTACTGGAAGATATCCAAGTCGTAGTACACAAAGGTCAGTGTAGTCGAACCCTGAAACAGGGGAGACTTTAACTAATAAACTGTACTAATTGGCCCAACGAAAAATTCTAGAAAAAAATGTGTAGATGGGATTATGAGTCTAGTTTCAGGGAAAATTGACGGAACTCATTTTCGAGTTCTGGAACTCGAGATATGATTTTTAAGGTGACAGTGACGCGGTTAGCTAGCCTGCCTGGAACAGAAATTAAATAATTCCAAGAGAGAAATAAGGGAAGTAAGCCCGGTAACACCACGTGGTCAAATCCGGTGACGGTCACGGGTTTGGGGTGTTACACAATTCTTGCAAACCTTGTCAACTAGCACATATTGGCCTAAGGGGTTCGACACTTTAATCGTAAACTCAGTAAATTCAACAGGCAACTTTTTATTGGATACTAAATTCATGCAAATATAGGAATGAGTGGACCCGGGATCAATCAATGCAATAACAATAGTATCATAGAGAGAAAATGTACCAGTAATAACATCGGGAGATGATGCATCTTCTCGGGCACGTATAGCATAAGCTCTAGCAGGTGCTCTAGCTTCTGATCTTGCCGTTAAATCTTTCATCACAGTTTTACTACTAGTCCCACCTCCAGTATTTCTCGGTGGTCTACCTCTACTAGCGGTGGTATTCATCTAGCACTCAAATCTTTCTTCTTTAACTTTCTCCGGACAATCTCTAATAAAATGCTCGTGAGAACCGCACCTGAAACAAGCTCGCTCGGTCCCCCAACACTCACCATAATGTTGCCTGCCACATTGCTGACACTCGGGCTTTCTAGGTCGCACATTACCCACACTTGCCACCAAGTAGCTTGAGCTTTAGACCCGAATATGCTCTACCACGATCTCTGTGAATCCCCAATTGAAACCGTCATTCGAGGGTTTGTCTCTTTGGACCTCTTTGGTTGAGATTGAAATGGCTTGCTTATCATCTTTTTTCGACATCTCGGGCCTCAATAGCGACTTTTCTTCTTTCTTTGTTCAATTCTTGACTTTAAGAGCTCGATCAACCAATACTACAAATTCTTTCAACTCCAAAATTCCTACAAGCACTTTAATGTCCTCATTCAGCCCATCTTCAAATCTTCTACACATAATGGCCTCGGTGGACACACATTCACGGGCATACTTTTGAGTCTTACAAATTCACGTTCATACTACGCTCTGAGACATTTTCCCTCGCTTCAATTCAAGGAACTCCTTCCGTTTTTGATCAATAAATCGCCGACTTATGTATTTCTTTCTAAATTCTTCCTGGAAGAAATCCCAAGTAACTTTTCTTTTGGCACCACTGCAACCAAAGTCTTCCACCGGTGGTAAGCGAATCTCTCAAAAGTGATACAAAGACACTTTAAGCATTCCTCGGGTGTACATGAGAGCTCATCAAATACTGGGTAGAATTTTCAAGCCGAATTCCGCTTTCTCGGGATCATCATCGACCTTTGCTCTAAACTCTTCGCCCCTTGTTTTCGAATCTTGTCAACCGGAGGCTTGTTCATTCTTACCAAATCTATACCTTGAGCAGCCATGAGAATCGCCCGAGGTATAGGAGGGGTGGAGGAGGTTGAGCATTTGGATTTGCTCGAATAAATTCAAGATACCAATTGTTCATCATTTGGAGAAAGGCATCCCGAGCCTCATCTCCTTGTCTCAATGTCTCGGTCTACTTTCCACAGCGCGGTCCCTTGTGCGGAGCCGGCGCATTACTAAAGATCATCATCCGCAGCCTTCCAGGATCCATTACTATATTAAAACAAGACACGCTTTAGAATAATCAGAGTCACCACACTATCACAATATTTTTATGGCATGTATAGCTAGACCTTTACACACACTTTATTAGTCCGAGAACCGACTAAACCATAGCTCGATACCACTAAATGTAACACCCTTACCCACATCGTCATAGGAACAGGATATAAGGTATTACCGTAACATAACACATACCATTAAACATAATCGAGATGTAAATATGTCATCCAATTTGATAGTGCATCGTATAACATATGTCTTGAACAATATTAGCCCACTTTAATGGCTTGTACAAAGTATCCGGTCGAAATCTTGTAACTAATATTTTAACCTAGACAAATATGACACGTAAAAAATAATTAAGCCTACTATACATGCCATAATTCAAAACGTTTAGTTCAAATACCCTAAAGTATGATAGTGCGGATAGATCTTCACGATCCTTAACTCTGAGCAAGTCGAAGAACACTATAAGACAAAAGAGAGAAACAAAGTAAGCTTATAGCTTAGTAAGTAAGTATGTAAATACTAATTAAAGAATCTAACATGTTTACACAACAATTCAAGTTTATCTACTTTAACTTCACTATTCATTCCACTTTGATTTAGCTGTCTCTCTGCATCATATTCACTAAATAAATCATAACTCGGGTTACAAAACTCGAAATTCAAATCCGTAAAATTTCCTGAATCTAGACTCATAAAGCTTTTTGCTAATTTTTTTCTATAATTTTGGTTCAGCCGATTAGTACAGTTTATTAGTTAAAATTTCCCTGTTACACAGCTCGACTGATCTGACCTCTGTTCACTACGAATTGAATATCTCTCAGTACACAATTCAAACAACCCTGAGGTCTGTTTCATTTAAAACTAGTCTCAATAAGGAATTTAGGCATGTAAACTATATTTCTTAATTTTCCTTGTACAATTTTAATGATTTTTCAAAGTTGGAACAGGGGATCACGTATTCATCCTGAGCAAGTCACATACAATTGTAAATATCTCAAAATATAGAACTCCTTTGCTTGCTCTGTTTCTTTTATATGAAAGTAGACTCATTAAACTTTAATTTCACATCTCATTCAACCTCTAATTATATTCCTCCTATTTTGGTGATTTTTCAAAATCACGTCACTGCTACCATCTAAAAACAGTTTTAATGCTAATTTCACTCTTTCACACATTCTTTATGCTAACCTCATTTTATCTTATATATGTATATACCACAAATCATTTTCACCACATTTCATTCACCATAAGTGTAGGTCCAAACCACAATATCACCACAAAACCATCCCGTTGAACAATTCGGATCAATCCTCGATATTTAATGGTTTCAAAGACACAGCTCCACCATCATACTTCGTTTAGTTCGGCTCTCTTGTACACATGGTGAACACTTAGTACCACTCATGCGACCCAACCGATTTGTCTCGTAGCTCTCTTGTCTACATGGTGTCCTTCACTTGGAATCACGCATGCGACCTAGCTACATTTATCTTTCACGTAGCTCTCTTGTCTACATGGTGTCCTTCACTTGGAATCACGCATGCGACCTAGCTACATTTATCTTTCACGTAGCTCTCTTGTCTACATGGGATACATCTCGTATCACACATGTGACCTAGCTACTCTGAGGTGTCTCGTAGCTTTCTTGTACACATGATGTGCACTCAGCATCATACATGTGACCTAGCTACGCTCCTCTATTTCATTCGATCTCTAGAATGTTCAACCGGATCTCTCTATATTTATTTCCATTCTTCCAATAGTCGATTTATATTTTAACATCAGCTAGTATATTTATATAATAGGCTGAAATATAAGAATGTACATGAAATTATTGTAATATTTACATACAAACTTACCTTGGTGCAAAATGTGGAAATTTTGCAATTTAGTCCAAAACTTTTTCCTTCCCCGCTCGAGATCAATTCGCGTCTTTCTTGATTATGGAGCTTGAAAGTTGAAGAAACCCTAGCTATGGAGAGAGGGAGAATTGGCAGCAACTAAGGAGGATGATGACCAATTTTGTGTTATTTTTCCCATTTTATTTCATTTAATATCCAAATGACCAAAATGCCCTCCTTACTAAACTTTCAAAATTCCTTCCGTGTCCTAATTTTGTCCATGAACTTAAAATTGGTCAAATTGCTATTTAAGACCTCCTAATTAATATTCCAAAACAATTTCATACTAAAAACTTCGGGATGCAAATTTTGCAACTTATTCGATTTAGTCCCTACTTTCAATTTAAGCACTTTAGGCATAGAATTTCATCACGAAATTTTCACACAATCATGCAATCATATCATAAACCCCAAAATAATTATAAAAAAATTATTTCTATCTCGGATTTGTGGTCACGAAACCACTATTCCGATTAGGCCCTAATTCGGGTTGTCACAACTCCAATTTCGATAGCTCCGTATCGTATGGCACCAACGGAATTAAAGGAGTTGAAAGCTCAGTTGCAAGAATTGGTGGATAGAGGTTTTGCTCGCCCGAGTTTCTCGCCTTGGGGTGCGCCAGTGTTGTTTGTGAAAAAGAAGGATGGAACCATGAGGCTGTGCATCGACTATCATCAGCTTAATAAAGCGACGATAAAGAACAAATATCCGTTACTGCGTATCGACGATTTGTTCGATCAACTGAAGGGAGCTTCAGTGTTCTCGAAAATAGATTTGAGATCGGGCTATTATCAATTACGAATTCGAGATTCGGACGTACCCAAGGCGCCTTGAGCGAGATATGGTCACTACGAGTTCCTAGTGATGCCGTTTGGGCTTACTAATGCCCTACGGTATTTATGGATTTAATGAATCGGATCTTGAGACCATATTTGGATCGGTTCGTAGTCGTGTTCATTGATGACATCTTGGTCTATTCAAGAAATGAGACCGAACATCTTGAACACACGAGGTTAGTCTTTGCAAATTTTACGGAATAAGCAATTATATGCTAAGTTCAAGCAAGTGTGAGTTACGGTTAGAGAGGTTAGCTTCTTGGGGCATGTGATATCGCATCGGTATTCGAGTCGACCGAACAAAATTTCAGCCATACTTAACTAGAAGCCTCAGAAATATTACCGAGGTTCGAGCTTTTTGAAATTTGGCGGTTATTACCGACGATTTGTGAAAGGTTTCTCAACGATAGCCACGCCAATGATGGCTACTCCAAAAGGATGTTAAGTTCGAATGGACGGAGAAATGTCGAGAAAAGTTTCGATCAATGAAAACTTATTTGGTGAAGCCCCAATTCTAGTGCAACCCGAATCGGGCAAAGAGTTTGTCATTTATAGTGACGCATCCCTACTTGGGTTGGGTTGCGTATTGATGCAAGAAGGGCGAGTTGTGGCCTATGCGTCGAGACAATTAAAGCCACATGAGAAAAATTATCCGACCCATGATCTCGAATTGGCTGCCATCGTATTCGCCTCAAAGATATGGCGATATTACTTATTTGGTGAGAAGTGCCATGTGTATTCGGATCATAAAAGTCACAAATATTTGATGACCCAAAGAGACTTAAATCTGCGACAAAGACGTTGGCTTGAGTTGTTAAAAGATTATGAGCTCGTCGTTGATTATCACCGGGAAAGGCTAATGTGGTTGCGGATGCCTTAAGTAAGTAAATCATTATTCGCTTACGAGCGATGAATGTGCACTTGTGCATTCGATCCGACAATGTGTTAGTAGCTGAATTGAAAGCCAAACCATTATTGATACATCAAATTCGTGAAGCTCGTAAAGTCGACGACGAGTTGGGCGCAAAAGCGGAAATGAGTGTGTTCGAACAAGGACTCGGAGTTTCAAATCGATGATGACGATTGTTTGAGGTTCAAAGGTCGTCTGTGTGTTCCAAAGAATTCGGAACTTATTTCGATAATTCTGAACGAAGCCCATTATAGCCTAATGGCAATCCACCCGGGGAGTACGAAGATGTACAACGATTTGAAACGTCGATTTTGGTGACATGGTATGAAACGAGACATCTCCGACTTTGTTTTGAGATGTTTAATATGTCAACAAGTGAAAGCGGAACATCAAGTGCCTTCAGGATTACTTCAGCCGATCACGATACCCGAGTGGAAATGGGATCGAGTCACAATAGACTTTGTATCCGGACTGCCATTGTTAGCAAGTAAGAAGGATGCGATTTGGGTCGTTGTAGATAGATTGACTAAGTCGGCTCACTTTGTCCCCGTACGTGCGGGTTTTTCAATGGACAAACTAGCCGAATTGTACATTTCTCAGATTGTGAGATTACACGGGGTGCCTATTTCCATCGTGTCGGATAGAGATCCGAGATTTACCTCGCGATTTTGGAAGAAGTTGCAAGAAGCTTTGGGTACCAAGTTGCATTTCAAAGACCGCCTTTCACCCCAAACCGATGGTCAATCCGGCAGATAATTCAGATACTTGAGGATATGTTAAGATGTTGCACCCTCGAGTTCAGTGGTTCATGGGAACGGTATTTGCCTTTGATTGAATTCGCTTACAACAATAGTTTTCAATCAAGTATTAAGATGGCACCCTACGAGGCTTTGTACGGTCGTAAATGCCGACGCCATTGTTTTGGGTGAGCTCGGTGAAAGCAAAATTTTCGGGTGGATTTGATTAGAGATGCTGAAGAAAGTGAAAGTAATCCGTGAAAGTCCGAAGATAGCCTCCGATCGTCGAAGTCGCATGCTGGTCTCAAACGAAAAGACATCGAGTATCGTGGGAGATAAAGTGTTTCTCAAGGTTTCGCTGGGAAAAAGATACTCGATTCGGTACCGTAAGGGCAAGTTGAGCCCGAGGTTCATTGGGCCATATGAGATATCCGAGCGAGTCGGTCCAGTGGCATATCATCTGATTTTGCCCATTGAACTCGAAAAGATTCACGATGTCTTTCATGTTTCGATGCTTCGACGCTATAGATCTGATCCATCGCGTGTGATTAGTCCATCAGAGGTTGAAATTCAAGCCAATATGAGTTATGAGGAAGAACCGATTCGTATCCTATCATGTGAAGTGAAAGAGTTGCGAAACAAGCGAGTTCCGCTAGTGAAAGTGTTATGGCTCAAACACGGGATAGAAGAAGCTACTTGGGAAACCGAGAACTCTATGAAAGAGCGATACCCAACCCTATTTACGGTAAGATTTTGGGACGAAAATTTCTTAAGTGGGGAGAGTTGTGACAGCCCAAAATTGACCCTAGTCGGGATGTGGTTTCGGGACCACAAAACCGAGGCATAAAAATAATTTAAAATTTATTTTGATGCCTATGATATGTGTTAATTTGTGTGTGACATTTTGATGTTTCGATTTAGTGTTATAAATGTGAATTTCACTAGAAAGGACCTAGTAGTGAACTTTGAAAGTATGATGGGGAAATGTGTGATGACTAGTTGCTCATGCATGCAAAAATAAGGGATTTGCATGTCAAATTTCCCCCAACATGAAGTGGCCGCCATGGCAAGAGAGGATGGGCAAAACATGTCATGAAACATGTTTTGTTGGTGCATTAGGGAGAAATAATAAACAAAGGTGTATGGGTAAGAAAAGAATGATAAAAAATGTGTGTGAGTGTGGTATTCCCCCATTGCCGTGAGTTGTAGAGAAAGAAAGAAAATTTTGTTCATCCTTTCTTTGAGCCAAAACTAAGGAAGAAGGAGGATTTTTGCTCCATTTTTTTGTTTGGAAGAGATCTAGAAGGAGATTTTGGCTATACTTGCATCAAGATTAAGGTATGTATGAGGTTGTGTCATGAGATTCATGCATGTTTTAGTTGCTAACTTGATGTTCATGTTAGCCATGGTTCAAATCCTTGTTATGCCATGGAAATGGTATTTGGCCAAGGTTGTTATTGTGTTGAAGCCATTGCATGCTAAATGTGAAGCTTGCTAATGATGCATGCAATGATGGATTGACTACTCTTGAAATTTCTTTGTAGCAATCTTGAGTAAGACATTGAATTCTTTGTTTAACCATGACCGAAGTTGAAAGAGTATGGTTGTGATGTATTCGCCATGGTGCATTCATGAGCATGATTTATGCTTGTTACTTGATTGGTAAAATTTGTGTTTGGATGGGTATGAACCCCTTGAGATTGACCTTGCACCTATATGTGTATACATGTTTGCACATGATGTATTGGCATGACATATATACTATTTCAAGGTATATATTTGCTTGTGATGATGTTTGGTTATGAAGTACATGAGAGATGTGTATTGAGCTACAATATGTAATGCGTTAGTTAGTAAAATGCATGCTGTTTTGTGTGGTATTAATGCATAATTGGCCTCAACATGGACATGCATATTCGGCCACATGAGGGGAAATTGGTGTGCATGCATTCGGTTAGAGGCAAGCATATTGATGCCTATTCTTGGCTTAGAAAATTGCTAAGAGGAATATTAACTAATGTGTTGAGTTCGATTCGTGATTTCGTACATATGTGACTTTGATGCCTAATGAGCATATATATTGGCTAGGTATCTTGAATTCCTCTTCGATGCTCAATTGATAAAACCAATTTATTTGTTAAATTAAGCTCAAGAGCAAAGGGAGCTAAATTCGATAAGGGAAGGAAAAAGTCGTCGAATAGCCGTCAAATCGTTCGACCACGTCCGAGGTAAGTTTTCGAGTATCGAAACTTAGATTTTGATTCGATTGAATGAAGTAATGAGCAATCAATTTGTGCCTTTGTATGTGGCCATTGAGCGAAATGATATTTTGCTAAGGAATTGTGCATAAAAGTTGTGTTATGAAATTGAAACAAAGATGTGTATGAATGTTCGAGTGATATCGGGCTAAGCCGAAGGCAATTGTGCAAATTGTGATACGGGCTAAGCCCAAGGCAATGTGCGAGTTATGATATCGGGCTAAGCCCAAGGCAATTGTGCAAATTGTGATATCGGGTTAAGTCCCGAAGGCCTTTGTGCGGGTTACCATAACCGGGCTATGTCCCAAGGCGTTTGAACGAGTAGCTATATCCGGATAAACTCGAAGGTATGTGATTCGAGAAATTTGAACTTGCTGGAAAATTTTCAGTTAATGCACTTGTGAAATTCCCAACAACAAGGTATGTTTTGTGTGCTTAGCACACTATGAGTAAGTGCGTATGAATATTCGCTCTAATGATAAATGAGCTATCGGCATTAACTAGCCGTTATTTGTGTATGAATATAAGAGTTGGGATTGTGAAGTAAGCATGTCTTTGAGAAATTGTGCATATGAATTATTGTTTAGCTACTTGAATGCTATGCTTTGGTTGTGTGTATATTATGGCTCAAACTTACTAAGCATAAATTGCTTACTCCGTTTCTTTGTTTCTCTGTTTATAGATTTTGCTCGTTAGCGATCGGATTCGGGATCATAGAAGTTGAAGTCAACCACACTATCAAAGCCCTTTTTGGTACTCCTTTAGTTGAGTTTTGGATATGGCATGTATAGGACTACTCTCGGTTGTTTTTAAGTACTTGTGATGTATATGTGTGCGGCCATGCGAAAATGGTTCGTAAAAGTGGAGTATGGAATTTGACCACATGTGGTTTGTAATTATATTTGGTTTCATGATGTGATTATGGTTTGGAATGAGAAAGTTGGTCACATGATCAGCCATTGGAATGGCTAAATATGATCATATGTTGGACCTAAGTATGACTAGACTATAGTTGGTCCATGGGAACTACAATATAGGTAAAGCCTACCTTAAAAACAGATGCTGCCAGCTGCAGTGACGTGGATGTGGAAAATCACCAAAATTTGTAGGAATGGTTTTAATTAGTGAATAAATTATTAAATCGAACCTTGACGAGTCTATTTTCATATGAAAGTAACGAAATGATCATATGAACAGTATACCGAGAGATATTAAAGTTCTCATGAGACAGGGCCAGAAAGGTTTCTGGGTCCCCTGTCGTGACTTTGAAAATTTACCATAAATTATCCAGAATGAATTATAAGTCATGCCTTATATGTACAGATTCCTTTTTGAGTCTAGTTTCATTAGAAATAAACGGCATCAGTATTGAAACCCTGTACAGAGAGATATTCAAGTTGTAACGCGCGAAGGTCAGTGTAGTCGACCCCTGTAACATGGGTGAATTTAACTAATAAACTGTACCAATTGGCCCGACAAAAAATTCTAGAAATAAATCGATTGATGGATATATGAGTCTAAATTCAGGGAAAATTTACGGAATCAGTTTCCGAGTTGTGAAACTCGAGATACGCTTTTTAAGGCGACAGCGATGCAGTTTTCCAGCTTGCCTGGAAATGTCAAATTGGTCGGTGCCATAAGTGGTTTTGGCTTGTTAACCCCTTGTGTTCGACACCGGCAACGGTCTCGGGTTCGGGGTGTTACAAATATCATTGAACATACCTTGATCTAAAGGACCACCTTGGCCGAATCTTGCTTCCTCTTCTTCCTCTAGTTACGACAATTGCAAAAGAAAGAAAACATGAACACTCCTTCTTCCCTCCTTATTAAGCATTCAAACTCCCTCATTTTCATGCCACAACATCAAACACTCCTCCTAGATACAAGCAATGGCCGAACTTCTTCAAAAATTTTCACCCTTTCTTTTTCTTGGTTTTTCGGCTAGGAGATGGCAAGTATGAACACCCCTTTTTTTTTGTTCACTTTCCTATTATTATTCCCATCATTTGTTAACAAAAAAAAACATATTAAATTAGAATGAGTGGAGCATCATCACTCCTTGGCCGGCCACCATGTATTTTATGGGTAATTTGACATGCAAAGCCATGCTTCCTCTCCCTATTATTAATTACTCCTTATAATTCATCTATCATCTTTTCTAACTTTGTCAACTAGGTCTTTTTCGAATTAATTCACATTCCTAAAGCTAATATTAAGCATTTAATTTCTCATATATTCTCTGTCACACAAAAATTTATGTAATTAAAACACAAAAATAAATTTTTGGCTCGGTAATGTGGTCTCGAAACCACATTCCGACCAGGGTCTAATTAGGGTTGTCACACTATGTCTCCACACGAGCGTGTGAGACACTAATTCAGAATTTTTTGTAAAATTTTCTTAGGTCCTCGGTTTAGTGCCGGACCACTTTCAATGTATGTTTTAAGCCTCTTAGGCCCATAATAGTTACACTAAGATGTTATTGGATTGGTTTCAAATTGGAATGAAATTTTATAACCTATAATTCCTGAAAATGTGCTAGTACATGCCTAGTAACGCCTCGTACCTGGTCCCGGTCTCGAGTACGGGTAAGGGGTGTTACAGTTAGTGGTATCAGAGTTACGGTTTAGTTAGTTCTAGGACTACCATAGAGTGTATCAAGTTTATCTATACATGCCATTATACGGACGTGATACTGTGATATCTCCTAATTGTTTAATTGTCTTTGAATATAGTAAATGTCTTCCAATCATGCACAAGATGAGTCCGAGGGAGTCGAGAGCCATGCTCCAGCTTCCGTACAATGAGCTGTTTCTAGCAGTAGCAGAAGGCTTATGTCTGAAGGTCAGGAAGAGGCTAAAGCCGCCTTCTTTGACAAGATGGATGAGTGGTTTGGGGATTATTTGAGGAATCGCCCCAACATACAACGACCTCCCCCGCCCCATAACCAACCTGATAAGGAAGTGCCACAAGGTATGGCACTTGTAAGAATTGCTAAAGCCCCTGTAGACAAGCTTAGAAAGTACGGGGCTGAGGAATTTAGAGCTAAGATTGATGATGATGCTGAACGAGCCGAGTTCTGGCTCGAAACACTATACGAGTATTGGACTAATTATCGTGCACACCTGAGGAGTGCTTAAAGTATGGCATGTCACTCCTAAAGGATATTGCATACCATTAGTGGAAGACCGTATCTTCAGTGGTGCCAAAGGAAAACATCATTTAGGAGTTTTTCCAAGCGGAATTTAAGAAGAAATACATCAGCCAAAGGTTCTTAGACTCGAAACAGAAGGAGTTCTTGGAACTCAAACAAGGAAATAAGGCTATATCGGAATACAAAAGGGAGTTTGTAAGGCTAAGTTAGTATGTGACTGAATGGTTTCAAACAAAGTTAGAAATGTCTAAACGCTTCGAGAAACGTCTGAATGACGAAATCAAGCTATTGAATGGGATTCTTGAGATACAAGAGTTTTCCGCATTACCTGGTCGAGCCAAGAAAGCTGAGGAGCTCAATAATGAAAGGAAGCAAGCTAAGAGAGAAGCTCGAGTTGCGAGCAAGAGATCTAGCGGTAAGACGCTCTTATTTCCCACAAAGAAATCAATGAGCCAACATGAACGCTTCACTTCATCGGTAGGATATTCGAGTAGAGTGAGAGGCTCCAAATGACGTAATCAGAAGTCTTCCTCCCCGATGGTGACTAGTGTGGGGAGTGTAGATAACCAAAAGCTGAAGTGTAAAAACTACAATAAATTTCACTTCGGAGAGTGCCGGATGAAGAGCGGTGCATATTATAGATGTGGTTATCTTGACCACCTCCTCAAAGACTGCCCAGAGTGAACCGATAAAGAGGTGGAAGTAACGCCAAAATCGAGTGCTCTTATTCCCCGATGTAAACCTCTAAAGTATCTCGAAAGTGTTAGTGGCAGTCGAGTTGCACTCAAAGACACCACAAAACCAGAGACTCGAGCCCCGACAAGAACTTATGCAATACGCACTCGAGAGGAAGCCTCTGCTCCTAACGTTATCATAGGTGCTTTTTCTCTTTTTAATACTTGTGTCGTTGCCTTAATTGATCCAGGGTCAACGCATTCATAGATTTACATGAGATTGGTTGATAAAGTTAGTCTTGGTTGATAAAGTTTGTAAGAATTGTCCTTCGACGATTCAGGGTCATTATTTTTCGGCTACCTTATGTTATTGCCATTTGATGAGTTTGATGTAATACTTGGCATGGATTGGTTAGCCCTGCATGATGTAATTGTAAACTATGGTAGCAAGTATATTGAATTAAAGTGCCCAGATGGTAAAGTTCTACGGGTTGTTTCAAGAGAATTGGATACACCGCCAGTTGTAATCACAGAAATGGTTTCTCAAAAATATAAGAGAAAAGGGTACGAAGCCTACCTTGCTTTTGTACTAAATACTAAGGAAACAGAGTTGAAGATTGAGTCCGTACCAATAGTATGTGAATATCCAGACATGTTCCTGAAGGAATTACCCGGATTACCTCCTAGAAGAGAGATAGAGTTTGGTATTGAACTAGTGCCAGGGATAGCTCCTATTTCTATTGCTTCGTATAGGATGGCACCAACCGAGCTGAAAGAATTAAAAGCATAGTTGCAAGAGCTGACGGATAAAGGTTTTGCAAGGCCAAGCTTTTCACCTTGGGGTGCTCCCGTATTATTTGTAAAGAAGAAAGATGGTTCAATGAGGATGTGTATAGATTATCAGCAATTGAACAAGGTGACTATCAAGAATAAGTATCCTTAGCCAAGGATCGATGATTTTTTTGACCAGTTGAAGGGAGCTACTGTATTCTCTAAGATAGACCTAAGATCTGGCTACTATTAGTTGTGAGTTAAAGTGTCAAATGTGCCAAAGACAACTTTTAGGACGAGGTATGGCCACTATGAAATTCTTGTCATGCCGTTTGAGTTAACAAATACACCGACCGTATTTATGGACCTAATGAATAGGATATTTCGGCCATACTTGGACAAGTTCATTGTTGTGTTCATTGATGACATTTTGATTTATTCCAAGGATGGGATGGTGCATACGAAGCATTTGAGGACTGTGTTGTAGATTTTACGGGAAAAGCAATTGTATGCTAAGTTTACCAAGAGTGAATTTTGGCTTTAAGAAGTAGGGTTTTTGGGTCATAGTGTTTCAGGTGATGGCATCTGAGTTGATCCAAGTAAAATCTTTGCAATTGTTGAATGGAAACCACCTAAAAATGTAACTGAGGTTAGAAGCTATTTGGGCTTAACCGTTACTACCGAAGATTTGTGAAAGTATTCTCTATGATTGCGACTCTGATGACGAGGTTACTATAGAAAGACGTTAAGTTTGAATGGACAGAGAAGTGCCGGCTGAGTTTTAAAAAGTTGAAGACATTGCTGACTGAAGCTTTAGTTTTAGTATTGCCTGAGCCAGGAAAAGAGTTTGTGGTCTGTAGTGATGCATCCTTAAATGAATTGGGCTATGTACTTATGCAGGATGGCAAGGTGATAGCCTATGCTTCGTGGCAGTTGAAGTCACATGAGAAGAATTATCCGACGCATGACTTAGAACTTGCCACCATTGTTTTTGCCTTGAAAATCTAGAGGCATTATTTATATGGTGAGACTTGTCGTATATTCACAAACCAAAAGAGCTTGAAGTATTTAATGACTCAAAAAGAACTGTATCTAAGATAATGGAGATGGTTAGAATTAATTAAAGACTACGAGCTGATCATCGATTATCACCCGAGAAAGGCGAATATGGTCGCTGACGCGTTGAGCCAAAAATCTTTATTTGTATTGAGGACCATGAACACTGGATTGACGATGTTTGATGATGGTTCGCTCTTGGCAGAGTTAAGGGTCAAGTCGACATTTCTTCAGGAAATTTATGATGCTTAGACTATGATAGTATCCTGCAGGCTAAAAGAGCTCAAAGTAAGTCGGGCATTGAATCAGATTTTCATGTTAGTCCCGATGGATGTTTGATGTTCAGAGATAGAGTTTGCATACCCAAGAATAATGAAATTATTCAAAAAAATTTGCAAGAGGCACATATAGACATTCGTCTATTCATCCTGGAAGTACCAAAATGTATAATGATTTAAAGAAAATGTACTGGCGAAATGGCATGAAAGAGACATCTCCGAATTCATATCGAAATGCTTGATATGCCATCAAGTCAGGGCTGAACATCAAGTACCTTTTGGTTTGCTACTGCCTATGATGGTCCCCGAATGGAAATGGGACAGGATCACTATGGACTTCGTGACAGGATTACCATTGACCTCAAAAAAGAAAGATGCTATATGGGTTGTGGTTGATAAGTTGACAAAGTCGTCTCATTTTATTCCAGTAAGGACATATTAATCACTTGACAAGTTGGCTGACTTGTATATATTTGAGATTTTGAGATTACATGGGCTACCGCTATCAATTATTTCAGATAGAGACTTGAGGTTCACTTCAAGATTGTAGAAGAAGTTACAAGAAGCCTTGGGTACAAAATTGAGCTTTAGTACAGGTGTTCACCCGTAGACCGATGGTCAATTTGAGCGGATGATTCAGATTCTAGAAGATATCTTGTGATGTTGCATCCTTGAATTTCAGGGAAGCTGGGAAAAATACCTACCATTAGTAGAGTTCGCCTACAACAACAGCTTTCAAACGAGTTTGAAGATGACACCTTATGAGGCCTTCTATGGTAAGAAGTGTCGAACTCCATTATATTGGACGAAACTCAAGGAGAATTAGATTCACAGAGTTGATATGATCAAGGAAACTGAAAAAAATGGTTAAAGTGATATGTGACTGTTTAAAAGCGGCATCAGATAGGCAAAATTCTTATGCTGATTTGAAAAGAAAAGAGATTGAATTTCAAATTGGAGATAGAGTATTCTTGAAAGTATCTCCATGGAAAAAGGTATTAAGATTTGGCCAAAAAGTCAAACTGAGCCCGCGATTCATCAGACCATACGAGGTCACTGAAAGAGTTGGACCATTAGCCTATCGTTTGGCACTGCCACCAGAACTAGAAAAGATTCATGATGTGTTCCATGTGTCTATGTTAAGATGATATTGATCAGATCCCTCTCATGTGATTTTACCGATGGAGATTGAAATTAGACCAGACATGACTTATGGTGAGGAACCGGTCAAGATTTTGGCTCGTGAGGTTAAACAGCTAAGAAATAAAGATGTGGCTTTGGTAAAAGTCTTATGGCATCGACATGGTACGGAAGAGGCTACATGGGAGCCAGAATAAACCATGTGTAACGCCCCCACGCCCGAAACCGTCGCCGAAGTCGAGCTTGAGGGGTTACCGAACATAATTTATCAAATTAAGAACTTCAAATCATTTGTTTCTACATTCACAGCTTTCTAACTACCGCGTCACAGTTACAAGAAAAATCATACCTCAAGTTACGAAACTCAAAATCAAGATCCATAAATTTTTCCTCAATCTAGACTCATATATCTATTTACTAATTCTTTTTCTAGAATTTTTGGCTGGTCCAATTAGTACAGTTTATTAGTTGAAGTCTCCCCTATTTCAGGGTTTGACTGCTCTGACATCTGTGTATTACGAATCAGATATCTCTCTATACAAAATTGCAATGACTACAAGGTTTGTTTTTCTTAAATCTAGACTCAATAAGGAATCTGTACATATAAAGAAAAACTTCTAATTATTTTTTTAAATTTATTATGAATTTTTAAAGTCAGAAAAGGGGATCCAGAAATCACTCTGGCCCTGTTTCATAAAAGTTTAAATATCTCATAAAATACACCTTATATTCCTGTTTTGTTCAATCCATATGAAAATAGACTCATTAGGCTTAAATTTCATAACTTACTCATCATTTAGTTCTATTTATACTATTTTTAGTGATTTTTCAAATTCATGTCATTACTGCAGAAATATTCTGTTTTAAGGCAAGTTTCATCTTTCCATGAATTTTTATGAACTAGATAACCTGTTAAACTTCCATGATATCAAACACGATCTAAATTAGCCATCACCATGACTTATCAATATCAAACATTTTCTCAACCAAACATGGCCATATCATAAAATTATTTACACAAAATACGTATATTGCTATACATGCCATACTTAAGTTTTACAAGCCATTTACCTAGATGAAAGTCCTTTGGATAGTGTGATCGAACCTTGACCGTCCGATTCCGAAATGGCTTGTTCAAAACTGATAAATAAAGAGGAGGGAGTAAGCATAAATGCTTAGTAAGTTCATATGTAAATAACAAGTAACATAACAATACAAATATACCAAACAACTTTAGTATGGTATCACCAAAACATATGTCATATTTCTAAACAACATTCATCATCTTACCACCTTATCGTTGTTGTATCTATTTTCAACCCGAGGGTTAAGAACATACCTGTCCAAAGTGTCCATTTCACCACACTTACCAAAACGTCACTTGCATCTTAAGTGTTCTTCCATTTCACTAGAAATTTCACCCGTTGAACACATCGGAATACAACTCGGATACACGGATAATTTGCACATGAGTGCCTCATATGTAATCAAGAAATCATGTAACCCGCCCCTACGTGAACCCGGACTCAACTCAACGAGCTCGAGCGTTCGCATCCATAAATGAACTCGGACTCAACTCAATGAGTTCGGATGCCTAGTTACATCTCACGAACTCGGACTCAACTCAACGAGTTCGGACATTCGCATCCATAGGTGAGCTCGGACTCAACTCAAGGAGTTCGGATGCTCAACCATCCTAGTGACATGTCACTTGTATCCTAATCTATTCCTAAGGTTCAAACGGGCTTTGTCCCTCGATCTCACATTTGTTGTCTTCCATGGAATATCGGAACCGATACTCGGTAGCAATTCATATTTATCAAGTAGTAAACATGATTTGCATATTACTCAACATTAAACACAAAGCATAATATTTCACGATTAAAAATCAGCATCATATCATATAATTAACATCAATAACTTAAAATAACAATTATGCTACATTATTTACACATGAACTTACCTTGGTACCAAAATATAAAGATTTTGCAATTTAGTCCACAATCTTTTCTTTTCCTCGATCGCGACTTGAATCTCGTTTCTCTTGATCTATAATGCCAAATTAATCTTATTTAATACATACATTCATCAAAACAGCATTTAATCGAACTTTAAAAAATTAACTTTGGAAAAATTACACTTTTGCCCCTAGGCTCGAGAATTAAACTTTATTCCTTATTCTTCTGTTTTATAACATGCTGATCACTTTTCCCTTCTATGGCAACATCAAATTCTCTCTCTAACATATACTTGTGACTATTAGGTATTTTTGCCGATTAAGCCCTTTTACTCATTTTCACTCAAAACCGAGTAGCACAAGTTGTCTAACATAATTTAAAACCTCATATTCTATCAGAAAACATCAAAATACACAAATTTCACCTATGGGTATTTTTCCAAATATAAACCCTAGGTTGAATTATTGCTAACATAAGCTTAATCGAGCTACCGGGATTCCAAAAACGTAAAGAACATTAAAAGCGGGCTTGGAATCACTTACTATGGAGCTTGGAAGCTTGAAACAAACCCTAGCTATGGAGAACCCTTGAAATTTCAGCCTAATGAAGAAGATGGACAAAATTGGCTTTTAATTTTGTTTTAATTCATTTTAATAACTAAATGACCAAAATACCCTTACTACAAAACTTTCCAAAAATTCCTTCCATGTCCTAATTTTTTCCATGAACTTCAAATTGGTCAAATTGCTATTTAAGACCTCCTCATTAATATTCCAAAACAATTTCATACTAAAAACTTCTAGAATGCAAGTTTTGCAACTTATTCGATTTAGTCCCTACTTTCAATTTAAGCACTTTAGGCATAGAATTTCATCACGAAATTTTCACACAATCATGCAATCATATCATAAACATCAAAATCATTGTAAAATAATTATTTCTATCTCAGATTTGTGGTCACGAAACCACTATTCGATTAAGCCCTAATTCAAGATATTACAACTCTCCCCCTTTTAAGGATTTTCATCCTCGAAAATCTTCTGGTAAATAGTGTGGGTATTGGTTTCTCATAGTTTCTTCAGGTTCCCATGTAGTCTCTTCTACCCCATGCTTTTGCCACAACACTTTTACAAGTGCAACAATTTTATTTCTTAGTTGTTTGACTTCTCGAGCTAAAATCTTAATCGGTTCTTCTTCATAAGTCATATCCGATCGCAGTTCAATTTACATCGGTGAAATTATATGTGAAGGATCCGAACGATACCGACGTAACATAGATCGTGAAACACATCATGAATCTTCTCTAATTCGGTGGTAACGCTAATGATATGCTGGTCCAACTTTTTCAATTATTTCATACGGTCCAATAAAACGCGGACTTAACTTGCCCTTTCGTCCAAATCCAAGGACTTTCTTCCATGGAGACACTTTCAAAATACCTTATCACCAACTTGAAACTCCATTTCTTTTCGTTTCAAATCCGCATAAGATTTTGTCTATCTAAAGCGACTTTCAAACAATCTCGAATCACTTTCACCTTTTCTTGGTTTCTTTTATTAAATCAACTCCATAAATCGATTTTCCTTGGGTTCGGTCCAATACAATGGCGTCCGACATTTACGACCATATAATGCTTCATAAGGTGCCATCTTCAAACTCGTCTGATAACTATTATTATAAGTAAATTCTACCAATGGTAAGTACCTTTCCCAACTATCTTGAAATTCCAATACGCAACATCTGAGTATGTCTTCAAGAATCTGAATTACTCTCTCTGATTGTCCATCAGTTTGTGGATGAAAGGCAGTGCTGAAATTTAACTTTGTACCTAATGCCTCTTGCAACTTTTGCCAAAACCATGAGGTAAACCTCGGATCTCTATCCGAAATGATTGACAAAGGTATCCCATGAAGTCTAACAATCTCTTGGATATACAATTCAGCCAACTTATTAATAGAATAATCTGTACGTACCGGAATAAAATGAGCCGATTTAGTCAGTCTATCAACTATTGCCCAGATGGCATTTTTCTTCCCTGGATTTAACGGCAACCCTGATATAAAATCCATAGTAATCCTATCCCATTTCCATTCAGGAACCATAATAGGCTGAAGTAATCCCGAAGGTACCTGGTGTTCAGCTTTCACTTGTTGACAAACTAAGCACTTTGATACAAACTTGGAAATATCTCTTTTCATTCCACTCCACCAGTACATTTTCTTTAAGTCATTATACATCTTCGTACTGCCCGGATGAACCGCCAAACAACTATTATGTGCTTCATGCAAAATCTTTTGAATCAACTCATCATTTTTCGGTACACAAATCTGATTTTTAAACATCAAACAACCATCAGAACCGATTCTGAAATTTGATCCCGTATCAGCTTCACACTATTTTCTTTTGGCTAGCAAATCTTGATCATTTTTTTGAGCTTCAGAAATCTCTTGTAAAAACATCGGTCTTGCTCTTAACTCTGCTAGAATCGAACCGTCATCTGAAATTTTCAACTGAGTGTTCATAACTCTCAAAGCAAACAACAACTTTCTGCTTAAAGCATCGGCAACCACATTCGCTTTTCCCGGATGATAATCAATAACAAGCTCGTAATGTTTCAATAACTCTAACCATCTTCGCTGTCTCAAATTCAAGTCTTTTTGTGACATCAAGTATTTAAGACTTTTGTGATCGGTATATACTCGGCACTTTTCACCATACAAATAATGTCGCCAAATCCTCAAAGCAAATACCACCACAACCAATTCCAAATCGTGAGTAGGATAATTCTTCTCATGAGGTTTTAACTGTCTCGAAGCATAAGCCACCACTTTTCCTTCTTGCATGAGGACACACCCCAAACCATTTAGAGAAGCATCACTATACACCACAAATTTTTTACCTGATTCGGGTTGTATCAACACTAGTGCTTCAGTTAATAACTTTTTCAATTCTTCGAAACTCTGTTGACATTCTTCCGTCAATTCAAATTTAACATCCTTTCGGAGTAGTCTAGTCATAGGAGCAGCAATTATAGAAAATTCATTTACGAACCGCCGATAATACCTAGCTAGCCCCAAGAAACTCCTAACTTCAGTTACATTTTTCGGTGGTTTCCAATCAACAATGGCTGAAATTTTACTAGGAGCAACCTGTATACCATCACCTGAAACAATATGACCCAAAAATCTAACTTCCCGGAGCCAAAATTCACTTTTACTAAACTTAGCATACAGCTGCTTATCTCTCAAAGTTTGCAAAACTATCCTCAAATGCTCAGCATGCTCTGTCTCATCTTTTGAATAAATTAAAATATCATCTATAAACACCACAACAAATCTATCCAGGTATGGCCGAAATATGCGATTCATTAAGTCCATAAACACAGCAGGAGCATTTGTCAACCCGAATGGCATAACTAAAAATTCATAATGACCATACCTTGTTTTAAAAGCAGTTTTAGGCACATTTGACTCTTTCACTCGCTGTTGATAATACCCAGATCTCAAGTTAATCTTTGAAAACCATGTCGCTCCTTTTAGCTGATCAAACAAATCATCAATTCTCGGCAATGGATACTTGTTTTTGATTGTCACCTTGTTTAACTGCCAATAATCAACACATAATCTCATAGAACCATCCTTCTTTTTCACAAATAACACGGGAGCACCCCAAGGTGAAAAACTTGGTCTCACAAAGCCTTTATCAGTCAACTCTTGCAACTGCGACTTTAATTCTTTCAACTCTGTTGGTGCCATTCTATATGGAGCAATCGAGATCGGAGCTATTCCCGATATCATATCTATACCAAATTCTACTTCCCTGACTGGAGGCAAACCGGGCAATTCTTACGGAAATCGTCCGCAAATTCACATACAACCCAAGCCTGATTCAACTTTCTTTTCAACTTCTTTTGTATTAATTACAACGCCAAATAAGCTTCATAACCCTTTCTCAAATATGGAGCCGACATGTGACCGCTAAATTGACCCTAGTCGGAAAGTGGTCTCGGGACCACTAAACCGAGTCATAAAAATAATTTCATAGTTGATGCTCATTATATGTACATATGCATGTGTGAAAAATTCATGTTTGAATTTTTGTTAATTGTAAGTGAATTTTATCAAATAGGACTTATGTGAGAAAATTTAGAAATGTGCTAGGCAAATATAAAGTGGCCTATTAATGCATGTTGTGAAAATGATGGGCTTGCATGTCAAATTTCCCTAGATTAAAGCCTAGTGGCCGGCCATGACAAAGGGGGATGGGCAAAACATGTCATAAAACATGTTGTGTAAGTGGTTTATGTTGGAATAAATAAAATAAGGAGTATGGGTAATAAAGAAAAAAAAAGGAAAGAATGGTGTGTGATTCCCCCATTCCGTGAGTTGAAGAAAAGAAAAAAAATTGTTCATCCTTTTCATTTTCTTTTGGCTGAAAATTCTAAGGAAGAAGGAAGGAATTCTTGCTCCATGTTTGGTTTAGAAGAGGATTAGGAGGAGGTTTGGCCATACTTGTATCAAGATTAAGGTATGTTTGATGTTGTGCCATGAGATTCATGCATGTTTTTAGTTGCTAGCTTGATGTTCTTATTAGCCCATGGTTCAAATCTTTGCTATGTCATGGGGATGGTATTCGCCAAGGTGGATTTTGTGTTGATATCATTGCATGCTAAATGTGAAGCTTGTTAATGATGCATGTGATGGTGGATTGATAACTCTTGAATCTCCTTTTAGCATCCTTGAGTGAGACATTGAGTTCCTTGTTCAACCATGACCAAAATTGAAATAGTAAGGTGTTGTGATGCATTCGGCCATGGTAGGATATATAAGAGAAATAAGGTTGTTGTTAGATGAAGTAGAGTCTAACAAATGAGCTCGTATGTGCATTGGTGTTTAGATGGAGAAGAATGAGCTAGCAAGTTGTGTGCTAATATATAATGTAATTTGGTATATTATGGGTAATGCATGTGTTGAATTAGTGTAATTTGGAGAGGATGCTTTAATAGTGTATATATGTGTATTAGCCAAATTTTTAACTTGAAACAAATGGTGTTTAGTCAACACAAGTGACCATACTTGTAGAATGTATTAATGTTGCAATCGGCCTTAGCATAGATGTGTATGTTCGGCCATTGGTAGCCTATTGATGGCTTTAGCTTGACTTAGAAAATTCAGCAAAGTGGAAATATTAGCTAGTATGTTGAATTCGACGTGATTTCGTACATATGTGACTCTAATGTCTAATGTATATATATGGGCTAAGTACCTTGAGCTTCTCTTTTGATGTTGAATGAATTGTATTAAATTGTTGATGTGATTAAAAATGCATATGATCATTGTGTATTTGAGCTAAAGGGTGGCCATATGACCTATCAAACTCCTTGTCATATTCGCCATAAGGTAGCAAATGAGACTTTCATAAGTTAAATTTGTTTGAATTAGCTCAAGAGCTTAAGGGACCAAATTGGATAAAGGAAAGGAAAAAGTGATCGAATAGCCATTGAAGCCATTCGACAACATCCGAGGTAAGTTTTTGAGTAATGGAACTTAAATTATGATTCGATTAGATTATGTCTTAAGTAAATCAAAATCATGCCCTTTGTATGTGGCTATTGAACCGAAATTGTAAATATGATAAGTGTCTTGTGTTGAGCTTTGGTAATGAAAATGAAATATGGATGTGTCATGATTTATTGATATATGTGCATGGTTCTTGAATGATGCCGGGCTAAGTCCGAAGGCTTTGTGCTAAGTGACTATATCCGGGCTAAGACTCAAGGCATTTGTGCGAGTTACTAAATCCGGACTAAGATCCGAAGGCATTTGTGCGAGTTACTAAATCGGAATAAGATCCGAAGGCATTTGTGCGAAGTTACTAAATCCGGACTAAGATCCGAAGGCATTCGTGCGAGTTACTAAATCCGGATAAGTCCCGAAGGCATTTGCGTGAGCTATTCGGGCCATGAGCAAGGTATTTGAACGAGTGGCTATATCCGGTTAAACTCGAAGGCACGTGATTCGGGAATGAATGAACTTGTGTAAAAATTTGCATTAATATGCTTGTGAAATCCGACAATGAGGTATGTTTCGTATGTGCTTTGAATGAGCTACCGGCCTTTGGCTAAGTTGATCTTTTGTGTATGAACATAAGGGTTGGTAATGTGAAGTAAGTATGATATTGAGAATTTGTGCATATGAAATTATCCGTTTAGCTATACGAATGTTATGCTTTTGTTGTGCTGGAATCCCTTGCTCAAAACTTACTAAGCATAAATTGCTTACTCCGTTTCTTTGTTCCTCTGTTTTATAGATTTTGGCTCGTCAGCTATCGGACTCGGGATATTTGGAAGTCGAAGTCTCCCACACTATCAAAGCCCCCTTTTGGTACAATTTTGGTTGAACTTTGAAATGGCATGTATAGGACTACCCTTTTTGTTGTTGGTCATGTACCCATGGATTTTGTGTAAATTTGGATAGCCATGCGAAAATGGCTTATATACGTTTTTAGCATAGTACTATAACCGTTTTGTATGTTGATCACTAAGAGGTGTGGAAATGTTTAGAGACGATTAGCCATTGGAATGGTTAATCATGATTATACTTTGTGCTATGTATGCAAAAAGGGCTAATTGAATCATGGAAACTATGAAATAGGTAAAGTCTACCTTAAAGGCAGATGCTGACAGTAGCAACGATGTGGATGTGAAAAATCACTAAAAATAGTAGGAATGGAATTAAATAGTGAATAAATTATGTAAATGAACCTTGATGAATCTACTTTTATATGGAAGAAACGAAAAGGTCATATGAGCTGTATGTTAAGAGATATTTAGGTTTTCGTGAAACAGGGCCAGAACGGTTTCTGGATTCCCTGTTGCGAATTTGGAAATTCATTATAAATTAACCGGAGATAATTAGGAGTAACTCCATATATGTATAGATTCCTCTTTGAGTCTAGGTTCTATAGAAAAAAACGGCATCAGTATTGAAGCCCTGTACAGGGAGATATCCAAGTCGTAATGCGTGAAGGACAGTGTAGTCGATCCCTGTAACATGGGAGACTTTAACTAATAAACTGTACTAATTGGCCTGACCAAAAATTCTAGAAAAAAAGTTTTAGATGGATATATGAGTCTAGTTTCATGGAAAAATTACAAAACTGATTTTCGAGTTTTGGAACTCAAGATATGATTTTTAAAGCGACAGTGACGCAGTTAGCCAACTGCCTGGAAAATTTTTAAAATGGACTGTGAAAATGAATGGTTTAAGCCGTTAACCCCTCGTGTCCGACTCCAGCAGCGGTCTCGGATACGGGGTGTTACAATTAGATTGGTATCAGAGCTACGGTTTAGTCGATTCTAGGACTACCGTAATGCGTTTAGGTCTAGCTATACATGCCATTTTCTGTGATTATTTGATAGTGTGGTGATTTCTGACATTTGCAAATGTGTTTATTTATAGTAATGGATCCCGATCCCGACCGAGTGGTAGTGATGATCTTGAGAGTGTAGCGCTTTGCTCCGCACAAGGGACAATGGCGGACTCTCAACCTAATGCTAGTAATCCAAATGATGAAGCTAGACAAGCTTTCTATAGAGTGATGAATGATTGGTTCAACCAATACATTCGAACTAATCTGGTGTTCCACAACCTCCATTCCCAACAAACACAACCCCGCACCTACAATGCCTCCGAATCGACCAAATAAGGTCAAATAAGCCCCGATTGATAGAATCCAAAACATGGGGCTCTTGAATTTAAGGCTACGGATAGTGATGATGCCGAGCAAGCTGAATTTTGGTTGGACAACACTATTTGGGTACTCGATGAACTATCTTGCACACCCGATGAGTGCCTAAAGTGTACTATCTCCTTGCTACGTGATTCTGCCTACTATTGGTGGAATATGTTGACTTCATTGTGCCTAGAGAGCAAGTAACTTGGGAGTTCTTCCAAACCGAGTTTGAAAGAAGTATATCGATCGAGATTCATTGACCAAAAGCGGAAGGAATTTCTTGAACTCAAACAAGGTTCCATGTCGGTTCACCGACTATGAGCGAAAATTTGTGAGGCTTAGTAGATACGACGAGAATGTATTTCCTCGAAGTCTAATGTGTAAGCGTTTGAGGATGGACTAAATGATGATATAAAATGTATGTTGGCATCTTGAAATCGAGAATTTGTAGTACTTGTTGAGCGAGCTTGCAAGGTTGAGGAGCTTAGATGGAGAAAAGAAAAGCTGATGTGGGAGCAAGGGAGTTTCGTAAGAGGTCTTCGGAAAGCCCTTCACGACATCGAAGAAATTTAGAGATGGCTTGGGCGGTCTAGAGACACTTTGGGCTTTTCTAGGCGAGATCGCGATCGACCCCTATGAGCACACGAATCACTTCGATCACCGGTGTTGAAAATGATCGTCGAGATAGAGCGAGTGCCAATATTGTGGCAAATGGCATTCGGAAGTTGTAGATTCCATGACCGCTCCTGTTACAAGTGTGGATCAGTTGACCACTTCATTAAAGATTGCCCGAGGTTGCCTGAACAGAATGTAAATTAGAGTGGGAAACCGGGTGCTACCACTGCTCGAGGTAGACCATCTAGAAATACGGGCGATGCCAGTGGTGGTCAGAGAGGTTCTAGAGATGCTACGACCAGATTCGAGGCTCGCGCTCCTGCTAGGGCTTACGCTATACGCGCACGCGAGGATGCTTCCTCTCCAGATGTTATTACCGGTACTTTCACTCTCTTTGATACTAATGTGATTGCTTTGATTGACCCTAGTTCTATTCATTCTTATATATGCGAAACCTTAGCATCCAGTAAGACCTTACCTATTGAGTCTACTGAGTTCGTAATTCGGGTGTCAAATCCCTTGGGTCGTTACGTGCTTGTCGACAAAGTGTGTAAGAAATGTCCCCTAGTAATTCGAGGTTCCTATTTTCCGGCGGACTTGATGCTTTTGCCGTTTGATGAATTTGACGTTATCCTCGGTTTAGATTGGTTGACCGTGCATGATGCGGTTGTGAATTGCAAAAGCAAGACTATTGATCTGAGGTGCACAAATAACGAGATAATCCGGGTTGAGTCTACGGACTTAAAGGGTTGCCGGTGTAATATCATCAATGTTGGCCCGAAATATGTAAGAAAGGGTGCGAAGCATACCTTGCGTATGTACTTGATGATAAGGAGTTAGAAATAAAACCGAATCTGTCTTGGTGGTTTGTGAATACCGGATGTTTTTCGAAGAATTATCGGGTTTGCCACTGTTCGGAAGATAGAGTTTGGTATTGAGCTTGTACCTGGGACTACGCCGATTTCGATAGCTCCGTATCATATGGCACCAACCGAGTTAAAAGAGTTGAAAGCTTCGGTTGCAAGAATTGACGGATAGAGGTTTCGCTCGACCAAGTTTCTCACCTTAGGGTGCACCAAGTATTGTTTGTGAAAAGAAGGAAGGAACCATGAGGTTGTGCATTGACTATCGTTAGGTGAATAAAGTGACGATAAAGAATAAATATCCGTTACCGCGTATTGATGATTTGTTTGATCAACTAAAGGGAGCTTCAGTGTTTTCAAAGATAGATTTGAGATCGGGTTATTACTAGTTGGATTCGAGATTCGGATGTACCCAAAACGCTTTCAAAAGCGAGGTACGATCACTACGAGTTCTTAGTGATGCCGTTTGGGCTCACTAATGCCCTACGGTATTTATGGATTTGATGAATCGGATCTTCAAATAGTATTTAGACCGGTTCGTAGTTGTGTTCATTGATGACATCTTGGTCTATTCAAGAGATGAGACCGAACATCTTGAACACACGAGATTAGTGTTGCAAATTTTACGGGATAAGCGGTTATATGCTAAGTTCAAGCAAGTGTGAGTTACGGTTAAGAGAGGTTAGGTTCTTGGGTCATGTGGTATCGCGATCGGGTATTCGAGTCGACCGAGCAAAATTTCAACCATACTTAACTAGAAGCCTCCAGAATTATTTTCGAGGTTGGAGCTTTTGGGACTTGCCGGTTACTACCGACGGTTTGTGAAAAGTTTCTTGATGATAGGCACACCCATGACGAAGCAACTTCAAAAGATGTTAAGTTGAATGGACGGAAAAATGTCGAAAAGTTTTGATCAATGAAAACTTATTTGTGAAGCTCAATTTTAGTGCGGCCGAATCGGCAAAGAGTTTGTCATCTATAGTGATGCCTCCCTACTTGGGTTGGGTTGCGTATTGATGCAAGAAGGTCAAGTTGTGGCCTATGCATCGAGACAATTAAAGCCACATGAGAAAAATTATCCGACCCATGATCTCGAATTAGCGCCATCGTATTCGCTTTGAAAATATGGCGACATTACTTATTTGGTGAGAAGTGCCATGTATTTTTGGATCACAAAAGTCTCAAATATTTGATGACTCAAAGAGACTTGAATATGCGACAAAGATGTTGGCTCGAGTTGTTCAAAGATTATGAGCTTGTCATTGATTATCACCGGGAAAGGCTAATGTGGTTGTAGACGCCTTAAGCGGAAATCCCGCTTGCTTTTCTGACGATGAATGTACACTTGTCTATTCTACCCAACAATGTGTTAGTAGCGAATTAAGGGCCAAAACATTATTGATTCATCAAATTCGTGAAGCTCGAGAAAGTCGACGATGAGTTGGTTGCAAAAGCGGGCTGAATGTGTTCGAATGTGGAATCGAGTTTCAAATTGATGATGACGATTGTTTGAGGTATAGAAATCGGTTGTGTGTTCCAAGAAATTGAACTCATTTCGATGATTACGAGCGAAGCTCATTGTAGCCGAATGTCAATTCACCGGGAGTCTGAAAATGTACAACGATTTGAGGCGCCGGTTTTGGTGGCATGGTATGAAACGAAACATTTCGATTTTGTTTGAAGTGCTTAGTATGTCAACAAGTGAAGGCGGAACATCAAGTGCCTCGGGTTTGCTTGACCGATCATGATACCGAATGGAAATGGGATCGAGTCACGATGGATTTTGTATCCGGGTTGCCAATGTCGGCAAGTAAGAAAGATGCAATTTGGGTCGTTGTCGATAGACCGACTAAGTCGGCTCACTTTATCCCGTCGTCTGATTTTCATTGGATAAACTAGCTGAATTGTATGTTTCTCAGTTATGAGATTACACGGGTACCGATTTCTATTGTGTCGGATAGAGATCCGAGATTCACCTCGCGATTTTGGAAGAAATTGCAAGAAGCTTTGGGTACCAAACTACATTTTAGCACCGCTTTTCATCCACAACCGATGGTCAATCCGGCGGATAATTCAGATACTTGAGGATGTGTTGAGATGTTGCATCCTCGAGTTTAGTGGTTCATGGGAACGGTATTTACCTTTGATTGAATTCGCTTACAACAATAGTTTTCAATCAAGTATTAAGATGGCACCTTACGAGGCTTTGTACGGCGAAAATGCCGTACGCCATTGTTTTGGACCGAACTCGGTGAAAGTAAAATTTTGGAGTGGACTTGATTAAAGATCTTTGAGAAAGTAAAAGTAATCCGTGAAAGTCTAAAGGCAGCCGCAGATCGTTAGAAATCGTACGCGGATTTGAAACGAAAAGACATTGAATATCAGGTGGGAGATAAAGTGTTGCTTAAAGTTTCACCTTGGAGAAAGATACTTCGATTTGGCCGTAAGGGCAAACTGAGCCCGAGATTCATCGGGCCATATGAGATATCCAAACAAGTCGGTCCAATTGCGTATCGTTTGATTTTGCCCCCTGAACTTGAAAAGATTCACGACGTCTTTCATGTTTCGATGCTTCGACGTTATAGATCTGATCCGTCGCACGTAATTAGTCCATCAGAGGTTGAAATTCAAGCCAATATGAGTTATGAAGAAGAATCGATTCGTATCCTAGCACGTGAAGTGAAAGAGTTGCGAAACAAAAGGGTTCCGCTAGTGAAAGTGTTATGGCTCAAACACGGGATAGAAGAAGCTACTTGGGAACCCGAGAACTCTAAGAAAGAGCGATACCCAAACCTATTTACGGTAAGATTTTCGGGACGAAAATTTCTTAAGTGGGGAGAGTTGTGATGACCCTAAATTGACCCTAGTCGGAAAGTGGTCTTGGGACCACTAAACCGAGTCATAAAAATAATTGAACGTCATAGTTGATGCTCATTATATGTACATATGCATGTGTGAAAAATTCATGTTTGAATTTTGTTAATTGTAAGTGAATTTTATCAAATAGGACTTATGTGAGAAAATTTAGAAATGTGCTAGGCAAATGTAAAGTGGCCTATTAATGCATGTTGTGAAAATAATGGGCTTGCATGTCAAATTTCCCCTAGATTAAAGCCTAGTGGCGGCCATGACAAGGGGGATGGGCAAAACATGTCATAAAACATGTTGTGTAAGTGGTTTATGTTGGAATAAATAAAATAAGGAGTATGGGTAATGAATAATGAAAAAAAAGGAAAGAAGGTGTGTGATTCCCCCCCATTGCCGTGAGTTGAAGAAAAGAGAAAAAAAAAATTTGTTCATCCTTTTCATTTTCTTTTGGCCAAAAATTTTAAGGAAGAAGGAAGGAATTCTTACTCCATGTTTGGTTTAGAAGAGGATTAGGAGGAGGTTCGGCCATACTTGTTTCAAGATTAAGGTATGTTTGATGTTGTGCCATGAGATTCATGCATGTTTTTAGTTGCTAGCTTGATGTTCTTATTAGCCCATGGTTCAAATCTTTGCTATGTCATGGGGATTGTATTCGGCCAAGGTGGATTTTGTGTTGATATCATTGCATGCTAAATGTGAAGCTTGTTAATGATGCATGTGATGGTGGATTGATAACTCTTGAATCTCCTTTTAGCATCCTTGAGTGAGACATTAAGTTCCTTGTTCAACCATTACCAAAATTGAAATGGTAAGGTGTTGTGATGCATTTGGCCATGGTAGGATATATAAGAGAAGTAAGGTTGTTGTTAGATGAAGTAGAGTCTAACAAATGAGCTCGATATATGCATTGGTTGCTAGATGGAGAAGAATCGGCTAGCAAGTTGTGTGCTAAGGCGAATGTAATTTGGTATATTATGGGTAATGCATGTGTTGAATTAGTGTAAAGGAGAGGATGCTTTAATAGTGTATATATGTGTATTAGCCAAGTTTTAACTTGAAACAAATGGTGTTTAGTCAACACAAGTGACCATACTTGTAGAATGTATTAAGTGTTGCAATCGGCCTTAGCATAGATGTGTATGTTCGGCCATTGGTAGCCTATTGATGGCTTTAGCTTGACTTAGAAAATTAGAGGCTAAGAAATATTAGCTAGTATGTTGAATTTGATTTGTGATTTCGTACATATGTGACTCTAATGTCTAATGTATATATATGGCCTAAGTACCTTGAGCTTCTCTTTTGATGTTGAATGAATTGTATTAAATTGTTGATGTGATTAAAATGTGTATGATCATTGTGTATTTGAGCTAAGGGTGGCCATATGACCTATCAAACTCCTTGTCATATTCGGCCATAAGGTAGCAAAATGAGACTTTGATAAGTTAAATTTGTTTGAATTAGCTCAAGAGCTGAGGGACCACAGTTGGATAAGGAAAGGAAAAAGTGATCGAATAGCCGTTGAAATCGTTCGACAACATCCGAGGTAAGTTTTGAGTAATGGAACTTAAATTATGATTCGATTAGATTATGTTTTAAGTAAATCAAAATCATGCCCTTTGTATGTGGCTATTGAACCGAAATTGTAAATATGATAAGTGTCTTGTGTTGAGCTTTGGTAATGAAAATGAAATATGGATGTGTCATGATTTATTGATATATGTGTGCATGGTTCTTCGAATGATGTCCGAGCTAAGTCCCGAAGGCTTTGTGCTAAGTGACTATATCCGAGCTAAGATCCAAAGGCATTTGTGCGAGTTACTAAATCTAGACTAAGATCCGAAGGCATTTGTGCGAGTTACTAAATCCGGACTAAGATCCGAAGGCATTTGTACGAGTTACTAAATCCGGACTAAGATCCGAAGGCATTTGTGCGAGTTACTAAATCCGGATAAGTAAGGCATTTTCGAAGCTACTACGGCCATGTCGAAGGTATTTGAGCAGTGGCTATATCCGGTTAAAAAGGTGCGTGATTCGGGAATGAATGAACTTGCTGTAAAAATTTCAGATAATAATGAAATCCCGACAATGAGGTATGTTTCGTATGTGCTTTGAATTAGTCAAGCCCTTACAAATAAGTATTCGCTTAGTTGATAAATGAGCTACCGGCCTTTGGCTAAGTTGATCTTTTGTGTATGAACATAAGGGTTGGTAATGTGAAGTAAGTATGATATTGAGAATTTGTGCATATGAAATTATCCGTTTAGCTATACGAATGTTATGCTTTTGTTGTGCTGGAATCCCTTGCTCAAAACTTACTAAGCATAAATTGCTTACTCGTTTCTTTGTTCCTTTGTTTTATAGATTTTGGCTCGTCACTATCGGACTCGGGATATTTGGAAGTCGAAGTCTCCCACACTATCAAAGCCCCTTTTGGTACAATTTTGGTTGAACTTTGAAATGGCATGTATAGGACTACCCTTTTTGTTGTTGGTCATGTACCCATGGATTTTGTGTAAATTTGGATAGCCATGCGAAAATGGCTTCTATACGTTTTTAGCATAGTACTATAACCGTTTTGTATGTTGATCACTAAGAGGTGTGGAAATGTTTAGAAACGATTAGCCATTGGAATGGTTAATCATGATAATACTTTGTGCTATGTATGCAAAAAGGGCTAATTGAATCATGGAAACTATGAAATAGTTAAAGTCTACCTTAAAGGCAGATGCTGACAGCAGCAGCGTTGTGGATGTGAAAAATCACTAAAAATAGTAGGAATGGAATTAAATAGTGAATAAATTATGTAAATGAACCTTGATGAATCTACTTTCATATGGAAGAAATGAAAAGGTCATATGAGTTGTATGTTAAGAGATATTTAGGTTTTCGTGAAACAGGGCCAGAACGGTTTCTGGATTCCCTGTTCCGACTTTGGAAATTCATTATAAATTAACCAGAGATAATTAGGAGTAATGCCATATATGTATATATTCCACTTGGAGTGTAGTTTCTATAGAAACAAACAGCATCAGTATTGAATCCCTGTACAGGGAGATATCCAAGTCGTAATGCGCGAAGGACAGTGTAGTCGATCCCTGTAACATGGGAGACTTTAACTAATAAACTGTACTAATTGGCCCGACCAAAAATTCTAGAAAAACGTTTTTAGATGCATATATGAGTCTAGTTTCAGGGAAAAATTACGAAACTGGTTTTCGAGTTTTGGAACTCAAGATATGATTTTTAAAGTGACAGTGACGCAGTTAGCCAACTGCCTGGAAAATTTTTAAAATGGACTGTGAAAATGAATGGTTTAAGCCATTAACCCTCGTGTCCGACTACACCAAATAAGCGGTCTCTTTGCAGGGTGTTACACGACATCGAAGAAATCATACTAAATATTGCCTCTGATTTGTCTGGTTCAACCCGCAAGATTTCACTACTTTCACATTTTAATTCTATAACCTTTTCTTTGCAATTTACTATAGCATCATGCAATGTCAACCAATCCATACCCAAAATAACATCAAATTCATCAAATGGCAACAACATCAAGTCGGCCAGAAAGTAATGACCCTGAATCATTAAAGGGCATTTCTTGCATACTTTATCAACTATCATGCATTTGCCTAACGGGTTCGACACTCTAATCATAAATTCTGTGTTCTCAACAGGTATATTCATACTAGACACCAGTTTCATGCATACATATGAATGAGTAGAATCGGGATCAATCAAAGCAATAACATTAGTATCATAAAGAGAAAATGTACCGGTAATCACATCGGGTGAGGAAGCATCTTCACGCACTTTAATAGCATAAGTTCTAGCTGGAGCTCTTCCTTGAGATCTAAGCTGCATTGCATCTCTCGATACATTCTTCTGCTTGTTTCACTTCCACTTTTCTCGGATACCTTCCCTCAAGTTCGCAACACTAGATTTTACATTCTGAAATATTTCTTTCTCGCTCTCTCAGGCGGTCTCTAATAAAATGATCCGGAGAACCACATCGAAAACATTCATTTGCTCTGCACGGACCAAAATGATTTCTACCACACCGCTGGCACTCGGGTTTAACAAATCTTGTATTTCCCACACTAGCCGTAGAAGTAGTCTGAGATTTAGGACTCATATTTCGCTTCTTAAAATTTCCATATGATTGCCCAGCTGAAACTTGGGAATGAGGATTCATATTTCTTGACTTTCCGGTTTGTTGTGAGGGTGCATTACTCATTGGTCTTTTCTTCCAATTTCGTGTTTCAGATTCTACCTTTTTCTTTTCCTTCAGTAATTCTTCAGCCTTGAAAGCTCGATCGACAAGTACCACCATTTCTTTTAGTTCAAGGATCCCAACAAATACCTTAATGTCTTCGTTAAGCCCGTCTTCAAATCGTCGGCACATCTTGGCTTCTGTAGGAACATATTCCCTGGCATACTTACTTAATCGAACAAACTCTCTTTCATATTCTGAGACTATTATATTACCTTGTTTCAGCTCAAGAAACTCTTTACATTTCTGATCAATAAATCTTTCACTAATATATTTCTTTCGAAACTCTTCTTGAAAGAATTCCCAGGTTACCCTCTCTTTCGGTACCACTGAAATCAAAGTCTTCCACCAATTATAGGCTGAATCTCTCAACAAAGATGTAGCACATTTCAAACATTCTTCAGGTGTACAAGATAATTCATCAAATACCCAGATAGAATTTTCAAGCCAGAACTCTGCTTTCTCTACATCATCATCAATATTTGCTCTAAATTCTTTAGCCCCTTGTTTATGAATTCTGTCAACGGGAGTTCTGTGAAATTTTATCATATCCACTCCCTGAGGCATCGGAGGCATAGGTTGAGGAATTGGGGGAGGTAGGGGAGGTCGTACATTTGGGTTCGTCTGAGCGAACTCGATGTACCATGCACTCATCATTTGGAGAAAGGCTTCCGATCCCTTTCTCCTCCTCCCCGACCAACATGAGGAGGTGGGCTTTCGGTCGGCTGCTGCCCTTCAGCGGAGCTGGTGCATTACTCTCCACTTCATCTGCCATAGCTGGATCGGGATCCATTTACTATATAAAAATTCATTTAAAAAGGTCAGAAGTCGTCACACTATCACAATTCATACATATGGCATGTATAGCAAAATCCGTACATACAACACGTAGTCCGAGAACTGACTAAACCCGCTCTGATACCACTAAATGTAATGCCCCATGCTGAGACCATCATCGAGTCGAGCTTGAGGGGTTACCGAACATAATTTATCAAATTAAGAACTTCAAATCATTTGTTTCTACATTCACAGCTTTCTAACTACCGCGTCACAGTTACAAGAAAAATCATATCTCAAGTTACAAAATTCAAAATCAAGATCTGTAAATTTTCCCTAAATCTAGACTCATATATCTATTTACAAATTTTTTTTCTAGAATTTTTGGTTGGGCCAATTAGTACAGTTTATTAGTTCAAGTCTCCCCTGTTTCAGGGTTTGACTGCTCTGACATCTGTGTATTACGAATTAGATATCTCTCTATACAGAATTTCAATGACTACAAGGTTTGTTTTTCTTAAAACTAGACTCAATAAGGAATCTGTAAATATAAAGAAAAACTTCTAATTATTGTTTTAAAATTTATTATGAATTTTTAAAGTCAGAATAGGGGATCCAAAAATCACTCTGGCCCTATTTCATAAAAGTTTAAATATCTCATAAAATTTAATTTATATTCCTATTTTGTTCAATCCATATGAAAATAGACTCATTAATCTTCAATTTCATAACTTACTCATCATTTAGTTGTATTTATACTATTTTTAGTGATTTTTCAAATTCATGTCATTGTTGCAGCAATATTCTGTTTTAAGGCAAGTTTCATCTTTCCATGAATTTTTATGAACTAGATAACCTGTTAAACTTCCATGATATCAAACACGATCTAAATTAGCCATCACCATGACTTATCAATATCAAACATTTTCTCAACCAAACATGGCCATATCATAAAATTATTTACACAAAATAAGTATATTGCTATACATGCCATACTTAAGTTTTACAAGCCATTTACCGGATGAAAGTCCTTTGGATAGTGTGATCGAACCTTCGACCCATCCCGATTTCGAGCTGGCTTGTTCAAAACTACAGTAAATAAAGAGGAGGAGTAAGCATAAATGCTTAGTAAGTTCATATGTAAATAACAAGTAACATAACAATACAAATATACCAAACAACTTTAGCATGGTATCACCAAAACATATGTCATATTTCTAAACATCATTCATCATCTTACCACCTTATCGTTGTTGTATCTATTTTCAACCCGAGGGTTAAGAACATACCTGTCCAAAGTGTCCATTTCACTACACTTACCAAAACGTCACTTGCATCTTAAGTGTTCTTCCATTTCACTAGAAATTTCACCGTTGAACACATCGAATACAACTCGATATACGGATAATTTGCACATAAGTGCCTCATATGTAATCAAGAAATCATGTAACCCGCCCCTAAGTGAACTCGGACTCAACTCAATGAGCTCGGGCGTTCGCATCCATAAATGAACTCGGACTCAACTCAACGAGTTCGGATGCCTAGTTACATCTCACGAACTCGGACTCAACTCAACGAGTTCGGGCATTCACATCCATAGGTGAACTCGGACTCAACCCAACGAGTTCGGATGCTCAACCATCCTAGTGACATGTCACTTGTATCCTAATCTATTCCTAAGGTTCAAACGGGCTTTTTCCCTCGATCTCACATTTGTCGTCTTCCATGGAATATCAGAACCGATACTCGGTAGCAATTCATATTTATCAAGTAGTAAACATGATTTGCATATTACTCAACATTAAACACAAAGCATAATATTTCACGATTAAAAATCAACGTATCATATAATTAACATCAATAACTTAAAAATAAAAATTATGCTACATTATTTACACATGAACTTACCTTGGTACCAAAATTTAAAGATTTTGCAATTTAGTCCACAATCTTTTCTTTTCCTCGATCGCGACTTGAATCTCATTTCTCTTGATCTATAATGCCAAATTAATCTTATTTAATACATACATTTATCAAAACAGCATTTAATACGAACTTTGGAAAAATTACACTTTTGCCCCTAAACTTTTGCATAACTACACTTTTGCCCCTAGGCTCGGGAATTAAACTTTATTCCTTATTCTTATGTTTTATAACATGCTGATCACTTTTCCCTTCTATGGAAACATCAAATTCTCTCTCTAACATATACTTGTGACTATTAGGTATTTTTGCCGATTAAGCCCTTTTACTCGTTTTCACTCAAAACCGAGTAGCACAAGTTGTCTAACATAATTTAAAACCTCATATTCTATCATAAAACATCAAAATACACAAATTTCACCTATGGGTATTTTTCCAAATATAAACCCTAGGTTGAATTATTGCTAACATAAGCTTAATCGAGCTACCGGGATTCCAAAAACGTAAAGAACATTAAAAACGGGGCTTGGAATCACTTACTATGGAGCTTGGAAGCTTGAAACAAACCCTTGAAATTTCGGCCTAATGAAGAAGATGGACAAAAATTGGCTTTTAATTTTGTTTTTAATTCATTTTAATAACTAAATGACCAAAATACCCTTACTACTAAACTTTCCAAAAATTCCTTCCATGTCCTAATTTTGTCCATGAACTTAAAATTGGTCAAATTGCTATTTAAGACCTCCTCATTAATATTCCAAAACAATTTCATACTAAAAAGTTCTAGAATGCAAGTTTTGCAACTTATTCGATTTAGTCCCTACTTTCAATTTAAGCACTTTAGGCATAGAATTTCATCACGAAATTTTCACACAATCATGCAATCATATCATAAACATCAAAATCATTGTAAAATAATTATTTCTATCTCGGATTTTTGGTCACGAAATCACTATTCTGATTAAGCCCTAATTTAGGATATTACACCATGTGAAGCCAATATTCGAACCTATTTACTGGTAAGACTTTTGAGGACGAAAGCCCCTAAATAGGGGAGAAATGTAACATCCCAAAACAGGGCCTAGTCATAATAGTGGTTTTGGGACCACAAATTTGACGTTGAAATATTTTTTTTACGATTATTATGAGGTCTAGAATATGAAAATATGCATGTGTTAAAGTTTCATGAGGAAATTTTATGAGTAAGGTGTCCAATTAGTAAATAAGGACCAAATTGAATAAATTGAAAAACTTGGATTCTAGAAGCAATTTGTAAGAAATTGCTTTAGATTATCAATTAGAAGGTCTTAAAGAGCAATTTTCCCAATTTCTAAGTTTTTGGACAAAAATGGGCATGTATAGATAAAATTTTAAAAAAGGGCTTAAGGGCATTTTGGTCATTTGGCTAATTAATGAAATAAAATGGGAAAATGAAGGAAAAAATTTTCCATTCTCCCTCATCCAGCCAAATTTCTCAAGCCCTCCATATCTATGGTTTTCAACATTTTCAAGCTCAATAGTAAGTGCTCACAAGCCCCGTTTTTAATGTTCTTCGCATTTTTGAAATCCCGGTAGTTTACTCTCTCCATTTCTACCCATATTTTGAGTTAGGGTTCATGTTTGTAAAATGACCCATGTGTGAAATGTTTATTCTTTGATTTTTTATGGAGGAATAAGAAAGTTGTATGTGTGTTAAACATCTTTTTCTAGGTGATTTTCATAAAAAACCCCTAAAATGACCTTTTGCAAAAGGTGTAAAATATGTGGTAAAAATGTGAAATAATGGAGAAATGTTGGCTGCCATAAGAGGAAAGAAGAACCGGCTAGGCTTGGGTAAGGTAGAAATTGCATGCATTTTATTATACGATCCTAGGGACTAAATCGTAAAAATGTGCAAGGTTAAGGGCAAAACGATCATTTTGTCTGGGTGAAATTTAGGCTCAAAAAGAATAATGTGAGGTATTGATGATTCATTTTTATTGTTATAGACCCCGAGGAACAAATTTTGGAAGTCGATCGAGGAAAACGAAAGGTTTCGGAATAACCAAAACGCGAAACCAAGACGAATACCAAGTAAGTTCGAATAACTTTAAGTAAACTATTAATATGCCTAATTACGTGTGTTATGAATGCATGATACTTAGTTATAATGATGGCATGAAAATCCATGAAATATGTTAACGATAATGATATGATAATAAATTTCCCGGTTGAAGTAAAAAGAGAAATTCGATGGATAAACCATGGCTTACATGACTTGGGATCCTGCATGTGTTGCAGAAAAGGATTTAGCCCGGGTGGGTAATCCGTTGATCTCAAATCTAGAAAAGGATCTAGCCCGGACGGGTGTTCCTTCAGTGATTGAGCCTCCCGAAGAATATGTGTACATTGTGGATTTAGCCCGGACGGGTAATCCGATTAGGGACTGAATTTAGCCTGGACTGGTAATTCAAATCTAAGCTCATTGAGGGTGTTTGTCGCTATAAGGGATTTATCCTAGACTGGTAATCTCGACATCACCTTATGAGTTTACATACGGTGGATTTAGCCTGGACTGGTAATCCCGCCGTAAGATGTGAGGTCACGGGAGTGCATACATGAGATGATTGCTCTTATGACTTGATGGTAAATGGATAATCCATCGAGATTTTCCAAGTAACTCAATGGGATTAACATTAGATATAAAAATGAAAATTATTGAATGATGAGCTCATTTAAGAGAAGTTACATGGTGTGATGTTATGTGACTAACTTATTATGGAGTGCATGTGATAGGGAAACCATTCCATACTTGTTGGTTTATTTGCCTAACATGGTTGCATGCTAAACAAATCGATAAGTTTATTTTCCAGTTATTTGGGCTTACTAAGCTTGTAAATGCTTACCCCTCTCTTTTCTCTGTCTTAGAGAGCTCGTGGACTCACGAAGATTGGAAGACGATTGGAGAGTCAACACACTATCATCTTGTCTAGCTTTGGTATACAAATACTCTTATTTTGTTCAATGGCATGTATAGGGCTTTTGTTAATTTTGTAATATGTGTTATTTGATTAGCCAATATGAAGGTTTGTAAGGTGTACATGTCCACATGCATATGGCCATAGGATTTGGCTCATTTTGTTATAAGGTATGACCTACATAGTTATGCATATTTGTTTTCTAATGTTATTAAGATGAATGAACTTGACGTATCACAAGTAGATACACATGTAACATGATCGAATCACATGGGATGTCTAGACCATAATTGGTAATGAGTTATAATAATGAACCAATCTTGAATGTGTTATAAGGCATAGACATTCTTGATACAAGAGAAATAATCCTAGCATGTGTAAGACCGATGAAATGAGATTTGCATGCAATGAGGTTTATTGAGGTCAGTTGAGAGTATAATTAGGCCTGGCTATATGTTATGGAAACCCATAAGTGAGAACATATGCTAGAGGGTGACCAAAGGATTGGAAAATAACCTAACATGGTCCACATGGGTAGACACACGGGCATGTGTCTAGACCGTGTGTGACACACAGACCACCCCATGGGTGTGTGGCATAATCGTGTGTCCCCTGTACCTAAAATTTTAAGTCAGAATGCATGGTACTAAACACAAGGGTAGAGACACGGCCGTGTGTCTCAACCATGTGTAAGACACGGCCTAACACACGGGTGTGTGTCTTGGCCGTGTGCCCCTAAATGCATGCTGACGTCATAAACAGAATGCTCAAGTTTTTGGACAAGGGCGACCACACGGGCATGTCAAGACTGTGTAAAGGACACGGGTATGTGCTTGGCCGTGTGAAAACACAAGTAGGTTCGAAGTAGAAAATAAATTCAATTAATTCCACACTGGTAGGGGATACGGGTGTGTCCCAAAGCATAAGGGCGTGTGCTATGTCTCCACACAGGCATGTGAGACACTAATTCAAAATTTTTCTTAATATTTTTTTAGGTCCTCAGTTTAGTCCCGGACCATTTTCAATGTATATTTTAAGCCTCGTAGGCCCATAATAGAGACACCAAGATGTTATTGGATTGGTTTCAAATTGGAATGAAATTTTATAACCCGAAATTCCCAAAAACGTATGAGTCATGCCTGGTAACGCCTCGTACCTAGTCCTGGTCTCAGGTACGGGTAAGGGGTGTTACACAACATAATTCAATTTGAGTCAAGAGATATCACACTATCATAGGTTATAGAATTGGCTAAACCGTGGATCTAATACCACTGAATGTAACACCCCTAACCCATCTTCGTCGCCAAACTAGGATTACAGAGTATTATAACACATATCAAAACAATTTACAGCATTAATCTATTCATATATTAATTTAAATAACAACATTCGAATGTGCATTTCATTCATAGCAAAATAACATTTACGGGCCCTAAAATGAGCTTACGGGGTCTTACGAGTAGTTTGGGAACAATCATGGACAAATTTGAATCAAAACAAAGAAATATGTAAAAATTTGAAATTTTTAAAAATAGGGGTCACACGGCCGTCTGAAAGAGGCCAACACCTATGGCATAAAACACACCTGTGTGGCTACTACATACGCCCGTGTGGATACCCCACATCCTTTGTGTTCAGACTATGTAACTCATCATGGCCATGTGAAAGTTCTTGCACTTAAAATGAATAAGGCACATGGTCGTGTGGTCAGGCCATAAGGATAAGCCCAAGTCGTGTGCACCTTAAAAAGCTTTAAAACAAATGCATACTTTCATCCAAAACTTGGGTACCAAGACAAATCAAAATCAACCATTTCAACACTTTAAAAACACATTTAAACAAGCCTGAAACATGTCAAAACAATCAACCTAAGTGTCTAATCAATGTGTCCTCATTAACACCACAATTCAATAATCAACCTCAATTCACATGACACATCAAATAATTTGCATTCAAATTTATAAGTTCATATATAAAACTCATACCAAACTTATAATTTCTTCTTATTCATTCACATTCATTCCTATCATGATTCAAACATCTAAATAAGGTTTATATCAAAATAGCAAAACAACTTTATATAAACATATTCACACTAAGATTAAATGCACATACACAAGTAATCTTATACCAAGATTAATACATAACGTTTGTAATAAGTATCCAAGCATATATAAATACACCTATTACATATGAGCCTTATACATGCCATTTCTAACCGTAACTAAAACGTTCAAAACTACCAAAATGATTAGCGAATAGTGTGATAGGCTCCAACAAGATTCCAACTGATTGAGCTTTTCGATGATCTATAAAATGAGGAAAACAACTATGCAAGAATTTAATGCTTAGTAAGTTCGTATAAGAGAAACTTAAACTTACCGTTCCTTAATATTTAATTATTCAATCATGTTTATTAAATCATATAGTACTTGACTTTCCTAAACACCACAATGCACATTATTAGTAAATAACTTAACAATTCATCATCTATGAAACATAGGGTACAACATGAATCGAGTTACATTTACTCACATTACTTCACATATGTGATTAATTCCTTTATTCATTCGTTTTCATAGTGTAACATCCCAAAATAGGGCCTAAATGGAATACTGTTGCGAAACCACAAATCTGAGATAGAAAATTTTATTTCGATTAATTTTTATAATTTACCGAGTGATTAGATGCATGTGTTAGAGTATCGATGAAAAATTTTATACATAGCATGCTTAATTTGCCTACTAGGGCTTAATTGCAAAAGTTGATAAATACGAGTTTCAGATGCTAAAGGATTAAATTGAATAGTATAATTGAAGTAGAGGTCCTTAAATGGTAATTAGAACATTAGATTTTCATGGACAAAATTGGACATACATAGATAAAAATAACTAAAGTTTTAATGAAGGGCATTTTAGTCATTTGGTAATTAAAAGACTAAAAAAGGAAAAAAGATGGAAAAATGTGCCCATCTTCTTCATTAGGCTAAAATTTCAAGGGTTCTTCATAGATAGGGTTTTTTCAAGCTTCCAAGCTTCATAGTAAGTGATTCCAAGCCCTGTTTTTAATGTTTATTACATTTTTGAAGTCCCGGTAACTTGATTTAGCTTATTCTATCAATAATTTAACCTAGGGTTCATATTTGGAAAAATACCCATAGGTGAAATGTGTTTATTTTGATGTTTTATGGAAGAATATCAAGCTTGAAATTTTGTTAAATGACTTGAGCTAAGCAATTTTAAGCGGAAACGAGTAAAACGACATAATCGATAAAAATACCTAATGGTCATAAGTACATGTTAGAGTGGGAATTTGATGTTGCTGTAGGTAAGTAAATGATCAACATGTCATAAAACATAAGAATTAGGGATAAAGTTTTATTTCTGAGCCTTGGCGCAACAGTGTAAATATGCAAAAGTTTAAGGGCAAAATCATAATTTTGCCAAAGTTAGAGTTAAGGACTGTTTTGATAAATGTGAATATTAAGTAAGTTAAATTTTCTATTATAGATCAAGAAGAATGAAATTCTGGGTTAGACCGAGGAAAGAAAAAGGTTGAGGACTAAATCAAAATATTTGATCGTATTTTGTATCGAGGTAAGTATGCGGTAAATAAATGCAATGTTTTATTATTTATAATTAATGATGTTATTTTTCAGCATCTATATATTTATTTTGTAAATTTATTCCTTGATGATTCAAGCAAGAATTGATGGAGAAATGATATTTAAAAGTCCCAGTTGAACATTAGGAATGTGTAGGATACAAATGTCATGACATTAGGGTTTAAGGATACCAAGTAAGTGTAACACCCCTAACCCGTAACCGTCGCCGATATAGGTTAAGAGACATTACTAAACTAATATCACAAACCAGAATAATTGAATGTCAAATATTATCTCATTACATTAAATCTCATTCATGCACATTCATTAAGATCGTAAAAGCGAGTATACAAGACTTAAAAATGCGTTCGGAACCAAATCGACAACATATTAAACTTTCAGAACTTATAAAAATTTTCAACTTTTAAAAGGTCACACGCCCGTGTGAATAAGCTGTGTGTCAAAGCCATGGCAAAACAAGGCATAGTTACTGACTTGCCCACACAGCCAAACCACACGCCCGTGTGTGCTATGCACACGCCTGTGTCCAGGCCGTATGTTAGGCTGTGCCAAAAATACGGGGTATTCTGTTTGTGACGTCAGCATACCAATTAAGATCACACGGACAGACCACATGCCCGTGTGTTTTAGCCGTGTTTGAGCCTGACTTACAATTGTAAGGTACCTCAAGGGAAACACGACCGTGCAACATAGCCGTGTATCGCACACGGCTGAGACACATGCCCGTGTGTCTGCCCGTATGGACAAAAACAAGCCATTTAAATAGCCAATTTGCCACCCCAATTTGGTTATCCTACAGGCAAAGGAAACTAACATGTTTATAACACCATTTCAACCAAATTCAGCACCAAAATATAACCCTTTTCATATCATATAATAGTCACCAAAATTCGTACCCGTAAACCTTACCAACTAAAACATACAATAATTTCATATTATCATCACATACCATGAACAACTATCAACCATGAGTTCAAGCACAAATTAGCCAAGTCACATGGCTAAGCATATACATCACAAAACATACTTCTCACACTACTAGCCTATACATGCCATACTTCATAAATATGCATTTTCAAAAGCACCAAAATGAGGTTCGATAGTCTAGTGACAATCCTGGATGATCCCCAAGCTTGCAGTAGCTTTGATATCTATAAAACAATGTATACACACAAAGTAAACTTTCAAAAGCTTAGTAAGCTTTTACCAAAACATCAACAATATAAAATATGAAACATCAATACATAAATAATTATAATTTCTCAATTCATCCATCAAGTCCATACTAAAAACAGCTATATGTTTATACAAATTCAATGAACTTTTATACATTTTACCACCTACCACATAGGTATTATACTTACCGGAACCTTTTCATGTTCATTTGTTAGAATCTCACCTCTTGTTCAAATACTTTAATACTTTTAGATGATCACCAATGCTTTAATTATCCCCACACTTAGTGCTTAAAGATTAGCCAACGCTAGAACGATTCCACACACTTAGTGCCATCTCAACTAACTGAAGCTAAGTCGATATCGCACACTTAGTGCCTTTAGTAGCTGAAGCTAATTTAAATCGCAGACTGGTTTCGATCTTCGTAACAGGTAAGTTTTAAATATTTATAATTAATCATTCTTAAAACTAACTATTATCGTGATGCAGGCAAGCGTACCTATCAAACAGTAGTATAGTTTTAGTAAGACCGAGTTGTCAAACCCAAAGGAACTAAAAGTATTAGTAATGACTGTCTTTTTATTATCTAGCCTAAAAATAAGGTGGTTTGGTTTTAACTAACTAATTAACTAATATGAGAATTCATAGAGAATGGAATTGGGGGATTACTTTTGGAAAATGATTGAATTAAGACAATACCTAAGGAAAAATCCACCTCCACCTAGACTGTACTTGTTATTCTGGCTACGAACTGAACGATTTATTCATTTAACTTGTTCCGTAGAGATCCCTAAGTTATGTTATTATACCTATTCAAGACTAATAACGTCTAATCCTTAGATTGAATAATTGAGACTTTTCTCTAATTAACACTCTAGGGTTGTATTAACTTGATCTATGGATCCCCTTATTAGGTTTCACCCTAATCCGACAAATTCTTGTCACCCTATCTCTACACGCGCAATCAGTATCTTGAGATATCAAAACAAGAATTAAGAACACATAATTAAGAACAAGTTAAATATTTATCATACAATTCAGAAAATAATAACAAGATTCATCTTAGGTTTCATTCCCCTTACGTATTTAGGGGATTTAGTTCATAACTAAAAAGGAAAACATCTCAGAAGAATAACGAATACAAAACATAAAGAAAACCCAAAACTCCTGAGGGAAGTTGAGGGGAGATCTTCAGTCTTGATGATGAAACCGGCTTCTGAGATGGATCAATCGGCTTCCTTCGAGTAATTCCTTCCTTCCTCTCCTTGCCTCCCTTTTTTTTCTTCCTTTAAGGCGTATTTATAGGCTTTAAAATGCCTAAAACCCTCAAAATTAGCCTTTTCTGAATTGGACTCAACTTGGGCTCGGCAGGGACACGCCCGTGTGAATCATTCTTTGAATCTGCCAAATTGACACGGTCGTGTCGTCTGCCCGTGTGAGGAAGTTCAGGCCGTGTTGATTTCATACTTTGGCCCATTTTCTCTGTTTTTGGCCTATTTCTCGTTCCTTTCACTCTCCTATGCTCTCCTAAGTATAAAACATGAAATTAAGGCATTAGGAGCATCGAATTCACCAATTCTAAGGAAAAATCATCTATAAAATGTGTTAAGCATGGGGAAAAAAATGTATAAATTACGATTTATCAAATACCCCTACACTTAAGCATTTGCTTGTCCTCAAGCAAAATTCTCAACTCATAATCAAAATAAATCCTTCTCAACCTATAATTCCTATCGATAATATCTCAAAATAATCAATAGGTGATCATACATTGAAAATTCAACTGAAAGATCATCAAAGTTTCAATCATTCCAAGTTGAGCACTTTATCATGAAAATATAGGTGTCTCCCCTCGTCTAAATAATTACCTTTGATTCAAAATGTCATGGAGTTTCACATCCTCACTAAAGATTCACTCAAATCACTCGAGGTGTTTAAGGATAATAAATGAAGCACTCAATAGTCAATAATGAAAAGTCATTACCATAGGCTTGCATGAAAATCAAATCTCCACCACTATAAATTGAGATGATACATCAATCAAAAGGTCTTTAGAGGGTTGTAATAAGGCTTGGTTAGGGGGTGTGGTCACAGGCTAAAAGCAAAAGTTAGAATCGAGATTGAATTGAAAAATTACTTAACTAGAAAAAGATTTAATATCACATGCGTACAACAGAGCTTCTTCTCAGAATATGGAATTTAAATACTTAAGCTAAAAAACAAAAGATTACTACTACTAATATGTATACATTTTTTTAAGAACAAGTTAAATTACAAAATAGAATAAAACATAGTTAAGTAACTATTTCAATTCAAATCTTGACAAAAATGGGGATCAAATTAATTTAGGGGATTTCAACAATAATGGGTTAAGGGTTAATATTAAGGGTAATATAAGAAATGGTTTGTTAGGCTCAAGGGGGTTCACTAAGGGTTAATCGTGGAGGTAGGCTTTTCATGGCATAAGTGGGTTAATCCTAAGTGTATTTCTCATTTTGACATATCAAATCAAATAGTGTGGCCTTGACATGCATAATCAAGCAAGCACTAGAATAACAATTCAATACTGACGCGTTCAAAGCAATAATAGAAGTGAGCATGAAAGAATTAATAGATGCTCAAAAGGCTCAAAAATCTCACAAAAATTATGGCTTTTTGATGTTTAAAACTTGTGAATTCCAACTCAAAGTAATACCTAAACTTTGGGGAAACAACCTAAAATTTTAAATTCTTAAAAATCAACTTATCATGCTTGATTCTCTAATGTCTTAAGGTTTAAACAATCAATGCATAAATGCCTATGTTTTAATTTAAGATATATCAATCAAAATCATAAATCAATCAAAATTTATCCTAAATACTATATGAGCGCTTTTTAAGAGAACAAGACAGTCATTCAGGGATTTTTCTGATAGTGAAATAAATACCCCCCACACTTAAGATGTACATTGCCCTAAATGTACAAAGATATATAAAAATATATAAAAATAAGATAAGGAGAAAAGTGAAACTTCCGGAGTTAAAACAGGATGAAATTCCTAGATTAGCGAAAGCGAGTTACTGGAAATACAGCTGGGACAAACATGATTATGATGGACAAAAGGAGAATTGGGGGAATAATTTGATAGTAATCATAAAGATAAGCCGTTTTAAAAACAAAATAACCTTCAAAAATTTATAATACAAAAATAATTTTTTTAAAGTGGCACGGCCGGTTCACACACCCGTATGGATTGTCACGCCCATGTTTGCCGCGAAGTGAGATGTCATCACACGACCTTCAGGCACGCCCGTGTGTTTCGACCGTGTGGCCACATGATCATGTTACACGACCGTGTGTGATGTGGTTCGCTTCTCCCACGGTCGTGTAGCTCTGCGTACGCCCGTGTTATTTTGACAGTGTCGTCCACGGGTGCTAGACACTAGCGTGTCTAACGCCCGTGTTAATTTGACAGGTTTGGCCACGGTTTCAAGGCATGGGCGTGTCACACGCCCGTGTTATTTTGGCAGGTTCGCCCACGGCCATGTCGCACAGCCGTGGCAATTTATTGTAGCCTGTGTTAGGGAAATCTTTGCTCTGTTTTCACATGGCTCTCAGCATGCCCGTGTGCTTTGCCGTGTTTATGTGGTAAGCCTGTATTTAAGAGCTTTGTTAGTAAGTTAGGTGTTAAACACTAAAATTTAAAGAAGTTAATACAGTTAGTGCTCGGGTTGCCTCCTGAGAAGCGCTTATTTACAGTTTAAGCTCAACTTACCTCTCCATTGAATGGTCATAGGGGTTCGAGGAGTTTATACTCCTCATTTCTGCTATCATTCTCATCAAAATAAGGTTTTAGATGGGTGTTGTTTACCTTAAAAGTGCCGAACTTGGGATGACTTACCTCGACTGTACCGAATGGGAAAATGCTAAGTATCGTAAGAGGAATTTCTTCATTCGGTGTGGTAGTGAGAACGTGAGGATCTGCGGCATCTAATAAGGCTTTATCTCCAACTTTAAGTTGATGTGTGAAGGTGTTGAGCTCATTCTGGCGTAGTTGTGGTTTATCGTATGTTCTAGGTTTATGCGTCCGCCATTCATCTAGCTCCTCGATTTGTAGCCTTCGATCTCTATGAATAGGTCCGCTGCTACTGCTTGAGAATGACTCATGTGCTTCCTTCAGACTCATTTCCTGCAAAGTAGGTTGTACCATATTGTCAGTTTTAGTAGAATGGGTTAAACGATCACCTTCAATTTCTGATGTGTTGCCAGAATTGCGAGCTTGAATGGTGATTGTTTCGTCTCCCACACGGAGTGTGAGTTCACCTGTGCCAACATCAATAATCATTTTAGCAGTTGCTAAAAAGGGCCTTCTTAAAATCAAAGGAGTGTTGCTATCTTCCTCTATGTCTAAAACAATGAAGTCAACGGGAAATATAAATTTATCGATTTTAACTAGCACATCTTCAATAATACCCCTAGGGAATCTTATAGTTTTGTCTGCTAATTGAATGCTCATCCTAGTCTGTTTGGGTTTCCTGAAACCTAATTGTTTGAACATTTTGTAGGGCATGATGTTAATACTAGCCCCCAAATCAGCTAATACATTATTAACATCTAAACTACCAATTAAGCAAGGAATCGTAAAACTTCCTGGATCTTTTAGTTTATTAGGTAGTTTATTTTGGAGAATAGCTGAGCAAACTGCGTTTAGCTCCACATGCGACGTCTCGTCCAACTTCCGCTTATTTGCTAAAAGCTCCTTTAAAAATTTTATTATGTTTGGCATCTGCGATAGAGCTTCAATAAACAGTAAGTTAATATGTAATTTTTTTAAGAGTTTAAGGAATTTACCAAATTGTTCATCTGAGCGGTCTTTCCTTGTCGCGTTGGGGTATGGCACACGAGGTTTATATTCGACATTCACTGATTTGTTTTTATTATGACCTACCTTACCTTGACCTCTACTTACCACAGTTTCTTGCGTCGGTTTTGGCTCAGACTCAACGAATCCTTCTTCATCTTGAACATTAATCGCGTTGAGTTGTTCCCTTGGGTTGGGTTCAGTATTACTTGGCAAGCTACCTTGTGGTCGTTTGGAGATTAGTTTAGAAAGCTGGCTTATCTGAGTTTCGAGCCCTTTGATTGACGCTTGTTGATTTTTAAGTGCTGTTTCGGTATTTTGAAAGTAGGTTTCTGACACCGAGATAAACTTTGTGAGCATCTCTTCAAGGTTTAGTTTCTTTTCCTGTTGATAGGGTGGCTATTGAAAACCCGAAGGATGTTGTGGTCTTTGATTTCCTTGACCGCCCCACGATAAATTTGGGTGGTTCCTCCAACCTGCATTGTAAGTGTTACTATATGGATTGTTTTGAGATCGAGGATTATTACCCATGTAATTTAACTGCTCGTTATCCATGTTGTGGCCATAAGGTTGGTATTCCGAATGGCTTGTTCCACCTCCACTTGCTTCGCACTGAATTACTGGGTGAACCTGTGAAGAACTAAGAAAACCATCAATCTTTTTATTTAGAAGTTCGACCTGGTTTGACAGCATAGTAACCGAATCGACGTTATAAATGCCTACTGTTTTAGTTGGCTTAGTCCTTATGACTTGCCACTGATAGTTATTCAGTGACATCTCCTCTATAAACTCATAAGCATCTTCAGGTGTTTTATTATTGATGGTTCTGCCAACAGTTGCGTTAATCATTTGTCGAATCGAAGGATTCAGGCCATTATGGAATATTTGAACCTGAAGCCAAAGCGGTAACCCATGGTGAGGGCACCTTCTCAAAAGGTCCTTGTATCTCTCTCATGCATCGTAGAGTGTTTCTAAGTCCATCTGTACAACCGAAGAGATAACATTACGTAATTTAGCCGTTTTAGCCGGCAGAAAATATTTTAGTAAAAATTTTTCGATCATTTGTTCCCAAGAAATAATTGACCCTCGTGGTAACGAGTTCAACCTATGACAGCCCTAATTTGACCCTAGTTGAAATGTGGTCTCGGGACCACAAAATCGAGTCATAAAATTTATTAAAAATTAATTTTCATATCTTCTATGTGTGATAGTGCATGTGTGAAAAATTTGATGTTTTAATTTAGTCATATGAATGTGAATTTCATTTGAAAGGACTTAGTTGAGAAACTTAGAAAATATGTTAGGTAAATGTGTGAGGACCAAATAATTTCAAAGTATGAAAGTTTGGCTTGGCATGTCAAAATGCCCAATATACATTAAGTGGCAGGCCAAGTAATGATGTCCCTCCACTAAGTTTAATTTAATTAAAATATTATATTGATAAGTGATTAAAACATCATAAATAATATGAATTAAAAATAAAAAGATGAATAAAAGAAGAAATTGAAACATAAGTGTTCATTTTCTTCTTCTTGCAAAACCAAAACAAAAGGAAAGAAAAAGAGAAATTACACTAAGGCAATTCGGCACCTTCTTTTGCTAGTTGGAGGTAAGTTTTGAAGTGATTTTGAAATCTTTTTATATGTTTAAGTTAATTGTTAAATGCATTTCTTGGCCATGTCAAGAAAATCAAATTTCTATGGTGGTTTGGGCACTAGGCCGTGTATCAAGATGTTGGAATTAGAGGTTGTTTTCATGTTGTATTGAATAAGTAGATGTTAGAATGAGGTTAAACTTGTTGAATTGTTAGTTGGGTAATACTTTGTGCATTCGGCCATATGGGGTTTAAATGGAATGTTCATTTTATTTTTACTTTCTTGTATGAGAAATGGTTCAAATAAGTGTTAAGGCCGAATGAGTCATGGTAGATAAGTTAAAGTGCAAAATTCATGTTTATGGGGTAATTTAAGCAATTGACTGAGACATGGATGAAGGAATAAGATTGATATTTTTATGTTTTAGAAGTGAAAGGCATAATGAAAATTGAGTAAGTTTAATGTGCATATTTTAGTTTAAGTGTTATAAAGAATTTGGCTAAGATAGTTTTGTATATGTGTTTGTCGATTTTAAATTAAGATTTTTGAGTGACTTAATTTATGTATTGGAAATTTATTTGAGTGATTAAAATGGGCATTAAGATGTTGAACTCATGAAATTAGAAGTATATGAGCTTGATAGTATTTAAATGAATACTAACCGAAAATGAGCTTAGCTAATTTGTAACCCCCCAAACCCGGCCCAGATGTTATGGCCAAATCTGACGTGCCACATTGGAGTTAAAAATCCGTGTTTCGTTTTAGTGTTTTAAAAGCCATATATTTTCTTTGAGTTAACAAAGTGTATGGAAGCTAGGCACCGTGTAGGTATCCGAGGCAGAGGAGGTGAGCCATGAAGGTCGCTTAAGTACCAAGCTCTTTGATTGGATCCAATCCTAGACATGCCCACAACCATAGCCACACTTTGTTATCTTGAGTTTAAATTTGTTTAAGTGGACGTCTTTGATAAATCAATTAATCGTATGCGTTGAGATATTTAAAAACAATTATCGTTTTGAAAACACGCCCTAAGTCTAGCCCATTTGAATAATTATCAACCAATTTTAAAGTTATTAAAATTAAAATAATCCGAAAAGAAATAAAAGGAAAGTTAGAATGGCCTTATTACAACCCAAAAATAAATAATTTTTAAAGGAAATTTAAAAAACCAACGCTTATTTAAAAGTCCAAAGACAATCACCGTAGCCACTGAATCCCCACCGCCCAAGTCCCCACATCATGGCTCACTGTAAGGTTAAGGAAAGGGGTGAGTTTGGAAACTCGATTGTGCAACAAGCCCCTTCAGAGCCCAAAACAATAACGACTGTTGGGCCTAAGCCCAAATCCAATCTCAACATGTCTTGGGCCATAGCCCTTTCCATATTTCATATTTCATAACACTGGTCAAGCCTTTCCATATTTCATATTCTTGGGTGAAGCCTTTATCAGAACGTTAGGCCCAAAGGCCCATTTTTATAACACATGTAATGTCAATGAAAGAATGCAACCCATTTGGGGAGACTACTCAACCCACCTTCCGCTACTCTCCACCCATACCGACCAGCACACCATGTGGGGATTAACTCGACCCACCCCTCCATAACTCTCCACCGGCAAAGATAGTGCTTTATCATATATCTGGAGGCGTAGCCTCTTTTAATAACTCGGGCAAAAGCCCTTTTAATAATCGGGCATAAGCCCTTTAATAATCGGGCATAAGCCCTTTTGATAACTGGGGCATAAGCCCTTTAATAACTAGGGCATAAGCCCTTTTTCACTTCCTCCATTCATATAAAACCCAACCCAATGCATTTATAATTACATCATGTGCATATCATACATACCATGTTTATCAAAATCCCATGTATTAAAATCATACATAAACCCTAGGGGTATAATGGTCATTTTTACCTAGGGGCAAAACAGTCATTTTCATGTTATAGGGGTAATCTTGTAATTTTACCAAAAATTAGGGTTTCCATGTCCATTAATGGTTACAAACAATTCATAGGTGCAAACAGTCATCCTGGCCCATTTTTAGCGAAATCGAGTTATTGGGCCTAAAACCCCTAATAGTCCCTACTTAGCCGATTCTGTCATCTAGGCCCATTTACCCTATATTCCATAACGGTTTTAACAGTCTTATCATGCAATTTAACAGATTTCCCATTTTCTACCAAATTTACCCAAATGGGCCCGAAAGCCTATTGGGCCCTAATTCAGCCCCTCGAGGCCCAACCTACCTGTGAACGCCAAAATCACGTCCTTACCATTTCCATTGTTCCCAATCATCATCTCATCGATTCTAACTAACTAGTGAGCGTTCTCTTGCCCACAAGTCCTCGAAATGCCAGAATTTCGGCATTTCGGCTTTTCGGCATTTTATCGCTTTAAGCTATGAAAAAGGGTTCGTTACACACCTGTTTGGCGATATTCCTCGACGACATCTCCTACACGATTTCTCCTATAATCCATCGTTAATAATCAGCTTCCCATAATTGAACCAAACCAAAAATCATCTAATACTAATACTTACACATTCGGCCACCATCCATAATGGCCTTAGGAATCTTACCTTTATCGCGATTGATGACTAGGTCTAGCCACTCCGGTGATCCAAGCTACTCCAAGTCGACACTACACCTTGCTGTTCCTCCACTAAATAAACCACAAAAATATTAAAAGAAGACCCCATAAGGCCTACACCCACATTCGGCCACCTCCCTAAACTAGAGGGGTTTCGGCTTTTGGCCAAAGTTACACTAGGAATTGTTTAGAGTTTGAACACTTACCACAGTCTTTCTCTTCTTGAATCCGGATGCCTAAAAGGTAAAGGAATTGGACGCCAACAATTAAAAAGAAAAGAAAAGGTTGCTGGTCACAAAGAATCGGCACCCCTATCTTCACCGATTTGGCTTTTTGCGGTATTTGGTAGAAGTAGAGATTAAGGAAAGAATAATAAATGAGTAGAGGAAAGTAATGGGCTGGTTTTTGAATAAGAAAAGGGAGAAAAGATGAGAGGAAAGATGGTAGATTCGCCAGGAAGAAGAAAGAAGAGAAAAACTAAAACAAAGGAGAAAAGCAGCACACTAAGACCCTAATGCCAAATTACTAACCTAATACCCTTCGCATGAATTCCCTCTCTAACCCCTTCCAAACGGCTAAGCTCTATCCTTCTCTCAAATCCTAAAATCTCTCCCTTATCCCTCCTTAATCCATGCGCTTGACTTGATCCAACTCTCCTCTTACGTAATCCACTTAGGTTCCAACATTTACCCTTCCTGCACATAAAAATAAATAATCTTATTTGCCACCACAGGCAATCGATCCCAGGTCTTCCCTTATGCTCCACACGCCACCTTTTTAGGAACTTAGTGGAGTCACCCTTGCCACTCTACCAAAGCTCTTTTTGTGATACACTTTACCCACAACTTAATATAAGGGCACCTAGCCAGAACCCCTAACTCCTAAGTCCAAAATTTAAAAAATCAACCGGGTTTTGGCTAAATCATAAGCCTTCCATAAGCCCATTTGCACACCCAAATTATGAATTCCATAATCACATACCAAATTTTAGAAAATTACTTAAAATATTAGGAATCGCGAAAAACCCGAAAATCAGGATGTTACAACTCTACCCTCCTTAAAGAAATTTCGGCCTCGAAATTCACCTAATCCAAACAGTTGAGGGTACTGCTGACGCATTGCCTCTTCGGTCTCCCAAGTAGCTTCTTCCTTGCCATGGTTCCTCCAAAGGACCTTCACCAACGGGACTGACCTCCTTCTCAACACCTTGACATCACGATCAAGTATTTGCACGTGTTCCTCTTCAAAGGTCAAATCGACCGTACCTCAACTTCGCGAATCGCACGATATGAGTTGGGTCGAATGATATCGCCTTAGCATGGACACATGGAAGACATCGTGAATGCGATCCAGTTCTGGAGGTAACTCTAGCTGATAAGCCACCGGCCCTATCTGTTTAGTGATTCGGTAAGGCCCAATAAATCGTGGGCTCAACTTACCCTTCTTACCAAATCTCAAAATCTTCTTCCAAGGCGAAACCTTCAAAAAGACCATGTCTCCTACCGCATATTCAATATCCTTACGCTTCAGATCGGCACAAGACTTTTGTCGATCTGCCGCCTCTTTTAACCTCTTCCTGATCACCTTAATCTTGTCTTCAGTATCTGCTACCAACTCTGGTCCAAGTATTTTCCCTTCCCCCAATTCTGCCCAACAAGTAGGCGAATGACACCTTCGCTCATATAGTGCCTCATATGGAGCCATCTGAATACTTGCTTGGTAACTGTTGTTATACGCGAACTCCGCCAATGGAAAATGGTCCTCCCAGCTGCCTCTAAACTCAATAGCACAACCCCTCAACATATCCTATAAAATCTGAATAACCCTCTCTGACTGCCCATCCGACTGAGGGTGAAAAGCCGTACTGAAATCCAATCGCATTCCCAATGCCTCATGCAACTTCTGCCAAAACCGAGATGTAAACCTTGGGTCTCGATGCGAAATTATCGATCTTCGCACACCTTGCAACCGTTATTTCGCCACATACAATTTGGCCAACTTCTGAGGTGAGTAATCGGTTCGGACAGGTATGAAATGAGCAGATTTCGTGAGCCTATCCATAATCACCCAAACCGAATCCTTCTTAGAAGGTGTCAACGGCAACCCACTCACAAAGTCCATAGTTACCCTTTCCCACTTCCAAAGTGGTATCTTTACCGGCTGTAACAATCCCGAAGGTAGTTGATGCTCGGCCTTCACTTGTTGACATGCCAAACATCTCCCTACAAATTCGGTCACTTCTCGCTTAAGCCCAGGCCACCAATATTGCTCTCGCAAGTCTCGATATAACTTACTCCCTCTTGGATGCATAGCATAAGGTCCATTATGTGCCTCTTTCAAAATCATCAATCTCAAGTCGGAGTCTTTCGGCATACAAATTCTTCCTCGAAAACAAAGAACTCCCTCACTATTTAACCCAAAGTCGATTCTCCCCTTCCCAACTTGTCAAACCGAGAAACCAACGACTCGTCCTCCAACTGCTGTTTAACTGTTTCTACCCAAGTCGGTCTTACTTGCAACTCCGCCAATAAACTTCCGTCATCATACAAACTTAGACGAGCAAACATCGCCTTTAATTCCGCCACAGCCCTTCGACTTAGCACATCAGCCACGACATTCGCCTTACGGATGATACTCGATCGAGCAGTCATAGTCCTTTAACAACTCTATCCACCTTCACGCCTAAGATTCAGCTCCTTTTGAGTCGCAAGTACTTAAGACTCTTGTGATCCGTATAGATGATGCATTTCTCTCTATACGTAATGCCTCCATATCTTGAGTGCAAAGATTACCGCTGCCAATTCCAAGTCATGCGTAGGGTAGTTCACCTCGTGCGACTTAAGTCGTCGTGAAGCATAAGCGACCACTTTACCCTCTTGCATCAACACGCAGCCCAAACCTACATGTGACGATCATTTGTACACGTGAAATCCATACCGGACTGGTGAATCAAAGCTGGCGCTTAGTCAAAACCTTCTTCAACTTCTCAAAAGCCTCTTGTCGCTTATTTGTCCAAACAAAAGGTGCTCCCTTCCTTATAAGTTTCGTTAATGGTGCTGCCAACATAGAAAATCCTTCCACGAATCTCCGATAATAACCTGCCAACCCCAGAAAACTTCGAATCTTTGTTACCGACTTCGGTGACTTCCATTCCAAAATTGCTTCAATCTTCCGAGGGTCCACCTTGATCCCCTCGGCAAACACAACATGCCCCAAGAAGGTAACTTCCTTCAGCCAAAACTCGCACTTACTAAACTTTGCATAAAGTTGCTTCTCCTTAACACTTGCAAAGACTACACGAAGATGCTCATCATGCTTCTCTTCCGCTTCCGAATACACCAAGATATCGTCAATAAAAACGACTACAAACCGATCCAAGTATGGTTGGAACACCGATTCATCAAATCCATGAATGTCATTGGTGCATTAGTCAACCCAAATGGCATTACCGTAAACTCGTAATGACCGTGATCGAGTCCCGAACACCGCCTTATAAATATCCCCTCTTTAACTCTTAATTGATGATATCCACCGAAGGTCGATCTTAGAAAACACCGAGGCTCCTTTTAATTGGTCGAACAAATCATCGATTCTTGGTAACGGATACTTGTTCTTGATAGTCACTTATTCAACCGCCGATAGTCAATACACATTCGCATAGTCCCATCTTTCTTCTTCTGAACGAAGCACGGTGCACCCCACGGAGAAACACTTGGTCTTATAAACCCTCTATCCAACACTCTTGAATCGTGCTTTCAATTCTACCAACTCCTTTGGTGCCATCCGATAAGGCGCAATGGACACAGAGTCGTTCTGGTAGTAAGTCGATTCCAAACTCGACTTCTCTGTCGGGGTAATCCAGAAGTTCATCCGGAATACATCCCGAAATTCCTTAATAGTCCTAACCGACTCTACCGTTATCTCCTCAAGTCCCGTTTGACTTACAAGGGCCAAGTACGCCTCACAACCTTTCCGAATCAACTTCTCGGCTCTTAAAGCCGAAACAATATTGGACAAATAATCCCTTCGTTCCCCTATGACCATTACCTCCTCATCTTCGGCAGTTCTTAGTACCATCCTCTTTGCCGCACAATCCAACGTCGCCTTGTGCTTAGTTAACTAGTCCATTCCCAAGATAAGATCAAAATCCCCAAATGGCAGCTCCATCAAATCTCCTTCAAAAATTTTATCTTGTGTCACTAACGGTACTGCCCTAAAAATTTTATCTACCTTAACTGAATGTCCCAATGGGCTTATCACCAATACCCCACTCACAGTCTCCTCAGAATACACATCCAAAGCCCTAGATACATCACAAGAAACATACGAGTGCGTGGAACCCACATCAATCAAAGTAGTGTAAGGCATGCTATGAATGAAGAACGTACCCGTTATAACATTAGGAGCGTCTCCCTCCTCACGACGTCGTGCAGCATAAGCCAACGCCGGTTGTCGAGCTTCAGCATGTCCAGCACCTCTGCCAGGTGCCCCACGTCCTCGTCCATTACCATTGCCACCTCTACCTTGCCCACGACCCCTCTGTGGTGGTGGTCCTCCTCGCCGTGGTTGGACATCCCTTTGCTCTGCCGCTAGCTCCTGAGCTGTCCCCCGAGGACACTTCTAAACTTATGCTCCTTAGACCCACATCGAAAACATGCTCCAGTTCGTTTCCAGCACTCCCCCATATGCACCTTACCACAATCCCTGCAAGCCTGCGGTCTATAAGTATTTACTGGAACTACTCGAACCGGTTCCTCCATCCTTGCTCTTTTAACACTTCGATTCATGGCACTTGAGGGTCTAAAATCCTCTTGAACTGGTCGATCCTTCTCACGATTCTCCGCTCACTCACTTCACTTCCTCGGCTATCTTAGCCTTTTCTACCAATGCAAGCAAAACCACGCTCCTTACGTGGAGCTATCAATATCCTAAGCTCATCGCGGAGACTATCCTCAAGCGGACATCGTGACTCATATTCGGTTGCCACTATGCCACTAGCATATCGACTCGACCTCAAAATTCGCCTCATACTGCTGCTACGGCCTTATCACCCCGAGTCAAAATCAAGAATTCCTTCCGACGAGCATCCACATAGCTTGCTCCAACATACCTCTCTTTAAAAGCGCTTTGAACAATTCCCTGTGTTACTTGCTCATTTGGGGTACTCTCCTTACGGTGATCCACCAACCAGATACCTCGTCCGTAGCAATGACACGGCTCCTTTTAGCTTTTGCTCCATCGAAAGGCCTAGATCGTCCATGATCCATTCTATTGCCTCTAGCCAATATTCTGCCACATTTGGGGCTACTCCAGATACACCCCTAAATACTTACGCTCGTTGGCTTGAGTCGTCCGATATAGACCCCTATTCACCGTCCCAAGATTAGCTCCACCACTCTTTCTAAAACCCTTAACATGGCTTGGGATAAAGCGTCATCCCCTGCAGCCCGATCATAAGACCCAGTCTCCGTTGCTTGTGGCATAGATGGCTCCTCAGCTGGCCTATGCCCTGAGGATGAAGATTCAGCTTGTACCCTTCCGTGACCAAGTCCGCGGCCTCGTCCACGAGCTCTTTTTGTACTCATATCGAATTTTTTGTTTGGCAATTTTTATGAAATTAGTATAACGTTCCACTGTTTATTAAGAAAATGTCTTATGGAGATATAGCAGTTCAAAGATTGTTTTCGTATCATCGTAGCCTAGCTACAGTCTCATTCCTACCGTTTACAGCTCTACCCTAGCTAAAGTATCATAGTAGGGTCTCAATACTATTCATAATATCATATCATTATCATATATCGTAAGGAAAATATACTTACAAACTTGATGTCGGGGATTCAGTGCGCCACTTCTTTCTCCAATCCATTTAGAACTTAAAAACCATGTTTTTGATAATCGAAAATAGAAATTTGAAAACTTTGATTTGAAAACTACCTTTATTTTGAACTCTTGATTTAAAACAGAAAACTTGTACCTTTTTAACATATATTCCCCGCAAAACATCTAAAAAAAAAAACCATTTTCAAAAATACCCTTTTTAGGCCTAAGTTTTCGAAAACATTTTTGGACCCGATCCACAGCCGAGTTGTTGCAACCTAGGCTCTGATACCACTAAATGTAACCCCCCAAACCTGGCCCAGATTTTATGGCCAAATCTGACGTGCCACATTGGAGTTAAAAATCCATGTTTCGTTTTAGTGTTTTAAAAGCCATATATTTTGCTGAGTTAACAAAGTGTATGGAAGCTAGGCACCAGGTAGGTATCCGAGGCAGAGGAGGTGAGCCATGAAGGCTACTTAAGTACCAAGCTCTTTGATTGGATCCAATCCTAGACATGCCCACAACCATAGCCACACTTTGTTATACTGAGTTTAAATTTGTTTAAGTGGACGTCTTTGATAAATCAATTAATCGTGGCGTTGAGATATTTTAAAAACAATTATCGTTTTGAAAACACGTCCTAAGTCTAGCCCATTTGAATAATTATCAACTAATTTTAAAGTTATTAAAATTAAAATAATCCCGAAAAGAAATAAAAGGAAAGTTAGAATGGCCTTATTACAACCCAAAATAAATAATTTTAAAGGAAATTTAAAAAACCAACGCTTATTTAAAAGTCCAAAGACAATCACCGTGGCCACTCAATCCCCACCGCCCAAGTCCCCACATCAAGGCTCACTGCAAGGTTAAGGAAAGGGGTGAGTTTGGAAACTCATGTGCAACAAGCCCTTTCGAGCCCAAAACAATAACGACTGTTGGGCCTAAGCCCAAATCCAATCTCAACATGTCTTGGGCCATAGCCCTTCCCATATTTCATATTTCATAACACTTTGGGCGAAGCCTTTCCATATTTCATATTCTTGGGTGAAGCCTTTTATCAGAACGTTAGGCCCAAAGGCCCATTTTATAACACATGTAATGTCAATGAAAGAATGCAACCCATTTGGGGAGACTACTCAACCCACCTTCCGCTACTCTCCACCTATACCAACCAGTACACCATGTGGGGATTAACTCGACCCACTCCGCCATAACTCTCCACTGGCAGCATAGCTGCTTTATCATATATCTGGAGGCGTAGCCTCTTTTAATAACTGGGGCAAAAGCCCTTTTTATAACTGGGGCATAAGCCCTTTTGATAACTGGGGCATAAGCCCTTTAATAACTAGGGCATAAGCCCTTTTTCACTTCCTCCATTCATATAAAACCCAACCCAATGCATTTATGATTACATCATGTGCATATCATACATACCATGTTTATCAAAATCCCATGTATTAAAATCATACATAAACCCTAGGGGTATAATGGTCATTTTTACCTAGGGGCAAAACAGTCATTTTCATGTTATAGGGGTAATCTTGTAATTTTACCAAAATTAGGGTTTCCATGTCCATTAATGGTTACAAACAATTCATAGGTGCAAGCAGTCATCCCGCCCATTTTTAGCGAAATCGAGTTATTGGGCCTAAAACCCTAATGGGCCCTACTTAGCCGATTCATCATCTAGGCCCATTTACCCTATATTCCATAACGGTTTTAACAATCTTATCATGCAATTTAATGATTTCCATTTTCTACCAAATTTACCCAAATGGGCCGAAAGCCTATTGGGCCCTAATTCACCCTCGAGGCCCAACCTACCGTGAACGCCAAAATCACGTCCTTACCATTTCCATTGTTCCCAATCATCATCTCATCGATTCTAACTAACTAGTGAGCGTTCTCTTGCCCATTAAGTCCTCGAAATGCCGAATTTGGCATTTCGCTTTTCGCATTTTATCGCTTTAAGCTATGAAAAAGGTTCGTTACACACATTGCTTGGCGATATTCCTCGACGAGATCTCCTACACGATTTCTCCTATAATCCATCGTTAATAATCAGCTTCCCATAATTGAACCAAACCAAAAATCATCTAATACTAATACTTACACATTCGGCCACCATCCATAATGGCCTTAGGAATCTTACCTTTGTCGCGATTGATGACTAGGTCTAGCCACTCCGGTGATCCAAGCTACTCCAAGTCGACACTACACCTTGCTGCTCCTCCACTAAATAAACCACAAAAATATTAAAAGAAGACCCCATAAGGCCTACACCCACATTCGGCCACCTCCCTAAACTAGAGGGGTTTCGGCTTTTGGCCAAAGTTACACTAGGAATTGTTTAGAGTTTGAACTCTTACCACAGTCTTTCTCCTCTTGAACCCGGATGCCTAAATGGTAAAGGAATTGGATGCCAACAATTAAAAAGGAAAGAAAAGGTTGCTGGTCACAAAGAATCGGCACCCCCTATCTTCACTGATTTCGGCTTTTTTGCGATATTTCGGTAGAAGTAGAGATTAAGGAAAGAACAATAAATGAGTAGAGGAAAGTAATGGGCTGGTTTTTGAATAAGAAAAGGGAGAAAAGATGAGAGGAAATATGGTAGATTCGGCCAGGGAAGAAGAAAGAAGAGAAAAACTAAAACAAAGGAGAAAACGGCACAACTAAGACCCTAATGCCGAAATTACTAACCTAATACCCTTCGAATTCCCTCTCTAACCCCTTCCAAACGGCTAAGCTCTATCCTTCTCTCAAATCCTAAAATCTCTCCCTTATCCCTCCTTAATCCATGCGTTTGACTTGATCCAACTCTCCTCTTACAGAATCCACTTAGGTTCCAACATTTACCCTTCCTGCACATAAAAATAAATAATCTTATTTGCCACCACAGGCAATCGATCCCAGGTCTTCCCTTATGCTCCACACGCCACCTTTTTAGGAGCTTAGTGGAGTCACCCTTGCCACTCTACCAAAGCTCTTTTTGTGATACACTTTACCCACAACTTAATATAAGGGCACCTAGCCAGAACCCCTAACTCCTAAGTCCAAAATTTAAAAATTCAACCGGGTTTTGGCTAACTCATAAGCCTTCCATAAGCCCATTTACACACCCAAATTATGAATTCCATAATCACATACCAAATTTTAGAAAATTACTTAAAATATCAGGAATCGCGAAAAACCCGAAAATCAGGATGTTACATAATTAATTGACAAATTGTTGAGTATTGAAAAATTTGGAAATGTGAGTTACTGAAATTGATCTTGTATATGTATCAAATTAATGGAATAGATGAGAAGTATGTTTGGATATGCATTAAGTTGAAAGGTTAAATTTTAAATTATGTGTGGGCAAATGCCGAATGGGGTCTTGAAGGAATAAAAGAAATGGTTCAATAAATTTGATGATCGGTTTTAGTTATTAGGTGATAAATCTTGAATATTTAAATGTTATATTGTTATGGCTTGGTTAATATTAGATGGAATACCGAATTTGTGTGTGTGTCTATGAGGAATGAATATAAATTGGGGCTACGATGATTGAGTTATTTTATTTGCTTAGTTGGAGCTCAAGATCAAAGGGAGCCAAGTTCGGCCAAAGGGAAAGCGAAAGTGGTTGAGTGGCTGATCAGAGTTGTTCAACCGACTAAAAAAAAAGTAACTCCTTAAGTAATTTAAGCTACGGTTAACATTGCACATAAATGACACAAAATAAGTTGGATAAGAAACCATGGTATGTATGAGTTTTTGAAAATCGAATGTGAAAATATTGACCTATCTATGATATTGTGGTAGCTATAGATAAGAAAATACAGCACTATGTGTGCAAGGCTATACGGCACAATGTGTGCGAGATTACATGGCACTATGTGTGCGAGAAAACGTGGCACTATGTGTGAGAATAAGTAAGAGCACTATGTGTCCGGACTTTCAAATCGAGCACTAAGTGTGCTATATCGATCGTGGAGCACTACTTGTGCAAATGAAAATTCATTAAAACATTAAATTGGGAGTAATGAAATGTGCATGGATACTAGACACGGGATTTGATTCTAATATGTATATTAATATATAATGCTTGGGAAGATAGAAAGAGGAGAAAGGTAATCAGCTCAATTAGTATATAATTGAACAAAGATATAAAGTAGTGATAAATGAATCTAAATGGATTGGAGATTGGATTGATAGATGGAGCGGCTTGGTTTGTGCTTTATTTAAATAATTGGACATTATATGTCATTTACATATACGCCAATGATTTGTATATGATATTTACCATGGTATTTTCAATTTGTGATTAAATGGTGTAGGAGTACATAGTGAATTCGGGTAAGTATGTACCAAATTCATAATGTACGTATGTGACATAAGATTTCCTTGTGATATCATGGTTGAATTCGACTAGTATTGGATTGAAATTTTATTTTGCTAAGATAATCGGGTTATTACATTCTTGAAATTTCTTAGGACTTACTGAGTTAATAACTCACTTGATGTGTTTATTGGTTTTGTATAGATCATTTTGTCGAGGAAAGCTTGGAACCGTTATGAAGTAATCGCATCTTTTGACAACCTTTTTGGTACCTTTGTTTAAAACTCTAGTAGACATTATGGCATGTATAGGATAATATTTTGGGAGGTTTGCTATTTTGATAGTATTGTATATAAAGCCATGCAAATATGGCTAAAGTCCTATGTATGGATTTGATAACGGTTTAGATATAAATCTTGAAGTGTTAATCAACTTGACATATAAGTTCATATTTGTGATATGAGTGTGATTATGTTATGCTTGAACTAACATATTAAGTATTTGAGATATATATTATGTATGTGTATTCGGTCAAGAGGAGAAAAATCACCAAATGAATAAAAAAGTTTTAGTTGTATGATGTTATTCATTAAGCTCAAGACTTTACACTTTTACCCTTTTGTATGCGCATACTATAGAAGTTACTCATGGAAACATGCTATTATTGTTATAATTATTTAATTACATTGGATTCGAAATTATTGAAACTTAAAAGTGCAAATTTGATTCTTATGTACGCGAAGTGTTCTATAAAAGAGTTGAGCAGGTTATGTTATGTGACCCTACTCCAGCAATGGTTACGGGTATTTGGGTGTTACATGTTTATTGGTATCAGAGCACGGTTTAGTCGATTCTAGGACTACTGTAGCGCGTGTGAGTCTAGCTATACATGTCATAGTATTAGTATATGATAGTACGATGACTTCTGAGGTTGAAATTGTTGTTTTAATTAGTAAATGGAATCCAATCCAGATAGACCCTTAGCGGATGACGTTGAGAGTGTAGCGCCTACTCCCGCGCAAGAGATAGTGCCTGCTGAACCTCAACCATCTGTGAGTAATCAAGATGATGGGGTTAAGTAAGCCTTCTTTACCATGATGAATGAGTGGGTTGCACAATATGCCCGAACAAACCCGGCTGCTCAACAATTCCCGAATTTAAATAATCCTCTTCCGGTGCCTATAATACCAGCAATTACTGATCCTTTGAGGCGAGTAAACGTCCTATTGATTTGATTAGGAAGCGCAGGGCCGAGGAATTCCGAGCTACAGCTACTGATGACGCTGAAAGGGCTGTGTTTTGTCTTGATAATACCATCCGTGTTTTTGATGAGCTGTCTTGCACACCCGATGAGTGTCTAAAGTGTGCCATATCCTTATTATGAGATTCAGCCTACTATTGGTGGAGAACCCTGATTTCGATTGTTCTGAAGGAACGAGTTACTTGGGACTTTTTTCAGACAGAGTTTCGTAAGAAGTATATTAGTAAATGATCCATCGATCAAAAGCACAAAGAATTTTTGGAGCTTAAACAAGGCCGTTTGACGGTATCCGAATATGAACGTGAGTTTGTAAGACTCAGTTGATATGCTCGGGAGTGTGTAACTGATGAAGTTGCCATGTGTAAAAGATTTAAAGAGGGATTGAATGAAGATTTAAAGCTACTAGTGGGTATTCTAGAAATAAAAGAATCCGTAACACTGGTTGAATGAGCTTGCAAGGGTGAAGAGCTTGGAAAGGAGAAAAAGAAAGCTGAATCTGAAGTTAGAGACTTTCCTGAAAGATCGGCAGGTAAAACTTCTTTCTCGGCTGCAAAGAAGTTCAGAGACGATACTAACGATCAAAGATGACTGCAGGAATTTCTATTAAGGAGCGACCATCAACGGACTCTCGAGCTACTTCGGTTGCTAGTGTTGGCAACAATCGACAAGAAAAACCTAAATGTCCACAGTGTAGAAGACGACATGTAGGTGAATGTTGGGGTAAGTCTATTAACAGAGCCTGTTATAGATGCGGTTCGTGGGATCATTTCATTCGAGATTGCACGGAACCTGATGAGAAAAATAAGATGCAAGGTGCGAGATCGAGTGGTGCAACAACTAGAGGTAGACCACAGAGAAATACAAGAGGCAGGGGTGGTAATCAGAGAGGGACTTCTGATATGGCTATTCAATCTGAGACTCGTGCCCTCGCTAGAGCTTATGCCATCCGTGCACGAGAGGAGGCATCCTTCCCTAATGTTATCACTGGTACATTCACTCTCTATAGTACTAGTGTGCTTGCTTTAATTGATCCTGGTTCGACTCATTCTTACGTATGTGAAACATTAGCATCCAGTAAGACTCTACCTATTGAGTCTACTGTGTAACACCCCGTACCCGAGTCCGTTACCGGAGTCGAACACAAGGTGCACACAGACTTAACTTAATTATTTTCACAGTCCATTTAAAAATTTCCAGACAAGCTGGTTACTGCATCACTGTTGCCTTAAAAATCATATCTTGAGTTTCAAAACTCGAAAATTGGTTTCGTAATTTTTCCCTGAAACTAGACTCATATTTCCATCTACAGATTTTTTTCTATAATTTTTGGTCGAGTCAATTAGTAGATTTTATTAGTTAAAGTCTCCCATCTTCCAGGATTCGACTACACTGACCTTCATGCATTACGAATTGGATATCTCCCTGTACAGGGCTTCAATTCTGATCCCTTTTGTTTCTCTAGAAACTAGACTCAAATAGGAATTTATAAACATATGGAATGACTCCTAATTATCTCTGGTTAATTTATAATGAATTTCCAAATTCGGAACTGGGAATCCAGAAACCGTTCTGGCCCTGTTTCACGAAAACCTAAATATCTCTTAACATACAACTCATATGACCGTTTCGTTTCTTTCATATGAAAGTAGATTCATCAAGGTTCATTTACATAATTTATTCACTATTTAATTCCATTCCTGCTAATTTTAGTGATTTTTCACATCCACACCACTCTCTGCTGTCAAGATCTATTCTTAAGGTAAACTTTACCTATTTCGTGGTTTCCATGGACCAACTAGAGTTTTGTCATACATAGGTCCACATATAATCATATTTAGCCATTCCAAGGGCTGATCATTGCCCAACACTTCCATTCCAGTCCATAGTCACATCATGAAACCATATATATATATACATGAACACAAATGGTCTAATGCCATACTCCACTTCTACGAGCCATTTTCGCATGGCTGTACACACATACATCACAAAAAGTACTTGAAAAACAACAAAGGGTAGTCCTATACATGCCATTTCAAAGCTCAACCAAAATTTGTACCAAAAGGGGCTTTGATAGTGTGGGAGACTTGACTTCCAAAAATCCCGAGTCCGATAGTGACGAGCCAAAATCTATAAAACAGAGAACAAAGAAACGGAGTAAGCAATTTATGCTTAGTAAGTTTTGAGCAAAGAATTTAAGCACAACAGAGGTATAGCATTCATATAACTAAATGCAGACAATTCAGATATACATATTCTCAAATCATTCCTACTTCACATTCCAACCCCGAATTCATACATGAGGGATCATCTTAGCCAAATATCTAAGCTCACTACTCGATGAGCGAATATTATTCAAGGAATCAACTATTCCAATGCACGTACAAACATACCTCATTGCTGGAATTTTCAAGCGTATTAACTGAAATTTTTATAGCAAGGTTGCTCATTCCGAATCACGTACCTTGAATTTAACCGGATATAGCTACTGTTCGATTGTCTTGGGACATAGCCCGGTTATAGTAATTCGCACAAATGCCTTCGGACTTAACCCGGATTTGGTAACTCGCACAATTGCCTTGAATTAACCTGATTTGGTAACTCGCACAATGCCTTCGTGAATTAACCCGGATTTAGTAACTCGCACAAATGCCTTCGGGAATTAACCCGGATTTAGTAACTCGCACAAATGCCTTCGGGAATTAACCCGAATATCATTCGAATAACCAAGCACATATATTAACAAATCATAACACATCCGTATTTCATTCTCACTACCAAAGCTCGAACACAAGACACTATCATATTTACAATTTCGGCTCAATAGCCACATACAAGAGCATGATTTTGATTTGTTTATTACATAATCTAATTTGATCATAATCTAAGTTCCATTACTCGAAAACTTACCTCGGATGTTGTCGAACGATTCCGATGGCTATTCGACCACTTTTTCCTTCCCTTTATCGGATTTAGTCCCCCTTTGCTCTTGAGCTTAATTTAACAAATAAATTGATTTAATCATTTGAGCATCGACAAGAGGAATTCAAGGTACTTGGCCCACATATATTCATTAGACATTAAAGTCACATATGTACGGAATTCATGAATCAAACTCAACACATTAGTTAGTACTCTCCTTAGCCGAATTTTCTAAGTCAAGATAAAGCCTTCAACATGCTTACTCATGGCCGAACAACACATCAACCTAGGTACTCATTCATGTGGCCGATTATGCATGTTGATGTTGAGGCCAATTACATGTTTAATACCACACATGAATGGCATACATTTTACTAACTAATGCATTACATATTGTAGCTCAATATACATCTATCATTTACTTCATAACCGAAACATCATCACAAGTAAATATATACCTTGAGATAGTATATATGTCATATGCAAACATATATACATATAGGTGCAAGGGCCGAATCTCAAGTTGATTATAACCAAATATAAACATATATCCAAAACACAAATCTTACCTACCATGCAATAAGCATAAATCATTCTTATGGATATACCATGGCGAATACATCACAACACCATACCATTTCAATTTTGGTCATGGTTAAACAAAGAACTTAATGTCTCACTCAAAAATGCTAAAAGAAAATCCAAGAATCATCAACCCACCATCACATATATCATCGACAAGCTTCATATTTAGCATGCAATGGCATTAACACAAAATCCACCTTGGCTGAACATCATTCCCATGACATAGCAAAGATTTGAACCATGGGCTAATTAGAACTCAAGCTAGCAACTAAAAACATGCATGAATCGCATGGAACAACCTCAACATACCTTAATCTAGATACAAGTATGGCCAAACCTCCTCCTAATCCTCTTCCAACCCAAGCATGAAGCAAGAACTCCTCCTTCTTCCTTAGGATTTTCGCCAAGAGAAGTGAAAATGTTGAACATTTTTTTGTTTTCTTTCCTCAACTCACAAAGAATGGGGATCACACACCTTCTCTTTTTTTTTCCATTTCTTTATTCCTAACCTTAGTTTATTGTTTCCTCCCATAATGCACCAACAAAACATGTCCATGACATGTTTTGCCCATCATTCTTTGTCATGGCCGCCACCACTTATAAAAAGAAGGGATATTTGACATGCAAGTCCTCCTTTTGATTACATGCACTATTAGGTCCTTATAGATTAGCCTATCACATTTCAAAAGTGTCACACAAGTCCTAATAACTGAATTCACATGCAATCGACTAAATCGAAGCTTGAAATTTTCACACATTCATACATACATATTCTAGACAATAAATATTACGTTCAAACATTTCGGTGACTCGGTTTAGCGGTCCCGAAACCACTTCCCGACTAGGGTCAATTTTGGTCTGTCACATACTGAGTTTGTGATACGAGTGTCAAACCCTTTGGGTCGGTATGTGTTAGTTGATAAGGTATGCAAGAGATGTTCATTAATAATTACAGATTTCTGTTTTCCGGCGGACTCGATGTTGTTACCTTTCGACGAATTCGATATTATTCTCGGAATGGACTGGTTAACTGAACATGACATTGTGGTAAAGCAAACGAAAGACTATAGACTTGTGATGTTCGAGTGGTGAAATGATTCGAGTTGAGTCTAGTGATCTGAGTGGGTTACCAGCAGTGATATCTTTTGTGTTAGCTCAGAAATATGTGAGAAAGGGTTATGAAGCTTATCTTGCATATGTACTGGATAGCAAGGTATCGGAACGAAAGCTCGAGACTGTGCATGTAGTTTGTGAGTATCTAGAAGTATTTCCTGAGGAATTACCGGGATTGACACCTATTAGAGAAGTAGAGTTCGGCATAGAATTGGTTCTAGGTATGACATTGATTTCGATCGCTCCGTATCATATGGCACCGATCAAGTTAAAAGAATTGAAAGCTCAATTGCTAGAGTTGACTGACAGAGGTTTTGCGCGACCCAGCTTCTCACCCTGGGGTGCTCCAGTACTGTTCGTGAAAAAGAAAGACAAAACTATGTGAATGTGTATTGATTATCGTCAGCTCAATAAAGTGACAATAAAGAATAAATATTCGTTGCCGCAGATAGATGACTTATTTGACCAGTTGAAAGGAGCGTCCGTGTTTTCAAAGATTGATTTACGATCTAGCTATTATCAGTTGTGAGTTAGAGGTTCTGACGTTCCTAAGACTGCTTTCAGAACAAGATAGGACACTATGAGTTTTTAGTGATGCCGTTTGGGCTCACTAATGCCCCTGCGATTTTCATGGATCTGATGAATCGGGTATTTAGATAGTATTTAGATCGATTTGTGGTGGTGTTCATAGATGATATTCTGATTTATTCTCACAACGAGTCCGAACACGCCGAACACTTAAGGCTTGTACTTCAGATTTTGCGAGATAATCAGTTGTATGCAAAATTCAGTAAATGTGAATTCTGGCTAAGGGAGATTAATTTTCTGGGACATGTTGTATCCACTTCGGGTATTAAAGTTGATCCGAACAAAATTTCAACCATTCTTGATTGGAAACCTCCGAGGAATGTTTCTAGAGTTCGGAGCTTTTTGGGACTCGCTGGGTACTATCAACAATTCGTTAAAGGTTTCTCAATGATCGCAACACCGTTGAGGAAACTACTTCAGAAAGATATCAAGTTTGAGTGGTCAGAGAAGTGTCAGACAAGTTTCGACCAGCTGAAAATGCTTTTGACGGAGGCTTCTGCGTTAGTTCAGCCAGAGTCTGGTAAAGAGTTCGTAGTCTACAGTGATGCTTCTTTGAACAGTTTGGGTGTGTTAATGTAGGAGGGTAGAGTTGTTGCACATGCTTCGAGACAACTAAAGCCTCACGAGAAAATTTATCCAACTCATGATATCGAGCTAGCTGCGATTGTGTTTACTCTTAAAATTTGGTGTCATTACCTGTTTGGAGAGAAATGCCATGTTTATACTGATCATAAAAGCCTAAAATATTTAATGACTCAGAGAGACTTGAATCTGAGACAATGACGGTGGCTTGAATTATTAAAGGATTACGAAATTGTCATTGATTATCATCCAGGTAAGGCAAACGTGGTGGCTGATGCCCTAAGTCGAAAATCTCTATTTGCTCTTCAAGCAATGAATGTACATTTGTCTATTTTCGCTGATGATGTGCTAGTAGCGGAATTAAAAGCAGAACCAGTATTAATACGACAAATTGTGAAGCACAGAAAATCGATGACGAATTGGTTGCTAAACGAGCTCAATGTGATTATAATACGGGTTCAGAGTTTCAAATTGATGACAATGATTGTTTAAGATTCAGAGGTCGATTATGTGTCCCAAGAAATTTAGAACTTACTTCGATGATTTTGAGTGAGGCCCATAGTAGCTGAATGTTGGTCCATCCTGGTAGCACGAAAATGTACAATGATCTAAAAAGACAATATTGGTGGCATAGTATGAAAAGAGACATTTCCGACTTTGTTTCTAAATGTTTGATATCAACAAGTGAAAGCGGAGCATCAGGTGCCTTCGGGATTACTACAGCCGATCATGATACCTAAGTGGAAATGAGATCGAGTAACGATGGACTTTGTATCTGGTTTACTATTGATGCAGAGCAAGAAAGACTCAATCTGGGTTATTATTGATAGATTGACGAAGTCCGCTCATTTTATCCCTGTTCGCATGGATTTTTCACTCAATAGATTGGCAGAATTATATGTTTCTCAAATTGTTCAACCACATGGAGTACCTACTTCTATTGTTTCTAATAGAGACCCCAGATTTACATCCCAATTCTGGAGAAAATTACATGAAGCGATAGGTACTAAGTTACATTTTAGCACTGCTTTCCATCCCCAGACAGATGGTCAATCTGAACGAGTTATTCAGATACTCGAAGATATGTTGAGATGTTGCATTCTCGAGTTCAGTGGTTCGTGGGAACGATATTTACCTTTGATTGAATTTGCATACAACAATAGCTTCCAATCAAGTATCAAGATGGCACCATACGAGGCTTTATACGGTCGTAAATGCCGCACAGCACTGTATTGGACCGAACTTAGTGAAGATAAGATATACGGGGTTGATTTGATTGGAGAAGCTGAAGAAAAAGTGAAAGTGATTAGTGATAGTTTGAAAGCAACATCGAATCGTCAAAAATCATATGCAGATTTGAAACGCAAAGATATTGAGTATCAAATTGGTGATAAAGTATTTTTGAAAGTCTCACCCTAGAAAAAAGTACTCTGATTTAGCCGTAAGGGCAAATTGAGCCCAAGATTTATTGGACTGTACGAGATAGCAGAACGGATAGGGCTGGTTGCTTATAGATTGGTTCTGCCACCTGAACTCACAAAGATTCATAATGTGTTCCATGTATCGATGCTTAGACAGTATAGATCTGATTCTTCACATGTGGTTAATCCATTTGAAATTGAGATTCAATCGGATTTGAGCTATGAGGAAGAATCGATCCGTATCTTAGCTCAGGAAGTGAAAAAAATTGCGAAATAAGAAGATTTCTTTAGTAAAAGTATTATGGATCAAACATGGAGTAGAAGAAGCTACTTGGGAGCTCGAAGACTCTATGAAAGAACGTTATCCGAATTTATTCGATGGTAAGATTTTCGAGGACAAAAATTTCTAAGTGGGGGAGAGTTGTGACAGCCCTAATTTGACCCTAGTCGGAATATGGTTTCGGGACCACAAAACCGAGTCATAAAATTTATTAAAAATTAATTTTCATATCTTCTATGTGTGATAGTGCATGTGTGAAAAATTTGATGTTTTAATTTAGTCATATGAATGTGAATTTCACTTGAAAGGACTTAGTTGAGAAACTTAGAAAATATGTTAGGTAAATGTGTGAGGACCAAATAATTTCAAAGTATGAAAGTTTGGGTTTGCATGTCAAAATGCCCAATATGCATTAAGTGGGCGGCCAAGTAATGATGTCCCTCTACTAAGTTTAATTTAATTAAAATATTATATTGATAAGTGATTAAAACATCATAAATTATATGAATTAAAAATAAAAAGATGAATAAAAGAAGAAATTGAAACATAAGTGTTCATCATCTTCTTCTTGCAAAACCGAAACAAAAGGAAAGAAAAAGAGAAATTACACTAAGGCAATTCGGCACCTTCTTTTGCTAGTTGGAGGTACGTTTTGAAGTGATTTTGAAATCTTTTTATATGTTTAAGTTAATTGTTAAATGCATTTCTCGGCCATGTCAAGAAAATCAAATTTCTATGGTGGTTTGGGCACTAGGCCATGTATCAAGATGTTGGAATTAGAGGTTGTTTTCATGTTGTATTGAACAAGTAGATGTTAGAATGATTTTAAATTTGTTGAATTGTTAGTTGGGTAATACTTTGTGCATTCAGCCATATATGGGGTTTAAATGGAATGTTCATTTTATTTTTACTTTCTTGTATGAGAAATGGTTCAAATAAGTGTTAAGGTCGAATGTTTCATGGTAGATAAGTTAAAGTGCAAAATTCATGTTTATGGGGTAATTTGAGCAATTGACCGAGACATGGATGAAGGAATAAGATTGATATTTTTATGTTTTAGGAGTGAAAGGCATAACAAAAATTGACTAAGTTTAATGTGCATATTTTAGTTTAAGTGTTATGGAGAATTTGGCTAAGATAGTTTGGTATGTGTGTTTGTCGAATTTAAATTAAGATTGTTTGAGTGACTTAATTTATGTATTGGAAATTTATTTGAGTGATTAAAATGGGCATTAAGATGTTGAACTCATGAAATTAGAAGTATATGAGCTTGATAGTATTTAAATGAATACTAACCGAAACTGAGCTTAGCTAATTAATTGACAAATTGTTGAGTATTGAAAAATTTGGAAATGTGAGTTGCTGAAATTGATCTTGTATATGTATCGAATTAATGGAATAGATGAGAAGTATGTTTGGATATGCATTAAGTTTAAAGGTTAAATTTTAAATTATGTGTGGGCAAATGCCGAATAGGGTCTTGAAGGAATAAAAGAAATGGTTCAATAAATTTGATGATCGGTTTTAGTTATTAGGTGATAAATCTTGAATATTTAAATGTTATATTGTTATGGCTTGGTTAATATTAGATGGAATACCGAATTTGTGTGTGTGTCTATGAGGAATGAATATAAATTGGGGCTACGATGATTGAGTTATTTTATTTGCTTAGTTGGAGCTCAAGATCAAAGGGAGCCAAGTTCGGCCAAAGGGAAAGCGAAAGCGGTTGAATAGCCAATCGGAGTTGTTCATCCGGCTAAAAAAACAGTATGTCCTTAAGTAATTTAAGCTACGGATAACATTGCACATAAATGACACAAAATAAGTTGGATAAGAAACCATGGTATGTATGAGTTTCTGACAATCGAATGTGAAAATATTGACCTATCTATGATATTGTGGTAGCTATAGATAAGAAAATACAGCACTATGTATGCAAGGCTATACGGCGCAATGTGTGCGAGATTACATGGCACTATGTGTGCGAGAAAACATGGCACTATGTGTGCGAATAAGTAAGAGCACTATGTGTGCGGACTTTCAAATCGAGCACTAAGTGTGCGGTATCAATCGTGGAACACTACTTGTGCAAATGAAAACTCATTAAAACATTCAATTGGGAGTAATGAAATGTGCATGGATACTAGACATGGGATTTGATTCTAATATGTGTATTAATATATAATGCTTGGGAAGAGAGAAAGAAGAGAAAGGTAATCGGCTCATTAGTATATAATTGAATAAAGATATAAAGTAGTGATAAATGAATCTAAATGGATTGGAGATTGGATTGATAGATGGAGCAGCTTGGTTTGTGTTTTATTTAAATAATTGGACATTGTATGTCATTTACATATACGCCAATGATTTGTATATGACAATTACCATGGTATTTTCAATTTGTGATTAAATGGTGTAGGATTACATAGTGAATTCGGGTAAGTATGTACCAAATTCATAATATACGTATGTGACATAAGATTTCCTTGTTATATCATGGTTGAATTCGACTAGTATTGGATTGAAATTTTTTTATGCTAAGATAAACGGGTTATTACATTCTTGAAATTTCTTAGGACTTACTGAGTTAATAACTCACTTGATGTGTTTATTGGTTTTGTATAGATCATCTTGTCGAGGAAAGCTTGGAACCGTTACGAAGTCATCGCATCTTTTGACAACCGTTTTGGTACCTTTGTTTAAAACTCTAGTAGACATTATGGCATGTATAGGATAATATTTTGGGAGGTTTGCTATTTTGATAGTATTGTATGTAAAGCCATGCGAATATGGCTAAATTTCTATGTATGGATTTGATAACGGTTTAGATATAAATCTTGAAGTGTTAATCAACTTGACATATAAGTTCATATTTGTGATATGAGTGTGATTATGTTCTGCTTGAACTAACATGTTAAGTATTTAGATATACATTATGTATGTGTATTCGGTCAATAGGAGAAAAATCACCAAATGAATCGAAAAGTTTTGGTTGTATGATGTTATTCATTAAGCTCATGACTTTACACTTTTACCCTTTTGTATGCGCATACTATAGAAGTTACTCATGGAAACATACTATTATTGTTATAATTATTTAATTACATTGGATTCGAAATTATTGAAACTTAAAAGTGCAAATCTAATTCTTATGTACGCGAAGTGTTCTATAGAGGAGTTGAGCAGGTTATGTTATGTGACCCTACTCCAGCAATGGATACGGGTATTTGGGTGTTACACAACCACTGTTTAGCTTTGTTCCTCAATGAAAAAGGGAATAACTGAAGACGAATGGCATCATCAGAAACACCACTAATTTTAAATGTATCGCATAGTTCCAAAAAGTTTGCTAAGTGAGCGTTGGGATCCTCATCCTGCAAACCATCAAACTGAACAAATTGCTATATCATTCGAATAGTGTTAGGTTTTATTCAAAAGTATTTGCAGCTACAGCAAGTCTAACTATGCTTGATTCAGTTCCTGTTAAACAAGGTTTAGCATAATCATACATAGTGCGTGGAGCAGGATTTTGATTAACTGCAATTATAGGAGGTAACTGATTGTCTTGGTTTTCAGCCATCTCTTCAGTTGGGGGTTGAGTATCATCGTCTTGCTCATTCTTTGTGTATCTTAAGCTTTGCCTTATTTCTCTTTGGTTTCTGCGAGCTGTGCGATCGATTTATTCGTTAAAGAGTAGTGGTCCTGACGGGTTTCTTCTTGTCATAAACTATAAAAACTTGCCAAGAGAAAGAAAAAGTAAATTAATAAATAATAAAAAATTAAATTAAATTAAATTTCAAGAAAAATAAATGGGTAATAAAAATTGAGCGTTTCAAATATCTTAATTCCCCGGCAACAGCGCCAAAAACTTGGTCGCAATTTTCGTGATAGGTAAGTTTTAAATATTTATAATTAATCGCGATGCAAGCAAGTGTACCTATCGAACAGTAGTGTAGTTTTAGCAAGATCGGGTTGTCGAACCCAAAGGAACTAAAAGTACTAGTAATGACTGTCTTTTTATTATCTAGCCTAAAAATAAGGTGGTTTGGTTTTAACTAACTAATTAACTAATCTAAGAATTCACAGAGAATGGAATTGGGGGATTACTTTTGGAAAATGATTGAATTAAGACAGTACCGAAGGAAAAATCCACCTAGACTGTACTTGTTATTCTGGCTCCGAATTGGAAGATTTATTCATTTAACTTGTTCTGTAGAGATCCCTAAGTTATGCTATTATCCCTATCCAAGACTAATAACGTCTAATCCCTAAATTGAATAATTGAGACTTTTCTCTAATTAACACTCTAGGGTTGCATTAACTCGATCTATGGATCCCTCTATTAGGTTTCACCCTAATCCGGCAAAATCTTGTCACCCTATCTCTAGGCGCGCAATCAATTCCACTTAATTATGATAAATGTACTCTTAAACAGGGTTTATTCCTCCTCTGAATAAGAGCTTATCTTGAATCAGTATCTTGGATATCAAAACAAGAATTAAGAACACATAATTAAGAACAAGTTAAACATTTATCATACAATTTAGAAAATAATAACAAGATTCGTCTTAGGTTTCATTCCCCTTAGGCATTTAGGGGAATTAGTTCATAACTAAAAAGGAAAACATCTCAGAAGAATAACGAATATAAAACATAAATAAAACCCAAAAATCCTGAGGGAAGTTGAGGGGAGATCTTCAGTCTTGATGATGAAACCGGCTTCTGAGATGGATCAATTAGCTTCCTTCTAGTAATTCCTTCCTTCCTCTCCGTGCCTCCCCTTTTCTCTTTCTTTAAGGCGTATTTAAAGCCTTTAGAATGCCTAAAAACCCTCAAAATTAGCCTTTTCCGAATTGGACTCAACTTGGGCTCGGCAGGGACACACCCATGTGAATTATGCTTCGAATTTCCAAATTGATACGGCCATGTGGTATGCCCGTGTGAGGAAGTCCAGGCCGTGTTGACTTCGTACTTTGGTCCATTTTCTTCGTTTTTGGCCCGTTTCTCGTTCCTTTCGCTCTCCTAAGTATAAAACATGAAATAAGGCATTCGGAGCATCTAATTCACCAATTCTAAGGAAAAATCATCCATAAAATGTGTTAAGCATGGGGTAAAAATATGTATAAATTACAGTTTATCACAGACTTAGTGCCAAATACTTCCGATTCATCATCATATTCATCCAATTCAATTATATACAATACATGTATAATAAAGCCATCAAAACCTACTTAACATCATATTTTAAGTACAAACTTACCTCGTACTGGAATTTGTCGACTCGGATTGTTTATTCTACAATCTTCGTTTTCCCTTAGTCTAAGTCAGAATTCCTCTTTTCTTGATCTATGTGTATTCAAAATTAACCTTTTTATTCACCAAATCATTCAAAACAATCCATATACACACAATTAGGGTACTTTGCAAAATATCCCTCATATTTTCACATTTCAACACTTTAGTCCTTAATTCACAAAATCACAAAAAACACAAAATTTGCTTGTACACAAGCTTAGCGGAATTTTCATGACTCTCATACAAGTCCATACATTTCATTTATTTCACATTTTAGTCCCTCAAAATAACATTTTTACAATTTAGCCCAAATTACTCAATTTCATCAAAAATTCAAAGACAACCCATTTAAACCCAACATCAAGCTTCTATAATTCATCAACTAACATCACAAAACTCATAATTTCATCAATGGCACATTTCAAAATCATCACAAAAATTAGAAATTGAAGCATGGGTTCGATAATATACGAAGCAACGATTACAAAAATGTAGAAATTATAAAAAGCAGAACAAAACTCATACCTTAATCTAGCTTCAACCTAGCCGAACCCTAAAACTCTTTTTCTTTTTCTTTTTCTTGCCAATTTCGGTTGATGAACATAAAGAAATAAAATGAATTTGATTGTTTTTCTTTTAATTAATATGACTTTAATACCAATTTCTTATTTTGTCATTTTATAAACAATTATAAAACCATTTAATGGATGACATTCTCAATGGACAAATAACAACATAAGGACCCTTGCTTTAGAAAACCAACTCAAATAGGCACTTTAACATCTAGCACACAGCTTTTACATTTTACGCAATTAGGTCCTTTTTGCAAATTAAGCACACAAACAGTTAAATTTTTACACGAGACTTTCATACATGTCAATTCACTTATAATGGACACAAAAAATAATATTAAGATATTTTTTTACTTGGATATGTGGTTCCGAAACCACTATTCCAACTAGGGTCAAAACCGGGCTGTTACAATTCTCACCCTTAGGGATTTTCGTCTCCAAAAGTCTTACCGTTAAACAGATTTGGATATTGCTGTCTCATAGTATCTTCAAGCTACCACGTGGCCTCGTCAACACCATGTCGATGCCACATCACTTTAAATAATGGAATTTTCTTATGTCGTAACTCTTTAACCTCTCGAACTAAGATTTGGATCAGCTTTTCTTCGTAAGTCATATTAGACTGAATTTCGATCTCAGACGGAGGAATTGCATGCGAAGGATTGGATCTGTATCATCGAAGAATCAATACATGAAACACATTTGTGAATTTTTTCTAACTCTGGTGGTAACGACGATCTACATGCTGCCGGTCCAATACGCTCAATAATCTCATATAGCCCGATGAACCTCAAACTTAATTTGCCTTTTTTACCAAACCGAAGCACTTTCTTCAACTCAATGTCTTTTCTTTTCAAATCTGCATATGATTTCTGACGATCGGAAGCTGCTTTCAAACTATTTTGGATCACTTTTACTTTCCGTTCAGTTTCTTTTATCAAATCAACCCCGTGAATCTTATTTTTGCTGAGCTCAGTCCAATATAAAGGTGTACGGTATTTGCGACCATATAAAGCTTCATATGGTGCCATTTTAATGCTCGACTAAAAACTGTTATTATAAGCGAATTCCATCAACGATAAATATTGTTCCCACATACCTTTAAACTCAAGAATGCAACATCTCAACTTATCCTCAAGTATCTAAATAATCCGTTCAGATTGACCATCTGTTTGTGGATGAAAAATAGTACTAAAGTGCAATTTAGTACCCAGAGCATCTTGCAACTTCTTCCAGAATCGCGATGTAAATCTCGAGACTCTATCTGACACTATCGATAATGGCACACCATGCAATCTCACAATATCAAAAATGTATAACTCAGCTAATTTATCAAGTGAGTAATCAATCGAATTAGAATAAAATGATCTGATTTCGTCAAACAATCAACTACAACCCAAATTGCGTCTTTCTTTCTCGGAGACAAGGGCAAACCCGAAACGAAATCCATGGTCACTCGTTTCCATTTCCACTCCTGAACCATAATCAGTTGTAGCAAACCAGATGGCACCTGATGTTCAGCTTTAACTTGCTGATAGATCAAACATTTAAAAACAAAATCAAAGATATCTCTTTTCATTTCGGACCACCAATAATGTTGCTTCAAATCATTATACATTTTCGTACTACCCGAATGCATAGATAAACGACTACTGTGAGCTTCACTCAAAATCATTTGAATTAACCCTAGATTTCTCGAAATAGAAATTCGATCTCAAAATCTCAAGCAATCATTTTTATCAACTCTGAATTCCGAATCAGACTCTACATTACATTGAGCTCGTTTAACTAAAATTTCATTATCAATCTTCTAGGCTTCAATAATCTACTGTAAGAACAAATGTCTCGCTTTTAATTTAGCTAAAATTGAACAATCATTAGATAGAACTAAATGAGCATTCATCACACGCAAAGAAAATAATGGTTTTCGACTCAAAGCATCAGCAACAACATTTGCTTTTCCCAGGTGATAATCAAGCACAAGTTCATAGTCTTTTAGCAGTTCTAACCATCTTCTCTGTTGCAGATTTAAGTCTTTCTGAGTGATCAAATAATTAAAACTCTTATGATTCGAATACACATGCCATTTCTTACCGAACAAAAAATGACGCCAAATTTTTAGAACAAACACAATTACAGCTAACTCAAGATCGTGCATCTGATAGTTCTTTTCATGCGGCTACAACTGTCTCAAAGCATAAGCACTAACTTTTCCTTCTTGCATTAGAACACATCCTAGACCAATCAACGAAACATCGCTGTAAATTACAAATTCTTTGCCCGATTCAGGTTGTACTAATACCGGAGCTTCAGTCAACAAATTCTTCAATTGATCAAAACTATTCTGACATTTTTCAAAACATTCAAACTTCACATCTTTGTGTAGCAGTTTTGTCAACAGAGTCGCAATCATCGAAAAACCTTTCATGAATCTTCTATAGTAACCAGCAAGTCCCAGAAAACTACGAACATCAGTTGCATTCCTCGGAGGTTTCCAATCTAAAATAGCTAAAATTTTGCTTGGATCAACTTAAATACTAGAGGCTGATACAATATGACCCAGAAAACCAACTTCTCGCAACCAGAACTCACATTTATTGAACTTCGCATACAACTGTTTATCTCGCAGAGTCTGTAACACTATTCTCAAATGTTCGGCATGTTCAGATTCATCGTGTGAATAAATCAATATGTCATCAATGAATACAACAACAAATTGGTCTAAATACGGTCTAAAAATTCTATTCGTCAAATCTATAAAGATAGTAGGTACATTAGTCAATCCGGAAGGCATAACTAAGAATTCATAGTGGTTGTACCTCGTTCTAAAAGCATTCTTCAGAATATCTGAGTCTTTCACTCGCAGCTAATAATAGCCTGATCTTAAATCTATTTTCGAAAACATAGTAGCTCCTTTCAACTGATCAAACAAATCATTAATTCAAGGCAGGGAATACTTATTATTGACAGTCACCTCATTCAATTGATGATAATCTATACACATTCTCATTATACCGTCTTTATTTTTCATAAATAAAACCAGAGCACCCCAAGGTGAGAAACTCGATCTAGCAAACCCTCGATCAATCAACTCTTGTAACTGAGACTTTAATTCTTTTAGTTCGGTCGGAGCCATTCGGTACGGAGCTATCGAAAGCAGAATAGTACTAGCTACCAATTCTATGCCAAATTCTACCTCTCTAATTGGAGGTAGTCCTGAAAGTTCTTCAGGAAACACAACAGGGAACACACAGACAACAGGTACAGATTCAACTTTCTTTTCTGACACTCTTGAATCAATCACATATGCAAAATAAGCTTGACAACCCTTTCTCACAATACTCAAAGCTTTCATCGAAGATATTATAGCAGGCAATCCATTCAAATCACTAGATTCAATTCTGACTATTTCATCATTCTTGCATCTCAGATTAATAATTTTTTGTTTGTAGTTCACCATAGCATCATGCAAAGTTAACCAACCCATACCCAGAATTATATCAAACTTATCGAAAGGCAATAACATCAGATCAGCTGGAAAACAATTATCTCGAAACATTAACGGACAACTCTTATAGACTTTATCAACTAGAACACATCTGTTTAGGGGGTTCAAAACTCGAATTACAAATTCAGTAGAATCTATAGGCAAAGCCTTACTGTTCACTAAGTTCATAAATATATACGAATGCGTTGATCCAGGATCTATCAAAGCAATCACAGAAGTATCATAGAGAGTAAATTTACCCATAATCACATCTCGTGATAAAGCTTCCTCACGAGCTCGAATAGCATAGACTTTGGCAGGTGCACGAGCCTCAGATCTAACAGTTGTGTCTTTCGTTCCTCTCTAACTACCGCTTACATCTCCTAAATTTCTGGAATGTCTACCACGAGGAGCATTACCACTCTGCCTTAGATTCTGAACATTACCTTTTTCATATAAATCTGGGCAATCTTTGATAAAATGATTTCTTGAACCACAACTATAACAACCTCGGTTATTACTTTTTTCCCAGCATTCACCAAAGTGTTGTCCTCCATATTGATCACACTCAAGCTTTTCATTCTTTGCATTATCAACACTGGCAACAGACGTGGATGAAGATTTGAAATTTGATTGCGATCTCGCACAATCTCTATTCGAATGTCCCACACTAGCCTTTGAATGACTGCTAGCATCTCTAAACTTCTTGGATCCAGATTGAAATGATTTGCCCAATGATCTCTTTCGTACTTCTCTAGCTTCAAAATCAACCTTTCTTTTCTCTTTCCCAAGATCTTCAGATTTACATGCTCGTTCAACAAGCACTACAAATTCTTTGATTTCCAAAATCCTGACTAACAAGCGAATATCTTCATTCAAACCATCTTCAAATATCTTGCACATTATTGGTTCTGAAGATACACATTCGCGGGCATACTGACTCAACCTTACAAATTCCCGCTCGTATTCTGTGATAGACATACGGCCTTGTTTAAGCTCGAGAAACTCTTTGTGCTTCTGATCAACGAATCTCTGACTAATATATTTCTTTCTGAATTCAGCTTGGAAGAAATCCCATGTAACTCGTTCACTCAGAACTAAAGACGTCAAAGTTCTCCACAAGTGATACGCTGTGTCTCTCAGAAGTGAAAGGACACATTTTATACATTCTTCTGGACTCAAGGACAACTCATCAAACACTCTTATTGTGTTCTCTAACCAGAACTCGACTTTTTCAGCATCATCGTTTGTTGTAGCTCAGAACTTTTCAGCCTCATATTTTTTAATCTTATCAATTGGTGGTCTACTCAACTGTACCAGATTCACTGGCGGCATAATAGGAGTTTGAGGAGAATTAACCGCAGGTAGAGGTTGTTGTACAGCTAGATTGGTTCTAATATATTGAGTGAACCAATCATTCATCATCTGATAGAAGGCTTGTAACACCCCGTACCCGAGACCGTTTCCGGAGTCGAACATAAGGTGTTAACGGGCTTAATTCATTACTTAAACAGCTCATACAATTCATTTTAAAATTTTCTAGACAAGCTGGCTAATTGCATCACAGTCTCTTTAAAAATCATATCTCGAGTTCGGAAGCTCGAAATCCAATTCCGTAAATTTTTCCTGAAACTAGACTCATATATTTATCTAGTAAAAATTTTTATAGAATTTTTGGTTGGGCCAATTACTACAGTTTATTAGTTAATGTCTCCCCTGTATCAGGGTTCGACTACTCTGACCTCTATGCATTACGAATTATATATCTCCATGTACAGGGCTTCAATGCCTATGACGTTTATCTCTAATAAAACTAGACTCAATAATGAATCTTTACATATAAAGTATGACTTCTAATTATTTTTTTAAACTTTATGGTGAATTTTCAAAGTCAGAACAGGGGATCCAGAAATCGCTCTGGCCCTGTTTCACAAAAATTTAAACATCTCATAAAACATAGCTCATATACCTGTTTTGCTTCTTCCATATGAAAATAGACTCATCAAGCTTCGATTCCATAATTTATTCATTATTTAATTCCATTTATACTATATTAAGTGATTTTCCAAATTCACATCACTACTGCTGTCTGAATCTATTTTATGGTAAAATTTACCTATTTCATGGTTTCCATGGATTAGCTAGTAATTTGACATACATAACACCAAATATGATCATGATTAGCCATTCCAATGGCTAGTCATTATCAAGAATTTCCATACTACTCAATAACCATATCATAAGTGTAACACCAAAAATGATCAGCCATGGCATACGGCATAATAATCAAATAGACTTAGACCATTACTCAATCAAAACCGAATTATGAAGGCCAAACTTACTGAACCTTATAACTAAGCACCCATAAGGCCAAATCCAAACTTAGCATTTAAGCCATATTCGCATGGCTAAAAGTTTACATATTAAAGTTCAAACAAAACATAATAGCCTATACATGCCAAAATGTTCTCTTAGACCAACTAAGAAGAGGGTACCAAAAAGTTGCAAGCTGGTGTGATGACTTCGACGATGGTCCCGAGCACACAAAATGGGTCAAAGAAACCTAAATAAGTAACAAACAAACACACCAAATGAGTATATAACTCAGTAAGTCATAAGCCTTACATACCGTCCATTTATAAAAGATCATAAGAGAAAGCAAATAATGCAAAATCAGTTACTCCAACCATACCGAACTATGCTATAATTTCTTAGAATTTCGATTCAATCTCATGCAAAGTCCTACAATCAAATCAAATACCAAAATAACGCAATTGATTTAGACCCGATTCCTCAAAGCAAGGAATCATGATGCACTAGATAAATTTATACCTACTCAGCACATGTCTCAAGTTTGATATTTTAGTTACTAGTTCTACCACTTCGTTCTTTCATGCACATTTTATATTATCAACCGAATTTGCACACATAGTGCTCGTCACACTCGCACACATAGTGCCATAGTAAACCGCACACTCAGTGCAATGGATTTTCTCTCATGCTTCAACATCCAAATCGGCACACATAGTGCCACTTAATTCCGCACACATAGTGCCATATGTTAACTCATTATGATAAGACAATTTACTTAATTCAAATAGCACATATGGTCACATTAATAAATAGGAAAATCACTCCAAAAGAATACTCATCAAAAGGAATTCTTTTATGATTCACTAGTATTATTTATATACAAACTAATCAACCTTACAAAAATGCTTAAGGACTTACCTTGTGTTGGGTAAAACGGTTCCAACTCGGCTACTCGATGTTCTTTGCTTTGCCCTTGCTTGATTCCCCTCCTTTAACTTCTTGAGCTTAATCAAATAAGTTAAACTAGTTTAACCGTCTTGCTAAATATTTATATCAAGATATTAATGATTTCATATCATAAGAAACACATGGTAAATTTTTATCTTTCTACCTTATGCTTTTGAGCCATTCGGCTAATAACCATATAATATCACCTTACTATCAATAATCCAATTACACATACATATATACATATTTGTATATTAGGCAACCACCCTTACTAATTACTCATTTTAGTCGATTTTATACAATCAAAGGTAATATCACAAATGGGCATACTTATATAGCCGAATGTGCAAAAATTAGATTTAACATCACCTATACACTTAATTAGATGGCCAAATACATATACTATCAATTATAATATCATTTTTATTCTTTTAATCACATAGTTTCCTCTCATGAACACTTGACCGCATTTTTCCTAATCTAGCATAGCTTCACATCTATTTGTAACATCATATAAATCCACATATAACTACATTTCTACCTAAATTTTCTTTCACCTTTCTACTATTTCCATTCACAACATCAAAAGCACCATACTCTTAGCATTTACCTCTCCCTAACCGTATGCCATTTAATTACCTATTTAGGTAGAAAATTAACATTTGGGATATAATAAGACATTGGCTACTAACTAGATTTTCACAAAAATTTTAACAAAACTAACATGAATCCTACCTTAATCAACCCTTTAGGATGGCCGAATGTCTTAGAACATTTCTCCCTTCTTTCTCCTAGCTCACGGCACTTGAAAAAGAAAGAAAATGAAGACTTTCTCTTGCTTTCTTATTTTATTCATCTTTCCTTTCTTTAATTTATTTTAACCATTTACTAATAAAAGCATTACATTAAAAATTCAACTTAATGGAAGAACCATCCTTGCTTGGCCTGCCACTACTTGAGTTTTGGGCAATTTGACATGCAAACCCAAGTTTTCTCACCTTGTTGTTATTTGATCCTTACAATTTACCTATCATCTTTTCTAAGTTTCTCAACTAAGTCCTTTCAAGAAAATTCACATTCCTAAGAATAATTTAAAACATTAATTTTTCATACACACACTATTACACATCAAATATATGTAATTAAAATTAAAGTAAATTTTTATGACTCGGTTTTGTGGTCCCGAAACCACATTCCGACTAGGGTCAAATTAGGTCTATCACAAGGCTTGTTTAGCCTCACCATCACGACTACTTGTAGCCAGTCGAGAATTAGCTTGCACCGTCCCTTACGCAGGAGCAGGCGCATTTCTTTCAACATTGTCTGCTACAGCTCTATCAGGATTCATCACACTATCGCAGTTCATAAATATAGCATGTATAGCTAGACTCACATACGCTATGGTAGTCCTAGAACCGACTAAACCATAGCTCTGGTACCAATAAAATGTAACACCCCTAACCTATAATCGTTGCCTATATAGGTTAAGAGACATTACTAAACTCATAACACAAACCAGAATAATTGAATATCAAATATTATCTCATTGCAGTAAATCTCATTCATGCAGATTCATTAAGATCATAAAAACGAGTATACAATACTTAAAAATGCGTTCGGGACCAAATCGACAACATATGAAAGTTTCAGAACTTATAAAAATTTTCAACTTTTAAAAGGTCACACGCCCGTATTAACAGGCCATGTGCCTCACACGGTCTAGACACGCCCGTGTGTCATGGCAAAACAGGGCATAGCTACTAACTTGCCCACACGGCAAAACCACACCCCCGTGTCCAGGTCGTGTGCTAGGCCGTGCCAAAAATAGGGGGTATTCTATTTGTGATGTCATCATACCAATTAAGATCACACGGCCAGACCACACCCCCATGTGTCTTGGCCGTGTTCAAGCCTGACTTACAATTGTAGGGTACCCTAGGGGACACACGACCGTGCAACATAGCCATGTATCGCACATGGCAGAGACACCCGCCCGTTTCTCTGCCCGTGTGGACAAAAACAGGCCATTTAAATAGCCAATTTGCCATCTCAATTTGGTCATCCTCTAGGCAAAGGAAACTAACATATTTATAACACCATTTCAGCCAAATTCAACACCAAAACATAACCCTTTTCATATCATATAATAGTCACCAAAATTCGTACCCATAAACCTTACCAATTCATACCTAACATAAGGTAATATCATACCAAAGCATTTCCTTCCATACATCATTCAATCTCAAGTTAATCTTACCAAGACTTACCAACTAAAAAATATCACAATTTCATATTATCATCACATACCATGAACCACTATCAACCATGAGTTCAAGCACAAATTAGCCAAGTCACATGGCTAAGCATATACATCACAAAACATACTTCTCACACTACTAGCTTATACATGCCATACTTCATAAATATGCATTTTTAAAAGTACTAAAATGAGGTTCGATAGTCTGGTGACGATCTTGGATGATCCCCGAGCTTGCAGTAGCTTCGATATCTATAAAACAATGTATACACACACAAAGGAAGCTTTCAAAAGCTTAGTAAGCTTGTACCAAAACATCGACAATATAAAATATGAAACATCAATACATAAGTAAATATAATTTCTCAATTCATCCACCAAGTCCATGCTAACAATAGCTATATGTTTATACAAATTCAATAACTTTTATACATTTTACCACCTACCACGTAGGTATTATACTTACTGGAACATTTTCATGTTCATTTGTTACAATCTCACCTCTTGTTCGAATACTTTAAGACTTTCTGATGATTACCAATGGTTTAATTATCCGCACACTTAGTGCTTAAAGATTAGCCGAAGCTAGAACGATTCTACACACTTGGTGCCATCTCAACTAACCGAAGCTAAGTCGGTATTGCACACTTAGTGCCTTAGTAGCCGAAGCAATTTTAAATCGCAGACTTAGTGCCAAATACTTTCGATTCATCATCATATTCATCCAATTCAATTATACACAATCCATGTATAATAAAGCCATCAAAACCTACTCATCATCATATTTTAAGTATGAACTTACCTTGTACTCAGAATTTGTCGACTCAGACTGTTTATTCTACAATCTTCGATTTCCCTCGGTCTAAGTCAGAATTCCTCTTTTCTTGATCTATATGTATTCAAAATTAACCCTTTTATTCACCAAATCATTCAAAACAATCCATATACACACAATTAGGGTACTTTGCAAAATAGGCCTCACATTTTCACATTTCGACACTTTAGTCCCTAATTCACAAAATCACAAAATACACAAAATTTTCTAGTACACAAGCTTAGCCGAATTTTCATGACTCTCATACAAGTCCATACATTTCATTTATTTCACGTTTTAGTCCCTCAAAATAAAAGTTTTTCAATTTAGCCCAAATTACTCAATTTCATCAAAAATTCAAAGGCAACCCATTTAAACCCAACATCAAGCTTCCATAATTCATCAACTAATATCACAAAACTCATAATTTCATCAATGGAACATTTCAAAATCATCCCAAAAATTAGAAATTGAAGCATGGGTTTGATAGTATACGAAGCAACGATTACAAAAACGTAGAAATTATCAAAAACCGAACAAAACTCATACCTTAATCAAGCTCAAACCTAGCTGAACCCTAAAACTCTTTTTCTTTTCTTTTTGTTGCCAATTTGGGTTGATGAACATAAAGAAATAAAATGAATTTTATTATTTTTCTTTTAATTAATATGACTTTAATATCAATTTCCTATTTTGTCATTTTATAAACAATTATAAAACCATTTCATGGATGGTTGTCTTAGTCCATTAACATTCTCAATGGAAAAATAACAACAAAGGACCCTTGCTTTAGAAATCCAACTCAAATAGGCACTTTAACATCTAGGATACAACTTTTACATTTTACGCGTTTAGGTCCTTTTTGCAAATTAAGCACACAAACAGTTAAATTTTTACACGAGACTTTCACATATGTCAATTCACTTATAATAGACATAGAAAATAATATTAAACATTTTTTTGACTTAGATATGTGGTCCCGAAACCACTATTCTGACTAGGGTCAAAATCAGACTGTTACAGTAAGACCATGCCAAGGCATGATATTAGTAAGTTCTACAAGGCAAGGAAATCATGTAAGACCATGTCAAGATATGGCATTGATAAACTACTATAAGGCAAAGATCCCATGTAAGACCATGCCAAGGCATGGCAATGGTGAGTTCATAAAGCAAGGATACGTAAGACCATGTCATGACATGGCAATGGTAAGTTTAAAAAGGAAAGGTACCTGTGTATCCTTAGTATTCCAAATGGTTCAACAGAAAATTTAAAGAGTGTGCCAAAGGGAAGGTAAGATAAGTCCATGTTCTAAAGGTTTAGGTTATCTTGATAATTCATTTAGAATGTTGTTATTTATTTACATGCAAACATACTAAGCTTTATGCTTACTTTCTTTCTTTTCTCCCTTTTTTATAGTATCACAAAGCCAATTTGAAAAATCGTAAGGACATCGGAGATTCCCTCACACTATCAACGAGTTATCTCGGTATTTTGTGACTAGAAATACTTTAAGTTATGGCATGTATAGGGACTTGGCTATTTTGTGTGTATGTTCTTATGATATGATTAAAGAATGGCATGTGAATACTTGGTAATGATTGCTTATGATATATCTAAATAAGAACATTTTTTTGTTATTATGTATGCCTAAATGAGGTTTGATGCAAAGAAACGATGAAAGAGTAAGAGTTGGCCATGGAACAGTTAGGAAACAGTAGCAGTGACATGGATTTCAAAAATCACTAAAAATTGTAGAAATGGAATTAAATGGTGAATGAGATATAGAATTAATTCCATAGCAAAGGAAGTCTATATTCTGAGATATTTAAATTTCTATGAGACTAGTTTAGAGTGACTTCGTGATCCCCTGTTCCAACTTTGGAAAATCACTAGAAATTGTAAAAAAATAATTATAAGTCAAAGCTTATATGTATAGATTTCTTAGTGAGTTTGTTTTGATTAGAAACAAATAGAAACATTATCTGATTTTTGTATCATGACATAATCAATTTTTAATGAAGAGATGCCAGGTCCACTGAACTGCGAAACAAGGGAACCTTTAATGAATAAATTGTACTAATTGGCCAAACCAAAAATTATGGAAAAATTAGGGTAAGAAAATATATGAGTCTAGTTTCAAGGAAAATTTACGAATTTAAATTTTGAGTTTTCTAACTCAAGATATAATTAATTTAGTGACTGTTATGCAGATGGATAGTTTTATTATGAATAGTGAAATAAATTGTTTTGATTTGTGTAAGTAATCGGAAAATTTTTAATGCTCCCAGTTCGGTCCCGAATCATTCCAATTGCAGGTTTTAGGGCCTCGAGGGCCCTTTTTAGGGATTTATTTTAATAAATGTGAGTGAATTTATGTTTTTTTTAAATTAATTTTTTATGCCCCGAACAGGTAAGATAAGTTTGGTAACGGCCGTGCTCGACTCCGGCGACGATCTCAGGTAAGGGGTGTTACATTTAATGGTATCAGAGCAAGATTTTAGTTTATTCTCAAAATATTCAGTATGATTAAGAGTCTAGCTATACATGCCATACTTATATTTTGATAGTGTCACGACTCCTGACAATTTTAAAATGTTTTTTTTTTATAGTTATGGATTTTGAACGAGTTGGTGCAGATGACGTAGAAAGTAACGCGCCCGCTCCCATAGAAGGGATGGTGCCACTAGATAGTAGTGAAAGGTCGTTACAATTAGTCAGGGAGGAAGGGCTCGAGAAGCCTTTTTCCAAGCTATGAATGAATGGTTTGCCAAGTTTGTTCGTACTAATCCGGCCATTAGACCTTCACCCCCTCATGATTCTCAGACTACCCATGTAGCTTCCCTAGTCACAGATACAGTCAGAAGAGAGAAGCCACTAGTTGATAAAATTAGAAAACAAGGGGCCGAAGAGTTTCGGGCTACTAAAGATGACAATACAGAGAAAGTTGAATTTTTGTTTGAGAATACTATCAGGGTCTTTGATGAGTTATCCTGCACACTTGAAGAGTGCATGAAGTGTGTTGTATCACTTTTATGAGACTCGACCTACCATTGGTGGAAGACACTTGTGCCAGTAGAACCAAAAGAAAGGGTTACTTGGGATTTCTTTTAGGAGGAGTTCCGTAAGAAATACATTAGCCAGAGGTTCATTGACCAGAAATGAAAAGAATTCCTTGAACTAAAGCAGGATAAGATGACAGTGATTGAATATGAACGTGAATTTGTCAGACTCACTAATTATGCTCGAGAGTGTATGTCTACTGAAGCTATTATGTGCAAGATATTTGGAGATGGGCTCAATGATGATATTCGACTATCAGTCGGCGTTTTAGAAATAAAAAAGTTTGTCATTTTAGTTGAAAGAGCTTGTAAGGCAGAGGAGTTGCTGAAAGGAAAGGGTAAAGCTAAAATTGAGATGTAAGGCACGAAGAAAAGATAGATGAGCATGTCATTTCAATCTACATCCAAGAGGCCTAGAGAGTTCTCTACAAGATCTAATTTTTCAGCAGGATATTCTAACCGAAATAGAAGTAGAAGATTTATGGGTCAGAAAAATCAGACCACTTCAATTGCGAGTGTTGGTAGTATTCAGCCTGATAGACCCGAGTGTCCTCAATGTGGTCGGCGTCATCCAGGTCAATGTTGAGCAACTGAGACTGGTTGTTTCCAATGTGGTGCATTAGATCATTTCATTCAGGAGTGTCCTGAGATGGTTAAAAGAGAAGTAATACCGAGTGTAAGATCAGGAAATGCCCCCGTTAGAGGCAGACCTCAGAGAAGTTCAAGAATAGGGGCAGGTAGAGGTGCATCTAGAGATTCAGCAGCGAGACCCGATGTTATAGCACCTGTAAAGACCTATGCTATCCGTGCTCGTGAAGAGGCATCCGCCCCCGATTTAATTACAGGTACATTTTCTCTCATGATGTTAATGTTATTGCTTTGATTGATTCGGGTTCGACCCATTCCTATGTTTGCATGAAATTGATGCCTAGTATGAACATGTCCATTGTAACGCCCCGTACCCGAGTCCGCTGCCGGAATCGGACATGAGGGGCTAACGGCTTAAACCATTCACTTCTACAGTCCATTTTAAAATTTTTTCCAGGCAGTCGGCTAACTGCGTCACTGACACTTTAAAAATCATAACTTGAGTTCTACAACTCAAAAATCAGTTTCGTAATTTTTCCCTAAAACTAGACTCATATATGCATCTACAAATTTTTTTCTAGAATTTTTGGTCAGGCCAATTAGTACAGTTTATTAGTTAAAGTCTCCACTGTTACAGGGTGCGACTACACTGACCTTCATGCATTACGACCTGAATATCTCCCTGTACAGGGATTCAATACTGATGTCGTTTGTTTCTATAGAAACTAGACCCAAAGAGGAATCTATAAATATATAGCATGACTCCTAATTATCTCTGGTTAATTCACAATGAATTTCCAAAGTCAGAACATGGAATCCAGAAACTGTTCTGGCCCTGTTTCACGAAAACCTAATTATCTCGTAACATACAACTCACATGACCGTTTCGTTTCTTCCATATGAAAGTAGATTCATTAAGGTTCATTTACATAATTTATTCACTATTTAATTCCATTTCTAATATTTTTAGTAATTTTTCACATCCACCTCACTGCAGCTGTCAACCTCTGTCATTAAGGTAGATTTTACCTACTTCATAATTTCCTTGATTCAACTAGCCCTTTTAACATACATGGCACAAAAGATAATCACGATTAACCATTCCAAGGGCTAATCGATTCCAAACATTACCACATCTCTTAATGAACAATATACAAAATGATCATGATACCATGCCAAGGTGCATACAAGCCATTTTCGCATGGCTAAAAGTTTACATACCAAATTTTCAACAAAACATATTAGCCTATACATGCCAAAATGCTCTCCTAGACCCACTAAGAAGAAAGTACCAAAAGTTGCTAGCCGGTGTGATGACTTTGACGACGGTCTCGAGCACACCAAAATGGATCAAGAACCTAGGTAAGCAACAAACAAGCACACCAAATGAGTACATAACTCAGTAAGTCATAAGCACTACTCTACCATCCAACATTAATAATCATTTTTTTGTTTCTTTCAAATCATAACAACTATGCTACAGTTTCTTAAATTCTTGGTTCGATCTCATGCCAAGTCCTTCAATTAATTCAATGCCAAGTCAGCCCAATCAATGTAGACCCATTTCCTCAAGTTTGGAACAACGATGCACTAGATAAATCTATGCATACACCGCACAACCTCAAATTCGGTATTTAGTTAATAGCTCAATCACTTACCTCATTCATCACAATTTATACCAACAACCAAACGTTGCACACATAGTGCTTATTATGTTCGCACACATAGTGCCATAGTAAATCGCACACATAGTGCTATAGTAAATCGCACACATAGTGCCATAGTAAATCGCACACATAGTGCATTTGAGATTCCCTCATGCTTTAACCTCCCAATCGGCACACATAGTGCCACTTAAATTTTTTGCACACATTGTGCCCTATGTCAATTCCTCATGGTAAAGCAATTTGCTAAATTCAAATTGTACATATGGTCATATTAACAAGTAGGAGAATCACTCCGAAAAATATCTATCCAAGGAGTTCTCACAACAAGTGCTTAAGGACTTACCTTGCGTTGAGTATAACCCGGCTACTCGATGTCCTTGGCTTTGCCCTTGCTTGTTTCTCCTTCTTTAACTTCTCGGGCTTAATAGATAAATAAACTAGTTTAATCATCTTGCTGTACACTTATAATTCAATTACACATGCATAAGTATATTTGCATATTCGCAACCCTCTTACTAATTACCCATTTAGTTGATTATATACATGATTAAAGGTAACATCATGAATGGGCATACTTATATATATATATACATACCCGATTGTGCACCAAAATTTGACTCAACATCACCTACATACTCACTTTGATGGCGAATATATATATACATGTATAGTGTTATCTACAACATCATCTAAACACCTAAATTTTTCTCATGCACACTTGATCAACCTTTTTCCCAATCTAGCATAGCTTCACCTCCATTTGTGATATCATATAAATTTGCATGTTGCTACATTTCTTAAGTTCAACATCTCTATGCCCATTATAGCCACTCCCATAATCAAATTCTAAAATCGGCAACATCCCTTTCAACTATGTTAGCCGAATACTCCTCCCTTCTTAGTCCCAACTTCGACACCTCCAACAAAAAGGACTTAACATCTTCCCTTTCATGCTAACATAACAAGCAACTTAGTTCATCCATACAACTAACATGTTAATAGCATCAATGTATCAACTAAAATGTTTAAGCTTCTTGTCAACTTCCAACTCTCCAACAACCCCAAATCCAACCTTGGGATAGATAGTATTTAGACCCATCACCCAAAGGTTGTGTAAACTTCCAAAAAAAAAATATCATTGAACATACCTTGATCTAAAGGACCACCTTGGCCGAATCTTGCTTCCTATTCTTCCTCTAGATACGACAATTGCAAAAGAAAGAAAACATGAGCACTCCTTCTTCCCTCCTTATTAAGCATTCAAACTCTCTCATTTTCATGCCACAAGAAGTGAAAGAAAATGATGAACATTTTTCTTTCTTCCTCCCTCAACTCACGGCAATGGGGGTACACCCACACCATTCTCTTTTCTTTTTTTTTTCTTTATTACCCATATTTCTTATTTTATTTTTTTCTACATACCCACTAACTAAACATGTTTGCAACATGTTTCCACCCATAGCATGGCCGGCCATCATGCTTAAATTTGGGTAAATTGACATGCAAACCCACCTTTTTTTCACAACATGCACCTATAGGCCACCCTACATTTGCCTAGCACATTTCTAAATTTTCTCACATAAGTCCTATTTGACAAAATTCACTTATAATTAACAAAATTCAAACATGAAATTTTCACAGATGCATATGTACATATAATGAACATCAACTATGATGATTAATTATTTTTATGACTCGGTTTAGTGGTCCCGAACCCACTTTCCGACTAAGGTCAATTTAGGCTGTTACAACTCTCCCCACATAAGGAATTTTCGTCCCCGAAAATCTTACCGGTAAATAGGTTTGGGTAACGCTCTTTCATAGAGTTCTCGGGTTCCCAAGTAGCTTCTTCCATCCCGTGTTTGAGCCATAACACTTTTACTAACGGAACCCTTTTGTTTCGCAACTCCTTCACTTCACGAGCTAGGATACGAATCGGTTCTTCTTCATAACTCATATTAGTTTGAATTTCGACCTCTGATGGACTAATTACGTGTGACGGATCAAATCTATAATGTCGAAGCATCGAAACATGGAAGACGTTGTGAATCCTTTCAAGTTCAGGGGGCAAAATCAAACGATACGCAACCGGACCGACTCGTTCGGATATCTCATATGGCCCGACGAACCTCGGACTCAATTTGCCTTTACGGCCAAATCTGAGTATCTTTTTCCAAGGCAAAACTTTAAGAAACACTTTATCTCCCACCTGATACTCAATGTCTTTTCGCTTCAAATCTGCGTACGATTTCTAACGATCTGTGGCTGCCTTCAGACTTTCACGGATTACCTTTACTTTCTGTTCAGCATCTTTAATCAAATCCACTCCGAAAATTTTACTTTCGCCGAGCTCGGTCCAAAACAATGGTGTACGACATTTACGCCCGTACAAGGCCTCGTAAGGCGCCATCTTAATACTTGATTGAAAACTATTGTTGTAAGCGAATTCAATCAAAGGTAAATATCGTTCCCATGAACCACTGAACTCGAGGACGCAACATCTCAACATATCCTCAAGTATCTGAATTATCCACTCGGATTGACCATCAGTTTGTGGATGAAAAGCGGTACTAAAATGCAGCTTGGTACCCAAAGCTTCTTGCAATTTCTTCCAAAATCGCGAGGTGAATCTCGAATCTCTATCCGACACAACAAAAATCGGTACCCCGTGTAATCTCACAATCTGAGAAACGTACAATTCAGCTAGTTTATCCAATGAAAAATCAGACGACGGGGATAAAGTGAGCCGACTTAGTCATCTATCAACAACAACCCAAATCAGATCCTTCTTGCTCACGACAATGGCGGTCCGGACACAAAGTCCATTGTGACTCGATCCCATTTCCACTCGGGTATCATGATCGGTTGAAGTAACCCTGAAGGCACTTGATGTTCCGCTTTCACTTGTTGACATATTAAACATCTCGAAACAAAGTCGGAGATGTCTCGTTTCATACCATGCCACCAAAACCGACATTTCATATCGTTGTACATCTTCGTACTCCCCGGGTGAATTGACATTCGGCTACAATAAGCTTCGTTCAGAATCATCAAAATGAGTTCTGAATTTCTTGGAACACACAAACGATTTCTGAACCTCAAACAATCATCATCATCAACTTGAAACTCTGATTCCATATTCGGAACACATTCAGCCCATTTTGCAACCAATTCATCATCGACTTTTTGAGCTTCATGAATTTGACGAATCAACAAGGGTTTGGCCTTTAATTTCGCCATTAGTACATTGTCGGATAGAACAGACAAGTGTACATTCATCGTCATAGGAAAAGCAGTGATTTACTGACGTAAGGCATCCGCAACCACATTAGCCTTTCCGGGTGATAGTCAATGACAAGCTCATAATCTTTCAAAGAACTCGAGCCAACGTCTTTGTCGCAGATTCAAGTCTCTTTGAGTCATCAAATATTTGAGACTTTTGTGATCCGAATACACATGGCACTTCTCGCCAAATAGGTAGTGTCGCCATATTTTCAAAGCGAATACGATGGCAGCTAGTTCGAGATCATGGGTCGGATAATTTTTCTCATGTGGCTTTAATTGTCTCAAACCATAGGCCACAACTCGACCTTCTTGCATCAATACGCAACCCAACCCAAGTAGGGAGGCGTCACTATAGATGACAAACTCTTTGCACGATTAAATTGCACTAAAATTGAGCTTCAGTCAAATAAGTTTTCAGTTGATCAAAACTTTTCGACATTTTTCCGTCCATTCGAACTTAACATCTTTTGAAGTAGCTTCGTCATGGGTGTGGCTATCATCGAGAATCCTTTTACAAACCGTCGGTAGTAAGCAAGTCCCAAAAGCTCGAACCTCGAATATTTCTGAGGCTTCCGGTTAAGTATGGCTGAAATTTTGCTCGGCCGACTCGAATACCCGATGCAGATACCACATGACCCAAGAAGCTAACCTCTTAACCGAACTCACACTTGCTGAACTTAGCATACAACCGCTTATCCCGTAAAATTTGCAACACTAATCTCGGTGCTCGCATGTTCGGTCTCATCTCTCGAATAGACCAAGATGTCGTCAATGAACACAACTACGAACCGATCCAAATATGGTCCAAGATCCGATTCATCAAATCCATAAATACATTGGGGCATTAGTGAGCCCAAACGGCATCACTAAGAACTCGTAGTGACCATATCTCGCTCAAGGCGTTTTAGGTATGTCCGAATCTCGAATTCAAGAATCGATAATAGCCCGATCTCAAATCTATTTTTGAGAACACCGAGGCTCCTTCAGTTGATCGAACAAATCATCGACACTGTGATAACAGATATTTGTTCTTTATTGTCACTTTATTGTCGACGATAGTCGATGCACAACCTCATGGTTCCGTCCTTCTTTTCACAAACAACACAGGTGCACCCCAAGGTGAAAAACTCGGCGAGCAAAACCTCTATCCACCAACTCTTGCAACGAGCTTTCAACTCCTTTAATTCCGTTGGTGCCATACGATATGAAGCTATCGAAATCGGTGTGGTCCGTGTACAAGCTCAATACCAAACTCTATCTCCGAGCAGTGGCAAACCGGTAATTCTTGGGAAAGACATCCGGTATTCACAAACCACCCAACAGATTCGGTTTTATTTCTAACTCCTTATCATCAATTACATACGCAAGGTATGCTTCGCACCCCTTTCTTACATATTTCTGGGCCAACATTGATGATATTACAGCTGGCAACCCCTTTAAGTCCGTAGACTCAACTCGGATCATCTCTTTCTTTGCACACCTCAAATCCATAGTCTTGCTTTTGCAATTCACAACCGCATCATGCATGGTCAACCAATCTAAACCGAGTATAACATCAAATTCATCAAACGGCAAAAGCATCAGGTCGCCGGAAAGTAGGACCCTCGGATTACTAGGGGACATTTCTTGCACACTTTGTCGACAAGCACGTATTGACCCAAAGGGTTTGACACTGAATTACGAACTCGATGAGACGCAATGTAGAGTCTTTTTGGATGCTAAGGTTTCACATACATATGAATGAGTAGAGCCGTGGTCAATCAACGCAATCACACTCGTATCAAAGAGAGTGAAAGTACCGATGATAACATCGGGGAGGATGCTTCCTCTCGTGCACGGATGGCATATGCCCTAGCAGAGTACGGGTCTCGGATCGAACAGCCGTGTCAAGGCCCCTCTCGACTACCACCCCTACCTCCTCGAAATTCTTGGTGGTCTACCTCTAGTGTCATTCCACTAGGTCTTGCACCTTGCATCCTATTCTTCTCATCAAGCTCCGTGCAATCTCTAATGAAGTGGTCCTTGAACCGCATCCGTAACAAGCCTTATTGGTAGACTTACCCCAACATTCACCTATGTGTCTTCTCCCACATTGGGGCATTCAGTTTCTCTTGACGGTTATTGCCCACACTAGCTACCGAAGTAGCTCGGGAGTCCGTCAATGGTCGTGCTCTTATGGAAATTCCCGCAGTCGTCCACGATTTATTGGTGTCCTCCCTGAACTTCTTTACAGCCGGGAACGGAGCTTTACCCGTCGATCTTTTGCGATAGTCTCTATCTTCAAATTCAGCCTTCTTCTTCTCTTTTCCAAGTTCCTCCGCCTTTGTGCTCGTTCAACTAGTGTTACTAATTCTTTTATCTCCAAAATACCCACTAGTAGCTTTAAATCTTCATTCAATCCTTCTTCAAACCTCTTGCACATAGCAACCTCATCAGCCACACACTCCCGGGCATACCGACTGAGTCTTACGAACTCATGTTCGTATTCAGATACTGTCATATGGCCTTGCTTGAGCTCCAAGAATTCCTTACGCTTTTGATCGATGAACCGCTGACTGATATATTTCTTTCGAAATTCTATTTGAAAGAAATCCCAAGTAACTCGTTCGTTTGGGACTATGGACATCAAAGTCCTCCACCAATAGTAAGCTGAGTCTCGCAACAAGGATATAGCACACTTTAGACATTCATCGGGTGTGCATGACAGTTCATCAAACACCCGAATGGTGTTATCAAGCCAGAACTGTAACACCCCGAACCCGAGACCATCGCCGGTGTCGGACACGAGGGGTTAACAAGCCAAGTCCACATATTTTGCCCACCAATTTGACATTTCCAGTCAGGCTGGAAAACTGCGTCACCGTCGCCTTAAAAATCATATATCGAGTTCCAAAACTCGGAAACTGGTTTCGTAAATTTTCCCTGAATTTAGACTCATATATCCATCCATGGATTTATTTCTAGAATTTTTGGTCTGGCCAATTGGTACAGTTTATTAGTTAAAGTTACCCATGTTACAGGGATCGACTGCTTTGACCTTCGCGCGTTACAACTTGAATATCTCTCTGCACAGGGCTTTAATACTGGTGCCGTTTGTTTCTAATGAAACTAGACTCAAACTTGAATCTTTACATATAAGGCATGACTCCTAATTCTTTCTGGATAATTTATAGTAAATTTTTAAAGTTGCGACAGGGGACCCAGAAACCATTCTGGCCCTGTCTCACAATAGCTTTAATATCTCTTAACATGTAACTCCTATGACCATTTCGTTTCTTCCATATGAAAATAGACTCATCAAGGTTCATTTACATAGCTTATTCACTATTTAATACCATCTCTAAAAATTTTGGTGATTTTTCACATTCACGTCACTGCAGCTGGCAGCATCTGTTTTGAAGGTAGGTCTTACCTATTTTGTAGTCTCCATGAACCAACTAGTCTTGCCATACATAGGTTCACATATGATCATTTTAACCATACCAATGGCTGATCATGTGACCAACATTCCCACTTCCAATCCATAATCACATCATGACACCATATATATATATACAAACCGCAAATAGTCTAAGTTCATACTTCACTTTTACGAGCCATTTTCGCATGGCCGAACACATATACATCACAGCATATTTAAACCAACAAAGGGTAGTCCTATACATGCCATTTCAAAGTTCAACCAAAATTTATACCAAAATGGAGGCGTTGATAGTGTGGATGACTTGACTTTAATGATCCCAAATCCGTTTGCTATCGAGCAAAATCTATAAAACAGAGAGCCAAAGCAACGGGTAAGCATTTTTATGCTTAGTAAGTCTCAAGGAATAAAATCAGCTTTAATTAAAGCAATACATTCACATAGCCAAATGCATCATTTCATTAATACACATTCACATAATCATTCTTACTTCCCACTTCATCATTATATACTTTCACAAGGTATCAACCTATTCAATAGCTGAAATTCGTTAGTCGATTGAGCGAATGTTGCTCAAACATGTCGACTTTCCAATGCACATATAAACATACCTTATTCTTTGGGCCTTTCGAGCGTACTAATTGAATTTATTACAGCAACCAACACTCACCTCCAGCCCAAGCTTCTTCGGAATACAACCGGATATAACCACGTGCACGAATGCCTTCGGGTCTTAGCCCGGATAGAATGACTCGCACGAATGCCTTCGGGTCTTAGCCCGGATGTAGCCACTAGCACAATTGCCTTCGGGTCTTAACCCGGATATAATTTCCAGCATAAATGTCTTGGGACTTAGCCGGATATCATTCAATTGCTCATGCACACATGCATCAATAATCATTAGACATTCATATTTCATTTTCGTTACTAAGGCTCAAACGCAAATATAATCACAAGCATAATCGCTTCGGGACTTAGCGGGTATCATTCAAATACTCATACACATAAATCAATAATCAATACACATCCATATTTCATTTCACATAATTCAAGTAGGGTCACTTCTTGAGGACTTACCTCGGATGTTGTCGAACGGCTTTTACGGCTATTCGATCACTTTTTCCTTCCCTTGTCCAATTGTGGCCCTCTAAGCTCTTGAGCTAATTCAAACAAATTCAATTTATTAAAACCTCATTGTGCTAGCTTATGGCGAATATGACAAGGAGTTTAAATGGTCATATGGCCACCCTTTCGCTTGAATACACAATGGTCATGCACATTTTATACTACATCAAGCAGTTCAATACAATTCATTCGAGCATCAAGGAAAAGCTAAGGCCATCAATAGGCTCCCTAAGGCCGAATATACATGTCCATGTTGAGGCCAATTATGCACTTAATACCACACAAAACAGCATGCATTTTACTAGTTAATGCTTTGTATATTGTAGCTCAAAACTTATAATATAGCATCAAGCACTCATATGTGTGCTAGGCCGAATGTGCTTGCAATTTCACAAACATTCTTCAACATCTTCTTCTTTAAACAAACATATTCATCGCCACTTCATAACCAAAACATCATGTGCAAACATATATATACATATATGAGCATGGCGAATTTCAAGGTGTCCATATAGCCATCCAAAACACAAATTTTAACTAACATGCAAGAAGCATGAACCATGCTCATGAATGCATCATGGCGAATACATCACAATCATGCCCTTTCATCTTCAATCATGGTTAAACAAAAGAAAACTCAAAGTCTTACTCAAGATGGCTACAAAGAAATTTCAAGAGTAGACAATCCATCATTGCATGCATCATCATCAAGCTTCACACTTAACATGCAATGGCTTTATCACAATACCAACCTTGACCAAATACCACTTCCATGGCATAACAAGGATTTGAACCATGGCTAACATGAACATCAAGTTGGCAACTAAAACATGCATGAATCTCATGACACAACCTCATACATACCTCAATCTTGATGCAAGTTTAGCCAAATATCCTTCTAGATCTCTTCTAAACAAAGGAAATGAAGCAAAAATCTCTTCTCCTCTTAGTATTTTCGGCCAAAAGGAGAGAACAAGGATGAACAAATTTTTTGTTTTCTCTTCTTGGTTGCACGGCAATGGGGGAATGCTACTCTCACACACATTTTTTTTCATTCTTTTCTTACCCATGCTTATTTGTTTATTATTTCTCCCTAATGCCCAGCAAAACATGTTTCATGACATGTTTAGCCCATATCTCTTTGTCATGGCGGCCATCACTTGTAAAAAGGGAATTTGACATGCAAGTCCATTATTTTGCATGCATGCTTTAATTAGTCATCACACATTTCCTATCGTACTTTCAAAGTTCACTGCTAAGTCCTTTCTAGTGGAATTCACCTTTATAACACTAAATCAATCATCATAAAATGTCATACATGAGCACACACATATTATAGGCATCAAAATAAATCTTTAATTATTTTTATGCCTCGGTTTTGTGGTCCCGAAACCACATTTCGACTAGGGTCAATTTTGGGCTGTCACAAGAACTCGGCCCTTTCGGCATCATCAGTAACTATGGCCTTGAACTCCTCAGCCCCGCGCTTCCTAATCAAGTCTACAGGTGGCTTACTCAGCCTCACAGGGTCAGTAACTGATGGCATGAAGGGCTCTTGGGGTGGATTATTCAAATTCGGGAATTGTTGGACAGCCGGATTGGTTCGGGCATATTGCGCGGCCCACTCATTCATCATGGTAAAGAAGGCTTGTTTAGCCCCCTCACCTTGATTATTCGCAGATGACTGAGGTTCAACAGGCGGCGTCCCTTGTGCAGGAGCAGTCGCTACACTTTCAACGTCATCCGCCAAGGTTCTCTCTACATCGGGATCCATTTACTAATCAAAACAAAAAATTTTAACCGTCAGAAGTCATCACACATTTAAACATTAACATTAAGGCATGTATAGCTAGACTCATACGTGCTATGGTAGTCCTAGAACCGACTAAACCATAGCTATGATACCAATAAAATTGTAACGCCCCGTACCCGAGTCTGCTGCCGGAATCGGACATGAGGGGCTAACGGCTTAAACCATTCACTTTTACAGTCCATTTTAAAATTTTTTCCAGGCAGTCGGCTAACTGCGTCACTGACACTTTAAAAATCATAACTTGAGTTCTACAACTCAAAAATCATTTCGTAATTTTTCCCTAAAACTAGACTCATATATGCATCTACAAATTTTTTTCTAGAATTTTTGGTCAGGCCAATTAGTACAGTTTATTAGTTAAAGTCTCCACTGTTACAGGGTGCGACTACACTGACCTTCATGCATTACGACCTGGATATCTCCCTGTACATGGATTCAATACTGATGTCGTTTGTTTTTATAGAAACTAGACCCAAAGAGGAATCTATAAATATATAGCATGACTCCTAATTATCTCTGGTTAATTCACAATGAATTTCCAAAGTCAGAACATGGAATCCAGAAACTGTTCTGGCCCTGTTTCACGAAAACCTAATTATCTCGTAACATACAACTCACATGACCGTTTCGTTTCTTCCATATGAAAGTAGATTCATTAAGGTTCATTGACATAATTTATTCACTATTTAATTCCATTCCTAATATTTTTAGTAATTTTTCACATCCACCTCACTGCAGCTGTCAACCTCTGTCATTAAGGTAGATTTTACCTACTTCATAATTTCCTTGATTCAACTAGCCCTTTTAACATACATGGCACAAAAGATAATCACGATTAACCATTCCAAGGGCTAATCGATTCCAAACATTACCACATCTCTTAATGAACAATATACAAAATGATCATGATACCATGCCAAGGTGCATACAAGCCATTTCCGCATGGCTAAAAGTTTACATACCAAATTTTCAACAAAACATATTAGCCTATACATGCCAAAATGCTCTCCTAGACCCACTAAGAAGAAAGTACCAAAAGTTGCTAGCCGGTGTGATGACTTTGACGACGGTCTCGAGCACACCAAAATGGATCAAGAACCTAGGTAAGCAACAAACAAGCACACCAAATGAGTACATAACTCAGTAAGTCATAAGCACTACTCTACCATCCAACATTAATAATCATTTTTTTGTTTCTTTCAAATCATAACAACTATGCTACAGTTTCTTAAATTCTTGGTTCGATCTCATGCCAAGTCCTTCAATTAATTCAATGCCAAGTCAGCCCAATCAATGTAGACCCATTTCCTCAAGTTTGGAACAACGATGCACTAGATAAATCTATGCATACACCGCACAACCTCAAATTCGGTATTTAGTTAATAGCTCAATCACTTACCTCATTCATCACAATTTATATGTAACACCCCGAACCCGAGACCATCGCCGGTGTCGGACACGAGGGGTTAGCAAGCCAAGTTCACTTGTTTTGCCCATCCATTGGACATTTCCAGTCAGGCTGGAAAAACTGCGTCACTGTCGCCTTAAAAATCATATCTCGAGTTTCAAAACTCGGAAACTGGTTTCGTAAATTTTCCCTGAATTTAGACTCATATATCCATCCATGGATTTATTTCTAGAATTTTTGGTCGGGCCAATTGGTACAGTTTATTAGTTAAAGTCACCCATGTTACGGGGATCGACTGCTCTGACCTTCGCGCGGTATAACTTGAATATCTCTCTGTAAAGGGATTTAATGCTGGTGCCGTTTGCTTCTAATGAAACTAGACTCAAAATGGAATCTGTACATATAAGGTATGTCTCCTAATTCTTTCTGGATAATTTATAGTAAATTTTAAAGTTGCGACAGGGAACCCAGAAACCGTTCTGGCCCTGTCTCACAATAGCTTTAATATCTCTTAACATGTAACTCCTATGACCATTTCGTTTCTTCCATATGAAAATAGACTCATCAATGTTCATTTACATAGCTGATTCACTATTTAATACCATTCCTACAAATTTTGGTGATTTTTCACATTCACGTTACTGCAGCTGGCAGCATCTGTTTTTAAGGTAGGTCTTACCTATTTTGTAGTCTCCATGAACCAACTAGTCTTGCCTTACATAGGTCCACATATGATCATTTTAACCATGCCAATGGCTGATCATGTGACCAACATTCCCATTTCCAATTCATAGTCACATCATGACACCATATATATATATACAAACCGCAAATAGTTTAAGTTGATACTTTACTATTACGAGCCATTTTCGCATGGCCGTACACATATACATCATAACATATTTAAACCAACAAGGGGTAGTCCTATACATGCCATTTCAAGTTCAACCAAGAATTTATACCAAAATGGGGGCTTGATAGTGTGGATGACTTGACTTCAACGATCCCGAATCCGATTGCTATCGAGCGAAATCTAGAAAAGCGAGAGCCAAAGCAATGAGTAAGCATTTTTATGCTTAGTAAGTCTCAAGGAATATAATCAACTTTAATTACAGCAATACATTCACATAGTTAAATGCATCATTTCATTAATGCACATCCACATAATCATACTTACTTCACCATCCCAATTCTTTTGTTCATACACAAATAACGGCTTCATTAAGGCCGATATCTCGCTCCATCATAGGAGCGGATATTCATACGCTCTTACTCCTAGCGCCAAGCACACACCGCACTTACCTTGTCATTGGGAAATTTCACAAGTGCATTAGCTGAAATTTTCCAGCAAGCTTATAATTTTCAAATCACATACCTTCGGAGTTTATCCGGATGTCGCTACTCGCTCAATCGCCGGGACATAGCCGGTTATGGTAACCCGCACCAAGGCCTACGGACTTAACCCGGATATCACGATTTGCACAAACGCCTTCGGTCTTAGCCCGGATTTAACAACTTGCACGAATGCCTTGGTCTTAGCCCGGATATAGCTACTAGCACAATTGCCTTGGTCTTAACCCGGATAAAATTTTCAGCATAATTGTCTTCTGGCTTAGCCCAGGATATCATTCAATTTCTCATGCACACATACATCAATAATCATTGGACATACATATTTCATTTTTAGTTACTAAGGCTCAAACACAATTATAATCATTAGCATATTCGCCGGGACTTAGCGGGTGGAATTCAAATACTCATACACACATAATTAATAATCATACACATCCATATTTCATCTCACATAATTCAAGTAAGGTCACTTCTTGAGGACTTACCTCGGATGTTGTCGAACGGCTTTTACGGCTATTCGATTACTTTTTCCTTCCCCTTGTCCAATTGTGGCCCTCTTAGCTCTTGAGCTAATTCAAACAAATTCAATTTATCAAAACCTCATTGTGCTAGCTTATGGCCGAATATGACAAGGAATTTAAATGGTCATATGGCCACCCTTTAGCTTGAATACACAATGGTCATGCACATTTTATACTACATCAAGCAATTCAATACAATTTATTCGAGCATCAAGGAAAAGCTAAGGCCTTCAATAGGCTACCCAAGGCGAATATACTTGTCCATGTTGAGGCCAATTATGCACTTAATACCACACAAAACAGCATGCATTTTACTAGTTAATGCATTGCATATTGTAGCTCAAAACTTACAATATAGCATCAAGCACTCATATGTGTGCTAGGCCGAATGTGCTTACAATTTCACAATTATTCTTCAACATCTTCTTCTTTAAACAAACTTATTCATCACTTCCTTCATAACCAAAACATCATGTGCAAACATATATATACATATATGAGCATGGCGAATTTCAAGGTGTCCATAGCCATCCAAAACACAAATTTTAACTAACATGCAAGAAGCATGAACCATGCTCATGAATGCATCATGGCGAATATGACAATCATGCTCCTTTTCAACTTCAATCATGATAAAACAAAAAGAAAGCTCAAAATCTTACTCAAGAGTAGACAATCCATCATTGCATGCATCATCATCAAGCTTCACACTTAGCATGCAATGGCTTTATCACCATAACAACTTTGGCCAAATACCATTTCCATGGCTTAACAAAGATTTGAGCCATGGCTAACATGCACATCAAGTTAGCAACCAAAACATGCATGAAACTCCTAACACAACCTCATACATACCTTAATCTTGATGCAAACTTAGCCAAATCTCCTTCTAGATCTCTTCCAAACCAAGCATGAAGCAAAAATCCTCCTTCTTCCTTAGTTTTGGCTCAAAGAAAGGATGAACAAAATTTTTTTCTTTCCTTCTCTACAACTCACGGCAATGGGGGGGATTACCACACTCACACACATTTTTTTTCATTTTTTTATCACCCATACACCTTTGTTTATTATTTCACCCTAATGCACCAACAAAACATGTTTCATGACATGTTTAGCCCATCCTCCCTTGTCATGGCCGGCCACCACCTATAAAAAGGGGGAATTTGACATGCAAGTCCATTATTTTGCATGCATGCTTTAATTAGTCATCACACATTTCCCTATCATACTTTCAAAGTTCACTACTAAGTCCTTTCTTGTGGAATTCACCCTTATAACACTAAATCAATCATCATAAAATGTCATACATGAGCACACATATTATAGGCATCAAAATAAATTTTAATTATTTTTATGCCTCGGTTTTGTGGTCCCGAGACCACCTTCCGACTAGGGTCAATTTTGGGCTGTCACAACTCTCCCCACTTAAGAAATTTTCGTCCCGAAAATCTTACCGTAAATAGGTTTGGATATCGTTCTTTCATAGAGTTCTCGGTCTCCCAAGTAGCTTCTTCTATCCGTGCTTGAGCCATAACACTTTTACTAGCGGAACCCGCTTGTTTCACAACTCTTTCACTTTCGTGATAGGATACGAATCGGTTCTTCCTCATAACTCATATTAGCTTGAATTTCAATTTCGATGGACTAATCACGTGCGATGGATCGGATCTATAGCGTCAAGCATCGAAACGTGAAAGACATCGTGAACCTTTTCGAGTTCGGGGCAAAATCAAACGATATGCCTTGGATCGACTTCATTCAGATATCTCATATGGCCCAACGAACCTCGGGCTCAACTTGCCCTTACGGTACCGAATCGAGTATCTTTTTCCAAGGCGATACCTTGAGAAACACTTTATCACCCACGATACTCGATATCCTTACGCTTCAGTCCGCGCACGACTTCGACGATCGGAGGCTATCTTGAGACTTTCACGGATTACTTTCACTTTCATTCGCTCATCCCTAATCAAATCCACCGAAAATCTTGCTTTCACCGAGCTCGGTCAAAACAATGGTGTACGGCATTTACGACCGTACAAGGCCTCGTAGGGTGCCATCTTAATACTTGATTGAAAGTGTTGTTGTAAGCGAATTCAATCAACGGCAAATACCGCTCCCATAAACCACTAAAATCGAGGACGCAACATCTTAACATATCCTCAAGTATCCGAATTATCCGCTAGGATTGACCATTGGTTTGGGGGTGAAAGCGGTCTTTGAAATGCAACTTGGTACCCAAAGCTTCTTGCAACTTTTTCCAAAATCGCGAGGTAAATCTCGGATCTCTATCCGACACGATGGAAATAGGCACCCGTGTAATCTCACAACTGAGAAACGTACAATTCAGCTAATTTGTCAATTGAAAAATCCGACGACGGGGACAAAGTGGGCCGACTTAGTCAATCGATCTACCACGACCCAAACCGCATCCTTCTTACTTGTCGACAATGGCGGTCCGGATACAAAGTCCATTGTGACTCGATCCCATTTCCACTCGGGTATCGTGATTGGTGAAGTAATCTCAAGGCACCGATGTTCCGCTTTCACTTGTTGACATATTAAACATCTCAAACAAAGTCGGAGATGTCTCGTTTCATACCATGCCACCAAAACCGACGTTTCAAATCATTGTACATCTTCGTACTCCGGGTGGATTGCCATTCGGCTACAATGGGCTTCATTCAGAATTATCGAAATGAGTTCAATTCTTTGGAACACACAGACGACTTTTGAACCTCAAACAATCGTCATCATCGATTTGAAACTCGAATCCTTGTTCGAACACACTCGGCCCGTTTTGCGACCAACTCGTCGTCGACTTTACGAGCTTCTCGAATTTGATGTATCAATAGTGGTTTGGCTTTCAATTCAGCTACTAACACACTATCGGATCGAGCAGCACAAGTGCACGTTCATCGCTCGTAAAGCGAATAATGATTTACGACTCAAGGCATCCGCAACCACATTCGCCTTTCCCGGGTGATAGTCAATGACCAGCTCGTAATCCTTTAACAGCTCGAGCCAACGTCTTTGTCGCAGATTTAAGTCTCTTTGGATCATCAAATATTTGAGACTTTTTTGATCCGAGTCTACATGGCACCTTTCACCAAATAAGTAAGGTCGCCAAATCTTTAAGGCGAATACGATGGCGGTCAATTCGAGATCATGAGTCGGATAATTTTTCTCATGTGGCTTTAATTGCCTCGACGCATAGGCCACAACTCGACCTTCTTGCATTAATACACAACCTAACCCAAGTAGAGAGGCGTCGCTATAGATGACAAACTCTTTGCTTGGGACTCGGGTTGCACTAGAATTGGGGCTTCAATCAAATAAGTTTTAGTTGATCGAAACTTTTTGGCATTTCTCGTCCATTCGAACTTAACATCCTTTTGGAGTAGCCGTCATCGGCGTGGCTATCGTTGAGAAGCCTTTACAAATCGTCGGTAATAACCGGCAAGCCCCAAAAAGCTCCGAACCTCGATAATATTTCTCAAGGCTTCCAATTAAGTATGGCTGAAATTTTATTCGGTCGACTCGAATACCCGATCTGAGATACCACATGACCCAAGAAGCTAACTCTCTTAACCGAACTCACACTTTTGAACTTAGCATATAATTGCTTATCCCGTAAAATTTGCAAAAGCACTAACCGCGGTGTTCAAGATGTTCGGTCTCATTTCTTGAATAGACCAAGATGTCATCAATGAACACGACTACGAATCGATCCAAATATTGTCTAAAGATCCGATTCATTAAATCCATAAATACCGCAGGGGCATTAGTGAGCCCAAACGGCATCACTAGGAACTCATAGTGACCATCTCTCGTTCTGAAGGCAGTCTTGGGTACGTCCGAATCTCGGATTCGCAATTGATAATAGCCCGATCTCAAATCTATTTTCGAGAACACTGAGGCTCCCTTTAGTTGATCGAACAAGTCATCGATACGTGGCAACGGATATTTGTTCTTTATTGTCGCTTTATTAAGCTGACGATAATCGATGCACAGCCGCATGGTTCCATCCTTCTTTTTCACGAACAACACTGGCGCACCCCAAGGCGAAAAACTCAATGAGCAAAACCTCTATCCACCAATTCTTGCAATCGAGCTTCCAACTCCTTTAATTTCGTTGGTGCCATACGATCACGGAGCTATCGAAATTGGAGTGGTACCGGTACCAATTCGATGCCAAATTCTATTTCCGAACAGTGGTAAACCCGGCAATTCTTCAGGAAAACATCCGGGTATTCACAAACCACGCACGATTTGGGTTTCTTTTCGATTCCTTGTCATCGAAAGCACGACGCAAGGTACGCCGCACTCTTTTCTTACATATTTTCGGGCCAACATTGCGATATTACGGTGGCAACCCTTTAAGTCCGTAGACTTAACCCGAATTATCTCGTTATTCGCGCACCTCAAATCGATAGTCTTGCTTTTGCAATTTACGACCGCATCGTGCATGGTCAACCCATCCAAACCAAGAATAACGTCAATTCATCGAGCGGCAAAAGCATCAAGTCCGCCGGAAACAAGAACCTCGAACACTAGGGGACTTTTCTTGCACACTTTGTTGACAAGCACGTAATGACCCAAGGGTTTGACACCGAATTACAAACTCAAGAGACTCAATAGGCAAAGTCTTCTTTGGATGCTAAGGTTTCACATATATAAGATTGAGTAGGACCGGGGTCAATCAAAGCAATCACATTAGTATTGAAAAGAGTGAAAGCACCGTAATGACATCCGGAGAGGCGGCATCCTCGGCGTGCGCGTATGGCATAAGTCCTCGCAGAGCACGAGCCTCGGATCTGATGGTAGCATCTCTAGATCCTCTCGACCGCCAACGACATTGCCCATATTTCTAGGTGGCCTACCTCGGCGATGGTAGCACCCGAGTTTCCACTCGACTCACATTCTGCTCAAGCATCCTCGGGCAATCCTTCCTAAAGTGGTCGACCGATCCACACTTATAGCGGAGCGATCACGAAACCAACAGCTCCCCGAATGCCATTTGCCACAATGTTGACACTCCGCCCTCTCTCGGCAATCATTTCCAGCACTGGCGATCGAAGTGACTCGTGTGGTCACAGGGGGTCGATCGCGTCCTCGTCTAGAAAAGCCCAAAGCGCCTCTAGACCGGTTCACATCATCTCGAAATCTCTTCGGTGCCTGTTGAAGAGACTTTACCGAGGACCTCTTTCGGAATTCTCCAGTTCCCACATCAGCTTTTTGTTTCTCCTTTCTAAGCTCTTCGACTTTACAAGCTCACTCAACAAGTACTACGATCTCTCGTCTTTCGAGAATGCCAACGAACATCCTTATATCATCATTCAACCCATCCTCGAAGCGTTTACACATAATAGCTTCGGACGAAATGCATTCTCGCGTGTATCGGCTAAGCCTCACAAATTTTCGTTCATAGTCGGTAACCGACATAGAACCTTGCTTAAGATCAAGAAATTCCTTCGCTTTTGGTCGATGAATCTCGATCGATATACTTTTTTTTTTTTGAACTTGGTTTGAAAGAATTCCCAAGTCACTTGCTCTCTAGGTACCACGAAGTCGAGTACTCCACCAATAGTAGGTGGAATCACGTAGCAAGGAGATGGTACACTTTAAGCACTCATCGGGTGTACAAGATAGCTCATCGAGCACCGGATAGTGTTGTCCAACCAAAATTCAGCTCGTTCGGCATCATCATCATCCGTAGCTTTAAATTCAGTGGCCCCATGTTTTGAATCCTATCGATTGGGGCTTACTTGACCTTATTTGGTCGATTCTATCGGAGGTATTGTAGGTCTTGGGGTTGCATTTGTCGGGAATGGAGGTTGTGGGACAGTAGTGTTAGTTCGAATGTATTGATTAAACCATCGTTCATCACACTATAAAAGGCTTGCCTAGCCTCATCATTCGGATTGTTGGCCATAGGTTGAGAGTCCGCGGCGGCTGTCCTTTGTGCGGAGCAGCGCCACACTCTCCACATCATCAGCTATTGCTCGGTTGGGATCGGGATCCATTGCTATAAACAAACTCAAAGTCAAATTGTCGTAAATCACCACACTATCGATTCATCATTTAATGGCATGTATAGCTAGACCCAAACACCTCACGGTAGTCCTAGAATCGACTAAACCGTGGCTCGATACCAATAAAATTGTAACACCCGAACCCGAGACCATCGCCGGTGTCGGACACGAGGGTTAGCAAGCCAAGTTCACTTGTTTTGCCCATCCATTGGACATTTCCAAGAAGGCTGGAAAAACTGCGTCACTGTCGCCTTTAAAATCATATCTCGAGTTTCAAAACTCGGAAACTGGTTTCTTAAATTTTCCCTGAATTTAGACTCATATATCCATCCATGGATTTATTTCTCGAATTTTTGGTCGGGCCAATTGGTACAGTTTATTAGTTAAAGTCACCCATGTTACAGGGATCGACTGCTCTGACCTTCGCGCGGTATAACTTGAATATCTCTCTGTAAAGGGATTTAATGCTGGTGCCGTTTGCTTCTAATGAAACTAGACTCAAAATGGAATCTGTACATATAAGGTATGTCTCCTAATTCTTTCTGGATAATTTATAGTAAATTTTTAAAGTTGCGACAGGGAACCCAGAAACCGTTCTGGCCCTGTCTCACAATAGCTTTAATATC